>NC_135836.1:16735480-19170480 GCF_029677425.1 Wolffia australiana | reverse complement strand
CCTTAATAATAATTCCAAGTTAAGATTTACTCACTTCATCAACAGGGGGCTTACCCCAGCCACCAGGATGATAACCAAAACTCGCTCCTGGGGGAATCGGGGCATTCAAACCAGGAATCTTTAGCTGCGGATATGACGGGGGAGGCCCATACCTCTGAAAAATTGAGAAAAAATAATTATGGGTCAGCTCGCAGACGCGTTTTACGATTAGTTAAGATATCCATTGTCTAACCTGCATGTTGATCAGCCAGGGAGGAGGGGCACCGTCAGGCATTCCAAGCGCTTCTTTAAGTTCATGAGAGAGCAAACCAGGTTTCATCTCTCGCAGCTTGACCTGTACAATGGGCATGATCGATACGTAATATCAATATTTTCTCCAACGAAACTGTCCACCAAAATCATTTTCCAAGGGATTTGCTAAAATCGACAGAATTTGCATATAATTATTTTCCTTCAAATTCGAATCAGTGACGCGAAAGAAACACGTACCTCAAATTCTTTTCCTTCGTGATAAAGGTCACCGTGCGATGTCAACTTGGGCTTGGTCTGATACTTGAAAAATGCATCGTGAAGAACCTGAAAAGACGAATTTCGGGTCATAAATGAAAAATATTAAAACTAAGTGAAAAATACTAATCCTTTAGAGAGAAGAGTCATTTCAGATTCGAAATAATATTTAAATCAACGATTCAAGACCTGATAATCAATGTCCATCTTTCCCATTTTTGGCTGCATGCGTTCCCGCTGCTTCTGCTTCAATTTCTTACTATCCTCCTTCTCAATGTAGGCCTGCGGTAACCAATTGATTGAATGCACGACAAGGCACATCGATCACTATATGATTAAACCAATAGAAAAGATCACTATACCTGGCGAATTTTCTCAATTCCAGTTGCGGCAATGAAATCAGGAAGCTGAAATGGCTGCTTTTCAATGCCCCGTTTTCCCTGCAAAACGACGAGACTTGTATGAAACGGCCAAGTCCAGCGGCATGGTTGCTATGAACATCAAATAGAAAACAAAACATGACGTGCCATTTCAACAAGCTATGATAAAGAACCAAACACTATTTTTTCTCCGAGTTTTAATTTCCTCTCACGCCAAACTGTTTAAGGATGTCGTGTTTTAAAGGAATTAGCCCAACCCCTCCAACATATAAAAGGAAAACATTCAAGGCACCCCTATTACCAAACACCAACAACTTCTGGCTCCAAAGATGCAGTTACAGCCGATGGGTTCCCTGCAAGGACCACATGTACGTATAAGAGGGGTGTTCTTGCCGTCTACTCATCTTCACCCACCCCCTAGTGATCATATCCATAATAATAAGGTTTCCAGTTAAAGGGAAAATAAAATCATGACTTCAAGTAGAACAAACGACTCAGCAACGAAACTCACCTGTAGGAATTTCCTCTTTTGGCACCAGTGTCTGGGAACAGGCACAGTGTTCCGGTAGGATTTCAGGTAAACAAGCAACTTTGGGTCTGCTGCCGTGGCATCCCAGATCTGTCAATTCAGTGAATAGGTTATCACTGCAGCCCACCATAAACACAGCATGAAAATGGCGAGATAAATATATTTGTGGTATATTCAAAGGTTAATCCAACAGAGCTAAATTAAATCAAATTAATAAAATGTAGGAATCTTTCAACATGCGTTGGGATCTCAAAGATTATCGTCGATTGAATTCAATCTTTTTTGCATTAGTTGACCTAAGCCGCATCCTAAAAGCTAAGGTAGGGCGACTTGGTGCCAAGAAATACATTGACAGAGAATGATATGTAAAATAAACTAAGCTTTTCGTTTGCTATAATAACTGTTTAGTTTCTGAAACAGGGTTGTAAAAAGATATCTTGAATGCTAAAAAAGGGAGAGATATTATGCCCGTCCCAAGAAGATTAACAACCACGTCATTGGAGTTTTTGAGACAAAAGTTTCATGTTGACAGCAACATCGAAAATCCTCAAACAGTATAAATAAATTACTATCTAAAAAGGTCAAATCACAAATTTCATCCGACCCATCATAGGGTGCCCTATTATGAATGGAAATTTCCTGAGAATGTGGCTTGTCGTGCATTCAGATGGAAAGCGGTAGACACAAAGCGGTGGAATTAAACTACGAATAAACAATATTGAGAGTCTAGCGCTCATTCAGTCTTTAAATCTAGAAGTTCTTTCAACAAATGGTCGGCAAAAGTGAATGATGATTCAGAATACAGGTGCAAATACCTCAACTACGTCTGGTCTGGCGCAGATCTGCTTCAGTTCTGCAATTTTCATTCGTCTTTGGAGCTGAGATAATAGATTAAATGATTTTTAGAAATAAGAAATCCATCAATCGAAGATCCAGATTCCGGAAGAAATATAGGAGTAAGAACCTTTTTCTTCTTATTAGACACTCCTTTCTCCTTTGCTTCGTTCTCTTTTTCATCCTCATCCGAATCCGCGTTGGCTTCCTTTTTCGCCTCGGCATTTGCCATTTCGATACTTCTGGCAACATCCTAAGAAGAAATACAATTTCCAGATAGAGTAAATCGTATATAATGCAGATTTGGGCATCGATTGAACGATTTCCTCACCTCAGCTCCGGCTGCGGCGTCACTAAAACTGAACTTCTCAAAAACCTTTTTGAAATCTTCGAGAAAGGTATCATCGATATCTGCTTTTTCCGTGACGTATTCAACTTCAATATTCTCCTCAAACTGAAAAAAAAAATTTTGGGGGCAGAAATTTCAGATGATCACTCTGACAGGAACACACAAAATTGGATCAGACACATGAAGTGAAAACATCGATAAATACAAAAATTTTCATTCTACAAATTTTAATAATGAAAATAGAATCCCAAAGAAGACTAATAACAGAGGCAGCCGCCAGACAAGCCCGCTGCCTATGCATAGGGAGGACACCTAAATGTTAATATTCAATAACAAAAAAGCACATAATCGCAGATAACAAAACCCTAGCAAGAAGAAACAAAGATCAAGCTGAATCATCGGCGATAAAAGACGGACTCTCAACGAACCTTAGGATGACCATCTGTCTCCTTGCTTTCGTCCTCCTCTCCGTTCTCCTCACGCTCTCCGCCAGACACGGGATTGCCAGAAGCATCGCCGTTCTTCTTCTGCTTCCTCCGGCGGCGGCGGCGCTCACTCTCGCGAGACTTCTTCTTCTCCGAGGTAGCCGAGTTCTTCACCTCCGCCTCTGAACCTCCATTGACGTACGCGCCCGTGGCAACCTGCCCCTCCGATCCGCGCTCCGGGACCGCCATCGCCAACGCGACTAAGGACCGAAGACAGTCCGATCGGAACGATGATCACTCACAGTCACAGACGAGCTAGGCATTTTATACCCTCCGGCCCAGCCCAAAGTCGGTGGAGGACATTTCCCTTATTTGGGCCTTAAATCGGCCCATTTCGTTTCGCCCACGACTGAGGAGTTATATAGTGTATTTTTATAATATCTACGGTCAATAATGGGTCCCTCTGCAATGGATGTCAACATTGGACTTCAAATTTCCCTTCCTCGCGAGATCTGCGAAGAAATCCTCCTCGGCGGTGGCCTGTTCTTTGTTCATCTGCTTTCGATTCGCCCCTTCTTTGCCATTTTTCTTGAAAGAAGGAGAAGAAGAAGAAGAACGACGGGAGACTAGTTTTGGAGGATTCGGAGATGGGTCTGTCGGAGACCCGCGAAAACGGGGACGGGGGAGGTGTCCATGGAAGCGGGCTGAAGAAGCTACTGCCTCTGCCTTCGAGGAAGGGCAGGTACATGAGAATGGATGAGGATCTCGCGCAAGAGGGAGATGGGAACGAATTGGGGAGGACGGATTTTGGCGATAGGAAAGCTTCCGCCAAGAAGTTTGTCTTGGCCTGCGCCGTCTTCGCTTCTCTCAATTCCCTTCTTCTCGGCTACGGTGAATCTCTGCCCTGTTCTCCAATTTTACTAGGTTTTACTTTTTCTCGTGTTCGTCATCGAGAATGCTTCGGAATCGATACTTAGGATTCGGATTTCTACTCTCCGGCTCGATTGTGTTCTTTTCGGGGTGAGCATGGATATCTTGGGAAATATCTGGCGGACCGCGCAAATTTAATCTCGTCGCTACTGACACTCTTAATAATTGGTTCGTGAGTCAATTTCACTGCTATTTTTATGAATGAAGCGTCTCGACGCTGATGTATATTTTAATTTTCTCTGAATTTGGGTTATCTGTTCTCGAAAACAGGTGCGATGGGGCAAATTAAATCAAATACACCTTAAAATTTTGAATAACGTTTTGATCTATTGATCCTCCCTCCGCGTCTCAGGCTCTTACAAAAACTTTCATCCGTGATTATGAATATCTCATAAAATATTGGCCGGTCTACAAAGACCTTAATCTCTGCACTACTGGCCTTCTGGTTATTCGTCCCGAACTAAAAATTCCCTGAATTTTATGGATGACGCCAATCAATACGAAAGTATATGTTTTTCCCACTCTCACTGTGCGATGCATTAAAAGTTGAATCACACACATCAAAAAGCAGCAAATAACGTTATAAAAATCTGCTGATCCTTCCTCAGCATCATAATACCCCGAAAAAAAACTTCGCTTTTGTGACAGCAGTAGTTCCATGTCTTCAGCATTTCTTTTAATTCCTGGAAAATTGTTAACACGCACAAACTTGTTTGGATCTGTGGGTTGATGACGCAGATGTGGGGGTGATGAGCGGGGCAATTCTCTTCATCGAGGAAGATTTGAGGATCACAGAAGTACAACAGGAGATCTTAGTGGGATGCCTGAGCGTCGTTTCACTTCTGGGGAGCCTGGCAGGGGGGAAAACCTCTGATATCGTGGGCAGGAAGTGGACGATCGGCTTGGCTGCGATAGTTTTCCAGTGCGGCGGTCTGATCATGGCCTTCGCGCCCTCCTTCCTCTTCTTAATGATCGGCAGGCTCATGGCAGGAATCGGAATCGGGTTCGGCGTTATGATCGCTCCGGTCTACATCGCCGAGATTTCACCAGCCCTGGCCAGAGGCACTCTCACATCCATCCCAGAGATCTTCATCAACATCGGAATCCTTCTCGGGTACATCTCAAATTACGTTTTTTCAGAGCTTCCCGCACATTTGAGCTGGAGGGTCATGCTCGGCATGGGGATTCTTCCATCCGTGTTCGTCGCCGTGGCCTTGTTCTTCGTTCCGGAGTCACCCAGATGGCTGGTAATGGAAAATCGCTTGGAGGAAGCGAGATTTGTTCTCTCCAGGATTTGCGAGAGCGAGGAGGAGATCAGCCAGAGACTTGCAGAGATTGAAGAAGCGGCGGGGACCCACTCGGAGAAAGCCGTCTGGCGAGAGTTCTTGCGGCCCTCTCCTGCGCTCCGTCGGATGCTGATCGCAGGGATCGGAATTCAGTGCTTCCAGCAGGTGACGGGGATCGACGCCACGGTCTACTACAGCCCGGCGATTTTCAAAGACGCGGGGATCAGGGGAAATAAATCTCTTCTGGCGGCGACTGTGGCGGTGGGGTTCGCGAAGACTTTGTTCATACTTGTGGCCATTCTGCTGATAGACAAGGTGGGAAGGAAGCCGCTTCTCTACGCGAGCACAGTGGGAATGACTTGCTGCTTGTTCGTTCTCGGGGTTGCTCTTCACTTGCTCAGACATGGAGTGGGTTCTCGAGAAGTGGGTATTTCTGTGGCGGTGGCTGCGGTTTGTGCAAATGTGGGGTTTTTCTCAGTGGGGATCGGCCCAATCTGCTGGGTTCTTAGCGCGGAGATATTTCCTCTGAGATTGCGCGCCCAGGCAGTGGGACTTGGCGCGGCGGGCAACAGGATTTGCAGCGGTCTTGTGGCCATGTCCTTTCTCTCCTTAACCCGTGTCATCTCCACGGCCGGAGCTTTTTTCCTCTTCTCCGGCGTGTCCGCTGTCTCCGTTCTGTTCGTTTATGCCTGCGTTCCTGAGACCAAGGGCAAGACGCTGGAGCAGATTGAGCTTATGTTTCAGCGTGGAGACGAAGGGAAGCCGACGGAGGTTCAGCTCGGCGATGTGGAGCGTCTGGTGCAAAAGGAATGATGGGTATCCTTCCGAATTTGTATAGCCCGATGCTAAAGTTTTGATTTTTGCGTTTGTAAAATTTTACCCGTATAGTGTTCTCATTTATCCAGAATAAAACTCGGGAGGAGAATACACTTCCCGTTGCTATCCGATCAATGGTTTACTCTCGGGATCTTGATCGAAGAGGAAATCGTACAAAGTATGGTTCGAGAGCTTCGATCCAATGGCCGGGGATCATCAGGATGACGATCGGTTGAAGAGCACGCGGTGATCCGCGATCAGCTGGGCGATGACGCTCCCCCGCTCGATCGGCATGCTCCGGCTGTGCCGATTCCAGAGGTGAATCGCGAAGCTGCCACGGCGGATCGCCGCCAGTTTCGCAGCGAGCCGCCGCCACTCCTCCGCCGAGCTCGGATCCCTAAACAGAGGCCCGATCCTGCTCCAATCCACCGGGTAGAACGCCGCCGGCGGCAGAACGGTGAAGTTGAAGCCCGGCCGATCCCGCAACCTCGCCGAAACCCTAGAAACCAAGTACGGGCCGTTGTGCCCCCACTTGCTGCCGTCGAAGGTGAGCGCAAACTCCTGGATGAACTTGAAGAGCAGAGGATGGCCCTCGTCGAAGATCATCACGGCGTTGTTCAGGCGGCTCCAATTCCCCGTGGCGAGATCCGCGGCCTGCGCGCCGATCGCGTTCCTCAGCGGCGAGAAGCTCCTCAGCACGACGACGTCCGCGTCGAGGTACGCCCCGCCGAACTTGTACAGAACGGCGAGGCGGAGAAGATTGGAGAGGTTCTGCCCCAAGGGTACCTCGCCGGGGTTAACTTTGCCTCTGAGGAGGCGGTCCAGCCAGAGCGCCGCCGGCGTGTCTCTGAGCAGGAAGCGGTAGTCCGGCGACATGGCGGCGACGCGGAAGCCCTTGGATTCGAAGGGGCGGAGCAAGGCCTCTCCTCGGGGTCCGTCCATGGCGGCCGAGAGCACCAGCAAGCAAGCCGAAGGGTGAGACCGGAAGAGACTCTCCATCGTTATCAGCTCTCTCTCGGCGAAGCTGTCCGGCTTGGAAATCCAAGTCATGAAGAAGCGCCGCTCGCAAGGCCAGTTGAAGAACTCTCTGGCGCGGGCGGCGAAGCTTCTGCTTCTCTCGCTGGGACGGAGGAGTCTGCGCAGGGCCGCCTTCCTCAGCCGCGGCGGCCGGAGAGGTTCCTCCTTGGCCGCCATTGGAGCCGGCTTCGGGTGCTGCTGGAGGAGAGCGGACCTCGGCCGCGCCTCGGTGCTCAAGCAGAGGAGTCCGTTGCAGGCGGCGATGAGGACGAGGATGAAGGCTAGAAGAGAGGTCGGGAAGAAGACGGAGACCAGGAACTTGATCTCTCTTCCCCATCCGCCGCCGCGGCTGAGCCCCGGCGGCTTCATCCGCGAAATCTCAGTGGCCCGACGGCGGGATGGCGCCTTCGGCCGCCATTAGAGGGGGGGAAGAAGGTCTCTCATCAGGTTTTGAATCGCGGTCCATGCTATCGTCGTGACCCACCACCCTCTTTTTATTTCTCTCCTACCCCTCCAATTTCCCCTAAAACCTTTCATTTCTGCCCCCTCCGGAGTCCGGAGTGATCAGTTTTATTCGTTTTAATCTCGTAGCTTGCAAATCGTACTTTCTGCGTGATCTCGAATCCTGACCGTCCGATAGGATCCGTTTGGGTAGACCTAACCGATTGATGTTCCCTAGAGGACAGAGAGCCAGCCACAGCCTCACACCCTGCGGTCGCCATGGCGGGGTTCTGCTGCGGCTCCTCCTCTCTCCCCCGTCCCGCCGCCGCGGCCGGCGGCGTTCGCTGGCGGCGCAGCCGAGGGAGTAGGCGCCGCCCCGCCGTGTTCGCCGCCCTGTCCGATCCGTTCGTTCTCGAGATCGCGGAGAAGCTCGAGGATTCGCTCTCTCTCGGCGGCGGCTCCTGGCCCGCGCCGCTGCAGAAGCTGCGGGAGACGTCGTCGGAGTCGCTGCTCTCCCGATCGTGGCCGTCTTCCAAGGACGAGCCCTTCCGCTTCACGGACACCTCGTTTCTCAAGCAATCCACCATCCTCCCCGTTCCGGTTTCCCCCTCTTTGGAGCTCTCCGCCATCGCCGATCGATCCGTCTTGTCCCCTCACGTCCTCACCGTCGTCGACGGCCAATTCGTTCCTTCCCTGTCCAAGCTCGCCTCTCTCCCCGCCGGCGTCTTCGCGGGCGGCCTCTCTGATTTCCCCCCCGGCCCTGCCTTGGACAAAATCACGGAAATCCTCTCCAAGGAGAAGGGCTTCCATGGCGGCGACCTCTTCTGGGACATCAACGGCGCCGGAGCTCCAGATATTTCCATCGTTTACGTGCCGGAAGGAGCGAGACTCGTCGAGGAGCCGTTGTTCCTGAGGTTCTTCTCTCTGGAAGGGGGCAACGCCGGATCGAACGCCCTCTTCGTCTCCAACCCGAGAACACTAGTGGTCGTCGAGAAAGGCGCTGAACTGGCGATCGTGGAGGAGCACTTGGGCGGCGGCGAGAGCAAGAGCAAGAGCTACTGGTCCAACTCTGTCGTGGAAATCTCCCTCGCCGAAGGCGCCAGGCTCTCCCACTCCTACCTTCAGCAGCAATCGCCGAACGCCGCTCACATCAAGTGGACCTTGGTGAAACAGGTCACACACCCTTGATCACGATCTTTCATCAAAATCCTATCGCCGATCGATTGATCACC
The DNA here is from genome assembly GCF_029677425.1 of Wolffia australiana. Lineage (NCBI taxonomy): Eukaryota > Viridiplantae > Streptophyta > Magnoliopsida > Alismatales > Araceae > Wolffia > Wolffia australiana. The sequence goes on along the minus strand of NC_135836.1, from coordinate 19,161,734 downwards.
ATTGTCTTAGCAGGGATCGGGGAGTGCGTACGAGATGGCGGAGGTGAGCACGGGAGGGAGGCTGAGCAGGCATAACCTACACGTGGAGCAGAGGGGGCCGGAGACGAAGACGGAGCTGGCGACGTTTCAGATGTCGCGGCGCAACCAGACGCAGGACTTGCACAGCCGGCTGGTCCTGGACCACCCGGGCGGGTTCTCCCGGCAGCTGCACAAGTGCATCGTGTCGGACCCCTCCGGCCAGGCGGTGTTCGACGGCAACGTCATGGTCAACCGGCGCGCGCAGCAGACCGACGCCGGGCAGCTCACGCGGAGCCTACTCCTCGCGCCGCGGGCCACGGTCAACGTGAAGCCCAACCTGCAGATCATCGCCGACGACGTCAAGTGCTCCCACGGCGCAGCCATCAGCGATCTCGAAGAGGACCAGCTCTTCTACTTCCAGACACGCGGCATCTCCCGCGACGCCGCCAGGGAGGCTCTCATCTTCTCCTTCGGCGCCGAGGTCCTCGACCGCCTCCCCTTCCTGCCTCTCCGCAAGGCCGTCTCCTCCCACGTCAAAGCCCTCTTGGCCGCCAAACACCCTTAACGGTGACCAAGTCCATCTCTCTCTCTCTCTCTCTCTCTCTCTCTCTCTCTCTCTCTCTCTCTCTCTCTCTCTCTGTTTAAAGTTCGTAGCCGGGGAAGCTCGAGTCCAGCGGGCTGGCCATGGAGAGGAAGAGCAAGGCCACGCCCCCCTGCCCTTCGAACAGGGACAAGGGCCGATCCCCGCCGTCCATCTCCCCCGCCGCGATCAGCCCCGCGCCCCGGTCCAGAAGAAAGCTCGCGAACGCCTTCGCCCTGTGCAGCGCCCCCCCCCCGCCGGTGGCTCGGTGCAGAGAGAGGAACACGTGCGCGTTCCCGCTCACGCCGTGGCACAGGCCCACCCGCTTGAGCAGCCCCCGCCGCCACACCACCTCCGCCGCCCCCCCGGCGGCGGCCAGGAACTCGCCGCCGAAGACCTGGTGCGCTCGGACCAGGGTCATGGCCGCGCCCGGTGCGCCGTGGCACCAGTGCACGAGCCGGTCGGCTTGGTGGCCGCCCTCGCTGGAGGGGTAGTTGCCACCGGGGAGACGACGGCGGATTAGAGAGAGGATAGTGCTCTTGACGAGATCTCGGTCGTCGCCGCTCAGATCGACGGTCATCAGCGCGTTCATGATCCCCGCCACGCCGTGGGCGGCGCCCAAGTACTTCTTCCCGTGCCACTCGTACATCAGCGGCCACTCGCTCCCGCTCCTCCGCGCCTGCTCCCTCCCTTCCTCGACTATCTTCTTCGCCATGGCAGCCTACAGACACCTTCTCCGAGGTTTCAGAGAGACGAAGAGACTTAGAGAGAGAGAGAGCGGGTGGGGGGTCCTTACAGTGTGGGAGGGGGGGATGGTGTTGGGGCCGATGTGCTTGTTCAGGAAGGAGCAAGCCCAGATGTAACCGGCTCTCCCGTAGAGCAGCTCGTTGGGAACGTCCGGCGGCAGAGTTATCGATCTGAAGGAGCTCAGGAAGTGGTTCATGGCTGGATCATCTCCTGCGTATTTCGCTGCGACCGCTCCTATGGCGCAGACGCCCGCCCTCCCGCAGATGAAGGTCACGCACCTGCGCAGATTCAAATCATATGGCCATGGAATAATCTTCGAACATGAAGTGAAATCAAGGGGAGTGTCAGAGAGGAACCGAGATGATTGAGAGGCGGAATCACAGGCCCGGACGATCTCAGAGCAAAGCCGGAGGTCGGCCTCGTTGTTGGTGATCTGATACGCCTTGAGCAAGAGGAAGGCCGTTCCCAGGGTTCCGGTGTACAGGCTGAAGTCCCCCCGCACGCGCCGCCCTGGTTCGATCCATGTCTTCTCCACAATCTGGCACAGTTTACCGGAAAATCGGTTCAATCGTCGCTAGCCGGAGGAATCGATCGAGAAATTAAAGATCAAGGCGAACCTTTTCCTTGAGATCTATGCCCGCGCGCAGGAAGCGATCGGCCGCGCTGGGAAACGGCTCGTGCAGGAGCTTCAGAAGGGAACTTCTGGCCACCAGCTCCTCCTCTTCGCCTTCCTCTGCCACAAACTCTGGCATGTCGTTGCAGAAGTAGCGATCCGCCATCTCTCAATCCGATTCTTTCGTCCGGCGGCGCTCACGAAAATTCCTCCGAAATTGGTTTCAGTTCCGGTCAGTTCTATCTCTCTTCCCTCTTTCCCCATGGTGACAGGTGTCCGGCTCTGTATTTAATCAACATCCCGCGTAAACTCTTGTACAGACAGATCCAAGGTTAAACTTTCAATAAGGTAGTTCACTACGTTCACTACCAGATCTGCTATCGGGAAAAAAGGGCAAAGAACAGCGGGAAGAGACGTAATTTATACATGAACCGCTTGGTCATCGGAGATGGAGAAGTTGGGGTAAAATTCGCGAGGATCGAATTGTGCATGATCGACAAGCCTTCTCGCTTCTCCGCAGCACCGACAAGCCAAGCCATGAAGGAAGTTGAGTGGAGCTGTACAGGTACTACCGTCTTTCCATCCAATCCCTACGCACCTTTACACGAATCGATGACCTCGCTTACAATCTGATGAGTTTCCGGCGAGATCATGTTCAACGACACATGGAATGCCTGGAAATTTTCAAAACAAGGCGAAAAAATAGACTTATCACTCCCACGCCAAGAGCATCAGAAGAAGAAAATCGGAGAAAGTAAGATTATACGCACCACGAATCTTTCCAGGACGGGGACGAGAACCTCCAGTTTCTGCTCCGGAAGGCAGCCGATGATCGCCTTTCTCGACAAGATACTGCGAAAACAAGAGATTAAAAATGGTTATTCGAGAGCTGTTCTTCGCAAAACGGATAATCTTTCAGCCGAAATCTACCTCTCCGTGGAAAGAAAAGCGAGCAACAAAGCAGCATAAGCTTCGATGATCATCATCTCTGCTTCCCTCTCTCCTTGCATCAGAGCAAACTCGTCATCCTGGCAAACGGCAGATTTGAAACAAAGATTAACCCTCAAATCTCTTGGAAAAATCGAGATCTCTTACTCACATAAGACACGGATTTCTCCTCTCCGGAGGCCTCGGTGGAACCTCGATTCGACAGGAAAATCAAGCACAGCAGCGCAATCACGTCCCTATCTTCTCGCCCACCCGAATGAGACACCGGAACTCTCGCAGACGCAAGCCGCGCCCTGCAATCGATCAGAAAGAATCACGGGAAGAAAATCATCGCAAAATAACAATTAAACAGATGTAAGACTCACCTGTTCTGGTCGTCCTTCTCCACCAAATTCACGAGCAATCCCAAGATAGCCACGAGGAAGTCCAATCCAAGACGATCGCTGAGATGATGCTTCCCCTCGCGAGATCTTGCTCCACCAACAGACTTAGATCGGTCGTCCACCGCCTGGAAGAAATCAAACGACGGGAAGTGACTGCCGATCAAGCAAGCCAACGCGTCGAGCCCCTCGCATGCTGCAATCTGCCGACAACCTTCCGGATTATCGTTGGTCAAGTTCATCAGAACCTGCAAATAAACCAGGAATGAGAAAAAAGAAAGGAAAAATTAATTTGGGAATTGCTGGGAGGTTACCCATTTACCTTCACGGCAGTCAGAAGACATTCTTCCAAAACCCCAGCACCTTGTTCATCAGTCGAGTAAGAACAGAAGTTGTCGGAATCTACGCCTCGATTCCTGTCAGAAGTCGCCTTCCTCTTTGCCAAAATCTCCCATTTTGTGGGACCAACTTCATTTTCCTCAAACGCGAACGGGTCATCCGTTGCAATCTGGGACCCGTCTCCAATAATGGCTACCAAGTCACCTGAAGGGTCTGCTTCATCATCATCATCAAAGGCGAAAGGATCAACCTTTGGACGCCTCCTTTCAACACCAAGAGAGTTCGTCCTTGAAGAACAGCTCCCGCTCGAAGCCGACCCATCACAAGATCCATTCGACGGGCCACACCCAGAATTAATTCTCGATTTTCTGATATTAATTGAAATCCAGCCCTGGGATCCTCTAATGGAGCTGACGTTTGCAGTCGAAGGGCCCCCAACTGTATCTGACTTTGGAAGGGAACGCCTGCTGCCAATTGAAAGTAACTTCGAAGAACACGTCTTCTTCGGACGCTTCTGACGTGGGTTTGACGATTGAACCGATGAAGGCCGAGAAAATCCCTGCCTGGAAAGATTCGGATACATCTGCCTTAGCGAAAGATCTGCCAAGGTTCCAAACGCCAGCAGTTAAAATCAGAAAAAAATGATAAGCTTGTGAGGGTACTTCTTTCTTGTTCAACTACCTGAAAAGATGTCAATCGCGCTGATGACTAGCCCGACGAAGGAAAGAGGCGAGCCTTTGTCGTCCGACTTGTTTTTCATTCTTAGGAGATGATTCTATTCAAAATTCGGGTCAACATCGAAGAACAAATATGCGACACCAAAGAGAGGATCACTTGAACTACCTGGTTGTCACTGCTCATGAATGTGGCGTTTTCCATTATCTTGAAGCACTTCAAAAGAAGCGCCAAGCTCTGTAAATCCAATCTTCCCGAATCCCAAGACGATGATGATAATTTATCATCCAGCCGACCCTGATGTAAAAGTTATAAGTAAATAACCGCAGAGTATTATAAGTTAATCTTAGCAGCCGTAAAAACAAGTACATCGTGTTTTATTCAAATACAGACCTTCATCCTTGAATATGATGCGGCGGCAACATTGAAAATTGCATCAAGTCCACCAAATTTTCTCAAATTCTCCTTGAAGTTTTCCCCGACCCGGCTCACCGCTTCAGGATTGTCTTCAAAGATAAAATAGAAAATCGTCGTCAGTTGTAGCGAGTGTCGCCATAATCAGATTTCAAAGAAGTAAATTATCCCCAGCAATCAGCAAGAAAAGAATCAAAGCAAATCGAAATGAAGAGAAAACTCTGGCAAACAGAATTGCCTCCTTAGAAGAACTTCTTTGGACTAAAAAACAGTGAAAACGATACCCAAGATATAAGTTGGGATGGGTACTTCGTCATTACAAGATGGCTGGGAGCCAATCTTAAAATGACCTCACAAACGTTGAAACGATTATCAATTTACCTTGAATGGACACTGCCGATGCGCATGCTTTCTCTATTGTAAGTAGCGCAATCCATGTTGTGCTCAATTCTGGCGGTCCAATCACATCGTTATCTAAGCTCTGTTTCAGCACTTTGCAACTACAAAGAATCTCCTGAACTTTAATCATTATCGCAGTTGAGCTCGAAACCAGCTTTTTACTAACATTGTCCACTCCCAAGGGCCTCAAAGAACCATAAGAATCACCGTCGCCCGCATTGTCAGCAACGCGTGGATTCAGTAATTTAATCAGGAAATGGATTGATAGCGGCAAATCTAACAGATAGTCATTAAGAACCTGAAATAACAAAAAGCGAGAAATGTAAGTACAAGGGATATCCTCTGTTCTTAAGAAAGCACATTAGATATTCAAAGAATAGTTTAAAAATTGAAATGAAGGACACTAACTTCATATTCTACCCTTCTTTTTTTTTTGAAGAAACTTCATATTCTACCTTAATCACTTAAACCAGTAAAACTGAAATCACTTACATCCGTGGTTAAAACCAAAAATAACGCCGCAGCAGCAACACTGCAGGCGGAGTCGTCAATCGTAAGGCCCATGATAGCATCAATTATCTTCTTCGATAGTCTGAACACCCAGAAACAAAGACATGAGCAGCTCCTAGAATCTAAAAGTGATTGGATACAAATACAACTCTTAATAAGAGGATAATAGCATATTCGTTTGAGGGGCAAAACCAATGTCCTCGGCGGAGTGATGGACAAATAAGAATGTGATAAAAAGTAATATCTGAAAAGAACGGTAATTAACATAAACGAAGAGGAAACCCACGTTATATTTAGACTTTAGAGATGTAAAAGCTGAAGAACATACCAGAAATCCTTAATCTTTCAAACCCACGACATGATGACACAGAACGAATCAATACAAAAATAATGAGAGAGACACGAGGGTTTAAATGTTCAGTAATTTGGATTCACTTAGAATCAGAGAATAAACAGGTAAGTTTTACACTTACCCACGCGCACTGAGAAGGCGACGCTGCTGGGCACTCTCACAATTGCTCAGCAACGACAGCAAGCTAGCCAGACGAATCCTAGCAGGCTGGCCACGCCGCAAACCTCCCAAAGCGAAAGAAACCTCGTCATCGAGCTCCATCATCTCCCCAAACTCCTGCGCCTCCATCAGCGTTGCCGTCGAGTGGCCCGACGAGGACCTTCCACTGAAGGGTTCTTCCGATTTCTTGAGTCTCTTGTCATCCCGATCTTTGATTTCTCTCAGACCCTTTGAAGAATTCCCCGTTAAGCGCGCGCGAGGGGGGAGAGGGGGAAGGCTGGGGACGGCATTCAATCCATTCGCCCCTAAAAGATCAGACTCGAACGACCACATTGAGGAGTCCTGAGAGGAGAACGCGGCGAACCCATATGGATCAGCCAGCGAACTGCTGGTCTCTTGAGAAAGGGAAAGATGCCCGTCTGTCCCTTGATCTTGTGAGCCGCCGTCGGAGAAAGCCTGCTCTGGGTAGCGGCTCCTCCGCGCGTACGTTCGAACGATCATCCTTCTGGGTACATGGAACTATGGAAGGAAACCCCAAGAACGAAAGAAATTCCCTTTTTCCGGGCGGTTCCCTTGAAGAAATATGAACCAGCTGTGAAGGTCGAACCCGCAAATAGTGGCTCCGGCGAGGAGGAAGAAGAAGGGGGGGAAAGGCGGAGAAGAACTCCCTTCTCTCTTTGTTACTATCTCTCTTCCAAATTACATCCCGGCGAGGACCGTCCGATCTCGAAGGCGATGTAAGGCCAGCCCCTGATTGCTCGTTCTTCCCGACTCTTTCACTATCCTGTAGCGTCATATCATTTAGTAAAATCGTGCAGAAAGGCCAATAATGTAAATAGATAAGTAAAATCGTGGACATTAGTAGGGACATTAGAGGTAAAATTTTCATGTAATGAAATGTTCAACAATAGGGATCGCCATGTATTATTTGTAGTAATTCACTATTAAGCATTTAAATGCATTTACTATTTTTTATAATCTCATATCTCTCAACTTGCCCATTTTTAGTCCTCTAGAAATGGAATATCTGGGAAAAGGCTAGTTCTACAGTGGATATCAGTTTCTTTTCCAAGTTGAGGGGGTTCTGGTATAAATATAAGGTGAGCTAATATTGCTTAAGTTTTCCATGGTTCAATCCTGATGGTTTATAACCATTAGGCTAATGATTTAGTTTGTCAATGATAAACCAGATTTTGGGGTTTAAGATGTTGTTACAAAGATATGGTTTATTCATCAAAAAATGCAATTTCCTTACCTAGTGATAACATCAAATTAAGTCAATAAAAATGTGTGTTTATACTTAACTTGTTCATTTATTTTAGGTTTGCACATGCATTATTTACCATTTACTTTATTTATGATACTAGCCTCACTTGACTTCTAGAAGTCAAGTGGATTTTCCCCACATCTTCTTGGAGTTTAAATTGAAATCAAGGAGTTGGGTAAATTAAATGGTGATTCATGGATGCGAATGGGAGAAAAACAGAAGCCCAAGCCATGTCCTAGACCAGAACGGGAAACTTAAGTCTTGTCTTGGATAGAAAAAGATGTCAAACACACAAAGGAGCTCATTTCTGAAACCCATTTAAGCCTTTTTAAGACCCAGGTCAAATAAAAGCAAGAATTGTGGAATTAACCGAATTTTTGAATTTGAAAGACCTATTTGTTAAGTTGAGAAAGATGGGGAGCTCATCCACGTTGGAACCTAAGTAATCCTTGCCCTCCAGAACCATGGATTTAGATCCAAAGTCTGGGAGCGTTAGGGCTCTTCTATTTAAACTTTTTTCTACTCCCTTTATATCCCATCTTGGATTTATTCTCCCAACATGTTGTTCGAGGCCCAGGGCATCATATTTTTTTAATTCATTCTTTCTTACGAGAGTGTGGGAGAGATAGTCCAAGTTTGATATATATTCTTGGAGGAAAATACACCACTAAGCCTTTGGGGGAAGTGAAAATGAGATTTGTATGATCTCCAATACTTTATTTGAATTTTCTCAATTTTTTCTAGGTAAATATTCTAGTGGATACCCTAGACAAAAAGCTTTTTAACACAACCATTCACAGTGAAAAACTCCTCACATAGAAAATTCATAGCATTTTTCATATAACACATCGTGCAGTTCAAGCCTACTCTTCCTTGGTGCACGACCGCCCTTAAATTTCAACCCCAGCCAGCATAATTACCTGCCAAATGCAACATTAGGGTGCCAACGAGAGTATTCGAAATGATTTCATGTTCTTTCAATTCTCTAAAAATCATAGAATCTATTAAAAATAATACAATACTTCTTTTTTCATTTAAATTGTTTTTCACTTGTTTTCCTCCTTTCAATTTAACTTAGTTATTAGAAAATATCCAAAAAAATCAATATATATACCTACAATTTCATAGTTAAAAATATTCAAACCAAATTTTAGTCTCTTATTACATGTTCCATTTGGATTTGTCTCTTACCCCATACTAATGTAAAATTCAAAATATTGTTGCATATTTTAGAGCCTCAAAATGACAGATTTTAACTTAATTATAGGTTTGTATAGAGTAATAATTGAATCAAAAAATATTTGTATACATGTAAAAATAAAATAGTGAAAAATTTGTTAAAAGAGTGAAAAGAAGTGAATAATTTGAAATAAAATGGTGAAAACCGTTTTATTTATTAAAATAAAATAATATAATGAAGAATTGGTAAAGATAATTGAAGTGAAAGTTGTTTTTTTTCTGGAATTTTGATATTTAATATGAGTAAAAAATAAGTGAAAACTGACCAATAGTGGCACTTGGCAGTATTTTCTGGCATTTGGTGGCTTTCGCTAGCACTTGGGAATGGTTTGGCACATGACATACAACTGCAATGGTGACAATGATAAATGTAGGCTGCAGCTGGAGAGGGCTTGATTTGCATGCATGATTGTGCATGCATGCACGCATTATTGTGGGGCACTTTTGAAGACAGTGTGCACACTATCAAAATGTGAGTGTGATTTTTTTTTCTATTAATCTAGGCATCTACGATCGTGGAAATCTGAGGAAGTCCAAGGGGTAAGTGACATACCTCATTTTCCATTCCAATCCTAAGCCAAGTTTTACCACTACATAACCCTCAGAGAGCCTTTGTCAAATTCCTCCAAAATTGTGAAACAATGATGGGCTAAAATAAATACTATTTCTCAAGGCTAGACACAACTTCAATGCTCTAGATTAAACAGAGGTCTTAAATGATCTAGATTGTTGGGTTCTAGGGTCACATTTTTTATGCATGAAAATTATTTTCACTAGTGGAAGCATTTGATCATTTCATAAAGGATCTATAAAACCTGCAATATAATGAGTACCTTATGGGGAACTTTTTCCACCTTTGACTTACTTCTCGGGAGAGTTTCTTCAAGCCGATCAAATGTTCCACCTTTTGTGGTACCCACGCGACTAGGAGACTGCTGGATCTCCTCCCCTTGTTCACCACTACTTGAAAATCCTGTGATTCTTCTCACCATCAAAAAGGCTTGAGGAATGAGTGGAGAAACTCGAGAAAGAATAAAAAGGGGGGGGGGCAGATCTGGCTTGCTTGCGCACCTAAAATGGGTGACCCCTTATTTATACTTATTTAAGATTTTTTATAAAAACCCTTACAAATAAAATATATCTTCCAGCATCCTTTTAGTATTATACATGTGACCCTCTAAGCCCATATATCATTTTAGTTAATAAGGCCCAATAATATTAATTAACCAACATTATTAATTAACTATATAACATATAGATTAATTAATAGAGGATCTATTCAACCCAATTGATAGGTTGAGTTTCCAATCCATGGGGTGCCAAGCTACACTTTGTGCTCTAGAAGATATTGAGAAGTCTTTTAACTCTCTTATGGAACCTTGGCTGTCATTGGTTACCATACATTTATAATCCTTCATCCCCGCGAGACTCCCATATGACGTAGGGTATGGTTAATCATCAAACCCTAATTTGTCATTTGGTTAGTAATGATGCGTAACAAGGATCATTGGAGAATATCTTCTCTAATATTCTTACTATCCTGCCCAGGGACTTGGGTGCATCGTCTTCCTTGTGTCAATCTACTCTTACACAGAGGGCCAATGATCTTGTCTTGACCTCAAAATCATCTCTGTGGAGATCTTTATAGATCTGATACAAAACTTGTCCGAATCCCATGATTAAAGACTCGTGAGTTGTAGCCAAAACATACTCATCCATCCACGAGTTGTTCTTGGTGTCTCAAGACAGTGGATCACTTCTACAACCATGATAGGAACTAACCTGATTGATGTTTAGGTATAATACCATTCAAGGATTCGTGAACATCAATTAAGTGAACCCTTTCTCCAAAGAGCACCCACCATATATCCTTGGTGCTGCCACACTAATAGCCACATGGTCAGCCATTCTCATCGTATAAGTAGGATCATTTAGTGTTATTCTATCTCGATAATTCGATGTCCATCTTGGCCATCCATCAAATAGGAATATTAAGAATACATGTTTAAAGACTTTGATCACTGTATCATGATCTCATCATAATTCACTATGTCATTGCATATATTCATTGACTTCATTATAAACATCATATTAGAATAATAATGTAATAATATTTTATTCACTGAACTTAAATAAAAACATGGTGGTGTGATTTGTCTTGATGACCACATAATATCCACTAAAAAATAAGAACCAGATTTGAACAAGGCCAGATCCACAAAATGTGGAACTTTTTACCAAGGCATGGTTGCCTAAATATGTAAGTTAGGATAGTTCTACAAAAATGTGGAAATTTTTGGACCAAAGAATAAGTACCTAATCTAGTATGTTTTGAACCTTAAATGATCCTATGTCTAGGACGGGCTTCCTCCTCTTGTAAAGTGTTGGCTTAGAAACCTCCTCATTTCCATTTGGTTACATAAATTCCTCTTAAATTTCATGTTCACTTCCATTAAAATAACCTCAAGAAAATATGATAAACTTATGACTTGGCTTCCTTGAAGTCAGCTTGGGTTAGTCCAAAAAATACCAATAAATGTAGAAAACAATTTATTTTACAACTCAGATAATGAAATCACATTAACCATATTTTTATGGATAATGCATGCATAAATGTGGCTTCATCCTTACAATTCTTGAACACATGGAATAAATGTGCACACTTATATAAGATAAGTTGTGCATAACACTCATTATTTATTTTTGTAAAACGTATATTTATTTACTTCCTTAAATTTTCATTATTCTCATAAATTTACTGAACTTTTTCCAAGTTGCTTTGGCATAGATTTATACAGATAGAAGGATCAAAGGAGGCGATTCTGATGTCAAACCATTATTTTATATATTTTGTTATTATATTATGAATCATAGGGAAATTTGAGATTTTTTCTTAAACAATATTTTAGTAAAAAAATTGTTTTTCAAACATTTATAGATAGAAATTTTGATATATTATTGAAAAAAATAAATAAAACATGAATATTATGGGTAAGATGATGAATAATCTGTCCTTGGAATGAATTAAATATAAACTCATTATTAAAATATATTATGGGTAACATGATTTTGAATAATGATACTAGGTTATGTTTCACTTTATTTTATTGTTTTTATGAAAATATTCAAACCAAATGTATACTTTCTAAAACTGGAAAGAAAAAACTATAACCTAAGGGTTGATTTTTTGTATAGTAGTTATCCAGGTCAATCCATAAGCATCTGGTATCATCCTAACTTGATATGTTGACTCCAAAACTTTGATTTCTCAAAATTTTCCAAATATGACACAAAAAATGAAATGAAAATGTAAGAGGTCATTTAACCAATTACTATGCCAAGTTTGAGTATAAGTTTGTCCAAAAAAAGAAAATTGGAATATAAATGAAAGTCTCAAATTTCAATAGTTTGAAATTTACTCAGAATTATTAGTAACACAAAGAGATATAGGTGAGAGGGTAAAAAGATGGCCAAATTCAACTTTATGGTGCAAACTCGATGTTGGAAATCATCGAGCTCATCTTAACTCAAATGTGAAAGAGAACATTGGATCAAAGATAGATTTGTAAACCAAAATCACAAATAGAATCCAAAGCATCACTTCTCCACGAACTGAATCTATGGTTTATTGGTTCAGCGATTCAACATATTCAAGCCATATATATGTCCAACCTCTAAATATATATGTACAATATTTAGAGCACTAGATCTCCTTTTCTGCCAAAAATCTGATTACATCTTCATCTAGTCTCACTACAAGTAGAACTCAAGAATCGTAAGAGGAAGAGAATAAAGGGGGGCAATCAAAATGATTTGAATTGGAATCAAACAAGGGTGCCTCCCTCTTTTAAAACATTAAGGGAAATTTTATAAATTTTCTTGAGATTTTTTCATAAAAGTTATTGAACTTAGTTTTTATTTTCCAATATTCGAAAATACAAGAGTATCTTGGAAAAAATTTAAAATTTATCGATAAATCTTATTAATTAATTATATCAATACATCAAATTAACTGATTAAAATTTTAATTTAACACAATGGATGGGTTTAGTTTACAGCCCCTGGAGTGCCAAGAAACACCTCATACCATAGAAGATACTAAGGAGTATGTCAACCCTCTCATGGGACCTTTATTGATATAATTAACATAATGGACAAGTTTAGCTTACAACCCTTGGAATGCCAAGCAACACCTCATACCATAGAAGATACAAAGGAGTATGTCAATCTCTCATAAAACCTTTATTGGCATCAACTACCATGTATGTATTATCCTCCATCATCGTGGGACTCTGATAATCTCAAATTTAGGGTTTTAATTTGTCACTAATTGAGATTATTCTCTGAAAAATATATTTAAGTGTACTTACTTAGGAATATTTAGCTAGTGATGATTACGGATCATTTCCATAGGGAACGATGATCAAGGATTTAATTGTTTTACTATGTTGATTAATGATACGAGAAAATATAAAGACGAGAATATAATAAATGAGATAGTGAAATCGGGTAAAAGGTTGTACTAGTTATAATTCAAACTTAAAATTAGCAAAGAAAAGAGGAAGTAAAAGTAGAATTATGAGACATATTATGATAAAGTAGAGGATGTGACGGATACGATAGTGATCAAATGAGTGGACAGTGTGAAAGTAGAGTGAGAGATGAGATAATGGGTGCGTAAGGTAGTGAAACGATAGTGAAAAGATAATAATAAACCCTAATTAAGCTAACAATGATGCCGGGAAACGAGCAACATGAGGCGAAGATGCTTACATTAGATCCTTATGTTCCTCCAAGATAGTGGCAATTTCCGGGTGCCGGTAAGCTCCCCCTCTTCTCTAATGCTTCTTTCCACACACCCGAGACAGAGAACACATTTGATGGATCTCAAAACTCACTATCTTTGAATCAGCCCACACAAGTAGGAAGCAAGTTCAATATGAAATTCACAGTGATCCATACCTCTATTAATAGATCCGAGGGTATAGATGGAAAGAGGACCGGGAGACGAAGCAGTGCTGAAATTTTAGCTCAATTAGAGCTGTAGATTTTTAGATATTGCCGTTTGAAGTTGGAGCAATCCTATCCCTTGATTTCTTTCTCTTTCCTCGTTAGTGTCGCTCATGATTTTTCTTTTTCCGTTTCCATTAAAACATCATGTTGTAAGGAGTCCGCGCTGCATTGTTTTCCACGTCGCGCTTTGCGGAGGTGCCATGTGTACCTGTAGGGGGAAAAAATACAAAAGAGAATCATAGTATATTTATATTATTTAAATATTTTTACTTATTCTCGCAGATGATGTGGCGGCGTGTCAGCACGTGCCACATCGACTTTTCCTTTTTTCTAATCCAATCGGCAACTGGCACGCAAGCCCCGCGTGTACACTTGGGGGCCAGCATACAGATGTTGTCATTTTCTGCCTCGGCCCACATGTGCATTTATTGTAGAAAAAGTCCTTTTTTTGAAAGGCCCACGTTGTATTTGCCTGAAAAATTCAAAAAATTGATTCATTAATCATTAATGCAATCATGGCTTTGCTAATCATGATGCCATGACTGCTCGGCTAAAGGATTTGCTGACGCCAATTATTAATCGAGTTAATGATTGGTTGTCGCTAATAATTACTGCTAGTTGTGATTCGTTGCAATTTGACGAATCGAACGACGACATGTGGCGGCACTAAATTAGTTATTTAAAAATGATTTCTAAAATCCATATTTAATAAAATAAAGGTCTAAAACATACATATAAGTATATACTTTGACTTGGAAAAATCATATCTTTCCAAATTTAATGTCAAAAAATCCCTAAAAAACATATTCTGACTCAAAAAATTATAATCTTTCATCATATATTGTCATTAAAAGCCCAAAAAATACAAAAAAATCATAAAATTCAGAATATCATTCTTAAATAAGATTTAATCATTTTAAGCTTGATAACATGCATATATGATAAATTTAATGCAAATAAACATGTAAATGTGGTTCCGTTAAGATACTAAAAGTGTATATTATCACACCCCCAAAAGGCTTACTATATGGTTAATCATCAAAACCTAGTCAGTCATTCTAGTTAGTATTGATGTCATGATTGTGTAAGTGGTGCTAAGATCTAAGACACCAAAGATGCCTTTTGGATGGAGGATATGTTTTGACTATGACCTAAGAGTCTCAAATCATGAAATTCCAACTATTCCTAGCTTGGAGCCAACAACAAGGCCATGCACTAGGTGTAAAACCACTTAAGGATTCACACAAATCAATTCAGCATCACATTTGTGGCATTATGACCTTATTGTATCACTAAATATCGAGAAAGATGTAGAATGTGTGATGGCTTGCTGGACAAATATATTTCTAACTTGAGCTTGACCGAGCACCATTTAGTTATGTTGGGGTGGTTGGTTCAATGTCCAAGATTAGTTTAGGGGACACTGATTGAGATCCATCTCCATCAAGGTAAGTGCCAAGGTAATTCTGTCTCTAGATGTGGATGTAACTGTCACACAGATCTCTTCTAAGTTGGGGGAAATATTCATTTGGAATGCATTTGGAATTGAATAAAAAAGGGAAACATATGGTCAAATATTGACTTCCAGGGGTGGTAAGGTACTTTCCTTGGGAGGCTATTTGAAAAGAAGGGGATTCATGAATGAATGGTTATGAATTCCATGTTCCCTTTTTATTGGGTTTTTAATGTGCGTCCTAAATCATGTTCATCTTGCCTAAATGGGAAAATATAAAAAAATTGAGTCACAATTCCATGTCCTATTTTTATGCCATCATTTGAATCCTTTGGGGTTTTAATTGGCAGTTGCAAACCAAAATTTTCCCTCGCCTTGTGTGAGTGGTGATCTTTCATAAGGCCCCATATCTCATGATGAAGAGAAGTGCATGGAGGAGAGAATCACCTTGTCAACTTGAGCCATATTTTCAGGGAATGTCAGTTCAATGTTCTGATATGAGCAAGAAATTCTAGTTTGATGCTTGAGGAAGATGACTACAAGAATGATGATCAAATATTTTTGTAATTTCCATGAATCTCTGGAGGAATCAAATACATTTTATGTCATCAGGCTACAAATTTGAAAACTTTTGCCCATACAACACTTAATTTGCATAATAAGGATCACAAATTTCATATGCTATTTTTTTAAAAAAATCATGATATTTCAAAATTCTTTTAAATAATTACAAACTCATTGCATCATAAAAAATCATCCGATTAAGCGACTAGGTATAGATCTAGCCTCTTTTTAAGCATCTTTGAACTTTAAAATGTGGGAGTAATAAAACTAATATCAACTTACTCAATGCCACCTACTCCCTAACAACAATATATCGATACTCCTCAAATTGCGGTTAAAATGTAAGTTCATGGTTATGATTTATTCTACAAAATAATACTTTTCTGACTGATCACATCATAAGGGTCAAATCCATGAAGCACAAGTATAAAAAGTGAAAATTTGGTTAAATAAGCATATGTATAAATGTGATTGAATAAGAAATTTTGGTTGTATAAATATTTCTAATACAAAAGGGGTAGGAATTATTTTTAATGAAAAATAATAAAAATAACTATCTTAAAGGTAATATAAAATATTAATTACATTTCAAAATTGGTAATCGAAAATTTGGGGAATATTAGATAAAATAATTTATATATATACTTTACCTTCGTGTTGGTTTAGTTGGGTAACTTGGCCAAGTCACTTGACAAAGACAAAGTCAACCTGGTGTTGTGATACACAGGCAAGTGCAACTACTACTTGCAATGAAAAAAAAATTAATGGTGTATGGGAAAGAACATAATTAGAAGGGAGAATGCAGTGGACAAAAAGCATTCTAACTTTTGCTACAAGAGGGGTTTCTAGGGATTGTTGATTACAGAACCAAAGATGAGGGAAACATGTGAAGAATTGGCTTTCTTCTCATTTTCCACTAGCAGATGAGAGATACCTAGATATTCCTCTTTTAATGATTGACCTGATCTATCATCTGTTTCCAATTGCAAGGCCAAGAGTGACGCATGTCTTGCACGGAAGAAGATGATAAAACAACTACACATTGTGATTGACATGGCTATGAATTGCCATGTGCCACATCACACGGCTTTTCATGTGATCCTTTTTTGTTTTCTTGCAAGATTAAAAGTTAAATAAATAAAAGTAATGAGTATGCATGATGGTTCAACACATTTTCGTGCTCTGCATCATCCTTTCTTTAGTTTTTAACCTATTACGATGTTACACGTGTGCATCACATTTTGACTTTTAACTCTAAAGAGGTGACATTTTAATTAATTCTTCTCTCAATATTTAAATTTTATTCTTGTGATTTAAATATCAGCTTTACTTTTATTGGGCCACATCATCTCTGCTTGAAAACATGTTGTTAGATAATGATTGGTCATAATGGCATTGTGAGTCGTGATGACATAATGGTAACTTCTTGTCATGATTGGTGGCACCAATTATTTCACAAATCACTAATCATTGAATTGAAGGATGACACATGGTATGATGGTAATAAATCCTTAGAAAAATTCTTCATAAATCCATGTAAAATTAAATTAAAGGCCAATATATAAAAATAAATATAATTACTGACTTAGAAAAATTATAAATTTGTGAATTCAATTAAAAATGCTCAAGATAATCATATTCCATCTCAAAACATTTTATATCAGAATATGATGTCGGAAAGTTCAATAAGAATACCATTAAATGCAGAAAAATATAATATCACGCCAAAAACAGATGTAATCATTTTAAGCTGGATAAAGAACCCATATATAATTATTTCAATTTATAAAAAAATAAGTTGGATAGTATTAACCAATTAGTTCTTATGTTGTTAGCAGCCAATAATGCATTGTGGTTGAATAAAAGGATGTGATACAATGAAGAGAGAAAAGAGGTTAAATTGGGGGTCCTCTAGTACAAATTAATCTTTTTGATGATTCACATCCTTGGTGACCCAGATTTTTAAATAACTATTCAAAATCAAATTGTGGTGAGGATCCATATTTCCTGCCTTTATTTGACCCTGTTTCCGAAATAGGCTTTGCAAAATGCATGTCAAAAACAAAACATACATGATGAAATATAACATAAAATTGCCCCTCTTATAAGAATTAAATTGAAATTATCTGGGGACCATAACATGTATTCGTAATATGCATTTGCATGCCAGAAATTATCAGCTTAGACCTAAAAGTGATTAAAATCATGCAAATCATCAGTTTATATATCTTTATATTAATCGTGTAACAACATAATGTTTCTTATTTTATGTTATTTTTTAATTAATTAAAAAATATTATGGATGAAACAGAACCCCAAAACACCATTCTAGACAATTTTATAAGTTTGTATGGTTTTTATATATTCTTTAAAAATTAAATACTTATAGTTTAAAATTAATAAATAAACTAAATTTCATTATATGATAAGGTTTTATTTATATTTAGTTAATGGGTTGACAATTCAGGTTAAAGGCTATAGGAGCAAGCTATGCAGGTGGAAAGGATATTTCAACAAGCTGTAGAGGTTGGCCCATGGACTTGAAAATTGGACAATCAGCTAGAAAATTGGCTGATTTGATGCACCTAGAAATGAGTGGGCACCAATTTTAGTAGTGTGGGGTTATTTAAGAGGTCCACATCAATGGTGGTCTTTCAATGGATGTATTATTATTTAATGACTGTTTAATACATCCTTATTTTTATCTACTCAGTGTTATACTCCAAATAAGTGTGTCCTTATGAAAAATCTATGGTGTTAAAATGTATGTTATCTATGTTTCTGAAAGCTAATGTCCCAAAAATGTAATTTCATCCATGGTAATATACAAATGAATTCTTGATGACATCATAATTTGTGCATTTTTATCATTTATTTTGAATTTTTATTTCCACTAAAATTAGAATAATACATACTATCAGGATTAAAATAATAAAAATTAGAAGGATATTATTATTTTTCTCAATTGTTGGTACGTGATGATCCAAAACTTATGTCAAGCTGAAATTTAGAAGGTAGCTTATTTTCTATACTGTCTACCTATCCATTCCCTAGATCTAGAAGATGATTCACCTAAATATGTAAGTACCATCTTAAATTTTTTCCTACATTGGTAGGCCTAGAGAGAATTGAAGGGTGATCAAGATTCTTGGAAAAAGAACACCCCTTGGCACTCAGGGGAAGTGACATCAAGGTTCGTGTGATCTCATGAATGTTTGATTTTAATTTTATCACTTTTTATATTGTTAAATATTCAATTGGATATGCTAGACTTCAAGCTTTCCAATGAATCATCCAGCTTTAAAAAAGTCATCCTGTAGGAAATGTTAGTGTTTTCAGTCCACTACCCTTTGGTGCCCAATTCTACTCCAATCACGGCCATAGTTTCTCTTTAACCACAAATTTTATTTCTTGTCCTAAAAAAATCCCAAAAAATTCTTATAAATAATAATAAATTATTAAAAAATTAATGGAAACAAGAAAAATATTTATTTCGACTAGTTGTCCTTCTTTTTGTTGATTTTCTCTCTAGATAATAGTTTAAAAAATCTAGAAAAATATTAAATCAGCTAAAATTTATTTAAAGTAAATTTAAATTGCAATTTAATCTCTCATTACCTGCTCCTTGTGGATTCGACCCTTACCCAAATTTAAGTAAAAAATATAACTATTGTTGCATAAATCAGAGCCTTAAAATGACTTATTTAACCCAAATTCTGGTTTATCAAGTATCAATACTAATTAATGAAAGTAAGGTGCCATCAGAAGTTTGAACTTTGCTATTTCTAGAGCAAGTTTCACACTGTAAAAACACAGGATTTGTCTGGTTCATATGATTTGTGGCACCATAGTCTGAGATCCATGAGTGAGGTTGATATTTGGATACATAATCAATGTTTAAACAATATAAATATACTGAATGCACCAAGGACGTGGATCCCACAATGTAAGAGTGATTCTTAATGACATTTTGTAGTTGATTGACATCTTCCTTGAGTTGTGCCATATCGCCTAGTTTCCATAGTCCCTCTAATGGTGGATCATTGTCAAGTTATGGAATAGAGACTTGAGTAGCGCTATTTCCTTTGCTAATTGTAGGGGGTTTTCCATGCAATTTCCAACAACTTTCTATCGTGTGTCATGGTTTCTTGCAATAAACATAATACCTATGGTCTTCATCACATTTATATGGATTGTTTTTCTTTTGTCCTTGAGGTGGTTTTTTAGTTGATCTAGATGTTCCTCTTTGGGCTTGACAAGGCATGCTGCATTTTCAACTATAGCTTTCCACCTTCAGGAGTAACACCCAAACATCCTTCCTCTTTTTAGAACTTGATGACAGTGTCTTCAAAACTAAAATTATGTTCACGGTTGAAAAGTTGAGATCAAACTGTCTTAAATTCAGGTCGTAACCCCTTTAGATAGATGTAGACTCAATCACATAATACATATTCCCTGTCCACGGAGTTGCTTGGATTTGGTTGGTAGAAATCAATTTCTTTCCATAGGGCTTCAAGTTCATTGGCATATTCCAATGTCATCCGCTGTTTTTGTAGGAGACACATGGATCTGTCCATTAAATCAGGAATTTTGGATTCATCCTCATGTTTAGAAAAATGTTTTTGTACATAATCCCATACAGCTTTTAACATGTCAAAATGCATGGAAGCTTGGTTTATTTTTGGAAGCATTAAATCTAAGACCCAACTAAATAAAATATCCACCTCATACTGCCTTGGTTGTAGGATAAATTGCATTTTGTGTCAAGTGATAGAGTTATCCTCGAGGGTGAAAAATATTATGAACATATCATGTCTATTGGTAGGGGTTATGACCCATAAAAATGGTTGCAAGGTGGTATTTGGGGAGATGTGAATACCATTTTCCCCCAGATTCATACACTACATGTGGGGCAAGGTTTCCACCACTGATCGTTTCCTCCTTGGCCAAAAAAAAATCACATTTCTCACCAAGATAGGGAAGTCGTCTGACTTCTTCTAGATACCACATATGAGAATCTAGTGGGAAATCAAAGGAAGATCAAAACCAAATCACGTGCAAGTGGGATACAAAGGTTGCAACCTAGAGAAAGATCAAGAGAAAATTTCTCTAGGTTCCAAGCAAGGGAAATTGCTTTATGTTCGAGCAGGAACAATATACAACAAGCTAAAATGCAAGTAAATGAAATGCCCACACCTAGACTACAGATATATGGATAATCAGTTTCAGATCAAGAGATCCATGTTTGCTCATGTTGGAAAGGTTGAAGATGTTCGATCCCAAGCAATGGTGTTCGTTTCATCGATTCGGGTGCTGTGGCACCATGTAAGAGGGGAAGCTTTTGATAAATAAAAACATTCTTACTTTTCACTTCTTAGGGTTATTTTATACAGATAAGTTACAAACAAAATGATGTTCTTGCCCCTTAATGAGAAGATACAAAACAACCGGAAATATGGCAACTGCCACATTTTCTCGACTCGTGTGCCCATGTGTGTATCATGAGTAGGCCCTCATTGACGCAACCAATCTGCTTACAATTTGATTGAGAAACACAAATACATTTCTCAAGTGGATGATAGAATACACACTCGTGTTGTAATATCCTCTTCAAATGATGGAAAAGCCGTATATTCAAGGACATACATGCACATGTAGAAGCCCTATAGATGGAGCTGTCTATGGTTCATCACTGAATTCAAGACACTTGGAAATATACATGTTGGGAGCACAAGATTAAGATAAGTGAGCAACTTGATGAGGTCACGACGACATGAGATTTATGATATCAAGAAAATTTATGTCTAATAGCTTTGTGAGGGTAATAGAATACACACTTATTCATGTTGTGATCTACCATGGATCTCAAACTAATTTGACACCCCTACTAGAGACGTAGAATCAAGACCCTAATTGATTGGCAAGGCTAGAATTACTTATTTTAATACCTTTCTTACCTTCTAGCCAGTAGTGATGATTGAGGATATACTCTCATCTATCCCACACCTAGTAAAACACCACTCTCACAAACATTTTTACTTGAGCGAAGAAAGGATGTGGTCTTCTCGCTCAGTAGGAACAAAGCCTCATGGCCTGATGGCTTCTTAGTAGAGTTGTATACTTCATGTTGAGATATTATAGGCATAACTTAGTACAATATCTCACACAAATATTCATCCACAAAGTCTTCCCAAGAAGCTAGAAATCCACTTTCTTTGCACATCCCAAAAGTGGATAACCTAGTTTATTATTTATAATTTAGACCAATTAGTCTATGTAATGTATGCTGCAATTATTAGAAACTGACTTGGACTTATATCTCCTAGGAAGTATGGTTTTGTCAACGACCGATAAATCCATGACAATATCCCGCTAGTTCAGGATCTAGCATAATCACTTTACTACCATTTTATAGGTTGAATGTCATCATCCATATTGATATGGAGATGACCTTTGATAAACTCGACCAGAGTTTCCTTGCCAAAGTATTGTGATACTTTTGTTTCACTAATGCATTCACAGACTTGATTGATGGTTTTATTATGGAGAATCATTTTTGTTGATTGGTGGACCAAAACTCTAGTCTTCTCTTCATTGAGATGCAAGGCGTACAATAGGGTGACCATGATAGAAGATATTCTCAAACGACCACTCAAGGTCTCATCTAAATATATCATTCAAAAGGGGTTTCCTGTTTTTCTCACATGCTCTATTTGTGAATGATGTAGTCCTTTTCCTTAATGGATATAAAAAACCATTCAGGGGTTGATGAGTGTACTTACTACATATGAGAGTACCTCAGGTTAGGTCGTTAACACCTCAAAAACAACGTTATAGTTGGCCCATTTACTACCACAAAACACTCACCCATTATCCAACACTACACAGAATATTAATGAGGATGCCTACCTTTTGACTATCTCATATGCCCCACCTTTAATGGCTCTACATGATATTAATATTTTGATGTCCAATTGGAGAAATTGAAAAATAAACTCGAAGGATGGAAACTTTATTTTCTATCTCTTTGGGATGCATCCAACAGAAGTGTTACATCCTCATGAGCATCCCTCGTAGCTCTTTGGTCCGCAGAGCGCATTTGGGTACACTTCATGTGGTTGGGCCAACTCAAGGAGCCTAACACTACCAGTGGGTCTCTTGACAGAAAGTGTATCGATCGCTGGACGAAGGGGTCTTGGGATCAAGAGATCCCAAGACATCCAAGACATGCTTTAGAAGCAGCTAGTGCATCGTATGCGTAGCACAAGGTCCTCATTGGCATTCTTCATTTCGGCTAAGTATGGAGAGTAAGCACGTAGTTTGGTTAACATCAATGGCCCCACATGACTGTGTACTTTGCACCACCACAAGCTAGAGATTTACATGGTGATCAACTAGCAAGTTGGACATGACATGATTAGTACTTGGTATAATTCTTGGATTATGGCTATCCTTTCGCTTTCTACATTAAAGCCTCTACTTGATAATGTCTCACTTTTTAGCATGAAGCATTATACCCTTGAAGGAGAAACATGGGCTCAACTGAGACCCCTCAGAAGAGAATATGGCCATTGAGCTGGGTTACTTGCATTATCATCCAATATGGATACTAAAGAATAATGGGAATTACTGTTAATGTTGCTCTTGGGATAACTTTTGTGAGACATTCCCTATGCAAGCTTGGGGTCATCGCATATGGCACCCAATAGTTATCACTCAAGTCTCATTCTTCCTTTGTACATTCATGTAATCGTGGACTTCCCACAAACAATCAAGTGACTTGTATTGGTCACTACATGAGTCCATAGCGACTATTGTTCCCCATCTCTCCCAAGTTGTCATGAAATTTTCATACCCATATTACCTTGACACCTCTAGAGTGTTTTGATAGGATCTTTGCCTCATCAACACACTCTAAGCTTAGGCCTTACGTATATATCACCATACCCTACCTACTGCAACAGATATCTAAGGGAAGAAACTCTTCTCGGTTTGTAGGTACACCCATGATCTCATATGATGTTAATCAATGGTTATAGAGGAACATCGCCTAGTCCCAATTAATGTGCATCACTTAGTATCTACATGCAAGGCACCACGCATTTGGGACATTGCGACCTCTTTGACCTACATCGCGACCTCTTTGACCTCTTTGTCCATTAGCAACTCTTACTTATGGGCCATCTTAAGCTCAATGTGGATGGTGCGGCCATAGAGAACATGTGTCCTATAGGTGGAGATGGTATTCTTTGAGATCATATAGAGTACATCCTTTTTTGTTTTTTCACACTCTTATGGTGTTCAGACTAAGAATCACTGCTGAGGATCTGGCAGTACATAATGGCTTGCTCTTTTGTGAGGAGTAAAACCTTTATGTTATCTTCATAGAATTATACTCGCAATTGTTAGTGGGTGTGCACTGTGCAAGCTTATAGGCGCCTATAGAGTGTATGGCATGATATCACAGTGCGTCGGATGCACCTTACTAGTATCTGCCACCAGCTATGACAGGGGAACCACACGACATAGGCACTTGCCAACTACAAGGTATATTCTCACACCCATTTTTTATTTTCATCTTGGCATCATGTTCTCTGAGATGCCAGCTATTGCATTAAGTGCCTCAACATGCCAGATATTCACACACCTTGGACCCTCATCCTTGACTGCCCTTGTGGGAGGTGCGTAGCGTGGAGAGTACAAAGAGTGAGTCAATGACATCCAACATAGGTACTGCACGGACTCCATGGGGGATAATAACTAACACATAAAATCTGACTCCCCACACATTTGTTGAAGCCTAATTCTATGACCCCCCCCATCTCTTTATTTTGTGTGTATCTCTTTACTTTAGTTTGTATCTCTTTTACCTTGTATCATGTGTGTGTGAGTGGTAACTGTGCGTAAAATCCCCCATTTGACATCCACGACAAAGCTGGAACGATCAATGAGCATGAACCACAGGTCAGTTTGTTCTTCCCAAAGAGATGTGATATCAAATTTCCTACGAATTTGATTAACTATAGCTACCAATGGTTCTGGACTAGAGCACATTATAAGGGCTCAAAAGAAATAGATTTATGGATTATTCCATAGCCATGGTTTCTAAATGAATAATGGAAGTAAATGCACTAATAGGAAAATTATAAACTTAATAATATAGTATCACTTTATGAATCAATAAAATATCTTGCATGGACAACCTTTGCAAGTGATAAGCATGGATTTGTCATTGCATACATGCATTAAAATGCCATTTTAAGCTGATACTTTATCATTAGATCATACAATTATGCCCATCTTGAACATAAAATATCATATCTATACAACTAATGCGTTTCCATCCCTCCACGCACCATTTTATACATTTTGTGTGTTATTTTGAAAAGTCGAACCCATTTGACTTCTCTAAAGTCAAATGGTTTCTTTCTCACAATTTTTATGAGCATTTGGATGTGAGGGATAGGAAGGCCATTGAAGTGTGGGCACAACAAGGATGCCTATGAATCTAATGCTTTGGTCAAAAGGAGTAACACGGGGCAGCGAAGCCAGGTAAGCTCTACATGTCAGAGAGGCACCTGCGTGCCATGATGGAGCAATGTCTGCCACACAAGCGAAACTAGCACATGCAAACTTGGTGAGCACACACATGTCATGAAATAGAGAGAGGCAAGGAGCGCCTTATGCACAATTTTGAAATATATCTTGTAGTCTTTATTTAGTATATGAAAAATTCTCAAAATTCTTTGATATGGGATTAAAGGCATGTGAACACGTGGCATGATCACGTGTGCTTTGATTGGTAGCAATGGTTGGAGCCATTGGATATGATAGATCACAGATCCTTCAGATCCAATGGAGCAATTGGCTAGATATATGAGCATGCATCATGTTTGATCCAATGAATGCATCAACTTTGCTCTTTTTAAAACCACATGCATCATATTTGATCCATAGATCATGATCAAATGCACGTCTGCTCTCCTCTGGTGAGCCTTGATATGTGTTAAAAGGATAGACCATCTGATTGCGATCAGATGGCTGTGATTGCTCAAAGCCCTTTCTCTCTTACTAATTATAGTTAATAATCGTGGACCATCCAATCGTGATTGTAGTGATTGGATGACCCACATTGAAGCCGCCCACCTATTTTATAAATTAGGAAACAATCAAACACAATCATAGGGGAGCACATGTCCCATCATTGATAAATCATTAGATCCACCGATCAAACGGTCCATAAAAGCTCAAGTTAAAACCTTAATAACTTTTGATCCTTTTCTCCAATTGGGCTGAAATTTTTATGGAAGCTTCCCTACACCATGCCTTATTAATTGGTATTGTTTAATTGTAGCTTTGATTTTTAATTATTTTGATGAAAGTTATAATGACCAAAATGCCCCTCAAACCCTAAGTAGACCTATAAGAACCTCAATTTTCTATCTCTCAGTGCTATTTGTTCTCCTCTTAGCAGCAGCCTACCAGAAGGATCCAGAGAGTATCAAGGCCCATTCCCACCATTTTTTTATGCTTGGGAGTATCATGGAAGGAAGATTCAAGTGAGGATTCATCGACAGATCAAGCCTCACATCACTCGGTCCAGGACGGGCATCACCACGGGGTTTGTGTGTAAGTTCGGATGCTTTTCCTTCTTGTAAATCATCCATGGATAGTTTAGATGCACACACTTATTGTTGTTGTAGATTTAATACTTGCATTTTATATACAATCTCATATCACTTGGTTCTCTCTTTTCTCATGTTGTCTCTCAAAGGGCTTGTTCTCACCATTAAAATCACTAAAAAAATCATCAATTCATCACACATTTTCTCTCCATCCCCCTCTTAAACCTGTTCCTTAGCATGATAGTTTCTCTCACTCTCTCATAATTGAGAAATGATCTATTCTCATACCTAGGCTCCATGAGGTTCGACCCTTACTTAAGCCCTGTACTAAGTGAAGAAAATATATTTTATTATATGAAATCAATTCACAGCAACGATAATTAACACCCCTCAATTGAGTTATCAGCAGGAACA
Organism: Wolffia australiana; assembly: GCF_029677425.1. Taxonomy (NCBI): domain Eukaryota; kingdom Viridiplantae; phylum Streptophyta; class Magnoliopsida; order Alismatales; family Araceae; genus Wolffia; species Wolffia australiana. The sequence continues at coordinate 19,135,025 of NC_135836.1, read as the reverse complement.
GTAAAATTAAAATAATGACTCATGGCATTTCTAAGCTAAGCAAATTTGTAACATCCTACTAAAACTCTTGAAGAGAAGGGTGGTTTTACTCATCCTCAAGGATAGATGTGAAGAGTTGATGGGGATGCTGGTAGTGCCCTTATTTGGGGGCCAAAAATTGTACGATGTTGATAACATGCATATTCAGTACGTTAATATGATCATATTTACATGTATATTTGCATTAGATCACTCATATTTGCATGGTATCAAGCTTAAAATGATTAAATCTATTTTTAAAATGAATTTCTGAATTTTTTAGATTTTTGTGTATTTTTTTTGAATTTAGTGACAATAGATTCTAAAATAATATAATTTTTGAGATAGAATATGATTTTCTGGAATTTTTTGACATTAAATTTGGAAAGATGTATTTATACGAATTTTTGGGATTTTATTTTATTAATATGAATTTTTAAAGTATTTTTGGATTTTTTATTCGCGCCACCATTTGTTGCAGTTCGATTCGTTGAACAACGACGAATCATTGCGCCCCATGATGATTGGCGCCAGCCAATCATTAGCTAAGTTAATTATTCTCAAAGCAATGATTGCACTAATGACTAACATGTTTTTTATGTTTTTTTGGCATAGGATAATGTGGCAAGCTCGTGTCCACTCATTTAAAGTAAAAAAAACAAGAAAGAAGAAACAGGGTGATGTGGCGTGCTGACGCACAGCCACATTAGCCTCGAGAAAGAGTTTTTTAAAAGCTTTTTCTTTTGTTTTTCTTAGTCCTTTTTTCAGGTACACGTGGCATGAAATACGAAAAGCACCCGCACGGAATACGAGAAGCACAAAATCTCAAGCGCTTTGACTTCTTAACAGACACACAAGACAAGGACGCTGATGAGGAGAGAGAAGGAAATCAAGGGCAAGGATTGGCTCAACTTCAAACGGCAATAACTTTTGATCTACAACTCTGATTGAGCTGAAATTTTTATCATTGCTTCGTCTTTTCATCCTCTTTCTATCCATACCCTCTGATCTGTAATTAGAGGCTTGGATCATTTTGAAATTCATCTTGAACTTTCTTCCTACTTGTGTGGGCTGATTGAAAGATAGTGAGTTTTGTGATCCATTGGAGAAGCTGGGGAGCTTACTAGCACTTGTAAATCGCCCGTGATCTTGGCCGAACGTAAGGATCTAAGCTAAGTGTCTTCGCCTTACGTTGCTCCTTTTCCAACACCATCGATCGCTTAGTTAGTGTTTTTCATCATATGCTCACTCACATTTTACTCATTTATATTCTCTTATCTCGTCTATCTATCCTCTCCATCATACCGTCTACATTCAACCACTATCATTATTCACACACTCGACCATCACCGTATCCTAAACGTTCATTTACTCGTTGTTAAATTAACCTATAACTTACATCCCCGGCAACAGCGCCAAATGATAAGCTAAAAAATGCACGTTTATATGTCGTTATTTAAGGGTTTTTCGAACTTAATCACTAAAATTTGTTTGTCCCTTAATGCTTGTGTAAGGGGTCGAACCCTATGGAGGCGATAGGGAAATTCAGTTTTCCTCAAATTAGGGATTAGCACTCTAAGTTCTAATAGTTATGATTTTTTAACTTTTAATAGATTTTATCATTAGTTAGCAATCCTTGATAAGAATTACTAACTAATCTTCTACTAAATTATTTGAGTATCCATGGCGTAGCAAAAATCTAAATCAACCGTTCTCTTGATGAGTGTTTTACTTGTTTAGTTTACCTGAATAGTTAATTCAGCTTGAATAGTTTTTTTAATATTTCCTTTTTTATTTTGTATTCACTCTAGTGCATAGGAATTTTCCTATGCACTAGAGACCCTAAGGCAATGTTTTCTATTGTTTTGGATTTTCTTTTATTTTTTTACGTATTTTAGACTGTTAAGAGTATTTTACTTATATTTTTATTTTATCCAAATTCGTTTGAAATTGTAAAAATGTCCTCAATTAGCACATCGTGAATATGATTCACGATTTGCTAACTTAAGAAATACTAGATTGTGAATACGATTCACGATTTTTATACGATTCAAGGGACAGATAGGATTCAAAATAGGAAGTTTATAATCAATTAACACTAAATGTTTCTAAAAAGAACTAAAATCTACGAATTAAAATGACTAAAATCGTAATTTAAGGAAAAACCGTGAACAGAACTGAACTATGGTTTTTTGAATATTTGAACGCAAAATTAACTACAGATTGAATTCAAATTGTGCCTAGGAGTACCAGGAGGAGATTATGGCTCTAATTGAGGGAATTCGCGGAACGAAGAACACCAAATTTCCGAAAAATTTGAAGGTTAAGTCTCAGGAAGAACGGCAGCCGGATTGTTGATTTCGTCTTCAAATTGAGCTCCAAATCCTCTCACGTTTCTTGAGTCTTCGAGAAGGCTATCTGATCACTCCTCGAGCTTGAAAAATCAAGAACGAACTATGAAATCTCGTTTTCTCCTCTTTTATTGCCGCAGAATAGTAAGAACAGCTCTTCCGATTCTGTTATATTTTATCTCTTAAGCGCGTTGCACGTCAAGCGTACAATGCGTTTTTTATTGGCTAACGTGGTATCGTGTAAGGGTCTTCCTCCGTGTGCACTGCACCGTGTACGCGCGCTTTGCACGGTGGAGGACCCGCCTAGTGCTATGCATGCTCTTAACTCGCTGCATCGCACGCATCGAGTTAAGCTGCTCGTGGTTGGTCGTCGTGCGGGTGCGTGACACGCACAACGCTGCGCATGTGCCTATCGCGCACTGAAAGCCCAGATCTGCTCATTCATTGGTCCTCGTCGTGACGCATGCAGTGTGCTTCACGCCACACATGATGCGCGACACGCACGACCGTGCGTGCGTGTGTGTCACGTACAAAACCCGAGTAGGCGTTCTGATTGGCCGCCGCTCTCTTTGGTGTCTTTCCCTGCACAATGAACACCTGTTAGCGCTTAAACTGGCCCAATAAGGGCCAGTTTCATAAAAAAAACATTTTAAAATGGAAAAACACCTAAAATAAATCCCAGAAATATGTATTAATACCGAAAAAATGATTTTATTATTTTCTAAAGTTCATTTTATTTACTTATTTTCTTTTTATTTATACTAATAGGTCAATTAATCATTCAATTTCATTTAGAATTCATTTTAAAAACATTTAAAGTGTAAAAATTGACCTAAATATTGATTAAAAGTATTATTTAACTTGAAAATTCAAGAAATTTATTATTTTAATCTAAAATGATGATAACATGCATTAAAAATCCATGTTTAATCAATTAAAAGCCCAAAAATATGATGAAATTAGCACTTATTTAGCTCTTATTTGTATGTTATCACTTACATCCTTTTACTCGATATCACTAGCTTATATACTCTACTCTCGTCTTCATCTCCTCTCTCCTTGATCATCACCATCATAAGAAATTAATTCCTTAATCATCGTTCTGTGTGGAGACGATCCATACTCATCACTAACTAAATATTCTTACGTACGATTAAATATATTTTATTGAATAATCTCAATTACCAACGACGAATTAAACCCCTAAAATTGAGATTATCAGATGTTCACCACCCCTTAACTTTGGCATGCATCTCAACTGTCATCTGTGTTGGCATGCTTTCGAGGTATTCTATTCATTTTTCGGTGCCTTCCTAATCAATCCAAACCTTTTTGGAGGTGTCATGGCCTCTGATTTGGTTAGATGAGCTCCAGAAAGGTCTCTCTCCCTCGGTCTAGATCTTGATCTGGAGATGTTTATTTGGGGGCCATCGAGCTCCTTTTAAGGCCTATAAAGGACCTCCCATGGCCGTGTATCTTGTGGTTCCTATGAGGGCCATTGGATGGTTTGCAGTCCCCCTTTCTCATCGGACTCCATCGTCTAGCCAACAGAGTAGATGGCCGTGGATAGAGATGTATATACCTGTCCTTGGCCATCTGATCTCCTTCATAAATGATCTAAAGGTTGGGACTTGATCACATCCACGTACTCTTTTAAGTTTTGGTGCACCCTATTGCCATGTCATCAACCCCATTTGTGGGTCCCAACAGCCATCCTTCCCCAGGATTCACCCTTGTGATTCAGTGGCCGCGGCCAATCAAAAGCCTACAATGAAAAGGAAAGAAAAGTTAAAAAGAATAAGAAGATATCACCGTCCTATCTTAACTAAGAAGATCAGACGCCCGAGATTATATCTGAGTACTTAAAGAAGCCCATTATGACACGGGCTTCAAGCCAACCCAGCCCCAGGCCCAGTCATGATTTCTTTCTATTTGTCTTAATATTGTGGCCCAATGGGCCGCAATACACCTTGTTGCTTGTCGGCGCGGCTGATAAGCCTAAATTTGTTGTTGTTAAATGAAAGTTTAGAAGTGTCGTTTTGATTTAAGCTTATACAATAAATTTATAGAATTCCCTTTTTCAAAATATAGAGATTTTAGGATGATAAAGGAGTCAAACCACAGGGAGGAACTTTGAAAGAATTTTTATCCTCATTCCAATGAATTAATTCAAGAATGAATTATTTTTTGCATTTAAGGGGCCTTTATTGTGTTTAATTTTGTTTTGTAACTAATCAAAATTAAGCAAAAGCTTAATAGTGATCTTAATATTTTTGGTTAAGACACCCTAGATAGGATAAATTTTGATTCTTATATCTAAATAATTTGGAATACCAAGATTTAATCAATCTGATTTATCAACACAATATTTTGTATTCAAATTGGGAATTTATAAGCAAGAAAGGGGTCTTGAAATTGGGCTTGAAGATGGACGTATTTTTGGATAAAATTTTGGATTTAGGTATTTTAAATGTTGAATTGAATTCTCAAACAATCAATTCCTATATGAAGAGAGATAAAGAAGGTGAATTAATCTAGAGAGAGAAAGTAGAAAAATTGAGGGAAAATAAATTAAAGATGAAATTCGACTCTAATCTAGGGATCTAAGTTGCAATATGCGATGCTAATCAATATAGAACTAAGAATTGAAGATTGGATCCTGAATCAGATTCAAATTTTATTGATAATAATCATTAAAATCAACTCCAAGGGAATGTACATTTCACCCATGCCTTGGCATTTTGAAATCGTTCAAGAATAAGTTCAAATAGTGAAAGAAACTTAAAATTGCATGCTTGAACCAAGATTTGTCGACTTCAGAAGCAGCACTTGTGTCCTTCTTGGCCAAAATCTTGGGAGAGAGCTTCCTTGGTGATTTTCCCCTTATTCCTGACCTCTATTTAAAGATCCAACCGTAGGGTTGTAGAGGGTGAAAAGAAAAACCTACCCTCAAAATTTGGGTGCAATCGGATGGCTAGATCTCAAGATATTGCCATTTTACTAGTGATTAATCCTAGGCATTGGATTTATTTTATCTCTCCCCCAAGCAGGTAGAAATGACATTTTCTGATTCGTAGCCTTGTTTTCTCTGCCCTCGGATCACACGCTGCCACATTTTTGCGCGCTTTCAAAGGGCACAATCATTGGTTGATCATGATTCCTTTTGAGTGGATAGGATGGTGCCACGTCGCTGAATCCACATTCCTATAAAAATTTAGAGGAAAGAAACATGGTTTTTTTCATTTTCTTATAATAAATGCACGCAGAACTGATTGCCGCGTGCAACCAATGCACGCGACTAATCGATTCTGCATGTATTTATTACCCAGAATATTACAAAAGTACAGAAGACAAATTTTTACCTTTTCTCCTCGCCGCCCGTGCCAGGTTATCGAAATAATGATTTGCTCATTTTGGCATCGCGCATTCCGATGCCATAATGAGCCAATAAAGTGCTCGTTGGATGCATCCAATTATTCGCCCAGATTTTGGGCGAATGACGTGGATGCTTCGTAATTTTAACTAAAAAAAGTTTTCAAATGTCAAATATATTCTAAAATATATTCTTTTAATCCTAGAAATTATTTCTCGGCTATATAATGGTAAAAAAATATAATAAATATGGAAAACTAGTAAAAGCATTAACGCCCTCTAGCCAATTATTTTATGCCTTGCAAAAAATAATTCTTCAATGCACTGAGGTTAAATGTCATGTAAAAAATACTAAAAAATTATGAACAATCATTAAACTATAGTTCAAGCCATTTACGTCCATTTAATTATGATAACATGCAAATATGGCTAGTAAAACACATATATGTAATGTAATACTCATCAATTTAACATTATAATTTGCGAGTTATGACCAGCCTGGTGCAGAGCTGAAAGAAAAAATCAAAGACGATCTCATATCGTAAAATGTTAGAAAACAAATCACTATATAAATACTGTTCGACTATGATATATGAATTAAAATGCCATATCCCCGCACAAGTGTGCAGGCTATTTTTGTGTTGGGCCTTTCTAAAACAATTGGTATCCTTTGTAGTCAGCCTTCTTTGGGCACATCCTTTAAAGTATGTGTGCAGCTACCCGGCTTTCCTGTTAGAATGCCTGCTGCTGGCTTGAGCACTGTTGCGCACCAGCTCAACCCTAGGTCTCACTTAAAAACCCATTTATATATATGTATATATATTTTTATATATGTATATATATTTATATATATTTATATATATTTATATATATATTCTTCATCTACATCTCTCTTTTAATTTATTTCTTCAACTTGGACTGCATCCCTGAAAATATAAACTAACATGATAGAGGGAGAATGAAACTTATTAAATTCAATAATGTTTTAAGCACATTAATGGGCATCTAAAATATGTAAAAATTTAGATAAAAAATGTTGTTTTAAAAATTGGCCTATTTAATGCATGAAATGAAAATCCCTATAAAAATGAAGACAATATTAGTAAAATGATCCAAAAATGATCTGAAGATGAGTATGTTTCCTTTGCTCATTTGGTTTCATAAGTGGTTTCACTCACCCTCAAGGATAGATGTGAAGAGTTGATTTTGAAAATTGGTCTTATATTCAACACGGGCTACAATTGATGTTGAAGTTTTTAAGAAATAGTAATTATAAAGATTAATACTTTTCTAAATATGAATCATGAGTTATCCTAGAGAGTTTGTGAAACATTTTATAAAAAATGGGAAAGACTGAAAGTCTATATCAGGATTTGTTCTTACCATAAAGTGCTTGATTATTATTTGGCTCAAATCTTCCATGAGAGTTTGGGTGCAACTTTGATAATGCAAATGACACACATGATTTAATTAAGATAGCAGTGGAGAATCATATAGAATGAATATGCCACATGACGGGAAAAAATATCACTAAATATTGGGAATGATGATAGAACAACGAATTCAAGTATATATTAATTCTATATCAAATCCAATACCTAATTCTGGGTAGGCAATCTATCAAGAATGACTCATAAAAAATATATTTGTTGACCGGCCATTAAACTGTGGGTATAGTTCTCTAGTTTAGATCATGCCAATGAGAATGGTGTAGTGATGGAAAGAAAAAATTCAACCAATCCTAAAACTGGTCCATTCAATAAATATGGAACACTGCAGTAGCCAAGGCCCATCTACCCTAATTTTTTCAACCATATAAATTTCTCATCTATTCCATCTTCTTAGCATATTATATCATTTCAAAGGATCACAATTTTTTTTCATCCTTTAATTCATGGTCACATGCCGTGACCAACATCATCACAAACCTATTATTAGAGAAACCTTGGTCTATATAGTTTTGTGTTGACCAATCCTGATGTTAGTGAACTTTGGTCCATGGAGTAAAACATCTGTCATTTATGATATGAGATAAAGCTAATATCACTAATCAACAACACCAAATCTTATAAACTAAATGATGCTTAATGGTGCAGGATGGCCTGTCCCAATTTTGGTTTTTGGAATTTAATGACGCCCCTTTTACGATTGAATATTTGGAAATACATTATGATGCTTGTCGTTCATTAATTTGAAAATTAACAAATAACAATATTTAATATATTTCTAAAGCATCATCAGTTTGGCACTTAATTCCCTTACTAGATACATTTTTTATCTAAGTTAAATGAAAAATATATAAATTAGCCTTTACTTTAGATCCAATTTGTTTAATATCTGGATATCATATACTAATTTTGAATTTCTATAATCCATGAATTTTTGCATGGTGAAGCTACCTATTCCAATACCTGACAATATTTGTAATCATGGTATTTGGGCTGTTGTTTGGTATCCACCTCTCAGTTTGGCACATATTTTTGGGATCTCTGATATCAATAGGTCCACTATGGGATATGTTGGCAGATGTTGGTTAGAAAACAACAATAATGTCAAGTTACCTATCTTGACTTGGAAGTACCACATCAGTCCGCTCCATTCATTGCGACACATAATGCTTCCTCAAATCATGAAGCAAACAAAACATATGGTACTGAAAAATTGTGAGATGAGGTTGCAATTAAATATAATAAATAATTAACACATAATAAATTCAGATGATAAATGTTAAACCAGTGACAGAAAGATTACGATTTGGATGTCAACTCGCACTTGACCATTTGCAAACCCTAGAAATAGTTGAAGATTTTGAGACTCCACATGCTGAAATATTTTAATTGTATAAGAACAGGAAAATCTTTAGAGTCTACTACATAATACACATAAAAGTATCATTAATAATGAAAGGAGATCTAATTGAAAACCCTTCGGACAAAATTGAATCAAGATAAGGGTACACAAAAAGTAAATGATGATTTACACCTCATGTTAGGCACCACGAGAGTAGGGAATCTGCCGAGATCTTCTCAAAATAAAAACACTATGGTGAAAAAATGATAAGGGTAATTTATCTGGGATCACAAAAAATCCAACTGAAGCACATATAAATTGAGATCCTAGAGGGACCAATTTCCAAACATGTTTATGACTTTAGAATATAACTTATTGCCATAACTTTGAAAAATATTTATGCAACACATGCTAGGGTAGTTGAATGCCACTAAATAAGTTTTATTGTTTTCTTATGGGATAGATAGTAATTCAAAGTTTAAAATTAAAAGTGAGATATTTATGTCAACAGATACCATTTCTGATGTGACTTTGTTTTATCAAATTAGTAATAGTTGAATATGAATACATATTTTTAGGAAGGGATTTTGAAGGTATAAATAACTATTATTGACATGAATGAAGAAGTGACCATTATTAAAGAAATATACATGTGATAATTCAAGGCCTTTGATAGTTTTGGAAACTGAAAAAGCTTGAGTGGGTTCTTTACATATGCACGAAGAACACCACTAAGGATACAATTGAAAAATTTTCATCGTTTGATATGATATTCAAATGGTTTCCATGACCACTTTGAATTTTAAGAAAAATGTTTCATGACTTTAAGATAGTTACTGGGAGTCTAAAGAATGATATAGATACACACATATAAGTTAAAGTAAGGGAATGTAACCTTAAAAGATAACTTGTTGAAATCCGAGCACCACCATGGAAAGGAAGGATGAGACATCATTTATGAAGGCCCATACTTGTACCTTGTGGAAAGGAACCTATCACATGAAGGGATAAAGAGAATCAAGAACTACAAAACTCATAACGAGTAAAACATATATGCCACATTATCACACAATCATGGAAAACCTGGATTTTGAAGTCCATCATGAAATCTCACAGAAAATCCTTTTGTAAATTTGCATAACGTCAATTTGTATGTCATTTATTATCAATTTATGCCTAAATATGATTTAAAACATGCATGATATCTTTATTTATGTATAGGTATAATATTCATGAATAAGCATGATGTTTTTGTTTTATTTTATTTTATTCTAATATTTCTTATAAAGCATTATGCATGAAACTGAAGCCCAAAACACAATTATAAACAATATACTGACTCGCTGTGAGTTTAAAGGATTTTTAAAATTTTCATAAATTTTTTCACTTTTGTTGTTTTGGAAAAAAAACCAATAAACTAATCATATTTCTAATGAGTTTAATTGTTCACAATTGGTATTAAAATAATCATATCAATTTTACATTTTAATGATTTATTTATCTTAGGATTAATAAACTAATCATATGTAAAAACTGCGTCACAGAGTTTGCTCATGGAATGGAGTGGATAGAGAGTCACATTAGCAAGGTTATGATGCCGGCAAGAGTAGATTAGTAGAGTGTTTATAATATGCTCTGTGACATCAACATGCCAGTTGAATCTCTCTGAAGTATAGACCATGGTAATGATTTTGATTAGATGACCATTCTATTTCACATATGCATCAATCTCCATCCCTATTTCTTTGTTGCAGAGTGATGGACTTGACTTTGTGGACTTTCTAAAACATCCATGTCATGCTAGTATGCATGCTTTTTCTATTCATTGAAAAGCTAAGACTCATACCATTATTCAAATACGATTTCCCCTTAGTCAAGAATATAATAATGGTGCATATTGATCTTGATTAAAAAGCTGTACTACGACAAAGAATTACTAATAACTAAGATTAAGAATTGATATATCAGTTTCTTCACTCTAAACTTTGCTAGTTTTAGTCCTGAATTCACTTGAAATCCATTTTAAATATTATTATATATTAAAATTATTGACTTATTATATTAATATCTTATTCTATATTTTTAAATTTTCAAAATATTTTTGTATTATGGAAACTAAAAGAGCTTATCTTGATTTTTTCTTGAATTTTTGGGTTTTACTCTTTTCCAACACCACTTAAAATCCTATCCCCCGAAAATATTTACATAAGAAACAATGTTTTTTAGGCAAAAATATCAGTCGATGACCTTGGTCTTCTATTTTATGAAGTACAATTTGTGTTCCTATATTTAAAATGACATGAAAAATATTTAAATCTTGCGTGACGAATGCAACAATTGTAATGAAAATTGATTTAATCCCTAGTGTTTTGAATTCATGAGATAATATGCAAAAAAATTTCTATTAAGAAAATTTAACGTGCATTAATGATGGGTTTACAGCTTCATTTAGGCCTTGATAATTTTCACCATTCATCATTACATTAAATTAGCCATTTGGAGTCAAATGGCTTAACCTTCAAATTTTAGAAAAATTAAAGTTGAGTTCAATTATGAAAATATGCTTAAATATTAAAAGCATGTTTAATGTCAAGTTTCTGGGTAGTTTCTCCAGAATAGTTCAGAGACATTGATATTTTGACAAATGGCCTTGATAAACTGGATGATGATAATTATATGGATAATAACACATTACATTCCTGGCTATGGAATCTAAGGTAATTGAGCAAGGGATTTGTGGCCATATTATTTTTAGGCAAGATCTGCTAAATTTTGTGATTTATACCATCTCAATATAAGGCTTAGGCAAAGGTGACTTGGAATATTGAAAGGGAATTAATGGAAGCGACTTTGGCGAAAAGGGGGCACCTAACTCACTCCCTTAATGCTTTATTCTGAAAAACAAGCAAAGAGACAACAACTTCGATCGGCATTTGCTAATCATACATTAATCGTGACTAGAATGCACGTTTGGCCTACTATCGTAATAACTTGGGACAGTTGTTATTCCAATTCTACAGGTAATTGGTACATTGGGTGTATGGGATGAAGTTAATGGGTTTGCCGTGCGCGTGTAAGCCATCTGCAAAGTACCAAGATATTTTAAGGTCAGATCTGGGGCTCTAATGGCCTGTAATTTCATACATGTCAGAAGTTAACTATATTGAATTGGATCTCTGGTTATTTCATCCCGCCTCTTGGTTGATTAGCACTTTAGTGTCTAGAGACTATATCCATAACGATACCAATAAAATATTTATCCAGTATGATATCTCTCTCTCTCTCTCTTCCCCCCGTCTTCATATATATATCCTTATCTCTCCTCTCTCCCTCTAACTCCCTTCCTTCATCTATCTATCATTCTCTTTCCGTCACCACCCCTCTCCATTGCTCTCTATTTCTATATTTATCAAGCTCATGTCTTGGCCATAAGAAAAGGCTTCAGATTAAATCAATCGAATTAATAAAGAATAAATATACACAACGAATCAATACAATGAATCAGAATTTTCTCCTAACAATACAATGGTACCTATTTCACCTAACAAAGAATTTAAAGAATTTTCATTTACATTTTAATAAATCAATAAATGAGTTTGTTGACTTCTGTGGTGGAATCAGACGTCTTCAGGACGTGCAGGTGGAGGGGACGACAGTTCCGTATTTTGTCAATTCGACATTGCGGCAGAAGCTCTTGGCCACTGCTCCGCTTTTCGTGACTAGGTTGACGTTTTGCAACGTTATCCCTCTGCATGGGACGCTGCTGCTGCAGTCGAAGTCCATGGCCACTGGGGTTTCGCTTGTTCCCTTGATGTTCTGGTACGTAACACCGCTCACGGCGACCGCGGATTTCTATGAAGCGAACGACAAGTATAAGTAGAGAGAGAGATAGAGAGAGAGAGAGAGAGAGAGAGAGAGAGAGAGAAGGAGACGGAGAGAGAGATAGAGATAAAGAGAGAGAAAGAGAGAGAGAGAGAGAGAGACAGACAGACAGAGATAGAGACAGAGACAGAGAGAGATACAGCGATAGAGGTAGAGATAGAGAAAGAGAGAGAAACAGCGATAGAGGTAGAGGCAGAGACAGAGAGAGATACAACGATAGAGATAGAGAGAGAGAGAGGAGAGAGCGAGACAGAGAGAGAGAAGAGAGCGAGACATAGACAGAGAGGAGAGAGCGAGACAGAGAGAAAGAGAGTGGGAGAAAGTGAGAGAGAGAGCGAGACAGAGATAGAGAGAGCGAAGGAGAGAGCGGGAGAGAGAGCGAGACAGAGAGAGAAAGAGAGAGAGAGAGGTAGAGAAAAAGAGAGAGAGAGAGAGAGCGCGGGAGAGAGAGCGAGAAAGAGGGAGAAAGAGAGAGGGAGAGAAAAAGAGAGCGAGAGAGAGCGGGAGAGAGAGCGAGACAGATGGAGAAAGAGAGAGGGAGAAAAAAAGAGAGCGAGAGAGAGCAAGACGGATGGAGAAAGAGAGAGGGAGAGAGAGAGAGAATGCAGTAAAGAGAACGAGACAGAGAGAGAAAGAGAGAGGGAAAGAACGGGAGAGAAAGAGAGAGAAAGAGAGAGAGAGGAAGAGAACGGGAGAGAAAGAGAGAGAAATAGAGAGAGAGAGGAAGAGAACGGGAGAGAAAGAGAGAGAGAGAGGAAGCGGGCGAGAAAGAGAGAGAGATAGAGAGAGAGATGGCTACTAGGATTTCGCACCTGTTCACCGCAGGGTTTTTTGGAGTCGCAGTAGTTCTGGTCGATAATAATTGGGTTCTTCACGTTATCCATCACAATGTTCCGGAAAATGATGTTTCTGGCATACCCTTTTCCACCCTGAAACCCAACCAAACAACTTAGTCTACAATGGGGATATGGCCTCAATATAAAATTCGATGTCCTGCACGAATTTCTCTTTACCTGCCACGTCTTGATGCGCACTCCGTTGGTCGACCCCTCCAAGCGCGCTGTATCGACTAAGACATCGGAAACGGTATGCTCGGCGCCGTTGACCCCCAGGCTTCCAATGCTATCAGCCCAGAAACGAACAATAATATCAGGACAAATAAAAGAGAAGGGTGTTCAGGAGATAGAATAAACAAGATAGGCCACTTAATTCGCACCTGATTCCATGGCCCGGGCCGCAGACGATATTGGTGACGGTGACAAAGCGTGAGCCGCTGACGATAGAGATGCAGTCGTCGCCAGTCCTGATAACGCAGTTGCTGATTTTGACGTTGGTGCTGCCAGATATGTGTATCCCATCCGTGTTCGGACTCTCGTCCGGGGCGGAGATGGTAAGCCCGGAGATCTGGACGCCAGCGCACTTGGAGAATGTGACTTGCATCTTCTGACTATTCCTGAACTTGAGGTTGCTCACGCTCAAGCGATCGCAGGCCCGGAACGTCAAAGCCTGAGAGGTTTGATGAGCAAGCTCGTAAGCCTGATGAAATGAACAATCAATATTGAATTGATTAACGTACCGTCGGAGCGTTCGTGCAAGGCTGCATTGGACACGTTCGTCGGGGAAGGTCGAGGAGACATGCAGAGGAAACAACAGGTCAATGACTGAGGCGGATAGCTGGGATTGAAGTTTGACGATCGATATAGAAGGAGGATGGCTTGTTACCTGGTTGGAATCGACTTTGCAGGAGAGCTTCCACCACACCTGCCCATTTCCGTCTATGGTTCCACCTCCCTGAACGCTGAGCCCCGCCACTTTGTCGAAAAGCATCCACAACCTGCGGTCGGTGCCGTTCCAGTCTGATATTCTTGCCGAGGCCAGAATTGTTCCCTCGATCTGTCCAGAAAAGTTAAACAAGGATAACCAAGCCTTAGAAACCATCATAAAATTCCTTTGTATTCAGCACGTTTCACATTAAAAGGAAGCGGCGTCTCACCGCCACGTAAATTGAAGACTTGCAGGGACCGGAGAAGATGATGGGTCTTAGCAGGTAGGTCTTTCCCACCGGCACACGCATCGTCACTGGGGCGGAAGACGCGCAAGCAGCATTCCAGGCGGCGACAAAAGCCTGTGGAGAAATGTACTGTTTAGAAAGAGGTGATTCCTATCATATAACGAGGCATAAGACGACCAATGAATGGAGCTACGACCTTGGTGTCATCAGTCGACCCATCGCCGCGGGCGCCGAAGTCGTCGACCATTATTTCTCCGGTTGGAATGCTCTGAATGGTTCTTCTCCAAGTGTTACCAGAAGAGCCAGTGAAGTTGTAATCCATTTTGTTATGCGACCAGCCGCGGCCAAGCTGCAGCATAAAGGCTAGAACAAGAAGAGAGGCATGCATCGTCATCCGCGTCGTCGTAAGATGAGGAATATCGACAAAGGTGAAGGCTATGAAAGAAGAGAAAGAGAAAACGAGAGAGGCTAATCGTTTGTAATTTTTCGTTGATGATCGCAGACATCTCGGCGCAGGTTTTTATAGAGGGAAGAGAAAGCTATGCGTTTCTTATGGACTTAACCGCCATGTTTTGGATTAGAAAGAAGAGACGGAAGGGGACAGATGGAAGATCTTGTTTCCTTCTTTCCTGAACTCTAGGGTTGAGATAAAATACGCGTTTAGAGACTATGACCATCGTTTTCGTGTGATTAGAGCTTTGACTTGAGTCAACACCGAGATCATAGTTTTTACGCAAGAGCCACGCTTCATGAACATACTCGCCCAGCGGGACTCTTCCGATTCCCATCAAAACTTTCTTTCTATCCTCGCGTCAGACGTCCCTCTTGTCCCTGATTCCAAAGGCGAATGTTTTGGCTCATTTTAAACGAGTTTTATGTTTAAAACATGACACGTGGCTGCATCTTCACCTCGTTCGACGCAGTTTCGCTTAGGTTGCTTCATCCACCAGAGTTCTACGCAGGACCAGAGTTCATCGATTATCTTTAGACGAACCTCTTAATTTAACAACGATACAGAGTATGACAAGAGTGGAACTACCGCCTCTTCAATCGTTCTACCATGACAACAGATGGAGTGTAGAAAAACTGATTGACGAAATGAAAGGGACTGTAAATACATTTAGGCCATTTCTCTGGCGGCAGGACGACAAGAAATAAGTTATTATTTCTCATCACCGACTGGTGAAATACTGGTCGGAAGGGAATTTCAGGCATATAGTGCAAAGAAAAATGACGAAGCACTGGGAATCATTTCCTTATCCTCCAACATGAATGAGAATAAATCTTTTTTTTAAGCTTAAACATAACAGTTGTTTATTTAATCCATGTTTTGATAAATGGTGCTTTGTCTCACATCTTGGTGAAATTTAAAGATGAAGCCTATGAGAGTATTAGTAATTTGGGTTTTAATTTTGTTTCTTCTGATATTAAAGGGATATTGTCAATCGCTAAAACTATAAACTTCAACAATTACTTGGATATTCTCAATTACTCATGTCATTAGGTAAAGACATGGATACACTGGTCTTGATAACTACTGTTAACAGAGCCCTGAAATTTTAAAATAGTGCGCTCTATTTTTTAATTTTGTTTCTCTCTCTCTCTCTCTCTCTCTATAAACTAACCGATGGTTGTCCTTGCTGATGTTAAGAAAATATTGATGCTCTATGATCTGCAACATACGACCTGATGCACATCGAATTGTCTTCCAGCTTTTGTTTGAATAGCCAACCTGGTACCTCGTAGATCGCCAATGTGCTGCCCTGCCATTCCTGGCCTCCCCGAAAAACCTGTTATGAAGTGTTATTTCAGTATTATCCTCTTAGTTTGATCCTAGGAATTGATGACTCTTGTATACAGATTACTCCTACAAGAATCTTGATCCTGATATCTGCGTTAAGGCCCTAATACAAGACATTGGATTCTACAGAAGCTCTCATGGATTAATATACTTGCTCCAAAGGAGAGTTCTTCAAAAGTTGATTGATGTTTTTTAAACATAGAAGTCTTACTTTACGAAAAATCAACGTTTTACAAAAAAAGAAGAAATAAAGCATCTTCAAGAATAAAAAATATTATAAAGTAATGTACGCGACAGCGCTGATAGCTGTGTATTAATGCATAGGGGTTTGTAATGATAACTTTACACTTCGGATCTAAAAAAAAAAAATGCATTCAAGATCCATTGCCAGAGCTTCCAATTTGGCTTTCTACAAAGGTCCATGAAGGGGCATCTCAATGGAAATGCCATTTGATAAGAATTATATTAAACTTCTATTTCAGCCAAGATTTTCAAAGGTTAATAACATAAAATAAGGTTACCAAGTTGAAAAAATTATGCTCTTCAATCCGTTTTTTTGAGGATTGACTTTTCATTGCTATAATTTTACAAATCTTCATAGTCTAACCCTTCTTTTTCATGCATCTTTTTATCAATTCAATACTGAATACATCGGATAATTTTATATCATTTTCCTGAAAGAACAACATGTTGTCAGTCTAGATACTCATTAGATAGACTCCCATCACATTGTTATAACATATTATTTCAATCTCTTAGGTATTGATGCCAACCGAGTCAAAGTACAAATGTAACCATACATAAATAATAGATGTAAACGTTTTGTTTTTATACTTTGGAAATAGTGCGGGAAGCATAGTAGGAGAATAGAATTACTTTCCGACAGGTATTTGTAGGAGGGATTTTTTATAACGACTCATCCAGAATGATCCACTATAAGATGTCTGACGAAGACAAAACTTCTATAAGCCATCCAAATTTTAATTTTACTTCGGTGATTATTTCATCTAAGACTTTTGATAGCTTCATTGTGAACCCAAAAGTTCAAAGACTTTCTATCGATCTATGTATTTTACTTTCTTTAGAAATGTGACATGCAATGTTTTGTTTCCCAACGACGAACAGACCAAATCAGAGATCTAAACTATGGAAAGTGCGTATAGAACACATGACTGAACGCCCATTGGAGAAAATGTGCATAGGTATTGCTTCACTTGGATGCCTTTGTTTAATTGCTTTTGAAATATATGCCTTATATTTTTGGGAAGGTACTGAAGCCCTCCTCTGATATATGAGTCAGCCTCATACACTATGCTTTCTCATTTCTTGCGGATCGATGGCAAAGCGCCATTGTGTAAGCGTTCAGCCTCTGGTACATTCTGGATGCCTGTTTAGAGGTAAAGCCATGGCCTTCTCTTCTATTTCTTCATTGTGGAGTGTACCAAAGCTTCTTGAACATTAAACCTGTTACATAAGATCTGTTTCTATGTTGAGGTTTTTAGGTTGTTAGGGCAGTTGTCTAATTTTTATTTCGAGGGGTCTCCTCTACTTCTCACTAGCTGCTCTATTTTTTCTCTTTTCCTGTCTTCCAAACTACAGCCATCTTTTTGATGTTGAGGAAATCCTTTGCTTCTGATTTGCTCATGTCTACTTTCCAATTTTTATGTAAATTTGTTTAAGATGGTGCACCTCCTGTATAATTGAGCGCTTGTGACCACATGACACTTATGGAAGACTAATACTAGGAGTATGGAATGATGTATGCATACTGAACTACATGATGAAAATTCTTAAGGTGCAGAATGGCATATAAGATGAATGAATCCCTCATGTTCTATATATATATCAACTTCATAGATTGAAGGTGACATTGCATAGTTTATTCTGCCCTGTGGCAGCCACCACGCGGATGAGAATAACATATTATGTGGGAAGTTTGACGGCCACAGAAGAGAAAAGGACATTTTCGAATTAGAATGATCCCACTATCCATGTATCCCTTGTTTTATTCCTAGTGTGATTATTACCAATTTCTGTGGATGCGAGTACCTCTCCGCTGTAATGTTGATGTAGAGATCGTCCCTTGCAGTTTCTACTGGCTTGGCAGTGGTGTTCTGCAGTATCATAGGTAGACACTGGTATTTCCAAGACGATCTCATTATCCCTTGTGGGCCCATTCACAAGTTTCTACACCTCGCGCTTCCCACCCCGTTGGTTGATCCCTTTGAAGGGGGGAAATGTCTTGATAAACCCTTCCTTCATCAATTCAACTGTGGGTTTCACCGTTGTCATGCCTTAGATGTCATCTTAGTCAAGGTGGGAGCACAAATACCTCAATTAAAAATCGACCCTATTCCCCCATGCCTTTGACTTAATGAAAAGAAAAAAACATCCTACGATGATGATGCATCGTCAAGTCACCGTGGAGTACTCACATGCCACAAAATGGTACACGTCCCTTGGAGGCATTATTATGTGAAGGATATGTCATCATCACCCTCATCAAGTATCTTCACAAGGGCTCCTGCGCTCCATGTTATGTGCCACTAATCAGGTCCTTCCGAGTCAGGAATGCAGCGTGTGCATTAGAGTTGCACGGTGAGTCTCTTAATGTAATAGCTGCCTCATGTGTCCTAAGGGAGGTCCTGCCAAGTAGTAAATATAAAATGGGGCAAAGAACATAATATATACTTGGGAAGTGGATACACTGTCTAGTTCCCCTCTTGTAACTGTTGCTATATACCAGTGAGTTGCACCCAACAATACATGATGCCTTGGCAAATACTTAGATAGGTAGCTAGAAACCAATATAGCTAGAAATAAATCATAAACATAGATCTGCTTGGCTCACCAGAGCGAATACCACAAGTTAAGAACTCTAAAGTTAAGCGTGGTAGATTGGGAGCAACTTGTGATGGGTGACCACGCAAGAAGTTTGTCAAAAAGACTTTCCGGGCCAAAGAAGTTTGAAAAAAATAAAGATCACACGATGTATTAATACCACATCACATATCAAAATTCCGAGAGAAAATATATACCTTTAAGAAACCCAAATATATATCTATGGATCAAAGTAAATAGATAGATCGATATGTTAATAAGCTAGATAAAAAGATATATATATATACATATATATATCATATGTGCTTGGCTTGCTACAACAGACACTACAAGAACTCTAAAGTTAAGTGTATTGGGGTGCAGGCAATTTCTAATGGGTCACACTTGATAAGTTTATCAAAAAGCCTCAAAGGGGCCAGAAAATACAAATCACACTATACGTTAATATCACATCACATTTAAAAGTTCTGGGAAAAAACAAATATCTTTAAGAAACTAATATTTTTTTTTAAAAATATAGATAGGTAGTTAGATGGTAAATAGGTAGATAGATAGACAGGCCGGCAGATAGACATACAAACATACAGATATATAAACAGACATACAGACATATAGACAGACATAGAGACAGACATAGAGACAGACATACAAACATATAGATATACAGACAAATAGACGGCCAGAAAGACAAAAAGACAAACATATAGACATACGCACAAACATACACATAGATGGATTGGTAGATATATCAATAGATGGCTAGATGGCTACATGGCTAGATGGATAGATAGGTATATATATATATAGATAGATAGATAGATAGATAGTTGGATATCAGAATCAGTTCATAAAAATGTATGGTTTGTCTCTCATGATATGTTTGTATTAAAGTATGAAAGAAATAAAAAAATATTCAATACAAGTTTGAATGGTTTTTTTCAACAACTATTAAAGGTTTTAATTTGTATATTTTGAAAATATTTGATCTAGTTACATTTGAAAACTTTGATGAGATGTCTCATGATGAAAAATGTTATGAAACTTGTGAATGAAGTATATTTGTGTCAGAATGAATTGGTAAATAATATGTTTTGTTTGTCATGGTATGTGTGTAATTGAAGTATCACAGAAATAATAAAAGCATTCAGTGCAAGTTTGAATGGATTTTGTTTACAACTATAAAAGTTTTTAATTTTTATATTTTTTGACAACATTTTCTGCTATTAAATGATACTATTACAATTGTTTTACATAGTTGGATAGCCTTTCACTTTTGGGATCAAATTAAAATGCAAATATTAAAATTTCTATTAAGAAGAGTTTATAGAGGGTAAATTAAACATATAATGTAATTTATATTAGCTCATGAACCTATTTAAATGTGACACTTTTAAGTCATGAAAGGTAATTTTTTGGTGCCTTAGATTATATAACACCTATGGTCGTCTTATTTTAAATTTCAGAGGCACTTTTCAATCTATGTCACACTTACATTCCTAATTTGATAAATGGTGATTCAATGAAGATCCTTTCATCATCCCTATTATGTGTGTCCCTAATGTTTCCTCTCGTTCTTCATGATGAATGCATATTGTCCTCAGATTTCATAAAATATACTGAAGTTAATTTTTATATATTTATATGAACGTTAATCAGATCAACTCAATGTGTCAACAACACCATAATTGAACTCAAATATTTTGAAGCTCCATGAAACATGAAACGTCTGACTCCTAAGATTGGAGGTAAACAAGTAACTGAAATATAGTTGTATTGTTAATATTATTCCACTATAATGAATCAAAGTAAAAATAAAACAAAAGGTAATCATGGGTGTCATCATAAATATGATCTTACCAAAACCCATAAGCTTCTAACGCAAGCCATTAAGCTGATCATCGAGGTTAGTTTAAGAACCGAAGTCAAATATATCTCGTGCCCTAAATGCAGTTCTATTTGGTGGGATGAGAGGTACATGGAAAGAAATCAAACCAAAATTTGAAGGTGAGTTATCACTCCGACACAACGTTCCAAGTGAAATGAATGGTGTGAAGTTAAGCTTGCTCAAAAAAGATCAAGCTTTCATTCGCTTGGATTATTTGAGGCATGAAGAAGAATTGAATTGGAGTATTTGTCGTAGATATGAGTGGTAGGCTATCAATGATTTTTGGGGCACAAAGTCTTGGAGTTTTTGGGAGACAGAAGTAAGCAGTAAATGACCATGAAGAGAATAATCGTGATTAGCCTGAACTTTTATATTTTTGTCTCCCTAATCTGTCTCCTCTCACCTCTCCCTTTGATAAAGTACTTTTTTTCATTTGCTACTATTACTGTGAGAAATATATATTTTTGTGCAAACGCAATTCTTTGATGTATCCTAGATACTAAGAAACTTTTTTCATCCAATGGGTTTCCCAATTACGTGTCTTATTAATGCAAGTTTAGTAATCAGACAGCTTTCATACCATAGAATGGTTGACTAATTATAATTCCTTATTTATTGAGAAAATCACACAGGAACTATGATAGAGTCTAGCTCTCCCCCTCAAGCATCGTAATGCCCCCTTTGAATCATCAGATATCTTTTTGCGTCGAATTTTCAAATGAGGAAGCTTAAAGTTTGATGTCCAACCACATTACAAGAGGATTGAAAACTTTAAAGCCAACAAAAAATTAAATTATTTCGAGCGGAAAGTAACCAGATAAACGGATGGCAAGATGTCTGAGAACTAGACTTGAATTTCTCCTAAATACTATAACCAATTGGATAATCGCACGTTCAAAATGTCAATGCAAATGAGTGTGAGACCACGGGCATCCATCGAACCCACCGACTCTTATTTTTGGGTTTTCGGTTGGTCTATTTTTATTGGCCTATCTAGATTTCCAAGCTTAATCAGTACACGTGTCGCAGATTCAATCGTTGGTCCCACGTGAAACCCACTCGCCCTGCGAGATTCCTCCATGCAATTCCATTCCGTACGCCTCTCTCTTCATCTGAAAGACATACCCAATCCAAACCCTCCTCCAACCGAGGAGCGCACCTCATCCGTGCAAATCAAAACGCACCCAACTCAAAAGTTAAAAACGAAACAAAAAAAAAGAAAATCAATATTACGGAAAAGCGCAAAAGAGTATACTAAGCGGCATAATATCTTATCATAGCGGCGGCAAAAAATCCTAGCGGCGGGGCGCCATTGGAGGAGCCAGTCCGACGTGGCGGTCTCCCAGCCTGGAATTATCTCCTTATCCGTCTCCGCCGCACGACCCGAGCCCTCGCGCCACTATTTAAATTCCGGCAGCATCATACTGCAGAGTAACGAAGAGGACTTAAGCTGATATCAGATTCCCGATGGCTCTTCAGACCGGCGCAACGTTCCTCCATTCCACGGTCTCGGGCAGGAAGGAGACGAGCTTCCTGGGAGCGCCGCTCTTCGACAATGGCAGATCGGAGAGAGTTTCTTCTTTCCAGAGGAGGACGGCGGCGGGGGGCGGCGTGAGGGCGCAGATGGCGGCGGTGGCGGCGCCGGCGGCGGCGCGCGGGGCGGGGGAGGGGAAGAAGACGCTGAGGAAAGGACACGTGGTGATAACGGGGGCGTCGTCCGGGCTGGGGCTGGCGACGGCGAAGGCGCTGGCGGAGACGGGGAAATGGCACGTGACCATGGCGTGCCGGGACTTCCTCAAGGCGGAGAAGGCGGCCAAGGCGGCGGGGATGAGCAAGGACGGCTACCGCGTCATCCACCTCGACCTCGCGTCCCTCGACAGCGTCCGCCAGTTCGTCGACAACTTCCGTCGGTCGGGGACGCCGTTGGACGCTCTGGTCTGCAACGCGGCCGTCTACCTCCCGACGGCCAAGGAGCCGACGTTCACCGCCGACGGGTTCGAGCTGAGCGTGGGCGTGAACCACCTCGGCCACTACCTCCTGGCCAGGCTCATGCTCGAGGACTTGAACGCGTCGGACTACCCCAGCCGTCGGATGATCATCGTGGGGTCGATAACCGGGAACACGAACACGGTGGCGGGGAACGTGCCGCCGAAGGCGGACTTGGGTGATCTGCGGGGGTTGGCCGGGGGGTTATCCGGGCTGAACACGGCGGCCATGGTCAATGGGGGAGACTTCGACGGAGCGAAGGCGTACAAGGACAGCAAGGTCTGCAACATGCTGACCATGCAGGAGTTCCACAGGAGATATCACGAGGAGACGGGGATTACCTTCGCCTCGCTCTATCCCGGTTGCATCGCCACGACTGGCCTCTTCCGCGAGCATATTCCCCTCTTCCGCCTCCTCTTCCCCCCCTTCCAGAAGTACATCACCAAGGGCTACGTCTCCGAGGACGAGGCCGGCAAACGACTCGCGCAGGTCTTTCTTCTTCTTTGGTCTTGTTCGGAGTTTGAGAGTATTGAGGGGATTTGTTCGAGCTTTTTTCTTGTGGTTGATGGCAGGTGGTGAGCGAGCCGTCGCTGACTAAGTCGGGGGTGTACTGGAGCTGGAACCAGAACTCGGCGTCCTTCGAGAACCAGCTGTCCAAGGAGGCCAGCGACCCGGAGAAGGCTCGCAGAGTCTGGGAGCTCAGCGAGAAGCTCGTCGGGCTGGCTTAGTCTCTCTCCCCTTCACTCCGTCTTTCGACACCTTTGCGTCTTCTTCTTCGCTCGTTGTAAACTACAAAAAATTTAGGGTAATAAGAATGCGGGCAAATCTTTTCCTACAACGGGGCAGTGGCTTTCCAATCTCCTTTGTAGACACTTTTATCGGCTAGCGGAAGAGCAAAATGTTAAGACAATTTTATTTTCCTATGTAATGAAGGAATCATTAGTCCCACACTATCTTGATGAGCAGTGTACATTTACGATGGCTAACTGGCTTGACGAGCAATGAGGTGTCATCTGATGTATGCGCGAAGGAGCGCGATGGCAGAGCCGTCATCCAGTTTTGTAGGACGATGCAAGGAAAAATTTGTATTGTGGATGAAGGTAACGTGAAAGAGTTCGAAAGCCTGATAAGGAGATAACTAAAGTGGAAAATGACATTGTCAAAATATAACATAAAACAGTATGAATTTGTCATAAATTATTTTACAGCATATCTATCACACTGTCTATATTTATAAATATCTATCCCAAACTTAATAAATTATATATATATCATTCTTTCCATATATCTCTTAACAAATATCTACCTATATATTCATATATTTATATCAGCATAATTATCTATATCAATACACCAAATCTCTCTAAAATTGTTGTTATATGTCTACCTCTGTCTCCCAAAATGTTTCTCTTTCCGTACATCATTATCTCACTCCTTATTTCCATCTAATTATACATCCATCTGTCTGTATCACTCTCTATATTTAGCCATCTGGCTATCAGTCTATCTCTCTATATATCTATTTACCTATCCATCCACCTATCCATCCATTGATCTGTCTATAAATCCATCTATCTATCCATCTATCCAGCTATCTGTTCATCTATACATCCATCTATCTATTCATTTATCCCTCCATATATACATCTATCCATCCATCAATCATATATACGTGCATCTATCCACCCATCCATCCATCTATCTAGCCATCTATTCATCAATCCATTCATCTATCTAGCCATCTAGCTACCTATAGCTTTCCATCTGTTTGAATCACTCTCTATATTTAGCCATCTCTCTATCAGTCTATCAATATCTCGGTTTATCTATCTTTAAACATATTTATCCATCCATCCATCTAGCCATCTAGCTGTGATGCCGGACGTCGTCGTGACGTCGTCCAACGGGTAATTCCCTACGAGGATGAATCTATGTGATGTAATGGTCCTAGGTGTAAGTATGTGCAGGCCCTGACTCGTGCTGTTTCACCAAGCACCAAGCTCTAGGGCAGGCTGCCGGTGACAGTGGCAGTGACCTCCTCACCCTCGTCCGACCGACGATGGTGACTACGACTGATGTAGGGCGGCCGCGACATGGTGGCACTGCGGCAGCGGCGGCGGTGACGACATGGTAAAAATGAAGATTTTCTCTATTCAAATTTCACCATTGTTTACATCAATGGAGGGGGGGTTTTTATAGCTTTCTCCCTTGGTGCAGTTGAAATTACAAGAAAAATCCAAAACTATTAAAAGAAAATAAAAGGAAATCTAAGGTCCATTACGTTCTATCTCATTATGTGGGAGGGGGGGGGGCGATTTCCCTGTTTTTCTCCGCCATTTCTCACACTCTTCGAGAGCTCAACTCTAGCGAGTTACATGGAGGAGCATGATGCGTGTGTGGTGGAAACCCAGTGGCAAGCAAAGCTGGTTCCAGGTGGCTCTGGAGCAGGAAGTAGTGGATCATAAGTGATGGTCAGCGGCTTGATGTAGGGTAGTGGCGGCACGACGGCAGCGACACGACGACAGCACGACAGCACAACGACAACAACCACGGCACGACGGCAACGGCGATGGTAACGACAGGGTAAAAAATAAAGATTTTCTGTATTCAAACTTCACCACCGTTTACGTCGAGGGAGGGGGGATTTTATAGTGTTCTCCCTTGGGACGGTTGGAATTACGAGAAAAAATCAGAACTATTAAAAGAAAAGGAAATCTAAGGCCCGTTACGTTCTATCTTGTTATGTGGGGGGGGGAGTGCGCTTTCCCTGTTGCTCTCCACCAACGGGGTAGAGCGGATTAAATCAGTTGGTGCTCCACGTAACAGACGGGCTAGGCCCATACCTAAGAAATCACTCAAGATGTATCCCTCGTAGTGAATTTTCCTCTCACCTATTCTAACACGAGCGTGGTGGAGTGAAACCCAGAGATATACTGAAGGCGATAAAATTAACTTGCGAGCTGGGGATGGGGAGGCAGGATACCTCCTAGATTGTGTCATCCCGACGTTGGTGTACTCGTCGGTGTAACAGCCATTGCAGGCAGATTCAGACGTTGGTGTACTGGAGATAGGAACAACATCGCTTGACTAATGGCTAAGTCGCAGTGTCAAGAGGCGAGACAATGGGGAAGAGGCAAGGAAGCGGGAGTGCGATGGGCCGCGTGGCAGGCAGCGCAGACAGCGCATGCCGCAGTAGCGGCACGGCTGGTTGTGAACACGGCAAGTGCAATGGCAATAGCGCAACAGGCTGGTGGCATGGAGGTGCAAAATTAGGTGGCATGGCAGCTGGGCAGCACAGGAGCGTGGGGCGACTCGGTGGAGGCGCGTGGGCGGCGTGGTGGCTGGGCAGCGCAAGCAGCATGCGTGCGACTTGGTAGAGGTGCGTGGGCGGTGCAGTGGCTAGGCAGTGCGAGTGGCATGGCAGCTGGGCAGCTCGGCAGAGAGGACGCGCGAGACGGTGCAGGCGGTGCGGCGGGTGATGCAGGGTGAGCAGCGCGCGACAGACGAGCGGTGCGGGTGGCTCAGCGGAGGCACATGGGCGGCATAGCGGCTGGGCAGCACGATGGGCTGTACGTGCGGCTCAGCGGAGGCGTGTGGGGGGCCGGGCGGCTGGGCAGCGCGTGCACACGGGTGGCTCGATGGAGACACGTAGGTGGCATAGTGGCTGGGCAGCGCAGTCACGCAGAGGGTGGCGCACAAAGCGGCATGGCCGGCGCAGCGAGCGGCCCGTAGCTATCTATCTATCTATCTATCTATCTATCTAACTGTCTGACTGTCTATCTCACTATCTAACTATATGTATGTCTGTATATTTATCTACCTATTTACCTATTCATCCATCTAACTACCTATTTATCATTTATCAATATATTTATAGGTTTTTAAAAGGTATTCATTTTTTTCCCAAAACGTTTGCATGTGATGTGATATAAATGTATTATGTGATCTGTATTTTTTCCAACTTCTTTGTCCCACCATAGTATTCTCAATAAACTTATCGTGTGGTTACCCCTCACAAATTGCTTGCACTCGGGCACACTTAACTTTAGAGTTCTTAACTTGTAGTATTTTCTCTAGCCAGCGAAGAAGATATATGTCTATCTTTGTGTTTATATATCTAAATATTTAGCAATATGTCTATGTAGCTCCTTGTCATATGAATTTATCTACCTGATTTAATCTATATATATATATATATATATATATATATATATTCAAGTTTCTTAAAGATATTCATTTTTGCCTTTAACTTAAACATACGATTTAGTAAAATACATTGTGTGATCTGTCATTTTGTCAAACTTTTTGAGCATGACGGAGTCTTTCTAAAAAAATTCTTGTGTGGTCACCCATCATAAATTGCTACCACTCTACTATACTTGTGGTATTCACTTTAGCAAGCCAAGCAGATATGTGTTGATGGAGCAGGATAGTCCCCTCCGTCAAGGACAACACTGAAGCACCCACCGTCACCGGCGACAACCACCAACTTGAGCCCTGTAAGATCAGCATGTCAAGGCGAAGGCGAAGGTATCTTTATAATTTAGATTTATGGGCCATATCCACCCGCAAGGACCTTCATTTCGATTCCTCTTTCTATTTCGTCTGTATTTCCTTTTTTCCTTTTTTTGGGTTTTTAAGGATGCCCCTATGTCTAATGGGCCCCCATGTTGGACCCCTTTCAAGGAGCCCATTACCATCCCCATATAAGGGATGGAGTGGGCGCCCTAATCCCTTGGTCAAAGTCAAAAGAAAAAGTTGAATTTTGAAAGGGACCAACCACTCCAAGATCATGAGAGAGGGAGAGGGAGAAGGGCAGGGAGAACGCTGCTGGTCGCCGATCGTCTCCTGCCGCCGTCGGAGCACTGTGTCCTGCGGCCCCATCGAAGACCGCCACCGCGTTCGGTGGCTCTGCCGAAAACCGATTCTGTCTTCCGCGGCCCCGTCGGAGGTCGCTGTTGCGTTCTGCTGTCCCACCGGAGGCAACCACCGCATCCCGCGGCTCCGCCCGAGGCCATTGCCCCGTGACAGTCATGAGGGCGCCGCCCTGCGCTGAGGCCACCTTCCTGTGCACAGACCGCCACCCCGCACCAAGGCTGCCGCAGCATGCTGAGGCCGCCGCTCGCACTAAAGGCCGTCGCCCCGAGCCGAGGCTGCTGCCCTACGCTGAGGCTGCAACCCCGTGTCAAACTCGGCACCTTGCACTAAGGCCGCCGCCCCTCGCCAAGGCCGCTGCCCCACGCCGAGGTCGCCATCCCGCGCCGAGGCTGCTGCTACGCACTTAGGCCGCCGCCCCGCACCGAGGCCGCCACCCTGCGCCGAGGCCACCAACCCGTGTTGAGGCCGCCGTTTCGCGCCGAGGTTGCGGCCCCGCATTGAGGCCGCTGCTCCGCGCCTAGGCCGCCACCATGTGTTGATCTCCGCTGCTGCACAGTGCCGCCGCCGTGTCCTGCACCCTCATGTCGCCACTGCGCGCCACCTACGCCATCGTTGCCGGTGTCAGATGCCACTGCCCCACCACTACCGTGTCACCTCACTGTTTGTGACACCGCCCAGGTCCCCACGCATTGTCATCGAGACGCCGCCCGCGCTGCTGCCGAACACTACCTCGACACGCTACCGCCTGGTTGCCGCCGCCCAAGCTCTGTGCCCTGCCCTTCCGTCCCTGCTCCAACGTCACCGCTGCTGAGCCGTGCCACACCGCCAGTCAATCGATGCCTGCCCGCCTCTGTCACAACTCTATTGGCTCCGCCCACTGGCTCCTGCATCAATAACGTACGACTCTAGGAAGATATCGCCTAGAGGTACTTCACTCCTCTAGCCCACCCGTTAATTATCTGTTGTCGTATATCAGTCAACAGTACTCCACCGTGCTCAGGTTAGAGTAGGTTAGAGGGTAAACACACGAGATATTGTCTATCGAGCTTCTATCCTAGGTACGGGCCGAGCCTGTTTGTTATATGAGAGCACCAATGGACTTAGTCTGTTCGGCGCCATAGACTCCTCCTCTTTGACGAGGTCAGGAGGTCACCTTCACTGTCGTCGGTCGCCCGTCCTAGAGCACGGAGTCTAATGAACCCCACTATTCGGGCCTGCACTTATCGTCACCTAGGGTTTTCATCGCAACACATAGTTGCACCTCCGAAGGTTCACATTGACGGACGACGTCTTCGACGACATTGGCGTATCTCCCTGGTATCTAAGCATCACCTCGGTACACCTCGGGACGACATCAGCAACGTCATCTTGCATCATATGTACATATATTCATAACTAGGTATATTGGTTTCTAGGTATCTAGTTACCTATTTAAATATCTCTCGGGGCATCATGCATTGTAGATGCGACTCACTGGTATCTTTGACCCATTCATATTTTCTATTCGGCAGGATCTATGAGGCAGCTATTAAATTTAGAGACCTGGCATGCAGGCCCTATGGACACGACGCATTCCTGAATCAAAAGGACCTCACGATTGGTAGATAACATGGAGTGCATGAGCCCTTAAGAAGATATTTGATGAGGGTGATGATGACATCTCTTTCACATAACAATGCCTCCGAGGGACACATGCCATATTCTGGCATGTGAGGACTCCTTAGTGATATGATGAGGCATCATCATCATTGTATGGCTTTTCTTTAATTTAACTCATAGGCATGGGCGGAGCGCATTCATGTGTAATAGGGATATTTATGCTGCCACCATGCTTAAGGTGGTATCCAGCAACTGTATTTCTTGTACTCATACTCAATTCGTCTATGAGCATGACCTTCAGGTCAATCTTATCCAGAAACTGTATTTCTTGGCCAATAAAATGTCTACACCCTAAAGTGTCCATGAAGGTGATTATGTTGTCAAGATGGAATTGTCCACCCTCGATATTAGAAGAGATAGAATCAGGGAAGATAATCCAATTAATTATGTGACCTGGGTAGTGGAAGGAGAAATGAGACAATATGGGGGTTTCTATGTTCCCTTTGGACTAAGATGTCATATTTTTTCGGAGGAGTAAAGCATGATCTTTGGAAAGGGCTCACCATACTCTTAAGTTTTTCCAATAGACTCTTGGATCATTAAAATTTTGGAACCCCAAACCTGAATTTGAAGAAGTGGAGGAGCTAACACCATAAGCCAATGGATGAAAACAAGGAGACAAACATAATAAGAAGCCAAGATTCCAAAGCACTAGAAAATAATAAGACAAATGGAATGAGCAAAAGCTAGAATAAAACCAAACACATGATGTTTTCTACAAAAAGAATGCCAACTATATCTCATGAAGTCAGAATGCCAAAATCTTAAGTTACCAACTATATCTCTTATGCTGAAAGTACTTGATGTCGGACGTCGTCAGAGACGTCATCCAGTCGACACCGAATATGATGGTTTGGTGCAGGTGAATGATACGGGAATCGGACTATGGCGGTGGCATCGTCCGACTGAAAAATCCTAAAACGGGAAAATAGGCTACGATGCAGTGCAGAATGCAACTAATTTGGTACGTGCGAGTGCCGACTGGCGGGGAATACCGATTCCCCGGTTTGACGGAGTCGCCCGATGGTGAAAGGGGTAGACCTCTTGATCCTCGCCCAAGGGGCGAGGATGATTACAGCGCCAAATGGAGTAACTCCGTCGGGGTTTGCCCACACGTGACGGGCGAACCCAACTCGTACCAAAGGGAAGATGCTCAAGCTTGTCGTAAATGTCACTCAACCTATCCCTCTCACCTATATCTAACCCGAGCGCAGTGTAGGCAATCAGAAAATATGCTGCAGAAAATAAAGTGACGGGCGGGCAGAAAGACGATGCGGCGGGGAAGTGTCCAGCACCTCCATGATGCGACGGACCACCATTCAATGGGGGGGCGATGTCCGGAGGTTGGCTTCTAGTTGCACCAGATGGTGGCGGGAGAGCTCAAGCATGCAGGGAGGGTTCGCAGCAACGGCCTGGATGACGGGATTCCTACCCTCTTTTGACTGGATCTTCTCCCTACTGAGTTCTTCATCCACACCTTCTCCTTCTCCCTTTGATGAACGGGACCTGTTTCTCCTTCAACACAACAACTTTCTTAAAAACAAACAAGTCCAAGGGCTAGGGTGCCCATCCTTTTCCTTTTATAGGAGAATGATATGAATGGGCCCCTAGCAATATCAAGGGGGATAAAGACAGGGTTAAGGCCCATCTAAGGGGGAAAAGGGGAGGGGAAAATCCTTATAGAATGGACTTCCCCTCCTACAACAAAGATGATATAAAAGACAAAGAAAGGGACGATGATATAAAGACGAATGCTGATGACAGAAAATGCGGGAAAACACGGATATAGACTCCGATGAAAACAACGAAAAAATGGAGATGATATGCCCCTTATCCCAGATATTTGAATCCAGACGTTCGCGCCGTCGCCTTGGCTTGTCAGGCAGGCTGAACGCGAGTCGGCGGTGGTGTGGTTGGCGCCCGCGATGTCTCTGAAAACGTTCCTTGGGGCTCGGGCTGCGCCACGCCATCAGTACTCCAATTCCATTCTTCTCCATTCCTCAAATAATCCAATCGTAGGAAAGTTAGGTATGTTTCGAGTAAGCTTAACTTCACACCATTCATTTCACTTGGAACGTTGTGTTGGATTGATAATTCTTCTTCACATTTTAGTTGGATATATTCCTATGTACCTTCTATCTCACCAAATAGAACTGCATTTAGGGTGACTTTAGTTTGTAAATTATCCTTGATGATTAGCTTGACAGCTTGACTTTGAAGCTTATGAGTTTTGGTCAGATCATAAATGATGACACCCATGATTACCTTTTGTTTTATTTTTACTTTGATTCATTATAGTGGAATATTATTAACAATACAACTATATTTCAGTTCTTTTTTATCTCCAATCTTATGGAGTTGGACGTTTCATGTTTTATTGAGCTTAAAAATATTTGAGTTCAAATGTGGAAATGTTGACACATTGAGTTGATCTGATTAATCCTCACATAAATATTTGAAAATTAACGTAAATATATTATGTGAAATCAGAGGACAATATGTATTCATGATGAAGGAAGAGTGAAAAAATTAGGGATACACATAATAGAGATGAGGAAAAGATCTTCATGGCATCATCATTTATCAAATTAGGAATTCAAGTGTGACATAGATTCAAAAGTGCTTCCGAAGTTTAAAATAAGATGACAACTGGTAGTATGTAATTTAAGGCACCAAAAAATTCCCGTTGATGGCTTAAAAGTATCATACTAGTATAAGTTACCTTATATGTTTGATTGACTTTCAATAAACTCTTAACAGAAATTTTAATATTTGTCTTGCAATTGAACTCAAATGTCAGATGCTATCTGTGTAAAAAATGTATAATAGTATCATTTAATATTTGAAAATATTTTCCAAAAAATATAAAACCTAAACCTTTAATAATTTTAAACAAAATTCATTCCAACAGCAATGAAGAAAATATTGTGACCTAGAATTCACACCATCAACAACCTTACCCATATATTCAATAACCATCATTTGTTAATTTTTTTCATTATCTATTGAGAATGAAAATTATCCAATTATCTAAAAAACAAATAGCATCTAGATTGATCCCATTTGAAATTTCAAGGGAACAAAGGACAAAAATATAAATCATGGAGAAAAGAAAATAGCCAACTTATGTGTAAATTTCTGGAAGGCTGACTAAACAATTCATCACAAGATTGATTCCTTTATTACTAGGGTTATCATGTTTGTTGATATTTTATTTTTAATTTTTAGTGCCTGTTTTAAAGGTACATGAAATAAAATGACATAACATTCATGGATACTAAAGGGAGTATTTTAAAAGAGAAATATTGATTTTTGGAGGTGTTAATAGGTGGGGAATTTGATAATGTAGAGTAAATATGCTTCAACATAAAATAGTAGATAGAGATAACAATGAGAGAATGAAATAATGAGATAGTTTAAAGGTGGTCATATTCCACCATATTGTTTATACTTTATAGAATATTTGAATTATTATTATTATAAAACATATCGAGGGATTATTTCTAATTAAATATCATTGAATATCAATAGGGAAAAAATTATTTGTGTATCTCTGAATGTTTGGATTAACATAATATGAGGACTTTATGTGGTTTTTTGTAGGATTTGGGGATCAACAAGGAGAAGGATTTATGGCTTGAACAAGAGCAGGCTTCGGGTGCAGAGACAAAGGAGGTCTAGGACCATCGTTAATAATTTCAAATTTTTCATGATACTTTTCTTGACCATAAGGATTCATTTTTTAATAAGGATTCATAAACAGTATCTTTATTTTCTATTAGAATTAAAAAAATTTACATTAGTCAAAATTTTGAGTATAAATACCACTGTGGTTTCATCTGGATTAAGTGTTAGGAAATTAAGGTGATATTTTAGGCATGTCTTATGTCAAACTCGTGTAAATAGGAGAAAGCCGAGAAATTATTATGATATTTGGGCTTTAGTGATTTTATTATTTTATATCTTAGGAATCTAAAATTTGTTAATTTATAATAGAAGATACTCTAAATCATTTTCTATATTGACAAACAGATGATCAAAAGTCCTAAGAGTATCAATACCAAGATTGATTCAATAGATTAATATAATTAATATGATCAATTACATATCATTATTTTCCATGTTCTCTTTTATCTATAGTGAAGTACTGAGCTTCTTCCTAGAAATTTTTAGGACTCACCATGAGGAGGTGATGCTCTGATGAACTGCGGAACAGTTTTGGGGGTCAAGAACACCTCAGTTTGCTTGAAGATAAATTTTCAATTTGTTCTCATATCCTTATGCAGTTCTTCCTTACCATCTAGTTTTTGGCTTGGGGGTCGGAACACTTGATTAGAGAACGAGGCATATAACTATGGGTGAGGATGTCCCAGATACATGATAAACAGAAAATAAATAAATTCTATAAGAACTCTCATCTGACTCTTTCTCAAAATAGGTTAACATTTAATGATTAGATAATGTACCTAAATTAAGGGAGAAAATATCTTAGAAAGCCTGGTTTTTTTCAATTCATAACCTATCTTGGAAAATCAAGACACATTAGTATGCATTAATACAAATGGAACACGTGCTTAAAGACTAGTGATCTCCGTATTATGTTCCTCATCATAATTCACTATGTACGATCATGTATTCATACACTTCATTATAAGCATCAGACGTGCAATATAATAAATCTGTTCTATTAATGAACATGAAACGAGATGTGGAATGTGTGATTGCCTTGTTGGCCACATATATTTCCCTCAATGGTATTGTACAAAACTGTCAATGAATGATGCATCAGGCTGATTCACATCATAATTTTGTGATTAGTTCTAAGACCGGAGACAAAAAAGACGTTTTGTGGATGGGCAATTGTACTTTAATTACGACAAACGAGTCTCGAATCATGGGATTCTTAACAGTCTTAGTCCCGGTGCATCAACAAGTTCATGAAGACGATTGAGTGGTCAAGATGGGATCGTCACCCTTGATATAAGAGGAGACAGCCCAAGGAAGAGGTCTTGGCTAAGGTAGTGAAATTCAGATGATCGATTTGGGTTTGATAGTTGACCATGCCTTAAGTTATCCTTTGAGCATCAAGCGGATAAGGGGCTATACGTACATGGTAACCAATGACAAACAGGTTCCTTGAGTGAGTCAATACACACTCCTTTGTATCTTTTAGAGCATGACATGTAGCTTGACACTCCATGGGTTACAGACTCAACCTATCGATTGGGTTAAATCGATCTGATATAATAAATTTAAATGATAATATAGCTAATTAATTTGGAATGCCAATAAAGCTTATTCGGCCACTGGAGTAGTTAACTAGAGTGGTACACTGGCCTCGAGGGTCACACACAAATGGTTTTTTGGATGTCGGAAAATATACTCAAGTTTTAGGTGTTCTACGAAAAAATACCCATTTAGCATAAATAGGGGGAGGCCCTAAACGAAATCCACCAAGGCCAGAATTTTTCAAGGGCCTTCCCCTTCTTCTCCCTTCTTCCCACACCTCCACTCTACTCTTGATGTGATGACGACGAGAGGTTGAACAGAGGTAGTAGAGGGGAAGGAGGAGATTCAATATGCCATGGACCTTGTAAATATATCTAGAGACTGCACACATGAGCAACTATAATTGTCTCACTACATGATCCAAGAAATTGCATAGGTGATTTGTTTCATGTTTTGTTGATGGTTTTACGATTCTGTTGTATTCCTTTGTGAATCATTTGATTTTTTTCTCTAAATCAAGGCCTCTAGAATCCAACAATTATAACTCAGATTTGACCCCTTAATGTTCTCCTGTCTATGATTTGACCCCTTACTATAAGGTTAATATTTAGTATAAATGATAATCTTAGAAATTTATTGCATAAGTACATTTTACCCAAGAAGACATATTTTTTCGGAAATGAACTTAATACCTAATACTATTTTCAGATAGAGGTTTTAATTTCTTTTTTTTCTTTTTTTCTTTTTTTTGTTTCTTAACTTACTATGAATGTGTATAATTTTCAGAACATAAGGTTGAGCAAATAACTTTAATATTTAAATCTTGTGACACTGTTTAATCTAATATATTTAAATTAAAAATAAAATAAATTCTGAAAATGAAGAGCATGAAAGATATTATCATTAGAAACATTTTTATAAATTTGAAAAGTGTGAATTTCTTGAAAATCATAGAAATTAATTTTCTCACAATCATAATTCATCTTCTACCATTTTTTCATGGAGTTATAATTTTGAAGCTAAAACTAACATATATAAGCACTCATTTTTCCAAAAATCTGTACAGTAGTAAATGATAAATATTTTATTTCATAATGTTCATAATTTGAAGATTCTCTAAAGTATGACTTAATGTAATCTCTAAGTTATGCCATGACCACTCTATGAAAAACATCAACATTATTCCAATTATTATTTGCCTCAAA
Organism: Wolffia australiana; assembly: GCF_029677425.1. NCBI lineage: Eukaryota > Viridiplantae > Streptophyta > Magnoliopsida > Alismatales > Araceae > Wolffia > Wolffia australiana. Next base: position 19,099,117 of record NC_135836.1, on the reverse strand, counting down.
AGATCTCAATGAAAATTAATTTTAATTAAGCTTGTGAATCTGATCATTCTGATGAAAAAACTTTTAATTATAGGTATCGTGAATATTTCAATGAAAATAAAACCTGTAATTATTATTGCTCTTATGGTATCCAATATATTTTCCCTTGCAGTAAATGATTTACCTCTCATTCTATTCATTCTGGAAATCAACTTCGCAGGAATTGGTCAGGGAATTTCAGGATGACAATACAAGACTGAAAGGAATTTTGCAAAAAACCTTGGCCTACATTGAGTAAATAAGGATGGATAGAAGAGCTTAAGAGAGAAGGTAATAAAAGCGCTGAAACCCACCCCCAGAGGTGCCATCTTGAATGGTCAACTCTCTGCTATAAGTTTATTCAATTGTGAGAATTTATTTCATTCTTGTATCAAATCATCTCTCATGCAGTATGCTAATCAAAACTGTGAGGATATTCATGCCTTGCCTAGAGAAGTACATGAAAATAAATTATATTCATGATAAAATTACTAAGGAAAAAAAATTAGAGAAAAGATAAAATTGGGAAAATGTCTGGTTGGATAATAGATAAATAATGATCTATTACCCATAGATTATGAGCCTCCTATTCACTTTCGAGAATGTATGTTCTGGAATTAAAGTTGGTACAATGGATTTTATAAGTCACGATCATTCATCTTTCAGTGATATGAAGGAATAATCTGGCCATGATATTCTAGAGTCGGAAGATAATTTCGGGGTATTAAAACTTTTATAGAAGAAATCAATAAGATTATCTCTGACATTTATATGCCATTCATTGATTTGAGTTTATTTTAGGATAAATATAAATTAAGATTATAAATTTAGTTGACCCTCAGAAATCTCAAATTATTTTATGCTATTGACTGCTAAGTTTGATGGAACAATTTGATATAGGATGTGATGAAATATTAAAGAGTACACCATTAGAAGAATGAAATGTCAGAAGTAATGCATAATTAAATCTGATAACTTCAAATTTAACCATAAAAGGATTTCCCAATTGGTTTTCAAAATGTTGAATTACTGGCAGTGAAAACTTGGATGTCAAAACAAAATAAATGGATTAAAATGTTATTTATTCTATTTTTATTATAATATGACCAATTTATTAATGAAAAATATACTTTCATGGTTGATATTTCTCTTTAGTAACCCGCAATATTTAAACATATGGTACTCAGATGGTATTTGAAGAAAATGATTGTTTGCTATGGACTGCAATATCTATGCATTTTAGTTATGGATCCCAAAAGGCATGAAACCAAAGGTGAATAAAACTTTATATACATGGGCATTGAGTTACTCATACAGACACTCCATGTTTCAGGGAATGTATTTCACAATTAGTTTTATGTTTATTTGTTTAACGTCTTTGGGGTTGTTTTTTCTCTCCTATATGCATTAGGTTTCCAAAGGGGAGCTTGGACCAATCCTAGCTTGCCTAATGTTTATTTTGTATGTTCCCTAACAAAAAAGGAGGAGATCCTTGATGATGTCCACACCCACAATTCAGAGAATCCTTATCTGCTACTTGATCCACCTTTTAAGCATTTTTATGTTTCTTTAAATAGTGGTGGTTATCCCTCGCCTCATTTGAATGTTTTCTTCGCTGACTTGTAATAATGAAATAGAGCAAAGAAAGGGATTTTTTAAACTTCCATATGAGATAATCTGCAACTATTCGATACGGTTTGGAATTTCAGTTTTTCACCATATTTTTCATCTTTATTCATGATAATGCATATAGTAATTCAAGGGTTTTTTAGTGTGAATAAAAATATATATTTCCTCATGCTAAATCCATATTAAATGTGTAGTTTGTAGCACGATTCCACTGATTCAAACTCCACTTGAAAATTCTCTCAAATCTTTGACTCTAAAAGCATGAGTAGAAAACTTTGCCTCTTGCAGCAGACAAAATCATCTGTAGATGGTGTGAGCCATCAGTCTATGAAATATTATTCAGTATCTAGGAGGATAGCATATTTAGTAGGGGGAGGAACATACATGAAAATCAAAGGGTAAAAGTATTATCATTGTGGAACAGGGTGATGTGTGAATGGTGTGTACCCATTTTCGGCTTTTGTGCCCTTGGTTCATCCATGAAAACCATGATTCCATGGATGTTGAAACGTGTTAATCGATTCGTAATCGATCTTTAGAACATACATCAAATGTACCTTGTGGGGAACTTATTCCACCCTTGACTTTGCCACTCTAAGACCATTTTGAAGCCGTTCACATGTCTGGCCTCTAGAAGTATCCACACAATCACTTGGCCTCTAGATCACTTGGTGCTTGGATCTCCACCTCGTCTTCTTCTACTCTTCTTGAAAATCTTGAAGATCTTCTCACCATGAAGACACTCTCCTTGGTTGAGTGGAGAAGAGAGAGGAGAAAGGGGGAGAGATCTGGCTGGCCTGGGTGTTTGAAATGAGTGCCCCTTCCCTATCTATATTCTAACTAAGTTTTCTCAAATAACCTACAAAGTAAAATATATCCAACAATACCCTTATGACCTTATGTGTGCAACCCTCGAGGCCCATGTATCATTCTACTTAATAACTTTACTGGCCCCATAACATTTATTGACTAACCTTACTAATTAACTATAAAGACATATAGATTAATTAACTAAGGATTTATTTAACCCTCGGTAGAAGAGGAGATTAATTCAAGGAAAATGATGCTCAATCATCTCCATGAGCTTATTACTACATCCGAGCTATGACTTGTTTGACCCCCATGATTAGAGGCTTGTAAGTCGTAATAAAAAATGTAGTCATCCATTTAGACGTGTGTTATGTTCTATTTGTGAGATTGTGTGCAGATTGTGCTTTCTGTTTGGTTATCTGAATAGAAAAAAAAAATTCTCATAGAACATCACACAGACCCGTGTAAAAATTTTATGTGAATTGTGTAAAAATTTTATGTGTTTTTAAAAAACTCTACTCGATATTTTCCCTCTCTGTCTTCGATATCCCAGTCCCCTCTCTCTCTGTCTCTTTAGTCTCTACTCTCTAGTCTCAAGTCTCTATGGTGTGCGTCGCCAGTCTCACTGCTCCGGCGCAGGATCGAATGAGGAGCATAGTGGAGGCAAAAATAGGAAGTGAAAGTTTATTGGATTTCTAAGGTTTTGGGTATGTTTTTTTTATTTTTTATTTCAGTTCATGTTAGAATATTATTTGGTATGTGATGTTTTTCTTTCTTGGCACCCTAATCAACTCCAAACAAGGTTTATTATCATTTTTCCTGTCTTTAATCATTATTTTTTTACCTCGAATTCTATGGGAGCTCTCTGATGGCGCACGCCATCACGGATCATCAACAATGCCGTTCGCGCCACCCGCCACTGTCATCAAAAACCGGGTGAAAGAAATGCTCGATTATCGTTGTTGATTTTCATCATTTCTTGTCGTGTTTTGTGTTTCATTTGTGTTCATCACCCCATTTTTGTCGCTCCGCGACGCATCTCTACACCCATCGTTGTCGTCACGGGAAGGGATCCTTAGCTAATTTGGAACCCCCTCCCTTGTGCCCTTTTATTTCTTTCCTTTTCTTTGTTTTAATTTCCCTTCTACTTTGTAATGAGGGAGCCCAATTTATAAGGGCCCCCTTAATGGACCTCGTCTCCCCTTTTTGTTGATCCATTTAGGGGGCCCAAACATCTCCCCTATATAAAGGAAGAGGGGGGCGCCCTTAAAAAGCAGACCGGGAAGAAGGAAAAATTGTTTGAAGTCTATCTTGGTCTCACCTTTGGAAAATACAAAAAAAGGGAGAAAAGGAAGAAAAAAAGAAGGAGAAAGAGGAGAGAGATTGGGCGGAACTGAATGGGGTCGGGTTCACGCCCGTTCCGTCCCGCCCGTGCGCCTGTGCGCCCGTGCTAGGGCTCTGTTCGGAGCCCTAGGCAACCATCGACGTGGGCGTGCTGCCATTGCGCCGCCGTTGGGCTGCTCAAGACCCGCAGGCGCCGCCAGAAGCAGCGCCCACGCCGCCTGAGGCGGGCGCCCCCGCAGGCAGTGAGCGCCGTCCCAGCCGGGGGCACCGCCGCCAGAGGTGGGCGTCTCGCCAGTAGCGGGCACCGCCCCCAGTAGCGGGCACTGCCAGAAGCGACGCCTACGCTGCCAGAGCGAGCACCACCGCCCAAGCAAACGCCGCCGCCCAAGCAAGCGCTGCCGCCAGCCGCTGGACCGGCCGCAATGGCCGGAACGGCCGCAGCCACCCCAGCTGACCGCCAACGCCAGACGCCGCCGCAGCCACCGGAGCAGCAATAGCCGTAGGGCAGCTGCAACCGTTGACGCCGGATGCCGCCACCAGGCACGCCGTTGTTGTGCGCCGCCACCGAACACCTCCATTGCGCTCTGTGCCCCCGCTGATCATCGCCGACCAGCGACACCTCAACGAACGATGCCCTGGGGCGCCCTTCCTCATCGCCCTAAAGAGGTCGTCGCCCCGAGCACAGGACGTCCTCGACGACTCTTCTGCCGACCTTTACGAAGAGCTCCAGCGCTACTTCACATGTCGAGCCGTCGTGATCTCTCCGGCAACTCTCCGCCCCACCCCCTCAGAATCGCTGCTGACCATCGACGACACTACACTACGAGCCACCGCAGACGAGGTACGTCGTCCTCTCCCGTCACTCGTTTATTTACCTCTTGCAGTATATCCTCGTCTTGACTCCACTGCGCTCGGGCTAGGTAGGTGAGAGAGGACGAATTGAGAGAACTATGATCAACTGAGTGTCTTAGAGGTACGGACGAGTACGTCCGTTATGTGCGAGCCCTACGGATAGATTCCATTTGGCCATAGACGCCTTTGTCGCTCCGACGAGGTTCGAGAGGCCACCGTCACTGCATAAGGCGACCCCATCCAAGTTTGGAGCTCGGCGCCTCCCTCGAGTTGGAGCCTGCACGTACGACACGTAGGGCATTCAACGCATCGTAGTTACATCGACCCGTTAGGGTTTTGATCCGTCGGACGATGACACTGCCATTGTCTGATACCATCATCCCTTATCGGCACCAAACCATCATATTTGGTGTCGACCGGACAACGTCCCCGACGATGTCCAACATCACTCTCGTGTTTTCAATTTTTTGATTCGTTTTGATCTTTGATTTCTCTCTGTAGATGGCAGATCAAGCGTCCATAGGGAAGAACAGGGCGACCCTAGTTGCCTTGAATGCCGATTATGGAGACCCTAGTCGGCAGATCGGGAGATCTCGAGGAGGTTCCCAAGTTGCAGAAGCTTGCAGACAAAAAGGTTGTTCTTATTTTAGAAATATTGTTGGCCTTTGTCTAGTTTGATTTTCAAATAAATGATTCAAGGCATCCAATGAGATGGGATTCTATTATTCCTAATATATTTATAACTATTCAGACTTTAGTTTCTTTGTGCTCTTCAGAGATCGTTCTGTACACCAGTCTTTTCCTAAATGTAATCCTGGATATAAAAAATATTTGGGTATAGTTATATGTATATTTCAAAATTCTATTGTCTACAATTTGATTATCTTCCCAATCAACCATATGTTACAGTATTATATTCCATCTCCATGATCATGGTTTTGATTTTAGGCCGACAAGCCAAGGCTGAGCTTCAAAGACGAGTACTCAAAATCTTATAGAAGCTTACACCCATCTGCGTCTATCCTTGTCCTCTAGATGTCCGGCATCATTGTCTAAGGATTATCAGTCTTCCAAGCTTATCGGCTGTGAGTAGCTTCAATTTTCAGAGATATTACTTGATTATTATTTGATCCTTATATTTTTGTGTCCAAATTTATTCCTCTGGGTTTTCATTTTATTACCTCGCTGCCATCATTGGGGTGTCCCAGCCTGGCTACTGTTGGATTTGTTTAGCATTTTATATAATACGGAGATAGAAAGAAATGAAAAATTACGTTCATTTCATTTTACCTTGTCATAAACATGGTTAAAATGGGTGCTTCCTTTTACCTACTCGCCTCGTAAAACCACAGTATACTTCAAACAGGGATGGAATCACATATTTGTGTGTTTAGCATTTACTCAAGAGGTATCGTAACCTAATCGTCCATTTTATTTTTTGTATGTTCTGTACATACCTTTGTGGGTTGTTCTTATCACAGGTTATAGATACTGAAACACGTGGCCTTTGCGGTTATTGTCATCGTCATATCTATTGTTATCCTCTCCTAGTTCAAGAGGATGATGAGTTGATGATGAGTTGAGGATAAGGCGATGACCGAGATTATGACGCGGTGATAGCAAATTCGTCATTGTATGATGATGTCAACTCATCATTCTCCTCATTCGCTCTCATGACCAATCTAGAAGTTTAACCCTAACTGACTTAACTATAACTTGGAAATACTCTATGCGTCTCTCATCTATGATTAGTCAAACCTAAACAACAGATTTCATAGGCATTGTTCGTACTGGCATTTTTAATGTTTATAAAACCATTTTGCTTTTCCAAAGATCAAGACAATCTCCAAATCTCATCTTAGAAAATAACAGTGCAGAAATACAGTAAATTCTATATATTTGACCTTTCAAGGCTTTTATTTCCAATTGACCCAAGTCGTTAAATACTAAAATAAACCAAAATTGTGGTTTGAATTTTTCACTGTCTCGTTTTACAATTCAAGATGATATTTATGCATTTTTCTTACCAATTTTTCCCTCTGAAGGCTAGCTTCCACAAAGAAATATTATTTGTTGTGTGATGTTTTTTCTTTCTTGGCTATTCGACTCCAAATGATGTTTATTATCATTTTTTGTGACTTGAATCATTTTTTAATCTATATTATGAATATCATATAAATGCATTAGAATGACTTTGAATGTTTAAATTCATTTGATTTTGTGGAGCGATATTCTGAATTTTACACTTATAGATGCATTATGATTATCATATGAGTGCGTTAGAATGACTTTGAATTCTTAAATTCATCTGATATTCTGCATTACGATTATCACGTCTCAGAGTGATATCCTGATTTTTCTAGATTTTATGGGATTTTCTCATGCTCCAGTTGTTTTTCGAATCACTCCATCTCGACCTACGTTGCATTTCTCATTTTAACTTTAATCCTTTGGTTCTCCTAATACTGGGAGCTCTTATTGTTATTTATCATTGTGTTGTTGTCAATCTGTTTTTGCAGCATCTGGACTGACCACTTGGCGTATTTATAAAAAAGCTCGCCACTGGTTTTTCTGTCGTCATCATAACGATAGGAGCAATTCCTGATTTTGCCTCGGAGGTATTTTATAAGGTGCGTAGATATGTGAAAAATGAGACACAGTTGGGAGAATCTTTTTGTCAGTTATTATCATATATTTTATTTATTTTGCTTCTATATATACCCGGAGGAGGAAAATTTTGTATTTCTACATTAAAGTAGTCATATATTTCATACATTTCAATTTACGACTTTGTTTCAATATTTGTACATTATAGTTGCAATTCAAACTTTCTCTTAAATTAGTTTGATATTGGATGAATTGTCAGATAAATTTACATTTTCAATTGTAATTTAGGATGCCTAGAGCACCTCTCTCTCATGCTTCTAGTTCCTATGAAAGCCCGCCGTCGTCTGAGGGGAGTGTTGGCCAAAGTGAAAAGAAGAAAAAGAGAAAGAATGAATGCACTACACGGATAGACTTCACAGAGGTTGCACCGAAGGTTTTCACATGCAATCTTTGTGCGACCCGTAATCAAGGTCATGTTGTGACAATATAGCGAAATAAGTATAGTTGCAGTACGGTCCTATGGCATCATTTGAAAAATGTGCACAATAAAGAGTATAATGAGTTGAAGGCACAAGAAGGCAGCTCTTCTAACCAACCATCGGTGGCGAACATCTTGACCAAAAAGTGAATCAAAAAATGCACTTCACTTGTCGCACGTCGGAGATGACAAAAGAAGAGCTTGTACATTTCATTTGTCAGTCGGCCTCACCATGGAACATTGTATGTAAGAAATACTTCATACGACTGCTTTGATACATCGCACAGGAGGAGATATCCATTCCACCAAGAAGGGTTGTGAAGGAAAAAGCTTTCAAGCTTTATATTGAGTTGAAGAGCGACATTCGTGACCAATTCAAGAGTGTTGATAGAATGGACATCACTCTAGATTGTTCGACTTTTGTGAATCAAATCTCATTCATAGGTCTCACAGTTCATTAGTTAGACACGGAATGGAAAATGTGTGAATGTGTCCTTGCTATACGCCAGTTGGAGGGATCGCAAACTAGGGAGTGCTTGAGCAAGGCTGTGTTGGAGGTTCTTGTAGAATTTAAATTGAGCGTGAAGATATGCACTATTATGATGGATAATGCTTTGAACAATGCAACAATGATGGTGATATTAGAACAGGAGTTGCGGCCAGTGAATGCCCGTTTTACTGCAAAGAGACATGTCTTGTGTATTACCCATGTGATCAACTTAGTTATGCAGGCCAGATTGAAGGCGCTCCATGTCGTCAAAAATGGGCTTGAGTCAACTTTCATTGAGGAAGTAGACCTCACAAACCTTAATGGTGTGTTGGATGCAGACGAGTCCGATCCTTCTTCTGTTATTTCCTTGGGGGATGTTGTTCGGCACCTAAAAGAAGTTGTCAGCACAATACGAGGATCATTGAGGCAAGAAGCGAAGTATTTTTCATACTGCAGTCAGTTAAATATGACAAACATGAGGAGGATCCCGCTAGATTGCCCTACTAGGTGGAGCTCTACTTACAAAATGCTACATGGGTGCCTTGAGAATAAAATAGTTATTGATAGGATGATGTCATCCGCTCTTAGAAAATATACTTTGCTTGACACAGAATGGGACCTAGTAGAAAAAATTTTTGACCTGCACAAACCACTCCAGCATGGTACCTCCATTGCTTTTCAGAGCAAGGCACCGACTTCAAATGAGGGTATAGTCATTATTAAGGGATCGATGATGCATCTTGAGCAAATTAGTGTGGGAATACCAAACTCATCCATGCTTCCAGTTGGACACGCTATCTCCGCTAAGCAAAGGAATGGTTTAGCTAATGTATGTTCCGCTATGCGGGCGATACTAGAGAAATATGTGCATGTGCTAATACGAAATGAGGCTTTCACTATTGTCTCTCTGCTTCATCCATCTATGAAGTTTCTCTTGATTGATCCACAGGCTAAAAAAGATGTTCTATCTATTGTCCGCACTATCATGGAGTCATATTCATTATCAAGAAACCTAGGGAATCGATCCACCAAACTATCTGTTCTATTAATGAGGAATGATTTCCTACAAATGGAGCTCCAAGAACTACTAGATCTGTCCGAGCTACCACAAAAAGTTGATCTGATTGAAGAGCTTGACGTATACGCGACGGCCCCCCCAGCATTCAGTACAGAGGTGTTACACTGGTGGAAGACGACGGGTATCATATAATGTGCATTGTTAGATTCAAAATCTCTTACTTGCCTTATTTGAATTTCTGATTGCTTTTATCCCCATAAGAGGTCAGGTTTCTTACCCTCATTAGCATTGGTGGTGAAGGAATTTCTAGCAGTTCAAGCGACGAGTGTCATGTGTGAGCACCTATTCTTAGAAGGGCGTCGTGTAATCAACTACAGGCCATCGAGGCTCACAACAGAGAGCGTCGAAGTCCTGATGATGTTGAAGTCATGGTACAGCAACGATGATTTCAGTGCGAAAGAGGACAATGACGGTGATGATGATGACAAGCCATTTTCCATTCGTGTGGATGCACACATCGATTAGACTCTCAATTTTTTGCCTTCATCTAATGATATATACTCTATTATTGTTCATTTATTGGTGTATTGAACTATTCATTTACTTACGCATTGAGTTTAAAGTATTATTTCTTATGGACAATTAATTACATTCGGCTATCCAAGGTTTATGATCTTATTAACATCCTTGGTGAATAAAAATCATGATGATGGTGATGGTAAAATCTTTCATTTTTTCATGTCGCAGTTTAGTTGTCCAACACCCACTACCGGCGAAGAAGATGGAAGAAAACCCCAAGCTAGATGCAAGACTCCTCTAGCATTATTGTGTAAGACTAATCTGCCATCCAGTGTCAAGACTACTCTATAAATATTGTGTCTTGGATGATTATTAACTCCTCTTTCTCACAGATTTGGATCTGTATTTTTGAAATTTAAATGAGGCGTGACCCTCATATCTCTTTTCCTTTTCTACTTATGCTTTTTGATTAGCAACGGTGACAATCTGAACCCGGTAGTTGGGGCAGTGGAAGAATGATAGAAGAAGAGGATGAATACGTGGAAGATCATGGAATTAGTCATGGAGATTGAACTCACGTCGAGACCAACCATCTCGCACAATGCTGCCATCCGGTAATGAGAGCATAAAAAAATTTAAATTTATGAAATGAGAACCATACTACCCTATCTAATGAATGGTGGGCCTATACGTGGTGATTATAAACTCTCCACTTTTCAGCTATTATGTATCTTTTTTTTGAAAAGTATGTTTTATTGATTTCAGATGGTCATTTTGGATTCTAGCAAGGATGACATACGACCTTGCACTCGGCAGAATTTGACAAAATCACCAAGCGACGTCGAGTTCAAAAATCTTCAAACACTTCAAGAAGAATGAAACAAAATTTCTGTAATTCTCGTGATATCTCTACTTTTTTATTTTACTTGAATTATATTTTCTTGGAATAAATATATCCATTGATCATCGTCTAAATTTCACAACTCTTTTTGGATGTGATATTTTTTCATGTTATTTCCTTTTGTAAAGGTTTTTCATGTGTTCTCCCAGACCTATAAAACTTCCCTTCGAATCAGTATTTTTCATGTGTCAATGTTTTTATGTGCAGATACAAAGACCTGCCTTTCCTTGGGAATTTTATATGTATCGCCGGCTTGATATGAAGATACCAAATGTTGAAGTATGTAATTTTTCTTTAGATCAACTCTTATGAGCTTAAAGAAGTTAGAGCTTTAATTTAGGAAAGATTACTTGTTTATTCAGAGATCAAGCTTCGGAACTGCTCATGGAATCTATGTTTACTCTGTCTGGAGTGTACTCGTGACTAACTACTTATCTCATGGAGCCCTTAAGGTAAATTGGGGACTTGACATGTAATATTTATTAGAAAGGCTACAGAGTTTACATTTACTCCTGACTTTATCGGTTCATCATGATTTGTTTTTGTAGGATGTTTTTGTATCCTATTTAGTGTTGCAAAAACATATGGAGGATTCTAGCAACATTGATTCTAGTTCTTGTGGTTTATGTGATTATTTGTTCATTGTCTTGAGTCAACCTTTTTTCATTCTTCTCTTATCGATGATTTAATCGAGAGGGCTTCCACTGCCTGATCCCGATGATTATTATTCAATCTTTCACTGAATTGTATTCTTTCCCAACAATGAACAAATTCTTTCTTTTCGATGATTCATATTCTTTTTCCACTGGATTCTACTCATGTTCAATGACTGTGATTCTTTCATCTCATCATTTTTAACTGAATTGGCGATGACTCAAATTATTTTTGTTCACAGATTTGACGTTAATTTCTCAGGAAAAACTTTGATTTGATCAATTTTACAAGAGTTTCTCTCTCAATTAAATACCTTAAATGGGAACAACGCTATTGTATCGGTTCTTTAATCAAGAACGATCAATGGATTGGTTCTTTTCAGTTCTTTTCTAATTTTAATCTCCAGGGATTAATCTGTGGCTTGATTTTTACCTTTAATGTTATGAAACTGATTTTCTCTAATTTGTAGTCTCTTCCTCCGTGGAAATATTGATGGTCGCTCTCCGGCGTAGAGGTTTTGGTTTGTGGTGGGATGACTTGAGACGACAAGGTCAGAGTCTTATATTTAAGTATCATAGATCTTGGGACATTAGACATTTTTATAGGCTAATTTTTCATGCTTTCAGAATAAAAATGTGCCAAAAACAGCACAAAAAATCTCTTTTCAAATGAAAATCCAAACTCGATATGTCCCTTTGAAAGCTACCCACTTCATCAGGTCTTTAAGATTTCATACCCCATTTATTAATATTTCTTGTGGTTTGTTTCCTTCATCTGGTCATTAGTCCTTCATATTGTCTGCCTCGTTTTAATTTTTGGATCCCATTTTCAGAGATTTTTACAGATGATAAGGGTGATCCAAGGATCGATGATCGTCGCCTCCAGCATCCAGATTATTCTGGGTTACAGCCAGCGATGGGGCATCTGCATTAGATTCTTTAGCCCTCTTGGGATGGCCTCACTTACCTTAAAGGAGAATCGATTATGCTTTTTTTAATAAGAGCTCACATTCCAGGAATTTTACTATGTATTAGATTATTATGTTTCCTAATACAGGAATTTTACTTTAGCCATCTTGAGGATAATTTTTTGTATGATATACAATGGTGGTCTTGTAATGCCACCTCACACGTGGATGCATGTATTTCTTCATGTTAAAATACAGTATGCCTAAATAACACATAAATGAAAATTATTCAAATCCAACAACAGTATATCTGATCGTGGAATTCCTTGAGAATAGACATCACTTAATAACTAGAAAAGGACTTTTGAAGCATTTTTCATTTTTATTCCATTGGCCTTTAACCAAATTGCAAGGATCAAGGCTCTGATTCTATGCCTCAACATGTCAATTTAAAATTTTAAGTCAATCTGATCGAGATACCCAACAATTGATACAAGATAGCAGGGATTCATAAACATGAAGTCATGAACATATGACAACCATAATATTATCACGTAGACAATACATGCCCATTAAAAACTTGTTATTAGGATCATTTGAATTACTTATATTATTTACTTAATGTTAATGTTACTCAACATCCATTCTTAGTAACAAAAAAATACTACAAAATTTTTTTCCCCAGAGAATTAGTATGAATTATGCAAATTCAGAGCAATTTTGTAGCAGTTTGTATGGATTTTAATAATTGTGCAAATTTTGTGAAAATTTTGACGCATTGTGAGAATTTTTCTATTTGTGCAAATTTTATTCGGATTGTGAGAATTGTTCTAATTGTGTGATTTTTTTTGGATTGTGAGAATTTGTGCAAATTTTACGACATGTGTGAATTTAATTGCGTGAATTTTGTTCGGATTGTGCGAATTATTCAAACATCTGCTATAATTTTTGCACAAAAAGAGAACAGAACAATGAACAAGGCTCTGTGCAGTTCTTTTGTGCGAATTTTTTGTTTGTTTTAAATAAACAGAACGGAACATCAATGTCTACATACATTCACGAGATGTCCTTGGTGTCTCAGATCAGTGGATCACTTGTACAACCATGACATGAATCAACCTGATTGACGTTTAAATATAATACCATTCATGGATTCATACAGATCAATTCAGTGAACTCTTTCTCCAAAGAGCACCCACTATATGTCCTTAGTGTCGCCACACTAATAGCCATAGGATCAGCTAATGCTATTCTATCCGGATAATTCGATGTCCATCTCAACTACCCATCGAATAGGAATATTTAGAATACATGTTTAAAGACTAGTGATCACTGTATTATGATCTCATCATAATTCACTATTTATGTATTCATGGACTTTATTATAAACATCACACTGCAATAATAATGAACATAATATTTTATTCAATGAACTTAAATAAACATGGTAGTGTGATTGACTTGACAGCCACATAATATCCATCATCCATATCCATCCTTATTAGGTTAGCTGGTTTCCACTCATGAGTCTAGAATTATCGTTAGGTAGAATCCTCGTCGTGAACAAGAAGTGGTCATTTCATAAAGTCCAAAGCACAGAATTACCTTCCCTTGAGAAATTTAAAGCCAAAATTTGAAACCAAACATATATGCATTATCTCATTACCCCAGTACCTATTTTCATTTTCCTATATACGGATTACCAATTTAGGAAACCGTCATTATTTTACTTCCATACTAATGGCATGCCTCACTCTAAAGTATGTTTGTCTTATCATATTGTGATACCCATGTTATTTCCCTTCCTATTTTCACTCTTTGCCTTCTCAACCTCATTAATCCATCTTTTCTTTTTTCTTTTTCATTACATTCTCATTATAAATATTTTTTCCTTTCACTTTGGCCATTATTGTTTTATGTGAATCCATACGCATCAAACATATGGATTCACTTTGGCCATTACATTTCCTATCTATCATTGGATACCAAATCCACGAGACATGGGACATTTGTGGCAACATTTAATGTTGATGGGACTTTAACTCTATATGAAACAAGAAAAAATTAAAAATAAAATGGGAGATTTTGTTTTAGATTTAACTTGTTTTGTATTTATCATATGTTTATCTTATGCTTCACCATTATTTTTCCTTTTACAATGTGAATCCATGTCCTTCTATCCAGTCTTTTGAGAATTTTTCTTGAGCACCTTCTTTATGTCTTTTCTACCTCCCTTCTCTTGTCTATAATCTTGGGAGTTGGATATCAGATGTAATAGTTTATTTTTTGTCCACATTCACATACACTTTTTATCCACCTTATTAACTTTCTGTTGGGCCATAGTACCCTCCTCGTCTGTCTTTTACCTATATTTATCATGTTTGTTTTTCCTCATCAGACAATTTATTTTATTTGGTACACATTTGACATTCTATGCTAATATGGTAGGATAATAATGATTTATTCTAACTTTGTAGCAGGAGCAAAGCTAATGGGAATTTGAAGACTTTGAGAAGATACAGATAGTAAGAGAGAGACTTTGCTAGTGAGAGATATGACAGTCACTTTTTTTAAGAAAATGTAATATTTTTAAGATGATAGTATCATTATTGTTGAGAAGTAAGCTTCGCTCTGCAAGAATTTCACCTCTTTCCAATAATATAAGGGATTTTTTCATGGTTGATTTAGTATTTCATGGGGATATCCACACTTAGAGGATAAATTAGTATTTTTAACTTTACACTGGTTTTATTTTAGAATGGACGGAAGACTTAAGAAGAGCATAAAGCATATTGATTAGGGAGTATAAATAAATTAGTTTGGGGATGTTGATAACATAATAAATGCACCCATAATTCCTTACGTTTAATGTGAGTTATAATGGTATACCTAGATTATTTGAATATTTTTAAATTTCTTATAGATATTTTTATGCATATTTTGACATTTTAAAATAATCCTGCTTGACTTATACGTCAAGTAGGTTTATTATTACGAATATTTTGTAGTTTCATATGTGCAGTATTGTACAGGAATTCAATTGGATGATTTTGAAAACTACTTCTTTTGGATAATGGGCCACACTGCAGCATTTTCAGCTGCGACCTTCAACAGAGTAATTAGAGGGGCATGTCCTGGATCCCTCCACCAATCCCTCTAGCTTCTATACTGAAGAAGAGTAAAAAATTCAAGTGATGGTGCAATAAATCAATCAGAAACGAATAAGAAATCGCATGGAGAGAAATAGGAAAATGGTATAAGGACATTTAGTAATCATGCCTGTGCATTCAAAAAAAATATATGAGATTTAATAGTTTAACCGTTTATTCATCTTTGTATTATTATATTTAACATTTTCTTACATTTAAAATATTAAACAAAATTATGAAAGCCTATATAATTTATTTTTGACATATTTCTTTCCCTTCTGCTCAAATATTATCTTAGAAACTTGTACAAAAATGTATATCCAGTTATGCTATTTTTTGTATTTTACTTCTAATCATTTCTCTCATTTCTATGGTTAAAAAAATTCTGAAATTGAATTTCTGCCTCACCATGGATCGCCCCCATTACTTATCCTACATTAAATAGTAAGAATTTAAGTAAACATCATTATAAATATTGTCGATTATGTCTAAATTTAAATAAGGACATTAAACCCTGAAATTTGGACTTGTCAATAAAAAACCAAGGATGTGTGAAAAAACTTAGGTTTACAAGGCCAAGGTTGTAGGTACCTACAGTCCTTTAGGTCGTCCATAAATGAGGATCCGGGGAAAGAGTTCTACGACAAGAAACGTGGGAATCGAGTTGCTCCATAAAGCTGGATAAAAATGGTTGCATTACAACCTTTACTCTCCACCTCACTCCCAAGATAAGAGAACATAAGGTTAATTAATTTTACATTCATAACATAGAAATAAATAAAATATTAACCCCCACCCTCTTTGGAGAAAACCTACATGTGCACCCAAAGCATAACTGGATTCATATGCAGATCCCAATGGTGAAGGTTTGACGATGGTCTATTTTTTTCAAGTGTGAACCGATGAATAATATTCTCCAAACAATTATACTGAGTGATTTGACACTACATTTTAAGATTGGAATTGGTAAATCCAATCTTTTTTTGGTATATTAATGTTAAGATAGACATTAGCCTCAGGGAATAATCAGTTCCTCTTTTTTATATAGGAGTGCTGCCATACCTCATTGATGGTGCATTTGAATTCACTCATAATTGCGACATTGTTACATGCTAATTAGAATGCATCCACCCAGTTTGAGAATTTATTTGCTCATGATTCCCATGAGGGATTAGTTCAATCGCAATAAATTCATCTTGGAGAAGGAAATACTAAGCTTCTAAATCGCATCCCAGTGTAATAAATCATATTCATTAGACATAAGATACAACCATATTTATTAGGCATAAGACTATTAAAAAACATTTGCCCTGACATAGAATAAACCAGAGGAAGTTTTGTGGATTGCAAAACGCAATTGTGCATTTGATAAGATATTGCCGGGTTTATAACTTCTGCAAAGTCATTCAATATATACGACTATTGAACATTTGGGGTGCAGATGATTTGTCCATTCCACTGATATCAATACTGTGGAGTAATTTTTCCCATTGATTGGAAATTCGTCCAGACTGTACAACGTCCTAAAGAGATTCTTCTGAAATCTAGATAAGAACAAAATCACAAGCATATTTTACCAAAAACAAGAATTTAGAATTTAGACAATTGGAGCCCAGACTTTTGAGAGATTATCGCTTTCTGAAGTGGCCATTAATAAGAAGTAATAACATATTTGTCGGAAAAAAGACTCTCGAGTATAAAAGTAAGGCAAGTTGAGCTATTTCAAGGCACCTGCACAGGCTCTCAAACACAAAAAAATTTCGTTGGCTTGGTTATCTCTGGCGCCGAAGGAAATCACGCATGTCCTGGTGAGCCTCCCCACGCACAATAACACACATCTTCTTTGAATCTTCCCATAACAGCCCACCGATCTCCCTTCCAAAGTCACAAGCCGCATCAAATACCTCCTGCAACGCACCAGGCTCATTAAAAAAATGTAAAAAGGAAAGTCAAACAGAAATTCGTCATGAATGTCCTATTTACCTTGGAAGGAAAATCATCGTAAATATACGCAGGCACCATCTCCACCCTGTTTCTATCCGTTTCCCATAATCTGAGCTGCAGTTTAAGTATTTTCAAAATGATATTCATGCATAGAGAGATGTCGATCTGTAAGAACCTGATCTGTAACATTCTCTGGTACTGAAGGTGTCTTCTCCGCCACACGGGGATGGGCATTCTGCTGGAGGAACGAAATTATCTGAAGGAATGGCAGGTATAAATTAAAAAAAAAATCATGAAATTTACTATGAAGAATTGCATAATCAAATGAAGGCTCAGTGTTGTGGAAGTGGAAGCAAGAGAGAACAGCAAGATACAATGGTGTGCAGATAACAGATTCTAGATTTGTAATTGTAAGCAAATTATGACAAATGGAACGTGAAACATAACAGACTAGAGAGGGAAAAGGAGCGAAAAGGCAAAACAAAAAAGAATCTTCTTGTTTTTGTGCTCGCCTGTTCGCCAGTGATCCCATTCTCAAACGCATTATACAGGCTCTCCTTCGTTATAGCTCCAACAATGAGATTCGGTAGTTGATACTCCACCCTAAGATAAAGGAAAGAAAAACAGAAAATAAAGCATTATGTCCAGAAACAAAAACCCAATTAAGAAAGCCTTCAGCTTTGAATGTACATAAGACATAAGTAATGTGACAACAAAAGTCAATAGTAAGGTGCTGAAGTGACACAAAATATGGCACTCGATTGCAGATTTAGGCAATTATAAGCACTTTGTCTTCAGGTAGGATGAATTGAGGGAAAGAGCAGAATACATTTCTTCGAGAAATATGCATCAAGCATAAATTCCCAGGTAGAATACCTCGCGAATAGGCGCAGGATCTCACTATGTAATTTAGAAGTCGAGTAAGCATACAGCCGGAAGTTTGTCTCCACAACCACAAATCCCTGAAAAGAAACATAGAGATGAAGATCTAAGAGGTTGGAAATTTCAGGTGGAGGAACAATGGTCATACGTCTAATTCTTATCAAGATCTTATGCAATCCAGGTACTGAGAAAACTTCCAAATCAGGCAATATGATAATAAAAAAATATTAGAGCTTGAAATCTAGTGTCTAAAGGAAGCAAATCTAGATGAGAGCAGGAGATAGAAATGAGATCTCACAAGAGATCTCCTTTCTTTTGATCGCACTGGACCGACTCCAGTAACTTCTTGAAAATAATCCCCTTTCTCTCCCGCTTGGTTTATTTAGGTTTTACCCACACGTGCAAGTAAATTCATACGTCTATCTATTGATGCCCTTCCTCATGAGACTCCTTTGATACTCTCCCCTCTCCGAGACAAAGCTTCTCCACAAGCGGGAAATTGGGTAAGCTTTAGTGAAGAAAGCCAGCTTTTGGAAGGGTGATAACCAAGACCATATGACCAGCACCTCTGGCCCTGCAGATGTCAAGAGTGCTTGAAGAAAGTAATGGTGATAACCTGTGATTCCCATTCAGAAGTTAGAATGACGGAAGCCATCGGGCAGTATTAGTGCTGCCTCAGGCTTTTTTGAGTTGTGATGCATGGAAAACTGGATGAATGGTTGGATGGGTTGGGATGTTTAGTTGGTAAGCTACAGAGGCAATTTTGTGAACGACTTACACGGGCAAAAATATTTAGGAACCAATTTTTCAAACGTTCTTGTGGTGAGAGATTCCATACATAAGGGTGAACTTTCCAGTAAACCATAACCCCTTCTCGTTACTGTTCATCACTTCAATGTTTGTCTGCTTGAGCTTTCATTTGAGATTGAGCTTTGCTTCAACGCATTATCAGCACAGTCAACATCAAATCTCAGTCAGATTAAAAGTTCCCTGCCTATGGACTTTGTCATCAATGGAGTAAAAAATGGATGGAGGTGAGTCATATCTGAGTACTGGTGGAGATTCCCGGCCATTAGCAGCTCTAAAAGGAGTCCCAATTGCAGAATCTTAGGTGTTGTTGTAATCTGCCCAGTGTATCTATTTTTTCCATTGTTTTGGGTTTTCGGATGTAAAATACTTGAAATAACATCCTAATCCTCCATTAGTAACTTCTGCTTGTCCATCCGTTTCCGAGTGGTATGATGACCCAAACCTAAGTTGATTTCCTTGTGAGCAAGGTAATTCCTTCCAGAACTGACTGGTGAAGAGGCTTCCACTGACTGAAATAATGATGTTAGGAATGCCATGTAACTTCACACTTCGTAAATAATTCTGCAATGGATTTGGCTTAAAATGAATGTTTAACCAATTTTTCATTGAAATAGAATTGCAAATTCACTCTTTGCCTTCCGATCCGGATAAAGCGTCAGCAACCGCATTTTTCTTGCCAGACATGTAATGTATTTCAGAGTTGAAACCAACTCATCAAGCCACTTATAGATATGTAGGGGAATAACCTTCTGTTCTAACAAAAACTGCAAACTGAACTGATCTAAAAAGATGAATTTTTCTTCGAACACAATATAGTGTTTCCACCTTTGAACTGTCCATGCCACAACGTTTTCTCTCATGCCAATTTAAATCTTGTTCTTGGTGATAATACTCGACTGAAATAGGCAATGGTTGTGATTTTTGGAGGAACACAGCTCCCACTGCCACACTGCAGGCATCTGTCTCAATTGTAAACCGAAGAGAGAAGTCACGTAAGCATAAAATTGGCAGACAATAGTGGTTATTTCAAAGCAAAAAATACTTTTTCTGCTTCATCATCCCACTTGAAGGAACTCTTTTTCAGTAAAACTATTCGCAGATGTGACATAGAAGCATACTGTGAAACAAATCGTCTTAACTATTCTGACAATATCATGTTAAACCCAGAAATCCTCTTAACTGTTGAAGTGTAGTTGGTTTCTTCCACTGTAATAGCCTCAATTTTGGAGGTGTCGGACAAAACTTCTTGTGCTATACAGTGACCCAGATATTCAATATGCCTACGTCCCAACAGATTTTTTTTTGAATTAATATGAAGTTGATGCTCGGAGAGAAGTTCAAAGACAATGGCCAGATGTTGCTCATGTCGTATATCTTGACTGTAAATCGGTATATCATGTCGTATATATTTTTTTGAACTACTATCAGAATATAGAGTTCATCTAAAGGGCATTTGACAGTCGAAAGGGCATTACAGTGAACTTAAAATGGCCCTGGTATGCATTAAATGATGTTTTATGAACATCTTTTTGGTACATCTTCACCTGATAGTAACCTGAGGGAAGATCCATTTCGAAAAATATGGACATTCTGTTCAATGCTTACAATAGTTCATCTACAATAAGAATGGAAAAATGGATTGGTATAGTAAGCTTATTGAGGGCCCAAAATAACTTGATCAACGAAACCCACCATCTTTATGTTTTACTTGTAGGGCTAGGCTGGAGACACAGTTATTTGATAGTTGAACGATGTTTAGATCTAGGATCTCTTAGGTGAGATTTTCCACCACATTCTTATGAAGACGGGACTATATATATGGACGAATATTGACAGGCTTGGGAGCAACTATAAGATGGAATTGATTATCGCAATCTCGATGTGGCGGCAGGGTTGTAGGTTTTTCAAATACATTTGGGTAAGTGGTCTTGATCCATTCTGAGCAAGATGACAGAGAGAGAATATACCTTTGCTTGCGCTGTTATTTGATAATGGCTGACGTTTTATGCTTCTCTGATAGAAAAAAATCCATTAGTGGTGATCCAGTTCCTTGACATAAGAAGAAAACTTGATGTTGCTTAATTCAGGTCAGCATAGATGGTATGGATGTTGTTCTATCTTACAATCTCGATCATCAAGTGCTTGTAGTCGAAATGGGACCAATACAAATAATGGATCCTTTTTTACTTTATCTCAAACATAAATCATCATACATCTTGGACACAAATTTACCGAAAAGGGCGTATTACCCTCAAGAGATAGGTGCGTCAGAATGTGTTAATGCTTTAACTAGTCGGGAACGAATAAAATGATGTGAGAGTCTTGAGCCAGGAGATTCAATCTTATTTTGGATGATGAAGAAACAATAGAGTGCCCATTTCCACCATTTAATATCTTTTTGGCATTTATATCTGTTGTAGCACTAGCATAAAAAACATATTCTCGAAAGGGATGCAGGGAGATAAAAGTCTGAAAATGTAACATCAATGCTCCAAGCGGCTTTTAGAAGGACAAACCTCTTTACGTGATGAAGAATCAGACAAGCTCATTGAAAGGTTAGCCACCAGCTTGGTGGGTATAAACCAATTCTCTTTTCTCCCCTGCAAAAAATGAAGAAATTTCAGCAGGATGTGAAGAAGTGCACACAAATAAAAAAGGATTGCGTTCACCTGTTGGAGCTTAACCAATCCCAAAGCCGCCAAGTCATTGATAGCAGATCTTTGAACATCATTCAGAGTATTCAGACTATACGCCTAGAAACAGAGAAAATTTTCATGTGTAAAAGAACCTTTAAAATGAGCACTTGAAAGCCTATTCAGCCTGCAAACTTTACAAAAAAGATGGAAAATAAAAGGAGAAAGATGCAACAAATAAAACAAGAGGCCCCATACATTTACACGAAGCATGCAAAACCAAACTTTACAGATGAAGTCAAGGGGTGGGGGAGGAAGAACGAAAGTAATTCAACCTGAGGCCATTATTATAACGTTATAATTTAAGCCGACTTACTTTGCCCAGAGCATGAAAGCTCAGCTCGAGAAGAAATGATATCAGTTCAGCAGGATCTACACCATGACCCTATAAACATAGAAAGAAAAATACACAAGATCTGAATCATCATATCCAGATCGATCCTTAAAATGGAGGAAACCAAGCAAGACAGAACGAGTAAACTAAAAAAATTTATTCCAAAATAATTACAGACCTCAGAACTGGAAATATATTCTCTGATGATGTACCACAACTGTGCACTAGTATCCATCAACTGTATAGCATGCCAATTAAACAGGAAAGGTATGAGCCTGCCTCAGCATCGTCAAGGAAATTGGAGGGGAAGCAGAAAAAAAAGGATTAAAAAATGATGCTGACAAAAAGTATAACACAAACCAAGAACTGGAAGCCATTTTCAGTCAGCTTTGGAGGTTCATTCTCCCTGAAAGGAAATTTGATGTCCTTTTATCAAATCAGGTTCATGTGTGAACACAAATGATCATACTTTTCTAGAAAATTTCTTTAAAAAATCAAGAATTTCAGATATTAGAGAGCATGATCTACTATAACAACAGAGAAATATTTGAAAGAATCAAAAGGATAGGGAACCTTGCACTTAAAAGACCTCTCTGGAAAACTTTTATCATTGAGGGGTTGAAGCCAGTCAACCGCTCCACTTGACCAGAATTGATAAGTTGTAACAAGAAACACTGTTAAGGAAAATGAAAGGGATGTTTGACTATTTGGTGCCTGATGGAAAATACGAACTGTAAATCATGAGCAACACAATAATCTAAGCTAATAATTTAAGCAACAATAGAATTATAAAGCTGAACAGGTACATAAAGTCAAAAGGAACTACCTCCCACTGCTCTACAGCATAAGCGTCAAGTTCCTCCAATGTTGGCAGCCTAACTGTAATACTGGAAGGCAT
Organism: Wolffia australiana; assembly: GCF_029677425.1. Lineage (NCBI taxonomy): Eukaryota > Viridiplantae > Streptophyta > Magnoliopsida > Alismatales > Araceae > Wolffia > Wolffia australiana. The sequence goes on along the minus strand of NC_135836.1, from coordinate 19,076,180 downwards.
CGGCTCCCGAGGAAGGTTTCCACTGTTTTTGTAAGAGCAATATAAAATCTCAGTACCAGAATTGAAAGATCCAAATGGAAGAAAACGCCAATAAATCTATGACAAAAAAATCTGTAAAAGCAAAGACGGTAAAATTTTCTGCACAGCTGTCTCCTACTGGAACAATTGGAGAGAGCCAATTCTCAAGTCCTTGATTTAAAGAGATCAAGTATGAAATTTATAGAAAACAGTATCCACTAATGGGGAGTAGTCTAAAATCCAAGTTCGAGTACGAAGAGTATGGTGCTGAATATGTTTTAACCAATTTGTAAAGGACGATAATTTAAAATAATACGCACAACCACAATGGCATGCACAGGAAACGCAGAAAAGACGCTTGAGTAACCATGGAGATGGAGTTTGACACTTTGATAACAAACAAAGAGGGAAACCACTTTTAGGAGTGACATAAATCTTTTGAAAGTAGCTACTTTGAAACAACAAACATTTAGCTGTATGAAAACTACAAAACAAGCCTTCAGATTCTCAACTTGTGAAATATTCAGTATTTTTTATCTTTTTTCATGATACCTGAATGTTTCTATCTTGGTATTTTTTATCAAAGTATTTAAAACCTCGCTTTTTTGTAAATCTAGCGATTCAAGAATCTCATATTGGGCCAAAATGTCTTTGGCCCATCTGGACCCCTTTATGTACCTACACATATTACGGTTTTCATAATGAATGTGATTGATAAGTACTTTTCTAGCTATTTCCATCGCCAGGTAAGGCTTCCAAGGGTCAACAGCGGAGCCAACCAATACCCAAAATCATCAACAAAGACCTTAACTCCGCTTCACTCTGATAATTATAAATCAAATATTATAGACAAGTCATTCCATATGATGATGAGCATTTCAAATGTTTTAGTGTCTCATTTTTCTTTTTATGGAAGCATACATATACCAAAGTGTCTGAAATTTTATGAGGTCCTTCAGGTCCTAAGTGAAGTATTTCGCAAATCGTATTATCAGAAAAGCCTACCCGTGAACCAGATATCTTCGAAGGTTTTCCTGAAACGTTGGGTTTAGCTTGTAGCTACCCTCGTTCTTCCTGAATAAAAAAATAAACGAAACACATGAAGTATAGAGTTTTCGATCTAGATTATAATTGGAAAAGATGAAAAATGTTCAGATGAAAAGAAATCTTATCCAGAATTTTTTATAGTCTACGGGTCACAAAATATAACTGAAACTCGTGGTACCAAAAATTATAAAAATGAATGAATGAAGAGTGCATGTACTCCATCCTATAGTTCATATATTTGGAAAAATAAACACATGCACAACTAGATATACCATTAAGAATAAGTCAAGTTGGAAAGCTTAATGCAATTGGCATGCATCTAAAGCATGGGGATGGGGCCCCAAAATCTTTTACGGAAAGTCAATTATCTGATAGAAGAAATAAGTATGATAATTGTGGGACTATTTCAGATTGCGTAACCTGGTAGATGTAAACTTGATCATCAGAATTGGAGAAAAGTCGACATAAAAGTGTCAACTATTAAAGACTTTCTGCTAACTTGATTCACGCACTCAAGAAAATTTTCAAAGGCAATTAGAGAACTCTTAAGATACTTTTTTTCCAAAGTGTTACTCACTCAAATTGAACTCCTTACAAAAAATGAGATAGAGATCTATCACGGTTGCGAGACTTCATATCATTCAAGCACCCGTTGCCCTCCGACGCAAGGTAGGAATATTTAAAGTTTCAAACCTTTTCGTTAATGAGTAAAAACATAATTTTGAAATGATCATGAAGCGTGAAATACCTGTTAATGACTTCGAGGAATATCCTTAGCTTCAGTAATCTGTCTATCGCTACCTTATGCTTGGAAACTCCGTCGGGAACCACCCACTCTTCCATCGATAGAGCTGATATAGGAACATCAATAAAAAGCATTTGAATGACATATTTCTTCGCCAACGGCGGCAATGACCTGAAAAAATTATCTGGTTCAGAATTTTAATCAAAAGACGCAGTCAAAGTATGAAAGATTACAGATTGCCTATAACTGATGGAGATCACAGATAGATATCGGTACTAAGATAGAATCACAAAAAAAACGAATTTTCCTGATATAAGAAAATCAATAAATTAAATGGGAGGACATTTATTCCGCTTCGTCTTTAATTGATGGAAATCACAGATGGATAGCACTAGTAAGGTAGAATCACGAAGACAAAATAATATTAAGTTCATATTAAGTTCCTACTTGGGGGAAAGCTCAACCTTAAGATAGCCTCGCAAATGAGAGTGCTTTCGTAAAGCCTGTCGAGTTTAACCGCTGGAAGAGCGGCCACCATGTCCATGAAATTCCTCGCTATATATTTGACCTGAGGCATTTTCTTCGAGTTCCCAACACCCAATCTGGAGAATAAATGGGAATTTCGCAAGCACTTCTCCTCCCCCTTCCCGGCACAGGCCGGAGACGATCACTTTCCTCTCAAGGAGCACCTTTGAAGCACCGAAAACTCTGTCTGTCTGTGCAGCTTGCAATTGACATACTTTCTCAATAAAACTCTTCAGTTTTCTTTCTCAGGAATAACCTCTTAAGTGGACATATATGGAGGTGTTATAGTAAATCAGTATTCTTTAAATTAGCCAAATAGTGAGATTTATTTAACATCTTTTATGGGATAAAAGCATTCCATTTATTTGGGGATAGTGCTCATCCATTTAGCATGAGTGCCAAATCCAACAATGAATAAGGAAACACTGATAGCTTGGGATCGGCACCCGTCATCCGTCACGTCACGCGTCACCGTGATGGAAACGTGACATATGATGTGATGGTGACGATGATGGTTTTAGGGGTCTGTGATGGTGACAGCGACGGATGACGAAGTGGTCGTGACAATGACGGGGTGCCCATGACACGTGACGTGACGAAACGGCCGTCACGGATGACGGCCCTGACGGACAGAACATATGTATAAAAATCATTATTTTAAATCTTTCCGATGGCTGAGATTTCTCCACATGACATGGCCCGTTCGATTTCCTGGCATTTTGCACAGAAGTCCTTTTTTTTTAGCGCACAAATCGACGCCGCCAATAAATAATTGGAGATATACCCCTCCATTCAAGTAGGTTTTTATTCACGTCACAGCTGATGGTGACGCCGTCACGGTGACGGGGACATGACGGGATGCCCTATGGAGGGACGGTGACAGGAACATGACGGTTTTTTTTGCATATGCTGGGACGCATGATGGGACGGTGACATGACAAAAGTTTCGTCACGTCACCGTCTGTCACGGTTTGTCATCCGTTCCATCACATCCGGGGCGTCACGTCCTGGATGTGGCGTTCCCTACTGATAGCCACCACAAATGATACCCCAGTAACAGGTCCGACCTTAGGTATAGGTTGCTACAGTTCCGATCCTATATGTCATGATATTGGCATCCACCTCCGTCTTGAGGTTTGGATGCCAATGTCAGTTATTGAACCCGGATGCCAGATTTTCACATATCCATTGTATTCTTTCTTATTCTTATTCATTTTAATAATCTCTCTACAAATCCCCTGATCATAGTTTTTTGTTACTTGACATTACGAGCTTTATTAATCTCTTAATGTTTCTCCTTGTCTCTATTCCTCTCTCTTTTTTACTAACAGTGTTAACCTATAAAGCATTGCTCAATTTGTTAATTTTTCTTTGTATATATCTCATTGTTTCTCTTTCCATTGATTTCTCTAAATGTTTCTTGTTTTATTAATAGTATCAGCCTATGAAACATTCCTAACTTTATTACTTTCTCTTAAGCGGATTGTGCTGGTTCATGCAGTTGCATAATTGAATCATGTATTTGTCCTCTCTTGGCAAAACTACATTACTCATGAGATATAAGTCTATCAAAAAAACATAGCATCTTTGTAATGATGTTAGATATAATCTTTTTGCATACACCACAAACACCGATGGGACAAAAATCTATAAAAGAGAGTAGATTGACCACTTTTGGGATGCTTGCAATGTAAGTTGAGCTTCCAGTAAAGATTTTACAAATGAATATTCCATTCATTTACAAGACGGAATCAGTATCTTCAATACCTTAACAGGCTAAAAAGAAGCATTTTGAGAAACCATTATGTCCTTGAACCCCATTCGTACTATGGGAGAAGGCAATATCTTTTATCTCAACTTGAGTTGACATTATTCTGAGGATGAGATTTTCACAGACTGTCGCTAGGCATGGGATAGTGGATAATATATCCTTGAATGTCACCCTCAGTTGGGAGGTAAGAAGAGTACAGAACTAGTTGAATTGTGCCTCTTGTAACTTATTTCAATATTGGCTAGATGCCTTGAGTAGAGGAGTATTATTATGGGGTGATCAATATAGAATTAACTCATGAAATAAGCATGTGTTAGATCTCCCTCCTGAAGCGGCTGAATAATTAGTATATGGGACTGAAACATGGTAGCTGCTAAGGAGACACTAAATAATTAGTCTATAATTTGGTAATTATTGAAATTTACAAGTGTCTCCTTGTCAAATAATTTTTCATGTGTACACCTCTCTTGTAATTAGCGGCTCAACTAGAGTCACATGATGTTAAAAGTCATTGAATGCATCCAAACAAATTGCCTTGAGGACTTGTCTCCCATCACTTTCTATCACTTCTCTTCTGTAATTAAAATTCCCTACAAGTGACCAAGGAAGATAAAAAACCCAATGATAATCACATATATAGTGTATCGCTCACCCCATAGATTATTGAGATCATGTAAGGATGTTAAGGACTAAATACCTTCAAATGATGTGATGGGTTCCTTTGGAGAGTTAGTATCTTTTCCAAGAGGTATAACAGACACCATCCATTCCAAGCTTTCTTTTTAGGGTTGGATTTTTTTTGGTTGAATTATGTGTTCAATAATCCCAACTATCTCTAATGTGCACTTATTGAATACGGATATGAGATGTGATTGTGTGATAGGTGATAACCCAAAAATAGGGGATCCAATTAAAATCCCTTATCATTGTTAATCATAGTTTATACAATCAATCTATAAAACCCTAACTTAAGATTTATAGTGATAAGTATGGGTATGTCCAAGGGAATCTAGTAAGGCAATTCAATTAGTGATATACTTGAAAGTTTTAACCCTAATTTGGGTTAATTTCATCTTCAATGAAGATCAAATCACCCTAATTAGATGAAGAATTTAGAAAGGAGGGTAGAAGAGATGGGAAGTATAGAAGAAGGAAGGATCTCTAAATTTACTTCTTTGATCCAATAAAAAGGATCAAAGGAGTCAAGTAGAGGGATTAAGAAAAAATTTGTTCTTTGTTTGTCTTGGTGATACTGTAGTCTAACCTAACTAACTACTTTCTCATAATAATATTTAAATCTTTCCTAGAAATTAAACCTTTTTATTATTTTTTTGTTCTTAATTTTGCAAGTGGAATAGTTAGATCAATTCAATACTCACTCCTCTTAATCCTATTAAGGGTTTGTAGCCAAGCGATTGAGAATTTCAAACCAAGATCAAGAAGAATAAACAAAAATTTCACCAACTGACAATCCCAATTACACTAAATTCAAATACAAATACAATGAAGTAAAAAATACCAAATGCAGTTGATCCAAGCTGGTTCTCCTCTCTGTCTTGCAGCTGTGAAAGAGCCCCTTCCAAAATGACCTCCTCAACTCGAATTTCTGATCTTATACTTAGGTTAAATGGTAAAAACTACCATTTTACCCCCAATAAGTAATTAATTTTTATCCAATGATGTAGGCTTGATTTGAGTGATCCAACATACAGATAGAAAGAGGAGTTTGAGATGAGAAAGCCCATAAATTTTGAGCTCAATCTGACTTCATGATTAAGAGTAATTAATGAAATTTGACCTGAGTCGTTGGATCAATATTTTATTTATTAATTTAAATTTCAAAAAACCTGTGTTTCTTGTCGCTTCCTGATCAGTTGGAAAATTTAAGAGATTTTTTCTGGGTTCTCTCTCTCTCAACGTGCCACGTACTCCGTCCTGGGAATAAGAGAATAAAACATAATATGTGATGATTTGCACTTAACTGTATGGTTATACCGCTGTAACCCAATCATACGTTGCCATGTCACTTCCCGTGCACACATCTTTGTATGCACCGGACTTGCGATGCACTTACTGCCCTCAAAAGATGCCTCTTCCAATCGCATTTAAGCCGTCGTACTCTCTTTTGACGGCCGAGATTGTGCCACATGGCCCCGCTAACTCAAGTTCCTGATATTTTGTGTCAAAGTCGTTGCTTTTATTCGCACGCGCAAACTGACGCCACCCAAAAGTAATTGTAAATATGCCCCTTCGATTCTCTCTCCTCTATATTTCCCTGAAAAAACCATATAAAAATCCATACTAATTTGAAAAGACCCTGGAAATATTTTTATTGGATTTCTACGCCTGCAATGTGCGATCAAGAGCTGTTTTAAGGGTACATTTGCAACCAAATTATCAGGAGAGTCCCTCCTACTTTAGAAATTGATTAAAACTATTATTTTCCTTATAATTAAATCTTTTTTATATTTATATTTTAATTTCTTCTTCTAATAAATTCCCAAAAATTCAATAAAATTGTAGAAAAATCTAGGAAATTCAGTAATTGATCCAAGCCTAAATAAATTTCATAAAATTCATAAATTAACATAAAATTAGGGTAAAATCAGAATTCACTTGGAATAGTAATTAACATGTAAATATATAATAACAACCTTATTCTAAACTCTTTAGAAGATAAAATTGTGCTAATTACTTGAACTAAACACCAAATTTAAGGGGTTATCAAATGGATTAACTATCCTTCTATAATTTAAAAATGTGATTTGTAATCATTAAATTCTACTTGATTGGTGCACCAGCAATTGAGTGTTGTAAATGATGTGGGTGTTTCTAACTGGTAACTATTAGGGTTGTATCAGTGTCAAAGTCATCTACATAGGAGACATCATCATTCTCTGACTCTATGCATGCTAGATTACTAGCATCCACGGGAGAGAAGGAAGAGATGATTGATGGGTAGTCAAAAATTCCCTCTAACAGAATAATTGATGTGATGGCCTTAGGTTGGGCTAACGAGAAAGTGGTCACACAAAAGGGATGTCGTGAGGATGAGGGAGTGTAATGGGGGGTGAGTAGGCATCTGGTTTTGAGGAGGGAACTTAATGGAAGAGGTACCTAATGAAGGGGTCCTAGAAGGGTAGGTAACAGGGTGTGGGATCTTGGAAAGGGAAGGATTAGTGTAAGGTATTCTAGCTTGAATATTCCTAAGCATGATAGAGGATAGTCTAGGAGAGATGCTGTAGGTGGAGATAGTATGGTAGATGAGGTTCTAGGGGGTGGGGGAGATGGTCTAGAGTAGTGGGCTCTAACTAGGAAAATAATACCCTTGGGACCTCTTTGGAATGAGGGTCTTGTGGGAGGTACGTTTGACCTCAAAGTAGGTCAGCTATCATCTCTCGCTTTACATATCTGAGAAACATTCACATCGATTGCATTGAGTAGTGAGAAGGTGTGTGCTGTTTGGATCAGATTAAGGGTAACATTACAATAAGCCCTATCAAATGCTTTGGTGTGTTTCTACTCAGCTCCCTTTATGTCCACTTGTTGATGGAGGTGGGTGGTCGCATGGAGGGAGTGAATGTATGAGAAGCAGTGGATGTCAATGGAGTTGTTATAGTTAGTGTGTTAGGATTTACCAGCTTTAGTTCGGTGTGGGCCTGCTAGCAGTTTTCTATTTTCAGGCCTATGGACGAGTATGTCTAGTCTTCCCTGTGATAGTGCATTTAATACACTACCAATGTAAGTTTTCATACGTTGTGGCTTATGAGTTAATCGTACATTCCATATCTCGTTCAATATTAATTGATAAAATATATATTTATTTAATGTGCATGTAATACTTATAATTGGATTACATGAATACATGAAATGACTAAGTGAACTATGATGAGATCATAATACAGTGATCACTAATATTTAAAAATGTATTCTAACTTTCAAATTTCAAGGATACTCAAGAATGAGATCAAATATACGAATAGAATAGCAACGTCTAACTCCACTCATATGATGAGTATTGCCAATCACATTGCCATTAATGCGGAGATATTAAAGGTAGATGATGGGCGCTCTTTGGGGACTTAGTTCATTGAATTGTTCCATATGAATCCCTGAATGGTATTACACCCATCATCAATTAAGTTGATTCATGTCACAGTTGTATAAGAGGTCCTCATACCTGAGACACTAAAGATGTCTTTGTGGATGGGCGATGACTAAAACCTATGTGTCTCTAATTAGGGTATCCCAGATTCTCCTAGCTTAGATGCAACAACAAGTACATGAAGATGATTATGTGGTCAAGATGAGATAACCCATCCTTAGCATTAGAGGAAATTGGCTCACAAAAGATGATGCAATTAAATGCATGTTCAAGGTAAGGAAAATATTATAGATTTTTTTCTCTAATAATTTTGCCAAGCATCAATACTAACAAGAATGACATATTGGGGTTTGATGATTAAATGTACCCTATGTCACTTGGGAGACTCAAACAAATGAAGGATTATCATACATGGTAATCGATAATGATAAAGGTTACATACAAGAGTTGGCATACTCATTTGTATCTTCTAGGGCACAAAGTGTAGCTTGGTACCACGCGGACTAGCAAAATAACCAATTAAATGGGTTTACGTTGATCATTGATTAATTAATATATATGTGATATCATAATTTTTCAGGTATGTTCAATGAAGTTTATTAAGTAGGCTGATACAAGGGCATGGACGGTAGCATACTAAAGGTTTTTAGATGTTGGTGGACAAGATCAATGTTTAGGAACTTTTATTAATTTTTCTCAAGGAAAGGACTTTTATGAAAATTTTCCTATACATTATAAATAAAAAGAGGCACCCTCATTACATATGCATGAGAGTTAGTTTGAGTTCCCCCTTCTTTCTTCTCTTCCTATTCCAAGAGTGTTGCTTCTTATGGGGGCTCGATGGAGACGAAATCATATTTTACAAAAAGAGGAGATTTATCACTTTGAAGATCCTGTGGATACGTATAGAGGCTTGACATCTGAACTGCTTGAAAACTGATATGTACAGTGGAATTTTTGTAAAATGAATCATATTGCTTCCACTCTCCCACTTTGTTCCCTAAAAGATCTTCTTAAAACATTTTACGTGCCAGAACACTAAATGTATCCACATAATTGATGTGATGATGGATCCCTCTTTAAATTCTTCAATTCTCCTTCAAGATCTTATAGATCTTCTAACCATCTAGTCATACTTTGGAGGGTGAAGTTTTAAGAAGGAGAGAAGAAAGGGGGTACACTCATATCAGGCTTAGATGGGCACCTAAAATGGGTGCCCCCTCTATTTGTACTTATTATGAAAATTTTCGCAAAAGCCCTAATAACTGAAGTGATACTGTGTGTGCAACTCTCAAGGCCCAGTGCATCAATCTAGTCAATTATTTAATATCCACATAATTAAATATATTGGCATCAAAATGAATTAATCTAGGATCAATTTTATGCAATTGACATGTTGAATTCACCCAGTGGGGTGCCAACCTACACCTCATTCTCTTAAGGAAAGGAATATTAATAGTCTCTTTGATGGAACTTTTACCCTCATCGTTTACCATATATATATAATCCTTCATTCGCATACGGCTCTTGAATGCCTTAGGGTATGGTTCACTGACATACCCCAATCCATCATTCAAATTAGCACTTATGCATAACAGAGATAATTGCAGAATATATTCTCTAGTATCTCCACTAACCTAGATACAGGTTTATTGTGTCTTCTTCCTCCAATAAATATCCTCTTATCCGGGGTGTACACTCCCATATTGACCACTCGATCACCTTCATGTATGTCATATTATTACCAAGCTAAGACTAATTTGAATCATGTGATTGGGGACTCATAATATATAGTCAAAACATAGTCTTCCATGTTCAAGATATCTTTGTTGTCTCAAGTTAAAGGACAGCTTACATGACCTTGACATGAATCATCTTGATTTTCTCTTAGGTAGGATACCATTGACTGATTCATATAGATCAATTTAGTAAACAAATTACCAAAGAAGGCCCACTATGAGTCCTTAGTATCTCTTTATTAAAGGTCACATGATTAGTTATATAAGTCATATCAAATGGTTTGATGTCTTAAGTCATATTAAGAGTGTCAACTGGATGAGGGATAACTAATGGCAGAAAGTCTCCACACATAGTTAATATACTATTTGTATCTTTTAGAGCAAAAGGTATAGTTTAAACCCCAGGAGCTGTTAACTCAACTTATCAAAATGATTCATCAATCATTGATCAATTAATCTATATGCTAATGTATATAATCATTGAGTTTGGCCAATAAAGGTTATTGGGACGTTTGATTCATTAATTAGACTAATACATGGGCATAGACCTTGAGGGTCACAAACAACTAGTCTTTTGACATTAGAAGATATAATTAAAATTTAAATTGGGGAAGACATTGAATGAAATTGATCTAGGCCAGAATTCTTTAGGTGTCCAAACTTTATGATATTTAATGAACTAGAAATTTGACTCATAGAGCATTTAATATTTATAATTTTCTTACGACCCTAGAGCATGTAAGGGTCTAATCTACATGGCGAACGTATTTAATCAGTGAATTTTAAAATTAATTTATATTTTTTGTATTTTATATCTATTTTAGAAATTAACTATAATTCAATTAAAGCAAACTTGTCAAAGTTATTTCAAAATGATTCTATAAAGCACAGAAAATATGCATCTTTATCCAAACTTTATGATATATTTTTGGGAATTTATAGAATTTTATAATGAAAAATATTAATTAATTTCAATTAAATACCTTAGCTAGAGCTAGAGCTTTGGAAAAGTCAAGTAACAATCAATAGCAGTGGCATGAATGGAGTGAGAAGATGAGGTTTATTTTCATGCATTGGGTTGGAGATGGCTGTGGATTTGTCAGTAGGGAACATAGGGGGCAAGTAATGTAGATTTTACCATCACTGGTGGGAAAGGAGATGGAGGTAGATTGGGGACAATGAGTGGTAGAGATAATTATTGGATGTACGATGGTGGAAACCTAGGCTATCAATGAAGATAACCTAGGAAAAAGGACGAAGGTGTGAATTTCAAAAAGATTAATTTCGCGCTAACCTTTTCGTCACATTACCCAATGGGCCAAGTGGTGCATTCTCTTCATGAGTCTTCATCTGAATGCCACTCTTTAAATTATTAACTTTTGGAATACAAGAATGCGGCCAAAGACAATTTTTAATAAGAAAATCACTATGCTAATTGTAATTCAGAACAAATCCAAGGGTACCTTTTTTACAAAGACAGGCTGGTGGTGGTATTATATTTTTAGATTACCATGGATGGGTATAGGCGAGAAAAACCAAGTTACCCTCAAACTTTTAGTCCAAAACTCCTTCAAGGTCATTAGATATCACAATTAGTAGTTAAATCTTTCTCAACCATCTAAGTATCTCACACCTCCTCGATCCATCTAGCAGATTTACAGAATGGTATAAAATTTTAGGAAGACCAGAAAAAGTTCATAAAATATTTTAAACCATTAAATACATTCAAAATTATATATGCTGACATATAAAAGTAATTACTTTATGACGATAATTTCAAAAAATCCATAAAAATACCACAAAGTAAAAAATATATAATATCATTCTAGAAATATATAAAACCCATCTAATATTTAAATAAATCCTAAATGCATATTTATGACTTATAAATTATTTTATTACAATTTAGTGTTAGAAAATTCAATACCTGAAAAATTGAGGAAATTCATAATATTATTACTATTACATAAATTTGTTAATCTCCTAAAAATATGTTTAATATATAATATATTTTCTAACTTAAACAATTAGTGTTAATTTTAAAAAATACCATAATGGAAAAAAAGAAAATATATTATCCTAAAAGTTTGTATAATAATTTCAATGAACTTATGACCACTTTAATGAAAATAAATGCATAAAATACAATAAATTACAATTGAAATAGCATGTTATTTGTGACTATCACCATCCCCTCCTAATGTAACTTGAATGGTGAAATGACAATGGTGGATCAATATCAGGGTCTTTGGAAGAGATTCAGCGTGCCAAGCATCACGTAGATATATCTAGAGGTTGGACACATGAATATCTCAATGCCTCTAGCTTGAGGCATTGAGACTTCACAAATCAGATTTGTGCAAAAGTGATTTGACCATGCTCTTTAAAGACGTGTTGTGATTCCATAATAAGCATTTTATGCATGAGCTGTTTAAAGTTTCGCGCCAATCACCGCCTTAGTTATGAAGATATATGTGGTGAGCAAGCCAATCACACATTTTATTACTAGAATGTATTGATTAAAGTCTTCATGTGATTCTTATGATGAAATCCACGAATACATGATCCAACTTATTGAATTATGACGAGACCATCATACGGAGATTGCTAGTTCTTAAGCATGTGTTTTAAATATTCAAATTTGAATGATACTCAAGAAAGACACGGAAGTATCCAGATAGATTAACACTACCTAGTCCCTTTCTATGATGAGCATGGGCGGTCATGTAGCTCTTTGAGGGGATAAGTTTGCAGAGTCGATCCGTAGAAATCCATGAATTGTGTTATATTAAACTATCAACCAGGTTCATTCATATCACTGTTGTTTAGTTTTCCTTAGATCTGATATATCAAAGATGTCTTGTGGAAAGACGATTGTACTTTATCTATGACCTAAAAGTTCCAAACCATGGAACACTAAGCATTCTTAGTTTGGATTCAGCAAGAAATTCACAAAGATGATTTAGCGGTCATGATGGAATTGTCCACTGTTGGTAGAAGAGGAGTCAACTAAAGGAAGATGAAGTGATGAAGCCCTTGTCCAAGGTAGTGGAATATCATAAAAGATTTCTCAGAAGATTTCTAAATGCATCATTACTAACTCGGATGACGGATAAGGGTTTTACAGTTGACCATATCCTAAGTCATTACAGGGCATCAAGTAGATGAGGGACTACATATACATGAAAATTGGTGATAGATGGTTTTAATGAGGGAATCAATACACACCGTTGTATCTTCTAGAGCATGCGGTGCAGTTGGGCACCCCATGGGCTAGGGACAACCTATCTATTGGGCTAAATATATACATCATTAATTAATCTATATGATGGTACAATTAATTAATTTAGAAAACCAATAAATGTTGTCGGGTCATTGGAGTTGTTTACTAGATAAATACATGGACCTAGAGGGTCATAGATAACTTGTCTTTTTGAAGTCAGATGATATACTTATAGTTCAAGGGTTTTATGAAAAATTCTCAATTACTATAGATAAGAATTTTTCACAGCCCTTGCCCTTCTTCATAATAGGCACTGTGAAGAAAAGTTTCTAAAATTCAGTTTAGATGAAGGTGTTCATCTAAACTGAATTAGGGAAAGTAAGAGACCAAACCACATGGGGATGTAAGATGAATTATTTAGTTATTTTAATATCCAAAAATGGAGGAAAAATGTATCAGACAGAAGAAAGGAGACACATTCAAAGGACATGGTTGCGCAAGGCAGGTCCATTAAAGATGGGTCAGAAAGTAGACGCCCGATCAGTGCATGATGAAAGGGGCATGAAGAACAGTCAGCCAACACAGCAGCAGGCACTTTATCAGTGCATGATAAAAGGGACAGTGCTGATGCAGCATGACGCATGGTGCAACTAGGAAGTAAGTGGAATGAAGTGGGAATTTGGGCCATGGCATTGTAGATGATGGGCAAAGGTGATGAAAGAAGGGTGGATCACAAGAAAGGGTGGATTCTGATTTTGGTTGGATAAATGGCTGGAATAAATAGAACTAGGTGATGTTCATGGAGAAGATGAAAGGGAGGATGATGGTATTTGTATGTTTTATTTATGTTTGAATGCTCATCTAAAGAGATCTCATCCCTAGATCTTAATATTTTCCCCAGCCTAGACATTCTGCACTACAAAACAATATCTGAACATAGAAAAAAATTATGCAAAATACTCACAACTAACAGGTTAAACAGAGTAGATCCTGAAGAGCCTTGTCCTTCTAGCCAGCCTCTAATAGGGCACATCCATAATGAGGCGAGAGAAAGGGGGCAAGCAATATTTATCCAATAGGTTTAACATTCCTAAAATGCTCTTTCTACAATTTTGGGATTACTTCCATGCGATGGAGCTCTCACTTCCCACTAGTGTAGAAGCTCTTCACTTGGATCAATTTTTTTAATCCTGGAACGTGGGAGATGGGAGTCTTGGCACCAAAAGACTGTCTACTTTTCCTCGGTTGATTCTTGACTTTCCCCAAAATCTGTTCTTCATCCAAAGCGGCCCAAAAGACCAAAATCTGCCTTCTTCAAGCAAATTTGAGCTGCTGTGACTCATTCAGAAGATTTTCCAACTATTATAAGCCTTCATTACCTTGACTGAACCTGGTTCATCTGCAGTGGACGACGTTTTTTTAATTGCAAGCGGCATGAGCTTCTGCAACAGCTCTCTCTCTCTTCCTCTCTCATTTGCTGTTGTATCTTCAATGTTGCAACCATCTCCTACTCCCTCTCTTCCAATCTTCTTTCCATTGTTAAGTCTTCAAGTGAGATCTTCATCCACGAGGTTGAATCCTTCAACGAATATCATCAACCTTGAGGCTCTATCTATATCTCGCTAGCAGCCCAACAATATAAGTATAATGAGTTATCTATCATTTTCTTTCTGGAATGGACGGGGAAAGGCTCCCAAAATTCTGGAAAGCTCTGATGTCCCCGCCGCGAGAAGCAGCCACGATCACCATCCCCCACGCTGACCCTCTCGCCGGCGGCGCTGACCCGCCGCCGCCGCCGCCCGCCGCCACAAGCTTCTCCTCCGGCCACGTGGCAATCCCCCTCTCGTGGCGGCGGCCGCCCGGGCCCACCATCGAGCTGGGCCCGCACCACGGCACCGCCGCCGTCACTTCCCGGCAATGGAAGTGCTCGTACGTGCGGTTGACCCGCCTTCTCCCCCCCCACGACGCCACGTCATACTTCCACACGCACACGTGCGAGTCCTCGCTCGGCGAGATCACGAACTGCCCGTCGGCCGTGAACGAAGCGGCGATTTGGCTGCTCGTGTTGCGCATTCCTGCTGGTGTTCAACTGTTCAGTTACGCACCCGTTGATAGTATCAGATCAGTCGTAGAATCAACGGCTGCGATCTTACCTCTGAACTTGTAGACCGAATCGAGGCCGTTCACCACCCGGATCCTCGAGTCCGCCGACGTGATGAGAACTTCAGACGATCTCCCCGGCGCAAACTTCACATTAAAAAAAAAAGAAATGAAGGGTCTTTATTATATGATTAATGCCCATCATCTGACGAGGTACCTGGAATCCTGTGATCTTCTTATGATGAGATTTCTTCTTGTTTTGCAGGGAGATCTGACCCCTCCGATGCAGCTTATTGTCTAAGAGCGCCGATCAAGATCAAAAGGTTATTCTGTCTGCAACATGCTCATTGCAGGATAAACTATGATTTGTTTTTACCTGACGTGTCATACTCGTAGCACCCACCCTTGTGTGACCCCACTAATGCAGCCTTGGAGAAATAAACAAAGACAAAATTATAATCAATATAATATGTGTTTGAGTAAGAGCAGATCGGTCACCTCGCCATCGGGTCTGTAGCAGACGGCGGTGATCATCTCGCGAAGGTCGCTCCAGTCGATAACATGGCGATCTTGGATGCTCCATATTCTCACTTTTGCGTCCAGAGATCCGCTGATGAAGTAGTTGTCGTTGATGGGGTTGAATTGAATGCACGTTACTGCAAGTCCCAGGAGCAATTAAGATCACCATTTCATGAATCTTTTAGCTATATTCAGACGCGGTCAATAAGCAATTATCGTAAATACCATAATCACTGTGAGCGAAAACCTTCAAGCAAGCATTGCAGGACATGTGCCACAGCCTGACTGTTTTGTCCATCGAGGATGAAAGCAGATACTGCAAACGTATGAGAGGCAGATCACAAGCTTTTACTGAGGTTTGTTCAGATTTCGGCAGAAATTTTAAGAAAAAAGAGCTAGCATAGGATCGTTAAAGGCCCAGCTTTTTTTCTGGGTTTTGTATTTTAATAATGAGCGGGCTTTCGTCGAGTTCAGTGTTTTATGCATCAAAGGTCCAAGCTGAAGCCAAATTTATGTTTGAACCCTGATTCTGAAAGCGTTTTCTCAGCAAATTTGCCTTCAAATCAAGAAACTAAGGTTGCAGATAACATCATTTGTATCATCTAAAGTCAAATGAGGTGAATCAAATCAACAGAGTGAGCATTTAATTCTATACACCAAATAAAAGCAAGTGGTAAACTGCGCAAGATAATTGAGTTTACAGCTGCATTATTTCCATCGATAGACAGAGAGAGAGAGGAAAATTTTTCTTATGATTGAAGAAATTTTGTTTTGAATAAAACAAGACATTCCATCTAAAGCAATGCACACGTTTTAAGATCAGATGTCGATGTTTAAGAAGATACTGGGAGCCAATAATGGGCAAAAGGATAAGGGAAAAAAACAAACCTCGGATGCAGACCAAGAGAGGTCAAGAACATCTTTAAGATGACCATGGAAAGATCGAACAGGCTTCTCAGATAACGCAAAAACATGCTCAGGAACCAGAATCCGTTCAAAGCTAAGAGATTTCCTCAAAGCAGACCCTTTTGCCCTTTGCTTCGGATCTGCAAGCTTTTCTCGATACCCATCTCCAGAAATAGAAAAACAACCAAAATTCACTTCCTGCGGCAACCATTCATCCATGTTCGTCTCCATCACCTGCCAGACACGGATCACTCTATCTTCTCCAGCGCTCGCAAGATACCGGCCGTCCACGCTGAATTTCACAGTCCAGATCGATCCAACATGCGCTTGAATTTCTTGGCTCATGTAAAGGGCAGTCAGATTCTTCGTAGAGCTTCCGCATTGCCGAACCTTGATTCTCCTCGGGACGTTGTTCAAGCGCGCACCTTGGCTATCATCCGTTGTGGAAGTATCAAGATCGGCGCTTTTCCTTCTCTCCAGACGTTGAACGACTGTTTTCAAGCCTCTGAGCAACCTTCCCTTCTTCTTCATCATCCAACGATCGCCGATTAGGGTAACGCCATTTGGGCAGGCGATTTCTCTCTTCCCAACGCCGGTAATTCCTCCGCCTCCCCCGTCTTCTTCCACGCTCTGCCGTCGCATAAGCTCCTGAACAATGGGGGAGAGGCCGATGACGGAGGACTGGAACTCCTCCATGGTGAACTGCCTCCCCGTCTCCACCTCTCGTAGCCTCTTCCACATCCCGTCCTCTCTCACCTCCTTCACCACAAACCTCTCCCCGTTGTTCAAGTTCTTGATGGTGAAGTACTTGTCGCACTTGGGTTCATCCTTGTTTGAATCCTCGCGATCGGAGCCCGGAGAACCGACAATCCGATGTTCTTCCTCCCGAATCGATCTCGACCCGTCATCGTTTCCGGGGAAAGAGACGGGCTTCAACCGCGAATTCTGCTGTTCTTCGCAGACTGCAAATCTCTCCGTTCTATCTTCGATAACGGCCCCCTCGTTCTCGTCTTCTTCTTCTTCTTCTTCTTCTTCTTCTTCCTCTCCTTGATTGCGCTTCCAAGCTGATGAAGAACCAGAGAGAAGGCCCATCTGCCACAGGAGGCGGCGCCGGCGCTCCGCGACGGAGGACGGCTGAGAGACCCAGATGTCGTACATGGACGGGTCGTCGCCGGAGCGGCGGCGGCGGCGGCGGCGCTGCGGCTCGGCGTCATCCTCGGAGGCGGAGGTGGACGAACAGGACGAGGAGAGGATCCGATCCAGGGAATCGTGAAACTCCTCGTCATCCGAATTCGTCATCTTCTGGGCGGTGTCATCGTCGACGAGGGTGGGAAAGAGAGAAGGAGAAGCGGCACTCGTTCGGCGTGCTGTCGTCGTGGGTCATCCTTCCGCCGACAGATGTCTGTTTGCAGGCTTTTCGGGTGGGGTTGTCAGTGGAGATGTCATCGAAGAGAGGGCTCAGGCGCCGCCGGAGACGACGGCGGAGGAGGGAGGGGGGTGGACGGAGACGACGGTTCACGGACGACGTCGGAGAGGTAGTAAATGAAATAAAGATGGATGCTTTGGGCGAGGTCCCCCCCCCTCTCTCAAAAGACCCACATGCCCGCGGTACCGACACAAGACGGAATCTTTACCTGCTTCTTCTTCTTCTTCTTCTTTCTCCGCTTCCGATCTCCGCCCGTTGGATGTCTCTCTCTCTCTTTCTCGTTCTCTGTCACTCTTTTTTTCTCCCTTCCTGTTCTCTCTCTCGGTTTCTCACGCCTCCTCCCTGCTTCTCTCTTCCTTTCTATTTTTCTGGATTTCCCTCTTCCCCCGTTTCTTTCTTTTCTCTTTATGCGTCTTTTTTTACTCTTAGTTTCTCTCTCTATGTCTCTCTCCGTCTCAGTTTCTTTTCTCTTTCTATCGGTTTCTCTCTATGTCTCTCTCTCTCACTCATTTTCTCTCTATATTTCCCCCAGTTTTTCTCCCTCTCCTTTCTTCTCTCTCTATGTCTCTCTCTCAATTTCTCTCTCTGTGTCTCTCACCCTCTTAGTTTCTCTCTCTCAGTTACTCTCTCTGTTTCTCACCCTTTCGATTTCTCCCTCTCTCTCTCTCTGTTTCTTGCTCTCTCAGTTTCTGTGTTAATCTCTCTCACTTTCTCTCTTTCAGTGTTTCTCTATCTCTCTCAGTTTCTGACTTTCTGTCTCTATATTTCTTTCTCTCTCTATGTTTCTCTGTATATATTTCTCTCTCTCAGTTTCTTTTCTATCTCTATGTTTCTCTCTATATATTTCTCTCTCTCAGTTTCTTTTCTATCCCTATGTTTCTCTCTATATATTTCTTTCTCTCTCAGTTTCTTTTCTATCTCTATGTTTCTCTTCTCTCTTGATGTCTCGCTTCCTATCTCTATGTTTCTCTCTCTCTCGCTGCGTCCTGACCCTATGGCGTTGCCTCAATGAATTTGTGTAGGAATTCCATGCGAAAAGAAATACATGAAAAGTTTTAATCGACTACAGTTTCCTTGGTTTAATTAAGCAGACTCCCACAACTATCGCTCAAATCAAGTAGTTTAGAACTCTGCTGCGCTACCATGTCGTGAAACAATTTCCTAGATACAACAAAACGGGGGGAAAAACTAGCTGGGCTCATCTCTCACCCTTCATAAACCAGCTTTCTTTTTCTACCTCCTTTTCCACGCTTTATTTTTATCCATCTCTCTATCCATCTCTATCAGTCTATCTACCTCTCGCTGCCTCGGCTCCGTCCTTTTCTCCCACTCGCTGTCTCTCGCACATTCACTCTCCCTTCACCGACGGTCTCACGTCGACCAAAAACGAAGCGTGAGACAGAGAGTTCTAGAGAGAGAGAGCTTTGACCGCATCGTAGTCTAAGGGCCAGCGTGTCCCTCTAGGGGCAATACCTACCGTGGAATTGAAGGCTGCCTGGCAGGGAAGATGACAACAGTAAACAAAGACGCGTCCTCCGGCCTTTTCCTTCGACCCGGTCTTCAGCTCATTAGCCCGTAGATTATCCTCCTCCCTCTACATGTTGACTTTACAGGAGTCGGTGGTAAGGGAAAATTAAACTAAGTCCCGCCGTGTAGTCTACGTCTTTCCACAGCGTAGAGAAGACATCTGGAACTGATTTGGGCTGCTAAACCTTGTCACTCTGACGTTCAAAAACTTGCACTCAACTTCAAAACACTTGGGCTGCTAAACCCGCTGTCAAGGTTAGGATTCAAGCTCTTACCAGCTGTGCTACGAGCTATGGCTAAAAGCAAGGGTGCTACATTACCTCTTAAACAGGATGTTGTTCTTCTGCAGTTAATGTGCCCCAACCCAATGTCTGCTTGTGATACCTGCAGCACAGTACAATATCCAGCTCGCTTGGCACCGAGCTTGATGTTTTTGTCTCAAACCTAACTGACCGTAGTTAAAGGGGAGACGACAGACACAGAGAGAGAGAGAGAGAGAGAGATATTGGTTGTCTATAGACTGTAGACGATGTAGCCATTTCTGAGGATTATTTAATAAAATGTGCGGGGAGATTTTTTCCTTTTTATGAAATGTCAACATAGTATTTTAAAGCATGCTATGTTTCACATGCATTGTCATTTAATACGGTTGGCTTCATTAGAGGTCAAAACCTAATCAGATTCATGGGAAATTTAGGAATATCTCGTAGAAAATATTGTGTTATGATCAAGATAGTATACAAAGAGGGAAACGGGAAGAGAAAATCAAAGAAGAAGAAAAAGATGAAGTAACAATGAATTCACAGGGAGAAAATCACATCACTTATGGAAGTAATTTTTTTAGTTGTAGATATGCTGTTTGATGTTTGAAATCCAATTTAGATGACTTTTATCCATATTGGTATCCATTACGGTCTATTCGAAGGGACAGGAAAAAAGGTTGCAGCTTGAAGAAGTCTAAGGAAATTATTGATAATGTCATTTCTGCTTTTCAAGAGAGCGTATTCCGAATAATTCATGTTGAAATTAATTTCGTACCATTACACAATTAGTTTATTCCTATCTCCCATGAATTTTTCTATAAATTAGTCATGTCATAAGTAAATTAAGTTACTGTACAGTTTCTTGATGATATATGATTGCCTTTCTTTCTCAATTGATTACTTCAATTTTGAGTGCTTGAATCAGTATCATATTTTACTATTTACAATTTCTATACATTTTCTAAAATTTTGGAATTCATATAAATGAAAATTCAGAATCAACATAGAAAATTAAGAAGATGAAATTATCATGAAACTGCATAAAATTGAATATTTTGATAGTATTTTCATGAATTTACCCAAAAAATGTATCTTCTAAGTATATATATACAATTGTTTTTTCTAACTTTTTGATGCTTTCAATCAGTCTTGATTTTTTGGCTTTATTTCATCTTAATATGATCTTTTACAATATGAAATGTCATTGAGGAATTTTGAAACTATTTTTTTTATTAAGACAACAGAAGTTTTCGTGGCATGGATATGACAATCAAAGTCAACTTGCATTTAAAATGATACATGTCATCATCAAAGGGAAAAATTCAGTGAATGGTTGGACAAAAAGTACTATATGTTATAAAAATGTATTATATAGACCATAATCATGTCATCATGTGCCAATAAGAACAATATGAATTTGAACAAGAGACCTTAATTTATAAATTATGTTGAAAAATTAGGAATCTACCTTACATGGCATTAGTAGCAACAACCATATATAAATATATTATTCTAAAGATAATGTATCAAAACTGAACTGTCAAGCTTATTTTATTTATTTTCTTAATTTATGGTTGAATTTGTCATTAGCATCATGCATTAAAATAATCAGGTTACATTAAGATAATGAAAATAAAATTTTGAATTAATAAAGATATGTTTGAAGGTTTCTTCCGTATAATACCTTCAAAATTTAACTATATTTTTTCATTATTTTAATGTAAACTATCAAAAAATATTACAAAGTTTTCATACTATTTATTCTAAACTAAATGTAGGAAGATAGAATGGTTGATATACAGGTAGATAGAAAATTAATTTCTTAATTTATCTAGGTTTTAAAATAGGGTAAGAATATTTGGAAATACAAGTATAGAGTTACGTTTAGGTGTATATTTATACATATGTTAGGGAAATCTGTGATAATTAGGAATTTATAATATTTATATTAATATATTTAATAGTATAATATATATATATCATAATAACACTAACTATGAGGATGATATGAAATATTATAATATCTTACTTGACATTTCTTCCTCTTTTCTCATTGGTTGAGAGATCCCTGGTTTGAAGTTAGTAGATAGACATAGATTGTGGCTCCCACTACTTTTCCTTTGAAGATAGACGTAAATTTTCCTTTGAAGACCAAATCCATATTTTCCCTCTCTTGTCTCACAAGCCCAATGGATTATATTTCAGCTCCCATAAAGTGCTCAGTTCATACACAATTCTCTCATTTAATTACAGAAAACCCTATGCATATGAGACCTTCATTTTAAACCATGTTTCATAATAAGTTGATTGTCATCACAAACCTTTGTTTTAACCCTCACAAGATATCTTAGGTAATTTAATTTTAATCCAAAAACTAATATACAATCCAACAATTGATGTGTGAACTATTACTGTCCTAATTATTATGAAGTTAGAAAATAAATATGAATTTTGATTTTATTTGAACCTTAATATTATGTCAGCTAGGTGAAAAATTGAAGCATTTTTCAGTGCAACCAATGAATTAATTTATTATATTAATGTGAATGCTTTGCCAAACTTCATATGTAGTTGGAAGTGTGATGACTCAGGATGTGTGTGTTTTAAATTTTCATTACTTTTCATAAATCATATTTAGTACACTACAGAAGCCGAGGGGAAGATATAGTTTCCCATGGGAAATAATCAGAAATATCTCTAAGATATGGAAATAATTAACTCCTCAATATATCCTACATTAGCTCTATACTTTTTGATAAAATAAATTAGGAGTAATCAAAAGATATTCGGCCTAATATTTTAATAATTTACCTTTATATTGACTGTTTGGAATAAAATTGGTCTATTAATATAGATAAACTAATTTACCCTCTTTGTAGTATAGCTTGTTCAATTGATATTTTTCATTAACTTCACCAAGAAACCAGTCCCATCAACAAGGGAGAAGATAATCTAAAATAATGTCTTGACTAAAATTATTTTATGTGCCAAAACTTAAGAGAACAAGTAAAAATATTCCAAATGATAATATGATGATATTTATATTTATGAACAATATAGCCCATCTACCTTAGGATATGGAGCATTGTGGGGAAAACCATATGAATTCTTAAGTTTTGAATTCTTTATTAATTAAAAAATATTGAATTCTTTATTAAGTAATTTCTCGTAAGTGAAACTATCGTTGATTACTTATCTTTATTAGGTTGATTGTATTTTTAAATTATCAATGATACTCTCATCAAAAAACTTATATCAGTAAATTCAATACCATCAAACCTCTTGCTTCAGCTTGCTTATACATGCAAAATGTGCATCAGCATTTTTCAAGGAGGAACTATTAAAATTAAAATGCCTACTATCTAACTTTTAAGTAATGGTGTCTGATGATTCATTATAATTTATATTTATTGTATTGAAAGAATGTGGATCGGTTGTTGGAGTTACTTAAATCTCAAAAGCATTAGGAGTTCAATTTTCATGCCTTATATAATATATATCATATATTAAGCATTGTTTCACTCAATTTTATAACACCACATAAGGAAGGTTCAAGTAGTAAACTTCAATTTCAGAGAAGGAAATATGGCCACTGAACTTTGGATATCCAAATTAAATGTCATCTCAGTCACTCAAACTTCTAAGCTAGCGAGTCTATCTAACCTTCTATCTAATCAGACCCAAAAACTTCTGGGTAATATAGTGATAACGTCAAATTATATAAGTAAAACAATGATTTCATACTTAATTTTTACCTCATATTTTTAGATTTTCTCTAGCATTATTCACCATTTAAGGATAAAATGATAAATATATGATTTATTTTCCTAAGATATATTTTTATTTTATTTTATTGATTTTTTAGACTAACTCTTTAGAGTCATGTGGATTTCTCACATCTTCTTGGAGTTTTATTTGATCGACAGGACTTAGGAAAATGTAATGGTGAATTTGAGATAAAAATAAGAGGAAAATAGAAATCAAATGGATAGTGAGAGGCCCATTCTAGAAGTCCATTCAAACCTCCTTAAAGACTGGGTCAATTAAATGTAAGAATTGTGGAACTAACCCACAATTTGAATTTGAATGGTCTATTTTGAAATCTGAGGAGGGCACTTGGGTTCAGGCTGGAAATCAAGAAATCTTAGCCCTCCAATCCATTGGAATTAAATCCATTGGCTGGGAGAGTTAGGTCACTTCTATTTATTCTCTTTGTATTTCATCTTGGATTTCTGCTCCCAACTCGTTGTTGGAGGAAAAGTGAATCAGATTTCTTTGATCCATTCTTTTTCTACAAGAGTGTGGGAGACAGAGTTCAAAGGTGATCAAGATTCTTGGAGAAAGAGCACCACTTGGCCCTTGGGGGACGTGACAACAAGGTTTGTGTGATCTCCTGAAGGTTTGATTTGAATTTTCTCACCATTTTTTCTATAAAAAAATTCAGAGAATAGCCTAGACTTCAAGCTTTCCAACGCATCAAATGGTGCTAAAAAATTCCTCGGGTAGCAAAAGTTACAACGATTTTTGTCCACTACTCATTTCTGCTGCAATTTTACCGCGGGAAATGCGGCCTAAGGTTCTATTTATCTTTAAATTTTTTACTGCCCTATAAAAATTCTTTAAAATAATAATAAATTATTAGAAGTTATAATAAAAAACATAAATACTTATTTTATTTATTTAAAATATTTTTGACTAGTTTTCTATCATTTAGTTGATTTTCTCTTTACAAAATAGTTAAAAATACAAAAAATATATAAAATCACCGAAGAAAGTTATTTCAAACTATATTTTAATTAAAAATTTCTTTCTCATTACCTGCTCCTTGAGTATTTGACCCTTACTTACCTTTTTCTGAGTTAGGAAAGTTTAATAAATATTGTTGCATAAATCAAAGCCTTAAACAACTTATTTAACAAAAATTATGATTTATCATATAGAAATCCTATCCCTTTCTTTAAAAAAATGAGAAACTTTTTGATGCAAGTCTTGATCTCTAGTATATAATTTTTATATTAAGATACTTCCACTTTTTCATTACTTAACCTATAGGTTAGTGATGTAAACACTTACATATTCGAGTTCAAGATTATTACTATTAAGCATAACTCATGAATCTAGACTTAATAAGATGTTTACCTTAGTTTGATGTTCTTATTTTATTCTGAATAATTTTTGGCAGATATCAAAGATAATTAGCACAGTAACCTATCAAAAGACCTTTTTAGAATTGTCAATAATTTCTATATGGGTATTGGTGTTTCATTTCATGGTGAGTCCACTAATAAAAGGCATATCTAAATAAAGAAATATTGATGTAGGACGACGACGGTGTCATCGTCCCGATGGGTAACTGAGGATGCTGCTCGGGTACCGCGATAGTGCAGGTTGATGTCGCGGACGTCGTCCTGATGGGTTGTGGGAGGTATCTGAGACAAAGCTCTGATACCGAGGGAGATGATACACGGACATCGTCAAAGACATTGTCCGTCGGTATGGACCTACAGAGATGTGACTACATAATGCGAGGATAACCCTAGATGATGGTACGTGCAGGCTCCGACTCATGGGGTTCGCCGGGCTCCGTACTCTAGGGGGGGTGACCACTGACGGCAATAGTGACCTCCTGGCCCTCGCCGGAGCAACGAAGGAGTCTACGGCGCCAAACAGATTAAATCCGTTGGTGATTTCATGTAACGGATGGGCTCAGATTGTACTTTGGGAAGACACTCGTCAGACACTCGTGTCCATCTTGACAATGTCGTCCCAGAGTCGTACGCCTCACAATGCAGACATACCGTCGGGCAGGGTCGGTGGAGCTGTGCCGGAGGCGGCACGGTGTCGCTTGACTGGTGGCGTGGAGCAGCTCAGGAGCGGTGGTGCAGGAGTGGAATCAGCAAGGGAGAGGTGCAGAGCGCGGGCAGCGGCGGTGGTGACGGCGAAAGCTGCGATGGTGTGGACAGCGAGATGGCACGGCAACCGCGCACTGGCGGCGTGGGTGACGGCAACAACGATGGCGGCGCGGTGCAGCAGCTCAAGCAGTGGCATGGCAGTGCGAGCGGCGATGGCGTGGTGATTGTAGCGGCCTCAGGGCAGCGGCGGGTAGCGGCCTTGGCGCAGGGCGGCGGCCCTCGGGACGATGCGGGGGCGGCAGCCCTCGGCAGCCCTCGAGGCGCGGGTCAGCAGCCCGCAGGGTGGAGCGGGGGCGTTGGCCCTCAGGGCAATGCAGAGCGGTGACCCTCAGGACGGCGCAGCAGCGGCGGGCCTTGGGGTGGAACAAGCGGCGCTGGGCGGCGACCATGTCATGTAGGGCGGTGGCCTCCGAATCTGCACGGGGAGGCAGCCTAGGGCTTTGGTGGCAGAGCGGCGGCCACCTAGGGTTCCGGCGGCAACATCCCAGCGGAATGGGGAACGGGCAACGGGCAACGGCTGTCATCCCCATTCCCATTACATCCTCCTCTCTTTTTTTCTCCTTTTTTCTTCCTTTTTTTCTTCCTCTCTCAAGAGGTCGTCGGGCTATCCTTTCTTTCCAAAAATTCAAAGTCTTCTCTCTTTTTAGGGCGCCCTCTCCTTCTCGTATGTAGGGAGGGTGATGGGCCCGAAGGAAGGACCAAAAGAGGGGGGAACACATTAGGAAAGGGGCCCGCTCTTAAGATCACAAATACAGACGTCTTCAACAAAACAAAAGGGAAGAGGGTTCAAAGGGGAAATGACAAAATGAAGAGGGCCTTTACAAGGATAAAGGCCTGAGAAAATCAAAACTATCTAGATACCTTCGCCCTGCCTTGGCGGGCCAATCTGGCAGGGTTCGAGCCGGTGGGTGTCGCCAACGGCGGCGGGGGCTTTGGTGCCATCCTTGATGGATCGGGTTCTCGTGTTTCATCAAATGTTAACAGGGTTTATGTGCCCATTTTCTCCAGAGACACTTTTCATAGTGGTGTATGTATTTAAAAATGAAAAGACTTTATTTCTTAAATGGTACTATTCAAATTTTCTTTAAATTGTACATATTTTGTCCCTTCTAAGTTTGGTCCCATCTAAGGTGGAATTAGGAATATTTTGTATATTTCTTGGAGAGGCAACGATTTTAAACTACTTATCTTCAGAGATTTGTTAAGACGACAAAATTTCACCTTATATTTCCCTCACATTTCAAAATTTCCAACACTTTTCTTCCATACAAAAATTATGATTTTGTGGTAAAAATAAAATATACTTATTTATTTGTGTGAATAGACATAAAATGGTATTTTTCAGAATAAAATATTTAATAATTTAAAACCATTTTTAAACTTTTGTTACTTTTACATGAAATGTTTCCCAGTGGAGGAATCTAATATGTAAGTTAGGTCCATGGAGGACGGGTATTAAGTCCTCTCTAAGAATTTAGCTGAATACATACTTATATCAAATATGTATAACACATATTTATCTTTGATAAGTAAGAGTCATATAATCAAACATTGATAGTGCATTTTATACACTCAACTCATCAGTCATATAGAATTTTATTTAACTTAGATATTTATTGCATTTTTTATTATCAAGTGAAATTTACTGACATTTTTATACAGACGGCTTCAACAAATTCCCATATACCAAAAATTAAATATTTGACACCTTGATCGTAGAGGATTTCCAATTGTAATATGAATTCAGAAAAAAGGAACATAATTTTAGGGAAATACTAGCTACTAATATACTCCAAGAATAATATAATGTTACCAGGTTTAAGTCTGAGTATCCTAAGGGATTTATAGCTTATTATACATATGTAATTTAATGAATATTAAAAAGATGATTATTTTGACCAAATTGTCGTAGTAATTTAATACAATAACTATATTTTATATAATACTTAGTTGCATTTTATAATTTAATCATTTGGACTATTTTATCTACATTTTAAAGTCGTTTAAGATAGATGCCTAACATCATTACCATGACATCATGAAGTTGTTTCACATTTATCTGATGTGAAATATACAATATATTTATATCTTCTAGTAACGTGATGTTAGCATTTTATTCGATACAAATCATATATACATTGGGACTTTTGGGGCTTCAATTTATATGATCCAAAATCTATTGGATAACAGAAAATCAGATCAAAAATAGATATGAAAAATAGATATGGGAGCTTTAAACAAAAGTCCCCATACTTCTTTAGTGCATACACCACCATCCGAAAACATTGTGTGTGTGACCCTCTAGGCCCATATATCATTTTAATTAATAACACCAATGGCCCAATGACTTTTTGAACTGACCTAATTAATTAACTATATATCATATAGATTAATTAATCAATAATTTATATAAACCAATTGAATGGTTAAGTTTTTGTCTCGAGGGGTGCCAAGCTACACATCATGCCCTGGAAGATACGAATAGTTATGTAAAGTCTCCGATGGAACCTTTACCGTCATTGTTTATCGTGTATGTATAATCCCACATCCAGACGACACTCCCAAAAGAGTTAGGGTATGGGTAATTGTTGAACCCTAATTGGTCATTCTAGTTAGCATTGATGCATGGTGAAATCATTCGAGAACAACTTCCCTGATAGTTCCACAATCCTAGTAAGGGATTTAACTGCATCTCATCTTCCTTTTGACAATCTCCTCTAATTCTAAGGTAGATGATCTCCTCTTGAAGATGCAATCACCTTTATGTACTTGTTATCGCATTTGAGCTACGACATTTTGGAGTCCCCTGATTTGAGTCTCATAGGTCACAGCCTAACCGCAACCATACACCCACAATGCATGTTCGGTGTCTCAAGTCTAAGGATCACTTACACGGCCGTAATATGAATCAACCTGATTAATGGTACACATAATAACATTCAGGGATTGCCACGGATCACTTCAATATTTGTCATTAATGTATTCCTAGTAATGGCTACA
The DNA here is from genome assembly GCF_029677425.1 of Wolffia australiana. Classification (NCBI taxonomy): domain Eukaryota; kingdom Viridiplantae; phylum Streptophyta; class Magnoliopsida; order Alismatales; family Araceae; genus Wolffia; species Wolffia australiana. The sequence goes on along the minus strand of NC_135836.1, from coordinate 19,047,354 downwards.
GGACTAGGCAATGAGATTCTATCCATATACTTCAATCATCCTTCTTGATTATTCTTCGAATAGGAATTTTTAGAACACGTGTAAAGACTAGTAATCTTTGTATTTATGATCTCATCAAATTTCATTTATATGGAGTTCAATCATACGAATCACACATTTGCTATAATGAATACATATTTGAAAAAAATATATAAATGGAACGAGACTAGAATGTGTGATTGACTCGCAACCACATACATTTCTATCAATATAGTCATATAATATCAATAATAAAATTTGATGATAAATAGTTGGTCATTATGTGCTCACCTATGAATAAACTTGATCATTCAAATGCCTTTTTTAAATATGTCATTTATAAATATTTTTTGTTTGATTATTACCTGGATTTCATAATTATCATGACCAATTCATTCATTTGAAATTTAATAATTCTCATTTGATATTTCTCATCATGAATAAAAATGTTACATATTGAAGATAAATATGTGATGTTCATAAATCATAAAACTATAAAATGGAAAAATAAAAACAAACTCCAAATGGACTGATAAAGGAAAGAGCTGGTTAAAAAGGGGGTGTGTGAGTTTTTGTAATGTGTCTTGGTGATAAAAAATGCATAGATTTATTATAGTGTCATCATAAATTGATTGGCCTAAATCAAATAAATTTATTAAAATATAAAACTCACTTACATTAGGAACTGGACTTTAGAAGTTGAACTCGTAGTTGAGTTAGGCTGATCGAGACTTTAGGAGGATAACAAGAGTAAATAAAGATATTAGTTATAGTTGTGTAATAGAAATAATAATAATAATAATAATAATAATAAAGATACTGAAAATGGTAGAAGATAGTTAATTAGTAGGTGGAAGGAAATATTTAATGGATGAGAGAATTAAGGTAATATGTAGTAAGGAATAGTAAATGGTTATAAGAAATACTAGAAAAGAGAGAAGATAATATAAGGTATTATTTGTACCTTTTTATATATGTTAGATATAATAAATAACTAAGATGTCGGAATGAATTAATGGTGTTTTAATTAAGGATGACGTTTGTGTAGGTAGTGGAAGAGGTATATAAGATTTTTAAGATAGGGAGAATATTAATAATAATATCCATCTTCTTCATTATTATTAATAAAAGAGAATAAGGTTTTATTTAATTAACATTAATTTGTATATAAGATAGGAGATGGATATAATAATAATGGATACAAAGATTTAGATAATGAATAAGATTTTACTTTAATAATAGGTAAGGAGAATAATAATGAACAAGAAGGAGAATTATAAATCAATACGTATATAGATATGCTTAGAATTTAAGAGTCGGGACTATATAATGTAGAAGAGAATGGAGTAGTTAGATAATGAAGATATTTAAGATAATTGAGTTAACTAGATAAATAGAGATATGAAGAAGCTTAGTAAGATGGATTCTAGTGCTAATTTTAGAATTTTATATTTATGATTATCTATAAGGATAGAAATAATGATTTACATAGGTAAATATATTTAAGATAAAAAATATTTTTAATAAGAGAAAATTGAAGGAAAGTGGTATAATTTGCAGAAAAGACTTTGAATGCACACCAAGTGTTTGATAGAATGCGCAGATGAAACCAATCTATGAAATCTCCATGAAATCCACTTGACTTGTGTTTAAGAAAAACTAATGTAAACTGAATTGTTCTATTCAGAATTATCGTCCGGATCGAGTCATGAAAAATACCAGATGTGCCTTGATTCCCGCGAGCAGAGGTAGGGGACTGATCACCACACCCTAGCCTCAATATGTGTCCATGCTCATCTACCTCCATGCGGGTGCAGATAAGAGTCTTCTGGTACTCTTCCTGGAGCCATCCTGAGTAGTCAAGGCCATTAGAGAAGGATCATTTTTCCTCTATCTCTCGTCCCGCCACCAGAATGGGTCTCTCGTCGTTTCTGCTTATATAGTAAGATAGGTTTCTAAGCATTAAAAACCACATGTATACGGATTCTCTGAGCTTATGATCCAACGGCTTCTCCGAGCTGTTGGATCGCCCTTCGCTGATCAGGATGACGGTCAGGGTGATGAAGTGAATCGCATTGCCTGATCTTCCTTAAGAAGGTAAAATGGCCATGAACCCATTCATAAGCAATGCACCCATCCTTGCCGCATCGATGGCCCTGTCAGCCAATTCTTACTACTGATCCATCTATCGTTTGACCTTTCTTTCCACATCGATTGTCTTGGCCAATCACGAGCCGAAAAAGAAAAAAAAAGAAGAAGAAAGGGAATCAGTAGTACCATGTGAATCGCATTTCCTGATCTTCCTTAAGAAGGTAAAATGGCTGAGATTATATCACCTTACTTAAAATGGCCTGATATGACAGGGCTTTAGGTTGGGTCGGTTCAAAGCCTAATTATAATGTCTTCCTAATTCTATTAAGATCATGGCCCATTGGGTTGTGATCTGTTTCTTATCTCCTTGGCAGGGCTAGACACGAAGCTGAAAGAAGTTTGATAAGCATTATCCCATCTCGATAATATTGTAAAGTGAAACATGTATATAAATTTTGACTAGGATACCCTTTGAATCAACTAAACACCTGTCCTCTTGTGCGCGTGTCCATGTCCATCTATGGGCCTCGTGGGCTCCATATGGGCTCGTTTGTACGGGTCTCTGAGGAGTGCTGATGTGGCTCCTTAGGCGTCAAGGTGCCCGTCGGCTGCACGCGTGCTTGAGTACTTCTGCACTTGCCTGCCTGTGGCCGTCTTAAGTGCTACCGCTCCTGGTGCTTGTTTGCGCTCAACCCAATTTTTTTACTTTTATGGACTTGTAATTTATGTGAAATCACATTAAATTTTATTCTTCAAAACAATTAAAATATTTAATGCATCAGATGAAATTTCATATAAAGATGAGATTAATATATATAAAATGATTCCAAAAATGGCCTTAGAATATGCATAATTTCATGCCACCCTTAGAGTTCATCACTTAGCCTCATATTTCTACAACTTCCTTGCTTATCAAAGGCATATGTCAGCATTTTGGCCAGGTTTTGATCTCACCATGCAGTAAAAAGAGTCATAAAATATTAGTCATCTTTTTATTACCTTATGTTTATAGATTATCTCATTTTATGAATCCCATAAATTAATATAAAATAATTTCAACATGGAAATAACAATTAATATGGATATATAGATATTTTAAATGATATACTATTTGATAAATATCAGAAGAGATCCAATTATCAATGTCAATACAAGTAAATATATTTTAAATGATAGGCATCCAAGATGTTCAGCATCAAAGGTAATGTTAACCCTGATTAATATGTATTCCAATTTTACATATTGGGCCTAAGTTTTATGGCATCTTGGATGATTGAAGAAAAATTTAGATGTAATCAAAATTAATCAAAATAATACAAAGAGTTCAACAAGAAAATAAATCCCGCATTCCATTCCATTCCTATATATCTTGTTTCCAATGAGCTTCAATATGAATGGTGAGTAAGAAAACTAGGACTAAGCTTTAATTCATTAAAAAAATTCATCATGTTATTTTTCGTTTTATTTTTTGTTATTTAATCAGTTTTTCTTCATTAACATCATTTTTCTGTTGAGTTATGATATTTAATAAAAATAAATGTATTTTTGAGACTTTAATTATTATGTCATGCATACAGAGATTAAAGAAAATGATTATTTTTACCTTTTGTTTTCTTCTATACAGATAAAAATATTTTCCCATACTTTATAGGGTCCTTTCTTTTCATCTTTTGTTTTAGAATGGTTTAAAATATTACAAGATATAAACAATGGAAATATTTTTTTATTATATTAATGTTGATCTACAAATATTAACTGCCATTATGTTAACATAAATTTTATTCACCATATTTCCGTCTTGAAACAGCGAGTAAAATAGATTAACTTTAAATTATTTTGACCCTTTTGTCTTGATATTATCTCCCTTTGATATTCTCACCATGTTATTGCTTATTAATAAACAGATATAGGTTCATCCATTTTATTCATTCCATGGCAACTATTATTTCTAATGATATTAGACAACAATTCTACAAAAACTATGATATTGGACAAATAGAAGTCTTATCCTTAGTAAACATTTTTTAACATAAATTCATCCTATAATATGATGTTAAATGATTACGCATTCGTATTGTATAAATGATAATAACCGGTGCATTTATTATTTGGAAGAAACCAACTTTTCACATTCATCTCACTGTGTCTCAATTATTCAGAGGCTAAAAACGATGCAGCACTGTTAACATTAAGAATTATCATACAAAGAACACATTTTGGACATAAATTTGTAGTTCTATAGGAAGTATTATTTACAATTTATCTGTAATTAATGACCAATGGTGTTCCATTCAAATAAAAATGTTTATGATTATTATGAAATGTAAACAATTTTCATTTAATACATAAGTTATAAAAGGAATGAGACTATTCAGCTTAGTCATTTGTAGTATCACTTTACTTTTATACATAATATCACAATTTAAGTGAGATTATGAAATTTTAAGTTTCTTAATTTATTTATCTTACGTCATATTATTTATCTTACTTCAAATTAACTCCAACTATGAGCCTTGATCAAGGATTTTTTATCAATCTTCATCCGTTTCATTCCCAACTGTTGTCAGTTATATGTCCAGATGTGTATTCTTGGTGGACAGACTTTGAACATGAGTTAAAGCAGACAGTGAGGGATATTGATGACTGATGACTCCATCCTAGGACAAAACAGAACAGATGATGTCCAAAGATGGATGGAATGGCCGATGCTTTGTAATTTTAAAAAAAACTGAAGTAATAAATCCATACATGTACTGATTCATTCATGTGGAATATTTTAAAACTTATGTTGATATTAATTTAGATATAGCAACTGAAAATATAATTTCATAAAATAGATATACCTCTTTATGTCAAAATAAATTATAATGTTTTTGAAAATAAATTGAGCCACTAACTTACTGTATTATTTATTCCAATATTAAATAAAAAATGGTATCCACATTCATCATGTTATTGTAAAAGCAATATATCAGTGATGATATCATCAGAGTCATTGGATTTGTGTTAGGGAGTGTAACTATGCAATTATTAGATATACTGCAGAATATTTTGGTACCACTTTCAGTGAAATACTTATGAAAGATGCACTCCTTAAAGGATTTTCAAATACTTTCCTAAGTGAACATTAATTCATGTTCTGGGCATGAGCAGCTAAGCAATGCATCATTTGATGTCATGAGGATCATTGAAAATTAAATAGATGTGTTAAATGAAAAAATTATAAACCTCATCAAATCAGGTAACCAAAATAAACTAATCATTAAATTTGACTCTAAATTTTTCATATAATTTTATTAATCCTAGGTGTTGTAATATCATTCTCATTTTCACAAATCAATTTCACTTAATATTTTTTAAGGACACCTTAGTCATGATTGTACTTACAAGGAAAATGATATACTCAATCTGAGGAAGTTGTACTATGTTTGGATATCCTATTAATATACTGTTTAATTTTATTAAATTATTATATTAACAGGCCATTTACAATTCATAAAGTTCTGAATTGGGATTGTCAACTTAGCTGGGATATAATTATCCAGTGAGAAATTTATTATATCTCTAACTGTAATCTAATACCAAGAAGAAAAATTGATATCATCACATAAATTATATTGTATCATATTAACATTAAAAAATATTATGTTTTATTCACGGTAGCGTTAAATTAGCCTTGTCATTAGTTTTAATTATCTTTAGTTGCGTGATACACTATCATCACTTTCAAGTTAAAAATACATTTATTTATGTTTTGAATTTTAAAATTCACAATACTCATCAAAGTGATCCATGAAGTAAATGCACCTGAATCTAAGAGATTCTTAACATACTTATCATAAGTTACTTCATTTGTAACTTTATACTTAATTGTTTATACTAATTTTTGTTCTTTTTTAGAGAGTGTCTAGTTCATGATCCTAAAAAAATTATGAAATACTGGTTAAATTCTCCCAAAATGTTTAACCCAATTAACATAAGTAAATATTTGAAATGCATAAAGGTCATTATCTCTAAGATAGGACCATGAGATACTCTCTAAATGTCATTATATCTGGAATATCATGAGATACAATTGGTGTCACACTTATGTCCCAGACATAGGTGTGACACCAATCGCTATATCAATCAATAAATACTCATATATATAATGATATTCATTGACATTTGAGTTTATCCCATTATCTCTTTCTAAGTTAGATTTGTATTTCCATCCTATGTTAGAGGGAAGAACATACCCTCATTGTTAGAAGATATATTAGCTAAATATTTCGTTTATAGATAGCGAAATAATATTGTAGATAAAGTGAAAAACATAGTATTAACCAGCATCTTTAGAAGTAGCAAACAGCTTCTAATCCCTTAAGTAAATCACGTCTAGAGAATTTGGTTTCATGTCTCAATAGAAAACGAGGTATAAATTGAAAATTTATGTAACAGTATAGCTTTTAATATATTCTCGATTGATTTATGAATGAACAAATGTCAGAATATCTTTAAATTACTGATGTGATTTATCAAAAGAGACCTTGGGTCTTGATAAGATGAAAACATGTCCAAACAATATTTACCATGTTATATTGGAACATGGGCAAACATATCATGCATATTGCTCAACCGTAGTATAGCTATCTGATAAGCCAAAAATAGGGGTAAAAATTATGAATTTTTAGCCCTTGTCGTTGTGAATTTTGGCTTAAGCAATAAAATTTATAAAAACTCTATTTAAGGTGTATAGTGATAAGTACGAGTGTCGTCCAAGGGAAGCGAGTAAGAAATTCAATTTGATGATCTTTTTGGTGTTTTAATCCTAATTAGAATGAATTTAATCTTCAATGAGGATCAAGTCACCCTAATTAGATGAGAATTTAGAAAGGGGGGTAGAAGAGGTGAGATGAGTAGAAGAATTACGGACTCTAAGTTGGCTTCTTTGATCCTAATGAAAGGATCCAAGAGGTCAATTAGATAGGTTAAAAGGGAATTTTTAAATTGAGTTTGGTTTGTTTTTGCAGCTTTGGTAATTCAGAACTGAAATGGGTAATTCAATCTCCTAAGAATTAAAACTAAATTTTTTTAGAGTTTTTCTTTGGTAATGCAACTGAATGCCTGGGTAAATCCCTCAATTTCTCCTCTCAATCCTAATCAGGGCTTGTACATGCCGCTCAAGCCAAGCGATTTAGAAGTTCAGAAGTTCAGATTAGAATCGAGAAGAAGAAACAAACAACTTAACCAATTTCATTCAAAATGCATCAAAGTTCAAATACAATGAAGGGAAAAAGTACCAAAAGGGTTGATCCAGGCTGGGGCTCTTCTCTGTCTTGCAGCTGTGATAGAGAACCATCAAGAATGACCCCCTCCTCTCGAAATTTGGCTTTTATACCTAGGTAAAATGTAATAAATTACCATTCTACCCCTAAGGAGTGATTAATCTATATCTATCAATACAAGCTTGATCTTGATGATCCATGTACAGATAGAAATAGGGGGTCCATACGAACAAATCCATAAAAAAATCATCTCAATCGGACTTCTAGACCAAAAGTTATTAATAAATGAAGTTAAACCAATGTTAACCATTGGATTAATTCATTTATTAATCAATTTATTTTTCTGAACCGCAGGCTGAGGTGTCGCCCTCATATTGGGTGCGCCGATTCAACTCCCTTGGGCGGGTGCTCTCTCGTCACGCCACGTACCCCTGGCGAAAACAAAGAAACCAAAAGGAAAATTCAAAAAGCGGAATTTGTATACATAATGATACGCACCTTTGCGTGCGTCTGGGCGCTAGAGCTCCCATTGATAATGTGCCATGTCACCGCACGCCCCATCCGATCATCATCTGACGGCCACGAGAGTGCCACGTCGACACGAAAAGAGACTCCTTGCTTTTTTTTCAATGAAACCCTTTATAAAATTAAAATTTGCATGTGGACGCCGCCCTCAAAATATTCGTCTATATGCCCTTCCCGCATTCTCTCTCCTCTGTTTTTTTCTAAAACATTAAAACATAATTGCAATAAAACCCTATAGAATTTTAAATTGGATCTTTACGCCTGCAGTGGCGACCGAGAGCTGTTTTCAGGGTCTTTTTGCAACGAAATTTTGCAAAAAGGCCCTTGAAAGTTCGAAAATAATAAAAATATTTCTTTTTCTATTATAAATATACTTTTTTTTTCTTGAAATAAATACATTTCCTCTTCAAATAAATCTCAGAAAAATCCTAAAAATTCGTAAAAATTCTAAAAATTCTAGAAAATTCACTGATTCATTCCCATGCTGATAAATGTTGAAATAAAATATTAAATATGCCATTTTCATTCAAAAAATAATTATTTCGAGCTTCAATAAATCCTTTAAAATTCATATAATTAACAGAAAATTAGGGAAAAATCAGAAATTACTTGAAAACATTATTTTCATGTAAATATATGATAACAGCCCAATTTTAAGCTCTTTAAATGCATAAAATCATGCTAATAACATGAAATAAAGACAGAAATTAGGGTGTTATCACTATCTTTTGTGGAGCTGAATTTGGTTTTCTTTGGTCTTATCATCAGAACACGTGAGCGACAATTGATCTTATTATCAAGTTATAAAATAGGAATAGCAATGAAACCATATTTACATTCTAACAAGAAAACAAAAAATGTTCTTAATCCTAAGAATCATAAAAGATTACATTGTCATAATAAAAGGCATAGCATGGAGCCAGAATCTAGCGTGTATGAGAATACGTTGAGGGTCTACCTGGAAAATAAAAATAAAAATACCTGGAAAATAAAAGCTAAAGAACAAGATTAGGACCATCTAAATGTAATGTTAGACTGGCCCATTAGGTCCATTTAACAATTATCTCTCACTAGGTCGATATAAGATCATGTAATGTCTCTTTTGTGATTGATGAAGTATTTTATCATCGATTTGCATGCCATTATAGTAAGAAAATTACATATATTAACCACATCATGATCCCTACCCAAACCTGCTTCATATGATACCACTTGTGTCGCATCTTTTCCTAACCTACTGCTTGCACCACTTGTGTTACTTACATTGCTGTTGCATGTGCCATACACTTTGTTTCTAATGCTGATATTGGGTTCAGAGTCTGTGATTGAAATGAAACTATGAATATTTGAACATAAAAGCAAAAAATGGAATCATAAAAAGCCTTTAAACCTGACGATCAAATCACATTTGCATATATCATATCTGTAATTGCTCGATTCCTCAAACAAGATGCATTGGGATACTCAAGCGTGCACTACTAGAAAAATACACATGATCACCAGAACATCAAAAAACATCCTTCACCACCATGATCCCCACTATCGATACACCTTCATCATTTTGTCATTCCCATCACATTGGGAGGGGAGGGAAGCCAATGCGGGAAGGGAGACAAATGATGAGTATCTGAAGGATCCTAGACTAGATATACATTTCTCAGGGCTTTTCCTATCAATATTTAACGTGATTTTTTCATAAAACCCTTTAAAATTTATGTATATATCTTAAAGTATACTAGAGTTTTTTTTGAGCGACCCTATACGCCAATGTACAAATCTAGTCGCTGACTCCAATGGCCTACAAAACTATATTGATCAACCTCATTAATCACGGATCTATTTAACCTCATCCATAGGTTGAGTTTCCATACCATGAGGTGCAAAGCTAAACATCGTGCTCTAGAAGATACAAAGAGTAGGTTGAATCTTAATGGAACCTTATTTTATGGACTACCATGTTTGCATTAAATCCTAATGTGACCTGATTGATAAGATACAAGTTTAGTAGATTAATATGACCATATCTGCATTAAATTGAATATATATATATGCATGTTATTAAGACTAAATTGATTAAATTTATTTTATAAATTATATTTTATGAATTCTTTGAATTATTTTTAATGATTTTTCTGACATCAAATTATAAAAGAACATAATTTTTTAGTCAAAATATATTTTTTCATGATTTTTTGGCTTTATATTCTAAGATATATCATTTTTAAATTCAAAATATACATTGCTATTTTTTATGAATTAATATATGTTTTTAAAATTATTTACTGGCTCTTTGACAGACCTTAAATCGGAGGAGAGAGAAAATCAGAGGGCTTTGGATGATTCGAGTTTAAAAACATATATTAATTCATAAAAAATACTTTAAATCCAGATATCTTACAATCTAGGAGTTTCAGGCCACTCAAGTTGAAGCGGAGCTTCATTTTTGGTACCTCTTTCCATCCGTACAGATGGATCTAAAAGTAGAGCTTTGAATTTTTGTAAAAACTAACTTACTTCCCCTTAAAGAGCCTGATTGAAAGAGAGTGAGGGTTTTGAAGGTCCACCAAGGTTTTCTTGGTGTCTTGAGTGCTTGGAAATATCAAAAGAGAAGTGGAAAGGCCAACCTACATCAATAAAATGCCTTACATTGGCTTTGCCCCTTCACATCCCTTTAGTTAGGTCTATATCATCTTCTCCATCTCAAAACCACCTATCTATTCTCCTATCATATACATCGGTTAGGTCATTACCGTTTTTTCTACCACCCTTCTATTTCACTGTCGTCCATCCACATCGATGTGCCACCTTCGGGCGTGATGGGACGAGGCTTTAAGAGTCGTATAGGAATGACTCTTTCGAGCTGCAAAAAGACATATCATCGTGGGGAAGTCGAACCTTCCAGGTACATCCTTCTACTCGATCGCGTCTCGACAACCATGGCCAGTTCCTCGATGGGATACCTAGATGAGTTTTCAAAATGGATGTATACAGATGTTATGATGCGAGGGTACGGAGACGTGTTGTGGACATCCACAACCCGGCTCTGATACCAAGTTGATGTCGTACGTCGTCAACGGCATCGTCAGACGGCTAAATGTCTAACGGGGTATGTAACTACATGAATGAAAATGACCTAGATGGAGTGTACGTGCAGGTCTGACTTGTGGAGACTTGCCAAATTCTGAGCTCCAGGGCGAGCGACCGATGAGGATGATGGTGACCTTTTGTCACTCGTCGGAGCGACGATGGCGATTACAGCGCCGAATGGAATAATTTCGTAGGGCTTGCACATAACGAACGGGCTCGGCCCGTGCCTAGGGAAACATTCAGTTCTTAGTGTTCTCGAAGTAAATTCTCTCACCTAATCTAACCCGAGCGCGGTGGAGTGCAGTCGAAATTATACTGAAGAAAGTAATGTAACGAGCGAGCGAGGGGAAACGATGCACCTCGGCGGTAGTGATGCTCATAGCTTATATCTTAGTCTGTGCGATTGCCGGTGCGAGCAGTGGCGGAGAGAGAGTCTGCCGATAATGGCACATTGGAACTTGATAGCCGATGACAAAGCGGCACTAGAGCGGGTTGTTGGAGGTCGAATATGAGGCTGATGAGAAGATGAGGAGTCCCCCGAACAACACGGCAGCCCGTGCAATGATGCACAAGTGGAGGCGCATCGGATCTGATGGCACCACAAGACGGGGAGCAATGGCACTGGAGATCCCGCAGGTGCAAGGTGCTCGGCGTGCATTAGGGACGATAGTTCTTAACAGTACTGGATGGGCTGAGCAGAACTCATCGTGACAATCTTCGAGGTACGCTGATATTCAGAGGGATGCAACAAGGGATTGGAAACGGTCTGATAGCGCAGAGCATAACTGGTGAATCAAGGCCAGACGTAGTCTTCATCGAAGGGGTAAGCACCATTACAGACGTGTAGCGTCATAGAAACGCCCTAATGAGCATCATTGATGGGACGCTATAGGCACCCATGAACACTTCCAGTGCCCACGGATCAACAACGGTCGGGAGAAGAGAGTTCTCGTCCAGGGCTTCGACTGGTGCGGCAAGAGAAGGGTTTTGTGCACGGTCAACACGTCCTACACCCAAAGGAGTTGACAGCAGTCGGGATAGGAGGTATCCCAACAGTGGGGGTTGGTTGGTGTGACAGAACACGAGTCCCGCATGCCTTTAGCAACCTCTGCGCCCAAGGAGTCAACCGCGATCGTGAAAGAGAAGTCACAAACGAGAATGCCGCTCGATGCAACAGATCACGGGTTCGCACGCGGTCAACACTTGGAGAATAGTCACACGTTGCCAGGTGACTCGCGATGATGCAAAGTGGCGGTTCTCGGTGTCGGATGGTGTTAGCAGCCCCGGGCAGTGCAACTCGATGGTGCACCAGCGAACAATCACAGGGACCCCTTTGTTGAACTCGTCCCTTTCACTGAGAATGGGGAATTGTCGAGGAACCACATGAGGGCGACAGTGTAAGACGACACTCTACCAAGTTGATTGGTTGACGCCGTACGGTTTTCCTTCCTTGTTTTCCAACCCCTCTCTTCTCCTTCTCCTCTTCCTTCCCTCTCATCTTCTTCCTATCCTTCTTCCTCTTACGTGAGATCTGAACACAGAAGATAACTGCCAAAATATGGAAATCCAGATCTACTAGAGAATGTGTCCATCATGACCTTATATAGGGCCATGATGGACCCATTATATAGTTCACATAAGGGGCCCAATAAGGGACCCTTTTTTTACAACTTAAAATTGAAAAACATTGGGAAAAACGTAAATGATTCAAAATAAAATGACGGATAAAACACAACGATACGAACGCGTCATGATGAGTATGGCCAACTCATCATGACGAACACAAAACATAAAATAGGATAAACGAAAACAGATAATTAAAACACAAACATGTGCACGGACGTGCTCTACCGGGGGTATTTAAACCCGGGCATCTTCACGGCTGCTTTGGCGTGCTGGTCGGGCTGGATATGGACCGGCGGTGATGCTGATGATGGCGAAGATAGCTCCGATGATGTTTCGTCAATGTCGTTTGGGCGCGCTCCATCACACATCTAGTCACATCCATTCGCCATCTCATCATCCGATCTTCTTTTTCATTTTCTACATGCATTATCACTTCAAGTCCTGGCTATTTATCATATTATCTACCCATATCCACCTATCTATTCATCATAATATCATTCATATCATCCTTAAAGTATAATAACTATCACTTTTTCAGTAATTTGGGTTCACCATATCGCAATCCCCTATTTTATGTGGATATCCTCTCACCCCTCTTGAATAATCATTAAAAGAATATTTAAATCCTTATATTCATTCTTTGTAGAGAAGAACTTGCTCATCACTAACTAGTCAAATTATGTTATAAGTAAATATTTATTAAGTGAAGTGTATATAAGTGTTTATAGGCATGGAACGAGCATAAATGTTCCAATTACACCCAGATCGTACTCCCCCATGCCCATGATGCAAAAAAAAGATACAAAAGAGATGTTGGTGCAGCTCCCAAAGAAGGCCTCGAATACTGATGGGGGACCATCTGTAACCGGAAGCGTCAAGTCAACCCGCGCCAGCACGCCAGCAGTCACGTCGTGAGTCTCGAGCTGGCGAGAAGAACCAAGAGTTCAGGTACACGGCGTGGCGAGAAGGCGTTTTCAAAACTTTTAGTTATGTTTCTCTTGGGGAGGGCATCCATGTTTTGGCCCTTCCGTCGTACTTTGAACTGTCGTTTACGGCCCGATTAGGGGGGGTTTTGTCCCTAATTACCGGCCTCCCCTAGGGCTCCCTCTCTCCCACTATAAAGGGAGAAGAGAAACCCTAGGGGAAAGGAGGAAGATTTTGAGAAAGAATGGAATGTGCGTTTGAATGTTCTTGGAGCAAGGTGTCCCGAGTTCACCTACGGATCGCGGTAGAGAAGATCCTGCCCCCATGGGAGTCGGGGTCCGCCGAGAAGTATTCCCCCTCCGTCGCCGTCGTCGGACTCGCCGCTCTGCAATCGTCAGAATCCCGCCGAACGCCGCTGCTGTCCGTCTTTGCTTGCGGCCCCTGCAAGCGCCCATTGGTCGCTCCGCCCCGCCCATTGGTTGCCCCGGCCCTGCAGACGCCCATTGGTCGCTCCTGGTCGCCGGCTCTCACCGGAAACACCGCCAGTACCGCTCGGGCGCCGCCGTCGAGTGCCTACGCCAGGGAGAGGGGGCTCTCCCCGCGACCGGGTCGAGACGTCGCGCCGACCGGACTCAGCTCGCCCGAGTCACGGCCATGACTCAGTCTTCCCCCTGACTCAGTCGACACTGAGTCAACCCGGAATTAAGAAAGGGCAAGCCATGGTAATTTCTCATCTCGGGAGGGGTAAAATCGTCCTTTGCGGTGTTGTGGCAAGCTAGGGTTCCCTGACGCCCCGCCGCCGCCGCCAGCGCCACTCGCCGATCTCGCCGCCACCACCAACGAGCACCGCCATTTGCCCCTGCCCTCGCTGTCTGCCGCCGCCGGCACCTCTCCCGCCCCTCGTCGCCGCCGACTTCGCCGCCAGCGCTGACGAATGCCGTCGTTCACCCCTGCCCCTCGCCGCCCGCCACCCGCGGTCGAAGCCAACACCGGGCGCCGCGGCTGCCTATCTCAGGATCGTGCCGCCGCACCGCCCGGCGTGACCCATCGTCGTTGCCTCAGCACTGGGGTGCTGTCGCCACCCCGGGGCCTCTGCCTCCCATCGTCCTACGTCACTCAGCACCGGCCGCTGCCCTCCCTTGCCGCCGGACGAGCCCGCCCGGCCCCCGGACATGGCGCCGCCGGGAACCCGCTTGCCGTTGCCCGTCAAGGGCCGGAACCCGGTGTGTCCGCCCGTCCCTACGCCGACCCTCGCGGCCGCTTGGTGCTCCGTCGGTGCCGTCGGATGCCACGGCCGCTGCCACGGTTGCTGAGCTCACCTTCGCCACCGCTCCCGGTCGACTGTGTCCGCCCGCGCTGTCGCATGTCGATTGTTTGTCGCCCGGACGACGCCGATCACACTGCCGTCTTCCGTCACTCCCCACGACCCGTCCTCCTCCCACCGCATCGGCCCGCCACACCAATCCAGACTCCGTCCGCAGGTCACACCGCTAACCCGTTCGTGCGTTATTATTTCTAGCAATATATCCTCTCGCGTGCTCCGTCCTTGGATCTTACCCCTCTGCCGTTTCCACTTGCTTGGGGATTTGGGTAGCTATTTTCCATTCGTCCTTCTTGCATAACAACTTGTCTCCAAACTAGATAGTTGGATCGAGGATACTCGCCCCGACGGCATCCTTCAATTGATCTGTCGGGTCATTGGGAGTCGGATCGTACGAGGCTCGTACGGGAATACCTCCAAGGCGCCACTCCTTCTCAGCTATCGCTGTACTTCTCGTTATTTCCTGCATTACGTGCATCCTGCATTCCCGTCATTCGCGTGTTGTTCTTCACCATCCTGTGTTGCAACACGCGCCGTCGATCCCGGCCGTCTGTGTTGCATGAAATACCCATAGCATGATCATGTCCTTCGGTGATGCAATCCTCGTGCCATCATCAGATATCATCGTGAAGGTGTGCATAGGGTACATCAATTAGGCAAGAGGTCATGCACTCCCGCCACTAGCGCTCCATGCAATGCGCCACTCGATAAGAGGTGATGTGATTTGCGCGGAGAGTGGGCAAGCTGAGCCTCTCAATGGGATGACAGCTATGAGCTGCCTAAGGAAGCTCCTGCCAAGTGATGTAAAAGGAGGGGGTGTGAGAGCATACTGTGTAATTCACAAGGGCATCCGTTGTCTGGTTCCCCTCACACAATTGATGAAAAATGTTGGTCAAGCAAGGGTTGACATCGCATGATGTTTTTCCAGGCTCATGTTTTGCCGCTAGGAACATGAGCTTGCACTGAGCATGTTGACCAAAAATTGTGAGTCTGATTCTAGAATGATACAATGAAGGTTTCGCTCCTTGTAGAGAATAAAAGGATCATGTATCCCTATAGCTTCGGCTATTGTATTAGTCTGTAGTCTATAGAAAGATGATAAAGCAAAAAATGATACTTCCTATGGAGTATCATCATATAATGAAGAAGAACAACACCATTTTCACAACTTAATCATCTTACACAACTTCTTGATACATCTGAGTTAAGAGGGCGTGGAATTTTTTGAATTCAAACTCGTAGGTCCTATTCAAAGCACAACAGTCCATCTGAAATATATCTTTGGTGTCTCAAGTCTAAGGAGCACTTACAAAATCATGACAAGATCCAACTTGATTGATAATTTGGTATAATACCATTGGGGACTCCTATAGATCAATCTAGTAAATTCTTTCCCAAAGAGCACCCACTATAGGTCCTTTGTGTCTTTACATTAATGGCAAGGGGATCAGTCACACCCATAATTTCTGCATGACTAAGTAGAGTTATTATATTCAGACCTTTTAATGTCTTTATCCATTATTATTCAAACAGAAATATTTGGAATACACGCTCGAAGATGTGATATCCATAGTTATTATCTCATAATAATTCACCTTGTCATCACATGTATTGTTGGACTTCATAAGAAGCATCACAAGTGCATTTTAATGAACTAAATATATGCACTTTGTCACACTTTAGCTTTTCCACTCATGATGAACTTGCATATTTATTACCAAAGCTCTTCTAGAAATAATGGTTCACTCACTTATTTCCAAGTTTCATGTTTTTTTCATGCGTGAGCTTAGTCAAGAGGTGATAAAACCTCAAAAAATAACATCACTTTATAGATGTCATTTGATGAGGGCATATTATGTGTATCTTAATGTGCTTGTAACATTAATTTTCTTCAATCGAATAAAGTAATCAATGTTTTTACTTGCTCAGGTATGTCTAGTGGTGAGTGAGGTCATCTCTCCACAGACTAGTACTTAGAGATGGATCTAATGCTAGAGCTAGAAATAGGGAGAATGTAATGATAATATGAATAATAAGATAAATTAGTAATATAATAAAATAGCATAATGCATAGAGTAATGATAAAGTGGATACTGAAAATTGCGAGAGTATTATGATTGTATTTTTAAGATAATTGGGAAAATGATGTAATTAAGATACATTGACCAATGATAATAAGTATAGAAGAGAAGAAATAGAGAAAAGATAATAAGTTTATATGATACAATATTTATAAGGGATTAGTATATTTATTATTGCATAGAGACTAGAGGTAGTAAATACACTAGAAGATGAAATATATTTACTCTCTTGTAATGAAGAAAGATATCAAGGTATAAAATGGAAAACATCCTCTTAGATTTTAATTAAAATATAAAAGTAGTAAATTAGAGAGAGGGAGAGAGAGATTGATAGATATTAACATAGGATATCTTTTTTGTTAATTGATATACAGATTATATATGTGATAGAACTGCTAGATGTAGTAAGTAAAGGAAGATTAAGATTTAGGGAGATCGTGAATTGGTGTATTCAATTTTTAATAAAAGATAAGAGAAAGTACAGAGAGGAAAAAGGAATAATAATTAGATGCATGATCAGAAGAGATTAATAAGATATACATATTTTGATGGAGATGAAGATAGATGAAGATAGATTACATAAATGATAGGAGTTTAAGCTATAGAGAGAGAAAAAATAATATTTTTTATGAGGATATAAGACATTTGGTAGAGAGAGAGAGAGAGGAATGGCTGATATTAGAGAATATTAAAGTGTATTAATGTTCAATTACATGTATAAATAAAAAATAGAGAAAATAAAATGCAGAATTTTCAGAATATAAAAATTGAGGAGAAAATAAGAGAAAAACTAAGGAAATTTGGATGAGGTGCATGTATATAATGAAATGCCTCGATGAGGCTTATCTATAAACTTTGTATTGAACTCCAATTACAGAGTCATTTTAAACTACATCAATACTCTCAACTATGATTAATATTTAACACTGCCCTGAACCAAACGAGCTGAGTATGGGTGTACCAATTGCCAACCATTAACTATGGCATGCGTCCTTGCTCATCTTCCTCCATATTGGTGCAATCTCAAGTTATATTGGAGATCCTTTGGTGCCTTCCTAACATTTTCAATATGTTGAAATGTTTGTCACTACTTACCTCCAATTGTCTTAGTAGTAGGAAGGGTCTCCAGTCACTGTTATTGTTATTGGTTGGAAGACAGTTGCAACAGTCGAGAAAACCCCAAAGGGTCAAGCATGATCCCTCCTCCATCCTTCATGGTATGAGCACCTCACGGTAACTGTGAGAAAACCCCAAAGGGTCAATCATACGGTGACAGTGGGGTCTAGATTGCCAAATTTTGCAATCTAATCAGAGAGGATAGTCTCAAATTTTGGCTTACAATTTGTCATTGGTAATTGAGATTATATAATAAATACATAAACCAGTACTTACTTTAGTAGGTACCGGTTTATATAAATCCTCCCTCCAGTAATTTTTAGCTAGGGATGAGTACGGATCATTTCCTCAGGGAAAAATCATTAAGGAATTAATATTCTTACTAGGATGATTATCGAGATGAGAAGAGATGATTCTTAATGTGAAGTGATATGACAAGAAGATACTATGTGATATAGTGATATCTAGTCAAAGAGAGTAGAGTGTGATAATTCAAACTTGAAATGAACAAATAAAAGCATAAATGAAAATACAATGATGAGTGGCGTGATGGGAGTAAGGTAGAAATCATGTCAAATATGATAATGAACAAGTGAAGGTATGACGACGATAACGAGACTATGTGAAAGTGTGAGATCGTGACGAAGGAATGTGATCATGGAATCAAATTGCACTACCAATGATGTCCATAAAGTCGAAGGTGCTTATCATAGATACTTATGTTCTGCTATGATCACAGTAATCTGCAAGTAGCGGTAAGCTCCCCCTCTTTTTTGATACTTCTTCCCACATGCCCAAGGCACCAAGAACACACTTGATAGATTCTCAAAAGTTTATTATCTTTCAATCAGCCCATATGAGTAGGAAGAAAGTTAAAGGATGATTTTGACAATGATCCATGTCTCTATTTATAGAACAGAGGGCATGAATGGAAAGAGGGGGAGACAAAACAACCCTGAAAATTTTAGCTCAATTGGACAAGTGGATCATCAATTATGATTTGAATTCGGAGAAATCCTAGCTCTCATCTTTTCTCTCCCTTTGTCATTGGCGCTGACACTACCTCTTTTTTGCTTCGATTGAGCTGTCAAATCATCAAATATTCCTTATCGCCTCATCTTTCATGTTCACGCCCTTCAAAGCCATCATGTGTACTTGCACGGGAAAAGAATAAAAAAATGATCTTTATTATTTCCGTGTCGCATGACATAGCATCGCGTCGCGACACACCACATCTGATAATATTTTCCTTTTTATCTTTTATAGTGAATGATGTGCTGACAGGCATAATTCATGTCATAAAGAAAGAAGATACTCTTTTCATTATCTGACGCGGCACATGTTTTGTGTCAGATTTTTTTGCCTTTTTAATCAAATGCAGGGTTACATGTGTCACCACATTTACCGCTGCAATCGTTGACTTACTTTTTGCCCCCTTTTTTAATTATTTTTCTCCCTTGATTCTCCATTGCATTTATTAGGATTTAAACCCCTTATTTTTTCCATTAAAACTATTTTTTCAAATAGAAGTTCAAAAAACTCATAAAAAATATATTCTTAATTGTAAAATTATGTGATCCAAGGATATTAAGTGGTAAAAAACCTTAAAATTTTTATTAAATCCAAAAAATCATAATATCAATCTAAAATTATATTTAATCCTCTTAAGCTTGATAACACGTCTTTAATTTTTTTAATGCATAAAAATATGTAAATATCATATAGTTAGACCAATCATTTTTGTGTTATCACTCTACCCCTGGCTGTCAGGTCTATCTTATATAGGAGACAATGTGTGTGATTATATTTTAGGAGTGTTCCCTTTATTAATTAGTGTACCCCTTCTCCATATCAGCTCTACCCCATCAAGGGTCATGTCAGTAGAAAGTTCCCTAATTCAAAATGCATGTGGCTCACCATCCCAATCAACAGCTCGACTAATAATGTATATCATGGAGAGGGGTTTATTTCCATTTTTATTAATAAGATTGGACAGTATTTTTATTTAAAACCAGGTTTTTTAATGCAGTGGATTCAGGTCCGGTCGCCTTGAAGCCCGATCATTCTTTTTATTTGCTTTCCTAAATATCAAGGCCCATTGGGCCACAATTCATCTATTTATCTTCGTCATCCCATCCCATGCTCAAACTTAAAAACAAAAATGTTAATCCTGAATCTGAAAGAAATGTTAAATATAAATGTTAAATATTTATGAACTTATGAATCAACAATTTTATGCATTTTTAAAATAAATTATAATATTATTATTTCAGTCAGAGAAATGATGCTTAATATTATTATTTCACAGAGAACCTTTAAAGAAAAAAACAAATAAAAATATCTCTCTCCTAACAATGAAATGTGGTTCTCTCTTTATATTTTCTCTCAAGCTTATTGGTTATTCAAAAACACTATAAATGCCACATTTGTTTTCCCACCTTGATTGAACTTTGATCGTCATTAATCAAAATGAGATTAGGACATCATTATGTACAGATCTGTCATCTTGTCTTGCTTACCAGAAAATATATGTTGGGAAGTCTCATTAATCCTGCCCGATTGACATATCACCAATATTATTCTAAATATGTGATTGTGTTAATGCAAAAATTATATCGCTCAGTGTCACCAACTCTTTATTTCAAGATTCTTAAATTTTCGCAAGTAATGTATCCTTGAGAATGCATTCCACAAATATTGACTCTCCAACACTAATCTTCCACAAATATTTCAATTCTTTCATGTAAATATTTTAGTAAAGTCATCTTTATTAGTATAGTTTAAATACTTCAATTCTTCTCTTTCCAGAATAATGTGTATTTTATTCCTCCAACTAATGTTTATAATCAATGTTCGTGTTTATCTTTTGTAAATCATTTTATAAATTAAAATTTTATAGATTAATTAAAATAATCATTAGGTACGATATTGAAATTTAAATTTATCAAGGATTCAAAGTATTTTTAACTTATCCTTCTTCATCATTTCTATATTATGTTTTTTTATGCTTTACAAAAAGAGTCTTATACTTATTTCAAGAAGAATATTATTAAAAATTGACTATCTTAAAGTTATGAATGAAATAAAACATTTCATTGATCATTTTTTTATTTTCAAAAAAGGGTATTCAGAAATGGTTTTCCTACCAAACTTTTACTGTCAGTGTATGAAATAATTCTCATGGACATTTTGGAAGCATAAAATCTTCAGTTGTTGGGGCACAATTTTTAATAGCTTTTTTTTTGTAAGCTGTATCTAAAATGCACTCGAGGCTCTGATACCATGTCAGATATTCTTCTACTCCAACTAATAGATCACCTGATAGCAGAAGGTTGCACCGCTAGGATTTTGAGAAAATGAACCAAACCTCAGTAAACAGTCAGACCCATACTTTATGAGGTTACAAAGTGGACCTGATATAAATGAGCCATGATTACAAACATAAGAAGAAGAAGAAGAGAAAGTAAGATGAAAAGGGTAAAAGTCAGTAAGATAGTAGAAGTATGGTGACGAAATTTCTATCTAACACCCGTCTTAAGCTGAAAACATACACTTATGATTTCCAGCTTTCTCAATAGTCAGTCAAAGAATGTCCTTGCCCAGCCCTAGGTGATAACATCAGCAATATAATTAGCTGAACTAATTTGTGTAACAACAACGCATCTTTAATCAAATGATATTCAGATCATTGATCAGATGTCTGCTCACATCAATATGCTTCATTCTTTCATGGAAGAAAGGGTTGTGGGAAATATCAATCAAATGTTTACTATCACGGTATACAACTTGTAGGCTTGTCAGTTCCAGTCCAAGCTCTGCAAGAATACCTCTGATCCAATGACTATACTCTATCTCAGCACTAGATAATGAAAATTCATATTTTCTCTTAATCCTCTAGGTAATCAAATGTCCTCCTAGATCATCTATCTATCAGTGGTCCATTCCAATCACCATCTCTATATACATCAACATCCACTCCTCTTTCATGATATACGTTATTTCATGACCTGTAGACCCCTTCAAGTATGCCAATACCTTGTGAGCCACCTCCAAATTAAGCTTTGTGGTATTATATATTAACCTTTTTAACATCCCAATCGAGAATCCAATATCAGATCTTGAATGATTCAAGTAGATAAATTTCATAATCAGCTTTTGATAATGGCCTTTATCTACATGGGACTCTTCTTCACAGAACCCCAATCTCATATTCGGGCGAATTGGCATGGGACAGGGTTTTCATCCACTCATTTTTTCACTTAGGATATCAGGGATAGATTTGTGTAGTGACATGAATATGCCTTTTGAAGAGTATTGTATCCCTATACCCCCAAAGAATCTCAATTTTCCCATTGCTTTGATTTCAATGGCTTTTAGAATAGAGAAATCAAGGATTGATTATCAGTGTCATTGTTACCTGTGCTGATAATGTCATGATTTCAGGGAGTTGGGGTGATCGCCATTACTTTGCTTATACCCCATTTCTCTCAGGCTGCATGAGAATTTTCCAAACCAAGCTCTTGGGGGGTTGTTTAAATCCATATAGAACCTTCTTCAATTTGCAAAATTTTTTACCCAACTCCCTCTAATGATACCCAAGAGGTAGCTGTTAATATATATATATGTGTGTGTGTATATATATATATATATATATATATTATTCATTCAAATCCCAATGGAGATTTTCAAATCATATTATGTAAGAGTTAAGTTATAACTTGATGCAAGAGCAATGAGAATTTACATTGTATTGAGTTTGGAAACTAGAAAAAAGTTATCCCCATAATCAATCATAAAGAATTGTGTGTATCATTTGGCAACCAATCTAGTCTTGTCTATTTCGAAAGCACTACCTTCTTGATACTGCATGGTAAACACCCATCTACATCCTATTGGACATTTACCAAGTGGAGCTTTACAATCTTGCATATATTGTTTTTAATCATTCAATCTCAATGCCTATCACATCCTTCCATTTCACCTCTCTAAGTTCTTCATCATGTGTTCTTCGAAAAAGCACAGAGTTGAGGGGTGTAATAAAGGATTTATTGTTGTGTCCTAGGTTTTTGTTGCTCACCACATTAGAAATAGAATATTTTATCTTTTGTGTACACTGTCTTTTTTCCTTCCTCAGGGAAATTGGCCACCCATTGTTTCCTTCCTCTATTACATCAGTTCTATCACTTATGTCATTTGATTCTTCCTCCATCTCCCCTTTAGCTTCATCAACTTCTGCATCCATTTGATCTGTTGAATCATCAAAGGTTTTTTCTCTATTTAGGTGTGTGACTTATCATGTCAAAGATTTGAAGTCTCTTCAGATGTAATTTGTGGACTATCCAGCAAAACAAGGAATTGGTATATATCATAGTTGTGCTGTAAATTCTCGTCACTGGTACATCAGATGTTGTTCCTTCTCTTCTTATTTGAGTTTTAAAGAAACTTTTATTTTCATGGAATTTAATATAGACTGATATAAACATTATTCTTGATGCAGGATGCAATTACTTAAACCATTTTTGGGTATGTGAGTAACCCAAAAAGGCACATGCCTAGCTCTGAGACTGAACTCATTTGCTGGATTATGAACATACCCAAATGGTGTATTCCTAAATACCCTGGGAATCAAATGTTTTAAATAAGATATAAGGATAATATTTCATCCTGAGATGTGCTGGAATTTTATTTTCCAATGAATTTGACAGTAGATGGTAGATTATATACACAGATGTCAAAACTTCTTCCCCCTTGAAACTCTTGGGTGCTTCATAACATAAGAATAATGATTGTGCCATAGTACACACATTCTGATATCCCATTCTGATGTGGTTTGTATACACATGAATTTTAATGAATCACAAAGACCTAGTTTAATTAAGATGAAAATTAATTATTAAAGAAATCTTTAGCATTGTCCGACCATAGTTGGTTAATTGTGATAATGAACTTAGTCTTCACCATACAATGAAATTTTTGAACAATGGTTAAACATAAAAGTCAGACTTTAATAGTTATGCCCATGTCATTTGTGTAAAATATTCAATAATTATAATATACCACGTTTTCCCATCGTAGCTATAGTACACAATGGCCCCCATACATCACTATGAACAAGTGTGAATAGGTCTTTTATTCATTCACTTCTCCTAGTGAAGGATGCTCGTGCATGTTTTTCACATTGTCACTATCACATTCAACATGCGAGAAGTCCAGATTTTTAAACACCATGGTAAACATAACTTTTAAGAGTTCATAGGAGGGTTGTCCATGATGGAAATGCATTAGCTTTGTCTCTATGCTTGTCTGTTGCATTCCAACCCCTGATAAGCCAATCTCAATACATGAGCTCTACCACAAATGTCCCTCACGCACACCTGCCCATTCTTCTTCTTAAAAGGCAAAGCCCTCAGGTTCTTTGCCTTGCCATAAACAAAATACCCATCAGTCATAGTAGTAAAGATAAGGTCCAAATACTTACAAAGATTTTGGTGTGATATAAGTTGTGTTTTAAGGCTTGGAACAAGAAGGAAATGTTGAATGAATCCCAGATTAAGTAATCCTAACATTGCCTATACCAGTGATCGTTTAAATTTTGACACTTAAAAGTAAAAATTCTTCTATCCATCCATAAGCTACATAATTATGAAATTTTCAATGGTGGGGAGACATTTTTGTTGTCCAGTTATCAACAACTCAATCAGATGAGTTGTGAAAGGAATAAGAATTGGGCTCATCGGATATGGCCATAGACATGGAGTTTATCACAGTCTTCAATTTATCAAAATCTTCCTTAAACTTATCATACTCCTCAACCAGTATAGTTCTTCCAGCTTCTCCATTTCCTTCCCCAGCTCCAGACTCAACTTTTTTAGTATATGTGGCATGAGCTTGTGCTAATCTAACATGTGGATGCAAGATCCAACATGTATCCTTTATATAGTTTATTTTCTTTTAATATGAAAACTACATATCGGACTTGGGCTTATTACCTGGTCCTTATGATTGCAACTTTCCTCCCCGCTATTCCTCATGGTTTTCCAATTGTACCCTCATGTTCTTCAGATGCCCTCTTTTACTGCCTTGTCTTGGCCAGAATACCTGCTCTAGCTTCAGCGTTATTGTTCCAGGGAACTATTTTAAGGTGATTCTCTTTGTTCACGATTATCTGAATGGCTTCTTCAAGAACACTTATGTGCTCACAGTTGAGAATTTAGCTCTGTAAGTTCTCATATTCTTTTCTCAATCACATTAAGAACATGAACATACGATCTTGTAATGTTGACCACCACTTTTGGGATTTTTGATTGGCCTAAAATGGTACATTTCCAGCCATAGAGTTTGAAGCTGCTCACTATATTGTGCAACATTCATATCACCCTGCATGTGTGGTTGCCTTGGTCACAAGATCAAAAATGTTCCACGTATGACTCTTTGTCATGTTGCTTTTCTAGATATTGATAAACTCAAAATTAGGGTAAAATTACATTGTTGTGGATTTGAGTTTTATCAATAAAATTTATTAACCAATACTAGCTCAAATGTACTAGATAGTGGATGAGTATGTGTCATATCCACAATGAACTAATAGTAGGGAAATAACTCTCTCAATATGGTAATCTTACAAGAACGAGAAGGAATAAGTATAGGATAAGAGGTAATGATGTGCTGAAGATGGTGAGATGAGATGGGAATAATAACTGTTTGATAATGATAAGATGAATATTACCACTGCTGGTAGATAGTGTAACGTGAACATAACGTGTGAAACCAGAGAGTGGGATAGAGGAAGACGTTGAGAGATGATGAATAAAGGGGAATGATAAGAACAAATATCAAAATTAGGGTTTAATATTTTAATTAGGATTTAGTATAGGATAAGAGGATTTAAATATGAGAAGTGATGAGGATGACAGAATGAGGCATAGGGATGAAGGTGGTGGATGTAGGTAATGAGTGAGAAATGAGATGGATGAAGGTCATGGTTTAGGGTTTATTAGGTGAATAAAGATGAAACTTATGATGAGATTATGGTGGGGTAGATGGTATGTGACCTAGGTGATACATAAAGATCGATAATGATGGATAGTACTGATGAAATATATATGCTCTACCTAAGTGAATATGTTGAAGAATGATCAATGTATGACAAGAGACTAACCTTAGATCTATATGTTCCCATGAATCCTGGTATCTTCCTGATATAGATTAGCTTCCCCAATTATCTACTGGCCCTATCCAAGCACTCAAGACACCAAGAGCACCCTTGATGGGCCTTCAAAAGCCAACACACTTTCACTCTGCCTCTCTAGGGAGAAATGAGTTTAAAGATGTTTTTTACAAATATCCGGGGCTCAATTTATAGATCCCACCATATGGATGAATTGACCTGCATCATCCTCCATCGAAGGCTCGCATCATGTCACGTGTCCTCGTAGGAAAAAGATAAATTTTGAATAATGATATATAATTATTATATTAATAATATATTAAAATAGGAATACGTGAGTAACGTGGTGGCATGTCATCGCATGCCACGTCAGCATGTTTCTTTTATAAACGAATGAAAACAGGACATGTGCGCGCCATGTGTACATGTGGTGCCGCATGCCTAGTGATATGTCATCAATGTTGCTCTTGTTGATTGGCCAAAGGAGAATCTAGTATTGAAATAATCCATATTTCAAATCGGAGCTCCACTGTCCCCTCGCACATTTATTGCAAGAGATAGGGTATTTTTCTGCTTGGCCACATCATCCTACAAATATTAGCCTTAAATTCCATTATGGCATTGCTAATTGCCGATGCAATAACAGTTTTGCCTCTAATGATTGACTGACGCTAATTGTTAATGATATATTTTTTCGAAACAGTTGATAGTTGCAGAAATTTTTTATTTCAGTAAAGAAAAGCAAAGATATTAGCTCGTCCACACCAAATGGCTAAAATAAATCAAGAATTTCACACTATATACTTCAATGTAAACTTTGAATGATGTAGAGAAAATATTGAATGAATCTCCTCGAAGTTTTCAAAAAAAATGAATTACAGTCACACTAATGATAATGCAGGGAATCTATCAGGATCAACCAATGATATAGGAATCTTTCAAACTGATGACAGAATTTGAATATGATGTCTTTGGAGAGAGCACACATCAGATATTAACATTCAGGAGAAGTAATCACCAATGAGGCACAGTTCTGCAGCTTCCAGAGAGATATTGGTCATTCAAGAAAAATGCAAAGACACCATCGTGGACGTTCAGGAAGATCTCCATGCAGACCAGCAGAGCATTCAGGAAAATGTTCAGAGAGATCAGCAGAGCATTCAGAAAGATTTTCAAATCGATCAGCAAAGCATTCAGGAAGATTTTCAGCGAGATCAGCAAAGCATTCAAGAAGAATTTCAGACCAATCAGTAGGACATTCAGGAAGATCTCAAGAGAGACCAGCAGAGCATTCAGGAATATGTTCAGAGAGATCAGCAGAGCATTCAGGAATATGTTCAGTGAGATCAGCAGAGCATTCAGAAAGATTTTCAGAGCGATCAGCAAAGCACTCAGGAAGATTTTCAGCGACATCAGCAAAGCATTCAAGAAGAATTTCAGACCAATCAGCAGGACGTTCAGGATAATTTCAGAAAGATCTAGGTTGTTCAAAAACAGATAGAAGAGAGAGAGAGAGAGAGAGAGATCGTTCTTTCAAGAATAACAGAGAGAGAGAGAGAGAGATCTTTCAGAGGGAATGGCCAAAAAGTCTATATTGTGAAAGAGAGAAAAAATAATAGCAGACAAGGAGATCATCCTTTTGAACAAGGAAGAGTATGATCATGAAATAGAACGAACTGTCCAATTGTGAGAGAGAGCCATTACAAAGCAAAATGCCAGGTCGGTAAAAAAACAAGAATCCATGCAGAATACCAAATTGTTATTTTATTTTATTTATTACTTATTAATTCATTCTAAATGACCTATAATACATATTGAAATATTCATCTCAAAAAAATAATATTTTCTCAGTTCGGAAATAAAAATTTGAATCATTAATTCAAGTGGTTTATCAACCCTAAAAAAACTTGTAGTTACCTTTCTCAAATATATCATTTATTCATCCTGCCTTCTCAACTTTTCCAGAAAAATCAACGCAGAGACCTTCCTTATTATTTAAAAATAAGATAATCAACAAAATAATATCATCAAAAATCAAACAATAACATTCACAACAACTTAGTTTACTTAGCATATGGTTAACAGTCAACATTAATATGTTTTATGTCTACTAAATTATAATAGCTATATTTGAGAGTGTTTATAAATTTATTGATTGATCATTATTGAAAAATGATATGATGCTAAGTGAATTCACATGATGTGAAATGAAAAATGATTAAACAGATAATTGGTAGTGCGATACTATCAATTATTGAGAAATGATTTGGGATTGAAATATTTCAGAGGCATTCTATTAAGAAAGTAGACTAGAGTGTACTGATATAATTGATTATAATTAAATCATTTCAATTATATTTGAACCATGTTAACATATTGATTGAGATTGTTGTTAGGGCTAAATATTAGACAAATTTCATTGAAATTTATTTTTAATAGAGGAGTAGGTGATTTGACAAAATACTATTTATGTGACTCAGAAGGGTCTTGTTTTTTATTTAAAGAGAGTTGAGAAGTGTCTCATTGTGGTTCATAAGGTGGTTCTTGAAGAGACTGGATAAGTCCAGGAGTTGACTTCAGAAATTTCAATGCCGCTGGATTTGATAAGTGATTACAAGGAAGAGGTGTACCAAGGTCAAGAAAGCTAACCCAGAGGAGGCATGGCAGTGACATTGATATAAAAACTTATGAAATAAAGTAGATTTCTGAAAGGAGTGGAGAGCAATAATTGGATCTCATGAAGTCTACCTGGATGTACATCAAGCGCCAAAGAAATGTGCCAGGAGTGCCCATAAGATGAACATGTGTGTGCTTTAAAAACGTGATCTTAAAATGGTGCAATCAAGTAGCAATAGCCGAATGATTGCACAAAGTTTATTGAACTGTAAAGTTTACAGAATGAGGGACTGTGCATCCCAAAACAAGGGTAAAAAAACATGGCTCAAAGAGAGGATGTAAGGTGAATTAACAAGTATAAAAAAGGAATATAGAAAACAAGGCATTCTCACCCTCTTAGTGCGTATCACCTCTATTGGCTTCAACACACATATTTCAAGTTTTATCATTTACCCTCATGTTAGTAAAAATTATTATTTTGAAGGAATAAGAAAGAGGAGAATAAGCTAAAGAGGAAGTTATTTATTGATATCTTGGCTAGATGAATTGTAAATGATATAAAAGTATTCTTATTCAGATATTGATAACCAGCTACTGATTTGGAACTGATGAATAGTTGAGAACGTACAAATTTACATTGATGTACATGATTTTAAACTTTTTAAATTGGTCCAAGAATGTTTCTAAAGTTGGATGATATATATTAAGACATTTTTATCACTTGGATATTAAATAAACAAATGTTGGGATAGCTGGAGCATTTTACACTGAATGTATCGTGTATATTATTGTCAAGAACTTGGATAACTAATTTTATATTAAAATAATAAATTTCTTTCAATTTTGAACTAAAAGAGAACGCGATGAAGTTTGAGGTAGCCGGATATTGTAACATAATTAACTTGGAAAATGATATCATGGTTATGTTACATAATATATTAGGACATGTTGATAAGAACGCCATATCATGGATCTAGTATTATGAAAAAACATATAATATTAAACATAGATGTATTTATACTTTTAGGTATCTAATGTATGAATAGATACAACAGTTGATATATTTGGATACCGAGATAAAATGAGCAAAAATTTGAGAATAGCTTAAGTTACGCTAATATGACAAGTTGAAGATAACATAAAATTTTATTTTTGAAATGTGTTTAGAAATAGGATAAATAAATTGAATTGTGTTTGAGAAAGGACATATATTTTATTAATATCTTTAAGTAAAAAGCCAAAATCAATATTGTGAACAAATTGCTTGTGTGTCAAGAATTGAAATTCAGTGGGCCTGACACTGAGATTTCATCATAACTTAAGTGATATTTATAGATGTTGGAAAAATAACGTTTTTTAACTGAGATATATTGATATCTGTTATAGACCCCAAGGAAATCTTGGTTCAATAGTCATTTGAAAACAGAGATATATGTTTTATTAAAACAGATTATTGAAAGTGAACTTTCAAAGTGGAAGATATATAAGAATCATGTGCATTGAACCTCCGTAGCAAACCTTGGTAATAAAAGAAGAGGACTTCAAACCCAATATGTGGAAGCCTATGTACAATGGGTAAGGGATTTAAACTAAGAGATTTTGAGTTAAAATATATTGTATTTTTATATTACCAAACCTTTTTTACTAAAACATTGATTGGGTATATTTAAGAGTAAGGATTTAGGGAGAAGGTACCCAGGATAGGATTAGGTCTTATCCCAGACCTGTACACATTAATTTATATTCTTGTTATCAATTTTATAAGTATTAGATAGTTTTACAGTTGATAAGAGTAAATCTACCTGGTGGCTTGGTAACTATTATGGATTAGAATTTCGAAGAATGACTCCTCTTCAGTTTATATTTTATTATATAATATAATATACTAAATCATAATTTTTATCTGTCATCCACTTTGTCAAATTTAATATTTTTCTCTAAAATTTATGTTTATATTTTTATGGTATAAAAAATATAAAGTAGTATCAACACTAAATATTATTGGATAAAAAAATTTGAGGAAACTCTTTTTCAGAAATTGTATATATTTAATCAAATAGGTTTATTTTAGATGTCCTATAACCTGAATTCATATTTTTAAAAAAATTGATATTTTCTCTTGTCTAATTAAATAAAAATCATATCATTACATGTCCTTTATTTGATTATCTGTTATTTCATAGGGAACACTAAATATTATTGGATGACCATTTTGGAAGATAAGGGATAAGATTTAACACTCACTAAAAGTCATTATTTTTTGATTAAATATTTAATTATCTTTTAAAACTTTGTTTTAAAAAATATTTTATTCTAGAGAATAAATTTATTAACGTAATGAATTTGAATATGATATCATATCTAATTTATGATACCAATGAAAATATGATTGGCAAGCAATATTTGTTAAATTAAAAAACACATATATTATTTAAATTTATGTCTTTCATAAGTAATAGTTTCAGAAAAATTTTGGTTTTTATTATATATACATATAGAATGCACATCAAACATGGGAATTCAAACTAAGTCTCTAAGATAGAATGGGAATATAGATGTTAAATTAATTATTTAAAACATATTTAAATATAAAATTAAATATTTTTCTGTAAATATTCACTTCTTTCTGAGGTTTGTCTTATTAGTTTGAAATCGGTCGACAACCCAAATACATCGTAAAAATGATGAAGACATTTTACAGCATTACATATCCTTATCCTCCTTGGTAAATAGCATTGAGAGAGGGGTTGAATATGAAGCATAAGACTTATTTGAAATTTTATACATATAGTATATAAAAGATATTCCATGTTCAGGTTCAGAAGAAAATAAATGAAACTATAACATGTGAAGAGACTAGCTATCGAAGTTTTTTTTCTGATTAGCCTACATAGAGAGGAAGGAAAGAGATAAGTGGAATGGAATCTTCATCCACGTATACACCAATAAAAATATATGATAAATTTAAATTGATCTCAAATGAATTGGAAACCTTTGTCTAATGTGGTTTCCCACTAGATAAATCTTATATGCATGGAATGTGTGGCTCTATATGCTGAACTCCAAATACTAGAAACAGTTTATCCTTCCACTCTTGATAAGTTTACTTGAACATTGTTCCAGAATGAGGGTAAGGATCTTATGTATCCATGAACTCAGAAACATGAGCTAGAGAAGAGAAAATAGTATACTTGATCTATAAATCCTGAGGTAACTCTGAATGAGTTTTTAAAATGTTTATAGACAATATTTATAAATGAGATGTTTAGAGTGTGTAAAGGGGAGAATATGATCCATAACCCCAAAAATTTCAGTCCAAATCTATTTTTGTATTTTCAGATATCATTCATTGAAGTCATAGAAATGTAGATTGTTGATCAGTACCACGATCCTCATCTTTGCAGCCAGATTGACTTGGGTTTTTATGTTATCAGCAGTATGATAAGTGTGGTCACATTCACACATGGAAATATATGTACTCTTAAAAAAAAATCATTTAATCACGTCTTGGAATCTCAATCTGTTTGAAATAAACTAATAAAAAATATTACCATTTTTTTAACCATTGGAGAATGGACCATTGATTAAATGGTTTTACTTAATGGAACTATATCACAGACAATGAGGTGAGAAACTTTAAAGTGCCATGTCTATAACACCCTGTACAAAATGTTTCATCATTGGAAAGTCAATAAATTACAATAATAATAAATTCTGAATCCAATTAAAATATACTCTATAACTAATTTATATTTGAAATATATTTATGATAGCTTTAGAAAAATCTTTAACATGTAGAAAAACCATAATAAATTGGGGAAATTTCAATGATAGATTGGGATTTATTTTCATGCATAATATTTCGGAATATTTCCTTTAAATGAATACAAAATAGGAATCAACAAGTTGAGCCATGAAAATTATGAATATAAATAATGAATGATCATCCTACATTAAATCGATACGTGTAAAATAGTGGTAATGGGATTTAAATCCACTCTATGACTAGTTACACAAAATAACTTCCATGAAATACAGCCATTTACATCATAAGTAATATTATAATATAAGGAAGTAGAACAGAAACTGAGACCATTTTATTTTTATGCATTTTTATGATAACACCAATAAGTTTTCTGGGATGATACCTGTATCCCTCGTGGTCTCCATCTATTCTCTATGAATACTCCAAGAAATTTAGGTCATATCTCTATTTATAGAGATTACTTAGCCATGTCCACCAAAGACAAGAATGATATAAGATCAAATGATTTCCAGCTAATTTAATATCCAATGACACAAGTTTTCATGTATTCTAGAGATGAAGAGTAATCTTTATTCGTAATTTAAGTTTGATATGCCCTCTCACTTCATGGGTTATAGACGTTTATGCTAGCTTCAGAGACTTTACTTGAATGCAAGAAAACATATTTTCATGCAACAAAAAGTGTAAATCCA
The DNA here is from genome assembly GCF_029677425.1 of Wolffia australiana. Lineage (NCBI taxonomy): Eukaryota > Viridiplantae > Streptophyta > Magnoliopsida > Alismatales > Araceae > Wolffia > Wolffia australiana. The sequence continues at coordinate 19,014,057 of NC_135836.1, read as the reverse complement.
ATTCAGAATTGATCTATTGAAAAATATATAATCTGTTGGGGAACTAATTTCACCATTGACTTCCTTCATGGGAGAGTCTCTTCAATCTTTTCACATGTCCAGCCTCTAGACATATTCCCACGATTAATACAATGATGGGTCTCCTCTTCTTCTTCTCCAATTCTTCTTGGAGACACTAAGGTACGATGAGTGTAATAAGCAGAAGGGTTGGAAGGGGGGTGCATCTATTTATTTTTATTGAATGATTTTTCATAAAGCTCCTTATATTTTAAGTATATCCAACGATGTCCATTGATGTTATGGGTGTGACCCTATAGGCCCATGTATCAATCTAGTTAATAACTTTAATTTCCCAATACCATTTATTGTCTAAACTTATTTATTAACTGCATTGACTTATAGATCATATAAGGATCTATTTGGCCCAAAAGGTAGGTCAAGTTTCCAGCCCATGCGGTGCTAAGATACGCCTCATGATTTAGAGGATACTTCTTATTAATTGAACTTTCTCATATAACCTGGACCATCATGGGTTACCATATATGTAGAATCTTCATCCATGCGAGACTCTAGAATGGCGTAGGAAATGTTATCCTTCAAACCCTAATCATTTTTTTTTTATAGTTCTGATGTTGCATGGGGATCATTGGAGAATATCATCTCCAATATCCCCACTACCCTGGCTAGAGATTTAATGCAGCTTATTCCTCGAGCCAATCTCCTCCTAAACCAATAGCGAATAATTGAGGATTGACCACTCAATCTCATTCATGTACTTATTTATATATCAAAGCTAAGACATGTCTGAATCCCCGTGATTTGAACCTCGTACAGCTTAGCCAAAAATTAGGAGTCCATGCACAAAATGTCCTTGGTGTCTTAAATCCATGGACCACTTATAGGATTGTGACATGAATTAATTTGATTGACTTTTAGGTTTAATACCTTTCAAGGATTCGTAAGGATCAATTCAGAAGTTCCCTCTTTAAAAATCACCCACCTTCTATCATTAGTTTCTCGACACGAATGGTCACAGGATCATCCATACTTATCACAAAAGTAGGATCAAATAGTGTTATTCTATATGATTAATTTGATGTTTGTCTTGAGTAACCATCAAATATGAATATTTAGAATACAATTAAAGACGTGATTATTGTATTATGGTCTCATCATAATTCACAAAATCATAGAACATATTCAGGACTTCTTAATAATCATACAATAGTAATAATAAAAAATAGTTATTTTAGTGAACTTAAACGTAACACAGATCTGTGATTGGCTTGACGGCCATATGATATCCATCATTTTCTTCTCAAGTGCTTCGTATATCTCTGCATCCTCTATAATTATGTAATTTCATTGGTAAAACAAATTATGATTCATATATACGTTTTGAAAATGATACATAAGAGATTCAATACACCACTTTGAAACTTTTAGGTCCAAAGTCACTCATTTGACTTTGTTGTTTGCTTTCAAAAGTTAGTTATGTTCAAAATCATGAACATTATTAGTATTCACATGTTTGCTTTTATTCAGAAATAATTTTTTTAAACCATATGATGTACATATTCATTTTTTGACAAGGTTAATTGTCTTTATTTTAAAATATTGTCATCAACATATTAATCTAGTAAGCATTCCACTTTTTTGTAGATTTCATCAAATTTCAAATAAAATAATTTACAACTGCTCGGTGTTTCATTCCATTGACAACTATTATTTCTTTATGAGTGATCTCCATTTGGCTTGAAATATATATATAATTTTTTATTTTTTTTATTCAATATTCTTTTAGATAATGAAACTAGTATATACAATTTACTTCCAGTTGTCTATGAATATAAGTTTCATTTTTTAGAGTGTTAATTTTGGCTCCATTTTATGTCTGGTTTTAATCTACTTATTATTCATATATCAGTTTAAAATATTCTTCATGATATTTTCTTCATTTTTTACGAATTAAGTTTGATATTTTGACGTTCATTGCCTGAAATATTTTAATGAAACACAAAGGAGACAAACAAAATTCTACTCGGATTTGTGTTGGCATGTGGATCCAAGGGGCTTCTAAAAACTACTTTGATCTCCATCATTTCAACAATAATGTGTAATTTCCTTCATTAAACACATCAATTATTTCAAAAAAAAATTATCTTGTGTGAAATCACTAGAAAAAAATAAGAGATATTGTTATAAATAGGAGATGTGCTTTTTTGAAGATATGCAAATAATGGCTCCACTATAATGAATGCCTTCCGCATTTAGAGTAAGGTTTCTCAACCATGTACCCAATCTAAAGATTAGTAAATAAATTATTACATAACAAGGGAGCAGATCATCCAAGTTTTTTTGTTGAAAGAAAAGAATATCTTTGAGATATTCAAATAATCCAAAGTATCTCTTTAATGGACATTTTGGCTAGTTAGCATAAAAAGCATGAATATATTCCTACTTGCCCATTAAAAAAATTAACAGGTGCCTTGAATTCATATTCTAATTCTAATTATGCATAAAACTATAATAATAACAATTATATATTACATCCCCTTAATATGGAGCTTAGGTATGCATCAAAATTTGTCAATTAATTAGCAAGGAAGTGATTTAAAATCAAGTAAATTTAGAGTGCTTCTCCATTAGGTCATATCATAAAATAATTTATGTGAGTTAAAATATAATTGGAAAATATGAATATCCATTCTTGAATATCCATTTAACTCAGGGCTTGGCCTTGACTCAAAGTAAACTCAGGGGTATCAAATAGTGTACAACTTCATTAGAGTTTCTTTATATATTTCCCCAATCCAAATTATTTGGTTAACCAGGTTTAAACTAGTATGGTTGTGTTGCGGCCTTAAATGCTAAGCCCCAATTGTTCTTGTGGCCCAATAGTTGGTTCTACACGGAATTTTAAATACTAGATTTGTAGTGTATTTATTAATTGTTTTTAATTTTTTTATAGATTCTGCAACTAAAAACATAGTGTCAGGCACGATCATACTCGTAAACCAATCAAGATATTCTTTAAATACCAGTCAGGGAAGTTTTAAATGTGTTAAGGTTTAGTTATTGTCAGAATTTGGAAACATGGAGTGAGACTAGATATCCAAAAGACAAAACATTCAGTACCTTTTTCCCCTTTCAGCTATGATAATCCGTATCAAATATACAAAAATAATTGCTAATCTAACTTCAGGCAAATGAGTAAAATATTACTAAATCGTGACATAACTTCGTCTTCTTCCAAATTCTGTCTCCCTTAAACTAAGTATCTAAATGGCTAGAGGCAACTTCATGACATACTAAATCAAGAAAATAATGCGGAAACACCAACAGATTTAGGAAATGCTTGCAGTTGATGACAACTATTCCCTTGTAATGATGTCATCTTGATATACATGATTCAGGCAGGCCGTCATCTACAAATCAGACTAGATTCGATAACAACAATATCAGACGATTCTGTTTAAAGTGCTCAAAGGTTAAACTTTTCCTCCTTGGGATTGGACAAAAAAATACAATTTATCATTTACCCTTCAGTTATACTAGTCCGCACAAGTTGCTACTTTAACTTGAGAAAAAGGAGCAAAATACGGCATCTATCTAGTTAACTCAAGGGAAAAAATATTTGAAAAATCCTACAGATCTATGAAATGCTAGCATTTAATGAATATTATTCCCCAAAAATGGCGTCGTTTAGATAATAAACAAGGATTATCACATCTGATGCAAAGATTATCAGACTATCTCGAATTTTGTTGTCATGGCTCAAAGACGTATTTTTAAAAAAATAAACAAAAGCGGTGGCATGATTTAGTCCATAGGCAGTGAGAAGATATTACCGGAGCAAACCAAGCAATCGATGTAAAAAGTAAAGGGAAGACGAACAAATGAGAAATCCTTACAGATGGCAGCGCAGAAATCTCATTGCATCATCCACTTCTCTCCATTAGCGGTAGCTGCTCATACCGACGCCAGATTTATAAGGAGCGGCGCCATCACCACGCGCCTTGGAGTATAGGAGGACGTAAATTTCTGAGAAAATTGCGGTGAAGAAGACGAAGGCGGCGCCGGCGGCGAAGACTCCTCTGCGAAGTGTCTCGCACGAAGGAGGCTCGGTGGGATCGAATATAGTGCGATATCTCGTGTGGTAAGCGTTCCTCACAGATCCCGCCAGCAGGCAGGCAGCAGCGATTAGGAACGTTAACCTGAAAATCAATGAAAAAATTCAACTGATTGGTTGACGAAGACGTGACGGTTTGACCCGTTGACGTGACATTGACGATTTCGTTGACTTGGAAGACAATTTTATAAACAATGGAGAATGCGGAGAACGAGGGATTTCGGTTGTTTAAAAACTATGGTATAGTATCCATTGAGTGGAGAACATTAAAGCAAAGCTGATAATCTAACTTATTAAAAATTGAAATGAATACAAGGTAGGAACAACTGAGACAGCCCCGTTTGCGTGAGTTGGGTCTGTGTTTAGGGGCAGAACGAACAAACATTCGATGGTTAATCGAATTCAACATTATTCTATCAAAATTTTAATTTTAAACTTGAAACATTTAATTCAGGATGACGGTTGGCGCAGTCAACTACCGTCCTAGAAGTTGACTCCAGTACATTTGACGCGTCTGGATGTGACGGACCTCGTATGAAAGGGGAAAAATGGGAGCTTGAGTTGCAACTAGCGATAGCGACGCGTTAACCGTCGCGTCAGCGTCAAGCCGCGTTGAAGACGATATCGACGGACGCGGAACGATTACGCGGCCGTCGACGTCGTCATCCCATTACGTCATCGTCGTCGGGACGAGTTGAACCCTAGATTCGAGCAAAGATGGGAGAAGATGAATTACCAGCACAGGATGAAGAAGAGGAGAGAGCAAGCGCGGGCGCCGCCGGCGCGAAGGGCCCGGCCGCAGCAGTGACATCGGCTGGCGGCCATGAGAATCAATTGGCTGAGCAACAAGAAGAGCAGAGCGCCGACGCCGAGTCCGGTGGAAATATCCGAGTCGTAGACGCAGTAGGAGTAGTTCTTCTCGCTGTCCGGCACGACGGTGGCCTGCATCAAGAGATAGATAGATAGATAGATTTCCATGAGTCGGAAACTCCAGTTAGGGCTGAATTCAATGAAAGAATCGAGGAAGAACAATCACCGAGCTTCTCCTCCGCTCTGCAACCACGGCTAGGGCAAAGGCGATGAGATCGAAGACGAGGATCGTGAGGATGACAAGCCAGCTCGCCATTGAGAGAGCTCCACCAGGACAGATCTAGATCTCCTTCGCTCCTCTTCTCTTCTCTTCTCTTCTCTTCTCCCACCGACTGTGATAGAGAACTTACTGTTGGCCTGTGGCGGCCTGGCGGGGGCGGGATGGATTAAATAAGGTAAGTGATAGCCGAGAAAAACCCCTTGTTAAATTATTTTTTACACTTTACACCTTCTGCTCTTCGAATTAGAAACTTACGCTTTATTTTTTTTAGCTTTTGTTGTACTTTCCTAGGCTCGTGTTCGTCGAAAATATCTTACCTTAGGTTTGTGGACTGTGGTTTCTGTATGACGTCATCAAAATGATTGATTTGACCTTGTGTTTGAAACTATAGGAGAATTTCCCCATGTCCTACATCTATACTACGATAATAGGAATACATGTGCGCTTCTGGCCTCTGATTGGCTGAAAATAGAGTGAGAGAGGAGAGAGAGAGTGAGAGAGAAGAGAGAGAGTGTGAGAGAGCCCCCTTCCAGCAGCCGTTTCGCCCCCCTCCCCCGGCCTTCATTACCCCCTTCCCCCCTCCTGCGCCCCCCCTTCCCAGCCTACGGTGCCCCCTCCCCGCCGCCGCCCCGCCCTCCTCCCCTCGCTTCCCTCGTCCCAGGTAAACGACGTCGGCGGCCCCCTCCCCGCCGCCCGCCCCCCCTCCCTGCCTCCGCCCTGCCCACCCCCCCCGGCCTCTCGCGCCCCCTCCCCACCACCACCCCGCGCCCCCTCCCCCCCCTCCCCGCCGCCGCCACCCCCTTCCCCTCGCCCGCGCCCCCTTCCCGCCGCCCGAATCTCATCGCCAAACTCGCTCTTTGGTGCAGATTATGCCGTTGACTGCTGCCGGATAGGGCGCTGGTTGGGAGCAGCGGTTTACCCGTTTCCGGCACGTTCGACGGGAACGTTTGGGCGGCGTCGATGGGAACGTTCGGCCATTTACTGATCGATCTCCATCTGGAGCTCGCGTTTTTTGCATCACACCTTTATTTGTTTCGATAATCGGTTTGTCTGATTGTTAATTTTTTATTCTACATGTGCATCTGAACCTCATCGTCATAGGGGGGGCAAGGGGGGCGCGGCGGCGGGGATGGGCCGCGGCGGCCAACGATCACAGTGAACATGCAAAGATCAAGAACAAGAAGAACACGATCACGAAGATAACCACAGGAGGCGAAAGGCCAACGATCCACCGGCGCTCTCTCTGTCGTCGCTTCTTGAAAGACATTCTGAGATAGCGACTATTCATCTTCGCCGGCCACCAACAAAAACTCTCTCAAATCAAAGAAGAGGATCATAGAGGAGAGATCAAGATCGAGATCTTCTTCTTCCTTTTCTTCTTCGAGCCTTTAATGGCTGGTGAGAGTGCTCAGATTTTGTTCTCAGTAATTCGATTAAATATACATTTCATTTTTTATGCTCGATCAGAAGTGCAATTCAAATTTAGTTTTTGAGATTTTGATCAGAAGCGCAATTTGGAGTTAGTTTTTGACGATTCGATCGGGAACACAATTCAAATTTCGCTTTTTATGATTTAGATCACAAGCGCATTTTAGTTTTGTTTTCAGAAGCGCAATTCAAATTTTGTTTTAAACTATTTGTTTTCAACTATTCAGTAGAAAACTATTCGTTTTCAACTTTGGAGCAGCCTCTGAAGAATTCAACCACGGTCTTCATCATCCTCAAATCAACTGCCACTTCCTTCTTCTCCCCCACCCATTTTTCCTCTATCTACAGTTTAAGGCTAGCGACGAGACCGCAGCCTTCTAATTTCTCAGGGCTCCTCCTCGGGCACGCTGTCGATTTCCTTATGGATTCAAGTTGTTTTCGAATGCAATCAGAGTAGCAATTCAAATTTTGTTTTTGATAATTCAATCAGACGCGCAATTCTAAATTAGTTTTCAGAATTTCAATCGAACATAATTTAAATTTCATTTTTGATAATGCTCTCATAAGCGCAATTTTACATTAGTTTTCGAAGATCCGATCGGACACTCAATATACATTTCCTTTTTAAGAATTCAATCAGAAGCACAATTCAAATTTATTTTTTGAAATTTCGATTGGACAGAATTTAAATTTCACTTTTGAAAATGTTCTCAGAAGCGCAATTTCAAGTTACTCTTCTAAGATCTGATCGGACACACAATTCAAATTTTTCTTTTAAGATTTCGATAAGAAGCGCAATTCAAGTTTTCTTTTTGAATGTGATCTGGGTGACAATTGAAATTTGTTTCTGATTATTTGATCAGAGGCGCAATTCTAATTTAGTTTCCAAAATTTCAATCGGACATACTTTAAATTATTTTTTTGAAAATGCACTCAGAAGCGCAATTTTAAGTTAGTTTTGAATATGTGATCGGACACACAATTCAAATTTCCCTTTTAAGAATTCGGTCAGAAGCGCAATTCAAATTTAGTTTTTGAAATTGCGAGCATTTCATTGATACTTAAGAATTCCTTTTAAGAATTTTGAAATTTCTCTCCACCCCAAGCGAGCAGTGCAAGCGGGCCACACTAGTTATGACAAAGAAACTACAACTATGTTATCGTAATGTTACGACTAATACCTAGTGAAATATAATTCACACTATCTCAACCTTAAAAATCCACCACCTGGGGGCTCTCTCAGATACGTCACAGCAGTTGAATCCTCTTTGTTTTCTCCCACTGTTCGGAGGTTAGACTAACACAATAGTTGAAGCAATGGCAAAAGCATGATGGCCTGACTTCTTTGTGAGTAGAGAAACCTCCACGGTATCATCGTAGCATATGATTCATAGTTGTTAGTTGACATTAGGTTTGTTGGGTGAATGACGGTGACATTTTTGGATGGACGGAACCAGATTGAAAGGACTTCCATTCAGTTATCCATCCGCGACATTTCATTTCATATGTTTCTTCGTCCATCCATGTTTTGTCATCATCAGAACCCCATCATTAGTCCCGTTTCGTCATTCGTCCATCACAAAAAATGGAACTGAAGACGGACAGATGGATGACAAAAAGAATTTTATTTAGCTAAGCACACATAACATATGTGCCTCAAATTGAAGCATTTTTCAAAAATCAAAACATCCACCCTCTACTGCCACCCCTTGCAGCACGCTTCCCAATGTTGCAATCCCTTGCCTCACGATGCCTGGCGCTTGTCCCCCACTGCATGCTGCATGTCGCTTGCTCCAAGTCGCCTACCGCTCGCCGCCCTCGCCCCATGCAACACCATAGCCATTCCACTTTGATGCCACCGGGGCAGTGCCCGTCATCCTCCGCATCATTGTATGATTTGCTCTCCTTTATTCGTGACCTCTTGCTTCCTTCTTTCTTTCTTCTATATCTTATCACACTCTCCCCCCAATATCTCCTTACTTCCTCATTCTCTTCTTTTCCCCTCTCTCTCTCATTCTCTTCTTTCATCCTCTCTCTCTCTCATTCTCTTTGTTTCGATTTTGTTCTCTTTTTAATATACAACGTGATCTGTTCCCAATGAAATTGAGGAAAAAATAAATTCAAGAACAGAAGAAGGAAGATGTGCTCTTATATAGTTGTTGAAAAAGAAATAAACTAATCTTCAATAGGTTTTTTCTGATCCTAAAATTTCCGTTATGACATTTCCCATTTATGAGTATTCTTTGTCAAATATTTATTAAAATGCATAATAACTCTTTCCTTTCCTGATAACAACATTTTTTTCTTATCCATATTGCATGTTGTCTTTAAGATTGTACTTATGTATAAGCTCATGTCTCTGTTATTCAAGGTGAGTTTTCCAATAAGCCCAATATTTGAGTATTTTAAGGAGAGTTTATTTTTCTCTCTGGTGGTCTCGTACTCTTTTGGGTAAGGGGCATTTTATAAGAGTAAATTGGATTCCAATCTTAGTTTTTTCTCTGATATATAATATTTCTCTCTCTCTCTCTTTGTGGTTTCTTGATGATGGTCTTCCTTGAGCTGGGCGAGAAGGCCTTGTTGGAATACTAGGGTACGTACAAGGCTGCTTGTCAAGCTTCCTCTATGCATGATTCCCTTCTTCCTTATGGATTCCTCTCCCTCCACTCTTCTTCATCACAGTTTGTTGAACTATTTTGGACCCCATTTAGGAGTTACTTTATCTCTCTATCTCTCAGTTTTTCTTCACCTCTTTCTATCTCTTAGTTTTTCTTTGCCTCTCACTATGGCAGGCTCAATGTGTGTAAGCTTTCTCAGAGGTGTGATGATTGACTTTGGAAGAGGCTCTCTCTGCATCCCACATACACATTGAAAGAGCATTGACTAGAAAACTCTCTCTGAAACTCCCTAACTCTCTTCTTTTTTCTCATGTTCAAGAACTTTTAGTATTTGTATGACCTCTCTCCTGTTCCGACTCTCTTCCCTCGCTCACTATAGATATATCTTCACTTCTCTCCCACTCTTGGATAGCTTTAAGTATTTGTATGACCTTTCTCTCACTAATTGTTTGGTTCTAGTACCTCGATTGAGTGATAGAAAACATTTTTTATGCAACAAAATCATTGATTGATTCCAAATCAAACTCTAAAACATAATATATCACATGTACGTTGTGGGGAACTTGTCCCACCTCGACTTAGTCCCTTTGAGATTGTTATGAATCTATTCACATACCCGACCTCAAGAAGTATCTACGTGATCAAGTTGTTATTGGATCTCCACTTATTCTTTAACTCTTTTTGAAAAACCTTATAGACCTACTTGCCGTGAAGACTCTATTCTTGAATGATTGGATAAAAGCTCAAAAAGAATATAGGGGGCCGCCTAGCTCTGACTGGTCTAGGTGCCTAAAATGGGTGCCCCTTTCCCTATTAAAATTATATTTAAGAATTTTTATAAAAAATACCAAGTAAAATATATTCATTAATTCCGCTGTGATTTTATGAGCATGACCCTTTAGGTCCACATATCATCATGGTTAATAACTTTAGTATCCCAATAAAAATTACTATCACAACTTATTAATTTAGTATATCAACATATACATTAACTAATTAACTAATGATCGATTAAACCCAACCGATAGATTAAGTTTCTAGTCTGTGGGGTGCCAAGCTATACCTCATGCTTTATAAGACATCGAGTATTATTCAAACTCTCTCGTGGAACCATTTGATGGAAACATATGTGGCCGTCAAACCAATCACACATTCCACATTTTGTTCCATCTTCATTAAAAGAACATGTTCATTATAATGCACGTCTGATGCTTACAATGAAGTCCATGAATACATGATCAGACTTAGCGAATTATGATGAGATCGTAATACAGAGATCACTAGTCATTATGCATGTGTTCTATGTCGAGTTCTATAGGCCTTGACATAGATGAACAAAACAAAACGATGCGCAACGGAAGACTTTTGCGAATCGAACAACATCGACAAAAATATTAAACGAAGTACATTTACACGAATCTCATTCGTGATTTCTTTGATCTCCGAGCAAGATGAGTCGAGCTGCTCAAGTGTGCAGCGACTAGACGTATCCACGTGGTCCTCGGCACGTCGAATCTCCTCCTTCTCGTTGACGAGCCCAGTTCTTTCTCCATCGACGTCTTTACGTCATCCCGATCACATAAAGGATGGAGAGGGGGTGTGGGGAGAGTAGAGAAGAAGGGAAAAGGCCCCTGAACAATTCTGGCCTTGGTGAATTTCGTTCAGGGCCTTCCCCTATTTATACTAAGTGGGTATTTTTCATAAAGCCCTAAAAACTTAAATATATCTTCGGACATCCAAAAGACCATTTGCGTGTGACCCTCTAGGCCCATGTATCAGTCTAGTTAACGAATCCAACGGCCTAATAACCTTTATTGGCCTTCCAAATTAATTAACTATATCATCATATAGATTAATTAATGTCGGGTCGATTTAACCCAATCGATAGGTAAAGTCTCCGACACGTGGGGTGCCAAGCTACACCTCGTGTCTTAGAAGATACAAAGGAGTGTGTATCGACTCACTCATGGAATCTGCTCATGATCGATTACCGTGTATGTATAGTCCCTCATCCACGTGATGCTCCTCAGATGACTTAGGATATGGTCAACTGTCAAACCCTAATCAATCATTCGAGTTAGTACTAATGCATTCGGAAATCATCGGAGAACTCTTCTTCGATATTTCACTACCTTGGCCAATGACTTCGTTGCATCGTCTTCCTTGAGCTGTCACCTCTTATACCGAGGGTGGACGATCCCATCTTGACCACTCAGTCGCCTTCGTGTACTTCTTGATGCACTCCAACTTAGACCGTTTAGAATCGCATGATTAGAGACTCGTTGGCCATAGCCAAAGTACAACCATCCGTCCACAAGACGTCTTTGGTGTCTCAGGTCTAAGAACCACTTAAAAAACTGGGACGTGAATCAATTTGATTTATAGTTTGGTATAATACCATTCATGGATTCGTACGGATCAATTCAGTGAACTCTTTCCACTAAAGAGCACCCATTATCTATCCTTAGTGTCTCCATACTAATGGCTACGGGACCGACCATATTCATCGTATGAGTGAGGCTAGATAGTGTTATTTTATCCAGACACTTCAATGTCCTTCTCGCGTATCCTTCGAATAGGAATGTTTAGAACACATGCTTAAAGACTAGTGATCTCCGTATTACGATCTCATCATAATTCACCAAGTCAGATCATGTATTCATGAACTTCATCATACGCATCACATATGTACTATAATGAAAATGTTCTATTAATGAACATGGAACAAGATGTGGAATGTGTGATTAGCTTGCCAGCCACATAGATTTCCATCATTCTAAATATTCATATTCGAAGGATACTCAAGAAGGACATTGAAGTATATTGATAGAATAAAACTTTCTAGCCTCACTCATATGATGAATATGGTCGGTCCCGTAGCCATTAGTGTGGAGACACTAAGGATAGATAATGAGTGCTCTTTAGTGGAAAGAGTTCACTGAATTTATCCGTACGAATACATGAATGGTATTATACCAAACTATTAATCAAGTTAATTCACGTCCCAGTTTTGTAAGTGGTTCTTAGACCTGAGACACCAAAGAAGTCTTGCAGATGGATGATTGTACTTTGACTATGGCCAACGAGTCTCTAATCATGGGATTGTAAATGGTCTTAGTTAGGGTACATCAAGAAGTTTATGAAGATGATTGAGTGTTCAAGATGGGATTGACCACCCTCGGTGATAGCTCAAGGAAGACAATGCAATGATGTCCTTGGTAAGGATAGTGAAATATTAGAGAAGACATCTACGATGATTTCTGAATGCATCAGTACTAACTCGGATGATCGATTAGGGTTTGATAGTTGACCATACCCTAAGTACTCCTATGAGCATCAAGTGGATGAGGGATTGTCCATACACGGTAACCGATGACAAACATGTTCCATGAGTGAGTTGGTACACATTCCTTTGTATCTTCTAGAGACGAGGTGTAGCTTGGCCCCACATGTTGGAGACTCAACCTATCAATTAGGTTAAATTGATTTGATGTTAATTAATCTATATGTTGATATAGTTAATTAATTTGGAAAGCTAATAAAGTTTATTTGACCGCTTGATTCATTAACTAGACTGATACATGGGCCTAGAGGGTCACACGCAAATTGTCTTTTAGACGTCGGAAGATATGCTTAATTTTTGGGATTTTTCTATGAAAAATACCTACTTAGTGTAAATAGGGAAAGGACCTGAACAAAATTCACCTAGGCCGAAATTGTTCAGGGGCTTTCCCCTTCTTCTCTCTTCTTCCCACACCTCCCCTCCACTCTCGATGCGATCTTGATGATGTAACGATGGCGACGAAGATTGAATGGGGCTCGTGAATGAGAAGGAGGAGATTTGACGTGTTGAGGATCACGTGGATACGTTTAGAGGTTGTACACTTGAGCAGCTCAACTCGTCTTGCTCCGGGATCCAAGAAATCACAGATGTGATCCATGCAAAGGTACTCTGTTTCAATGATTTTATCGATGCCGTCGTGATTTTGTTTACGTGTCTTCCACTGCATGGAATCCTTATCTTCATCTAGATCTAGGCCACTATAACCCAACACCTTTGCCATCATTTGCTATTGTACATTTATAATCCTTCATCGATGTGAGGCTCCAGAATGACTTAGGTATGGTTGGTTGTCGAACCCCAATCTGTCATTCATTCAGTATAAATGCAAAACGGGGATCATTAGAAAATGACTTCTCTGATATCCTCACTACCCTAGACAGGGATTTAGCAACATAATCTTCCTAAAGTCAATCTCCTCTTATACCAAGGATGGATGATCCCGTCTTGACCACTCAATCATCTCTATAGGCTTCTTGCCATATCGGAGCTATGACTTGTTTGAGTCCCATGGTTAGAGAGCAGTAAGTTGTAGTCAAAATATAGTTTTTCATCCACGAGATCTCCTTGGTGTCTCAAGTCAATAGATCAATTATACAACCATGACATGAATCAACCTGATTGACATTTAGTTATATTACCATTCATTGATTCATTCAGATCACTTCAATGAACTCTTTCTCCAAAAGAGCACACACTATATGTCCTTAGTGTCACCACTATAACAACCACAATATCAACCATTCTTATCATATAAGTATGACAATATAGTGTTATTCTACGCAAATAATTCGATGTTTATCTCAACTATCCATTGAATTGGAATATTAACAATATATGTTTAAAGAATACCAAGCATTATATTATGATCTCATCACAATTTACTAGGTCATTGCACATATTCATGGACTTCATTATAAACGTCACATTGGAATAATAATGAACTAATATTTCATTAGCTTAAATAAAAACATGGTGGGGTGATTTGGGCTTGACGGTTGCATAATATCTATCAATTATAGCTTATTTTAATCTCATGACCTATCTATCTCTCTATTGTTCTCTTCCTCTATAATGTGGGTAGCTTAATCTCTCTCCCTCTCAATCTATATTTGGAACTTTTTTATATGTCATGGTATCTCTCTATCGCACCACAAGTTCCTGTAATCATGATTTTTTTTAAGAGATGGCATAAATCTTTTTGAAAAAAGCTTATTCAGGGTGAGAGTTTCTAAGAAGCTTAATACTCAAATATTGGAATGTTGGAATACTTTCCAGTCAAGGCAACTATTTTTTTATACCGTCTTAAGAACACAATAAGATGCATGAGGTCCTTTTCTCATGAGGTCAACTTTATGGACTTTCCTCCTCATGGCCTCGCAATACCTGATTGACACATTCTTTACCATTTTTTCAGAGAAACTAGTTAGATAGGAAATTAATAAATTAAAATAATTATTATTGTTACATTGATGCAATAAAATCATTGATGAATTAATTTCATAGATGCCTTAATTTTGATTGATGCATCAATAAGAAAATCACTAATGCAATAATTTCTGCTATCTCACAAATATTTTTATAGAGGTTGAATAGTTATGATATTACTTTTAATTCTAATGGTAAATTACTTTTTGTGTCAGCGCTTTATCTCCCTAATTGCATATCTTCTACGTTTATTAAAAAAATGTTTTTTAATCATATCTGAGACAAAAATATTGGTACACAAAATTAAGCCTCTTAAAATATCCATAATATTAATTTTCTAATGTTTTCCAATCTGCTATATTTTATTCTTTTATTAAACAAACTTATGTGTGTCTTAATTAAGGGAGCTAATAAAATTATGGGTTCCAGTGGGGACAATGTGCTGGCCTCTGCGATGACTTTGAGCAACATCAACAAGCAATAGAGGAAGTAGATGATTGTATGACTTGTCTCGAAGGGCTAAGCCAAAGTCTAAGGAGACCACCTAGAGAAAAATCTTTGAGTGCTTCATGCTAGTGGACAACTCACGATACATATATTTGAAGTATGTCATGGCATAAACTCCGCTAACAAATTGTATTGGGAATGAAGTAAATACGATAGTAAATGTTTGTTTGCAACATCTATTGACAATTCATCATAAGCTACACTATGAACTCAATGCCAAAGTAAGTTTGCAATGATCTATTGCAAAACTATTTTCCGAAATGTCACTGACAAAGCAGTACTACGCTACCATCACTCTAGAAGGGGAGCCGCATGAGATTATATGACTTATCGTCTATAATGCATTGACATAGTCATTTGTTGTCTTCGAGGGAATTTGATGGGCATGGTGATTTAGAGCATAGATCAACATAAAATACAAAGATAATGGTAATTAAAGAAACAGGCAAGAGAATGTACGCTCAACTAAATGTGTCGTTCATGAATATGTTCAATAATGTGCAATTGTGTCCCCCATGGTAGATGCTTGGACTACAAAGATAATTTAGGCCCTTTTAGGCGTAGCCGCCCATTGGATAGACGCGGAATGGAAGTGCCTGATGGAAATTGTGTGGTCATCAAGCCAAATCACACCACCATGTTGTATTTAAATTCCTTTAATAAAATATTATGTTCATAATTATTCTATTGTGATGTTTATAATGAAGCCCATGAATACATGAAATGACCTACTGAATAATAATAAGATCGTAATATAGTGATCACAACTCTTTAAACATATATTATAAATATTCATATTCAGTGGATAGCCGATTTGTACATCGAGTTATTTAGATAGAATATTACTAATTGATCCTACTTATACGATAAATATAGTTGATGATGTGACTATTAGTGTGATGACACTAAGGGCAGATAACGCCTACTCTTTGGAGAAAGAGTTCACAGAATTGATCCGAAGAACCCCTTAATGATATTATACCAAAGCATCAACCAGGTTGATTCATGTCATAGTTGTATAAGTGATCCATTGACCTGAGATACCAAGACATATCGAGAATGGGTGACTACATTTTGACTACGACTTACGAGCCTCTAATCATGGTATTCAAACAAGTCATAGTTCAGATGTAGTTAGAAGCTCATGGAGACAATGACTCAATCCTTAAAAATGTCGTGAGCCAAAATACAACGGACACGCCCTCCCAATAAGCACGCAGGCCTCTGAGCAGGGAATGCCGCTTAGTTAGGGGCCTAACACCTTCGCACGTTAACAAAAAAAAGCTATAATGTTTCAATCTAATACGTTAGTTAATGTATATATTATGAATATGTTTGTTTCTCTAACGAACTTATCTCGCCGATTTAGAAAAAATACTTTCCAAAATGGGTATTACAGAGGGTTGTGTAATAATCCTTCGCGCGCAGGAGTTTATTTCGTCCGTTGGCGACGACCATCGCTGGTAGGGTTTAGGGTTTTTCTGTCCGATTGTATACGAAGAAAATTTCCTTCATAATCGCCCGGTAGTGGTTGTCAAGCTTAAGGGCTGCCCCTCTTCTTCGAGATTCCAGGTTAATTATCGGAGAAGAATGGTGGCCATGGAGCAGAGCTCTGTCGTCCCCGATGACCGTTTGCGCCACAAGAAATGCGAGATCGAGCCCGAGTTTCAGACATTAAAGGACCTGTTTAAGCCGCATGTCGAGTCCTTCGACTACTTCCTGGATGCAGGGCTTGAGATTGCCCTCATGAATATCAAACCAGTGGAGATTAGTGACTCCGCTCGAACTACGCTGAGAAATATCCTTTCTTTCATCCCCTAATGTCATCTTCTTGTTTGAAATCTCTTGTTTTCTCCTTTACTCGATTATACTTTGGCTTGGGAAGCCCGATTTGCAGGCACCCGAGAGACAGGGCGGCCGCAAGGCTCTGCGGGAACCGCTCTATCCGAACGAGGCGAGCCGTTTGAGAGTTTTCTATCGCCTTAGAATTTTTTTTGCTGTATTTTTGGCCTGAATTATGATTTTTCGTTTGTTTCGGTTAACAGTGCAGGCAATCAGGGGGATCATATCGGGGGAAGTTCACCTCAGAGATTTGTTTTCAGTATAACGAGGGGGTCGTCATTAGAGAGACCATAAGTTTTGGCTACCTTCCCATTATGCTAATGGTGAGTTCGGATGTCAGATGTTTATGTGAAGCCCATCTTTTTCTTGGGTTGGAAATGAAGCAGCTTCTGCATGTGTTTCTGTATATATCTCAACGACTTCCGATCTCGTTTCATGCAGTCAAAACTTTGTCATTTGAGAGGTGCTAACCCGAAAAAGCTAGTTTCTCACAAAGAGGAGGCTTCAGAAATGGGTGGGTAAGTAATTATCCAGTGAAACCTGACCTGATTTTCTCCCATTATCCCTCAAATCATGTTTTAATGTTCAGAATTATTTACCGACGATCGAAATACATCTGTGAACTGTAAGGTTAATCCGAATCGGCCTCTGCTTCTTTTATACGTTGATAGAATATGACATCTGACATATTTCTCTTACAAGATATGTCTTTTAACTTATTTCAATGACGTGTTTCCTCTTCATAAGTCTTGTTCTACTCGTGTCACTGATTCTAATTTTTAAGATGATCTTACTCTCCCAGTTTGATTATAGTTTTCTGATTCTATATTGACTAACATTTGACACACTGAACAATTGAGTAAGCAGAGTTGTTCATTTCACGTGAGATGAGAACGATTTGGTGGGCTTTGGAATCTGTGCTTCCTGGTTTGCACAATTGTAGTGACAAGTGGACCAACGGGGGTTACCATTTCTACGGTGTTGTTTATTCATGCTTTTGTCTTTCCTTATCATTTTTCTCATTCTTGCTTTTCAGCTACTTCATTTGTAATGGGCTGGAAAGGCTTTGTCGGCTTCTCATTTTACCGAAACGCAACCATGTGAGATTAACCTTTCTGTAGCAGAAATGTCATTGATTGATTTAGCTTTCATTTGAGCATGTTGAACCAATATATCATTGCTCTAATTCCCGTTATTTTTATTTATTTATTGCACCTTTGAATTTTTTTTAGCTTTCTTTGATGGTTCACATTTTTCAGCCCATGGCTTTAATTCGAAAATCATTTTGTACTCGCGGGGATGGGTATACCGATAAAGCTGTCGTTATCAGGTGATGTCACTTCTTTACATGTTTTTTCACCCGCGTAAAATATTTATTTTTGTGATCTAATAATGACTTTATTTTTTTACTCTCGGAATCTTCATTGTCAGTTCTTTTGACGTAACCTTTTTGAATTAGATGCGTGAGAGAAGACCAATCATCTGTAAGTGTCAAGTTATACTACCTTCAGAACGGGAGTGCAAGGCTTGGGTTTTGGTAAGGATGTCGGTTATCTTATTTTTAGTCATCTTATTGTTAAGGGTGTAAGTTTGAGAATTACCACATATTTTTCATTCTTTTCAGGATTCAAGGAAGAGAATACCTTCTTCCTGTTGGCATTGTATTAAAGGTGAGTCTCGTGCCATCTCTTTCTATCATTTCTAATGTAAATATTCCGGGAGCTCAATTCCTCACGAAGCTCATGTGAAGGATCACTTTTTATAGATATATTAGGCTGGTATTACAAGGTTAAAAGTTAAGTCCGCTTGGGAGAAGTTTATACATGATTTTAATGAAATAAAGTAGACTGGGAGTCGTATTTTTATCTGAAAATTAGGTCCTGAAATCCTTCTCAAGCCATTGTGTGTCGTTTGTCTCCAGAAATAATATTTTGTTGCACATGATATTTCATTTATTACTACAGTAGTGCTCAATTCCCGGCATACTTATTTCATCAACGAATCAAACTGTCGACCACTGCGTTGTTCGTACACTGTCTTTTTGGGTTGTTTGAAGTAAACATAACCGTAGTAGTGTTGACTTTCATGTGGCGGAAGGTAGGAAATTAATGCATAAGGAAATTTGCCTTGCATCTGTCATATATTCATTTTTGAAACACAAAAGTAGATCTGGTGGAGTAATTTTCTCTTCCTTGGACTTTTATGTTTGAAAGTCAGTATCTTTAGTCTCTCTTTTTTTCTTTCTTTTTCATTCCCGCGTGGGACACTAGCTATAGTGGGGCCAACAAACTTATACGGTACAATATTATTGTTTTGTCCTACTGAATTAGTGCACACTTTTTAATCATTTGTACGTAAATGTATGCCTGGATTCTTTCAAAAAAATGTATGCCCAGATATAGATTATCAATTTTCTCAAAAAAATTTTATTCTCTCCTGAATTTACTGATAAACTATTCTTTGAGAGACGCATTTCAATTGTATGGTTCTATTTATTCTATGATAGGCCCTTGTAGACTCAACCGACAGAGAAATATACGTAAGTTTGACATCATGCTACAAGGAGAACTCCCAGAAAAAGAGGGGAGCAGTTAGTACGCAGCTCGTCGGGGAAAGGACGAAGATAATACTTGACGAAATGAAGGGCTTGTCTCTTTTTACCCGGTCACAGTGCCTTCATCATCTCGGTATGTTATTTTAACCTGCCGTATGGTATTACAATACCGCATCATGGTGTTTTTTTCTTAAAAAAATCATGATGTTTTTCATTTTTACACCTAACAGGATTCATTTCTAATGAATTTAATTTTTTATGACTTTTCCAGGAAACACTTTCCGACCTCTCATGCGTGAATTGGAATCTGAAAGTTGTGCCGTTGTAAGCCAATAAATTGTCTCCCATCTCTGTACACGGCGATTTGCTGGACAAAAATAGTTTCTCCTGCTTATGTTGTGTTCTCTGGAAGAATCCTTTTTGAGTATCCTTACTGTTACTGTAGGCTGGTGATGCTGTGCTCCGAGACTACATCTTTGTCCATCTTTCAAGTAATCATGATAAATTCAATCTCCTCATGTTAGTCACTGCCCCTTATCCCCAATTTTATTTCTGCGCCTTGATTTCATTTGGCTGAAGAACTATTATTGCCCTTCTAACTAATTGTCCTCTTGCAGTTTTATGCTACAGAAACTTTTTGCAATGGTCGATGGCAAAGCTGCGCCTGAAAATCCAGACGCATTGGCCAATCAAGAGGTCCTACAACCTGGACACTTGATTACGATCTGTCTTAAGGTAATAAATGGTGTTCTATCATAAAAAGTATTTGAATCTGTTGAACACCGAAGCATAAACCCTGTGTCTGTTCCCATTTCTCTTCAGTTAAAATGACATACCTGATTCTAAGCGGTTTTTTATTTCTATTCTTGCTGGTATACTAATGTAGCTCAGTCGGTTGACTGGTATGTAAGCCAGTTGTCTTCCCTGTTAATTTTTATTCTCACACCCTAGCCTCTCTGTTCGTGGCTGGAAGAAACACTGTGTGAGCAGTGTTTTATAGAGTCAACTAACCTGGGGTCAACTTGTTGTGGTCAACCAATATACTACTCTCTGGTTCTTTCTTCGTATATTTTATGGTGTTGTCAGGTTATCATACTTGGGAAATAAAAGTGGCACGTCATAAAGAATATGCTGAGAGTGATGATAAGGCAATGCGTGTCCGGAGAAACCATGAAAGTGGAATTGGCGCAGGAGTAAAAGCAGTCATAGAAGTTGAAAATAGTGACTACTTTAATGTCGGGTCTTCCTGAGGAAATTCTTATACCTTCATGGCTCTGTATGCGAGATGAAATTGGTAGAGTTTATCCAAATGATATGAAGTAACAAATTTTAAAAGTCTGGCATAAAAGTTCTCGATTACTCTCTTCTTTCCTCATCATTATCCGTTCGAATTGGAGCTGTGGATCAGATTATTTTGACTAAGTCTATGGAGCGTTAACAGAATGACAACAAACATTTTTCTGATGTTGACATCATTCTATTTTACTAACGATGGATTTGAAAACTGAATAAGATTGAAACTGAGATCTTAGGCTTATTGTTAGTCTGTATTACTTTTATTGTAAGTGGGCCACGGGTTTTAAGTGGCCCTCTGTTTCTATTTTCAAAATTTCTAATTAGATCTGCCAAGGCCCGCTTTAACTAGATGGGTCCAGGTCCACTCTGTGTAAGCCAGTATATGCGCTTTAACTGGTGAAGGCAATACGAAAATAGACTTTTTGATGGTTCTTTTGGGGTTGTGTCAAACCGTAAACAGGTGGGTTAGCTGGTGAACAAAGGGAGGAGGAAGCTGAAAAGGGCAGCAGTTATCGTGCTCCTTCCTCCTGCCCCCCACTCTATTTTGAGCTCTTCTTTTTCTTTTTTGTGTCAAGTTTCCTGCTCCGGCAGGAGCGGGAAGAGAAACAAGAATATGGCAAATAAGTCCTCAACTTCTCATTAACATGATGTGCTGTAAATATACAGATACACAGGTAAGACCGTATGAAAATATAGACTTTAAGACAAGCAATGTTCTTCTAGTAAGATCGGTTTACCCCATAATTAGGGCAACAGTCCGATGTCGTGTTGAGTAATGTGTAGCATGTTACAGTGACGTGCTACTTTTAACATAGTTTAGGTTCTTATTTTGGTCTGGATGCTTTTTACATTAGATTTGCATTTGATTTTCTAATGATAATTTCGCCAATGACAGGAAAAAATCCAAGAAGCTTTGAGCAAATCTAAACGTCTGATTCAAGAAGAGATTGCGAAGCCAAATACGAAATTTGACTTTTTGAACTGTAAGCAACTCTACTCATGACATCAGGTCATGTTTACTTCAACCATCTTCCCCGTGTCCGACTTTGATACATTTTCTTCCTTTTGATTTGAGTAACTTTCTCTTAGCAACAGTATTTAGAATATATTTTCTTTTACATATAACATTTTTGGTAAGATGAAAACATTTTGTGACAACGAAGGGTGTCCTGGGTCTATCAATTTGAGTTCACGTATGATAACAGTAACGATCCATTGAAATAATTCTTCCAAAAAAACAATCCATTGATACGAGAGTAAATATTGTATACATGATAAAATATTGTATACAATTGATAAAAAAAATTGCAGCAGGTGCAAGGGTCTTTGCTCTACCTTTCACAGTTTTTTACCTCCTCTATGTGCACTTTCTGTTCTTCCTTCTTCGCACTCTAGTCTCCTTCCATCCGATCCAGTATCTTGTCTTTTTATGTAATGTAATTTATACTTTTAAAAATTTGTTTGAATCCCTTGAAACAATTCGTAATATACTCATTCTCTTCTCCGCATATTTATCTCTTTGATGTAGTTTGTCATGCGATTCTGTTTTTAAATTTGTGCAGTAGCCCAAGTGAAAAAGATGGTGGACAGAGGTGCTGCAAGTGTTGCGAGATCTATTGAATCAATGCTGACGACAGGAAAGCTGGCTTCGTCGTCAGGGTTGGACTTACCTCAGGTATTATTTCTTCTGCTCTTTACTCCAATGCTTTCTTTCATAAAAGAAGTGATAATAATTTCGAGGGCTGTGTTGCTTCACCAGAATGAAATTTTTGCGAAAATATTTTAGGGTAGAGAGAAAGTTTATTTAGCTTTACTTTGGCGGTGTTTTAATCTAGGTATAGACTGGCACTGTTATCTAAATCATCTGTAACTATATGCTCAATAACCTCAGCTTTATTTGCCCTTTTGGTGCGTCCTGTGACAGAGAGATGGCATGACTATTGTGGCAGAGCGACTCAACTTCCTCCGTTATATATCTCATTTTCGATCAGTCCATAGAGGAGCCGCATTTGCCCGGATGCGCACCACAACTGTGCGGAAGTTGCTTCCTGAGTATGTTTATTTATTTATTTATTTTTAAGCTCACGAAGAATATTGTCTCTCAGTCTGTTCACCTGTTCGCCTTTTAGGTCTTGGGGCTTTCTATGCCCTGTTCACACTCCTGATGGAGAACCTTGTGGTCTTTTGAACCACATGACGTCCACATGCAGTAAGTATTTATTCATGATTTGTTATTTGATATAATGCTTTTTAGTTTTTCTTTGGTCGTTGGTGAGGATTTTGATAAGAATCTTAGAGTTCTTATATGGGAAATAGAGATAGAGAGGGAGTCCGGCAGTATGATGGTGGTCACCAGGAACACAGAGGCAGGGGAAGGGGGCTGGAAAGATCATCGGCAGAGGAAGGAGAGATGCTGATGGAATGAACATTGTGCGGGAGAGAGTCTCGGGAACCAACAAATACTTCTATTACTTGTTGGATTCACTTCAAATAGGGCTGCGCTATTCGAAGGGAAATGCAGGCAGAGGGGTAAATTACTAAAATTGCCCCTATTGGACTGAAATGAAGAAAAGAGTCCCAAGACCTAGATACGGGGAACATATGAGATTTCTTTCCTCTGTGACCTGGTCAGCTGTCAGTTTGTGCAACTTTTTCTATATAGTACTGATCTTGGTCTAACATTTTCTCTTCGTCATCAATGCTGGCTGAATTTTAGGGATCACCTCCAATTATGATTCACAAGGGGCTATCAAAGACTTTGTAAAGATACGAATGTCTATTACTAAAGCTTTAGTCGGTGTTGGCATGACCCCATCACTCCCCCGACTGGAGCGGGCCGGTCCTCCCGATGTACTATCTGTTCTTCTCGATGGGTGTGTTGTGGGATCTATTTCTTCAAGCAAAGTCGAGAAGGCCGTTGAATGTATTCGGCTGTTAAAGCTCTCTACGTTTTCTGGGGTGCGTTTGAGATTATTATATAGATTAGAGTTTATAATGCGGACTCTATGAATATATGATTTTACTAATTTTGATTGTAGATTCCTGATGATCTCGAGGTGGGATACGTACCTTTGAGCTTGAGTGGGGCGTATCCCGGTCTGTACTTATTCACTTCTCCATCTAGGTTTATTCGGCCTGTAAGGAATCTTTCCCATGACTCTGGGGGGGATGCGGCTTTTGAGCTTATTGGTCCCTTTGAACAGGTGATTTCCTTTTTATGGACTCTTGTCAAATTGGTATGAATTTATGAGAATAAATATAAATAATTGACTTTCTTTGGCTTTACATGTAGACATTTATGGAGATTAAATGCGCAGATGGTGGAGATGGTGGGAGGAGCGAGTCATTTCCTGCTACTCATGAGGAGATACATCCGACAGGATTTCTTAGTGTTGTTGCCAATCTGACGCCATGGTCCGACCATAATCAGAGCCCCCGTAATATGTACCAATGCCAGGTTCGTCTAAAATTTTAATCTCATCAGATTTTTGGTCAAGTTGTTCCAATCTTGTCGTTCTTGTATATTCTTGTTGCGATCCTTACGTAAACCAGCGATCAAAACAATAATGTTGTCTAAGAAACTTCAAGAATATATCGATAGCAATATTTCCGTCCAAGAATTCATTACAAAACAAGGACCAGGGAAGAGTACATAGAAATGAGAAAGCCAGATGATAGCACAGGCCGAAATTGCCACTGAATCTACTCCTCTCCAGAGGCACCGGATTGGGAGGATCTCCTTGCTCCATCCAGAAGCTGACGCTCCTACATTGGAATTCAAGAAAATGATTCCTAGTCTATTCTTTCCCGCCTTTTACAAATCTCAACTCACTCGTGCCTGGGTGGTCACTCATGTTGAATGGTGTCTCCTTTTCCTTTCATGCTAGGTTCTGGGTAGAACCTTAGCTAAACTCTTGTTTTATTTTCTTTCCACGAATTTGTATCTCCATTATTTCTGACTTCTGGTGGTTATTTATTTATCTCTCTTGACTACCGAGAAATTCTGTTTCAGAGTATACTTTTTCTTGTGAATAAATATTTCTATTTGTTTCTAATGACCATGCAATGTTGGGCAGATGGCGAAGCAGACAATGGGCTTTTCATCCCAGACTGTGAATCATCGTGCTGACAACAAGCTCTACCATCTTCAAGTAAATCTTCTTCCGTTCCCGAATGTTTGAGTGTCATGTTATATGAGTTTATTTATCATAATCCGGTCAAGAGGACAATTCCAACCGGGCTTAATGAACTAATGGAGGTGGATAATGCATTTTTTGGTTAGCCCCCACGCTGTTTATAGAGATTTAAATGGAATGCATACTTTCTTGCAGCATCTCATTATTGCGTTCCTTGAATCTGCCCAACGAATCAAGAATAAATCATGAACCGTATACTCATTGAGCTTTGTGACGATTTGCATAATTTCCCTTGATTTTGGGAAATTAAAATATAAATATCTTAATAAAAGTTAAAATGTCGATACGACTATTTCCCATTTAAAGATTCCCATCTCCAGAGACCTATTTTCATTTGTTATTCCGTATTTTCCTCATTTTCTGTTCGTCACGAAATTTTTCCGTAAGTAATTCGTGTCGATTGTCATTGATGTAGACCCCTCAATCTCCTATTGTGCGGACCACGGCATATAGCAAATACTTCATAGACGAATATCCATTGGGAACAAATGCAATAGTCGCTGTATTGGCATACTCAGGGTATGCCTCTTCTTCCTTTTTATTCAATTGTATTCCATGTTCAATGAAAATTAATTTCTTCAAAAAAAATGTACAATGCTAATGTGGTTTGGATACACTATTTAATTGAGAAACGCACTGGATTTGCGTTTGTAGGTATGATATGGAAGATGCGATGATCTTGAACAAGTCATCCGTTGAACGAGGGCTCTGCCGTGGGCATATATATCAGGTATATTTATTGAGAATCTGCGTGTACAGCCGATTTCATGTCGATTCTGACATAATTAACGTCTCCTTTTTCCTTTATATTTTTATGCGCAGACTGAAACAGTTGACTTGACCAAGAAAACTGATAAATCAACTAAGGTGCTAGAGATATTTGCCAGAAGCAATCATCCAGAACACAGGGCAGAGCTCGATGCAGATGGCCTTCCCTATGTGGGCCAGGTTGGACGCTGCCCATTGGCACTGTGATAAATCATATTCGTCATCAGGCCGTTCAAAGTTCCTAATGTTTTGTTTCATCCATGTAGATTATAAATCCAGGCAACGCATTATATAGTTCCTGCAGTACGTTGACCAACATCCCTTCATCAACGAATTTGAAGGGCTCAGAGCCTGCTTTTGTTGACTATGTCTCTCTTGATGGTTCAACTAAGAACCATTTACAAAAGGTGATTATCTTTCTCTCTTACATTGCCAGATCAAGATCAAAGAAATATAAAGCCAGTTTTTTTGTCTTTCTAGTGTTCTGAAATGTGTTCTTGCAATGATTAATCTCTGCTTGATCAGGTTAATATACGACTCCGTCGCACCAGAAATCCAGTGATTGGCGACAAGTTCAGCAGTAGGCATGGACAGAAGGGAGTCTGCTCCCAGTTATGGCCGGACATCGACATGCCATTCTCCGCGGCTACTGGGATGCGCCCTGATCTAATCATCAATCCCCACGCTTTTCCCTCTCGGATGACCATCGGCATGCTTCTGGAATCGATCGCAGCGAAGGTATCAATCACCATCAAAACCTTGCTGCATCAACAAGGTTCTGCATTTGTGTCCGCAGATGGTGACGAATTCGTCATCCAAAAACCTCTCATCACTGTCGTCATGATTCATAGCTTTCGTGATGGTGGCAGTTTTGTCATCATCTCTTGTCATCTGAGCAAGGTTATCAAAAGGTTGACGACGAGACAAAATTGTCATTGTCATCCTGGCGAGGACAGGAGGCGACAATGGGGACAATTGTGTGACCGTCAATCTGGGGAGTAGAGTTTGGACAGGACAAATGCACTGTGCAACCCTTCCTGACCAAGATAAAATTTAGTCATCGTCATTGTCATTCCAGGGAGTAGAGTTTGGACAGGACGTACGCATTGTGTGTCCTGTCCTGCCCCAGACACAATTTAATCATCGTCATCGTAATAATAGGGAGTAGAGTTTGAATGCGTACCAGGCCCTTCAGGATGTATCCTGCATCCCACCCACCCTCATCCCGGGGGACCCCGGTTCATGCCTTGGGTCCGGTCCCACAGCCCTGGATGCTGGTTTGGGAGCCGAAACTTTTCTGAAAAAGACGAATAATGGAGACGATGACAACTCGTCATCGTCCTCTCGTCCTTATCTTCTGTAACTGTGACCACTTCTGTTTCTTCAAAAAAAAAACTGTGACCACTTCTGAGCTCGTTCCTCCACTATTTTTTGCAGGGGGGAAGTGCCCACGGGAAGTTTGTGGACGCAACTCCCTTTTCCAAGTGCAAAGATTGCAATGGTGAATCAGAATCTCTCCATGATTATCTCGGTCGTATGCTGACCTCCAAAGGCTTCAACTACCATGGAGTAGAGGTCATGCACAGCGGCGTCTTTGGAGCAGAGCTCCCCTGCCAGATCTTCATTGGCCCAGTGTACTACCAGCGGCTCAGACACATGGTCTCCGACAAGTTTCAGGTCCAATTCTGTTCTCAAAAAAACAAACCCATTCGTCATTCGTCCTGACCGCAGAACCGGAAAATCCAAGGACCCTGCGGGTTCTGTTCCGTCATCAAATCCATTCCCATTGTAAGGATCTGGAACGGATGCCGTATATTTCATCCTTTCCATCCATGAAAGTCATCAGTCATCTGTCCTGACAGGGCGAAAGCCTGCGGTCCTGTTCTGTACTGTTCTATTGCATTATTGTGCGCCTTTGTTTACACAGTTTAAGACCATCTTCCGTCCCTTCCGTCATCAGTCTGCTCAGTCTCCCTGGCAGGCCTTCCCATTGCGTCCACCCTCTTCCACTCTGTCTTCCGTCCTTGACGAATAAGTCTGTCATCTGAAGAAGTTGATCAAGATCTGGGTCTGTGGGCAGATGACAAAGGGAATAAGTCTGTCATCTGTCCTGATCCAGAGGGAAATCAGAAGAAACCCTTACCCATACCCATTCTGTCCTCATCCATTTTTGTTCAGCCAATTTGGACACTGTGATGAAACGGCAGGCGCCTGTAACTTCAGATTACTGAATTGAAGACCCATTCAGTGGTTAAATCCATGAGAAATTCATAGGGATTTTGTCGTCCTGTCAGGTGCGATCGACGGGAGCGGTGGACCAGGTCACCCGTCAACCAGTCGGTGGGCGGAAGAGGGGTGGAGGGATCCGGTTTGGGGAGATGGAACGTGACTCGCTGCTGGCGCACGGTACTGCGTACTTGCTGCACGATCGTCTTCACAGCTGCTCAGACTACCACATAGCAGATGTTTGCCGGCTCTGCGGCAGCGTCCTCACGGCAACAACAATCCAACGGCACAAGCGCGCTGCACCAGAGATCGGCGGCCTCCCGCCTGCTCGAGCTCCCAAGAATTTTGCGTGCCAGTCCTGCAAAACAAGCGCTGGCATGGAGACAGTCGCCATGCCTTACGTCTTCCGGTATTTGGCCGCTGAGCTTGCAGCCATGAACATCAGAGTCTCCCTCAATTTGAAAGAGTGAAGACCATGACTGTTCTTGTGCTCCCGCCAAGATTTTGTCTTTTGACTTGATCAGATATTAATTTAATTAATTCAAATAATTATTTTGTTTTTTAAATTTGGCCTTGGGGGGTTACTATATTTTGGAATCTGCAGGTGTCAACTAAGTCCTAGTAATGGCAGTTGTGTAATCCGAACAAAACAGAACAGTAGAGAACAGAACAATATACTTGTGATATCCTATTATCGGATAACTCAAATCCGATATTCAGATGAAATCGAGATTGTGAAACCCTAGAAGGGTTGAGGGAGAGGAGAAGATCCTAGATTGAAGGAGGAAGAAGATAATGACTTTAGGACCCAAAGGGGTACATAGAGGGTATTTATACCCTAGGAGAGTAAGTAGGAGAGAGAGTACATAATAGGGAAGAAGTCCACACTAACACCCCCATGGCGAAGTATGGATGTCGTCCATGCCGAGCTTGGACACCGCACGTTGAAGCAGGGGCGGGACAGTCCTTTGGTGAGGACATCCGCGCTTGATCCGGAGGCAACAAAGTCAAGGTCGAAGATGCCTTCGTCCATCCGCTCCTTGAAGAAGTAGCGGTTGCGCTCCATGTGCTTGATCTTTCCTGCTGGCCAGGGTTCTGGGCCAACGCAATCGCCGACTTGTTGTCGCGGTAGAAATGGATCGGGCCGAGTACTCCACCCGAAGGTCATGGAGAATGCCGTAGATCCATTGGCCTCGAGGCCCCATCGGCGAGTGCCGGTGCTCGGCTTCAGCAACGAGCGGGACACCTTGTCCTGCTTGCTGCTCTTCCACGTGACAAGACTGCCAAACAGAAAAATGCAG
This sequence comes from Wolffia australiana, assembly GCF_029677425.1. Lineage (NCBI taxonomy): Eukaryota > Viridiplantae > Streptophyta > Magnoliopsida > Alismatales > Araceae > Wolffia > Wolffia australiana. The sequence continues at coordinate 18,984,830 of NC_135836.1, read as the reverse complement.
TACCCAGTCGTGGAGCGATAATCCACAATCGAACCGGCGAAATCAGCGTCGGTGTACACCTTCACTGTCCGATCCGTACTCGTGGGAAGAGCAATCCCTTCCGGGGCAACCTTTAAGATGCGCAAGTACCCGATATGCTGCTGGCGATGGATCTCCGCGGTGAGTGCATAAACTGGCTGAGAAGATTGTGGCGGCTGATATCCGGTCTGGTGCGTCAAATAGAGGAGTTTCCCCACCAGCTGCTGATATCTGGAAGGAATTCACCACAGCGAAGTCGTCCCTGCACCCAACTTCACGTTTGGGTCAATGGGAGTACTGGCGCACACTCCGTCATGCCCGCAAGGGCCAGCAAGTCAACGGCGTGCATCTGCTGAGACACAAAGATGCCCCGGGAGCGTATGCCACCTCAAGGCCGAGGAAGTAGCGGAGAGGCCCAAGGGCCTTAACCTCGAACTCCTTGGCGAGCAATACCAAGGCGAGTCGCCTCTGCAGAATCGGAGCCGGTGATAAGAATATCGTCAACATATACAGCCAGGCTGGAGACGCCGGCGGGAGAATGGCGGAAGAACAGCGACGCATCGCCGTTGCCCTGGGTGTAGCCCTCGGTCTTCATCCCGGCAGAGAACCGTCCGAACCACATCCGCGGAGACTGCTTGAGTCCATAAAGAGACTTCCGCGATCGTGACGGTGCCAGGAGGGCCGAGGCATACCGGAGGTGGCTGCATGTAAACTTCTTCCGTCAAGTCGCCATGGAGAAAAGCGTTCTTCACGTCGAACTGCCGGATACCCGGTGGAAGTGAGCCGCCACTGCCCAGATAAGACGGACGGTGTCCATCTTCGCCACGGGTGAGAATGTCTCGAAGTAGTCCACGCCGTAGGACTGAGTGAACCCTCGGGCCACGAGACGCGACTTGTAGCGCTCGAGGGTGCCATCAGCATGATGTTTCTTGGTGTGAATCCACTTGCAACCCACCGCCCGCTTGCCAGGAGGAGTGGGACAACATCCCAAGTGTGGTTCTTGAGCAGGGACTGCATCTCTCGCCCATCGCCGCTTTCCAATGAGGAGAAGCGATAGCATCGGCTAGGCGGCGTGGAATGGGGTCGACTTCGATGCGAGTGAGAAACAGCCGGTAGGAAGTACTCAGCCGGTCGAAGGAGATATAGTGGGACAGGGGATAGCGCGAGTGCGGGTGCACTCGCGTACCCCCTTCCGAAGGCGATAGGCCATCCCAACTGATCGTCATCATCGGGAGGAGACAGGAAGGATCGTCCGATGGTAGAGCGAAGCAGTGGAGACGGAGACTCCTCGGGAATGGAGAAGAATCCGCGGGAGGGAGAGAGGGCGACTCCCAAGAGGTGTGGATGACGACACACCGGGGAGAGGGGAGCGGGGGAGGGAGGTGTCGGCGGTAGTGGCGGAACCGCTAACGGGGTAGGCGAGGTGGCAAGGATGCCGGGAGGGTAAGGGGAAGTGGAGGAGTGCTCCGACCCCGTGGGAGAAGAAGCCACTGGAATGGAAGGCCGATCAAGTGGGGAGAAACAATGGAGGAGGGCAAGGGAGCAGTGGGCCCGCAATAGGAAACGGCTCTAAGTGGGGAGTCGCAAGAGCCTCATCCAACGAGGCGGGATGAGGGTCACGAAATAGGACTCATGTTCGGCAAAGGTGGCGTTTGCCGAGATGAAATACCTCCGAGAAGGTGGGTGATAACACCGGTAGCCTTTTTGAAGGGAGGCATAACCCACAAACACGCACCGGAGGGCACGAGCGTCGAGCTTCGTGCGGGAAGGAGACGTGTCATGCACATAGGCAGTGCAGCCGAAGACGCGAGGGAGCAGGCCGGTCCGAAGAGGCACGCCGGGGAAGGCCTCAATCATCCGACCAAGGGGACTGTGGAACCCCAAGATATCGGCGGGAATGCGGGTGACGAGTTGCGTGCTCGTGAACACCGCATCACCCCAGTACGACCAGGGTACCTGGTAGTTCAGCAAGAGTGTCCGGGCCGTGGAGGTGACGTAGCCAATGCGACGCTCAGCCATGCCGTTCTGCTCCGGGGTCGCCACACACGAGGATTCATGAAGAATACCCCGTTCGGCAAAGTAGGAGGCAAGATCGGCATTGACGAAATCGCGGGCGTTGTCGGACCGGAATCGCTGAATGCCGCGGCCGAACTGAGTCTGGACGACGGCACAGAAGTGACGGACGGAGGCAGGAACCTCAGATTTCGCCGCCAGCAGGTAGGTCCACGTGTAGCGGGTCGCCTCATCGACGAGAATCAAAAAATAGCGATGGCCCTTTAGGCTCGCCTGTGGGGCCGGTCCCCAAACATCACTATGAACGCGGAAAAACGGCGTCGAGCTGTGGGACATGACGGAGAAGCGTGGATCGTCGATGCTTGGCCAATCGGACAAGCCGCAAACAACGGTCTGTAGGTCTAGTCCAGTACACGCGGAAATAAGCGCTTCAAAGTGGAAAGCGGAGGATGACCAGCGCTGATGAGCCAACTGGAGCCGTGCACGGCGCTGCTCGTCAACCGGACGGAGGCTACGAGGTACCAAGAAGCACTGCGAGCGGCCCCCATCGTCCAACAGCAGCAGCCCATTCTCGCGTCTAATGGCTGTAGTCCGCCCCCCCTTGTCAGAAAGGAACATGCCGTCAGGTTGGAGGTGAAACGAACAAAAAACTGAATCAACCAGACGCTGCGGTGACATGAGGACGGCTCGCAGGTCGGGGACGTGAAGGACGTTGCGGACAACACCGAGGCCGTCAACATAGACTGCCCCGATACCAGCCACGCGGAGACGTCCACCACCGGCCGTGAGAACCGTACGACTCCCACTATGCCTCTCGTAGGATACAAACCGGTCGTTGAACGGGGTCATGTGATCGGTAGCCCCCGAATCAAGCACCCAGGTTGTATCCGAGACCAGAGGTGAGTGGAGAGCCGTATGACCACAGTACCACTGATCAGACACCGGAGAGGAGTACGCACCGAAACCGCCAAAATGGGCGGAAGACTGGGACTGCATGGCGGCCAGCTGCTCGCGGAGAAGGGCCACATCAGCCTGAAGCTGATCCATGGGTGACGTGGAGGACGGAGTGGCTGCGACCATGGCCTTCGGGTCGGCTGCCTTCTTCTTCTCGTTATCTAACTTGCGGCGCGGCAGAACGACTGCGGTGGCGGGCTTGTTGCGAGTTGCATACCATCTGCGGAGGCCGGCGGATCGGAAGTAGAGGCGGAAGAGGAAGTGGAGGAGGAAGTCGATGGCCGAGTGAGAAGAGCCGTCCGAGTCGGGAGAGGGCTCGGCGGAAGCCTGCTGCAGCTGGAAGTGACTTTCCTCCTCCTGGAGTTCCTTGACGAGATCATCGATTGGCGGAGTCGCCGGCGTCGATGGAGCGCGACGGCGAATGTCATCGTATTCTTTGTTGAGGCCGTTTAGGAATCCCGGGAGCGGATGCGGAGTGTATTCTGATAGGACACGGCCGGGTCATCCGTTGGCGGTAGTAGTCAACTTCCTCCCACAGCTTCTTGTGGGCCAAGGCATAGTCCGAAATGGACAATTGGCCTTGACGGAGGTTTTGGGCGCGCTGGACAAGGCTAAACAGCGCCATTGTCGCCATCACGGCCACGATGGCAGCGGCCTGGTCCCAAAAACCCTTCACGATCGTCGGTGCGGGAACTTGTCACGGAACTCGGGAGCAAGAGTGTGAATGTACAGCCAGCCCATGATAAAATTTTCCTCGGCTTCCCATGCGCGAAGTGTGGATGGGTCGGCGGTAGCGGTCCGGCTATGCAGTGTTTGAACAATTGGCGCCTTGAGGTGGTCTCGATGTACCGACGCCGATTAAGGATGTTCGGGCCGCGGAGAAGGGTCGACTCCGGGACCATCGGGAGAGGATGGACCACCTTGTGCGACAGCGGTTCCCGCTGAAAATCAGCGTCGGAAAAATCACTAGCGGCGTCGGCACTAGCGCGGTGCTGGCATTGCCGGAGACGGAGGGTCAACACTGCCGCCCGCCATCGTGCAGGCAGCTGATCGCCGGGGCTGCCGGCGCCGGCGCTGGCTGCTCGGCCGCCGGCCGCTGCTGACTGCCGCTGTCTCGGTCGCTGCTCGGCCAGTCCTCGGTCTGGCGGCTCGGCGGCTGGTCGCTCGGATCGCTGCTCGGGCTGCGGGACCGTCTGCGGGGCTGGCGGCTCGGGCGGCTGGTCCGCTCGGGCTGGCGGCTCGGGCGGCTGGTCGCTTCGGGGCTGCGGCTCGAGCGGCTGGTCGCTTCGGATCGGTGCTCGGCGGCTGGTCATGCGAAGCGAGTCGCTCGGGCTCTGGGCCGTCGGGGGCTGGCGGCTCGGGCGGCTGGTCCGCTTCGGGGCTGGCTGCTCGGCGGCTGGTCCGCTCGGGCTGGCGGCTCGGGCGGCTGGTCGCTGGATCGGCTGCTCGGCGGCTGGTCCGCGGCGCGCGGCTCGGCGGCTGGTCCATTGGCTGCTGCTCGGGCGGCTGGTCCGCTCGGATCTGGCGGCTCGGGCGGCGGTTCCGCGGTGGGAGACGGTCTTGGCAAAAGCGGTGGTCGTCGGTGGAACCAGGTCGATTCTGCAGGAAGTTAGGGTTTCCCTTCCTGCAGATTCGACAGGCTTTGGTTCACCGGAGTTCCGCCGGGATTAGGGTGATGGCAAGCCCTATACTCAGATGCCCAAGGGCTCTGATACCATGTGAAACCCTAGAAGGGTTGAGGGAGAGGAGAAGATCCTAGATTGAAGGAGGAAGAAGATAATGACTTTAGGACCCAAAGGGGTACATAGAGGGTATTTATACCCTAGGAGAGTAAGTAGGAGAGAGAGTACATAATAGGGAAGAAGTCCACACTAACAGAGATAATTTCAGTCACCTGATATATGATATCGAATATCTAATATCTGTCCAGTATGGGATTTTGGGATTTATTGGTTAGGACGTGGCAGATGCCGGTACCAGATATCAGTTTAAAATACGACCCATGTCCCATATGGAAAAAAATTAAAAGATGAGAACATTATAAATTCTTTCAAAGACTACAGTTTAATTATGTTTTCGTATGTTTCACAGTAATAATAAATTATTTTAACATTATTTCAATTTATATGTTGGAAATCAAAACACCATGCCAATATCTAACATCATCATCCATCCCGTGGGACGAAGGCTGATGTCAATATCAAGGTGGATAATGATATCTGATAACAGCACTGTGGCAACCGATATCCTGTACTGTCATCTGATATCCAGATGTTAATAAAGATGGTTATCATCATCTGATAGCAGACTCTACTCTGGGGACAGTAGACTCATGGGATCGAATCAAGTTGAATCCATTGATTCATGGTCAGGTAAGTCAAATAATCAGAAGACAATTTAATCCCCGCATGTGAACAAGAACAAACTGGATGACTAGGAATGGGTTGTTATTCAAGCAGATTTTTCAAATAAATTTGATTGATTCAATTCAAAATGTCCGGAAAACACTCAAATATGATGGGGACCTCTAGGACCTGCTGAATCAATCAATCAACAAGGCAGGATGACGATAATTCGGTCGCTTAAAGTGTGCTGATTGATCTGCTGAAGAGGTTCTAATTACCATCAGTGGGCTATCTGGTGTGCCTATCAACCAGAATGAACCAGCAGGATCTGATCTACCCATTAAAAAAGTTATCTATTTTTTCAATCTATCATACTTCGACAAAGTGAAAGCAACCAGCATTTCTAATTATTTTAACTTTCAATCAATTGCTGTACCCGTAGCGCACCTCCATGCTGACACCTAATGAAGGTGGGAAGAGCTCCGCGCATTCCATGCACCACCACTGCGGCTGGGGTCCAGCATGCTGCTGGCACGAGCAAACTTTTCCAAGCACTTCCTAGGTATCACTCATGTATTTTTTTCTTTTACTGCTCCCTGGGCGTGGGCGAGCAGGGTCCGTGTGTAAGTGGGACATTTATGCTCGCTCCACGTCTATAAACGCTGATGAAAAATCCGCTTAATAAATAAAAAACCCCCTGGGTGGTGTCCAGGGCACGACTGGATCAGTCTGCGAGCACAACCTTGGGGTTGGCCGTACCTGGCACTGTATTTTTTGCCAACATAAAAAAACTTTCAATTGATTGTTTTTTTTCTCTCTTGAGTCATTATTTTATAAATAGAAATATGATATTTATGTATTTAGATCTAATTATTCATTCGAATCCCATTTAAAGATTGGGCCCAATGGTTGGATCTTAGACTGAAACAAAATACATACTTCATGTATTGTGGACTGGATTTGGTAAATTAACTGCTTGATCTAATCTAACATTTGAAAAATCTGATCGAATCCCAAAACCCTAGCTGCCAAGCTCATTACCATGAACATCAGTCTCCCTCTGTTTGAAACGGTGACCATTCTTATGTTCCCTTGAATATTGTCTTTTGATAGGTGATAAATTAATTTTGTTTGAATTAAATTTTAGCCAAAAAATTCAGTTTTGGTAGATATAATTGTTAGGAAGATGTGAAATGTATAAAGTTTGAAGCAATTAAAAGCATGTATTTTGAATGAAAAAATATAATAAGTTAAAATCAATAAATCTTCATTCTCATCTAGTTCAACATACCAACTCATCCTTTGCCCGCTATTTATGCGGTATCCAATATTAGACAACCTATGTCTGATATCCAGGTGAAGTTGAGGCAATTTCAGGTACATGATATCGGATACCGAACTTACATGGAATTTTGGGCCTCAGGTCCATGATCTGAACTTGATTGTGTGCATTCATATGGAGGCAAAGATGGCTCTAAAAATAAAATAAATTATAAATCCGAAAACATCACCTTTGCATGAATCAACTCTATGATTTCTTCACTCCTTGAGTGGACATTTTCAATCTGATCAGATGTCCCAACCCCAAAGAATATCCTCTAGATCTTCAGAGTGCTTCATCTCCTCTTCATTCCATATATTAGGCTGCCAAAAGTCTAATTTCCTCTCCATCTAGTCTTCAATGGAAGCAACCCTCAAGAACACAAGAGGAAAGGCACTCAAGCTAACTCACATTTGTATTGAATGAGGGTGCTCCTTCTATTTAAAATTTATGGGGAAATTTTCATAAAAAGTCTCACAAAATTCCTTGTCTCTAGAAACATATAATAAAAGCTGCCTAACTAATACTCTATCCACCAATGTCCAAAAAACTTGTGCGTATGACCCTCTAGGCCCATGTACTTTTCTAGTTAATAACTTTAATGTCATAATTGTTGGACCATTAAAACATTTATTGGGTCAACCTTATTAATTGAGTATATCACATATGGATTCATTAATTAACCCAATGGATTGATTAAGTAGCATACTTAGATGAGTTAAAATGTAACCCAATCAATTGGTTTGAATGTCAACTCTCTCATGGAACCTTTATCGTCACAAGTTATGATGAATGTATAACTCTTCATCTGAATGACTCCTCATTGACTTAGGGTATGGTTAACTATCCAACCCAAATCAGTCATTCTAATTAATACTGATGCATTATATAATCATAAAATATCACATTATCCAATATTTCCTATATAGCTACATTAGCTCCCTTAAGTCAATCTCATCTAATACTAAGGGCGGACAATCCCATACTAATTACGCAATCACAATTGTAGACTTGTTTCTGCATAAGAGTAAGGCCATTCTGGAATCTCGTAATTAGATACTCATATGTCATAGTCAAAGCACAAATGTCCATACACATGCTCGTGAAATAAATCATGACATGAATCAACCTGATTGATGATATCACTTAAGTAAACTATTTTGCCAAAGAGCACCCAATGTCTCCACACTATTATTGGTTATGGGATCGGTCATAATCATAGTATGACTGGGACTAAGTGCTATTCTATTCGGACATGTTTAGAACATATGTCTCATATCTAAGGACCACTTACGTGATCATTACAGGAATGAACCTGATTGATGATGGGTATAACATTACATTTTGATTTATTTCACGAGCATCTTCTGAATAGGAATGATTATAACACATGTAAAAGACAAATGATCATCATGTTGTGATCCCAACACAATTCACCTAGTCATTTTATGTTTTGATGGACTTCGATCCTAATCATAACATGTTCACCATAGTAAATATAAAATGTATCAAAGAATATGGAACAAGATGTGCAATATGAGATTAGCTTAAGGCCACATACATTTCCAGCAGGACTGATTTAAAAAATCTTCCTAATATCATATATGATGATGGGTATCTTAATAGCCAAGACATGGTGGATGATGGTACCATACATCAGAATCTGACATCCAATTATCAAAATCTGTCATGTCTTGACCACTAGGATTACTTATGTGCCATAGTCTTGTGCCGTTGTTGTTATTGAATGTATTTACCAAAAATATAAGGGGTTCCTTTATTTACTAATTTTACCCAAATTAAAATAAATTAAAAACTATATATATACCCCTAACATATATACTTTTTGGGAATTTAATTTTATTAAAATTTTTTCTATCTCATATAGTTGGTAATAGATTATACCAACACTTGTTGACCCATGTCGTGGTAATAGCTGAAATTAATATTGTCTTATAATAAACTTCTCTATTTTATTCCAACACATTTATTATATTCTCCTTTTTTTAGAAATATTAACAACATGTGAGCTCATTGTCATCTTCTTCATCTCAGGATTATGCTGAAATCATTAGAGTATTACCGCTATATGAATTTACATCCTTTATTACCTCTATCTTAATTATGACGAAATTGGTACTTTTGTAGATTTTTTTTCCTAATTTTTAAATTTATGGAAAAACTGGGATGAGATAATTCCACTAAAATACTCATGATGGTTTGAAATATTTTATTTTACCTTCGCTCTTTAAAATTATGTAGGATTTAAAATATAATTCATATACTGATATCATATGTGAAAGTCATTTTCAGTGAAAAGAAAAGTATAAATTGTCATCATACTCATGAATTTTGACGTATATTATTTGGCGGAAATTAATGCTACAAGATATTTGACAGTGGATGGCTTTGGCCCCCACAATATGTTTTGCCACATGCATCCTCATGTTCTCATGTATCCTCCCAAATGTGACTTGGAGTGGTACATACCTACCAGATGTGTTCATAATTCTGAACATCATGAGATGATGATCTCACTTATGTGCATAATTCTTAAGGATATACTTGGAAAAAATAAAAATAAACGAGGAAATGATTTTTTTAAAAATACAGATTAATATCTATGAAAAATCTAAGAAGAAAAAAACAACGTAAAGCGGTACTGTAGCAACCGATATCTGACATATAGTGCACGATCGTCCAGGACTTGGATGAAGGACGGGACGGGACGAAGATCATCTTGTCTTATGTCCCAATTATTAGAAGTTAGTCTGAATCGTCCTGTCCAGAGTTCGTCCCGTCCCAAATATTTTTGTCCACTCCTGTCCGGTCCAAAAACTTTCCCATCCAAGACATTCTCGTCAAGTCCCACATCCGGGACGAGAAAGTGCATTAGGCCCCTCGGAATTTAACACGTGGCACAACACGTGTCTACTTCCAGCTGGAGCTCTCAGACTGATACATGACTAAAGTTCTGGATCGTCCCAGACGTGGACGATGGACAGGACGGGACAAATTTTGTCCCGTCCAACGTCCAGAGTAAGTTCGGGGACGAAGGACGGAACAGTTTTTCGTCCACCGATAAAAAACCGTCCCATCCAATCACACGGGGACGGTTTTTCGTCCCATCCAGTCCTCCCGGGACAAATTTTCGTCTCGGCCCTCGTCTCGGAAGAAAAAAGCCCATTTTATATATTTAATATACCAATATAGATTTTTTCAAGTTTTTTAGGGAATTACAGAGGAGAGAGAATGCAAAGGGACATATTTACAATTATTTCTGAGCGACGTCAGTTTGCATACATGTAAAAATACAGGGACTTTGATACAAATTGTTATAGCAAGGCCAGGTGGCAGCATCACAACCATCGGATATGAATCTGTCAGTTTTCCGTCCAGATTCGTCCGTCCATCGTCAGAGACATCCGAACAGAAGGTTTTTTCGTCCCATGGGATGAAAACCGTCCCGCTCTGTGGTCACCGGAACAAATTTTCATCCTGAAATTCGTTGGTACACTGGGACGGGACGATTTTTTCGCTTCGGGGCAAAAAAATCGTCCCATCCACGTCCCTGCACTATATTAACATGACTCCCACAGGACGCAGAAGCCGTCCCGTCTTCTGTCCAATGCTGCAGACAGGACGGTTATTTCGTCCATGGACGAACCAATCGTCTCGTCCGCGGACGGGTGGACGATTTTGTCGTCCACCAATGAACTTACCGTCTCGTCCGCGTCCGTGCACTATCTGACATCGTTATCCGATAACCGGATATCGGTACAAACGGATATCCGGTATAACCCTATACCGGTACAAAAACCAACCCGATATCGTCATCCGATATCGGGAAAACAGCCGAGCGTAGTTTTTTTTCAAGGACTTTGTTTCTGGTTCGTAAAACCCCTCTTCGCAAAGAGCCGCCGTCTCCTTCGAGCTGCAAAACCCAGCGCAGGCAAGGAAGAAGGTAGCTCCCAACGCTCAATCCCAAGGCTTAATCCCAAATCTCGATCCCTCTCCATCTCTCTTGTTCTTTATCATTATCGCTTAATCTTCATTTGGGTCTTGACTTTCTGGGATCGTTTTTTTAGCATTGTTGGTCGGGCATCTTTGATAGCTACTCATTTATGTGCTCCTACATTTTCCCTTCTCTTTTCCCATAAAATCTCCGTAGCTTTTCGGAGGAATTTCGCTTCCCGGTTTCTTGTTCAGTTCTTTGTATTTGGTGAACGGTTAACTCTGACTCCATTGAAGGAGGATTAACTGGGCTTTTATGATGCTGAATTTGAGTGTCGTTTCGTCTCGGATTCTTTCGGTCTTGTCAATGCCCCGATTTATAACTTTCGACGCCATGTGCAAGCCCACGGCGTTCTTATTTTTGTGGAAAATTTTGGTTCTTATTGTTGTCTTTTAGGCATTTAACTGATTCAATTTGTCTTCAGGTTACGGAGAAAACGACTGGAATATTTCTAGTAGCTTTAAGCCGCGGCTGAGTTGAGGCTGACAGGATTGGAAGGGATGGCGGTAGGACTATTTCTTCTTTTTCCTCTATGCCATTGAATTATTATTAGTCGTATTCGTCTTAGTTCGGGTTTTTTGTCATCATCCTCGTTTTCGTACTTCACACGAAGTTTCGCTCTCTGAGTGTTTGATGCATAATTTTTCACGGTTCAGGACTTGTTTTTAATTTGAATTCATTTTATATATTCCTGTTTTGCGAAGACATTTCAGAAAGATTTTCTTTGAAATTTGTGAAGCATAACTATTGCCTCTCTTACAAAGAATTAGAACAGTGTTTCGTGTCGACTAAGTTTTTTTCTTAGCTTCAACTATTTTTCATCCCTGCTATTTCACCCAGTTACTTTTTATTTCATTTTATTTTTTGTTGAACCTTAACACTTCGCATCATTTTTATGCTGATCCGCAGAAAATTAAAAAAGCACCCCGAAACTCCGATCAAGCATCGAAGGGTAATCGGGATTCAGGTTCCCTTCGGGCCTAGGATTTTGATTTCGGTTATTATGTTTTTTTGGTGTAAGATATTAACTCTTGCCATCTTTAAATTGGTGTCTAAACTTAGTTAAAAGCGATGGGACAACGGGCGAAAATATCCCTGCTTCGAAGAAAGCTGCTAAAGAGCACATGCAACAGTTACAGAGGCTTGAAGAAAAGGTTCTTTTTTTATTCTCCCAGATTTCCTCTACATAGATTCAGATAGTGATATTCATAGAAATGGGAAACTTAAATTCGGTGATGTCTACTGAATCATCTGATGCATAGTGGAAATTGAGGATTACAATGATCTTGGCTAATTCTCCAAAAGGATCAACGCGTCAAAAATGCCATTTAATGAAACTTTGAAACCGGTTAATGTTGAGTTTTCTCGTGGGAAGTGGAAGGGAACTCTTGATTAATTAAAAAATAATGATTACTGTTATCACATTTAGCATGACGCTGGAACCTTTTTATGGGATGTTTTCACTGTTATGTATCCAGAAAAGAAAACGACAAGTGACTTATATCGTAGAGTTGAGAGAGTGTGCATGAGGAGACGCAAATATGACCAAAGAGGAAGCGACTCATTTAATTACATTGAGACGATATATACAATCTTATCGGGCCGATTAGTATTTGGCTAATTAAGCAAGTGTACAACTCTTATGTACTACTGCTATGTTTTCCTTAAATTATGTGTAACACTTGAGAAACATGTGCTAACGCAAAACAGAGTCTATCTTATAACATATTATGAATACAAAAATCTGTGTTTACTCTCATCGTTGCATTCTGTGATCAAGTATTTCGTAATTTTTTGATGCAGGATCCAGAGTTTTATCAGTTTCTTAAAGAGTATGACAAAGAACTCTTGGAGTTCAATGACGAAGGGCTCAATGTGAGTGAATAATATATTGTTTAATAAAAAGATTCAAGATATTGATATGATCTTTGTCTGTTTCTTTTTCAGGATGAAGGGGATACTGATGTCGAAGAAAGTGAATCTCAGGTAGGACTTCTACACTTTTCTTTGAGGGACCGAATTCCTTCATATTTATCGTGGCCCCTTTACATTTATCCAGGACGCTGAAGATGCCCTAGACGAAGATGAAATCCCTGGGTTTACTTCTGACGACGTTGAGCTTGACAAGCTTCCAAGAAAACTCATAACGACCGCAATGATTGACCTCTGGTCCGAAGAAATCAAGAACAATCAGAAGCTTAGTGCAATAAGATCATCATTAAGAGCGTTTCGTTCAGCCTGTCATTGTGGGGATGATGATTCGGGCAACATGTCGGGATTTAGTATTGTCTCTAGCGGTGTTTTTAATAAGATTATGGTTCTCGTCCTTGGTGAGATGGACAAGGCACTCAGAGGGTTATTAAAATTTCCCCCCTCAGGAGGAAAGAGAGAAACTGTTCTTGATCTCGCAAACACCAAGTTATGGAAGAAATACGGCAGCCTTGTTAAGTTATATCTGGGGAACGCCCTTCACGTCTTGAATCAAATGACTGATGAAGATATGATCTCATTCACACTGAAGAGACTCAAACCCTCAGCCGTTTTCTTGGCTGCATTTCCCGTGCTCTTAAGGAAATATGTCAAGGTAATGTTACCATTATAATCTGCATTATAGTCTATTTGGGTACATTTCCTGCCTTTTGTTGTAGCTTCTCTGCTGAATAAACAGGTTCTGCTTCATTTCTGGGGCACAGGAGGAGGTGCCCTTCAAGTGGTATCCTTTCTGTTTTTGAGGGATCTTTGCATTCGGCTTGGTGCTGACTGCTTGGACACTTGCCTGAGGGGCGTCTACAAAGCGTATGTCATGAACTGTAAGATTAAGGGGAAACATGCCAGCCCTTCTAAGCTTCAACATATTCAATTTCTTGGAAATTGCGTCGCAGAACTTTGTGGAGTGGATTTGTCCAGCACTTATCAGCTTGCATTTATCTACATTCGCCAATTGGCATCGGTTCTACGGGCATCCATTACTGAGAAACCCAACGTCAATCTTAATGAGAAGAATAAAGAAAAGCCTAGAAAGGGGCAAACAACCGAATCTGGGAGCAAGGTAATTTCTTTCCTTGCCTCATATCTGGCATTGAAAAGGGAGGGGGAGAGATTAATAGTTGTTTTTTTAACCTCCCTTCAATATCTAGTTCTCAGAAATCTACCTTCTCTATTAACCAATGACTGATAAATGTTGAACTCCGTTCGGCTTAGGAGAGTCAATAGAGAGAAATGAAAGCCAAACCCGATTATCAAAAAAGTTTCTAACCCCTTTTGTACGGATAGGAACCCTTAAGGTAAAATTACACAAGAGACTTTATGTCGAACAAGTTACTGGGAAACCCAAAACTCGTCTTTGTTGAAGTCAATTTGCTGTGGATTCGATTATGTTTTTTTATTTCTATCTTTTTGGCGTCCTATGGAAGTTGAGGATTCTGGAGAGCAGTACTTTATTCTTTCTGTGCTTGAAAAACTGCGCTTTCATATTTTACTTACGTACCTCTCTTCGAAGTAAACATATTCTGTTGTAATTATCATTTTTTACATGCTTCCAATTGGTGGCTGAAATTCTGGCTGATGTTATTTTTTCAGAAGGCATACTTGAAGGTTTACGATTGGCAGTTCCTCAGCTGCCTCGAGCTCTGGACTGGAGTAATCTGCGCCTACAGCTCTGACCCAGATTTCCGACTCCTCGCCTACCCTTTGACTCAGATAATTTTCGGGGTGGCTCGTTTAGTGCCAACTGCGCGTTACCTCCCGATTCGACTTCGATGCTCGAGAATGCTTAACCGGATCTCCTCCTCCACTGGCTCGTTCATCCCAGTCTCTCTCCTCCTCCTTGAGATGCTGGAGATGAAGGAAGTCAACGCTCCTCCCACAGGAGGCGTTGGTAAAGCTGTCGATATGTTCACTCGGAAGTTGGTATGAAAATCTATGTTTCTTCTTGTTGATTAGAGATGGGCGTGCGGTGCAGTGCAGAAATTCACCCTCTTTGGGCGAATTTTCGATTGCTCCAAACCGTGGCAAAAAATGTGTTATAAAGGTTTCGAATCTGAGAACTTTATAAACATAGCCATCCACCCACCGTGACTTAGTCAATAACTCATCTTTGAAAAACTAAACGTAGTGTAGACATTAGCCACCCACACACGAATCATGTTTTTATTCTTTTTTAAAATTAAGTAACCGACCAAAACCGTTCATCTGCTCTGCCCCAGACTTTGGGTGCAATCATACCAACACTAATCCACCGGATCCCATCAGAACTCCAAAGTTAGGCATGCTTTGGCGAGAGCATTACTAGGATGGGTGCACCCCCTTAAAACCTTTTTAAAAAAATCTTTTCCCCAAGCAGGCGAATGTTTGACCAGTCCACCAATGAGGTTGCGAGCATTTGGAATTTGGGGCTGAAATTCAAGCCACCCACCACCCAAAGTTTAACTGTGAGAAAGTTGAAGGGTGGTTTGAAATTTTGATTTCTTAAATGGCCTCAAACTGCCCACCAAACATGATCATGACGATGTCTATCATCTAATTTCATATCTGAAAGATGAGCTCAAGTATCGAATTTTTGAAGTTTTTGGTCGTGTGGCATAAATAGGTTGGAAAGCCGACAATGAAGACCCGGGGCTTCCAGGAGGCATGCGTTCTTGCTGTAATTGAGCAGCTGGCGGATCATCTAGCCGAGTGGAGTTATTCCATCGCGTTCTTTGAGCTCTCTTTCGTTCCTCTTGTTCGTCTTCGGAGCTTCTGTAAAACTACGAGGAATGACAGATTCCGTAGATATGTCAAGGAGCTTGTCCGTCAGGTAAAAAAGAAATGCACGTCTTAATTCAACTTTATACTTCCCGTCTTCTACCATGGTTTAATTTTCTTTTTCTTAAAGGTGGAGGCCAATGTACTGTTCACGAATGCCAAACGAGGGTCCACTGACTTGCTGCCTAATAGTCCTGCCGTAGCATCGTTTCTTCAGGTTAATCTTTTTTTTGAAGAAATTCTTAAGGTTAATCTTAGTTTTAACGCCATAAAATTTGTATTGGTGAACATCAACGAGTTAACTAATTTTTATTTTTAAATCAATGAGGTAACTAATCGCGCTTCTCCATAGGCTGAAAAGGAGGCAGGAGCTAGTCCTTTGACAAAATTTGTTGAGACATTGCAACTGAGGGCCCAGCAGAGGGCTGATTCCCTGCAGAAATCTAGGTCTGCAGAGTTATAGATTTTCTTGTTTTTTTTGTCTGAAATTCATCTTGATTTGGATTGGGCTGTTCTATACTTTTCTGACATACTGAAATACACTTTTCAGCCTTCTTGTGGGAGAGAAATCTTCAAGATTTAGCAGCCGCAGGGCTTCTGGCGAATCCGAAGAGGACGAAGACGACGACGCAACTGACGGAGAAGATTCAGCCGACGAAGCCGGCACCAAAGTTTTCAATTCTTCCTGGTTGCCGAATCCCAGGTACTCTACCTAATTCTCATCTCTCTCTCTTCTCTCTCCCATCTTCTGAACATATTTCCTCCATCATCTCTTCTTCCATCTTCAGTCAGATACGCTTTCTAATCGATTGCCTCTCTGCAATGGGTACATTGTCTCCAATGGGTGCAATATTTGGCATCTCTCTCTCCTCAATTATCTCTTGCCGCTATCCTCACCATGTGTAGCATCTCTCTCCATTATCTCCAGTGTACCTATCTCTCTGTCTAACATATTTGCATATATTTCCACCATCAAGTACTCTATCTACTCTCCATTATATCGTTTGGGTCTCTGTTTTATCTCTCTCTCCTCCAAACGGATGACTCCATGGTGCATACATCATATGACATGATGACTTTGTTCGCAGGGATGGAGAGAAGAAGCAGGGCGAGGAGGAGAAGAAGAAGAAGAGCAGAACAGTAGCGGTGGAAGATGACGTGGTGGAGGACCTTATCCTCAGCTCGGACGACGACCAACCCCCGGACGAAGACCTCCACGTGTCATCCGAAGACGATGACCACGACGACCAATCCCACGTGGAATTATCCGTTCAGAAAAAAAGAAAAAATCCCCGCCGTTTGGGGCCCACCAAGAGAAGGAAAAGTCAACATCGCAGACTTCCCCAGTAAACGGAGAATTACACAAAACTCCCTGACCAAGTTTTGCTCTTATCTTCTCTGCCCAACTCAATTCTAACCACTCGTTTCCCGCCTTCTTCATCTTCTTCGTCTTCTTCTTCTTCCTTATCTTCTTCTTCTCGCCATAGCCAGATCGCCATAGCTCGATCTTGCGCCGGAGCTTCAATGGCGGCGACGTCGGCTACCTCGTCTCTGCTCAGCTCCTCGATCTTAGCGGCGCCGCGTCAGGCCATGTCCGCGACTGTTCATAGGTCCGTCGGATTGAAGAGGAAGCCGGTGAAGGCTAGGGTTTGCTGCGAGGCGGCGTCGACCTCCACCGCCGATCTCTCCTCCGATGTCGCCGCGGCCGCCGCCGAGATCGCGAAAGTCGGGGCTAGAGTGAGAGTGAAGGCCTCCGTCAAGGTTTTCCATGTCCAGAAGGCCCCCGATCTCGAGCTTCAAGGCCTGGAAGGCGTGATCAAGCAGTACGTCGGGCTGTTTAAGGGCCAATCCATCTCCGCTAATCTCCCGTTCAAGGTCGAGTTCAACTTCCCCGACGGAATCGACGGCCGGCCTGGCCCGATCAAGTTCCTCGCTCATCTCCGCGAGGACGAGCTCGAATTCCTCTCTTGAGTATTTTGATCGAGCAGGGAGTCTTTCTTCTTTTTCGCGCGTAATGCTTGTATGATACCTTGAATTTCACGTCCAACAAAGGGGAATTTGGGAAGAGAGTCTGTTCGAAACCCTAATTTGAGAAATCTCGCCTGCAATTTCGCCAGCATTCTATAAAGCCAGAGCTGCTGTGCCTTCTTCTCTCTTCTAGGCAGAGAGATGAAGTTCAAAGCTTTTCTCACGGAGGAAGGTGTCAACCTCCTCGACAAGCGTAAGATTGCCTTCTTCTTCTACTTCGTCTGTGTTCTTCGTTTGATTTGCAGATGATTAGGTTTCTTGCCGGCTCTCGACAAGGTGGGGAGGGTCTGCCTCGTGTACTTCACGAGGAATCACGCCATGTTCCTCCACAATCTCCTTAACGGCGATGGCGTCCAGTGCGTGGCGCAGTTCGACAAGGATCTCCTCTTCAGCGATTACCGCATCTCCAGCAAGAACGACGACAAGATCGTCTTCTCGCTCGATCTCGCGCTCCTCCAGCGCGCTCTCCGCAGCGCCGTATCCATCCTCCATAGCCAGGGAGGTTGCGATCCATCGGAGACCGGCGATCTACAGAGATCTCCTCGCCAGGTTCAGATCAAGCTCCTGAAGAAATCTCCTCCCGGATCCCAGCAGCCCAGCCCCTTCCTCTCTTTCGAGACCAAGGTAATCGAAACCCTAATCGCGCCAGATCTCAAAACCCTAATTCCTCGGCGTTTAGGGCTACAAATCCGCCGTGGTCCACGACGTTCCCATCTCCAGACCTCTCTCCAAAGACGATGTGGCGGAGCTTCAGGGAGCTCTGGACATGGCGCAGCAGCTTCCTCAGGCAAATTTCTCGCCAATTTCCTGATCTTATTGTTGGTCGAGGATCGCTTCTCTGGAAATCTTCTCTTCTGTTCAGACTCTGGTTCAGATTCCCGATCTGGGTCAGCTGCAAATCCTGGTGGAGCGTTTGAAGAACGTGGGTGAATTGCTGAGCGTGTCCATCGCTCAGTATGGGGACCTCCATCTTCAGGTCTCCACTGGTCTCGTCACTCTCGGCTCCGAGTTCCGCAGGCTTCGAGTCCTAGGAACCCGAGGTAAACCCTACTACGCATAAAATCATTCATCTCTCTTTTCTCTCTCTCTATTTCTCTCTGTATACATATATATAGCTATCTGTATCTGTATCTCTATCTGGATCTGTATCTCTCTCTCTATCTCTATTTCTAATCTATTTTTATCACTATCTCTATCTCTCCCTATCTCTAGTTCAATCTCTATCTCTCTCTTTATTCCTATCTGTATCTGTATCTGTATCTCTATATCTCCCTATCTCTATTTCAATCTCTATCTCTATCTGTATCTGTATCTCTATATCTCCCTATCTCTATTTCAATCTCTATCTCTATCTGTATCTGTATCTCTATATCTCCCTATCTCTATTTCAATCTCTATCTCTATCTCTATTTCTATCTCTATCTGTATCTCTATATCTCCCTATCTCTATTTCAATCTCTATCTCTATCTCTATATCTATTTCTATATCTATCTCTATCTCTATATCTATCTCTCTATTTATATATATATATATATCTCTATATCTCTATTTCTATATCTATCTCTATATTTGTATCTCTCTTTATATTTATATATCTCTGTCAGTATCGGTCTCTATCGCTGTCTCCGTCTCTATCTCTATCTCTACCTGTCTCGATCTCCATCACCATCTCCATCTCTATCTGTCTCTATATGTATTCTCTATCTCTATATGTATTTCTCTATCGTTATCTCCATCTCTAGTACTATTTTCCATCTCTAGGACTATTTGTACTATCTTTATAGACTCTCATTGTGTCTCTATCATTATCTCTATCTCTAGGCTTATTCTCCATCTCTATCCCTCAAGGTCTATTTATATTTATTCTCCATCTCTATCTCTCACTCTCTCTATCTTTATCTCTATCTCTAGGCCTATTCTCCATCTCTATCCATCTATCTCTATTACTATTTCCATTCTTTATATCTATCTCTCACTCTTTCTCTATCTTTATCTCTATCTCGATCCCTCTATCTCCATTTCTATTCCCATTCTCTATATCAATCTCGCACTCTCTCTTTCTTTATCTCTATTTATATTTCCATTCTCTATATCTATCTCTCACTCTTTCTCTATCTTTATCTCTATTTTTATTTCCATTCTCTATGTCCAAGGCCTATTCTCCATCTCTATCCCTCTTTCTCTATCTTTATCTCTATTTTTATTTCCATTCTCTATGTCCAAGGCCTATTCTCCATCTCTATCCCTCTATCTCTATCTTTATCTCTACTTTTATTTCCATTCTCTGTCTAAGGCGTATTCTCCATCTCTATCCCTCTATCTCTATCTTTATCTCTATTTTTATTTCCATTCTCTGTATCTAAGGCCTATTCTCCATCTCTATCCCTCTATCTCTATCTTTATCTCTACTTTTATTTCCATTCTCTATATCTAAGGCCTATTCTCCATCTCTATCCCTCTATCTCTATCTTTATCTCTATTTTTATTTCCATTCTCTATATCTAAGGCCTATTCTCCATTTCTATTCCCGTTCTCTACATCAATCTCGCACTCTTTCTCTTTCTTTATCTCTATTTCTATTTCCATTCCCTATATCTAAGGCCTATTCTCTATCTCTATTCCCTTCCTAATTATAAATCTCTACTCATCTCTCACTCTTTCTCCATCTTATCTCTATCTCTCTCTGTCTTTATCTTCACCTTTATTGTTATCTATCTTTCTATCTCTCTTCCTCTATCTTTTTCAGTATCTCAACATGTCTCTTTACTCTATCTCTATTTATCAATCTCTATTCATATCTCTCACTCTTTTTCTATCTTATCTCTTTTTCTCTTTTTTTTTATCTTTACCTTTATTGTCATCTATCTTTCTATCTCTCTTCCTCT
Source organism: Wolffia australiana (assembly GCF_029677425.1). Taxonomy (NCBI): domain Eukaryota; kingdom Viridiplantae; phylum Streptophyta; class Magnoliopsida; order Alismatales; family Araceae; genus Wolffia; species Wolffia australiana. Next base: position 18,964,507 of record NC_135836.1, on the reverse strand, counting down.
ATCTTTTTCAGTATCTCAACTTGTCTCTTTACTCTATCTCTATTTATCAATCTCTATTCATACCTCTCACTCTTTCTCTATCTTATCTCTTTTTCTCTTTTTTTTATCTTTACCTTTATTGTCATCTATCTTTCTATCTCTCTTCCTCTATCTTTATCAGTATCTCAACATGTCTCTTTACTCTATCTCTCTCTATTTCTATCTCTACCTCTACATCTATCTCTGTCGCTATCTCTATCATCTGTTGATCTCTACCATGGTTCTTCTAGCGGATGCGCCTGCTGGAGATCACAAGCTCACTCCAGAGTCGCGAACAAGGCTAGCCATTGAACGCGGGGAAGCGCAGTCCGTGGTCTGTCATTCCCTTCTTTTTCTTTCCTTGTGATGAATTTTCATAAACTAGTGATGAATCTCTTACCAATGTTTGTTCGGTTCCATGGCAGCAAGTGAGCATGAAGCACTTATCCAGGAGCCTCCAGTGCCATTTTGCCAAGCCTGACTGTGCATACTATGGTATGAATGCACAATATCTGAGGTCTCGATCAATTTTTTTTTAAAAAATCTATAGTGTGGGGGATTTGCAGGGATTGCTCCTCAAGGTGCATGCTTGACTGTGATTTATCAGTTCTTCTTGCCGGGGACAAGACAGATGGATAAATCTATCAGCTTATACTGCCGGCTTCCTGTCCTCGAACCGGGTTATGGATGAACTGGGTATTGTCTCTCGTATTGCTGTGATTATTCGCTGTCCCTTAGTTTTCTAGCCCTTGTTCTTGAAGATTCACTTACCTTTTATTTGACAGAGATTTTAATCTCAGAAAACTAGATTTGATTGAGTTGATTGAGTTGATAGAGTTGAGATTTGATTTAGTTTAGATTTGATTAGATTTGATTTAGATTTGATTTAGATTTGATTTGATTTAGTTTTCTAGATTAGATTTGATTTAGTTTTCTAGCCCTGATAGAGTTGAGTCTCAGTCATAACGATTTGATTGGGTTGAAGCTATGATGGGTATGTATTATTTTTCTGGTGATTAATATGCATACGTTTAGAGGGCATTTATCCTGTTTAGTGGAGTTAAATCAGAAATTAAACACGTTTTGTAGCCTCCAAATATCATAAAAGTAGGGATGTGGTAGCCAAGAAATTCCATCATTGCCAGAAACCTTTTTGTATAAATCATTTAAAATGAATAACTCGCAGGATATATGATCAGCAAAAATTTGTAAAGCCAACAGCATGGAAAGTGGGATGATATTTATCTTTTGTGATATGTTGGGAATAAATGAAAATTAATCCTAAATATCCAGTCACCAGAACCCTTTGGGTAAATTTTGAACTGACAGATACATAAAATAATACTTTTCTGTGAAATTACTCATCTATATTGGGATTTCTGAAGTACTTGATCTGAATTTGATCACTATCACTACCCAGTAGAATGAACTTTAATGCTTTTGCTCTTTCATAGTATAAGAATTGACAAATCATTAGTGATTATTTGATAAATGTGTGACAGACATGACTGAGAAGATTAGAATTAACTTTTTGATGACATGAATATGAGACATACATGACTGAGATGATTTGAATTAACTTTTTTATTGAGATGAATGACAGCCATTTTCAATAAATGTTGTAAAATGATGTGTATCCAATGTTTTCAGAAAACTGAATGGCAAGCAACATTTTAATAATAATCTCGGCATAATAAACTAGATATACATAGTTCAACTATTAGCCTGATATAACAAATGAACAAATGAGCTCCATGACTTACAGCTACATGACTTTGGTGAGAAGAATATTTAATGCAATTGTAGGATAAGCAATATGTTCAACGAACATAATATTGATGTTGTCTTGTTGAAACAGATCATCTTGATACCTCATTTATGTATTTGAATTTATATGGTCAAATGATCTCAGTGGAACAAACTAGACTTCGCATAATGATAAATTATAAGATTCACATAGGAAATTGATAAAGATTAATGTGGCTCTATTATTGTATAAGGGGTATGTAACCTCAGTATGACTATCTGGTCAGCAAATGGCCATTAACCATCAACACTTTCTGAATAGAGGAGAATATGGAATAATTACTTATAAAATATTTATGCGGATTCATGTGTTACGTGTTGGGTTCCGTGCCTTGGTTCGGTCATAGAAAAACACGGTTCCATGGATGCGGAAGCGTGTCGATAGATTCACAATCGATATTTAAAATAAAATATTCAATGTACCTTGTGGGGAACTCGTTCCACCCTTGACTTTGCCACTCTGAGATTGTTCTGAAGTCGTTCACACGTCTGACCTCCAGAAATATCCACGCGATCACTCGGCGCTTGGATCTCCACTTCTTCTTCGATTCTTCTTGAAAATCTAGAAGATCTCCTCACCATGAAGACACTCTCCCTTGGATGAGTGGAGAAGAGAATGGAGAAAGGGAGGGGATCTCAAATCAGACTTTGAGATCTAAAATGATACCCATTTCCATCTTTATATTTCACTTAAGGTTTTTCCCAAAAACCCTACAAAGTAAAATATATCCACCAATGCCCTTATGACCTTGTGCGTGTGACTAGTGTTTGCCCGTCCCGATACCAGTACCCGATGATGGTATGGGGGCGGATGCTGAATAGGATACCGGAAAGGGAATTTCCGGTATCCATTTTTTCGATATCTGGATATCGGATATCAGTATCGGATATTGGCTGCTAGAGTGTCGATATCAGATATCGATAACCGTCTCGATGTCGTCATCTGCCTCCATCTCAAGGGGGAGGATGACGACATCGGTTTTCGATGTTGGATATCAAATTTTGATATCCAATATTGAAAACAGTATTTCATGTATTTCGATTTGAAACTTTCGAATTGAATGTTTGAATCGAAAATACACGAAGGGTCTGGCAAAGGCAAATGGTCTGGCAGACGGTGGATGGTGCATGATGGACGGCGGCATCGGTGGACAGCGGCTTCAGCATACGGCGGCAAAAGCGGAATTGGCAGACGGCGGACGGGGGTAAGTTCGTATTCTTGTTCTTCTCTTTCGCCTTGGAAATTCATGTTTCTTTTTCTTCTTCCACTATTTCTCATATACTTCTTCATTCACCAATTCTCAATTCTCATCTTCCTCCTTTTAATTAAAATGTTGTAATTTCCATTCTGGTTGCATTTATTCAAAGAATTTAATTTCAAATTAAAGTATCTGTATTCAGTAGCTTCAATTTTTATTCTTCCTCAGTTCAAGTTCTTTCCATTGCATTTTTCGCTATCTTGTGATTTCAATTCATCTGTGATATTGCCCACTATACTAAGTTTCTAGTTGAAGAGAATGGTATAATGAAAAATTATATGTACATTATAAATGGGGTTGCATCTTAATTTCATATTTCAGTTTCTCCCTATATCTCTAACCTTCTCTTTGTCTTTCTCACTCTTTATCTTTCTCTTTGTAATTCATTCTGTTGCACTGTCTCTTATTCCTTCTCTATATCTGAAAGACTGAAACACACACTATTTCTTACTCATTCTATCTTAATCTTTCACTCTTTCTCACTCTTTATCTTTCTGCATGTCTCTCATTCTCCCTCTCTCTCCCACTCTTTCCCTCCTTATCTCTCCCACTCTCTCTGATTCTCAATTTCTCACATTCTCCCCCTCTTTCATTCTCTATCACTCTGCAATTGTTTCTATCTTTATTTCTCTCATTCTCCCTCTCTTTCACTCTTTCACTCCTTGTCTCTCTCACTCTCTGTCAGTCTCAGTTTCTCTCATTCTCCCCTTCTCTCATTCTCCATCACTCTGCGATTGTTTCTATCTTTATTTATCTCATTCTCCCTCTCTTTCACTCTTTCACTCCTTGTCTCTCTCACTCTCTGTCAGTCTCAGTTTCTCTCATTCTCCCCCTCTCTCATTCTCCATCACTCTGCGATTGTTTCTATCTTTATTTCTCTCATTCTCCCTCTCCCTCTCCCTCACTCTTTCACTCCTTGTCTCTCTCACTATCTGTCATTCTCAATTTCACTCATTCTCCCTCTCTCTCACTCTTTCACTCCTTGTCTCTCTCCCTCTCTGTCAGTCTCAATTTCTTCAATTCTTCCCCTCTCTCATTCTCTATCACTCTGTGATTCTTTCTCTCTTCATTTCTCGCACTCTCTCTCACTCTTTCACTCCTTGTCTCCCCCACTCTCTCTGAGTCTCAATTTCTCTCATTCTCCCCCTCTCTCATTCTCTATCACTCTGTGATTCTTTCTATCTTCATTTCTCGCACTCTCTCTCACTCTTTCACTCCTTGTCTCCCCCACTCTCTCTGAGTCTCAATTTCTCTCATTCTCCCCCTCTCTCATTCTCTATCACTCTGTGATTCTTTCTATCTTCATTTATGGCACTCTCCCTATCTCTCACTCTTTTACTCCTTGTCTCTCCCACTCTCTCTAATTCTCAATTTCTCTCATTCTCCCCCTCTCTCATTCTCTATCACTCTGTGATTCTTTCTATCTTCATTTATGGGACTCTCCCTATCTCTCACTCTTTTACTCCTTGTCTCTCCCACTCTCTCTGATTCTCAATTTCTCTCATTCTCCCCCTCTCTCATTCTCTATCACTCTGTGATTCTTTCTCTCTTTATTTCTCGCACTCTCCCTCTCTCACTCTTTCACTCCTTGTCTCCCCCCCTCTCTCTGAGTCTCAATTTCTCTCATTCTCTATCACTCTACATATCGTTTTCTCTTTATTTCTCTCATTGTCCCTCTCTCTCACTCTTCCACTCCTTGTCTCTCTCACTCTTTGTCAGTCTCAATTTCTCTCATTCTCCCCCTCTCATATTCTCTATCACTCTATGATTGTTTCTATCTTTATTTCTCTCATTCTCTCTCTCTCTCTCACTCTTCCACCCCTTGTCTCTCTCACTCTCTGTCAGTCTCAGTTTCTCTCATTCTCCCCCCTCTCATTCTCTATCACTCTGCAATTGTTTATACATTTATTTCTCTCATTCTCCCTCTCTCTCACTCTTTCCCTCCTTGTCTCTCTCACTCTCTGTCAGTGTCAATTTCTCTCATTATCCCCCTCTCTCATTTTCTATCACTCTGCATATGTTTGTCTCTTTATTTCTCTCAATCATCCTCTCTCTCACCCTTTCATTCTTTGACTCTCTCAGTTTCAGTCTCTCTTTCTCCCCTCTCTCATTCTCTATCACTTTGCGTATCTTTCTCTCTTCATTTCTCTTAGTCTCCTCTCTCTCACCCTTTCACTCTTTGACTCTCCCACTCTCTATCAGTTTCAGTCTTTCTCATTCTCCCACTCTCTCATTCTCTATCACTCTGCGATTCTCTCTCTTCATTTCTCTCATTCTCCCTTTCTCTCTCACTCCTTCCCTATTTCACTCTCTCTTAGTCTCAATTTCTCTCATTCTCCCCCCTCTCATTCTCTATCACTCTGCATATTTTTCTCTCTTTATTTCTCTCATTCTCCCTCTCTCTCACTCTTTCACTCCTTGCCTCTCTCACTCTCTATCAGTCTCAATTTCACTCATTCTCCCCCTCTCACACTCTCTATCACTCTGCGTATCTTTCTGATGGTGACTAGGACAGCACACCAATACCGGACACCTTCACACGAGTTGTCCTGCATCATGACGCATCGCCAATGCCAACTTCAGAACCGTCCTTTGACGTGACAAGTCGACACATCTCCAACGTCAATTAATTTTAGGTTTTTATATGAACGATTATCTTATTTTCTCTTTCCTCCAAGGCCTACACATAGGCCAATGTTGTAAGAAAGACTTGGTGAATTTCTTTTTGAATTGAAGTTTCTTATTCTAAAAGGAAGTTAGCCTTAGCCGTCTCTCTACCACGCGCCGCGCCTGCCCGACTCTCTCCCCATGCGTGTCGCTCAACCGCTGCTGGCGATAACCGTCTCTGCTCCGACCGTAACCACCATGGCCCACCATCTTCCTGCTCCGCCAACTCCACACCCATCCCTGCTCGCTGTCGTCATGTCAAGAATTACCCGCATTGCCACTACTCACTGCTCTAGTGCCGAGGTAACTTCTACCCTCTTTGGTGTTGGGTGTTCTTCCTCAAGTGTTCTTCGATTGTTTTCTACCGCCGTCGAATTAGTTGATTAGGCTTTTGAATCTTCTTGTGATTAGTAGATTACGCTTTTGAATCTTCTCGTGATCGCCCGTTCGATTTATTGAAATTGTCGCTTATTTTAACCACGGTGGTTGAAAGACAGTACTCCCGCCCTCGATAGAGGAAATGGGCTGCACCATCACTATTTACAGCGAACTTAAATCTTCAAATTTGATCGTGTGAATTGTGGTCTGATTTATCCTTCCCTAGTCAAGCTAGCCTGCCCTACCCAGTGAGTCCCATCATCCTGCATCACCTATCATCGTGCATCAATTTGGTATCAGAGCCTAACCTGTGTCAGCCTACCTACTCTACATTCGTTGACGTCGTCCATCTTCATTTCATTTTGCATGCACCTGCGTTCAGGCAAACGCATCGTCACGCCAATGACCAATCCTTCTCTAGATAACCGTGAGGCCTCTATCCCTATCTAAGATTCTTTTCCACCTGCTCCACCATCCTCATCATGTGGGGATGTCGACTACATGTTAGAAGGTGTCCAAAATGGTTTTCGTGACTTAAACACATGTTTAACCAACATGGACAACCATCTAACCAATTCTATTGATGTAGTTAGTGAGCGAACTCACCAGTTAGAAACTCGTGGTCGTGATAGGAATCGCCGTGATCACGACAACCCATACCCACTTGAACCTAGACCTCGAGAGTAGGAAAGAAATCATCTAGAAAATGATGATCCATATCAACCTGAGAATAGATCAAGAGGTCGTAATCAGAATCGTCCTAAGCATGATGATCTGAATCTTCTTAGAACCCTAGGCCGCGATAGGAATCATTGAGATGATCCCTATCAGCCTGAGAATAGAAACTTGGGTCGTGCTAGGAATCATCCTCTGTGGGACGATCCCTATCTGCTTGAGGATAGAAACCCATGACAAGATAGAAATCGTCCGCTTCGTGACGATTACTATCCACCTGAGGATAGCCTCCCAGGTCATGATAGGAATCATCCACCACGGAATGATCACTATCCACCTGAAGATAGATGCCGAGGTTGGAATGGGAATTTTCCAGAGCAGGACAATCCCTACCCTCCCGAGGATCGGGTATAACCTCATGATCACCATCGTCCGGATCATGACAATCATTGGCAACAGATTCAGAGGAGTTTCAAAGTCAATGTCCCGTATTATGAGGGATCTAGAGACCCTAAGGAATATCTTGATTGGGAATCCAAGCTAAACAGTCACTTCAAATGGTATGATATGCTTGAGTGGCAGAAAGTTCAATATGCCGAAATGAAATTAGGGGGTCAGGCCAAATTTTTTTGGGAGAACCTTGAGTTTTCAATCTATAACCGACGAGAGACACCAATAGACAAGTGGCCCCAAATCAAAGATATGTTACGTGAGAAATACGTACATGTTGCTTATTTAGAAAATCTCCAGGATCAATGGCATAAGTTACAACAGGGTAGGCGCCCCGTGTCGGAATACATCACCCAATTCAAAGAATTTAAGATGAGGTGTCGGGTTGAGGAGAACCCTTGAGCGGTCATATCCCGCTTTAGAACTGGACTCAATCCTTATTTGGAGACGGAGTTTCTTGAATGAAAGGCTGCCATGCTTGAGCAGGCCTATCAGATTGTAGAAGATCTCAAACTCTGCCAAACTCTTTGCAGTAGCCTAGTCATTAGTGGCCGCCCCGCTCTTAACGATCGCGCCTATCCTTCCTACCCCAACAGGTCAACTCCTCGCAACCCTCCTCTAGCTCTTCTAGCACTAATACCCACTTTGAATCGTACTCCCACTGAACACCGTGCTCCTGCCCCCACACCACAATCATCCACTCCGTAACACCCCAATAGTCATACCTCTGTAGACTCAAGGGCCCGTACTCAACCTAACCTAGCACAGATTGGTCCGCCCGTCATGACATGCTTTAAGTGCCAGGGACGTGGCCATAGAGCCTCCTAGTGCCCCTCTCAAGCCTTACACATAAGGATATGAGTCCATTGATATTGAACCTACCTTAGAAGAACAACCTGTCGACAAGGAAGAACATAGGATAGAAAACTATGTAGTAGATGAATTCATGCAAGATGATAGTTTGGTAAGTTTCATTGGAATCACTGACTGCCCAACATACCTTCCTCGATGTGACCCTTCTACTTCACTAAGGGGTATTATTCATTGCACTCTTACCCAACCATCCGCCAAAGACTCCGCTTTGAGGAATTCCATATTTTACACCTATGTTAAAATCGGAGATAAGATGTGCAAGACAATCATAGATAGTGGCAGTTGTATCAACGCGGTATCTGATGCCATGACTTCGCGATTGGGGTTGCCGTTGATTTACCATCCCACCCCTATTATGTCTCATGGATTGATGCTGCATCGATCCCTGTGAAAAACCAATGTCTCCTTCCCCTCAAGGTACAATCATACAAAGACAAGGTTTTGTGTGATGTATTACCCATGAAAGTTGGGAGCATTATCTTAGGCCATCCTTGGCTCTATGATATTGATGTGCAACTTTACGGTAGGAGCAGCACTTGTTCCTTTATATACAATGGCAAGAAGATTACGTGGCACTTGTACACCCAAACTCCTAAGACTCCTGTACAGAAATCGACGTCATTAGGTTTGTGTCTTCTCAATGGACGTCAATTCCAACAGGAATTAGATAACGAGCTATCTGTCTGCTTTCCATGATTCCCAATCATTCCAAGGAAAGCTCCACTCCTCTTCCCCCTGAAATCTCAAAATTACTGAAGGAATTTGAAAGTGCATTTCCTGAGGATTTACCGAACTCCCTTTCGCCTATGCGGGACATCCAACATGCCATAGATTTCACTCTCGGTTCTTCTTTGCCTAATCTTCCCCCCTATCGCATGGACCCCACACAATATAAGGAACTCCATCGAAAAGTCCAAGATTTGTTGGACAAAGGATTCATTCAGGAAAGCCTTAGTCCATGCATAGTCCCCGCACTATTAGCGCCAAAAAAATATGGGAGTTAGCGCATGTTTATTGATAGTAAGACTATCAATAAAATCACATTTAAATACTGCTTCCCAATCCCTCACATCGACGCCATGTTTGATATCATGGCTGGTTCAGGAATCTTTTAAAAAATTGATCTAAAAAGCGGTTATCATCAGGTACGAATCCACCCTAGGGATGAATGGAAAACTGCTTTCAAAATTAAGGATGGCTTATACGAATGGAAAGTCATGCCTTTTGGATTATCAAATGCCCCCAACACTTTCCAGCGATTGAAGAATCATGTCCGTAAACAATTTATTGGGGATTTTGTGGTGGTTTACTTTGATGATATACTCATACATAATCTAGAATTGACCATATGCAACACCTACGCCAAGTGTGTGAAGGTTTAAAGGCTGAACAAATATATGCACACCCTAAGAATGTTCATTCCTTGTTGATCAAGTCTCATTTCTTGGGATTATTCTATCTGCACAAGGTGTCTCTATGGATCCTGCTAAAATCAACGCCATAACCCAATGGCCTACCCCTCGAAGTGTCCATGATATAAGTAGCTTCCATGGTTTAGCTGCTTTCTATCGTTGTTTCATTCCAGACTTCAGTACCATCATGGCACCAATGACCGGGTGCCTTAACGGTAATCATTTTGAGTAGACTCCATCGGCCCAAAGTTCCTTTGAGGATATAAAACTTAAGATGACACATGCACCCATACTCCGTTAACCCAACTTTAATAAGGTATTTGAGGTCGCATGTGACACATCCGATTTAGGGATTAGAGGAGTCTTGAGTCAGGATAACCATCCCATTGTCTTATTTAGTAAAAAATTAAATGATGCCAAACTCAAGTACTCCACTTATGATAGAGAGTTCTACGCCATTGTTGAATCGCTTCATCATTGGTGACACTACTTGCTCTCGAAAGAATTTATTCTTCACTCTAACCATGAAGCGTTAAAATACCTTCACTCACAGTAGAAATTAACTCCTAGGCATGGTCGATGGGTCGAATATCTCCAGTCGTACACCTGTTTCTTAAAACATAAGAGAGGCGTCAAAAATCGAGTAGCAGATGCATTAAGTAGGCGAATCCACATGTTGAATGTCATGAAAATTGAAGTGATTGGTTTTGAGCAATTAAAGGATCATTACATATATTGTCCAGACTTTACGCCAATCATTCATTCCATGGGAAAAGGTCCTAATCCGAAGACCAAGGATTATATTCTAGAAAATGGATTCCTTTTCTACGATCGTCGGCTATGCATCCCGCAAACTTCACTTAGAGATTTTCTTGTTTAGGAAATACACGTGGGAGGCCTAAGTGGTCACTTTGGCCGAGATAAGACAATCACGTCCGTTGAGCATAAATTCTTTTGGCCTTCCCTAAAACAAGATGTACCAAATATTGTATCCCAATGTGGTGTGTATGCCCTCGCTAAAAAGGTAAAACAGAATACGGGTCTCTATACTCCCCTTCTAGTCCCTCATAAACCTTGGGATGACATGAGCATCGACTTTGTTATGGGACTTCCTCGCACTCATAAACGTCATGATTCCATCATGGTAGCCGTCGATTATTTTTCAAAAATGGCCCATTTTATTGCATGTTCCAAAACTTCTGACGCTTTTGGGGTTGCCCAAATCTATTTTAATGAAGTTGTCCGCCTCCATGGTCTCCCAAAAAGTATAATAACGGATAGAGATATCCAGTTCACTAGTTATTTTTGGAAAACCCTTTGGCACCTCTTAGGGACTAAACTCAAATTTTCAACTGCTTTTCATCCCCAAATAGACGGTCAAACTTAAGTCATGAATAAAAGCCTAGGCAGTCTATTATGATCATTGGTTGGAGATAACCTCAGATTTTGGGACATTGTTATTCCGCGCATTGAGTTTGCCTACAATGCATCAGTTAATCGCACCACTGGCATGAGTCCTTTTGAAATTGTTCATGGTCACCCACCTCTTTCACCAAATGACCCGTCCCTACCTATGGACTTCCAGGTGAGTGAGTTTGACTTGTCCACACCTCCTAAATTACCTTCCAACTGGCATGAAAACATCGAGGCTATACTGGACGAGGTAATCACCTTCACCGACGGTGGAACAGTGCAGAAGTTTCTTGTTTGTTGGCAGGGCAAACCTTCGACGGACGACACATGGATCATGGAAGAGGACTTAGCTCGCCTTCGCCCAGATGTGTTGGTCCCACTGGAGCTTCCTAATGGCAACTCGATGGAGTCGAGTTCTTCTGACCTCGGGGGAATCGATGGTGACTACAAAAATGTACCAGTACTGGACGTGCCTCCACCTTCACACGAGACGTCCCACGTCATGACACATCGCCAACGCCAGCTTCACAACCGTCCTTTGACGTGACAAGTAGACACGTCCCCAATGTTAATTAATATTAGGTTTTTAAATTAACGGTTATCTTATTTTCTCTTTCCTCCTAGGCCTACACATAGGCCAATGTTGTAAAAAAGACTTGGTGAATTTATTTTAGAATTGAAGTTTCTTCTTCTTAAAGGAGGTTTGCCCTAGCCGTCTCCCTTCCGACCCGCCGTCATTGCCACTTGTCATCACCGCTGCCAAGAGAAGACCACCTGCCCTCCTGTGTCCGCTCGTGCATTGCCAACTGCCTACACATACGTGCGACCACCCGCTCCGCTGCATACACAACCACCTCCTTGCGTGCACCACGAGCAGGTCTGCCCGCCCGCTCCAGCCACGAGCAGGGTCGCCCATCCGCGACCGCCGCGCGCAGGGTTGCCCGCCCGCGCCCGCCGCATGCACTATCGCCTGCCCTCGCCCGCCACGTGCAAGGCTGCTCGCCCCCGCATGTCGTGCGCACAGCCGACTACCTGTGCCACCCACGTGCACGGCCACCTACCACGCGCCGCGCCTGCCACGACTCTCTCCCCATGCGTGCCGCTCAACCGCTGCCAGTGATAACCATCCCTGCTCTGACCATGACCACCATGGCCCACCATCTTGCTGCTCCGCCAACTCCACACCCATCCCTGCTCGCTGTCGTCATGTCAAGAATTATCCGCATTGCCACTACTCACTGCTCTAGTGCCGAGGTAACTTCTACACTCTTTGGTGTTGGGTGTTCTTCCTCAAGTGTTCTTCGATTGTTTTCTACCGCCGTCGAACTAGTTGATTAGGCTTTTGAATCTTCTTGTGATTAGTAGATTACGCTTTTGAATCTTCTCATGATCGCCCGTTCGATTTATTGAAATTGTCACTTATTTTAACCACGGTGGTTGAAAGACAGTACTCTTGCCCTCGATAGAGGAAAGGGGCTGCACTATCAGAACTTACACCGGACTTAAATCTTCGATTTCGATCGTGTGAATTGTGGTCTGATTTATCCTACCCTAGCCAAGCTAGCCTATCCTACCTAGTGAGTCCCATCATCCAGCATCACCTATCCTCTTGCATCACTTTCTCACTTCATTTCTCTCATTCTCCCTCTCTCTCACTCTTTCACTCCTTGTCTCTCTCACTCTCTGTCAGCCTATATTTCACTCATTCTCCCCCTCTCTCATTCTCTACCACTCTGCATATATTTCTCTCATTCAGCCTCTCTCTCACTCTTTCACTCTTTGACTCTCTCACTCTCTCATTCTCCCTGTCTCTCATTCTCTATCACTCTGTGATTCTTTCTCTCTTCATTTTTCTCATTCTCCCTCTTTCTCACTCTTTCACTCCTTTTCTCTCTCACTCTCTGTCAGTCTCGATTTCTCTCATTCTCCCCCTTTCTCATTCTCTATCACCATGTGTATCTTTCTCTCTTCATTTCTCTCAGTCTCCCTATCTATCACCCTTTCACTCTTTGACTCTCCCACTCTCTCCCAGTCTCGATTTCTCTCAAAAAGATCTCCAAACTCTTCCTTTGCAGGAGAAAAAATGAAACAATTTTTTAAAGCATTCCTTCTTTATAGTTTTAAGCATAGCTTATCAACATGCGTTGATGTATGAAACAATCATTGCTAACATACTATGCTTCTCAGAACCATGAACCCACCTAGAGATAGTGCCTTACCCCATGACTGCTCTGAGGCATAACCCAATAGTCCTGAAGGTACTGAAGGGAACGGACGCACAAATATCGCATGTCATAGAGAGTCACCCTCGTTCGAACCATTCATTCATCATTGAGTTCTTCGAACACATTGGTGATGGGGTACTATGCATGCTTATTGTGCCGTGAGAAGAATCCACACAATAAGAGGAAATCGATCAAGCGGCAGGCCGACAAGAGCACCAAAGTATTTTGGAGACATTTCCAATGTTGTCATCCTAAACGTCATGCTGAGCTTAAGGGCTTGGTGGTGGACGACCCTGCGTTGTATAACGGAGGAAACGAAAAACAAACATCAAGGAGAGCCAAGCCAAGGAGGAGAGATAAGAGGGCATACGTTAGATGAGATGAAGAATGTCATTACATGGTTTATATATATGACTGATTCACTATGGAGTATTGTTCAAAATGTCGCATTCATGGAGCAATGGCGCTACGCGACACAGCTGGACTTGGATCCCCCAGCGCAAAGGTCATGAAGCAGTGGGCGATCCAAATGCATGGACACATGAAAGAAGTGGTGAAAAAGCTATGAGAGAACGTGGATCGAATGTCCCTCACTGTAGACGTGTGGGCTGCGGAGAACGGTACTGGACTTCTAGGCATCAATGTTCATTGGGTGGACCAGAAATGGGTGTACGGAGAACGGGGACTTGCTGTCTAAGAGATCATCGACAAGCATGATGTGGACAACATGGTGTCCATCATTCTCCAGGTCCTAGAATAATTCTGTCTGCGCCCAAAGGTCGTCATTCAACATCGAACTTATCTTGGTAGTTAAACATGTGATTTTACACTTGACCGTATTTGTGCAGGTTTACGCTGTGACTATTGACAATGCCTCTGCAAATAAAAGGATGTTGTCATTGATTGCGAAGAAGATAAAGAGTGTCAACCCAATGTTTAGTGACAGAAGGCATGTTCCATGTGTTCCACACATTTTGAACATTATTGTACAAGCGGGAATAAAAAGCTTCTGCATTCCTTTGGCCCACATTTTAGAGCCCAGCGATGGCAACGTGAGCAGGACATCAAACCAGTACAACAGCGATGAGGAAAACAATCTTGGAGATATATTCTCAATGTTTGATGACAATGATGGAGCACGCTGGCTGTTATGTTTGGGTGATGCAGTTTTGCGAAGGTGCGGACATTGAGTGTGCAGTATTCGGAGCTCTACGCAACGGAGAGAGGAGTATGCGAAGGCATGTGAAGATGACCCCAAAGTCGAGGACTCTAACATGGTTGTGTTGGACTGTCTGACTCGCTGGAACAACACTTACGCTATGTTATACGCCACCATGAAGAAACATGATGTCATTGATGAAATGTCTAAGAATTTTCGCCAGAAGAGGAAGGCGACGAAGATGTCAAAGGACGAGTGGGAGTTGGTGAAAGAATTGTCGCATCCTTGGGCGGTTTGTTGTATCCACTGATCATGTTTGCAAGATAGTGACGCCGTCCATATGTAGGAGGTGGTCTAGAAAATCAAAGAGGGCACTTTGTTCACTTGCGTACGATGGTTGCATGAAGGAGATCGTTCTAGCATGGCGCAAGCGTGTAGGCGATGCAACGCAAGCTAGCACAGTATGCAGAAATCTTGTGGGCGAATGATGCAATCACCGTCGCATGATTGATGGAACCATTCCAATAAAGGACAATGCTCCGTCAGGGCGTCAGAGAAGCAACCATTCCATATGTACGATCTTTGTTATCTTGTGACTTGCCGAGGCATGGAGTGAGTGGACACGCTGAATATGAGCACTCAAAAGGTAGAGAGCTGGACTCTTGGCTATAGAGCACTATGCGAAAAGTCCAACGGGCACCTGTGTTAATGAGGTTGGCATTGGACGAGTTCAATCAATACCTAACAGAGGTCGTGCCTAATGAGGGAGTGTTCACCCTACTATCTTGGTGGGCAAGCACAAGGGCAAAGCGCTTCACCTTATTTGCCTCCATAACAAGGGAGCTGTTGTCCATATGTGCAACAAGCGCTCTTGTTGAGCTCATGTTCTCGGTGGGAAACGCTATTGTCACGTACAAGAGATCACGTTTGTCGCTGATAAGCATCAAAACACTCATCACTATGAAGTGTTGGCTGCGGGCGGACAACGAGCGATGGAACACAGATGTGGAGCTAGATTCGGATGGCGAGGATGGCCAAGAGGGGGTAGTCGCACTGCTCGAGGTACACATCACCAACATTAACTACCTTTTATGCATATTTTACATAATCATCGTGTTTTATTTGTTATCTTTCGCTATGCATGTGATGACCAAGTAAGCACAAACCTTTGACGGAGCAATGGGGAAATTTCAGCCGGATGGTGTATTTTGACAGATAAATATTACAGAAGTCAATTTTGTTGCACACATCTTTTGTTAAAAATTTTAAAACATTTTCCTATAAGTTTCTTAAAATTTCCAACATTAAAAATATTCACTTGCCTAATTAGTAATATACATATTTTAAATTTTCACTTAATCTAATATAAATATTAGGTATATAAACCATGTTAAAGAACCAAATAGTGTGGGCATCTTTTGCTAAAAATTTTAAAACATTTTCCTATAAATTTCTTGAATTTTCCGACATTATATAATATTTGCTTACCCAATTACTAATCATATTTTAAATTTGCACTTAATTCACTAATATGAATATTAGGTATATAAACCATGTTAAGAACCAAATAGTGTGGGCATCTTTTGTGAAAAATATAAAACATTTTCCTATAAATTTATTGAATTTTCCAGCATTAAAAATATTCACTTACCCAATTAGTAATATATATATTAAATTTCCACTCAGTTCACTTATATAAATATTATGTATATAAACCATGTTAAAGAACCAAATAGTATGGGCATCTTTTGCTAAAAGTTTTTTAAAAATTTCCTATAATTTTTTTGAATCTTACATCATTGAAAATATTCAATTACCTAATTAGTAATATACATATTTTAAATTTTCACTTAATTCACTAATATGAATATTAGGTATATAAACCATGTTAAGAACCAAATAGTGTGGGCATCTTTTGTGAAAAATGTAAAACATTTTCCTATAAATTTCTTGAATTTTCAAACATTAAGGATATTCACTTACCCAATTACTAATATACATATTCTAAATTTGCACTTAATTCACTAATATAAATATTAGGCATATAAAGCATGTTAAAGAACCAAATAGTGTGGGCATCTTTTATTAAAAATTTTGCAACATATTTTGTTAAAACGTTGCACTTAATTCGCTAATATGAATATTAGGTATATAAACCATGTTAAGAACCAAATAGTGTGGGTATCTTTTGTGAAAAATGTAAAACATTGTCCTATAAATTTCTTGAATTTTCCAACATTAAAAATATTCACTTACCCAATTAGTAATATACATATTTTAAATTTGCACATAATTCACTCATATAAATATTAGGTGAATAAGCCATGTTAAAGAACCAAATAGTGTGGGCATCTTTTGTTAAAAATTTGCACTTGATTCACCATGTTTAATGCTCGAATTTTCCAACATTAACAATTTACACTTAACCAATGTGGGGACCTCAAAACTAGTAAGATACATATTTTCAACATATTTAATATTTAATTGTATAAGTTTCAACAAGGTGTGGGCATTAATTGTGGAATTTTCAACATTTCCCAACAAGCTTCTTTATTTTATCAGGTTTTTAATGGAGGATAGTTAAAGATCTTCCACATACATGCTAAAACTTAAATAAAAATATGCTTTTAGTTTCTTTTCAAATTTTGAGACAAATATTTTAGATATTCCTTAGTCCCCATAAAAAATATTGGTTAAATGTTGCCCGATTTAGGATCAAACAAATTATTTATTTGGGTTTAATGTATAAATTTTTATTTTTGTATAGTTCTCCTATACAAATTTGTACAACATAAAGTCATAAGGGCATTTCTCTAGTAATGTAACATGAAGCATTCGTTTGCGCGCACAACTTAATAGAAGGCTTTATATAAAAAACGGCTGGACCGAATTTAAACCTTAAAACATTCTAGAAATCTACCATACGAGATGGCGAAGGATTTGGAAAAAATAATCTGGATATCGGTTACCGATATCCCGATATAGAAAACGATATCCAGATATCAGTAACTGATATCTGATATCTGAGATCCGTCTCGTCCCTCCATCTTCGGTATCCATCACCAATATATGTCCATACTTTAAAGACCAATATCGACCAATATCCGATATCCAATATCAGGCGCCGTCCCAGTTTTATTCCCGATATCAGATATCGGTTGTCTGATATTGGATATGAGATGGATATGGGTTGGGTGAACACTACGTGTAACCCTCTAGGCCCATGTATCATTCTAGCTAATAACTTTAGTGGTCCAATAACATTTATTGACCAACCTTATTAATTGACTATATCAACATATAGAGTAATTAAACAAGGATCGATTTAACCCAATCGATAGGTTAAGTTTCCAGCTCGTGGGGTGGCAAGCTACACCACGTGCTCTAGAAGATACCGAGAACTCTCGAATTCTCTCATGTAGCATTTACCGTCATCGGTTATTGTATCTGTATAATCCATCATCCACGCGAGACTCTTGAATGACTTAGGGTATGGTTCATCATCAAACCCTAATCAGTCAATCGATTAAAATTGAAAGGTGATCATTGAAGAACACCTTCTCCAATATCCTCACAACCTTGGCCAGAGATTCTTCTCCATCATCTTCCTTGAGTAAATCTCCTGTTATACCAAGCGCGGATGATCCCGTCTTGACCACTCAATCATCTCCATTAGCTTCTTACTACATCTGATCTATAACTTATTTGAATCGCATGATTTGAGCCTCGTAAGCCATAGTCAAAATGTAGTCATCCACTCAGAAAATGTCCTTGGTGTCTCAGGTCAGTATATCACTTATACAACCCTGACTTGAATCAACCTGATTGACATTTAGTTATAATTCCCTTCAGGGATTCGTACAGAACAATTCAGTGAACTCTTTCTCCAAAGAGCACCCACTATCTGTCCTTAGATACATCACACTAATAGCCACATGATCAGCTATACTTATCATATAAGTAGGATCAGCTAGTGCTATTCTATCTGGATAATTCAATGTATGTCTCGACTATGCATCGAATAGGAATATTTAAAATACATGTTTAAAGACTAGTGAGAATTATATTATGATCTCATCATAATTCACTAAGTCATTGCACGTATTCATGGATTTCATTATAAACATCAAATGGAATAATAATGAACATAAATATTTTATTCAATGAACTTAGATAAACATGGTAGTGTGATTGGCTTGACAACCACATAATATCCATCAATACGTGGTGCTCGAGTCAAGGGTACAGAGATCACTTGATCATCATGGTGCACTAGGTATATTGTGAGATGTTAAATGTGCGTAGGCATAAGGTATTGAAGCCAAGGAGTCAGCAACTCACCAAGTCAGCAATATTGTTAACCAATAGGGTTTTATTTAAAAAATTAGCTAGTCAGAAAAAATTATTTGTTTTAAATCTAGAATGTAGTAATTAGTGGTTAGGATCAAATCTAGGATGAAAGATAGACGGGATCAAACATAGAGGGGGATTAAATCGTAGAAGGGACATTATTAGACAATCAGGATTAAATCGTAGATAGGGACATCATTAGAGGCTACGATTAAGCAAAGATAAGAAACATATGGATAGACACGATTAAATCTAAACTAGCAGTTATGAGCTGTTATACAAGCTACAATTAAAACAAAACAACATTACTATATTTATATACAATGCATCTATATAAATACCAACTAATTGTATTGTTTAATTTTATGGGAATATAATGATCTTAAACTTGTCTCGGTGTATTCTCTCTCTGTCTCCTCTTCTTCTTCTTTACTTTTCTTCTATCCTCTACATTCCTTCACGTCTTCTCTCTCAATTGCTTCATAACCAGTGTATGAAGGATTCTTCACATAAGGAATCATACCAGAGACAACGTTGGAGGATGTAACTGATGAGGTGGTCACCATTTGATACATCTTATCGAGTTCCTGCTTCATTTTTTCAACCTCCCCCATTGAAATAGTTGTGGACATGGTGGAGATATTGTGGGTTTCCCCAAATGAGGACCCATGAGTTTGGGTTATAGGCCCGGCAAATGTTTTTCTTTGCAATGTGCCTGACTAGGAAAGGTTCAGTTTGGACTAGTTTGAGGCTTCCGATGGAATTTCCAACACATATCTTTTGTATGATGGTGTTTGCCACTATAGATAGGGAAGGACACAATCTGACCAAAAGTTGGTCAGATTGGACCAAATCGGACCGTCGGTCAGTCTTTTAGGAATGGCTGAACCTTCTGGTGCGTGTCCAATTTACGCATCAAATCGGGCTGAAGACCATCCTTCTCCCTCTCCCCCTCTCTCCCTCTGGTTCTGTCTCCATTGTCACTCTCTTCCTCTAGCCCTCTCTCAATCTCTCCCTCTCTCCCGCTTCTTCTCTCTGACTCTCGTCCTCTTTCACTCTCTTTCTCTTCCCTCCCTCCCTCCCGCTCTCCCTCTCCCATCTCTCCCTCTCTCTACCTCTTTCCCTCCTGTTCTCTCTCACTCTCTTCCTATTTTCCTCTCTCCCTCTCATTCTCTTCCCTTCTGTGTTTCTTGTTCTCTCTCTCTCCCTCACTCTCCCTTGCTCTCTGTGTTCCGTTCTCATTCTCCACCGTGACAGGCCACCTATGATGCGAGAAGATGATGGATGAGACTATTAAAGCATCAAAGTTTATATCCCAACTTTTGATGTCGAACAAGGCCCCAAAGAGTATTATGATTGGGAAGACACTATAAATGCATACTTGGATGGGTGGAATTGTCTGAAGCCCGCAAGCTAAGGTTACCGAATATTAAGTTACGAGGATCATAAAAGGTCTTCTAGAAGAACCTTCCGGAAGTGATGGCACGACAAAGGGATAGATCTATTATTATTTGTAAAGTCACCAAGGCAAAGTTGAGACAAAAATTTGTTACTAAAGGATATCACTCGCCTCTCGTGGACAGATGGTAGTGCATATCTCAAGGTCACCGAAGTTGCAGAGACTATATCAAAGAATTTGATGCCCTAATGTTAGTATATGGACTTCATGAAGATCCATCCTTGACGTTGTCATGATTTCGGATTGGATTATAAACTCCTATCAAACGAGATATAGGCCTATGACAAGTTAAAACCTTGGAAGAAGCTTACCACATGGGTCCTTCATGGAGGGCAAGGTGACCAAATCATGACAACCACAGCCAGGCATGTACCAGACCACAAAAAGCCCTATTGATTTGCCAAAGCCATCCTTGAAAGTGCCTTCAGCACCTTCGGTAATAACATGAGCGGTCCCTGAGATAAAGTGACACCGACAAGCAGTGTACCTGTGCCAGTTCATTCATTCCCACTCTGTACCAGTGACACCGAAGTGTTTATTCAACTTATGAATTCTATCATATCAAGATAACGTGTGGATGAAGGTGCTTCCAATGAGAGTTAGCAACATGCTTCTAGGTCACCCAGGTTATATGATACATACACTATTTTACATGGGTGAAGCAACATGTGCATGTTCATGCATGTAGACAGGAGGATCGTGATAAAGCCATTCCAGCCTCAACCCAAGGCATTTTCTCCTACTCCTGTAGTAGGGTTGCAGTTACACGTCATGCTCATGCATGTCATACCGTGAGAGGTCTGCACCAAAACATCAACTCTGTTCTTACATAGGTGACTATTTCACACATCGTATCCTACACTAACTATTTCATAGGTGAGCCCCTCAGTCAGCAGTCCACGGGAGCAACAACTTCGAGCCGAGTTTCCATAAATTTTTGCAGTCAATGTTATCAGCGCTCCCACCCCTGTGGGAGAATACAACATATCATCAATCTCCATCAAGGTGCACCCCTTCCCAACATTGCCCATTACCATTTGGCTCTTACCGAGCACCAAGAGGTACAGAAACATGTGCAAGAACTCCTTGAGAGGGGTTTCATTCGAGAAAGCGTTAGACCCTGTGTAGTACCCGCGTTATTGGTCCCTAAGATGAAGGGTACTTAGCGGATGTGCATTAACTATTGAGGTGTCAATAAAATCACGGTGAAGTATCAATTCCCTATTCCTCGTTTCAATGACATGATTGATATGATGACAAGAGCATGAGTATTTTCCATGATTGACCTATGGAGTGGCTATCATCAATTCTGTATGAGTCCGGGAGACGAGTGGAAACAGCCTTCATAATAAAGATATATTATATGAATAGTTGGTGATGCCCTTTGGTCTCTCCAATGCACCTAATACTTTCATGAGGATTATGACTCATGCCTTCTATGAGCATTTGGGAAAATTTGTGGTGGTCTACTTCGTTGACATTTCTGTCCACGATCCCTCGACCAACGTGTACATCGAACACCTTAGAATAATTTGTTGCATTCTACAAGCGCAAAATGTTGCGGCTAATGTTGAAAAAGTGCAGCTTCTTCCAAAACGGAGTCCTATTTTTGGGGTTCATAGTGTCCTATTAAGGAATCGCTGTCCATCCAGACAAGGTACATGCCATCGTAGAATGGCCGGTCCCTGTAACTATTCATAATGTTAGTAGTTTTCATGGTCTGTCAACTTTCTATTGATGTTTCATGAAGAGTTTTTGCACCATCATGACTCTGGTGACTAATTGTCTCTACAAAGGAGAATTCCCTTGGAATGGGGGGGCTCAGATGCCTCCGAACAAATGATGGCTATTATACCTATTATATGACTCCCAGATTTTGACCTACTATTTGAGGTTGCATGTGAAGCTTCATGTGCTATTTGGGAGGAGTCCTCAGCCAAGGCGGCTACCCTATAACATTTCATTGTGAAAAGCTAAATGATGCTAAACAAAGATATTCTGCCCACGAAAAGGAACTCTATGTTGTGGTACAAGTACTGAAACATTGGCATCATTACCTCATCTCCCATGAATTTGTTTTATATTCAGATCATGAAGCATAAAAATATTTGAGTATTCAACATCATCTACATCTGAAGCATACAAAGTGGGTCAAATATCTCCATTCCTTTCATTTTACTTTGAACCATAAATCAGCATTGGCAACCAAGTCGCATATGCCCTTAGTCATCGTCATATGTTGGCAGCACTATCCACTCAGCTCATAGGAGTTGATGGCCTCCCTACACTACATCAATCATGTACAGATTTTTCAGAAACCTATACGCAACTAGCCACCACATCTGTTCAACCTATCAACTAGTTCTGTATCACTAATTGCTTCTTATTCAAGAACCATCGCCTATGTATTCTGCGTGCATCTATGCTGGAGTATATCATCTGGGAAGTGCATCGAGTTCTCTTTGAGCACACAAGAAGAGACAAGAACCACGAGGAAATTCAAAAAAGATTTACTAGCCAGGGATGGACCGTCACATTGGTAGGACACTTTCACAGTGTTGTATGTGTGTCCAAGGCTAGACCATCAAGAAAATTCAAGGTCTCTATCAGCTGTTGTTTGTTCCCATGCATTCGTAGGAAGAGGTTAACATGAAATTTTTTTTGGGGCCTACTCCTACTACCAACAAATCTAATTATGCTTGCCTTGTAGTATGGCCCAATATGGCCCATTTTTTGGCTTGTCGCAAGACATCAGATCCATCTCATATTGTTAAGTTATTTTTGCAGAAATCTTAAGACTTCACAGAGTTTCTAAGACAATTGTCTTGGATCGAGACCCGCAATTGATAAGTCACTTTTTGGAAAATATTAGGGCATCACTTGGGCACCAAGATATAGTTTTCCTCCGCAGACCAACGGGTAAACATAAGTTGTCAATTGGAACTTGGGAAATTTGTTAAATTGCCTCTTGCTTGATACGTCGGTGCCATGGGATCAGTTGCTCCCACATGCTGAATTTGCATTCAACAGCACCAGCAATCGATCCCTTTCTTGATAATTTATGATCTCTAACCTTGTAAGCCCATTGATCTACAACCCATTGACGCGTTGGGAAGTTCTTCCTTGAAAATTGAATCCTTGGTCGTATGCATACAAACTCTCCACACCGAGGTTGCTAGTAAGCTTGCTTATCCAATCAAATGTGAAGATTAACCTTTAAGGGCATTTTAACTCGATGTTTTAATGTGTGTTTTTGATGGCGAGGACGCCAATGCATCAGCCCGGGACACGTCACCGCAGGCAGTCGGGGTCAACACAGACGTTACGGATCCAAAGATGAAGTCAACAGAAGTCAACCCACCTCGGTCAACAGGAGTCAACGAAGAAGTCAACACGCCACAACCGTCGTCCGCCACGTCACCACCCGCGCACGTCTCCACGCGCGTCATGACACGACGCCAAAGGCAGATCCACAACTGCCCTTTGGCGTGACGTGATGCACGTTTTCCCTTGCGTGTCTTATTTTCTAGTTATTTTCTCTTTCCTCCAAGGCCTATATAAGGTCATTTGTTTCAAGAACTCATTAGGCAATCATAATTCAAGAATTGAGTTTTCTTTCTAACTCTTCTTGGAGGATTTCCCTACCCTCATCTTGCCCTAACCTTCCGCCGCCGCCGCCGTCGTCGCTGCCGCCGCCGCCCGCCGCCGCCGCCGCCGCCATCACCGCGCCGCGCGCCGTCATCGCGTCACACGCCACGCGCCCGCGCGCGCGCGCCGCGCGCGCCGCACGCGCGCGTCGCGCTGGGCGCTGCGCGCGGTCGCGCGGCGCTGCGCGCCGCTTCGGCGGCGCCTCAAGCGCCGCGCTCGGGTGCGCTCGCCGCACGCTCGCACTCGGCGCGCAGCGCGCGGCGCTCGCGCGCTCCGCACTCGGCGCTGCGGCGCTCGCGCTCGCGCGCTCTGCGCCAGGCGCTGCTCCGTGCTGCTCCGTGCTGCTCCGTGCGCTCGCGCACTTTCGCGCGCCGCGCGAGTTCATCGCGCGCGACCCAGCGTCCCCGCTTCATAACGTCAACCAGGGCCGGACAACGCCCGGAGCGCCCGTTCCAGTATCACGCCGCCTTCGTCGCCACGAGCAGAATTACCTGCAGCCTCTACACGCACTACGGTGCTGAGGTATACCTGAACCCTGTGGTGTCGACGTGTTCTCCGCTCAGTATTTTCTCGGAAGTTTCACCGCCGTCAGAATTAGACTTGGATTTCTCTTCTTCTCTCCTTTTCTCGAGTGTTTCTTCGACGTGAATCGAGGTATTGATTTCGGTGCTTAGGCATCGTCGCGGTGGGGAAGACAGTACTCGCCCTCGATAAGGGTCGGAGCTGCACCACCAGATTTCATCGGTTTTAAGTCCGAGAATCGACCGTGATTTCTGTGGATTGTTTTATCCCTTACCCATTCCTACCCATAGCCTCGTCATCCGCCCTAAATCGTCCATCCCATAGTCATCCTACGTCAAATTGGTATCAGAGCCTAACCTGTCGCCCAGCCATTTCCGCCAACGTAGACGTCTTCATTCATCATTTGTCAGTCCCCTTGCATGCATTTGCGTTCAGGCAAACGAGTTCCCGCTCCGATGACAGACCAACCCCAAGACGGTCGTGAGGTGTCAGCCCCTATCCATGAGTTGGCGTCACCCACTCCACCGTCCTCTTCTCGCCTGGACGTTGATCGTATACTAGACGCTTTCCATAATGGTTTTCGTGATATGAATACACGAATGACCAACATGGACAACCGTCTAAGTAGTTCGATCGACGCGGTGAGCGACCGAACTCAACAACTCGAAAATAGAGGCCCGGATCGTTTTCGCCGTGATCGTGAGAACCACTATTCACCTGATCCTAGAGCTCGAGATCGTGATAGGAATCATCGTTACGTTGATGATCCTATACGTCCCGATGATAGATCCGGAAGTCGAAACCAGAACCGTCTCGAACATGACGATATGATTCCTCCGGATACCCGTACTCCAGTTCGTGATAGGAATCGTCGCGACGATTACTATCCACCGGAGCCTAGGACCCCAAGCCAGGATAAGAATCATCCTTTGCGGAACGATCCCTACCCTCCCTTGGAGAGAGCCCCGGTGCACGATGGAAATCGTCCACTACGAGACGATTACCATCCACCGGAGGAGAGGATCCCAGAGCGAGATAGGAATCATCCCCCTCGGAATGATCCTTATCCGCCTGATGATAGACATCGCGGGTGGAACGGGAGTCGTCCGGACAGGAACGATCCTTTGCACCCGAGGTGGTGGTTCCTCCTCGCGATCACCGTCGTGCGGATCACGACAACCACTGGCAGCAGATTCAACGTAGCGTCAAAGTCGATGTCCCATACTACGAGGGATCTAGAGACCCTAAAGACTATCTCGATTGGGAGTCAAAATTGAATAGCTATTTCAAGTGGTACAATATGTTAGAGTGGCAGAAAGTCCAGTACGCCGAGATGAGATTAGGAGGACAAGCCAAAATCTTTTGGGAAAACCTTGAATTTTCGATTTATAACCGCCGTGAGCCGCCCATCGATACTTGGCCTCAAATGAAGGACAAACTCAGAGAAAAATATGTACCACTAGCTTACTTAGACAACCTCTTAGACCAATGGCATAAACTACAACAGGGTAGACGTCCGGTTTCCGAGTACATCACCCAATTTGAGGAGTTTTACATGAGGTGTCGTGTTGAGGAGAACCCCCGCGTTGTTATTTCTCGCTTTCGGACAGGTCTCAACCTGCACTTGAGACGGAACTTCTAGTCCGTAAAGCCACTACGTTAGAGCAGGCCTACCAGATCGTAGAAGACCTAGAGCTGTGTCAGAACTTACATCATTCTCCTGTGTATCATCGCCTGCTCTCACCGATCGGCCCCTTTACCTACTCCTTATGCCAACCGTGCAATCCAGCGTCAACCTCCCTTAGCTCTTCCAGCACCACCACTACCACCTCTCTCAGCTCCGCCACTTCCAGCTCCCCGGGCTCCTACCCCTACCCGCACTCCATCCGAACACCGTCCCGCCGCTCCGACTCAATCATTTCCTACCCCGACAACTCGTAGCTCACCGTCCCTCGAGTCCACTGGCAGGCCCTCCTCAATCCAACTCTTCACAACTCGGTCCTTCTGGCTTGACTTGTTTTAAATGCCAAGGTCGAGGTCATAGAGCTTCCCAATGCCCCTCTCGAGCCTTGCACATTGGACAGGAACCCTTCGAAAGCGAGCCTACCTTAGATGAGCCATCCCTAGAGGAAGAGGAATATAGAGTAGAGAGCCATGTTGTTGATGATTTTGTGCTTGATGATGGATTAGTGAGCTTTATTGGCATCACAGATTGCCCCCCATCTCTTCCTCGTCATGACCCATCTACATCAGTTAGAGGAATTGTCCGTTGCAATCTTACTCAACCTACTACTGACAACCCTGCATTGAGGACGTCCATATTTTACACGTATTTCAAAATTGGTGATAAGATGTGTAAGACGATTGTAGATAGTGGTAGCTGTATTAACGTCGTCTCCGACGTTATGACTTCGCGTTTGGGACTACCGTTGATTGATCACCCTCACCCCTACTTTGTTTCGTGGATTGATGCTACCTCTATCCCTGTGAAAAACCAATGCCGTCTCCCCTTGAAGGTCCAATCCTATGAAGATGAGATTTTATGCGATGTTCTACCCATGAAGGTGGGCAGCATTATCCTCGGCCGCCCTTGGCTGTATGATAACGATGTACACCTCTATGGTCGGAGTAATACTTGTTCTTTCATCCATCAGGGCAAGAAAATCACATGGCATCCCTACACTCATAACCCGCAAAGGGCCGTCTCGAAATCTACTTCCATAGGCTTGTGTGTTATTAGTGGATCCCAATTTCAAAAAGAGCTTGATAGTGAAATGACTATGTGTTTAGCCATGATTCCTGATCACTCCCCCGAGGACTCCTCTACTCCACCCCATGAGGTCTCTCAGCTTCTTGAGGAGTTCGCTAGTGTTTTCCCCAATGATTTACCCAATGACTTACCTCCAATGCGCGATATTCAGCACGCTATTGACTTTGTTCCGGGGTCATCGTTACCCAACCTTCCCCACTACCGTATGGATCCCACGCAGTACAAGGAACTCCAACGTCAAGTCCAAGACCTCTTGGACAAGGGATTCATTCAAGAGAGCCTCAGTCCTTGTGCCGTCCCAGCACTACTAGCTCCCAAAAAGGACGGGAGTTGGCGCATGTGCATCGATAGTAGAGCCATCAACAAGATTACTGTCAAGTATAGATTTCCCATTCCTCGCATCGACGATATGTTTGATATGATGGCAGGTTCGACAGTTTTCTCAAAATTGATCTTAAGAGCGGTTATCACCAAGTTCAGATCCGACCGGGAGACGAATGGAAAACAGCCTTTAAGATCAAAGATGGACTTTATGAGTGGAAGGTTATGCCCTTTGGGTTGTCCAATGCACCTAGCACTTTTCAGCGATTGATGAACCACATACTCAGACCGTTCATAGGAAATTTTGTGGTTGTTTATTTTGATGATATCCTTATCTATAGCAGATCCACACCAGATCATCTCCAACACATTCGTTTAGTTTGTGAAGTCTTAAAAACCGAGCAGTTGTACGCTCACCCAAAAAAATGTTCTTTCCTTGTTAGTCATGTTTCTTTCTTAGGTTTCATCCTCTCTGGTCAAGGTGTATCCGTCGATCCGGCCAAAATTGATGCCATCACCCAGTGGCCAACACCTAGAAGTGTGCATGATGTTCGTAGTTTTCATGGTCTAGCAACATTCTATCGTCGCTTCATATCCAACTTTAGCACCATCATGGCACCCCTGACTGAATGTCTTAAGGGAACTCATTTTGAATGGACTATAGAAGCTCAAAGATCCTTTGAGGAGATCAAACGTAGAATGACTCAAGCCCCAATTCTTCGACTACCTGATTTTGATAAAGTATTTGAGGTTGCTTGTGATGCATCGGGATTAGGAATTGGTGGGGTCCTGAGTCAGGAGAATCATCCCATCGCCTTCTTTAGTGAAAAGTTAAATGATGCTAAGCTCAAATATTCTACCTATGACAAAGAATTTTATGCGATCGTCCAATCTTTACGTTATTGGCGTCATTACCTACTCTCCAAAGAATTTGTCCTCTACTCTGATCACGAAGCCCTTAAGTATCTCCATTCCCAACAGAAGTTAAATTCGCGGCACATTAAATGGGTTGAGTTTATTCAATCATATACCTTTGTCCTCAAACACAAGAGGGGTGTAGAGAACCGAGTCGCGGATGCTTTGAGTTGAAGGGTCCATTTGCTGAATGTTATGAAGGTTGAGGTTATTGGATTTGATCACATGAAGGACCTGTACCCTGATTGCCCTGATTTTGCTCCCATTTTGCTGACTTTAGGCAAGAACCCGAATTCTGCTAACCAAGACTATCTCTTAGAAAACGGATTCTTATTTTATGATCGACGCCTTTGCATCCCACGCTCCTCTCTTAGGGACTTTCTCGTATGGGAAACACATGCTGGAGGCCTTAGTGGTCATTTTGGGAGAGACAAAACCATCGCAATGGTTGAGCATCGATTCTACTGGCCCTCCCTTAAGCGAGACGTAGCTAATATAGTGTCCCAGTGTCGTGTGTGTGCTCTCGCCAAACAGGTCAAGCAGAATACTGGGCTCTACACTCCATTACCAGTTCCTCAAAAACCGTGGGAGGATGTGAGCATCGACTTTGTGCTAGGGCTTCCAAGGACGAACAAGCGCCATGATTCCATCATGGTGGTTGCGGATCGTCTCTCAAAAATCGCTCATTTTATTCCTTGTTTTAAAACGCCTGATGCTTCTCATGTTGCTCAATTGTTTTTCAATGAAGTAGTTCGTCTCCATGGACTTCAAAGAGCATAGTGTCGACAGAGATGTCCGATTCACTAGCTACTTTTGGAAGACTCTTTGGCATCTTTTGGGAACAAAGCTTAAATTCTCTACAGCTTTCCACCCCAAACTGATGGACAGACCGAGGTCGTTAATAGGAGCCTCGCAACCTATTACGATCATTGGTAGGAGACAACCTCAAGTCTTGGGATTCTGTCATTCCGCGCGAATTTGCTTATAACGCATTAGTCAACCGTACTACCGGTATGAGTCCATTTGAAATAGTGCATGGTCACCTTCCACGTACACCTACCGACCTCATACCAATGTTACCGCATGCTAGAGTCTCAGATGACGGTCATGAATTTGGGCATCATATTAGAAGTCTGCATGAGGAAATCCGTACACGCATCACCCATAGTAATGCCTCATATAAATAATCCGCAGATTTGCACCGTCGTTTTCGTGAATTTAAAGAAGGTGATATGGTGATGGTGCGGATTAGGCCGGAGAGATTTTCTTCCAAGCGGGCTACTAAGCTTCATGCTCGTAGTGCCGGGCCGTTTCCGATCCTCAAACGAGTTGGGGAAAATGCCTATGCCGTTGACATACCCTCTTCGTGGGGAATAAGCACTACTTTCAATATCTCAGATTTAGTTGCCTTTAAAGCCCCACCTCCTTCGTCTGATAGCCATGTTCTACCCGCGGACTTTCTGGTGAGCGAGTTTGACTTGTCCACTCCCCCGTCTCTACCTTCTGACTGGCATGAAATCATCGAGGAAATACTGGACGAAGTAATCACCGTCACCAAAGGTGGAATGGTGCGGAAGTTTCTTGTTCGTTGGCAGGGCAAAGCGTCGATGGAGGACACGTGGATCACGGAGGACGACTTGGCTCGCTGCGCCAGACTTGGTCGGCCCCGGAGCTCTCAGCTGCTTACTTGACAGAGTCGAGTTCTTCGCACCCGGGATTTGATGGCGAGGACGCCAATGCATCAGCCCGGGACACGCCACCGCAGGCGATGGGTCAACACAGACGTTACGGATCCAAAGATGAAGTCAACAGAAGTCAACCCACCTCGGTCAACAGGAGTCAACGAAGAAGTCAACACGCCACAACCGTCGTCCGCCACGTCACCACCCGCGCACGTCTCCACGCGCGTCATGACACGACGCCAAAGGCAGATCCACAACTGCCCTTTGGCGTGACGTGATGCACGTTTTCCCTTGCGTGTCTTATTTTCTAGTTATTTTCTTTCCTCCAAGGCCTATATAAGGTCATTTGTTTCAAGAACTCATTAGGCAATCATAATTCAAGAATTGAGTTTTCTTTCTAACTCTTCTTGGAGGATTGCCCTACCTCATCTTGCCCTAACCTTCCCGCTGCCGCCGCTGCCGTCATCACCGCTGCCGCCGCCGCCGCCATCGCCGCCGCGCCGCCGTCGTCATCACCGCGCAGCGCCAGCGCGTCACACGCCGCGACCGCACGCCACCGCATGCCATCCCGCGCGCGCCGTGCGCCTCCGTCGCGCGCTGCGCGCTGCGCGCGGCGCGCGCTGCGGCGCTTCAAGGCCAAGCGCTCAGGTGCGCTCCGCCGCACTCCGCGCGCGCAGACGCTCGCGCTCCGCACTCCGGCGAGCGCGCCTCGCGCTCGCGCGCTCTGCGCCGCGTCGCTGCTCCGTGCTGCTCGTGCTGCCCGCGGCGCTCGCGCACTTCGCGCGCGCGCGCTGGAGTTCGTCGCGCCCACCCGGCGCGCCCCCGCTTCATAACGCGTCAACCAGGGCGGACAACGCCCGAGCGCCCGTTCGATATCACGCCGCCGCCACGAGCAGAATTACCTGCAGCCTCTACACGCACTACGGTGCTGAGGTATACCTGAACCCGGTGGTGTCGACGTGTTCTCCGCTCAGTATTTTCTCGGGAAGTTTCCACCGCCGTCAGAATTAGACTTGGATTTCCTCTTCTTCTCTCCTTTTCTCGAGTGTTTCTTCGCGACGTGAATTCGAGGTATTGATTTCGGTGCTTAGGCATCGTCGCGGTGGGGGAAGACAGTACTCCCGCCCTCGATAAGGGTCGGAGCTGCACCACCAGATTTCATCGGTTTTAAGTCCGAGAATCGACTGTGATTTCTGTGGATTGTTTTATCCCTTACCCATTCCTACCCATAGCCTCGTCATCCGCCCTAAATCGTCCATCCCATAGTCGTCCTACGTCAGTTTTGATGGATGTTCAAAGTACTGCATGCATCAATAAGGGTTGTGATCAAAGGACAATAGGTCCACAATCGACTAGTTGACTGATTGTAAGTGAAGATAAGATAGAAACCTTAGTTATATTAAAGGCTACTTGGTTTGATCATATGATGAATAAGTCAAATCATGTACATAGGACTTGTATTCTCTACGACATGATGTTTGACCCCTAACTAGGCGGCATGCCTTTACCAGAGGCATGCGAGCTTATTGGGAGGGCGTGTTCATGTTAGAATCACGATCTGTAATGACTGAGTCATATTTAGTGCTACGATGCACTAAGGGTAGCGATGCCCAAACCTGATCTTTCAGGCCATCGGCCCTATAGTGGCTGCGTGGGCCTCGCGCGCATCGCGTGTGCGGGGCGTGGGCCAGGTAACATCCCGCCAGAAGACTAAGGTAAGTGGCGCATAGGGACGCTGAGGCGGCATGGGGGCATGGCGCCCCTGCGGGTAACGCCGACCACATTGCAACTGGCTTGGGGCTTCGAATGTGGCGACATTGCGCAGTTTGCGCACAATAGTCAAGGCATGGGCGGTGTGTGTGATTTCCACAACCGTAAGCGCGCGGTGCTCGGCCGGGGGGCACGTGTAGCGGTAGGGCTGGCAAGCATGCGCACGTGTAGCGGCAGGCCCCAAGGCGTAGGAGCGACACTACCCTGGTGCAAGGTGCTTCGTCTCGTTACTTTGGTATCATCCCTGGTCTTCCCCCATGTAATGATCATGACTACAATGTAACCTTTTATGATATCAATGCAATGACACTATTCCTCGACAGGGCTACGTCCCTACCCTTTCCTCGAACCCCTTCTATGTGATCTTAAGCTATTGCAAAAGAATTTCGCTGCAAGAGATCAAGGCTGCTAAGTGTTCTGCTCCAAAGTATTGAGGCCCGCATCCGCCAGATTCGAGCGATTGACATAGCTTCGGATTTGATCGCGTGCCAATTGATATCAGAGCCAAGTTGGGCTTCATCTGCATGTGTTTCTGAACTAGTTGGAGGAGAGATGGAATCTACGAAGATTTCCAAGTTATGTTAAGAAGGGCTCCAGAAGGAGAAACTCTAGAGGTAGAGGCTTTGCCTTGTGGAGAAGTCCTCTTGGGTCTGAAGACCCAGATGGATAAGAATAATGATGTAACACGACGCGTCGGGATCGAAGGGCTCGTGTTACACCACAAGGGGAGGAGGGCTGATCAGCATAGAGGTAGCATAGGGCGGTCGCATCGGTAACCATGATGAATTGAGCCTTGGTTATGACTCGCTATAGGCAACAAAGATAGGCGTCGCTGGTGCAGAGCGGCTGTTGTATAACCAACAGCGGCATGTACTTCGCGACGGTGAACTAGCGGTGGCATGTCATCCAGAGATCGTCTCCCTTGAAGCTTCTCTAGGAGACCATAGCGGCGGGCATAGGACGACGTAAAGGTGCAACGACATAGGGCGGCTGCAACTAGGTACTATCGAACATTGGCGACGATGATGTTTAGCGTCACTTGTAGGGCTGTAAGCCAACTACTGGCAGATGGTGGTAGGCAATGGCGGCGGTGGTGGCAGCGAGTCATCTTGCGGCGGCATGTACTTCGTGGCATCGGCGGTGAAGTGGTGGCGGTTGGTCATCCCACAATTGCTCTCCTCAAAACTACTCTAGGGAGCGCTGGTAGACACGATAGCGGGCTTGAAGGACGGCCACGACGCATGTAGGCGCGAGATGACTTGGAGGCGAGAATGGTGACGAGGACGACAGTGCAGCTAGGCGCAATAACGGGATCCAAGGCGAGCGCAGTGGCATGGACGGGGTGGTGCATGTAGGCACGATGGTGGCTCGGAGGCGAGGGCGGTGATGAGGATGGCGACGGCGTAGGTAGGCGCGAGAATGGCATGGTGACATGATGTCGTGGTAGATGCAGCCAAGTTAGGTGGCTGCAGCTATGGTTGCGTGGCTGTGGCTGCGGCTGCTACATGGCTCAGCGATAGCGTGACTGCGGCTGTGGCTTGGTTGCATGGCTGCACAGCGGTGGCGACTGCTACGGGGGTACGCGGTAGCACGACTACGGCTGCACGGTTGCGTGGTTGCACTGCTACACACTACAGATGTGCCTGCGCAGCTATAGAGGTGCAACTGCACTATTGCCCAACTGGGGTTGCATGGCTGCGTGGCTGTGGACGATAACTGCGGCCACTACGAGGGCTACGGCTGCTCTAGCAACTGATGTCGCTGCGGCGGCAGTGATCGCTGCGGAAGCTGCGGCCTGCTCTGGTGGTTGCGGCTACTACGGTGTGGTACGATCCTTGATCTAGGCTCGTATCGGAAGAAGTGGAGGACGAGACAAGGCAGAAATTCCCGGGGGTAGAGAGGCAAAATGGGAAGGGTAGGAGAGGAAGCCGAGCAGAGGGGGTAGGGATTGGACGGGGACGAGCTGCCTGGAGATGCGGTGAAGTGGAGACGATTGCAAGGACGGGGATCGTAGAAGGGGAGAGAGAAATCATACCTAGACGAGGAGAGGAGCAGGAAAAGAACACTTCTTCTAAATTCTTCTTGGCTGCCCTCCTAAAGGGAGGGCATCCCTATTTAAAGGGAAATACATAACAGCAAATGACTAGAATGCCCCTATGGGCTAACATGATGAAATTACTACTAGGATCCTATCATTACTCCCCCCTTGAAAAATCAGCTTGTCCTCAAGCTGGTGTGTCAGTGGCTTGTGCGGTAGGTCCCCCTAGGGCAGCAGCAGAGGAAAGCACAGTCGGCATGGTGGGACAGAGGTGATGAGCATTTGTTGCTGGTGGTGACGGCGGCGGTGGTGGCAGAGCAACCTGGCGGCGGTGACTCGTGGCGAGTTCACAGGCAGCTTGCAGGCTGGCACAGTGCAGGTTCCCATGGTGTGGCGTGGCTGGTCCGCGGGCATGGCGCAGCAGATCCATTAGCGGTTTGCAGCGGGCCCTGGATGGGGCACGGTGGATCCCCAAGTGGCGCGCAATGCTCCTCCCGCGGCGTACGGCAGTTCCGTGGGTGGTGCGTGACGGGTCCGTGGGTGGAGCGTGGCGGTCCTCCCGCGACACACGGCGGTTCCTTGGACGGTGCACAACAGGTTTGCGGGTGGACCACGGTGGTCCACTAGCAGCATGTAGCGGTTCCCCGGGCGGCAGGTGCAGCTAAGACCGTCCTCTGAGAAAAAGGCAGGCCAGGGGTCCGGTTGGGCCGGTCTCGGGTAGGAAAACCCATGGCCGGCCCGTTCCCTAGGTCACGTGGTCGGTTTGGGACTAGGGAATCCCAAGGTGGGCCCTTTGTGGGGAGATACCCCATAGTGGGCTCGTTTTCTAGGTAGCCCGCCCAAAATAGGCCCGCCTGATAGCGAAATGGGCCAGTCAGGGATGGAAAGCCTGTGGCCAGCCTTTTTCCCTGTTGAGCAGGCCCTCTAGCTTCACACTAGCGGGCCTTCTCGTGACGGCTTGGGCTGGCCCGACCCTCCACCATGGCCTGAATTGCCCTAGGGCACCCGTCGGGGTTGAGGTGTCCCCAGGGCAAACCCATGGCGGTGGCTAGCGGGTCGGCGGCCGGCAGATCACCGTGCAGCGGGTTGGCGGCCTCGACCAACGGGGCGACGACCAGTAGGTTGGCCAGAGACGGGGCCGCCGGTGGTGCATCGACAGCCGTCGAATCCGCGGCTAGTGGGTCGGCGGCCGTCAGGGCCGTGGGCAGTGGATCAGCGGCCGTTGGTGCCATCACTGTTGAGGCTGCGGTCGTCAAGGCCGTGGTCGTCAGGGCTGGGGCAACCGCCGTCGGGGCTGCAGTGGTGGTCGTCGAAGTCACGGTCGTCGAGGTCGCAAAGACAATCGGTGGGGTGGCGACCGCTAGAGTCGGGGCGGCGGCCTTCGAGGTAGCGACATCGCTAGTCAGAGCTGCGCCTTCCGGGTCGTAGTGGCGATAGTCAGGGCTGCGGCCTTCGGGGTCGCGGCGGCGGCCATCGATGGTGCAGTCATCAAGACCACCCTTGTCAAAGTAGAAGCTGACGGAACCGTGGCCGTCGACATCACCGAGACGATCAATGGGGCGGTGACCGGCGGTGCCGCTACTATCGTCCCCACCGCGAACTGCTGGTGCGTCGACAAGAGTAGATGCATTTGTGTAGCGAGGGGAGTGAGCAGTTGCATCTGCTCGGCGAACTGACGTTCAAGAATGTTGGCGATGGTCTTCGCCAGTGCATCTCTTCTGCTTGTTGAGGACAGATCTTCGGACTTGGCTTCCATGGGCGTGGCGGCGGAAGGCAGAGCGGGTTGACTCTGATACCAATTGGTACAATCCTTGATCTAGGCTCGTATCAGAAGGAGTCGAGGATGAGACGAGGCAGAAATTCCCGTGGGCAGAGGCGAAACGGGAAGGGTAGGAGAGGAAGCCGAGCAGAGGGGGTAGGGATCAGCTGGGGACGAGCCGCCTAGAGATGCAGTGAAGTGGAGATGATCACGAGGACGAGGATCGTAGAAGGGGAGAGAGAAACCAGACCTAGACGAGGAGAGGGGCAGAACAAGAACACTTCTAAATTCTTCTTGGATGCCCTCCTAAAGGGAGGGCATCCCTATTTAAAGGGAAATACATAACAGCAAATGACTAGAACGCCCCTGTGGGCTAACATGATGAAATTACCCATAGGATCCTATCACAGTGGCTGTGGCAGCTTTGGCAGCTGCGGCCGCAATGATGACTCCTGCGGTTGCGGCTGTTGCGGGCGGCTACACCTAGTGCGGGCGCTTGCGGTTGCTCTAGCGGCTGCGGATGCTTTGGCAACTATGGCCTGCTCCGACGGTTTAGCGGCCGTGATTGCTCTGGCGGCTATGGTCGCTCTGGCGGTTGCGGCCACTGCGAGCAGGTGTGGCTGCTACGACGGTCGAGGTCGCTGCAAGCGGCTGCAGCCGCTGTGGCTACTTCGGCCGTTACAGGCTGCGGCAACCGCTACGAGCGGCTGCGGCTGATGCTTGCGGTAGCAGCCGTGGGGCAGGCGGTTGGGGCCTTGTCCAGTGACGGCGGATGCCCTCTGGTGCAGCAGCAGTGCCGGCGATAGCAGCAGTGGAGACGACAACGCCGGTGGAGGCAGCAGCGGTGCTCTAGCGACGATACAATGGATGCCCTAACTTTCCTCTTCTTGAGGGATACTTCTGTAATGTTCTCACACACTAAAAACTCAAAAAAACTCCTAAAAAAGAACCCAGAAAATACTAACCGACTACATTTTTGCATTTTTCTTTTTCACTTGGCTCTCTTTTCACGATGGGCACCCCAACCACTTATAGAGGAAACATGGGCCTTCTCGTTTAGAAAAAGGGAAAGAAGGCCCAAAAAGTTCAAAGGATGGACCAAATTAGGGAAAAATAAATGGATACACGCGCATGCAAAAAAAAAAAGATATGCCTTTAAGGCTGGATGGTCCCCCATCATAAAAGATGATGGTGATGCAAACCTTGAAGATTTGAGGATAAAGACCTGCCAGAGGCAGGACCACTACGTGAGTTGATAGAGATGGTGTTGACTCTCAAGGTGGAATTCTCTGAGCAGAGATGGGATGAGAGTCCCAAGATCCGCCCTAGTAACGCCAGAGGGGAAAAGCTAATGATTCTGACCCAAAGGTTCAATGGAGCATGCAAGGAAGTAGATGTGGTTGACTTCCTGTATGGCTGTGACATATATTTTGAGGCCAATGAGTTCTTGGAGGAGAAGAAGATCCTCTAGCCCAATTACTTTCTTGTGGATGATGCCAAATTGTGGTGGCGCCAATGCTCAGAATGTGGAAATTGGCCACCACCCACCTATGAGGATTTTTTACGAGAAATAAAAGACAATTTGGTTTCCTACAACACTGCGAGGATTGTGAGGGGAGAGCTCAATAATCTGCAGATGGCCGCTACTCCAAGAGAATATGTAAACCAGTTTGTGTCCATAATCAACAGGATTATCGATATGTCCGAGGCTGACAAGCTCTAGCGCTTCACCAAGGGACTTCCCCACTGACTCCAGACAGAGCAGGAGAAACGGTAATCCAGAGACCTCAACCCCACCTATCAAGTGCTGGAGGGAACAGAGTCAGCCCTATGAGATTATAAAGCTGGAGGATCATAGGAGGGTCAAACCAACTTCATCGTGTCCCCCATGGATGACTTTACGACTGTCTGGGGTCTTGACCTCTTGATGGGATCATGCGCAATTCTGTTTCCTCAATACTACGGTATACTATTCTAGGAGGGATCTCACCCATGTTTCGTGAGAGACCAAGGGGTCCAGAAATCGTGGAATACAGCTCTTCTGTCCGCCATGAAAATCAAGGACAGATTGAGGAAAGGGGAAGAGACCTTCCTCATCACCATACGAGGGCCAGCACCCCAGAAAAGGGTGGAAGGCACTGGTGTGCACCAGCCTGTGTGGCTGCGCTTAGTTGG
The DNA here is from genome assembly GCF_029677425.1 of Wolffia australiana. Classification (NCBI taxonomy): domain Eukaryota; kingdom Viridiplantae; phylum Streptophyta; class Magnoliopsida; order Alismatales; family Araceae; genus Wolffia; species Wolffia australiana. The sequence goes on along the minus strand of NC_135836.1, from coordinate 18,926,763 downwards.
GGTGGCGACGACGACAACAACCCCGGTGCAAATGCGGGGGGACTAACCGGCCGATCGTGGACATACTGCAGGAGTTTGTCGGGGTGATGCCCAAGCAGCTCCCCATAAAGTTGCCACCCAGGAAGGAAATAGACCACGAGATAGAACTACTCTCTGGCACCTGTCCCCCTACGCGGGCACCCTACTAGATGCCACCCGCCTACCTGGAGGAACTACAAAAGCAGCTGCAAGAACTACTAGAGGGCAAGCTGATCCGACCATCCAAAGCTCCCTTTGGCACTTCAATCCTATTCCAAAAGAAGGACGGGTTGCTTCGACTTTGTGTGGACTACCGAGCATTGAACAAAGTAGCAGTGAAAAATAAATATCCTATACCGAATGCTATAGAGCTGTTTGATAGGCTTGGGGATGCTCGCTACTTCTCACGGATAGACTTGAAGAGTGGGTATCGCCAAGTGCGGATCATGGAGGGAGACGAACCGAAGATGAAGTGCCTGATGCGCTACGGATCCTTTGAATTATGCGTGATGCCTTTTGGGCTCACGAACACTCGTGTTACATTTTGTTGTCTCATGAACAATATTGATGATTTCGTTATTGTGTACTTGGATGACATTCTCGTACACAATAGGAGCTTCGACGACCATGTGAGGCACCTGAGGAAGGTGATGGCCAAGCTGAAGGAGCATGAGCTCTACGTCAACCCGAAAAATTGCAAGTTTGCCTTGCAAGAGATTGAATTTCTCTGACACCTAATCGATAAGGGAAGTGTGCACATGGATCCCTCTAAGGTGAAGGCCATCCGTAATTGGATAGCGCCAAAGGGAGTACCACAATTGAGATTTTTTCTTGGGCTAGCCAATTACTACCAAAAGTTTATCAAAGGCTTCTCCCGACTAGCTGCTCCGTTGATGGACTTGTTGAAGAAAGATGTCAAGTGGCAATGGACAGACCGGTATGAAAGAGCATTTGACAAGTTGAAGAGTGCACTCTCTAGTGAACCGGTGCTACAATTGCCCAAATTTGACAAGCCATATAAGGAACACACGGATGCTTCTGACTTCGCACTTGGGGGTGTCTTGATGTAGGACGGGCATTTCGTGGCTTACGAGAGCCAAAAAACTGAACAATGTAGAAAGGAGGTATTAATTGCACGAGAAGGAGATGACAGTGGTGGTACATTGCTTGAGAGTCTGGAGTCACTATCTCCTTGGAGATAAATTTTTGTTCTACCCTGACAATGGGGCAACCAGTTGCTTCGAGTCTCAAAAGAAGTTGACCCCGAAGCAAGCGAGATGGCAAGATTTCTTGGCAGAATTCGACTTCATCTTAAAATACAAGCCGGGGCATGCCAACCAAGTTGCCGACGCCCTGAGCTGCAAGGAAAAAAAAGTTTTTGTGGCCGCACTTTTAGTGGTCCAAGGAAGCATGCTTGATGAGATCAAATTGGCAATGAAAGATGATCCAGAAGCTGTTCGCCTTATGAAGTGCATTGCTGTGGGCGAGACAATGAGATTCTGGACTGAGAATGGCATAATCTATGCAAATGGAAATCGGGTGTCTGTGCCGCATAAGGGTGGGTTGTGGCGGAAGCTCCTCCATGAAGAACACGACTCGCCCTATGCTGGACACCCACGACAAACACGGACGCTTGCACTCCTGTCCGACAGCTATAACTGGCGGGAATGGAACGAGATGTCGAGGCTAATGTTTGTTCATGCAGGGTGTGTCAGCAAGCCAAGACGGAAAAGGCTAAAGCTGTAGGAATGCTGGAGCCTCTTCCAAGGGCGAGCAGACTACGGGAGTCTATTCAATATATTTCATCACTTGCCTTCCGCGCGTGTGTGGGCACGATGCTATCTTGGTGGTCGTGGACCACTTTTCCAAGTATGCAACATTCAACCCCACCACGTCGGAAGTGCACGCAAATGGCATGGCTCATCTCTTCATGTCCAATGTGGCGAAGTACTGGGATCTTCCTTTGGACATCATCAACGATTGAGATACAAGATTCATAGGCCGATTTTGGGAGTCATTGTTTAAGTACATGGGCTCCAAGCTCAAATTTTCAACGAGCTGCCGACCCCCAGACTGATGGTTAGATGGAACGCGTGAATGCTATGCTCGAAGAGTATTTACGGCACTACGTTTTGATAAATCAAGAGATTGGGTGGAGCTGCTGGATGCAGCAGACTATGGGAGTCTATTCAATATATTTCATCACTTGCCTTCCGCGCGTGTGTGGGCACGATGCTATCTTGGTGGTCGTGGACCACTTTTCCAAGTATGCAACATTCAACCCCACCACGTCGGAAGTGCACGCAAATGGCATGGCTCATCTCTTCATGTCCAATGTGGCGAAGTACTGGGATCTTCCTTTGGACATCATCAACGATTGAGATACAAGATTCATAGGCCGATTTTGGGAGTCATTGTTTAAGTACATGGGCTCCAAGCTCAAATTTTCAACGAGCTGCCGACCCCCAGACTGATGGTTAGATGGAACGCGTGAATGCTATGCTCGAAGAGTATTTACGGCACTACGTTTTGATAAATCAAGAGATTGGGTGGAGCTGCTGGATGCAGCAGACTATGGGAGTCTATTCAATATATTTCATCACTTGCCTTCCGCGCGTGTGTGGGCACGATGCTATCTTGGTGGTCGTGGACCACTTTTCCAAGTATGCAACATTCAACCCCACCACGTCGGAAGTGCACGCAAATGGCATGGCTCATCTCTTCATGTCCAATGTGGCGAAGTACTGGGATCTTCCTTTGGACATCATCAACGATTGAGATACAAGATTCATAGGCCGATTTTGGGAGTCATTGTTTAAGTACATGGGCTCCAAGCTCAAATTTTCAACGAGCTGCCGACCCCCAGACTGATGGTTAGATGGAACGCGTGAATGCTATGCTCGAAGAGTATTTACGGCACTACGTTTTGATAAATCAAGAGATTGGGTGGAGCTGCTGGATGCAGCACAATTTGCACATAATATCAACCGGAGCTCGGCTACGGGTCATTTGCCATTTGAGATTGCTACGAGAAGACAGGCGCTAACTCCTCCAAAAGTGTTAAAGAGAAAAGGGAATGGTCATTTCTCCTGGGCCTTCCAATTTACGTGCGATTATCATGCCTGCATTGAGGAAGCCAATGAGGCACTAGGACGTACTACTCAAAGGATGAAGAAACATGCGGATCAACGTAAAAGCGATGTGGAGTTCCAAGTCGGCGACCTGGTCTTTTGTGATGGGCCTGGTCACAAGGGTCTGGTACCGCACTATGATGGGCCTTTCGAGATGGTAGCTAAGATCAGACAAGTTGCCTACCAGCTCAACATACCTCGTCGGCGGGCGGTCCATATGGTCTTTCATGTATCGATTCTGAATAAATATATACCAGAACCCGAAGATGCAGCGATGAACCAGCCCCAACGAGCGCCGCCGAATGTGTAGGCACATTTTGACCACGAGGCAGAGGCGGTCCTGGCAAGAAGGAAGATTGACCAGGGCGGACATCACAGTTGATATCATAAGATTGAGTATCTCATCAAGTGGAAGAACAGACCAGCCGAATCAGCAACATGGGAGCGCGACTCGGACATATGGCAATTCAAGTACCTACTGCGAGCATATGAAGCGACGCAGTTGACATCGATGAGGGCGTCGACAAATTCAGGCAGTGGAGGCATGTTAGGCCCCTAACTAGGTGGCATGCGTTTATTAGAGGCCTACAAACTTATTGGGAGGGCGTGTTTGTGTTAGAATCACGATATGTAATTACTGAGTCATATTTAGTGCTACGATGCACTAAAGGTAGTGATGTCGGACGTCGCCTAGGACGTCTTCTGGTTGACACTGAGTATGATGGCCCAGTGTCGATAATAGATGATGTTATAGAACGTTGATGGTGTCGTCGTCTGACGAGTAACCCTAACGGGTCAATGTAACTATGATGTAAATATGTATGTCCTACGTGTTGTACGTGCAGGCTCTGACTCGAGGGAGGCACCGAGCTCCAAGCTTAGGGGGGGTCGCCGGGTTACGGCGACGGTGGCCTCTCGAACCTTGTCGGAGTGATGAAGGTGTCTATGGTCGAACATAATCTATCCATAGGGCTCGCACATAACGGACGTACTCGTCCGTACCAGTAAGACACTCAAAGTCATTCGTAGTTTTCTCTCAATACCTATCTCACCTACCTAGCCCAAGCGCGGTCGAGTCATATCAAAATTATACTACAAGGAATATGTAAATGAGCGTCGGGAGAGGACGGCGTACCTCGTCGGCAGGCTCGTGGTGCAGAATTTGATGACGGTCGGCGGCAATCGAGCAAGTGGGGCGAAGAAGCGCTGATGAGCAGGCGGCAGCTCGGCGAGTGACGACAGTGTTGGAGCTATACGTAAAGGTCGAAGGAAGAGAGGAGACAATGGGGCGACCACAGTGATAACGTGGCTCGAGCAACTCTGCTAGACCCATCAAAGCTAATGTACGTTAGTCAGCCGGAGCGAGTCGGTAGTAGGTGCGAGCAGCAATGATCATTCACCGGCAGGGTAGGAATCTCGGGAACACCCAGTAGAAGGGGGTGGGCCTAATCATCATGAGCCAGCCTTGGCGGAAGCAGGATCGTCGCCTCGGTGCTGCAGGATGGGAGAGGGGGGCACACAACTCTCTGTCAAGGAGTCTCGCTCAAGATAAGCCCTGGTCAAGAGGGCCCTCGACCAAAGGATCCCGGTTGATTGTACCACGACCAAGGCGGGCCCTCTAGTTGAAAGGGGTTCACGGCCAAGAGACCCAACCAGTGAACTCTTCGACCAGAGCGCATCCTCTGTCAAGAAGTCACGCTTGCCCGTTCCCAGTCAACAAGGTTCACAATCGACGATGTTCTTCCTGAACAAGTGATTCACGGTGGACAATTTTTCAGTCGGCTAACCAACGACCAGACCAATCGTCAGAAAATCCAGAACGATAGCAGACCTTGGAGTCGATCTTCTTCGCGGAAGCATCCAACGTCAGAATGATCGTAGTCCCTTAGGGCATGGGAGAAGACCTCTAAAGTCCCAAATCACCGCGCTACAACTTCAGAAATTGCCATGTAGACCTCTGAAGACCTCTGAGCATCACGGCAAGGAGGTGACTGCGGAGATCGCAATCTTCAACTGGCAGGGCAGGAGAATGGCAGCCACAGTCGTGTTTTAGGGATCCCAAAATCAAATGGGAATCCTCAAAAGGAAGATCGCATATCGCGGTGTAGCACTCCGGTCGCGATTCGTGCATTGTGGCAAGGTGGAGGCTGCGGTGTGACAATCGTTGACTGGCGGTTGTAGCGGAGTCGGCCGCGATGGTCAAGATTTCATGGACGAGAGAAATTCTCATGGTAGAGGGGCTGGGTAGGGAGAATAGGAAGAGGGCTTGGGGGAGGGTCAATCGATTGTTTCCCCTGCCTCTTTCCGATGGATTCTTCCTTCTTGGCGGCGTCAACGAGCTCCTCTCCTCCCCCCCTTTGTGGATTCTCTCTCAATGGAGGAGGGGGGAGACCAAGACGATAACAAAAAAACTCCAATGTCAATTCCTGGTCTGTCTTCTCTAGGGTGCCCTCTCTTCCCTTATAAAGGGGGAGGGGATGGGCCCTTAAGTGGGCCAACAAAAGGCGAATTAGGTCCATTCAGGGGGCCCTTATGAATTGGGCCCCCTCATTACAAGGTAAAAGAGGGGAAATTAAAATAAAAGAAAGAAGAGAAACAAGGGAGGATGGCATGAGGGAGGGGGATCCAAAAATGACTAAGGATCCCTTCCCATGATGATGACGAAGGAAGTGCGGCCTGTGTCGCGAATGCGACAAAAACACAATGAGACGAGAAAACATAAAACACGAGAGAGAACGACGAAAAAACAAAACGTGGTAAATTGATCAATTTTCACCCAATCTTTGGCGACGGTGGCAGGCGGCGCGGACGATGCCAGAGACGATCTTCGATGGCGTGCGCCATCAGGTAGTGATACCCAAACCTTATCTTTTAGGCCATCACCTCTATAGTGGTGATACACTACGGATGGTGCGCGTGCCCGTTCGTGCTTAGGCGGGACAAATCAGGTGAAGTCTGCACGTGCTGGGCGCGCGGGCTAACAAGGACGTGAGCGTGCCAATGCCAAGTGCCACACATGGGCGCCAAGCGTCAAACAAGAGCGCCAAATGCTTTGCACGAGTGCAGGATGCGCAGGTCGGGTGGTAGTGCTGCAGGGCAGCGCATGGAGTTGTGTGGGGATCCATGCAGTGGTCACGCGGGCCCCGCGGGCCCCGCGTGTGCGGGGCATGGGACGGGTGACATCTCGCTAGGAGACTAAGGCACATGGGGCACAAGGGCGCCTAGGCGGCACAGGGGCATGACGCCCCTGCGAGTAGTGCCGGGTGCGCTGCGTCGGGCTTGGGGCACCAAATCCGGTGGCATTGCGCAGTCTACACGCGATAGGTGCCAGTGCGGGAGCTGGTGGCGTGTGTGATCATCAAGGCAGGGGGGGCGTGTGTGATTGCCATGCCCGCAGGCGCGCGGTGCCTGATCCGGGAGCACATGTGTAGCGGCAGGGTTGGCAAGCATGCACACGCGGAGCGGCAGGCCCTGAGGTGCAGGAGCGACACTACGTTGGTGCAAGGTGCCTCATCTCATTACTTCGGTATCATCCTTGATCATGACTACAATGTAACCTTTATGATACCAATGCAATGACACTAGTCCTCGATGGGGCTACATCCCTACCCTTTCCTCTAACCCCTTCTATGCTATCTTAAGCTATTTCAAAAGAATTCTGCTGCAAGAGATCATGGCTACTCAGTGTTCTGCTCCAAAGCACTGAGGCCCGCACGCGCCAGATTTGAGCGATTGACATAGCTCAGTATTTGACCACATGACACACGAAGATACACATATTTTCCAACTCTATTAAAATATTTTTCTGAATTTGACTCCATTTGATTTGTCTACTAACTTATTTAACTTCCTAATTACTACCTTCAAGTATTTAATTATGAATTTACTAATGATTTAATGACAATAATTACTTGAAGATATTACTACCCAATGGTGGTATCTTGATTAAAATAATGTACTAAACATACCTATAAGTTTAAGATTATTTTAAAGCTGAAATCCTTGGCATAACGTCTTGACAGGTATTCTAAACTTATGGAAAAATTGTAAATATAAATAATTCACAATTAAAATGATTATTATTTTATATTGTTTCATTATAATCAATAAATATGACTGTTGGACTTATGATAAATAAATATACCCTTTCAGATTTCTAAGTCCACATATACAATTTTGAGCCCTAATTTTAAACCTCCCCATCTCATTGCCCTTTGAAAATTGCACTCCAAAATCTAAAGAGATCTCTTGATCCCTGGAGCCATTTTCATGCAATTTTTTAGACTTCTTTGAAGAGATGATTTGTTGTTACCATCAATTCAAATCCATAGAAGTTATAATCATGGTTTTTGGTGCTGGGTGTTTCAAGATTCAAAGGAAAGAAGTTTGGCCTCCAAACTTCACACATCCTAGACCTTGTGATGAGTTTTATATATATTTTCAGATTTTTTTCAACATATGAATAGTTTACATCCACACAAAACCAAAGAACTTCGAATTAGATCATTTGGTTGAGTTTTGAAAGAGTTACAGGGGTTTGAAGTTGGAAATCGAGGAATCAGACAGTAAACTTAGAACATGGAAAGATTGATCTTTGGAGATTTATCGGATTTGATTTTGAACCCCTAGTGTGAGATAGCAGTGTGAAATTGGGTTGAAAAACTATTCCAGGTGGAATCATCAAATTTGGTGTACGAATGAAAAAGATATTTGAGCTTTAAACACCAAAGGTCAAACACGAATAAAGAATTTTATCCAAAGAAAAACATGGAGGTATTATTGAAGGGAAGTCATATTTACATTTATGAATTTTGATTACTGATTTAATAAATTTATGATATGAAATATTCTGGTTGAAATACATGAAGTGGGTCCTTGTCTTGAATACTATTTAAGAAGTTATCATACTAAGTATTGTTGAGGAGAAGATATTATTCAGAAATATATTCTTCTTACTAGATCTTTGTGTTCAGTCAGGTTCAGTCTTTGGGGGCCAAGTTGAAGAAGATCAAGCAACATCGTTCCGTGAAATCCTCTGGGGGTTGAGGACGACAAAGCGTCATTGACATTTTCTTTTTCTTGGGCATCCTTGTTCAGCCTTATTTCTAAATGATTTGCTTGGGGGTCATTAACACAAACACAGTTAGGGCACATCATCAACTCGGGACGGATCCCACGAACAACATTAAGGATTAGACTAAGCAGTCTAAAAAAATGATTGTGTCTCCCATTTCCTCTACCTCATTTCTTACATAGAAAAATCCTAAATTAATTAAAAAATAAAATATAATATAGATAGAGAACCTAATTCACCCCTCCCCCCTGCCTTAGGTTATTCCTTGGCCATTCCAACTAATAAAATGCAGAAAGACCTCTCTCACACTCATCGTCGCCCCATGGAGTTTAATGAAGGCGATTTAGTAATGATGCACACACATCCTGCCTGACTTTCTCAACTGCACAACAAACTATAGAAGTGGAGTGCGGGTCCAAAGTTCTCAAGAAGTTGGGTCCTTATGTGTATACTTTGGACATTCCATCACATTGTAGAATCATTTCTACTTTTAATGTGTCGTACATCACCAGTTATCATGGTGACCAGATAGTTCCGTATGGTAGTTTGGAGGAGGGTCCCTTCCTACAACCCCTCTGTTGCCTGATTCACTGTTTAGTCAAGCTATGGAGCATCCTAATCCGGAGAAAATCTTAGCCACAAGACCCAAACCGGATAATTTGCCACCCGCTGATGTCTTTATCAAATGGAGTGACCTACCCACATCAAAAGCCACATGGATTTGGCTAACATATATTGTAACTGTCGCCCCATACTTGTGGGATGAGTATTTTTCAGGTACAATGGAGCAACTGAACCCCACCGTGAACTCGTCACGCCCTTCCACGGCTCACCATACCGCAACTCAATGACAGTACCCTTCCATGAACTCACTTGGGAGTTGATGAAGAAGCCCCCGACATGTTTTCCGCATTCCTTGTCATAGTGTTTGCTTGCTTCTCCAACACCTCGCCTATCATCACGTGACTAATGTTATCATCGTCAACTGTGATTCAGAATCCAAGATCATGGCCCTCAGTCTACATCACCAGCACCCCCTTAGATTGGTCCCCAGCAACGGTTGATTAATAAAAGTCAAGCGCGTCTCCTCGCTCCTCTCCAACCATTCATACTTCCAACCAATGGTCGCCATGAGGTATCCTCTGATTATTTTTGTGATCCTTTATTTTGGGCAGCCAACAAATTTTTCAAGGAGATTATCTAATAAGTGTGTTATTCGTGACTCCCCACCCCATTCTACCAATCGCCGACCACGACCCCCATTTTCAGAGGGCAATAATAATGGATGGCTTATTGATTAGTTTCCCTGCGAGGTACCCACTGTTCATTTGTTATTAAAAACAATGCAGTTTCAAACAGAGTTAAGCTTTATGTATACCTTGAGAGTTGATGTAGGACGTGTCCTACAGCCGACCTATCTATGTTTCTGTATAAGCCTTATCGGTAGGGAAACTTATTTAATGGCCAAAATTAGCTATTTATTTCATATAATTGGTCAAGCTGTTCATCTTTGTGTGACGACAAGAAGCTATTAATTCAACATACTATAATGGGGGGAAACTTATTTAATGGCCAAAATTAGCTATTTATTTCATATAATTGATCAAACTGTTCATCTTTTAATCTAAAGCATGGGATAGGCTAAGGAACACAAGTAGATATGATCGCAGCCCATTAATGAAATAAAATATGAAGAATGATATGGCTTCAAGCTGAAGTGGCCAAAAGCCCCTTTCATAATCCACCATATCTTGAAAAGACAACAATATAACCTCAACCGCTCAATCTTCTTAAAGGATATTTGACACCAAGATTGAAAGACATAATATTTTCCATTTTTCATTTTTCAAGATTGTATTTTGGAGGTGGCAACTGATGCGGGTTGAGGGGTCCACATGTTCTATTGAGGTGATTACGCGATGGATGATGACATGGACTATGTGGTTCACTTGTCAATAAAAGGTGTTCATGCTTGAAAATAAATTGTGGCAATTCTATCCTATCCTTATGAAAATCAGACGACCATGGGAGAACTATTGATCTCATTTGTCGCTGTCATTTCTTCTGGACAGAAGACATTATTAAGGTGATCAATCAGATCTGATATGCCAACACTTGGAGAACCTCTAAAGATGTCCCATGAGATCTACGACACACAATACCCCTTCCTGGACTCTAAAATTTGAAATTTATGCCATTTTAGCTCTTATTTTGTTTGGAACTCCAAAATCAGAAAAATGCCACTTTTGGAAGTTTAAAAGCTAACAAAAGGTGGTGATGACTTTGTGGAGACTTGAGTTAGGGAAACTCTAAAGAGGCTCCAAGACACTGGGATTCATATCAAGATGGAGGACATGAGTTAGGAAAGCACAGAAAAGTCAGGGACAGGGATTAGCCCTCCTTGTATAATTAAGGGCGGCATGGTTACTTTTGAGCGCTTCTTGGTGAATTCTGATATTTTCATTTGTTTCCGTTGGACATCAATTTTCTTGAGATAGGTTATGGTTAGAATGATATTAATTACTTATTGATGATATTATGTGGTTGATAATTTACATTATTTTGAGTATTTCCATTCTACATGTAATCTTTGTTCTAAGTCGAATCATGAAAAGCTGAGAAGATGACATGTGAAATGTAATTACAAGGTTTTAAAGGGTTGTTAAACCATTTGCATTTATAAATTCAAATGCTTAGTTGCTGTTGGTTGAGCCATTTTCCATATTTTTTTTATTTTACCTCCAATGTTTGTTTATTTGTGTTTATATCATTTTTATTCTTCTACCATTATGGTGTCTCTAATGGATAGTGGAGCTATCTTTCTGTAGAAAGATTAGGGCTCCATCCATTGTAAGACTTGAATTTTGCTTCCCCTTTCTGCACCATAAAACTTATTAAAGCTGCTTCCTTGTTCTATTAAAGTGCCTTTTCTCGAGTCCTACACATAGTACCGCCGTCTCTCTCTATCACATCTATCTAAAACAACATTTCCCATCATGGTATGAGAGTAGAACACTCAGGCATGGTTGCTCTAACCCTATGCGCCTACCGTTCTCTCCTTGAGATCTTGCCGTATTTTTTCTTAATCTGGGGTAGAGCTTTGATTTTCCTGTGTTTTGGCAATCTTCTCTCCACGTCTACAATAAGGATAAGCCATGAGCCCTGGTCTTATGGGCGTAACCATCTTTACTACGGAGTGCATATTATATGTTTAATCAAAGTCCCAAAAGAGAGATGATCTCATTTTTATTAGTGACCATTACCCTCTTTAGTAGAGAGTGCCTTTCATGTGTTTGATTGAAGCCCCATCAGAAGGGAAACCTCATTTTTATAGTCCCTTAACTGGAAAACAGCTGTGTTTAGAGCACACCTTGTCTCCTTTGTTGGTTGAGCCATTGGCCATTTCAAGGGACAGCTCATTATTCTAATCACTTCGATGAAAAAATAGCAGTGTAACATAGCACGTAGTGACTTTATTTTTTTATTGTTGAGCACAAATCCTACACCTAAGAGAACTCCTCTTTGTTGACTGCCACTAGAACTTGGAGAAAAGACATTCATTCTGATCTCGACTCTTGTTTGATAATACCTGATTAGTTTTGACCAGATTATGGATGAATGTATGAAAGTTCAAATCTGACATGTTCTTTTTTAATCTTGCATTGATTATGCCAAGCCATGTTAGGACTTGCCTAATGCTTCTGAAGTGTTAAATCTAAAGGCACCAAACTTACAAGAGTGGTCGAAATATGTAAATATGATTTTTCAAGGATGGAAGAATCTACCACACCTTGCTACTTAAACCCAAAAGACCCACACCAAACAAAATGATAAAGCCTACATAGCAGTGTTTGTCCAAATATCAATCACCCTCACTCAAGGGAATATGATAGTGCTTGAGTATGTTTCCGCACTGGAAATGGTCTGGAACAAGGTAGACCACTATCGTCCTTTGAAAAATCCAGATTCAGATGAAGGATATTATGTTCTAGAAGACTGTGTTCACAAGTTTATATCAGGACTGAACGCACATTTTGACACGCTTAAGACCTTACTTATTAACATAAAGAAAAATCTTACACTTGAAGAAGATGTCAGTCTTGATATTTGAGAAGTCTCCTACAAGAGATGATAATAGACTATCCAGGATACCTCTACTTTTGTGTTCAAATCATTCACAAAGAAACCACCTAGTGGTAGAAACATCACTCAAAGAGTTTAGATGACTATCATTGAAGATGATCCTTAAGCACACCTTGTGTAGCCATAGTTAGGGAAGACCATTGTCCGGTCTCGGTCTAGTTTTACCAAAAACCTAAACCTAGACCTGAAGTTTGGTTTGGTCACGGTCTCCATCTAGTCTTGGTCCAATCTGATCTTTGGTCAGTTATGTTGACCGCTCAATGTGAAAGTTAATGTTAAGTTGACTGAGCCGTCTCACTGCATCTAAATGTCGCCTCTGGTGCCAAAGTAGTGTTGGATAATGAGAGAGTGAAAGAGGTTGAGAGAAAGAGAGTAATCTAATTAAAGAATGAAAAAGTGTGAGAATGAGAGAGGGAGAGAGCGAGAGAGTGAGAATGAGATAGTGCAAGACTAAGAGAATGGAGGGAGAGTGTGAGAGAGTGAGAGGGTTAGAGGGTGATATTGAGAGAGATTGTGTGTGAGAGGGAGAGAGGGAGCAGGTAAGAATGAGAGTACAAGAGGGAGAGAGGGGAGCAGGTAAGAAGGAGAGTACAAGAGGGAGAGAGGAAGAGAGTGAGAGAGGGAGAGGGAGGGGAAAGTGAAAGGGAGAGAGGGAGGGAGCATGCGACAGGGAGATAGGGAGAGGGAGCAAGCAAGAGGGAGAGAGTGTGTGAGAGAGAATGAGAGGGAGAGCAAAAGAGTGCACGAGTGAGGGAGAGAGAGTGGGAGAGAGCGTGACAGAGAGAAAATGAGAGGGTGAGAGAAGGAGGAGAGTGAGACTGGGAGAGAGGGTGATAGTGAGATGGAGAGGGAATGAGAGGGCCAGAGAGAGAGTAGGAGAGGGAGAGGGTGAGAGAGAGAGAGGAGGAGAGGGAGAGAGGGGGAGAGAGAGAGGGAAAGAGAGAGAGAGAGAGAGAGAGAGAGAGAGAGAGAGAGAGAGAGTGGGAGAACAGGGGAGAGAGAGAGAGAGAGTGGGAGAACAGGTGAGAGAGAGGGAGAGAGGAGGAGAGGGAGAGCGGGTGAGAGAGAGAGGGCCAGAGAAGGAGGGAGAGTGGGTGAGAGAGAGAGAGAGGGAGAGAGGAGGAGAGGGAGAACAGGTGAGAGAGAGAGGGGGGGCAGAGAGAGAGGGAGAGCAGGAAAGAGAGAGAGGGAGAGAGGTTAACAGAGAGACCAAGAGAGAGAGTGTGTTTGAAATTGAAACAAAGGGAGTATAAAAGTAGAGACGACACATCAGAGAATATTCTTCTGCATATTGAAAAAGTTTCACTTTAGATTATTTAGAGGGGTGTATGTGTCCAACTTAATGAAACATATTGAAGGAGTTAAAATGATGTCCAAAGCAGTCTTTGAAATAATCTATACTGACGCTAGGTCAGGTTAAGGTTCATGATGCCTGATGTAATGTGCAGACGTGTAAAGTGCCGCCTTGTTGAGGTTGAGAAGACAGGTGTCTTTAACAGAGAGAGAGGGAGAGTGAGAGAGGAGGGAGAGAGGGTGACATAGAGAGGGCGAGAGAGAGATAGAGGGTGACAGAAAGAGGGAGAGAGGGTGGCATAGAGAGGGCGAGAGAGAGATAGAGGGTGACAAAAAGAGGGAGAGAGGGTGAGAGGGTGAGCGAGAGAGAGAGGGAGATAGGGTGACAGAGAGAAGGAGAGGGAGAGGGAGAGAGAGAGAAAAAAATAAAATGAGAATGAGAGAGAGACAGGAGAGAGGACGAGAGGGAGGGAGGGAGAACAAACCATAGGGAGAGTGAGAACGATGTCAAGACACCCATTAATGCCATGTCATCCAAGCCACCTAACGACACTCCACCATCACCTCCAACCGCCACAGATTCTTACAACACGCCATTACTGCCATCATTAGAGAAGGATCCCTAGACATGCGCCACCATTAAGTATCGGGTCCCCAGACATGCATCGATCCTCGAGGCGCCTCCAGCGGCTATAAACACGACATAGCGCCTTAGTTATTGAGCACTGTCATCTAAACTCTTCTTGATCAATATTCTAGTTTGATTATTCTCGTCTCTTCCTTCTCTATCTACATCCTTCTCTCTTCAACAATCTTTGACAGTCTTCAACATGGTATCAGAGCCAAAGATCAGAGATCTCGCGGAAGAAATGACAGAAGATAAAGCACTTTTTGATTCATCTTCACACAGCTCCTTCTGTGTTGCCCAAGGAAATCTCTACCGGCAAGAGCCAAGATGCGGATTTCATCCGCGATGGTTCCCTTTGTCAAACTCACGAAAGAAAACTACGTCGTGCGGAAAACCAAGGTACCAACCACACTGAAATCTCACCATTTACTAACGCATATTACAGATGATCCCCAAGATGAAGTTTCCGATCTGGACAACGACTGGTGATACTTTGATCAACATGTTCTTGCATTCCTGTTATCATCCATGACAGAATCTGTCATAGGATGTGTTACTGAAGCAGTAACAACTAAAATTCCATGGGATATCCTCGAAGAGGATTTGGCATCATCGGCAGAATCCCGTGTCCACGAGTTTCTCAACAAGCTCCATAACCTCAACAGAGGCAACCAGACCCTTGAAGAATACATCTCCATTTTTTGGAATACTGGAATTGCCCCGGCAGCCTTTGGAGCGCGTGTAGATCAGCACTCCCTTATCCGAGCTTTACTTCGAGGACTTGTACCTTAATATGCCCCAGTTATCACAATGGTACATGTCGCAACCTTCCCCATGACTTTGGAAACAATTCTCTCCCACCTGCACGACCACAATGCAATGCTCATACGACATCAAGGCAGCAAGGAAACCTTGACCGACTTCCCAGCCACAACAAATCAAGCGCAAGCAGCTCCAGCCAACAAAAGCACTCATAACTACGAAAAATTTGATAGCAGCAATCACAGCAGGGGTGGTTTTGACAAAGGAAATGACTGAGAAAATACTCGCTGCAATAAGAATGGGAGACCTCCACCTTGTTGCCAAATATGCTCTAGGAATGGACATCATGCTCTTGAGTGCTGCAAACATTTTAACTGCACCAACATACCCCAAGATCCACGCAACCAAGCAGATACACAAAGCACGTACTCTCAGCCTCCATCTCCCTTCGGTCAGACAATACGGTCACCCCATGCGTATAGTGTGGCATCATCAAATACACCTTCTTCCTATTGGTACCCCGACAGTGGCACTACGCGTCATGTTACTCCGAATCCAAATGTCATCCTTGATCCACAACTCTACTCCAGGTCCAACAAACTTGTCATGAGTGACGGCACAAGGGTGTAAATCAACTCCTCTGGATCATCTGGACTTTCCTCTCTTTCCCGTCCTCTTCAACTTAAGAACATTTTACACGTCCCCAAGATCACTCATAATCTTATATCCATAAGATAATTTACTAACGATAACAATGTTTCCATAGAATTTTTTCCAAATCATTGTCTTGTGAAGGATCAAGCTACCGGTTTGGTCCTCCTACGGTTCCGCACTGATGCAAGTATGCACCCCCTACCGTGGCCTACAAACCCTGCAATGCAACTCTCTACAGCCAGATTGTGGGCTCTCTTCAGTATGTTACCATCACGCGTTCTGACATCTGCTATGCCGTCAACAAAGCCTTCCAGCATATGCATGACTCGCAAACTGTCCACTGGAAAGCCATCAAGCATCTTCTTCACTACCTCAAAGGCACCCCTAATCACTCTCTCACCTTGTATTCTAACACGCATTCCCAATTAAGCATTTTCAGTGATGTTGATTGGGTGAGGGACACTCACGATCGCTGCTACACCAGCGGTTACCTCATTTACCTTGGCACCAACCTGATCTCTTGGAACTCCAAGAAACAAGCCACCATCTCATGCTCCAGCACCAAAGCCGAATACAAAGCATTAGCTAATGTAACTTCGGAACTCATCTGGATTCAGTCCCTCATGCAAGAACTGCACCTTCATCCGGCTACACCACCATTCTCTGGTGCAACAACCTTGGCACCACCTACCTAGCTCGAAATCCAGTTTTTCATGCACACACCAAGCACGTGGAAATCGATTCCCACTTTGTTCATGAATGGGTCACGGCCAATCAACTACAGATCAAATTTACCTCAAGTCAAACCCAATTTGCTGACCTCTTGACCAAGAGTCTTCCCAAGCAACAATTTCTCCATCTTCGATCCAATCTCAACCTTACACCTCGGCTGAGCTTGCTGGGGGATGTCAAGACACCCATTAATGCCATGTCATCCAAGCCACCTAACGACACTCCACCATCACCTCCAGCCGCCACAGATTCTTACAACACGCCATTACCGCCATCATCAGCGAAGGGTCCCCAGACACACACCACCATTAAGTGTCGGGTCCCCAGACACGCATCGGTCCCCGATGCACCTCCAGCGGCTATAAACATGATATAGCACCTTAGTTATTGAGCACTGTCATATAAACTCTTCTTGATCAATATTCTAGTTTGATTATTCTCGTCTCTTCCTTCTCTATCTACACCCTTCTCTCTTCGACAGTTTTCGACAGTCGTCAACAAACGGAACACAGGGAGAAAGGGGGGGAGAGAGAGAGAACGAGAAACATAGAAGGGAAGAGAATGAGAGGGAAAGACGGTGTGAGAGAGAAGGAGAGAACAAGTGGGAGAGAGGGAGAGAGAACAAGAGGAAAAGAGTGAGAGAGATTGGGAGGGAAAGAAGTAGAGAGTGAGATTGGCCTAAAAGAAAGGGAGATGGGAAGAGGGAGAGAGTGAGAGTGGAAGAGAAGGTGAGAGAGAGTGGGAGAGAATGAGCGAGAGAAAGAGAGGGGGGGAAGAGGAAGAGACTGAGTGAGGGAGAGAGAAGGAGCGGGAGACAGGGAGAGAGAACGAGAGACAAAGAGGATGAGAGTGAGAGAGGATAAGAGAGAAAGGGAGAGAGAACAAGAGGAAAAGAGGAAGAGATTGAGAGATGGCTAGATGAAGAGAGTGAGAGTGGAGACTGAACCAGAGGGAGAGAGGGGGAGAGGGAGCGGTGGGAGGGAAAAGTACGTTCTTCTGCCCCGTTTGATGTGTGAACCGGACCCAGACTGGAAGGTTCAGTTATTCCTAAAAAGGCTGACCGATGGTCCCCTCTGGTCCAATTTGACCGTATCTTTCCTAGCCATAGTGGCAAACACCATACAAAGGAAATGTGTTGGAAACTCAATGAGAAGCCTCAACCTAGTCTGAACTGAACCTCTCTTAGTCATGCACATGACAAAGAAAAACACTCGCCAGGCCTATAACCCAACCTCATGGCTCCTCAATTGGGGAAACCCACAATGTTCCACTTCTTTGAGGTGACGTTGAGACTTCCTTTTAGAATTGAGGATGTGAACCATGTAGAACAAGACCTTTCTGTTTTCTAATCCAATGACCAACATGTCATGGGCTTAATTCCATTTTATTTCTATGTCTGGCAGCAGCTTGTTGTAGTTGGAAGCTCCCAACAACTCATACATTTCCCAACCTTTTTGACATGTTTTATTAAATTATAAAAAGGAAATTAAGTACATGAGTCATGCCAGATCAGGCCCCAAGGAGAAAGATTCATTTTGGGAGCACTCTAGCTCTGTAATTGACCCACTCTCTTTTCCTAACTCAGCATCAATAACCTCAATCAAAGTGATCTTTTGGGTACGTGTCTACACCAGCCCAATTTTGGATGAATAATTTTTTTATAAGCAAGCATGAATAGTAACACTAAATAAAGGATCCAAATCCTCCTTTTTTATGACAGAATCTCAATCATAATATCAACAAATAGACAAAAAAATGAAAATTGAAATGATTTCCTGTAATCTGTATGAGTTTCACAGGACTTAATTTTAAATGATTCACCAAGTCATCGATGCAAAAAATATCCAAGTACCAAAAGCATTCCTTGTAGAGCCAATGTGAAGATAAAAAGTTGGATGGAGTAAAAAATGTCTTCCTTAATAGAATAAAGTTCCCTCCCAAAATGTTCTTGAAGTTTTCATTTCACATGAATTTCCCTACATAAACATCTAAAAATATTACATCCCAAAAAGAAAGTTTAAGAAACCTGGGAACTCAGTTGATACAACCACTACAATATGAATATTTCAGTATAAAGGTGACTTTTGACGTTTATGTCATCTAGAAATTCTTATCTTCACATTGTTTATACATAGAACCCTTATGGTACTTGGATATTTTTTGCATCAATGAGTTGGTGAATCATTTAAAATTCAGTAGTTCTAAAGCACTGCAAAATCAAATAGAACCAAATAAGTTCTAACATAAACATTAAAATCTCACCTTTATATTGAAATAATTATATATTACTGTTGAATCAACTCAGTTCATGGGTTTCTCATACATTCTTATTGGGATCTAGTATAAATTTTGGATGCATACATAGGAAAATTAATGTGAAATGAAAACTGCAGGATTTCGGGTAGGGACATTTTTTAGGATCTAATATAAATTTTAGATGCAAACATAGGAAAACTTTTATATTCATGCAAGTGGCTGTGGGTTTGATTTCCCAGCTACCCATACAGAAAAGGGAAAACTAATTATGACTCCTTTTATTTCCACTTATTATTTACTCACAAACATCTAGTAACAAATATATAAATTCTAATAAATATGAAGTAAAAATGAAATTACTCTAAACCATACCTTTGATTTCAGCCCAAACTTATCAAGATATTTCATCACAACATAGCACATACTCCCATCTGAGCTTCAATTAGGAGATCTCCAATGGTCATAACCATGTATTGGAATTTCCATTCGATGCCAATCCACTTCATAATGATTCCTAAGAGTTTAATCTCATTGTCTGCTTTTAATGCTGCATTCAATATTTTGTATATGTTTTGCTAACTCAATATTCACAGCGTTGCAATAACAAATTCAAACTTCTCCTGGTACTTAGAACTTAAACTTTCAGCTGAAACTATGGACAAAATTGAGGCTACCTCATGATTCCCTGATGGAGGACCATCTCGAGGACGACGCCACGATGACGAAGAACCATCTCGAGGATGACGCGACAAGATGTCGTCAGCCACGCCGAGCAGCTCGCGCCGACGCTCGCCACCCGGGGTTTAAGTACCCCGCGTAAGAACTTTTATCTTTTTACTTATGCTCATTTTCATGTGTGTTTGTATTTTTGGATTCGTGGACTGGGCCAATGTTGTTGGGCCCCGTCCTCGTCATTTTTACTTTTTATGTTTGTATTTTGAATTTGTAAGGGAGGCCGAACCACGTCTCGCGACGGTTCGTCCTCTCCTACGTTCACTTGGCACCCATCCTCACTATATAAGGGGATGGCATGCCCAAGGAACACCTTGGAGTCATTGTTGAAAAGTTTATTCACAATTCCCCTATCGTAGAGAGTAGTGTAGGGGTTTGGCTAGCCCCACCCCACGCCGAGATCACTCCGTGGTAGAGCCCACGCCTCTCCCGTCGAGATCACCCGAGGAGACGTGTTAAAGCGCACCGTCGAGATCACTCCGGTGCGAGGAAAGAGTTTCAAGAAGTCGCCGCCATCAAGAATCGAAAGAGGCCTTCACGAGATTACTCCGGGGTCTTGGGAGATTCAAGAAGCATCGCGACACGCCATCAACCTGGGAAATCTGCTCCGCCGAGGGAGCACACCCCAGATCCATCAAGAACTCCTCTTTCTTGGAGGGTTCTTGGTTGTTACAGTTCAAGAAAGCCATTTCTTGGTACCTTTTTCCACCCTTCCACCATTTCTTGATCGCCCACCCCCCTTTCCCCCTCGTTTCTTTGTTCCCAACCCCCTCCTCTTGCCTTTCTTGATCTCCCCCCCTCCCTTCCCCATCGTTTCTTGATTCCCAACCGCCTCGTCTTGCCTTTCTTGATCGCCCCTTTCCCCATCGTTTCTTGATTCCCAACCGCCTGCCTTGCCTTTCTTGATCGCCCACCCTCCTTTCCCCATCGCTTGATTCCCAACCGCCTCGTCTTGCCTTTCTTGATCGCCCACCCCCCTTTCCCCATCGTTTCTTGATTCCCAACCGCCTCGTCTTGCCTTTCTTGATCGCCTACCCTCCTTTCTCCCATCGTTTCTTGATTCCCAACCGCCTCGTCTTGCCTTTCTTGATCGCCCACCCTCCTTTCCCCATCGTTTCTTGATCCCCAACCGCATCCTCTTGTCTTTCTTGATCGCCCACTTTCTTTCCCCTTGATTTCTTGATTTCATGATTTCTTGATTTCTTGATTTCTTGATCTCACCATATCTCCTTGATTCCCCTTCGTTCTCCCCTTCGCCCTCATCTTTCTTGATTTCTTGATTCCCACCCTCTACGCCATAACCGATTACTTGGTTTTCTGCCCCACCCCCACGACTATTCCCACGATACTTGGTTCGCTGTCTTGCCCGCCCACACGACTACGCCGTGCGCCAGCCAAGCGCGCGCCTTGTGCGCCCTCTGCTCCGACTTTTGTTGCACGCCACCCGTGGACTCAGCTCTCTGCTGGTAGTTACGACCGCACCGTCCGCACCGGTTTTGTCTCGCCAACGACACTCGTCCGCACGACCCGACACTAAGCATCCGCCGATTTACTTGGACGCCTTGGACTAAGCGATACAAAGGTCAGTCTCGCTTCCCCTCTATAAACTCCAGTATTATTATCTTCGACAGTCTCGTTTTCCCTATCGCGTCGCTACGTGATATTCTCGAACATCATCGGATAGGACTAGCCACCTTGTCGAGCATAGGGATTCTTGTGGTAGACGGACTGTCATCCGACTTGGACGCCGAACGCTCCAGGGCTGTTAGATGCCCCTCACTTAGTAGACGTCTAGTAGGTCCAGCGGGTCATTGGGAGTTTGATCTTAGGTTCACTCGTCTCTCATTGATCGGTACGGCCGACGTCGCTATCCGTCAAGTCCTTATCTGCTCATTCGTATTTTCTCATCATTCGGCTTACATCCCATACATTCGCATCATAACCCTGTGACGTGAAATGCGCCGATCGATCCCGGCCGTCGTCGTATCACATCATTCCCTCTCTGTCTGCAATACTCCACGACAGGCCCTTAATGCATATGAGACAATCAAGCTCCATTTTAGTTGCCTCATGGGTGTTTTGGTTTATCGAGGGTTTTTAATTATGATTGAGGCTTTCCATATCATGTTGATAACTGAATTGTTCTCTTTTTTGAAGTCTTGCTCAACTCTTTGTGCTTCATTCAGTAAGACATCTCACAATGCCTCCACATGTTGATGTTAGTGCTTTGTTTGTATATCTTTATGATGACCTTGTATTCTGGATTAAACATAAGACATGTAACGTGCATACTCATAAGGTACCATTTTAGAGAAATACTCCATCACTTTTGAACTTGGTTCGTAGGTCTTTGTTCCAGTTGTTGAGTCCTTGAGATTGATTTGTACAACATTAGATGCCTTCTCTAACAATGCCAGAACACCAGGGGCTAGATTTTAAGGGACCTTATGCCATGAGACAGACCACTAGGGGATGCACCAACACTATTTGATGCATCAGGAACTCCTAGTCTCCTAGGCTCGCTCAACACCATCTACACAAAGTCAAACACAGTATTTACATAATTTATGATTCCTTATCATACTTATTATTCTAGAACACACTCTGAGAGAGGTAAATAGAAACGTAGAAAGGGGATTCTTAAACTTCACTTGTTTATTACTTAGTATAGAGAATACAAGTTTTTATTTATGGTTACATATTATAAAATCCTCCTTTAGTAGAATTTGAATGAAACGTTTCTGCTTCTGATATACTTATTAATTAAATATTTATATTTTGATATTGATACAATTCTATAAATGCAAAATCCACTTTTATAAGTTTTTTTGCTCTACTCTAGCTTTATTTCATTTCAAAAATTGGATGTGTCATGCAACAGACTATAAAATAATAAAGATATAGATATTAATTCTGAGAAAAAATAAAACAATAGTTCTAGAAATTTACATTTCTAAAGAAGCCTTTAGTTGAGCTAAAGAGGCAGTACCTTTTGACTGAACCAGTATAATAATCTAAAGATAACAAGGGGGAAATGGACACTTTAAAAAATATTTCCATGAGAAGATAAAAAATAAGTAATAAAATATAAAACAAGTGACATAGTGAAAAATAAAAGTGGGAAAGAACTTAGACAGTTAAACAAAGGTAACCACGCATAGAAAATATCAATGCCTTGTTATAGAAAAGGAACCTTTGGTCAGTAAACATTTCAGGTTTGTAATCCCTCTCTAGTCTGATCCAACTTAATTAATTTCCCAACTTTTCAAACATGTTTGGAAAATTTAGGTTTTCTCCTCTAATAGTTGGGTGATGCAATTTAGTGTGGATATGCAGTTACCCCATCTATCCACCATCCTTAAAATATTGATTGAGTTACACCTGTACCACATTTAATATTTGATTGAATCATCCTTTAATTATCACAGTTAACATGTTTATACAAGGGAAATACATATTTTAGATTAAAAAATTCTAAATATGACTTCTCTAGGTAAAAATCAGATTTTATCAAAAAACATTAAGCTATCTTTGATGAGAAAGGAATCAACGTTCAAAAAATTTGCATGATGATCATATTCTGCCACATGCATTTATAGTTATATCATCTATATTGTTTCATCTTGTGCCCATGAATCTATATCCATAAATTTCAAAATAAAAAATCATAAATGAGATTTTTCGGAACTTAAAGTCAAAATTTTTAACACGCCACAAGTTGACCAACTACTACTTCGTAGGTCTTCTAAACCATGTTAGCCAAAAATAGGTCACAATATCAATATCCTTAAAAATAAAGATATATGATAAATTTTATATAAGTCTAAAATCAAAGGATGACATTAGAATGATAACTTAAGCCTCAAAAAATAAATATAAAATAAAATCTGTAGCTAATAGTTATTTGGAGAAAGAAAAATGGCAAAAGTGTTAGCAAAATTGGCTAAACATGATCAGATAATTCAAAAGGTTTTACCATGATTAGTAATTAATATCCATTTCTAAAAACCATGGTGTAATAGGTCAAACATAACAACCAAGCAAATAAAGTGCAACCTATTGATAACACACATATTGATAGGTTCATATGACCGTATTTATATGTTTATTCACATCAAATTGATTATATATCGATGCTATCAAGCCTTAAATGAATACATTTATTTTTAGGATAATGTTTTGAATTTTATGAATTTTGAAATATTTTTAATAATTTTTATGTTGTCAAATGCTGGCAGAACATAAAATTTTGAGTCAAAATATATTTTTCAGAATGTTTTGGCATTATATTCGAAGAGAAATATTTTTTAAAATTTATAAAACATATTTCTAACATTTTTATGAATTGATATCTTTTCTGGAATTATTAAATGGCTCTTTGACATTTTGCAGACTTCCAAAATCAAAGGACTGAGAATGATCCAAATTCAAATGACGAAATCTGACGATCCATGAGTTTCGAGCAGAAACTTTGAGAAATGCTTCCTTTTCCACACCTCTTCCCATCCATATGGTTGTTCTATAAATAGAGACTCACATTTTTATAAAAGTTATATTTAAGCTCATTTCACCGTATGTAGGTATATTGAAATAAAGTAAAGTTTTGAAGGTCCATCAAGAGTGTTCTTGGGTTCTTGAGTGCTTGGGGAAGATTAACAGAAAAGTGGAGATGCTGATCTACATCAGAAAAATGTCATGATCCTGACAGAACATAGGGAGCTAAGGTTAGTCACTTGCCCTACATTGGTTTCTATCCTTCACCTCCCTTTAATTAGATCTACATCATTATTTTCATCATCTCCTTCTCATCACCATCTTCCCTCATCTCACCCTACCACAGCCAGACAGAAGAACTACATTGAGTTGTTAGACTTTTATTTCTCCCACAACACCAACTTGAGTTTTGGGGACAAGTCACTTGTTGTTTCAAACAACTAGGGTATGGTAACCTCTTGTACCACATGGTCAAAACACACAGAAAGTAAGAATAGCAAATTTTGTGAATCGTAATGGCCAATGATGCACACAATGGAACAAAAAAGGGATGGTGTTGACCTAAATTGGCACTACAAAGAGTTTGATGTAAAACAATTTGAATAGTAAGTCTCAGCCTAGGGATGTACTAGAAAGTAAGATGTGATGAGCCATTCGAGTCGATCATATGACGGGCCATTTCAGGTTGTGGCCCAACTTGTTTATAGGTTGAAACTTTCTTAGAGGATCTATTGCCCAGCACTTAGGTGTAGTTCACCCAAAATGCTATTGTAATGGCTGAATCCCCCCACATAAGGCTGTGAATGACACATTACCAAGGCAAGTCATCCAATTGCAATTCTCTAAGCATAAACTAAGCAATGTCCCATATCCCCCCCCACAGTCCAGATCTAATGTTAATGCAAGTCAAGTCCGATATCCATTTGGCAAGACTGTCACACTGCGTTGCAGCAGGTTGGGGGACCGCAAACCTCTCCTGACAAGAAGTTAAAGAAATTGAATCAAAATCATATAAAAAATTTGACATAGAATAGATGGTGTCTTCAATTCTTCAGACCCCAAACCCTTCTCATCCTCCCCTTCCCTCTCTGCATTCGAATGATTGTAAAAGGGGGAAATCGAGCAAACATAGAAAGGGTAGGAGGCTGAAGAAAGCCATCAACTTTTGGGTTTCTGCAGATTCCATCAATTTTCCTGCAAGAAAACCCATCTCAGAAATGGAAATTCCTCTTCTCCGTGCCCAAAATCGATCGATTCAGAGAGAAATTGACAGTGAAAAGGACGTCGGCAGGAGGCACGAGCCAGCGGCGCGTCGACGTCGTGAGCGCATTTGATCGAATCCCCCCTTCCCTCATAACTCCAAACACGGCCAGCGCGAAGCAGTCGACGAGAGTTGCATGACCCAGATGAGATTTTCATAGTTTTACGCTTGAATTCATCCGACCCAGATCGAAAATTCCAGTAAAGAATCGATCTTTACTCCGTCGCCGATGACCCGGATCTCCTCTTCTCCTGGTTGGTGGAGCGTAGTTTTTCAGCAATGCCATCATTTTCCATGGCTTCTTCTACCATGGCGGAGACATTGACCGTAGAGAGAGCGCGCGCGAGAGAGAGAGAGAGAGACGGGTCAACCACACCGCGACGACGTTTCTTCATCAACTTAAAGAAATGAGGAGGAGTTTCTATTAAACAAATCCCAATCTCGTCGATCTCCGCAGAAAACGCGATTAGGGCGATCGCAAAAATCCCTCCGTTTCCCCTGTTTGGAGAGGCCAGTTGACCGACCGCAGTCAATCCTCAGATCTCTGCTTCAGAGGGAACTTAGCGAGGAGAAGGCGCGACATTGGGATTTTTCAAACCAGTCTCGCTTCCCCCATCTCTCCAAGGTAGGGTGTTCTTCTTCTTCTCTTTTTAATTTTAACCCTTGAGGAATTTTACCAAAGGGGGGAGCTATTGCTGCTTCCGTCTTCTCCGGAGCGGCGTACCCATCTCCGGTGCTATTGATCTGATCTCTCTCCCTCTCGCATTAGACCAATGTTTTAAGCGGGTGTCCGCGGGGAAGGGTTGAAGAAGGTATCGCCATTGTCGACGGTGTGAAGATCTTTTCTGGGTAGTTTTTTCCGCGCTTGGAGATGGGCAATGGGTCGATCCCGCATTCGTTGGAAATGCTGTGGTTTGCCGGAGCCTGATCTCAGATGAGAGCGCCTCCGTTTCTCTGCAAGTTAGGGTTTTTCCCCGGTGGATCGCCGTCTTCAACGCTCCATTTCGCCTTACAATTGCGTCAAGATGACTACCAAGCGGGCATACAAGCTACGTATCCTTGGAAATTCTTCTTTTTCTCGTTTTCACCTCCTTCCTGTATGTTTTCCAAAGGCTATCGGCTGTAAAAATCTTGTCGTCCAAGGACGGAATCTCATTTTGCTCATATCTGTGGTTGATGTATCGTTGCTAGGGAACTGATGCGCAATGTATGTTTTCCCTTGACGAGATTTGAAATCAGAGGAGTTTGTAGCTCATGCTTCGAATGTCAACTGCCTGAAGATCGGGAGGAAGACTTCTAGAGTTCTTGTTACCGGAGGGGAAGATCATAAGGTCAATCTCTGGGCTATCGGCAAGCCAAATGCCATACTGGTAAGCAAATTCTTCGGATTCCGCCTTGTTCTGCCAATTTCGTCGTTTTGGTCATTATTAAGATTTTTTATTGACACGTTTTATGAGATGCGCAGAGCCTTTCAGGTCACTCAAGTGCCGTTGAATCTGTGAGTTTCGACTCTTCCGAAGTTCTTGTCGCCGCTGGAGCAGCAAGTGGGACTGTCAAACTATGGGATTTGGAAGAGGCAAAGAGTAATGTTCTTCAATACTTTGAAAAACAATTTTCTTTCGTTCTGACGATGGTATCAATCCTCTTTTTTTAATATATTTTTTACTTTGTCTCAGTTGTCCGCACTCTTACGGGCCATCGATCAAACTGCATTTCCCTCGACTTTCATCCATTTGGAGAGTTCTTTGCCTCTGGTTCCCTGGACACCAATCTCAAGATATGGGATATTAGAAGGAAGGGGTGCATTCATACATACAAAGGTCATACCAGAGGTGTTAATGCGATTAGATTCACCCCTGATGGCCGGTGGGTCGTCTCGGGTGGAGAGGATAATGTGGTGAAGGTATGCTTATTGTGGGGGCGGTTGAAATCATCGTTTGATTTTCATGTTTTAGTGTTTTCATTATCCATCTCTATTGGGTTTTCAGCTATGGGATCTGACGGCTGGAAAGCTTTTACATGACTTCAAGAGTCATGATGGACAGATACAATGCATTGATTTTCATCCACACGAATTTCTTCTGGCTACGGGTAAGTAAGGCACTATTTGTGTTTTGGTAGAGTTTGAGTTGCGTGGATATATCACGAAAATGTTGAGTTGATATGTATTTTTCCGAGTATTAAAAGATTAGAGATGAGAAGTAGTCGGATGTGAGAAGAACTTTTTAATTTAAGTTTTAGGGAAAAATAGTTTTGCAATCCTTTCTGAACTTTTTTTCCTTCAAATTCCTTTCACTCTATTGTTGAAGTTATTGTCAAATGTGTTTTACGTTCTATGTAAACTCAACTATGCAGGTTCATCCGATCGAACAATTAAATTCTGGGACTTGGAGACATTTGAGATGATTGGATCATCTAGTCCTGAGGTGATGTAATGTTTTGTTCACTACTTGGAACTTTTGGCGATTCCAGTCTTCTAAACTTCTCGTTCGATGTTTTTGATTTAAATACCTAAGAGTTCGAAAATCATAATTTTTTTCTCTATCCTGTTTAGCCTAGATGTCATCACTTTTGTTTTTCTCATTTTTTGGTCCCATTAGCTCTTAATTTCTTGATGAAATTTTAATATTGGTTATTTCTTAAAAAAGATTTCAATTTTGGTTTCCTACGTATCTTTTTGACAATCATTAGTTTCTTTGCCTCCGTTATTTTTTAACTTGTCTTCTTTATATGATACAGTAAAGAAACGTAGGAATGTCCTGTATTTCTCTCGTGGAAATCATTTAATTTATGAATTTCTGCTTAACAAAATTTTGGTAGCATTCAAACATAAAATTCTTTGCAGGCGAGCCCAGTGCGTTCTATGACCTTCAACTCGGACGGGAAAACTATTTTTGGTGGATTGCATGAAAGTTTGAAGGTCAGATCCTCCGGAAAAACACACATTTGGTCTCCACGTTGCGATATTATCTTCATAGGTTTCATCTGAAAAATTCTGGACAATTGTATATACTAGGTCCTTTCTTGGGAACCAGTGAGATGCCATGATACTGTTGAAGTGGGGTGGTCCAGATTGTCAGATCTTAATGTTCACGAGGGTAAACTTCTCGGATGCTCTTACAACCACAGTTGTGTTGGAATATGGGTTGTTGACATCTCGGTAATTCTTTCGAACTATGCACCTTTTTTTGTGGTTAATCTCTAGTTTTAGAATTTGAGACGGTAGCCATTACTTTTTTGAATTTGTTACTGTTTTTAGAGAAATCTCCCATTCTTTTGTTAATACATTTAAATTCTTTGTATCATCCCCTGGGCAGAGAGTGGAGCCTTACGCTGCTCCTCCGAGATCGAACGATATTTCTGAGACAAAGTCTCTTTCTGGCGGAAGCCTCTCAATGCCAGTGGAAAACAGCGTGAAGACTGGAATTGGGAGATTATCTCTTTCGCAAACTGCAGATACTGCAGCAAAAGAAAACAAAATTCAGCCACGTAGGTTAATTTAGTCCACATTTCATGGATCAGTCTTCTGTTTATATTTTTCTTCATTTTCTTGCCATTTTGATTGAACAACCAGCAACTGCAAGTATTCCTGGAACTCCTCAGAGAGTGGGATTGAACGCTGGCACAAAGACAACGCCAAGTTCACTTATAGCACCGAAACGGTCTTCGGTAAAGGCAAGTCAGCCAACTATTCAAATCTTTAGCAAATCTGATGTTGTTCCGGTGATTGTCCCGAGAAGTAGCCCTCGAATTGACGCTCCCCCTGAGTCAAGGAAAGATTCTGGAATAGGAAGAACAATGCTGTGCAGTGCTCAACCAAGGTTATCAGATTTCCGGAAGCTTGCTAGCAGTAGGAATGATTCAGACGGGATAAATGGAGAGGATGCCACAACAAAGAATTTGTCTGCAGTGGGTGTCAACGGTGTTATTCATTCTGTTGTTCTCCCTCCAACGAGGAACCCTAATGAGAGTAAATCACTGGTAGTGGGTAGATTCAGCACAGAAACGGAGTCAAATTCCAACCATCAGTGCGAAGATTCTTGTATGTTCATACCATAGCAGTAGTTCAATATTTTTAATCAAAATCTTGTTTCAAAAAAAATATATGTTTTTAATCAAAATCTATTTTTTTATTTTTGTCGTCTTACTTGCAGATGATGTTAGAGTGCCGAAAACTCGAGATACATTTTCCGTTGCACTTCCTAAAAGGGGTATGTTCCATCACCTCTTACATAATTGTTTAAGATGTTTTCGTTTATTTGCAATTTATGTTTCTTTGGAACTAAAATTGGGAGGGACTATCTCGTAGCAAACACAGAGAAGAGAGGACCGTCTCCGGGCTTTGAAGCTCCGATGTCCAGTAACTTGGATTCTTTGAGCAGTGGCGATCGTTCCTTCTCGGTGTGATTCCTTGCTCTGTTCGTACTTGAAATTACAAGTTTTTTAATTATTTATCTCGACAATCACTTATCTATGATTCTCCTTCTTTGGTTTTCAGAGATCTCACACCACAGCTGAAAAACCGACAGTTGTCGCCAGTGATGAAGATGTCGTTGATAATTTATTGGCACCACATGAGGAGTTCTTGTCATCCACGCACTCACGTTTAGCCAAGCTGCAGGTAAGCAATCGTTATCTTTAGAAAACCCAGAAAAATTTCAAAAAATGAAAAAAAGGTGGGCAATTTTTATAAGATAGCAAAGATATTTTCGTTATTTACTAGTATTTCACATTCCAATGGCCTTAGACTAAATTTCCTCTTTGAATATTAGCCTGTTTATTGATTGTATTTTCAATTGGAAAATATATCTTTCATCGATTTATAGGTAGTGCAGCGACTTTGGACGCGGCATGATATGAAAGGCGTTGCCACTGCAATGTGTAGGATGTCAGACAATGCGGTGGGATAAGCCGGCATTCCTCATTGTTCTTTCTTAACTCCAACAACAGTTTTTATTCATCTCATTATTATTTATATTTCAGGTTTCTGCGGATATAATTAGCGTATTGTCAGGTAAAGCTGATGCCGTCACTCTAGAAATTTGCACTTGCTTGCTACCACTGCTGGCTAATCTGCTGGACAGCAAGATGGACAGGTACCCAGAGCCAGAAACACATTAAAATTCAGATTTTGTTTTTCAAAAATAATTAGTAAATCCAAACTATCAGGTAGATAATAGAAACCACATGTATATTCAGGCACGTAGCTGTTTGTCTGGAGATGCTTTTGAAGCTTGTCAGAGTTTTTGGCTCAGTGATTCAGTCAACTGTATCGTCGTCGGCACCAATCGGCGTTGACCTTCAGGCAGAACAGAGGTTTGACTTCTTTTATGACATCATTAAATTAAAATGAAGAACTCTTCTCATGAATTTCCTTCGCGTACAGACTTGAATGGTGCAGTCTTTGCTTCGCTGAACTTCAGAAGGTTAAGCACAAGTTACCCTCCTTGACAAGGTCAGCAAGATGAGTAGAAAATAATAATTCAGATGAGTAATTTTTTCAAAACTATTATAAATTTTATATGTTTTTTAATCAGAAGAGGAGCATCGATTGCCAAGTCTGCCCAAGAGCTAAATCTCGCTCTTCATGACGTGACATGAGCTGATGTGGCTGGTGTGCTGACTTGGATTGCTGACGTGGCAGGCACTGTACATTCATCACTGTGCCAAGGTCTGGTTAACTGAAAGGAATTGATAGGGTCCCTTGGATTAGAATCACACGTCTATCAGCTTCTCTATTCATGATCATACATTGCTAATTTTTAATGAAGGTGCACTGAATTTATCTGGTTCTTCGTGCATGTTGAGGGGGACCGTAGATTGATTTATCCAAAGCAGACATCATTGGTTGTTTTGAGAACTTTGATCTCTTATAAATAAATAGAAGAGTTTGTTTAGATGCTGAGAGCTAGTGTTTGCCCATCTCAAGCCCCATCGGATGACAGTTTCAGGATGGATGTTGAACTGGATACCAGAAATGGCTAATCTGATACTCGTCTTTATTGATATCCGGATATTGGATGGTGATATCAGATATCGGTTGCTTCAGTAGCAAATCTGACACCATTATTCATCCAGATTTTTGTTATCTGATGTATAAATAGAAATAATATATTTTTTACTTAGAGAAGCAAATACCTTACTAAGCTATAGATAATCATATTTACTATGTTTGAGCACTGATTATATTTTTTAAAGGATTTTATCAACGTTTAATAAATAGTTCGTACAAAGTCCAACCAGGCCCAAAATAAGACCAGTAGGACAATCAGGGGGCCCCATATGTCTACCAAATGCATCCATTTCAGGCAGGGTAGAGAGCAGTGCTTTTTTTTAACTTTGTATCACTTCAGAAGTACTGATACTGTTTTTGACTTTCTTTTTTCCATATGGGACAATGAGTGCTCTATTTTAAAACATGTATCCGATTATCAGA
This sequence comes from Wolffia australiana, assembly GCF_029677425.1. NCBI lineage: Eukaryota > Viridiplantae > Streptophyta > Magnoliopsida > Alismatales > Araceae > Wolffia > Wolffia australiana. The sequence goes on along the minus strand of NC_135836.1, from coordinate 18,895,149 downwards.
TATCAATATTTGGATATCAATTTTTGGTATGGATTTCGATATCTGATATCAAACTTAAAATCCGATTCTAGCATCTGCCACATCTGCAGCCCTATGATTTCCATCCTGATATCCGTATTGGATGGATATTTGATAACTGTCCAACATCTGTTATCCAGCATCTGAAACCACCCCATTTCATCTAGGTATCAGTCTGATGTCAGATATCTGATGGATATGGGATGTCAAAACATTAGTGAGAGCAGAAGAATTGTACCTCCTTTTGTCTAAGAGATGGGGAAAAGATGTAATTGTCATATAGCCATTGTCTAAAAGGGACCCCTCAGGGCAATCCATTGTTTCCCGTCTTAATTCATATCTTTCTTACTCCAGTTTAGATGCACTGCTTTACGAGTCAAGGAGTGTTAGATATGTGCTAGCTGAAGATATTGCTTTTGCTAATAAAGATGGAGCCAGCTCAGAAATGGTAAGCCAAGGTGCAACCTTTGGAGCATGTAACAAAACGTTCTCCAATATTATTCATTAAGGCATGTAACGCTTCTGGTTTACAAGAATTATTCAGAGTTGAAGTACGAGTTTATGAGTGGGAGCTGAGAAAAGAAGAATGATGTTACAATGAAACATTACCTTTAGTTTACAACGTGTTATGAAATAAGAAACATTATCTTTACGAGTTTATGAGTGTTAGGTATGTGCTTTCTAAAGATGTAGCTTTTGCTAATAAGGTTAGATCCAACTCAGAAATAGTAAGCCATGGTGCGACCTTAGGAGCGTGTAACCAAAAGTTTTCCAGCGTTATTCATTTAGGCATGTAGCACTTACGATTTAGAAGAATTAATCAGAGCTGAGGTACGAGTTTATGAGTGAGAGCTGAGAAAATAATGATGTCACATGAAACATTATCTTTAGTTTAAAACACGTTATGAAATAAGAAACAGCTTAGTCACTTCTGCCAAAGGTGTGGAAGTTGCAACAAAAGGCTTTAGGTTAAGAAATAAGCAAAACAGTTTATAAAAATAATATCATCCACATGCAATGACACAGTGAATAATGATGATGTCATAATATGGTGATCACTAGTCTTTAAACATATTTTCTAAACATTACTCTTCGATGAATAGTCGAGATGGACATCGAATTATCCGAATAGAATAACACTAACTGATCCTACTTATACGATAAGTATAGCTGATCCTATGGCTATTAGTGTGGCAACACTAAGGACAGATTGGTTGCTCTTTAGATAAAAAGTTCACTGAATTGATCCAAAAAATCCCTGAATGATATTAAACATAAACATCAATCAAGTTGATTCATATCACGATTGTACAAGTGATCCATTGACCTGAGACACCATGGGCAGCTCATGGATGGACAACTATATTTTGACTAAGACTTACGAGTCTCAAACCATGAGATGCAAACAAGTCATAGCTCAGATGTAGGAAGAAGCCCATAGAGATGATTGAGTGGTCAAGACGGGATCATCCACTCTCAATATAAGATGAGATTGATTGAAGGAATACAATGCAGCTAAATCCCTTCCTAGGGTAGTGAGGATATTAGAGAAGACATTCTTCAATGATCCCCATTACGCATCAGACCTAATTAAAGGATGGATTAGTGTTTGACGATCAACCATACCCTAAGTCGTTTGGGTGTCTCACGCGGATGAAGGATTATACAAATATTTAATTAGTTTTTATAAAAAATATTAAGTAAAATATAAATAGGGGAAGGAGCACCCATTTTAGGAACCCAAGCCAGCCAGAGCTAGGTGCCCCCCCATCTTCCTTCTGAGATTTTCTCCACTCATCCAAGAAGATAGTCTTCATATTGAGAAGATAGTCTTCACAGTTGTAGAAGAATAAGTGGATGTTTCAAGCGGCCAGGCATGGAACGGCTTTATAACAATCTCAAAGTGAGAAAATCAAGGGTGGAACAAGTTCCCTGCAATGTACATATGATGTGTTTATTTTAAAGATCGATTCTGAATCGATAATCGCTTCCGCTTCATAGAAAAACATGTGTTCTATGATTGAATCAAGGTGCCAGAACCCAGAAATTCTCCCATTGTTTCCCCAGAACTGGTTGTCTTTTCTTAACAAGCAAACCTTTTAGAAACAGTGAATAAGACTGAACCAGATGTCTATATTCATATTATTTAATTTTATTTGAATTTTCTTATGCATCTTTATCCCCCCAATTGAACCATTACATCTTTTGGCGTTTTCTTTGAAATCTTAACTCTTTTTTTTTGCAAGTTTCCATGAACTCTAGGTTATATTCTTGACATTATTTTCATCAAAACCAAATCCACGAGAATGATATTTATGGACCCTACCGGTTCCATCATTGAGGCGATGCCTGATGACAAAAAAATATATTTGTAACATTTTTATGTATTAACATCTATTTTTAGAATTATTTAATGTCTGTTTGAATTTTCCAAAATCGGAGGGCTGATAACAATGCAAATTTGAATTGTTATATCTAACTATCGACAAGGATTTTTGGGCTGAGCTTCCTTTTTCCCACCTCTTTGCATCCATATGGTTGGATCTACAAATAGAGCCTCGAATTTTTGGAAAAACTATCTTTGAAACCGCTTCCTCCTAGAGAGGTTGATTGAAAGAGAGTGAGGGTTTTGAAGATCCATCAAGGTGTTCTTGGTCTTTTGAGTGAGTGGGGAAGATCTATAAAGTAGAGAGGCTGATTTGCATGAAAAAAGTGGTTTGATGCTGGAGGAACATAGGGATCTAAGGTTAGTCATGCGCCTTACATTGGTTACTCTCCTTTGCATCCATTTTGTTAGATGTACAACCTCATTCTCATCACCATCTTCCATCATCTCACCCGAAAACATCCATCTTTCATCTCAATCACATCACCTTCATCTCATATAAAAACTCTTAAATCATCTAATCCATCATCCTCTTACCCATCTCATAACTACCTATCCATTCTTCCGTCACATCCATTGGTTATATCATTATCATTTCTTCTCACACTATTCTATTTTACTATCATCCATCCACATCCATTCACCCGCCTCATCATCCTATCTTCCTATTCATCTTCTACTCTCATCATCACTTCACGCCTTCATCTATCTTATTCTATCATTCCCATTTCTTATATACACTTCCTCCTTATTCCTCATATGTTTATTCATATCGTCCTTATTAAATTATTATTATCTACCTATCACCTCCTCGATTCATCATATCACAATCCTATATTTTATAGTTATCTCCTTTCAACCCTTTTGAGTCATCATTTAAAGAGTATTTAAACCCTAGTATCCATTCCTTGAGTAGACGGCCCTTGCTCATCACCAACTAGTCAACTTATTTTATGAGTATAGTTTATAAAATTATTAACTCAAATATAACTGACAAATTAACTCCCTAAATTTGAGTTTATCACTCAACAAAATCCTCCGCCAGCCATTCTGTGGCCATGGCCAGGAGGCATCCATGATCGCTTTGTTGCATGACTCCAGTAAGGTTTGTTGCACGACCTCATGAATCACTTTGCTTGTCTTGATGCTCCCAGCCATTGACACTGCACCATTGCCGCTGCCTTGAGTTTACTTTTCAAAATTCAGAACTCCGAAACTCTAAGATACAAATGCCCTTAGCTGTCAGCACGGCCTTGAGTAGAGGACATTAAAATAAAAAATAACTCCAGGTGCCCTCGGCCAAGAGGCCACGAGAATCGTTGCACTTGAATATGAAAATTGAGCGTTAATTAGATAGTTAAAATAATATTTTTGAAATAATATCTGAGCACATGATATGAAACATAACAAAATTGTGATATAATATTTGTCTAGCTCCCAGAGCCTTGTTCCAGCCCCGAATCCTTCTTCTTTCTGGTTCTCTTTCTTTTTTTTGCAGGAACGGAGCCCTCCTGATTTGAAATTACAAAAAAAAATCAAATTTGCGTATGCTCACCAATAGAGAGGGATATCAAATTTATGCAAGGAAATTTTACCTTATTGGGGCTGGGTATGCTAACTTCTTTAGATTTCTTCTTTTTGCATGAAAGAGGATTAGGCCCCTGCGTAGAAAACTATATTAGGAAGATTTTCCCTCAATTGAGTTTGATGGCTGAGTCGCTGCAAATTTCCCTCCAGTGACATGTAGTTCAACACTCAGCAGGAAGAAAATTCTTAAAGCAGCAAACGAGCATAAAAACTATTTAGAAGAAACCTTTGCTCTCTTTCTCTTAAACTTGCTCTTCTCTGTTGAATCCAGGCTCCTCTTCAGCGTCCTAGTTCTGGAAGACTGATCAGGATCAAATGAATCTCGCCCTTGATCTGTCTCATTGACTTCTTTCCTTAAGATCTGTATTTCTGATACACTCGCATGCAGCCGTTTCTCTTCAGAACATTTAACAAATTCGCGTTGTGCCGTAGATGGTTGCTCGATGAGCAGAGAGTTTTTTAATCCGTAAATAACAGGAACACTGGGTACCTAACAAAAAATTTTTTCAGGTTAATAAAAGTAAAATAACAAGATATACAAATCCATCTTCTGTTCACCGACTGTACTTTCGATTTAATCCCAAGAAATTAAACGCACATTTACGAGAAGCAACAAACGAAGAATTTTGAAAACTCAAGTACAGTTTTATCATGTTACCTTCACTAGGAAATAGTTCGCTCATTTTAAAACTGCATGACCCCGAATTTGAAGTAACCATTTTTTTTGACGATGAGCAAATTCTTATTATGAATTTGGTCCAGGTGAGGAACAAAGATGGTGTCAACACCAAAATTACATAAAATGGAATTCTAATAAAAAATGTACAGTGAGAGATATGATCGCACAAGTAAGATTTAAGTGAAAAACACGCGTTAACTAACAATCGAAAGAGAAAGAAAGGGGATGGACAAATAACAGTACCTCTCTGAGCCTTCTGCGTAGCTCTATGTCCTGGGTTGCGACGAAAAAATGTTTACCGTTGCCCTCCGCAATAATTGATTCAATGCAAGCGGCTGCGTTCACTCTCTTTTCATGGTCACAGCTGCAATAAAATGTAGAATGGATTCAGATGAATCTGACAGTGAAGAACGCTTCATAAATCCAAATGAAAGATATTATTTTAATTTCACGACTAAAAAAGTTAACATAACTAGATAAACACTAAGTGTATGAGTTTGGAGATCTACCAAGTACAATTTTGGTTCAAATTCTCCTAATTAAGACCCAAGGAAATGACTTTTCCTCACATAAAACTGCATAAATAAAAAACCCAGATAAACTTGCGGGAATCAGCTGTAGATCTACCAAGTACAATTTGGTTCAAATTATCCTAATTAAGACTCAAGGAAATGAATTTTCCACACATAAAACTGAATAAATAAAAAAAACCCAGATGACCTCGCGGGAATGAGCTGTAGCGACGCTTCAAGCGATTCCGAGTGAGATTGGCCGAGACTCTTGAGCTCCGCAGTGATGCACCTAAATGCGACGAAAAGATGAATAATTTAACTAAGATCACGGCAAACAGTAGCGGGGGAAGAACCTGGACGAGAATAGAGTGACACGGGCGCCAAGAAGTTTAGCGAGCGCGTCGTCGGCGGGAAGAAGACGATGGGCGAGGAGGTGATGGATGAATGTTCCGTCGCAAATAACCTTGAAGGGCTCCCTGAAACCGAAACACGCCGAGAAGAACTTCACCGTCCTCCTATTGCGCTTCTGCTTCTTCACCCTCATCCCGATGAAGCTCTTGGCCGCCGAAAGTTCCGAGCTTTGTTTCAAACCTGGGGAGTAGAATCGGAAGCGGAGGGTAGTCTCCTCTTCGCTGCTCTTTTTTTTAGAACTGTTGGAAGTCTAAGAATTGACAAATATATTGCAGGAATGCGGACGGGACGGAAATTCGTCTCAGGACGAACGGACGGGACGGTCTGGAGGTCTAGGACGATGGACGGTAAGGGATGGACGAAAATTCATCAGATTTGCTTCCCACGGATGAGATTTTGCAACGTGGCATCGCTATATTAATTCCTTGACATTTTGCACCAAAATCCCGGCTAATTTGTGCAGATGTCCCTCTGCTTTCTCTCTCCTCCATATTCCCCTAAAAAACTTAGAAAAATCCATATTAATTCAATCAGACCTTGGAACTATTTTTCTTGGGTATTTCATCTGGGACGAAGGACGCGGCGGTGTTTCCCCGGACAGAACGACACTGGCAAAGTCGGGACGCAGACGGGACTATTTTTTTGCCCTGGGATGAAAAAATTGTCTTGTCTGTGTCCCTGCACTGATTTTGGACGTCAGATGGGGCGATCTTCGTCCCATCCTGTCATCATTCACATCCGGACGATCCAGTTTAGGCCTACTTTTAAAGAACTGTACAAAGTTGAGGCTTCAATAAACCCATTTTGTTCATAAAATTCGCCCCTCTTCTGAATCTGACTGGATCTTATAAAATTGTTCCCGATTTTTTTTAGCTCTTAGGGATTCACCAGTAGAACCTGAAGAGGAAATCTGATACAGTTCACTCATAAAATTAAGTGTTATAGAAAGAAAAGGTTGTTGGAAGTTTTGGGACATTCACACCAAGTTAGATGTTAATTACCTTAGAACCATGTATCTGAGACCACAATTGAACTTGAGCTTACTAACACATTAGTTAAAATTAAATATGAGAGCGAATAAAATGAAAATAACTTTTGATTATAGGGAAGATAAAGAAAACATATGATATAATTGTGGAAGTTTAGAGACAATTTGGGAAAGAAAACAAAAGGTCGATATAGATTTGAGAAAATTCATATTAAGTTATATATTAATTACTTTGAACCACACATCTGAATTCACCATTGAACTTCAAATTACATACATCAATGTAAAAATATTAGAGGTTGAATAAAATACATAAACAAATAAAGTGAATAAAAACTTACAGTACGTAGAAGATATATAAGCGTAATACTTTAGAAGAAATTTTGTGAAATAATTGTAGAAGCTTTGAGATAATTTAATTATCCTTGATTTTAATAGATGTTTAAAATTTTATCTATAGTTTGAAGGAGACAGAGAGTTGTAAAGGTTTGAATTGCATTGAAAAAAAACGTATCTATAAATTGGAGGTGGTATTTCTATTTAATTAACAGACTGGAATAGTGAGAAAGACTAGTACAGGTTCTAAGTTGTGAAAGTTTGCAGATAAAATTCAAATATTTGAATTATGAGAAAGGATTCACATTTAGCTTGAATAGAGTGATAATATTGATTAACTATCCAAAATGATTATTTTGCAGAAAAAAAAAGAATTTTATCTAAACCATAAATAAAAGGATGGTCATATCACCTCATCTGGAACACATTCTACTACCACATGGTTCGTTAGAAGAGCTCCTTTAAGACATTCACATGTTCGCATTCTAGATTTGTCCTCACACTCACTTGAATGTTGGATATCCTCTTGAATCTCTTCAATACCTCATGAAAATCTAGTAGATCTTCACATCATCAAGTCACAATACAAGGAGAGAATTTTGAGAGGGAGAAAAGAAAGGGTGGCGGGGGATGTGTTGAGGAGGACCCCCAGGCCTGGTTTCCTAATGACTTTCTATGCCATGAAAAATGAATTTTTATAGGTTCAAAATTTTTGCAGGTCAAACCATTTTATCAAAAATTATTTATAATTTTCTTATTATCTATTATATTTTTAATTACCCGTTTTAATTAAGAATCTATTTTAACATCAACATTTTATGACTAGGACAAATTAACTAGAAATATTTGGTAAATTTTCCTTTTACAGACGGACCATCTCGGATGTATCAGTATTGAAATACTTAGTATCTGTGTTGATACAAAGTATTCTGTTGATCCCCACAATCTGAGATGTTAAGATCTGAATATATTTGGCAGCATATCATGAAATCATATCAAATATTCCTATCTGATGAATGAGGAGTCTGTTTTGACATGGTCGGCCTAGAGTATATGATTAAAAAATAATCACATGAGGGTAGATTCATAGATCTTTTTTTGAAATCTGCACATGTAAGCCAGCAGATAAACTCCCTTTACTAACAAAGAGATCTGTGCGGCATTGCCATACATGAAATTGAGCACACTTTTCTAAACAAATTGAGTTGTATCTTGATAAGAAAAAGAGATGGGCGATATTATGAATACCATTTGATTAAATAGTTTTCTCATCTCCTTAATGTTTGAAAAAACCCTGCCCTTCAATTGGTGTTTTCCATGAATGCAGACATGAGATAACAAATCAATTCTTTCCCTCAAAATTCAAAGGGTTAATAGCACGGTACATCCCAAACTTTTTCAAAAATCTGAGATATGGCTGCAAGGTGGATTTCTGGCGGAATCCACCAGGCAGCCACGGTGGCTTCCACGTCATAACCGGGATAGAGCGAGAGAAAGACGTTCTATTAACCCGACCGAATCGAATAACCGGGATTCCACGTCTTCCTCTCTCGCTCTCTCTCTCTGTCTTCCCCTCTCGCTCGCTCTTTGTCTCTCTTACCCTCTCATTCTCTTCGTCTCTCTCTTCCACTCTCACTCTCTTTCTTTCTTCCTCTCTCGCTATCTCTGTCTCCGTCTTCCCCTCTCGCTCTCTCTTTGTATCTCTTCCCCTCTCCTTCTCTCTCTGTCTCTCTCTTCCACTCTCACTCTCTATCTCTCTCTTCCACTCTCACTCTCTATCTTTCTTCCTCTCTCGCTCTCTCTCTGTCTCCGTCTTCCCCTCTCGCTCTCCCTTTGGCAATCTCCGCGTCGGATCGGAAGTGGTCGAGAAGGCCGGTGAAAACAACGATCTTCCCCCCGAGAAGGCACATAGCATTAGTCACCGAATTCCTCGCCACGACCACCTCCCACTTCAACCCCTGCAGATGCTCCGTCGCCGACCGCACCCCCCTCGCCTTCCCCTCCCACCGGCTCCGCCGCACCCACCCTTCGTCCAGCACCTCCTCCCCCTCCCCCTTCCAATCATCATCCGCCACGTACCACCGGCTCGTCCGTGGCGAGCCCGCGCTGCAGCGCGTTGACCACCTGTCTGGCAATCAGCCGGACTCGGACGCTGTCGGGGTGGGTGGGGGGGAGAAGCTGGTCTTTCAGACCGGCCTTGAGCTGCTCGAACTGGCTCTCTCCCAGCTGCCTCTCCAGCCTCGGCGAGAGCAAGACCACGTGGGTGTGCTTCGTGTATGGCACGGCCTCCACGTTGCCGTAGTACACGGTCGCCGTGGCCGCGCCGCCCACGGCCACGGCTAGGACCACGGTCCGAGGGCTCTCGAACCGCCGGCGCCGGAAGTGCTGCACCTGGTCTCGGCCCACGTAGAAGAATCTCCGCCCTTCGATGGGTCTCAATCTCGCCGGCGACCTGAGACGACGAACGGGTCTGACATTAGTTTTTTTTTAAAAAAAAATTTTGATAGGTGAAGAGAGCTTCGATCGACCGTTTTACCCTTGTCATGGCACTGATCTGATGCCCTGCAGGACCCTCATGAAAGAGTTCATCATCGTTTTACCCAAATCTCAGGCATTCGGGCCATGGATAAGCCAGATTTAGAGAAATTTAGATCTAAAGAATTACATACAAAAGACAGAATAAAACAAAATTGAGGTGCAGAATAAGAAGATTTAGAGGGACAGAGAGAAAGAGAGTGGGGCAGAGAAAAAGAGAAATTTAGATCTAACCAAGTCCACTACGACATAATCAGATGCCCCAGATGAGCAAGCCTCTCTGATAAACAAGATCCAAAAGGAAGCCCCTGTAGACCATAACAAACCCTAGATCGTGAAACTCCCGCAGCGAAGAAGAAACCGCCAAGGATTTGACCGCAAACAGCACCAATCCGACGGCCTTTCTCTCTCTCCCTCCCCCTCTCACTCTCCTTCTCTCTCTCCATTTCCCCTCTCTCTCTGTCTATGTCTCGGTTCTGTGCCTCCTCTCTCTCCCGGGCGATTCGATTCAGTCGGGTTAATAGAACGTATTTCTCTCTCTCTATCCCATTTATGACATGGAATCCACCGCGTCTGCCTGGTGGATTCCGCCGGAAATCCACCTGGCAGCCACAGTGGATTCCACATCATAACTGGGATATGTTGTCGTCCGCCTAGAGAGTTTGGGATGTACCGTGCCAAAAAAAAAGTTTGGGATATATCTCAGATTTTTGAAAAAGTTTGGGACGTACCGTGCTATTAACCCAAATTCAAATATCTCTATGCAATTCAATTTGATAATATTTTACATTTTTCTCAGGGAGATATGATCAAAAAAAATTCCAATGAAGATCCATACAGAAATGGATCGTCTGTAGAGGATAAAAAAATGAATGATCTTCACCCCATTCCATTTGCACCAAGAGAGGAGGGTGCTTAAGGAAAGAAGAAGATGATATCCCAAGAAGAACTCACATGGATATTTTTCACTTTGGGCTCTATATCCTATTATTTCTAATGGGCTTTTTCATAAAAAAATATTTTTTGCTTTAATTGTATTTCTGGCATCCAGTAAATGTTGTGTGTGACTCTATATGCTCATGCACCATTATAACTTAAGACTACATAAGCACAATAGACATTCATTGGATAACCTAATTAATTAACTATATCAAACATAAATATAAATTAATCACAAATTAATCTAATCCAATATAAAAATCGATTTGCCAACACATGAGGTGCCAAGTTACCTCTTGTGTTCTACAATGTACAAAAGAGCTTGTCTACTCTTTCATGGAAATTTTTTGTCATCAGTTACTTTGTACTTATAATAAATCACTGGGGAGACACTTAGGGTATGATCAATTATCAAAACATAAATAATCATCGTAGTTAGAGATAATGAGTTTGGGAAATGATAATTGAACTTTGTTCTGATTTGTACTACCTTTCCCAAGGAGTCCTTTGCATCATATTCCTTGAGCCTTCTATTATTACAAGTAGGCAGGAAAAACCCATCTTCATCCCTAAATACAATTTCATGGACTTGTTGTTTCATCCAAGCTATAAACACTTCAAATCCTATCATTAGGGTCTCTTAGGCCATAAGCAAAATACAATCGCCACTTACACAACCATGACTTGAATTAACCTAGATGAAATTTAGATACATAATCATTTAGGTATTCCTTCAGATTTATCTGGTGAAGTATTTCCCTAAAGAGCACCCACTATCTACTCTTACTGTCTCCACACAAATGATTATAAGATCAGGCATGCTCATCATATGAGCACGGATGGATAGTGTTATTCTTTCTAGATTTCAGCATCTCCTTTCTTCCCCATTATCATAGGAATAAGAATCTTCATATAATGATCTCATCATAAATTCACATATCATTGCATATATTTTTTTTTACTTCATTAAAATCATCACATGGTTGTATTATTGATAATGATTTGTATCAATATTTTTTGTATGAGATGTGGTACTCTTTGACTCAGACATATGGTGTCCAATCAGATGTTGGACATCTTGGCCATACTACTTTAGTGCATGATGGGAAACTCAAAGATATTTTGTCTAAGAAAATTATGCCATGTGATTCATGACGGGTATTCTCCAAGGATTTGAAAGGTTATCCTTATTTTTTCCTTCGAGGACGGTTTTTAATTGTCTTATCACCACCAGGCAACTCATACTAAAAGTTTAATGGAATGCTTCCACACAATTATAAAAATCGATGGTTGTAATGTTAATTGTTGACAAATTTTTATTTATTTCAGGATCAGATAAAACAATATTTAGATGCAAGGTACAATTATAAGATGTAATATTTGATGAACCAAGTGATAAAATTTTCATACCAGTTCTATCACCTTGATGTGAATTTTCATTCTCTTGATAAGTTTTTGGAAAGTTGATAAGAACTGGATATTTAATTACGTGATTTGTCCGCCCATTGTCTGGATACCAGGATCCAGTGACTCAGGGTTCAGATGTATTCTCTAGGTAGGTTTCTGACACGATCAAATCCTATGTTTTGGTTGTTATTCTCCCGATACTGATTGCTCCACTTAATATGCTTGGAATGATTGAATTTGAGCATTATTGGCCATAGTTGGGGAAGTGTTTCCACACAAACCTTGGTGATAAGACACATGAGCATCGTGTACCTTGATATTGGTCAATATATCGTTAAACTTTAAATGACTAACATTAGCATTAATATTGACCACAAGTCGAGTGTATTTGGTTCCAAGTCCTCTAAGAAAAATATGAATCAGATACTCGTTGACCAACTAATACACGAGCTTAGATTGTTGGATGGAAAATTTTAATGTATTCATCAGCAATGGTACCTTTATCCATGTTGTGAAACTGTCGATCCAGACCCCTAACCCTTGACTGGTCTCTGTTGGAGAATATTTTCTCCATGGTTTCCTTCGTTTCTTTGGACGAATTTGATCTAGCAAGGCATAAAATTATGGACTCAGATATAGCATACTGCAAGAAACCATCTGTTGACCGATCTTCCGCCGATTCTCGAATTCCTCATTGTCAACCATAGTTCCTTGATCATCCTAGAATAAAATAGGCATATGATCATCCTTGATATACTTCATGGGATAATAGCCATTTAAAATAGGCAAGATTGAACTTTTCCAATATTGATAATTAGATTCAGTAAGCTTTAATAATAAAGTTGTTCTGGTAGGAACATTAACCTGGACTTGCCCGGCAGTGGTCACAAGGGCATTGTTTGAAGAGTTGACGGCAAGAGCATTGGTGGCAAGAGCATCGGTGGCAGGATTCCGTGCCATAGACACTTCTAAGGCTCTGATATCATAAAAGAACCCATGCAAGAGAGAGAAATGGTGAGATATGTACAGAGAGAGATACATATTGGTCGGTTGAAATAACCGAGCAATTAGTACCGTAATACATTATCTTGAAATAACCCAGCGTGTTTCACGTACCTTATATTTTAAGAATACATTAGTACCGTAATATATCTTTTTAGATGCGATTCTAGCTGCTTTTGTTTTTTTCCTTTTTAAATGAAATCCAACCCGCTACATTTGATCTTGGCTACTAGATGATACATATAAATACGAGCAGTTGTAAGTTTATAATTAGTTCTAAATTGGCTATGACTAACTCATCCAACAGGTCGATGATGCGAGATACCATCGCTCGCCGTCCGTTCAAGTTAATAAATATCTGCAGCATGCGCACATGTAGAAGGCGGAACAGTTAAGAAATACTGACAGTCAAGCAGATAAAGTACGTTCTTGACTGGTTTGGGGACTTTACAACGTTGAAGGACAATAGCGGCATCTGGCGGAGACAAGGGTAGAATCAGAGTAAGCATTCCCCTCACAGGCAACAAAGGAACAGTATTTTCCTTTTACATCCCTTCTTTCCTATGGATAATGTCTAGTATCTAATTCCGTTTCTCACAACGCAGACTCTTGTTGCGGCTCCACCACTGTTGCTGTATCCGTAATGTAATAAAAAAACCAGCTCCACAACCACTCTGTATGCCTTGTTGAAAAGCTTATTAATCACTTGCTGACTGCGTAATCCCGCAGAGATGGCGTTCGATGAACGCCGTTCGTCGGCATTTCCAAGGCAGAGGAACTCTCGCTCTTCTTCCTGAAACGCCTTCTCGCGATGTAACCTCTGATCCAAGGGGTGACGTCCTCGCTAATCTTGATCATGATGAAAAAGATGATTCGGTAGATGATGATCATGGAGAAGAGAACGGTCAGATTCACCCACTTCGACCGATCGGTGTTGATTTGGAAGACTTTCTGGAGGATGTACTCGCCGGGGATCCTGGGCAAGTCTGTCGAGGTGTTCTCGAAAAACAGACCTGCAAGGTCGTTCTGGTATTGGCCCTGCGGATCAAGAGAAGATGAAGAACTCAGAGGCGATAGCCATGGCAGCGGCGAAAAAGGGTTATCAGATCATCAGTTGATGTTTTACCTGAAGAGCCCAGTAGTGGAAGCTGATGTATGTCATTGGGTAGCGCCAGAAGGGTTTGGGGATGTCGTTGGGAAGACGAAAATACCCAGAAACGAGCATGAAGATACCCTGAACCATGACCCATCCATCATCATCACTTGCATGGGAGCAAGAATAGTAAGAGACAATGCGAAGAAAAAACTTCCACATAAATGACCTTATCCTCAGTTTTACTTCCTAAATTTAGTTCAGTTAATGAGGGTACTCAGAAAAGAGAAATGCGGAGACATGCATGATACGGCACATCATAAATATTATGGTGATTAAAATTTTGAAAATAAGGGTGAATAAACCCTGAGGATACGCATATGAGAGAAAGATGGAAGGTTGAAGGTTGAGCATACTAATATAAATAACCCAACGAAATAACCAAATAAAATGCATGATTTAAGACCCATCATGAAGCTACAGAGAAGATACGGAAAAAACAGAAGGCAAGACGGAAATTGACTTACTTGAATGCCGGCGCCGATGATGATTCCCATGAGGAAATTGGGGACGACGCTGGCGATGGCCATCATCAAACTCTCTACGACGGTGACGCTGGCATAGAGGGCGAGGACGAAGAAGAGATAGTGCGAGAACCCCGGGTGGAGGTTCACCATGAAGTAGCAGATGGTACCAGAGACGAGAGAGATAAAAATCAAGAACGGCATGGCCGAGATTGTGTTACTAATGACGAAGGCCAGGACGCCGTAGTGCCCATTCAGCCGTTCTCTTTGGAAAACCTGCACCAACGAGAATGTATCTTACAGCCGTTAGTTAATCTCTGGAAAGACCAAGCAGAGATTCTTTCTTCTTCTTTCAAGAGCAAGCATATTTATCTTAGGTCGACACTTTGCTCATCGCGCTCTTACCTTCATATCCTCAACGAAAGAGGGGAACCCTCCGATCGACATGAAGGTGACAAAACCGAAGACGAAGGAAGCGCAGGCGCCCCGTGCCTGTTCAGCAAAAAGAGCGATAATTTTCAGAGACCTCCGACAGATTATTCATATTACAACACAATAACGGACGACAGATTAAGGTTTGCCCTTAATACGACAAAGCCTAGAATGCTACCAATTCCAAGAGCAACGGCTTTCTCAAAATCTGCTTACCAAGATGGAGCTGTACTTGGTGCCCACGTTGAAATAGATAGTTCCGATGCATATGGTGACGACAACGTATATGAGAAGCCTCAACCAGTAATATCCAAAGTCCCTCGACATGTTGACGAAGGAACGCTTCGTTAGGGTGAAGGTTTGCATCAGGAAGCTAGCTTCGCTTCCTCCCGACTCGAGCACCGTTCCTTTCTGAGAAATTCCGAAATTACTCCGGTCAATTACCCCGATTTCACATAGCGCAGCCGCAGAAAGAGGTAAGAAAACGGAGAGAGAACTTGCCACTTGGTTGATATATTCGATCCGCGAAGAAGCCTCGCTGAAGTATGGGGAGGTAGAGTACGATCCGATCAGAGCACGAGTCGCTTCAGCTGCAGTAACTTTCTCCAGAGGATCTCCGTGGCTCTCGAACTAGTTATTATAGGGTAATTATTAGGGACTGATTAACGAAGTTACGGGATTATTACTGTCCATTTAAAAGAGAATTGGTCTTACTCGAAGCTTCATGGATCCCTTCAGCGTGGCCTTCACCTTGTCGAAATCAGAGTTTACGCATCTCAGGTAGTGATCGGAGGGGTTCCTTAGAGCCGGGCAAGGGAACCCACTCTGAGCGAAGAACTGCATGCGTCGACAATATTATGAGTGTTCTTAGACCAAGTAATCAGGCTTGGTTTAATTGTTCTTACATCGCATGCGTCGGAGGTTTTCCCGAAGTAGACGGTCTTCCCGCCAGAGAGAAGATAGAGCTTGTCGAACAGCTCGAAGACTTCACTGCTCGGCTGATGAATCGAGGCGATGACGGTCCTCCCGTCTCTTGAGAGCCCCCTCAGAGTCTGGGTTACGAAAAACGCCGAAGCACTGTACAGCAAGACCTGGCGTCATCAACGGGAATACGAACAAGGGACGTGATCGAAAAGTATCGTCAGTCAGAAGCTATTTTGTTAAGATTCAAGCCCCTACCACCGTGCTGAAGCCTATATATAATAGCAAGGGGGTACTTCCCCCCGCTTATTAGCTAATAGGCCAGAAGTGTGTTATTTCTTAACTTTGCAAATATGTTCTTCTCCGACAGCCCAAAAATGTAGAAGAGCGGGGGGTAAGAGTCTAAAAAGGAGCAGATTTAGAGAGAGAGGACGTTGTTCTGAAGTTCGATAAGATGTTCTTCTCCAGCGGACCAAACCCACAAAAGAAATCAGCGTCTTTGGCTAAAATATGCAGAAGAGAGGGCGGTTTGAGAGTCGAAGGATCAAATTTAGCGAGAGAGAGAGAGAGAGGATGCTGCTCAGAAGTTAGGTAAGATGTTGTTGTCGAACAGGCCAAACTTAGATAGGAAATCTGCGTCTACCACCCTATGATGCAGACGAGAGGACGACGAGGGAGTTGAAAATGGAGAAAATTTAGAGAGAGTGAGGGGGGTTGGGGTCACCTGTCGAGACCACTGGTGGGCTCGTCGAGGAAGAGAAGCCTGGGCCTCATGAGGATCTCGATGGCGATGCTCACCCGTCGTTTCTCACCACCGCTGACCCCTCGCAAATGCCAGTTACCAATGACCGTGTCGGCACAGTCCTGAAGACCCATCTCGTTGATAGTGCTATCAACCAGATCTCTCTTATTCTTCCACGGCATCTTATCCGGCAGCCGAAGCGCCGCCGAGTACAAGATCGTCTCCCTCACCGTCAACGTCCCAATTAGGGTATCGTCCTGAGTGACATAGGCCTGGGAAATCAAAACAATACAGAAACAAGTCAACTTCTGAAGAAGCCCATCAGATCTAGAGTGATATACAGAAGAAAATTAGTGATTCTCACGGCGGTGCCGAAGGAGAGTTTGGCCTTGCGGCCGTTGAGGAGAATAGAGCCGGACTGGAACGCGTTCGCGGCGAGGCGGCCAGAGAGGGCGTCGAGCAAGGTGGACTTGCCGGAACCTGATGGACCCATTAAGGCCATAAGCGAGCCCGGCTCGGCGTAGCCAGTGAGACCTTCGAGAACGCGCTGAGTCTCGCCTTTGGGAAGCGTTACGGTGACGGTGAGGTCCTTCCAGGTTAGCCTGGCCGAGGTATCGCCGATGAACTCCGTGTTGGCACGGTCCTTCCATAAGGCCTCGCTAAGAGGACTCAGCCCGCCCACCACGATCCCGTTTCCTGCCGGCTTGTGAGCCTCTATCTCCGCCATGACCTGCCCTGCTGTATGCCTCATCTTTTCCTCCATCCTTGTTTAGAGAGAGAAAGAGAGAGACGCTCTGAGGAAGAAGAGGTTGCAGAGGGAGAGATATAAAGAAGGATGAAGAAGAAGAGGAAAAGAACGGGCTTAAAGAAGGACGACTTCGTCGTGGGTTAATCTCTCTCTCAAGTTTTTGACCGGGTCAGCACAGGGGGAAACAAGAAGGAATGCATGATGAAGAAAGACGCTGTTTTTGGGGGCCTTGCAGTCGGCGTGAGGTTGATCACAGATTCTCCATTTACTGAGCTTTTTAACCACGGCGGGCGACTATTATTCCTTAAACACTGATTACGCTAAACTCTTTTTAAATCTTCTCTCTGTATTTGATGTCTAGGCCCTATCGCATTTATATGGACTGTTAGGAGTTGGTAGGCAATGAATGCGGCCGCACCTTCCAGCCTCCACCTTATGTCGTGGGTCCAGGTGCATTGCGATCTTTTATTCGGAGTGATTACTGCCGCCTGCAATAATACCGTCTACTCGCGGCGAATAAGCGGGCTTTCATCGTTTATCTCTTGCGTTATTACGCTCGCGGTATTCGCCAACGCGTAGGCCCTCTCCTTGGGACAAAGCGTTTTCCGCAACTGTGTCCCACGCCAGGAGAAAGGGCCTTCTTTCATCTGCTCTTCACTGGAGACGAGGTAGAACCGTATAAGGACGAATAATATTAACTCTTGTCCATTACCCAAGAACAGCAATCTGCGCAAATATGGATTAATATGATTAGGGTTTTTGCATGAAAGAAAGATGTTAAGAGACTTGAGGTTTGAAACTGTTGGTCGAAGCGATTTCGGCATGAGAGGAATCGTAAACTCGCTGAAATGCGTTGTACATGATCTCGACCGTTCAACGCGTTTGAACAAGGACCTGCTAAGCTTGGCGGCTCCGTGGCTGCCAGCCACGCCTCCCTCAGTCAGATTTTCCTCGTCGTAATTAATAAATCGTCACAAAAAGAATTCCAGAACAAACACTTCTTTCAGGCGGGTCAAGGGAGTGGAAAAGGCCTTCTTTTGAGCATCAACTCCAATTAATGCGCCAGATGCGGTAGAGACGGGGAGATTCACCTTATACATTTTTACTATAGAAAACACAGCACTGTTCTTATATATGTAGCTCTTCTGGCGATTCCCCATGCGCGACGCATGTCAACATATCGACACTTGGAAAACTGAAGTTCTTCCTTGTGCATGCGGCGTCAGCGAGAGGCGCCGTACTTGGAATTATTTTCATGGGTTCTGCCGTTTATTCCCGCCCTTTGTTCCAGTTCTTATCCGCTTCATTCAATGGCCGCCTGCGTGCTCGTCCTGCAGGTACCTGTCACACGTCGGTCGGTCTCAACGGAAAGATGTAGAATACCAACGAAGAGGGGAATGCATGCCTTGTAGACTCGTTCAGCCCTTAGCAGCCAGCTATGAAATTTACTTCAGTTTGGTGGCTCGCATTCACCACTTTGAATGTGTTCGCTATCGTCGCCGAGTTGTCGCTGTTTTGCTCTGTTCTTCTGGTCCTTCCATTCCAGCGTAGGAACTCCTTTTTGCATGAGAATGAGGCCTCGGTCAATGACTTCGACGAATCTATTTATTAATTCATCATGCGTCTAGGTCAACGTCTGTAGATTGAACCACTTGGCACGGTGGAAGCCGCGGGTCAAGTGAGTTGCCGTCGAGGATTCATTGTCGTTAAATAAGGCAATCCAGAAACCTAGATTGGACGGAGAGGTCGGCATTAAGAACGAAATAATTTCGTTGAAAAATGGAGTAAATTGTCCATAAATACAAGTCAGCAGGGGGGATCGCTTGTGAGTTTGGATGAACTCAACCTTGCCATTGTTATCGTGTTAGTCTCTACCGTAGTCGTAGGGAACGCGTGCAGTGTCTGCCTTCCTTAAGCTTTCAATACCCATTATATGCAAAGAAATGAATAGCCCGAGGTAACTGCAGGAAGGAAAGAAGGAAAAGAGAGACGTAGATGGCAAATAAGGGAAGAGAGATAATAGCAAGTGAGGACAAGATCTGCAGAGAGAGAAAGATATAATAAGACAATGGTAGTGCGTGCAGGATTGGGAAAACAATGGTAAGTGGATGGAGAGCTAGAGCGGGCTAGAGAAGGCGAGAGCGACTCTCTGTAATGTCAAGTCCGCGATCGCTTAAGTGGGCCAGGACTTAGCAGGATAGCCTTCTATCGGGAGTGAGTTAAATCGGGAAATTACCGAGTGTTGACCTAGATAGCATCACGCCAATTCTAGAGTCAACGCGTAGCAGACGATGTTTTAGTTCCCCAACAGGAAGGGCTTCTCTGCGTGTTGACCACCACTCATTTTCAGTATGAAAACATAAGGTCCCGCGTTGGGCTCATGAAAGTTTAGATTTCTTCTCATGCTTTACCCAAAAACATAAGACGTTTTCGACAGTACAGAATACAGATGCGCATTAAATTTTGGATTTTCTTGATTTCTTGAGCTTCCCGTCTGGAAGTCTGAACTAGACGCAGCAGGTATCCAACAAGAGATAATAAAGAAGGAAATGAGGGTTCTGATTTATTAGATCTCCTTCATTGAAGATGTTAGTCACGAATTTGCTGGAAACAGCGTCAAAACAGCACAACCCTACTTATGTCGTAGTTTTCGAAGAGAAGTGAAGTATTTACTGATTTCCCTCAAAACAAGAGATAAAGTTGGGATTACTTCAGTGAACCTTCCAATGCATGTCATAAACTTCCAAAATATCATCTTATATCTCAGTGCATCTATCCATCAGACTGCCGCTGCATCTACCAATATGTGAATCAACTAATGTTATTCAGTTATATACGTCCGTTCATAAGTAATATGTATTACGCAAAAATATTTCTTCCTGGATATCCGTATGTATCATTTCTATATATACATTTCTAGTATGTATGTAGCTAGCTTCATACTATCGATCTGGTGTACAAACCATGGTTCGGCGATTGGATTGGATCGGATAAAGTACGATCGTTATTATCAAAGCAGTCCGTCAATCTAACTGGCGATCAGATTAAGAGAATCGATCGATCTCTAAGGTCAGAGCCTGATGAGGCCTACTGTTCGATCTGATCTATTGGGACATTCGATGATGGATCGTCGATCAGATTGAATAAATTATTTGTTCGATTCAATGGCCCACTAAGCCTAAGAAAAATATCTCAGTGAAGGAGAAGAAAATTGAAGGTTCTGACGCCAACGCAGACGTCTGCCCATTTCGCCTTGCAGCCGCCGTGAAGGAATTGGACTGCCGAAGGCCACAGCAGCGGACGTAGAGTCAGACCTGGCGAAGGCCACAGCAGCTCAGGGCTGCGCTCTCTGCTTCTACCGCCAACTGGCTTTCTATGTTTCTACGTTTGTTGATATCTCACACTTGTGAGAGAAAGAGGGTGGTTAATACTAATATAAAAACATTAATCTTAGATATCAGAAAATCTGATATCGGACGATGTGTTACATCTGATATAGGCGTCAAACCTCCAAACGTTGGCCAATTTTAATGTCAGTTATTAGTAATATAGTAACTGATATCCTTGTATCGGATATCAGATTTTCACGTATTTTTTATTTTTATTAAGAGATTTATTCCAAAGTCCCCAATATCACTCTACGTCACACTCACTTTCCAACCTAAAGGTCAATTTTGCCGCTTCTCACAGCCGATGCATTTGGTTATCTCTCTCCAATGATCTACCTATCTTCTCCCAGTGTCTCTATCTGTTTCTCTGTATGCATATCTCTCTCGCCGTTTCCCGCTTTGTTTCTCTGCTATTCTCTCTCTCATTTTATCTCGCTATTTCCCGCTTTGTTTCTCTGCAACTCTCTCTCTCTCTCCTCTGTCTCTCTGTCTCTCTGTCTCTCTCTCTCTCTCTCTCTCTCTCTCTCTCTCTCTCTCTCTCTCTCTCTCTCTCTTTCTCTCTCACTCACTCACATTCTACCTCTTTGTTTCCCGCTTTGTTTCTCTGTGGCTATCGCTCGCTGTTTTTCTCTCTCTCTCTCTGTATCTTCTCCCTGAATCTCTCTGTTTCTCGCTATCTATATTTCTCTCGCTATTTCTCTTTCTCTCTCATTCTATCTCCCTATATCCCGATTTGTTTTTCTGCAACTCTCTCTCTCTCTCTCTCTATCTATCTATCATCTATCTATCTATCTATTTATCTATCTATCTATCTAGCTGTATCTCTTTCTGTTTCTTGCTATGTATATATGATATATCTCTCGCCATTTCTCTTTTCTCACATTGTATCTCTCTGTTTCCAGCTTTGTTTCTCCGTAGCAATAAATGAGTTCTTTAAAATTTTATGTTTCTCCTACCTTCCAGGATTCCACATCGGATATGGAATCTGATATCTGGTACCAATATCTCCCACCGTCTAATTGATGGCGATATCTGTTTCGATATCTGATAGCTGCTATTGCTCCGACATATGTCCCAGTATCTGATATCGTCATTTGACACCGTCTTGTTTTTCACAGATATCCAGTATCTGTCCGATAACAGATATCCAGAAAGGTATCAGAGGGCAAGCACTACCCCACAGCCTGCTCTTGGAAAAGCAGATTGGGGCAAGCGCTAGAAACCAAGTAGGACTGCGTCAAAGTAGAGGAATACGAAGATACAAGAATTGGTAGTGGAATATGAGCTTTCCAAGAAGAAATGCCAAGGGCTTCTTTATTTTAGATCATTTCTTTCTTTCAGTTCTTTTCTTTCTTTTCTTTATAGCTCATAAACTCGCGCCTTGCAGAACTTCTTCATCTTAATCTGAATTGCCATTTTAACTTGCATCTTAATTTGAATAGATTTCATAACATGCGTCTCCATCTCAATTGAATTTGTAACATGATTCTTCATCTGAATGTAGATGTGAGCCTATGTGGGATCCCAAACAAGACGTGTTCAGTCATCATCTATTGAAGACCAAAGACTTTATCATCTTCACCATTTATAGAGGTCAAATGACTAAACTATTGCATCAAAAGGTGATATTTCTCACAACACAATACAATATTTAGGGAACATTAGGTGATCTTCAAGAAGTATCGGAGAGGCAGACTAGTGAAGGAAAAATCTGTTTATTTAATCAGGCAACATTGGGGAGTGTATAAGTCCCAATTAAAGGTCATAAATTCTATGTATTTTAATCAATTTCCCAAGTTTAAAAAAATAATAATAGAGAACAAAGAAATTGTGTATGAAAAAATCTAATTAACTAATAAAAAATCTAAATATTATGAGATTTTCAATTTGTGAAACTTTTTCTATGCCCTACATCATTATTAATAATGGAAGGCAGATAATTAATTGTGCTATAGTTAAGGCGCATTATTTTTATACACCGAGTGCACTTATAAAACTATAATTTAGAGCATCAAATGCATTTTTAGCCTTAAAAATTAGACCTAAGTATAAACTCAGGAGAAGGCCTCTATGCCATGAACTCCAAGCACACTTTAGTGTCCTTCACATAGACCCTGGAACTTGCCTTGGTTGGATATTCTTCTAATCTCCCAGAAACCCATGTGATACTTGGTGGCCCTATTTTTGTGTTCTATTTCTCTCAATGCTAATGAAAAATCATTAATATGGTGTACTAACATGTCATTTATCAACATCGTATGACATAAACTCATTGAAATAATTCAAAAGGATTTAGTTTTTATTAATTTATGTTAAAATCAAGTATAAAATATAACACATAAAATGGAGTAAAATATTATTATGGAGTTTTTAACTCATTACCTAAAAAATATTGGGTATTTTATGATATTCCAGGAATTACAAGGTTAGCATATTAGGGGTGCGGGCAAATGGGTTAGGTTAGGTGGGCACAGGTAATTAGAGCCAATTTTCAGGAAGTAGGAAGGCTGGAGGGTTGTGGGTTGATAAATGACATGTGGATCCAACATATGTAGTCATAGGACATTAGGCATTTGTGGCAGAAGATGATGATACCATGATGGATAGCAGTGATCGACCACTTGCAGTCATGGATGCTTCCTTAGACGAAGAATCCCTATGTTGTTTTATTACCAAGGTACATAAAAAAATGTGTTCCAAACTATGGGAAGGTCTAGACTCATCATATGAGTGAGATTAGATAGTTCTATTATATCCAGATACTTCAATGTCCGTATCAAGTATCCTTTGAATAGGAATATTTAGAACACATCTTTATAAGCATCTTTCGAATAGGACTAGTGATCTCTGTATTATGATATCATCATAATTCACTAAGTCCAATCATGTATTCTTGGACTTCATTATAAGCATCGCACATGCACTATAATAAATATGTTATTTAATGAACATGGAATGAGATGTGGAATGTGTGATTAGCTTGCCGACCACATATATTTCTATCATCATCATTCTCTCTCTCTCTCTCTCTCTCTCTCTCTCTCTTAAACTTAGATCCTTCGTAGATCTAGATGGGCCCTTATGAGCCATGCGATGTTTAACTTTACTTTCTCTTTTTCCACAATCCATTCAACAACGCCTTCCTCCTAGTTTGTCGTGACTTTAGTAGTTTCTAAGAAGGGTCATCCTTGACGGATATTATGTGGCCTTCAAGACAAATTACACCATAATATTTTATTTAAGTTCATTGAATAAAATACTACATTCATTATTATTCCAATGTGATGTTTATAATGAAGGTCTTGAATAGTTGTAATGACCTAGTGAATTATGATGAGATCATAATACAGTGATTGCTAGTCTTTAAAAATGTATCATAAATATTTCTATTGGATTAATAGTTGAGATGGACATAAAATTATCTAGATATAATAACACTAAATGATCCTACATGTACAATTAGTACAGCGGACCTTGTGGCTATTGGTGTGACAAAACTAAGGATAGATAGTGGGTTTTGTTTAGACAAAGAGTTCACTAAATTAATATGAAATATCCCTGAATGGTATTATACTTTAATGCCTCAGGTTGATTCATTTCACTATTGTATAAGTGATGAATTGACCTGAGACACTAAGGACGTATCGTAAATGGACAATAATATTTTGATACAACTTACAAGTCTCTAACCACGGGATTTGAAAAAGTCATAGCTGGGATGTTGTAAGAAGCTCACAGAGAGGACTGAGTGGTCAAGATGGGATCATCCACCCTCAACGGATATTTACTCAAGGAAGCAATGTAGCAAACTCCTGGCCTGCATAGTTGCAATATTGGAGAAGGCATCATTCAATGATCCTTGTTACACATCGGTAAAAATTAAAAGACTAATTAGGGTTTAATAATTAACCATACCCTAAGTCATATGGAAGTCTCATGCAGAGGAAGGATTTTTACATATACAGTAACCCAATGACAGTAATGTTTTTATGAGAGAGTTTGAACACTACTCGATGTCTTCTAGACCACGAAGTGTAGCTTGGCACCCTAGAGGCTAGAAATTTAACCTATCGATTGGGTTAAATCGACCCTTAGTTAATTAATCTATATGTTGATATAATTAATTAACAACGTTGGTCAATAAATGTTATTGGCCCGTGTTATGACCCAAAATGATATATGGACGTAGAGGGTCACGAGCATAAAACATCGATCAGGGTTGCTTCCCCCTTTTCTCCATTCTCATAACTTCTCTACTCAACCAAGGAGAGAGTCTTCATGGTGAAAATATCTTTAAGATTTTCAAGAAGATTTGTAGAAGAAGTGGGGATCCAAGAGCATCATGATCACATGGATACTACTAGAGGACAAGCATGTGAAAGGCTTCATAACAATCTCACAATTATGAACAAGTTCCCCACAAGGCAGATATGATGTGTTGATTTTAATGATTGATTTAGAATCCAAATAGCTTTTGCTTCATGGTAAACATTTTTTCCATGATTGAACCAAGGCACCAGAATGCAGCAATCCCAAAACGATTAAAGCTTGACTTAACTCATGGGTTGCGTTCATGTTGGCCATTGTGAAATTGGAAACTGGCAGTGATCCACCTTCACAATGACATCTTCAAGAATTGTATGTGGTTTCGCATCAAGACATTTATTAGCTGTAGATCTATGAAGAGTGTTCACAGCTTCCCTAAATTCAATTGATCCTGTGCTACTTTAGGCATAATGTTAACTAATGATCTTGTGTGAAGTAACGACCGTGTAAAATTCATGCCTCCAATGTCGCATCTGATCAAAGGTTCTCCAAGATCTCTCCTTTTGTCCAGCATTTGAACTACTAGGATTTAATTGATGCTCTCACTTAGTTGAATCTTGGTAGTCCTGCATTGAGGGGTTCATAATCCCTTCAACTAATTTTGCATATGCCGTGACGTGTTGGAGGGCATCCACTAGGGGTATCAACATTGTAGTATTTAACTATCAGGTGTAGCTCTATGAAGAGTGGTGAGAGCTCCCTAAATTGAATTGGTCCTACACTGCTTTAGGAATAATGTTACTAGTGATCTCGTGTGAAGTAAAGACAGTGTGAAATTCATGCCTCCAATGTCGCATCTGATCAAAGGTGCTCCATCTCTTCTTTTGTCCAGCAATTGAACTAATAGGATTTAATTGATGCTCTCACTTAGTTGAATCTTCCTAGTAATGCATTGAGGGGTTCATAATCCCTTAACTAATTTCGCATATGTCGTGATGTGTTGGAGAGCATCCACTACTGGTATCATTATTGTAGCTTATTTAATGCTCTGAAGAAGCTTCTGTGTTGCTTCTGAGCTTCATACTTGTGGCTTATTGAGCATTGTTCAGAAAAGAATGTGTGGAGTGTAGATTTGAGGTTCTGGGTCCTTGCTTTCATCAACAACTTTTCCAACTCTGACCATCTTCACCTCTTGCAAGTCTTTCCACTTATGAATTGTGAAATGACATTCAAATGCTGTTTAGTAACATACATTTTTAGTACCTTAATATGATCATATTTACATGTTTCTTTGCATTAAATTACTTATATTTCATGTTATCAAGCTTAATATGATAAAATCTAATTTTCAAATGATGGTCTGAATTTTATGTATTTTTGGGGATTCTTATTATAATAGATTCCAAAAGAATATAATATTTTGAGACATAATATGATTTTTATAGAAAATTTTTCCTTGAATTTGGTTGATTTTTCTAAGTCAAAATATACATTTATTTGTATTCTTTAGGCTTGTATTTTATTTAATATGAATTTAGAAGCTTTTTAGAGTCTATTTTATCTCATGCTGCCACATGTCGTCGTTCAATTCGTCAAATGGCGACAACCAATGATTAACTTAGTTAATGATTGATGACATCCAATCATTTAACTGAGCAATCATGGCTTCGTGATTTGCGAAGCTATGATTTTATTTTTGACTAAAAAATTGATTTCTGGATTTTTCAGGGGAAGGGCGACGTGAACGAATAAAAAAGGAGGCATTTTTGCACTAAATGCGTGTGTGGGCTGAGGAAGAAAATGACAAAAATGAACTTTTCATTTTCTCTTTTTTTGAAATAACAACGGTTGACGTGGCTGCACGACACACCGCCATGTGTACATGTGGCCTACGCTTGTACACGTGGCACTTGTATGTCACTTTCTGATTGGAGTAAAAAAGAAGTTGATGTGGCACATAATGACATGTCGTCACATCAGCTATGGGTTAGAACCTTATTTAATATAATAATAAAGTGTTATTACTTATTTTTGTCCTTTTCTGAATGCAGGTACACGTGGCAAAAGACGAGAAGCTCGAGAGCGAAAGACAAGAAGCTCGAATGAGAAAGACGAGAAGACATGGAAATTCAAGAATTTGACTGTTAAACGAAAACGAAAAAGATTAATCGTCAGAGATGATGATGAGAGAGAAAAATCAAGGGCTACGACTGCTCCAACTTCAAGCAGCGATGTCTAACATCTACAAATCTGATTGAGATGAAATTTTTAGCACTATTTCATCTTCCCCTCCTCTTACCATCCATACCCTTTGATCTATGAATAGAGGCGTGTATCACTTTGGAATTCATCTAGAACTTGCTTCCTACTTATGTGGGCTTATTGAAAGATAGAGAGGTTTGAGATCCATCAAGTATGTTCTTGGTGTCTTGGGTGCGTGGGAAGAAGTATTAGAGAAAAGGGGGAGCTTACTAGCACTCGCAAATCCGTGATCCTGGTAGAACGTAAGGATCTAAGGTTAGTGTCCTCACCTTACGTTGTTTCTCTCCCGACATCATCGTTATCATAATTATAGCTATTATCATATTTTCATTTATCATTTCACTTCCTTACATCCCCATTATCTCTTCTATATCTTTACCATCATAACGTTCGTGCATTTGATCACTACCAAATCCGTCACACCCTCTACCTTATTCTCGTAACACTTCACGTAATTTTACTTATATTCTATTGGTATCACTATCTCGCCTATTCTATTCTCACATTTATCTCTTCTCGTATTGATAATCACTATTGTAAGAAAATTAAATCCTTAATCATCTTCCCTGTGGAGACTATCCATACTCATCACTAACTAAATATTCTTAATTAGAGTTAAAGAAAGAAATAAAAGAAATATATTTAGTATGTCATCTGTGCTATTGCTGAGAAGAAGTCGAAGTTGAAGAAAGAAATAAAAGAAATAATTATTGAAGAAGAAAAAAAGAAAGAAGAAAAAAATTAAACTAAAAAAACTGGGTTTAATTGGGCCAGCTAGGACGGGCCAAGCGCAATAGAGCCCAAGCCGGCAGTAGGCAGACAAACTCACGCGCTCAAATTCTCCCCACAGCCAACAAGGGCTGGTGCCCAGCAGCAAGCCCAGCCAGCCGAGACAAAGAGGATCACTGATAGGCCCAATGTCATCGTGTGCTTGAACCCACAAATTGTTATTTGTATCTAGAAAACTGTTGTTCTTGTGAGGGGTATTGTTGTATAGGTTTCTAGGTCGATCCTCAAGGATTTCAGAGTGTGGTAATATCAACTACTGTGGGGAGATAGATGAATTAGACGATAGAAGAGACAAAAAAGAGAGGAAGTGATGAATTGGACGAGGATAGAGATCGAGAGATAAGTTCACAAACAATGGAAGATGCACATTGTACTTTGATTACTCATTGTCCTTTCAAAATCAATCCTTCAACAAAAATACTCAACAGTCAAACGAAAGAAGTTCCATGACATTACAGGTTTGATGAGCACGGGAGTCCACCGGTGACCAGCGAAGGATAGAGGGCTTGTTCACCGACCTGCTGAGGGCAACTAGCAGCCACTGGATTTCACAACCACAGGGAGGAGAAGAGATTGGAATAGAGCAGAAAGAAGAGATTTCAGAAGGAGAGGAGTGATAAGATTCAGAGCTATAAGGGAGAGAAGCAATAATACAGAAAATAGAGTAATTAGAGCAGGCGAGAAGAGAGGTTTCAGAGAAGAGACACAAGATTAAGAGAAATTATAATAATAGTGTTTCAGATGAGAAGGCCAGGAATAACAGAAGATAAATGGAGACGAAAGAGGAGAAAAACAGTATGAGAAGAGATACGACCAGATCAGTGATGAAATTGCAGAGAAGAAAGTGCAGGGGTGAGAGAGAAAAACATATTAAGAAGGGGGAGAAAAATAGATGGGAGAGAAAGATAGAATGAGAGAACTGGAAGAAAAGGGGGAAGAGCTGGACGAAAGTTGCAGAGAGGAAGAGAGAAAGAGAGAACTGGGCGAGACTCTAGAGAAAGAGATAGATAGGAGAGGAATGAGGAAAAATCAGAAAACAAGGAGAGAGGGAAACGGAGAATAGAGAGAGAGCAAAATGAAGCCAGGCGAGGAGAGTAAAGATGATAAGAGAGAAAATCGCTGGAAAGGGAGAATAGCGAAGAGCAAAGAAAAAGACAGATCGAGAGAGAAAAGAGGCAGAAGAAAAAGAAGAGCGAGAGCAAGCAGGGAGAAAGAACGCAGAAGAAAAAGAAGAGCGGGAGAAAACAAGAAGAAAGAACAGGAGAGAGAAATGCAGAAGAAAGAGAGGGGGGGCAGACAAAGAGACAGCTTTTATAGTTTTGGAGAATCTCTTCTCCTTCCTCCTTTTAGGGCTTTTCTTCTTCATCTCCAAGCATGTTTACTTCATTCAACTGAAGTCCTTTGACTGCTTCTCTTATGTACTCCCAAGAGGCCTTGCTTGTTGGTTTGTGATTCTCACTGAAACAAATAATTCCAGAATCATGTAGAGAAGTTCATCTTTTCATGGAAATATACCATAATATTACCAAAGTGCAAAGATGATGAGCTTAGAGGAATATTTATGAGACTATTGTAACATATAATAGCATTTTTGATATACTTATAGATATTTATTATGCTATTATCAATCACTTAGTCCCAAAGAGACGAACGAGATTGCGCACACTCAAAGAGGTAACCAATTGAATTCAATAAGAGATAAATATAAAAATATTTATAGCGTGGCATTTTAAATATCTCCAATATGGGTTCAGATGCTGCAGTCCATTTTACTTTTGTAGCGGGCTAGGCCGATAAGTAACAAAGCGATCACAACACATTGGGCCGTGATCTTGTGAAATTTCAAAGGAGGGATATGATCACATCCGTCCGATCTTCTTAAATGTGGGATCCCCCCGTCTCATTTAATCTATTTTTATATTAGTTTCCAGGCTCCTATGGGTTTTCATAGATGACAAAGACGCAGGACCCATCAGTGGACGAATAAGAGGATGGATCAGTGATAGGGCAGCTAACGTGGCTGCTGACGGGGAAGGCTGACGTGGTGCGACAAGGTACACAAACTTAATCCAGGTACATGGTGATGAGCTCAATTTTAGGGTGTTTTTTACTGGTTATTTATCAGTTGAATTCGTGTGAGGATTGAGCTTATGCAACGAAATTTATAACCTCACAGCCTTTGGCAAGCAAGGGTCGATCCACAGGAAGCAAAGAAAACAGCGGAAAATTCTTTTCTATTAAATCAGTCTATTCAGTTCTCTAATTCCAAGTGTTAATCTCTGTAGAAATTTTCTTCAGAATAAGTTGCAGAGAATTCCTTAAAAGTATGGATTCAGCTAATTCTTCAGTCAAATTATCTTCAGTTAAGTTTTACGGACATATCTTGGCAAACTCAATTGAGCAGAACCGTCAGCAGAGAAATTTTCTTTGTTGACGGTTCGCTTATGCCCTGTGAGGCAATTGAGCAAACACCCTGCGGGTGTTTGTGCACGCGCGAACGCCTGCGCGCGGGTGAGCCTGCTCGCGGCGCTGCTGCGCGCGGGCTAACCTGCGCGCGGCGCTGCTGCGCGCGGGCGAGCCTGCTCGCGGCGCAGGTGCGCGCGGGCAAGCCTGTGGGCGGCGTTGCTGCGCACGGGTGAGCCTACGCGGCGCGCGGCGCTGCGGCGTGCGGCGAGCCTGCTCGCGGTGCTGATTCGCGCTTGCTCGTTGCTTGGATTGCTGGCAACCTAGGCTGAGGCCTGGGTTGCTAGCAGTTGGAAGTTCTGCAGGGAAGGGGTTCACGGTCGGGTGCGAGGACAATGAAATTTTTGCTAGACAGAATGGAAAACGATTCAATCAACTATGGGATTCGAAATCAAACGTAACCAAAGGAACAACAGAAATTGGAAATGCTGAAGACACAGCTTGTGATCTTCAGCCCAACCCTGATTGTCTTAGAAGGGAGAAGAAGATTGTACCAAAACCGAAACGCTCACGCCTCCTTGTGCCACTCCTTCCAGGCAAGGCGACGATCGTCGTGCTCCAGCTACTCCTCGGCTTGCTTCTCTCCCAGCTCCAATGCTCATCAGCCTTGGAGGGTCTGCAGAAATCCTTTCTCTCCAAGCCCTAGCTTCTTTGAGAGAAATTCTGGACAACCTAAAATCAACTCTCAAGAGAGTATTTATAGGTTTCTCTTAAGTCATGCCCAGGGGCATTTTCGTAATTTCTGCTTCTTTGAATTTTTGCCCGCTCCTCTTGATCCTCGTCTCTTTCCTTGATCTTCTTAACCTGTCTCTGAATGCTTACTAACCATAAAATGTTAAATATATTCCACTTGATTCAAAGGATCAAGTGGGGTTAGTGATTTTATAAAATGATGCATATGCATGATATTAGCATGAATTAACATTATAATTTTGATGAATGAAAACTAAAAAGTTTAATTATTTGATGACATATTTGAGAGTCATCAAATGGCTGCAATTTAATCACAAACGTTGGACCCATATGAGGGTGATCAAATGGTTAGAGGCAGTTTGGTCCAACCTCGCCCTTGGCCATTGACGTCATTGTGGGGGAAACTTTTGGCCAGTGAGGGGGGACCGCAAGGCCATTTGATGGCCAGGGAGGACCCCCATGGCCGTCCCCCTCCATCGGATGGCCTGGGAGGTCCCTCCCTAGCCGTTAAAGGGGACACAAAGGCCCCTAATTCAGGATCTTTTGACCTTAACCCCTTAGTGGC
Organism: Wolffia australiana; assembly: GCF_029677425.1. Taxonomy (NCBI): domain Eukaryota; kingdom Viridiplantae; phylum Streptophyta; class Magnoliopsida; order Alismatales; family Araceae; genus Wolffia; species Wolffia australiana. Next base: position 18,863,462 of record NC_135836.1, on the reverse strand, counting down.
TGCGGACAACCCTTCCGCGTTTAGAAGTAGACTGTACCATCGTGACAGCGCCGGCAGATATGAACAACTCAGGAAGGCTTCAGGGAAGAGCTAGCAGTGCTTAGATCTGCAGCAGGATGAAGTAGAAGAGTGAGAAACCCATAAACTGACGTTAGATGGCAACAATCGGCACCGCCACTCTCGTTCTTCAAATCAGGAGGGATTTGGTGAGTTCATAGTTTTTTCTTGTTGCGATTGTGTTTGATCCATTACGATTGAAATTTGTACCACGATTTGGTTTGGGCCTCCTTTCATTGAGAACCTCGTGTGTTTGATGAACATTACTCGAATTAAAGAAGTTACCTTTTCTCAACCTTATACAAATCTTAAAAAATATTAAAAGACATATCCTGACCTCTCATAGACATTCTGTCAAACACCTCTGGGGTATCAACAGAATTACATGTACTCCTCTCTATTTTCTAATCAAAATAAAAAATATATGCAACCAACCTCTGTCGAGCATGTGGAAAGGAGAAGAGGGATTGATTTAGTTGATTAGAAAGGAAGGGATACATGCCCTTAAATAGAGGTGAGAGAGAGAGAGGATGGGTGATTTATCCCATGTGGGACTAAGAGTAAGAGAGGTAACACTTAGTGGGCTGAGGGGCTAGTGGGCCTAATAAGGCATACCACCTACTTTCTAATAGGGCATTCTGTCTAACACCCAAGAGGCGTTCGACAGAACTACCTCTTTCACTCAATTTTATACTATAAAATTTAATATAAAAATCAAACACAATAGATAAATCCCTCTGATTAAGACCCTCTTTCAGGCATTTTGTCGAACACCTCTGATGAGTTTGACATATAAAAACATATAACATGCATATATTAGCTATATAATAACTAATTGAACCTCTATAACATTATATAAAATCTATTCTCTTAATATCTCTATGTCTATCTAGCTACTTACTTAGTATATTATAACTAGATAATCACTTACTATCTCCCGAGCTATCAAATTCTTAAATTCTTAGTATAACTAAGTACTGCCTATCTATGAAATTTCCACTTCTATCATTCTTTTTATTCTGCTTCTTCACTCTTACTAAAAAAATTACTCTACATAAAGTAACTTTCTACTTCTTCACTAAAGATATTAATATCATCCATAACTATAATATCTGGTATATCACTTCTTTATTATTCTTAGCATATATAAAATATATATACATATAATATCTGATATTCTCTCTTCTCTAGTTCCGTTACTAACCTAACATTCTATCTACTTACTATTTTTTATTTCTTCTTATACTCATTATCTTCAGTATTATTATTATTGCTCATTAACTAACAACTCAATCATCAAAAACATTTCTAAAGGCCATTCTTTGTGGAGAAGACCTTACTCTTAACTGTATAGCCTCCATCATATGTCTAGCCAGGTCTCCTCCTATATCCAAGTGAATAACTAGTGCTAGGGTGGCCATTGTGTTTACTACCTTGGTAATTATTGTTGTATTTGTACCTACTGTAAGAAGGCCTATGTTGCTTGTCTTTTTCTATTGCATTGGTTGTGATATTATGTTCTTGTACCATCATCATTTATTCTCCAACTTTAGCATCGCATTCCTCATGCGTTGTGTTGGAATTGACCGTGTAAGGGAGGGCTATCTCTCGACTAATTTTCCCTACTGGCCCTTGAACAATGCTATATGGTGTAAATCTTTCCACCAATGCATTTTGAGACTCCACTAACTTATCAATTATGTACATCATCATGTCTGTCTGGTAGGGATTGCCCGTCCCTATCCGACATCAGATTACGGTATCGGGACAGAATCTATACTGGATACCAAAAATCAAATTTTCGGCATCTGTTTTTCTGATATCCGGATATCGGATAACTATATCGGATACCATCGCTACAGTACCAACATCCAATATCGGTATCCATCTTGATGTCGTCATCCGCCCCGTCTCTCAGGGAGGATGACGATATCGGGCATCAAAGTTGGATATCGGATTTTGATATCCAACATATAAGGGTTGTTAAAAATAAAATTTAATCATCGTAGTCATCATTGTGCAATGGTTTAGAGAGGAATTACGTGGGCCAGCATGTAAGCAGAGAGCTTTTCAATTTATGAAGTAGCTTGTTTAATATAGACAGCCCAATATTTTGTTTTCTTCCATATGGTATATTAGGATTTGCAGCTTAATGTTAAATTACGAATCCGGTTATCCCATATGGAAGAAAACAAAAATATTGAGTTGTATACATTAAACGAGGTACTAATATACTAAATATATATTTATTAAATATATTACATATTCGATGAGGTTATAATATACTAATTATTTATTAAATATATTATTAAATCATTTAGTATATATCTACCTCATTAAATATATACAGCTCAAAATTTCTGTTTTCTTCCATATGGGACAATAGGATTGGAGTTTAATGTTAAACTCCAAATCTTGTTATCCCATATGGAAGAAAACAAATTTTTTGAGCAGTATATATTAAATGAGGTACGATACATATCAAAAACACATGGCATTATTCACATAAATCATCCAAAATGATGATCAAAACTGATTTTTTTTGTTGATACCAGATATCGATATGCGGAAACCAGTTCTGATATCCGGATCTCGAAATCCAATATCCAGTATTTGATAACCGTTGATAAGCCGAAAATAGGGGTGAAAATTACGCAAATTTTTTAGCCCTTGTCATTGTGAATTTTTGGCTTATGCAATAAAATTTATAAAACTCTACTTAATATGTATAGTGATAAGTATGAGTGTCGTCCAAGGGAGGCAAGTAGGAATTTCAATTTGATTTTATTTTTGGTGTTTTAGATCCTAATTAGAGTGAATTTGATCTTCAATGACGATCAAGTCACCCTAATTAGGTGAGAATTTAGAGAGGGGGATAGAAGAGATGAGAGGACTAGAAGAATTCAGGGCTCTAAATTTCCTTCTTTGATCCTAATTAAAGGATCCAAGAAATCATTTAGAGAGGTTGAAAGAGGGTTCTTAAAATGAGTTGGGTTGATTTTTGCAGATTGATAATTCAGAACTAAAATGGGGAAATTGAGAATTCTAAGAATTAAAACTAAATTTTTTTATAATTTTCTTTTGTAATGCAGTTGAATGCCCAGGTAAAATTTCTCAATTTCTCCTCTCAATCCTAATCCGGGCTTGTACATGCCGCTCAAGCCAAGCGATTTAGAAGTTCAGACTAGAATGGAGATGAAGAAACAAACAACTCAACCTATTTCATTCAAAATGCACAAAAGTTTGAATACAATGAAAGAAAAAAATACCAAAACTGTTGATACAGGCTGGGACTCCTCTCTGTCTTGCAGCTGTGATGAAGCACCCTCCAGAATGAGCCCCTCCTCTCGAAATTCAGCTTTTATACCTAGGTTACATGGTGAAAATCACCATTTTACCCCCCGTTTAGTAATTAATTTTTATATATCAATGTAGGCTAGATCTGAATGATCCAACCATACAGATAGAAAGAGGGGATCAGGATGAGCAAATCCATAAAAAAATCATCTCAATCGGACTTCAGGATCAAAAGTTATTAATAAATCAATTTAAACCAATTTTAGCCATTGGATTAAAGTTTGATTTATTTAATAATACACGCCATGACGTGTCGACAGCCCATTGGCTGCGACGTTTAAAATCTTTTTTGGCGGATGCTCTCTCGTGGCGCCACGTACCCCCTGCGAAAAAAAAGACAACATAAGAAAAATCGAATGTGCGAAAAATGCATACGTATTGCTGTGCGCCTTTGCGTGCGTCTGGTCGCAAGAAGACCCACTGAGAAGTCGCCACGTCACCCCCTGTGCGAGCGCTTCGCATGCGCCGCACGGGCGGTGATCTTACCGTCCGCACCCTCTCTTTCTTCAAAATCCATTCGACCCGCATCCGACGGCCACCGATGCGCCATGTCGCCCCTGCCAAGCTTCTTTCCGACTTTTTTTTTTGCGCGAAACCCCTTACAAATCATTCTTTTGCAAATAAACGCCGCTTAAATGTATTTATACATATATCGTTTTCGCCTTCTCTCTCCTCCGATTTTCTCTAAAATATTAAAACAATTAAAAATGGAATTGCAATAAAACCCTGAATGATTTTAAATAGGATCTTTACGCCTGCCGTGGCGACCGAGTGCTGTTTTCAGGGTTTTTTTGCAACGAAACGTTGCAAAAAGGCCCCGAAAAGTCTAGAAATTGCATAAATACATTTTTTTCTCTTATACATATGCCCTTTTTAATAGAATAAATGCATTTCTTCTTGAAATAAATCCCAGAAAATTCCTAAAAATTCGTAAAAAGTTCTAGAAAATTCTAGAAAATTCCCTGATTCATTCCCATGCTGATAAATTTCGAAAAAAAATATTAAATATGTCATTTTAATTCAAAAATAATTATTTCGAGCTTCAATAAATCCTTAAAAATTCATATAATTAACAGAAAATTAGGGAAAAATCAGAAATTACTTGCAAACATTATTTTCATGCAAATATATGATAACAGCCCAATTTTAAGCTCTTTAAATGCATGAAATCATGCTAATAACATGAAATAAAGACCGAAATCAGGGTGTTATCAACCGTCTTGTTCTCACCCATTCGATATCCATCTCTGATATCCATTTTCACCTATCGGACAGATATCGTCCGATATCCGACCTCAGACACCGTCCAGTTTTTTTCTGGATATTGGATATTGAATGTCCGATACCCGATATTGGACGGATATTGAATGTACAATCCCCTATTGTCTGGACAAGTGCAGTGTGATGCTCACTACGTTTTTCTATTAGTTATATTAGATCCAAGGCTTTCATCATCATATTTGCTCATAAAGGCTCCTCCACTTGTCACATCAAGTGTTATTCTATGTGATGACTTAGTCCTTCATATAAGATTCCACGATACCATGCTCTAGTACACCGTGATGAGGGCAAGTCCTAGTGTGCTCCCGCAAATGTTCACATGCTTCGTTGAATTGATCCCCTATTTCCTGGTGAAATTCCCTAATAGCTTTTTTGATCATCTTCGTCCTGTAAATAGGGTAGGATTTCTTCAGAAAGGCCAACTCTAATTCATCCCAAGAGTTCAACTCCAAAGCTAAATTCCTAAACCACTCTTTTGCTCTATCTCTTAAGGTGAGTGGAAATAGTTGCATCTTAGCTATCTCTAGTGGAACATGTTGATAGTTTTTCATCTCACATACTCTAGAGAGATCTTCTATCAACATGCAGGGTCCTCTGTTGTCTTTCTGAAGAAAACAGGTGGTAGGCTAACAGCACGAGAGTCTATCGTAAAGTTTATCCGTTCACCAATTGGAGCACACACTGTGATGATGGGTGTATACTAAAGAGGGGTTGAATGATCTTCAACCTCATCCTCTCATTCACTTGATTGCCTGTATCCATGAGGAGTCTATCCGAAGTTGATGAATTTGATTCGCGGGATGAAAGCTCTACATCATCCGAAGGTAAGTCAAATTGTTCTACTAGTGGATGTTGTAATGATCTCCACCTGTTCATATGATACAAACCCCCGTATGTAGTAGTTTTCCTCGCATCAAGCAATTGAGTAAGGTACTATCTTGATTTGGTTACCTTGCAGTACAAGTATAACCTACTAATTCCCAAGAATATATACCTATGGTTTTGTTAAAGATTTTGATAAAGATGTCTAGCACATTGTCATTTTTAATCACATCCACAATAGAGGCAATTTATATACTCAACATATAAACTCTGAATTGACAGAAAGAGCTCAAGAGCATAGTTGAATTTTTATATCTGCAAGATTAGATAGTGGTATGAAAGTAAAATTAGTTCATAAAAAAATAAGAAAAAGAAGAAATAAAAATTTCGATTCAGTTGGCTTTTCATTTACCTTCTACATTAGAGAGTTCGGGAAAAGAGTTCGGGAAATCATCTCAATTGGACAAAAATAAGACTCAAAGTAAATAAGGGGTTGAATGATTTACCTATACCCAATAAAATCTTAACCATTTCTCCTGTTCCCTCACTATCAACTTTCCCTGTTCAAGTTAGCTTGACAAATATAATAAAATAACAAGAGTAATATCACTTACTTATTATATGCTAAGCTCAAGAAATAACAAGTAATTTCAAAGTATATAGAGAATATGAATAACTCAAAATCAAATCACTCTAAGGGACACAAGTTTCCACCAAATTGACAAGGGAAAGTTACAATGATAATTTTGGTGTTGTTTTACTTTAATTTGCATCAACCAAATAAATTTGTTAAAATATATAAAACTCTCTCAGATCTATAGTAGGAGCGAGGTTGTCTCCACAAGGACTGGCCTTTTAATGTGAATTTAATAGTTGAGTTAGGGTGATGGAGAATTTAATATAATAATATTGGTAGTTAAAAAAGTTAATTATAGTTTAGTAATAGAAGGTATAATGGTAGTGAAGATAGTGGAATAGTAGAAGACAAGTAATTCGTAGTTGGGAGGTAGTACCTAATGAAAAAATTAATATAGTATTTAATAGTAAATGGTGTGAGAGAGACCTAGAGAGAGATAATATAATATGGACAATACAACTTACTACTATTTATACCTAATTATGGACACTAGAGATAATAAAGAAGTGTGATATTTGAAATGAATTAATTTTATTATAATTATCGATGATGATAATGCAGGAAGTGGAAGAAATATAGAAGCTAAGTGAGATACAAAATAAAATACTAAAAATAAGAGATAGGAAGGTAAATTATTCAATTAGTAGTAAGTTGTGTGCAAGATATGATATGGATATAATAAGGATGGATATTAAGATTTAATTAGATAGTGAATAAGATATTATGTTAATAAGGTGTAAGAAGTTAATTGATAGAAATATTTAGTTTAGAAAAGTAAGACAAAGAATGAAGAAGAAGAAAGTAATACTTGTAATAGGGAAAGAAAGTATTATGAAATGTGTGATGGATTGTATTAGAGGAATATATATATATGTATGTATGCCTAGATTTTAAGAATAAGAAAGATCTTTAGAAGTATAGGGATTATCTAATTTATAAGGTAACTAAGCAGATACATAGGAAGAATATTTAAGATAGTCAAATTAACTAGAGAGATAAAGAGATTAAATTTTTGTTTGATTTTAGAAGAACTTAGGTAGAAGGGAATTTAATAAGAGGAGAGAGAAATAGTTGTATATATATATGGATGATTAGAATTTAAGAGTAAGAGAGGTAAGTTGGAGAATAGAGATTATCTCATTATAAGAATGTATTTAATTATATATATAGGGATAGGCTAACGAACTTCAATAGGATGAAGAAGATGAACATATTAGTGTTTATACAGTACTAAAGTTAGTGGTAATTCATATAGTTATAGGTAGGTGCTCGATAAAATGTCACAATGAAATCATAAAAATCAATCTTAATACATGATCGAATTGAACATAATCTACTCTATCTTTTTTACTACTCATTCTCATCCAGATTGAGCAAAGGGGAGAAACCATATTGAGAGTAGGGGCGTTGATCGATGCCATCACCCTATTGGTGTGCGTTCTTCCTCGTCCTTCTCCCTATTGGTGCAACTCCTCCTCTCCCTGAAACTCCTTTGAGTCATTGTAGAGCTGTCATGACTGCTTTAAACTCTAAATTATCTTTATTGTCCCTTCTTTCTTGTGGGGAGAGATATGGTTATGGCCTCCAAAATACCTATTAAAGGGTCGAGGGGAAGTTCTCTCGACCCTCCCATTGGTTAGACTTGATCCAATGACCCTCTATGAGCTGTGGGACCAGTCTGCGGTCTCCCCTCAGCGTCGGCCTCCACCGGGGCGACGAGAGTGACTGGGGGAGGGGGGTGTGGTGAAGGACAGGTTTGCACCCAGTCGTACAATCCCTCTCAGATGGGTTCAACGGCTGAAATGAAATCACAGCAGCAGACCCATTTGGTATACCCCCTTGTTGCCGCATCAACGTCCTCATCAGCCTAGCTTGTCAACGTGTGCCCTTGTGATTCATCCGTCGAGGGGTCCCTCTGTCCTCGTCATTCGCCGCAGCCAATTTGGGGCCTAGAAAAGAAAGAAATAAGAAAGACAGTATGTATTTAAAATATCATCGTCTAATCTTCTTAAGTAGATTGAACAGTTGAGGTTATATCCCTGCACTTAAATTGGCTCTGTTATGACATGGGCTTCGGGCTGTTTTGGCTCAAAGCCAAGTCATACTTTCTTTGTAATTCTCGTCACATCGTTAAAATTCTCCTCACAGCCTGTGCCATTCTGAAACTTAAAAGACCATCATTAATCCCATCTTGAAACATTCTAAAATAAGTAATGATATATAAATCATGTTTGATGTCATTGAATGAAATAAATAAACACCCCCTCTTGCGCATGCTAACGGGTCACTCTCTAAGTGATATAGACCTCTGATAGTTGTGGGACTTCTTGATGTGTACACCTGTGCATGCTGCCGCTGCTTGTGCGTCAGCACTCGGTAGCTACAATGGGCTTGAAGACTCTATGATTACCCAACTATGGCTAGTGCGCTGCTACAGCACCAAGTAGTAGCTTGATAACTTGCATTCTTACTTCGAAATGCAGGCCTAAGATGACCATTTTAAGGCATTCTTATCATGAAATCGATGCACGTTATCATGTTTTGTGGTCATTTTAAGAAAATCATGGCATTTAGACCTGAGTTCCTAAAACTTCATTAAAAGAGCTGTTTTTCTTAATTTTTAATGAGTTCATGCGTCTAAGGACTTAGGAAGCATCTTAAGTAAATATTTTTTTATTTTATTTTGTTAAAATTTATTTTAAATGCCATAGAAATAGAGAAAATTAAATTTCGAAACCAATGAAAAAAGTATGACTCAAAACGCATTTCTATTTGAGGAGATATGATATTTTAAAGGTTTAGGGCTTTTTCTGATATATTCAAAATTCCAGGGGGGCATAACCGTAAAAAGGAGCCAACAAGCAGCCCGTCTGACGTGGTGCGCAGGTGGCGCACGCGTGGCGCCGCATAGGGTGATGTGGTGCAAGGAGATGCGCTGATAGCAGTCGCCAGTCACCAGAATGGACGGCGCTCGCGCGTGACTGTCTGATATGGCCCACCCAACGGCCAGCTCTTCTCCCGATCTGCGCTGATCGCAGATCCGACGGCGTGCGCATCCAGCGACTCTCCCGCTCTTTTCTACTTTGTTTTTTCTCTTCTCCCCTAAACCTTAAAAAATAGGGTTGATGTGGCGACATCTGAGCCGTCGCGCTCCTCAGAAGGAAGATCCGACGGCTGATAACCCTCGGGACCTCCCTTAACACTATGTTCCTCATTTTGGTTGAGACTATCCTGTTTTTTGAGCTTGTTCTTGGAGAATCTTGAGACTTCTTGAGAGATCTGTGATTCCATCTCTTGGCGGTGATCCTCGGGGCCTTCGTGACGTGATCGAAGAACAAAAACTCCTCCGACGAGTCACACAAACCCCGTGTACATGTATTTCATTGGACAAATTGTCTTTGCCTTCTCTCCTTGCGATTTCTTTGATTACAGCCTTGATCCGGCGTTGAATAGGGTCAAGAATCTGTTGGACAGAGGGTTATCGACGAGAAACCCGACGGGAGCACGTTAGATAGATTTGATTTCTTGTTTTAGATAGGATTAGGACCATAGTCTTCATCAATATTATCGATCGCGCATCTTCTCTTCATTCCACGATTTCTCCGTCGATTCTAGTCCGATTCACGCGATCTTGGGCTCGTCGGAACGTTCGTTTCCTCTATTTTCTATCTTTATATATACATTCCTCAATATCATCTCACCTATTTGCTCTCTCTAATCTCATAGAAATTCGATACTGATATCCGAGATTTTCCGATTTCGACACTAATTCCCTGAGGATTCGACCTGTACTCACCGTTATACTGAAATCTTAATTTCCGTGAGTCAGAATTACAATTTTTTTGACACGTGAGCGCGTGCACTAACCTTAATTAGTAACCAACACGACCGTGCGTTCATGGTTTGTCATAGCTCAGTTGTTGGCACAACTCCATTTTTTATTTCTTGTTCCTCTCTCCCTTATTTTTATTTCTTAAAATATAGACATCATCCCTGTAGAGAAAAATAAAATACTAGAGAGAAGAATGAAAGTATTTATTAAACATACTTTCCATGAGAATTAATGGGCTGGTAAATTATGCAAAATATTATGTTAAGGAGTATTTTTTGGTCAAATAGCCCATTTAATACTTGAAATGAGAACACATGCCAAAATGAATATAATATAAGAAAAATGATAACAAAAAAAGGCCTTAAAATATGTTCTATGCCTTATTCTTGGTTCATCAACTACATATGGAGAAGAGTTGTAGAGATTTAAGAGTAGATTCATAGTTCCTGTGGCCAAGCATGCGAACAGTGTGAAGCTACGCTTCCAAGAAATCAATTGAGTCAAATTTTTTTCACAAAAGGGATTCGATCATCATATGTTTTAAAGAATAAGTTTGCCTTGATTTTTTCATTAATTTGGAACATTCATCATTTCATATTGCCAATCAAGCACAAAGAACCCACAACAATGAGGGGGGAAAAGAGTTTAAATATACTATTCCTTATGTTCTCATCCCATGGATTTGATTACAGAAATATCTTATGACATGTTTTAGGGGAAGTTATGAACCTTCTTGTTACTAAAATCCACTATAATTAGGTATAACACAATGCATTCTTGCAAACCTAGCAAAAAAAGCAATAAATTTATCTTTAAATTGAAAATCAAATAAATCTTCAATAGTTAATTGAAAGTTACATATTCATTCAAATGTGAAGGGCAGCTCAATAAATAGAGGAAATACAAAGGATGTATAAATTTGAAGGTATCAGACTCTAAAAATCATTGTTCAACCATATATATTTAAGATCACGGCCCCTATAAATCCAATGATTCTCTCGGACACAGACGTCAATGTCTTGATAAAATGTGATTCATTCTTGAAGAAAATGATTTTTTATCCAAGTAAATTTAAAATTATGTTTTATAAATAAATTAATACATCAATTAATTCAAAAACAACTTATTTTAAACTAAAAATCAATATCTATAATGATACATGAGCAATTTGGTGCATATCTCATATTTTTACACTGGTATCATAATTTCTCATCATTATGCTCAAATCCTCAACATGATATTTAACCAACTTAAACTAGTACTTATATTAGAAACTTATCCACATCTTTTTTTAATAATTGTTAATTAACTTTTCTATCCTTACAGATTGTAAAGGTATGATCAATTCTTTCGCACAACCTCTAGTGAAATTGTATATACTTAATAGTTATATTTATTTTCTCATAAACACTAATATTTTAACACATCAAGACTTCAAAAATTAATACTCATGTAAATCTCTTGTACAAGAATTTCACATCAAAATTATAATTATTTTTTATTTGATTCCTTAAGCAAACTTGAAGGTTTATCATACCATTATTTACAATATTTTATGTTAGACTATTTAAGGCATGCAATGACTTCTAGGTTTGAAATCAATACGTTATTCTTTCATCTCCATATGTACCTTGATTAAGATAAAAAATTACTGTTTTATGATTGAATGGAGATTTTATGACTTGAACTCATTTTAATAACCGCTTCTGGTGCTATCCTTCTTGGTTAGAGTTAAAAACTAGATTACATCTAAATGAAAGTATTTGAGATAAGAAACTTACACATTCCTTTATAAAACTTGACGGGTTTGGCTTATTGACAATTCTATAGAAAATTATTTCAATCATAAGGTTTTCTTACTCTTGACTTAAGTCTAGAAACAGTATCTCCCAAGGTAAAGTAAGTTTTTGTGTCTCAACTTGTGTGCATGGTCCCTGGCCTATGATTCAAAATAACTAAGCCGCACTCGTATTCAGAGGAGCAATGCAGATTCAGAGCGCTATTATGAAAATGGATCAAATACAACAAATTTCCCTATCTTACGCATTAAAAAATAGCTATGATTTTTTATAGATGTGGAGGACAGAGCTAGATATTTGATTCAAAGGTTTGTTTCAACTCACTGCATTGGACACAAAAATGTCCATGAGGACATCAAACATGTCACATAATTGATAAATGGTTGTATATGTCAATCATAAAAAATAGCTGATGTTCCCCAATAAAACTGGTAGGCTAACTATCATGTCCCGATGAATATCTCAACCATCTTGCACGGATTGCTAACAAGACAACCTCCAAACGAAAGTGATTCATCATGTACCTCTTTAAGAAATGATGAAAAAATAAACCTTAAACTTAATTTAATATTAAAACATTAATCATTATTAAACCAGGTTATGCACCCTTGACTAATATAAATGAAAGTTTTATTCATGATAATGATAGAGCTCGAGAATTGCTTCAAAGAATTATCTCAATTCATTACATAGGACAAGAAAAGTTCCACAATCACATTCAAAATAATAGAGAAAAGGCTGAAAATTTCAATCATGAATAAAATATATCGGATGTTCCTCAGTCAAGCTGATGAATCTACAATGGTTCCGCCACGAATATCTCAACCACATTGTAGGAGCTTGTGTATCTCTTAGTTAAAATAATGAAAAAAATACAAATTAATACCTTTTATATGAAACAGATGGATAACGGATGAAAATGAAGTCTCACTGTTCAATTTGTCATGGATCCACTGATTTACTCAGAAAATGTCAAAATCAAAATCAAGTATCTTGTGGTACTTAATTACTGTGTATTTTATGTGAACCATCAACATTCCAGACACGTCAATACAAGCAAAATAGTTATAGATATGTGATATTACAAGCACACTATCAAGTATTAATTAGCAACTAGCATCACCATGATTCAGAACATGCCAAATATTCCAAAAGTGTGAGGTTCACACCATGAAATATTAACTCAAGTATTTAGAAAGAAGCATGAATTTCTTGTTCTAAGTAGATTACAACGATAATTTTAGAAATAAAAAATTGAAATACTTTCAAAATTATGGGAAACTTCCAATCATCAAAAGTTAAACTTATAGTAGGTAATCACAAAATTTTAATTGGGGCAATTATTTGACAAGTCATACTAGACAAGGATACAATAAGTAAAATATTCCATTTTTGGCAAAAACCTAAGTGTCCCATCAACCTGAAATGCATTTCAAAAGGCTCAAAATATTTTTAATTTGGGTTTAAAATGGTCATTAAATGGATACAATTTCACAGATGTGGAGGACCAAATTAGGCAAGCAGCCCTGTGGGACACTCCAGGCGTGCCCTTGGTGATTGGCATTTGGACTGTCCCAGTGCACTCCAACAACTACAAGACAAAAAGAAAAGAAAAAGTAATTTAGCCTGAGGTGGAGTATTCATTTTTTTGAAATTATCACACTTTTCGGTACTACTGAATAGATCCATTATGATACTTTGGCATGTTACTTTTAGTCTTCTCTGTTATCGAACGCTCAACCTCATAGCCTTGCCTAACTACTCTCATTAGATGTCGTACATTCAATTTCTCTATTTTTTGGCTGCAATGATTTTGTAATGATACTGGGCCTGGTTTACGAGGAAGGCAGGCCTGGTAAGGACCCCTCTCTTTCTCCTCCTATAATATTTTAGGTTAGTTTATTCCATTGCGTCAACTGTTGGATCACATCACAGCTCTTTAAAACTCTCTGTTTCTGCCAATTATTGTGCCTCATTGTACTCCTCAGTTCTAGAGTGACTTCCAGCTTCCACAACCATTTATTGGGTTCATTATTTGTCCATCAGACCCATCATCTCTGATTTAATCTGGAATCAGTTCTAAGGATAACTATATCTCTCGCGTAATGGTAGGCTACCCAATGATCACTTGTATTTGGTTTCTATCAGTCTTCCATCCATCAGTGTATCCATCTATCCATTTATATATATCTATAAATCCATCTATCTATCTATCTATCAAGCTATCCATCCATAAATCTATATATCTTTCTTTCTTTCTTTATATCTATCCATATATATAAGTCCGCCATCCATCTATATATACATATCTATATCTATCTATCTGGATATCTATAAATCCATCAATCCATAGATCTATCTATCAATCAATCTATCTATCCGGATATCTACAAATCCATCAATGCATAGATCTATCTATCAATCTATCTATCTATCTGGATATCTATAAATCCATAAATCCATAGATCTATCTATCTAGATATCTAAATATCTATAAATCCTTCCATCAATAGATCTATCTGCCAATCTATATATCTAGACATCAATAAGTCCATCCATTCATTTATCTGTACCTATCTATCTAGATATCTATAAATCCATCCATAGATCTATCTATCTTTCTTTCTATCTATATAGATATCTATAAATCCATCCATCCATTGATCTATCTATCTATCCATACATCTATCTATATATCCGTCCATCCATCCGTCCATCCATCCATCTATGTACTTCCTAGTTATTTTTTTGTTTGTCGTCTGTATCGATATACCAAGACGAAACCTCGGTAAGGTATTACTTCCCAAACGAAGATTATTTATCCATCTATTTACCATCTGTCCTTCTATCTATCCAACTGAAGAGAAAATACAGGCTCATTAAAAGTGACGTGATGTAGACGGAAGACTTGGTAACCCAAAGACTAGACCACGCAATGTCTTACTATCCTTTAGCACTGACTTGTAGCTGCGTAGGAATACTATGTCTTCTAGTAGTAAAACTCCGAAGACTAGTCCATCCTCTACATCTCTCGTCCAATCCCCGGCCAGAAACTCCATTTTGCAACACGTCGACTGTCATGCATTCCCACGCAGCAACTCGATAGGTCTGTTCAATCAATCTTTCTTGGCCCAGACTAGCAGAGAAATAATTCAAAAAATCTTTGGATTTTCTCGATGGGTCCCGTTTCTGTTAATTGAATTCGTCGCTTAACGACATAGTGAACTCATTTCTAGAAACATTCTCTTCGAATAGTCATTCCCTCTTCCACAGCTGAGCTGTTCTTGTGTGTTGCATAAGCTTGTTCTTCGGACCCTTTCATGGAGGTGACGCGGCAGAAGGAACGTATCTGCCCATAGTTTCTTTTTTTTTCCAAGCTTTCCTCTTTCGCATTCCCACCATACTCGCACTCCGGAGTGGGTCTTCTCGCACAAGTAGTCCAATTCTATTAATATATCCTTTTCTCGCTTTCTAGCAACTAAATAGGGAGGAGAGGTCAAGTTAGTAGTTGGGCGTAGCCGAGTAGAAATTCATATATCTATCTGCTACCGACCCTCGTTAAGATTCGCGGACCTGACCGTTTTCCTGCGACGATGAGTTCAAATTTGCAGAGCTTCCTGCGGCTCACGACGCCCTCGGTGAGTTCGATCATCCTCTAAATTCCTTGTGTTCTGATGTTTTCTTGAACAACCCGTCGTCAAAATTACGTTTTTTTTTCGACCCAGTTCCTCGTTTCGATCTTCAAGAACTCGCTTCCGAGTTTACCTTTGATCGCAGATCATGATCGAGCGTGCGATTGATGATTCGCTGGAGTTCTTTACTCTGGAGCAGCTCTGGGAGGTCTACGATGAATGGAGCGCCTACGGTGTCGGCATCCCCATAAGCCTCGATGATGACCAGACTATCGTTCAGTACTACGCGCCTTCTCTCTCTGGGATGCAGCTCTACCTCGCAAAAGACAACGTTTTAAGGTCTAATCCACTCTCTTCTCTGCCATTTCGGCGTTTTACAAGCCTTTTTCTCATGGGAAAACTGCCGTTTTACTCCAAAAATAGCCTCTATAATCACTTGTTAGATGTGCTCGAGGTTTCTTCCTCTTTCTACAGCTCGATTCGCAACGTGAATTCTCTCTAATGGGTTTTCTTTCTCCGTTGTTTTTTAGAACCTCGGGCGAGGATTCCGAGTTCGAGACCGATTCCACGTTATCTAGCAGCGACAGGTCGAACAAGATCTGGGATTCAGACTCGGGGTCGGATCAAGAGACCGACTTCAAGATTAAAGAGCGCTTCGGCAGGCTTTATTTCCAGTTCTTCGAAGCAGCTTCACCCCATCAACGTCTCCCCCTCAGAGACACGGTAAATTTCCTGTTTTAATCATATCTCGTCTATCGATGAACATTGGAATTACTCAATTATTTTTTATCCCACAGATCGACAAATTATCGTTGGATTATCCAGGATTGCGCGCTCTCCGAAGCAACGATCTATCTCCTGCGAGCTGGATAGCGATTGCCTGGTAATGAAATCTTTTTGTGTTCTTGATCCGGGTTTAGTTTGACTGGATTATTTGTTAAATTGATTAGGTACCCAATATACCACTTGCCCGTTCACAGAAATCCAAAGGAGTTCTACTGCGCCTTCTTAACTTACCACACGCTATCGTCAACGCTCCAAGGCAAGTCAACGTCTGGGTGCCTTGTTTTTCCTTTATTCTATCCGCTTTCAACATCACGGCAAGAAATCTGTGGCAGAGGAGGGATCGTTGGTCAACGCGCAGGAGGAAAGTCAGAGACATGACGTAGACTGTGACATGAGAAAAGTCAAAGATGAGAGAAAGTCAACGAGGACTTTCTCTCTCCCCCCTTTTGGTTTGGCGGCATACAAGATGCAGACTCCGATCTGGATAGGACCGAAAATTGAAGATTATCGGCCGTTGACTTCTCTCTGGAGCGCCGCCGCCTCTTGGCTGAGGCAGCTCGAAGCCCATCACCCAGATTTTGACTTCTTTAGCTCTCGCACCGCGTAAATGTAATTTTGACTTTGACTATAGTTTTGTCCCCTACCTGAGGTCAACAGTATGTGCCACATCAGCCATTTCAATTTGGATAAGGGTGCAAGGGGGGCCCACTTCTTCTTGAAAGTAGAGATGGTCATGAAGGCGAATCTCGGACCGCCGTAACCCCCTTTGGCGGTCAATGGGTTGCTCTGGGGCGGAAATCTGAACTGTCCTCTGCCCAAAACTGTCGCGGTGTAGTAAGCCTTGTGCCGGTTCATGCTGTGGCCAGCAACTGCTGATGACCAAAAATATTATCCAAAAAACATGTTTTTAACAGGATTTGAAAATGCTAACCCAAAGCGCTGACCATACCTTACAATTTCTTTAATGAATAACAGATCAAACCAGCCCATTTACAATCAATGACCCACATATCGCCCATTCATTTATTTTGTGAATGCTCAGCTTGCTGTGCAAAGGCGAAACATCCGCATCACCTGCAACCGCCCAACACCTGTGATTGGTCCATCCCTATTTCTTGATATCAGAAATTTTCCTTTTCATTTTTTTTTGAATAACAATTTTTCCTATTGATGGGCTTTGAGTTACGTTCCGAATGGGCCTGTTTGACAAGAAAGGCGAGATAGAGACATTCAAGAAAAACTTTGATCAACGAAACGAGGGGTGTGTTCATATCTTGAACGATTTGTATCCGTCTTCTGGACTGATCATCCCTTCTTCCCAATCTCCCATGCGCCGGCCCCCAAAAACCACTTGTTGGATTCCCAGATACCTGCAATTGAAGCATTTCCCCGTAAAAATAATAATAATTCTGCTAATCTGATCTTCGAACTGAAAGCAAGATAATTTTCCTAAGAGATTTAAATAATGATCTTCATGTTCATATGTTTTTCATAATTAGAGCATATTAGTATTTCTCAGAGATTAAAGGAGTGGTTACAATCCCATGTCATAGAAACTAGATACGAAGTGAACCAGTCTCTTCTTTCTCTTCCTAATAATCTTTTTGCTAATAGAAGTATTTTTTATAGATTAGAAATATTGTGGGTATACGGTCAAACAGTTCAGTAGCGGCTTACTCCGAGCTCAACACAGTCAAACAGTTCAGTAGAATGTCAATTGCGAAGAAGTCTGATGTTCCAAGATCCACCCTGTAAATAGTACAAAAATCATTAAATGTATAATGGAACAAATAAATCATTAAATGTATAACCAGAAAGTTGTAAAATGTAGAGAAGTATCTCCTACCAGACTCTACCCCAATTGTCTTGGAACTCCACGTCACCAATGTCATGAAACGATGAAGGCATCACTGTGACAGCTTTTTCTGAATCGTAGATAGGATTATAATCCATTGATGAATTCGCCAGCTGAAAAAGCGTTCAAGATCTGGCTTATATCAATGCTGGAATAAAACCAGCGACAAAACAT
The DNA here is from genome assembly GCF_029677425.1 of Wolffia australiana. NCBI lineage: Eukaryota > Viridiplantae > Streptophyta > Magnoliopsida > Alismatales > Araceae > Wolffia > Wolffia australiana. The sequence continues at coordinate 18,845,230 of NC_135836.1, read as the reverse complement.
TGGGATAAAGACTTCATCGTCAAGATAAACAGTAAAAAGATTCACTCAATTCACCCACAAATTTGTAGAGACCTCCGCAACATTAATTGACAAAAGTCCCAGCACTATTACAATTTTACTATGCGCATGAGTATTACTTAATTCCCAATATAAAAACCTGATAAAATAATAGTGAGCAGATAAACGCATTTCAGAATGGAAATAATTTTCATGATTGTTTTAAATTATTAACCTGAAGATTGGAAGAATTGAATGCTCCAAGTCGCCCCATGACATACCAAGACTGAATAACCTGCAGGACAAGAAGGTTTTAGTATCTAAAGGCTACAGATCTAGGTATAAAGAAAAACTAATAACTCACGCTTCCGATGAGGCAAACGTCTTTATCTGACGGCGCACCGTAGAGTTCAAACCATATAAAAGAGCCAAGGGGATTAAAGCTGGGAAAAAAACAACCAAGATAATCAGAGGTTCCAGACGTTTGATTAACCCCAGATTGGACAGAAACAAAGCATATATCCTATCAAAAATGAAAATAAAATGTACTTTCGACTGTCATGATCGTAGCAGAACCTTCGTAAATGAAATAAAACCGACTTCGAAGACGACAAAAATTTCGGAGTCTGAGAGTTCGTACTCTCTGAAGCTGACTTTGAAAGCAAGAACGGAACCGGTCTTCGACTTGCGAAAGTCTCTTCCTTTTGTTCTGACTCTTTCTTCCACCTGTCAAGCACAAGAAAAGACGTTCAGCATGTACACAATTTCCTCCTTGATGAACCCTAACTTATACCCTTTTCCGCATCAGCTCCGGATTACCGATGCTGTCGCCAAGAACTCCACGAAGCTCTTCATCATCTTTGCAGGCATCTTCCAATACCCTTTTACAAGAGAAAAATTGTCAAGAACATGAGATAACGATAAACCCTAGCGAGAAAAAAAGAGGGGAAATTCACATACTTTGCCCATGCGGGATAGTTATTGGCACGGTCGAATTCCCTTTTCCTTTTCTCTTCTCTTACTCTGAGAAGTCTTCTCTCTCTAGCCGTCGTTCCAGAGCCTTTAGCAGCGGCTCTAGAGAAAGATTCTTCCTTTTCAACCGCGGAAGCAATCTCCATAGCCGGAAGAGCGCGAGGAGATTTGGGTCCACTTGAAAACGACGACCCACAACCCCGAACACGAAATTGCTTCGAGAAATGAAATCGGAAGCATTGGGAAGCCGCGAATTTCGACGATGAAGCGCAGCACTCCATCTCCGCTGCCCAACTCTACCAAATCGCTCTTCAGCTGCTTCGATTCACCGTGGAGCTTTCATCTAAGCCCCACGGCGCCCACTGAGAGCAGAAATTGAAAGATAATATGCAGTTTTCTCTCCGCCCCCAAACCCCAAAAACCCTTTATAACTATATTTCCTCAAATATTTAGTTTTTTTCTTTGAACCGTTCTAAAACGTCATCGTCAACCGTCCTTAATTCGTCAACGTATGAGCATCACCTTCAAAGTAGTGTTCGCCCATCCCGAGCCCGATATCAGAAGACTATCGAGACAGGATGTCGTTTTGATATTGGCTTCAGTTTTCATCTTAACGGTCGGATGATGACATCGGTGTCGAATATCGGTTTTCGTGATATCCTACATTACAAATTGAAATATAATTTAAATACTTTGTTGTCTTACTTTGAAACATGTTCATATGTTATTAAGCAATTTGGCTTTTATTTCTTTTATCTTTGGATAATATTAACTATAGTAAAATTAACTAAACAGTATTCAAACAAGTTGAACAGGTCCAAATGATCGGAGAAATATGGAATTTCAAATGGGCTACTTTTAAGCCTGGCCCAGTCCAAAAGACATCGGACAGCACATTTTTTGTGAGATTTGACTAAGTCAACCCAGCATCTATCTAGTACCTAGCTTCCAACACAATAGTTTTCGCAATGATTTGGTTTGAAAGCATTTATAGTGCTCTTTTCTGTCTTCTATATGGGACATTGCATCTTTGGAAAGTAAACCAATATTCGAAATCTCGGATAACAATCTCCTGATCGCAATTTTTTGTACAAATTTGATTTCCGATATCCAGTATTGTCATCTGCCATGTCCCAAAGCCTACGATATCTGCCCCAAAATCCGATGTGGGGTGGATTAAATATAAATGACATCCTATGCCCACTATTTGAAATCATCTCAATTTCATTCGGACATCAGATATCCATTGTTGAAAATTGGATATCAGATAGATATTGGATGGGTGAACACAAATTCTTCTATGTCTCTGCATCATCTTCCAGGTCAACAAGGAGTGATGACTGTTAAACATCAACGGCAGTTGACATCCTTAGATATCCCCCGAAGATGCCAACATTAGTTAGTATGACATCATCAGACAGAGTTGACAATGATGTCGATGGAGGGTTGTGGATGGCTGACAACATCATCGTCATCATCAGGAAACTAGTGTAATTTAGCCACTGGCATCAGGAAAGGAGGGAGATGAGCATCTGGTGAAGTTCTCTGGGCCGGAGCGGAGTCTGGAAAGTAGGGCTCTAGGCCTCTATTGAGTGATGGAAACTTCATAAGGGACCGGTATCGACTATCTACTAGGGTTACCCGGGCAATGGCCATCATCTTTACTTCCAACAACATAGATGCTTCTTGACATTGATGTCGTCATCGTGATTTTGTCCGTCAAGGTCACATGTAGTCATCGTCATCCGGACATGCAGACCCCTACTCTCACACATCATTAGACGACTCATCCTACTAAACTCTCAAAGACCCAAAATTTGTCCTCCATTGTGCATTTGAACCATGGTAAATAACTAATTCATCACATGGGAGACAAGAGTAATAATCTTGATAAATCATGCCCTTATTAGCCGGTTGATGTCGGTGGAAGTCTAGTTAAAAGGCATGAGCACGTACATCTTGCATGCATGAGGCCCCACAACACCGGTCAGCTGTCCTCTCATAGAATGACTGGTGGAATGCTGAAAAAGAGTAAAAACAAAATTTACCCAAAACACTCAAAATCATTACAAAACAATGATTTGACAGAGATCTTACAGCCCACAAATCCCGAGCTCTGAAAGCTTTGGCCGGATCGAGGCCGAGATCAGACCACGCGACATTAATGGCGGATTGAGAAGACCCTCGATTCCAGAGCACAACGGCTGTTCTTCCTCTACTGAGAGGACCAGCCCAAACCTACGTTAAAACATGGATTATCCGAGCATTATTCCACTGTTTAGACGAAGAACAAGGGAAGAACGCACACCTCTAAATCACCCTCTTTCTTAATCTTCCGGCCCTGACGCCCCAGCGGATCTGTGCACTTCCCCGGAGAACTTCTTTGAAACTGTTCGTTAAGCTTTAAGAATTCAAGCCCAGGTTTTATTTTTCCTTACCTTGGTTGACGGAGATGACTTCTTTGTTGCTCAGGATGGCCAGCGTTTCGTTGCTCATGGAGCGGACGTCGCATCCGATCAGGAGAGGAGCCTGTCGTTCATCCCACGAAATTAATTATGAATTGATGATACAATGGCCAAGGAGAAATCGGTGGGTTCGATACCTTAACAAGAGCCCAGATGCTGAAATGAGAGATGTACTCGTCTGTCGTCATTCCGCCGTTTCCGATCTCCAGCATGTCAGGATCTGAGACGAGAATCGGAGTCTGGAATCAGTGAAATCGATTAAAGAAATTGGAAGAAGAAGAAGAAGAAGAAGATGTTCGAAGAATCTACAAGAATATGGATGGAAAAGAAAAGAAGCAGCTAGAAGAAAAGGAGAAGAAGAGGAAGCCAGAAAAATACTGAAGAATCTATAAGAATTCAGAAACAGCTTTAAGAATCTACTGAGACTTTGACGAACAAGAAGAAGAGGAAGAGGAAGCCAGAAGAATATCGAAGAATCTTGAGAAACCCATAAGCGGCTTGAAGAAAATCTAGTGGGAGATGAAAGAACGAATAAGAAGCTAGAATTCAGAAGATTCAGAAGAAGAAGAGCACCATTCCAAGCGCCAGGTCTGGCATATGTAGCCCACCGGTCGTTCTGGTCAGCATTGGATGTTAAGCTGAAAAGAAAGTCTCTTGATCATCAAAATTCATGAAAGTTTTGATATAAATGTGAGGCTAATAGACCTTTCCCATTTATCCTTGATATCTCCAGTCGTTCTCCAGCTGTTTCCTATCTCCGGCGCCCAGGTCGCTGGATCCTCTTGGCCCCTGTATTTTACCATTTTCTTAAGAAAAAAAATCGTAAACAATTTATCAAATCCAGAGTGAAGTGTGAACAGCATGGCCAGCAGCAGGACAAATAATTTATTTTGAAATTTTTTTGTGGTGTGAATTTTCACCATTCACACATGGAGAAGAATATACTGCGTCCGGAGTTCAGCAACGCCTTGCTCATCTTAGCATACCTACTCCAAATTCAAGAAACTGGAACGTTAGAATCAGATCCATTTATGGTATTGTAATTGCTTTCTTGGTCGATAAGGAATTTCTTCGTCATAAAAATACATTTAAATCTGTTGTGTTCATGTACCTACCAACTGTGCTAAAAGCTGTCTGATGGCAAGAGGGCTACTTTTCATCTTTAAGCAGGATGTTGTTCTTCAAAAAAATCAATATTAAACCAAGGCCCATTATCCTTCGAGAATGACGTCAAGATTGTCACCAAATGAAGTGTCGATCCAAGTTTTGATGTTTCAACAAACCATCGGGAATGGGCGAGATGGAGGAAAAATCATTTCAAGTGATTCATTAGAATGAGAAACCTGAATCGCAACAAGTGCGATTACTTATGAGCTAAAGATCCAAAATTATGTATCTTTGCTAAGACGGTTGAAGGGCGAGATAACATTGTATTAAAAAATGATAAAAGATAGTTGTATTATTTCTGAAGTTGATGATGATAGCTTTAATTGGATTTTCAGGGTTTGTACTTACAATTTACCTACGTTTACTGCTAATTTTAAGCCAGAAAATAAAAGTTGAATACCACCTGATGATCTGCTAAACATACCCGTTATGGTTACAGTTGGTATGTTTCTTGATTCCAAATAAATCCGGATCAGGGAGGATTACTGTCGACTCGAATACTGTCATATCGAAGCGAATTTTTAAATACATTTTTCCTTTTAGAATCCCTTAAAATTCTATAAGGTATTGAAAGTTCACAACGGTAATCTCCTGACAACATATTCTCCTAAAAATCAGAAATCGACAAATATTTCCATAAAAACGAAAATGCCATGAAAACTTAACTAAAACGAAAGTAAGTCCACCGGTGAGAAGAAAAAAATATAGGTCCATTAAAATGGTGAACAAAGTTTTTCAGAATTTATTCTCGGCAATTATAATTTTACACTATCCTGCCCCCCAACTTCATGATAAAAAAAAAAAAAGCAATGCAATGATAATAATATAAGAGTACAAACCTTTCTTTGGGACTTGCACCAGTATTGTAGCAATTGTCATACTTAAGATAGTCCACGCCCTGTGTACGATACAAAGAGGGAAAGCTTTCAATACAATGCATTATCTGAGTTATCATATTTTATTCATTTGATGCTGTGAGAGCTGCCCTTAATACCCATGAAGCAAATGTTTTAGCGTCTTGATCTTCATGACCTAATGACCCAGGCATAGTCTTGCTACATGTATAGCTCCTGAATAATAAGAAGAGAATAATAGAAAAATATGAAAATTATGCAAGTCTTCAATAACTAAGAAATGATGAACGATGCGGGAATATCAGGTTAGATTTGATCGCATTCTTGCGAAATTATGCGGCCTAATTTTCCCCCAAAGTGATTTCTGCAGGTGTCAAATGATGTAAACAGGAAATCTCTACCCTGCATCACTGTAGATACCGAGTAGAAGCCCCTTGCTATGAATATAATCTGCAATATTTTTCATGCCTGATGGAAAAGTTGAAGCTTTAGGCACCAAGTTCCCCTGCGAAAGACCAGAGTCAATGGTTATCTGATCGCACTTGTATGCCAATCAAATAGTGTTATATTTAGGATTCTTTTTTTGGAAAAGTGCTGTGAAGTAGAAATGAGGCAATGTCTAAATGGAATTGTCTTTTGAAATTGAATCTCAGGTAAAAGAATAAATAAAAATAATGGGTTCTTAAGTAAACTCTTTATATTCTTGTACCTGGGAGTCCCTGTTTAGTTCAGCCCAGCAGTCATCTGTCGCATCAAAAACATATTAGCATGGTGAAAAACACTATTAGACCCGCCAAAAAATGCGAGGAATCTTCGAAGAAGTAAATTGACCTATGTTCACATATTTATAACCAATGGACGCCAACCCACTTGAAACCAATGCATCCGCTGCACAGATAGGAACCGTAAGAAGGATGTTTTTCTCATTTAATAAAACCAAAAAACAAGAAAAAGCATCATCATTCCACTTCAATTATGAGAAAGCCTATAATGAAATATGACATTCAAATTATCTCACCCGTTTCCTTGATCATCTGCTCGTTCACATTGCACTGGAAGTGATTCCAACTGTTCCATCTGAGTACCACAAGTGTTGCATCTCCATAAAAAAGATTATAGAGAAATATATTGATTCATCAATTCATTTATTCTGAACGAAACATTCCTCCTCTATATGGAAGTCAGTGAAATGAAGTCAGAACTCCAAATATGTCCATTTATCATCTGAATAACTACATAGCTCTTTCTTTCTAACTATCTATATCTATACCAAATATATCTGTAATTGTCTATCTATCTAATAACCAATCTGATATACTTAATCGGCCATTTATGTATCTCCTTAATTCAACTTCAGTGTCAAGCCGGCATAATCTTTGAAAAGAAAGCTTTTAAAGGAAAAAAATGAAATCTTCTTAGAGAAGACGACAGTCGATGATTTCAGGAAAGTACAACAAGACTTCCTTGATCTTGGCAAAGAGAAGAAAATACTTAAGATGGTGAAAAGCCGAGGAGACTACTGATCATTATCATCTATCATACACGTCGCCATAGAAGAGAAAGAGTTACCCCATTTGTGGAGTTCGCCCGAGACCGTTCTCCAATGCAGAACGCCGACTTGTGTGTACATCCTTCACAAAACGCGCATCAACTATCCCAATTATGACACCAAACAGAAGCAAAGCAAGACTTAACGTCAACCGAGAGGCCATGCCCAGAGCTAAACTCAAAGAGCTCTGCTCGGCGAACGAATCTCTACTAAGGACAGAACAGATTGGCGGAGGACGCGAGGAGCTTCGAAAGTAATTAACGACGTCGTAGTCGTCTTATGCACCGTCATCTTCGTCGTCTTCTTGTGTTGTCCGATGGGCCAAATGTCTTTCATCCTAACGTCATTTCCAGCATCTGTCATCCATCATGTCAGACGATGACTGATTTGTGACAGAAGTAGTTGCATTCAGTTATATGTCCATCTCTCTAGATGATGATGAATGACTAACTCCGATAAAACGGATGATGATTTGTCGTCCATCCAAGAAGCCTGGTCATCATAGCCATTTCATTATCATTTGTACACCATGGAGAATGCAAACCCGTCATCATTATCACTTGTCCATTATCACCAGTGTCACCATCACCTCAAGCCCGCTAAGGCCATGCCACCACTGCATTTGTATCCACCTGACTACCAGGGCACACCTCTAAAACTCTCCCTCTCACTTTCCATCTCACTCTCTCCCAATTCTCTACCAAGGCACCCATTGACTGTATATGTTGACCACTGAGCATCTCTCTCTCTCTCTCTCTCTCTGTCTGTCTCTGTCTCCCTCTGTCTCTGTCTCTGTCTCTCTCTGTCTCTCTCTGTCTCTCTCTGTCTCTCTCTCTCTCTCACACACACACACACTCCCATCCTCTCTCGATTTCCCATCTCACTCTCACCCTCTCTTACTTCTCTCTCCCTCTATCAATCTAAATATTATTGATTTACTTAATATTCATTAATTTTTATTTTCTTTCAGTTTTGAAATATTACAGTTTCTCTCTATTTCTTAGTGAATGTCTTTGATTTTGGGGATAGTTAGGTAAACTTGTATTTCATTCCAAGTTGACTTTGGGTGAGTCTTCCACACTAGCTAGGCTAAGGGTGGGACTCTTCATGAGTCGGTTCCAGACCAAGGGAAAGTCTAGGGGGGTTGATCATAATCAACCAGTGGTGCATATATTCAAAACCCTTGTTGGATCACGTAGGATAAAGATAAGCAGACCTACTTGTAGCGTGCATGGGTCAAGGACATAGCTCGATGAATTCAAAGAGGCAAGTCAGCTTGAAGAGAGTAGGGAGTGGTAAGCAGAACTCTGGGAATCAGTATGAGGAAGATGAGAAGAGCTAGACATACTGAATGATGCCAACGAAGAGAGATATCTAACCAAGAGCGTGATCGGATCAAACACAAGTTTGTGTTGAATTGTGATTTGATCAACTCAGCCAGATAATAATTACTACTAGAGTTTAACAAGGTGAGGACATACTCTAGGGGGACTTCCTCCCTGGGAAGGGTGGGAAGGCTTGTATGCCTTGTCTAGATTAAAAAAGAATTAGAGCACAAGGGATGTGAGGAATTGAGCGACTAAAGAACGAATTGAAGGCAAAATGAATTAATTGCCCCCCATCTTAGTAATTTCACCATCCAGTTGGTAGTTTCATTTTATATCTTTCCCTCACACTCTACCCACATGTCTCTCTTTCCTCTCCTAATTATCTCTCTCTCTCAATTATTATCTCTTTCACCCAATTTGCTTGCTCACTCTTTCCTTGTCAATCTCTCTCCTCTCCCTCTCAGCAGTGGTGAGGACAGCGAGAGAGAAATATTTCAATTAAATTAATGGCTACGAATCATCCATCTTCACATCTTGATCTTCGACAATCCATACAATTGATTGAGCTGAAAATTTAAGGGCAGCTTTTTCATTACCTCCTCAATCCATCCACTTGGTAGGATCTATAAAACTAGCCCATGATCCTCCTGGAGAGTTTGATTGAAAGGGAATGAGGTTTCTAAATATCCATGAAGGCTTCTCGGTATTCTAAGTATTTGAAGAATATCAACAAAGAAGTGGAGTGGCTGATATTCATCAGAAAATTGCATTGGTCCCAATGAAACAATGGATCTAAAGTTAGTTTCTTGCTTGCATTGATCATTCTTCAACATATCCTTTAGTTAGATTCATATCATCACATCCTTCCATATTAATCCACTATCATCACCCATACCCTCACATCATCCCCATCACATCACTTTCTTTTTCATAAAAAATATATAACCCAAAAATATATTCCATCATCCTCTCATCCATATCACTTGATCTTATCAACTTTCTCTTCCTATGATCACCTTCTCCCACATCCTCTGTAATCTCTTTTATCCCTTACTCTCATTTGATCTATCGATGTATTTCGTCTTATTATTCTTAGTCTCATCCTTATTAAATACTTATTATCACCATTTCGTCTCCATGTTTTCATCACATCACTATCTCTTATCATGTATGTATCTCATTGCAATCCCCTTTAATCACTCATATCAAGTGTTAAATACCTAATATCAGTTCCATAGAGACAACCAGTACTCATTCACTATCAAGAATTATTATGTGGGTATCAATTTATAAAGTTTATTGATTAAACTCAAAACTAACAACGCCAAATTTAACCCCTAACTTTTGAGTTTATTCCCCAATTTTATCTTCTTCCCTCGGCCCACCTATTCCTCTTCCCCTCTAACTCTCTCTTAGTAATTCTTCTGTTGTTTCTTTCCTCTCCCAGTTCTCCCCCTCTCCGCGTATCTCACTCTAACATGGTTAATGTCTCCTATGTGGACTGTGAAAAGGAATGTGCATTTATTTTTCAAGTTTTTATTAATAAATTAGTTTTCTTGTTTATAAGCCATTTCATTACATATCACTTATATATTTTTCTACATTTAATTCTGCTCTCATTTTGGACTTCTAGATTGTGATTTTCTCTCTCGCTGTTTTTTACTTGTTTTTTAATTATTTGATTCCAATCATTTTTATTTTCATTTTCATTGAAATTCAAACAACGGAGAAGAACTTTTTTCTCAAGGTTGGTTCAATTGTCGATAAATGTTGTAGCCTCAAGAGGGATGTGAGCAAACACAACAATTTAATGAAAATTTTGAAAGATCAGAATAACCGTTGCGAAAGTCATACTAAAAAGATAAATTGATTTTCATGAAAAAAAAGCCTTAGAGTGCATCACATTAATGGGAAACTTGAAGCAAGTCTCTGAAAAAAAAACAAAGTATGGTGTGGCATGAATGCTTTGAACAAAGTGTAGCTCCAATGAGTAAAATACATGATAATTACCATATTTCTGGTGACATCTACAGGAAATTTATCATAATCTACCTCATTGAGTCAACAACATAGTGAGTTCACAACAAATGGTGACAAAAAAATATTACGCATGCGTCAAATGAGAGGATGATAAGCATGATATACTTTGCAGATCATTGTTCATAGTTTGCCATGGTCATTTATTGCCTTAGAGGCATTTCAACAAGAATGGTGATTTAAAGCTCATTATAATGTCAATATGGATGGGAGATAGTCGAGTAAAGAAAACAGGAACAAAATGTACACACACTTGAAGGCAATGCTTGTTAACGAGTTTAAGTGCACTTTGTGTCTTCATAATGGATGCTTGAAAAACAAAGAATAATTATATCCTTTGGGGAAAAAAAGACCCCATTTGATTAAAGCTGGATGGAAGCTTCCATGGGGTTTTGTGTGCTTGATTGATTTTCCAAAATTGATCTGTGTAAAAAATCATTGACATCTAATTTGATTAAAATATAAAAATTAATACAATCAAATCATTGTATGTCCTCCAAATGTATCTCTTGTGATTGTTGTGATGATGGATCTATTATTGACCCTCTCAAGCCTCTATGAAGATATAGTTGATATTCTCACCATCCAATCACACTATATTGGGGAGAGATCTAAAAAGGGGAGAAAATAGGGGGCTGTTGAGATTTGGCAGGCATGGGCACCTAAAATGGGTGCCCCTTTATACTTAACCCAGATTTTTTCACAAAAGCCCTTATTATTTAAGTATATCAACCAACATTCATAGTTTTCATGTGCGACCCGCTAAGACCATTGATCTTAGTCTCTAAATTTAAAGTCAGAAAATATTAATTTTCCAACCTTACTAATCAACTATATTTTTACATAGACAAATTAATCAAGGATTGATTTAACCAAATCAATGGGTAAAATTTTTTAACTTTTGGGGTACCAAGAAACAATCATTTTGTATAAGATATAAGGGAGTATGCTAACTCTATCATGGAACTATCACTGTCATATATTATAATGATTTTACAATCATTCATTAACAAGATATTCTCGAATTATTTAGGTTACAATTAATTATCAAAATTTATCATCCCAGTTAGTACGAATGCATGGAAAATTATACATTTATAGTTTTCCCACTACCCTAGCAAGGGATTTAATTACATCTTCTTCCTTTAATGTATCTCCTCTAATATCGATGGCAGATGATCCCGTGTTGACCTCTCAATCACCTTTGTGTACCTATTTCTATAATGAGCTAAGACTAATTAGAATCACAAGATTATGAGCTCGTGATTCATGGTCAAAACATAGTTTATCATTCACAAGATGTCTCTGGTCTCTCAAGTCTTAAGATCAACTACAGGACTATGGCATGAATCCATCTGATTAACTTTTGGGATAATACTATTCAGAGTTTCAAAAAAATCAATTCATTGAAATCTTCCCCTAAGCAATGCCCACAATTTAATGTCTATGCATCAATTGCTATGAGATCAGACTTACTCTTCATATGACAGGATTAAATAATATTTCATCTAGATATTTTGATATTCATTTCAAACACCCTTCGAGTAAGAATATTTAGAATCTATGTTTGAAGACAAATGATTATTTTATTATGATTCAGTATGTTTAAAATCCCATCATAATTAAATTATTCATTACTTATTCCAATGACATTAATTATAAGCATCGTACACACATCATAATAAATATGCTTTATCAATGAATATTGGATAAGATGTGAAATATGTGATTGGTCTTTAGGCCGCACATCTTCCCAAAACCCCTTAGGTGTGGGCATGTAGGTATGTAATGCAAGGCTACTAAGTGCATAATCAACATGGCTTGTAGAAAATCACAAATAAAATCTAAATTTTCACATGTAAATGGTGTTTAAGTTTAAAATATTTTTATTTTCATATTTTTGATATTTTTACATAATTATCTCTGATTCAATGACTAAATAAATTACCTTTATAAGGTAGGTACGTATTTTAAAAAATTATTTACATATTTTTGTGTTTAAATGCTTTAAATTGTGATTTGTTCAGATCATGGCCAAATATCAGTCATGACCAGTGATTAGTTGCATCATCAAATCAACAAGTAATATTATGTTTGACCTAAAACATGCAGCCAATGATAAAAAGCAATATATTTAAATCACATTAAATAAGATCTGACATGGAGGACATGGTGGATGGAGAAAAAATGTTGATTTGATTTGTATAAAAGCACATCACTCATTTATGATGGAAATATATGTGGTAGGCAAGCTTGTCCCATATTCCATATCTCGTTCCATGTTCATTGATAGAACATATTCATTATAGTGCACATGTGATGCTTAATAAATTATGATGAGATCATAATACAAAGATCACAAGTCTTTAAGCATGTGTTATAAATATTACTATTCGAAGGATATGAGAGAAGGGCATCAGAGTATTCTGATAGGATAGCACTATCTAACCTCACTCATATAATTACGGCCGTCCCATAGGCATTAGTGTGGAGACACTAATGATAGATAATGTGTGCTCATTAGTGGAAAGAGTACATTGAATTGGTCCATAAGAATCCCTAAATGGTATTATACCATACTATCAATCAGGTTGATTCACGTCACAGTTGTGTAAGTGGTCCTTAGACCTAAGATACCAAAGACGTCTTGTGCACGGGTTGTTATACTGTCTATGGCCTATGAGTCTCTAATCGTTTGATTCTAAATATTATTAGTTCAACGCATTAAGAAGATCACGAAGATGATTGAGCAGTCCAGATGGGATCGTCCACCCTTGATATAAGAGGTGACAACTCAAGGAAGAATATGTATGAAGTCCTCTTCTAAGGCAGTGAAATATTGAAGAAGAGTTCTCCGATGATTTATGAATGCATTAGTACTTACTTGGATGATCAATTAGGAATTGATAGTTGAACATACCCTAAGTCATCCTAGGAGCATCAAGTGGATGAGGGACCACACATACATGGTAACCGATGGTGAAGAAATTCCATGAGTGAGTTGATACGCACTCCTTTGTATCTTCTATAGCACGAGGTGTAGCTTCGCATCCCGCAGGTTGAAGACTCTATCTATCACTTGGGTTAAATCAATCCAACATTAATTAATGTATTCGATGATATAGTTAATTAATTTGGAAGGCAAATGAAGATTTTTCGAACACTAGAGTCCTTAAATTGACTGATACATTGGCTTAGACTAATACATTAGACGTTAGAAGATACACTTAAGTTTTGGGGGGTTTATGAAAGCATCCACTTTGTATAAATAAGGACAAGGCCCTAGAAAAAATTCAGCCATGCCAGAATTGTTCACGGCTCATCACCGTCTTCTCACTTCTAGCCATGGCTTCTCTCCACTCCAAATGTGATCGGGATGTCTTATTGACGATGACACAAGTTGAACAGAGCTCGTCAATGTGGAGGAGGATATTCAATGTGCCATGGACCATGTGGATATGTCTAGAGGTTTCACACACGAGAAGCTCAATATGTCTCACTTGAGGATCGATGAAATCACTTATGTGATTCGTGCATGAGTGATGCATTTCATATTTTGTTGATGTTGTTGCAATTTCGTTAAAGTCTTCCGCTACAAGGAGTCATAATTTTCATCCAGATCAAGGCCTCTAGAACCCAAGAATTTAGTGAACATTTTCATGTGGAAAATCTGCAGGCATTAAACGCATTGAAAACACTTTTATTTTATTTCTCTTCAGGTCGCCAAATGTGACTCAAATGAGGCTTAACATGGATTTAATGTCAATGATTGGTACATTTTAATTTTAGTTTGAGGATGTGTGTCAACATCAGACAAGCATGCAAGAGAACTAAGGATAAAAGCACATCTCAACTGCAGATTTTGATATAGATTCTTCTAGAAATATAAGGTTTTTGTTGCCATACTGGTGATCAATGTTGTGGATTGAGAAGGAGAGAGAAATAATCAACCATACATAATTTTCAAACTTAAGAATGTGGCATCTAATGATATAAAAATTTTAGGCTGAAAATTTGAGTGTAGCTTCATCTTTATTTCTTATAGCATCCACAATCTTTTATATCTAAATAAACCCCCATTAATGTAAAAGGCATTGTTGGATTTTGTTCCAAATTAAGTTTAGAAGCATGATTTGCATCATTCAATTTTTTTTGGGTACATTATTAACTTTAAAGATTGAAGAAGTAGATGAAAAAGCACCTCTCAACCCATTGGGTGGTCTTCTATCTTTTTTAGTGCGGTTTGTTGGTCTTTTCCTGGGTTATCTTCATAGAACATTGGCCTATGTTCATAGTTTGGCTCATGCTACTATCCACTCCGCCACTATTCAGTGCATCTTCGTCTCCCCTTCATTTACAACCAAAGGCAATAAAACTCAGTCCACTCAATCGCTTGTCAATGTGTATTGGCCACAATTTCTGTCACGGTTAATGATATATATTTTTCTCATCTCCACCCAATTCACATACATTTTTATCAGCTGTCACCCAAAGCTATGAAGTGCTGCTAAGGTATTTTAATTTAAATTAATAACTATTTCCTACGAGAGAGTTCCATATAAGTCCTAAAATTACCCTATAAAAGTTTGATAAATTAGGTTAAATATGATACATATTTTCTCATATTCTTAGACTTTTTTTTATTATGAGCATTTTTCATGAATGAAATTGTATAAAATTCTAAAAATATATAAAGAAACTAAATTTTCATTTTTATATACATGATATCTATGTATTCAATCCTTACTTTGTGCTCCATTGGAAAATTATAAATTTATTTTCATGAATCAGAAACTTTGATGATGTATTTCACCCTAACTTCTGGTTTACCACTCACTCAACCCAAACTAAGTCACCTATGTTATAAGCACACTAGTTACATGTCATGTAGTGAGAAGACTCCATTAGAGATGATCTATGAAGAAAACGTGTTAGTCTCTTCTATTGGGGAAACCAAATTAATTTGAGTACGAATGAATTGTACTGCACCCCTTTCTTATTCTGGTTCAGTAACCAATGCCAGTGTGTTAATATATTAATTGTGTGATTTTGAATGATTTGAACCTAGTGAAACCTCTACACTGTGTCCAATTGTGACTTTAGATTAGTTGTAAAGATATGAAACATATGCATGTTTCCATCATGGATCATGTGAATGAATGACATATTGAGACAGAGATTGCTCCCAGATCATGAAAATTTATGTTTTAAATTCAACATCTAAAGCAAAAAATATGGCACATATACAATTGATCTATCTAGACATTAGAATATCTAGTGATTCAATTGATCTATTGAAATATTTTTAGCCAAGTGTAGTAAATTTAAAGGTCAATGCTAGTTTATGCATGTTTATCAGTTTGAACATTTTTAATTAAAAAAGAAAATTTTTAATTCAGTGTCTTTCCACATCTGCACACCTTGAATATGTAAAAAATGCATTATAAATAATGGCTTAAATCGAAAAACTTAATGTAACTTCCTTGACTCGTCAATACGTAAAAGTTGGATTTAAAACTTTTAAGAATCATTTGATATATTAGGACCTTGACTGGATACAAACCATGAGTGTCCAACATGTGTACTTCCTTGAAATATCTTGAATGATTTAAATGGATTTGTTTCTATTTTCAACGATGTTGGTTTTTATATGGATTTGAGACACTATGGTTGTATAACGAGTAAGCTAGATTCATGCCAAATTACTGTATGTGGTTATAATTTTACTTTTCCTTATTTTTATTCTGAGCTTGAGAAATATAAATTTGAGATTTCATAAAGTGGCTTTACATTCCTTCAACTGTGAGTCCACGAGGTATTTGTTTTTTGATTGATTGTTGTATCTCACAATTGTTGATACATAATAATCATAAATGTCATGTTATTTTTATTTTTACTACACCCATTTTATGTGCTAATCTTCATTGAAATGATCATAAATGCATGTTATTAATGCTTAAAATGATTTATTTCAGTTTATCAATGAATTTCTTACTTTTCTTGCCTTTTGTATTTTACACAGTTTTATGATGTTAATTCGATGAACAAAATAATTTTAAAAGCTAGAAATGTTAGTATATAATTATTTAAATATTTAAGGGTTTTATTATATTTTAAAATGATATTCTGATTTTTGTGAATTTCCTGGTATTTTATGGAATGTTTTGAAATCAATAAAGCAAATAATATTATAAGTCAGATAATATAATTGTGAATTCATTTAATTTGTTAATCAGTTAATTGACTGCTTCCTCTCCAATAAGTTTGTGTCATGATTGATAACACCCTAAATTTGGTCTTTATTTCATGCTATTAGCACAATTTTATGCATTTAAAGAGCTTAAAATGGGTTGTTATCATGTATTTACATAAAAATACTGTTTTCAAGTGATTTCTGATTTTCCCTAATTTTTTGTTATTTCTATGAATTTTAAGGGATTTATTTGAGCTTGAAATAAATATATTTTAATGAAAATGGAAAGTTTAATATTTCATTTTGAGGTTTATTAGTACAGGGATGAATCAGTGAATTTTCTAGAATTTTTTAGGATGTTATTGGATTTTCCTAAGATTTATTTGAGGAAGAAATACATTTTTATTAAGAAAAAAGATATATTTATAAGGAAAAAAATGAGTATTAAGATTATTTTTGAATTTTGAAGGGCTTTTCATAAATTTTCATTGCAATGATGCCCTCAAAACAGCTCTCGGTCGTGGTTGCAGGCGTAAAGATATCATTTAAATTTTTCTAGGATTTTACTGCAAATGATTTAAAATTTGTTTTAATGTTTTTAAGAAAAAACCAGAGGAGAGAGAGTGTACAAAGGGCATATACACAAATATTTTTGGGTGGCGTCCATCTGCAACTGCATGTTTTAAAAAGGTTTTTTAAGCAAAAGGGTCAGAAACAGTTTTGGGTGTTGACGTGCTCTCATCTCAGTCGTCAGATGAGAATCCGACGGAGCTTGATGATGGGTGCCACCGGGAGGTAAGTTCACCGCCCGCATGGCGCATACAACGTGCGTGCGCGGGCGGTGACGTGGTGACACGTAACTCGTTAAAGCAGAGACAAAATGCACACATACGTGTGTATCAAAACGTATACAAGTCGCGACTTTTGAGTTTTTTTATGTTTTATTTTCGTCAGGGGGGTTACGTGGCGCAACGAGAAGACACCCACACTTCAGCGCTCGTTTAAAAGAAATATTATAAATAAATGAATTTAAATCCAATGGCTAATATTGGTTTAAATTCATTTATTCATAACTTTCTATCCAGAAGTCTGATTGAGATGAATTTTATACAGATTTTCTCGTCTTGATCACCTCTTTCCATCTGGATCGTAAAAAATATAGTTGGATCATTGATATCAATCCTACATTGATAGACAAAAATTAATTACTAATTAGGGGTAAAATGGTAATTTTTATTAGTTTACCTAGGTATAAAAATCGAATTTCGAGAGGAGGGGATCATTCTTGATGGTTCTCTATCACAACTGCAAGACAAAGAGAAGCCCCAGCCTGGATCAACCTGTTTGGTACCTTTCCCTTCATTGTATTTGAATTTTTTGTGCATTTTGGGTGAAGTTAGTTTAATTTCTTGATTGTTCTTCTTGATTCTGGTAAGAACCTCTAAATCGCTTGGCTTGAGTGACAGGTACAAGCCCTGATTAGGATTGAGAGGAGTAATTGAGATATTTAACTGGGTATTCAAGTGCATTTCAAAAGAAAACTAGAAAAAAACTTCAAATTCTAGGGTATTAAAATTTCTTTTTCATTATTATCTAATAGTGTAGTTAGTTCTGAATTATCAAACCTACAAAAACCAACCAACCAAATCAAAATTTTCTTCTTAATCTCTATAATTGAATTCTTTGATCCTTTCATTTCGATCAATTAATTCAACTTAGAGCTCCCTTCTTCGTCTACTCTTCTCATCTCTTCTACCTCCCTCTCTAAACTCCTTGTCTAATTAGGTTGATTTGATCTTCATTGAAGATCAAATTAATTCTAATTAGGGTTGAGTTATCGAGAAAATCATCGAATTGAACTCCTTAATAGCCTCCCTTGGACAATACCTCTACTCATCATTGTACATCTTAAGTGAGTTTTTATAAAAATTATTGTATGAGCTAAGAATTGACAATGACAAGGGTTTAAAATTGCATAAAATTCACCCCTATTTTTGGCTTATCAATGATCACCATACAAATCGAGGGAGAGAGATAATTGAAGGTGAGAGAAAATTGAAGGAGAGAGAAAATCGAATAGTTGAGATTGCTCCAAATTCAAGCGAATATATCTAAGGATCGAGAAAGATTTTTGGGATGAAATTTTGAGGATATTTTCACTTTTCCCTCCTCTATCAATAAACCATCTTTCATCTATAAGTGGAACCCTTCGTCGTTGTAAAAAAGGAACCCTTGGACTTTGTTCTTAATTATGATTCATGGAGTGATTTGCTCATTCAAAATATTTTTTGGGTCCAGTCTAAAAGTATTCTATTAAATATGAATGGATTAGGTTAATTAGTAAAAACATTTTCTTATAATTTCATAATTATTTTGAATTTAATTTGACTAGTTTTCTTTGATTAATTTTTAACTTAATAAAATAAATATTTTTAAAAACCAAAAGATAGGAATTAAAGCTAAAATTCACTTATTGAGTTCTTGCTCTCTGTGGATTCGACCCTTTCACGCCTTTTGTCATAATAAAAATTATTAATTTTTTTGTGTAAACCATAAGCTTTAAATGATACTTCTAACCCTAATGTTGTACAATATCAAAATTGTTATCAAGGAAACCATTTGATCTAATGTCTTGTCTGATCACTTGTAAAGATGAGAAAGTCAAATTTAGGGTTTTAATCAATAAAAATTGTTAGCTAACTATTGCATATATTGATTAATTTTTAGCTATTGATAATTACAGATTGTCTTCACATGGAATGATAAGGATTTAACATGATTGAAATAGTGATCAACGAGATGAGGGGAAATAAATATAAAGTATGGGATAGTGAGATGATATGGGGAGAGGAGATTGTGATTATTAATAAGATGAAAATAAGAAGGAGATAGTGATATGAGCGAGAGAGAGAGAAAGTTAGATAGAGGATGAAGTGGCAATAAGGCGATAAGATGATATGTGGATAAATAGGTAGTCGTTGATAATAGAATGATTTATATATGCAGGATGATGGTAAGGTGATGAATACAAAGTAGTGTTGAAGGCATACTATGTGACTTACATGTGGAAAGACTTGATGTAATGGTGATAATAGTACATGTTTAAGTTGTCGATGATGATGAAAATAAAAAAATGTGAGGTGAGGATGTTTATCGTAGAATATGCACGATGGATCTCTTTGACTCACTCTCTATCAATCAGCCCACAAATTTAGGGTGCAATTTTAAGAATGATTTTTAAATAATCAACACCTCAATTTACAGAAAGATCTTAGGGCTTGGGTGGAAGGAGGGGAGAAATGTGAGGTTACCCTCAAAATTTTGGATCAATCCACCTTTTAGATCGTTAGATATCAAGCTCTGAAGTTGGAGCAAGCATATTTGTCCACTTAACTATTCACTCTCCTCATTGACATCATTATCGATTCATCCTTTTCTGATAAAGATTTTAAATCTAGAAATATTGTGTTTTAATGAGTGGCTGATATTTACTGCGTCATTGGCAATTGGCAACTTTGAGGGCGACGTGTAATGCACAAAAAGAAGAGAAAAGGATACATTATTTTAATAGTTAAAATATTATGGGACAATGTATGGTTTCTCACAATGTCAATACCGTTTCCCTTTTCTGAAATTACTCTGATGCATGTCAAATGATGCAGATCTCAAAAAGTCCTTTCCAAAAGAGACTCATTAACATTTTCTCTTGATAACTGATAATAAGTAAAACTAATGTAATTTAAAGGAAAAAAAGTTTTATCTCAAATAATAGTTTTTAAATTTTTAGCTTAACCATATAATGGTGAGCAATGACATCCACTCAAAAGTTCCAATATCAGAGCTAAATACATTTCAGAGTCAGAGTAAAAAAAAGGGATACATTAGGATATTAAATAGAAAAAGATACATATATGTATAGATGTGAAGAGGATGAGAATAATTATAATATTTATATACAGTATATAGATTATGTGATTAATAAATATACTAATATATATACTATAAATCAATAATAAATGAGTGAGTGTAATAAAATATGTGGTTAATGGATGGGTGAAAAATCTGGGGTAATCATGTTGATTAGATCAAGAAAGAAAGTATAGAAAATACAATATATTATAGGGAAAAGCAGGTAGGTAACTACAACAATTGTACTTTATAATAATTTGATACTATAGATGAGAACAAAGGTGAGAGAGATGAAAGATAGGTGTTATAATAATTGACAATACATAAATGATTGGAGAGTAGGCAAGACAAGAAATAGAAATTTAGTCATATGATGTATTTTTATGATGTTATTAGGATATGAGTGCATTGTAAGTGTGATATCTATTTTAAATAGTTTTTATTTTTTATCTTTGTACTATATTCATTTTTTGTATTTTAAATCAAAAGACGCAAAATCAGTGAGAGAGGATGGATTTCCACTCTAAAATGGGACTGGACTTTGAATTCCAAGGATACCTATTGAATCCCGCTCAGCCTGATTCACCTCTTCTGATGAACGCAAATTTTTATTTGAGTTAATTAATAAAAAAATATAAACCATGAATCATTAAGTAATTTAACTTGTAGTGAGGAGCATGTGTCATCTGTTGAGATTTGTGGCTTCAATTGACAATCCAAAATCGATTGCGCAACAGAATACTGAATCAAATATGCATTTTAGAACTGAAAAACATAAATACTCATGTCGTGTGGCGCACTTTCTTGTTATTCCTTTTTTTTTGTTTGTGCTCCCAAGACCCTGTCTATAGGTAGATAGACTGTAGAAAAGAACAAGATGAAAAAAGGAGATATAATCTACTAAGGTCTGTTTTAGGAAATTTTTTTGAATTATCAAAAATTAAAATTTACAAAAGGAGATATAATTCAAATTTTTGAATTTGAATTATCGTTGAATCTTGATTAACACAAGGCAAAATCCAAACTTGGGAAAGGGAGGAGAGGTGCAAAGTCAAATAAGTCTAGGACTTGTAGAGGTAACAGTAACAGATCAATAAATCTGGAGGTTGTTCCACTTTTTAATTGAGGTACATTTTCATTTAAATAAATAATTATTTTGATGAATTTTATTCCAGAGGAGTTTATTTTCAAAAATTGAAACCATATAATTACATAGTAAAATAAAGGAAAGGATAAAGTTGCTAGAATTAAATGGCTCTCTAAGACAGGTCTAAAATACACTATTTTTTCTCAGACAGTTTTTTCTCTTCTTGATTGAATTCAGATTAATGATCAAGTGAGTTATAAGAAGTTTACTTATATTACTTTTTGATAGACAAATATTCAGATATTGTCAATAATATAAAATATAGGCACTGAGTGAGGTTGAGATGATGAAGTTAATATCAAATTATATTGAAGTATAAAATGATAGTGGATGAGAGCATACATGCATTAGAGGAATTGATTTTTTTTCATTTTATTTTTAATATACACTTTAATCAGATCTTTACATCTTGGTGAGTGGAAGGGACAATGAGATTTGGGAAGGAGCATACCTAAGGTATGACACAAGTGTCTAGGGAGGAGTGGTCGTTCAACCTTATCTATGGAAAATTTTGACAGCATAGGTTGGGAATATGTGTCCTACACCCTTTTTGGTTATATTTATTGATTCTCGACTTAGTATGTATTCCTAGAATGATAGCCTGAAATTGGAGCTTTAGTATATGATAACTCACATAGCCCAAACCAGTATAAGATATAATTTACTCCTTTTCTTATTTCCATATTCCTCATATATTATTAAAATCCTAGTGTCAATGTATTTATTACTTTACCAATACTTAAACTAAGATAAACAATTTAAAATTTTTAAAAAAAAATAATGTCAGTGCATTATAGTTAGTTTACCATATTCCTCTTCTCCATACCTCTTAGGTTTTGACTAGGGATCGACTATTCTTGTTTGTCTGTCATATGCAGATGTTGTCTGCCTATGACAACAAAGGTGACAAATGATGTAGACAACTTTGTTGATGATACTGATGGCAGAGGTGATGGAAATATATCTGACTGAAAATTCACTAACACGTCCATATCTTTTTTATTATCCATTAAATACACTATATTAATTATAATGCACTTCTTGTTGCTTATGATAAAGTCCATTAATAAATTATTTGATTTATTAAGTTCTGATGAGATAATATCACAGAGATCAATGGTCTCTTAGCATGTGTTTTAAATTTTCTTATTGAACTGATGCTTGAGAAGTACATCAAAATATCCATGTAGAATATCACTATATATTCCAACTCATATAATGAGAATGGCCCATTTAGAAGCCATCAATGTAGAGATATTAAGGACACATAAAGAGTTAAGTAAAATGATCCATATGAATCATTGAATGGTTCTATAAATTTTCAAATCAGGTGTATTCATGTCACAATTGTGTTAATGGTACTTAGGCTTGAGATACCAAAAATGTTTTAAAGATATATGGTTGTACTTGGACTATGACCTACGAGTTCCTATTTATGGAAATTCCAGACAGTCCTATCTTGGGTGCAGAAAGAATTTCACAAATATTATTGAGTAGCGAAGATGGGATCATCCACCATCCACATAAGAAAAGATAGCTCAAGGACAATGATGAAATTAAGTCCTTGGACTAGGAAATGGAATATCAAAAAAGAATTTGTCAATGATTTTTTTATGCCTCAGTACTAACTCAAATGGTAGATTAGGGTTTGAAATTTGACTGATTTTTCTAAGAGCATCATGAAGATGATGGAATATGTATATGTTAACTAATGACAGAAAATTTCCATAAGAGTTATTATAATCATTTCTATCTTTTAAACACACGACGTACCTTGGCCCCCCATGTTGGGTTCTAGAGGCCAAGATCTAGATTAACATGATGATTCCGTGCAGCGGAAGTCTTAAATAGAATCAATACTACATCAACAAAAATATTGAAACAAAGAATCTGTGCACGGATCACATCTGTGATTCCTTTGATCCTTGAACATGTCGTGTGGAGATGCTCTTGAAGTAGCCACCTGGTCCTTAGCATTTTGAATCTCCTCCTTCATGTTAACAACCTCCACTTAATCTCCGTCGTTGTCGTTACGTCATCCCAATCACATCGAAAATGGAGAGGAACTTTGGGAGAAGAGAGAAGAAGGGGAAGAACCTTGAACAATTCTAGCCTTGGTGAATTTTTTTCAGGCCCTTCCTCTATTTATACTAAGTGGGTATTCTTTATAAACCCCCCAAAAATCAAATATATCTTTCGACATCTAAAATAACATTTGTGGGTGACCCTCTAGGCAGATGTATTAATGCATTTAATGACTCAGATGACCCAATAACATTTATTGGCATTCCAAATTAATTAACTATATCATCATTTAGATTAATTAATGTTTGATCGATTTAACCCAATCGATAGGTTGAGTCTCCAACACGAGTGCCAAGCTACACCACGTGCCTTAAAAGATACAAAGGAGCGTGTATTGGCTTACTTATGGAACATGTTCTTCATCGGCTACGTATAGTCCCTCATCCACTTGATGCTTGATAAGTCCAAATTTGGGGGTTTTATGTTGTTATTTTAATCTAAAATTAGCCAATAATAATTGCGAAAATTTCTACTTAAATACTCTATCATTAATATAGGACAAGTAAGGGGTCGATCCACTGGGAGGCATAAATTTAATTTCAGAATTTTTCTAAATCTTGGAAATGAAAGAAATGAGTTTAAAAGTGAGAAATATAATTTCTAGAATTTTGGATTTTCATTTAATTTATATAATTTTCTAGGATTTAATTTCACACAGAAATGTAAAGAAGAAAAATAAGATATTTTATAATAATTTTTCTAGTTTTAATTAGTACTAGAGATAGAAAATATGTATTTGTAGATTTTTCTAGAACTAAATTCACCATAAAAACCACTAGATATAGTAAATCTGATAGTTAGATATTTTTATATAATTTTTTAAAAAGCTAAAAAATAGAAATTGATTGTATTAATTTTGAGAGATTTTTCCTAAATTTTTACAATTTTTAAACACAGAAAAATTCAGATTTTTTCCTAGCCGATTTGTTCTGGTCTACACCAGTCCAAGGCAGTTAGCCCACCTCCAAACTTAGCCAAAATTTAGCTAAGTCCAGAGAGGGGACATCTCTCTACCCAGTGGGTGCACCGTTGTCCCCGCGCCCGACCGGCGAGCGTAAGGGCACGCTTGCCGCTCACGTGCTGCACAATAGCTCACAATAGCGGCAATTGTGGAGAAATCTGAGATTTGAACAGGTCAATGATGAATTTTTAATGTGATTTTTCAAATAGATGAAGTAAAAATACACTGAAGGGTCTAGAGCGATAAAGGACAGATCTTAGAGAGAGAAAGTGGTCAAAATATGGAGATAGAGAGAGAAAGTGAAGAAATGGGGTTCAAGATATCTAGAATAGAGTTTGAAGATAAAAATGGTTGATTTTTTTAATGAAAATTAGGGGGAACAAACTAGAGGTATGGGTGAAGGTTTAGAGGGAGAAATAGATGATTCTGTAGAGAATAAAAGGAAAAAGTATTTAGAGTGAGAATATGGCAGAAGCAAAGGGAAACATGATAGAGAATGGTGAGAAAATGGAAATCAAAGTTTCAAGAATCTTAATACGTATCTATTGAGTCCTCAATGCTTCCTCTTAAGTATGGATCCTTGTATTTTGCTGGTACAGGCATTTTTCAATGCAGACAAGAGATGAGATTGAATGAAAACTTGAACAAACTTACATTAAGCAGGGTAAGCAACTTGGATCTTGAATAATGCCTTATCCTTCTAGTCAGCCACTTTCTAGAACACATCCTGAATGAGAATAAAGGAGAGGGAAAGAGAGTATTTACACATAAGGAGAATTGCAAAAGTACCCCTTTTGTGATCTTCTATTTTATTTCATTGTCATTTTGCCTCTTTTTCCCCATTGGTTGAGAGATTTTCCTTGTACATCTCAACTTTCCCCTTTTATAAGGTTTTTGAGAATCCCAATGGGCAGGTTAGGTCGTGGCCCATCTCCCTTTGGTTAGTCTTTTGAAGGCCCACAACATCATTTGGCAATTTCAAACCCATTTGCAGAATAAATAAGCTCCCATAATTCTCTAGCTCATTAATAGTTGCATCTTTTCATTCTTGTAAATTTTTTCCCAAGTGGAACTATAAAGTATTCATCAGTAATAAAACTGCTTGACTTAAAAGAAGTCAAGGAAATTAGTTAAAAAATAGCTATAATGAGAAGAAACTGGAATTTATAGCTGATGCATGAATGTTCAGTTAATCCAGGTAATAACATGATAAACTCAATATTAATAAGACCAAAATCATTTAAAGTGTATGAAATAACTATGCATTTATCATGTTATCAATTCTCTTACCATGATTTATGGTATGGTCAAACCCTAATTGGTCATCCAAATTATTAATGATGCATGCAGAAATCATCGGAGAACTCTTCTCCAATATTTTACTACCTTGGCTAAGGACTTCATCGCATCATCTTCCTTAACTTGTCACCTCTTATACTGAGGGTGGACAATCCCATCTTGACAACTTACCATCTTTGTGAACTTCTTCATGAACCTGAACTAGGACTATTTAGAATCCCATGATTAGAAACTCATACGTCATTGTCAAAGTACGATTTTACATCCACAAAATGAATTTATTGTCTCAGGTCTAAGGACCACTTACACAATTGTGACATGAATCATCCTGATTGAATGTTTTGTATAATACCATTCATGGATTCATAGAGATCAATTTATTGAACTGTTTCCACTAAAGAGCACTCACTATCTATCCTAGTGTCTCGACGCTAAGGGCTATGGGAATGGCCATACACATCATATGAGTGATACTAGATAGTGCTATTCTATCTGGATATTTCGATGTCCTTCTCGAGTACCATTTGAATAGGAATATTTAGAACACACGCTTAAAGATTAGTCATCTTTGTATTATGATCTCATCATAATTCACTAAGTCAGATTGTGTATTCATGGACTTCACTGTGAGCATCACTAGTGAAATATAATGAATATCCTCTATTAATGAACATGGAATGAGATCTATAATGTGTGATTCACTTGCTGGCCACATGTATTTCCATCACCCCCTAGGTTAGAAATTGAATCTATTGGTTGGGTTAAATAGACCTATGATTATTAATCTCTATGTAGATATAGATAATAAGATTGACAAATAAAAGCTATTAGTCTTTTGGAGTCATTGACTAGACTGATATATGGGCCTAGATGGTCACACACAAATGATATTTTTAATGTTCAAAGTAGTGGCGTAGACACCAATGCTTCGACACCGGACGCGCCACCGCCATCAATCGAAGTCAACATCTCCACCACAGACACAACAATGCAGTCAACCGAAGTCAACATCTCCACCACGGACACAACAGTGCAGTCACCATGAACACGCCGCAACCGTCGTCACGCACATCTCCACCCGCGCACGTCCCTACACGCATCATGACACGTCCCCAAAGGCAGATCAACAACTGTCCTTTGGCGTGACACGAAGCATGTCCTTCGTCTTTAATTTTCTCATCTTTAATTTATCGTCATTTTATCTTTCCTCCAAGGCCTATATATAGGCCATTGTTTTCAAGAAACAGTTAAGCAGTCATATTTCAAGAATTGAGTTTTCTGTTTAACTCTTCTTGGAGGACTGCCCAGCCTCCCTCTCCCATCAAACCCTAGCCATCGCCACCGTTCCAGCCGCCACCGCTGCTGTAGCGTTTCGTCGTCGGCCATCTCTTCCACTTCCTCATCTTCTCTCTCTCTCTCTCTCTCTCTCTCTCTCTCTCAGGCCTGTCGCCCCAAGGCTAGGGTCACCCCAGGCCGCCCTGGCTGCCCTTGCCAGGGCCGCCCACGAGCAGCCCGAGGCCGCACCAACAGGGCCGCCCAAGGCCACCCCAGTCGCCCCTGCCAGGCCGCCTAAGGCCACCCCCAGGCCGCCCCTACCAGGGCGCCCCAGCCACGGCCGCCCCAAGCTGCCCTTGCCAGGCCGCCCAAGGCCACGCCCAGGCCGCCCCTGCCGGGGCCGCCCAAGGCCGCCCAGGCTGCCCCTGCCAGGGCCGTACTCGCTCCTCCGGCTGTACCCATCCGCCCGCCTCACCCTCCGTCAGAACCTCACCACGACATCAACTTAGTACCAGGGCCGTTCAACGCCTGGAACGCCCAGACCCCTTCGTCCAGTGGGCCGCTCAACGCCCGGATTCGCCCAGCCTCGTCATGATCGGAATTTCCTGCATCCTCTTCACGCACTATGGTGCCGAGGTACGCCTAAACTCTTTGGTGTCGAAAGTGTTCTCCGTCCAGTATTTTCTCGAGAAGTTTCCACAGCCGTCACAATTAGATTTGGTTTGGATTTTCCACTTCTTCTCTCTCTTTCTCGAGTGTTTCTTCACGACGCAAATTTGGATATTGATTTCAGTGCTTAGGCATCGTCGCGATGGGGGAAGACAGTACTCCCACCCTTGATAAGGGTCGGAGCTGCATCACCATATTTTCATCGGTTTTAAAGTCCGAATCTGACCGTGTGATTTCTGTGGCTGTTTTATCCCTCTAGTATCCGATCCATCCCTAATCGTCCATCTACCCGTAGTTTGTCCCGTCAACCCAGTCGTCCATTCCTTAGTCGTCCATTTCGTAGCCATCCTACGTCACAAAGATATTTAAATTTTATGGGTTTTATGTATATATAGGAAAGGTCCTAATAAATTCATGTTGGGTTCCAAAGGCCTAGATCTGGATGAAGATGAGGATACCACACAGTGGAAGTCATGTAACAGAATCAAATGGCATCGATGAAACCATTGAAACGAAGTACCTTTCCATGGATCACATTCGTGATTTTGTGGATCTCAGAGTAAGATGAGTCGAGCTGCCCAAGTGTGCAGCCTCTAGACTTGTGGATGCGGTCCCAGACACATCGGATCTTCTCCTCGTTGACGAGCCTCATTCAACCTCCGTTGCTTACGTTATGCCGTCTCGATCACATCAAGAGTGGAGAGGAGTCATGGGTAAAGGCAAAAGAAGGGGAAGGCCCTCGAAAAAATCTGGCGTGCGCAAATTTTGTTCAGTTACTTTCCCTATTTATACTAATTGGATATTTTTTATAAAAAATCCCCAAAACTTAAGTATCTTTTGACGTCCAAAAAACCATTTGCGTTTGACCCGCTAGGCCGATGTATCAGTCTAGTTAATGACTCCAGCGACCCAATACTCTTTATTGGCATTCAAAATTAATTAACTATATCACCATATAGATTAATGAATATCATATTGATTTACCCAATCGATTGGTCAAGTCTCCAACATGTGGAGTGCCAAGCTACACCTCATGCTCTGGAAGATAAAAAGGAGTATATACCAACTCACACTTGAAATCTGTTCATCATCGGTTACCGTGTACGCATAGTCCCTCATCCACTTGATGTTCCTTGGAGAACATAGGATATGGTCAATTGTCAAACCCTAATCGATCATCCGAGTTAGTTATGATGTGTTTGGAAATTATTGGAGAACTCTTTTCCCAATATTTCATTGCCTTGGCCAAGGACTTCATCGTATCGCTGTCCTTGAGTTGTCACCTCTTATACCGAGGGTGGACAATCCCATCTTGACCTCTCAATCATCTTCGTGAAAGTCTTGATTCACCCAAACTAAGACCATTTAGAATCCCATGATTAGAGACTTGTTGGCTATAATAAAAGTACAACCGTTTGTCCACAAGACATCTTTGGTGTCTTAGGTCTAAGGGCTACTTACACGACTGTGATGTGAATTAACTTGATTGACAGTTTGATATAATCCCATTTAGGGATTCCTACGGATCAATTCAGTGAACTCTTTCTGCTAAAGAGCACCAACTATCTATCCTTAGTGTCCCCACACTTATGGCTATGAGACCGACCACACTCATCGTATGAGTGAGGCTAGATAGTGCTATTCTATCAGGATATTTTGATGTCCTTATCGTGTATCCTCCAAATAGGAATGTTTAGAACACATGCTTAAAGACTAGTGATCTCCGTATTACGATCTCATCATAATTCACTAAGTCCAATTATGTATTCATGGACTTCATTATAAGCACCACACATGCATTATAGTGAGTATGTTCAATTGATGAACATGGAACGAGAGATGGAATGTGTGATTGGCTTGTCGGACACATATATTTCCATCAATTCAACCATGCCAAAATTCGTTTCTCCTCTTGACTCCTCTTGAATCCCCCTGCCTCAACTTGGCTCCTCTCCCCTCCCCTCCCCATGTGATCAGAACAATGTAATGACAACAATGGATATATGTCCATGAATATGATATGATAGTGGAAATTCAATGTGCGTGAGACTGGGTGGATACATGTAGAGGTTAGATGATGGAGATTCCACCATTGATACCCTGATGCCACCATACCCATGATCATACACCACGAACAACTCACATATTTGTTTGTGTAGAAACAACTCCATTGGAGTGGCAAACACAGCCACTATCGTCCCCTCTCTTCCCACTTTCTTTCTCCCCCTCTACAAATCTATAAGATCCCAAACTCTCCTTGTTTTATAGGGAAATTTTGTGTTAGAGTAAAGTTTCCTTCTAGAGATTTCACTCATAAGTTTCTCCTCTACTGCAGTCGTTGCCACTGCCTATGGAAGTTTCCGCCAACACCGGTAAGGGGATGCCCTCCTGATGTTGTCTCCCTTTAGGCAGCCATCCATTATTCTCTCTTTTTCATTCTCTTTCTCTTTCTATTGAACTCCTCTCAATCATCTTCTCTCCCTATCACACACTCTTAATCACCCTCTCTCTATCGTGCTCTCTCTCTTTTGTGCATCCTCTCTCTCACACACAACTACCACCTCTCTTCGTGTCGTCAAATCCCGCTATCTCTATTGGACGCCCTCTCTTTCTCTGCAGCGTTCTTTTTTTCTATCTCTCTCTCCTTCTTAAATCGCACACACACTCACTCTCTCTCTCTCTCTATGATGAGTCTCTCTCTGGTCACACATCCCCTTCACTGAACCAGTCAATGGTCAACTCAAGGAAAAGTCAACTGTCATCCAAATCTCTATCAACGAATGCCCATAACCAAATTGTCATCAGTCTATTGACCCACATTCATGTGGCTATCCTACATTACTTGACGCATGAACAGTTCAATAATTCTTGCACAAGAAATTACTGACCAGATATCTTTACAATTTTATATTAATTATAGCATTGCATGAATCATTTTAGTTTCATTTCAATCACAAAGAAACATTAGGGATGTTGATGGGCAATGACGACACCATCGTTGTTGTCAGATGGCTACTTTTTAATTACTCTATTGGTTGATTTTTTTTCAAATGAAATAACAAATTGTTGCAAAATTTTAGTCGATCATGGCAATGTGGGAAAAATATCAAGAGGTGGAGAGTGAGAGTAACAAAAGATAACCGCTTCGGCGAGGAAGCAAGAAATAACAACAACTAATACAAGGACCAAGCTGTGGGCAACATCACTCCAATGTAAGCAATACATTTGCAGGCCAAGATTTCTATCACCAGGTAGGACATGGAATAGCAGAGAAAGACACTTGGCAGGACTAACATCAGACAATCACTACTTTTTTTCACTCAGACTCGACCAATCATGACCCTTCTTTTTTTAACGGCAATTAACTATCCTTAACTACATCAACATGGATGACAAAAACATCAGGGAATTGACAGATGGACAACATCAATGTCGAGTGTAAGTGGATCAACTGAATAGAAAAACTCTATAGGGAAATCCTTATCTGGCGTCTAATAGCATTGGTATCGCTATTGGGCGTAATTCACAGGGAAACAAAAGAACACATGGGAAATCTGTGGAAAAGGGTCTTGCCTTGGTGCTACAACTTCATTCCATGCAAGATGCAAGGGCCCAACATGCCCCTCTTGGAACATCAGAACAGCCGGAACAGCCCTACCGGAAGAATTGGTCTTCGACGTTCAAGAATCAAACCCCAGCGAGCGCGGAGATAGCACTACATGAACCCGCCTCCTGCCTCGTCTGTGCCTCCCTTCTCTCCCACACCCACCTCACGAGACAGAGAGAAGAGCCCTGAGGCAGAAGAAGAAAAGGATCTCTCCTTATCACCCGAGAGATGGCCCGAATGATGGCCATCATCTCTTCCTCCCAACCTTCCTAAGCGCAAAAACGACGTCCGGGACCCTTCGAGATCCCCCCGCCGATACCAAAGCGATCGCGGTTTGCCACTAACGCAAATGACAGAGAGTTTCTACTGGAGTTGGGATCGTGCTACTTGCCTAAGGAAGGCAAGAGCCCACTTGGCGAGGACCCGCACTTCGTCCTCGGTGATGGCTGGCGATTTGGCCTCTTCGATGGCATCGGAGGCTGGGCCAAGTGCGATGTCGACGCGGGGCTCTTCTCTCGTGTGTTAATGTACTGACATGCACAATACTCAATGTGGAATGTCGCCTCCCTGTACGAACGCTGCCAAACACGACTCTTGGGAAAATCTCTCCCACATACCGCTATTGCAAGGACTCCTCGACTTTCGAGAAGCTGCTAGGACTTCTTGGCTGATGTGCTGCTACGATCGATTCTCTCAAGACACGCGGTTCTCTGCCATAGACATTCCATTCCATTACTCAAGTCGCGCTGTCCCATGGAGGAGCTCAACTGTCATTAGGTGGCACCACATTAAGCGATGCACGTCATCATGTCATTAGGCATGGTGGCGCTTAGGCAGTTGAGTACTACAATAAATGCAAGACACCTCCGACTCCTCTCGAACGTCTATAAATAGATGGACATTCTCTTTGTGAGGTTTATGGGACTTTCTTCTCCCGTCCTACTTTCTTCATCTTCTACTTATCTCTCCTTTGCCATTGCTCCGTCTTATTACACCACGAGCTCATATCCCTCTGCACACCCAAGATGGCCCTCGAAGACTCCACCTACGTGTTCCTTGTCTCCAGTCTTGAGAGTGCGCTGCAGGTAGACATGGTCGTTATGTTCTGTTTGTTTAAAATGAACAAAAAATTCACACAAAAGAACCGCATAGGGGTGTATTCGTTGTTCTGTTTTTTTTATGCGAAAATTAGAACAGATGTTCGAACAATTCGCACAAATTCGCACAATTTGAAAAAAATTGCATAATTCGCTCAAATTCGCATAATTCGAACATTTTGCACAATTAGAACAATTCCCACAAATACAAAAATGCGCACAATTAGAACAATTCGCACAAACCGAACAAAATTTGAACATATAGTAAAAAAATGCACCAAAATTGCACAAAATTGTTATGAATCTACCAAAGTATGTTATACTAAATAAATTCTAATTTAATATATATTACACTAATTCACAGCACACCATCTTCAGTAGAGAAGTTATCAGAACAAATTTAACATTCATTAAATCCACTGATAATTTCATTCGTAGTTTAATGGTAGCTGATATGTCAGGGGTTTATGTCTTTGTTTTAACTTAGAGTTAAGAGAAAATATTATATATGTAAATACTGTGTAATATATAGGGCAATCTATAGGTAGACAAAACTTCAATTTCAGAATTATCTTGAAGTTTGGACAAAAACAAACGGAGTAAAATGTAAAATAAATATTTGGGGGCTTCTGTCTTACTTTCTGAGATGTTATATTATTCAGGACGTAGTTTTAAAGAAAACTCAACAAGAATTAATAAAAAAGTTTTGATTATTTTACTGAATTCATTTGGTAATTTAATTAGAGGAGGAGATTTTACTGGATTCATTTGGTAATTTATTTGAATTAATTTGGTGATTTTACTGAATTCATTTGGTATTAAAAGAAGGGAATTAATGGATTTAATAGATTTTTAAGAATTAATTTCATTAAAAATGACTTAAACAAAAAATGGTGTACTTCGATGATTTTCTAGAATTTAGTTAGAGGGTGGAATGATTAGATTTCAATAATAATATATTTAGGTATTTGTTCTTGATTTTTTCAATTTTTAATATCTATCTCTTCAAGTGCTCCACTTTGTAATAGTTTGCCGCTGACATATTTTTGATCAAAGATATGTTAAAAAATGAATATCTAAGGCCACTAAATCTGAAATCACCAAATATAAGCTTGCCAATGCATCCCATATCCTGATGGCATGCCTTGGAAACTGTGTTTCTTTGTTGTTTCATGAGAAGGTAAGAGTGTTCTTTCTTTGCTTGTTCTTACATAAAGAGAGAGAGATATACCCTTGATGAATTTGATCTACACTTCATCATCTTCTTCTCTGATTTTGAATAATGTATCTACCCATCTGTCTTCCATGTATCCAGATGGAATGTCTTGGAAGCTCAGTTTTTTTGTTGTCTCATGAGAAGATAAAAGAGTGTTGTTGCTTGCTTGTCCTTACACAGAGAGATATCCCTGGTCGTTTCATGGGAAGAGAGGGATAAGGTTCTTACATGAAGAGAGAGACATGGCGACTTATGTCGATATCAGCTGAAGGTGGCGATGAGGAAGCGCTTTTAGATGCTCATGAACTTGGCCACAAAAGCTGTCCAAGTGTGAAGAATTGGCATTACCCAGTCGTTCTTTCATTTTTTAAATAATAAAAAAACCAAATTCTCCATCTCCATCATCACCATCATCAAAATAAAATATGGTGGCCAGTCAAACAATCAAGGATGTGACGTGTGCCATACCTTCTATGTGGAGTATCTCCTTTTGCCCGAGGCGCATCCTGTGCTCCTGCGTCCATTCATTCAAATAACAGTTGATAAAAATGACATGGAGAATAGAGAGAGAGAGAGATTTGGATGAACATCAAGAAAGAAAAATATAGAGATGACATGAAGATGTGGGTTTTAAAGCAGAACGTGCTCATTAATATGCTGCCGTGAGGCAGAACATAGATAGAGATCGAAAGAGATGGAAATGGATGGTGATAGATATGAAGCTCAAAACTAAGCAGTGATACCCATCTCAGATTTGATCAAGTAAATCCATTCAAAATTTTGAAAGTGGGAGAGTAATATATGTCAACAAGTCACCAAATAACAACTAACCATTAACCCAAATATTGGAGGATATGGGAGAGTCATCACATGGGGTAACATCTGATGACTAATCAGGGAATTATTTAACATATGTAAAAAGATCGTTGGCCTAGAAATATGGGAGATCTTTGGGGTTTTTAAGGATCTTAGAGCAGGAGATGCGAAATGATAAAGAGCTGTGTTAGGATGAGATTGAAAGGGTTGCTTGAGCTTGCTGGAATCATCAACATCAAAAATGGAAAAGTTTACTGGGGGGTATGTCAACAACAAAAAAATTTGCTATAATTCTATCATATGTATGATCATCAGAATGAAAGTACCAGCCTAAAACTGATGCAAAAACTGTCAGAAATAGTAATACTCTTGCCAGTGATAAACAGAAAATGTATTTAATCCACTCTTGATTAAGTACAAGATCACACTATTTAAAATGAGACCAGCTCTTGGAATGGTGTTGGCAATTGACTGAAAAGATGAAATATTGTGTGCAAGATTCATATTAGTTATACTTGACTATTGACGGAGAGTGTTAACTTGCATGGGTCTTCAATGTCTGCCTACTTAAGCTGATCATCAATAAATTGTGGAGCTTGTATTGGGGCCATGTAAAATGTACTTTGGGCAATGACATGATTAGGATGCTGGTGAGCTCATCCTCATTGGAAAGAATGAGAGGAGAATCTATTGACAAGCAACCTGTTTTCATAAAAATTAAAAGTCAATCTGATCGTCTTTGTTGTGGGGATGTAAAATGGGATTGATATAAAGATTAGTATCAATGTTGTCCAAAAAAACCATTGGAGATAGTAGATAAAAAGGTAAAGTTCATCTAGAGAATACTGACTTAAAGTAAGATAGCTTGTAATGTCTTCTATCACCTTGCATTCATCATCTGTTCTTGATAGGGAGACATTCAATTGTTGGAGCTCCATGAGAAGAGGTTAAAAATAGAGAAAATGAAGTGGCTTTCAATGGACGTGAAATTGGAACTCAATCATGCATAATAAGGATAACAAAGAGAGGCCAATGAATAAATAATTCATGGAATAGAAACCATTTAAGGAAAAAAAGGGTTTCAAGAACAAAAAGTCAGTGAGTGAAGGATTGTGAATAGATGGGCACACCGTTTGAATGCAAAGCCAATGTCAAGTGTTAATAGAGAAATCTAATTTAAGGCATCAAAAGTTTGTGAAATAGAATTGTAATTGATTTGAAGAGATGGAATGAGAGGTGGGGGGTAAAGTTCAAGGAGTGGAAGTTGGTTTGCAATGTTCCATGTTGGTTTTCCTTAATAGTGATAGATATGGCACGGATGAAGCCAGATGAACACAAAAAATATGATATATAAATGAATATCTCATGTATTATACAATGAGCACTGACCAGCCTTCTTGAAAAACTTCTAACTAATTCAGCATTCGTAAAATACCTAATTAAGAAAAATCTAGCTCTCAAGACATAATTAGCAGGAAATAAGGTGAGTCACAACAAAAGATAATGCACATCAAACTCTAAGGAGAAACATCATTATTAATTTTACTCTTAGTTTGGCAAGTATTTTTTTCCCGCAAGGTTTGCCTTGTTCAGCTTAACATCAAATCTGTCAAAGAAATAATAGAGATCTCAAATTGTAAATAAACTGATTGTAAAATACACCAGTTAAGGAGCAACGACAGAGTCTAATCGGTGGATGCATTCACACGAATGTCAAATGGCCCATCATCTTCATCACCGTCTTTGTCCTCATCTGCTCTCAAGTCATCGTTGCTGTACCATGACTTCAACATCATTAGGACTTCAACGCTCTCTGCCGTGAGCCTCGATTGCCTATAGTTTATTACACGGTGACCTTCTGAGAATAGACGCTCACATGCCGCACTCGTCACTTGAACATCTAGGAATTTCTTCGCCACCAGCGCTAACGTGGGGTAAAATTAATGACCTGTTATGGGGGTAAAATTAATCAGATATTAAATCAGGGAAGCACGAGATTAGGAATATAAAAAATGCAAATTATATGATACCCGTCATCTTCCACCAATGCAACACCTCTGTATCGAAAGCTGGTGGGGCCGTTGCATATCCATTGAGCTCTTCAATTGGATCAACTCTTTGTGGTAGTTCAGACGTATCTATTAGTTCTTCGAGCTCCATATGTATGAAATCACTCGTCGTTGATAGAGCTGATGGTTCGGTGGGTCGACTCCCACCATTTCTGGATACTGAATGTGACTCCATGATATTGCGGATGGTAGATAGAACCTCATTCTTAGCATGTGGATCAATCAAGCGAAGCTTCATAGACGGGTTAGGTAGAAAGGCGATAGTGAAAGCCTCATTTTGTCTCAGCACGGACACATATTTTTCTAGCTTTGCCTGTATAGCAAAACATACATTAGATAAGGCATTCCTTTGCCTAGCGGATATATCGTGCCCAACAAGAAGCATGGAAGAGTTCGTTACTCCCACTCTAATTTGCTCAAGATGCCTTATCAGTCCCTTAATAATGACTATACCTTCATTTGACGTCGGTGCCTTACTCCTAATAGCGACACAGGTATCGTGCTGGAGTGGTTTGAGTAAGTCAAAAAAATTTCCTACTAGGTCTCATTATGCATCAAGTAAAGAATGTTTACGAAGAACGTTCGACATCATCATATCGATAAAAAATTTCTTCTCAATGCACCCGCGTAGTATTTTGAAAGTTGAGTTCCACCTTGTAGAGCAATCTATCGAGATTCTCCTAATGTCTGACATATTTAACTGATTGTAGTAGGAAAAATATTTCACCTCTTTCTTCGATGATCCTCGTAAAGCGATGACACCTCTCGTAGACGCCGAACAAAGTCCCCTAAGGAAATTGTAGGAAGGAGCCGACTCCTCCACATCGAACACATTATCAAGGTTTGTGAGGTCTACTTCATCAATGAAACTTGATTCAGGCCCATCGTCGATGACATCAAGCGTGTTCAATCCAGCCTGCATAACTAAGTAGATCACATGTGCGATACACAAGACATGTCTCTTTGCAGTAAAATGGAGGTTCACTGGGTGCAACTCCCATTCTAATGTTGTTATCATTGTTGAATTATTCGAAGCATTTTCTGTTGTAATTGCGCATACCTTTGCGCTCAACTTAAAATCGGCAAGAACCTCCAACACAATCTCGCTCAAGCATTCCCCACTATGCGAGCCCTCCAACTAGCATATATCGAGGACACATTCACACATTTTCTATTATGTATCTACCCAATGAACGGTGAGACCTATAAATGAGATTTGATTGGCAGAAGTCCAACAATCTAATGTGATGGCCACTCTATCAACACTCTCCAATCAGTCACGAATACCAATATTTAACTCAATGTAAAGCTTGAAAGCTTTATCCTTCACAGCCCTTGTCGATGGAATGAATATCTCCTCCTGTGCGATGTACTGAAGTAGTCGTATGAAGTATTTTTTACAAATAATGTTCCACGGTGAGGTTGACTGACATATGAAATGTAAAAGCTCTTATTTTATCATCTCCGACGTGCGACCAGTGAAGTACAGTTTGTCTGTCCTTTGTCGGTCAAAGATGTCCGCCACTAATAGTAAGTTTGAAGAACTCCCTTCTTGACCCTTCAATTTGTTATACTCTTAATAGTGCACATTTAGAAAATGTCGCCATAGGACCGCACTGCAACTATACTTGTTCTGCTCTACAGTCACTACACGACCCCTAGTACGAGTCGCACATAGATTGCATGTAAAAACCTTTGGCGCCACCTCTGTGAAGTGTATCCATGCGGCGCATTCGTTCTTTCTCTTTCTCTTTTTTTGGCTTTGACCAACACTCCCCTCGGACGATGCAGAGCTCTCAGAGGAACCATAAGCATGCGATCAAGGTGTTATAGACATCCTAGATTACAATTCCAAATGCAAATTTCTCAAATCATTTGGACAAAACAAAACTAATTTTTGTCAAAGTTGGATGTGCACATATAAAGTAGAGATGTTCAAGCGGAGTCGTAAATTAAAATATATGAAACAGATGACAACTATAAAGTTGACATTTAGATTCGTACTCATCCTATTAGATAAAGAAACAAAAAAGATAAAATATATGATAATTAATTGACAAAAAAAATCTATGATGAGTGCCTCATTTTACACATATCTACACGCCTTATAACATACCTCCGAAGGAAAATTCAGGTATTGCTCTTATCGTTATGAAGAAGGCAGAGAATACCGCATAGAGCTTTGTATCGAAAGGCAGAAAAGATTAAAGATTCCCAGATATGACTTCCTGTTGATCAACAATTAGATAGAAACAGAGGGAAATCAACAACAAGAAGGATAGATAGGTCAATAGAGAGACAAAGATAGAGAGAAATCAACAGACACGTACGTTTCGCACAAAGATCAAAAGGTAGACATGAAATATATGAAATAACTA
The DNA here is from genome assembly GCF_029677425.1 of Wolffia australiana. Lineage (NCBI taxonomy): Eukaryota > Viridiplantae > Streptophyta > Magnoliopsida > Alismatales > Araceae > Wolffia > Wolffia australiana. The sequence goes on along the minus strand of NC_135836.1, from coordinate 18,806,140 downwards.
AATCAATTTTGAAATTAAACATATCTTTTTACTCAAGAGAAAAAAAATCAAAATAACCTTACCTATGACTTTGTTGAGCCAATTAGCATACATTATGCAGTTTAATTAAGTGACAGCCAGCTGTTGTTTGGCATATGATTGAGAGTTTAGGCTTATTGTGTGTGTTGAACATATGGGAAATCCCTTCGTCGAGATATCTGCTAACTGCAGTTTGGTGTTGCTGTAAACAGTATCAAAGGTCTTGATTAAAGAGACGATCAATCTCAACATGCTTGGTTCAGTCATGTTGGACTGCATCATTGCCCTGTTCATGAAGAATCCCATTTGTGATAGGCTGTGTTGGTGAGAGTGTCAAGTTCATGAAGAATCCCCTGAATCCAGATAGCTTCACACATCCCCTCTACAAGTACTGGGTTGGAAAGGGAGATAACTTTTTGCTTCTCGCTATGTCAAGTCACAATGTTCCCACAAAGTCAAGAACAATATACAGAAGTATATCTGGGATCAAGCTGCGAGCTAGCATAATCAGAGTCTGCGTAAACTTCTAGGGAAAGTTGCTTACCCCTTTGAAAATTGAGGCTAAGTCCAATAATTCCCTTAATATACCAGAGAACCCGGTGTGCAGCTCGGAGGTGAGAAAGCTTTGGACACTGCATAAATTGACTAAGAACATTAACAATATAAGAAATTTCAGGTCTGCTATGGATGAGAAAAATCAGTTCAACAGTTAGCCATTAATAGGCTTATTGGTCTGTAGTAGTATCCCTCTCATCCTGTCAAAGTTTTAAATTCATTTCCATCAGTGGAGAATGCTTGACAAAGAAGGTGGTCATAAATATACTTCTACTTTGAAAGGGTAATTCCCTGAGGTGTATGAGCCATTTCAATGCCAAGAAATTATTTGAGGATATCTAGATTTTGCATATTAATTGACCACGGAGTTGATCCCGGAGGAGAATAATTCTGGCAGAATCATTCCCTATTATCATAATGTCATCAACATCCGCCAGGATGATTACAATCTTCTTCAGTGATGTGTGTTGATGAAAAGAGTGGTCACCATTACTTTGGTAGTTTTGCAACCCTTTCAAAGTTGAAGTAAATCATTCAAACCATGCCCAAGGTGATTTTTTAAGTAATAGGGCGCTTTCTTTAGACGAGTTACATGTCCAATTAGAAGATGTTGACTGTTATTGATCCCTCAGGCATCTCAAATGAACAATGGCAAACTTCCAATCAGATCAAATCCACATGTATAAGAGTTGCTGTACAATTTTCAGAATTGATGGAAGAGGTGAAGGATGGGGATAGACAAACATGGATTTCAATGATGAGTCCGGATCAGTGCCACCGTCATGGAGTCTAGTGGATTGGCTTCTTCCTCTTGCCATGGTATTGCATTGTACCTCCCTCCTCCTGAGCACTCCTGTCTGAGTTTCAGAATTCAATTCATAAAAACCAGCCATCCACCTGGGGGAAACTCTCTCTTATTTATACCTACTTGCAAAAGAATCGTACCTTTCTTGTGAGGCTCTATAAGTGTCTCCCTATTTGCGAGTCTCCTCTTATATTTACGGGGAGACTTGTATCAGCAGCTTGGAGGAAGGTTCATATAAACCTCCTCATTAAGAGTTCCATGCTAAACAACAGTTTTTACGACAAAGTGGAATAATTCCTGATTTTGGTCACCCTCTAGGGATATCAGAAGTCTGATATCCCTATTGGACTATGGGTGAAATTTTTTCCGTATTGGCGTCAAATTTCTGAGCGTATCCCTGAGAAATAAATTGAGTCATATGCCTTTCAAGTTGTCCATCTGCCCAATATTTAACAGCACAGACCCGGTGTCATCGAATTACTCATTTCCTTTAGGAAGTAAGGTCACATCCCAAGACTGATTAGCAAGTAGTGCAACCATTTCTTCATCCATGGCCTGCTGCGAGGAGGGTGAGCAATGGTTTCATGAAGTGACTGAGGGATATTGACATGTTGAAGATTCATAAAAAAAGATTTTAGGATCAGGGGACATTTTTCGATAGGATTGAATATGACTAAGAGGAAAGAGAGCAGTCTCTTGATGGATAGGAGAATTCTATGGAAGTGTATCTAAATAAGTTTCTCTGATTAAGGACAACATGAGAATTGTGTTGAGAAAGTTGTCTAGTGCGCCTCATTGTAAAGTGTTTTAGAAAAAGAGGAAATCGTCCATATCTGAGGAGTTATTTGGTCTGTAGTTTCAAACACGTTCCTTGAAGACGTTTCAGGTGATGCATAAGGTGACATAGGTGGCATCAGTCGAGAAGAAGACCCTGAATCTGACCTTTCAGGCAGAGAAATAGGAAGAGACTCCAACAGTTGAGGAAGAACCCTTGGTCCCAAAGGTTGAAGGTCTCTAATAGAGGGTGGCAAGGGTTCTGCTTGTAACTTTGGGCAATAAAGTTTAGCTTCATTAGATACGACATCTTTGGATATCAACATCCTCCTTTTTGGGTGTTGGAATTTCAAACAAAAACACAGATATTTTCGTGTTGCGCTAACTTTTTAGTTTGGTTAGGATCGAAGTAAACACAACATTCACATCCCAATACTCTAATATCCACTGGTTGATGAAATTTAACAGAGTGAAAGGAGATCTTCATAACTTACAAGTCGGAGTAGACAACTGATATATCAGGTAAACTAATAGTACATCTGCTTCTTTGAGATTATTTTTTGGACCTCTCTTTCAGTTGTAAGAGCTCTAGTTTTCTCATGGGTATGGCCCATTTATGTTCTATCAACCCATTCTGTTGAGGGGTGTAGGTGCATGATGATTCTTGGAGGATCCCTTGCTCTTTAAAAAATGAACTAATTTCTGAATTAATAAATTCTTTGCTATTATGAGTTTGAAAAAGTTTGATTTCTGTATCAAATTGGCAATGGATCATAGTTAAAAAACTACAAATTATCCTTGGAACCTCTGGGTTAGCTTCCATTAAGTGAATCCAACAAAGCCAGCTCAAATTATTGACAATAACTAAAAACCATTGAAAACCATGAATATCTGGAAAAGGAGTAGGACCCCATACATCGCAATGGATGAGTTCAAAACATGAGTGAAACAAACCATGGAGGATGGATATGTACTCCGCATATGTTTATCTAGATTACATAGGTGACGTGTTAATTTGCCAAAGATATTCATTGACAAGGTTACAGAAACATAACTTTTAATAAAGAATGAAGAATGTCTAAATTGGAAATGAAGCATCCCGATATGGTCCCCTCTTGATGAAAATGCAGCAGACGCCATTGTACTTACTCCATCTTATGGGCCACAGGTGTGTAGAAAGTAAAGATCTACTTGAAGTCTAGATATCCAATGCTTCTAGTCCCTGACCTTGTCGCAGAGATGCATGAATCCCATCAAGGATAAGCTTACAAAATAAAATCTGTGCAGATTTGTACCGAGATTAGCTAACAAGGTTTTGGAAAATGCAAAACATGTGTAAGTTTCCCCAACATGTGTAATTTGTCTCTTTTACACTTACCAATTCCAGTTACTGAGTAATGTATCATTTGAAGTCTGAACCTTCCTACTGAGAGGATATGGTTCATACTGTATGGAGGCTTATGTACTTGGTGTCATATGATAAGTAGCACCTGAATATAGGATTCTGAGTGCAGATCGATGACATGGTTCTGTGGAAATTCGCCAGATATACCTGAATGTACCATAGAAATAGAGCCATTTACATTGGGATGATTCTACGGCACTTTCTAGATTTAGTAAAGCTCTTCCATGATCTTCTGCATATCATCGATCTGTAATGATTAATCGATTATTGTTCCCCTTTAGTGGTCGGTCATGAAGCTTCCAATAGGTCTCCCTATTGCAGCGTGGTTGTTTGCATTGCAAGCAGAACATTTTGTCGTTCTCAATTTCTCATGACCCTCATTATGACAGAATATCCTTCTCAAAAGAAGATTTGTTTCCACTTTCCAAGCAATGATCAATGCCACCAAAAATTTATGCGGACATAGAGAGAGAGAGAGGGAAATCAACGAACTGAAAAAAAAAAAACTTACCAAAAATTTAGCAATCCAAAAAGACTCTGCTTCCTATCCTCCTCAGCCGAATCCGCGCCAGAGCAGCGAGTTTGTCGGGAGCCGACAGAAACCGTACAGAGAGGGTGAGAGTTTGAGAGACCGAGAAACAGGGAGTTTGACAGACATACGGGATTAGGGCATTCGGCTATAGGCGATCGAGGATGGCCGGATGTGACAAAGAGAGAGTGAGAGACCGAGAGACGGGGAGGTTGAGTCAAAGAGAGGGAAGAATCAATTTTTTTTTTTAAACTTTAAAACGAACTGCACAGGGGGATGTGCGAAGTTCTGTGAGAATTGCATTTTGCTCTGTTCGGATAATCGAACAGAACGCACAATTTGCACAGATTCGCACAGAGCGAGCTGAACGATCATGTCTAGCTGCGGGAGACCATTGCCGCGGGCACGTCCACGGCCTTGATCGGCAGCATACAATGGAACCTTCTCCACACATACACCATTGGTGATAGTGGGGTCGTCGTCGTGAGGGGCGGTGCCATCATCTTCTGCTCGCTTCCTCAGTAGAGAGCGTTCAACTTTCTGTTCCAACTCAGCCGTGCGACCATGCTGAGTCTGTGAGCTTAGGGGAGAGCTTCACAGTCAAGCTGAGGCTGGGCGACGTCATTGTGACGGCCACCGATGGCTCATTTGACAACATTTTTGAGGAGGAGATCTCCCCCATCGTGACCAGACTGCGGGGTCCTCTGCAGTAGTCTCAGGCCACGGCGGAAGAGAGGCCGGAGGCCCTTGCCATGGCCACCATGGCTGCGTACATGTCGAGCTGCAGTAGTCTGCATTCGCTGGCTTGCCATGTGGTGGGGAGATTGCACGCCGGCGGCAAGGTCGATGATGTCATCGTCATTGTTGTTAAGGTCTGCACTTCTCTCTATCCTCCTCACAAGCTCGAGTTCTCTTCCTCTTTTTTAAAATGTTTTTTTGTGTGTTTTTCCTCATTGTGTTTTTGTGTGTTTTTTAGTGCAATCAGGTTGAAGAAGAAGAAGGCATCACAACAAGAGACGACGCCCCAAAAGAAGATGATCTGTAAGGATTAATCCTTTCGAGCAGCGGGTGGTGTCTGGCGAGGAAGAAAGCCTTATTATCTGTATTATCGTCAGAGGAGCTCTCTAATTTGTAAGTATTATTTTCTATGATTCGGAGAAAATCAGTCATTCTTTCTCAAAATAGTATACAACTACGATGTCAGCACGATAACATACATGTTAAATTCTCTCTTTCTTGGAGATAAACTCTGGAACTCGATCAGCATCGCGCTGTAAATGCTGACATGAATTGTCATCTCACCTCATGTACATTACTCACGGCAGATGAATATATTTATACATGATACTTTCTCAATGAGTGAGCACTTCCATGGAATGGCTCAATGGGATGATGCTTATAAAGAATTGACTTCTTGGGTTTCTACCATTGCCTTTTGCGTATCCTCTTCATATCAATTTGAATCTGTGCGGGTTAGTCCGCATTGATCAAATATTTTTGGGGAAATGATAGTTCTGTTCTTCCTTCATTTCATTTCGGCATATTTTGGCATCGTCCCAACATATTCTTGAAGCTCTCCAACGGTCCTGATGATGAAGGAATTTTGATTCATGTTGCCCAATGACCACTCTGGATTCTCCGCATCGCACGGGATGCGACGGTTTTTAAGCAACGTTGTTAGGATCACACGTGAAGCATTGTAATATTTTATTTAATTTTTTTTCAAGCTTTGCTATTTTTTATTGGCTATGACCTATTTTTAAGTTTAACCCATATAAATATCGCCCAAGCAAGGTGAATTACTCAATGATGATTAAAAAATTCAAGAAAGTTATATCATCAAGTTCTTTTCAGATGTGTAATTTTATCTTTAATTATGAAGTTATAATCTTGTGTTCAATTAATTAATGTCAAATCTCAAGCGCTGCATTATTTTAAACATGGTGGAAATTCAGGTCTTGATATGTTCGGTGTTTAGACATGGCCGTTGGATGGATCAATCAAGCTTTTATAGGGGATAATGTTATCAAACGTTGGCTTTGACGCTATCAAAATTGAAAAAAAAGCAGAACGACAAGTAGAAAATAAGGCAGCATGAGAGATACTGCACTACCAATTAAATAACAGGTACATGATAGATCTAGTAGCATACCTATAGATGCCATGACAGCATAATATTTTTCTCCTGCCTGTGTGTTCTACTATGATTGCAATGAAATGGCGTCTGCAAGCCAATGGTTTCCCCTATGGCTCATGGACCTAGAAGACCAGGTGAGCTGCCAAAAAATGGATGCTGGGATCTCTAAGACATTTTGCCTTAACAAGGGACAGAAAATAACACTACATTAATGCCTCAACCCTGATAAGCACTCATCTATCTCAGAATGGATGATAATACCCTTACTCTTTTCTAGTTAACAAAGTCAACATCCACCAGTCTCCCACTTGACCTGATTGACATGTCCACGAAGTGGATCTTATAATTAAAATTTAGGGATGATTAATGCACACATCATTTGATCATAATACCTCATGTAAATATCATTCAAACAATAATACACTTTTACGACATAAGTCCCAACAATGCACGAAATATAAATATCAATATAATAGATATTTGATGAACTCATAATATCATGACGGTGATCCGAGTTTCATTCCAAATATTTGTAAAAAATATATGATTAAGATTAAATAAATTAGAGATACAAAGTGATATCACATGAATACATTAGTATCTTGAGTGAGAAGCCTCCTTGAACATGCCAAGAAAAACTGGTAGAACCCATACTTAAAACATGTCCACAACAAGAACAAAGTGGTAACAACTTAGAAAGCAAATCTGCTAGGATTGAACCAACCCCCGACTGCTCAATAAATACAAAGCTATCTATAATCCTTTCCTTTGCAACCAATAACTTGTCTATGTGCCTACTATCACTTGATCTCTCTTTGTTATTGGAGAACCTTTAGGCAGCTTCATGGTGGCAATATATTCATATGATTTTTTCATGCAGAAAATGAATCCTAATGTGACCTGAAGCTCGACATCCACATGGCTTGTGAATATGCATGAAACGGGGCAATGGACATAACAGGATCATGAAGACAAATTTCATGGGTTTCTTGGATTGAGCATGTGAGTTTCTTCTTGATCTTTCAATGTCCTTGTTGTCTGTTATAAAAAATCCTAGTATGAAAAACTGTACATGCAATAGGAATTTATTTAACATGAGCATCATTGTCTTCTTAGATTACATCTAAAAGCCAAAAAAATTAGGCAAGCAGATTTGCTCCTGTAGGATCATTACACAGTTTTAACATTTGAAGTTTCACCTCTAATTTATTATTCCGCTTTAAAGTTTTATAATACTTCTCTCAAGTGAAGAGCAAGGCCATGAAAATCCAACTCTCTCATCTTCTTCCCGTGTTATTATATTTGGATCTTCCAAAGAAGATCAAGATCAGAAATTTCATGCTATTCCCCTTCCTTATATACTGTTGAACAAGTTATTCAAGAGGAATGAAAGCAATTCAGATATTTCCAGCCATTCTCATTCTCCTTTTTGATTCTCAAATTGTCTCTACCACCTTTAAACATCTCACTTTTTATTTTACAAAATTTATAATTCTTATTTACTCACCATCCTCTTTGGACATACCCCTTCTCTCTAATGACTTCTATATAGTGCTAACGACATTTTAATTAAAAATATAATATCACATAATTATAAAGGCTAAATAAATGGGTAGTTAAACACCAAATGAGGGACTAATTTTGAGATGGGTGGGGTGTGATGGTGCTTGGTTATAGAGACCTTGATTTAGATGAACATGATGATTCCATGCAATAGTAGGCTTAAAAAAAATCACAATGACATCAATAAAACATGAAACTGATCACCTATGCACGAATCACATTCGTGATTTCTTGGATTGTGGAGTGAGACGAGTCTATTTGCTTATGTGTTCAGCCTGTAGATGTATCCATAAGATCTTTGACATGTCAGATCTCTTCCTTCACTTTGGCGAGCTCCATTCAACCTCTGTCATCATCATTATGGTGTCCTGATCGCATCAGGAATGGAGAGGAGCCATAGGGAGAAGGGAGAAGAAGGGGATGGCCCTTTAAAAATTATGGCATGGGTGAATTTCATTCATGACCTTCCTTTATTTTTACTAAATGGGAAGTTTTATAGAAACCCCCAAACCAAATGCATGTGACCAAAAGACCATTTTTGTGTGACCCTCAATGCCCATGTATCAGTCTAGTTAATGAAAATTGTGGCCCAATAACCTTTATTAGCCTCACAAATTAAATAACCATATCATCATATAGATCAATAAATGTCAGATTGACTTAATTTAGTCGATAGGGTGTTTCCAACATGTGGGGAGCAAAGTTATACAAAGGAGTGTATATCAACTCAATCATAGAATCTGTTCATCGTCATTTATTGTGTATGTATAGCCCTTCATGCACTTGATGCTCCAAGGACGACTTAGGGTATGATCAATGGTCAAACCCTCATCGGTCATCCAAATTAGTACAGATGCATTCCAAAATTATCAGAGAACTTTTCTCTGATTTTTAACTGCATTAGCCAAGGACTTAATAGTGTCATCTTCCTTGAGCTGTCTGCTCTTATACTAAGGGTGTACCATCCCATCTTGACCACTCAATTGTCTTCATGAGCTTCTTGATGCGCCCGAGCTAATGCTGTTTAGAATTCCATGATTAGATACTCGTAGGTCATAGCGAAAGAACAAATGTGTGTCGATTATATGTCTTTGGCTGTCTTAGGTCTAAGGACCACTTACACAATCGTGACATGAATCGGTCTGATGGACAGTTTGATATTTTACCATTCAGGAATTTGTACGGATCAATTCAATGATCTCTTTCCACTTAAGCACACCCACTATCTGCCTTTAGTGTCTCCACACTAATGGCTACAGTATCAGCCATACTCATCATGTGAGTGAGGCTAGATAGTGTTATTTTATTTAGATACTTTGTTGTCCTTCTCGAGTATCCTTTGCATATGAATATTTGGACCATAAGCTTAAAGATTAGTGATATGCATATTACGATCTCATCATAATTCAATAAGTCTGATAATGTGTTCATGGAATTCATTATAAGCATCACACATGCACTACAATGCCTATGAATGAACATGGAAGGAGATATGGAATCTATGATTGGTTTGTGGGCCATGTATATTTCCATTAGATGGATGGTTCCATTTAAAACTTTTCCTATATGATGGATTTGATTTTATTGATGTTACTGAAAATATATGGAATTTATATATGTTCATGGATGAAAACTATTACAAAGATGATAAAAAATTTTGAATGATTTAAAACAACATACAATAGTTTTGTCGCGCTGGCTCGGATAAGAGCCGATGATATGCTTGATTATCCTATAGATCAATAGATATAAATGATTATCACAATATGATACTCTCCATATAGAACGGGTCCATTAAAATATTTTTAATTAGGCCTCAAAAATATGGTTGGGACAATAATTAGGGATGGATTCACAGTGATGGGTTAGAAGTTTATATAGAGCAGCACAATCATTATCAGTCTTTGGATCTTATTCCATAGAATTAGGGGTTTGGAATGTCTTGTTATGTACCCTTGATCCACATTTTTATTCATCCTCTGATTAGAAAGAAACCTTTCCGCCTGGGCGCCCAGAGGTGTGGTCCCTAGGTCCACCAAAACAAAAGAAACTGTTCCATTATATGCTTTAACAAATAAATCAGGAGTTGAATCGGGTCGGATAGGGGAAAACATCTTGTAAAGTAGAAATTTTGAGTCATCTGCACAAATATGCCTCCATTTGACATTGTTGGTCATAGGGTTAAGTTTACATTTTTTTGCCACCAATGTTGGACCTCTTATTCTGGTCTTGATCATGGCTTAGCATTTTTTTTATCTACCTTTTGTATCCATATTTTGTTGATATAAATTCTGTATTCGAGTAAACATCCAAGGAAATAATAAGATCAACCCATTTTACCTAAGACAAACATGGTGAGCTTGTGAATATATGTGGCCGACAAGCCAATCACACATTCCATGTCTCCTTCCATGTATATTAATAGAACATACTCATTATAATGCATGTGTGATGCATAAATGAAGTCCATGAATACATGGTTGGACTTAGTAAATTATCCTGAGATCATAATATAGAGATCACTAGTCTTTAAGTGAGAAGGACATAAAAGTATCCGAATAGAACAACACTATCTAGCCTCGCTCAAATGATGAGTATGGTCGTTCATGTAGAAATTAGTTACTGAATTGATCTGTATGAATCCCTGAATGGTATTATAGCAAACTAAGATACCAAAGATCTGTACGAATCAGTCAGGAAAGGCAACGTCACGATTGTGTAAGTGGTGCTTAGACCTGAGACACCAAAGACGTCTTGTGGACAAACAATTATACTTTGACTATGACCTACGTGTCCCAAATCATGGGATTCTAAGTAGTCTTAGTTCTAGTGCATCAAGAAGTTCACGAATATGATTGAGTGGTCAAGATGGGATCATTTACCCTTGGTATAAGAGGTTACAACTCAAGGAAGATGATATAATGAAGTCCTTGGCTAAGGCAGTGAAATAGCGGAGAAAAGTTCTCCGATGATTTTTGAATGCATCAGTACTAACTCGGACGACTGATTAGGGTTTGAAAGTTGACCATACCCTAAGTCGTCCAAGGAGTGTAAAGTGGATGAGAGATTACACATACACGGTTACTGATGACAAACATGTTCCATGAGTGAGTAGATACACACTCCTTTGTATCTTTTAGAGCACGAGATGTAGCTTGGAACTCTATGTGTTGGAGACTCAACCTATCGATTGGGTTAAATTAATTCAACGTTAATTAATATGTCTATGATGATATAGTTAATTAATTTGGAAGGCCAATAAAGGCTATTGGACCCTTGGAATCATTAAATAAATTGATACATCGGCCTAGAGGGTCACACGAAAATATTCTTTTGGACGTCAAAAGATATACTTATAATTTGGGGGTTTTTATGAAAAATATTCACTTAATATAAATAGGGGAAGACGCTGAAGAAAATTCGCCAAGGCCAGAATTGTTCAAGAGCCTTCCCCTTCTTCTCCCCTCTCCCCATGACTTCTATCCACTCCCGATGAGATTTAGACAACGTAACAACAATGATGGAGGTTGAACGGGGCTTGTCAATGAGGAGGAGGATATCCGACATGCCGAGAACTACATGGGTATGTCTAGAGGCTGCCCACCTAAGAAGCTCGACTCATCTCGCTCTGAGATCCAAGAAAATCACGAATGTGATCCTTGCACAAGTTCTTCAATTCAATGTTTTTCTATGATGTCGTTCGATTTCAAAAAAGTCTTATGATGCGTATCATTTTGAAGTCTTCATGCAGTTCTAGGACACTAGAACCCAAAAATGGTATCAAAGCTAGATTCTGCCTTAATGTGGGTGAGGAACGACATCTAAATCGTCCAAAATGGTCTAAAAAAGTCGTTTTTTGCATTGTTTTGGTTCAATCGCATTCAGAGTAACACCCCATTCCGTTTTGAGCTCACTAGAGCTTGAAAGGACCCCATTCAGTGGCTGAACATACTTTGTTTAGAGCCGAATGGCCTAGCCCCGTTCATCTTGAAGGGGGCTGAGGTTTCCTCGGAGCAGAATAGGGCCTCCGTAGAGCAGAACAGATCCCACATTTAGCAAAATGGGGCTTCTACAAGGCGGAATAGGTCCCCCATTTAGCCTAAACGGGACCCAAGACGCTTTCTAGGGCAAAATGGGGCCCTGTTCAGCCTGAACGGGGCCTACCTAGGGCAGAACAAGGCCCCGTTCAGACTCAAGAGGGGAGTCCTTTGGCCATGGCGGGCCCCAACGGCCCATCGACGACTAAAGCTGGCTCAGGCCGGGTCAAACCAGCCTAGTAAGCATCATTGATGATGGGGTTTGCCTGTGGCTGAAAGGGAGCCACTTTGGCGACGACCGGGTTAGACCCGACCTTCTATTGGTGGGCCCCACGTAGAAATGTGGGCCTATGCGGCCAACGCCACATAGGCAATCGACCCGTGTGGTGGGTGCCAGTTAGGTGTGTCCCATGCCAACTAGGCGTCACATGGGTGAGTCGTCTGCATGGCGAGTGCTAGCTAGGTGGGTCCTGCGCCAGTTGGGTGCCATGTGGGCGGGTGACCAACATGGCGGGCGCTTGCAAGGTGTGACCCACACCCGTGAACCTATGCCAGTTGGGCACCAGGCATGCGGGCGGGCCCATGCCATTTGCGTGCATAAAAACATAGATTTTTGGTTTTTGCACCTAAGGGGATTTGATCCCCAGACCTGGTGGTTAGTGGGAAGGCCAATTACCAGCATGCTATATGAGCTTAGAATTTTGACTATGATTGATGGTCAAGATACATTTACATCCTCGTCCCATACAAAATAAATATGTATTATTCATATGCCCTAGATGAAGACACATGTGATATGAGATGTCAGTATGTCACATAGTGCTCCTCATGATAGTTGAGACCAAATCTAAAATCCCTGAGATTAAACTTTGAGTCGTAGCGCAAGAGTGACAAACTCAGGCGTGGTCCTCCTTCGTTATAGTCTTAGGATCCAACTCCCTTTAAGTTGGGTTGATGGAGTCTGCTCTGGGATCACTTATTCGAAAGGCAGGACTAAGTACTAGTGTATGACACAAGGGGGGAGGGGTAGAGGAAATTGTGTAGTTTTGTGGGGGTATACTCTAGGATTATGCGCAAATCTATTTTCGTCAAGTAATGAAGGTATTGCTCAAAACAAACTCAGTGGTTGGTGGGGGTATACTCCTGGCCGCATGAGTGTTGGGGACTAAACTACGATCGGATATTGCAATGGGTTGCAAGTCCCATGAGGTGGGTGCTCAATGATATGTCTTATGATTGGTGGGGGTATGCTTCAGGTCAAAGTATATGTTTGGAGATTCTGATCCCCACTAAGAGACTGTCTGTTTCTCTGCTTCCGTACACATGAGGGTTGTATGGATTGATAAATTTAGTGATAACCCTTATTGATGAATAGAACATCTGCTAAATGTTTCTAGGTTTTTCATTGACCCTTTCTCCTATAAACACTCGTCATCAAGTAGCCCATTAGATTGCATATTTGATGCAACTCATCAATAAGTCGATAACTTATGATGTGCTCAAGAGCTTGATGAGACTCTTCAAGACTAAAAGGTTAGCTTATGTCCATACGAGCGATGCCGATGTCGATGATGGGATACGAGTATGAAGTTAGAAGTGAAGAGTTCACTATGACATGGTTCAATGTTAATGCACCGTCGATGAGTTGTTAGCTATTGAGGTAGCATGAAGACAAAGCACCTAAGATCATGTGATACCATGTAACACTCGATATGTTAATCATCCAGACCTGCAGATCCCTCGTTCTTCTGTATCTTACAAAAACCAACAGTCAGCCTCATGTTGATGCCATTTTTAGAACCTTGATAGAAGCTCTTCTTGGCTCTAGAGTCTTACCCTAAAAAAAAAACCATTAAAGAAAGTGGGTTGTATGGATGGGTCAGAATCTGATCATAGCAGGTTGTTGGGTTTTGCATCTGGCCCATTTGTAGTCTTACCCTCGACAAGGGGTTTTCCTTCTCGTCGCCTTTGGAGAGTTGCTACAACGTTTTCCGGCTTCGGCAGCTCCGACGTCTTCTTCCGCGTCTCGCTTGCAGCGAAGAGGTTAGTGAGGTGGATTCAGCTGTTGGGTTCTGAATCTCGCGTGTAAGGATGGAGGTTTTGGAATTTTTTGGGCGGATATTTTGATTGAGTAATGCCTTAGATTTTGTGCTCATATTCAGCTACGACGTTCTCTGAAGATATCATCTTTCGAAAAATTTCTTATTAATTTATAGGACCTGAGAACTTATCGAGGTATCTTGATGGTTTCTTCCGCGTGTGACGTATTTCAATTATATTGGCTTCCCTTCGGTGTAATGGACTTGCTGGAACTGCAGAAGGCAGAAAGATTGGCGTGGTCTCTTTTTCTTACGCGAAAATGCTTAGAATTATCGTTTTTTTATCGTGGAGATGGTATTCGAACACATCACTCCATGTGGATCGTTTATCTCTTGGATAAACGATAAGTATTGACGTCTTTCTCGAGCAGCTGGCCCGCTGCATTATTTTGAAATGTTTTGGTTTTCTGCTCATCCTTTATCTTCTGGATAAAGTTACATCCAGCTAACGCATCCCAATTTTTCTGGAGATTTGCAACATGTTTCATCCTCAGCTGTCATTTTTTGGTTACTTGAACTATGTTTTACCTTTGAAAGAAATTTCGGCATTTCCCCTCTCTGTTCTTCCCCTTCACTCATTATAGATTTTGAAAATCCTTTCTCTCAAATTTTTAATCATTTCTGACTCTTTTGTGATTTGTCACATGACCATAAAATAACCTTTAATTATCATCATTTCTTTGATACAGGCGTATACTTCCTTGTCATTTGCAATTTATTCTTATCCATAGGCATCATCATGGAGCTGTTGATCTCTCAAACACACAGAAGCATGCTCAGATTCCTTACCAAACAAAGCTGCATTCAAAGCAAGGTGTTCTCTGCAAGAACGAGCAAACTCCACTCTACAGTTGCCCTGCTGAGTCAGGCTCGCAGTGAGAATTCAACCCTCACCCTCTCCTCTGTAGGATTTGGGGAAGAGCGTAGAAAGTCTGAAATAATTGAAAAAAAACCACCAAAGAAGATACGTGGGTCTACAGAGAAGAGGCCTCTCGACGAGGAAACTGCTCCGTTCAGTGCAAAATCCTTCTCTGAGCTTGGTCTCTCACCCCAGCTAATCAAGAGACTACAAGAAGAGAACTTTGTTGTTCCAACCGACATCCAGTCGGCAGTGATTCCAGTTATCTCAAAGAAACACGACGTGGTGATCCAATCCTACACTGGCTCTGGCAAGACTCTCGCATATCTCCTCCCTTTGCTCTCCAAGGTGGGGCCTTTCCGGCATAGTACGCTTGTGGAACAACAACTGGAGAACAAGCCTGGGATTGAAGCAGTGATCGTGGCACCGTCTCGGGAGCTGGGCATGCAAATTGTGAGACAAGTGGAGCAAATTTTGGGGCCCAATAACAAGAGATTTGTGCAGCAGCTTGTGGGCGGTGCCAACCGGTCAAGGCAGGAGGAGGCTTTAAAGAAGAATAAGCCTGGAATTGTGGTGGGCACTCCCGGAAGAATTGCCGAAATTTCAGCTGCAGGGAAGCTCCACACTCATGACTGCCACTACTTGGTCTTGGATGAAGTTGACCAGCTCCTGGCCTTCAATTTCCGCGAGGACATGCACAGGATCCTGGACCATGTTGGGCGGCGGAGCTCGGGCCGTCAGCTTGTTATGGTCTCCGCCACAGTCCCGACTCCTGTCATGCGCTGTGCCAAGACCTGGGGGCAGGACCCACTCCTGGTCAATGCCGGAGAAGTCAAAGCCATTGACTTGGCATCCGGCCCAGTGGTGGAGGCTGTCAAAGACAGCTTGCCCCCATCTTTGGAGCATTTCTACTGCCTGGTCAGGGGTCAGCACAAGGTTGACACGCTCAGGAGGTGCATTCATGCAGTTGATGCAAGATCAGTGATCGTCTTTCTAAACCATGCAAGGCAGATCAAAGACGTGGTTTTTAAGCTGCAGGCACGGGGGATTAAGGCAGCAGAGCTCCATGGAGATCTTGGGAAGCTAGCCCGGTCAACTACGATGAAGCAGTTTAAGGAGGGGGAACTAAGGGTGCTGGTCACTAATGAGCTTTCGGCGCGTGGACTTGATGTTGCTGACTGTGACCTCGTAGTGAACCTTGACTTGCCGACGGATTCGGTGCATTATGCCCATCGAGCAGGCCGAGCTGGGCGGCTCGGCCGTAAGGGCCGGGTGGTCACCATCGTAGAGGGGTCAGAAGCTTTTGTGATCAAGAAAATGCAGCGACAGGTGGGGTGTACCATCTCACGGTGCGAGGTCGCCGAAGGGAAGCTTGTGGTTGCCAATGATGAACTCAAAAAGTCGGAATCTGTCAGATGAATGATTAAATTTCATACTTTTCCATTATATTCTATATTTTCTTATTAATGCGTATATATATATATATTTATATACATATCTCCTAGGTGTCTTTTGATGTGGGAAAATGAGTGCATTTCAGGGAGGTTGACATTAAATTATTACATACATTTTGGGAATTCAAGAGCTTGACATAATTATCACAAATATAGCATATCTGCATTGTGTAATGAAGGAATATTGTATTTACCAAAATCTATGCTACACATGGCATACAATAAATGTTATATCCTTTTTTGAAACTAAATAAAACCTGAGAGTATGATTTGAAATAACTGATACTAAAGTGGGAGTACTAAATACTGAATGTAGGAAGATAAATGTGAACCTCCCTGTCTTAAATTCATTTGAAAACTTTACTCTCTTGGCTTCTCGTTTCTAAATGGAAAATGGCCCTTATAAGCTCTTCCTAGAGTGAATTCACTCTACTTCCACGAAACCCTTAAAATACAAGATAATTGGCCCTTAAAATAATCATAAACAGTTATGATTGCTTTTCATGTCTAATCGTACCAATGAATGATATTAACTATTGACCACTAAAGGGGCATTGACTAATCCAAAGGTTGGCCTATGTTATTTTTATCAAATCACTAAAATAACACAACATAATGCGAACTGGGTGAAGGGCATTTCCAATAGTATTTGGCAGGGACTTAAAGTCATCATCACCTGAAGGGTGTGAGGCTGTGACAAATCTCTTCATAGATCAGATCTGTCCTTTGTTGAGTAAGCTGGTCTCTAATGTACACGGGCTGGAAACTTTCAGTTATGGTAATTCATGAATTCCATTGGGCTTATAGGTGTGTATTTTAGAGTTATTTTATCCAATAGACTAAGCAAAAAGTGATTTCCCATTGTAAAAGCTTTATCATTCATGGATGGTCAATAGTTTTGATTAGTCATCCCTAGATGAGAAGAATGGGAATATCTTAAATGGTCACCTAAAGGTTCATTTTTAAATGTTCATCTGTAAGATCTAGCCTAATTCAATTATTTTAGATGGAAAGAGGGAGTTATAAAATGCATAACAAAGTGTGTCGAGAAACATTCTCAAACGAGAGGGTAGAAGCAAATATGAATCCACATGGGACAAAATGAGGGGAAGGAAAAAGATTGGAAAATGCTAAAGAACACAAATATTAAAAAACCCTTTATTCACTTTATCACCTTTATGTTGTGTCATTTCGCATCTCTATTTTCTCTTTTACTTATAGTAATCCATGTTCATTTATCCTCATACGGAACTTTATTTCTCTTGGTACACATTTCAAATTCTGTGCTAATATGGGAGGAGAATGTCTACTAGCTTTTAGATGGGAGAAAGGCTAGTGGGAATTTTTAGACTTTGAGTAGCCACACAATGAGAGATAGTGACCTAGTAGTGAGAGGTATGAGGGTATAAATTTGTTAATAGCGTGAGATCTTTTCATGGTAATAGTTCTTGGGATTTTTTTTTGAGAGTTGATTGACCATTAAGATCTATATATGCAGTGGAATCACTAAAAACATATTTAATTGAAATAAAAAATGAAAGATGATCTCATCACCTTTTCTACAGTTTGTTCCAATAACACTTTGATCCTTTTAAGAGTTTCTTCAAGCCATTCATATGCCCAGCCCCTAGACATTTCTATGTGATCTACACAATGATTGATCTCTTCTTCAACTCTCCTTGAATATCTTATAGATCTTCTCACCATCAAATCACACTAGTGGGAAGTGTGGTTTGAGAAGGGGATAAAACCAGGAAAGGAGTCCAAATCTGACTAGCATGTGTACCAAAGTTGGTGCCCCTAATTGTGGGACTTTTCATAAATGTCATTATAATTTAATTAACTCCACCAACGTCTATAGATATTATGCATGTGACACGCTACACACATGTATTGGTCTAGTTAATAGCTTTTGTACACCAATAACATGAAAAATCTAATTAAGTAATTAAATAATTATATCATTTAACCACATATTGATTTAACCAAATTGTTAGGTTAAGTTTCCAGCCTTTGGGTTGCCAAGTTACATTATGTATCCTAAAAGATATCTAATAATAATTGAAATAACCCATGGAACATTCGTTGCAATCACTTACCGTAAATGTAATAATCCCCCATCCATGTGAGACTCCCAAATTACTCAGGTATGGTTAAGTGTCAAAACCTAATTTGTCATTCTAGTTAGCATTGATGTCTATCAAAGATCATTAGAGAAAATATTCTCTAATATATTTACTACTTTAGGCAGGGATTGAGTCCACCTTCTTCCTCGACCTAATCTCCTCTTATACAGAGGATAAATGTCCCATCTTTACCACTTTTTTCTATATCTGAGATAAAGCTGGTTTGAATCTTCTGATTGGGGATTTGTAAGTCGTACACAAAACATAGCTGTCCATACTTAAGATATCTTTGGTGTCTCAGGTCTTAGGGCCACTTTCACAACTGCCAACATGATTGACTTATAGATATAACACCATTTTGGATTCCTACACATCAATTCAATGAAAAAGGGCACCTACAATTTATCCTTAATTTCTATCCTCTAACGACCACATGTAAGCCATACATAAGTTCATATAGTACTCCTCTTTAGAGATATTTTGATGTCCATCTCGAGTGTCCTTCAAATATAAATATTTATAATACATGTTTAAAGACTCATGATCACTTAGTTATGTATGTATTCGAGGAATTCACTAAAATTATCACATGAGAATGATAATGAATAAATATTTAATTCAAATAACTCTAAGATAAAATAGTTGTGGGATTGGCTTGGCAGCCAAATAGTATATACCAATATTCCACTTGGACTAAAGCCAGTCATCCTTATTCAAAAAGCTCATTGATTTGTAATACTGCTAAAAAATATCATAATCTGGAGGCTTTGTTAGTGTATTTATGATTTTGTTTCAGCTGGCGGAATGTCCTCAATAAATGATCGCTCTAATCAAGTGAAAGCACCTTAGAATGTGCTTCAACTTATGATAAGATAGTGGCTCTTTGGCTTGTGCTATTGCAATTTTTTTATCACACAACTAGTTTTTAAGTTCTGAGATTGAATGAACATCACAAAATTCTGTGATAACCTATTCAACCACACTGCTAGCTTATCCGTATCTGTTTTTGCAATATATTCAGATTATGTCGTCGAGTCTAGAGTAGTTCTCTAATTAGAACTCCTCCAATATACTTCCGTTCAATGTGCATATGAATCTAAATGTATATTTAGTATCATTTGGGTCTGACTGGAAACTTGAGTCAGATCCTCTCCTTGATAAATTAGAAATAAAGACTTAGTACATGTCAAGTATTTAATGATTTATTTCATTGCTATTTAGTGTTACTCTCTTTTGTTTGCCCCAAAATTTTCACTTAACATTTGGACAAAATGTAACATCAAGTTAAGTACATAGCAGTGCATACATAATGAATCCGATAACAGAGGCGTATGGTACCTTTTTCATCATCAGTCTATCTTTAGAAATCTTAGGTGAGTGTTCCTTAGATACTTGAACTCCGTGCGTCATCAGTACGATACCTCTATTTGAGTCCTTTGTCTCAAAATTTTTGACATTGGGGTCTATGTACATGGATTGGTATAATCCTAGGAAACTTCTCAATTTATCTCTATCAATGTACCCTACGTAGATTGCTTCTCTTAAATCCATCATGGAGCAGTTCTTAGATAGCCATACCTTTACTCATGACAACATCCCTATGCAAAAAATAATATGGAAATAAACTTTGATTTGAATAAATGTTATTTTCAGTATCATGAGCATAGAAACTTCTATTTACATCCAAAATAAAAATTGTTTTAGCAGAATTGTAACCCTTATAATGATGATTTTTACAAGAAATTCAATAAAACTAGGACACTATGGAATAAATGGGAAATCAAATGCTAGGACTTTTTCAACAATTTTAGAAGGAGATGGAGTCAATCAGAGAGGCTAGTATGCAAGGCCAAGCCCCAAAAAAAAATGTAACATGGGTGAAAATGGATCTCACATCCATGATTCAGGTCGAGTACCAACTCAGTCCACAAATTAATATTCAAAATTTTTATTCGGTTGATAATAATGTCTTATCTGAAAACCATCGTTAAACAGTGGATGTATTTTTTAAACTAAAAAGTGTAAAACATTTCCACGATGTTTATGAACCAGATTATAAAACTAAATTCTAAAAATAAATTTTATTTTAATATTTAATATAGATTACTTGAGAAGTTAACATGATATTGATAATTACATCCCTTCTATTCCATTTCCTGATTCTTGATGAAATTCTAAAAAAAATTGAATGCCCATGATGAACATATTTGTATATAAAGTTAAGTAAGCGAATAGTAAAATAAATTTTAATAAATAAAATATTCTTTCCTATACTATTTTTTTGAAAAAACTGCACACAAATTGTAAGAAATAATAGAATCCAGTTATCTAAGAATGGTAGTTATATTTTAGAAAATCTTCATGAAAAATATAGAGATCAAAGGGCTATAATCAGATATGAAATAGCATCAATAATTGTTTCAAGTCAAGACCTGGTTCAATTGCGAATAAGAATATTTTTACTAAAGGTTTATATGACAATTTTAAGTTAGGGAATTCATAACTTTATTTCTCAAAACTAAATTTGGTAGATGGATCAATTACACAATCCCATGGGTTAGTGGAAGAAGTTGTCTTGAAAATAGAAAATTTTAATTTTTCAATTGATTTTATTGTACCTTACATGAAGCTAACCAAATATCTTACAAATGATCCTCTAATTTTAGTTTTTGAATTTTTTTCGCCACAGCTGGGGCAAATACAGATGGAGAAAAAGGAATAGGAAAACCAAAGTTTGAAATAAAAAATTGAATGAGTGAAATATCCTGAGAAATATTCTGAATATTTTTGTTTAGTAGATTGTTTTAAAGATTTTTATGGTACTTTATGTCCATATTCTCATGTTTTCAGGATGATTTGTTGTTTATCAAAAATAATGTTCATTTTCTGGATACACATATTGATTTGAAACCAAAACTATCTACATTGAAGTATCTTGCAACTTCAGGATTAAATCATGATTATCTTTCTATTAGTTTATCATCCTTACCGATGTTCTAAGAAAATAAATTATTTTATGTTTTTGTAATGTTAAAATATGCTATTGTTTGGCCTATTTCTGATATTAAAGGGATACATGCATATACATGTTTTCAAATAATTTTATTGTTAAAAATGATTAACCAATTAAGGAATGACAGAGAAAATAAGTGGTCAGAAAAAAATCTTAAAATGGTTATAAGTTGGTTTTATTTATTCTCTTTCTGACCATCCATTCGTAAGTCATTTATATATAGTACCTAAGAAAAAAATATGGATGAATTGTTTGTTTTGGTCAAAATTTTGATGTATTTTGGATAATTTAGATTTTTTTACAGGTTTGTATAGAAAAAGCTGGTACTTAGTTCGAAAAAGCCCCATTTTATGGTCAAAGAGGGTGGTTCTGGTCTTCTATTGTGAAGATGTGGCCTTAAAGTGGAAAAATAAAAAAATAGACGTGATCCAAATTATTTTTTTCCCCATTGAAACTATGAAACTTAGAGTGTTCCTTGGTAACACAAGCTTCCATAGATGATTCATTAAAAACTTCACTAAATTGTCAAAATCATTACATAACCTACTGGCTAAAGATGTTTTTTTATTACTGATGAAGGAAAGCTAAATGCAAATTATGGAAGTTGTTGTGAATGCACCAGTTTAACAACCTCCAGATTGGATTTTATACCTTGATTTTATGTCTGATGCTTCCTATTTTTCAGTAGGAACTGTGCTTGGTCAAGGGATAAACAAAGACAATGTGCATCTATTATGCCAGAAAAATCCTTGGGAGATAATCATGGACACTGCACAAATGTTGATTTAAAATATAAATGTATGTGGCATCCATATTACATGCTAATGATTCTGTGACCATTTGTAAAAGTTCCCCGATGAACTTGAGTAAGTTATTTAGTATCAACTTGAAAAATATTTTGGAACGCAAAATATATAAGATTTATTAGAGATGATCAAGGGATAAATTTTATTAAAAACTTTATTAGCAATGATCAAAATATATATTAATTTATTTCATTAAGGCCGGATCAGATTTTAGGGATATGTATCTCTGAAGTAGAACATAGAAGTATTTTAGAACTTTGTCATTCATCATTTCGTGGTGGGCATTTTTATTAAAAAATTACTGCCTCTCAGTTTAGCTTTTAGCCAAATTTTTTCTGAGATTCATATGATTTTGGGAAAAAACATTTAAAATGTCAATGCCTGGTGAGCCTGAAAAAGAAAGATTCAATGCCACTAAAAACAATTATTGAAATTTTAATTTTTATTTCTGGGGCATAAATTTTATACAAAATTTTCCACCCTCACCTGGAAACATATATATATATATTAATGGCTGCTGATTACAAGTTTTTGTGGGTTGAAGCAAACCTAATCAGACTAATGATCACAAAAGATTTAAATTATCAATGTCTGGATGTCCACAAGCAATAATTAGTGATTGTGGATCACAATTTAATAATTCTAATTACGTGTCTCTCTTTACAAAGTATGAGGTTAACAATAAGATGAAAGCCATAGAACGACATCAAGCCATTGGGTGTTGTGGGGTTAAATAATTAAAATTAAAGTATGGTTATGCATACATTGTGATAGTTCATTAAGTAAATGAGGTGTGACTTGGTTTGAGGGTTTGTCAACTTTTGAGAATCATAAAATTGACTCGGGATATGATAGTATATTTAATTTATCGCTATGACCTTAATTGGGTGTTATAGGTACATGTGGATGTCTCTGAATTTTAATTTGATGACGGGGCAAGTAAAAATTCAGAATCATTCGAGAGTGAGGTATCACCATCATCAGATTCCACCGGAGACATTTTATTGGATTCATGAATGGAGGTTTGATGTTGAGATAAGTCAGAGGGAGGAAGAGATTCTTCTTGAGTCATGAATCATCCTTCACTAACAGGAGCTAAATATAGTGGGGTGGCAATCTGGGGTTGTACTGAAAAGAAGGGGGATGAGTGGGATGTGGTGTGCTGTGAGAAGAAAGATATAAGGTGTTTAAGGAGGGGGATCAACTAGAAGATGTTGAGTGAAGGTGGGAGAAATGGGTAAGGAAGAAATAACATAAGTTATCCTAGACTATGGGGATCTATCAGGGGAGGACATGAATGGAGGGGATAATGAAAGTTTTACTAATGGGAGGATGTGATGATCTAGAGGGGATGAGGTTCTAGTAGCCATGGCAGTCGTGAGGAAGTGTAACTAGCTAAGTGATATCCAATTTTTCCTAGTTTATATTTTTTGTGTCGTAATTCCTAGACATTATTCCAATGTATCCAACTTTACACACTTAGTTCTGTTTAAGTTTTTTGTTAGAATTCCTTCTTTATGCATGCGTGACCTAAAAAGATAGGTATTAGAACCAAAAAATATGCTGCAACCAAGAATGGCTTCCTTAAAATGATATGATATCGAAAATGCTTTTTATTTAAATCCACTGTTTTTTAATTTATTGAAAGTAAGTCTAATTAACAAAGAAACATTAAGATTTTTAAATATAAGTATCATAATTTTATAGCCTTTTTTTCCAAAAATTAACTAATTATACTTGTTTCTCTAATTTACCAGTGATTATTAAAATTTTATCATCAGTTCTCTTCTTTACTATTTGATATAATGTAGCATATCCATTCCTTTCATTAAAAACTCTCAATTCTGCTTTGAAGTTGATATGTCCAAAATTGGGTGATCTTGTGTTAGTTCAGACTTAAACATTCAATTTATACTTACTTTCCACCTTGTAACTATGTACAGAATATCGGATAACTTGGAGGTTGATCTAGAAGGCACAAGAGCTTAAATTTATATATTGATTTTCAGATATAAAAGATATATATTTTAGGATTTTAAATTATAATGATTTTTATAATTTCTAATATAATTGTGAAATGCAGAAAATATAGTTTTTATTAGAAAATAAACTATGGTGCTGCAATGTTGGCTGGCTCGGTTCAGCTGAATCAGCGGTGATTCATCCTTTGTGGATTTAACAAAAATTTGGTTGTCTGTGAAGGGGGTTCTATGTGACTTTTGGACTTAAGCAAAAACAGCAGAGACTGATGGCCAGAGAGATGCAAATGGGCTCCCATGGCTATACAGCTCCCACGGGTGACAGAATATAGCAGAGTTACGGTTTGGACATGCAAAAGGGATATTTTAGATAGATAGATAAAAATAGATTTATAGCATTGTATAGAGTGAGAAAAGGACATATTCTAAAGGGTAAACTAGGGGAAATGAAGAGATGGAGATGGAAAACGAAGAGACAATGATGAAGATGATGGGGATGGAATTGGGAAGCAGAAATTATTGAATTTTTTATCAAATTTAAGGTTAAAATAAATATTTGGATTAAATTATTGAGATAAATATATGATTCTAGAGATAAACAGGGGGAACATGCATTTAGAGAGCGAAAAATATGGGGCAAAGGAGAAAAATGGATTGGTTATAAAAGGTGAACATGGAATTAATATTATTAAACCTTAATGATAATATCCTAAGTTCTCAAATCATGCTCTCAATTATGGATCATTTTATTCCATCAGAATAGTGTGTTTCTCAATGCAAACAAGGGAAGAGATTAAACAAAACTTCAGAAAATTTAAGTCAAGTAGGTTGAATAACATGGATCTTGGAGAGCCTTGTAATGCTGGCCAGCCTTTGATGGAGCATGGCCATAATGAGGGGATATAAAGTTAAAGTGGGTATTTATACATATCTTATACTTACTAAAATACCCCATGCATGGTTTTTAATGATGTACCTCACCAAATAAGAAAAAAGAGATAAGTGGAATGTAGATGGTAGGCATGCACGATCATTATAATCTATGAGTAGAGGAGTAAATTTTTTGAACAACTGATATTTCCAGAGATGATTTCTTCATGTTGACAAGTCAGGTGACGTTTTTTAAAAAGATATTCTTCATGCATGTTCATTATGATTTACGAAAATTTTTCATACTAAATGTTTCTACATAAATCTCATAATACAGTTTCCTTACCTCTGTAAATTATCTAAAAAATATTATTATTAAGTAAATATTAATATAATTAGATAATTAAGTCCCACTAATAGTATCAAATTTTATTTTGGTTTTGTCTATGTTTGACTATACTAATAATTACTTATTGGATTATGATTTAATTAAAATAAAATTTGATAAAATAGAATTTAATTAAAAATATATTTTAAAATATATTATCCATCTGAAAATATTTCATAATTTTTTTAAGTGTAAGGGTTGAATTCTTTGAGAGAAGGAACTAAAAGAGTAAAAGTTTGTTGAAATATATATTAAAATATTTGTATATTTTATGTATTACTACGTATGCCGGGATCGGATGGCTCGTATTACAACACAGACGAGAGATGATGGAATGTAAATAAGAAAATGATGTAGTATGTGATTTTAAAAATATGATGCAAAATTGATCGGCACACTGATTTAAGTACGATGATCGATTAATGATTGGGAAGCGGACCGCAACGGTTAGGTTCCCAATGACCAGTTTGACTAACTAGATGCTATGGACATTAGAGGCACGATTGCCCAAGGGCGTCCACAACCTTCGTTTCTAGTGAATTATTTGTTCCACAGGAAAGTTCCTACCCCTCGACAATGGTAGCTAATCCTATGATTTATCAAGAAATCATGCAATGGAGCAAAGTAGGGGAAGAGAGCACTGAAAGAAGTAATGATACTGCAAATGTAAAAGGGGGAAAAAACGGTGGTACCTTATGGTCAATCATTCCTCGAATGGATTTGATTTTGATAATATTTCCTCTTGTTAGTGGTAAATAGTTTTAATCAGACACTCAATGGTGTGGTTTTGGCCCAGAACTGAATATATGAACTTAAATACATGATACAACAGCCCTTTCAGATTCTAGTTTAGTTATACAAGTTTGAGAGCTCTTGTATATGGGCCGTGGAGTGAAACCGACTTCAATGTAAATTCATTCGGGAAATAAACGCCATCTTTTATTGTTAAAAACCTCTCATCTAAACGTGATAATTGAATTCATAAGAAAACTAACTTTATAAATTCTAGAATTTTTACTGTGATAAGCATGGAGATTTGAAAGTGGATTTCAAAGTGTGCATGTAGAAAATGATTACATGCAATTTTAGTAGATGAATAACCCATGCGTATATTATATGATGTTATATTATTAATGTACAAACATCATGTTGGTTTATGTCTCCTATGATCAAACATCCCACTTCCTGCCAAAAGTGTTCACTTACTTGCCATGGCAACAGCTTGTCGGCGTTTCTATGATGTTTCTTGATCTTGGAAAACATTCAACTATCTGACAAGGCAAATGCAATGGTAACAACCTTTAATCGGGAGACTCATTTGGTTTTTCATTGCACAGTGATAAGTACTATTATTTACGGCAGATGAATGCTACTTTATTGAATTATCATTTATACTTAAACTGGAATGGCTGACCAGATATGTTGAGCTTGCTTCAGATGGGGCCCTCCTTGCCTGTACCATTATGTCCCATAAGTATCTTCCATGAAATTTCTTGTAAGTGGGTTTTGATTGAGTTACCTTGTGGGCTTTCTTTTGGACTTGGAGGCTGACTCCTTTACCTCCGTGTTTATCTGCTCAGTTGGGTTTTGTTGCTCCAGAGACTCTGTGGGTAGTCTCTTCACTGTAGATTGCTTAGCTTGTTCAATTTGTCGTAGGATTTATCCCACTGGGGCCTTCCCTTGGGTCATTCAGATATTGGGCCGCTTGCGTGGGCGTCTCAATTTCCGTTCGAGAAATGGGCTTTAGTTTTTACCCATAAACGAGAAACGCGTTCCAAGTTCTTCCGAACCTCGCTATCTTGGGCCGGCCTGCTGTTTTGGGTCAATATCAGAGCTTCAGAGGAATTCTGCGGCAGGACATCGGAACGAATACTTTGTCAAGAACTATGTGCATCCCTACGCAATCAGCATAATTCAAACCCTTGTAAAGTACATAAAATTCATTATTTTAATGGCCAAGTCTACGCGATCCTCCATTTAATGAAACAAGAGATAGTTCCTTCCATTAAATAAATAAACACCAGCATATTTCATTAGTAAAATTATCATCGCCTCATGATATGCGTTTTTGATGGAGAAGACATAAGTTAGGGGAAGATCTTATCCAAAACGCGTTTGGGTCATTGACTTTGTCACTCCGAATGAAATGACTTGGTCGTTCACACCAACATCGGCGTTCATTCTATGACGTCGTTATGATATGAGTTGCGTCGTAACTTCAAGAACCTCATGTCTACCGATGAACATGGGGTTCAACAAATAAAAGATCATCTGAGTGTCCCATGAACTTTGTTACGCGAGAGAACGTCGGAATTCATCAGAATCATAACTTCCCGTTGTTTGGTCAAACGCCAAGGGATAATATTTTTCGCTTTTACCACCACTCCCATCGATCATCACATCCGTGACCCGTCACTGTCTCCGAAGAAATGGAAAATAAATAAAGGTTCTCCGTTCTGGTTGAAGATGCCCCCTAATACGTCTGAAAATACGGCTAGAAGATTAAGACCGCCCATCGACCTGATACGGGACGTCCCACCGTCTGCTTCGATTGTTGCCCACCCTCTCTACGCCCGCGGACAAGGCCACAAGTCAACGAACGAGGAGAGCTTGTTTACCCGTTCTCTGCCGATAGACAACGTCTCAGTCAATGATAATATAATCTCTTTCGAGGAAGGAGTGGAGAAATCAACGTCTTCGGTCAGGATCCTCAACGCGGGCCCTCTTTTAACTCGGAGAAGAAGGCAGGAATTGGAGGCCGACGCGCATTCACAGTTGACGGAACACAGCAGCTTAAAGATCGGCGTTCGCTGCAAGAAGTAGAGGACTACCGCAGAACTGCGCCCGAGTAGCTCAACTTGAAGCGTGCTGGTTTTCGCGGAGAGACGAACATCTACGCCGAAGAAACTAAAGCAGAGAGAAGAAGGATTTGGGGCAAGATGGTTAACCAGCAGATCGTGTTGACGTACATCTACTTGATGATCTATGTGTTCCTCTCCTCTGGAGTTATCCTCTACAACAAGGTAATGAAAAGTTGGCTCTGCTGCCGCTTCCAATGTGGTATCATGCTTCGGATCCTGTTCTTGGTGTCTTTTCCAACCACCACACACCGTCTAGTTTACGGGAACCTCGTTCAACTGGTTTCTTATTTTGCTCTATTTTCTCTGTTTTCTCGCTTTAAATTTCAGCATTTTCCAACTGGGATTTCGATTTCTCAAGCTGTTCCTTCTCCTATCCTGAGTTGGGAATCATACTTTTGACGCCGGTTCATTCTGTCCGTCAAACCAGTGTCCACGCTAAAGTCCTGTTGCGCAGTTCTCTTCGTTCCAAAAATCGACTCACCAAGATGATATTTTTTAGTAATTAGCCGAGTAAATGCAATTCGATCTCCACAAAGAAAAGAATTCACTTTTACACTCAATGCCAACGCCCCATTGTCTAGGATTTCCGTCTTTATTTTTCGGATGTTATTCTTTGCGATTTTAATGTCCGATTCTTCGCGTGAAGTCTAGTCCTTTCCTCCCGAGAAAAGCGTTTCATGGCCATCGGTTCTGACTGATCTTTGTTTCTACCATTCTCAGTGGGTTCTCTCTCCAAGATATTTCAATTTCCCGTACCCAATCACGCTTACGATGATCCATATGGGATTCTCCGGTGCCGTCGCCGTCCTGCTCATCCGGGTCTTCAAGGTAAGTTCATCCAATTTCAACAAATTTACCTTCTCCAATCCTCTTCCTCTTCGGCATCTTTAACCTGCGTTCAGTGAAATGCTTGTTTACCGGCCTTTCTAGAATGTTTTGCCCACTTTTATTTACGTATATTTTACCTGTGTAGCGACACGAACTTTTGTTTGGTGGGTACCGAAACAAAAAGCCAATTCCGTATGTGAATCCCGTCAATGTTCTGCTTGAAAAGCCTAATTTATTATGCGTACCCTCGAATCTTGCCCTTAATGGATCTCTTTTTGACGTTTTTTTTTTATCTTCCAGGTTATGCCACCGGTGAAGATGACTGTGTCAATGTAAGATACCCACCAACCCACCACCCCACGGTTGCAAGCTCTCAATTTTCTGATTAATCGATAATTTTGCAGATATGCGACTTGCATCGTCCCGATTAGCGCATTCTTCGCCGCTAGTTTGTGGCAAGTACTCTAACTTATCACACAAATGCCGACTTTTCTTCCTTTACTTTTCTTCAATCTCTTAATGGTGTGTTTCCTCCAAGTTGTGCGTCCGCAGTTAATCATCAGATTCGGGCTATTCCGCTCACATTTTGTTTTTCTAATTAACGCGTTGTTCAATAATTGCAGGCTGGGGAATTCAGCATTCCTCTATCTTTCGGTGGCTTTCATCCAGATGTTAAAGGCCTTAAGTAAGGAAACAAAGACGACCCACTTGATTCTCCCATCTTTGTTTTATGATCCCAGGGAGATCTAACGGTTTAGTTTCTTCTGGCGTTCGCAGTGCCGGTGGCGACTTTCATCGTGGCCGTTCTTTTCGGAACTGATCACCTGAGATGTGATATGTTCTTGAACATGTTGCTTATAAGCTTTGGGGTTGGGATTGCGTCTTACGGGGAGATCAACTTCAGCTTAATCGGCATGGCCTATCAGATTTTGGGCATCGTGGCCGAGGCCCTGAAGCTAGTCTTGACCCAGATCCTGCTTCAAAGGAGGGGTTTGACATTGAATCCCATCACCACCTTGTACTATATCGCCCCTTGCAGGTATATACCTTTCTCTCTCTCCCCCCCCTTTCCCTCCCTTTCTCTTCCTCTCTATCTCACTCACGCTCTCCCTCCCTCTCTCTCTCTCTCTCTCTCTCTCTCTCTCTCTCTCTCTCTCTCTCTCTCTCTCTCTCTCTCTCTCTCTCTCTCTCTCTCTCTCTCTCTCTCTCTCTATCTATCTATAATTATATATATATGCATATGTATATAAATATCTCTGTCCTTTATCTTTGTCTCTCTCCCTATATATAAATAGATATTTCTTTCTTTATAACTCTCTCTCCTTCATCTTTCTCCATCTCCTTTATTTTATTTTTTTTCTCTCTCTCTCTCTATCTTTCTCTATCTCTCTCCCCTTTATCTTTCTCTCTCTCTCTCTCTATTTCTTTCTTCTTTATCTTTCTGTATCTCTCTCTCTATCTTTCTCTATCTCTCTCTCCTTTATCTTTCTGTATCTCACTTTCTCTCTCTCTTTTTATCTCTCTCCTTTTTCTGTATCTCTCTATATCTCTCCTTTATCTTTCTGTACCTTATTCTCTCTCTCTCTCTCTCTCTCTCTCTCTCTCTCTCTGTGTCTTTCTCACTCTATCTCTCTCTCCTTTATCTTTCTGTATCTCACTTTGTCTCTCTCTATCTTTCTCTATCTCTCTGTCCTTTATCTTTCTGTATCTCACTTTGTCTCTCTCTATCTTTCTCTATCTCTCTGTCCTTTATCTTTCTGTATCTCTCCCACCTTAATATTTCTGTATCTCTCTCTATCTATCTCTACCTCTCCTAAGTCATCCGATTATTCCGTAAATTATGCAGCCTCCTCTTCCTGCTTGTACCATGGTTCTTCTTGGAGAAGGATGTGCTGAATGTCGATCAGATCCAATCCAACGTGTGGATCTTCTTCTCCAACGCTCTCTGCGCCCTAGCCTTGAACATCATCGTCTTCCTAGTCATCGGAAGGACCGGCGCCGTGACGACCCGAGTCGCCGGTGTCCTCAAAGACTGGATCTTGATCGCCCTGTCGACCCTCGTCTTCCCGGAGTCAGTAATCTCCGGATTAAACGCCACCGGCTATTCCATCGGTAAGTGCCGTAATACCCACTTAAGTTACGCGATAATCGCTGGAAAACGAGCTAAGTATGAGACTGATTTTGCAGCCATCTGTGGAGTTATCCTGTATAATTACATCAAGATCCGAGATTTCCGTTCCTTGGCCCAGCATCCGAGCGACGGCCTTCCGGAGAAAGTAATTAAGGTAGTTGCGATCCCCCATCAAGTTTTCCAGTTTTCTTAATAAACTCCGCTATGACCTAATCCGTCTGATCGTCCGCAGGATTGGAAGCAGGAGAAGAAGTCGTCGGAGGCGTACAACAGCGAGGCGACCAACGTCCCTTCCACCGGAGACGAAGAAGCCCCACTTCTTCACCCAGCTCGCCGAATCCAAGCTGGCGTTCACAGCGGGTAGCAAAAGTAAACTTTCGCCCGCTTCAACGCCAAAGTCAATTTCTTCACCCTGTATGATATCCTTGCATATTCTGCAAATTACTTTGTTCGATTATTACTTCTCTCGGGAAGTGCACGGTTATTAATAAAATACAAAGAAACCAGAGGTTAGATCCACAGTCTTCGTCGACTGTGAAGCTTTCTCAGGGAGAGGTCAAAACTTGTTGCTAGCCCGTCGTATGGGACCGATGTCTGTTCATCTGGGTCCGGCCTTGTTTGTTTCTTTCTCTAGAAACATTTATCACAGCTCCTATGAGAGAGAGAGATCAGAGATGAGAGTTTGGTAGCCGTAGAATCACGCCGCAGAATTTGTTGAACATGCTGCTGACCTCAGAACGCCCAGTTGGAAGAGAAAACCTGCCTAAAAAATCGAACACGATAAAGTATCGCCCTTGGTATCGGCTATAGCTTTTAGCACGGTATTAAGGCTTAATTCTAGCACACATAACATGTTTAATTCGATATCTTTTTGACGACGCTGGAGCATAATGGATAAGGAGAGAGTGCTTTGTACCCTGCTAAAAGTATTATAAAGATTTAAGCGCTTACCAACTGTGCTAATCGCTATGGCTAATTTTCATCTTAAGAACGATGTTGTTCTTAAACAGATTAATCCGGATTTGGGGATTTGAGTTCCTGGCTTTTGATGCGCTTACAAAGACGTGCCCAGGGCTAAAGGGAACAAAGTTAGTTTATAATATTTTTCCTGGATATAAGATGTAGATGTAATTGCGCCATTACTCTCAACAGGGCCATGGATCGTATCTCCGGTGCGTTGGCCGTTGAAGTCGGCGAAGCTTCAACTTTGGATTTTTCGTAAGTGATGGTTTATGAAGAGTGCGATGTGAATCTAAGCAAGATCCCTTTTTCTTTTTCGTTTCAGTTCAGATCTTAATGAAAATGGCCCCTTCGCTTTCCATAGAGGCCATACCCTTCGGCGGCTCTTCTTCAGCTCGGCTAACATTTTCATATGATCCATGTTGTGATACTATTGAGCGATTTGCCGAATGTGTTTCAAACCCAGGCGGAATTAACTCGACGGAAGAAACTATATGAGCTGAAAGTTATATCAGTCAGAGTAACATGTTTAGTGCATATATTTAGTAATACCTAATCAATGTAGGATCGGTGGATAAAGGGTTGCTCCAGTGTTACCATACAGTATGATTGACCACCCGCCGGTTCTATGTAAATCGATTGCCTTTCCCATCATAGCTGGTCAATAAGGAACCGTGATCTAGACTCTTCATAAAATGCTCTACTCTACTAGGGTAGGCCAGGCAACGAGCACTAATAAAGACGAGAGATTTTCATCGTTCTTGGTAGCTGATTCAGATCGTCGATTATCTGAAATTGTTTGATACAAGTTTGGCCCGGAAACGACATCAAACTAAGTCGCCTTTCTCTGCATCTCATTGTCACCATCTTGGCTTGTTTCGAGCATAGTCAAGAAAGACAATCTTCTTTTTACGTAAAAAATATTGCTGTTTTTTTTATATAGCGTCCGTGACAGGTGTCTCTTAACTACCAAAAGGTATAGACAGATGCCTTCATGTCGCACAGATGCTAGCGAGCAGCCACGCGAGTTGTCGGCTATGGTCCATACGTTTCATTAAGTTATGGAACTTGTCCAAGGTCCACACAGATCCCATTAGTGCTAACACCGACGATGGGTCCCTGCAGTCTCCACGTGTAAGAGGACTGTGGAAATGGGAAAACAAGAGAGAGAGAGAGAGAGAGAGAGAGAGAGAGGATAATTTAAGATCCACAAGAAAAACGAAGAGAAAAATCATGGGGGAACATGTTGATATGAATTTAACTCCTGCACTTTCATAGCAAGTCTTACATAACAAAAGGCCTCACATAGCAAGTCTTTGACCGCTTTTATTGGCATGTTTGTCAGCCTGTGGCCAACAAGAGCAAAAGGGAGATATGAATTTCTAATTACAAGTCAGCCAGCCAGATGGTATTTTTTTCGCGTAGAAACACTATAACCCTTTATTTTTCTCTCTCGTCTGGACGATACCCAAATCGTGGGTTTCCTCTGCTTGATATTTCATTTACACTAACTCCTACTGATCGGTAAACGGAGGATTTGATGAGTTGTGAGTTGAACAGCTCTTGACGGATTGATGGCTGATGTGATTTATGAGTGTTCATCTGCGCAAATGCAGGTCTATGAGAGATGTGATGAGTTACAAATTAAATTCCACATGGCTCCATGAGGATGATGCAGTATCCATCAACAATATCTATAAAGAGGGGCTTAACAAAATCATAATACCATTTTAAATTCTTCTCTTGTCGTGGCGGCCCCTACCTCGTCGGATAATGCTTTTTAAGATACCTCCGACTTGGGCTGTTGATGGTGGTGTAAACCAGAATGTTGACAATGTATGAGGCGGCTATTGAGTGGCCTGGCCTCCAGAATGAACCCACGCGTCTGGCCTATGTGACTTCAATCTGACCCCGCCTTTCTTTGTTTTTTAG
This sequence comes from Wolffia australiana, assembly GCF_029677425.1. NCBI lineage: Eukaryota > Viridiplantae > Streptophyta > Magnoliopsida > Alismatales > Araceae > Wolffia > Wolffia australiana. The sequence continues at coordinate 18,772,011 of NC_135836.1, read as the reverse complement.
GGCAAACAGTCCCTGATTCCAAAGTATGACGTGACTGCCTGACATGGTTTGTACCCGTCGGAGAGAGGAGCATTTGTATTCTTCCACTTCCATCGTTGATTTCTTTATATTCTTTCCATCCCCTTAGGTTCTGTTGTAAGTGAAAGCCTTGTAGGAGAGTTACTGCCATTGCTTCAACCCAAGGCATGGGAGTCATCTCAAGGGATTAAGTCGTTTTTGGTGTTTAGTGAAAGACTGATTCTCATTGAATCCGTCTTCAGTCCTAATCATGATATTCTGGTATTTCCATTTCGTAAATCGTGTGCCGTTATACTGACCTTTGGCTTCCAATCATCGCACTGATATCCAGGAGACGGAATAATCCTCTAACTTCAGTCCTCAGAAGCATGATGTATGTGATGCAATATTTATCACCGTACATGATTTTGAGAATGTTTTGATGAATTACTGAGGTCTGGCGCAGGAGAGTGAATGTCACGAGGAAATAAACAATGACATATTAGGTCAAAAGTAAATAGGCCATATCGTATGGTCAGACTTCATGGAAACATTTGAGATTCATTCTACTAAATATTTGAATACTAAAGATCATAATAAGATGTATAAGCTGCTTAGAATGTTTAAATATAAAGTGTCCCAAGAAGATATATGAGAACAGGCGTATGATAGCGAATTTAGGCCTCACTATGTCACCAGGAAATATTGATGGAATACCAAAGGCAATCAACAGGCCACAGATCACAAAATATGTACCAAATCATCTGTGAGAGAATTTAATTGACCTAATGCATTGTTGACCTAGTTAACTGTCATTGTTGACCATATTTTCTGTTGGAAATATTTGACAGAGCCATTTGTTGAATTAAACAACATGGCTATTGATAGAGCAAAAATGGGTGTATTACAATGTGGCTGTTATTACTTTCACTTCTATCAAATAATATTTATGAATTTGTAATCTTACTCAAAGATGTATAGCACAAGTAAAGTCGTCTCCTCAGGGATTGGCTCTCAGAGGTAGAATTAGTGAATGAGTTAGGGAGCAGGGTTAAGAGTTTCTAAGATGTCAATACTAATAGGAAATGCCATTATTATTGTTCCGTAAAATCCAGATAGGAAAATGTGGAAGATATATCTAAAATTGGTTTAAGAAAATAGTAAGACATAGTTAAGGTGATCAGAATTAGGAAGAAACAAGGAAGATAAAGAATGTAGTTGAAGAAGTTTGAGAGCACCATAGGTGTTTGGAGAAATGATTAATAGAAAAGGTTAATTTATATATGTTTTTATAAAAGATGATTTCCACTGGAGATTTTATTCGAAGATGGAATTTTGTATTATCATAGTATTTGAGATTAGAGAATTAAGTTAGCTTTTATAGAATTTTTTGAAGTTGATTTCTGGTAGAAAATTCAGAGTAAACTTTCTGGAAAGACTATGAGTATGATGTATTGATGAAATGTCTTAAAGAGAGAAAGTAGTTATATGAAACATTTATAAGAAATGCAAAGGATTTTTTGTGTGTTTAATATCTAGGAAGTCAATAGAATGAGCTATGCAATTTTTTGTGTTTATTAGGTATTTTAACATATTTTTTACTGGATTATAAATATTTAAAAAATCGATTAGAATTTATTTTGAAAAGCGATGCTGGCTTAGTGTTTGATGAAATGCACAAGAGAAAACAAATTTTGCAAAAGCTGAAATATTCATGCCTGATTGTATTAAAATATTTACTAATTTTTTCAGCAAGTAAGTTAACTTTTTTAGCATCAAATTTTGGTTAGATGTTGACTTACCAGGATTCCTCGCCATCATTTGGGATTGTCAATGACTTCAGACCCTGTTCTCGGCCAAGTCCTCCTCCGGGTCAGTCACTGATGATGTTTCTCCTCTTCTATCACTTTCTGATAGAGATAATAAAGGGAAAATGAAAAGGAGGAGGAGTATTCTCTTTGCTTTAAATTTCAAGATTCAGATTCAAATTTGGTGGGATAGTTTTATTCAGAGCATGCATATTTGGGTTTTACTGAATAGGAGTGCTCCAAAGATGTTCCTGGTCAATGTGGGACCATTCCCTGCTGCTTCTTGGAGATGATCGGGTAGAGATTTGCCTCTTCATCACCAGAGTTCGGTCCCCAATGACGAAGACAATGACGGGGGGTAGAAAAGGTCAATCTTACCCCTCGACCGTTGGATATATGTCTTGGGGTTTCAAGGGCTATGATTAAATCACATCCGTGTACCTCCTTAAGTTCTGGTGATCTGCATCCTAGTCAGCCAAGTTCAGTCAGATTCGATCTCCACTTGGTCTTGCATGATTCGTCCACATAAGTGCTCACTACTAAGTCATCCCCTAAAATAGAGAGAAAAAAGGTATGAAAATAAATGGGAATTGAACCTGACTGTTTGCTTTTCTAAAAGAAGATCAATGGTCAATATTATAACGTTGGTTTCAAGAAAAGCCTGTTCTGGCACAGGCTTTGGGCTAAGTCAATGCAAAGCCTGACATTGGCTTTCTCTATGACTTAGTGTAGCAGCGGCCCACGGGCTTAGCTGACACGTATTATATTTTCCCTGGCCTGGCCCCCGTTCTTCTGAAACTTCTATCTATATCAATCCCATATCTAAAGATTTAGAATTCATCAATGGTATATAAATGTCAAAATCAAATCAGTTTGATTTTAAAATAAAGAGAGAAAGAATTTCCTGTGCATGCCTGTGCAAGAGACTTGTCGCGGTTCATGCTTCGGTACCCTGTCACCTGTGCTCCATAGCCGTTGGGCTATGGCTGCGGCTGTGTTTGTAGCCATGGCCCTTAGCAACAGAGTTGGGTCAGCGGTTGTGGCTATAGTTGTGGCCTGGCGGGCTCCTTCAAGGCCACAATAATTTTTTTCTTTTGCTTCTTTTTTATTTATTTCTTTTTTACATTAAAAAATTTTAGATATCATGTTTAAATCATATTCAATGTCATAAATGTGCTAAATTCATAAAAAGAGGAAAGTATACATAATATGTGAGTTGATGCATAAATGGAATTTACTCATCATATACATGAAATAGGTATGTTAATTCCATCATATAGACATCATATACCCTTAAAATTTTTAAATTTCATGCATCAAATTGAATATGTTAGCTATAAAGTCAATCATCAATTATTTATGTAAAAAACATAGTCACAACCTACTTTTTAAGATATAACGATACATCTAAATACTGCATTAAATGTATGTGGTTAATACAATTATTCCAATAATATTTCTATGTTTTGATAACTTTAACATCATAAATATATAGGAGAAAATATGATCTTAGGTGTACTTTTCAGCACAACTATTTAGACAACCGAGTATATTTATATCCTCTCATGATACCTCTGAGATAAATAATTGATGTATATTCATCTATTATAATTAGTTATAATTAATTGATAAATAGTTGATGTATAATCGATGCATAAATGAACTTTATAATTAATTATATTTATTATCATTTCATATAGATGTATATTTATCAAAATAAATATAAAATTATATTTCCTTTTTTATTCATTAATCCATTTTCCCAAATGTTAGATGTCGTGTTACTCAGTACATCTTCACAAATGTATTCCAAAATATCCTGAAATTCTTAGTGAGAAATCATAAACAACTCCTACAGTAAGATGCACATACTTTTGAGGTAGTTAAATATATCTTCAAGGAGACAAGTCAAGCATGGTCTGAGGACGCAATAATACAAGAGTTCATTCAAATATTTCAAGGAAATATGAGATCATCGATAAAATAAATTTTATCTTCATAAGAAATAACATTGATGCACACCAAAGTGCAAAAATGAAGGGGTAAGTGTATTTCTGAACCAAAGAAACAAATAGGCATCCACACATGACATCTTTTAATACTAGTTAACCTTGAGCATGTGGTCACATGAGCTATATTTTTTGGTGTTCTTTATATTAGCTATGTTCTCAATGTAGTAGATGAGATGTAACTTTTCAAAGTTTTGGATTTCTTATCTTGGTAAATGAAGCTGAACTAATTTATTTGTGTAAAAATAATACTCTGGAAGCATATTTGATATAGCTCACCATATAATTTTAATAGTCTTGGAATGTATTCAGGAATTGAATTTTTTGATCAAAAACCTATTATATGACATCCATATATTCATTCGTGTTATTTAGAAAGGTCCAAGTTCTTTTTATGTATCACGATATATCTGGTCTTTGAATGATGAATATTTAATCCATAGTAGAGATATTATTCCTTAGAGAAATAGTATTATTTTAAATTAGGATCAATTACTCCACATATGGTTCATTACTAGACGATTTAAAGCCATTTTAGATAAAATGAAGGGAAATTTTGATTTTACTATTCTCTTGCTTACGTGACTGGGATCTTTATCACATGTGTGATGCCAAAGGATATTTTTAATAGGTAAGATAACCATTGCATAACAAAACGGATGAGGCTATAATTGTAATTAAAATTATATTTTTGGTCTGAATATTCTTAGTAAAGATATTATTCTCCTATATTTTATCATTGATTTTTCTGGCGTGTTTAAAAATTGGAGGATATTTAGTAAATAAAAAGCTATATTCTACTCATCCTCCTTTTAGATATATATGAATATCCTTTGAGAATTATTTTACACAAAAATGGCACTGTTTAGAAGATATTTTTGAAAAAATATGGATTATGATTATGAGAAAAGTTTGGTAATGTGGGAGCTTTCACAAAAATTGGTAGGATATAAAACTAATTTATCTATATATTGGAAACTTGTAAAACAAATAGATTTTCTCAAGTTTCATGAAAAGCGATACTTTGAACCTTATAGTTTAAATAACCAAAACACTAGGAGGTGGATATTTAAAGTCTAATCTCCCAAACCTGAAGATAATGAACCTATATGTTACTTACAAATCCAATTATATGCATGCAATCCTACATATTTAAATGGATATTTTGGTATCATTATGTTCATATTAGATTGATTTTAATGAGAAATTGACCCATTCTGTAAAATTTGATTTTTAATTTTAATATGAGTTTTACATGATTTACAAGTCCAATAATTTAAAATTGTAAATTTAAGAGGCCCATTATTTTTTAAAAAAAACATTTGGGCTTAACTCTTCTCTTGAGTGTATTGTTTTATATTTTTAATGACTTAATTTAAAGTCAAATAAAAAAGAGAGAAAAATAAAAAAATGATTTTGATGATTTTGACTGAAATACCTTGACGTAGGACGACTATGGGATGGACGATTTAGGGCGGATGACGAGGCTATGGGTAGGAATGGGTTAAGGGATAAAACAATCCACAGAAATCACGGTCGATTCTCGGACTTAAAACCGATGAAATCTGGTGGTGCAGCTCCGACCCTTATCGAGGGCGGGAGTACTGTCTTCCCCCACCGCGACGATGCCTAAGCACCGAAATCAATACCTCGAATTCACGTCGCGAAGAAACACTCGAGAAAAGGAGAGAAGAAGAGGAAATCCAAGTCTAATTCTGACGGTGGAAACTTCCGAGAAAATACTGAGCGGAGAACACGTCGACACCACAGGGTTCAGGTATACCTCAGCACCGTGGTGCGTAGAGGCTGCAGGTAATTCTGCTCGTGGCGACGGCGGTGTGATACTGAACGCAGGCGCTCGGGCGTTGTCCGCCCTGGTTGGCGTTATGAAGCGGGACGCCGGGTCGGGCGCGACGAACTCCAGCGCGGGATGGCACGCGATGGCGTGCGGTCGCGGCGTGTGACCGCGCTGCGCGGCGGTGATGACGACGGCGGTAGCGGCGGCGGTGGTGGCGGCGGCAGCGGTGATGACGACGGCACGACGGCGGCGACGGGAAGGTTAGGGCAAGATGAGGGGTAGGGCAATCCTCCAAGAAGAGTTAGAAAGAAAACTCAATTCTTGAATTATGATTGCCTAATGAGTTCTTGAAACAAATGACCTTATATAGGCCTTGGAGGAAAGAGAAAATAACTAGAAAATAAGACACCTAAGGGAAAACGTGCATCACGTCACGCCAAAGGGCAGTTGTGGATCTGCCTTTGGCGTCGTGTCATGACGCGCGTGGAGACGTGCGCGGGTGGTGACGTGGCGGACGACGGTTGTGAGGGTTGACTTCTGTTGACTTCATCTTTGGATCCGTAACGTCTGTGTTGACCCCGACTGCCTGCGGTGACGTGTCCCGGGCTGATGCATTGGCGTCCTCGCCATCATACCTAGAGGCCAAGTCTTCTAGGGTCACCAGCGCTCAAGCTAGTCAGCGACCGGTGAGCATCGGCACACATGCATCAAGTGAGCCTATAGAGGCTTGTGTAAAATTTAAGTATCAAATAATGCAAAACCTAAGGTGTGCAGTGAAGATGGGTAATTTAATCTAGTATTCTCCTCATTCAATGTTTATACACTTGCCATAGTTATAAATTTATTTGATACGGAACAGATATCTTTCAGCTCTGCAACCAATGGGCCATGAGACTAAGAAAATAAGAAAAGAAATGACCAAAATTCTAGTCTATTCATCCTGAAGCATGTTTCATAACTGACAAATTCAATCAGTGGCCCTCTAATCTTGATCGTTGGATCTTGTTAAGGAAGATAAGATGGTCAGATATACATCTAACCATTTTCTTCTCTCTCTTTGGCTTTTGCATGCTCTCATAGGTCATGGAGGCTAACAAGGATGACTTGGACCAAGCCTATGGTGAATCAAAATGAGAGTTGCGTAGGGGGTCCTCACACACCAATTTTATTATCTTTTGACCAATAGTCAGAGTGGTGATGGGAGACCCGTCTTGGGTTTTCCTGGCTGGCTGGGGGTGGTGACAGCTCTCTAGCTGGTTGGGTAACTCAGGACATCTCAGACTCATGCCAGCAAGGAGGAAGGTGGGCAGAGATGCGCAGGAAAGCTAGGTGTCAGCAATGAAAATGTATTACACCCTTATTCTCAGTCCTGAATCAGTGTGATTCAAGTGGACTTAGTGCATTTCCCTGGTAGATTTCTACACAATATCATGTTTTGATGGTTTCGTTTACATCCAATTAATTCTGATTTGTATTTAGAATTCATTTTTTAAATAGTCTCATTGAGGCATTTTATCAAATAGTTTGTGGCTCCAAAGAATTTCACCAACTTTTTGCTTATTTTCTTTATATTATCTTATTAAAAAGGCCATAAAATATGTATTAAATAAATAAATCTATGTCAGGTTTATCTACTAATGACATCTGATCCCTTTACCCTCTATTAATGCATATTATTATCCCTTAATTACACTTATTACTCAATAGCGTATAGCTCTTCCTATCTATATAATTTCTTGAATTCTTCTAAAAACTTATAATATATTTTCTTCTTGTCTTCCTTGCTCTTAAAATCCTATTATATATATAATTTTCCTCACCCCAATAATATATGTATAGTCAATTACCCTCTTCATTGTGTTATATTTATTCACGTTCTCCTGCATCCACCTTATCTTAATATCTATCTAGACTATTAATCTTATACCTTAATTGAAAATATGAAAATAACTCTTCCAATGCTGATCTTGATATCTACCTTTATGATAACATTATAAATGAATTTCTACTATATCACTTATTCATGACCTCTAATATTTATTACAAAATATAGTATATTATCTTATAGAAGTCATAATTCTTCCATTTCCTATTTATTCCTTACTCTTATTACTTTTTTCTACTTACTACATTTCTTCCACCTTTTTATTATATATTTATTATCACTTCATTCTACTATATTACTAATTTCTCTTACTCTCATTATCCATTATTCTTCTAAATTCTATTTCAAGTATTAGATCTATATTTAAAGGTCATTCACAGCAGAGATAGCCTAACTCATCGCGATCCTCATTTTAGATAATTAAACTCTCATTTGATTTAGGGAATTAAATTTTACAACACCATTAAAATTACACTTTAATTTAACAATCTCAGGTGCCCATTTTTAGCAGAAGAGATGGCACTCATGCATAATCTTAGTTATTATACCTTCATGTGATTACCTTGACTATTATTGAATGATAAAAGATCATTTACATAGGGGTAAATTTTCCTCGTGAGGTGATGAAAAAAGTCTTTGGTATGGTGGTTTGGAATTTGAGGATTATGCCTTATGTTTTAACATTAAATTGAACATGTATTTTTTTACTAAGATTTAATATTTGGAAAGAGATAATGATTATATGATTCATATAGTGTCATATTATAGGCGACAAAGTACGGAAATAATTTTACACTGAATGAGGATCATTTTACTGTGTGCATGGATTCTGTGTACTTGCTATATTCATTAGTGGCCATTATGATTTTTAAACCTCTATGAAATATTATTAAAACTTATGTCCACATTATTCTGAATCAAATCAAATATGATCCTCAAAATGGAAGTAAAAATAATCAAATCATTGATCGATTGCAGAAGTAGATGGTCAAATCAAAAACTATAAATACAAAAAACAATTAATCACATCACATTGCACACTTGGTAATAGTATTGTTTACTTGTTTGATTGATTTCTGTCAATCTCTCTGATGCATGTCCTCTGGTCATATCCTCACACTTTACAAGTTGGATTCTAAGTGACCAGATCTATGACACCAAGGACACATTGCGAATGGACTGAAGAGTCTTGACTAAAAGAACTTATGACAATGCATGTATTATGATATGTGCAATGTGACATTTTCTTACATGTCTTATAATCCTGCTTGGACTAAATACAATAATTTTTTCACTAAAACTCCATGGCTTGCAATTTATGCAAAAAATATGTCAAAACAGTGGATTCATTAGTGGATCTAATGAAATGTTGGTTATAAAAATATTTTAATCATGATATATTATAGAGAAATGAATTACCCCATAATTTTTTTCAACTGCAGATGTGACTATGACTATTATTAGTGTTGTAACAAAAAAAATAGATTATGAATTAAGAAATAACAGATGATTACAATTAGGACTTCATCTCTTATTCAATGAATATGAAAGTTTGTGAGTTACGCTTATAGATTATAAATTCTCGTAGTAGAATCCTATTATAATTTTTTCATTATTTTGCATATCCATGGAGATAATTATTTATCTCACACATAAATAATAATTACAATGAACTTTCTTATTATATTTAAAATAATTTCCTGTTATATACATATACATATATATATATATATATATATATATATATATATTTCTTTTATCAGTTCTCCAATACATTCATCAATCAAGATAAAACTTATTTTATAACTTGAAAATATAGATTTTGTTCGAAACATCTCTAAAAATGATGTTCGGCACCAATTTGATGGATTTTTATTTTTATAAGAACTGGGTCCAAAATTTGAACCTTATGTTTTGGGTGATTTAAGGTTGTTTACAAGTTAAGCTTCATTTGATTCTTTCTTGGGGAAACACATCCATTGAGCACCAAATTTATAAACAATATTATATAGGTGATCTCCTCTTCATTTTTTCCTCTGGAGATCAACGTTTTGTTCTTGCTCAACACCAAATACAAAGAATTGGAATCCAAATAATGACATCCTAAGTATGAATTCCTCATATGTTCCATAATGTATGATACACTTTACTTTTACCTATCTCCCAGTTCTCTTCTTTCATTCTTTTTAACCCTATCTCTTCTTATATTTTGATTCAGATTTAATTTTTCTCACAATCAAGTTAATTACCAGTAAAATATGTGTAGAAATGAAGACTCTTCATTTGAAATATCATTAGAGCATATTGGATGTATTATCATTCTCTTTCATGGAACTTTAAGATACTACACAAAAAATTGCAAATGAACTATCCATATACTCAGGAGAACCTCAATAATAATCATAAATTTACTTTGTGATGAACCTTTGAGTGAGTCTCTCTTAAGTCATTCTGTAATTTTTTTAATTTTATTTCCTCCACGATTTTCCTTCCTATCCTTTCTTCGTTGTAACTTGTTTAATCTGATTCAAATGGCCTAATTTTAGAAGCTTTGGGTTTTTAAAATATTATATTTAGGTATTATGTTATAAAACTCTAAAAATGAGTCGCATAAATCTCCCAGAGATGATCTTAAGGACACAATGCTGTCCTTATAATAACTTCATCAAAACTTTGCCAAAAATCATGATTCCAAATTCTATGGATCTGGGATTTATGTTAAAATTTGTGAAATCGAAGAATTCTCAGAAAATCCTGAAAGGTTTTTCAGATGGAAAATTATGTTCATAAAATTTTGTGGTATTTTGAAAACAGGGCCAGATCTTCCTCTTTCAGCTTCAAGAACTAAAATGCTCAAGTATGTAATTTTTGAATGTAGCAAATCATTCTATGCATTAATAATGAGATGAAAATAAGACATCATAACTGCTTTATTTTTAATTTGGAATAATTTAAAATTTTCCATTCATTTAAAATTCCATTATAGGTAAAAACAATTATTCGAGTTCTACATGGGTTTACCTTAAAAAATATTCAAGTATGAATATGAAAAAAATATGCTTTATATGTAACTTCAAAATAATTTTCACATTTTATTTAATTTTCATGATCAAATATCATCATGGCAATCCATTCTAAGGCTACCCAATTTTCTCTTGTAAGAAAAACATATTGGCTTTTGTTTTAGCAGTGGTTAGATGAGTAAAAAAATGAGATTTCAAAACGAATTCTTTTTCAATTTTATGCAAAGAGTGGTGTACAGGAGTTTTTGAGAGTTCTTAGAAACTCAGTTTAAGCATTAAAATCTAGCATTGATACATGTCCAAATCTTATTATTAGGAATTAATAGCCCAACGTTATCCCGTAGTACATTAGAACCTTCATCCATCTATGGTTGCACTATTTTCACCCATGTGACCCAAATACTGCATTTTTGCCATTCTGCACCACTATATTGTTGATTTCTGTTGTTACCTGTCACTATTGACACACCAATTTTTGTATGCCTCCCATGGGTAAGCACTCAACATTCTGGAAATCTGCAAGTCAATCACTCTTTACCACTCCATTATGCATCTCTGGCATTGGCTCCCATTTTTGCGTAGCGAAATTGTTCTTTGCTGCCAAAATATCCAAGTTTTCTGATTTCCCCATGTATTATGTAATTACCCGATTGTGTTCAAGTTTTGCATCATGCTTGCCGTGAAATTTATCTTGCTAATGTGTGAGCTACTATATATCTGTACATAACATTCATATGCATATCACTGCTACTATGGGATCTGATGTTGTGACCACACAAATGCAAAGTGTTAGTGTGGCAATAGTTGCATGTAACATCCAAAACCACCACTTGACCTTTCACTACCTCCCCATTATTAGTGTTGTCGCCTCCCATAATGCTCAAAGGTAATATTCACTCCAGCTCTATTTCTGATTCACCCACCATAAGAGCAGATGGTTGCTCAACACTGAAAGTGAACGATCGCACATACTATGTGCCTACCAGTTCCACTAAATGTGTGGTCAATTATGGAAAATTTTAATAATATTTGGAAAAATAAAGGATAAATTCTTGATAAATAAATATTATTTTGTATTCCCTTCGACCAGGATTATGTCTTTGATTCTAAGAGAAAAAAAACAAATAGAAAATCAAATGAAAAATAGATGAAAAATTTTAAATCTTATGCCATGACATTTTCGCTGTTGTTACTTTGCACGCCCACGAGTGCTGCATTACTATGCACCCACCATTCACTACCACTTCCACCACCCATATTGTATAGCTAATGCTTCCACTCTTGTCTCCCAAAATGGGACACTCAAACACCTGTATCATTAGTGGTTTTCACTATCTCCACATACCCACCATGGATTTATACTACCACTGCATGCTCTCACATAAGTTAATGTTAAAGCCAACTAAATTGCTACCAAGCATGCCCAAACTATCACCAAATGAAACTCAAGAACATGAAAATGTATGATTTCTCTCTTTTTAGTCTTAGTTATATAATCAGTAATTTTTACTGGGTTGAGATAATCTGAATTAGTTTCTTAACAAAAATTAAATGACATGTAGCAGCTTACTTTAATCCTTCCTAATCCTGAATTATTTTTTCTCTAGTAAATCACTTCTCCAAATCACCTAATCCCTTTGTACTGAGTGAGAAATTTACAGTATTTTTTTGCATCAAATTAATTGCTCACAACGGCATAAAAACTCATATAATAATTTTCACAGTTCACCCCATAGAAGGTTGTCTTTTACAAATATGTAATACATGAAACTACTGGCTTGCGAAAGAATCCATAAGGAGAATACCAGAGGTAATCTCTTGCCTTTGATGCATGCCTTGATACACTACTTTGATGATATATTTTTAACTAACATTCAATGCTAATGCCAATATCATGTCCAATACTTAAGTGAACCCCAATAAAAGCACTATCCCCCACAAACATGAAAGTGTGTTGCTAATATCAATCCCAGAATCACCTTAGGCGGTCACTCTAGCACACACGATGCGTAGTACAAACGCTTGGCTCACTACAAGCAGCAGAACTTGATTCAAGTCCAGCATCCGCCCATACCCAAGGCAACTGTAGTTTTGGCCAGCCCACTGACCTTGGTCAAGTCATCAACTGCTGTATTTTTTTAATCAAGGCAGTGCCAAAACTAAATCCTAGCTAGTCATAATTAACCTCTTACGCGTGAATTTAGTACAATCAATAGCATGAATTCACAACCAACCCAAATAAAGACATCAAAGTGGCCATTGACCAAGGCCATAAATGTACCTTCATTATTATCAGAGACAGAAACATATATGCCATCAAATTATGTGCATTAAGCTTTGTTGGAATATGTCAATTTCTCCCTTTGGCTAAGTGGTGTTACAACTGTGCAAGGAGAGAGGAGTCTGATACTTGTCCTTCATGGATAATGAAGTCCAGACTCTCATGGAGGATGGGTCCTTCAGAATTAGAAGGATCTGAACCTCGATGAATAAGCTCATATGAAGAGCAGCATTCAAAGGTCAAGTGTTTATTAAAGCCTTCGACTAAACCACACCATCATGAAAATGTATCTTGACCCTGATTACAAGAAAATATGAACTATGTTGAACAAGGGAATGCACACATACATGTGGAATCCATATGCTTAAGGTTTCCAACAAAACATTAAACCATTTAAAACTCATATTTTGATCAGATTTAGAGGTCAACAACCTCATATGTTTAGCTTAAATTCTTTGACCTCAATTCCAAATACTGTTGTCACCTAATTTTTCATAAACTTAAATATTCCCCCAATTAAATGGTCTGTCTATGCCCACATTAGCATTGATTTAAGACTATCTAATATATTATTTAAAACTCTGCTAAGTACTTTTTAATCCAAGTTTATTCTGACAATTAGTTGAAGTTATCTATAAAAACAGTCCAAATTTATACTCCCACTGATTAATAATATCATGTATTTCAATGATGATTATCAAAATAAATCTGTAGTATTGAAATTAATTATATAGCAAAACATGCCTGTTAACACTGATTATAAATGTCTTTCACACATCATCATATTTCATTGATGTCATAAAAGTTGTGGTATTAGTATGAGTATTAAACTTACTATTTGGTAACCCTGATTGGTTTATTATAATCCATTTTTTTAGGTATAATTTAATTTTGAATTTTAATGAAGTGTATGAATTAGGTGATTGGAGAGAAAACTTACAAAGTGAGGAGCTTGGTGCTAGCGTACACCACGCTCGACTATTGTGCGCCACGTGCCACACTATGGTGAATCCTCCACTAACTGCACAAGTAGCTGCCACTAAATGACAATACACCTGCCACTAGTGATCCCTTTGAACTTGCATGGTGTTGCTATCTGTTATCATAGTTTCATGCAAGCCCACCAAAGTGAGCCTATATGGCCATGTACAGCTGGCCTTTAGGCTTAACGGGCCTTCAAATATAGGTTGGGCCTATACCACATGACACTCTTATGCAAGATTCATCACGGCCTTTTTTTCAGATCAAGCATTTGATCCAAGGGCTCAAACAGTAGCTATGTTTGGAAATACTACAGATAGATAAAGGGTAAATGTTAGATGGGCTGACGGGAGTACCTTATTGGGGTACTAGGCTATTAAATTAATTGGTGATGAGCAAAATGTCCTAGCCCCATCATTTGAAGAGCCACCACCATCATTATTACGCCCCATCATTATCTTCAACCCACATCTAGGATCTGAAGTTCATTTTTATTTGGATTTCATTTCTGAATTTTTCTTTAAATATTAATTGTGTATTTATTTTCTCTCTACTCCAAGGCCTCATAAATAGGTTAGTGTTGTAATAAATGCTGGGCTCTAGTGCATTGATTGAGATGAAGCTGAAATGATTCATGCAACTTAAGAAGAATAACAGAATCATCATAGACCTTTCAAAACAGATGATTAACCCACCAATACATGGATTAGATCAACAATTTCTTAGTTCCTTTAGTGAGACGTGGTACGCTATTCATGTGTCCAGATTCTAGGCATTTCAATGAGATCTGTGGCACACCAGATCTCTTCCATTGTGATGACCCCCATTATTACTCGACCATCATCATCATGCCATTTCAATCACATTGGAAGTAGTGATTCCCTGTCCCAACCCTGATCAGATGATGATATTGGGACGGATGCTGAACCATATCTCGAAAAATGAGCTTTTTGATATTCATCCATACCAATATCCTGATGCCGGATGACGACATAGGATCTCAGTTGCTACAATACCAATATCTGGTACTGTTATCCATCCCGATAGCAGCATTCTTCCTCGTCTCAAAGGTTGGATGACAAAATCGGGTATTGACATCGGATATCGATCTTTTTAATATCCAATTAATGAATTCAAAATATATATTAAATAATTTTGTATATGTTACTAAGCTATTGTGACACACATGCTTTTTCTTTGAGTATTTTATAATTTTGTTGACGGCTTCAACTTATATTTAAATTTTAATATCATACTTAGTCTGGCTTAGTACAAAGAGGGCCAGATTGCTCACACTATGAAGCACATTATAAGCACATATAACTAATAGGTTTCACATTTGGTATAGGGCATAAATCTTTTGAATAATATTTTGACCACATGTATTTATACTATTATAAACTTTTGATTTTTTTTCCATATGGGACATTATTCCTGTATTTTTAAACTGATATTCGGATATCATATTGATGGGTTCTACTTGCCTAGATATGAATGAAGGTGAGGAATCCACACAACGAAAGACACATAATGGAATCGAATGGTGATAATCTCAATTTTAGGGTTAAAATTCTTCATTGGTGATTGAGATTATTCAATAAAAATATATTTAACCGTACTTAAAAATACTTAGTTAGTGATGAGTACAGATCGTCTCCACAGGGAACGATGATTAAGGAATTACTTTCTTATACTAGTGATGATGAACGAGAGGATCGACGAAAGCAAGATTTGAGGACGTGAGCTAGTGATATCGATAAAGATACGTAATTAGAAGCTAATTTAAAGAAAAGAGTAAGTGATTGTGATGGATATGATGATGAACGATGGTATGAACGAGGATAGTGGTTAGATATGGAGTGGTACGATGGTAAGGATGGAGATGAGAGAATGGGGACATAAGTAAGTGAAGTGATAAATGAAACGTTGACAAAAAAAACTATAACTATGATAACAATGATGTTGGGAGAGAAACAACGTAAGGCGAAGACACTTTCCTTAGATCCTTATGTTCCGCTAGGATCACGGCGATTTGCAAGTGCCGGTAAGCTCCCCCCCCCCTCTTCTCTTTTGTCTCTTCCAGCACACCCAAGACACCAAGAACACTCTTGATGGATCTCAAAACTCACTCTCTTTCAATCAGCCCACAAAAGTAGGAAGCAAGTTCAAGATGATTTTTACAATGATCCAAGCCTCTATTTATAGATCAGAGGGTATGGATAGAAAGAGGTGGGGAAGATCAAAAGTTATGGCTGTTGGAAGTTGAAGCAATCATAGCCTTTAATTTCTTCTCTCTCCTCATCAATGCCATCGGTTTCGTGCATGTTAAGAAGTCAAAGCACTTGGTATTCTGTGGCTTTTCGTATTCCTTGGTTTTTCATATTTCGTAGCCTTTCGTATTCTGTGGCTTTTTGTATTCCATGGCTTTTCACATTATGTGGCTTTTTGCATCCCGTGCCACATGTATATGACAAAAGAACAAAAAAAAGAAAAAAAATTTCTTTCTCGACGCTGACGTGGCGGCGCATCAGCGCGCCACGTCACCCTATGCCCAAAAAAACCAAAATACTTAAAATTTCATATTAAATAAATTAAAAGCCAAAAAAATACGTATAAATACATATTTTGAATCAGAAAAATCATATCTTTCCAATTTTAACATCAAATAATTCGTGGAAAATCATATTCTATCTCAAAAGTTATATTATTTTAGAATATATTGTTAGAAAAATCCTAAAAAATACATAAAATTCAGAAAATTATTCAAAAAATAGATTTAATCATTTTAAGCTTGATAATTTAATGCATAAAAATATGTAAATATGATAATATAAGGCACTAGAAATGCATATTATCAAATGGCATCATTAACATGATTAAAACAAAGTACCTCGGCACGGATTGCATCCGTGATTTCTTGGGTCCCCTAGCGAGACGAGTCGAGCTGCTCAAGGATGCAGCCTCTACACATATCCACGATGTCCTTGACACGTCAGATGTCCTCCTTCTCATTAACGATCCCTGTTCATGCTCCGTCATCGTCGTTATGCCATCCTAATTGCATCGGGAGTGCAAAAGAGGTGTGGGGGAAGGGAGAAGAAGGGGAAGGGCCTTGAAAAATTCTGGCCTGGTTGAATTTTATTTTGGGCCTTTCCCTATTTATACTAAGTGGGTATTTTTTCATAAAACCCCCAAAATTTAAGTATATCTTTAGATGACCAAAAGACCATTTGTGTGTGACCCTTGAGGCCCATGTATTTGTCTAGTTAATGATTCTCAAGAAACAATGATTCTAGTTAATGACTCCAATAGCCCGATAACTTTTTATTGGCCTTAAAAATTAATTAACTATATCAACATATAGATAATTAAGATCGAATTGATTTAACCTAATCGATAGGTTGGGTTTCCAACACATGGGGTGCCAAGCTACACCTCTTGCCCTAGAAGATACAAAGGAGTGCCTATCAACTCACTCTTGGATCCTATTCGTCATCGATTACCGTGTATGTATAGTCCCTCATCCACTTGATGCTCCAAAGATGTCTTAGGTATAGTGAATTGTCAAACCCTAATCGGTCATCCGAGTTAGTACTGATGCATTTGGAAATCATCGGAGAACTCTTCTCATATATTTCTCTACATTGGCCAAGGACTTCATCACATCATCGTCCTTGAGCTATCACCTCTTATACCGAGGGTGGACAATCCCATCTTGATGACTTAATCATCTTCGTGAAATTTTTTATGCAAAAGAACTAAGACTATTTAGAATCCCATGATTAGGGACACGTAGGTCATAGTCAAAGTACAATTGTCCATCCACAATACGTCTTTGGTGTCTCAGGTCTAAGGACCACTTACACAACCATGACGTGAATCAATCTGATTGAGAGTTTGATATAATACCACTCAGGGATTCATACAGATCAATTCAATGAACTCATTCCACTAAAGAGCACTTACTATTTATCCTTACTGTCTCCACAATAATGGCTACAATATCGGCCATACTCCTCATATGAGCTAAGCTAGATAGTGTTATTTTATTCAGATATTTTGATGTCCTTATTATGTATCCTTCGAATAGGAATATTTAGAACACATGCTAAAAGACTAGTGATCTCCATTTTACGATCTCATCATAATTCACTAAGTCCGATTATGTATTCATGGACTTCATTATAAACATCACATGTGTAGTATAATGAATATGTTCTATTTATGAACATGGAACGAGACATGGAATGTGTGATTGGCTTGCCGACCACATATAGTTCCATCACAAATATCTTTATCCGTATAAAATTTCGTGGTAAGGATTTTGATATCCAATATCAGGCTATCGGATTTTGATATTTAATATCAGATTCAATATCTCGTATTGGCATCTGTCACATTTGGAGACCTGCAATATCCATCACGATATCCAATGTTGAATGGATATTCGATTTCTTTGTGATATTTGATATCTAATATCAGAAATTGTCCTGATTTCTACTTGATATCAGATATCTGATATTGGTTGTCTGATATTGGATGGGTAATCTCTAATTCGGAGTATAGTGGAACCAATGGGAGAAGGGAGAAGAAGGGTGGGCACTTTAAAAAATTATAGCTTAGGTGAATTTTTTAGAGGCTTGCATGTACTCAGTGCATCTTACGATGTCCATAAAGACCAATTGGATGTGAGCCTCTAGGCCTTTATATGATACTAGTTAATGGTCCTCATGGCCAAACAACCTTTACCACCCTACTAAATTTATTACTTAGGTCATCATATAGATTAATAATCATGGATCAATTTAGCCCAATTCATACATTGAGTTTTTAGTATGTGAGGCGGCTAGCTACATCTTGTGATCTAGAAGGTACAAAGGACTGCATTGAATCACTCATAGAACCTTTCTGTCATCAGTTACCACGTATGTGTATTGACTTATCTATTTGATGAAATTAGGATGAATTAGGTTATGAATCACTATCAAGCCCTTGTCAACTATCTAATAGTAATGATGCAATGTGAAATAATCAAAGAAATCTTCTTCAATTTTCAATAACCTTGGATAAGGACTTCAATACATTGTATTCCTTGAACTATCCCCATTTACACCAATGATGTATGATCCCATCCTGACCACCTAATAATTTTCATGAACTTATTGTTATATGAAAGCTAAGACAATTTGGAACTACATGGCTTTGAACTCATAGGTCATGGTCAAAGCACAACCACCTATTCACAAGATGTCTTTGCTGTCTCAAAATAAGGACCACATAGGTAACCATGACTCGATTGATAGTTTTGTATAATACCATTCAAGGAGTCATAGCGATGAATGTTTTGAAGGAAAGGTTGTGCTTTGCTTCCACCTATTTGGTGCCATTGCTGCAGACTGGCTTTCCTTAGAGTGATTTGATTTTGAGTATTACTCTACTCTATATACTTTGAAATTAATTGTTATTTATTGAGCTTGACATAGATGAAATAAGTGGTAAGACTTTGGAAAGAAGAAATTTTCTTGCGTGTTACACCAGAATTTCTGCTACTCCCTCCTCCTCCATGGGGAGATAGGCCCTTCGAATATTTTTTCTTTGTAGGATAACACTGGTAAAGGTGATCATCAGCCTTGACCGCCACCCACTCACCACCTAAAAGATTGCCTACCACTGACGAATTGCACAGCTGAAAATCACGGTGTGCCGCCTGCGTCCACAACACTATCACTCGTGGCATCTTTAGCGCCCTTGCAGGGTTGCTCAAACCGAGCAGACGCGCTTGAGCATGCC
The DNA here is from genome assembly GCF_029677425.1 of Wolffia australiana. Lineage (NCBI taxonomy): Eukaryota > Viridiplantae > Streptophyta > Magnoliopsida > Alismatales > Araceae > Wolffia > Wolffia australiana. The sequence continues at coordinate 18,752,439 of NC_135836.1, read as the reverse complement.
GCGACAACCTTACCTTGAGCTTGCAGAGGCGCCCCAACCAACAGAGAATCCCCTAGCTATTAACGATGACTACAACCACGTTCATCACAACCTTGCGCCGGTGCGGAGTCACCTCCGCCCCAAATCTGCTCCTGCCACTACGAGCATCTCCGAACGTGTCGTGCCACCTGCCCCAATGGTTCTCTATGACGCTGCCAACCCTACAAACTGTGTATGTCGCTGTCAAGCCTCCTGGTCTGCATTGTACTGCCCACCTCTATGACCACGCCGTTGTACGCCTTTCGCGCGGTTTCACGACCTGCTCCTATCCCTCAATCAACAGCCCCTTACGGTTGAGACCTTGATCCTTCTACTCGATCGCTCATGATCCTCCTTGGTCATTGCTGCACGCGCACAACCACCCGTTGTGTCACCTATGCTCGCGACAGCTACTACTAGGGGTCCACGGGCACTGCTATCCCTGCATGAGGCCTCCTACCACATTATCTATCGTCGATGTTCTGGCGTGTGATTTCACACCGCCAGCACTAGCTTGCAGGTCCGGCCACACGAGAGGTTGCCTAGTTGTGCCATCCTCACCGGGAGAGTCTCTCTCACCTCGAGACCACCTCGTCACTCCACGCTGGTCGTCTCTCGCCTACAACATCCAGGCTGTGCCCACAGGTCATTACATCCCTCTCCTAGTTACAGTAATATTACATTTTCTAGTGTTGTCCTTGTCTGTTTGGTTGCTTCGAGAGGTTTATATTTGTTATAGAACTAGCTCTCATACTCTGTTAGGACTTTTCTTTGACGGTGTCGGACTTGTATCGTTCGCATCGACGAACGTGGACACTCATGGATGGTGATCGTCTCCCACTCCGTCGGCCTTCGAGTGAGTCACTTGGGTCATTGGGAGCTTATTCATGACACAACCCCTCATGTCGACTACCTGTACCATCTACCTAGATCTGTCAGTGTCCCTCATACTTCTCACTAGATTTAAACTTCCGCATCGTTTATTCCGTGGCATCTCACATTCTCGTTTGTCCCATGTGGTGTAACATGATCTGTTCGATTCTGGCACCTCGTGTTACGTCATGTACTACTCCCATTATTTATGATATTTGGCAAGATCACTTGAACATGGAACTTTGACAAGGGAACAAGTAAAAAAGTTAAGAATAGATTGACTATAGGTAAATCATTCACCCACCCTTATTTAATTGGAGTCTTATTTTTTGTCTGATTGAGATAGCTGCCCAATTCTCTAGTGAAGAAGGAAAATAAAAACACGTCAAAAATTTTATCTCAGTTTGTTTGAAATTTTTATATAGTACTTTTGCTTTCATATCATGATTAATAGCATTGCACATATAAAAAATTTTGTGTGTTCTTCAGCACTTCCTTTCAATTTAAAGTTTATATGTTGAATATATACATTGTCTCTATTGTGGTTGTGGTTGTGGTTGTAATATATAAATTGTCTTCATCTTTTATCAAAATCCTTTACAGAACCCGAGGTGTATTTTCTTGGAGGGAATAGTTTACACTTCTACTAGAAGGTAACTGAATCAATAAAATATCATACTTAATTAGTTGGTGGAGGAACACAGTTGTATATGAGGGTTGGTAGCATATGAATGGATGGAGATCACTATCCACTGGCAGATCCATTTGACTTTTGGACAAAGGACACAGATTCAGCAACATTGGGTTGATTCATCATTGGTTCAAGAAAACAAAGGAATGAGGGAATGAGGTTGAGGGATCATTCAACCCCTCTTTAGTATAGGTCTAGCACCACAGTTCGTGCACCAATTGGTGAAGGGATTAAACTTTAGGACAGACTCTCATACTGTTATCCTACTACCTTTCTTCTAAGGGAAAACAACAGAAGACCATTACAGGTTGATAGAAGATAACTCTAGAGTATGTGAGATAAACAACTATCAACATGTTCAACAAGAGATACTCGAGAGGAGACAATTTCCACTCACTTTAAGAGATAAAGAAAAAGAGTCGTTTAGGAATTTACCCTTGGAGTTGAACTCTTGGGTTGAAATAGAGCAGGCCTTTCTGAAGAAATTCTACCCTATTGGAAAGATGAAGATGATCAGAGAAGCTAATAGAGAATTTCATTAAGAAATAGGGGAATCATTGAATGAAGCGTGGGTACGTTTGAGGGAGTGCACTACGACTTGCCCTCATCATGGTGTACTAGAGCATGATATCTTGCAAATCCTCTATGGTCTGAGTCGCCATGATAGAATGATGGTTTATGCAGTAAATGGAGGTGTGTTTATGAGCAAATATGATAATGAAACCTTGGAGCTTATAGAACTAGTAGCAGAAAATGGAGACCATCACACTACATGGCAACTACCCTTAGAAGAGGTGGCATCACATATGCACACCAACATGATGATGGACAATATAGATAAGTTAGTGGAGTCTTAAAAGGCATTGGTGGAAAGATTAACACCAACTGGCATTTCTTAGGGACCGGTAGGGCAAACTAATCCAGAGATAGCGCTTCTTTACACGGTCAATGCAAACATAGAGCATGAGGAATATGACGCTCGAGCTGGAAAAGACATGATGGTGACACATGATCAAAACCGTTATAATCAATAGACCTCCTTATACTGACAACAACTATAGCGATATTTCCCAAGGTAGTAACCACCGAAACCACCCCAGCACTAGTTATTCACTTGGACCTAGGAGGGGACTGATAAGTCTAATTTTGGTGTGATTAAATGAAAGGTTAAATGTGTCGTTTGGATTTAAGCTTATATAATAAATTTATAAATTTCCCTTTTTCAAAATATAGAGAGTATAGGATGAGAAAGGGGTCAAAGCACAAGGAGGCCCTTCTCAAGAATTTTTATCGTATTTTTTATGAATTAATTCAAGAATGAATTAATTTTTGTACTTAATGGGCCTTAGTTATGTTTAATTTTGTTTTGTAATAATTCAAAAGTAAGTATAATCTTCGTAATGTTCTTAATATTTCCTTTCAGAACACTCTAAGAGGATAATTCTGATTCTTAGGTCAGAGTAATTTGGATTACCAAGATTCAAATCAAGATGATTTGTCAGAATAATTTTTTATGTATTAAAATTGGTAATTAATAAGAGAGAAATGGATTTTGAAATTGGGCTTGAAGAGCGACTAATTTTTTGATGAAATTTTGGATTTAGGTATCTTAGATGTGGAGTTGAATTTTCCAACGATTAATTTTTAAATCTATAGAGATAAAGCAGGTGAGATAACCTAGAGAGAGAAAGTGGAAAGTATTGGAGGAAATGAATTATAGATGAAGTTTGACACTACTCTCGGGATCTAATTTGGGCACAATCCGACGTCTAGATCTCAAGATATCGTCGATTTACTGGTGATTAATCCAAGCCATTAGATCTTTTTATCTCTCCTCCACGCAGGTAAAAATGCATATTTCTGATTCGCTGACGTTGTTTCCTTGTTATCCCTGCCCTCGGATCATGCACTGCCACGTCTTTATGCGCTGAAAAATGACTCAATCATTACCATTGAGAGAGAGAGAAAATATACATTTTGAACGAGTAGGAGAGCGCCACGTCACCTGAGTCAGCTTCTCGTTTTAATAAAAAAATAAAAAGTGGTACCTTTCTCGTTTAAATAAATGCACGCACTTATCATTTTGCCATGTGCATTTATTGCACGAAAAAGGCTAACAAGAAAGAACAAACTTATATTTCTCCTCGAGCTGCCCACGCCAGGTAATCGTCGAAATGATGATTCACTAATTATGGCATCAAGCATTGTGATGCCATAATTTTCATATGATTTTCAGGAGAATGACATGGAAACCATGAAAAATATTAAAAAAAAAAATTTTAATGGCAAATAAAGCTTGAAATATATTCTGTTAATTCTAAAAAATATTTCTTGGCTATATAATGGTCAGAAAATTATAAAAATATATCAGAAAATTAAAAAAAGCATTAACTACCTTTGGCCAAGTATTTTATGCCCTGCAAAAAATGAATCTTCAGTGCACTGAGGTCAAATGTCATGTAAAAAATACTAAAAAATTAAAAACAATCATGAAACTGTAGTGCAATCTATTTATGTCCATTTAAGTATGATAAGATACAATTATAGCCAATACAACACATATATGTATGTAATAATCATCATTTTTATATTATAAATTGCAAGTTATCATGCCCCCACTTAAATCATTTATAGTCCCTTAGCAATGTTTCATTGTTCCCTTTAGGTTACCTCTTAATCCATTAATCCTTTTCATTTGCATGAAGTGTTAAAAATATCAATAACATGCTTGAAAGAAAGTCTCCTTGAGAATTCGGATTCCACCTTGTTAGGAATGTAGGTGCCATCCCTCTTGGTTTGGGTAGAGCTAATGAAGTGAGATAGAAAGATGTACTTCTCTCCAGATTTGACACTATGATCTAAAAGTTCCTCACTGCACTCTTTATGTGGTGGGCCTCTCGCCTCTCATATTAAGGTCACTCTCTTCTGGGTAGTGGATACCCAATGTTAAAATTCTCCCACTTACCTCCCTCCCACTTTTATGATAAAAGCTAGACATTCTTCACTTCCCATTTATGCACAGAATATAAAAGTTCTGTAATAATGAGATGTGTGTAATCAGAAAGGATGGTGTGGGTAAGAGAATAAAAGAGAAAAAGAATACGTAAAGGAAGGGAAATGAAGTTGGTTTGTGTGGTTTAATAATGGTCATATCATTTCAGGTTCCCTTCTCCCAAGACTTCGACAAATGAGATAGGCATAGAATGAAAATTAATGGTGTATGATGCCCTCGCCAGATTCAATAAACAATAGCTTATGGGCAGAATGATACACTAAGATGCTTATCACAAGACAATCCCCTTATTTATTTATTTTTATTCCTCGGGTTTTGGTTGAAGTTGAGGACCCTTTTGCTTTCTCTTTTTTTTTCGGGTTAAAGAACATAAAAAGGACTTGTATATAAAAATAGGGTGATCATCAAATCTAATAAGGGCATTATTTAAAATCAAGGGAGAGAAGATAAGGTATTAAGACGTTGAAGAGCAAAATTAGACAGAGGTGATGACAGAGATGGGATATAATCATGATTCCGTAGAAAGGGAGATAGAATGTCTTAGGAGATGGCTACCATCCATGAAAGGTTGTGGGCTAGAGAAAGGTTCATGAAAATGGAATGGCAAGTGTATGGCAAATGGAGTGACAAGTGGGATGTTGTATATCAAGTGTATGGAGATTCAAGGAGAGGGAAATTCTGTGCTTTAAGACTTGGAGAAATGTCTATCTTCCACCCTAGAGTAGGATTCACTTAATGAGGGAATAAAACATTCAAGTAGGATCGACTCGATGACATAGTGGCGCAGTGGGAGTCCTCAAATTACTCAACTCTCCACCTTTTTGAGATCATAGTGCTTCAATCCTCTGATTTTCCTAACCCCAACACACACACTAGATACCCTGGCCATTTGGAAATTGACTCCCACGTGATCCAAAATCATGGTTTGTTTCATCTTTGCATGGCTATGATGCGCTTTGAAGCCAAATTCCCCTAAAATATAATTCAGATTAATGGATGAAGATGATCTCCTATAGTTGGGTTTTGGTTTGTAAATAGAATTTATGAGGCAAAGCCCCTAATGCTTAGATTGTGACATGATGATTCAAAATTTATTGTGATTCTAAAAACAAAGTTCCCTCCCACACTAAAACATGTTCTCGACGTGTATATAGGAAGATAAACAAAATTCAAAGGTCCAGAATTGCAAACCCGAGCAGGCGTGATCCTTGATTTTTGCAAAGCTTACTAATGTTGATCTGAAATCCCATCATTTGCCGTAGTTATCAGAGAATTGTGTTTCTTCTTGTTTATTTCTGGAAATGAAAACCGAAAGTAAAAAAAACAAAATACCAGGCTAGGGAAATTGATTAGTTTTAATTATTTACGAAGGTAAAGTGCAATCAAACAAAAAATACAATTAAAGAAAAAACTAATGGTGAGGTTGACAAATGAGACTATTTAGGGTCATATGAATGGCTCTATCATGAAATTGGAATCCATAATTCTTTATTCCATATTGTTTTAAAGAGTTCTAAGATGTATTTGCGAATCCATACTCTTCGCTCCTGATTGTGGGTTGAAATAACCTTCGTCCTCGTCGACATATATCGCATAGGAATCCATCTCTTAAGCTCATACATCTTCTGATCCCCTAAATACTCTTTTAAACTTTCCTTCCATTTATAGACCTATTTTACTTGTTTGTTAGGGAGGTTATGGATATTGCGTCAAGCTCTTTAGTCAATTATTTATTCTCCATATTTAACTTTTCCATCCTTTCATGCATCTCACTCTTTTGATCATTTAATTTCTTGATATCATTTCTCAAGTGGAGGTTAACTATTTTTAAAGCAAAAAATCCACTTGAGATGATATGCAAGATGGTTTACAAAAGTTTTGAGGTAGTGGACTAATGGATGGTAATGATGAATCATTTGTTGTAGGGATAGAACTAGATTGAGAAGATAAATCATCTATCTCAGTCTTTTCCTTAGAATTTTTTCAATTTTGTTAAAACTTCTGCTATCAGAAATATTAAAACTAAGGGACACAGTCATCTTCTTTTCTAAGGATTTTCTCTCCTTCCTCAAAAACTAAGGGTATTTTCTTTGACTTTCCCTCAAGGATCACATGATCAGATCTGAATCGACATCCCTTGATATCAATGCAAGTATTGGAAAGTTTCCCTCTAGAGGCTATTTGGACTCCATCATTAAAAAAAACAACATCAGATGAGGACATTACCTTTCCTATAGAGTGCCTCTGAAACATGGAAGAAGGCATGATATTAAAATTCAAACCATGATCTATAACTACTAGGGAACGACAATTCTCATCCGTCACGTCACACGTCACCATGACGGAAACATGGCGGATGATGTGATGGTGACGGTGACAGAATGCAGGGGTAGTGACGGTGACGGTGACGCGTGATGAGGCGTACATGACGATGATGTGACGGTGACCGGATACCCTGAACGCTTGACGTGATGAAATGTCCGTCACGGATGATGGCCGTGACATTGTTTTTATGCATTTTAATTTATTGACAGAAAAGATAAAAAATGTATTGGTTTTATTAAATACATTTCAGTAATTAATTTTTTTCCAGGAAATGTGTATAAATAATTTATTAATTAATTTCTTGATGAAGAAATTAAGGATTTAGTGACACATTTTTTAATAGAATCAAATAATTTGTTTACGAATGAATAATTCATAATTAGATTTTAATAATGAAATTTACGAGTTTAATAATTTAATAAATTAATATATTGATGAAAAAATTAAGGATTTAATGACTTATGTTTTAATATGTTGTGATAATTAAATTATTGATGTAAACTTGGGAATATAAATAATTTAAAAATTAAATATTTAGTGAGGTTTTTCTTGAAAACAATTTAATACTTTAGTGAGGATAAATCATAACGGGTACAGATCAACACATAATCTTTCAAAGTGTCTTGAAGAGATTCAGTATGAGCATCCAAAAATGGGAAATCAATTCAGTTCTGGTGATGGTTTTGCCTTCTGATTCATTAATAATTATTTAAAATAGTTAATCAAATAGGGAAAGCATTTATCAAAGAAACTAGTAATGTAGAAAATCAAAAAGTAAAGGGGGATTTCCCATAAAATTTCCCAGTTTTCTCGGGGGAGAACAGCAAGAAAACCCAGACCAAATCCATAAATCACGACGGTTACAGATCAACATGGAATATTTCAAAGTTTCTTGAAGGGATTCTGCATGAGCTGCCAAAAAGTAGAAAATTAATTTAATACTGGTGATGGTTTTGTATTCTGATCGATCAGATTTTATTTATGATAGTTCATCACAGAAAATACTGGGAATATTTAAATACTAATTCAAAAAAGAAACAAAGATGAAATTTTTGAGAAAATGGAGGTGGTGGAAAAAACAAAAAAGGGGTATTTCCCACAAATTTTCAGAGTGTTCATCGGAGAGAATATCGAGAATAGAAAATTCAATTCAGCTCTAGACCAGGAGGATTTTTTAGCCTCTGTCGCCTTTTACTCTTCTTGTTTTTTCTTCAATTATGGCGGCTGCCTAGGGACGATGCTCTTCTTCCACTTCTTGTCCAGTTTTCTTGAAAGTCTTTTATTAATTCCCTCCTCAATCTCCCTCTCCCTCTATATCGCCAGCATTCTGGCTATCTGAAAAGAGAAATTCAACTCCAGTGAAGCAAAATATAATTCAGAAAATATTAAAAATCTAAAAATAACCAAATGCCCATCATTCTGAGTTTTTTTCTGAAAATAGAGACGAATTGTGATGATATTTTTTTAGCAAGCCGATGGAATTGTGACTACGCAAGTCCAATTTAGGATTTGAAATCAAAAGTGGTTGTTTCGGATTAAACGGTGTCCTTGTGAAGTGATTTTCAAGAAAATAAATGAAATTATAAGGAAGATTAATCTTAGAGTGGATGGTGCTCATCTGATGAAGTAACAAGGGTGCAGGGCACTTCAGATTTTTATAGTTCTTTTATCGTCATATTTTGATTAAGCCTATATCAATGGCCATCTATAAATAGCAACGGATAAACAAGTTTCTAGACAATTCTCCGCCAGTAGTGTATCCTGGTCAACACAGTTCCTCACAAACTGAATGAAGTTACAGAAATATGAATACTAGAATACAAGATTTTAACCCCATCTTGAAAGAAAGAATTCTAACATAAGAGAACTAACTGACTTCTCAATCTCAAGACAGAAAGAACTCGCAATCAATCAGGATTTCAGCTAAAAAATTACACCAACATATAGCTCTCCAAACTCTCTTCAGGCATCAATAACGAAGTTTAAGAATTTTTCACGGCAGACTGATTAGATTTCGGCGTACCCGGATAAAATCCTTCCACCGGGACTTCCAGAGAAAACTCAAAAAAAAACAATCAAAGCCCACGCATCCAAGAAGTGACTAATTTGAGATAGGGAGATAGAGAAATAGGAAGAGCAGAGAGTGATCAAGAAATAGAAAGATAGAGATAGAGATGCAATGATAATTTCTTTAGTGAAGAATACGAAAGAAGGTACCTGCGCTTGGATTAGTACAAAAGACATCGGTCAGGGAAGAAGAATGGAAGAGACAATTTTCCCAACAGAGATCACCATAGCTGCAAAAAAATTCTCCAATAAAATTACCTTAGAAGATTGAACGGATAGAAGTAAATTAAGAGTAATGACCCACACTAGTCGTCGCCATCAGAAAAGTCATTTGCACTGTCTCCATCACGCAGTTGAGCATTCTCCGCACGTAACCAACACTTGATTGTGACCAGGAGCTCGATGCTTTCATCAATTAGACGTGCCCGCTTGAAAGTAACCATTGCACGTCCAGCGGAGAATAAACGTTCGACTGGGGCACTAGTTGCACATACTAAGAGAAACTCTTGCGCAAGGGTAGAAAGTCACGGGTAAGTTTGTAGGCCTATGCGTGCCCACCATCCCAGTGTTGTCTCATTGTCGTTCCTCTCCGTTGATTGTAGATACGCCTTCAATTCCTCGACTAGAGTTGGTGCTCGTTGTTCCTTCTCCCTAGCTGGCACTATGCCATCAATGAGTTTTGTGAGCCAGTCCTCATCCTCGGGGTCATTACCAATTATGTCTTGCTCACCATGTTGGGGCATAAGTTGGCATACAAATGCCAATGCATTCTGAATGCCACTAGGGTCGAGTGATGCTCCCTTGTTGAAAGGGTCAAGAATTGTTGTTGTTGTTGTCGCTCAGTTTTTCAAAATCATCTTCTCATACTTCAACATCTTACCCTTCATGCTCTCACAAGCTTTGTGGATGGATGTAATTTGAGCAGCGGTCATCATTCTACCCGATGTGAATATTCTAGACATATCAAACTTCCACGAATCTCACTGTCTTCGAGCCACTAACATAGTTTATCATCCTATAAAATGGCCTTGGAATGTCACAGAAGTCTGCCAACATTTCCCACTCTTCATGTGAGATTCTCATGTCCTTATCTATCACCCCCAAGATTTATAAAGCCATAAAATCTATGACTTCTCGCTTCTCCAACGCAGCATGCAAGATATCATGCATATTGTTCCACTGCGTTGGGCAGTCTAATGGGATTTGGTTGTGATTCTTTTGCTTGTCTTTGCACGTCTTTACGTACTGTTGTCGTTGTTGTGTCGATGGTCGGATGCTTGCCACTAAGTGCCTAAGATGGGCAATCGTGTCCCCTAGGACGAGGCTACTATCGTGAATGACCATTTCTGCATGACTTGCTGCAGCCTCTCGCATGGTGTCCAAATCGTCTATATCAGCATCGTAATCAGGATCATATGTTGCATTCATTGTCTTGTTGTCATGAGTCTTAGGAGGACGTGTGTTCAGCGATACACGTTATGATTGCAATGCTGCCTGGACCATGATGTTCAGCACATGGTCAGCACCGGGGACGTGTCGATCCTCTGTGAAATGGTCATTAATCAGCTTGAGTTCCTTTGCGAGCAGTGCTATCATCCACGCATTACTTCATGTATTGTCCGTAGTGATAGATCCAATCTACATGCTCAAAATGTTAGTTTTGTAGTAAGGTAGTACGACGAAAAATCAAGCCAGACGGGATGTTGCCGACCTTCATCTTCAACCCAAAGTCCTCCAATGCTTGGATCACTACTGCACTCATATTCTTGTTTACCCACTAACTCGCGTATAGCAAGTACACATTTGCATTGTTCTCACCGGTTGTTCACCCAATGCACCGTGATGCCGAGAAGACCACACAAATTCTTGGTGGTCCACGCATCCACTGTCAGTGAGATCCGGGGGACATTTGCCATTAACTCTACAAGCCTCATCTTCATGGTCCCGTATAGCTTATGCGTCGCAGCCCTTATTGCCTTCAAACCTGGAGGGTCAACTGTCATCTCCTGGTGTACTTCCACATAATCTTAAACCCCACATTATCCACTATGGCCCATGGGGAGTCCGTGATGCAAACAAACGGTCCTATGATCTCCTTTGTCTTCTCTAGTGTCTTCTTGACGGCACCACTCTGCCCATACGCCTCAGTTATTGTCTGTTGATCGAGATTAGTGCCCTTCAACTCGTGGTATAGTCTGGTATGACTAAACTCCAAGTGCCTCCAGAAAAATTTTAGACCCATCTTGCCACTTCAAGCTATTCCGCAATGGGTCAACTTTTTGGTCACACATAATTGGCACGCCCATACGCCTGACCCAACCTCTGTGAAGTATCGCAATATTTCAGCCTTCCCTTTGCGTTCGGGATGTATTGAACTTCCTCCTCTTTTGACTCTACTGCAAAGTCAACACACCCGTTGCCAATTGGAGTTTCCAATGGCGACAGTGTCGTAGAGAATAGGTGGAAATTTTCGTTTAGTCAAATTCAAAAATAAACTCATTCAATGGATAAACTCCATGAAATTAACAATAAGATACTATGAACATTAGAGACAACATGTGCAACAATTCGAGCTACGTCACCATCGCATGAGCACAATTCTTTATGAGATTAGGCACAAATATTTTTAAATATTTTGATAGCATAACCATCACTAGATATATGATATATGATAGCATAACCATCACTCTAATCTCAAAAGGAATCACAAAAATGCAAATGTGTATATAATCACTGGTTACATATCACAAAATAGACAGCATAAGTGTGGAGCTATGTGTAAAATTATTGCCTTCAACTGTACCTCATTTAAGGAGCACCCAAATTTTGACATTAAAACTGTCGCAGTATGAACGGCCTATTCTCCATCTCAAATGTCAGAATTTTCTGTAGAGAATTTGACATAGGGAGAAAGAGAAATAGGGATAGCAGAGAGGGATGGAGATAAGGAGATGGATAATTGAGATAGGGAGATAGATAAATAGGGAGATCAGAGAGGGATCAAGAAATAGAAAGATTGAGATTTTGAGACAGGGAGAAAGAGAAATAGGAAGAGCAGAGAGTGATCGAGAAATAGAAAGCTAGAGATTTTGAGATAGAGAGATTGATAAATAGGGATATCAGAGAGGGATGGAGATAGGGAGATGGAGAATTTGAGATAGGGAGATAGATAAATAGGGAGAGCAAAGAGGGATGTAGAAATAGAAAGATAGAGAATTTGAGATAGGGAGATCAGAGAGGGATCGACAAATAGAAAGATAGAGATTTTGAAATAGGTAGAAAGAGAAATCAGGAGAGCAGAGAGGGATGGACATAGGGAGATGGAGAATTTGAGATAGGGAGATAGATAAATAGGGAGATCAGAGAGGGATCGTGAAATACAAAGATAGAGATTTTGAGATAGGGAGAAAGAGAAATAGGGAGAGCAGAGAGGGATGGAGATAGGGAAATGAAGTGATTGAGATAAGGAGATAGAGATAGGGAAATAGGAAGAGCAGAGAATGATCAAGAAATAGAAAGATAGAGATAGAGATGCAATGATCATTTCTTCAGTGAAGAGTACGATCATATATACCATGGAAGAAGATCAACGTCAAGGAATAAGATCGGATATAGCATGGGGAAAAAAATTGCACAACTCACCGCAAGAGAGTGAGGATGAAGATCAACGTGAAAGGGAAATTTCCAGAGTTCTTCACGAATTGCCAGTGAAATAGGAGAGGAACGGGTCTTCTTCCGTCTTCAACTTTGACTTCGACTTCGACTTCAACGGTCAAAGATCGACCTAACGGGGCTCTGACTCAAAGAATTAGAAGTTGCGTTATTAGGTTTCTTAACATAGTAAAATAAATAATAATACTTCCATCACCGGTGATGGTGATGGTGTCACGGTGACGGTGACGTGATGGAACGAGAAAAGAGGGACGCGTGATGAGTACGTGACGGATTTTTTTAGAATCCCCAGACATGTGACGAGACTATAACATGACTAACATGTTGATAAGCTCAAATTATGGGTATTTTTACTGGTTATTGACTGGTCAATCGTGTGAGGATTTGAGCTTATGCAACAATATTTTTTTAACCTCACAGCCTTAGGGCGAGTAAGGTGTTGATCCACAGGGAGCAGATAAAACAACAGTAGTTCCTTTTCAATGCAGTTTAATTTATCAGATTTCTGTATCAATCCTAACAATCAGAGAAATTATCTTCAGTAGAATTCAGGGAATTTCTTCAGGAGAGATATGTAAAGTAATTTCTCAGTAGACTAATGAACTCTGTTTCAGGATTGGCTTAAGGGAGCTAACACCTAAAGGGTGTTTCTTCCTTCACAAGCTTAAGCCTGTGGTTTTGGCAAACTACCAAACACCCTGCGCGCGTGCACACGGGGTCAACCTGCGCGCGGCGTTGGCGGCGCGCGGGCGTGGCCTGCGCGCGGCAAATGCTGCGCGGTGTTGGCTGTCTTGCGAAATTGCTGCGCGTGTTGGCCTGCGCGACGGCAATTGCTGCGCTGCTGTGCTGCGCTCTGCTGCTGCGCCCGGCCTGGCTGCGCGCGCTTGGCTGCACACGGCCTTGCGGCGCGGCCTTGCTGCGTTGTGCGGCGCTGTGCTGCGCTTCGCGCGGCTTTGGCTGCGCGCGGCTGTGCTGCGCGCGGCCTTGCTGCACGGCTTGGCTGCGCGCTGATGTGCTGCGCCCGGCCTGGCTGCGCGGCTTGGCTGGGCGTGGCGTTGCTGCACACGGTTGTGCGGTGTGCAGCTAGGCTGCACAAAGCTGCGGTTGAAGGGGCAAAACTTGAACTGGGTGTGATGAATGGATAGTCGATTTGAAGAGAAACAAAGAGAGAATGGAATTGAACAAACTATAAACTTGAAATCAAACCAAAACGAGGAACAATTTCAGTTGGAATTGTTGGAAGATCACTGGTGAGAATCTTCCAACCCAACCTAGATTGTCTAATAGAGAGAGAATTACACAGTTTCTGAAACTTGGGAAATCGCTCCAACCTTGTGTCACGATCCTTGCGGCGAGGTGGAGGTCGTCTAGCCCAAGCTACTCCTCAGCTTGCTCCTTCTCTCTAGCTCCAATGCTCATCAGCTCTTGGAGGGTGCAGAACTCTTCTTCTCCAAGCCCTAGCCTGTTCAGGTGGAAATTTTGGACAACCTCAAAATGAACTCTCAAGAGAGTATTTATAGGTTTCTCTTAACACATGCCCCGGGGGCATTTTCGGAATTTTCTTCTTCTTGAATTTTCGCCAACTCCTCTTGATTCTTGTCGTCCTCCTTTGGTTGTCTTAACCTGTTTCTGAACTTACTAACCAAAAAATGTCAAATATAATCCACTTGATTCGAAGAATCAAGTGGGGTTAGTAATTTTATAAAATAATGCGTATGTATGACAACTCACATGAATTAACTAAATATTCTTGATGCTTTGATACTTAAAAGTCTAAATATTTGATGACTTATTGAGAGTCATCACATGTCGTCAGTTCATCGTTCGTCACATGTCATCATCCGTCTCGTTATGTCCTAGGTGTCACATCCCAGATGTGTCATTCCCTAATAACTACATTCTTAAATTTTGTTCCCCCAATTTCACATATAATTTTAAACTCTCTTTGTTTCAATGTCTTCTTTGTTGGGTTCTAGAAGCCATGACATGGATCAAGAAATCAAAACATTCCGCCGTAGAAGACTTTAACGAAATCAAAACGGCATAGATAAAACCATGAAACAAAGTACATTTACATAGATTGCATCCGTGATTTCTTGGATCCTAGAGCGAGCCAAGTCGAGATACTCAAATGTGCAACCTCTAGATGTATCCACGTGATCATCGACACATCGTATCTCATCCTTCTCATTGACAAGCCCCGTTCTATCTCCATAGTCATCGTAACGTCGTCTCGATCACATCGGGGATGGACAGGTAGTGTGGGGAGAAAGGAGAAGAAGGGGAAAGGCCCCTAAACAATTATGGCATGGGTGAATTTTTTTGAGGGTCTTCCCCTATTTATATTAAGTGGATATTTCTCACAAAAACCCTACAGGCGACGCCACGAGCGGCGGTGCAGGCGGCGACGCAAGCGGTGGCGCGGGTGGCGGCTCGGCGAGGCGGCGCTAGTGGTGGCACGGTAAGGTGGCGCAGTGAGACGGTGCAGCGGCGGCATGGGCGGCGACGCAGCGATACGGCGTGGTTGGCAGTGCGGCGAGACGGCGCGGCAGCGACGCGGCAATGGCATGGGCAGCGGTGCAGGTGGTGGCACAACATGGAGAGTAGCATGGGCGAGGCAGTGTGGGTTGAGGGGTGCAGCTAGAGGCAGCGGCTATGAATGGCCATTGCCAAAGATTGAGGGAGAGGGAAATGCCGACTAGAGGCGGGGGCAGGGAGAAGAGGAGGAGAAAGGCGGTGGTCTGACGGCGCGGGCGGCGCACGAGGCGGTGCGACGATGGCGGAGTCCAGCAGAACGTGGCGGCAAGACAAGGCTTGAAATTTGCGTGGAGAAGACGCGGACGGCGAGCCCACGGTGATTTGATGGCAGTGTCCAGTAGAAGGTGGCAGCCGCGGCAAGCTCGCGGCGGTGGCGATCTGCGGTCGGCGACTGCGATCAGTCAGTTGTAGTGGCGGCATGCAGTCGGTGGCCATGGCCTATAGGCTGCGGCGGCCGCGTCCCTAGTACGGAGACGACCTCTCGATGGTGGAGGCGAACCCATGGCGACGACGGTCGGACGGCGGCGCTTTCCCCTTTCTTCCCCTTTTCACCTTCTTCTTCTTCTCCTCCTTCCTCTTCTTCTTCTCCCTCTCTCTCTTGAATGTGGATTGGTGGGTCCCCTTTTCAAAAATAGAACTTGACTATGAAACTTTGACCAAATTGATAGCATTACCACTACGTCCCTTATATAAGGATGTTAATGGGCCTCTCGAAAGAGGCTCAACAAGGGGGGCCCATTAGACACAGGGCCCCCCTTAAAACCCAAAAAAAAAAAAAAGGAAAAAAAACATAGACGAAAATAAAAAGAGGGGGTTGAAATGAAGGGCCTTGCAGATGGATATGGCCCAAAACATGTTGAAACTTACGAGCATGGGCATGTCTACGCCTTCGCCTTAGTGTGCCAATCTGGCGGGGTTCGAGCCAGCAGTTGTCGCCAGTGACGGCGTGGGCTTTGGCATCTTTCTTGATGGAGGGGAATCTGCTGCTCCAACAACATATAGATTAATAAATGTCGGATAGATTTAACCCAATCGATAGATTTAGTCTCCAACACATGGGGTGCCAAGTTGATGTATAGACTCATGGAACTTGTTTGTCATCGGTTACCATGTACCTAAAAACCTGCATCCACATGACGCTCCTTGGATGACTTAGGGTATGGTCAACTATCAAACCCTAATCGGTCATCCGAGTTAGTATTGATGCATTCGAAAATCATCGGAGAACTCTTCTCCGATATTTCACTACCTTGGCCAAGGACTTCATCGCATCGTCATCGTTGAGCCTTTACCTCTTATACCAAGGGTGGAAGATCCCATTTTGACCACTCAATCGTCTTCCTAAACTTCTTGATGTACCCAAATTGATGGAACACAAACAATGCCGGGATTGAACAGCTCGTGTTACACCACAAGGAGGGGAGGGCAGTCATGTTATGTAGTGGAGACTACTTAGGTGGATTAGTGCAAGTGATGATGCAATGATGAATTTAATGAGAAGTAAGTCACCCGACGTCAACGGACACCAACAAACACTAAGTCACTGTAAGTAAGACCTGGGAATGTCACAAGGCTCCTGATGATCCGGATGTCGGGTCGAAGACCAACGGTGTGAGCTCAGCTATTGTCCCTAATGTTCACACCCTCGACGGTCCCAACCAAATATATGCATAGATTGAAATCCTAACCCTTCGTAATGAGAATCCTATCTATAACTAATCTAACCTCGACAGTGGACAAAACGTTCAGAGGCACTCAAGAATGAAAATATAATGCTGAGAGGGAGGTATGAGCGTACCGATAGAAGCAAGCGACAATGTCTGATTCGATAGCAGTTGACGATGAGCCCCTGTAGGCGGGATGACGGCTCAGATAGACGCAGTAGTGTGAGTAGATGCGCTGGCACAAGTAGACGTGGTGGTAGGCATGACAACGAACACAATAATGGGCACGACAAGGGCGCAATAGTAGTAGGTTGCAGCAGCGCGGCAATGTGGCATAGACAGGATGCGACGGCGTGGTGCAGTGAAGAGGTACGGCTGCAACGAATGCGGCAGCTGGGTGTGGCAATGTAGTGCCGGAAACTCAGGGCAGTACAGGGGAATGATAGAGGTGGCATAGCGGCGCAACAATGGCAAGGCATTGATAAACTCAATTTTAGGGCGTTTTTTACTGGTTATTTGTCAGTTGAATTCGTGTGAGGATTGAGCTTATGCAACGAAATTTATAACCTCACAGCCTTTGGCAAGCAAGGGTCGATCCACAGGAAGCAGAGAAAACAGCAGAAAATTCTTTTCTATTAAATCAGTCTATTCAGTTCTCTAATTCCAAGTGTTAATCTCTGTAGAAATTTTCTTCAGAATAAGTTGCAGAGAATTCCTTAAAAGTATTGATTCAGCTAATTCTTCAGTCAAATTATCTTCAGTTAAGTTTTACGGAGATATCTTGGCAAAACTCAATTGAGCAGAACCGTCAGCAGAGAAATTTTCTTTGTTGACGGTTCGCTTACGCCCTGTGAGGCAATTGAGCAAACACCCTGCGGGTGTTTGTGCACGCGCGCGGCGCTGCTGTGCGCGGGCGAGCCTACGCGCGGCGATGCTGCGCGCGAGGAACACTTGCGCGCAACTGGCTGCGCATGCGGCTTCTGCTGCGCGCGCGGCTTCTGCTTGCGGGGCGTGGGGGCGCTTGTGCGTGGCGTCCCTGCCTGCTGATTGCGGTTCGTGAAGGGTGCCCAGGCACAGGTGTGATTGATGAACTATTGATGAACGATTGATGAACGAGCGTGATGATGAATGGAACTAAGGACAAGAACGAGAACGACACTGAAAAGAAAATCAAGAGTAATAGATGAACAACTGTTGTTGGAAACTGCTGGAAGACACAAACTGTGATCTCCAACCCAACACAGATTGTCTTAGAAGGGAGAAGAGGAAAACACTGAAACCAGAACAATCACACCTCCTTGTGTCACTTCCTCCCGGCAAGGCGATGATCTTCTTGGTCTAGCTATGCCTCAGCTTGTCTCTCTCCCAACTCCAATGCTCATCAGCTCTTGGAGGGTCTGCAGATCTCCTCTCCTCCAAGCCCTGGCCTGTTGTGCTGGAAATTCTGGACAACCTAAACTCCTCTCTCAAGAGAGTATTTATAGGTTTTCTCTTAAGTCATGCCCAGGGGCATTTTCGTAATTTTTGCCACTTCGAATTTTTGCCCACTTCTCTTGATCCTCCTCTCTTCCTTGATCTTCTTAACCTGTTTCTGAATGTTCACTAGCCATAAAATGTTAAATATAGTCCACTTGATTCAAAGAATCAAGTGGGGTTAGTGATTTCATAAAACAATACATATGCATGAACTTAGCATGAATTCACAAGATAATTGTAATGAATTTAAACTTAAGAACTTGATTATTTGATGACATATTTTAGAGTCATCAGGCATGGCGGCGTGGCAGTGGCAAGGTGCGGCAGCACGGCGGTGGCAAGGCTCGGAAGCAGCAGGGTGCGGTGGCAGTGGGGGCGCAGTGGCAACAAGGCATGGCGGCGCAGCGTGACAAGGCATGATAGCAGTAAGGCACGGCGGTGCAGAGGTGGTGAGGCATGGCGGCAGCGAGGGTCGTAGCCACAGTCGGCGGTTGCGTTTGCGGTGGCACCTGCATAGCTATAAAAGAAACATAGTTGATTATATTCATCCAAAGTACTCATAAGGTTCCTCATTGAATCTCCCATAAAAAAGTAGGTAATTGATTGATCACTCTCTACAGGGTCAGAATACTCTCTCAGCTTCATTCTCCTCATTCCTCGTTCAGCTCTAAGATTTTGGTTGTCTTCCATTCTCTCTTATATTTGTTGATTTTCTCCCTCATAGCTCTCAGTGATACTATCAATACTATAACTTCTTCTACCAATCATCTCAAGATCAACATGATGGGTATTTAAGGATCTCCTACCATTCATGCAACGGTCAATAAAAACAGATATTGAGGACAAGTCAGATTATCTAAACAAGACAATCAAATTAAAAAAAAGACGAATGACACATTTGGAATTATCATTATGTGTTTTGATGCAATCAAAATTCTGAATTCAAAACAAAACTTGAATGCAAGTTCAGAATGTAGCAAAAATAGTTACTCTCACTAGATATGTATATTATTGATGTGTGATTTTTTATATTCACCTTGCCTTCCCAAGAACGGCGCCCATTGATTAGCCTATATTTGGGTAAGATTAAATGTGAGTTTAAATGTGGCATTTGGATTTAAGCTGACGCAATAAATTTATAAATTTCCTTTTTTAAAATGTAGAACGTATAAGATGAGAAAGGGTCGAACCACAGGGAGGCACTTCTCAAGAATTTTTTCCTAATTTTTTATGAATTAATTCAAGAATGAATTAACTCTTTTATGTAATGGGCATTAGTTATGTTTAATTTTGTTTTTTAATGACTCAAAAGTAAGAATAATCTTTATAGTGATCTTAATATTTTTGGTCAGAACACTCTGAAGAGGACAATTTGATTCTTGTGTCATAGTAATTCAGATTACCAAGATTCAAATCAAGATGATTTGTCAAAATAATTTTTTATTTAGTAAAACTGGGAATTAATAAGCAAGAAAGGGATTTTGAAATTCGGCAGCATTCAAGTGGATATTTGGATGTCTATGAGGAAGCTCAAAGGTATTTTTGAGTTTTTGAGAGGGTCCACTTGCATTGACTGGTTACACAGATGCTGATATGGCCAGGGATATTGACGAAGTCTACTTCGGGCTATGTTGTCACATTTGGGGAGGAGAGGAGGATGGGTGTTGGGAGGGTATCATGGCAGTCTAGAACTGCAAAAGCGTATGGCTCTTTTAACTACAGAAGCAGAATATATTTCAACTACTGAGATCTGTACGGAAATGTTGTGGATGAAGGAGTTCTCGCAACAACTTGGGCTCAAGCAGAAAGAATATGTGATTTATTACGACGGCCAAACCTTGTCCACACCCACATGAAGACAGACAAAATAGATTAGTTTGCCCTACCAGTCCCTAAGAAACGCTAGTTGGTGTTAATCTTTCCACCAATGCCTTTTAAGACTCCACTAATCTATTTTGTCTGTCATCATGTGGGTGAGGACAAGGTTTGACAAAATAGATTAGTGAAGTCGTAAAAGGCATTGGTGGAAAGATTAACACCAACTAGCGTTTCTTAGGGACTGGTAGGGCAAACTAGTCCAAAGATACCCCTTCCATACACGGTCAATGCAAACATAGAGCAAGAGGAATATGATGCTCAAGCTGGAAAAGACATGATGGTCACGCATGAACAAAACCATTACAATCAATATAATATACTAGGCCAAAATCAGTACCGAAGGGAATAAGTATAGCAATATTTACCAAGGTAATAAGCAACAAAGCCAACCCAGCACTAGTTGTTCACTTGGAACTAGGAGGGAACCTGACCAGACATATAATCAACCTATGTTCAACATACCCAGCTCAAAATACCCCTACACCTAATGATCTTTCCACTCAAGATATTTTCAGAAAAGTGGAGCAAATGACATTGCTCACTTTGGGGAATGAAGCATTAATGGAATGGGTAGAGAGATTAAAAGCTCCTAATGCATCTAATGTTACAGCGAAAAAGGTAGAATTTGCAGATCAACTCCCATGTAATCTAGGTTCAAATAGTAGGAATTTGGGGGCTTCACCTAGCAAGCATCAAGTTAATCAGATTCAGTTGAATGATCAAGGAGAATAACAATTTAATGCTATCTCTCTACTCAAAAGTGGGAAAACATTACTTGATCCATATAAGGATTTATTTATTAAGGATCAACTAGAAGCATATACAAGGGGTGAAGAAGGTCAGAATTGTGATGTTGTTGATGAAAGGGAGGATCAAAAATCACGAGTCAACACTCCGCACATTCAATTTCCCAATAGTGCGAAATAAGCCTCCAATAAAAGGCTCAAAAGCAACTCAGAAGCTGCTTCAGGGCCTTAAACATCAAACAATCACGATACCTCTAGTGGATGCCACCCAACACATACCGGTGTATGCAAAATTAGCAAGGGAATTATGCACCCCTCAGTGCAGTACTAAGAAAATTCAGCTGAGTGAAAGCACAGTTCAATCCTAGTACATCAAATGCCAAAGAAATAAGAGCTCTAGAGCACCTCTGATTACACGTGAGATTGGAGGCATAACTTTAATAATGGCATTACTTGACACGTGATAATCTGGAAAGTAGGGTTCTAGATTATCGATACTAAGTATCACTAACCTAGGTCCTGTAAAGAGTTCCCTAGATTTATATATAAAGTTATGTTCCTCACTTCTAGGGGAGTGCGGGTCAAACCACAGAGAGCAACTAGACCCAATTAGAGTGGATTTAAGCTAAAAATGGGTGTGTAAGAATTTTAGGAATTATATTCAATTTTACTTTGATTAAACAGAAAGTAAATAATGTTAAATTATGAATTTACCCATTTAAATGAATTTTAATGAGTATAAAACATCAAGGTGAGTTTATAAAATATTTTAATGATTTTTAGGTATTTTTTTATATTTTTTATCTGATTTAATTCTTTATGATTAAATCAAGAAGAAATTCAGAATAAAATAGACTTGTTCTTATTGAACAAATCTTGGTCAAAAATGTACTTTTGACCAAGATTTTCAAGAAATTGTTTCACCCCACACTCGTGGGATCTTCCAGATGTTGTGAATGGAATCGGGTGTGTTTTTGGGCCAAGAAAATCCAATTCCCATAGGGCAGGTGGCCTAGAGAGATAAAGAACCCCTAATCTTGATTTTTACCGCAATAAATCAAGATTAGTCAAGGAGGAGAATGGTAGAGAAACAAAGAATTGGCTTACCTAGATGGTGGGCCTCTCCTTCCACCTCCACAACCCCTTGACGCTTCTCAATTTTTGAATCCTTTGGCAGCTCCAATGTAGAGAGAGACAGAGAGGTTGGAACCCTTGGGAGTAGAGAGAGAATGGCTTCTCTCTCCCACCTAGGCCTTGTCAGCTCACCTTCCTCTTGGCCCTCACTAACACTCCAAATTCTAGAGAGAGAGAGAAAGTAACAAAAGAATCCTCTCACCCTTTCACTAGAATTCCAAATAAAAATTCAGGATGCCTTTTACAAAGGAGTCTAAAGCATTATAGGACATTGCCTTAGATAATGGATCAATTTGATTGGTGAGATTTGGGCCAAGCCTATAGGCCCATTTGTGCCCCTTCTAGAAGATTTGAATCCTTTTAAAGGGTCTCTTAGAATTCGTTCTTGGGTTTTCTCCCAAGAGGGAGTCCCATTAGCCAAATGAGATCTCATTTGGCTTTATGAAGAGTCCCTTGGTCCTTTCATAAGTAAAATTTCTAGTTCTGAAAAAGGTACAAATTTCTCCAAAGAAGAGGTTACATTCAGCCCAGTTTGCTGATTGGCCAAGTGGATAACATTAAGTACAAAAAACTAAACTTTTATACTATTTAAAAGATGAATATATCTGGAGAGTTCTATCATGATATTTCACTAATTGCCTATGCTCCAAGTTAGGATTTAATATGAAATGTTAATAAAAGGTGCATTAGTGAACTCTCATTTAATACCTTTATTTTGACTTATCAACACAAGAGCATCAATTAACATTATGCCTAAAGTAGTGTATGATGGATTCAATTTCGGGGAGATTGAAACATTTTTCATAGAGCTAACTAGCAAATGGCTCGATGAGGCAATCACACGGAATTAAAAAACATAATTGTGAAGGTGGAACACTCCCAGTTCCCTGTAGATTTCATAATGGCCGATATGAGTGCGACCCATGAGTTAAGTCAGGCTCCAATCATTTTGGGATGACTGATAAGCCGCAAATAGGGGTGAAAATTACACAATTTTTTTAGCCCTTGTCGTTGTGAATTTTTGGCTTATGCAATAAAATTTATAAAACTCTACTTAATATGTATAGTGATAAGTATGAGTGTCGTCCAAGGGAGGCAAGTAGGAATTTCAATTTGATTTTCTTTTTGGTGTTTTAGATCCTAATTAGAGTGAATTTGATCTTCAATGAGGATCAAGTCACCCTAATTAGATGAGAATTTAGAAAGGGGGTAGAAGAGTTGAGATGAATAGAAGAAATATGGAGCTCTAAAATGGCTTCTTTGATCCTAATAAAAGGATCCAAGAGATCAATTAGAGAGGTTAAAAGGGAATTTTTAATTTGAGTTTGGTTTGTTTTTGCAACTTTGATAATTCAGAACTGAAATGGGGGTAATTTAATCTCCTAAGAATTAAAACTAATTTTTTTAGAGTTTTTCTTTGGAATGCAGTTGAATGCTTAGTTGAATCCCTCAATTTCTCCTCTCAATCCTAATCAGGGCTTGTACATGCCACTCAAGCCAAGCGATTTAGAAGTTCAGACTAGAATGGAGATGAAGAAACAAACAACTTAACCTATTTCATTCAAAATGCACAAAAGTTTGAATACAGTCAAGGAAAAAGTACCAGATAACTTGATCCAGGGTGGGACTCCTCTCTGTCTTGCATCTGTGATAGAGAACCATCAAGAATGAGCCCCTCCTCTCGAAATTCAGCTTTTATACCTAGGTTACATGGTGAAAATTACCATTTTACCCCAGTTTAGTAATTAATATTTATCTATCAATGTAGGCTAGATCTGAATGATCCAATTTTTTAATACAGATAGAAAGAGGGGATCAAGACGAGAAAATCCATAAAAAATCATCTCAATCGGACTTCAGGATCAAAAGTTATTAATAAATCAATTTTAACCAATTTTAACCATTGGATTAAAATTGATTTATTTCTTAATTCACGCAATGACGTGTCGGCAGCCTATTGGTTGCCGCATTTCAAATATCTTTGGCGGGCTCTCTCTCATCGCGCCACGTACCCCACCTGCGAAAAAAAGAAAAACAAAAGAAAAATCGTGCGGGATTTGCATATGCATCGCTACGCACGCGTGCGGTCGTTTCTTTATACCTTATCCATTAAACTGTCGCCACGTCACCACCCGTGCGCGTGTTGTATGCACTGCACGGGCGGTGTATTACCTCCTGCGTGTGGCGCACATCTCATATCCGTTGGATTTTAACCAACGGCTATGATTCGCCACGCCGACGCCGGGCGGAAGGCACCGCGCGCTTTTTCAACGAAGCCCTTCATAAAACAGATTATTGATATCTGACGTCGCCTAGAGGTATTTGTATATATGTCCTTTAGGCACTCTCTCTCCTCCGATTTTCTCTAAAATTAATAATGCAATTACAAATAAACCTTGAATGATTTTAAATTGGATCTTTACGCCTTCCATGGCGACCGAGAGCTATTTTCAGGGTCTTTTTGCAACGAAGCGTTGCAAAAAGGCCCCGGAAAGTCTAGAAATTGCATAAATACATTTTTTTCTCTTATAAATATGCCCTTTTTTAATAGAATAAATGCATTTCTTCTTGAAATAAATCCCAGAAAATTCCTAAAAATTCGTAAAAAATTCTAGAAAATTCCCTGATTCATTCCCATGTTGATAAATGTCGAAATAAAATTTTTAATGTGCCATTTTCATCCAAAAATAATTATTTTGAGCTTCAATAAATCCTTAAAAATTCATATAATTAACAGAAAATTAGGGAAAAATCAGAAATTACTTGAAAACATTATTTTCTTGTAAATATATGATAACAACCCAATTTTAAGCCTTTTAAATGCATAAATCATGCTAATAACATGAAATAAAGACCAAAATTAGGGTGTTATCAATGACCCTTCTTAGCAACGGCTAAAGCCATAAAAGACTGGGAGTAAGGCGTGGTTGAATTGAAAGTGGGAAATGAGAAAGTGAAGTTTAACATAGTGCCACTTGTGAAGTACCCATTTAGATCTACAAAAGAGTTAAGTGTTACTGAACTTATGGATTAAATAATGGAGGAAACATTTATAGAGTTATTAAATATTGAACCTATCATGGAATTGGCTTTCAGAGCGTCTTATTGAACCTATCATGGAACTTAAGCCACTACGCTCATAATTGAAATATGCCTTTGTGTACCAAGGACAATAGACACTGGTAATCATATCTGCTCAACATGCATCTGATCAAGAGGTAGACTTCTCAACCTACATAGGATACATAGTCAAGCTCTAGGATGGTCACTCACAGACCTCAAATGTCTAGACCCCAATGTATGCATGCATCACATTTACCTTGAGCAGAATCCTAGGCCTATGAAGGAAGCTTGATGACTAAACCCAATAACTTGGGATGTTGTAAAAGAGGAAATTATGAAATGGCTGCAAGAAGGAATCATGTATCCTTTCTCAAACATCCCTTTGGGTGAGTCCCATCCATTTTGTGCCTAAGAAAGTTTGGATTATAGTGGCAAGGGAAAAGAAAGGGGATGAGATTCAAACTATTCTCCCCATCAAGTGGAGAGTTTGCAATGATTATCAGAAATTGAACTCTTCCACAAAAGACGACAATATTATTGCTAATTTTTAGATGGTTATTAAGGGTACAATCAAATTGCTATCTCCGCAAATGATCAAGAGAAGACCACCTTTACATGTCCATTTGGGACTTACGCAAGCAAACAGATGCCATTTGGGCTATCAAATGCCTAAGCCACCTTCCAGGTGCATAACTATGATCTCCTCCAACCTCATCAGAGAAAGCGTGGAGGTGTTTAAGGATGATTTCTCAGTCTTTTGCAAGTTTTGATGAACGCTTGTCCAGATTAGCTAAATTTTTTATCAGGTGCATAGAAAAATGAACGGTTCTTAGCTGGGAAAAATATCGCTTTATGGTTGAAGGAGTGGTGTTAGGCCATGTTGACTTATCAAGAGGGCTTGATGTGGACAAAGTAAAAACAGAAGTAATTCAAAATCTTTCCTTGTCAAAGGACTTGAATCATTTTTGGGTCATGTGGGATTTTAATGGAGATTCTTAAAAGACTTTTTTAAAAATAGCTAAACCTTTGATGTCAATACTAGCCAAAGATGCAGACTTTGTTTCACACAAAGTGACACATACATCTTTTCAAGCATTGAAGAAAGCACTAAACGAGGGCCCATCCTCCAATTTCCCAATTGGGAAATGCCATTTGAAAATCATGACTGGTGCATCAAATTTCGCAATGGAAACAGGCCTGACCCAAAGAGTGGACAAGAAGCTAGTGGTTATCTACTACACAAGTAAGACCCTCAATGATGTGCAAGAGAACTACACTGCCATGGAGTAAAGAATTGCTCAATGTTGTTTTTGGATTGGAGAAATTTCAATCTACTTGTTAAATAACAAAGTAGTCATATAGAGTGATCATGCTGCTTTACGATATATTTCTCCCAAAATGATCCAAAACTGAGGCTTACCCCATGGGTACTTCTTCTCCAAGAGTTTGATTTGGAGATTAGGGATATAAAGGAAAGTGAGAATTCAGTTGCGGACCGCTTATCTAGAATGATGATCGTATTTGGAGGGAAGATCATCTAATAATTCTCATTTCTCTCTACTGAACATAATGAAGCTTCATGGTATGCCAAACATAGTTAACTACTTATCCACAGGGATGCCCCTACAATTTTGGAGAAGAGAGAAGAAGAAGAAATTCTTTAGTGACCTTAGAGTCTACATTAGGGATGGCCTCGAACTGTACTTACTTGGACCTGACCATATTTTATGATGTTGTGTCCCAAAGAGCAAACAATTACACATTTTAGGCTTGTGTCATTCAGGCCCTTGGGCAGGCCATTTTGCTGCACAAAAGACACGAGAGAAGGTTCTACAATGAGGATTCTATTATCCCACCCTCTTCAAGGATTGTCAACTTTTCTATGACATGTGTTTAAAATGTCAGTCACTCATAAACATCTCAAAGAGGGATGGGATTTCACTGAACCCAATCCTTGAAGTTATAGAAAAGTTGATTTTATGGGACCTTTTCCTCCATCATTTGGAAAGGAATATACTTTGGTCTATATGGATTACGTTTCTAACTAGGTTGAAGCTATACCTACTGAAACAAATGACCACTAGGCAGTTGTCAAATTTGTTTCTAAAAATATAATAACATGATTTGGATGTCCACGAGCCAATATTACTAATGGAGGCTCCCATTTTACAAATCAACATTTCAAAGATCTCTTGAAGGAATATGGTTTGCAGCATAGAGACCACCATAAGTTTCTTTCAAGGAAGACTTTCAAGAAAAAGGACCAAGTTTCGCTCTTTCAGTCACGTTTGAAGCTATTCTCAGGCAAACTAAGATCACGATGGGATGGTCCATACACACTACTTGCATTGTGTGGATCTGGGAGTACTGATAGAAGACAACAAAACTGGGAAAAATTTTCAAAGTAAATGGGCAAAGGATCAAATGATATGTGGAAAGAGATCTAATACCAATTAAAGAGTTAATACAATTACATATAATAATGAAGAGTTAGCCTCAAACAAGGGTGATTAAGTTTAGTAGGATTTTAGATGTATTTGGAATAAACTATGGTTATAATTTATTCTCTTTGCTAATAAAATGCCAAAGTGAATCTCAATGAGTTTTCACAAGTACTCGACCACACCGAGTATGGAGCTGCTAACCCCCTCCTGAAACCAAGGAACTTAATTTCTCGAGTTCTTTCTCATCCACACTCTTCATTTTCATGAACATGTTTTATAAGCATCATCAATATATGGGAGTAGATGATGTAACACAATGAGCTCTGGGATCAGACAGCTTGTGTTACAACACAGGACAGGCATTAGATGGATGAATTGAACACTTGATGCAATATATCGAGAAACTCAATGAGAAAGATGCAGAAATTGCTGATTAGATCGACAATCGACTAAAGATTCAAGAGTGGACCATTCATGGTCAGACTCCCAATGACCCACTCGGATGAACTAGACGTCTTGCAAGGTGAATGGACAACAAGAAGTCCAAACATGTCCACGACCTTTTTTCTAGGGACCTTAGTCCTTATCACAAGAAATCCCTACCTCTTGACAAATATGTGGCTAATCCTATTGATCGTCAATAAAACCAGCCATGGAGCAAGTAGCAGAAAACAGCACTGGAGTAAGTAATAATACTGCTAAAAGTGAGGGAAACGATAGACCCTGGCGGGGGCACTAACCCAAAGTGTTCTTGGCGGTGAGGCGGAGAGACGATTGCCTATAACAGAGCCAGGACAATGGCGAGCAAGAGACCGGCGTGCTTCTTGCAGGCCATGCATTCTTGGAGGGGGCATTTTCTTGAATCTTCTCCAAGAAGCTCCACGAAAGCTCCAAGAAACTCCAAGAGAGGGCATTTTCTTGAATCTGCTCCAATAAGCTTCAAGAAAGTTCCAAGAGGGGGCCTTTTCTTGAATCTGCTCCAAGAAGCTCCAAGATAGGGCCTTTTCTTGAATTTCTAAGAAAGCTCCAAGAGAGGGCCTTTTGTGAATCTGCTCCAATAAGCTCCAAGAAAACTCCAAGCAGCTCCAAGAAAGCTTCAAGAGAGGGACTTTTCTTGAATCTGCTCCTAGAAAGGTCCAGGAACGATGTTCTTGGTAGGTCATCCACCCAAGAAAAGGATTCTTTGGGGAATGAGCCCGACAACGGCTGCTTGGGACGGCAGCGTGCGTGGGCATGCAGGGAAGGAAACAAAGATCATGCTTCTGGCAAGCTGGCAGTCGGGGCAAGGTGACTTTCTTGAAATTACTCCAAGAAGACGCGGCAACAATGACGATAAGGTGAGAAGAAGTCAGTGACAAGCGGTCCTCCCACGAAGTGATCTGCACGTGGTGAATCCGGAGACATGGGGATGAAGCTCCCATGATCTCGATCTAGAAAATGGTAAAGATAAACTAATAAAGGGAGAAGGTGGGAGCCCAATCAAAGAAAACTTTTTAAATTTTCAATTTAACTCCCAGGCTTCCTTGGGCATGCCATCCCTTTTTATAGGGGAGGAGGATGCCCAATTAGACCGGATGAGGGGAAAACCGTCTTGTGACGAGGGATTTCCCCTTAAACGTACATCAAAACAAATAAAGAGAAAAAAATGGATGAGGCCCAAACACAATGGCCCAACTGATCGTTCAGAAATCAAAATACAAGAAAATAAATCAACGCTCACAACCGTGAGTACTTGAAGTCGGGGTCATGGGTGCCAGCTCAGGCTGCACGGTGAGGTTGTTGGTGTCCTGTGGTTCAGCTAGTGAGATGGTCCCCCATAAGTAGATAGTTTAATTTCAGACATTTTGTTGCATTCATGTGCAACAAAAGATTAGTATCTAAGCTAGGTTTTGCATAAGCAAGGAAGTTATGTACTTAACTTCTTATACCAAATTTTGGGTGTCAACTTAACCCATACATAACCTTATACAACTTTAGGACCCACTTGGGATTGTATATATCTTCAAATTTTGATGTTGGCTCATCACATGGAAAGGACAAAAATATCATAAAATTTTTGCTATCAAAGGAATTGTCATCTCATAATGGGCTCATTCAACTGTTTCCCTTGAGAAATAGTTTTTACATTATTTCGACTATTTTCTCATTTTTAATTTAGCTTGTTCTTAAATACCAACTAAGTCATGACTTATTTGCCTTTAGGTCTTCTTACTGATCCCCAGACCTTGTTTCTTTCACGTTGAGCAAGTTCAGTGAAATTTACCCAACACAAATCTGTTAGAGCCTCAACAGACTTTTAGGTTTGATTTGATATGTGAATCCCACATTTACAATGTCTCAAAAAGTGGATATTTCTTGATCGATAGGACTACAAATAATGTTTCCATGTGAGTGGCTCTTTGCTACCCCACTGGACCTACTATCTTCAATCAAGATCAAGAATGCACCAAATGGAAGTGTATAGAGGTATAAGGCTCTGTAAATAATAAAATAATGATTTAATTATTTTGAGATATTTTCAACAGTTACAATATTTTTGAAGGATTCTATGTAATGAAACCTCATGTATTTCAAGTTCAATGAAAATAGGATTATCTCTAATATTTGAATAAGTTTTTATACAGATTGAAACTAGAACCAAGATCATGGTATGGAAGATTACATCATTTTCTGATAAAGTATGGTTTTTAGAGAAGTCTAAATCTGTTAGAAGACTCCTAAAGGTTTTGCGGACAATGTAGAGATAGAGAGGAGGGTGAGCATTCAAGGAAAAATAGTGACCTCTCAAAGGGCAGAAAGTAGATGGTGACATAAATGTCTCTTATAAAGTAACTTTATAAAATGGGTATGTAGCCTAATCTGACAACAGTATGTGGCTATTTCAGCATCACTAACAATCTACCCCTTAACAGTGATATCTCCCTTCACTCTTTTCAAAAATTAATTTGATTATGTCCATGTGCCTGTCTCATTTTGTCTTGTCTTGTCTTGTCTTCATTTAGTTATCCACTCTCATCACCCACACAAATAGAGTTTAAATTTTTTCCTCTATTCTCTTTTTTCTGATGCATATAATTTCAGGGTCTTACTCTCCTTTTTCATTTTATTTCCTTCTTGTGTATCATTCGCTTCTTTTTTTGTTTTTTTCTGATTTTCTTTTGCTCTAGATTCCCCATCGGAGACATCTCTTTTTTTGAAGTTTTTTTCTTTTCTTCTTGGCCATTCTAGGTAGTCTCCTACATTAGCATCTATGATTCAATGCTCTAGAGCCCTCCAGCTTCCCATCCCAGTCTTTCTGGTCTATATTCTTAACTTCTTTGATCTTCATCATCTCTCAAGTGACTGAGTGGTTTTATTTTTCAGCTAAACTTTTTTTGTGCTCAATTTAACACCATTGTTTGGCATATTTCTTCCAAAGCTTCTTATACAACTAGTCTTGCTCAGTTTTCTTGGAACCCATGGTCTTCAATAATAATCTACTCAAACATCATTCTTTAAAGAAACATAAGCCTTTTTCCAACTCCATCAAATACTTGATGTGTAAGTACTCAGCCTTTGTTTTCTACACAGATGAATTGAAAAGATGATAATATCAATTTTAGGTTTTCAATTTGCCTTTGCTAATTGATATTATTCAATAAAAAAAATATTTAACCATGCTTACTAGGAATATTTTGCTAGTTATGAGTATGGATCTTTTCCATAGTGAATGATGCTTAAGGATTTAATTTTCTTAATATTGATTAACGATACGAGAAAAAGATAAAGACGAGAATATAATAAGTGAGATAGTGCTATCGAGCAAATGGTTTTAAAAGTTCCCAGTCAAACTTAAAATTAGCAAAGAAAAGAGGAAGTAAAAGTAAAACTACGAGAAGTGTTAGGAAAATAGGGTACATGACGTGACAGATAAGATAGTGACCGTGTGCGTGAATAGTGTGATGGTAGAGTAAGAGATGAGATAATGAATATGTAAGGAAGTGGAATTATACTAAAAGGATCATAATATTCCCTAATTAAGCTAACTACAATGTCGGGAAAATGCGACATAATGCAAAGATGCTTACCTTAGATCCTTATGTTTTGCCAGGATCACGGAAATTTACAAGTTCCAGTAAGCTCCCCCTCTTCTCTTATGCTTCTTCCCAAACACCCAAGATATCAAGAACACCCTTGATAGATCTCGAAACTCACTATCTTTCAATCAACCCACACAAGTAGTAAGCAAGTTCAAGGTCAATTTCACAGTTATCCATGCCTTTATCTATAAAAAAGAGGATATGAATGGAAAGAGGAGGAGATGAAGAATTGCTAAAAATTTAAGCTCAATCAGAGCTGTAGAGTGTTATTTATCACCATTTGAAGTTGGATCAATCCTAGCCCAGTAGCCCCTGATTTATTTCTCTCTCCTCATCAGTGTCTCTCACGCTTCCTCTTTTTTGTTTTTGTTAACCCTTCATGTTGTTGAAATTCCCTGCCACATCGTCTTTCGCACTCGCATCTTTCAGAGTCACCACGTGTATCTACAGTTGGAAAAAGACAAAAGAGATTGATTAACTATATTATTTACATAGATTCTAGTTTAATATTCTTTGTAGCTGATGTGGCGTCATGTCAGCACGTGTCACATCAGCAACCTCCCTTTTTAGTCCCCTTAAAATCTGACATTTGTGTGCCACGTGTACATGCAGGCCCCATGTCTGCACGTGGCGCCATGTCGTGATGCCACGTCGCCTTGTCCACATTGTTGCCTTCCAAAGAGTGAGAAGAAAAAAATGGATTTTTTTCTTTTTGCTCCTCAGTCCACGAAGCATTTATTATAAAAAATGTACTTTTATATAATTCGTTAGTTGAATGACATTATGGCATCGATTTTTTCCATGTTATAATGGTGTACCCAAATAATTGGCTGTCATGAATCATTATCATTAGTTTTGATTCATCATTGTTCAATGAATCTAATGATGATATGTGGCGGCGCGAAACAAAAAGGTTCAAAATAAATTCGATTTTTCTTATTTCATAAAATAAAATTCCAAAGGATATAAATTTTGACTTAGAAAATTCATATCTTTCCAAATTTAATGTCAATAAATTCTAGAAAAACCATATTATGACTTATAAAATTATATTATTTTAGAATCTGTTGTAACAAAAATGCCATAACATGTAAATGCCAAAAACTCATAATATCACTCTACGAATGAATTTAATTAATTTAAGCTTGATAACATGCAAATATAGTAAGATTAAGGTATTAAAAATGCTTGTTTTCACAAGACTAACAAAACTACGATAACAATATATCATAAATAGGAAGCTCTTCATGAATAATCGTCAGTCTTGGAGTTTCTTTACAGAAAAACAAAAAGGAGACTTTTGTTTGATTACAAAGTTTCTAGAAAGATACAGACTTTGAATAAGACTCAAGAAAAGCATTCTAACCGACATACAAAAACATGTAGACTTATATTCATGACTAAATGTAATTTATTGGACTCATAGATGTAATTGTTATCCTCGATGATCAACAATCTACGTGGGGTCTCTATGACTCTCCTTTGGGTTGGGGTACTTAATATCTTTAAACCAGTGCCCAAATAGACGTCTTCAATCATTGGTTGGTGATCTACTTATGACATTTTTCTTGTGACTACTGTTTCAAGTGAATTTTTCAGGCAGAATTTTTGTACAATACATTATTCAACTCATCTGCCTTAATGAATTCACTCAAGATAACCTAAGACATGGATCAACCAACCATTATCAGATATGAAGGAAACTCAACAAACGCAAAAGACATGGACTCATGGTTGAAAGAATGCAACATGACTTTGGAAGAATTAAAGTTTCGCCATCTCATGCTCAAAATAAAATAAATTGATGGGAAAACAGTGAAGAGGCCCGGCATTTTTTATTCATAAATGTTATTATTTAAAGTATGACTATATCATCTCAATATTGGAAGCAAATTTTTTGGACCATTTTTTTAGGACATAGACTTAAATGAGACTAGGATCTGTATTCAAAAAAATTTTAAAATCCACCAAAAGCATAAGGGTGAGAGTAAAAAAAAATCTTCGAATGTATTAAAGAAACACAGCCTCCTTGAATAGGATTCTAATATTTACAAGGGAGGTCAGAGTACAGAAGGGACAAAGAGAAGATGAGATAAATTTTATAAAAGGGAAAAACAGATGAGAAGACCCGCACGTGAAGCCACATCTATTGCAAACTTTTTCACCAAGATAATATGTTAACCCTTCTTAGCTTTTACTTCTCAAAAGCCCTTAGCTTCAAATTTCAAGAGCTGTTAGCTTGAGCTCTATAAATCACCCCAAGTGTGAGGGGATATCATATTTTTATTGCACTCCATGGAAACTTTAAGAGAGTCCCTTATCTGAAAAGCATGTACATCTTTCCATTAAGTTTAATATGATCCATAATCTTATTGAAGGTTATAAAATGCTTTGGAAGAGTCTAGAAGACTCTTTAGAAGTCTAGAACATCTAGAAGGCTCTACAAGATCATAGAATCTTATAGAAGACTTCATATAGTTGAAACCTCACAAGTCCAAGATATTAGCAAGAGTTAGAGACATTTCATATTGACTATACCAATCTAGTGTCACCAACATTAATCCAGTTTTTTTCAAATTTTTCATTTTGAGGCATTTTTTGTCCAATTTCATCCGTGAATACATTACATGGATTATAAATGCTTACAAATGCATTACATGAATACATGGAATGGCCAAGTAAGTTATGATCATATCATAAAACATTGATCACTACTCTTTAAATATAATTTCTAAATATTATTATTTTATTGATACTCATGAGGGAAATAATATTATCCAGATAGAATATCACTTTCTAATTCCATTCATATGATGACTATGGTTGATCATGTAGCCATTAGTGAGAGGACACTGATAATAGATATTGGGTTCTCTTTATAAAAAGAGTTCAGTAAATTGATAGGTATGGATCCTGAACTGGGATTATACCTAACATTCAATCAATATATTCATCTCATTTTGTCTTAGTGGTCCTTCAACTGAAGACACATAAAGCACCTTGTGGATGGACTGTTGTGTTTTGCCTTTGGCATGTGAGTCTCTAACCATGAGATTCTAACCACTTTAGGATCAAATGCAATAAAAAATCCACAAATATGATTGTGTTGTCAATATGTGATTTCTGCCTTTCTAGTTAAATTCTTGTAATAATAGGAGATTGACTAAAGGAATGAAATGTAGTTAAATTATTGGCCAATGTAGTGGATATATCGAAGACGGTATTCTTTTATGATTTTATCACGCACCACTGTTGATTAGAATAACCAATTAGGGCATGCAAATAACAATATATGAAGTCATTCAAGAGTCCCATGCAGATAAATTATGATACATTCATAGTAACTGATGATGGAAAAAATTGAACATGAGCGTTGGCACACACCTATTCTAGATCACAATGAGTAGCTTGGGACCCCATGATGTCGGACGTCGTCCAGGACATCGTCCGGTCGGTACCGAGGACGATGGCTCGGTACATAGATAGTGGCGTTGGATCAAGACTTGGTTGCTTCAAGTAGAGCAAGGCTTTTGCATTAAAGTCCTGTTCCTAAATTGTTAGTTTACTACGGTTGTGTCAAGATGCAAACAATCATATCTTTGGATTTCCCTTTATCCCAAAAAAATTCTAGATACATTTTTATAAACTCTGGCATAAGACTTGATATATTAATGCTTAGACACTCGAGTAGAATAATAGTGATTTGAGACAGCTTCATCGTGCATTATATGTCCCTATTAAGCTTCACAGTGTGGAAAGCTTGACAACTATTTAATAGCTAACGCGGATACTAATTATTTATTATAACTAAAAAACTGATTTTATTATAATTACTTATTATGATTCTTCAGATCTGTACACATACTAGTAATGGAGAGGAAAATAATATCCTTGGTCTATTCTAGAGGAACTATGGAAGAGGACAGAAAATACTTAACATAAAAAGATATTTCAAGAGTTGAGTACTGGAATATCCTTACACCTTTTTTCACATCGAATGAGCTGGATCTAGTTCTTGAGAGTTAAGGAAGCCCTTTCTAAGGAGAAGGAATAATGTTTCCGACTGTGCGTTAATTTCTTTCCCTTAGTCACTTCATTGACTTGTCACCATATTCTCCCTCTCCCATATGTCCTACCACTCTCTGACCTTTCATCCCCTGATCTTGTCTCTCTCCTGCACAGAACTCACCTGTCGACGTCGGGGCTCACTAAGCCCCTCCTAATACGTTCTCTCCTGACCGTTAGTGGCAGAAGAAAGAACAAAAGGCGCGTAGTCATCACTCATCATCATATCTACGAAAGATAAACGAGTAAGGAAAACTCTTCAAAATACCGTTAAGCTTACTGTTCGGATTTGGCCTATCTGCGGATGCTTGTTTCTATGAAGAAAGTCCGCCGGTTAGCACTTCTTTTCCAGCTCTCTGGATCACACTTCCGAATGAGGACGAGCGCCGTCGCCTTCATCTCGGCGCTGGTTATTCTCATCCAACGAAGACTCTTCTTGCAAGGGGAGATCGTACCCATCAGGTTTGAGCGCCAGGATGAAGTCAGGCAGCGGCTGAGCAGACTGCACTACCCTGCAAAAGAGAGAATCCCGTTTGTCATTGCACCATCGTTGACGAGCAAGGCTCGGGAACGGACGACAGACGACGGAACGGCATTTCAGCGAGACATCTGTCGCAAAGATGGAATTGAAGTCAGGAAGAGCTATCGTTCGCAGATCGCTTACGACTTTTGATTGTTCAAAGCTGGGTTCCTTCGCCTCTTGTTCTGCGCGTCTCTTGGTATAACCTTGCTTAGAAACTTCATGTTTCCCCACGTAGCTGGCGGACTTCATCAAATAAAAGTCTATATCAAGTCGGTGTACGCTGATCATAACATGATGAAGTCTATATACATCTCTCTATCTCTATAAATATATTTCAATCTAACCTTGACCGTGGAGGAGCAGAGTTAAAGGCTTCGCCGCCCTGTATACATTCTTTGAGATATTCCTCCGCTGTAAGCAGAGCGATCGCGCCAGAGTCGACTGACCTCTCCGTGATGCTCTCGTCAAGAAACTGCCCGTGGAAATAGTACGCCGCCGCCTGCTTCAGATGAAGATCGCGTCCAGCGTTAAGTTAGAGATATTCAGATGATAGTAGGATAGGAATTTTCTGCATTACATTCGCCTCGGCGCATTTGCATTTGATGTATGACTGATATTTGAACCTCCATCCTTGCGTACATGGAATCTGTGCAATGCTTTCCTGCGCCTGTGGTCACCCAGAACCTCCATTAAAACCTTGATTTCCATCACACTTGATTTTCCCAGTTAAAAACTGGAAGTTTTCGAAGAATCAAAATATAATATTAAAAAAATGTATTGGCACCTGTTGCCAGTGTTTCGCCATTTCGCACGCCAGCCTCCGCTTCACAGCGAGAGTGGCTTTGGGACTGTCAATGGCGATTCCGAGCTGGACGTCGACGGCCTGCGCGAACAATGACCCATGAAGGAACCTAAAACAATCCTAGAAAAGTCTCTTGTTTTCAAGAACTAGGTAGTACCAGGGCCAAAGCCTGATGGCAAATAGCTCTTAACAAGCCCTCAGATAAATCTGGAGGAAGATCTTTCCTATCAGGAATTTCCAAAATCATCAGAAATCGGTATCTGTAGATTGATACTGCCACTGAAACATCATAAAAAGGAAATTAAAACGCCAAGAACCTGAGATGAAGGGGGATTCGTGGTAGGACCTCTCGAACTGCACAATCCACGTACCCGGCCGCCTTAAGCAAGATATCGATCGAACCCCTCTTATCTTCTGAAGAAAAAAAATTCAAAATTTACCATTTTCGATAATCACCACACACATCTTACGTTACCCGAAGACACAACTAAACAAGGAATACGCACCGTCTTCAGGAGCCGAAGAAAGAAATAATCGATTAACCTCCGAGAAGCAGAGAGAAGCCATTAAGTGCAGAACAGACAACACTTCATACCATGCGCATGAAATGCAGGGGTCCTACATCCCAGAAAATCGCCATTAATCTCGGATTATCAGATGAACGACCGTTTAAATTACAGGATAATCATCTATCTAACCTCGGTGCGTGAACTCTGATTGACCCACGAGAATTGTACTCCCTCAATGGACTGGCTTCCTGCAAAAGATAGTTAATGCCACAGTAAAGAGCCACGTGGTAGTGAGAAAATAGGTACATGCACTTGGGAGTGAAACTCGGGTGTACCGCAATTTTCTCACCATCTTTCACGGGCACTAGAAGAACGGCGAGGTACTCTTCAAGCAGTTCATTGAGATCGGCCGGTGGAGGACCGTCTGCAATGATCACCGCCGTCAAGAGTCATCGGCCGATATTTCTTGTTCTTTGTTTTGCTGAGATTGAAAGCGGAAAATGAAAGGTTTTTAAGATTAATCAGCACGAACCCTGGTGAGATGATGGCGGTGTCCGATCTGCTTTGAGGAAGGCATGAGCTTCTTGAGCGGCAATGGCGGCGATTCTTGCTCTAAGGGTGGAGAGCCGCTCGAGATGGGTTTCTGTTGATCTTTGGCCGATGGGGAGAGAAGGATCTGAAGTCTTGGGAATCCGCAGCCCAGGTAGAAAAATTGCCAACTCTCCCAAGGTTTCTGCACTTTCTTTCTTTCGTTGACTAGTCGTGGACAACAGGCATCCCATTTCGAGGCTTGAAAATGGAGTCACTTTCCCCCGGTAAGTAGAGCCAGCGACTTCTACTTAGTCATTTGACGTGGGAAGATTATCTGTGGAGTGTGGAGAAAAAGAGCATACTTCTAAGAGCAAGAAAGATGGATCGAGACCGAAAGAATGGGAAGAGAGAGAGAGAGAGAGAGAAAGAAAGAATGGGAAGAGAGAGAGTGTGTGTGTGTGAGAAAGGAAGAATGGGAAGAGAGAGAGTGTGTGTGTGTGAGAAAGGAAGAAAGAAAGTACGGGACGAGAGAGAGTGAGAAAGAAAGAAAGAAAGAAAGGATGGAAAGACAGA
This sequence comes from Wolffia australiana, assembly GCF_029677425.1. Lineage (NCBI taxonomy): Eukaryota > Viridiplantae > Streptophyta > Magnoliopsida > Alismatales > Araceae > Wolffia > Wolffia australiana. Next base: position 18,713,755 of record NC_135836.1, on the reverse strand, counting down.
ATGGCAGAAAGAGAGAAAGAGAGAAAGAGAGAAAGAGAGAGAAAACTACGGAGAGTGAGTAAGCGTGTGTGGGAGGATAGAGAGCAGAAAGAGAGATTGAAAGAAAGAAAGGATGGAAAGAGAGAATGGCAGACGGAGAGAGTGACTGAGTGAGCGTGTGTGGGAGGAGAGTGAGACAGATAGAGAGAAAGAGAGATACAAAGAGAGCGAAAGAAAGAATGTGTAGAGAGGGAAAATGGGAAGAGAGAATGGCAGAAAGAGAGAGAAGCAACGACAGAGAGTGAGTGACCGTGTGGGAAAAGAGAGAAAGAGATGGACAGAGTGTGTGTGTGGAAAGATAGAATGGGACAGAAAGAAAGAGGGAGAAAGCGGGAGAGAGTAGGAAAAGAGATTGTGAAGAGAGACAGAGAGTGTGTGTGCAGGTGGGAGCGAGAGAAAGAATGCGTGTGTGGGAAGAGAGAATGGGAGAGAGAAAAGAGATGGGTTGTGAAGATTTCTTCATCCCCGGAACAGGAAATGTGAAAGAGAGAAGATGGAGGGAAGCGCCAGAATAGAACAACTGACCTGCAACGCCGGAAATCTCACTCGAGAAATTCGTGGAGGATTTCAGAGGAGGCTCGTCACCCTGAAGCGCCCCTGTTCAGGGCCGTGAGAAAAACGGCTCTACACACACGGTCGACGTGAATCTGCATCAGACGAGACAAGAGATGAACAGCTCCGCCGGACGTGTATATGATCACCGTTCGAGAATTTTGCCACCGCTACGGCGAATCCACCGCACCGCCAGAGCCAGAAAACGATATCAAGGGAGAAATTTCACATCACAGTACTCGTGGAGAGATCGACACAAACGGGGATCCGGCGCTAGATGAGAAAAAGGAGAACGACGGGCACTGTGGGTAAAGAGGAGTCATTAAGAGGAACCGATCCCGGCCCCCAGATAAAAAGGAAGGTAGATTGATGAGAGAAACAACGAGGGCCCCTCAAATTAGACTCTCCCCACGCGATCTTCCAACTGGCCAGGGATGAGAAATTACGGCCATCTCCCCTACGCGTAACGTTTAGAGGGGGCATCTTTGTTGAAAGAGACCGTGATGGGTAGCCCGGATCTAGTTGCAAAAGGTTGGGGACCATTGGAGTTTGATCTTTTCCCCAAGAGGCTATCAAATTCTCCTGACGTTTCATCCCAGGGAATGAAAATAATGTAGACGACTGGCGAAGTGACAGCCCCTGTGAGGAAAATGAGGAGCTGCCAGCTCCATGTTGAGTTTTAAGTCTCCATGACGTCGTTGAGATAGAAGGATTCGAAAGCCATGTGCTCCGTCGGCGATGGGTTTCTCCCAGAAGGGCAGAACAAATCTCCTTTTATTTTTTTGCCTGCGACTGTGGGACATGTAGTCCCCCCTTCTCCGAGTGAGGAATGGGTTTCTCTTTTAAATTGATTAGATCTCCCACTTGGATACAATAAATTTAAGAATATGAATTGAAAATACAGTTTGGGGAAGAAACGAAGGGATTGTGGTTCTCAGATTTCAGATACGCATTGTGCGTATTTTTGTATTGCTCATTCTACCTTCAGCTTTTATGTGATATCAATCCTCGATGAACTGATGTTTAACAGTGTCTTGACATTGGAAAAGCCAAATCATATTAAATAGATAGTGTTTCAGAAGCCACATTAATTTGGCAAAAACATTATTATATAGCATGCCATTGAATTTCAAACTGATAGGAATAAGATCTAGATTCTAATCCATATTATTATATCACTAATTGAGTCCAGTTATTGTTCACTCAGTATTTATTACATTCATAAATTATTACATGAAAATCAAACTAATTAAATAGAGAAAGTAAGCTTCTAATAATCATTTCGGGTTGACATGCTTTTATCTTATCAAATTAGGTATTTTACTCATCTAGGATAGTCATTGAAAATTACTACTGAATCAAGTATAATATTTTTTATTTTTTATTTCTCAACTTATATTTTGATGTGGATTAACAAAAGGTGAATGTTGGTGTAACTCAAAATTAATGTATTTTACGTGATTAAGCCATTCAGTAAAATTATGTCAATCGAGTTCACTCTAAAAAATACTAATTCTTTTGTGGTGAGTTATACTGTTTCGCACATATTTTATGTACTGAAGACCAGACCCCACTTTACTGTGGAGAGTTTAGATGATAAATGAAGAGGAAAATTTGAAAAATTGAGTGATTAGTGCTCTTTAATAACTAAAAGGCAAAGAAGAATAGAATAAAATAAATCCATAAAAATGGGATTTGGTCTTGTAATCATAGGTTTCCTTGTATTTATACTTAAAACTAGTCTTATATCGAGGATTTATCGCTAGATAGTCTGGTTTCCTGATGGGATGATCCAACTCCAGAAATATTCATGGCTTTATACTATGGCTTTTGGATGGCAGAGCCTTTATTTTTGGCTGAAATATCACTGCATTTTCCAAACTGTCTGAATTAGTCAGAGTCTAGCACAGAGAAAAATCAAAAAGTCAGTATTTCTAAAATGTATGAATAAGGAAATGTCCATGTTCATGTTTTGATAAGAAGGCTGCCATATCCATGTTCTAAAGTAAGGTGTGACAACAAAGCCTAATCTTGTTGAAACTTTTACTGTCCCATTCAAATATGGATTGGCTCAATGAGATTGAGTCAACCTGGCCACTTCAAAAAAACCTTATCAATTTACAAGTTGGCTCATCAACCCACTCAAGCATCATTAGGTTCATCGACCCACTTCACTATGCCACAGGCTAAGTTTTCTCTATTTTTCCTGTACCTGATGATTAGATGATCAAAAATTTATTAATAACTTCCCAAATTCTCTTGAAATTTTATAAAAAATATAGAAACATCATGATGAATCAGGGGAAATTAAATTTTCATTTTGGAAAATGCTCTAATTCATATCATTTACTAATTAAATAAATGGATAGTATAAAATAAAAAAACTTGTGTATGAATAGTATAACATAAGCAATGCCATCATGCATTATATAATTATAAAAGACATGTAAATGTATATTTTGAATTTATGTTATTGTACCCCTTGGTTAGCTCATTGCCAACACTTTACTCATGACATTAAATAAAGTGTCAGGTGCTCAAACGTTTTGTTGTAAGGGCATTGTGAATTGAGAATTTTGTTGAATTATTCTACTATGAATTTTATCTATTTATTTACTAAGGATGGTGAAACAAGAAGAGGACACCCAAGATTTTTATAAAGGTTAGGGCTAGTCCCTTACTCCTGTCCCGGGATATCAAACCGGAGTTTTTAATAAGTTCTAACCAAGACTTTATAGCCCCCCAAGCTAAAACAGCCTGGTAATAGGGATGCACGGATATCTCCTATCTAGATATTAAAAACGAAAATGACCTTCAGCCCCCTTAGCCTTTGAAGGTACGCACGCTTTCACTTCTTCTTCCAATGGACCACTCAAGTCCCTCACAGCTGGCCCAATCTGCCTTCACTCAATTTTGTACCTATCTTCTCACAAGAGCTTAAAGAACTTGTGAAAATATTTATAAGCGCGTCTTTGTTGTATGCTTCAATTTTCCTTAAATTTTAGCTTAAAAGATAAAAGTATTCCAACTGCAATATAAAATGTTTCACTGCAACATGAATATTTGCCAATCCTTAATATGTAATTTTAACAACCAGTTAATGTCCTTCACGCACAGATTTAAAAATGATAGTATCTAATTTGATAACCACAACAACTAATTTGAGTATCAATTTCAAGATGCTAGAGTGATAAAGTTCAACCACATGAATTTCAACAATACTAACAATATTTTTATACCTTGTCAATCAACCTACTTCACACTGCAACAAACATACAAACGAAGGCAGTACAAATATATTTGATGCTTACAGATGTTCAATAAATTTTAACAGAAATATCAGCACGATGATCAATGTTTCTTCAGTTTTCAAACTCTGTAAAAAGATAACAAAATAAAAATTCAGATCTCTCTCTATCAGAAATGTATGAAGGTAACTAATGTTTCTTCCGATTGTAAAATTTTTGACAGAAATAAAATTGAAATATAGATCTTTCTTGATCAGCAGTGTCAGCAGATAGAATTTCTTCAATTCCAAACAAATTTGAGATCTAGATTTCTTTAATTCCACAACCTTGAAACAGAAAAGAAAATTTGATATCTAGATTTCTTTAATTCCAAAACCTTGCAACAGAAAAATAAAGTTGATATCTAGATTCCTTTTATTCCACAACCTTGCATCAGAGTAGCAAATTTGAGATCCAGATTTCTCTCGTTCTCTCCATCAGTAGTAAAAACAATTATTCAATCAAAGATGGAAGATTAAGATTGAGACAGTCAAAATTAGAGATAATAGGAAGAGAATCAAGATCATCAGTCAGAAAAAGAATATCAAGACTGCAACATTGATTTTGAATGTTAAGATTTCAAACTTGGATTATGAATGCCCCGATTTCTAAATTCAGATTATGAATGTCACGATTTCAAACTCAAATTATGAATACCACATTTTCTAACCCAGATCTTGAATGCCACAATTTCAAATTCAGATTTTGAATGCCACGATTTCTAAATTCAGATTATGCATATCACGATTTCAAACTCAGATTATGAATGCCATGATTTCTCACCCAGAGTTTAAATGCCACGATTTCTCGCCCAGAATTTGAATGCCACGATTCAGCTCGCCAATGCTGTGATTTCAGCTCTCAATGCTGTGATTTCAGCTTGCCAATGCCATGATTTCAGCTCGTCAATGCCCCAAAATTTTAGCTCACCAAGAACTTCAAGATTGCTTGATCGCGCTCACTATCTCCAAAATCACCCTTTTCATTTTTTTCACACATTTCCTGCCTCTTTCTATATCACTATTGTTTACATTTTTACTAAAATGCCCTTGTAACACTTAATATAGCAGTTACTTCTTGTTGAGGGTAAACTAGAAAATAAAATTGAGTTTTCGTAAAAGGATGTATTAAAAAAATACATTTTTCACTCACTTTATGCATTTGAAAAATATATACTTTTATTATCTTTATCCTACACCTTAATCTTGACTCTTGACCATGTATTAAATTCATCAAAATTCCTAAATAAGATTTATGCATATACATCTGATAACACCCTAATTTTGGTCTTTATTTATGTTATTAGCATGATTTATGCATTTAAAACGCTTAAAATTGGGTTGTTATCATATATTTACATGAAAATAATGTTTTCAAGTAATTTCTGATTTTTCCCTAATTTTCTGTTAATTATATGAATTTTTAAGGATTTATTGAAGCTCGAAATAATTATTTTTGGATGAAAATGGCACATTAAAAATTTTATTTCGACATTTATCAACATGGGAATGAATCAGGGAATTTTCTAGAATTTTTTACGAATTTTTAGGAATTTTCTGGGATTTATTTCAAGAAGAAATGCATTTATTCTATTAAAAAAGGGCATATTTATAAGAGAAAAAAATGTATTTATGCAATTTCTAGACTTTCCGGGGCCTTTTTGCAACGCTTCGTTGCAAAAAGACCCTGAAAATAGCTCTCGGTCGCCATGGCAGGCGTAAAGATCCAATTTAAAATCATTCAAGGTTTATTTGTAATTGCATTATTAATTTTAGAGAAAATCGGAGGAGAGAGAGTGCCTAAAGGACATATATACAAATACCTCTAGGCGACGTCAGATATCAATAATCTGTTTTATGAAGGGCTTCGTTGAAAAAGCGCGCCGGTGCCTTCCGCCGCGTCGACGTGGCGAAATCATAGCCGTTGGATTAAAATCCAACGGATATGAGATGTGCGCTACACGCAGGAGGTAAGTACACCGCCCGTGCAGTGCATACAACACGCGTGCACGGGTGGTGACGTGGCGACAGTTTAATGGATAAGGTATAAAGAAACGCACCGGTACGTGCGTAGCGATGCATATGCAAATCCCGCTTTTCGATTTTTCTTTTGTTTTTCTTTTTTTCGGAGGTGGGGTACGTGGCGCGATGAGAGAGAGCCCGCCAAAGATATTTGAAATGCGGCAACCAATAGGCTGCCGACACGTCATTGCGTGAATTAAGAAATAAATCAATTTTAATCCAATGGTTAAAATTGGTTAAAATTGATTTATTAATAACTTTTGATCCTGAAGTCCGATTGAGATGATTTTTTATGGATTTTCTCGTCTTGATCCCCTCTTTCTATCTGTATTAAAAAATTGGATCATTCAGATCTAGCCTACATTGATAGATAAATATTAATTACTAAACTGGGGTAAAATGGTAATTTTCACCATGTAACCTAGGTATAAAAGCTGAATTTTGAGAGGAGGGGCTCATTCTTGATGGTTCTCTATCATAGATGCAAGACAGAGAGGAGTCCCACCCTAGATCAAGTTATCTGGTACTTTTTCCTTGACTGTATTCAAACTTTTGTGCATTTTGAATGAAATAGGTTAAGTTGTTTGTTTCTTCATCTCCATTCTAGTCTGAACTTCTAAATCGCTTGGCTTGAGCGGCATGTACAAGCCCTGATTAGGATTGAGAGGAGAAATTGAGGGATTCAACTAAGCATTCAACTGCATTCCAAAGAAAAACTCTAAAAAAATTAGTTTTAATTCTTAGGAGATTAAATTACCCCCATTTCAGTTCTGAATTATCAAAGTTGCAAAAACAAACCAAACTCAAATTAAAAATTCCCTTTTAACCTCTCTAATTGACCTCTTGGATCCTTTTATTAGGATCAAAGAAGCCATTTTAGAGCTCCATATTTCTTCTATTCATCTCAACTCTTCTACCCCCCTTTCTAAATTCTCATCTAATTAGGGTGACTTGATCCTCATTGAAGATCAAATTCAGTTTAATCAGAGTGAAACGACCAATACAATTACCAAATTGAATTCCTTACTAGCTTCCCTTGGACGACACTCGTACTTATCACTATACGTCTTAAGTGGAGTTCTTATAAATTTTATTGCATAAGCCAAAATTCACAACGACAAGGGCTAAAAATTGCATAGTTTTTACCCCTATTTTCGGCTTATCAACATCAATCTTCAAATTTTTGATAGGTGGCATAAATATCGCACCTTAAGTGATGTAAGGGTCGTTCTTGGGCACAAACTATCAAACTTGTGATTCCAATAAACAAGACATACCCACAAGTATATACTTTATTCCCTTTGTTGACTTTGAATTAGCATATCAATGCAGTTATTTCAATAAGTAATAACTGTGATATGTAGATACAAAAACGGTTCATATGAACACAAGCCTAGATCATTACCTATCTTCTACTGTTAATCATGATTTACAATGTACATAAAATTTAATTATTTGTCTATATTTTCTATTAATATAGTATCTAGGAAAATTTTCAGTGGAGTCTCCAACAAGTACAACTTTAATTTGAAAATGGGGCTGTAAAATGCATTGTGCGTTTGGGAAGGCCGGGAAAAAAATGTATATTTAACAAACACTGAAGTATGATTACCTGTAAAATGCTTTTCTTTGGTATACACGTAATAAAAGTCAATTGTATGCATTAATATCATTTATTTTAACTAAAATGATCATAAATGCATAATATTGTATCATAAAATCATAATTATGATTTTAGAGTGTCATTCTAATGTCCTATATTTTATGGTACTTTTATGAAATCTTCTGACATTTGATTCACCACAAAATTTATGTTTCCTAGTAAGAATGTATTTTACAGATTTAATTAAAGGCTTTTATCTATTATTTAGGTTTCACCTTATATTTATCTCTGTTGTATTAATGACAATCAAACTCACTTTGGTTGCCTACAATGATGGTTAGGGCTATTATTCCAAAAAGCCATAAGGCACCAATCATAGAGGTGATGTTTTGTATTTAAGTGTGTAAGATATAGGGCATCTAGAGAACAAATATGTGGATTAAAATTGTAAATGCAGCAAAGCATGTGTACAAGTGGCCACAGGAAACTATTCAAAGATTAAAATCACAAGGTAGTACATTGTGAATGCCAGAACATGGACTTACATATTGCAAAGCGTGGTTTGAGAAAAGTAGAAAACATGTTCACGTGGAGACTAATAGGCCCAAAAATTATAGTTTTAGTTCATCACTGTTACTTTTGAGTTTAAAAGATAAAAATATAAACACAGACTCACTTAAGTAAAGCTAGCTAGTGATGATTACAGATTGTCTCCATAGGGAATGGTAACTAAGGATTTAATATTGTCTAAATAGTGATTAATAAGATGAAATTGATGGAAATATATGTGGCCGGCAAGCCAATCACACATTCCACATCTCGTTCCATGTTCATTAATAGAAAATATTCATTATAGTGCACGTGTGATGCATATAATGAAGTCCATGAATACATGATCAAACTTAGTGAATTATGATGAGATCGTAATATGGAGATCACTAGTCTTTAAGCATGTTCTAAACATTCCTATTCAAAGGATACGCGAGAAGGACATCTAAGTATCCGGATAGAATAGCACTATCTAGCCTCACTCAAATGATGAGTATGGCCGGTCCCGTAGCCATTAAGGTGGCAATACTAAGGATAGATAGTGGGTGCTCTTTAGTGGAAAGAGTTTACTGAATTGATCCGTACGAATCCCTGAATGGTATTATACCGAACTGTCAGTCACGTTGATTCACGTCATGGTTGTGTAAGTGGTCCTTAGACCTGAGACACCTAAGATGTCTTGTGGACGGACGATTGCACTTTGGCTATGGCCAACGAGTCTCTAATCATGGGATTCTAACGGTCTTAGTTCAGGTGCATCAAGAAGTACACGAAGGCGATTGAGTGGTCAAGATCGGATCGTCCACCCTCGATATAAGAGGTGACAGCTCAAGGAAGACGATGCAATGAAGTCCTTGGCCAAGGCAGTGAAATATCGGAGAAGAGTTCTCTGATAATTTCCGAATGCATCAGTACTAACTCAGATGATCGATTAGGGTTTGACAGTTGACCATACCCTAAGTCGTCCAAAGAGCATCAAGTGGATGAGGGATTATATATACACGGTAACCGATGACGAACAGGTTCCATGAGTGAGTTGATACACACTCCTTTGTATCTTCTAGGACACGAGGTGTAGCTTGGCACCCCACGTGTCGGAGTCTCGACCTATCGATTGGGTTAAATCGATCCGACGTTAATTAATCTATATGATGATATAGTTAATTAATTTGGAAGGCCAATAAAGGTTATTGGGCCACTAAAGTCGTTAACTAGACTGATACATGGGCCTAGAGGGTCACACGCAAATGGTCTTTTGGACGTTGGAAGATATACTTAAGTTTTGGGGGTTTTTATGAAAAAATACCCACATATTATAAATAGGGGAAGGCCCTGAACGAAATTCACCCAGGCCAGAATTGTTCAGGGGCCTTTCCCCTTCTTCTCCACTCTCCCCACACACCCTCTCCATCCCTGATGTGATCAGGATGACGTAACGACGTCGACGGAGAAAGAAAGGGGCTCGTCAACGAGAAGGAGGAGATCCGACGTGCCGAGGACTGCGTGGATACGTCTAGAGGCTGCACACTTGAGCAGCTCGACTCATCTCGTTTCGAGATCGAAGAAATCACAGATGCGATCCATGAAGATTCGCTTAATGTTTTCGTTGATGCCGTTCGATTCGCATAAGTCTTCCGCTGCGCATCGTTTTGATTTGTTCATCCATCTCAAGGCCCCTAGAACCCAACAGAAATGAGATACGTATAAAATATGGGGTTAAGAGATGATAAACTATAATGCTAGAGGGTCGTAAAATTAAGATGATTATAGTGGATCGTATGTAGTGATAATTAGACGAATGATTGAGAGACAAGATGGAGTGATGATAAAAAGATAAGAACGAGTTGTGTAAGGTGGATGACAGGTGAGATGGCAAGTGGGATGACAACAAGATGATGACGATTGAGATTTGATCAATTGTCAAAAGACGAGAAGTTATAGTAGAATGGAACGATGAAAGTGATACAAGCTAACAATGATGTCAAGAAGAACCAATGTAAGGTGAGGCTACTTAACATAGAGCCTTAAATTCTGCCAGAATCAAATCAATTTATGAGTGCAGTAAAGCTCCATTTCTTCAATATTCCTCTTCTCACACACCAGGGACACCGAGAACAGGCTTGATGGATCTTAGAAACTCAATAGTTTTCAATCAGCCCGCATGAGTAGAAAGCAAGTTTAAGGATGAATGTGACAAGGATACATGCATTTATTTACATATCAGAGGACATGGATGAAAAAAGGGGTGAAGACAAAGTGTCCCTCAAAATTTCAGCTCAATCAGCCATCTGGATCGTCAAATGTCAAGTTGTGAAGTTAGAGCAATCATGCTAGCCATGTCATCGTCGATATCACTTCCTCATTTTTTATTGACAGTTAGAATATTAAATAGCCATCATTTAATCATGGGCGTGACAACCTCTTCTTCCACAATTGGCTGCTCTGAAAACACCACGTGTCACTTTGAGAAGAAAAGATAAAAGTACTATTTATTTTATTATTTTAATCATTTTCTGTGACGGCATGTCACCCCATGCCACATCATCATATCTCTTCTTCTCTTCCTTTTTGTACTAAATGACATGTTGTGTGTCATTCTCCCCAGAAAAATACTAGTCATCTAATGACATGGCAACAAGGTTTTGTGTGCCGCATCAGCATCATTGTATTTTTTACTTAAAAGTAGTGGTACACATGTGCGCCACGTATACTGCCGGAACTCTTGACTTTTCTCTCTGATTTTTTCTTTATCTTTGAATTGCATTTCTTTCAATTTAAATAGCACTTTTTTGTTGATCAAGGTCACCCATACGAATAAAAAAATTAAAAACTTGTTAGTCAATGATTATGGCATTATGGCATTGCAATTTGTGATCAATCGCTACTCAAATCAGTCGAATGGCGATAAGTGAGGAAACGTCTATACTCTTTGGTCTATTTAGAATATAAAAAGAAAACTTTAAAAATTATCTTTCAAATTATCCCACTTAGCTGAAATAGTTTTGGGATTTGTTACTATTTTTATTTGTGCTCTTGATTTTATTGAAGGTTAAACACAAAAAAGTGTTGGGTTCTATGCCTTGGTTTGTCCATGGAAAACACATTTCCATGGATGCAGAAGTGTGTTAATCGATTCACAATCAAACTTTAAAATGAAACATTGAATGTACCTTGTGGGGAACTCGTTCCACCCTTGACTTTGCCGCTCCGAGATCGTTCTGAAGCCATTCACGCGTCCGGCCTCTAGAAGTATCCATGCGATCACTCTGTGCTTGGATCTCCACGTCTTCTTCTTTGATCCTTCTTGAAAATCTAGAAGATCTCCTCACCATGAAGACACTCTCCTTGGATGAGTGGAGAAGAGAGTCGAGAAAGGGAGGGGCTCTCAAATCAGTCTTGCATGGTGCTTAAAATGAGACCCCTTTCCCTCTTTATATTTCACTTAATGTTTTTCTCAAAAACCCTACAAAGTAAAATATATCCACCAATGCCCTTATGTCCTTGTGTGTGTGACCCCCTAGGTCCATGTATCATTCTAGCTAATAACCTTAGTGGCCCAAAAACATTTATTGACCAACCTTATAAACTAACTATATCAACATATAGATTACTTAAATAAGGATCGATTTAACCAAATCGATAGGCTAAGTTTCCAGCCCGTGGGGTGTCAAGCTACATCTCGTGCTCTAGAAAATACCGAGTAGTCTCAAACTCTCTCATGGAACATTTACCATCAGCGGTTACCGTATATGTATAATCCATCATCCGCGCAAGACTCCTGAACAATGTAGGGTATGGTTTATTGTCAAACCCTAATCCCTCATTCGATTAGTACTGATGCGTAACGGGGATCATTGGAGAACTCCTTCTCCAATATCCTCACTACCCTGGACACTGATTTTTATGCATTGTCGTCCTTGAGTCAATTTCTGCTTATACCGAGGGCGGATGATCCCGTCTTGACCACTTAATCATCTCTGTAAGCTTCTGAATATATTCAAGATATGACTTGTTTGAATCCCATGATTAGATGCTCATAAGTCATAGTCAAAACGTAGTCGTCCACTCACGACATGTCCTTGGTGTCTCAGGTCAGTGGATCACTTACACAATCATGACTTGAATCAACATGATTGAGATTTAGGTATAATATCATTCAGGGATTCGTACAGATCAATTCAGTGAAGTCTTTCTCCAAAGAGCACCCACTATATGTCCTTAGTGTCGCCACACTAATAGCCACAGAATCAGCTATACTTATCGTATAAGTAGGATCAGCTAGTGTTATTCTATCCGTATAATTCGATGTACGTCTCGACTATCCATCGAATAGGAATATTTAGAATACATGATTAAAGATTAGTGATATTTGTATTACGATCTCATCATAATTCACTAAGTCATTGCATGTATTCATGGACTTCATTATAAACATCACACGGAATAATAATGAACGTAAATATTTTATTCAATGAACTTAAATAAATATGGTAGTGTGATTGGCTTAACGGCTACATAATATCCATCAAAAAGAAGTGGGGAGGTTCATCTTGAAGGAGCAAAATGCATGATCCGGAAAGTGTAAAAGGTGCCAAGGTGAGTTTTCTTGCACTTACAAGGTCATACATTCATGTCACCAATTTAAATTATGTTCAACCACATCATCTGAACCTTATTCCCACCATGCATTCATCATACATCCTTTACACCATGCCATAGTACACCAAATTGATGGAGCGCGCCAACCCGCTCCATCGGATATGCCTTCGAAGTCATCAGCATCATCATCGTCAACCCATGTTGGCTCGTGTCCCGTGCGACTGGCACGCCAAGGTGCAAGCAAGGGCGCCCGTGTTCAAATACCCTGGGTGAAAAGCCCTTGTGTATCTTTCTAGCGTTTCCATTTTGTCTCACCTTCATCATTTTCATCTTTGTCATCGTCTTTGTCATTTTCGTCTTTGTCATCACCTTCATCATTTTCATCTTCCTAATCGTCATCTATCCATCATTTCAATTCTTTTCTTTTATTGTTGTTCTAAGGAGAATCCTTGTGTTAACAGGCCCTCCATGTTGGACCCTTTTATAAATGGCTAATGGACCCTCTTGTAAGGGTCCATCATGGCCCTATATAAGGCCATGATGGGCATCCAAGAGTTTCAGATCTGGTTTCTCTATTGTGGAAGTTACGTGATTTCCAAATCTCACCAAGGAGGAGGAAGGAGGAGAAGAGAAGAGAAGAAGGACAGGAAGAAGCAGAAGAGGAAGAGGAGAGGAGATGCAGGAGATCTTGCACCGTCTGCTTGTTCGATCATTGCCAGGTTCGGGCCATCTTTCCCTGCGCACCTAGCAGGCATCGCCCGCGTGGGTGGAAAGGAGCCCCGCGCACTGTTCGACCGCACCACATCGCGTCAGGCCCTCAAACAACGTCCTTGACTACATGATATTGCCCCCGATCGCGGGACACCGCACGTGTTGACTACAGGACGTCAACATACTCGCCAATCAACCCGACGCCCTCGCTTGCCCCAGGTCGACGCTCTCAGCCACCAGATACCGCACACGACACGCGACGCCTCATTTGACCGTTGGATGCCGGCACACCTACGGAACTTGATCCGACAATCTCGCCCAACCCTTACGAGGCCCAGCCGATGGACGTTGCAGCTCTCATGCTTGTGTTGAGTGTTGCACAGTGAGTACCTTGCCTGCCACTTGGACGCCGCTTCTGCAATGCAGCACACCTTTCTCGCATCATCGTCCGACGTTATGCCCGCTAGCGAGGCTTGTTACATCAATGTACGCCACTCTTGGCATCGCCATTGCTGACACTCCACGCGCACCACGACCAGCAACTCGCCAATGCCGCCACAGCTAGCATCGTTGCCTATCCATCCGTGCATGCCGCCAGCAAACACTACTCCGCACACACTGGACCATTGCTACTGCCACCTTCGGGTACCTTGGCATTACTAGCATTCTGTCCCCATGGACATCGCATCCCTGTGCTCTGTCGTGCTGACTCATCCTGACGAGTCATGCCCACTGAGCCTAGGTTGACAGTTCATGATGTCGTGCCAATGCTCCTCTCTCTCCACCTTTCAGCCCCCTGACACGTGGAGACCCTAATAGAGAGAGAACACTGAAGGAGGCTAAGACTCTGATTGAACTAGCACCGCGCGTGCTGTCGAGTTATTCCATGCTACTTATCTACACGTGTCCATTGCACCGCACTTGCAGTGGCTCTTTCACCGACGAAGACACCAATGAAGAACGACACCGCCGAGGAGGTATGTCCTTCCCCTTGCTCGTCAGTTAGATTGTGTCTTCTAGTATATTTTTGGTTGCACTCCACCGCGCTTGGATTAGAAGTAGATGAGATTTTTGTATCGAGAGAACTACATCACGAGTGAATTATTAGGTATGGGTCGAGCATGTCCGTTATGTGTGAGCATAAACAGAATTATTCTGTTTGACACCGTAGTCACCATCGTCGCTCCAACGAGGGTCAGAAGGTCACCATCACTGTCACTGGTTGTCCACCCAGAGCTCAGAGTTTGGCAAAATTCCACGAGTCGGGGCCAGTACGTACAACCGCCTAGGGTTCATGTCATCACGTAGTTGCATCTCCGTCAGACGATGTCACAGATGACGTCTAACATCATTTTGGTATCATAGCATCGTCTTGATACCCGATCAGACGACATCCTTGACGACGTCTGGCATCATTTTGGTATCAGAGCATCGTCTTGATGCCCGACCGGACGATGTTCTTGAAAATGTCCGCCATCAAATTTTATTTTATATTTAGCTGTATATACATATAGACGCATCTCTACTTCACTACCTTACTCTCATTTCTTCATTCCACTACTCTAATCTTCATTTTTTTCTTTCAATGTCTCTTTACACCCAAACCCTCCATTATCTCATATTTCATATAAATATTTGAAGTATACATAAATTGTAATTATCACATTTTATATCATCAATTCTGATTTTTTCTAACTTTTATTTGATATGTAACCCTTTTCATATCATAATAACTTTTGGAAATATACCAAATTCGAAATGTTTGCTCCTTGTAGAAATGACCATTGCTTATCATGTCTACTAATCAGTTGTAGAGTCACGATAAAAATTAAATATTATTGATTAAACTCAACTGATACTGTCAGCAACTAATAAACCCCCTTACTATAAGTTTTATCAACACACAGCAGAATCATGTTAAAATGTTTTGTAACTCATAGCCTACTCGGAAAGAATCATTTTTTCCATTATTATTAGTGCATCCAAAATGTCAAAAACTCAACATCATGCCATGAAGGTTTCCATGTAGGTCTTATTTGACCTTTGCTTGAGACAAGGTGAGTGAGTACATTGAGATGTAGACAAGTGTGAAAAATGTAGGTTTAGGAGAATGAGATATCTGAAAAGCCCTACGGATAAATTTTAACTCAACACAAGAGATATCTAGCAGCTCCAGCACTTTTATCACATAGAGTTCAGAACACCAGGGTTGCTTGTTTAATGAAAGTAGGAACCATTCAAAAAATTGGGATATGATGATATGAGCTTGATGCCATCTACCAGATATTTGCATACGGCCATTCACATCACATTAATCCTTCACGTATATGGTTGACCATATCTAAAGTTTAGTTGTAGACTTTCCCAAAATATCAACATAATTAATAGTAGCTCATACATAAGATGTAAATTTCAAATTCAGTAGTAAAGCTCTGCGTAAACCCAACATGAATAAGGAAACTTCTTTGTTATTGTAGGATGAAATAACATCAATTTTAGACTTACCTATTTTATGTTCCCTTCTAGACACCAGATGACATAGCAAAATCTCTCTTATGAAAGTAAATTTTATATCGCTTTTGAACTAACTTATTTTAGTATTTTTGATTTGGTGTGACACTCTTGTTATTTCTATCAAAATACCAAAAAGTAATCCACAAATAGATAAAATATAATTCACATTCTACTTTTCCTTCTTTCACTCTTTCTTCCCATTGTCTCAATTGAGCATGGAGTGGCAGCAGCAATATATGGATTGCAAAAATTGTGTGAGATTGACTGATATCCTTAAGGACTTTCATGTCTAACACGACAAAATTGACTAGGTACTCCTTTATATGAGAAATGTAATGTCTTCTATGATATTATAGATATATTTATGGACCAATTATCTGGATGGAGCTCAACGATAAGATATTGTAACTTGTTGAATTTAAATTTTAAAAAAAAACCTTAGCAGATAAGTTAAAAACAAAATTATATTTTGTCCATTGAGGTCTGAGTAAACCTCATCTTCAAAATCTCACACAAGTTAATAAGAGATAATGGTTATATATCTTCTTTCATGAAACTTTTATTCTGATTATCTCTATTTATGAAAGTATGAACCTTTAAAAAAATTGGGATATGCTGATATACGCTTGATGCCATCTACCAGATATTTGCATACAGTGATTCACGTCGCATTAATCATTTACATATATGGTTGACCATATCTAAAGTTTAGTTTTAGAATTTCCCAAAAATATCAACATAATTAATAGGTAGCTCATACATAAGATGTTTTTGTTGACCTCAGAAACACATTTTGTCACGTAATTCATCGTTGTCAAAGTTATTGACCATTTTGGCTCAAGTGACAATTTAATTGGGGAGAATCATGCTGATTAATTGGGGAAAAGGCTCAATTCAGTAAATAATCAGCATGATTCTCCCCAATTAAATTGTCACTGAATCTTAGATTGTGTGTAGTTTTATCTCTGCTTGTAAAATCAAACGGGAAAATATTTATTATACATTTCGTTTATTGAGTTAAGATTTAAATTTTATAAAGTGGCAAGAACGAAGTATGCATGCAGGGAAAAGGCCGATTAGTAATTTGAAGGCCAAATTTGAAGTGCATAAACGTTCAGTGATTATTCAGGGTAAGATTCAAAACCAAATTTTCGTTGAAACAAGATCGAAAGCTCCTTTGCTTGCCGACAAAGTATAGAGGTTGAAACTAACTGGATGCTGCAAACCCAATCATTTGTTGTTTTCTAAATAATTTTTTTCTAAAAATTGATTTCAAACGACTTAAGAATCACCAACTAACACGTCTTATTGCAGAAGAGTCCATGTTAACGTAAACTCTTGAGTATTACACGGATTCGTCAGAACTGAGACCAAGCTTCAAGCCTTCATATATTTCGTTCAAATCAGCATCAGTTTGCATGACTCCAAGACATTTGAGCGAAAGGATGGAGAGTTGGATTTGGCAGAATTCATAGAACCTTGATCATGGGCAAAGGATATACCACATTACTCAAAATTGCCACAATCAAAGTTCTCAAAAAAAAAAAAAAACTGTCACTATGAAACACAACGATCAGTTGACGCTGGACCCACAACAATTCATTTCAAATACTCACTCCCACGGGCTACATCATTATAAGCTGAATAGATCGATTGTTTCTTGAACTCTCTTGTCGACAGAGATTAAAAAAACACTCACGACCCAACAATCCATGCATGTTTCCAGATCTGTTTGACTTTATCTTATCATGTATTTCGGACCCTCATGTCGATAGACAAGTATAGCCAGGAAGGACTAACTGCGTCATCATCCACACAGCACGTGTGCGATTCCCAGCCCACAACCCACAATTCGAGTACATAAAAAAAAAACAAATACAATCATGCAAAATGAGGAGGCGAGGAGCGGGGGCTGCTCTGATGAATGCCGAGCGCGGAGTAGCGCACACGCAGAGCAGAGAGCAGGCAGGCATCTTTATCGCAGAGAAACCAACTAGTCTTTTGAATCTCCACCGCGCCTCCTCCGCGCAAAAGCGCAACCCGTGATAAGACCGGCTGCCCCCACGCGCCACGCTTCCTCCCCGCCCCTCTATATATCCTACGTCCCGTCAACCGCCCTCCTCACTACTCTCCCGTTTCTCTCTCGCCGATGGAGAGTCGTCGCTTAGCGAGAGCGATCCTGCTCTTAACGACGGTGATCGTCGCCGCCGCGGCGGACCGGGCGGCGGACCGGGCGGCGCTGCTGGGCTTCAAAGCCGGCGTGATGCGGGACACGACGGGGATCCTGGCGACGTGGAGCGGGCCGGACTGCTGCACCGGGGCTTGGGCCGGGGTGACATGCGACCCGGCGACGGGCCGGGTGGTCAGCCTGGAGCTGCAGCGGCCCATCGGCGGCTCGCCCGGGACGTTCATGGAGGGGGTGCTCTCCCCCTCCCTCGGCGACCTCGACGCGCTGGACGTGCTCGTCATCGGCGGGATGAAGAGGCTCGCCGGGCCCATCCCTGATACCATCTCCAAGCTGAGAAACCTCACGCAGCTCTACCTCGAAGGGAACCGGCTCGAGGGGCCCGTGCCGGAGGGGCTCGGCGGGTTGAGCCGGCTCCGAGCCCTGTCGCTCAGCGGGAACCGCCTCCAGGGTCCGCTCCCGGCCGGCCTCGGGAGCCTCCGGAGCCTGGTCCAGATCAACCTCAACGGGAACCTCCTCACGGGCCCGATCCCGGGCAGCTGGGGCAGCCTCCGCGGCCTCCAGTACCTCGACCTGGGCAGGAATTTGCTCTCCGGCTCCCTGCCCGGGTTCCTCGGGCAGCTCCGGTGGCTCCGCTTGCTAGACCTCTCCTCGAACCGCTTCTACGGGGAGATACCCGCGGCGCTGTGGGGGCTCGGCGGCGTGCTGGACCTGAACCTGAGCGGGAACCGGCTCACGGGTCCGATCCCGGACCGGGCCGGCGGGCTGGGCGCGCTGAACACGCTGGACCTGAGCAGGAACCTGCTGACGGGCCCGGTGCCGGAGTCGCTTGGCGGGCTGGGCAAGCTCTGGTACCTCAACGTCTCCCGGAACGGGCTCACCGGGCCGCTGCCCAAGGCGCTGGGGGCCGGGCTGCCGGCGCTGCTCTCCGTGGACCTGTCGTACAACCGGCTGGACCTGGGGACCGTGCCGGGCTGGGCCAGGGTCCGGAGCCTGAGAGACGTGCACCTGGCCGGGTGCGGGATCAGAGGGGTGATCCCGGACTTCTTCAACGCCGACTCGCTCAGCTCGCTGGACCTGTCGGACAACTCTTTGGCGGGAGGGCTCGAGCGGGTGCTACAGAACAAGCCCGCCTTGCAGAACCTCAAGCTCACGGGCAACAGACTGAGCGCGGACCTCTCGGCGCTGGCCCTGCCGGAGGCCCTCTCCAGGCTCGATCTCGGCTCGAACCAGCTCTACGGGTCCCTGCAGGCGTTCCTCCCCAAGGTTGGGCCCTTCATGGAGGTGCTCGACCTCTCCCGCAACAGGATTAGCGGGACCGTGCCCGAGTTCGGGCCGGGCCTGGGCTTGAGGTGGCTCGACCTGTCCGGGAACTCGGTGGCGGGCCCGATCCCGCCGACCGTGGCGCGGCTGAGGAACTTGGAGAGACTGGACCTGTCGAGGAACCAGATGGAAGGGACCATACCTTGGAGCGTGGGCGAGATGGCGAGCCTTGGGTGGCTCGACGTGTCGGTCAACCGGCTCAGTGGCGCGATCCCGGCGAGCCTTCTGCGGATCCCCAGGCTGCAGCACGCGAGCTTCCGGTCCAACAGGCTCTGCGGGCAGATCCCGCAAGGCCGGCCCTTTAACATCTTCCCCGCCGCTGCCTACGCTCATAATCTCTGCCTCTGCGGCCAGCCGCTGGCGCCCTGCGCTTGAACTCCCTCGGCAATCTTGGCTCTGTTTGGTGAAACCTCCTTGTTTTCCCGATTCTGCAAGCTTTACTACTGAGAGTGCCTGCAACGATGGCACTGTCAGTGGTAGTAGTTTAGAACAACGCTTTTCCTTGGGTGGGATGCCCTGAGATTCACTTCGAAGAACGCATTTCATACATGGTAACCCAGCACTAAACGAAAACCAAAGGTCTAAGATATCGCATTTTCGATGATCAGGTGAACAAAGATTCAAATGGGTCGTATCAAGCTTCATCTGCAGTCGCGTCCTCTTCTTCTTCTTGTCCTGGAGAGGCTTCGTTTTCCTGAGAATTCAAGTAGAGTCCTCTGCAGGATTAGGAAATGAATTAAATGAACGCGTGAATAAAAATGTAAAGAAGAAACCTCGTTATCGGTGCTTTGTTTTTCGACGGAAGTCTTGTACTCTGCCTTCAGCTCCGCCGCTTTATCAATGTATGGTTTCTTCTCCTGCATCGGATGTTAATAGTTTATTTACTAATTGCAGTGAAATGGTGATGTTGAATGGTGAAATGATGAAAAATACTCACTTCATCCGTCATCGACTTCCATTTTTCGCCGCCTTCCTTGGCCACCTAATGAGTTTTTTCCAAAAAAAATGAACCGTGAGTGAAGAGTAACTAACATCAACTGAAGATGAATACATAAATGAAAGATAGAGTTGGCGCAGGGTACCAGGGAAACGTTCTTGGAATCAGGATTCGCCTCCTTGTAAGTTTTTCTAAAGTCGTCCCTGCAAATAGATACTCAGAAAGTCAGCACGCGCAACGAGGCTTGTCATGAAAACCCAATTAAGGAGGTCGTCAGAAATTTAATTACATGAACAGAAAGAAAGCAGTCGGCGGTCGTTTCGGCTTGTTCGGATCTTTTGCTTTCTTCTCTCTTTTTGTAGATTTTTCGCGCTTCGGAACAGAAGGTGCAGCGACTTTCTTCCTGTATCAAGATAGTATTTTTATCACGGTCCCCAGTTAATACGTCCTTCCTGCACAGATCTGGGAGCCATTCAAAGAACGATCCTCAGTGAAATCGATCTTACTTTTTCTCTGCAGGTTCCTTGACCTCGGGTGCGCTCTCAACGACCTGAGATTCTGCGTCGGCGCAAGACAACAGAATAGGCTATAAGAACGGCGCAATTGATAAAAGGAATCAAATCAAGAAGAAATAGGTTTAGGTTATGATACCTAGGGTCATTCTGATTTTCGAATCAAGACTACAGCTGTGCATGTCGATCAAACCCACAGGCACATCTTTACCGCAAGCCTCACTGAATCAGCGAAACAAAAAAAAAAAACATAAAAAAAACACTAAACCAACTCGCACATCAACGGCGAGAGAAAGATCCAAGATTTACAAAACGCAGAATTGAGGCGTACCACTTGGTGAAGGCGCTGCCATCCCTGGCGCGTTTCAGAGCGCTAGAGTTTACCTCTACTCTCTTTCTCGGCCTCGGCGGATTCGACTGAGAGCCGGCCATTTCTTCTCCGCGGAGTCAGAAAGGGAGATTTCTTGGCTCGATGAACTGATCTGAAGAAATGCGGAAAGGATGAAAGATGGTAATAAAAGGAAGAGGTTTTAAAGAAGCGCGAAAATAAGCCAATTGAAAGAATAGATTCCTTATTTTCCCGCCTAATTTTTTGCTCGGTGGCATCGAGAAGTTTCGAGGCGATGACGGATGACGGAACATGCGCACAACGAGACGGAACGGTTGTTCGTTTTGGTTGCATCCAAATGATGGACGGAACGGAGGACGGACGGACTGAGGATGGTTACAACTTAAAAACCTAGAGCAAGTCAATGGCTCGCAATTTACAATTTATAATTTACAATTTACAAACGGATGACTGATGACAGATTGTATTTTGTTCTCTCCCGGTTTTTATCTGCTCCCATGTGATCGGGCTGCTGATTAACATGCAAATTATCATAGATATATCATCCATATTACATCTACTGCTTCATCAAAATGAGTTTATTTTCACGTTATATTGTTTCTAATTGGATAAAATAGTCCTTTATGAAAATTTATGGTTTTCCTATAATTTATGGCACTTTTACCCATTTTCCTAACCTTGGACTCGTCATATATTAATTTTACAATAAGGGAAAATGCGTATTTTGAATTACAAATGGCTTCTAGTTATTTTTTAGGATTTTCTGGATTTGTATGCATTTTTCTGATAAGAAATTCGCTGAGAAAATATTTTCTTGGTCAGAAATAGTGTATTTGGGTATATTAAATCCTCTGTTATTTTTTAAGTGGCATTAAACATGGTCTGACATGTCCTTCTGTCCTAAAACTAGGATTTAACATTGAAACCCCATAAGGGAATGCATAGTTCCTCCGATATCTGAGAGACATGTTATTTTGGCCTGTCAATTTGCGAGGTGAAAACCACTAAATATGAGCTAATCATTATTTTCAAGACTCTCAAGAATAAATACATGTGGCTAACTCAATTTGTAGTTCATCCAAAAAGCACAGTAGCCTACTTGACTTAATGACCAGAAGGATGAACTTTTGTGAAATAAATGTACACAAAGAAATGATGACACTGCTGGATAAAATTATATGGAATCACTTTAATGAATTAAATTGGCCGGGCACTCAATACAATCTGGGAAATGTGGTATGCTTGATAACACATAATCTATTGGGTTATTTTTGGGTAATTTACAGTTGTTTATGTACTCAAATAAATATAAATGAGTGTTGTCAATATTTAAACGATTAAACCTAATTTTAGAGTGATATTCTGACTTTTGTAGATTTATTCATATTTGTAGGTTTTTTTCCGACATCATATTCTTAAAGAACTTAATTTTATGTGTCAGAAAATACTTTATGAATTCTTTGAACTTATATTCAGGGATATATCAATTTTCTGAGTCAAAATATATATATTTACTATGATTTTCTGGGTTATTATTTATTTTATAATGTTTTATTAATTATTATTATTTTCCTTGAATGTGCGTCTACCATGTGTTGACATTTGATTCATTGAATGGTGACCAATCACGACTATCCACTCATAAGCTGCGACCAATCATTAGCTGACACTATCTTTATTTTTTATTTTCAGGGGCGACATTGACAAAGAAAGATAAGATTTAAAGTGTAATAAATGCAATTTGTAAATAGAAGAAAATTTAATACAAAAAGGAAAAGAAAAGTCAAGAGTTGCGGTGGTACCTGTGGCACGCACGTGTATGATCACAATTGATTAAAAAGACAGCAAATGTTGGCGTGACGCGTAGAAACGTGTGCCACGACAATCGATGATTGGGGAATCTTTCCCTTTTCTGACAATAATGACGCATATCAATGTTTCTGTTAAGGAAAAAAGGGAGTATTGTGATGTTGAGTGCAATGCCGTCACGTCACAAATATAAAAAAAAAATTCAAGTTTTTTTTTTCTCTTGCATGTATGTTGTGTTATTTGAGTGTGTGATCACACCAATCGTTAACTATTTGACTGTTGGACGATTCAACCAAAAATAGAATAAAGAAGAAGTTTTAGCGCCGATGATGAGGAGAGAGATAAAATGGACGGCTAGGATTGCTCCAACTTCAAAGTGTGATATTTGGCAATCCAAAGGTCTGCTTGAGCACAAATTTTCAGGGATGCTTCAACGTCACCCCCTCTTTCCGCCCATTCCCTCTGACACACAAATAAATCCTTAAAATTTCTTCCTACTCATGCAGGTTTATTGAAAGATAGTGATTTTTTGAGATCCATCAAGTGTGGTCTTGGTGCCAACTGTGTGGGAAGAAGCAGCAAAGAAGAGAGAGAGCTTACCTTCACCCACAAATCAACGTGATACTTGCAGAACATAAGGATTATAATAAACATCTTTGCCTTACATCGTTCTTTCTCGACATTGTTGATAGCTTAGATCGCTTTTACTACCACATCTTGCCATCACATCAACTCCATACATTCTCCAAATCATGTCTTACCACCTTCATGTAATTGCGTTATCCTTAACTTACTCATTAACTATTATTTTTGACTCGTTGTCTACCCCATTACTGTCACTCTTAGCATCATCGTTAGTTCTTGTTTCATTCTCGCATTCATCGAATCTTTTCAAACCTGGATTATCACTTTCTATTAACTACTCTCCTCAACTTAATATGACTATCTTGCCTCACATTTCCTCATCACCTTATTTAGTATTTAGTATTTATCTATTCTCATCTCAATAATCACCATATTAAAAATATTCAATCCTTAATCATCGTTCCTTGAGTGGAGATGATCCTTAGCGAGTAAATGTTTATATTTCTATTTAATAATTTTTAAAGTACCAACAACAAGTTTAAACTCTAATTTTGAGATTAGGAGCACCCTTAAGTGCCAACTATGTATATTCTCCTTTTCATTATCCAACACTGCATGATTTCCTTTTAATTTGCTGCATTTGAATGACATAACCGACCAGGCGTGAGTTTTTTGCACCAAGGATGGCACCACATTTTTGTATGAATGACATGCACAAAACCCCTAATCCATTATTAATGACTTGGAGAAAAGAGATAAAGAGAGAAGCAATCAGACGACTAGGCTTCATCCATTTTCAACATTCAATATCTCAAGATCCAACCACTGGATGTATTTTAAATTTTCAAAGTAATATCACCAGTTCCTCCTCTTTCCACCCATAATTCTGGATTGATAGAAAGAGGTCATGAACATAGAGAACTTCCCCAACCCTAGTTGGCCAAGAAGGACACAAAAAAAATTAAGTTGATTTTTTCTTGCATCTCGTGGATTGATTATGCGAGTCCCTTTTTTACTTATACTTGTATCTTTCCAAAATGCCAGGCGTTGCTGGAATATTCATGCTATAACATAGATCATTTAGGGAGAGAGTCACCATCGTTCAAGAGTCACATCAAACTCTAAAAAGATAAGGTAAGGTTTCTCTCCTTATTTAGATCACTGATTAGACATAGGCCCCTTGATATTAACATCTCATTGGGCACTTGTGATCATTTTCCCTTCAGAGTGTAGCCCTAAGCACACCTTCCTAACCTCATTCATCCCTCAAATGACTTAATCTCCAATAGATGGTTTAGGTCAGCTTGAAATTATCTATCTCATCCCACATTATCGGTCTTATCCTTCTCAAGCATCTGTCCCTTGTGCTAAGTTTCTCCCTGTTACTATCATAAATTATCGTGAATGATCCCTATTTTGCCCTGCACTTTTTGTAGGCTGAAAAAGTGGAAAACATGAACATATATGATTGCATATGCCTAAACGTAAATAACATGTATCATTCACATTAAATTGCGAAAATTTTAGGCTTAGAAGTTTTTGGATATCCTTGCTGATTTAGGTACTACCCATCTGGCCACTAGAGAACTGAATAATATGAGGTGACTCAAAATTAATATTTGACAGCTACGATCTCATCTGATTTTCGTTACACGTTTGCGTAATGAAGTTCCTCTTAATGCAAGTTTGCCCTTTTTGATTATGGCACAAATTGAGGCTCATCGAGTCATGAATGGTATTAATAAACTTGCACAATTTAGGGAGTGACAATTTCAGTCTTTGAATAATTTATTGCAAAAACTTAGACCTATACCTGAACTTTGCTATAGTCTCATTTCGATCAAATACCTGTTTTGGCTTGGTAAAACCTATAAGTTTTGGTCACTGGAGACTGAAAAATCAAATTAAAAAATGAAAAATAAAGATTTAAAGATTTAATGAGTTATACAACCAAGTTTTACCATTGAAAGATAGTACTTTTGTCATGAATTTACTAAAGAATAGAATACAGAACTGTATTTGTTAAAATTTCTAATATTAGTATTCATATTTATTTGAATACTTGTATTATGTTTATATTTGTGTATACATTTACATCTGAATATTTATTTGTGTCGGTCTTTCTATTATTACTTGTAGATTAATGTATTTTTATTCATTTTTTTCAATAACATGTGAGTGTGATAAAGTCAAGTTTAGGGTGTCAATTTGTCGTTCATATCTGAGATTAATCAATAATAATTTATAAATATTTACTCATAAAATAATTTGACTAGTTAGTAATGAGGAAGGGTCGTCTCTACATGGAACATATATTAGGGTTTAATACTCTATAAATGATGATTCATGAGCTGCATATAAAATAGGGGATAGTGTTGCGATGAATCCAAGGTGGTTGCCGGGGGGTGATAGTTATTGTATTTTAAGGATTATATGAATAATAATATGTTGAGAGTGTGAGATAGATGAAGATGTGGAGTGACGATTGATGTAGAAGATGAATAATAAGATAGGACGTGATAAGCCTATAAAGTGGTGGGGTTAATTTTCCATTAATCGTGTCGTTAGAGTTAGACTTATGCAATAAAATTTTTAAAATTTCCCTGTATCAAAATATAAGAATAATAGGATGAAAAGGGGGTCAATCCATAGGAAGGCAAATTCCTAAGAAATTCTGAGTTTTTATATTGAATAAAGTTTGAGAAAGCAAAGATGTACTTTAGTGAAATTCCTTTTTATGATTTTGTTTTGTTTTGGATTAACAAGAAGGTACTTATATTCTTCTACTTGAAGTTTAATGTTCGGTCAAAGAAGTTCAGACACAAAATTAATGACCTGTACATTTTTAGTAAAACCGAAATAAACTTGCTGCAATAATAGGATTGTATGAGATTTTTATGGTATTTATTTGAGAAATATTAAGCGAAACAATAGAATTTAAAATTGTTAATCGATATGGATGAGTTTTCGTGTGAAATTTTAATTTTAGATAGAGTAGATAAGGAATTGAATTTTTCGAAAATCAATTTCAATTCTAGAGGGAGAAAGTAGATAGAATAACCTAGAGGGAGAAAGTAGAGAAAATTAGGGGGAAATGATTTTTAGGGCGAATTCAATTGGATCTATCAATATAAGATAACAGATGAGATGAAAAAAAACAAGAAGATGTTTTCGTACATACATCTTGAACCAGAATCAACTTGCAATGCTCTTCATCATTCAAAAACCTCCACGGGTATGCATTTCTCGTCCATGCCTGGGCATTTTGGAAACATTAAAGAAAGCATTCAAAGGTGAAGAAGAAACTTACAATATCAATTCAAGAATCAAGAAATTTGGATATCAGAAACAGCTGTTGTGTCCTTGGCCAATAAGGTTGGGGAGAGCTTCCTCCGTGTTTTTTCCCTTCTTCCCAATATTTGTTTTATGATTCAACTGTGTAGATCGTAGAGGATGAAAAGACAAACATGCCCTCCAAATTGGGCCCACAATGACGGCTATATATTGTGATTTTAAATTGGTTTGATCTCCATAATTTGGTGAATTTTCTGTCTCCTCCACGTGGCGCCACCTTGATCAAAAAGTCTATTCTGATTTGTCGGCACATTGTATTGTTTTCTCTGCCGTCGGATCACATGCTGCCACCAGTCCTGAGCCCTTAAAGCAATGCAATCATAGACCATTAAATGATTTTAAAATATACATCTTGGACGGCTGAGAGCACAACACATATTTCAATCCGCATCGGCGTTGTAGCGTAATTAATGCTAAAAGGTACTTAAATTTTTTCTTTTAAAAAGAATCATCATTCTACCGCGTGCACTTATTGTGCAAAAAAGCAAAGCATTTTTTTCATTGGGCCATGTTCACGTCATGATTGCCTTTAATAATAAAAGATAAAAGTCAATCTTGAGCTATGCGTCATGTCTGCAAAAAGCTAAATGTTCATTGGATAATTATGGCATCGTGAATCACAATGCCATAATTATTCTATTGTGAATGATTGGCAGTGGCAATAATTGGCCAAAAGATTAGCGAATTATATATAACACATGACAGTGAGTTAAAAATCTTAAAAAATACTTATTAAATGCATTTAATAATCATAAAATATACTCCCTTAATTTTAAAAAATATTTCTTTACTAAATACCAGCCATAAAATTCTAAGAATATATGGAAAATCCGTAAAAATTGGTCAATGCCTTTATGACTTTCAAAGAGATATTTTATGACCTGAAAAATGAATATATCAACAAAACTAAAGTCAAAATGTTATGTAAAAATATTGTATAATATGGAAAAATCATAAAATCATAGCAATGCTATTTTGGTCTATTTAATCATAGTAAATATTATATTATACAATATAATATTGTATAATATGGAGTTTAGGGCACAAATATTCATGTATTATGCATGAGTTTTCAAAGCTATTTGTAAGTTATCAAGAGGACGAGATGGGTGAATGGATGTGGATGGATGATGGTTAAATAGAACGGTGGAACAAGAGATCATAGTGATCTAACTAATGGATATGATGGAAGAATGGATTGGCGGTTGTGAGATGGAGAAGAGGACGATGGAATAGATGATTTGGGGTTTTTGTATGAGACAAAGGTGATAAGGTCGAGATTGAGATTGGATGTCTGTTTTCGGGTGAGATGATGGAAGCTGCAGATGAGAATGAGATGATCGTGAAAATTAAGTATGTCGATATAAGTGAAGGGATGTGAAGAATAAAACCAATGTAAGGCAAGAGACTAACCTTAGATCCCTATGTTATGTTGGGATCAAGCAAGATTTCTGATGCAGATCAACATCTCCACTTCTTTGTTGATCTTCCCAAATTACTCAAAACACCAAGAACTCCTTCATGGGCCTTCAAAACCCTCACTCTCTTTCAATCAGTCTCTTTAGGAGGAAGTGAGTTAAAAATATAGTTTTTTTTTTAAATTAAGTCTCTATTTATAGATTCTGCCATATGGATGGAAAGAGGTGGGAATAAGGAAGTTCTGCTCAAATTTCAGTCTAAAACTCCTTATGAATCATCAAATATCATGATTTGAATATTGATCATTCTCAGTCCCGTGATTTTCTCTCCCCTCTGATTTTTGGAATGTCAAAGAGCCATTAAATAATTCCAATATATATATATATATATTAATTCATAAAAATATTATAAATATATATTTTGAATTTTAAAATGATATCTTTCGAATATAATGCCAAATAATTTAGGAAAAAATATATCCAGAGTCAAAAAATCAATTTCGTTCAGATATTGACATCAGAAAAGTCATTAAATGTATTAAAAATTCATAAAATTGAAAATATCATTACAATAATCTATTTATTTAGGCTTGATAACATGCATATATTATCAATTTAATGTGAATAAGTATGCAAATATATTCATATTAACTTATAAAATGTGTGTTATGAGATTGCCTTTCCAGATACATATATTTCCATCAAGCTCTTCATCTATTATTTCCATTTTTCTCTAAAAATAATGTCTCTAAAAATGTTAATTTCCTCAAAGTTTTATTTACATGAGGTGGTGAATTATTGCTGAGCTTTCCTCGTGTTATTAATAAATTATTCTTGACCAGACCTATCACTTAATGCACGAAATGTACTTAGAACTTTCCTTAGGAGGTTCACCATTCTAATGACATATTTTCTCTTTAAAACCTCATATTTTTCCCTAAAATATTTCATCAAATAAGGATATTTCAAAAGATGTTTTCCAAATTATGGGCAAAGTTTTCTGAATAATTAATGGACATAAAATTACACCACTGGTGGAATGGTATAATTTTCCATTTCAACATGATAGACTGATCCATGACAATTGCATATAATATATTTTTAATCCTATTTGGATTTTTTTGGGTTTTCTCTTCATATTGAAGCAGGCACAAACTTTCATTGAACCCATGAATCCCGCATATAATATCAGCTCGGTACAGTTTTACTGAAGTTAGGAAAAGGATGTCAAAAGGCAAGTGCGCTTATGAACCAAACCTAAAATTTAAATGTGATTATAAATGTAATTTCCATTGTTTTTATGAGATTTTTTCATGTAGTAGTGCGGGTAAGTTTAGGCCTATCAATTTTCCTAATCGGATGAATATTTATGTTTACAAAATCATAAATAAAGATTAGTTAAACCCTACACTATGAGCATTTATGTACCATTTAAATATGCAAGTACACCGCAAATATACAATGAAAATATATTGTTAACAACAACAATTAGTTTATGTATACAGCTAGTGGTGCTACACATCATGCCAAAGTGGAGCTAAAAATTTTCTTCTTAACATTATATATGATGTTTTAGATCGACTCTATAACAGTAATGGTTTAGCCCTAAACATTACATCCTACGAAAACACTTTAATACATGCTAATCATAAGTTTCAATCTAGATAATGGGTTGCATATTTGATAACATGCCTTTTTACCTATTAATCTACGATTCCTCATTGTTTTCAGCATAATTTACATCATTATAATGCATGACATCATGTTTTTTATGAAATGGTAGCAAATATTATATGATTTCACTCACACATTTATTTTGCACCACATTAAGATTATTTGAGCCTAATTATGATTTGAGTGGAAAGTAGACTCGATAATGATTAATTTGATGATTTTCTAAATTGACATCTTTGATCCAATAAAAATGATCAAAGTAGTCAAATCGAGGGGTTAAGAAGAAAAGTTAATGTCACTTTTTTTCGGTGGGAACTGGTTATCCAAACTAGCTCATCACGTTCTCATGAACTTACCCTAATCTTACCTAGAAATTAAACTCCTTTTTTAGTTAGTGCAATTCAATACTGACTCTGAATCCGCTCAAGCCAAGCGATTTAGAGTATCATACTAATATCAAGATGAACAATCAAGAAATTCACTAAAAAATCATCCAAATCACACTAAAATTCAAATACAATGAAATACAAAGTACCAAATAAGGTTGATACAGGTTATAGCTCCTCTCTCCCTGTCAGTTAATCCGACTTCATCTATGTAGACTTTATTTAAATTATCCAACCATATAGAGAAAGAGGAGGTCGAGATGAGAAAACCCATAAATTTTAAGCTTAATCTGACTTCACGATTAAGAGTTATGAAAAAATCAATATGACCAATCATAGCCGTTTGATCAATATTCATTTATTTAATTCAATCTTGAAAAACCCGTACTGTGTGTCAATTGCTGATTGGCTGGCGAGATTTATAGCTATTTGGTGAATTCTTTCTCGGTTCACCATGTACATAAGGGTTGGAAATAAGAGAAAATAAAAATTAGTAAAAATATAAGTCAATTTTCACTTACATATGCATTTTTACCAGCAGCAACCAATCAGGCGTCGCCACGTCACCTCATGTGCGGGCAACTTTACATGCGCAGTACGGGCAGTGCACTTACTGCCCAAAAAAGATTCCTCGGTCAATAGTATTTAAGCCTTCGAATTCCCTTTTGATGGCCGAGATTTCGCCACGTGCCTTTGCTAAATCAGTTTCTTATTTTTTTCACAAAAATCCCTGCTTTTATTTTTGCACACAAAACAATGCTGCCCAAACATAATTAGAGATATACCCCTCCAATTTCTCTCTCCTCCATATTTCCCTGAAAAAAACCATAGAAAAAATTCATAGTAATTCAATAAAACTCTTAGCATATTTTTAATTGGATCTTTACACTTGCAATGCATGACCTAGATCTGTTTTAAAGGTATATTTGCAACCCAATTTTTTTTAAAAAGTTCCTCTCACATAACACAATTACTTTAAAATCCTATCTTCCTTATAATTATATCCTTTTTCTCTTTAAAAAATTCTTCCTAGAATAAATTCCCAAACAATTCAATAAGATGATAGAAAAAACTAGAAAAATCAGTAATTCCTCCCCACATTAATTAGCATTAAATTTAATTTTCAAACATGCCACTTTCATTTAAATTGAGGTATTCCAAGCTCAAATAACATCCATAAAATTGACAAAAAATTAGGGTAAAATCAGAATTCACTTGTAAAAGTAATTAACATATAAATGTATAAAAAATCCCTATTTTAAATCTTTAAATGGATAAAAGTTATCTAATTACTTGAATTAAACATCGAATTTAGGGTGTACCATAGTGCAAAAAGGAACTATATTTTGAAAGATATATAAGTTTGAAATTTAGGTATTTTCTGGAATTTTAGGTAAATCCAAAGAATTATTTCAGGCCTAAAAAGAGAAAAAAAGACCCATTTACCTATGGGGTGATGTTTTGTACATGTGCCTGCCCATGTGTGCATGCATGCCATGTTGGGTTCTAGAGACCTTGACAAGGATAAATAAATCAAAACGATTCGCAGTGGAAGACTTGAACGAATCGAATGGCATCAACAAAAATATTGAAACGAAGTACCTTTGCACAGATCATATCCGTGATTTCTTGGATCATGGAGTGAGATGAGTCGAGCTGCTCAAGTGTGCAGCTTCTAGATGTATTCACGTGATCCTCGGCATGTTGAATCTCCTCCTCATTAACAAGCCCCATACTTTCTTCGTCGTTGTCGTTACGTCATCCTGATCGCATTGGGTGGGAAGAAGGGCGAAGAAGGGGAAAGGCCCTTGAACAATTCTGACCTGGGTGAATTTCATTCACGGCCTTCCCTATTTATACTAAGTGGATATTTTTCATAAAATCCCCAAAACGTAAGTATATCTTCTGACGTCCAAAAGGCCATTTAAGTGTGACCCTCTAGATTAATTAATGACCTTTATCTTCTATCATTTATTAGGGCCCATGTATCAGTCTAGTTAACGACTCTAGTGGCCCAATGACCTTTACTGGCCTTCCAAGTTAATTAACTATATCATCATATAGATTAATTAATGTCGGATCAATTTAACCCAATCGATAGGTCGAGTTTCCAACACGTGGGGTGCCAAGCTACACTTCGTGTTCTAGAAGATACAAAGGAATGTGTATCAACTCACTCATGGAACCTGTTCATCATCATTTACCTTGTATGTATAATCCCTCATCTACTTGGCGCTCCTTGGACGACTTAGGGTATGGTCAACTGTCAAATCCTAATCGGTCATCCGACTTAGTACTGATGCATTCAAAAATCATGGGAGAACTCTTCTCTAATATTTCACTGCCTTGGCCAAGGACTTCATTGCATTGTCTTCCTTGAGCTGTCACCTCTTACACCGAGGTTGGACGATCCGATCTTGACCACTCAATCATCTTCGTGAACGTCTTAATGTATCCAAACTAAGACCATTTAGAATCCCATCTCGGCCATATTTAAAGTACAACCGTCTACACATAAGACATCTTTGGTGTCTCAAGCCTAAGGACCACTTACACAATCGTGACGTGAATCGACCTGATTGAGAGTTTGGTATAATACAATTCTGTGATTCATACGGATCGATTCAGTGAACTCTTTCCACTAAAGAGCACTCACTATCTATTCTTAGTGTCTCCACAGCCGACCATACTCATCATATGAGTGAGGATAGATAGTGTTAGTCTATCTAGATACTTCGATGTCCTTCTCACGTATCCTTCGAATAGGAATATTTAGAACACATGCTTAAAGGAATATTTAGTAGTGATCTCTGTATTACGATCTCATCATAATTCACTAAGTTCGATCATGTATTAATGGACTTTATTATAAGCAACACACGTGCACTATAATGAATATGTTGTATTAATGAACATTGAACAAGATTTGGAATGTGTGATTGGCTTGCCGGCCACATATATTTCCATCATACCACACAATGGAAATTGATGGAGGACCATCCAGCTTCGAAGACCCCATCGAACCAGTTCGTCAAGCGAAGGCTTACGCGCAAGATACAGCCTTTGGAGTACCCAACCTCGTCAACGTGCCACAAAGGTTTGACATTATCTTTCTTTGAATTTTCCTTGTTTAGTAGGCCATGTATGTTGGCCGCGTATGTGTTTGTCTTTGTTTGGTTGCATGTGTTTGGATTGTTGTATGAACCTACAAGTTTGAGTGTGTGAGCCCATGGGTGGGCGTGTTAGTGGGTTTCTCTCTCATATTAGGGGGCCCTAATTACTCTTAATTGGGACTTCTCCCCTTTATTTCTAAGGGGGACACCCAAATTTGCTGCTATAAAGGTGGGGCCCGCCCATTGGAAGGGAAGAGAAGAAAAGATAGGAGAAAATGTGATTTTTAAGGATTTTTCCTATTTTTTAGTGTTTTTTAGTTTTCTTCATATTTATGAAAATGCCATTGCAAAGTTAGGAGAGAGAAAAAACACTAGAGTTCACCAAAAACTGCCGCCGTCGCTGCTGCCTTTGTATGTGCTCCAAACGTCGCCTCTCGAGACTGCCCAACGACACCCACGGGCGTGGTTGCAGCGACCACGGCAGCGTCTTGCACAATTGCGACTGTGGCGTTCGTGGGCCGCTGTGCCACAGGAGCCACCCGCGGCCGCTGGAGCAGCCCCCAGCCGTCATAGCAGCCGCCCGCGACCACCGCAGCAACCCATGCCCGCGACAAC
Organism: Wolffia australiana; assembly: GCF_029677425.1. Lineage (NCBI taxonomy): Eukaryota > Viridiplantae > Streptophyta > Magnoliopsida > Alismatales > Araceae > Wolffia > Wolffia australiana. The sequence continues at coordinate 18,679,620 of NC_135836.1, read as the reverse complement.
AGACGCTTGCAGCTGCCACAGCATCCTGCGACAGGTACTGCCCTAGCGGGTACCGCAGCCCACTGCCGCCACTGCAAGCGTTCCGCCGCTGCCATTGCCAGGCCTTCTGTCCGCGACCACCACTTCCTTGTGCTGCTCGTGATGCCACCGCGGTCACATTCACAGCCGCATCTGCCAGCCACCGCCGCGGCCACACTCGAGGTCACAACCGCCATCGTTAGTCGTGGCTACGTGCCTCGCCGCCTTGCGGCTGCCATATCTTGCCACTTGCACTGTCGTGCCTTGCTGCCATCACGCCCGTAGCCACATTTCGCCACAATGCCCGTTGCTACAGCCACCACCGCGCCTCGATGCCACGCCCATCACTGTAGTGCCTTGCCATCACGCCCATTGCCGTGCCTAGCCGCCTACTTGCACCGCCGCACGTACTTTCCCCGCCACGCCTACTTGCTCTGTTATACTTACTTGCGCCACTGCACCTACCTGCATCTTCATCGAGCCTATGTGTTGCTCGCCTTCCACTACTGCCGAATCAAACACCTCCCAGGCATACCGCTCATGGTACACTCACCAATTCCCTCTCAGCATTATATTATTTCTTTCAGTGCCTCCTAACGTTTTCTCCACCACTCGGGTTAGATTAGTGATAGATAGGATTCACGTTCCAAGGATTAGGATTTCAATCACTATGTCCTTTGTTGAGATCGTCAAGCGCATGCGCAAAATTGGCACTAGCCGAGCTCACACCGTCGGCCTTCAACCTGACGTCGGGGTCATCGGGAGCCTAGAGTCATTTCCAAGTCACGTTTGTCATAGTTGAATGGTCATTGGTGTACGTCAACGTCGGAGTTATACTTCTAAGTGATTTCATCATGACATCATCACTTGCATGACGTCCACGTTAGTGAGCTTCCCTACATGACATGACTGCCCTTGCCCTCCCTGTGGTGTAACACGAGCCATTCAATCCCGGCGCCCATCGTGTTACATCAGAAATGTGTCACGATCAGGTGGGAGGCGCCCAAAGACGACCAGTTCCAACAATCATTGTTGGATCTGATCGTCAAACACCTCATCTGATGGCCCTGATTTGACCCACACTAGGGCAAAATGTTCATAGGATCAATATCTCACCCGTAATTTATTCTTTGGGACAACAAAAATGGGAGAGTAACACATGGCATTGTTTTATTGCTTTTGGTGATCAGTTATCTGATCAACGACTGAAATTGGATCAGAATAAGGCAGTTATGGAAATGGACAGCTAGAAATGCATTTCAAAGCATCATGACATTTGGTCCCAATTTTTTCATTCTTTCTATTAGATTAATGCACACCCATTCTAGGAGGAATATACAGGCTCAAAAAGTTGAATGTTGAAGGGAGTACTACTTCTACCAGAGTTTTGATTTCATTGATTAGAATTAGGTTTTCTCTTGATTTATCTTCATTCACATATTTTTTTCATGCTCTATTTATGAGTTTTTAGATCATTGAAAGGATATTGAAAGTGTTATATTCTTTGAAATTTCCTATACATTCATCGGATCCTATCATTCTATTTAACCTAATTCGTTCATTTGATCTTCTCATCTTCCATTTCCAATCTCAAATATAAGATTAAATTAGAATTAATTACCATTTGTCTATGTGGTTTGGCCCCTTGATAACTACATACTTTGTTATTTATTTTTTAATGTGTATTTATAACAGTTATTAGATAAGATCAAAGTTTCCACAACAACAAAATTAAAACCCTACAAATTGACTTACTAGGTGTTCCAAGCATTACTGACAGATATTATATGTTCATAAGTTAAATGGTGGAAGGTTATGTTTTGATGTAATTTTACTATAATATTTGTTTAATATAGGACAAAGTGATAAGTTAAATAGTGGAATAGTAAGGGAGGATTGTACTACCTTGAGCAACATCGATAACCATGTGACTATAAAGGTGACTCTTTTTGAAACATCATATTTTTTGGTTTGCCAACTAAGCTTTCAAGATCCTATTCTTCTATGCCATTATGTGAATCAAAAGCATATGATTTCCTAATCATTGGTTACATTCCCCTACCTTGGTTTTTTTATATTTATATAAGTTCTCTGCATATTTTTTCAACAACAAAAAATCCCATAAATAATCTGGTACACCTCATGATATATTAAGAGCAACAAAAGTTAGTTAATTCACTCATAATATTCATAATCATCCATTCCACCAAATGTCTGTCACATCTCACATTTCTAATTTCAATCCTGTTATACAGAGTGCACTACAACATCTAAAACCATCAGAATTAGTCATTTAATTTGAAAAAATATATACTACTACTACTATGTGGATGTGCAAAATGGCCCAAAGCCAAGATGACATGTGATGTAATGCCCATTTATTCTACCACTTGCTTCCATTTGCCCCATGGCACCTAATCAGAAAATGCAACAGCAAAAAAGTCCACAATACATCTATATTGGTATTTGTGGATTAGCCATGATCTTACATCTGTACCACCTTTAAAATGTGAAAATTTTGGGTGACTTAGCATGCCGCATAGTTAAATAATAAATAATCACCTCCTCTTTTCTCATTAATGATGAAATTACTAATGACTTTCAAGCTAACCATATATTCCTTAACTCCTATATTTCATTAGTAAAAATACTTTTATTATAATGAAGTTAAATAATATGTGTAATTAATAATAAATTATGACTAGATAAAAACAACACACAATGATTTCTAAATGTATATTTTAAATGTTTATATTTATAGGATATTAAAAAAATGGCATGAAAATAGACAGATAAATTAGTAATGTCTAGTCTCACCCATGTGATGAGTATGCTTGATCAAATTACCATTTTGTGGATGCACTAGGAAGGGAGTGGGTCCTCTTTTAAGAAAGAATTCATCAATTTGATCTGAATGAATCCCTAGACTGTTAGAGCTGATGCACCAAATACATCTTCTGGATTGAAAGTTTTATTTTTATACATGTTTCCTTAGACATCCTCCCCTTATGGTATGAATGAAAAGGAAAGAATATTATACTTAAGTTATGGCATCACATATTGAGATGAAGATGAGTATATTTGACAAGTCAAGGGTTGTATCTATACACCTAGGGGTCAGATACATATAAAAATTCAGATAGATAAAAGATTCAATTGTGTCCCATGATTCAATCATTACATTTCAATTTGTTTTATATGTATGCTGCATTTTTTAGTTTTGACTGCATAATTTGGCTTTTGTTTTTTGATCAAAGTGACCAATCTGCATAGCCAAATTGTCACAAAAGTCAGCAGTTTCTCATTTTGGATGTCCCATCCCATTTTAAAAATTAAATGACAAAATCCAAATTTAGAAACATCAGTGGAAGTTTACAAAGGGTGTCCTCATGCTTACTTCATGAGAATCCTCCCCATTCCAATGAAAGTGGAACACTGAGGAGGAGATTCAAGGTACCAAGGACTGCATGGGATGTATAGAGGCAGGATGCCAATGCAACTTGAAGAGACTCTGTCAAAGTAAATTAATTGATAGAAAATTGAACTTTGCCAAGGTGATTAGCTCATCCTTTGTTTTTAAAGGACTGTCCCAATGCATCTTAATTTTGATTTTTCATATGAGTTTGGATTATCAACCATGGCATATAATGCAATATAAAGCAGGTGGCACCCAAGGAGACACAAGCATTGATTCTTTTGCAGTATGAGTTTGGGTCCGTTAATGTTCAGTTTTCCACGTATACTCTAACACTACAAGTATACCCTTTTGCCTCCAAAAACCTTATGTGTGTGACTATCTAGTTGAGACTCCATTACCTCAAGAATCATTGAGTGGCTTGACAAATTCATCATATACTTTACTCAATCGTGGATAATTAACCCATTTGATAGATCATTTCCAACATGAGAAATGGTGTGAGAAATGTCAAAAAAATTTCTAAATAGACCTTGGATTGAAACCTAAGGTCATACCTTTGCTGACATTAAAATAAAATCATATGGGGTACTGAATCCCATTAAGTTCTTATAATTTTCCAATGGGAATGAATCTCTATGTTGAAAATTTTTATTTATCAATAAAAATTATTATCTCAAAGTTTGAGTATTTTAAAAATAAACAATGTTTTTGGGTAGAAGTTTTCCTATGGAGTTTTAACCATCACTGATATGAATGAAGTAATTATGCTTAAAGTTAAGGATGAAAAACAAGGAATTTCGGAGTTCTAAAAATTATAAATGGATGAGTGTATGGTTCACAATCGAAATCAAGGGTTATGATGATTAGAAGACTGTTAAAAACAATGGATGAAAATTGAATGGCTACTTTGTCATTCAAAAGGAATGTTTCTCATTTCTAGTAGTTTTCTTTTGCATTCCGAATTGAAGATACATGCCTTGAATATAATTAAGTTAAACTATAATAATTAAATTATTTTTTTTTAATTATGTTTTAGAGTGTCTTCATTGATCAAGTCATTGGAATAAAGTATGATCACATAAATAACTATTTAAATACTACATAAATTTAATTGATAAATACATATGGTTTACTAAATTTATTATAAATCTGTTAAGCTATTATTTCATGAGAATACATATTTTTTCCTTGTGATTTCCTCAAGATACTCATTACTCACATTTGAGTTTTCCAAGACTCAATGATCCTCATTTGGAGGGCCATCAACTATCCTTCCGTATTGTATAAAGTTTTATTTTCTTATTTTAGTGAAGAAATGTAGATTTATGTTGTCAAGCACCAGACAAAGATCTTAAACTACTGAGTTTCCACTCACTTTCCCTCATTAAAAAATAGGATACACAAACATGTCGTAGTTTCAATAATAGACAACATTTTTGCGCATTAGGAACTGTGCATTGTTCAAGTTGGGGGCTTAGAAAAAAATATTTAAAAAAATTATCATAAATTATGAAACTTAATTTTGTGAGGATAAAATCAGAATAAAAACTGCATGAAAGAATATATATAACCATTATCTCTTATTACCTTGTGTGAGATTTTGTGGATGAGGTTTACTCAGTCCTCAATGGAAAAAATATATGTTTGTTTTTAACTTATATTCTAAGGTTTTTTTAACAAATTTAGATTCAACAAGTTACAGTTTCTTATCGTTGAGCTCCATCCAGATAATTGGTCCATAATTATATCTATAATATCATAGAAGATGTTAAATTTCTCATATAAAGGACTACCTAGTCAATTTTGCTGTGTTAGACATGAAAGTCCTTAAGTATATCAGTCAATCTCACACAATTTTTTGACATCCACATACTGCTGCTTCCACACCATGCTCAATTGAGATAAAGGGAAGAAAAAACTGAAAGAAGGAAAAGTAGAATGTGAATTATATTTTATCTAATTTTTGATTATTTTTTGGTATTCTGATAGAAATAACAGGAGTGTCACACCCAATTGAAAATACTACAATAAGTTAGAATAAAAGTGATATACAATTCACTTTCATAAGAGAGATTTTGCTATGTCATCTGGTGTCTAGAAGGAACATAAAATAGGTAAGTTTAAAATTGATGGTATTTCATCCTACAATAATACAGAAGCTTCCTTATTCATGTCAGGTTTACGCGGAGATTTATTAATAATTTTTCTGAAATATCTAGACTACTGATTTTGAAAGTTATGTGATAAAGTTTTTATCATTTCAAATACAGACTTTCGAACTTTAAATGACTTTTGGTAGAAGCCCCAGTTCCTAACTCACACTTATCTTGAGCAAAGCAATATAATTATTGCATTGGAGAACCCTTGGGTTAGATGTTATACAGAAATCTGATGCCATACTTAATTACATATGATTTCCTTAAAAGATTTACTAATTATTGTCTTTAACCAGATAAAATTTGGGATCTCACTTCTTTGGAAGTAAAATGGTACATATGAAAAACTTAGGCTCATCAAGTTCGTTTTTGCACCTTCAATAGGTTGAATTTAAGATACAAGATAAGAAGAGTGGTTAGAAATCGGAAGAAAATATGTCACTAATTCATAGCAGTAATACTGCTACTCTGAATTCTTGGCAGTAATTGTACTTCTATGAATTCTTAGCAGCAGATATGATTCTAGACTATCATATTTCCCAAAAAAAATATGGTTTATTTTTAAAAATTTAAACATAATTCTGGGCAATACCCAAAGTTTACATCCTTACCATTTATTACTGAACATTTATGTCAGTCATTTTGGTGCACAAAATACGTGAGAAAATATTCCCATAGTGGTATTTATTTCAGTATCATCTTCATGTAGAGATTGAAACACGAGTAACAATCAAACATCTTTAAAAGATATTAAATTTCCTTTTCACTCTCATTTTAGTTTGAGATCTGCAACTTCAAAAGTGGTATTTGTATTTGGCTTTATTGTCACATCTTCTCTTTTAACGGAATACTAGTAATTGATAGTGGCCATTTATCATACCACATAGTGGACAACAGCTACACCAAGTCAGAAAAATGACCTCACGATTGTGATTAGGTTCATTTGCAAAATATATTTATTGGATATGAATCTCCCAAGGGTTTTAATGATAATCTATGAATTTCACTTCAAAAGTTAATTATTTCACGCATAATGAAATATATATGGCTCACTTATGAGTGACCATGCCTAACTACCAATAACACAATTTCCAAGTAGAGGCCACAAACTAACATATAATTATTCAATTGAGGTTTTTAGAAAAAAAAGATAAGGATGGGTTTGGAAAGTTTTTGTAAACCTTACCGGCTTACTCATTAATTGTAGTATTCCATTTTTTCATTCACTTGCTTGTCTCAAACTTGAATTATCATTATCTACAAACTACTACATTGACTCAATATCACTCTTTTGTCTCGTATTTCCTCATCACTTAATTTCATACTAAGAATTATCTCATCTCATATCGATAATAGCCATAGACTCTATCTAAAAACCTATTATACTATTAAATTAGTACTATATTTTATGTTTTTTTCCGTTTTGATGTTTCTGTCATTGTGACATTGTAGTACTATAATTAATCACATGTTTTTTATGCTTTTAGAACCTTCCCCTATCATCTACAATTATTTACACCTATGCAAATTGCATCCGAAAAAGAATACTGAAAATAAAAATATGTGGAATGATTAGACTCACCGAGAAAAAGCTAATAATTGTGATGTGAATTTTGAGTTTAATTTTTATTAATTAATTTAATATTTTTAAAAATAACTTAATAAATATTTAGAAAACCAGTATATTTATATTTTTTTCATATTCCTGAATAATGGTATCACAAGGTATGACAGCATGTGGATTCATAACAAACACCTATTAGAACTTCACTTACAATTTTACTGGGGAGAAAATTGAGTGCTTTTACTTATATTGGTCTAGTTTATCTGAATCAAAACTGTAATAATCATAACTAGACTATGATGTGAAAATTTTGACCAGTCAAAGTGAACATGAGGCTTAGACCTATGCTTGCAAGGATTCATAGAAAATGAATTGGATAATGATCAATGGTCTAGACCATGTGAATTTAGAGCTATGTTCTTGGGTTATTGGGCCGAATTGGAGAAACATGGCTTTTAGGCTTCAAAGGAGTAGTTTAAAAAAAGTGAGCAACATTCTAGATCCCTCCGCAGAAGTGAGAGAAATGAGGAGAAGGAATTTGACATTGAGGAGTTTTAAATATTCCAACTCAACAAATGGGGAAAAAAGGAATGTAAAGATGAGAAATAGGAAAAAATAGAAATGTTTTTAGGTGATACCGTATGTATAAATATTCTCTATCTCACACACATAACTTTAATCTGGATGTGCTCTAAAAGTGAGACAAGGCTCTTGATGACATGCATTTTTAGTACCTTATATGATCATATTGACATGTTAATCTGCATTAAATTACTCATATTTGCATGTTATCAAGCTTAAAATGATTAAATCTATCTTTAGAATAAATTTATGAATTTTATGCATTTATTGGGATTTTTCTAACAATAGATTCTAAAATAATATAATTATTGAGACAGAATATGATTTTTCTGGAATTTTTTGACATTAAATTTGCAAAGATATGATTTTTATGAGTCAATATATATTTATATGTAATTTTTGGGCTTTTATTTTAATTAATATGGATTTTAAAATATTTTAAGCCCTTTTATTTTGTGCCGCCACGTGTCCCCATTCGATTTGTTGAAAGACAACAAATTAGAAGTGATTGTGATGATTGGCGACAACCAATCATTAACTGATTTAATGTGGCGTCAGCCAATCATTCCGTCATGCAGTCATGGCTTCACAATTCCTGAAGCCATGATTGCAATAATAACTCATAAATCATTTTCGAATTTCAGATGCAAGGGGTGACCTGGACGAAGGAAAAAAAGAAGCTCTTTTTTTGCAATAAATGCTACGATGACCGAGGCGCAAAAGACAAAAAAGACTTTTTCTCTCTCTCCCTCTCTCTTTTGATTTTGGCGCAGGGTGACGTGGCGCAATCTTGTCCAAGTATTTAAAACAGAAAAAAAGAAAAAAAAGAATAGAGAGAAGAGAGTGACATGGCGCGCCCTGACGCGTCGCCATGTCAGCCTCCGGAAAAACACATTTTTAATGCGTTTTTTCTTCTTTTCTTTTGTCTCTCTTTTGCCTTTTTCTTCTCTCTAGGTGCACATGTGATGTAATACACTATCGGCCAGGATTGATTGGCTCATATTAAACCACAGATGACGACATTGAAAGCACGAGATATCTAGATGGTATGATGCAATTTTGAGAAGTAACCACAAGTATGAAAAATTAACTAACAAAGTATGAACATCAGTTAAATTGGCGAAGTTCGATTGGGCACAATCGACTTCCCAACGTCCCTTTGGACCAAATTCAACGCGTAAGATGAGGGATAGTCGCACTACCCGTCGGCGTCCAATCTTCCCCGGTAAGATATTACAAAGTTACCACAAGAATTTAATCCTATTCCCTCGCTAAATTGTGTTGAAACGGGTCAATAAGGGATCCTAACTCTTAAGGCATGGAATTAAATTGACAAATACTGAATGGAAATAAAGAACTGCGTAGACGGAGGAGCTGGGTAGAACCTGATGGGAGGCGATATCCCGTTGGCTTTGTAGCAGAATCGACAGTTGTTCAGATCAGAGATCAGCTCGTCAGGGGATGACGAGATGCATGGGCAACCACTGGGTCGACAAGGCGCAGACAGATCAGACGCTCGCTGGATTGGCAGTGTAGGACGGCTGGCCCATGCTTGGATGGGCGTGCGCGCACGTGCGGGCACAAGGTAGCGGTGCGTGGGCGTGCGCTGCTGTGTGCGGGTGCGCGACAGGGCAGCGGCGTTGTGGGTAAGGGCGGTGGGACGAGCATTCACAGAGCCTAGCGGTGAGCTTCCGAGGTGAGTCGAGGGCGCTGATCGATCAATGGAGAAGACCTCGGAATTTCTGGACAGAAATCCAAGAAACAGTTTTCTTGAACTTTGGGCACCGGATTTTTCAAGAAGAAAATGTTCTTGATGCTTCCCAAGTGTAGGGGCTTCCCCAAAAGTGATGAACCGTTCACGAGAGTGAAGGCAGATCGATGATTCAATGGCAGCGGTGAGGAGCAGGGAATTACCAGCGTCACGAGCTTGAACCATTGTGGAGATCGACGAAGAACTCACAATGGGCTCCAAGAAAAGGGTCTTCTTGATCGAAATTCTTAAGCAACCACCAGATCAATATTATGATTCTTGATCGAAGAAGTGAACAATAGCTAACCGGCGTGGGCGACGTTCCACTGAGTTGGCGTCATGGAAGGAAGCCACGTTCCCACGTTCCCACGTTCTTGCTATCAAGCAACTACGCTTATCTAAGGCTAAGAGAACTAAAACAATTAAACTAAAAAAAAAACTTCAATTGATTTCCAAAGTCCAGTCTGTCCGTCCTCTTGGGCATGCCAGCCTTTATATAGGGTCAAAGGCATGCCAATTGGGCATAACAAGAGGGAATCACCTCAAGACGAGCGATTCTCTCAAAATGACAAAAAATAAAATGTTCGAAAATGGACGATGCCAAAACACGATAGGCCCGGTCCATAATTCAGTGAAGAAATTACAATAGAAAATAAGTAAATGTAAACACGTGCCGCTCCATCTTCACGCAAGGTACTTGAATGATGCGTCGGGGGTGTCGGCTCGAGTGGCTCGGTGAGGCTGCTGGCATCGTTCTGTGTTGATGGCGAGATGGTCCCCCATCAACATGGTGCAGAATGCAAAAATCACATAATGTAGAGCGCTTTGACTTCTCAACGGGCACGGAAAATGATGACAATGATGAGGAGAGAGAAATTTTATAGGGCTAGGATTTCTTCAACTTCGAACAGCTATAAGTTTCGATCTACAAATCCAATTGAACTGAAATTTTCAGCACTGCTTTGTCTTATCTTCCTCTTTCCATCCATACCCTCTGATCTATAACTGAGGCATGGATCATTGTGAAATTCATCTTGAACTTGCTTCCTAGTTGTGTAGGCTGATTGAAAGATAGTGAGTTTTGAGATCCATCAATAGTGTTCTTGGTGTCCTGGGTGTGTGGGAAGAAGCAGTGGAGAAGAGGGGGAGCTTACCGGTACTCATAAATTGCCCTGATTTTGGCAGAACGTAAGGATCTGAGGTAAGTGTCTTGGCCTTACATTGTGTTTTTCCCGACACCATAGTTGATGTAATTAGCATTTATCATCATATCTTCAGTCACATTTTACTCTTTTCTCTCATCTCTCTATCCTCTCCATCGCAACACTCCACATCCAACCACTATCCTCTTTCATACCTTCGTTCATCATCGTGTCCATCACATTCACTTACTCTTTTCTTTAAGTTAAATTACCATATAACTTACATATTTTTTATCAATATCACTAGCTCATATCCTCGAATCTTGTCTTCATCTATCCTCTCTTTGATCATCACTAGCATAATAAATTAATTCCTTAATCATCGTTCCCTATGGAGACGATCCGTACTCATCACTAACGAAGTATTCTTAAGTACGGTTAAAAATATTGAATAATCTTAATTACCAACGATGAATTTAAACCCCTAAATTTGAGATTATCAGCTCTCCAACACCAAGGTTGGTCAACCTTGTTTAATATACTGTTTTGAACTGTTCATCTTTTGTGCATCCTTTTCTTGGCATATTCATGAACAACTATAAGGATCCAAGTTTAGGATGAGACATTGGAGGCTCAAGATATGATCAGAAACACTTTAAGAACTTAGATCTAGAGTTTCACTTCTATACCCATCCATTTCCAATACTTCTCTTCCCTATGACATCACTTCCTCTCTTTATGTCTCCATTTTATGCCATTCTCTTTTTCTTGAATCAAAATTTCATCACCAAATCGTCTATAATGTCTCCAGTTTCTTCACTAAAAATTTCATTAAAAAACCATACATTTGCCCTTCCAAATTTCTCTCCCTTTTCATATATGTTCAAATCTCATTCGTCAAATTTAAGTCTATACTAAGGGTACTCCAGACTTTGCCAAATTTCCTCCAAGTCTGGGCTTCTAGGTGATCCCTAAACCTTGAGCCCCAATCCTAAACCTTACATACTCTTTATTTAATTTTATTATTTAAAATTGAAATAAAATTAAAAATCATATATATACTATTTCTTGTTGTTTTAGCCTTCCACTAAATTTTAGAATAATCTGTCAAAATGTTATTTATCATTTCTAGTCAATTTTTATTTGAATTTTATTATAGAAAAATTTTCAGAATCTAAGATATTATATTTATCCTTTCTAAAAGTAATAAATTTAGGATAAATTATGTAAATTATCACAAATCGTTTTGTTACTTTTCTGCATCAATATAAATTCTATAAAATCGTAAAATATTTTTTGACTTTTGGGATTATATATTTCATTTCCAATATTAGAAAAAATATGAAACTGAATTAGTATTTCTCTAAGGATCGACCCTTTATTGACCCTACATTATTTATAGAGTAATCAATAGAAAAAATCATTATGAAATATTTTCTCAAGCCTAAATCAAAACTATGACATAAAATCCCTAAATTTTGGACTTATCAATGACCAAGTAAAATGCACATAAATTCCTTAAAAAATATTGTCAGTCGTCATTTTTCCATAATTTGTCTTAACTGTTTAAGTTTACAAGAAAGGTAATAGAGAAGACAAAACTCTAGAAAAAAAATTATTTAGAAAGAAATAATTAGAGTAAGTCACCAATCACACTTGAAAGACACAGAAAATGTATCTGACATTGATAGCGGCATTTTCACTCGCAAACACAGTCACCAATGATAGCAGCATATCATAGTTGATAGAAAACTTAGTCCCACTCATAGCCGACACCAAAGTAGAGAAGCTAGAAGAAGCAATATATCTCATAGTAATTATGGTCCGCCATTTCTTACCGAAATTTGGTCAAACCAACCAAACTCATACTGTCGGTTTGAGAATATCGGGTTTACCAAAAGTTCGATATTGGGTTCAGTTAGGGAGAAAACCAAAACAAAAACCGGACCGAATATTATATAAGAAAAAAATATGAAGCAACATGTTGACAGTCGGAATCAAACCCGGTTTGGTGACGCTCACACGCCAATCTTGCACTAACTGATCTACTCAGCTTTACGCTTTGTAGGACAAACTAAAATAATATTAATCCATAATACTATCTCTACGCCAATAATACATATATAAAAAATAAATCAACACAAAAATAAGATAGATACACAAATAACATATACAAAAAAATACATAAATATTCAAATAAAATATACAAAAATACATACATATGAAAATAACATATGCAAAAATACATAAATATGCAAATCAGATAAAGACATGAATAACATATATGAAAAATACATAAATATGAAAATAACATAAATGCAAAATTAAGATAGATACACAAATCAAATATACTAAAAATTCATAAATATGAAAATAACATACACAAAAAATACATAAATACGCAAATCAGATAAAGACATGAATACCATATATAAAAAATATATAAATATCAAAATAACATAAATACACAAATAACATTAATAAACATAAATACAAAATTAATGTAAATATGAAAATAACATAAATATACAAATACACTAGTAATATAAATACAACAATACACAAATCCCATGAATATTGAATTATGCAAATACATAACTACACAAAAATGTAAACACATAAATATATAATTGCGTAAATACCTAAATATTTAAATATATAAATGTGTAGAGGTATGACTATGTAAATATGTAAATCTATGATAATGTAAATACATAAGTTCAAATGTAAATATATAATAGTGTGCACCAAATACAGTTTTGTCTTTGATTATTTAGTGAATCCACTGCAATAATGGAATATTTACATAGTAAAGTTGTTTATTTAACTCTTTCAATTAGTATTTTTTCCTATAATTTGACTTTTACTTTTCAGCTTTCACTATGAAATTTTTTCAGAGGCAAATGACCAAACTTGTAGGTTTTACCAAACCAAAGCAAATTCTGACCAAACAGAGACCTTAGCGAAGTTTAGGTATAGGTATATGTATTGGCCAAAAACCGATACGGAGACCGAAAACAGCATCCCCTAGTTGTAGTCAAACCAGCACATTGACACTTGTATATATAAAAGAGAAGAGGGAAATCAATAGGCACAGCAGTTGCACTCAATAGCAGGACCACTCACAATTGCTGAGTGGTCTAAAAATAGGGTGCATTGGTAAACTAGGAAATTTGAAGCTGGGACATGGGCATCTGATACTTCATAGGTCTTTCGTGCACTTGGTCATGCACCATTTTCTACCCTGCCTCTCCAGATGTCCCTACTCGAAAAATGTTAACAAAAAGTGATCAAGGCAAATATTTTTTCCGAGGGTTAGTTTCTGCTAGGGGAAGATCCAACGGTATTTAAAAAATGGAGAGAAGGAAGATCATAAAGTTTTTACCCTTTAGGGCAAGCTTTTGAATAGTTTTGTACTCTTGCAGATTAGATCCTTATCCTGGACACTTATTGATTCCTTTAAAGAAGATGCTTGGTGCAAAAAGGACAGGCCTAGGTCATCCTAAGGGTGGCTTTGACTCCTCCTTTTGGGTTATCAGGCTATGATTTAGCGTTTGAAAACACTTTTAGTGCAACCAAATGTGAATGATCAAATCACAATTAATCTATAAAGCAAGAGTAATCAAATTACCTTATGAGGAAATGTTTCCACCCTTGACTTGCTCCCGGATAGAGTGCTTTCGAGCCATCCACCTGCCTGACCTCTAGACTTATCAACATGATTAAACAACTGTTGGATCTCCTCTTCTTCTTATCCAACTATTCCTGATGATCAAATTGATCTTATCACCATGAATACATTCTAATGGAGTGCATTAAGTTTGATAGAAATAAGAAAGGAGGCTTTTTGATCTTATTGGAATGGCCAACTAAATGGGTTCCCCCCCTACGTATAGTTATATAAGAACTTTTCATACAATTTCTTATAAATAGACTATATCCACCAATATTTTTTCATTCTCATTTATGTGAGCCTCAAGGCCCATGTATCAATCTAAGTAATACCTTAATGGAGGGATAAAAAATATTGATCAACTTTATTAATTAACTATATCAAATTATAGATTAATTAATCAAGGGTATATATCTAGCCCAATCCACATGTTAACTTTCCAACCATAAGGTGACAAGGTACACCTCAAGCTCTTTAAGATATAATGTAGTATTTTAACAACTTTTATTGGCATTACTTACTATACATGTTGAATACATCATTCGTGTGAGACTCTCAAATGACTTGGGATATGGTTAGTCGTCAAACCCTAATCTTTCATTTGATTAGTACTGATGGGTAATGGGGATCATTTTAGAACACATTCTACAATGACAATAGATCCTCAGCACCCTGTTCAATGAGTTAACACTTCCTCTTTCTAGATTCAACATCATCTTATACTAAGGGTGGATGATCCTATCTTGACCACAATCACCTGAGTACTTATTGCCTTATCCAACCCAAGACATGTTTGAATCCAATCATTAGAGACTTGTACGTCTTATTCAAATAAAGTTGTATATGCACCATATGTCCTAATGTCTCAAGTCAACGAACCACTTATGCAACTATAACATGAATCAACCTAGCTGATTGCAGTGAACTCTTTCTTTAAAAAGCACCCGTTGATATCTCTTCACTAATGGTCATTGCATCAACCATAATTTTGCTATTTATGATTAAATAGTACTAATCTATCCAGATAGAGTAATATTTTTTCTCGAGTATCCATTGAATAGGAATATTTAGAATATATAGATAAATACTAGTGATCTGTATATTATGATCTCCTCATAATTGAATAATTCATTGCATGTATTCTGGGACTTCATTTTAAACATCACACGAGAATGATAATGAACAACCATATTTATTTTTAAATGAACTTGGATAAAACATATGGTTTTGATGGGCTTGATGGCCACATAATTTACATCAGCTCCCCCAGACCATTATGCTCAAATGCCTTTACTTCCTCAAATAAATCATGATAAATTCCAAAAACTCCACCTATTTCCTTACATCCTGTAAAACTCCCAAAAAATGTTAACATGTATGTTAGTCCATCATTACCCTAAAGTCAGCACAAATTATGCAGGTTAGGAAACAAATGATTCAATATGATAAATCCATATTTATGATATAACATTGATATTTTGTTGGATTTATCATGATTTAGTCTAGGTTTATGATAGGCGATGATATAAATTCATGATCTAATATTTTATTGTCGTGTAGGAGGTTGCTTATTGACATGAGTTTAAAAAAAGTGATGCATTCGTGTTGATCAAGGTTTGACATAAAGTGCTTACAGGTTTACCTTTACCATTTTTTGTCAAACAAGTAAATCACTGTTCTAATTGGATTGTGATTGAGATATCTTGGAATGTTTGAGATATTTTGATTATGAGGAAGATTTTTTTCTGTAACTATATGCCTACAAATAAAAACAGATTTAAGGTTCATAATGACCCCTTGAACGTCCCAGGAATAGGAATCAATTATAAAGATGTCTTCTGCATAAACCAGAATAAAAATATAAAATGGAGAGTAATAGAATAATAAGGATGGATTGGTTCAGGAGGCTTAAAAACTTATATCATGTAGGTGAGTTGATTTTTTCAGACCAGAATCCACCAAATGTTTTTAAACCATTGAGGGTTTTTTGAAGTTTAAATACATGATATTTATGATTTGTGTCATTAAAGCCATGTTGTTTATTCATGCATATAGTTTCACTAAGTGTGTCATGGATAGTGTCCATATATCAATATTTTGGATGTTGTAGTTATGAGAACATAAAAAAATAGAAAGAGCCAAATAGTGGGTATTTTAACAATGTGATTAAAAGTATCATTATATTCAATACTTGACCTCCAACTGAAGCTTTGTCAACATGTTGAGCTTTAACTCACTCAAAAAATTCTGTATCTTTCACATTACTGAGAAATACACCTTTGAGCCGGTGACATGTTGACCACTTAGCAAACTTTGAAGTTCAGTGGCAAAGAAGCATGCAAGTATCTTCTTTCATGACACGATAACCTGAAGGATGTGAGAGTAATTTTATAGACAGATAACATGCAATAAATATATTAGATTTCATAGATTGTATTGTTTAATATGTGTGTTATCATATTTTATAACAACTAATTGTATATATAGATTAATGTCATGTATTTCCCTTACTTTGGTGTTTTCATATGCCTTCCAATAACATCAAATTAGATCAATAAAAGTGTGCTTTTATACTTCATTTTTACCACATATTTTTATATTTTCTCAAGCACTTTTCACCATTTAAGGATAAAATGATAAATTTTCCCCAGATCTATTTTTATATATATTATTGATTTTTGAGACTTACCCCACTTGACTCCTTAGAGTCAAGTCGATTTCTCACATCTTCTTGGATTTTATTTGAAAAATAGGACTTAGGTAAGTACAATGGTGAATTTGAGATACAAATAGGATAAAATTAGAAACCTTATCCATTTAATAGAAAATAAGAAGAGGCCCAATACACAAGATGCCACTCTAGAACCCCATTCATACCTCCTTAAGGACCGGGTCAACTGAATGCAAGAATTGTGGAACTAACCCATCATTTGAATTTGAAAGACCTGTTTTAAAATCTGGGAAAGAGGGAACGTGGATCCAGGTTGGAAATTAAGTATCTTATCTTGGATTTCTGCTAACAACTTGTTGTTGGAGGCCTAGTGCATTACATTTCTTTGATCCATTCTTGTTCTAAAAGAGTGTGGGACAGAGAGTTCAAGGGTGATCAAGATTCTTGGAGAAACTGCACCACTTAGCCCTTGGGGGAAGTGACAACAAGTTTCATGTGATCTCCTGAATGTTTGATTTGATTTTTCTCACCATTTTCTCTAGGTAAATTTCTAGAGATTAGCCTAGACTTACAAATTTCCAACACATTGATCGCCACCAAAAAATTCCTCCTGTAGCAAAAGTGTCAATGTTTTTTGTCCACTACTCATTTCTGCCGCAATTCATGGCGGAAAGTGCGGCCTAAGGTTCTATTTGTCCTTAAAGTTTATTTCTTTGCCCAATACCAAAAAATCATAAAATCATAATAATTTATTAGAACTGATTATAAAAAACATAAATATCTATTTCATTTATTTAAAATAGTTTTGACTAGTTTTGCATCATTCAGTCGATGTGCTCTTTAGAAAATAGTTAAAATTTCAGAAAAATATAAAATCACCAAACATTTTAATTTTAAAATATATTTGAATTGTAATTTACTCTCTCATTACCAGCTCCTTGTGGATTCGACCCTTACTAAACCTATTCTAATTAAGAAAATATATATATATATATATATATATTATTGCACAAATCAGTGCTTTAAAACAACTTATTTAACACAAATTCTGGTTTATCAGTTTCCTACAGCAAACCTACAAAATCGAGACTTTTTTAACAAGAAAGACATGTTTTAAACATGTTCCAGTATTGGAATCTAGTCTAATGATTGTGGCTTAGGTCATTTGATGTTTTATGATTGCACAAATGTATAAGAAAAGGGATGTCAACAAGGCAGGTGCCACACATCAATCGGACTGAATGGAGAAATGGGTCAACTACAAACCAAAGGAGCATGTCAATAATAATCGCTTGAGACATGGAGCTAAAGGCGGATATAATTGCACCACGGAAGAGGATGTATTTTGTTGGCTTAAATCACACCGAATCAGGTTTAGAATTATATTTAGTATTCTCACTCTCACAATCCAACTTCTACATGATATTTTGAGCTTTGCCTCCAACAGCAGTTGGAGAAAAAGGACAGTACTGGTTAGAGATCAACATTGTTTTCAACTCTATTCTATTTATTTTTTACACTTTCCAATAGAAAAAAGGCTTGGGTAAAATAAACAAGTCCCTATGTGAGTCATTTACTTGAGAATCATTCTATCTTTGAGGAATCCATGGTAAAACTAAGAAAAAATTAATATCTTTCCACTTGAATATTAGCCTCGGACTGGTTACCATCTTTCCAAACAGTTGATCCTTCAAACCTTGGCTGAGATTGTCCTGTTCACCAAAAAGAGGGCCTAGACATTCTTGATCTTTCTGGCCTTCCCTTTTTTCCTCTCATCTGTTTCACTCTTATTTCTATCTCATTCATCCTTCTATTAACATAGTGTTCATATTGATTGAACTTTTTTTTATTGGATTCACCCCTTAACACGATATTCTAAATGTATCGGGTGCTTCAGATGAACTCTAAATATATTAGAGAAGTATTACTAAAATAATTATTATTCTCACAATTAAAATGAGCATATCAGCAGTACGCCCAATGGGTGAAGAGTAATGTGATAACAAAATCATACTACATATATGTACGATGGCGTGATATTGGTGAAATCTTTGGCAATGGCGTGATTTCCAGTACCAGATATGTATAGATATATCATTTGAATAAATAGATGGATTATATACAGTTCAGGGGTGTGCATTCAAAGAAAGTGGCACTAATTGGGTATTTGAGGATGATTTCGATTAGATTAGATTAGACCAGATTGTCTTTCAAAGGTAATAAATGACGATGGGCATGATTCTGCATTTGCATTAATGAAACATATAGGAGATTGACCTAAAATCGCATATGAGTCTTCCTACAAGTTAGGTAAACTAACAGATGGAGTTGAGATTGGCAGAGAAAAAGGAAATATATCTTGATCAAAGATAACATAGTGTGAGATGTAGTTTTTATTTGAGAGCACGGAGATACACCTATATTCATGGTGTTGGGAGCTTTATATGATCATTACGCAACATTAAGAAATATGTGACAGTTTGTGATTTTCTTAAGCACAGATGTAAGGGAAACATAAAGACGCAAAAATAGTAACAAAGATATATTCTCGAAGAGATGGCTGTTTAGACTTGTAGTATCATGTGATTAATAAACATAGGTTATCATTTAAATGGCTCTGGCGAAACATGTGGGGCATAGAAGCATCAAGCTCATGGCACGTGTCGTTCCTATGATGTGGATACATTTTCACTGCCCAATATTTTATTGTGGTCTATTTGGCCATTAGAATTGATCATTTGAATAGTTTCTTGTGAAGAAACCAAAATTTTTTTGTTGAGAAACGTATTTCAATATTTTAAAAAATCAGATACATACAATGCACATCACTTTTCTATTTTAAGCATAAAGATAATTATATTTGCTAAAGTTTTCAATCAAAGTGGCATAATAAGAAAACAATAAGGTGAAATTTCACTAGAGAGTGTCAACATAAATCAGAATGTGTAAATTTCAAAGGTTTTGATATGTGCCACTTTGAAGTTGAACATGAAAAATGTAAAGCTTTAGCAATACAAGGCAAGCAAACAAATTGTCTTGGTTGTCGAGTTGAAGGTAAACCAAATTGCTGACTTTAAGTTTTTAAGGATGAGGAAAGAGCGGTGAGTCAATTGATGCCAAAAAATGTGGATTGTCATTCGCCAAGCTGGGCACTCGTCATTCCCAATTGGTGCTCAATTGGAAGAGTCAATCTTATACCTACCAATCATTATAATTCACCCATTTGCTCGGTCCTTGAATAAAACAAGTTTTTTGAAATTGACATCAAAATACACATCATTGTCATTCATGAGTTGCTTTCATGATATTCGATTAGTCACACTGTAAGGAACATGCTAAAATGACTAGATTCTAAGTGTCATCTTATTACTCTTTGCTTCTCTCTGCTCCTCATTCGAGCATTTTGCAGCTTCCGGCGACGAATAAACTAAGCTTCTACTAGTTCAATCCATGCGGTTCCTACTTTGTCAAATATTATGACTTAAGCTTTTGTTACATCATTGACTAGTCAACTTGAATGGACCTAAACCGGACCGAACTTCAGGTTCGGTTCAGTTCTGCTAAAGCCATGATCAAGACCAAACCGTGATGCTCCCTGATTTGTAAATTTCAATATTTGAGAAAAAGACACCTCACGTAATAGCCTTTGACTTTCCACTATGGGTCGCTTTTCACGGAGACATAGTAACACTCTGAACAACATCTTGTTCGGCCCTAAAACATGCATAAGCCGCCGAGAAATCAGATCTTCCCTGATTTATAATAACATTTTACAGTCATAACTAGCGGAGACAATATTTAAGAATTCAAAAATTACCAAGAAGTCAGATTTGAGCTCCAAAACCTTTTGAATTCAGGCTAAGCTAACAGGCTCAAATATACAAAGCAGTTAAGTTCTTGTCGAGTACCTACGATCGTGTATTTTTTTCCCACACGTGGGCTAACTCTGGAGGCCCAGTTCATCGGTGCCCTCTAAAGCTTGCTTCTCTTCCTGCTCGACTGCAGCACGGACAACAGATTCTTATCAGAAACATAAACAATGTAAAAAACTGGGAAAAAATGGCCGGGTGCCAACCGTAAAGTTCGTAAAGAGCTTTCTGAGTGCGCCTTTCAAGCTTATCGAGCCTTTTCTGCACATCTCGGCGAAGATCCCAGTTTGGCTTCTTGGGGGCAATATTCATGAAAGGATCCTGCAATCTCAAATAAAATATAAGAATCATGAAAAACCCCTGCTGCCTTAAGTTCAAACTCAAGAATCTAGCAACCAAAAAAACAACAATAATAATCATGAAGATATCCTACTCATAAATTTTATTCTAGGGAATGGAAGTAGAATCATCGTCTAGAAGTTACCGCTGCTTTCTCGGGTTCAGCAGCCCCGGCAACTGGGTCTTCAAATTTAGGCAAAGATGGAGGGGCAAGTTTGTGCTCTTGAAGTCGTTTGTCCAATGGAACATAGTTCCGGAATTTGACGTTCATCTTACTGAAAAATAGAGAAGATGAACGATCAGTTTTTTATCATGGAACGGTCATTGCTAGATTGTGATACAGCTTTTTTTTTCATTTAACCTTCTCAATTCCTAAGGTAGATAGTTAAAAAAAAAATCCTAAGGTAGCCAAAAGATTTTTTTCTAATACATTTTTTTTCGAGAACATACTGCCAATGTGCCCAAAAGAGACACCGGTGCTCAGGTAAGTCGGGTGGCATGCGGAAACCCGCACGGCAATAAAATGTTATAAATAAATGAAGCACGGAAAAAATGGGGAATTATTTTATTTCCAAGAAAAGGGTCACCCGATTGGGCAGCCTTGGCTGAAGGATGGAGGCACAAGGCACCTGCGACAAGAGGGAAGAGGAAGGACCGAATAGTCATCCTTTCATGGCAACTCCCATCTCTTTCCTACCTATATTCGTTCTCTCTCCCTATCTGCTCCTTGCTACCAAAATTGGATCTTCTACTTGACAATGAACATTGAACATCTGCATATTCATTTTCAACTTATTGAATTGCCAATTTGGGAAATAGCGTCCAAGAAAGCATTATTACTGGAATTGCCAGATCGATACTGACGACGGTATCAACTTCACACCTTTCCAAGCGTTTTTATTCATTTTCAAATTTGTTTAAGTTTTGGTTTGTCGCAAGAGCTACTTGCTTCATCTAACAATCAATCTTTCAGCGCCTGATACTGTTACCGTATTTCTTCATTAAAACCCCCCCGTTTGCAATTACATCCGGATCCCAGAAGGAATATGCTCCTAAAGCTCTATTATCCTAAGTAACGAAACCAAAGGTATTGAAAGATAAAATATTTTAGAATAAAAAATTTCTAATCGTTACAATTAAAATGAAACAATATTTTGAGCATAGAAATTGAGTCTAATGAAATTCAAAATGCTTTTTTGATGATTTCATTAAGAAGCCAAGGAATAATTGATAAAAAGCCGTAAACACTCACTTTTCTTCTTCAGCATCTTCGGATTCGTCCACATCAACCCCATCTTGGAGCATGGCTTCCCCAGGTGAACTTGGGAGTTCCTTCTCATCTTTAGTACCGTCTAACTCGATTGAAACAGCTGAGTCTTCATCACTAATCTTCCTAGTTCATTGTAATCAATGAAAATTAGAAAAATGAAAAGTGATGGCAATAGAAACTAAAATTTGTCGTCCAAAACTTTTCAACAGAGATACTGAAAGCAAATAACTTCGACAGACAACGCATCATCTACGAGGATTCTACAAAAAACAGTGCCGAGATATGAATGTGCAAAATCACCTATGAAAATCAGGATAAAACACCGAAACGTTTCAATAAACTTCAGCGAAATAAAACACATGAGAAAATTCACCAAATATTATGTACTAACACTGTACGCCCATGTCCTGCAGACGTCACAGAATACCAAATGAAGAAAATAACAATGACTGGCCCTCAGCGCACTACGTTGAAGGCACCACCAGTGATTCCCCTTCTTTAAATGGTGGAAATATCATATAATTTGAAAAAAAAGAAAACAGGACCTCTAACAGACAAAATTCTGCCATATATCGAAGAATGGGAGAACAAAATCCACGAAAACGAACAACTTGAGAAGACCCACGACGTGAAAATATCCCATTTCCCCTAGATCAGCATAAACAAGATTAATACGAGAAGAGAGAAAAATCCGAGACGAGCCCACCTCTTCCCATTAGGTTCCTCGACAGAGAGCTCTCCGTCGTTGCGATCGTCCGTTTCAGATCGCTGTAGGACGCCAGATTGAGCAGCGGTGGCTTCATCTGGAGTGCTTAGAAGCTCTTTCGCCGCTCGAAGAGCTCTCAATCTCTCACGCCGGGCTTCCGCCGCTCGCTCCGCCGACTCCCCCTCCGCTCCCATTTTTCACCAAAAATCCACACTGACAGACCGCTTGTATTTATAATTAACACATCAAGTTCTAGCGCCCTTTTACTGGGCCTTGAACAGGTTATTTAAATGGGCCTAAACCAATAGAAAGATCTCTAGGGCCTGAAAATGAAGTAATTTAAAAATGGGATTTCAAATAAAAGAGAGTGATATTTATTTAGGGGTTATCATGATCTACATTGGCAATATCTGCGAATTGACTCATCCAGAACAGTCCCATCTGGGAACCGTCCAGTTGGGAAATGATAGATGTTCCGATTCATAGAAGTTTTAATATTTTATAAAAAAATCATAAAATGAAATTTTATTACATTCGTCGCATGGGACAGCTTTTTCATCCCGAAAGAAAAAAAATCTCATACTTTGTCTAGATGGTTTTTTGTCCCGGGGTTAAAAAACTGTCTCATCTGTATTCATGCACATTGACAATATATGGTACCCTCTATCATCTATTGTAATGATATTTCATTGTTAGGAGAAATTTTTTTCCTTGTTTCTTCGATGTTCATGAAATCATGATCAAGTCTGGCAATTCATTTATAATGGCAAATATAGATAGAGAATGAGAGAGAGAGCCTGACAGAGAGATATACAGCCCGACAATGATCGATAATATGTTAGCTGTGTAATGAGTTCAAGAACTTACAAAATAAAGAGAGTTTACACGAGGAAGACAATTTTTTTTATTGTCATATGAAGTGTCATGGTGGCATAGAAATTAAGTCAAGTATTTGAATTAAGAGTTAGTATCTTAAACAGAACATCAGAACCCTCAATTTTTAGATATGAACACATGTATATATAATTAGATATATTATAATGAATGCAATTCAGAATATTATTATGCTGTAGCCCTTAATGTTGTGACGTGGACAACAATATTTCTTGATTTGACAATTAATGGATTTTCTGATAGAAGATTCTTTAGAGATACCGAATCACTATGACAAATGTTCTTCAGAGCTGATAATCATTGATGTTACTGTTACACTTTTATTGTCAGAGCAGAATCAATGCTAGAGATGCCAAAGGTGTCTTACACCCTTTTCCCAGGGGAGAGATGCTGTAAAATATCTCATAGGAACCTGTCATTAATTATGTCAATAGTATTTGTTAGCAAATCTGTCAGATCTATTTTCCTGCCAAATATATCAAAAATTATTATTTCATCATTTTATAGAGATGCCAGTTCTCCCATTGACATTTTTTAAAAACTTTTAGAATAATTGTTAGGTCTCCCTGTGACCATAAATATATATTCTATCATTTCCAAAATTTGTCTGTTCTGTCAGGGGGCAAAAATATTTTTTTTATGTTTCAAGATCCCTCTAAGCTATAGTCAGTATATTCATCCTAGAAGACGTCAGATGTATTTTCTCTTCGTTTCGGACCTTCAGTGTACAGTTTCTGAACTATTCAGTATATTCAGGAGTATTCAAGAGTATACAGAAATAGTTTCTGAACTATTTCTGAAATATTTTTTATCTTTCTCTTGGTTATCTTCTTCTTGTTGAGGCAGTAATTCAGCAGTGCTTGTATAATCAGGGCCATTTCCCTTGAGGATTTAATGGTTGTATCCACACCCTTGTAGATTCAAGTGATTAAGTAGCTAGTTCTGTGGATTCAAGACACAGCTTCTTCTAACAATGCAAGTCTCTATGAATTTAAGGTCAAGTTAGTGATTGGTCCTATGCTAAGTTTGTGCCTAATTTTTTGTTGTGTTACGAGATGAATAATTGTCATTAAAAATAATTTTATTACGAGCGCACATAAGGAACTTTTGTTATAATCATATTAATTAAGCAACTTATGCATGAAGTAAAATATAGATGAGGTAAATTTTCGACTTATACATGAAGTAAATAAGTTGAATCAAAAAAAATAAAGATGGTGTTTGCAAAGTTGCCCCGTTGATTTTCAACTCTAGATTTTTTTTCAGAGAATACAACAGTCAATACATGTAATCGAAGAGAAAAAAATGCATAATCAACCAAATTTAGTGCGTAACTTTTTGAAAAGCCAATGTCATCAATCTGGGAGTTCAAGAGTAAAATATGATGTACTATGAATTTAATGAACAAATGGAAGGGTGATAATTGAATAACTGAACAAATAAATATGGATAACGTTTGGCAAAACGTTGTATATAACTGGTCATCCATGTATAAAAAATGGTAAGTTTTCATTTTTAACGTCGTATTTTTTACATGCAACTTCTAATCTTAGGAAGCAGTGACAATGTGATTATGGTATGAAAAATTAAGAAATACAATGATCAAGAGAAAGGGGGAGATAGCAAGAGAAAGAAAGATAGAGAGTGAGTGAGAAAGCGTGGGGAGGGATATTTAAGTTAAACATTTTCATTTATCTTATTATAATTATATAATTGTCGGCTCTCGGAGTCACCGTCAAGAGTCTCACCTGAGACGTTGCACTCTAGTTAGGATCTGTCTGACACAATTGGCTGAGTCCACTGGGCCAAGATGACCAATCAAAAACAAGATCAATCAGATTGAACAATTTTGCCTCATTGATCTACGGGGCATAATCGGTCCATAATTTTTTGATTTTCATAGGAAAAATTTGAACATAAAATGGAAGTGTTAAAATATTCAACAATTGGTGGATCTTCTCGTTGAAGGCTTCGAGTAAAGAAATAAACCGAAGAGCTCGTTAGAAGATCAGATAGAACAAGTATGCTGAAAAAAAATTGATCACGATGGTGGATCTAAAATCGGATCAAATTTTGGACAAGTGATCCACAATTCCTACAAGACATACAGGTTTAAATGCCTTGATAGGATTTGATTTTTTCTCATTCGGTCATGCCCAATGCCTTGAAAACGAAAGCATAAGTGAATGCATCTTCTTGGAGCTTCTCAAACCTGTATTAATCAGTAAATACCCTGAGTCATCTCCCACCAAACTATAGTCCAATCATAAACAATATAAAATATTTAACGGTCGGTAAAAATTAGCAGAATTTTTTAAAAATAAGAGAATTTTTATCTTACTCTCTAAGTGGGAAGAAAAATAAGCATACCATAGAGTATGGAACGGCAGCAGTCATCCATCACGTCACGGATGACGTGACGGTGACGGTGACAAAACTAGGGGCCCGTGACGGTGAAGGTGACAGATGACAAACTGGGCGTGACGGTGACGCGACGGTGATGGGGGGCCTTGGACGAGTGACGTGACGGGACAGCCGTCACGGATGACGGCCGTGACGGATTTTTAAAAATGACCAAAAAAGCTTAAAAATCATTCTATTTAAGCTTTTCGACGACCTACATTTCGCCACGAGGTGTCGCTAACTCGATTTCTTGGCATTTCGCAGAAAAGTCCCTGCATTAATTCACGCGCGCAAAAGGATGCCATCCAAAGGAGATATGCCCCTCTGATTCTCTCTCCTCTGCATGGTTTTTTCCCGTCACACGTGACGGTGACACCATCCGGTGACGGGGACGCCGCAAACCATGACGGTAACGTGAACGTGACGGATTTTTCAGAAATCCTCGGACGTGTGACGGGACGATGACGTGACGAAACTTTCGTCCCGTCACCCTCCGTCACGGATCATCATCCATCCCGTCACGATCCGGGGCGTCACATCCCCCACGTGCCGTTCCCTACCATAGAGGAATTCATCAAAGAGGGAGGGTTACCTTCCGGACTTTGAGAAATGTCCGGCTCCAAGTTCACATTTGAAGAGGAGAAGATTATCGTCTGTTTTAGTGGATCTCAGCTTTGCCACAAACTTTGCAGGTTCCCAGTACCCCACGCGTGGATCTGCTCACGGCCACAAAGAAAATAGCGTAAAGATGTTGCACGTGATTATAACCAGTGAAACAGAGGCAATATGTACCATTCAGCCCAGCGGTGACAAGAATGTCTGGATAATTTTGTGGTTTTATCTGTCAAACACCAATAAAATTAGAATACCATAAATTTTAAACACTTGGATTTTGTTACAACAATTATAGTAAAATAAGATAGTCATGCTCACATTGTCCACAGGAGAGTAAGATTTCATGTAGTAGTAGAACTCCTCTTTCCGGGGGTCACCCCACTCCTGCAAAGATAAACAAAAACAAGGGGGAAGACTTTGTTGTAAGCCAACATAATGCATTTGTTAAGAAATGAAGTGGCCCTTTACTATCAGCTATAGCTTTATACACAGTGGTGATTGCTTAACAATTTTTAGGGCCTGAGACACCAAAATTAACTAAAAAAGGAAAAAAAAGGGAGAAAAAGTATCAAACCTCCCACTCAGAAGTCGTCAAAGGTATTGTGGGATCTAGCATGGTTGTCAAGACGTCTACAAAAGGAACCCCGGCCACCGCTGCCTTGAACAGATCTGGCCGCATGTTAAGAACAGCACCAATGAGCAAGCCTCCGGCGCTCCTCCCGTTTATGCACAGCTTTTCCTTTGAGCAATAACCGTTTGAGATCAAGTATTCCGCGCAAGCGATAAAGTCGGTGAACGTGTTCTTCTTCTTCAGCAGCTTCCCATCTTCATACCACGGCCTACCCATTTCTCCTCCTCCTCGGATATGAGCAATTACATAGATAAAACCCCTATCCACCGGGGACAGTCTTGAGGCCGTGAAACTGGGATCAAAACTTATCTGCAGTCCAGAGGAAGGCCCACTGATCAAACAGCGGTCTGGGAGCCATAGTATTTTAATTTGTATTTTTCCATTTTATTTTTGTATTCGAATTTGTATTCTTTGCTATTTATTTCTTATTTTTCTCGTTGCATAAGAAAATATAATGCACAAACACTAAGAAACAATTCTAAACGCCATTCGAATTTGGATTTTCCTATACACTGAAAAGAAAAACAAGAACCTTGAGAATCAAAGCCACTCGACAATGTAAAATTGGCAATTACCCAACTCTTATGGCTGCGGATCACGATGCAAAAATGGGTAAAAATCAGAATGGAACTTTGAAAGTTAAAACGGTGGTAAAAGAAAACTAAATCGCGGGGATACCTCATAAGAGCCATATCCATAGAGGAGTAAAGGATCGGAACCGTCGAGCTTCACAGCATTCATATTATAGAAAATGGAAATCGGGATCTGAGTGCCATCCGATGCAGTAGCCCATTTTCTCTCAGTAATGTAATTCGACGAATTGAAGCCACCAAGTACCTGCATGTTATTTCATCAAAAGTTATACACACTGTGCCCCTTTTAGCAAGGAGCTATAGACTGCATGTGCATACTTACTGGGTCGACTTTTTTTAGGACAGAAACACCAGTATTCATATCATGGTCATAGACAGAAGGCGGAGTTCTCATGGAACTGTAGAGAAATCTTAAAATGCCTGATGAGAATTGTGATTCTTCTGGATCCAAAGAATATGCAGGATCAATAACATCAATGGCTTTTCCATTCTCGAGGCTTTTGATTGATTCGTTGATTGGTGGCAGTTTGTACACTACTGCTTTGGGTAAACCATTTTCACGCTCATAAAGTACAATATGGTCTCTGAAAAGCACTGTTCCCTGTATTTTCACACTGAAAATCTCACGTTTGTCAGTTTTTGCCCAGAGAGAAAGCTAATGAACGATGATGATTAGCATGCAGCAAAATCAAAATTAAATTAAACAAAAGTAGCAAATCAAAATGCTGGAAACTGAGATTGAAGATTATGGGTATGACTTAATTCTCAGAAAACTAGCCCTCTCTTACTATCAACATAGCCTTCTCCCCCAAAATTATGATACGAAATCAATCATCGTCCATGACTATATTAGGAGGCTTAGTTCCCGAAAAGTAAATAATCTGTCCCTCTCTTGATCTCCCAAAACGTAAATAATTTCTGCATACATCAATAATCTTTCCATACAGAACCCTATAGAGATATGACTTGGTGTAGATTAACCGAAAAAGGTGAAGTTTTATGAACTGGCCTTCGACAACTAAGATTTATTAAATGTTATTTTAGAACGGTTACAGTTTAAAATAAAATCAATATACTTGAATAATTGGTAGATTGACGGGATACCTGATATCACAATCCCTTACTCAAAAGAACACGCACGAAAGTGCATCACCAAAAGAAAATTTTATGCCAGTTGCTTGAACAGGATTCTCTACTAATGAAAAGAAAATGTCCCCAATTAAGCTATGAAGTCAAGACGTAGATGATAGATCTATGGGGAAAGACTTAATATTAAAGCCAGCTTTGTAACAAGTTGGAACGCCAAAAGACATTGCAAAAAGCAAGTCTTACCAACAAAAACATATAATTTCTCCATCTTCGACCCATAATCGATGAGCTCATTTAATAATCAATTTATACTCAAGTTTTGGGCATATTTTAAACATTTTTTAATCCGTCCATTTGTTCGTCGAATTAAGGTTATTCTTATATCATCTGTTATTATGGATTGTGGGCATTATGGCTCCCATTTTTTATTTCCTAATTAGCCCATTAGGGCATTCTCCTTAATAAGCCCATTAGGGCTCCTATAGAAACACTTGTAATCGTGTCTTTGAGAATTAAGTATTTTTCGATTTCTCTTCTCTTCATGGTATCAGAGCCGAAAACCTAGTTTCAGCCTTGGCTGTGCTATCTGTTCATCGGCGGTTTCCGGCCAACATCAGAAGCTCCGGTGAATCTTCGCGCGATATTCCGGCCTTCCTCCTTCGCGCGATATTCCTTTGCGAATCTTCCTCACTTCGCGCGGCCTTCCTTCGGCCTCCTACGCGAGCGGAAGAATCGCTTGTGTGGCTACCTTCACATGGAGTACTTCTAGCCGGGCGGAGCTCTTCTTCGGGATCTCTGCTTCGGCTTTCTCTGCTTCTTGCGGCTTTCTCTGTTAAGCAGCTTTCTCTGCTTCGTTAAGCGGAGCTCTTCTTCTCTGCTTCTTAAGCGGTGCTTCTCTGGACCCGGCTAATATTCGGAGCTCTGCTTCACCGGCTAATATTCTAGCCCGGTCTTCTCATAGTGAGGAACTCTCCTACGTCCATGGAGACCGTTGATCATCCCGAAGCTCAGTCTTCAGGTGTGTCCCCAGCCTCTACTCCATCCAGTTCTGTTCAGACGCCTCCTGCACCAGGATCGTCTCTTGAGCCGGGAAATCGGCCTACTTCGTCTGGACTTTTTTCTCTGCCTAAGATGCCTCCGGACGGGATGTTTACTGGCTTCAACTTGCTTCAATGGCGCCAGTATGCTCAGGTCACTCTCAAAGGTCGTCTGATGCGCCATTTGCTTGAAGATGGACCACCCAGGACGGATTCCAAATATTATGACTGGCTGGATGTTGAAGGGGTGGTCCAATGATGGCTATTGGACAGTATTTCACCTAGCATCAAGGGTGAATTCTTGTCCCTTGAGTCAGCTCGGGCAGTGTGGGAAGCTGCCCTTGAAAGTCACTCCAAGAAGCATAACATCGCCACGCTATATGAGCTAGTACATCGGGCTGCCAACCTGCGTCAAGGAGACAGATCTGTTATGGAGTATAGCACGGAGCTTATTTCTCTGTGGAATGAGATTGATCATTACATGCCACCTGATCCTCATTCTGTGGACCGAAAGTATACTCTCCAGCTTCGGGTCTTCCAGTTCCTTATGGGACTTAACCCGGAGTATGAATCTCTACGGGCTCAACTTATTCACCGGGAGAAAGAGCTTACTTTCAAGGATGCGCTTCGTAGTGCACGGGTTGAAGAATCCCGTTTTCAGCAGACTCAGAACCCGGCTTCGGCGCTTGTTATACAGTCCTTTGCTTCCACTCGTCCTCCGACGACGACAACATCCACCGGAGCTTCGTCTCGTGGTGCCTCTACTCGGACTGAGGAATCTCCTAAAGGTGATCCTTCGCTTTTCTGCAATTACTGCAAGAAGCGAGGTCATTCGAAGGAGACGTGTTTTAAGCTTCAACGGAAGCGAATGCACCAGGGCAATCTTGCTACTGCCGCTTCTTCTGCCAGCCAAGAGCCACCGCCTGGTCAAGTACCTATGCCATATGATCTTCTGCCCACCAATGCCTCGCCTACCAGCTTTACTCCTGAGGAAATGGAACGTCTCCGGCGACTGCTTGATCCTCCTGTCGTAGGCTCGTGCTCCTTAGCCCACGCAGGTGCATCCACCATTCTTCCTACACCTTCGTCAAATTCTAGGCAGTCTAATTCCTCCTCCACTTGGCTTCTTGACTCGGGTGCCACTGCTCACATGACACCTAATCCGCGCGTTTTTGTGACTTATGAACCTGTTTCCGGTTTTTCCAAAGTCAAAACTGCATCCGGTGATCTTCTCACTGTCGCCGGAATTGGACGTGTCGCTCTTTCTTCTTCTCTGCACCTCCCTAAAGTCCTTCATGTACCTCGCCTTGCTCACCATCTTCTCTCTCTATCCAGTCTTGTTCGTGATCTAAACCAGGACATTACCTTCACTCCTAATACCTGTTTTTACCGTGATAAGGTGTCGGGGAGGACGATTTCCATTGCTGAGGAGCATGAGGGCCTCTACCTTGTTTGACCTTCTTCGCCCTCTCTCTCTGTTGCTGCTGCTGCTGTTTTCCTTTCGGCGTCCCATGAACGTTTGTGGCTTCTCCATTGACGTCTCGGCCACCCGTCTTTTGACACTCTTTACCGTTTATTTCCCAAACTCTTTCAAGGTCATTCTGTTGATCGCTTTGTTTGTGACGTTTGTCGTATCTCCAAACATCATCGTACGACGTACACTATTTCTTCTTCTCAGTCTACGTCCCCCTTCTCTCTCATTCACACCGACGTGTGGGGCCCAGCCTCTGTTCACAGCGCCTCTGGAGCTCGGTGGTTATGCCTTTTCATTGATGACGCTACTTGCTTCACGTGGGCCTATTTATTAAAACAAAAATCAGATATATCTCTTGTGATCCCTCAGTTCTACTCTCTTATTCACACCCAATTCTCTACCCCTATTCGTCGCTTCCGCTCCGACAATGCCCGAGACTATGTCAACTCTACGTTAACCACGTTCTTCCAACAAAAAGGCATTATCCATGAAACCGCTTGCCCCTACACCCCCCAGCAGAATGGTGTAGCAGAACGCAAATTCCATCACCTTTTTGATACCACTCGAAGTCTTTTATTTCATATGCATGTGCCCAAGTATTTTTGGGGCGAAGCCGTTCTTACCGCCACTCATCTCCTCAATCACCTTCCGTCCCGGGTGCTCGATTATTCTACTCCCATTGATCGTCTCCAGCATTTCTTTCCCCATCTTTCTCTTCGAAACAAATATTCTCCCTCGTGTTTTTGTGTGTGTTTGCCTTGTCCCTAATCACTCTCTTCGTCGTGACAAACTTGACCCTCGTGCTATTCAATGTGTATTCGTCGGCTACTCTCCCACGCAAAAGGGTTATCGGTGTTACCACCCGCCCTCTCGTCGCTTTATCGTTACCAAGGATGCCACCTTCGACGAATTCACCCCTTATTATCCTTCTTCTTCTCACGTTTCCCCTTCTTTAACCCCACCGTCGGATCCCCTTGAATTTCTTCTTTTTCCCCCATCACCCACATCTCTACCAGCATCCCTTCCTTCCTCGCCAGTACCTTCTGAAGAATCACCACCAAACCCTGATAATCAATGCAGTCGCTGGGTTTATGCTGTGAAGCAGCATTCTGATGGCTCTATTGAACGCTACAAGGCCTGTGTTGTAGCCCAGGGCTTCACCCAGAAGTATGGCATTGATTATCAGGAAACGTTTGCACCTGTGGCCAAGATGAACACCATCAGGATTCTCTTGGCCTTAGCTGCAGACCGTGGCTGGACACTGCAGCAGTACGATGTCAAGAATGCTTTTCTCCATGGTACCTTGACGGAGGAGATCTATATGGCTTTACCGCCTGGGTATTCCTCCTCAGTTCCCTCTACCTCGCGCTCGGTTGTCTGCCGCCTGAAGAAAGCTTTATATGGCTTGAAGCAATCTCCCCGGCTTGGTTTGGCCGTTTCACTATGGCCATGAAGCACCGTGGATATCGCCCGTGTAATGGAGATAACACCCTTTTCTACCGTCATTCCACGTCAGGGGGAGTTGCTATTCTTCTCGTCTACGTGGATGACATTATTATCACGGGTGATGATACGGACACTATCGCCCAGCTTGCTGCTTATCTATCCTTGGAGTTTGCTGTTCGTCATCTTAGGCCGTTACGGTATTTTCTTGGTATTGAAGTGGCTTACTCGTCCAGTGGGATTTTTATCTGTCAACGTAAGTATACAATGGATCTCCTTTCTGAGCTTGGCAAGGAGGACTCCAAGCCCATTTCGACTCCAATTGATGCAAACCATCGACTTGGCGCTGATGAGAATGAAGATTTTGCTGAGCCCGGACAGTATCGAAGACTTGTGGGAAAACTGATTTATCTTACCCACACTCGTCCTGACATCGCGTATTCAGTGGGTGTTCTTAGTCAGTTTATGCAAAATCCTATCAGGAATCCTGATGAATTAAAATAATTCTTTCTTTTAGCTATTTTCACAGGGAAGCAAAAAGTTCAACAAAAATCCAGATAAAAACCTAAGAATTTGATGCAAACAGAAAAACATAGTTGCCCATCATAAACGAATGAAAAGTACCTTTCTCTATGCGGTAGAATGACAGTTGTCTTTGAAGGATCATCCACCGAACAAACAAGTAATTCTGAGTTATAGAGTTCTTCTGTCCTCCTCTGGATGAAAAAATGGTTTCCTCGATGACTTGCAGTCGTGGCAATACCATCCACACGAGATGTCAACTGTACGAGTCCTTCTTCTTGTTTCACAACGTCTAGGTAGAATACAAAACGTGTATTTTTACTTTCAGATGAAACAAATAAATAGTCTTTACTTTCGGATACTTCAAGGTCCAGAGAGAACATGTCATCTTTTTCATGATAAAGGCATCGATCAGTTGATTGTTCCGTTCCCAATACGTGTAACCAAACCTATAAGAAAAACCATGAACAAAACAAGATGACGATAACTAACAGCCAGCGATATACATAAAATTAAGATGAAACAAACGCGATGAAGAAATCACTGGTCAAGCAAAACTGAGTCAACTAATGAATCCAGACTGTTGAAAATTATTTTTAATTCAATCAATTGACCAAAAATCAAATATTTTAATGATTTTTGAAATATTGATCTCGTTTGTTAACTGACTTGGAACAACGGATAACATTGATCTCGAAAGCCTACTGTTGCATAAGTTTAAACTATTAAGTTCACTAATATCAAAGAATAGAATGAAGAGTATATATCATGGACAGAAAAGAGAAATATCTCAAGTTACTACCAGAAATGAGTATGCAACGTCCGTAAAACATGCATTTCTCAGAAGAAGAGCTTGAAAACCCCCACATCTGTGATTGATGTCCATGATACAAATAGTCACGCTACTATTTCTTAAGGGAGATACAACAGGGTAGAATCTTGTGCACTTAAAGGTTTCGCTTAACATGAAACAAAGCGTGTAGGTTAGCTTTATTCACGGGAGGACATTCAGAGAAGCTCTCAAGAACAGAAATACAGTTCCACCAAAAATTTATGAATGCCACCCAGAGGAACGAAAAAACTGGGAGGATTGATAATCCGTAGAAGTTATCTTGATCTTATGCCGTGAGGGTAAAATAAATTTCAAAGGTAATAGCTAACGGAATTGCATTGAATATGACCAGACAAGAACTTGAAAGAAAAGCAGGATAGCATATCAAAATACGATTGTAGCCTTCAAAGAGTAGAATAGAAAGAGAACACAGTTGGGCAGTGGATTTTCAACCTAAAATTCAACTCAAAATAAAAAAAATACTGGAAAAGAAAACCTTATCGGGCCGGAGGATCTCATCCATCGTTATGTAAACCAATGCATCATCCCCAGCCCATTCAACGTAAGAAGTAACATTACTCAAAGGCTTGCCAACAGGCGTTCCAGTCTCCGCATCAATTACATAAACCGTGTATATCTCATCTCCTTTGGTGTCTTCAGCATATGCTACAAGCTTGTTATTTGTGCTTACCTGGGAAAAAGAGATATTACCACGGTCAATAACAAAAGCATACCCATCTCACCATTCAAACAATCATAATTTTTGTACTTTGAAAGTCCCAATGCTGTAATAACTATGTTCTTCGGCCTTGACGTTTTCGTCCAATATAATATGCTCAGGCGTTTCTGGGCCAGAGTGCATCTCGTCGTGTACAGTTGCAGGTTTTTCCGGGTCAGGAATGCGACGCCGGCAGTGCTGAACGTACTCTTTACCTTTTAAAGTTCTCTCATAATAATAATAAGCCCCTCTCCTGATGGGTGCGGTGATATCATCTTCCTGAATTCTTCCTCTGATCTCCGCATAAAGTTCGTCTTCGAGCTTTTGTGTTCCTGTGAAATTTAGTGGCTAAGTAAGATCTAGTTTCAGAGAAATTCGCATAAAGTAAAGTCGCATAATTGCATTTGTAACTGCAGCTAGTCTTCTAAGGAATACTAAAGCACCAGGGCAGCTATTAGATCACCTATCGACGTTGAAAGATATCGATTACGATTCCGACACGTAAATTCATCCTATTCGTAATACTTTTTCCTGTTCGTAACACGTATTCCTTGATTTTCCTATCTGTAAGACATTAACGAATTTGAAATACAAGGCGAAATCAATCCCAAATGCCAACAATAGCTCTTCTGACCTAAGACGAATATAAAACTCATTGCTGATCCAGAAAAAGAAAAAAACGAATCGGACATGGACAAATGCACCGTTCCGATGCATAGAGAGACCTCGATCTCACCTTCGACAAGACAGAACTTGGGAATTCAAAGAGGGATCTCGATTCCGATTCCAACGAGTAAATTTCTTAACTTTCTGATTTATGACCAAAACAAAAAAATCGCTCATCCAAAGAAAAGAAAAGACGAACCAGGCATGGACAAATGCGCCATCCAGATTCACAGAGAGATCTCGATCTCACCTGACATGACATGGTCAACGTAATCATTCTCCTCCTTGAGATAGGACAGAACGTCGGGATTCTTTCGGGAATCATCCCTGAGCCAGTAGTAATCGTCGATCCTGACGTCTCCGAAGAGCTGAAGAACATGGTTCACCTTCTTGGCCAAAGGAGGATTTGCCATCTCTGCCGCCACGGAGAAAGAAGACGAACGAGAAGCAGCGACGATCGATGCAGTAGCAGTTGAAGGCAGAACGATCATCCGGCTGGTGAGGATCAAAGGAAGGTAGAAGCAGCTTCCCAGTCTCAACATATCTGCAGGAGTTGGAGAGGATGAACGCAAAGATCAGAGCTCGCCATTTGAAGTTTCCAACTCTACTCTGAAGCTTGAACCACCCTTTTTATACTGTTTTAACTCGAGTAAAAAATTCAATTCAGTCTTATTAATTGAAAAGTATAGAAACTAGCATATACTTTTTCAGTGTTATTTAAATCATATACTTTGAGTCCATGAAACTAGCATCTTTGACCTTTGAGTCCACAAGGGGCTTGTGCTTGAACCCACAATCACTAGAACACTCTCATTAAAAATAGGAATACTTGAATTATTTCATTGAAAGTTACAATGGGACCTTATTTAGGCTATCTAAAGCTCCAAGGTTATATATATTGATAATAACTTTGAAAAAACTTGAAACAATGGCTTGGACATTGACTCTGCATAAGTTTTTGCCTTATTTAGGCTATCTAAAGCTCCAAGGTTACTCTAAGACTTGGACAGACGCCACCGCATGTTAGTTTTTCCAAGAGCAAACTAGGAATGCACATAAACTCGGCTTGAAGTTAAATGTTGATCATTCTTGTCAGGGCACGAGTAGAGACGTCACTCCTACATACATGTGGCAAGATGTCTCATCCAAACATCACACCATTTTTACATCATATTAGTGACAAAATTAAAATTGTTCAGTCATAATGTATTTTTAAGATTTTTATGACATGGGATTCACATAGATATTTATTTTCTAAATTAGAATATATATTTCCAGGCTATTTATTCTCCATAATGAGAATGGTATAGGTGGATCTAATTTTATGATTTTTTGGATTTATTTCGAGTTCATCGCATGTCACAATCCTTGGCTGCAACCTATCTTCCAATATGACCAAAGATTGGCAGACCAAAGATTCGAGTTCATTTTTGGATTCACAAATTTCCATAAAAGTAATGAAAAAGTGGGACATGTGTTAGTATCTCAAAATTTGGCATTTAAAATTGACATTCATGCAACTTGAAGATCTGAAAAAGGATCAACATGTGGCAGCACAAGAATGGTAAATTAAAAAGTATTTAGGGAGAATGATTTTGGATAATCTGATAATACTATCAGTCAGTAGTGAATGCAAAAATTAATGGCTGGAGCTTCGGTTAATTTGGAGAGTACATGACACATAGGTGGATCCAACAAGTGATTGATGATGAGGGAGAAAATTCAACAATACATACTGATCCAAATTCATCATGTGATATCTAAAGATTTAGACAAAAAATTTCAGGCTGAAAATTGTATAATAGCTCAGTCTCTATCTCCCCTAAACATCCACGCACTCATGTTTCTATGCAAAAATCATATTGAATTTATGTTTACATTGGTAGTTTAAGTGAAATAAATTGCATTTGAGATCCATCAAGTTTCTTATTATGAATCATTGACTGAAGTCATAAGGAAAAGAAGCGGGAGGCTCTTACACCCACAAATCCCATTGATCATGGCAGAATATAAAGATCTACGATGAGTTCCTTACACTTACTTAGTCGTATTATTGACACTTATCTGATGGAAAAATGAGACCGTCAAGCCAATCACACATTCCATTTCTCTTTCAACGTTCATTAATAGAAACATATTCATAAAATTGTGTGCGATGCTTATAATAAAGTTTATGAATGCATGATCGAACTTAGTGAATTATGATGATGTCGTACTGCGATGATCACTGGTCTTTAAGCATGTTTTCTAAATATTTTTCTTTGAATGATACTCGAATGATGAGTATAGCCTCCCTCATGATGAGTATGGCCAGTCCCGTAGCTATTAATGTGGAGACACTAAGGATAGACAGTGGGTGTTCTTTAGTGGAAAGAGCTTAATGAACCGATATGCACGAATATGTGAATGGTATTATATCAAACTGCCAATCATGTTGATTCGCGTCACAATTGTGTGAGTGGTCCTTAGACTTGAGACAACCAAGACATCTTGTGGATGGATAATTGTACTTTGATTATGATGTACTAGTCTCGAGTCACGAGATTTTAAACACCACTAACTTGAGTATATCAAGAAGTTCATGAAGACAATCGAGTGGTCCATGGTATTTTCCACCCTCTGTATCAGAGGAGACAGCTGAAGGAAAATGATACGATGAAGTCCTTGGCAAATACAATGAAACATCTAAGAAGAGTTCTCCAATGATTTTTGAATACATGAGTACTAACTCGAATGATCAACTAAGATTTTTGCACTTGACCAAACCCTACGTCATTCTAGGAGTATCAAGTGGATGAAGGACTATAGGTATAAATGATGATGAACAGCTTCCATAATTGAGTGAATACACAATCTTTTGTACAAACACAATTCTAGAGCACGTAGCTTAGCACCCCACAGATTGGAGACTCAATCTGTCGATTGGGTTAAATGGGCTTGGCATTAATTAATATGTAGGATGATATGGTTAAATAATTTGGAAGGACAACAAAGGCTATTGGGTTGTTAGAGTCGTTAACTAGATTGATATACTTAAGTCACACACAAATAGTCTTTTGGATATACTTAAGTTTGGGAGTTTTATAAAAAATACCCACTTAGTATAAATAGAGGAATTCCTTAAATAGAATTCACCAAGTCTAGAATTTTTCAGGGACCTTCATCTTCTTCTCCCTTCTCCCCACAACTCCACTTCATTCAGTATGCAATCATGACGGTGTAATGATGGCATCGAAGGCTGAATGAAGCTTGTCGAGATGGAGGAGGAGATTTGATGCGCCGAGGATTGAATGGATACTATTAATAAGGTTCCTACTTGTGGGTTTGTGTAAGTGGGGCCAGCCCACATACCCTTTCTCTCTCTCCCCTCTTTTTCTAGTTCTATTGTATGGGGCACGTAGTCACATCATGCCATAATGCTCTTCTTTCTTGAAAAGTTCATTCTCTCTTCATGAACAACATGGTATCAGAGCTCCCGTAAGCGCCACCACATTCGCCATTTTCCCATCGCCACCATCCAGCGATCCCTCCGGCGGTCACGCGGCATCCTCTGGCGTCCTCCATGACCTGCATTCTTGCTCTCTCTGTGGTCATGCGGCATCCTCCGATGGTCTGGCGTTCCCTCCGGCGATCCCTTTGGCGGTCACACAGAAATCCCTACGGCATCCTCCGGTGTCCTCCACGACCCTCCAAGATCCCTCTGGCGTCCTCTGCCATCCTCCGGTGATCCCTCTAACATCCTTTCATGGTATTTTGACGCCCTCTGACGTCATTTTGTGGTATCCATGATCCCTGAGGCATCCTTTCGGCATTCGCACTCCTCCGACGTCTGCGCTTCTCTGGCGTCCTCCAACGTCCTCCAGTGTCACTCGTGGCTCCACGACCTCTCCAATCAGGTGACCACCTTATCTTCTCAGCACGCCATCTCATTGCCCCTCCAGCGATTCTCCATCTGTTCGCGCGGTGTCCTCTAGCGTCATCCTCGGTGCGACATCCCTTTGCACAACCGCTTCTCAAGACACACCGGTCCTCCTCCACTTGGTGCACTGACACCTTCATCTCGGTGCGGCTCATCTTGTCCACTTGTTCTAGAGCTGCTCGTTCATCCGGCCCGTCGAACTAGCGCTCCTTGCCACTAGTGTTTCTAAATTGAGTTATGGACAACACGAGTGAATCAAATCCCCTTTCAGGTATTATGTCTCCATTCGCACAGACTGCCCCAAGACACCCCATCACGGTGCAGTTCACTCGGCCAGCGTACATCTTCAACGGGAAGAACTACGGGCCGTGGGCATCAAGATTCCAGCACTTTATGACATCCCACAACTTGAGTCATCACCTGACAATGGAGCCGCCCAGCCCAATATCACCGAAATATGCTGCGTGGAATTCATTGGATTCAGCTATTTTATCGTGGATGCTCCAGAGTGTTGAGCAGCCAATCGCTACACCTCTTGCCCGAATCAAGCCCGCTAAATGAGTATGGGCAACAATGGAAAATATGTGGGCAAATTGGAGTAACTTCAGTTGCACGGTGGAGATCTTTGAAGCACTATTATCGTGCAAGCAGGGTGACTCGACACTGCAGGATCATTTCAAATGTATTCAGGTGATAATCCAGGACTTGGTTGTCTATCAACCTCTCACGGTCGACATAGTGACACTGGAGCATTATCGCCAGGAGTTGATCGCATGTGTGTATCTCGGCGGATTACATCTGTCTATCTCCTCACAGATCAAGGGGACCATTCTCCCTGGAGAGCATGTTCCTGATATCACTCAGATTTTCTCGACTTCACTTTGAGTGGCTACCAGAGCTCCACATGTCTTGCAAGGGACTTCTCCTGCCCCATCCGCACTAGTCGTGTCCACACCTCATGGAAAGGGACACAACTCCTTTCTACCATGTACCCATTGTGGCAAGCAGAATCATCCATCCAACAAGTGTTGGAAGCAATTCGGGAGACCTCCATCCGCCCAGGAAGTAGTGGAGACTCCAATCGCCCAATCGCTCCAGTTGTACTGCTACCATCAAGCCTTCCCTCATGTGCCTTTCAGGTGACCCTCACACCAAGCGAGATGGAGGCAGTGCGACATTATCGAGAATCTCCGGATCTTCTTCATCCTCGGCGACTTCTGTCCCCTCCACTTCAGGTACACACGCCTTTCTTGTGTTCTCATCTTCGTCATGGATTATTGACTCAGGGGCCTCCAAACACATGATCGGTACCCCTTTTGTCCTCTCCTCGTTTATTTCAACTCCTCTATCTTCTCCTTCTGTCACCATTGTTGACGGTCGAATATGTCCAATCCAAAGTCACGGCGACACCACTACCTCATCACACCTACCCCTCACCCATTTACTCCATGTTTCTGGGATTCTGACCAATCTCCTCTCAGTTAGCACCATTAATCGTGCTCTCCAGTGCTCTGTCATTTTAACCCTACCTATTTTACTTTCTAGGATCTGCATATCGGGCGGAGGATTGACTTGGGCGTGAGAACGAGGGATGTAGGAGCTCGTCACTAATGACATCCACTCTAGCCCTTAGGCATTTCTATCTACCCCTTCTTCCAAACTATCCTCTCTTTTGTGGCATCAATGTTTAGGACACCCTTCCTTTGAAAAATTAAAGAAAATATTTCCTTCTCTCAGTAAATTCTCGTTCCTCCTATCCACGCCATGATGGGCCACCTACATCCTCTCCATTTGACCTTGTACACTACGATGTTTGGGGTTCTTCTTGCACTCCATCTATTGCTGGCTACCAGTACTACATTGTCTTTGTTGATAATCATACCCGAGTCAACTGGACCTACCTTTTCTGCGACCGCACCGAAGTCCCCACCACAATAACTCACGTTTTCAATGAGGTACAAACACAATACTCCATTACCCCTAAAGTCTTCCGCACCAATAACGCCCTTGAGTTAGTTCAGTCCTCAATTCAAAGCTTCTTTGCTGATCGCGGTACCATTCATTAGACGTCATGTCCTCACACCTCGCAACAAAATAGCATAGCTGAATGTAAACACCGTTCTCTTCTTTACATAGCTCGCACATTACTCATCGGGATACATGTCCCCTCTTACTTATGGTCCGACGCTATCCTCACTGCCACATATCTTCAAAATCGTCTTCCCTCTTCAGCACTCAACAGCGACATTCCTCTTCGTTGTCTACATCCCACTTCCACTATTTTCCCTCTACCTCCGCGAGTGTTTGGATGTGTTGCCTTTCTCCAATATCACTCAATCTCTCTCTCCAAACTTTCCCCTCATGCCAAAAAGGTGATCTTCATCGGCTACTCCTAGACAAAAGTACTTGTGTGGAAAGCTGCCATGGATCTTGAAGCCCTCGTTCAGGCCCTCGTTTCTTGGAGCACATGGACATTGGTTCCTTGCCCTCGCGATGTCAACATTGTCACTTGCAAATGGGTATTCATGGTGAAGCACAATCCCAACGGGTACATTGCCAAACACAAAGCCCGATTAGTCGCTTGTGGCTTCACACAAGTTTATGGGATCAAAGATACGGAAACTTTCTCTCCAGTCGTTCGCATGAACTCCATTCATGTGATTCTCTCCTTGGCAGTCAATCAGACATGGGGTATGCATCAGCTTGACGTCTCTAATGCTTTCTTATATGGTAATTTGGAGGAACATGTGCTCATGGAGCAACCTCTGGGTAGGTTGATCGGGAGGAGTTATCCAAGGCGTGTCATCTGCGGAAAGTGATTTATGGCCTCAAGTAGAGTCCTCGGGCGTGGTTTGTCAAATTTGGGGGTATTCTCAAACAATTTGGTTTCACTCCATGTCAAGCTGACACCATTGTGCTCACCAAATGCACACCTACAAGTATTATCATCCTCGTCATCTATGTGGATGATATGCTTATTACACGCAGTGACACCGAGCGCATTCAGACCACCACGGCCTATCTCCAGCAGCACCTCAGTCTTTGTGATTTGGTCACTCGCTATTTTCTTGGTATTGAGTTCACTTACCAAGGTGATAAACTCTCGCTCTCCCAGCGCAAGTACGCTCTGGATATACTTCAGGAGACATGACTTTTGGGGCGTAAGCCCGCTTCCTCTCCAATGGAGATCTGTGTTCCATTCTGGGACACATCTTCACCGCTCCTTCCTCATGCTAACCAGTACCTATGCCAATGTATTGTGAGAATCAAGTTTCTTTCTTCATTGCTAAAAACGAAGTGTTCCACGAGCTAACCAAGCACATTGAGGGAGATTGCCATTATATTCGCGACAAAGTAATGGCAGGGGTCATATCGACTCCATTTGTCGCATCTTCTAAGAAGCTTGCGGTCGTCTTCACCAAGAGCTTGTCGGGCATCTCGTATGATGGGATCATCACCAAGCTAGGCATGTTCAATTTATATGCTCCAACTTGCTGGGAAGTTTTGAATAAGGTTCCTACTTGTGGGCCTGTGTAAATGGGCCCCAGCCCACTTCTCTCTCTCTCTCTCTCTCTCTCTCTCTCTCTCTCTCTCTCTCTCTCTGGTTCTATTGTATCGGGCACGTAGTCACATCATACCCTAATGCTCTCCTTTCTTGAAAATTTCATTCTCTCTTCACTAACAGATACGTCTAGAGGCTGGTACACATGACTCACTTGAGGATTGAAGGAATCACAGACACGATCTGTGCCAAGAGTATTCATTTCAATATTTTATTGATCTCGTAAAGATTTCATTTAAGTCTTTGACTACGTATTTTTTTGAGTTCTTCATCCAGATCAAGGCCTCCAAAACCCAACAATTTCCATCCACATCATACATCCATATCCATCTATCTACATCCATTTAACCCTTTGACATCATGCATCGTGTCTCCTTAATATATTATTCTAGGATCACAAGTGACATGATGATTAAGTCACACCAGAACTCTCAAACATGATAATTAATTCGCATGTTTTCAGATTGAGTCCATGGTTTATTAATTCATCAAGTGAGGCTTATTGAGCTACTCAAGTCTAAAG
Source organism: Wolffia australiana (assembly GCF_029677425.1). Lineage (NCBI taxonomy): Eukaryota > Viridiplantae > Streptophyta > Magnoliopsida > Alismatales > Araceae > Wolffia > Wolffia australiana. The sequence continues at coordinate 18,635,541 of NC_135836.1, read as the reverse complement.
CCTCTACTCATATCCATGGTGATCCCCAACATGTTGAATTTTGAATTTTTATCGATGAGTTCCAGACCTTTCAAACATGGAAGATTTATACTAAATGAGAGTTTTTTTTATAAAACTCCAAAAGTTTAAGTATATCTTTTGACATTCAAAAGACTATATGTGATCTTGTAGGCTCGTGTATCAGCTTTGTTAACAAATCTAGTGACTCGATCACCTTTATTAACCAACCTAATTAACTATCTATATCACAGTATATATTAGTTACTCCTGAACACTGAACTAAGAATGGAACTTATGTTTATCTTTCTAGCTAGAGGTATTTCCATCACTCCCTATATAAACATATATGTATATTATTTTTTACATCGATTTATTCCATTTCATCCTTCTCATACATTTATATATTTGTAGTTATTTCTCATCACTCTAAAATCTATATTTATGTTATTATTTATCACATTATCATTCCAACATAGTTTTCTCTATTTCTTATATTATAAAACATCCCTTGTCCACCCTTACCATTTTTTGTCCCTAATTACAGTTCCATACGGAAACAACCCTTTCTCGTCAGCATTTAATCATGAATATTTATTGACTCAAATCAAATAAAAATTAAACCCCTTAAACTTGACTTCACCACCAATCGACTGAATGGTATTGTTAAACTCCAAATTTAAGCATTATGAATTGTGTGACATCAATAGTAAAGTTAAAGCAGTGAATGTACATTTACTAACCACAGTCAGGATTGGTATCATAGACTTCAAACCCATTGGTTAGCTTATCCATGTTTTACATATGCCAAAACTGTGTTAGCTTTATCACAATCCAAAGATTAGCTCACATTTCTCATTATAAAGTAATCTCTGCGGAGGTTGATGTTTTTTCTTTCTGAAAGTGTAATGGGCCTGAAGCATGGGATAGCTAGGATCAGAGACAGCATGTTCTATAGGTACCCTCTTACTCTTTGAAGGGGCATGATAACACCCTAATTTCGGTCTTTATTTCATGTTATTAGCATGATTTATGCATTTAAAAGGCTTAAAATTGGGTTGTTATCATATATTTACACGAAAATAATACTTTCAAGTAATTTCTGATTTTTCCCTAATTTTCTGTTAATTATATGAATTTGTAAGGATTTATTGAAGCTCGAAATAATTATTTTCGGATAAAAATGGCACATTAAAAATTTTATTTCGACATTTATCAACATGGGAATGAATCAAGGAATTTTCTAGAATTTTCTACAATTTTTTAAGAATTTTTAGGAATTTTCTGGGATTTATTTCAAGAAGAAATGCAATTATTCTATTAAAAAGGGCATATTTATAAGAGAAAAAAATGTATTTATGCAATTTCTAGACTTTTCGGGGCCTTTTTGCAACGTTTCGTTGCAAAAAGACTCTGAAAACAGCTCTTGGTCGCCATGGCAGGCGTAAAGATCCAATTTAAAATCATTCAGGGTTTATTTGCAATTGCATTATTAATTTTAGAGAAAATTGGAGGAGAGAGAGTGCCGAAAGGACATATATACAAATACCTCTGGGCGGCGTCAGATATCAATAATCTGTTTTATGAAGGGCTTTGTTGAAAAAGCGCGCCGGTGCCTTCCGCCGTGTCGACGTGGCGAAATCATAGCCGTTGGATTAAAATCCAACGGATATGAGATGTGCACTAAACGCAGGAGGTAAGTACACCGCCTGCGGCAGCGCATACGCGCGCTGCGGCGCGGGTGGTGACGTGGCGACAGTTTAATGGATAAGGTATAAAGAAACGCACCGGTCGGTACGTGCATAGCGATGCATATGCAAATCCCGCTTTTCGATTTTCTTTTGTTTTTTCTTTTTTTCGCAGGTGGGGTACGTGGCGCACTGAGAGAGAGCCCGCCAAAGAAATTTGAAATGCGGCAACCAATAGGCTGCCGACACGTCATTGCGTGAATTAAGAAATAAATCAATTTTAATCCAATGGTTAAAATTGGTTAAAATTGATTTATTAATAACTTTTGATCCTGAAGTCCGATTGAGATGATTTTTTATGGATTTGCTCGTCTTGATCCTCTTTCTATCTGTATTGGATCATTCAGATCTAGCCTACATTCATAGATAAAAATTAATTACTAAACGGGGTAAAATGGTGATTTTCACCGTAACCTAGGTATAAAAGCTGAATTTCGAGAGGAGGGGCTCATTCTGGAGGGTGCTTCATCACAACTGCAAGACAGAGAGGAGTCCCAGCCTGGATCAACAGTTTTGGTATTTTTTTCTTTCATTGTATTCAAACTTTTGTGCATTTTGAATGAAATAGGTTAAGTTGTTTGTTTCTTCATCTCCATTCTAGTCTGAACTTCTAAATCGCTTGGCTTGAGCGGCATGTACAAGCCCTGATTAGGATTGAGAGGAGAAATTGAGGAATTTTACCTGGGTGTTCAATTGCATTACAAAGAAAATTCTAAAAATTTTAGTTTTAATTCTTAGAATTCTCAATTTCCCATTTTAGATTTTTCTGAATTATCAATCTGCAAAAATCAACCCAACTCATTTTAAGAACCCTCTTTCAACCTCTCTAAATGACTTCTTGGATCCTTTAATTAGGATCAAAGAAGGAAATTTAGAGCCCTTAATTCTTCTAGTCTTCTCATCTCTTCTATCCCCCTCTCTAAATTCTCACCTAATTAGGGTGACTTGATCCTCATTGAAGATCAAATTCACTCTAATTAGGATCTAAAACGCCATGGCAGTAAAGATCCAATTTAAAATCATTCAGGGTTTATTTGCAATTGCATTATTAATTTTAGAGAAAATTGGAGGAGAGAGAGTGCGAAAGGACATATATACAAATACCTCTGGGCGGCGCCAGATATCAATAATCTGTTTTATGAAGGGCTTTGTTGAAAAGCGCGGTGCCTTCCGCCGTGTCGACGTGGCGAAATCATAGCCGTTGGATTAAAATCCAACGGATATGAGATGCACTAAACGCAGGAGGTAAGTACACCGCCTGCAGCAGCGCATACAACGCGCGCGGCGCGGGTGGTGACGTGGCGACAGTTTAATGGATAAGGTATAAAGAAACGCACCGTACGCGTGCGTAGCGATGCATATGCAAATCCCGCTTTCGATTTTCTTTTGTTTTTTCTTTTTCGCAGGTGGTACGTGGCGCACTGAGAGAGAGCCCGCCAAAGAAATTTGAAATGCGGCAACCAATAGGCTGCCGACACGTCATTGCGTGAATTAAGAAATAAATCAATTTTAATCCAATGGTTAAAATTGGTTAAAATTGATTTATTAATAACTTTTGATCCTGAAGTCCGATTGAGATGATTTTTTATGGATTTGCTCGTCTTGATCCTCTTTCTATCTGTATTGGATCATTCAGATCTAGCCTACATTGATAGATAAAAATTAATTACTAAACGGGGGTAAAATGGTGATTTTCACCATGTAACCTAGGTATAAAAGCTGAATTTAGAGAGGAGGGGCTCATTTTGGAGGGTGCTTCATCACAACTGCAAGACAGAGAGGAGTCCCAGCTTGGATCAACAGTTTTGGTATTTTTTTTTCTTTCATTGTATTCAAACTTTTGTGCATTTTGAATGAAATAGGTTAAGTTGTTTGTTTCTTCATCTCCATTCTAGTCTGAACTTCTAAATCGATTGGCTTGAGCGGCATATACAAGCCCTGATTAGGATTGAGAGGAGAAATTGAGGAATTTTACCTGGGCATTCAATTGCATTACAAAGAAAATTCTAAAATTTTAGTTTTAATTCTTAGAATTCTCAATTTCCCCATTTTAGTTCTGAATTATCAATCTGCAAAAATCAACCCAACTCATTTTAAGAACCCTCTTTCAACCTCTCTAAATGACTTGTTGGATCCTTTAATTAGGATCAAAGAAGGAAATTTAGAGCCCTTAATTCTTCTAGTCTTCTCATCTCTTCTATCCCCCTCTCTAAATTCTCACCTAATTAGGGTGACTTGATCCTCATTGAAGATCAAATTCACTCTAATTAGGATCTAAAACGCCATGGCAGGCGTAAAGATCCAATTTAAAATCATTCAGGGTTTATTTGCAATTGCATTATTAATTTTAGAGAAAATTGGAGAGAGAGTGCGAAAGGACATATATACAAATACCTCTGGGCGGCGTCAGATATCAATAATCTGTTTTATGAAGGGCTTTGTTGAAAAAGCGCGCCGGTGCCTTCCGCCGTGTCGACGTGGCGAAATCATAGCCGTTGGATTAAAATCCAACGGATATGAGATGTGCACTAAACGCAGGAGGTAAGTACACCGCCCGTGCAGCGCATACAACGCGCGTGCGCGGGTGGTGACGTGGCGACAGTTTAATGGATAAGGTATAAAGAAAGCGCGATGCGTGCGTAGCGATGCATATGCAAATCCCGCTTTCGATTTTCTTTTGTTTTTCTTTTTCGCAGGTGGGTAAGTGCGTGGCGCACTGAGAGAGCCCGCCAAAGAAATTTGAAATGCGCAACCAATAGGCTGCCGACACGTCATTGCGTGAATTAAGAAATAAATCAATTTTAATCCAATGGTTAAAATTGGTTAAAATTGATTTATTAATAACTTTTGATCCTGAAGTCCGATTGAGATGATTTTTTTATGGATTTGCTCGTCTTGATCCCCTCTTTCTATCTGTATTGGATCATTCAGATCTAGCCTACATTCATAGATAAAAATTAATTACTAAACGGGGGGTAAAATGGTGATTTTCACCGTGTAACCTAGGTATAAAAGCTGAATTTCGAGAGGAGGGGCTCATTCTGGTGGGTGCTTCATCACAGCTGCAAGACAGAGAGGAGTCCCAGCCTGGATCAACAGTTTTGGTATTTTTTTCTTTCATTGTATTCAAACTTTTGTGCATTTTGAATGAAATAGGTTAAGTTGTTTGTTTCTTCATCTCCATTCTAGTCTGAACTTCTAAATCGCTTGGCTTGAGCGGCATGTACAAGCCCTGATTAGGATTGAGAGGAGAAATTGAGGAATTTTACCTGGGCATTCAATTGCATTACAAAAGAAAATTCTAAAAATTTTAGTTTTAATTCTTAGAATTCTCAATTTCCCCATTTTAGATTTTTCTGAATTATCAATCTGCAAAAATCAACCCAACTCATTTTAAGAACCCTCTTTCAACCTCTCTAAATGACTTCTTGGATCCTTTAATTAGGATCAAAGAAGGAAATTTAGAGCCCTTAATTCTTCTAGTCTTCTCATCTCTTCTATCCCCCTCTCTAAATTCTCACCTAATTAGGGTGACTTGATCCTCATTGAAGATCAAATTCACTCTAATTAGGATCTAAAACGCCATGGCAGGCGTAAAGATCCAATTTAAAATCATTCAGGGTTTATTTGCAATTGCATTATTAATTTTAGAGAAAATTGGAGGAGAGAGAGTGCCGAAAGGACATATATACAAATACCTCTGGGCGGCGTCAGATATCAATAATCTGTTTTATGAAGGGCTTTGTTGAAAAAGCGCGCCGGTGCCTTCCGCCGTGTCGACGTGGCGAAATCATAGCCGTTGGATTAAAATCCAACGGATATGAGATGTGCACTAAACGCAGGAGGTAAGTACACCGCCCGTGCAGCGCATACAACGCGCGCGGCGCGTGGTGGTGACGTGGCGACAGTTTAATGGATAAGGTATAAAGAAAGCGCGCGATGCGTGCGTAGCGATGCATATGCAAATCCGCTTTTCGATTTTCTTTTGTTTTTTCTTTTTTCGCAGGTGGGGTACGTGGCGCACTGAGAGAGAGCCCGCCAAAGAAATTTGAAATGCGGCAACCAATAGGCTGCCGACACGTCATTGCGTGAATTAAGAAATAAATCAATTTTAATCCAATGGTTAAAATTGGTTAAAATTGATTTATTAATAACTTTTGATCCTGAAGTCCGATTGAGATGATTTTTTTATGGATTTGCTCGTCTTGATCCCCTCTTTCTATCTGTATTGGATCATTCAGATCTAGCCTACATTCATAGATAAAAATTAATTACTAAACGGGGGGTAAAATGGTGATTTTCACCGTGTAACCTAGGTATAAAAGCTGAATTTCGAGAGGAGGGGCTCATTCTGGTGGGTGCTTCATCACAGCTGCAAGACAGAGAGGAGTCCCAGCCTGGATCAACAGTTTTGGTATTTTTTTCTTTCATTGTATTCAAACTTTTGTGCATTTTGAATGAAATAGGTTAAGTTGTTTGTTTCTTCATCTCCATTCTAGTCTGAACTTCTAAATCGCTTGGCTTGAGCGGCATGTACAAGCCCTGATTAGGATTGAGAGGAGAAATTGAGGAATTTTACCTGGGCATTCAATTGCATTACAAAAGAAAATTCTAAAAATTTTAGTTTTAATTCTTAGAATTCTCAATTTCCCCATTTTAGATTTTTCTGAATTATCAATCTGCAAAAATCAACCCAACTCATTTTAAGAACCCTCTTTCAACCTCTCTAAATGACTTCTTGGATCCTTTAATTAGGATCAAAGAAGGAAATTTAGAGCCCTTAATTCTTCTAGTCTTCTCATCTCTTCTATCCCCCTCTCTAAATTCTCACCTAATTAGGGTGACTTGATCCTCATTGAAGATCAAATTCACTCTAATTAGGATCTAAAACGCCATGGCAGCGTAAAGATCCAATTTAAAATCATTCAGGTTTATTTGCAATTGCATTATTAATTTTAGAGAAAATTGGAGGAGAGAGAGTGCCGAAAGGACATATATACAAATACCTCTGGGCGGCGTCAGATATCAATAATCTGTTTTATGAAGGGCTTTGTTGAAAAAGCGCGCCGGTGCCTTCCGCCGTGTCGACGTGGCGAAATCATAGCCGTTGGATTAAAATCCAACGGATATGAGATGTGCACTAAACGCAGGAGGTAAGTACACCGCCCGTGCAGCGCATACAACGCGCGTGCGCGGGTGGTGACGTGGCGACAGTTTAATGGATAAGGTATAAAGAAAGCGCGCGATGCGTGCGTAGCGATGCATATGCAAATCCCGCTTTTCGATTTTCTTTTGTTTTTTCTTTTTTCGCAGGTGGGGTACGTGGCGCACTGAGAGAGAGCCCGCCAAAGAAATTTGAAATGCGGCAACCAATAGGCTGCCGACACGTCATTGCGTGAATTAAGAAATAAATCAATTTTAATCCAATGGTTAAAATTGGTTAAAATTGATTTATTAATAACTTTTGATCCTGAAGTCCGATTGAGATGATTTTTTTATGGATTTGCTCGTCTTGATCCCCTCTTTCTATCTGTATTGGATCATTCAGATCTAGCCTACATTCATAGATAAAAATTAATTACTAAACGGGGGGTAAAATGGTGATTTTCACCGTGTAACCTAGGTATAAAAGCTGAATTTCGAGGAGGGGCTCATTCTGGTGGGTGCTTCATCACAGCTGCAAGACAGAGAGGAGTCCCAGCCTGGATCAACAGTTTTGGTATTTTTTTCTTTCATTGTATTCAAACTTTTGTGCATTTTGAATGAAATAGGTTAAGTTGTTTGTTTCTTCATCTCCATTCTAGTCTGAACTTCTAAATCGCTTGGCTTGAGCGGCATGTACAAGCCCTGATTAGGATTGAGAGGAGAAATTGAGGAATTTTACCTGGGCATTCAATTGCATTACAAAAGAAAATTCTAAAAATTTTAGTTTTAATTCTTAGAATTCTCAATTTCCCCATTTTAGATTTTTCTGAATTATCAATCTGCAAAAATCAACCCAACTCATTTTAAGAACCCTCTTTCAACCTCTCTAAATGACTTCTTGGATCCTTTAATTAGGATCAAAGAAGGAAATTTAGAGCCCTTAATTCTTCTAGTCTTCTCATCTCTTCTATCCCCCTCTCTAAATTCTCACCTAATTAGGGTGACTTGATCCTCATTGAAGATCAAATTCACTCTAATTAGGATCTAAAACGCCATGGCAGGCGTAAAGATCCAATTTAAAATCATTCAGGGTTTATTTGCAATTGCATTATTAATTTTAGAGAAAATTGGAGGAGAGAGAGTGCCGAAAGGACATATATACAAATACCTCTGGGCGGCGTCAGATATCAATAATCTGTTTTATGAAGGGCTTTGTTGAAAAAGCGCGCCGGTGCCTTCCGCCGTGTCGACGTGGCGAAATCATAGCCGTTGGATTAAAATCCAACGGATATGAGATGTGCACTAAACGCAGGAGGTAAGTACACCGCCCGTGCAGCGCATACAACGCGCGTGCGCGGGTGGTGACGTGGCGACAGTTTAATGGATAAGGTATAAAGAAACGCACCGGTACGTGCGTAGCGATGCATATGCAAATCCGCTGATTTTCTTTTGTTTTTCTTTTTTTCGCAGGTGGGGTACGTGGCGCACTGAGAGAGCCCGCCAAAGAAATTTGAAATGCGGCAACCAATAGGCTGCCGACACGTCATTGCGTGAATTAAGAAATAAATCAATTTTAATCCAATGGTTAAAATTGGTTAAAATTGATTTATTAATAACTTTTGATCCTGAAGTCCGATTGAGATGATTTTTTTATGGATTTGCTCGTCTTGATCCCTCTTTCTATCTGTATTGGATCATTCAGATCTAGCCTACATTCATAGATAAAAATTAATTACTAAGCGGGGTAAAATGGTGATTTTCACCGTGTAACCTAGGTATAAAAGCTGAATTTCGAGAGGAGGGGCTCATTCTGGTGGGTGCTTCATCACAGCTGCAAGACAGAGAGGAGTCCCAGCCTGGATCAACAGTTTTGGTATTTTTCTTTCATTGTATTCAAACTTTTGTGCATTTTGAATGAAATAGGTTAAGTTGTTTGTTTCTTCATCTCCATTCTAGTCTGAACTTCTAAATCGCTTGGCTTGAGCGGCATGTACAAGCCCTGATTAGGATTGAGAGGAGAAATTGAGGAATTTTACCTGGGCATTCAATTGCATTACAAAAGAAAATTCTAAAAATTTTAGTTTTAATTCTTAGAATTCTCAATTTCCCCATTTTAGATTTTTCTGAATTATCAATCTGCAAAAATCAACCCAACTCATTTTAAGAACCCTCTTTCAACCTCTCTAAATGACTTCTTGGATCCTTTAATTAGGATCAAAGAAGGAAATTTAGAGCCCTTAATTCTTCTAGTCTTCTCATCTCTTCTATCCCCCTCTCTAAATTCTCACCTAATTAGGGTGACTTGATCCTCATTGAAGATCAAATTCACTCTAATTAGGATCTAAAACGCCATGGCGGCGTAAAGATCCAATTTAAAATCATTCAGGGTTTATTTGCAATTGCATTATTAATTTTAGAAAATTGGAGGAGAGAGTGCCGAAGGACATATATACAAATACCTCTGGGCGCGTCAGATATCAATAATCTGTTTTATGAAGGGCTTTGTCGAAAAAGCGCGCCGGTGCCTTCCGCCGTGTCGACGTGGCGAAATCATAGCCGTTGGATTAAAATCCAACGGATATGAGATGTGCACTAAACGCAGGAGGTAAGTACACCGCCCGTGCAGCGCATACAACGCGCGTGCGCGGGTGGTGACGTGGCGACAGTTTAATGGATAAGGTATAAAGCGCGCGATGCGTGCGTAGCGATGCATATGCAAATCCCGCTTTCGATTTTCTTTTGTTTTTATTTTTTTTCGCATGTGGGGTACGTGGCGCGACGTGAGAGATCCCGCCAAAGAAATTTGAAATGCGGCAACCAATAGGCTGCCGACACGTCATTGCGTGAATTAAGAAATAAATCAATTTTAATCCAATGGTTAAAATTGGTTAAAATTGATTTATTAATAACTTTTGATCCTGAAGTCCGATTGAGATGATTTTTTTGTGGTTTTGCTGGTCTTGATGCTCTGTTTCTATCTGTTTTGGATCATTCAGATCTAGCCTACATTCATAGATAAAAATTAATTACTAAACGGGGGGTAAAATGGTGATTTTCACCGTGTAACCTAGGTATAAAAGCTGAATTTCGAGAGGAGGGGCTCATTCTGGTGGGTGCTTCATCACAGCTGCAAGACAGAGAGGAGTCCCAGCCTGGATCAACAGTTTTGGTATTTTTTCTTTCATTGTATTCAAACTTTTGTGCATTTTGAATGAAATAGGTTAAGTTGTTTGTTTCTTCATCTCCATTCAAGTCTGAACTTCTAAATCGCTTGGCTTGAGCGGCATGTACAAGCCCTGATTAGGATTGAGAGGAGAAAGTGAGAAATTTACCTGGGCATTCCATTGCATTACAAAAGAAAATTCTAAAAATTTTAGTTTTAATTCTTAGAATTCTCAATTTCCCCATTTTAGATTTTTCTGAATTATCAATCTGCAAAAATCAACCCAACTCATTTTAAGAACCCTCTTTCAACCTCTCTAAATGACTTCTTGGATCCTTTAATTAGGATCAAAGAAGGAAATTTAGAGCCCTTAATTCTTCTAGTCTTCTCATCTCTTCTATCCCCCTCTCTAAATTCTCACCTAATTAGGGTGACTTGATCCTCATTGAAGATCAAATTCACTCTAATTAGGATCTAAAACGCCATGGCAGCGTAAAGATCCAATTTAAAATCATTCAGGGTTTATTTGCAATTGCATTATTAATTTTAGAAAATTGGAGAGAGAGTGCCGAAGGACATATATACAAATACCTCTGGCGCGTCAGATATCAATAATCTGTTTTATGAAGGGCTTTGTTGAAAAAGCGCGCTGGTGCCTTCCGCCGCGTCGACGTGGCGAAATCATAGCCGTTGGATTAAAATCCAACGGATATTAGATGTGCACTACACGCAGGAGGTAAGTACACCGCCGTGCAGCGCATACAACGCGGCGTCGCGGGTGGTGACGTGGCGACAGTTTAATGGATAAGGTATAAAGAAACGCGCGATGCGTGCGTGGCGATGCATATGCAAATCCCGCTTTCGATTTTCTTTTGTTTTTCTTTTTCGCAGGTGGGTACGTGGCGCACTGAGAGAGCCCGCCAAAGAAATTTGAAATGCGGCAATCAATAGGCTGCCGACACGTCATTGCGTGAATTATGAAATAAATCAATTTTAATCCAATGGTTAAAATTGGTTAAAATTGATTTATTAATAACTTTTGATCCTGAAGTCCGATTGAGATGATTTTTTTATGGATTTGCTCGTCTTGATCCTCTTTCTATCTGTATTGGATCATTCAGATCTAGCCTACATTCATAGATAAAAATTAATTACTAAACGGGGGGTAAAATGGTGATTTTCACCGTGTAACCTAGGTATAAAAGCTGAATTTCGAGAGGAGGGGCTCATTCTGGTGGGTGCTTCATCACAGCTGCAAGACAGAGAGGAGGCCCAGCCTGGATCAACAGTTTTGGTATTTTTTTCTTTCACTGTATTAAAACTTTTGTGCATTTTGAATGAAATAGGTTAAGTTGTTTGTTTCTTCATCTCCATTCTAGTCTGAACTTCTAAATCGCTTGGCTTGAGCGGCATGTACAAGCCCTGATTAGGATTGAGAGGAGAAATTGAGGAATTTTACCTGGGCATTCAATTGCATTACAAAAGAAAATTCTAAAATTTTAGTTTTAATTCTTAGAATTCTCAATTTCCCCATTTTAGATTTTTCTGAATTATCAATCTGCAAAAATCAACCCAACTCATTTTAAGAACCCTCTTTCAACCTCTCTAAATGACTTCTTGGATCCTTTAATTAGGATCAAAGAAGGAAATTTAGAGCCCTTAATTCTTCTAGTCTTCTCATCTCTTCTATCCCCCTCTCTAAATTCTCACCTAATTAGGGTGACTTGATCCTCATTGAAGATCAAATTCACTCTAATTAGGATCTAAAACGCCATGGCAGGCGTAAAGATCCAATTTAAAATCATTCAGGGTTTATTTGCAATTGCATTATTAATTTTAGAGAAAATTGGAGGAGAGAGAGTGCGAAAGGACATATATACAAATACCTCTGGGCGCGTCAGATATCAATAATCTGTTTTATGAAGGGCTTTGTTGAAAAAGCGCGCGGTGCCTTCGCCGTGTCGACGTGGCGAAATCATAGCCGTTGGATTAAAATCCAACGGATATGAGATGTGCACTAACGCAGGAGGTAAGTACACCGCCGTGCAGCGCATACAACGCGTCTTGGGTGGTGACGTGGCGACAGTTTAATGGATAAGGTATAAAGAAACGCGCGCGATGCGTGCGTAGCGATGCATATGCAAATCCCGCTTTTCGATTTTCTTTTGTTTTTTTATTTTTTGCAGGTGGGGTACGTGGCACACTGAGAGAGAGCCCGCCAAAGAAATTTGAAATGCGGCAACGAATAGGCTGCCGACACGTCATTGCGTGAATTAAGAAATAAATCAATTTTAATCCAATGGTTAAAATTGGTTAAAATTGATTTATTAATAACTTTTGATCCTGAAGTCCGATTGAGATGATTTTTTTATGGATTTTCTCGTCTTGATCCCCTCTTTCTATCTGTATGGTTTGATCATTCAGATCTAGCCTATATTGATAGATAAAAATTAATTACTAAACGGGGGTAAAATGGTGATTTTCACCATGTAACCTAGGTATAAAAGCTGAATTTCCAGAGGAGGGGCTCATTCTGGAGGGTGCTTCATCACAGCTGCAAGACAGAGAGGAGTCCCAGCCTGGATCAACAGTTTTGGTATTTTTTTATTTCATTGTATTCAAACTTTTGTGCATTTTGAATGAGATAGGTTAAGTTGTTTGTTTCTTCATCTCCATTCTAGTCTGAACTTCTAAATCGCTTGGCTTGAGCGGCATGTACAAGCCCTGATTAGGATTGAGAGGAGAAATTGAGAAATTTTACCTGGGCATTCAATTGCATTACAAAAGGAAATTCTAAAAATTTTAGTTTTAATTCTTAGAATTCTCAATTTCCCCATTTTAGATTTTTCTGAATTATCAATCTGCAAAAATCAACCCAACTCATTTTAAGAACCCTCTTTCAACCTCTCTAAATGACTTCTTGGATCCTTTAATTAGGATCAAAGAAGGAAATTTAGAGCCCTTAATTCTTCTAGTCTTCTCATCTCTTCTATCCCCCTCTCTAAATTCTCACCTAATTAGGGTGACTTGATCCTCATTGAAGATCAAATTCACTCTAATTAGGATCTAAACGCCATGGCAGGCGTAAAGATCCAATTTAAAATCATTCAGGTTTATTTGCAATTGCATTATTAATTTTAGAGAAAATTGGAGGAGAGAGAGTGCCGAAGGACATATATACAAATACCTCTGGGCGGCGTCAGATATCAATAATCTGTTTTATGAAGGGCTTTGTTGAAAAAGCGCGCCGGTGCCTTCCGCCGTGTCGACGTGGCGAAATCATAGCCGTTGGATTAAAATCCAACGGATATGAGATGTGCACTAAACGCAGGAGGTAAGTACACCGCCCGTGCAGCGCATACAACGCGCGTGCGCGGGTGGTGACGTGGCGACAGTTTAATGGATAAGGTATAAAGAAACGCACTGCACGTGCGTAGCGATGCATATGCAAATCCCGCCCGATTTTCTTTTGTTTTTTCTTTTTCGCAGGTGGTACGTGGCGCACTGAGAGAGCCCGCCAAAGAAATTTGAAATCGGCAACCAATAGGCTGCCGACACGTCATTGCGTGAATTAAGAAATAAATCAATTTTAATCCAATGGTTAAAATTGGTTAAAATTGATTTATTAATAACTTTTGATCCTGAAGTCCGATTGAGATGATTTTTATGGATTTGCTCGTCTTGATCCCCTCTTTCTATCTGTATTGGATCATTCAGATCTAGCCTACATTCATAGATAAAAATTAATTACTAAACGGGGTAAAATGGTGATTTTCACCGTGTAACCTAGGTATAAAAGCTGAATTTCGAGAGGAGGGCTCATTCTGGTGGGTGCTTCATCACAGCTGCAAGACAGAGAGGAGTCCCAGCCTGGATCAACAGTTTTGGTATTTTTTCTTTCATTGTATTCAAACTTTTGTGCATTTTGAATGAAATAGGTTAAGTTGTTTGTTTCTTCATCTCCATTCTAGTCTGAACTTCTAAATCGCTTGGCTTGAGCGGCATGTACAAGCCCTGATTAGGATTGAGAGGAGAAATTGAGGAATTTTACCTGGGCATTCAATTTGCATTACAAAAGAAAATTCTAAAAATTTTAGTTTTAATTCTTAGAATTCTCAATTTCCCCATTTTAGATTTTTCTGAATTATCAATCTGCAAAAATCAACCCAACTCATTTTAAGAACCCTCTTTCAACCTCTCTAAATGACTTCTTGGATCCTTTAATTAGGATCAAAGAAGGAAATTTAGAGCCCTTAATTCTTCTAGTCTTCTCATCTCTTCTATCCCCCTCTCTAAATTCTCACCTAATTAGGGTGACTTGATCCTCATTGAAGATCAAATTCACTCTAATTAGGATCTAAAACGCCATGGCAGCGTAAAGATCCAATTTAAAATCATTCAGGTTTATTTGCAATTGCATTATTAATTTTAGAGAAAATTGGAGGAGAGAGAGTGCCGAAGGACATATATACAAATACCTCTGGGCGTCAGATATCAATAATCTGTTTTATGAAGGGCTTTGTTGAAAAAGCGCGCGGTGCCTTCCGCGTGTCGACGTGGCGAAATCATAGCGTTGGATTAAAATCCAACGGATATGAGATGTGCACTAAACGCAGGAGGTAAGTACACCGCCCGTGCAGCAGCGCATACAACGCGCGCGCGCGGTGGTGACGTATGGCGACAGTTTAATGGATAAGGTATAAAGAAACGCGACCGACGTGCGTAGCGATGCATATGCAAATCCCGCCCGATTTTCTTTTGTTTTTCTTTTTCGCAGGTAAGTGCGTGGCGCACTGAGAGAGCCCGCCAAAGAAATTTGAAATGCGGCAACCAATAGGCTGCCGACACGTCATTGCGTGAATTAAGAAATAAATCAATTTTAATCCAATGGTTAAAATTGGTTAAAATTGATTTATTAATAACTTTTGATCCTGAAGTCCGATTGAGATGGTTTTTTTATGGATTTGCTGGTCTTGATCGGCTCTTTCTGTCTGTATTGGATTCTTCAGATGTAGCCTACATTCATAGATATAAATTAATTTCTAATCGGGGGGTACAATGGTTATTTTCATCGTGTAACCTAGGTATAAAAGCTGAATTTCGAGGAGGGGCTCATTCTGGTGGGTGCTTCATCACAGCTGCAAGACAGAGAGGAGTCCCAGCCTGGATCAACAGTTTTGGTATTTTTTTCTTTCATTGTATTCAAACTTTTGTGCATTTTGAATGAAATAGGTTAAGTTGTTTGTTTCTTCATCTCCATTCTAGTCTGAACTTCTAAATCGCTTGGCTTGAGCGGCATGTACAAGCCCTGATTAGGATTGAGAGGAGAAATTGAGGAATTTTACCTGGGCATTCAATTGCATTACAAAGAAAATTCTAAAAATTTTAGTTTTAATTCTTAGAATTCTCAATTTCCCCATTTTAGATTTTTCTGAATTATCAATCTGCAAAAATCAACCCAACTCATTTTAAGAACCCTCTTTCAACCTCTCTAAATGACTTCTTGGATCCTTTAATTAGGATCAAAGAAGGAAATTTAGAGCCCTTAATTCTTCTAGTCTTCTCATCTCTTCTATCCCCCTCTCTAAATTCTCACCTAATTAGGGTGACTTGATCCTCATTGAAGATCAAATTCACTCTAATTAGGATCTAAAACGCCATGGCAGGCGTAAAGATCCAATTTAAAATCATTCAGGGTTTATTTGCAATTGCATTATTAATTTTAGAGAAAATTGGAGGAGAGAGAGTGCCGAAAGGACATATATACAAATACCTCTGGGCGTCAGATATCAATAATCTGTTTTATGAAGGGCTTTGTTGAAAAGCGCGACGGTGACTTCCGCCGTGTCGACGAGGCGAAATCATAGCCGTTGGATTAAAATCCAACGGATATGAGATGTGCACTAAACGCAGGAGGTAAGTACACCGCCCGTGCAGCGCATACAACGCGCGTGCGCGGGTGGTGACGTGGCGACAGTTTAATGGATAAGGTATAAAGCGCGCGATGCGTGCGTGGCGATGCATATGCAAATCCGCTTTCGATTTTCTTTTGTTTTTCTTTTTCGCAGGTGGGGTGCGTGGCGCACTGAGAGAGAGCCCGCCAAAGAAATTTGAAATGCGGCAACCAATAGGCTGCCGACACGTCATTGCGTGAATTAAGAAATAAATCAATTTTAATCCAATGGTTAAAATTGGTTAAAATTGATTTATTAATAACTTTTGATCCTGAAGTCCGATTGAGATGATTTTTATGGATTTGCTCGTCTTGATCCTCTTTCTATCTGTATTGGATCATTCAGATCTAGCCTACATTCATAGATAAAAATTAATTACTAAACGGGGTAAAATGGTGATTTTCACCGTGTAACCTAGGTATAAAAGCTGAATTTCGAGAGGAGGGCTCATTCTGGTGGGTGCTTCATCACAGCTGCAAGACAGAGAGGAGTCCCAGCCTGGATCAACAGTTTTGGTATTTTTCTTTCATTGTATTCAAACTTTTGTGCATTTTGAATGAAATAGGTTAAGTTGTTTGTTTCTTCATCTCCATTCTAGTCTGAACTTCTAAATCGCTTGGCTTGAGCGGCATGTACAAGCCCTGATTAGGATTGAGAGGAGAAATTGAGGAATTTTACCTGGGCATTCAATTGCATTACAAAAGAAAATTCTAAAAATTTTAGTTTTAATTCTTAGAATTCTCAATTTCCCATTTTAGATTTTTCTGAATTATCAATCTGCAAAAATCAACCCAACTCATTTAAGAACCCTCTTTCAACCTCTCTAAATGACTTCTTGGATCCTTTAGTTAGGATCAAAGAAGGAAATTTAGAGCCCTTAATTCTTCTAGTCTTCTCATCTCTTCTATCCCCCTCTCTAAATTCTCACCTAATTAGGGTGACTTGATCCTCATTGAAGATCAAATTCACTCTAATTAGGATCTAAAACGCCATGGCAGGCGTAAAGATCCAATTTAAAATCATTCAGGGTTTATTTGCAATTGCATTATTAATTTTAGAGAAAATTGGAGAGAGAGAGTGCGAAAGGACATATATACAAATACCTCTGGCGGCGTCAGATATCAATAATCTGTTTTATGAAGGGCTTTGTTGAAAAAGCGCGCGGTGCCTTCCGCCCGTCGGCGTGGCGAAATCATAGCCGTTGGATTAAAATCCAACGGATATGAGATGTGCACTAAACGCAGGAGGTAAGTACACGCCCGTGCAGCGCATACAACGCGGCGTCGTGGTGGTGACGTGGCGACAGTTTAATGGATAAGGTATAAAGAAAGCGCGCGATGCGTGCGTGGCGATGCATATGCAAATCCGGCACCGATTTTCTTTTGTTTTTCTTTTTCGCAGGTGGGGTACGTGGCGCTGAGAGAGAGCCCGCCAAAGAAATTTGAAATGCGGCAACCAATAGGCTGCCGACACGTCATTGCGTGAATTAAGAAATAAATCAATTTTAATCCAATGGTTAAAATTGGTTAAAATTGATTTATTAATAACTTTTGATCCTGAAGTCCGATTGAGATGATTTTTATGGATTTGCTCGTCTTGATCCCTCTTTCTATCTGTATTGGATCATTCAGATCTAGCCTACATTCATAGATAAAAATTAATTACTAAACGGGGGTAAAATGGTGATTTTCACCGTGTAACCTAGGTATAAAAGCTGAATTTCGAGAGGAGGGCTCATTCTGGTGGGTGCTTCATCACAGCTGCAAGACAGAGAGGAGTCCCAGCCTGGATCAACAGTTTTGGTATTTTTTCTTTCATTGTATTCAAACTTTTGTGCATTTTGAATGAAATAGGTTAAGTTGTTTGTTTCTTGATCTCCATGCTAGTCTGAACTTCTAAATCGCTTGGCTTGAGCGGCAGGGACGGGCCCTGATTAGGATTGAGAGGAGAAATTGAGGAATTTTACCTGGGCATTCAATTTGCATTACAAAAGAAAATTCTAAAAATTTTAGTTTTAATTCTTAGAATTCTCAATTTCCCCATTTTAGATTTTTCTGAATTATCAATCTGCAAAAATCAACCCAACTCATTTTAAGAACCCTCTTTCAACCTCTCTAAATGACTTCTTGGATCCTTTAATTAGGATCAAAGAAGGAAATTTAGAGCCCTTAATTCTTCTAGTCTTCTCATCTCTTCTATCCCCCTCTCTAAATTCTCACCTAATTAGGGTGACTTGATCCTCATTGAAGATCAAATTCACTCTAATTAGGATCTAAAACGCCATGGCAGGCGTAAAGATCCAATTTAAAATCATTCAGGGTTTATTTGCAATTGCATTATTAATTTTAGAGAAAATTGGAGGAGAGAGAGTGCCGAAAGGACATATATACAAATACCTCTGGGCGGCGTCAGATATCAATAATCTGTTTTATGAAGGGCTTTGTTGAAAAAGCGCGCCGGTGCCTTCCGCCGTGTCGACGTGGCGAAATCATAGCCGTTGGATTAAAATCCAACGGATATGAGATGTGCACTAAACGCAGGAGGTAAGTACACCGCCTGCAGCGCGCATACAACGCGCGTGCGCGCGGGTGGTGACGTGGCGCCAGTCTAATGGACACGGTATAAAGAACCGCACCGGTACGTGCGTAGCGCTGCATATGCAAATCACGCTTTTCGATTTTCTTTTGTTTTTTCTTTTTTCGCAGGTGGGGTACGTGGCGCACTGAGAGAGCCCGCCAAAGAAATTTGAAATGCGGCAACCAATAGGCTGCCGACACGTCATTGCGTGAATTAAGAAATAAATCAATTTTAATCCAATGGTTAAAATTGGTTAAAATTGATTTATTAATAACTTTTGATCCTGAAGTCCGATTGAGATGATTTTTTTATGGATTTGCTCGTCTTGATCCCCTCTTTCTATCTGTATTGGATCATTCAGATCTAGCCTACATTCATAGATAAAAATTAATTACTAAACGGGGGGTAAAATGGTGATTTTCACCGTGTAACCTAGGTATAAAAGCTGAATTTCGAGAGGATGGGCTCATTCTGGTGGGTGCTTCATCACAGCTGCAAGACAGAGAGGAGTCCCAGCCTGGATCAACAGTTTTGGTATTTTTTTCTTTCATTGTATTCAAACTTTTGTGCATTTTGAATGAAATAGGTTAAGTTGTTTGTTTCTTCATCTCCATTCTAGTCTGAACTTCTAAATCGCTTGGCTTGAGCGGCATGTACAAGCCCTGATTAGGATTGAGAGGAGAAATTGAGGAATTTTACCTGGGCATTCAATTTGCATTACAAAGAAAATTCTAAAAATTTTAGTTTTAATTCTTAGAATTCTCAATTTCCCCATTTTAGATTTTTCTGAATTATCAATCTGCAAAAATCAACCCAACTCATTTTAAGAACCCTCTTTCAACCTCTCTAAATGACTTCTTGGATCCTTTAATTAGGATCAAAGAAGGAAATTTAGAGCCCTTAATTCTTCTAGTCTTCTCATCTCTTCTATCCCCCTCTCTAAATTCTCACCTAATTAGGGTGACTTGATCCTCATTGAAGATCAAATTCACTCTAATTAGGATCTAAAACGCCATGGCAGGCGTAAAGATCCAATTTAAAATCATTCAGGGTTTATTTGCAATTGCATTATTAATTTTAGAGAAAATTGGAGGAGAGAGAGTGCCGAAAGGACATATATACAAATACCTCTGGGCGGCGTCAGATATCAATAATCTGTTTTATGAAGGGCTTTGTTGAAAAAGCGCGCCGGTGCCTTCCGCCGTGTCGACGTGGCGAAATCATAGCCGTTGGATTAAAATCCAACGGATATGAGATGTGCACTAAACGCAGGAGGTAAGTACACCGCCCGTGCAGCGCATACAACGCGCGTGCGCGGGTGGTGACGTGGCGACAGTTTAATGGATAAGGTATAAAGAAACGCACCGGTACGTGCGTAGCGATGCATATGCAAATCCCGCTTTTCGATTTTCTTTTGTTTTTTCTTTTTTCGCAGGTGGGGTACGTGGCGCACTGAGAGAGAGCCCGCCAAAGAAATTTGAAATGCGGCAACCAATAGGCTGCCGACACGTCATTGCGTGAATTAAGAAATAAATCAATTTTAATCCAATGGTTAAAATTGGTTAAAATTGATTTATTAATAACTTTTGATCCTGAAGTCCGATTGAGATGATTTTTTTATGGATTTGCTCGTCTTGATCCCCTCTTTCTATCTGTATTGGATCATTCAGATCTAGCCTACATTCATAGATAAAAATTAATTACTAAACGGGGGGTAAAATGGTGATTTTCACCGTGTAACCTAGGTATAAAAGCTGAATTTCGAGAGGAGGGGCTCATTCTGGTGGGTGCTTCATCACAGCTGCAAGACAGAGAGGAGTCCCAGCCTGGATCAACAGTTTTGGTATTTTTTTCTTTCATTGTATTCAAACTTTTGTGCATTTTGAATGAAATAGGTTAAGTTGTTTGTTTCTTCATCTCCATTCTAGTCTGAACTTCTAAATCGCTTGGCTTGAGCGGCATGTACAAGCCCTGATTAGGATTGAGAGGAGAAATTGAGGAATTTTACCTGGGCATTCAATTGCATTACAAAAGAAAATTCTAAAAATTTTAGTTTTAATTCTTAGAATTCTCAATTTCCCCATTTTAGATTTTTCTGAATTATCAATCTGCAAAAATCAACCCAACTCATTTTAAGAACCCTCTTTCAACCTCTCTAAATGACTTCTTGGATCCTTTAATTAGGATCAAAGAAGGAAATTTAGAGCCCTTAATTCTTCTAGTCTTCTCATCTCTTCTATCCCCCTCTCTAAATTCTCACCTAATTAGGGTGACTTGATCCTCATTGAAGATCAAATTCACTCTAATTAGGATCTAAAACGCCATGGCAGGCGTAAAGATCCAATTTAAAATCATTCAGGGTTTATTTGCAATTGCATTATTAATTTTAGAGAAAATTGGAGGAGAGAGAGTGCCGAAAGGACATATATACAAATACCTCTGGGCGGCGTCAGATATCAATAATCTGTTTTATGAAGGGCTTTGTTGAAAAGCGCCGGTGCCTTCCGCCGTGTCGACGTGGCGAAATCATAGCCGTTGGATTAAAATCCAACGGATATGAGATGTGCACTAAACGCAGGAGGTAAGTACACCGCCCGTGCAGCGCATACAACGCGCGTGCGCGGGTGGTGACGTGGCGACAGTTTAATGGATAAGGTATAAAGAAACGCACCGATGCGCGTAGCGATGCATCTGCAACATCCGCTTTTCGATTTTTTTTTGTTTTTTCTTCTTTCGCAGGTGGGGTACGTGGCGCACTGAGAGAGAGCCCGCCAAAGAAATTTGAAATGCGGCAACCAATAGGCTGCCGACACGTCATTGCGTGAATTAAGAAATAAATCAATTTTAATCCAATGGTTAAAATTGGTTAAAATTGATTTATTAATAACTTTTGATCCTGAAGTCCGATTGAGATGATTTTTATGGATTTGCTCGTCTTGATCCCCTCTTTCTATCTGTATTGGATCATTCAGATCTAGCCTACATTCATAGATAAAAATTAATTACTAAACGGGGGGTAAAATGGTGATTTTCACCGTGTAACCTAGGTATAAAAGCTGAATTTCGAGAGGAGGGGCTCATTCTGGTGGGTGCTTCATCACAGCTGCAAGACAGAGAGGAGTCCCAGCCTGGATCAACAGTTTTGGTATTTTTCTTTCATTGTATTCAAACTTTTGTGCATTTTGAATGAAATAGGTTAAGTTGTTTGTTTCTTCATCTCCATTCTAGTCTGAACTTCTAAATCGCTTGGCTTGAGCGGCATGTACAAGCCCTGATTAGGATTGAGAGGAGAAATTGAGGAATTTTACCTGGGCATTCAATTGCATTACAAAAGAAAATTCTAAAAATTTTAGTTTTAATTCTTAGAATTCTCAATTTCCCCATTTTAGATTTTTCTGAATTATCAATCTGCAAAAATCAACCCAACTCATTTTAAGAACCCTCTTTCAACCTCTCTAAATGACTTCTTGGATCCTTTAATTAGGATCAAAGAAGGAAATTTAGAGCCCTTAATTCTTCTAGTCTTCTCATCTCTTCTATCCCCCTCTCTAAATTCTCACCTAATTAGGGTGACTTGATCCTCATTGAAGATCAAATTCACTCTAATTAGGATCTAAAACACCAAAAAGAAAATCAAATTGAAATTCCTACTTGCCTCCCTTGGACGACACTCATACTTATCACTAGACATATTAAGTAGAGTTTTATAAATTTTATTGCATAAGCCAAAAATTCACAACGACAAGGGCTAAAAAATTGCGTAATTTTCACCCCTATTTGCGGCTTATCAGGGCATCACAACATGGCATCTATGGCTGCATTGGAATGAGAGAAAAAAAATTGGTTAATGAACAACTTGGATATCCCTCGTTTCATATATTATCCTCAATGTTAGAAAGCGCCATGTGTTTGTGATTTAAATCCCTCGTTTTGCTATTGGTCCTCATCTTCACCTTTCTTGAGATTTTAAATGACATTGGTCGCAATTAAAATCATGCAAATTTTGTGTTGGCATCATCTTGTAGACTAAAAAAGAAGATACCAAAAATTATTGTCATTATGTTATCACGATGTTTGATGCCATAATTCCACTTATTTTCCTATATCGAATACTAATAATGATTGTGACTCATAGTGATAAGAAAAAAAAGGTAGAAAAATTAAAATATATTTTAGTTCATAAAAAATCAAATATATTTCAATGCTGATTAGAATTTTTTTAAATGAATTTAGTGTCAAAAGTTAAAAAAATACAATGACTGCCAGAATTATATGAAGTCAGAAAAGCCCATAAAAATACCCAAAAAGCTATAAAATTTTAAATATCATTCTAAAGTTATATTTTATCATGTTAAGATTGATAATAAACACATAATTATTCAAGTGCAAATAAACATGCAAAAGGCATATAATTAGGCTAATAATTAGCTTAATAGCTGCTGTTACAGTAGCATTCATTCTCATTAATAGGTTACCTAGCGCTTTTCTCTTTGGGACAGACTCCTTGAGAGATGCTTCACCCATGTTGCCGTAATGCTAAGTTCCACGATGACTTGGACCTTAGACTGTTAGGATGTGAACTTTATATTCATTTTCATCCTCATAAGACCAACAAATTAACTCCTAGAGCCATCACTTGTATCTTCCTTGGGTATTCAAAACCCAAAAATAAAATAAGTATGGCCACCCCCATTAGGGAGACACTTAACGAGGGATATTTCCAATTATGCATGTAACATTATGGAGGAGAAACCTCCTACTCATCATCAAAACTCCCCTAGGTACTTATTACACCTAAAGATGACTGAACCTAAGCATGCTTCCACCCATAATGAACTAGTAGAAGTTTGAAATAGTAGACATTTGAATAGTTGCTAGGTCTCAAGGTACTAAACGATAAGGCATCAGCATATTTCAATATTACGCACTCAGTTTTTTAGGTCTGCCCATGATTGATAAATCAAGATGATATTTCACACAATAATAAAATAAAATTGATGTAACTGAATATTTAAAATAAAATCATAAACCTTTTGACGATTGAATCGCATTATACATAATTGAATATGATATCATTTGGTTCCTAGGATGATTCATCTTGGGCGGTAAAAATTGTCTGCCTCTAGATGTACATTTGTGGTCTTCAACATGTCGTAAATCCATGTCTTCTACTCGATCAGTACTGCCATGGATACAAATGATATTCTCACCGTTCCTTATGCATCAGGAGGGGAGGGTGCTTGTTGAGAGAAATAAAGAATCATAAGGGACACATAAAGAGTTGCATGGTTGTCTTTGTTCTTTAAGCCTTTGAGTATATGGACATAAAAAAACCCTTTCAAACCCTTTCACTTTTGAGTGTATCATCTGAATCTAAACAACATTACACTTATGGCCTTCGAGGCCTAAGTACTAGTCTTGTCAATGAACCCAAAAGCCATACAAGTATTTGCTAACATAAATAATAAGATATATCTAACATATAGACTAATTTAACCCAACCATGGGTTGGGTCACCAACACATGAGGTGTTAAGGCACATCACGCTTTTGAAAGAGGTACAAAGGAGTTCATCAACTTTTTCATGAAACTTTTTATCATCATTTATCATGCATGCATATTCCCTCACCTATGCAACAGTCCGAGGATGACCTGGGGCATGGGAAACCTTCAAACCCTGATGGGGATCCAAGATAGGTTTGATGCATTGGGACATCATTCTTTTAGATATCCCACTACCTTATCCAAAGAATTCCCTATACCATCTTCCTTGATATTTGTACTCTTTTCAAGGATGAACTATCCCATTTGGACCTTACAATCACATGTATGAACTTGTTACTACATTAGAGTTAAAATTGTTCAAAATTGTGAATTAGAGACTCAAAGGTTATAGAATAAAACTGTATGTCCACAAAAAGCCTTTGGTGTTTCAGGCCTAAAAACCTCTTAAGATCACAAAGTGGATTATTTAGATTAAAAATTATTGCCCAGGTGTAAATCATCATTGTCACATGCACAAGAGGGGATAATTTTATTCTACCGCGCTATTTTAATGTACTTCGCAGATATCCTATGAATATGATAGTTTATCATATTTTTAAAGATAAGGTAATCAATATAGTACGAACTCATTATAATCAAATTATCATCCCACATATGCATTGACTTCATTAGTAGCACTATATGTGAGCTATAATGAATATGACTTGTATCTTGTGAATACCAAACAAGATGTGGAATGTATTATTGGTTTGTATGTCATATAATTCCACCATTACCTATCCCTGCTCTACTTAAATCTAGGTAGGGTTAGCCCATAGAAATCTGAACAATTTCCTCATGGTAGGCCAGCCCTGAGCTCAATAGAAATCTCTCCGTCAAGTTAGATTTGCTATTTTTAGAAATTTATAAAAAATATTAAATAATTTTTTTCCAATTCCGGTCTGGTTTGACCGTTGGACCTAGACCTGTTTGACAATCCGGTCCACCCTCAAATGGAGTACCTACGGTCCCGGTTCAGTCCGGTAAAACCGGTCCTCGGTCCTAAACATCCAACCCTAATTATGATAATGCATGAATAATCACATTAAGTATAAATAAACGATAACAAGCACAATTTCACGAAGTGGGGCAAATAAACATGATGCCAATGCCGTATAAATACACAATAAGTGCACATCATCAAGAGGATAAGTGATGACAATGACATTGATAATACCATCATCATATCTTCCAATGTCAAGAACAAAATGCCAAATGATTATTGATGGCCACGACGTAAAAATCATAAGAAAAAACATCACCATGCATTACCATCAACTGACTTTGGAAATACTACATTCAATCAGTCTATTTATGACTTTTTAAGTTATTATTATTAACTTTGATATTCACGAATAATGTCACTCTTTTAGATGAATCTCAAAACCTAATCAAAATTTCCCGCATCAATATATATTCCCGCCCGAACTGGGCTCGCAGGAAGAATTCTTCTCCGATTTCGTCACAGATGGAAGAAGAGGACGATCAATCGGCGCTCGATCGGCCATCAACAGCAGTGGAAGCAGCCAAATCGCGATGCATTTCTCTTCGCCACCGCATCGATCGCAACTTTCCACCTCCAAAAACCTCAAATTCTTGCCAGCAAACTCTCCTCAGACTAGTAAACGCTGAACTCAGACATCTCTCGCGCTTATCTCCCTCCGATCTCTCCCATCCCCTCAGGTGCCGCTAATCTCCTTCTTCCTTCATCTCTAATTCCCTGCGATTTTGAAATTTTGATCAATCGCGATCGCAGTTTGAATTTAGGTTATTTGGAATCCATCGTTCGCATCATCGAGCATCCTTCCGTGACAGGAGTGTCTCGGATTTGTAAGCCTGTTCCTTCATCGACGGCGCAGTCTAAGCCTGTTCATGTTGACGTAGTCTGCACGCTTTCGGGGAAGCCTGTCTGGTTCATCGTTTCGGACAGAAATCCTAATTTCATTACTTGGTCTGGTTCTCATGGCGAACGAGACGATCTGAAGGCAAAGGTGGAGAGGATCTTGTCTGTTGCTCGCTCTGCCGTCTCTCTGAAGCCTCACTCTGTTATCTTCTTCTTCTCCAAAGGGCTTGGCGAGGGAATTTCTAAGAGCCTAATCGAAGAGTTCTCTGCATTAGAGATGGGGAAATCTTTCTATTTCGCGGATTTTGACCATGATCGAGCTTTTGAGATCAAGGTTGATGAAGAAAATTGTGCAGGTGATTGTTCTGTGATTATGTTGCCTGCGGTTGATTCCTTGGCTGATGAGATAGTTCTGGATTCAAGCGAAGAGTTTTGCAAGATTGTTTGTTCCCTGAAAAAAGCTTCAGAAGATACATCGAATCTTGGTTTAGTTAATTTTGATACGACTGCTTTGATTGCGCTCATATCGGGGATAAGCAATGGTGGCGCTGAGAGAGTGCTGAATGAAACGGAGGATGATTTGAAAGGGCATTTCAAGGGGAATTGTGAATTTGTTCTGGCGCAGGTGAGCAAGTTTTTCTTCAAATGTTATGAAATGGTAGTTAACTTTGAATAGTATAATGCTATGATGGGTTTCTAACAAGTTGATCTCAATAATGCGATTCTGCATCTCCAGGGTTAATCTACTGGAGAATGAGGGCGATGAATATCTGTTCATTAGCATCATCATCGATGCAGCCATCCATTGATGGAGCAGCAAATCAGTGTCATCATCGTTGTAATCATCATCATCATCATTGTCATCACATCAAACCTAGGAACGGATTATGATGACAATGAAGAGTTCGACATCCTCCACCAACCCAACTAAGAACCCAATTTTTTCACAAGTTAGTTTTAAAAAAAAATTATTACCATTGAAAGCTTTTAAAAATGAAATCTTTGGGCTGAAATATCTCAATTTTCCTTCTCTGTGGTTGTGGGTTTATCGGTCATGACTGAACTCCAGCAATTGCAGGCCATAATTAGATATAAGATTCATATGAACACATGTGTTGCCTCTTGTTTGAGTTCTAAAGTAGTAGACATGGTTGTTCTGTTCTATTCGTTTGACACGAACCAAAATTCGCACGAAAGAACCGCACAGGGCCTTGTTCTTTGTTCTGTTCTTTTTTTTAAAAACAAACAAAATTTGCACATTCGTACAAAACTAGAATAAAATTTGCACAAAGCGAACAAAAGAACTGCACATGCTCTGTGAGATATTCTGTTCAAATTTGTTTCTGTTCTGTTCAGAAAACCGAACAGAATGAACAATTCACACAAAAAGAACAAAACGACCACGTCTAGTCAATAGGGATTGGTTTGATGACCAATTCTAAGTGATCTTCCCCTATAGTTCCCTATTGTCCGGGACGTGGACAATGAATGGGACGGGACGAAGATCGTCCCGTCCGACATCCAGAAACAGTGTAGGGACGTGGACGGGACGGTTTTTTCATCCGAGACCTCCGGACGGGACGGTTTTTTTGTCCAAGTGGACAAAAACCATCCCGTCTGGAGTTCTCAGGACGAATTTCCCGTCACGATTTTCGTCCAACCTCGCGGACGGGACGATTTTTTCGTCCTGGGACGAAAAAACCGTTCCGTCCGCGTCCCTGCACTATATCTTCCCCTTTCCTTTCAAAAAAAGAAAAAAAGAAAAAGGTTCAGTTTGATGTCCAAATTTATAAGGTTTCCCTTATGAAATGTTATTCTTTCAGGCAAAATCAGAGCTTCAGAACCCCATCCTTCCTGAAATGGCTCTTGCCATTACGGCAAAGAATGGCATTGTATGCGAGACTGCACTCGCAGAGTTCAAGGAACTCGTGTCCATGTACGGTGGACAGGGTGAGAAAGCCCGAGCTGATCTACTGCTGAAATCAGTCAGGTAAATTGTTTTCTTGATGAGAATGCAATATTTCGTTAATGTACAAACAAGTAACTATATAACCATTTCTATACCTTCTTTATCTATTGACCATTCATCATTTTTATTAAGAATGATGCTCGTCATTAGTTCCAAGTTATGGAATTTCTATTCACTTTCTGGGTCTTATTTCCTGGGCAGAGTGGTTGCAGATTACCCATCGACGCGCGTTTCTGCTCTTCCAACCACTAGAAAGATGCCATTGAAGAACAAGAAAATCTTCGGAACAGGAGATCAATGGCATGCCCTAACATTATCTGCCAACGAAGGTTTTCTGAGAGCAGTCTGCCAAAGTGGCATGTCCTTGTTAGCCTTAGTCCACAGACCGCGTGCATTGATCAAAGTTTAGTTTATGGTATTTCTCTGTTTAATGAGAACAATATTTTTTCTGAAAAATTAAGGAAGATCACCCAAGAGCAGTCATCAACTTAGTGCTATTAAAATAGATGAACAGTTGATACACACGATGGCCGAAATAACCGTCCTTCAACCCCTTCTAACCCAGTATGCAACAAGAGACTCCACGTCATGAAGAATGTCGTCTGTTGAGGCCGTCTCAGAGAACAGTAATTTTAAAAAAATTCAACTGAATGGCAATGTACAGAAATCATCCAAGAGAGCGGAAAATCAATGGGTAGAAACATATCACAAGGGATGATTCTGATCCAAGGGACAGATGATAACCTTAGAACGATACAACAAGAGAAGAAACCATCATAAAAAGTAAGGTACAACAGACCTCGGTCCTCTCATTTGTTGGTTTTCTTCCGTTTCCGTGAAGAACTTGACATCTCTTTCCTGCAAGAGAATTAACCCACATTTATTAAGCACCCGCTTTTTAGGGGAAATTCTCTGGAAATATAGTTTAATATAGTTCACCATATTTTCATTGAAGCTCAGAATTGCAGCCACATTTCCGCATCGGTAGCAGTAATTTGGCGCCGACCAAACCTGAAGCAGCCGTATGAGCGGTTATTAAATCTTAAGAACATAGTCTTGAGAATTTTTTATTATTATATGATGGACAATCTTACGGTGACGAGACCCTTCTCTTGGAACATGAACTTCAGGCCCTCTTGGACTAGCTGGTGTGCCCGACAGACCAGATTCAAATTATTGATGTGATTAAACTGCGTATGGATCAAAAGAAAGAGAGAGATGTAAGTTTTCAAAAACATGCACAACAGATTATCAATATAGAATCTACGATAAAATATACCTCAGATATAACTCTAGACCCAAAAAGCCAGCCTGCCCCTCGTGGGCTGACGGCCCACGCCTCAATTTCCTCGGGGTCGCTCCACATGAGATCGCAAAATGGCCCTTCATGAGGTATTTCACAGTTCCTCTCAATGACCCTTATCTGCGACATTGTTCTTGTTGAATGGGTTTCTGATTATCATTTAGGTTTTGGGGTTTCGGATTTTTTGGTTTTTAAGTACCTGATCTATTGTTCTCACATCCGGAGATAAACCACCATGCACACAGAGGACCTGAAATCCATCAAGGATGACTTAATTATTTTTAAAGTCAGAGGGATAAGGCTAAGATTTAAGGCGCATACCGTCCCATCAATGATCGCTGAAAGGGTGAGGAAGTCAAAAACGTCGGTGCAATACCGCCAGGCGTTTGCGTTCCCATACTTTCTCTGACACTCATCGTAAAATCCATAAACCTGAAAATAAGACATTTCAGCCCGTTCAATTTTGCGTACTAAAAAATACATTTACTGAGAATCAGTGAATCGTCAAATTCGTGTCTTTTCCGTATTATATTTATTTGTAGATACGTTTTGACCGTTCTTTGTAAAATCATCGTATTAAACTGACTATTTCATAAACCCGCGTTTGTGTGGCTCCAAAGATATAAAATGTCATGAAAGGCTTTGATATTCCTTTATTTATAGAACTGATGTAAAACGAGATAGGAAGAAAATAACTATGAACGAGTGATGTTTGATTCAAGTAAAAGTCCAACTATTTTAATACCATGAGGCTGAAAATTTAGAAAAATTGTTACCGTCTCATGTAAAATTGATTAGAGCAGGTGATAGTGTTCGCATGTCCCAAGCCCGATATCGGATGGCCGGATCTCGGAAATGGGCTATCCAGTATCCGTCTATACCAATATACGGATACTGGATGATGATGTAGGATATTAGTTGCTACATTGCCAATATCAGATACCATTATCTGTCCCAATATCAGCATCCGTCCTCGGTTCAAAGGTTGGATGACAACATCGGATCAACGTCGGATATTGGTTTTTTTGATATTTGACATGAATAGAAATCTTTCAAATCATTTATGATGCACAACTAAGCTATTGAGGGGATATACATTGTTTGTTTGAACATTTTTTAAATTTCTTGAAGGTTTTCAATATATAATTTCATTAAATTTCTTAATGGTTTTCAATTATCCTGATAATTTCAATTAATAATATTTCACACTAATAATTTCGTACTTAGTCTGGGCCAGAACAAAATGGGTCAGATTGCTCTCACCGCTGGTAACTATAAAAGCCCATCTTATATTTAGTAATTTCAATGGGTAGAGCACAAGTTTATTTTTATATTAAAATGATCTGAGGAGCTTATAGTACTGTAAACTTAATTTTTTTTCCATATCAGACAATACATGCTCGCCTTTCAAACCAGTATGTGGATATTGGAAATCATTATCCTGATACCATTTACGTTACGGAATTCAATATCCAATATCCGGATATCAGATTTCAATATCCGGTACTAGTATCCGCCACATCTGGAGGCCTACGATAACCGTCCTGACATCCACTATAGGAAGGATATTCGATATCTGTCAGATATCCAATATCAGTTGTCTGAAACCACCCCAATTTTATCTGGATATTAAATATCGGTTGTCCGATATCAGATATCCAACGGATATTGGACCGAGGAACACTAGTAGGTAATCACAAAGGTCGTACTATATTTCATCATAAACAGATACCTGAGTTAATTGCCTGCTTTCATGATTCCCCCGTAAAAGAGTGATATTTGCCGGGTGCCTGAGATTTATGCAAAGAAAACAGAATTAACGTTCGCTATCGTCTTATGAACTGGAAGGTAACCAGAAAAACGTATCCTATAGATGTTAATGTGTTTCCAGATGCTCGAGAAAAGTTAATCAACAAGAGTTGATACCAAAGCTACAAATAGATTCACTCAGAAACGTTTGAACATACATGTCATATCAGATGGGAAGTACCTGGCCTTTAAAAGCAGTAGAATTGTGAATACTTCGAGGCTGTTGAACCCCCGATCCACAAAATCGCCCTGTTCACAGTGATTAAACGCTAGCACTCAATAATCTACGGAATAACTAGAGAGGACAAAATATATAAATTTTTAACATTCACCTCACCATAAAAATGTAATTTGTTTCCGGAACATGGCCGCCAGTCTGGAAAAGCTTCATGAGATCATGAAACTGGCCATGAATATCACCGCAGACAGTAACCGGGCTATGAACCGGCTGGACATTCGACTCCTCAATCAGAATATCCTTCACCTGAAAATAAACAAATAAATTCAAAATATTGCAAAATAAAACCAGGTCGGATAATTCATCAACTGAAGAACTATTCCAAGAGATTAAACGTCATCAACCGCCAGAACTACGAATATAACTAACATCATTCAGAACAAATGAAAAAGAAATAGGTAAGAAATTTCAGGTGAACCACACGCAGATGTCAAAAAAAAAATACGCCGGTTCGATCCGAATCCATCGTGCTCAGGTTGATTCGATGATTGGAAATGAGAGGATTAGAGATGGTAGAATCAAATCGCGCGTACGTATTCACAGAGAAGATGCAGCTCCTCTTCCGACAAATGTTCACCGCCCTTGACCTTTGAGATCCACTGATCGAGATCCATGGAACCGACTGCTTACGCTTCACGCTTCGATTTTCCCCCCTTCCTTTCCCGCTTCGCTATGGTTCCAGCCGTCGAGGAACCAGATTTGGCCTTATGCTTTACTTTAAACATTTTACCCCTAAGTAACAGGTATTTATACTCCTAAAACGCTCCAAGAATATTTTTTTATTATTATTTTCTCTGTGTCTCCAAAAGATATGAATTTATCAGACAATTTATTTTTTGTGCAAGATTTGGCAATATGCTTTACTTTAAACATTTTCCCCCCATAGAACAGGTATTTATACTCCTAAAGGGCTCCAACAATTTTTTTTTTTTTTTATTTTCTCTGTACCTCCAAGAGATATGAATTTATCAGACAAATTATTTTTTATGCAAGATTGGATGTTGAATGACTCAGTATGTTGGATGGATGGATATTTAGCCAGTCATCTGATAATGGCATCGTACTCGTCCATTCAGTGATGAGTTTATAATGTGTAATTCATTGGACAATCTTGTTTAAAAATGCATTAGTTTCATTCACAATATCTTTCGTTTTTTGTTGAAAACAATTCACAATATCTTTCTATCTCAATTTCTTTGTCGTGCTATTGACAATAGTGTTCGCTCGTCTCAAGCCCCATATCGAATGACGATATGGGGACAGATGCCAAATCTGATATTGGAATAGGCTATTTGATACCTATTTTACCTATATCGGCATACCAAATGACAATATTGAATATCAGTTGCTACAGTATTGTTATCCAATACAACTATTTGTCCTGATATTGACGTCCATCTTTGTTTCAAAGTTTGGACGATGCTATATGATGTTAGTGCCTAATATTGGGTTTTTCAGATATCTGAAATGTTAAAAAATATTTTCAAAATAATTTATAAACATGAAAGGCCCCAAAATAGGTGGTATTTATGCACAGATGCACGCGTATTCAAACTCAAAATACGAGACCAAGTTCATAGCGTGGGCACAACATGCATAATGGTGATGCCGGACGTCGTCTAAGATGTCATCTGGTCGGTACCGAGTTGATGCTCGGTTACCTAGGTAGTGGTGTCGGACGTCATCAACGACGTCGTCCGACGGATAAACCCTAAAGGGTATGTAACTGCGAGTAAAATGATGCGTCCTACGTGGTCGTGCTCCAAGGGCCCGACTCGATGAAGGCTGCCAAACTCTGAGCTCCGAAGTGGTCGCCGGGTGTCGGCAAAGGTGGCCTCTCGAAGCTCGTCAGAGGGGGCGGCACAGAATTGATCCGTAGGGACTCGCACGCAACGGATAGGCTCGACCGTATTGGCAATACGCTCA
Source organism: Wolffia australiana (assembly GCF_029677425.1). NCBI lineage: Eukaryota > Viridiplantae > Streptophyta > Magnoliopsida > Alismatales > Araceae > Wolffia > Wolffia australiana. The sequence continues at coordinate 18,602,325 of NC_135836.1, read as the reverse complement.
AGCATTGTAGTTATCTCTCGATCCTCTCTTACCTATCTAGCCCGAGCGCGGTGGAGACAATCAAAGATATACTGCAAGGAATAATATAACGAACAGGCGGGAGGACGACGTACCTTGTGGGCGAGCGTCTCGTCGTGCAGGATCTTCGTCATTGTAGTAGTCGACACAGATTGCAATGGAGATAAGCTGGAGAGGCGACGATGTGGCTCAACTGACAAAGACGCACGAGCGGACTAGTAGAGATTGGAGGAGGGGAGCTGAGAGATAGGTATGCGGGAGGCCGTCAAGCGCCCTGCCGTACTAGAGGGCACAATCTCGGAAATGTCAGCGTGGAAAGTGTGCGGGGCAGATACGAGCGATCATTCGACCAATGGTGCGATGCATTGTCTGGCAGCACCGAAGGACCCCATTGAGCTAGGCACGAGCGGTGGGGTGGTTTAAGGGGTCGGGCAGCATTGACGTCAGAGATCTACATGGGGGTGGCCAAGAATCGAAGCAATGCAACTTGGAGATCTACACCGACGTATGGGACAATGGGTGCTCATTTTTTAAACTGGTATGTGAATATTTGATATCGTTATCCAGGTAAATATTCTCAATACAAATTTTGATATCCGACATCTGAAATTCAAATACTAGATTTATTTTTGGTATTGGCATCCGCCATGTCCAAAGACTGAGGATATTTGTTCCGGTATCTGGTATCATATGCATATTTGATTTTTGTCTAATATCGGATATCTAGTATCTGAAATCACCCCCATTTTATTTGTATATTGGTTGTCCCATATTGGATATCAGACGTATATTGGATGGTCGAACAATTATTGGCAACAATTGATGTATATTATGTGGCCATTAAGCCAATCACACTATCATGTTTATTTAAATTTATTGAAATCACATTATTATCCCGTGTGTGATGTTTGTAATGAAGTCCATGAATACGCGCAATGACTTAGTGAATTATGATGATACCATATTACAATTATCGCTAGTCTTTAAACATGTATTCTAAATATTCATATTCGATGGATATTTGAGACGGACATTGAATTATCCAAATATAACAACACTAGCTGATCCTACTTGTATGATAAGTATAATTGATATTGTGAGTATTAGTGTGGCGACACTAATGATAGATAGTGGGTGCTCTTTGGAGAAAGAGTTCACTGAATTGATCCGTACAAATCCCTGAATGGTATTATACCTAAGCGTCAATCAAGTTGATTCATGTCACGATTATATAAGTGATCCGCTGACTTGACACACCAAAGATATATCGTGAATGGAAAACTACATTTTGATTACGACTTACGAGCCTCTAATCATGGGATTCAAGCAAGTCTTAGCTCGGATGTGGTAAGAAGCTCACAGAGATGATTGAGTGGTCAAGACGGGATCATTCACCCCGGTATAAGAGGATATCAACTCACAAAAGCCGATGCAGAAAAATCCCTAGCCAGGTAGTGAGGATATTGGAGAAGGCGTTCTTCAATAATCCCCGTTACACATCAGTACTAATCGAATGACAGATCATGGTTTGACGATAAACCATACCCTAAGTCATTTGAGAGTTTCGCTTAGATGATGGATTATACATATACGGTAAATATTTCATGAGAGAGTTCAAACATCACTTGGTGTAGCTTGGCGCCCCACGGGCTGGAAATATAACCTATCGATTGGGTTTAATCGATCCTTATTTAATTATTCTATATTTTGATATGGTTAATTAATAAGGTTGGACGATAAATGTTATCGGGCCACTAAAGTTATTAACTAGAATGATACATAGGCCTAGAGAGTCACACGCACAAAGTCATAATGGCATTGGCGTATATATTTTAATTTATAGGGGTTTTGATAAAAACCTTAAGTGAAATATAAAGAAGGAAATGGGTCTCATTTTAAGCACGCATGCAATCCTGATTTGAGAGCCCCTCCCTTTCTCCACTATCTTATCCAATCATACAAGGAAGAGTTCTTCGTGGTGAGGAGATCTTTAAGATTTTTAAGAAGAGTCGAAGAAGAAGACGTGGAATCCAAGTGCCGAGTGATCGCATGGATACTTCTAGAGGCCGGATGCATGAATGGCTTCAGAATGATCTCAGAGCGACACCGTAAGGGTGGAACGATCAATATTTCATTTTAAAGATCGATTGTGAATCGATCGACACGCTTTCGCATACATGGAAACATGTTTTCCATGGACTAACCAAGGCACAAAACCCAACAATAATGTCATCAAGGGGGGAAATGGTTGCTCAAGGCAAGGAAAAGAGAAATCATGACGTCCGAGACATGCATCAAGTGGCTGGTGACTGCTGCTCTAGCAATTATTTATTGTTGATGTTCTTCGTGTAGGTTGGGGAACGGTCGAGAGAGACTCAAGGCAAGACTTTAATGGTGTAGGGAGACTCTAGGCAGGACTGACGACGAATAGTCGTGACTTCCTCTTTTTTGAGGCCAGTGGATCATTACCTTTCCTTTCAGGGCACTACTCACGACAACCTTTCGATGTTGACATTGACATCAATGAGACTAATGACATTTTTTAGGGATTCTGCATACAGATGATGTGAATGGTGACACTATAGAGTATGACAGACTCATTGTGGTTTTGTCGTCCATCCACCAACGTCAAGGTTATCATCACGTCACTGTCGTCCGGACGAGCCGTTCCCTAAAATCAGCAACAGCCATATGCTGTATCCAAGCTTGTTACCTTTCGTCGTCGGATACCGTTAATTTGCTCTAGGTTTTTAGCCATCCTCGGTTCATTTAGACATCCATCCCTTCTAGCTACTATGAAACTGCAGAAACAATGTCAGGACAGATAATTGTTGACTGTGAGGGACTCAACGGATGACGGGTCAATATCCGTCATCGTAATGGTGACGATTATGAAACGATGATGCCGAGCCAGCATCTCCATCTGGTCAATATGTTGACGAGTTGTTGTCGTATTCGTCATCGCATTCGTCACGTTTGTCAAGGACGATGACGATACAACGGATGACGATGAGTTTATTCGTTGCCTATAAATACTGGCTAAAAATTTAAAATCTTTCGGGCGTGGGCTTGAATCTCTCTTCGGAGGATTACCGGCCAGGCTCGATCGGCTCGGAGGATTGGACGATGGCGGAATCGATGGGATCGAATTCGAAAGCAATTGGCTCTTCGAACATTGGCTTTCAGGTGAGTTTCTTCTGAAACCGCTGCCATCTTTCGTTGTGGAGGATGTTAGGGTTTCGGATCTGTTTACCCCTTTCATCTAGGGCATGATTTTTCTGCCTTTTCTTCTCAGATGCTTAAGAAATGTGGCTGGAAGGAAGGTACCGGTCTTGGGGTTTCGGAACAGGTAATCTTTCTGCATCAAAATTTGCCTCCATACGTTGTTTACTTTTCCCCACCGTTCGTTTATCGATGCTTCAATCTTCCGACTGCGCGAATGACTTCAGAACATAATTTCACAAGCTGGAAGGGACTCGCAAGCTCTGTGTTTAACTTCTGTCTGTTTTAACTTCCTAATCGTTCTCTTCAATCGTTCATCGAAATTCGACTCTCAAAGGTTGAGAATAAAATTTCATTCGGTTATTACAAAAAAACTGGATTTACAACGTTATTGGAGTCTGTATAATGCTTCTTCCTTATCCTCGTGAATCATCCCCGGATTTTCGACCTAGAAATTAGGATTGCTATGAACACCGAAAATTGTCTGTTTCTACGATTAACGACGTTTAATTGCAATGCTTGGGCCCAAAATGATTTATTAAGGCGATCAATATCGTATTGTGGTACGCTTAGAAATTCGATTCTGCTTATAATTTATGTTGTTTTGATCTGTTAACCACTTTCCCATCAATTCAGGGAAGACTGGAACCTCTGCAAACGGAGGTAAAGAAGAATAAGCTCGGTTTAGGGGCAGAAACAGTAAAACAGAGGCGACGTCCCTTGGAGGATGAAGCCAAACGAACTAAAACCCGTTCTGATAAGCTAGACGAAAATGTGAGTTTTTTTCTTTCTCTGCGCTAGTTTCCCGTTCTTGTGATTCATGAACCCTTCTCTGCCTCTCTTATTGAACTCCTTTTTTTTTAGTTTCTTTGATTTTTTGTTTTTTTTTAATTCCTCACGTTAATGATTTTGTTATCTCACTTGGGCTGGGATAATCTAAGAACTTAAGCTATGCAAGTTCATTGCCTTCATTCGTGATGTTTTCTCCGAGAGAAAAGAGATTTGATTCTATGACACTTTGGTATGAATTAATCGAGGCGTTTGCTTTGAGCAGATACCTTCCCAGCCGAAGAAAAAGATGAAGGCAATCTCGAAGAGGCTGAAGAAGTCTCTGGAAGTGGAGAAGAGGATGGAGGAGAAGGAATTTGAAAGAGCTTTCTTCCGAGAATTCTGGCCAGAGAATGTATAAATATCTCTCCATCTCTCCTGGCAAGTATTGAAGCTCATTCATCTTCCTGCGTTCTTGGCTTGTTCAAAAATCAAATGATAAACCTGTTAATCTGTCTCCTGCAGGAGTTTTATCACGATTGCCGCGGCAATGGATGTTACAGACACTTTGCCTTAGCAGTCCTCAATGAGGATGACCTGTCGTCATCGTCTCTGTCATTCAGCGTCGCCTGATGATGGCCGCGATGGCAAAGTCACAATCGTCATTGCCTATGACCAGGATGATGATGATGATGATGATGATGATGATGATGATAACGATGACGACAAAGTTGCCGCTGTCGCTGTAGTAGCAGACTGACGACGGATCTTGGATGACGATGATGATTGTGTTATCATCCGCAAACATTAGGACTGGCCATGCCTGGAAAGCAACATTGGGGTAAGGAAGCAACTTCAAATTACCCCATGATCTAGATTTTCTCTGTCATAATTCTTGGATCTCTTTGTTGTTCTTGCAAAATTGGAATCCCTTTTGATTATTTTATGTGATAACAGAAGAAAAACATTCATTCAAACAATCTAGATATTCTTTCTTTCTATATTAGAGAATGTATTTGACAGCCATCAAATAGCCTCCAACGATCACGAATGAGGCGAGCCCGGTGGATGCTGACCGTAAACCGATGCCTCGGAACAGGATACCTCTGTCTCGCGGCGAGATGCCTGTTTTCTTCTCCAACCAGCTTCCCGGAGTCTCCCATCTCAAGAACTTTCTTTCCATGGAAATATACTGCACGATGGACAACTGAGAACATGAAAATTTTGAATGCATAAAAGAAACCCATTATCGATTATCATGGATCACTAATTAATTAACCAAATGGTACGAGTTTGGTTAATTAATTAGTTTTAAGCAAAAGTTTGATTCAGGGTAAAAACCTTGGGGGTGACAATGCACTGTGATCTAGTCTTGGCCGTGTCAAAACAGTGAGATGCAATTGCAGCTAAAGATCCAGAGACACCAGCGGCCACAGCAATGGCAAGAGGAGATTGAGGGCCGATTTCTTCCATTGACCTGAAGTTTGTGATGGCCATAAATGGATAAACAATATTTCCCATGAAATTTTTGCCAAATAATTAAAACTTTGAAATATTGCTGGGCCTATTTTGATCAACGTTTAGATCATCTAGTTGCAATATCTTTGGCTTCTCCCTTTTTATCAGATGGATTTCCTATGATTTTAACGAAATCGATATTTGAAGGAGATATTGAACAGTCTGATTTCCCAAACGAGGATCCGAATAAAATCTTCACAATGAAAAATAAGCACCCATTCTAGGAACAGAGAGCAAGAGAAACAAAACAAGTTGAAAATAGAAACGAGAAAATGATGGATTCGATAATTTTTCGCTTTAAAGAGTATGAAACATGCGGCAAGAACAAACTAAATTCTCGGATCATAGAGTTTGAGGTAAAAATACCAAAAACAAGAAGAATATCCTGCTAATAGAGGAATCATAGAGGAACGAGAAGTTCAATCAAAACAGGATATTAAATTTTTGAGAATCAAATGCGTTGAAACTTGATCTTAAAGACAAATATGTCCCAAAAAAATCGTTCATCAAAAAAAAAAAACCTCTAAAAAAACGTGACATAAACAATCTGCAAGTCTCATAATTCTAACCTCGGAGGAGGGTCCATGTCAACCGCTTTCCAGTCCAACATCGCAGAGTGCAAAAACTGCCAAGTACAGAAGAAAACACCACCAAATATGCAATCTCGTGCTATTCCAGAACGTAGACCTCTCCAAATACCTCCCAACCCTTCCAAAGACACGATATTTAAAGGGCTCTTCAGCTCAAACGCTAGTGGAGGCCTTCCTGAGCCGGTTAACATCCATGGGCACTCTTTCACAGAATTAACCCACGAAGAAGACGACTTGGGAAGCACGGATAAGAGATCAAGAGTATACTTCCATGCCCTCTTATCTGCAGCATAGCCTGGTAGATATTTCAATGTTGAAGCTGTGGTTTCCTCTAAAATATTCCCAGAGTTTGCTTTCCCCAAATAAGAAGCACAAGTCAGCTGATGACGGAGCTTGAAAAGTTCAAATGGATTGGCCACGATACTCTCGACCGCACCCGAGGCGAGGCCTGCTAGCAACGCCTCTGAGACTTGCACGTAATTGTCTTCCCTTCCATCTGTGTCAGCATTGTATTCAAATTACAATCACGGTTGTATGTGACAGTGACCCCATCCAGTGACGTGTGGCGGGGATGTGACGGATTATTTCAAAAACCTGGGACATGTGATGGGACGCGGACGTGACGAAATATTTGTCATGTCCCCGCCCGTCACTTTGTCATCCGTCCCGTCACGTCCCAGACGGGCCGTTCCCGAGTTGTATACTGATAGGATCCCAGTCAGGATCGTATCGAAGACGGGTGAACCCAGGCGAAGTGGACGTCGCCAAAGGGGTCAAGAGTGGTCGGAGAGACGGTGGAGTGGACATCGTCGGAGGGCTCGACGGAGTGGACGTCGTCGAGGGAGAGAGGAGAACTACTAATAGAAGGAAACAACTCAATAATCCATGTCCTGCCCTCCAACGAGGAGGGATACATATTTAAAGGGAAATGCCGCGGAAATGCAGAAAGACGATAATGCCCCTAGTAGGCTTAGTGGATCGTAACATATGCTTCGTAGTGTACAGCAGGTCCTCGAGAAGTTGATGTTGGTTGACAGCGTGCCGATGATGTCATCAACATTAGTCGGCGCCAACATCATTGTCACTGCCAAAAAATTTCCCTCAGTGTCACCGACATCATCAACAAGTCTGTTTGACATTGGTGGGTTAACAATTTTTTAACTAGAAATTTACTAAATTGATGGACAGCATCAACCGTCCTTGATACCCTATCATTGTCAACGTCAAGCATCAACTGTAACCTCATCGACATCATCGTCATCGTCAACCACCGTAAAATTCGTCAATTTCGATGAAGATTGATGATGAATTTGACATTCACGAGTGCCAAACCCTAGTGCTGTGCATGGAAATCTTTCAAGCCCATTGGTAAATGATCTCCATATCAAGAAAAAAAGGAGCAATTCAAGAATAAAACAGTTCCAAAAAGTGACAATAATAATAGAAATAAATCACTTCAAAAAGCTTATGAAAAACTCAAAAAGGTGATTTCTCAATTAATCTGATTTATCCTACCTATTATTAGGAGTGATTCAAAAACAGCTCCCTTAATTCAGAGATGTGATCAAATGACAAGATTAAAATTATTCATTGATTATTCTTTTGAGTTCCACAGAGGCTCTCAGTTCAGAGGAAGTTTATTATCTCAGTTAAAAAGATTAACGAGTCGGTGATAGAATAATTCAAGCTGGGTTTCTTATTTGCGACCATGCGTTGAGATTGAGATCTTTTTTTTGAAGAAAACTGAGATTGAAATCTTACATTGAGAACATGAGCAAATAAAAAATTGATCATGCGCACCTTTATAGAAAGCAGTGATAATTTCATAGGTACCAAAGCGTGCGCCAATTCCAAGGTTCATTCCAAGCGCTGACCAACCAAAACCTCTGAACAAGCCTGACAATACATAAAGCATGATAGAACAACAGTTAACATTTTCTTTTCTTTGAAGAAAAAGAACGCATACAATATTTTCATTGAGAAGAAACTAATGAAACATTATTTATAAAAAAAATATTCAAATGTAACATCAAGTGCATTTCATGACAAAAGACCTGAAAATCCATAGAGGGATCGAACTCTATCCAACACTTGGCGAAGGTTCGTCTGCTTGCGGGGATCTGCACCGACCTTTTCACGAGTCAATTTTCTTGCTCCTAGCCAAATCCAATAACTGAATGCGCACGTAAACCCTCATCGGGGGAACATAAAAATTAAAAAAAATTGAAGATTGATCGAGGAAATAAGCCCCAACTCAGCAATTGATTCACGACGATTGTGGCAAACTCATTATTTTAATAAATTCATTGATGCCACGGGTCGGTGTGATTCACCTGGATGAGAGATTTAAGGGTTTCCAGGGGATGAACAAGAGAAGCTGCAGCGGTGATTGAGCCAGCGGCTGCAATCGCGTGGGTGGCAAACAAGTGATGCCGCAAGAGTTCATCCATCTTCTTCTATGTAGAATCCGATGCCCAATTCATCGGCGTCGCTCAACTTGCATCGCGCTCTTCAGCCCGCGACGTGGTGGCTCGCGCAGCGCAGCTTACAACCCAACAAAAATTCAATTATATGAACAAGTTCTAAGTTGGTTCTTTAATGGCATCTTCTATTAGGGGCATTAATACCTCACACTAATTATGATTCTTAAATGTGATTAAGTAGTAATCGTAGTTAGTTCTTTTGATGAATATTTGTCAATTATCATTGTTCTAAGCTTGTGTCAATGCAATATGATTTTAAGGTTACAAAAGTGTCATTAACATAAAAATTTGATCAAGAGCGCCTCTTCATTCAAATTTCCGATATCGGCTAAAAAAATTTAGGGTTCGCCCGTCCCGATCCCGACATTGGATTACTGTATCGGGATGGATGTTGAAATCACATTTCCGATTTCTGTTTTTACCGATATCCACATATCAGATAATGCTATCCGATATCAGTTGCCACAATATCGATATCTGAGCGTCGTTAGGGGCCACTAATGAAAGGCCACTGTTGTAGGGCCATTAATGTAATTTTATTTGGTCGGCATCCTCTATTGAGGGCATTAAACCGCATGCGAATGATGATCCTTGTATGTGATTAAATAATAATTTTAGTTTGTTCTTTTGATGAACATTTGTCCATTATCATTGTTCTGAGCTGGTGGCAATACAGTGTGATTTTATAATTAAAAAAGCGTCATTAAAATCCAAAAATTAGACTGAGACCGGCTCTTCGTGTGCCTTTAGGGGCTCTAAACATTACATTACTATCATGAATTTATATGTTTATTTGCAAAATGATCACATGTGATTATTATCAATCTTAAGATGATTATGTCTATTTTAAAATGATACTGTGCTTTTTGTATATTTTTATAATTCTTAAAAAAATGACATCATATTCGTACGGACAATAATATTAAACATTTAAATATGCTATCAGGTATTTATTCAAATACTATTTTAATTTAATTGTATTTTGTCATGATTTAATGCACTCACACCACTTTCACATTCTAATTTATTCAGACTATTGCATGGTTGTGACAAATGATTAGTTGTCCCAGTACTTGTGAAGAGGTGCCATGATGATGACGTTGCTATTCGTGATGCCATGATGGGCCAATCATTTAATTAAATTTTGTTTATTTTCAGTGCTATGGAAAACTGGAGATATGAAATATATTACAGACTAAAATTACAATAAATGTCATTAAAATTGTAATAAATGCATTTTGAAAAGCAGGACACGTGTCAGCTCGAGAAAAAGGTCACAGTTAAATTGGCAAAAAATGTACCATCAAATGCCACCACTACCGAGTCATGTCCTGATATCAGATTTGTCTAAGTGGGATAACTGGTGATCTCAGTAGACAGGGAGGTGCACATTTCAATAATTATGAGGATATATTTTTTACATTATTCCATTTAAGATTAATCCATATTTTCAACCGTGGAAACTTATGGGAGACTCTCTGGAAATTCTAAGAGTGTGTATTTCCATGACTGACATGTAAGGATTGGACACAAGAATCGACGGAGGAGAGAGAAAAAATTACCATTATAATCATCCAACATTAATGATGGCGAGGACGCCAACGCATCGACATTGGACGCGTCACCACCGTCAATTGAAGTCAACGCTGCCGCTACGGACGCGCCACCACCATCATCAGACGAAGTCAACACACCAGCGTCACGCACGTCTCCACGCATGCACGCTCCTTCACGCATCATGTCACGTCGCCAACAACAGATCAACAACTGCCCCTTGACGTGACACGAGTCACGTCTCTCGTCTTCGATTTCTCGTCTTTAATTTCTCATCATTAAGTTGTATTTTCTCTTTCCTCCAAGGCCTAAGCCATTGTTTCAAGAAACAGTTTGGCAAGTTTATTTCAAGAATTGAGTTATCCTTCTCTTCTTGGAGTGCTTGCCCCAACCCTACCCTCCTTCTCGCTATCTCCGATCTCCATCGCCGCTGCTGCCGTCGCTGCCTCGCATCACCAGCTACCTCTGCTCCCTTCTCACCGTCGCCGCTCGCCCAGGACAGCCCTAGGCTGCCCGCCCTGGGCCGCCCAAGGCCGCCCCATGCCGCCCGCCCAAGACCGCCCCAAGCCGCCCACGCAGGGCCACCCAAGGCCGCCCCAGGCTGCCTGCCCAAGGCCACCCAAGCCCACCCCATGCCGCCCGCCCAGGCCGCCCGCCCAGGACAGCCCCAGGTCGCCCACGCAGGGCCACCCAAGGCCGCCCCAGGCCGCTCGCCCAGGGCCGGCCCAGGCCGCCCACGCAGGGCCACCCAAGGCCGTCCCAAGCCGCCCACCCAGGGCCAGCCCAGGCCGCCCTCCCAGGGCTGCCCAAGGCCACCCATGCCGCTCGCCCATGGTCGCCCTAGGCTGCCCCAGACTGCCAGCCCAGGGCAGCCCTAGGCCACCCCAGGCCGCCCGCACAGGGATCGCCCAAGGCCGCCCTAGGCCATCCGCCCCAAGGCCGCCTACGCACGCTGTGTGCCCGTCACCTGCGCTTTCGGACGCCCTCAAAGCTTCTTACCGTGGCGCATACCGTTTAGGTTTCGGGGCGCTGCCCCGAACCCCGCAAGGGGACGACTCCCCTCTTGACCCCCCGCCAACTGACCGTGCAGTTGGATCTTCGACACCCTGTCGTAGCGGACATCAATCATCCCGTCAACAACGCCCCACGCCCACGCACTCCGGCCATTGAAGCACGGAACGTCTCATTGCCAGGCCCGCTCAATGCCCGGAACGTCCAGATCTTCTTGTCCAGTGGGCCGGTCAACACCCGAAATCGTCCAGTCTCGTCACAAATCAGAATTCCCCGCAGCCTCTTCACGCACTACGGTGCTGAGGTACGCCTGAACTCTTTGGTGTTGCCGTGTTCTTCATCCAGTATTATGCGAGAATTCTCCACCGCCAACAGATTTGATTTGATTTGGAATTCCCAAAATCTCTTTCCTTCGTGAGTTTTCCTCGTGACGTGAATTCGTGTATTGGATTTGGTGCTTCGGCATCGTCACGGTGGTTGAAGACAATACTCCCGCCCTCGATGAGGAATGGGGCTGCACCACCAGCATTTCATCGGTTTTAAGCTCCGAATTCGATCGTGTGGATTTCTGTGGTCTGTTTTATCCATCCTACCAAACCCGTCAGCACCCTCCTTCCGTCGGTGTCCCATCCCTCCTCAGTCTCCCTTGTTCACCCTAGCTGTCCTGCATCAATTAAAAAATCTAACAATCCTTAAGGAGCTTTAGGCTGAGATATTGAGGGCAGATTTTTTAGATTTTGTCTCAACTCTACATATGCTTATTTGGATATACAAATAGACCCCTTGTATGTACAGAAAAATTGCATTGGAATTGCTCCAACGTGAGTAGGCCTTGTGCAAGATGTGATTTCTTGATGTTCTGATTATTGATTAAATTTTGAAGATAAAATGATCTAATGTTTTTTTTCCCCAGTTATACTGTCGTCTTCTTCTAATAACCATACTTTATGTTCATCCATATCAGCCTATCCAAATCTATTGCTTAGGCCCTAATCTATCAGGTTTCATATTTATTGACTTATGACCATATACTTATATATTTTATTTCAAAGTGAATTATCATGCCTGCATAATTAATTATCCGATATCCCATTTCAGCATCCAAACTGCTGCTTACCTTTGGGGAATCAATAAAAAATATTTACTCTTGCATAGGCCCTAAAAATTCAGGACACATTTAAATTAATTATTGTTTACTTCTCAATGATGTATAATTGTGTGGACTTAATTCATTATATGATGCCCAAATTTGACATGTGATATCTGCTAACAATATAATACCATCATTGAAAAGTGGTTTGGCCTGCAGGTTTGGGCTCTGGTTCTTACATATGATGTCTTGCTATATGCCTGTGGCTGGCTTTGTCGATGCTCAGGACTAGCCAAAACACAACAAACATAGAAGGCTAACTTCTATGTCAGACTTTCTAGTATATCCAAGAAAATAAAATGTATGTATAAATAAGCAAGCACAATCTAGGGTATGTCAAAATTAGAAAAAAAACTACACTGCTTGGTTTCCTGTAGGGCCTATAAGAAGCCAATAACTTAAGGTCCCTTACTTAGCTTGAATTTTTACATAGACAGTAGATTACATGATGTTACCTTTTGTATAAATATTCATAAAAATTAAAATATTATATTCAAATATTTTTTTATGTAAGCATTAATGTGTAATCATATTTTCTTATGGAAGCTTGTTCACCACTTTTAAACCATTGATGCGATGGGTAATATTTATGTCGTTTTACATTTAAATATATTCAAAAGTTCAATTAACACGTTTTTAAAGATCTTGATAAAAATTTAAGTATTATTACAAGATGCAAACAATGAGACCAAACAGTTTTAATAAAGAATAAATTTATTTTCGTAAAATTTCCAAAACACTTTAAACGTTTTATTACCATTCAATTATTGTTGACTCATCTACATATCAGACAGTACCACGACAATAAATATACCCTAGGTCAGACCACAAGCCCTATCTTGGATTGCCAATCGATAACTTTTATTCTTGCATAGGCCCCAATTTATTTTTTAATAAAACTTTGGAAATGAGGCTCTAAAATACCCTATCTGAGAAACATACCATATAATATTGCAAAAAGAATTTTCAATAATCCTACAGTTTATGTTATTTATCATTATAAATGTCCAGTACTTTTATGACTTACTGTTGAAGTTTATTTGATATTTATGCGCCGGTATATTTGTAGATCGCGCATATAAAATCTATATAATTAATAATATCCGTTTTGGAGGCTTAATTTTGTCCAACTTTGATTTTAATCGACTGAAAATTTGGCATCTCCCTCAACAATTTCTCTTAGCTTGTGAATAATCTTGAGTGGACTACTTATCAAAGCCAGCCATACGAGAAAAATGAAGAAAACAGCTAATACATCATACTTTGAAACGCATTGAATCGGTCCAAGACTTTTATTTTCTCTCATCTTATATTCTCTTTCTAATTCCAGACATTCATACCTTAAACACATAACTGAGTTTTTTTGTTGAGTTTCTCATTATTAATTTTTTAATACTTTTTCAGAAATCGAAAGGCAAATCTCATATTTAGATGATTTGATTTGTCGATTAACATATAAACATGACGTTTCTCACATGAAAGTCATAACTTTGCCGAGTTATAAATTACATACGTCCTACTTAATCAAAGATAGTTTCTAAAATAAATTAAATTCGACTACTGTATAAGCCTCCGATAACTAACCACTGGATAAACATTCACTCGAGCTAGATGGAATTTTGTGGAAAATTTTAAAAAAAGATAACTAGACCATGAACATTTGATTGAGGTCATCTTTCACCATGGAATCAGATCAAGCATTTGGGTCAAAGATCTGTACATAAATCTGTTTACACATAAACTCTTCTCCGGATCAAAGGCAGTAGATGATCCGATAAACGTATGGCGCAACTCTTTTTCTAATTGATAATACTTTTTCTTTGAAATGGTTTAGTTTTTGGACTTCTATGAAAAAAAATTGAGTAAGATAAATTAAATGTTTTTCGGAAATCAGCTGACCAAGAACAGTCCACGGTTGACAGAGAGGCAGAGAGAGCTAGTGAGGACCAGTGCTGTCTGTGGCACGTAAGAAGAAACGTTCCAATTTAGTAAAGAGTAAAACATAGACTTAAGTAGAGAAACGACCCAAGTTATGAAATAAATTAAATTAACTGTGAATTTACAGGGAACATACCATGTTTAACAGAAAGGCAGAGAGAATGAAGAAAGACAAGAGCTATTTGTGGCACGTAAGAAGAGACAGCCCTCTTTATAAAAACCAGAGACTGAATGTGAATACAAGATCATCTTAGGATAGCACAACACATTCTACAAATATTTCTATATCTTGGCCGCTTTGACCACCCTTTGGTAATATTTACAAAAATCAGAGGCGAACGCCGAGAAGAAGAATGTTTCTGGTAAAAGATATATAAACATCAGTTTCTCTTTTTGTGATCTTCAGGGGGGATAAGCTTGACTGGAGCGGCAGGCACACGTACCCACCACTCTCTCACTCTTCTCATCACTTTCTCGCTACTGTATTTCCTCAAAGGCATCTCCCTAGTGTATAGCTCGAGGAACCCAAGCAGCAACAGATGTTCAAGAGGAACTAACAAGAAAATAATCCCTGCTCCGATCAGAGCTATTGCAACCCTGTCCGTCGTCTAAAATCATAGATATGGTGGGGATCTAATCACATTTTTTGTAGCATGGAAATGAAAATCCAAATAAAAAAATGAAATTTCTTTTCTTCAAAAACAAAACATAATTGAAATTTCCATAATTAAACTGGTTACTATGAATCCGCACCTGCGGTACTGTGGCCAGCAAGATTGATCGAAACTTCAGAAGAATGATATTTCCAGCCTGTACAAGCATTTCCACCTGGGAAATTGCTTCCTGTAAAATCAGAATCTGCTCGACAGGATTTTTACTGGGTGGCGCGACGATTTTTAAGGGGTCTCGCAGCTTCCCCTTGCTGCTATATTTGTGCCATGTCATGAGAATGGCTATGGAGATGGAAGCAACAGGGACTATGTACCTAAACCAGCCTCTGGAAACCATAAGAATGTCAAATTGGTCTTTTTTGCAATTTCCGAACAATATAAATTAAGGAAATAGTACTGCCACAATTTTTTACCTGAGAAAAATAAAAGTTACCAAGACCAGGAAAGCTGCCGACTGAAAACGATCCTCCCACGAGGATAGAAAATGAAATTTATCAAAAGATTTAATCACTGGAGAAAGCAAGCCCTGGATTTTGAAGAAAGAGCTTGTAAGTATTGCTTAAAGTTAGTCATAGGTTGATCATAACGACATTTCTTACCTTCATCACCGCCAGGTTTGTGTCAATCCCCTCCACTTTGACCTGCTCAACGGTAGCCCTCGCTGTTTCTGCCTCACCGGAACAGAAAATTGACTTTTCAACCGCTTTCTCTAAAGGGCTTACGGCACCAACACAAAAGGCTCCAGTCTCAGGTAAAATTTCTTCAACTTCATCGCCCTTTTTCATTACATTCAAGCCTCTTCTACAAAGTGTCAGCGTTGAGACAGGAAGAAATCCCCCAGGCTTTGCAATACATTCCAAGTGACCATGCAGAGCTTCTAGAATTGCATCACCCTTGGGAATATTCTCTGCCAAACTGAAAGGAAGCAAAGTTTTGGAGAGTGAAGGAATAACATAAATGACTTCTTTGATGGCACGACATTGGAGGATGGCGATAATGGCTTTTGAAAGAGCTTCAGCTCGTTGACTTTCGCAGAGCCCATACTTCCTTATGAAATTATGAGCATACAGTACTTCATGTATGATTGCCAGCCAGTAATCACGCCGTGAATGGCCTGTGAGCTCTGGAAACTCAAAGGAAACAGGATCTTCCCTGGCATAAAAAGAAAAATTTCATCCTTTTAAGGGGTACCGCACTATAAAAAAGTCAAGTTAGGGACATGGTGACTGAGTCCAGATGCGTGAGGACAACTAAGACCCCAAAAACTGATCAACTAAGAAACACCGACTGTTAAAAGTCTCCAAATCTCACTTGTTTTCTGCTAGATGCGAAAGCGTGACAAAGGGATGACTCACAGAGAGCTCGATTTGTACAAAACAGCTTTGTCAAAGAGGCGAGAGCCGAGAGGTCCGATCAGATCAGGCTTTACCACCTGCTTTGAGTCGGCCGCCAGGTCATACACAGTCGCTTTATCATATGAGCCCACACCAAGTGACTCAAAGTACAGGGCGTGGCTCGTCAGAGTTAATCGTCCTGTTCATGAGAAAAATAGATCAATTTTAAAATTGACAATGATATGCCATTCAAACAATTAAATCTCCACCTGGCCAAGCAGAAATCCCTATATGTTGAAGAACAGGTTGTATGGGTATATTTCCATCGACATCGAGAATAATCTCGCCATCGTAAATCGGAAGATTCGATGCCAACGGTAATCCTTGTGCGTTTTTTGCAGCCTTTAAGAGTCTGCAATAAAATAAAGTGAATCGATGCCAAAAATGATAAATTTTATAATTTGAATCCGTAACATACTTGTCCAAGCTCCCAAGATACTTCTCATATAAGAGAAAATGGAGAGTGCCGGGCGAAGAGCTCGTGAGGGCATCAAAAAGATTATGAACTGTGATTGAATCAGCAATGGGGCTGCATGCAGGCGCTATTCTGCAAAAGGCTTCCCGTCCAACGGTTTTTTTGTGATCTACCTGCAAACATGAAAGATCAAGAGGCGACAAATACAATAAAAATACTTCACATGGCATACCAGAGCAGCCACGGAAGTAGAATCGATGTAGAACAAGGACCCAGCATCTTCTTCCTCAGTCCCTAGATTTCTATGAAATTTTTTTTCCTGGTAAAGGAGACAAAAAGATTAAGAAAATACCCGTGAAGTTAAATCCATAATTCAAAAAACAGTGAAACTCACTTTGGGCATAAATTCAGTTTTTGCGCCAGGAACTTCCCAGGCGAGCATCATGTCAAAAGTTAGACGCCTGAGTTCTTTGTCTCCCAAATATCCTGGATTCTTACACACCTCTTGAAGAGCTTTATATGAACAATACTCCAAAACATTTCTGGCGTAAGCGGAAGAATTCTGAATTTGTTCAGGATGCTCGATCTCAAAGTTTTTCTGCAAATCTAAAGGGGAGGAACGAAGAATCCTGCACAATTTAATAGACCGATTACACGACAGAATTATAGTATCTACCCGGAAGATGAAAATCCGATATCTCCGTCAGTTTTTCCATTATTTGCAGCAGGAAACGAACCCCTTAGGATATTCGAAAGTGAAAGTCCAAAATAATTTAAAGCATTTTTGTTACCTGAACAGCATGAATACTGGAAAGGCCGAAAAATTATGAGTTGCCAAGGGAAGAGAAGATCACTCTGTCTGAGCGAACCAATCGAGAAGCCGAATACGATTCCATTTCGCAGATAAAGCCAGAGAAGAAAGCTAAAGGGAAAGGATTGGAGCAAGAAATTCTCAAATTATAAAAATGCACCGTCCATTCTTTTCCCAAAAAAAAAAGAAATCTACCGTCCGGAAGTTATCAAACTATTAAAAAACATTGTATGATTGCAAGATTCTCCGTCAAATTCCGAAAGTGGATCAAGAAAATGGCAAAAGCAGAGACAAATATCAGATCATATGCGCTCGGCGACCAAAAATCAAAGATGAAAGAATTCGATCTTCTACGAGAAAATAATCCGTCGAAGGGAGAAGCACATCACCAACCTCGCACAGCGAGAGACAACAGAGTTGGTGACGAGGGAGAGCTGGGGAATCGGCTTGATCTGAGTTGAGTCCTCACCCTCCGAGCTCCCCCTCCCTCGAATTCCTCTCCCGAACAACGACGATAACGATCTCTGCCGCACAAATCTCCGAAAAATTCCATCTTCCCCGTCCATCAAAACTCCTCGACAATCAAAACTTCCTCGATTTCTCCTCCAATCTCTTCCCCCGTAACGATTGAAATCCACCACGCTCTAAGAACGAAGAACAAAAACAAAGAACAAGAAGAAATTTACATTATATATAAATATTATCTGAAACATGATAATCCAGAAAATTATCCCGTCCCTTCTCCGTCTCCGTCCCGTCTCGTTCTCAAGTATTTATTTATTCCTAACAAAATAGAGAATTGTAAAAAACACCTGATTTTAGTTTAATTGTTAGAACTGCGGCATGACAGAGATAAAGAGATAGACGAAACCCAGGGAAGAGGAAGACGGAAGAAGCTCGGCCATGGCGGCTTCCCTCCTGCTCCAGCCTCCTCTCTCCGTTGGATCTAGGGCACGCCTCTCGCCTCTGCGAGGAGCAGGAAATCTCTCCATTTCCCTCTTCTCCCTTCCTCGTCGAAGCTCTTCTTCAACCATCGCCCGGGCAAAGGGGAAAATGCAGAGCCAAGAAGCTCCCGCGAAGCAGGAATCCAAGAACGTCTCTTCTCCCTTGGACGAAGACGAGGAGGAGGTCGAAGAAGAGCTTCCATGGATTCAGGAAAAAGCCATGGATCTTGTGGAGTTCACGGGCACGGTCACCCAGGCCTTGCCGGGACCGAGAGTAGGGCAGAGCAAGTTGCCTTGGGTTCTCGCCGTTCCTTTGGCTTATGTTGGCGTTTCTTTCGTTATTGCCTTTGTCAAGACTGTGAAGAGGTATACTTCGCCCAGGGCCCAGAAGAAGAGATTGGTTGGTTGATTCCCGGGAAGCCCTTGAATTGTTGATTTTTTTCCTTGAAAATTTTGGGATTTCATTCCTGTTCTTTTGTTTGATTTCTAGGTGAACAAGAATGCCACGCTTCTAAAGTCAATTGATGAATTATTTGCCCAAGGGAACGATCAAGTGCAGCATTCGGCACTTAAAGGGCTTATGCAGCAGGTATTTCATCCGAAAGAATCTGGTTTCTTGTCGCTGCTCAATCTTGCTTATTCCACTTATATGAGTAAAATGCATATCTGGGCTGGGTAAATACGAAAACTTTGTGCGTTTGAAACGTGGAGACTCATAAAAAAGAGAGAGATTGCTTTAGATTTTTTCGTTTGTGTGTGGTTTCAGGATGATTTCTGGCTCGCAACTTGTTACATTTTTTGCGACTCGCATGAATATTAATTGTCCAAAAAATTACATGGTTGTGTGTAAGTTCCTTTTTGAAGAAGCACAAGTCTGATAATTTTGAGGAATTCTATCATAGATTATAAATATAATACTTAATTCACGGGTAAAATACTTTTCCTTGAGGAGACCCCGTATTTTTGTTTCCAGTGAAGGAAAAAACTCAAGAAAGAAACTAAATAACAGAACACTATTTAATTTCTGTAAGAGAAGGCAGTAAAACTCGTACTTTCTCTTTAATTTTGAGTAACAGAAGGTTAATGTTCAGACAGGCTTCAGCATGGAGGATGTTCTTCGCAAGTACATCCGCTACTCATTGAACGAGAAGCCCTTTAATCCAGAGCTAGTCGTCAATCTCATCACTCTTAGGAAAGCTTCGATGCTGGATGATCCCCTCGTTGCAGAAGTTCTGAACGAGCTATCAAGGAGAATCGTTAAAGAAAAAGGTCATACTCTTCTCTGCTCTTATTTTGCTGTTATCTAAATATAAATTTTACTCGCAGGTTTTTTTTCTATTTTTTGTTTTGATATTAATTCTAGGTTCTTGTTACTCAGGTCCGGTTGTGATGGATATCTCCGGGTTCACAGAAAAAGGTTTTAAGCGAAAACTTGCTGTGCAGGCACTGTTTGCGAAGGTTCTCTACTTATCTGAGGTACATTTGCGATAAATTTGTATGGGTTGATGGGATTCGACTCCACAAACTTTTATTATTTCAGTCTGCTGAAGGTACCCATGATTTATGGCCATTAATAATAAAATCCACGCTTTTTGAAACAGCTTCCTGAGATCTGTTCAAAGGATGGCTCGTTGATGATCAAGGAGATATTTGGAGTCACTGAGTATGTTCCCACTATGAATCAAGTGATTATTTTCGTCTAATCTTCTGATATCTCCTTTTTTTTTATTCTTCTAGCGAGGACGCAGAGACACTGAAGATCGAGACGCTCTCGGAGTCTGGGGATGTTGACTCTCTGGAAAAGATGGTTGACTCTGGCTCTCAAGATAAGGGCTCTTCCACTTAATATCATGGTTTTGTTGGTCTTCAAATCCTTCTTAGATAGACTTTACGCAGAAGAGAGCGTAGTTAGGGGTTTTGGCCCCAATTTTTGTATATTTTAATCTGGTGTGGAAGAGAAGCATGATCTTGATCTTCATTTAGTCCGTCAACATCTTGATCTCTCCGAGCAGCGAAGGGCACCAGCTTGCCTGGTCAATGCCCTCACGGCATTGACCCTGCAGATGGGGAAGTTCTGCTGGGAGTTGTAGCCTGGGGCGTTGCGAGGGGTACCCGTCTGTACGAAGAAGGCGCCATTCATGAACCGATCCCCCACCGAGGCCCAGTTCCAGGAGTTGCCCTGTCCTCCACCTTGCCCTTCCCTCCAAGTGATCTGCATGCATCTCAGACAAATTAGAAGAAATATTAAGATTCAAAGACTTACCAACTGTGCTAAAAGCTATAGCTGATAGCAAGGGTGCTACTTTTATTTTAAGAAGTACCCCGCCAGCATATTTTATGGTCCAAGTGGGCAGAGGGCAGAGTGTTGCTTCTGAGATCTTAAACTGTGTCATGTCCCAAAAGCTACAGCTGATGGTAAAGGCTCTACATTTTATCTAAAGCAGGATGTTGTAATTTGAAAGTTCCCCTGCCATTGTCCTATCTTATGGTCCAAGCATGCAGTGTGTTGCTTCTGAGTTGTGAACATGTACCCTGGGTCTGATTACTAATTGTGCTTATAGTTATAGCTTATTACACGATTCAATATAGTCATCATATTGATAAAGCAATATAGGCAACAATGAGAAAGATAATATAAGGACAATCACTGCAATAACAACAATTATCATCATCGACAGCAACATTATGATCATGATGTCCACAATGATTGAAGAAGTTTATGAGATCATGATGATGATGAAAATCATTTATTTAGGTAAAAAGAATAAGGATGACATACATAATTCTTAAGACTTTTCCTTAAATGTATTAAGAAGATCTCAATAGTCGTACTTTAAATTGTTGTCAATGAAATCCAGTGAATTTGTGTGGTTTCATCTTGTCTGAGTATTTTAAAATATAAATATTGAACCAATAATAACTACTCTCTTATGGTAAACTGCCCAATAAAATGAAGAATACAAATATTGAACAAATGAAAACTAACTTTTGCTTGTTAAGTATGGTCCAAAGTTGCCCTAACAAGTGAATTTGAAGCAGAAATCTAGAGAAAATGAAATTCATGATCTAACCTACCAAAAAATTAAAAATTTTATTTGAATATACCTGCAAAGACCATACTTAACGTTTTATTGACTGATTCTTGAATAAAAAAAATATTATGGCTTTGTAAAAACAAAACCATTAAAACATTATCAACTTGAACAACTCGTTTCTGCTATGCATGATTTCATATTACTCAAAAAACAAAAAAATAAGATTATCATTAATTACATAACACCTATTAAAACTCATTTTTACCTGTTTGTTACCAGACATGGGTGCAACGAAGAGATTGGCCTCGCTGCGGATACTTGGGCTCATGCTACCTCCAATGGCATAATCTCCCCAGCTCTGGTACAAGTTATTCACAATATGTGCATATCCATGGCGCACCCTCGGCATGCGCTGGTTCGCGCGTGGCCCGAACCGGTTGAACACAACAGTGACCTTCATCCTCTTATCCTCCACAAACCCATCATCATGGCCGAGTAGCATCACCTTGTTATGATCACTGAACCAGTTGTTGGAGACAGTGACCCAGCTCGAGCCCCGTGTCACATCAAGCAGCCCATCATGGCATCTGTACAGTGTGTTGTGATCTATCCAAACCTTGGCCGAGCTCACCAGTCTAATGGCGTCCCCGTCCGATCCTCCCATGGCCATAAGCTTCCCCTTTGAATCAATCACTGACCCCGGCCCGTGTGCTTGCAAATCGTGGAAATGCAGCCCGTGGATGATCACATCACTCACCTGCATGCAAAAACTCTAATCTCAGTTGATCCAGCTGTTAGATTCAAGCGCTTACCAACTGTGCTAAAAGCTATAACCACTTTCATCTTTAAGCATGATGTTGTTCTTTAACACTCCCCCACAACACCTACCAACTGTGCTAAAAGCTATAACTACTTTCATCTTTAAGCAAGATGTTGTTCTTCAACACTCCCCCACAACACCTACCACCTGTGCTAAAAGTTATAACCACTTTCATCTTTAAGCAAGATGTTGTTCTTCAACACTCCCCCACAACACCTACCAATTGTGCTAAAAGCTATAACTAACCACTTTCATCTTTAAGCCGGATGTTGTTCTTTAATACTACCCCACAACACCTACCAATTGTGCTAAAAGCTATAACCACTTTCATCTTTAAGCAGGATGTTGTTATTTAATACTACCCCACAACACCTACCGCCTACTTATGGCAATGTTAGATTCAAACTCTTACCAACTATAATAAAAGCTATTGCTGATAGCAAGGGCACGACTTTTTATGTTTAAGCAGGAAGTTGTTCTTCAAAACTACCTTGACAACACTTGCTGCTGCATTATTTATGGGATTAACCCACTTGCTAGAAGCTATAGCTGATAGCAAGGGCACTACTTTTCATCTTTAATCAGGATGTTGTTGTTAGAGGAGGAACCTGGTAAAGGAGGAAGCCGGCGCCGTAGGCGATGTGGACGGTGGCGCCACGGCCGTCGATGGTGGTGAAGCTCTTGAGGAGGAGGGGCATGTGGAGCTTGATGACCATGTCTCTTTGAAAGGTGATCCAGACCTTGTTCTTCCTGAGGAGGCTGGCGCCGTAGCGCAGAGTTCCGGTGCGGGGATTGACAGGGTCGTCTCCTGGGTCGGTGACTCTGTACCAGGTCACGTCGTCGCCGGCGTTGGCCCACATTTTGCCGGCGAAGCCCACTGAACAGGCGACGAGCTTGGCCCTGTTCGCTGCCCAGTTTGGGCTTCGCCGCCAGCACTGGTCGATGGCGTTCAAGCGCTGTGGCCTCGTCGCCG
Source organism: Wolffia australiana (assembly GCF_029677425.1). NCBI lineage: Eukaryota > Viridiplantae > Streptophyta > Magnoliopsida > Alismatales > Araceae > Wolffia > Wolffia australiana. Next base: position 18,579,010 of record NC_135836.1, on the reverse strand, counting down.
TGGCTTCTGCAGCGACGGCGAGGAGGAGTATGGAGCTCCAGATGGCGCCGGCGGAGACCATGGCTCGGTTGGGAAGAAGGTTGCGATGGTTTTGTCTTGGTGCTCTGAAAGACATGCTGCGATTATTTATACTGTTTCCTTGCTCGAAATAGAATGGGCAGTTGGCGCTTCTCTCTTCCTCTCTCTGTCTCTCTCTCTCTGTGTTGTTCTCTCTCTCTCTCTCTCACTTTGCTGTTCTCTCCCTCTCTGGTATTCCGTTTCTCTCTGTATCGGTCTCTCTCACTTTCTCTGGTGCTCTCTCTTTCTCTCTCTGTCGCGCTCTCTCTCTCTGTTGCTCTCTCTTTCTCTCTCTGACGCTCTCTCTGTGGAGTTCTCTTTATCTCTCTATCGCTCTCTCTCTATCGTTCTCTCACTGTTGCTCTCTCTTTCTCTCTCTGACGCTCTCTCTCTGGAGTTCTCTTTATCTCTTTATCGCTCTCTCACTCTCTGTTGCTCTCTCTTTCTCTCTGTGTTGCTCTCTCTTTCTCTCTCTGACGCTCTCTCTGTGGAGTTCTCTTTATCTCTCTATCGTTCTCTCACTCTCTGTTGCTCTCTCTTTCTCTCTCTGTCGCACTCTCTCTGGTTCTCTTTCTCTCTCTGTTGTTCTCTCTTTCTCTCTCTGTCGCCCTCTCTCTCTGTGGTGTTCTCTTTCTCTCTCTGTTGTTCTCTCTTTCTCTCTCTGTCGCTCTCTCTCTCTGTGGTGTTCTCTTTCTCTCTATCGCTCTCTCTCTCTGGTGCTCTCTCTTTCTCTCTCTCTCTCTCTCTCTGGTGCTCTCTATCTCTCTCTCTCTCTCTCTCTCTCTCTCTCTGCGAAACCGGCGCGAGCTCAGTGAATGTTGGGGCTATATTCATGGAATCAGTTTCGTAGATTTCCGAACTTAGCCGCCGTGCCAGAAGCGAAACTGCATGAAATAACCGATGGATGCCTTATAACGAAAGTCGTTCGCTGTATATCTCTATATTTGTATGCTTCTGCTCGCTTATCCCCTTCATCTGCATGCTTCATGAGATACGCCAAAACCACGAGATGATAGTCTCCCACGTTATCGTCTTCTCCTGCAAGTTTGGACGAGATCAACGACCGTTTTCCTTTTTTCTCCACTTGCGTTTTTTTCATTCATTTTCGCCGTTTGAGCTTTGAAGATTAACGTTTACTTCAACGAGGACGTTTCATGTTGGCAAGTAGCTTCCTTCTCGGCCAAGGGCAACCAGTCTTGGTGTATTAAGCTATAATCTAAGAAGTGATAAGATTTAGAAAGACAATCAGATCAAACTGAACTCGAAGGCTTGTTCATCAAGGATTTTAGAACAGGCTGGAATGATAGATGATTACTCAGTTCAAATTCCCCTACAACACAATGTCACGCGTCCCCTTCAGGTCCTTCCGTCGTGTTCATAGTTTCTTACATAATACTGATAACCTTTGAATTATTGGCGCATAAACATAATTTTCCGTGTTATATGATTTTAAGAGGAACAAGTAGGAAATAATGTACATGAAATGAAAGACAATCATAATTCTGATTTTTTGTTAGGTCATTTTATTTTTTTATATTTTTTGGTAACTTTTGATTAAAAATTAACATTTATTTCATAAAGAACTGATTCATTAAGATATTTATGTTTCAAATGTTTATTTCTATTTGTTTCAACAGTGAATAGGCTTCCAAGATATGTGTATCAGGTAGGGTTGGGAAAAAAAATTTCGTTTGCGAACAGACGAACAGACGAAAAAAATCAGTCAAGAACATGTTCGCGAACGGTTTGCGAACAGACGAACCGTTCGTGAACAGGTAACATTCCCGAGGTTATGTAATATAATTTATTGTTTTTAAACTAAAATAGAGAGAAATAGAGACGGAGAACGGGGATCTCCCTCTCTCTCTCCCCCTCCTCCTCTCCCTCCCTCCCTTCCTCAGACACTCCCTCTCCCCGCTCCCTCTCCCGTGCCCCCTCTCTCTGTCTCCCCGAACCCCTTTCTACCGTGTGGCCTCCTCTCTCTCTCTCCCCACCCCCCTCTCCCGTGCGGCCGTGTCCCCCTCTCTCTCTTCCTGCCTCTCTCTCTCTCTCTATCTCTCTCTCTCTATCTCTTTCTCTCTCTCTCTCTCCCCGCTGCCCCCCTTCCGACATCCACTGCTCTCTCTCTTTCTCTCCGCTGCCCCCTTCCGACCTCCACTTCTCTCTCTCTCTCTCTCTCTCTCTCTCCCTCTCTCTCTCATTCTCTCCGCTGAACCCCTCCGACCTCCACCTCTCTCTCTCTCTCTCTCTCTCTCTCTCTCTCTCTCTCTCTGCGCTGCCCCCTCTCTGCCCTCCCCCTCTCTCTCTCTCTCTCTCTCTCTCTCCGCTGCACCCCTCCCATAGAGTGTGCCCCCCCTTCTCTTTATTAAATTTTTGTCCTGTTCGTGTTCGTTCGCGAACGAACACGAACGAACCGAACACGAATGAACAGTGTTTGTTCTTTGACGAACCTTAATCAATCATCCTAATTAGGGCTAATACACTTGGAAATCATGAGAAAGTCAAATTTTCTAATGTTTCCATTATCTTGGGCAAGGGCTTCATTCCATCGTCTTCCTTTAGTTGTCTCTTGAGGATGAACTTTTTCATCTTGAACAAATAATCACCTTCTTAGATTTGATGCTGCAACTGAGCTAAGGCTATTTAGAATCTTATGATTAGGGACTCAAAGGTCATACTCAATAGACAATCATCTATTTACAAGATGTCTTTGGTGAAAAAATGTGACATGAATGCGACCGAATCGATAGTTTGTTGTAAAACCATATCATGATTCTTGCGTATCAATTCAGTGAACTCCTTCCCTAGAGAACAACTATTATCTTTCCATACTGAATCCACACAAATGGTTACATGATCTACCATCATCATCATTTTATGAACATGATTACGTAGCAAAATTATATCTAGATATTTTGATGTCCTTCACAACTATCGCATGAATCAAAATATTTACGACATATGTTTAAAGATAAGTGATCACTGTAGTATGATCTCATCACAATTAACTTATTATTACTCTTATCCATAAACAACGCCATTAGCTCATAGTATTTTGAGCATCAACAGAAAACAAAGGTTTATTTTGTATGATTGATTAGACTTTGTCCAAGTGAGAAATTAATAAAAAATATTTTCCCAACAAGCTAATTACATATTTCACATATTGTTCAATATTTATGAATACAAACTATTCATAGAATGTAAGTATGATGCAGTCAATGAATACATAATATGACTCAATGAATCATAATATGATCACACTACGGAGATTACAAGTCTTTAGAAATGTGTTTGATAACATCAAATTAGATCAACAAAATTATGCTTTTATAATTTTTTACACCATATATTTTTAGATTTGCAATAACATTATTTACCATTTAAGGACAAAATCAGAAATTTATGATTTATTTACCTAAGCTCTATTTTTATATATTTTGTTGATTTTTGAGACTAACCTCATTTGACTCAGAGTCAAGAGGATTTATCACATTTGCTTTGAGTTCATTTGAAAAATAGGACTTAGCTAAATACAACGGCTAATTAAAAATATAAATGGGAGAAAAGTAGAAATTCAAGCCATCTAATAGATAATAAGAAGAGGCCCAATACACAATAAGCCCACTTTAGAAGCCCATTCAAATCTCCTTAAAGACAGGATCACTTAAAGGCAATAATTATGGAACTAACCCATAATTTGAATTTGAAAGGCCTGTTTTCAAATTGGTCCAGGCTGGAAATCAAGAAATTCTAGCCTCCCAAACCCTTGGAATTAAATCCAATGGTTCGAAGAGTTTGGCCACTTCTACGTATTCTCTTCTTCCCTCTCTTTGTATCTCATCTTAAATTTATGCTCCCAACTTGTTTTGGAGGCCTAGTGCATCCGATTTCTTTGATCCATTCTTGCTACTATAGAGTAGGAGAGAGAGTTCAAGGGTAATCAAGATTCTAGGAAAAAGAGCACCACTTGGCCCTTGGGGGAAGCAACAATAAGGTTTGTGTGATCTCCTGAATGTTTGATTTGAATATTTTCACAATTTTTTAGCGCACCAAACTATATTAAAAAATCCTCATATAGCAAAATTATACTAATTTTCATCCACTACTTGTTTCTATCGCAAATTCACCACAAGAAGTACGGCCTAAAGTTCTACTTGTCCTTAAATTTTATTTCTTGCCCTAAAAAATACAAAAAATTTCTTAAAAATTATAATAAATTATTAGAACTTATGAAAATAACATAAATATATATTTTATTTATTTAAAATAGTTGTGACTAGTTTTTCATCGTTCAGTTGATTTGCTTTTTAGAAAATAGTTAAAAATCCAGAAATATTTAAAATCATCTAAAATATCTTTTAAAATATATTTGAATTGAAATTTACTCTCTCATTACCAACTCCTTGTGGATTCGACCCTTACCCTATTCTAAGTAAGAAAAAATTTGCATATATTGTTGCATAAATTAGAGGTGTAAAATGACTTATTTAACCTAAATTCTGGTTTATCAATGTTCTAGAAATTTATATTTAAATGATACTTGAGAAGGATATCTAAATATCCCAATATAATAACATTATCTAGTCACATTCATATGATGAATATGGACATCCCGTAACTTTGTTGTTGAGCCATCAAGGACAAATGGTGGGTTTTATTTGGCAGAACGAGTTCATTATATTGATCAATATGAATCTTTGGATGGAAGTATACCTAATAATTAATTTGGTTAACTTATGTTATTGTTGTGTAAGTGGAAATTCAACTTGATACACTAAAAACATATTGTGTGTAGGTCATTGTGTTTTCAAAAAGTTCCTAATTATAGAATTATAAACCATTGTAGCAAGGATGAAACAAAAAATTCACTCTATGGCCATCCACCCATGGTATAAGAGGAGATGCAACATCCTAAGCTTATGTGCTATAGATCATGAATAAGGGGAATGACTCATTTTTTACCTCCCTTAGAATGATAAGTAAAGGTATGACTTCTAACTGAAATTACATGGCCTATAGAAGTGAATTGAGTCAATGGGTAGTATGGAATGGATTCATGACCATTAACTTCATGTGTTGGATTCCACATGCCTGGACATGGATGACCACGAGGATTCCATGCAATGGAAGACTCATAATAGAATCAAAGGGCATCATTAAAATCATGAAACAAATTACCTCGACATGGATCACATCACTGATTCCTTTGATCCTAGAATGAGTCAAGTGGAGCTGCTCATGTGTGTCACTATAGGAGTATCCACGCAGTCCTTGGCATATCAGATTTCTTCCTCTTTGACTAACTCCGTTAAATCTCCGTCATCATCGTTACGTTGTCTCGATCACATCGAGAGTGGATAGGAGGCGTGGGGATAAAGGAGAAAAAGGGGACGGCCCCTGAACAATTCCGGCCTAGGTGAATTTCGTTCTTGGATTCCCTTATTTGTACTTAGTGGATATTTTTTCAAAAAAACCCTAAAACTTAAGTATATCTTCCGATGTCCAAAGACCATTTGCGTGTGGCCTTATAGGCCCATGTATCAGTCCAGTGGCCCAATGACCATATCGGCCTTCTAAATTAATTAACTCTATCATCATATAGATTAATTAACGTTGGATCGATTTAACCTAATCGACAGGTTGAGTCTCCAACATGTGGGGTGCCAAGCTACACCTCGTGCTATAGAAGATACAAAGGAGTGTGTATCGACTCACTCATGGAACTTGTCCACCATCGGTTACCGTATATGTGTGGTCCTTGATCCACTTTAAGCTCCTAGGTTAACTTAGGGTTTGGTAAACTGTCAAAACCTAATCGATCATCCGAGATTTTACTAGTGCATTCAGAAATTATCATAGAACTCTTCTCCAATATTTTACTGCCGTGGACGAGGACTTCATCATATTGTCTTCCTTGAGCTATCACCTCTTACATCGAGGGTGGACGATCCCATCTTGACCACTCATTTGTCTTCGTGAACTTCATGATGCACCCAAACTAAGACTATTTAGAACCCCATGATTAGAAACTCATACTTCATAATCAAATTACAATTGTTCGTCCACAATATGTCTTTGGTGTTTTAGGTGTAAGGACCACTTACACAACTATGACGTGAATCAACCTGATTGACAATGTTGTATAATACCATTTAGGATTTGTACGGACCAATTTTGTGAATTCCACACTAACAGCTACGGGGAAGGCCATATCATATGAGTGAGACTAGATAGTGATATTTTATTAGAATACTATGATGTCCTTCTTGAGTATCCTTTGAATACGAATATTTATAACATATGCTTAAAGACTAGTGATCTCAATATCACAATCTCATTATAATTCACTAAGTCTGATCATGCTTTAAAGGACTTATTAGCATGACACAAATGCTACAATGAGTATGTTATATTAATGAACATGGAATGAGCTATGGAGTGTGTGATTGGCTTGCCGGCCAAATATATGTTCATCACAGAACACAACCTGAATTAGAGGAGGAGGCCCAAAAAGCCAAAAGAATAATTTGAAGGGATCTAGATCATTCAACCAAACTATTTGATCTCCTTTATTTTTCTCTTCATCTTTATCTTTGAATTTTGCCCTTGAAGTGTCTAGCCTAGTGAAACAACGTCTGTATAGGAAAGTTATTGCTTAATATTGCATTGGAGAAGCATTTTTAGGAGGGAGAACCAATGATTCACGAGGAGAACATCATACAACTTAGGATTGGCATAAAAAATGAAGATCGTGTCATCTATTGCCTTGATCTTCCTGTAATCTCCTTCCCTCAGTTACTTAAATCCATTACCTCCCAATACATCACTCCTAATCCAAGAACAATCCAGATTCATTATTTTTTCCCAAATGTGTATTTTATGGAAATATATGTGACCGGCAAGCCAATCACACATTCCACGTCTCATTTTGTGTTCATTAATTAAACATATTCATTATAGTGCACTTGTGATGCTTATAATGAAGTCCATGAATACATGATCGGGCTTAGTGAACTATGATGAGATCGTAATACGGAGAATCACTAGTCTTTAAGCATGTGTTCTGAACATTCCTATTCAAAGGATACGCGAGAAGGATATCAAAGTATCCGGATAGAATAGCACTATTTATGGTTCGGAAGAAAAATTTCGTTTGTTCGCGAACATGCGAATGAACGAACACGACCACGAATACGAATGTCCAAAAATAGACACGAACATGTTTGCAAACGCTTCGTGAATATACGAACTGTTCGCGAACATGTTATCTTCCTGAGGCACAAATTTGGACAAGTGTGCGCTTTCAATGTTCCCGAAGCCCGACTTCCCGCCAGGTGAATAGGTGATCCCTCCCTTTGCCCCCCTTTTTGGCGCCTCCCTCTTCGGTAGACAGCAGACGGCTCTAGCGGCTCCCTTCTCTCTCTCCAGTAGGTTTCTTCGCCGGCGTCTCCTTTCTCGCTCTCCGCAGGTGATCTCCCTCTCTCGTCAGTCCCCTCCAGCTCCCTTTTCCCTCTCCCTCCAGCTCCCTTCCCCCCCTCCATCGTTCACCCCAACTCCCTCTCCTGGCAGTCCTCTCCAGCATCCTTTTCCCTCTCCCTCCAGCTCCCTTCTCCCCCTCAATCGTTCACCCCACCTCCCTCTCCCTTCTCCCCCTCTCCCTCTCCCGTCAGTCCCCTCCAACGTCCTTTACCCTCACTCTCACGTCAGTCTCCTCCCGCTCCCTTCTCCCTCTTCAGCAGGTTGCTTCGCCGACTGCTCCCTTCTCACTCTCCGTAGGTGATCTCTGTTTGATTAATAACCTTTGAATGGTCTAAGAGGGGGGGGGGTGAATTAGACCACTCCCTTCTTTCTTTTTCTTTCTTGTATTATTATTTTCCTAATATCTCTACCTATTCCCTAATTATAGAGAGAAAGAAGTGGACACCCAGAATTTTTATACAGGTTTGGGCTAATCCCTTAGTCCTGTCCCGGGGTATCCAGCCGGAGTTTCAATATGTCACTAACCAAGTTTTATAACCCCCCAAGCTAAGACAGCCTGGTAATAGGGATACACGGATACCTCCTATCTAGAAATTAAAAACAAGAATAACCTTGAGCCCCCTCAGCCTTTTTAAAGGTATCCTTGCTTTCACTTCTTCTCCAATGGACCACCCAAGTCCTTCTCAGCTTTCAAAAATTGCCTTTACTCGAAGTAGTTCCTCTAGTCTCACAAGTGCTGAAAGACCTTGTGAAAATATTGAAAAACTTGTCTTCGACTTTCCTGAAACGTTAGCTAAAATATTCCAGTTTCAACATAACAATTTCCACTTGAGAATGAACATATGTTACTCCTTATTATGCAGTTTTTAATCAGAGTCGATGCTTTTCACTTGCAGATTTAAGAATGCAGAATTCAATCTGATGATCTCAGAAATTTATTTGAATCTCAATCTTTTCATGAAATTCAACACTCCACAATCACAAGTACCAAAAAAATTTTATTCTTTCGAATTTAAATCATGTACCAAAAAGTAATCACAGAATTCGGATTATGGTAACCCCAAGTTGGATTTAGTTTAAGACTATCAAAATTTTAATTTCAGTATTATGTGAATCACAGTAATTGAAATATTCAATTGATCAATTTTCCAGAAATATAGTTTTCTAAAGTTTTGTTTCAGCACACCGAAATTTCAATGATTTTCGGCTTCACAATGAGAAGGTTTCAGAATGGAAAATTTTCAAGACTTTCAGCTTTAGAGAAAATTTCAAATCCTTTAATGTTCCAGACCCCCTTTAAAAATTTTCAATTTGTGATACAGAGATTTTTAAGAACGTAGATTCAACAGTTACAAATTTAAAATTCACTTCGAAATTCAGAGATTTTAGAACGTGAATTTAACAGTTATGATTTTAAATATCAGTTTGATATTCAGGGATTTTAAAACCACAGATTCAGCAGTAATGATCTTGAAGTTCAATTTGACAATACAGTGATTTTTAAACGTGAAATCAACAGTCACGATTTTCTATTTCAGTTTGAGATTCAGGGATTTTAAAAACGATTGGTAACATAACGATTTCAAAAATGTCAATCAGAATGTTACGTTTCTTGAAATCTATCTGTGATAGAATGATTTCAAAAACGTCACTCAGAATGTTACGTTTCTTGAAATCAACCTCTGATAGAACGATTTCAATAACGTCAATAAGAATATTACGTTTCTTGAATTCGATCTGTGATGGAACGATTTCAAAAACGTCAATAAGAATGTTACGTTTCTTGAAATCGATCTGTGATAGAACGATTTCAAAAATAATGAAAAACAGAATTAGATCACAAGCCTGATTTTAAGCTCGGATGTCGTGATCTTTTGAGTCGCACTGTAGCCAGACTTTTTCAGCTCTCCGTTACCTTGAACCACAATTTCTTCACCAAAGCTTTATCGATTTCTTGACTTTTCTTGCTCTCGTTCAACCTTCTGCCTGTTTTTCCTTCGTACACCAAAAAAAAACTTTCCTTCTTCTGTCTTCCTTTTATTTTACATCTTTTCTTTGCCCTCGTTCAAGGGCATTTTGTTATTTTACAAAAATCCATAATCTAAAATCATAACAGTAATTTCTCTTGACTTTTGAAATTCATAAAAATCCATAATCTAAAATCTTCAATCTCCCTCTCCCGTAAGTCCCCGCCAGCTCCCTTCTCCCTCTCCATTGTTAACCCCACCTCCCTCTCCCTTCTCCCCTTCTTCCTCTCCCGTCAGTCCCCTCCAACTCTCTTTTCCCTCTCCCTCCAGCTTCCTTTTCCCTCTCCAACAGTATTCTTCGCCGGCTCCCTTGTCGCTCTCTGCAGGTGATCTCCCTCTCTCATCAGTTCCCTCCAGCTCCCTTCTCCCCCTCCATCGTTCAACCCAACTCCCTCTCCCTTCTTCCGTTCTTCCTATCCCGTCAATCCCCTCCAGCATCCCCAACTCCTCCCTCTCCCTTCTCCCCTTGTACCTCCCCCCTCAGACCCCCACTTGAAACTCCAGAAATTCCCTCTGTTGGGGCCTTGCATCATCCCCAACTCTAGAAAGGCATTCCCTTTGTCGGTCATTCTCACATTCATGCCTCCGGCAAGCTCCTATCGACAGCTCTTGGTCTACATTCACACCCTTCGACAAGGCATCCCCCTTCGTCTAACTACAAGAAGGTACTTATTCAGCAACATCTACATATTGATGGACTATCATTTATTGATTGATGGACTGTAACGAATGGTCATATTCAGCAACATCTACATATTTGAACTGTCAGTTGTGTGCTTCATATCTAAAATTGCTTGTAGACATGCCTCTATATATCATTATATGTGTCTGTGACCAATTGTATGATGATAATGAGAAGTGATAGAAAATTTATGTTCTTCAAGGAGACTTCTCAGAAAGGCCTATCCGCTATGAACGTTGACGAAGCTCAAATGGGAAGCAATTCAAATCAGATGGATGTAAATGTTGAAATGGCACAAGACCGTAATCGTGGATGAGACTCATGCAAGACTACTCCAGTAACCTCGCGGAGAAAGCGTCGTGGGCGAGAATCAAAGACCATGTAATATTTTGAAGAGTTCGACCCAAACCAATATGAATGTATTGTGTGCAAGGAGAATAAACTTCCAAGAATTACAACTATTGAGAGAAACAAAGACGGGACAACAACTAGTCCCAAGGTCATAAGAGCCATAAGGAGACACTTGTAGAAGAGCCATATGGAGCTGCACGATCGGCTGAAAGGCAAACAAGTCCCAAGGTTAGAGGAGGAACCGAGTTCTGGCAGTCAAAGATCCATCGTTGAAATGTTGAGTTCGCCAATAGGGCAGAATGCCTTTGTTATCTCATTTGAGAGAACAAAGGAGATGCTCACCAGATTTATATGTCTCATGAACCAAGCGTGGACCATCATTGACGACAAAAGCTTCAGAGAGGTATTGCTTTATTATGTGCAACATAAGATTAGAATACCGTGCTTGAAGACCATTCATGAATACGCAAAGGCATTCTTTGTATGAGAGAAGCAAATGCTGGTACGCTCACTATCAACTGCTATAAGTGTTTGCCTAAAGTAGATGCATGGACAAGTGAAAATATGATTCCCTTATTGGGAATCCCTATGCATTGGGTCACAGAAGAATGGATACTTGAAAAACGTGTCGTGGAAGTAAAGAAAAATGATGGTCCAAATAGTAAGAGTTACCTCTCACAACTTCTCCTAGAGGTGTTGGTCAACTTTGGATTGGGGAAGAAAGTAACTGCTATTACGACGTACAACGCAAGTAACAATAGATTGATGATCACATCATTGACCAATGCAGTACGAAAAGTGAACCCCAACTTTGAGGTATTCACGAATGTCATAAACCTTATGAATTCTGCCACCACTTACACTCGACGAGGTAGCAGTGCATATGGACGGGGAGTCCGAAGAAGCACGGAGGCGATGGGTTGGGCGATCTGCTTCGTTGGGAGACTTGGTACACAAGTGCGTCAAATGGTTGTAGCCATTCGTTCTTCGGATGATAGACGAAGGAGCTATGTCCAATGATGCACACAATTAAAGATGCCTAATAGTAGAAAATTGGTGTTGGATGTGAAGACTAGATGGAAGTCCACGCATGAAATATTACAAGTCTCATATCGGAAGAGAAAAGTAGTATACAAGAGATGGCTATTTTTGAGTTGAAGAGCATGATGGAGAAAAACTTTGTGATTGATGACCATGAGTGGAAAATGGTGACACGCTTTGCTTGAATTTTAAAGCCTTTTTGTGAAGCATCAGATATTGTTTACAGCTCTAAACGTGTGACATCAGCAACAATTTCATCATTTCTCCAAGTCCTTGATGGGCACATTTGTGAATAGGCTGATAACATAGACCAAGGACGCCGTTTCCCAAATGGTGTTCTCCTCATGGTGGAACAACAAACCTCCATCCAAATCACATGAACAACCATGAGAGCAAAACCATACAACCATGTTGTCGTCCAAATACTGCCTTCTCGGTTGCATCAGTTGTAGACCCACATATTAAATTAGACTCCATTGCTCCAGAGGATCATGACATCTTGGTGGCATATATGCAAAGACTTCCGAACGACGTTAGTGAGGAGGAAGTCACAAATCTAAGGTATGACGACAACATTGAAGGCAATGGAGAAAGACGACAACAATGCATGAATTGTGATGAGTAAGCTGAGATGGATGAGAGCTACATACCATCCATAAAGATGAGGCTTGCACTAGTGTTCCCATGACAAGAATAAGTCACTCCATCAATGGACGATGAGTTACAGAGTTACCTACAAATGTCTCATGTGTCAAATGATGTTCTCTTATGGTGGCAAGGCGACAATTGCAAGAGATTCCCTAAGCTCTCTATTTTGGTGTGAGATTTTCTTCCTGTTTGTGCGTCCGGTCCACCAGCTGAACATTTCTTCTCTGCTGGTCGTGGAATTTGCACGTACAAAAGTTCATGACGTTCAGTGGAGAACATGTCAGTACTGATGCCTCGAAAATGTTGGTTTAGGCAACAACATCCAGAAAAAAGTAGAGTCATTACCTGAGATTGAAGAGGTCAAATTAGTGGAAGGAGGATTCCGACGAAGAGACTGTAGAGGAAGGATGGTAGGCTTAAATTTCTAGTTATATGCCATTTTTATCATTCACTTCTTTATTTATTTGTAGTACAAGAATGAACACATTGATCATTTACTTTCTAATTTTGTACCAGGTACCGCAAGGGATTAGTTGTGGAATAAATTTCATCAAAAGGCGCTTTAAATTTTTCGGTACACTCGACATTTGGATGTCATCAGTTAAAAAAACAATTTATTCTAAATGTTTTTGACTGCCTTGGACCATCATTTCTCTCAGACATTATATGTGAATTATGGAAAAATAGGTACCATGGATTGTGATGTACATAGTTTTCAACGCTCACTCAACGTTGACGGCCACGCCGAGACGATGGAGGAAGCATGAGCCCAAGAAAGACGCATACCACGGCGGAGTGTATGACTTCTCAAATGGAGACTAGCAAAGCAACCCTACGACTCTACTGCTGTCTTCATCAGCCCAAACTCTGAATCAACGGTGATGACAGCGTCAAAGACGTTTACAATGCTAATAGAGGAAACACAACACCATTCTTTGTAGTCCAAGACATGCTAATTGGGGTAAGTACGAAGCGCATCTTAATAGAGATCCTGTCTCTCATGCCACCATACTTCATGTTTGAGCCCCACAACTACGCAAGACATGGAAGAGTAGTCAACACTCAATGGAATCACAACATATTTTGGGAGCATCACAACTTCACTCCAACAATGATTTATTCTGTCCAATGTAATGTTAGTCGCGTCGCTTCTCTAGAACTATTCGAATTAACCCGTTGGGGCGGCAATAGATGGCTCATCGAGTAATCCACTATTTTGATATTTTTGAAACTCCGTTGCCATAACAGTCTATTTACTTTTCAAATTGAAATCAACTTTGAAATTTAGCCAATGAATGCATGTTTCATAGTTTGAACTCTAACAATATTTGTATTGATTGAATCATCAAATATAGATTAATGCATGTGGACTATAGATTTAATTATATGTCTACATATTATACTAGTACTTTTCAAAGTTTTTTTTTCCACCTATCTATTACTTCCATGAAAGATAACTACAAAGCATCTAGTGATTTCACATCTACTAATTATTTCAGAGAAATAATCATCTTGTGACTAACGCCAAAAAAAAGTACATACTGTTGAAAATGATAAAACCATACCGAAGCTTAAAAAAATTCAAACCTACTGCTTATTTTCGTGAAATAGATTAGTGGCGTTATTAATATTCCTGTAATGAAATGTACTATTCAGTTAGAGTGACAATTTTATTTCAAATCTGGTGTCTCCCTATCTTTGATCATCTAACTTAAAATCTAATATTCAGATAGACCACCAAGTTACTAGTGATATTCAGTTACAGAAATTTTAAAGGCAAGGTTAGATACCTCGTTGGTTTCATTCATAAAAAGTAAAGTTTCTAAAGTCATATGTCATTTGTGTTCGTTCGCGAACGAACACTAAAGAAACAAACACGAACACGAACTGAAATTTTCCTCCATTCATTCGTGAACAGTGTTCGTTCGACGACGAAACACAAACTTCCCATCCCTAGCACTATCTAGCCTCACTCATATGATGAGTGTGGGCGGTCACGTAGCCATTAGTGCGGAGACACTAAGGATAGATAGTGGGTGCTATTTAGTGGAAAAGAGTTCACTGAATTGTTCCGTAAGAATCCTTGAATGGTATTATACCAAACCGTCAATCAATTTGATTCACGTCACGTTTGTGTAAGGGTTCCTTAGACGTGAGATACCAAAGATGTCTTGTGGACGGACGGTTGTACTTTGACTATGGTCAATGTGTCTCTAATCATCAAATTCTAAACGGTCTTAGTTTGGGTACATCAAGAAGTTCATGAAGACAATTGAGTGGTCAAGATGTGATCGTTTGCCCTTGGTATAAGAGGTGACAGCTCGAGGAAGATGATGGAATGAATCCTTGGCCAAGGCAGCGAAATATCGGAGAAGAATTCTCAAACGATTTTTGAACGCATTCGTACAAACTCGGATGACCGATTAGGGTTTGACAGTTGACCATACCCTAAGTCTTCCTAGGAGTGTCAAGTGGATGAGGGACTACACATACATGATAACCAATGGTGAACAAGTTCCATGAATGAGTCTATACACACTTCTTTGTATCTTCTAGAGCATGAGGTGTAGCGTGGCACCCCATGTGTTGGAGACTCAACCTATCGATAGGGTTAAATCGATCCGACTTTAATTAATCTATATCATGATATAGTTAAATAATCTAAAAGGACAATAAAGGTCATTAGGCCGCTCGAGTCATTAACTAGACTGATATATGGGCCTAGAGGGTCACACACAAATGGTCTTTTGGACGTAGAAATGTTTACTTAAGTTTTGGGGGTTTTATGAAAAATACCCAGTTAGTAAAAACACAGGAAGGCCCTGAACAAAATTCACCCAGGCCAGAATTGTTGAGGGGCCTTCCCCTTTTTCTCCCTTGTCCCCACATCCCCTCTCCACTCTTGATGCAATCGGGACGATGTAATGATGATGACGAAGATTGAATGGGGCTCATCAATGAGAAGGAGGAGATTCGACGTGCAGAGAACCGTGTGGATACATTTAGAGACTGCACACTTTAGCATCTTGACTTATCTCGCTCTGGGTTCCAAGAAATCACGAATGAGATCCGTGCACAGGTACTTCGTTTCAATGATTTTATCGATGTAGTTCAATTCCGTTTGTCTTCCGGTGTGGAATGTTTTTGATTTCTTCATCCTCATGAAGACCTCTAGAACCCAAAAATATCCACATGTCACGTTGCCACTGAATGTTCAGCTATCATGCAGGCACAAGGCGCAACTGTCGTGCAGGCCACTATCTTCCATTTTGCTGCCACATCAACCATTCCAATTATGTCACCCACTATTTGTCTATCAATGCTCACGGTCCTAAGTTATGCTCCTTTCTCTTCTTTATTATAATTTATTAATAATAGTCTTTAAAATATTATCCCTTTTATATTAAATAAATTAAAAATACAATCATAAACTCTCTTTCTCGACCCTATTTAACCAATTCTCTAAAATCAGTACCTTCTCTCAGTTGATTCAATAAGGAAATATAAATATTGTGGTACAAAGTGGAAATACTAAATGATGCATTTTGCCCCTAAAATATGGTTCATAATGAATCATCTTATAGAGAACTTAAAAGATCTTTATAATTGGAAAACGTTGAATCCCCCCTAATTCATCCATCTTTTAGGTAAAAAGTACTTATCTTAAGAGCTAACACTAGGATGGGATCTCTATGAGTGGAAAATATGAGATAAGAGGTGAACCAATATAATATCCTCAATTTTCTGTAGGAAAATAATATCTCATTATACTAAAAAATGGTAATCTACACCCTTGGCTTTTGGAAAAAAATTTGAGAAAAGAATCAACCACTCCTACCTAGGGCTCTTGAAATCATATTTGTTCAATTTACTCATGGTCAAAAAAATTTTGGGATAAGTTAACTTAAGACGCCTCTGTTTTCGACGCCACATTTCTTGAATTTTGCTGGCAACAAGTTGCTTGCTAATTGACAAATACATTCGCCATGAGATAGAATCATGGTGAAATCAATTTATGCAGAGAGATAGATGCCCATCAAGCAAGCCATTTCGGCATTTTTCATCCAATGTCAATAATCAGCGCTGCTGCTGGTAAAATCTTGCGACCCAAGGTGCAAGGTCAATGTTGTTTGGGTCTCTTTTATTCAAAGTGTAGTACTCAGACCACCGACAAGACGTGAGCCGCGCGGTCAATGCCCCGTCGTAGATGCAGAACGGCAACCACTCAGCCCCGCCATTCATCCTTCTCTTTCTCTCTCTAGGATAGGCCAGTGGAGCCTGGACATATCTACATCAGGAAATCATCATAAATTGGTGAGCAAATTGGTGCATCGTCTATCTCACTAGAAAAATGTGATATTAGTATTGAATCAGCATCTTCTATCTCACTAGAAAATGTGATCTTTATATTGAATCAGCATCGTCTATCTCACTAGAAAATGTGATCTTCGTATTGAATCAGCATCTTCTATCTCACTAGAAAATGTGATATTTGTATTGAATCAGCACCTTCTATCTCACTACAAATTAGACATTCATCATGCACCTGATCCCATCGAGCTCAACATCCCAGCTGAAGTGGGTGTGACCGAAGACATGGCATGCAGAAGGCTGACCATTGGCGCCATGGATCAACCTCAAACGCTCCTCAAGAAGATCAGAGCCGATGATCTTGGGAAGATTTGGGTAGAACAGCATCCTCTTCTCTGGGCAAAGATCTTGTCTAAAAGAAAATCGTTAGTGAATGAATAAGATGAAAAAAAAGGTTCTAGGATGAAAGCAGAGGCACCTTGGAACAAAGTGAGAGAAAGTGATTATATGAAGGGCGTTTTGTTGGATTTGTTCGATTGAGTCACGATGAACTTCATTCATGGAATCGAAGCAAATGGCAAGAGAAGTATCTTTCGGAGAAAGTTCTTGACGCCACTTGCATGCATAGAAATCCTTGCACACCTCCAAAATAAAAAAAACGAATTTTTTAGCTCAGATGTAAGAAACAAAATAAAATTATGAAGAAAAATAATTTCTGGAAATTACAGTGTCTATGGAGGGTATCCGGATGCCTGATACATCCTTTTCCTTGTCAAAGCTCTAGGAAAAAAAGGGGAAAAGAAAAAAAAGGTTAAAACTTTGTTGATCAGAAGACAATATAGATATGATATTTAAACTTCAGGAGAACAAACCTGATGGTACCAAGAATACAGAGGAATAATGCCCACATCGCCAACAACCGCTGGGCTGGTCTCAACTCCAAGTTCTCTACATACATCAAGCAGTGCGTTCAGCTTCTCCAGAGAATGCAGCTGAAACGGAGTGATTAAGCGCTTACAATCTACGTTCATTATCAGCCCATAAATCCAAACCCATTCACAAATTCAATTTATTAATCGGACCATAGAGATAAAGAAATCGTGGGAGCTCCAAAGAACATAGCAGTGATGAAAACGCTTAAAATCTGCGTTCATTATCCGTGAACTAATGCATACCCATTCACAATTTTAATCAATTACTCGCAGCACAGCAAGAAAAAATCGTGAGACTGACAGAATAAATATTCAGCATCCGCAGAGAAGATCGAATAGATAGAGCGATCAAACGCAAACTTGAACCCATAATTCGCCGAATGATAACAAGTTCATAGGCAATTGATGCAGCGAGAGGTGCAGTAAAAACCAACTTACGAACAACCCTTTTTCCTTGCGCAACCAAAGATCGTGATTTCCGGGTACGAAGAACACGCGGCGGAACCTATCCTTGAGCAGCTTCATCGTGGCAGCGAAATTCTCGCGCGTCTCCGCGACATCGCCGGCGACGATAAGAGCCGAGCTAGCGTAGCTATCAATCGACAAACCCCTGACCCAGGCCATGTTCTCAGAGTAGTCCGTGTGCAGATCGGATACGGCGTAGACCTTCGTCGCCGGTTCGCGTGTTCGGCATTGAATCAAACACCTCGTCGGCACACTATGAAGAAAAACCTTCTTCTTCCTCCTCCCAGCGCCGCCGCCTCCGCCGCCGCCGCCGCTGCCGGCGGCGAAGCTCCGGGAAGGAGCGCCGAGGCCCACGGCCATGCCCCAGCAAGAAGACGGCCCAAGCAAAGAAGTTTATCTCTTGTTGGACGGAGGAATACCCGTCATCCGTTCCGTCCAATCTCGTCATCCCTTGTCTTCTGGCTTGATGGACGGAAGACTGAACGGAATATCTTCCGTCATCCGTCCGAGATGACGGTGGACTGATGACGGGAATGACGTACAGTTGACGGAGGATGACTGAGGACGGGGATGACAACCATTATGTAGAAAGATGGGGGCCTTTGATGATGGGGATGATGATTCTTATGGACATGGACGACGACCCTCCTGGATGGGTCGCGCAACGGCACGTCAGGGACGTGATGGGACGGATGACGATTCATGATGGATGGTGACGTGACAAAAGTTTCATCACAACACGGTCCCGTCACACGTCCGAGGATTTCAGAAAAATTCGTCACGTTTGCGTCACCGTCATGGTTTGCGGCATACCGTCACTGGACAACGACACCGTCACGTGCGACGAGAAAAACAACCATGCAGAGAGAGAGAATTGGAGGGGCATATCTCCAATTATCTCTGGACGGCATCCTTTTGCGCACGCGAATTAATGCAGGGACTTTTCTGCAAAATGTCAAGAAATCGAGTTAGCGACACCACGTGGCTAAATCTCGGCCATCAAAAAGCTTAAATCTAATGATTTTCAAGCTTTTTGGTCATTTTTAAAAATCCGTAACGGCCATCATCCGTGACGGCCGTCTCATCACGTCACTCGTCCGAGACCCTCCGTCCCCGTCGTGTCACCGTCACGCCTAGTTCGTCATCCGTCACCATCACTGTCATGGGCCCCTAATTTTGTCACCGTCAACATCACGTTGCCGTCACCGCGACGTGTGACATCACGGATGACTGCTGCCGTTCCATACCATCATCCATCCACCCATCATCTGTTCTGTTTTTTATCAGGCACCAATGACGGAACAGGACAGCTGATGGAATGGTCATGATGGCTAATCAGGGACGGATGTCAACCTGGGTGGTATGAAATGCCATGGATGGATGATTGAGTGGATCCTTGTTTCAGTCCCGTTCAGTCCATCCAAAATCACCAACCATCAACATCGATGTCATCAATGTTTATTGGTACTTGTGATGAAGTTGATGAAGTTTGGATAAAGAGATTGCAGCTGACAGATGTTTTAGGATAAAGATCAGAGATGAACGAGTCTTCGCAGAACACATAATAAAACAGAGAACAGCAGAGAGAGAGATAAAGAGAGCCACGATTAGAGAGAGAATGAGAGACAATTTGGGCCGTTGATGAATCACTTGACGATGCAGATCTTGATGACGGAGGCGGTGCCAATGCGGTGGAGGACGACGACGGGGTCTCCAACCAGACAGAGCTTCTTCTGGACTGCCGATTTAAGGGCGGCCTGGAGAATGACCTCAGTTGACTCGGCGTCGGTGGCCTTGGCCGAGCCCTCAGCCAGCAAGGGGACGAGCCCACGGTGCACCAGGCTCTGCCTGGCCGGACCCTCGTCGCTGACCATCCAGTCAAAGAGGTCGGTGGTCAACGTGGGAACGACAACGGAGAGGACTGGGACGGCGGGCCGGTACTTGGCAACGAGCTTGGCGGTGGTGCCGCCACGGGTGAGGACGACGATGAGGGCGGCGCGGGCCTTGTTGGCGACGCGGACAGCTGACGAGGCAAGACTCTCCAGCGGGCTCATGGGCAGAGGAGTGAGGCGGATCATCTCCTTGAAGATGGCGCCATAGTCGATGGAGGACTCGGCCTCGAGGCAGATCTTGGCCATGACACGGACAGCGAGCTCGGGGTAGGCGCCGGCTGCGCTCTCACCACTGAGCATGACGCAGTCTGTGCCATCAAGGACAGCATTGGCGACGTCGGTGGCCTCGGCGCGGGTGGGGCGGGGGGACTTGATCATGGACTCGAGCATCTGGGTGGCAGTCACAACGGGCTTGCCCAGGAGGTTGCACTTATAGATCATCATCTTCTGGGCCAGGAAGATCTTCTCGATGGGGATCTCCATGCCCAGGTCACCTCGCGCCACCATGAACGAGTCTGTCTCCCGCAGGATGTCGTCGAAGTTCATCACCCCCTCCTGGTTCTCCACCTTCAAACCCCAAAATCGCGCATGTGTGAGAGACAGAGGAGAGATCTATGACTGCCATAGTGTCATGGAGAAAGCATTAATGTGGGATATTATCATGGAGAAAGAGATGTGGTATCGTTGTGGAGAGATGAGAGATCACTGTATCATTATGGAGAGAAGAGGGAGATAGGTGGGATCGCTGTATCATTATCGAGAGAGGAGAGAGAAAGATAGAGGGAGAGATGGGATTGCCACAGGAGGAATAAGGCGAGAGATGGGAATCACCATACGAAGAAGAGAGAGAGAGAGAGAGAGAGAGAGAGAGAGATGGGATTGCCATATGATAGATAGAAGAGGGAGAGATGGGATTGCCATATGATAGATAGAAGAGGGAGAGATGGGTAATCGCCAATAGATGGACAGAGAGAGATATGTGTGTGAAGTGCAAAGCAATGGGCAGAGAGAGAAGGAGAGGTGCGAGATAGTCACAGCCGGACAGAGAGAGAAAAAGGTGATCTCCAAGAAATGGAGAGAAGAAAGGAGGGAGATATGATCACCAGATAAACAATGAATACCAAGCACGAGGAAAAAAAAAAAAGAGAGTTGAAGAGACTAATTAGCTAACGCATGGAACAAATTGAAAAGACATGATTTTTTAGAAAAAAAATCATGGCGTAAAAAATCATACCTTCGACATCAGCTTAATTTTCCTGGCGTAAGGACCAAGGACCCGGCGGACATTCACAAGATCAGAGCCTTTGCGCACAAAGGAGAGGGCAATCATGTCAATGTTGTTGGGCACGCCCCAGCCGAGAATATCTTCCTTGTCCTTCTCGGTCAACGTGGGCAGGTCAACGACAACGCCGGGCAGGTTGACGTTCTTTCTCTCTCCCAAGACAGCAGTGTTCTCGCACCGGCATCGGACGGTCCCGGTAGCGGGATCGCACGAGAGAACTGTTAACGTGATGGTGCCGTCGGCGCAGAGAATGGTGTTGCCTGGCTTCAAATCAACGGGAAGCTTCTTGTAGCTCATGGTAATTGTGCTCTCGTCGCCCTTGAGGTCGTAGTCAGTGGAGATGGTGATCTCTTGACCCTCCTTCAGTTGGATGGGTTTCCCGTCCTTCAAGAACCCTGTTCGGATTTCTGGTCCCTGATAAAGAACAAGAGAGAGCGATAGAGAATTAAGAAACTGTTCTAATAAACAAAATGTTTGTAATTCGCTTTACCAAATTTTTGGAGTCCATGATGGAAAAGGGATTCGAATTAAATGATTTGAAAATATAATCCCTCAGAAAATTGTTTGAAAGCTCAGTGCAGAAAGATTTCCGGTTACTGAAAAGATCACAGAAGAAAGGGAAAGATGGAGATTTGAGAAAATGTTGAGTTAGAAAATTAAGGATTGCATTCAACTTTCTCAAAATGTCGGAGACACAGATTGAAATGGCAGTGGAATATAATGATTTTGAAATAAAATCCCAAGGAAATAGTTTGATAGATCGGCGCACCTCTGCTGTAGACAAAAAATATTAAGAGAAAATTTATTTCTTCTATAGAATATCATGTTGGACTGAATGATGGGACTCGTCCTTCGGCAAGAGGCTTGTAATTCGTAGTTAGGAAAGAACTAAATAGAAAGACAAGAATCGGGGAAAAAGTACATTGATGAGCCCAAAAACATTGTTTAGCGGCCGAGATTCATAATCTTTTCTTCTGTTCAACAGGTTTCACGACATATTACATCTCATAGATCTGTACTGGTTACATGATCATAAAAACATTTCGCGGTAGTTCATTCCCGGAGGCCTGCTATGCCAAAAAGAAGAGCAGCAAGATTGACGGGTCGGAACGAGAAACGAATGAAAATACTCAATTAAAAAAGAAGAGATCTTGATCAGGAGATCAGGAAAAAGCTGACAATTGTTTGTCTGGGATAAACTTTCTTCTTGCTGCATAGATTCCCAATCGATGGACAGCGAAAAATCTAAGAGAAAGAAGATTTCAAGTCTTCTCTTTTATCAGGAGAAAGTCTAGATTAGAAGGAAAAAAACACGAAAATAACAAAGCAATACAACTGGTCTCGTCCAGCAGGCTTTGGTCACAAGGAATCAGAACCAGAATCAGAGAAACGATCAGCCATAAACATTAGAGAATCAACGCACCTTGGTATCCAGCATCACTGCACAAAGGATCTGAGTATTCTGCATCGCAATCCTGAGATTATCCAGAGTTTCTTGGTGGTACTCGTGCGACCCGTGCGAGAAATTGAACCTCGCCACGTTCATCCCGGCCCTAAGCAACTTCTCCACCATTTCAACAGATCGCGAGGCAGGCCCAAGAGTGCACACGATCTTCGTCTTCGGCACCCGCCCATCCCCGGGCAGCTCCTTCAACAATCCCTCAAGATCGATGTTCGCCATTCAATCTCCCCCTCTGAGCACCCAAAAAAAAGTTCCCACTGAAAACAAGCTCTCAAATACACGAAATCGATCAAAGATATTAACTCTACGTCAATCGGAGCAGAGAATAAGAACAATACCGAATCAACCAACGATTATCCCGCAGATCTAAGCGCTCTGGTCGAGAAAGGGGATTTTCGCCCTAACGTGGGCAATCTGCAGTGGAAAGAATCTGATTAAAGTTCTAGATGCGAATATAAAGCGTTGATGCCCTGTTGAATGGTCACCTAACTGCGGTCTGCGGCGCTGGCAGAATTCAAGACACAAGATCAGAGAATATCTCTACATCTGTGCATGATGATCGATGAGATCCGGCCAAGATGAAGAACGCTCTGAACACTCGATGTTAGCATTTTAACAATGCTAAACACCGTAATTATCACGGCAATTAATTTATTATCAGGCAGACTGGGAATTTTATTTTTTTTAATTTGTTAAGGACGCGTGTTTATTAGATAGGGGTCAACGGGTGAAAAGTCGTTTTCAAATGAGATATTTTATGATATTTCTTTTATTTTTTTCTGATAACTTGTTGCCTCGCGTGCAAAGATTGTGTGATAATTGAAGGAAATAGTAGGGAGAAACCAGTGAATATTTGATTAGAGGAACATAAATGATATGACTTCAAAAGAGAATATGATTTATCTTCATTAATAAGTAATGATGTGGCATATGTCACTACTTTTAGTAACTCTGCCTACGTTTGCTCAATCAAAAATATTTTGAACATGACAGTTTTAAGTAAAGAAATGACATGATTTTGAATAACATTTTCCAATGAAACTACCAAATCCTTAATTTTATTGGCTCATAAAATGTAAATATTCTTATAAAAAAGTATTATTCATGAATAATATTGTTTGAGTTGATATATATAATTTCAACATTATTATCGAAGATGTTTTTTAACATTATATAGATTTGATGGAATTAATTAATGCATTTTAGAATTTTTTGCCAATTTCCATAACTTTTGTGGCACGCTTAAAATCTTAAGAGAGAAAACCGGACCGTAGTGAATGATTCCATTTCAAATCAGATGATACATAAGAAGTTTTGAATTTGAAACATGAGCATAGATTTTTGTTTCTCTCCTCTTTCTATCCATATAGTTTGATATACAAATAGACCCCTTTATTAATGTAAAATCATATTGGAATTGCTCCTCTGCTAGTAGACCCAGTGAAAGAATGTAATTTCATGATCTATCAAATTTTTCTGGCGTTCCTTCTCAGTTCAAATTATAAAATGAATTATTAGTGCAGGGGCTCTCCCATTGGCTCCGATCACCTTGGTCCTCATGGAATATATGGATCTATGGCAAGCATTCTTGTGATTATTTCTTTTTCATCTTCTTGACATTATCTACATACATCCACATGTATCTCTCTATCTATCTACCCATCCACATCCATTCACATACATCTCATCCATAACATTCATACACATCCATTCACGTACATCTCATCCATAGCATCCATACACATCCATTCACATACATCTCATCCATAACATCCATACACATCATCCATTCTTACCATTCCTTTGTACTCCACCTGTTCTCTCCACTTATTATGTTCATTTATGTCCATATAATTATGTGTATAAACCTTTAGTTATCAGCCTTCTCATCTCCCCATATTCTTAATCAACAAATAATCTTTTATAATCCTCTAATCACAAGATAAAAAATATTGAATTCTTGTTTTTCACTCCCCAAGGAGATGATGGATATTGTGGCCTACAAGCCAATAACATTATCAAATATTGTTTATATTCATTGAATAAATATTTATTCATTATTATTTTCTTCTGATGTTTATAATTAAGTCTTTGAATACATGCAATGATCGAGTGAAATATGATGTGATCATAGTAAGTAGATAATTGCTATTTAAATGTATATTCATAATATCATATTCAAAGGATACTTGAGATGGACTTCAAAATATTTGGAAAGAATAGCATTGTCTAATCCAACTCATATGGTGACTATGGCCATTCATGTAGCCACTTGTGTGGAGACACCTAGGATAGAAAGTGGGCATTTTTTAGGGAAAGGCTTCACTGAATTGATCCACATGAATCCCTGAATCTTATTATACCTAATTGTCAATCAGGTTGATTTATGTACTGGTAATGTAAGTGTTCCATAGAACTGAGTCACCAAAGACACCTTGTGTATGAAGGGTTGTAATTTGAATATGACTTATGTGTTCCTATTCATGGAATTATGAATCATCTTAGCTCAGGTGCAGCAAGAAGTTCACAAAGATGATTGAGTAGTCAAGATGGAATTCGCAATTCTTGATATAAGAGGGCACAACCCAAGGAAGATGATGCAATCAAGTCCTTGGCCAAAGTAGCAAAATTATCAAAGAAGTAGTTCTCTAATGATTTCCGAAATGCATCAATACTAACTGAGCTGATTGGTTAGGGTTTTATAGTTGGCCATACCCTCAGTCATCTTAGGAATATCAAGCGGATAAGAGACTTTACATAGATGGTGACTGGTGGAAGAAATTTCCATGAGAGAGTTATTATACTCCTTTGTTTTTGTTAGAGCACAAGGTGTAGCTTGGCACCCCACGAGCCAGAGACTGAACCAATTAATTGGGTCAAAATTGATCTTTTATTATTTAAATCAATACGTGATAGTTACCAAGAAGGTCATCATAATAAAGATTATTGGCCCATTGAAGTTATTAATTCATCGGATACAGTAGCTGAGAAAGTTAGCCGCATAAGGTTTTTGGACGTTGGTGGTTACACTTTTAAGGGGCATCTAATGCGCAATGTCAGATCGCGCATCAAGAACCAACACTTACACGACTAGTTAAGAGTGAATAACTGTGAACTTCTGACTCTGACTATAAATTCAAACACGAGTATAGTAGGAGTGCAGGTTGAATCCACATGGAATTAAGGTTGACTTTCCTAAGTTGACTTAGCCTACTATTCAAACTTCAGAATTTTTGGAGTAAAATGGGAGAAAATTTTTAAGATGACCTTTGAGGAAACTTAATTTCTTCAAAAATCCGAATTTTGCAATCACAGTTGACGAGTCAAAGTCAAAGTCATTGACTTTGACCAACAAACACAACAAAAAGTCAACACCTGATTGAAGGCCAAATCTCAACCAATTTTTAAGAATCCAATGGAATTTTCTCAACAAGAGGAATCGAATGACACTGAAATGGAAGGAAATTGATGGTTGATCAATAAGTTATGACCAATCAAAGTTAAGATCTCCAAATCAGAACGCACGAGAGGATATTTTGTTCAAACCTTATCAGAATCAAATGATATTGTTCGCAATGGATATCTAACTTAGAGACGCTTCTAGTTCTACATTAAACCTGAGAATTAGAATAAAAATCACAGAGAAAGAGCTTCTGCAAGTTGTCTTTGGCAATTGGCAACAAACACGAGCATGTAGTGGTCAACAGAGAATTACATTGTCAAATGGAAACCAACTCGTGCGTTAAAGCTGTCCAAGGATAAGTAACAAGTAGACACCTCTGTTGTCACAAGAATCTTGTCAATTGTTTAAGAGATGAGTGAGAGATCAGGGTCATAATCTACGATCCAGAAATTGTGACTCACGTCAATTTGTGGTGGTCAAATGCTGAATTCCAAAGTCAATTCGTACTCAAATTTGATGAAATCAAATCCAGAAAAACCTCAGTCTACAGAAGTTTAACTGAATCAGGAATCAGTCTACATTGCTAACTTTTGGGACAGAAATCCCTGATTTAATTTGCCTCCGGAAATTGAGGCCAAGGGAGTGATTTTAATGTTAGTTTATAGCTCAATTCGAGCCTAAATCTAAATTAAAATCAAAATCTATGCTAGTGGGGTCAAACGTGAGAGGAAATCCACGTTTCCTACCCAACTCCTTCAAAGCTTAAGCCTTAAAATGATATTAAGGGATGATTTTAACCTGATTTCTGGTTTGTCAGTATCGTTGCTTGAAGGAGTCAAATCTCACTCATCTGTTGACTAATTTGTGAGCTTCTTGGGCCAAAATGTGCATCACTCAGTCTTCAATGCAATCAACTCTTGAAATTTTACTGAAGAACCGTGCTTCATGCTCAGATTTCAAAGGATTCAATGATACCTTTACCGTCTGAGGAGAGAGAGTTTATATGCGATGAAATAAGAACTCAGCAAATCTCAATCGTCCGATCTGTTTAAGTGAGAACATACGGCTGAGAGAGAAATATGTTTTGTGACGTGGTGGGCCTCTGATCTCTGTCGTCCACTTCTGATCCGACGGTTGTATGTTTGTTGCATTGAGCTGTGGTCTGTTCACCCTAGTACATTGCATTAACGATCACGATTTGGTGACACCGCATTCAATGCCCTGGAAGCCGCCATGTCACACCTGCAAAACTTCAAGTCATGAATTTAGTTCCACATTGAAGATTTCTAAAATAAACTCCTATGTCTCTCTTGGGCACCCCGCACGCAAGCTGGCGTGTGCGCACTGTGCTGGCTCGCTTATGCGCTACTAGTTGGTGGCACAGCCACATCAGACACAGGGCCCCTGCCTATTGCGCATCGCACTGGCTTGCTGGCGTGTTGCTAACTAATGCTGCTGCCACGTTAGTTGTGCACGTGG
This sequence comes from Wolffia australiana, assembly GCF_029677425.1. Lineage (NCBI taxonomy): Eukaryota > Viridiplantae > Streptophyta > Magnoliopsida > Alismatales > Araceae > Wolffia > Wolffia australiana. Next base: position 18,551,496 of record NC_135836.1, on the reverse strand, counting down.
ACCCCCTTTCTTTTTTCTCTTTTTTCTAATTTTGACTTTATGAGGAAGATCTTAGTCAACTACAAGAGTTGACTCTGACTTCTCCTTCAGATATTCTTGTCCTCTTCTTGTCTTTCTCCTCCACTTAAGTTCATCATCATTTAACTCAAGAGAATAATTAATCTCAAAAGAAGTTAACCTTAAGAGAAGTCAACTATCATTAAATCATATAATTATCCTTAATTATTTAAAAAATCTGGAATTGGTGGATTGCCATTTCCATGAAGAAAATCACTTAAAACAATGATAAAATGCATCATCATGTATGAATTAGGCTTCAAAAGCATGAATATGTATATGCATGTACATGATGCATGTTATTAGCGCCCACATTTGATACCCATGCAAGTCATTGTTGAGTGCCCTCCGTTTGTTCTCTTGCTCTTCCTTCTTCAGTGTTTCTTCTAGTGAGAATGTATGATGAGGAAATCTTCTTGGATTTATGATAACTCAGTTCAAGGGATAGAAGAGACAATCCAGCATTCTGAAGATCATGTGGATACATCTAGAAAATGTGCATCTGAACAGCCCGAGGAAAATCATCAGGAGAAAGCCAATAATCAATAATAATAGGTCTCAAAATCCAGGATCAACAAGAGATTTTCAGAGCTTGAAATCTGTTGTCACCCAATCTCGATAGCTGTTTCCTTAAAAATTTTCTGGTGAAGATAATTTTTCATGAGTCCAATAGGAACATCCCATATATCTTTTGGACTTTCGACCAATATATAGGTCACATGGTGAAATAAGCATCTTTGACCTCAAGCCATTCTATTGGTAATCGAAATTAATCTATATCCTCCAATCAAAGACTTCCTTGTCATTCATGCACAAATTAAATAGTTAGTATTGTTATATTTATGGGAATAACTAACCTAAATATCACTGCAAGGCTATTTTGAATTTGCGCTCAAGTAACTGTGCACCTGATAGCTGACATCGGATGCATTAGTTTCTATTTGTTAAAAAGTATAATTCCATTTAAGAATTTTAAAGTGTTAATAACTACCCAAGAAACATATCAAAAACGATGCATGATGGCCTCCACTTGAAATGAAAAATTAAATATCACTGGTTTTTTACTGTGAAAATAATTTGATAAAATGATCATATTCATAAAAATCTGATTACCCTTGTCACATGAATAATCCAATCAAGTTGGGCTGATCTAAAATTTGACCATTCATAAAGGACAGATAACATTTGTGCTCTAAGAATTTCAGGGTCACACTAGACTGTCTGTTATGTTGAACATAAGATTAGAAAATAAATATTGTTTAAGATAAAGATAATACTAATTCCATCAATTTTGTTTAAAGCTTATTTTTTCTTCAAATTTGATTCAAAGGGCATCAACAAGGGTTGATCAGTCCATGTAGGCTCAGGGAATTTCAAACATTCATCATTTTAGCATCAACTTTGGTATTTATATCAGAATGCATGATATTTAGTTTTTTCACAATTGTCTCAAGTGATTTTCCACATTCTTGTTTCAAGAAGGAATGGGCCTATTGGGGAATCAGCATAGCAGGCCTATATAATCTACCAAGATGACAAAAAGTCAACTTTGGCATAAGGATAATGAGGACAGTACAGAATTGAAAAGCTGGATGACAATGATGATGACTACTTTCAAGATACGGGTGACAAATGACAATGAAAAGTGGTCATCTAAAGATAACGAGTTGACAAATAATATCTATAATGTTATAACATCAAATATTATATTATAATACTTGCTAAATAATATTTTAAAGATCTCTTTTTCTACCCTCTCTCATTCTCTATCTTGATTTTAAGATTCAAGAACGTACCCACTGCAAAAGTCTATAACATCAGCAATTGCGATACTATTTCTCTAAAGCATTATGCTGTTCTTCAACTCTCGCTGTTGTGTGTTGTTTCTGGGATTCAAACCTACGATACCAATGTTAAGATGCACCGAACTAAACCTTCAGCCTTCCCTTTCTAATATCCCACAAACCATGTGAAACAAAAAGTGGAATAAAGTTCCTCCCCACATTATACATGTTCATCATAGATTCCCAGAATCCTTTTTATTATTGTGGTTGTGGATGGCGAGTGGGGTACGTGGCCAAGAGTCACGCGGTCTCGGAGCGTGCCACGTGGCGGTCCACTCCTGGCCCGGCCCGAGCCACATTCTCGTCATCCGGAGCGGCCGGTCCGAGCCACTAACCCGACCGGTCCGTACCGCCGGCCCGACGTGTGGCCCGCGTAACCGCTCACGTCGTTTTCTCCTTAACGGCGCGGCTAACGTTGACCGTTATTCCCCGCTCGCCCATCTCCTCCGCAGGATGAGGATCCGACGGTCAGGATTCCACTCCTGTCATTAAACCAAAAAATAGAAAGCAGTTATTGTCTTGACCGTTGGATCGGCGCATCCGACGGCTGGATTTCGAAAAACGACGTTATTATCCGCTAATTACGTCGTGAGCGTTGGGTTTTTTTTTTATTCGCCTTGAATTTATATTTAAATTTCAGCGCTGACGGGTAGCGGTATTTTGGGATATATTAATAATAAAGAACAGACAAAATAGGCTGGCCTGGCCACGCTGCTGCTTCTCCAGTTCTGTTTTTCTGCGTCTGGCCCCCCTTTTCCTGCAATTCTTCCAGAGGTCGATCGGCGGGTTGAATTTTCGCTCTGTTCGTTGCAGTGATTATCAGTTTGCTGTGAAATTGTCAGCCTTTTCTCGCCTTTTTGCTGTTTTTTCCTCTTTTTTGTGCGAGTTTCGAGATTTCCATGGGATTGGATGATTGTTTGCGCTGCCGGCGGAGTTGAGAATTGGCGGGCGTGGCATTTTTTTTTGTCTGTATTTTCCGGCGAAGGCCGGCTATGGAATTTGTGCTGTAGTTGTCGGGGGATCCAATTTTCGGAAATTTTGATCATTTTTAGATTGAAGTTTGACTTAGATGGCGTCTGTTGAAGTGTCTCACTCTGGCGAGAATGCTAAATTGAAAGGGCGTGTGCCGCCTTCTCTGCAGTCTATACGATCTCTTCCTGTTGAATTTAGATTTTTGACTGATCCTTTGGAGAAGAAGGGTGACTCCATGAATGTGGCCAATGAAAAGCTTGCTCCTTTGATTGAGGAAAAAAATAGCAGACAGGAAGAGGAGGTCGAGTCTCCTTACATCGCCAGAACTCCACGAGTTGAAAAGGGCGAAGAAGAACAGAACGAATTTTCAGGTTCTGGTTTGCTATCATCTCCGGTTCCTGCATCTCCAATTGATAAAAGATGGGCCGACACAAACGCTTTTGGCGGAAAGAAGGTAACTGTGTAACTTTGTAAAATGTCTAGTTTTGTGTTCATTAGCGATTATGAACTCCCAATTTTTGAAGTTTTACTTGTTGTTTGTAGATTTTAAGAACCATACTTTGTGTTTTTATCAAATTTATAGAAGCTTCAATGCTGGTGTCCATTGCCAAACGGGGAGTGGAGTATGGGGAACGTGCTAGCTTCTTCTGACGGGGAATCTGTTCTTAGTCTGCAAGACGAGACAGTGAGAATTTCTCCTCATCTTGATTAATTTCTATAATTATGAAATAATTTCTATCCTGACACCATGTTACAGATTTTAAGAGCGAAGACTGAAGATCTGTTGCCTGCGAATCCGGATATTCTTGAAGGAGTAGATGATCTCATGCAACTGAGCTATCTACACGAACCATCTGTTCTCTACAATCTTAAATTCAGATACTCCCACGATATGATATATGTAAGCGCCACTTCAGCTGAAATCATTATCATCTTTAAATTTCATTCTTTTGTCATTTGCCCATTGCCCTTTTCTTACATCTTTCTTGTTTTGGTAATTTTCTAGACAAAAGCAGGGCCTGTTTTGGTCGCCATAAATCCATTTAAGAATGTTCCATTGTACGGAAATGATTTTATTGAAGCGTATCGGCGAAAGTCTCTGGACGACCCACATGTTTACGCCATAGCTGATACTGCTATCCGCGAAATGATAAGAGGTTTCTTCAGCGTTTTATTAAATTAACCATTTAAATCCCTTCATTACATTGCTTCTTCTAGTTCTGAAATAAATTTCATCTTCTTGCAGATGAGGTCAGTCAGTCAATTATAATAAGGTGGGTCCGTGATCTTGGGACAATTAATTTAGTCATTTACTCATCTTTGCTATTGATATTTCGTGCTGAACTTGAAATATCTCTTCATAAATAATTTGTTATATAACACGCCTATGTTTTATTTTTTTTCTATTCAGTTTTGAGAGCATGCATAAAAGGTCGTTTTTTTTGTTTTGTTTTTGTTCATTGTAGTGGTGAAAGTGGTGCTGGCAAAACTGAAACAGCAAAAATAGCGATGCAGTACTTGGCATCACTTGGGGGGGGAAGTGGAATTGAGAACGAGATATTGCAGACTAATCCAATATTGGAGGCTTTTGGGAATGCCAAAACAGCAAGGAATGACAACTCTAGTCGTTTTGTGAGTAATTTGAGGCGATAATTTCATATAAGATGTTCGTCAGGAGTCCTTTTGGAAAACTGCTTTTGAAAACTTATCCTCACGTTGCCTTACGACGGTTTTTATTTTTTGAATTCAGGGAAAGCTTATCGAAATTTATTTTAACTCTTCTGGAAAGATATCTGGAGCAAAGATTCAGACTTGTAAGTATATCGCATCACAATTCATTCTCATCCGGATTTTTTTTCACTTATTAACTTATGAGACATGTTTTGGCTGTCTCCTGCCTCAAACCTTGACACTCCAGTTTTACTTGAGAAGGTAATATCTTTTTCCTTTTTCTTCAATTGTGTGTTCATCAAAACCACGCTTTTGTCTGATAATTGATACTTGATCTGATGAACAGTCGAGAGTGATTCAATGTGCAGAGGGCGAACGGTCATATCATATATTTTATCAACTCTGCGCTGGTGTCTCTACTTCTCTCAAAGGTGATAATTTTTGTTCCACCTTTAGTTTAATGACATTTTTTTTTGCGAATTTATCAGTCCGAATTTCTCTCCGGTCTACGGCTGTGACATCCTTTTATGCCAGTTTATTACACAATGTATCTAATATATGGGGCCTTCTTAAAGGTCCTCTTAATACGAATATCTTCTTGAATTTATCACAGAGTCTCTTTTGGCGAAAGTTTAACGTAAATCCTTCTTTTCTTTCATTTCTTGTTTCTTTGTATTGAAATTTCTGATTCCTGTCTTATTTGTATTTCTCAGAGAAGTTCGCCTTGAAATCTGTTGAGGAGTACAACTATTTGAAGCAGAGCAATTGCTTTTCGATTTCTGGGGTTAATGATTCAGAAAAATTCCATGCCGTCTTGGTAAGAAAACAAGGATTAAAGAGGTTCGAATACTGTAAAAGAGAACTTAGATTTGGTAACATATGTTGCTTGCATCCAGGAAGCTATGAACGCCGTCCACATCGCCAAAGAAGATCAAGAAAGCGTTTTTTCTATTTTGGCGGCTGTTTTGTGGTTGGGCAATGTCACTTTTTCAGTAATCGATAACGAAAATCATGTAGAAGTTGTGCATGATGAAGGTATGAATTTTCTCATGGAACTTACATTTGAATGTTGAATTTTACATTTTATTTGTTTATCTGAAGAATTCAGGTTTTAAAAGTCTCATCCCGTAAGTTCTATAAGTCTCTACCACAATATTTGTTTATCGACAGAAATCTGATCTCTGATGTCTGCGTAAAACTACATGCACTTTTTAATTAAATTTTTATCTCCATAAAAATATTGTGCACTTGCTTCTGACTGCCATCAGAATGTCTTTTACGTTCATATTTAATTTGTAATTTATTCAGTTATAGTAGGCACAACGTTTTTTTACTAGATGTATCAAGTAAAAGTGTTTGAATTTTCTTCTTTATTACATTTAAATTCTCCATTTAAAAGTGGAAACTGAATGATTTATTATAAAGTATATTTTTGAAGAAAAAATAAAAATTTTAATTAAGCCTTTTCCCGTTTGCAGCTGCTACTACTGTGGCTCAACTGGTTGGATGCGACATCGATGAACTAAAGTTAACTTTATCGACACGAAAAATGAGAGTTGGCAACGATGTAATAATCCAGAAACTTACTCTATCACAGGTAATCATGAAATGTCCTCACTCATTCACAATGATTCTAAAACTGAATTAACCACTTCATTTGTTTTTCAGGCGATTGACACACGAGATGCGCTGGCCAAGTCACTTTATGCAGGCCTTTTTGATTGGCTAGTGGATCAGATTAACGGATCTCTGAAAGTTGGAAAGCAGAGCAGTGGAAAATCGATCAGCATTCTGGACATCTACGGTTTTGAATCTTTCGATGTAATTTACCGGGTTTTCTTTTTTCATTTTTCATATTTCTGTCAGATTCCGATGGTTCTTCTGGATCTCATCTCACTGGGCTATTTATTCTTGCAGAAGAACAGTTTTGAACAGTTTTGCATTAACTATGCCAATGAAAGGCTGCAGCAGCATTTTAATCGTCATCTCTTCAAATTGGAACAAGAGGTTGTTGTCAAAATCATCATTCAGAAAGCTATTGGTGACATATTCCGTGATTTAAAAAAAAAGGGATACGTTAAAGATATGAATGTTTTGTTGTAAGATATTATAGGTCGTATTTCCATGAAAATGATGTACGAACGCTTGAATTTTACTTTCATCTCTCTGGATTTGTCAGGAATACCTTCAAGATGGCATTGAGTGGGCAAAAGTCGACTTTGAAGACAATCAAGATTGTCTCAACCTCTTTGAGAAGGTGAGATGTTCTTGATTTTATCGTATCCATGTGAGATGGAAAATCTGATCTTACTTTGTTGGGCCCTTCAAAAGTGTGGGATGGAGAACATAATTTTCATCATTATTAGAACATCGTCATGTTTTTCTTTGCCAATGAGAACTCATGCTGATTCGAGATGTTTGATGTTTCTCGCTCATCCTAAAACGTTATCAAAAAGTGTTTGTTTAGCTGATGTGGTTCAACAATGACATCCCACTACTCAAAACACTAGTTTGTTTTACTGTATTTCTAAAAAATATTATCTCTAATTGAACATGAAACGTCATAGGAGAATCAGAGTTGATATCTCTTTCCACTGATGCTCTTTTCCGGTTTGATACCTTTTGCAGAAACCATTAGGGTTACTGTCTCTCTTGGATGAGGAGTCCACCTTCCCCAACGGTACAGATTTGACATTTGCCAACAAGCTTAAGCAGCATCTTTATTCCAAGAATCCTCGCTTCATAGGAGGAAGGGATAAAACCTTCGGTGTCATTCATTATGCTGGAGAGGTTTCCATCTACACAATCAATCCGCTGCTAGAACTTAAGTTTTATTTTATTGTGTACTTTAACTTTCTACACCTTGCTTAATTCATCTATTTCAGGTGGTATATGACACATCAGGGTTTTTGGAGAAAAATAGGGATCCTCTATACATTGATTCTATTCAACTGCTCGCATCTTCCAAGTCCCAGCTGCCTCAGATCTTTGCATCAAAACTGCTTAAACTTTCAGATGCACCTCTGCTTCCTTCGTTCCGATCAACTGGAGCAGATAATCAGAAATTGAGTGTGGCCACAAAATTCAAGGTATTATTCTGGCATCAAAATACATTTCTCCGGTCTTCGGTTAACATCAACCATGACACCTCAACTGTATCGACTTCATTGACATTGAGGATCACATGTTATGATGAAGGAAAGTTGACGGCGATGTTAGCAATGAGGTTGGAGAACTTTCTGACAGACCGCTGTGTGCTTTGGTGATGATATTGATGGTCATTGACACTTCATCACTGTTCTGACAAAAATCCTCATCGTCATCCGAAAACCCGTTATCGCCATCATTTACCATCAACTTGAATGACGATGACACTTTCGTCATTGAGGATGATCTTGAATATTTTAAAGTCTCATCATCTGGAGGTTAACAAAAGACCAAAGGTCTCATCATCATCATCCCATGGATGATTCACATCGTGGCAAAAACGATGACTCTTCACTATTTACGCTAACCTTCTCTTCACGCTATGAAGATATATCTGACAAATAACAAATCTACCCCTCACAGAATTTGTAACCTGACCATGTTTCTAAACTATTTATGCCGATGGCTTTGTGCATAACCTTAAATCCTAAACCACATATGTGACACCAAAATACAATTAACCAAAATGCACGATTAGATGTGTGTTTGCGCACTTTACACGATCTAACACGCTTTATCTTCAACTTGAAACTCTTTTTTGCTGTTCAGGGCCAACTTTTCCAGCTAATGCAGAGACTGGAGAACACAACACCTCATTTTATACGCTGCATAAAGCCGAATAGCTTCCAGGTGCCGGGTGCTTATGAACAGAAGCTCATTCTGCAACAACTTAGGTGCTGCGGTGTTCTAGAAGTGGTTCGCATTTCGCGATCTGGTTTTCCAACAAAGGTGTCCCACCAAAAGTTTGCCAAGAGGCAAGTAATCTACGATGATTTAATTTTTTTTTTCTTTGGAGATATTTTGACAACTCGTTTTCTTCTCCAACCAGGTATGGGTTTCTTCTCCTTGAAAGTGTAGCAACGCAAGATCCGCTCAGTGTCTCGGTCGCCATTCTCCATCAGTTTAATATACTTCCCGAGATGTACCAAGTTGGCTACACAAAGTTATTTTTCCGCACTGGACAGGTAACTAGATCTCCAAAACTAAGAAATTATTGATGATTTCATCTCTTTTTTGACAAATTATGGTGATCTGTAGATTGGAATACTTGAAGATACAAGGAACCGGACTCTCCACGGCATTCTAAGGGTCCAGAGTTGCTTCAGGGGGCATCGAGCTCGTTCCTACGTGAAGCACTATAAAGCCGGAATCACTGCATTGCAATCATGTACGTTAGATACCCCCTCAATCTCCTCTGAAACCACTTTTTGCCTGTTGAACTCAGCATTAATAGTTTTTATTTTTTCTCCAACTCAATTTTCAGTCATTCGGGCTGAAAAAACCAGAAAAGAGTATTCAGTCTCGGTGAAAAGACACAGAGCTGCCATTGTCATACAGAGGCGATTCAAAACCAGAGGCGCCAGGAGAAAATTCCTTCAAATATCGAGCGCATCCGTCGTCATCCAATCAGGTAAATCCCCCAAAGAATAGAACAAAAATACTTATAAACTACGTTAAAAGAACTTAATCCGCATAAAAAAACAAATATCCTATAAATAAATCCTATGTTGTACGCCAGTTATTCGAGGTTGGCTGGTCAGAAGGTGCTCCGGGGACATCACTCTGCTCTACAGCAGATTCGGCAGCACAAAGGTATAAACTGATTTTTTAACAAAAAAATCTAAGCTGGGCGTTGACTTGATCGGCATTGATCGGCAGGGAGCGGAGGTGCTGGTCAAAGCCTCAGTTCTTGCTGACCTGCAGAGGCGGGTTTTGAGAGCTGAGGCAGGGCTGAGAGAAAAGGAAGAAGAAAACGATCTTCTGTATCAAAGGGTGGAGCAGTACGAGACGAGATGGGCCGAGTACGAGCAGAAGATGAGGTCCATGGAAGAGGTGTGGCAGAGACAGTTGACGTCGCTGCAGACCAGCCTCTCCACAGCAAAGAAGGTCCTCCCTGATCGGCCCGTGAGCCCCGGCCTGCAGGTCCCCGACAGGGGTCTGGCCCGGCTAGGTGAGGAGTTTGAACGGCGTAAGCTCGAGTTTGATGACGGGGCCAGGTCAGTCCGGACCAATGGGGTTGTGGGCACCGATGTCGAGCTTAGGCGGCTAAAGTCAGCATTTGATACCTGGAAGAGGGATTTTGGATCCAGGCTGAGGCGGACCCGGGCCGAGATTCAGCGCCGGTCTGGGCCGGGAGAGTTCAACCTGGACAGGTCAGTGAAGAAGTGGTGGGGCAGGCTGAACAGCAGCCGCAACTTGTGAGTATTCTTTTCTCCCTTTCTTTGTTCTAAGATAATGGGTATATGCCTGCATGTATATATTCAAATGGATCTCTGTTGGGTCTATTTATCAAATAATGTTCTATAGGTTTTTCAAATGAGTTTTTTTTGGCAATGAAACAAGCCTTAAGCAACTGGGTTAGCGAACAGGTTGTCAAGAATCAAGTTAAAATATTTTGCCAAGTCTCTTCCTAAAGTCAATACTCCATTATGCCCATATTCTTCACCTTAACAACTTTTTATAGAACTACTCAACTCAAAAAAGATGCAACAAACATAATCAAACAAGAAACACTAGATGCAGAACAGAGTTTAGAGAGCTTGTTCGCAGACATAGCAGGGATTACGATTTATGGAAGACGCTGTACTTTCGTTCTTTTTCCTTTTTCAGTCTTCAGCGAGCTTCATACTGAACAACTGCCAAGAATGAGTAGCACATGAATGAGTCACTGGACAACGGAAAACGCAAAATATCAACCATAATTTTGAAAATAAGATGGTGAACTATCTGCACATTCAGAAAAATATTGAGAAAGAAGACAAGGGCTTTCTATGGAAATGACAAATTGGCTCATCAGCTCTGAAAGAAGCGAAAGGATCAACACCAATTTTCATCTGTTTGTTACACAACATATTTACTTTGGTGGTAAAAAATTACATTCAAGTGGTCGGCGATTAAATCTTCATCGTATTAAAAGTTGGAGCATTGTTGTGATTTCCCTTCATTAGGGCTCTGAAATCGTTCTGCTATCAAACACACAGGTAGAGTCTTCAAACTCTCCTCACTTCCATCTCTTCTTTCCTACCTTACTCTCCTACACCATTAAAATAAGGGTTTATATTAATGGGCTGAAACTCAAAGACCCACAATATGAAATATGATCTGGATTATAACAGATTCTTACCCATAAAAGGGTCAGGAACCCTCGTGTTTTTTAATTTGGTTTTGTTAATTTTTTTCATTTTTTTATCTTGCGCATCTTCACGGTATCTCCTTCCCAATGGAGTTTGACATAATCTTCTTCCAGGAATTGGCCAATCCAATCGTCTATTCCACAACTGGAAACACATGATGGCTACTTGGCCAGAATTATCATCAGACTGATATAAAGATAACCACAACCGCAAATTTAAAGAACTTAAAGAATTGTCATCACATATTTGGAGGGTTCCGATACCATAATGGTAGATGAGATCTGAAATCTAAAATGCAGTCAAGACAACACTGACTATTTCCTAAACTAATTTAACCTGGCGTTCGCAGCCAGGATTCGAATTGGACTGAAAAACTTCCAATCCAAAGAAATCATCACTGAACAAATTATAAAGATAAACAAAACTCCTAATCCATAGAATTTCATCCTAAAGAAATCATCACTGAACAAATTATAAAGATAAACAAAACTCCTAATCCATAGAATTTCATCCTAAAGAAATCCACATGGTAAATAAAGATTAACCGACTGCCAAATAACGAGTCTAATACTGACTAAGCCAGCCTTAAATTAGCAACTATGATCAGAATAAAGCTGTACTTTTAAATCAATTTGAAGAAGAATTTTGAACCAACTTAAATTTTCTGCTAATCTGAACACTCCCTCCAAATTTCTTCCACTCGTGCTTCATAGAGAAAAACTTAATGATCATATGAAATGAGAAACCATTCAGAAGAAAAGATATGCACTGAGAATGGCGCAAACGATAAAATAAACATAGAGGGGTTAAGACTAAAGACTCACTTCGACGAGTCCGCTTCTTGTAGAGAATGCGATAACCACATTCGCGGCACTGTATCACGTCTCCCGGCTTCAACGTGTTCTCTCCTCCGCAGTCTAAGAACAAGAATCAATCAGTCTCCGAGAAACCAACTCTAATGTCTCGATAATCCATAAAAGATAAAAAAACCAAATTGAACAGAGAACAAAAGTAAATCCAGAAGGGAGGAGGAAGAATAGATACCTCCGCATATGTAGCTGACCGGCTCTGCAGGTGGATCCATGGATTCAAACGAGACCTACAAAAAAAAAAAAAAGAATTAGAAAACAGCGAGCGGAAATCCGGAAACGCGAATTATCAAACAGTAAAACCGAAAAAAGCTACCAAATGTAAGAATCGAGATATCAGATTTTGATAACCCTGATCGAACAACCCAACAAAGAACGACGATCGCTGCTGTGACTTTCGACTAAAGTTGCGAAATATTATATTCCGACTGATGGTTCAAGGGTGTAGGGGTTTGTAGGCCGCTAGGATCCCAAAGATAAAATCGAACGGCGATAATACTGCCACGTGGTACCATCTGGTCGACGATTTTCCCTCGAATTAATATATTACCCATAATCCATTTATGCTACACAAAAATTTATTAATATTTGCTAGGAAAAAGACGAAGGCAATGTTACTTTATAGAGATAACACCAAATGATCACACACATAAGGTTAATTACAATAGGTGGGAAGAACCAGACAAAACATAACATCTAAGTATTTCTTTGGGTGCCCATCCTTCTCTCTCTTTAATTAGATGCCCTACCCTCTCGGAGCCACCAAAATGTTCATAAGATCATCTCATAGGGATGGTGCTCCTTATCAAATATCAAGTAGAGTTTGAGAAGACTCAACAAGTGGAGGGTCACATAAATCCATCTAGAGGAAGGACACTTGTGATGCTTGTGGTGACTCATTTGAGTTGCCAAAAAGGATAGCATATTGGATTTTTTCAATTTGATAAGGGAATATATTTTTATTTAATTTTTTACGGAATATTTTACGATTTGATTGATTTCTCTACAAAAACTTATTTGGATGATTGATTATGGCCCTAGAACCCAACAAGTGAACCTAGGTTTATTAAAATTCAATAAGTATTTTGATGAGGACTTTAAATATTATGGGCCAGTCTATACCAAAATTATGGTGCTATATCGGGCATTATCAAATTTTGGAGGTATTATTTGATCTCAAGGCCTCATTTCTCAACTAGAGGCCCAATAGAGATAACGGGAGTATTAAACCCAGAATTGAATTAATGGGCCAGTCTAACTTAGACAAGTTGATATATTGATAGGCTCATGTATATTCTGTATGGTTTGGTTTTCTATTATGGATGAATTACATAAGTATAAATCTCATTTCTTCTGTTTTCAGAGGTACTACAACATGAAAAATGAAAAATTCATTCATAAAGTGACATCTAAGAGAAATAAAAAATATAAGTACCTTGGATTTCTTCGGTCAATAAACATGATGTGCAATTTATTTTAATTGAATAAATTCATTTTAAGATTAAGGGTTGATTAATTTGTATAGTTTGATATAATATTTATTTATTTATGATGATCCAAAAATTATGTGCATATATTATTTTCAAAATAGCATATTTTAACCACATGCTTTTTGATCTAGCAATAAATTGACTTCTAACATAAAATACTCGCAAAGGAGAATATGTTCTTGGTAAGTGATTGAATTTTGATCACAGGATTAGTGTTTTATTTGTTAATACTTGTCATATTTGTTATTAATTATGTGTTATTTTAATAATGAATTGTTTTATAGATGTTCAAACACCATGTTCAAATACCAAGAACATAAGAATGACACCACCATGTTCAAATACAAAAACACCATCTACTCATGCTCATGTGATGGGAGCAGTTGATCTCATAAACATATGTTGAGTCAATAAGGCAGAATAGTGTATGCTCTTTAAGGAAAGAATTCACTTCACCAAATGAATACATAGAATTTCATAAGGAAAGTGTTCCACGTAAATCCCTGGATTATGTTGTACCCAAAAAATAACTAGATAAATTCATTTTGCATTTGTATAAGTGGTCCTTAGACTCAAAACACCAGTCACTTTGTGGATGGAGGACTTTTTTTTACAATGACATACTAGCCCCTCACCTTGGGACTCCAAACATTCCTAGGTTGGATATGAAAAGAAGACCTTGAAGGTGATTGTGTGGTGAAGATGGGGTTTCCCACCCTCACTGTAAGAGATGGCAAAAATCTAGAAAGAAGATGTAGTGAATTAATGGACCAACGTAGTGGAAAGAGCTTAACATGATTTCGATGATTTCCCAATGCATCAGTCTTAAGTTAAATGATTTAGGGTTTGACATTATAGGGGTTTCAAGCATATGAATTATTGTATAAACTTGGTATTTGTCGTTAGATTCCGTAAAATTGTTGATTAAAATCCTTCAAACTTTTAGAACGCGACATGGCATCTCAAATGTTGGTGACTAGTACTCGATCCGAGGGCCACATGCACAAAGTTTTCGGAAATCAGATGATATATTTATAGGGGTGCTCCTATAAGTATGTTCGTGAAATCCCCATAAAGTATAAGAGGACACCGACTCTATTGAATATCCTTCTCCTTAGGCACTCTCGTTATTCTCTCTTCTCCTCGAGTGGCCTCCTCTCCTGGTGTGTTTGGAATAGGTGAGAAGGTCATCTAGGATAACTGGGGATGATGACTGAGAATAAGACAAGGAGGTCTAACAAATAAAGTGCCATGTATATATGGACATAGGCTTAGCATATGCACAGCTTGAAGCAACTCCATTGGAGAACCAAATCAAACAGAACTTAACTCCATACAAGGTAATGATTGATTGTTCGTGTTTAAAGTTGTCAAGGTTCCTATTTGATTCAAATTTGCATCGTGGAATGTTGATTCAAACACCAATTCTAGCTGAACACAATTGATCATTATGGAGATATACAAACAAAGCATGTATCTCATACATCACAGATGAAAGATGAGATAAAAAAGTTGAATTTTCTAGGTAGTTAAAATAAGAATGGAAAATTATAAAAATATATTTACAGGATAAGGTAGTTATCACAAATAAATTAGTTGTGCTTTTGTGTATTGATGCTTTTGTAATTGAAATGATCATAAATGCGTGTTATCATGGCTATAAATGATTTATTAAAATTTTAGAACGAAGTTATGCCTTTTCCATTTGTATAGTAATTTAAAATAATTTTATTAAATTAAATTTATAAAAAAAATAAATTTTCAAGTCAGAAAATATTATTTTGGATTTATTAAACTATTTTGTAGGATTATTATACTCTTAGAATGATTTTATGATTTTCTCAAATTTCTAGAATTTAATTTTTTCTAAGTCGTAATATATCATTTTGTCTAAGATTTTTTTGGAATTGTTAGGCTGTCCTAAATTTTTTCCTGCTATGGAAATCTGCCACATTGATCAAGAAGGATAAATAAAATTGGCTGGTTGAGAACAATTGGACCTTAAATCATGACATCTGGTGATCAAAATGGAGTTTTAGGTTGAAATTTTAAAAGTATGTTTGTCTAATTGTCTCACTCCCCTCTATCCATCCATACCCTCCGATCATTCCCTCCACATATGTTAAAAAAACACCCTTGGATTATGTTTCTAATGACAATAAATAGAGTATTTTACTCCTTCAAAATTTATTTTAGGGTTGTTTTTGTGTTCCAAGGGCAAATGATTGAAGGAGGACTTATCTGATCAAAACATTTGAACAAAAAACACTAATTTTGATAGGGATGTGATGACGCGTGATTGTGATCTTCATCTTTTTCAGACTCACATCTTCATCATTTTGCATGAGGTGTTGTCGTTGATAACCTTGGCTTTCACCATTACGCAGGCCACCACCAACTCTAACACTAGGATGCATGTATTTGCCTCCATCTTCATCGTCACCAATGACGGTAAAATCTACATCACTCACCCCGCTCCACAGCTTCTTGGTGCATATCCCCAACCCTCTCTGCCGTAATCCGCTATGGTCAAACTCATCTGCTTACTCTGACTCCACTTCCATCAATTGTCACCTGGTGCTGTCGAAGAGCCACAATGTTATTTACTTAGAATTAATTAGTATCTACTATAAGATTCCCAAAAATATTTATAAATTTTGAATAAATTAGGTTTAATCAGGAAAAAATATTTTATTATCTTTTTACAATTATTTTGAATGAAATTTCATTAATTTTTTATAATTACATTATATTTAACTCTTTAAAAATCCCAAAAATGGATATCAAACTTAAAATTTACTTATTCGATATTCGCTCCATCTGAATTCAACCCTTTCTCGCTCTGTCGTCAGAAGAAAAATTATAAATATTATTTTAAAAACAGAAGCCTAAAACAATAAAATTAACCTCTGCGTATAATTTCTGATTTATCACAAAGGAAGAACTCACTAATGAAACCATGAACATTTGAAATCACCTTTCACATACACTTGAAAACACACAAGTCAAACAACATTTGAACGCAACGTAACCGAGTTGACGGATGAAAAGTAGAAGAGCCTTATTCCCGAAACGATACCTTCTCAACAGTGGAAAAATCTAACTCTTCTCCACACACGAATACTATTCACAACAGTCATAGAGATAAGAGACCCACCAAATTGCCTCTCCAAGCACAGGGCCACCGTTGGCAGAAATAAGTCACCCGCAGCCGTGGTTTCTCCCAAGCAGATAGACACAACATTGACATCACGCTGAAAACGATGCACTTCCTCTCCTGTCAATGACAAGCGACAACTACCGCAGATGCCGAGACGTAACGAGACGTCCAAAGAACGATAAGGGGCCGACACTTGTCGATAAAGCCGCAGACTTCACGCATAACTGAGCACTTATCAAAGGATTGGGGCTTCTTCCTCCATCTCTCCGGAAGAACGAAGATGAACGAGAGAGGAAAGGGGGCGCGCGTCTGCATCAACGAAGTGCTCACCGACGATGAGCTACGGGTGATATTTTCGAAGCTGGATACAGAGGAAGCGAGAGATGGGTTCAGCCTTGTGTGCAAGCGATGGCTTCTTATCCAGAGCTCGGAGCGCCGTCGGATTCGGGCTAGAGCTGGATCCGCCATGTTGCAGAGGATGGCCGATAGGTTCTCCGGTATCGTCGCCATGGACCTCTCCCAGTCCGCTTCCCGGTCCTTCTTCCCTGGCCTCTCTGATTCCGATCTCGCCGTGGTCGCCGTTAGATTCTGGCGCCTCGTTTCCCTCAATCTGGGTAACTGTAAAGGTGGGATTTCCTTCTTTCTCTGCAGATGATTTTGCGTTTTTTCTCGATCTGAGCAACTGCGAAGGTGGGTTTCTCTGATCATTGTCTAACTCGCAATGTTTATCTGCCCACGATTCAACGTTTTTCCTCGATCTGAGCAACGGCGAAAGTGGTTTTTCTCTGATCATTATCTCCTTTTCTGTCATGATACAATCACTACCATGTCCTTGTTTCTTTGCCCATGATTTTACGTTTTTCATCGATCGGAGGTAGGTTTCTCTGATCATTATCTCCTTTTCTGTCGTGGTACCGTGTCCTTGTTTCTCTGCCCATGATTTAAGGTTTTCCTTCTTTCTAAGCAACTGCAAAGGTGGGCTTTTCTGATCATTATCTCGTTTTCTGTCATGACGTCGTGTTCTTCTTTCTATGGCCATGATTCATCTTTTTCCACCGTATGCGCAGCTGCGAAGGTGGGTTTCTCTGATCATTATCTCCTTTTCTGTCGTGGTACCGTGTCCTTGTTTCTCTGCCCATGATTTAAGGTTTTCCTTCTTTCTGAGCAACTGCAAAGGTGGGCTTTTCTGATCATTATCTCGTTTTCTGCCATGACGTCGTGTTCTTCTTTCTATGGCCATGATTCATCTTTTTCCACCGTATGCGCAGCTGCGAAGGTGGGTTTCTCTGATCATTATCTCCTTTTCTGTCATGGTACCATGTCCTTGTTTCTCTGCCCATGATTTAAAGTTTTCCCTCCATCTGAGCAACTGCACAGGTGGGCTTTTCCGATCATTATCTCGTTTTCTGTCATGACGTCGTGTACTTCTTTCTCTGCCCATGATTTATCGTTTTCCCTCTATCTGAGCAACTGCGAAGGTGGGTTTCTCCGATCCTTATCTCGTTTTATGGCATCATATCTTCTCCTTCTTTCCCGGAGTATGAGTTATCGTTTTTCCTCAATCGGAGGAACTGCAAGGGTGGGTTTTCTACGATCATCTCGTTAGAGGGCATACGACTATCTCCTTCTTTCTCTTCCCAATAATTATCGTCTCCCCCAATTACATGAGTCTCCCATCATCTCATTTTGCTTGTGAATGCATCACCTTCTTCTTCATTCCATGAGTCATCACTTTCCCCCAGTCATCTACGCAACAACAAAGATTGGTTCTCTAATCATTATCTCGTTTTCCGCCTTCAAACCCTTCTCCTTCTTTCTCCGCCCATGAGTGAACTTTTACCCCTCGATGGTCAACGCAACCGCAAAGACGGGTTTCTCTGATCATCTCGTTTTCTGCCATGCAACCATCTCCCTCTTCCTCCTTTCCTTAATTATCGTTTTCCCTCAAATCATATTCACAACCGCACCTTATGGCTCAACTAGAAACATGGGTTTCTCTGTGCATCTCGTTTTCCGTCATGAAACCACCCAACTCATCCTTCTCCCGAAGAGTTATGATTTGCACAACCCCAAATCATGGCTTCTACAACTATCTCATTTTCCGTCACGCAACCACCTCCTTCTTCCGAGAAATCATCGTTTTCCCTCAATCAAATTCACAATTAAACCTATTCTTTATAGCAAAGCCGCTACTTTTCCTCTTAAACTTCCTCGCTATCTTCTTCAGGGATAAGCGATGCGGGGATGGAGGCATTAGGGAGAGATCTATCGTCTCTGCAGTCGCTGGACGTGACCGGGTGCAGAAAACTCACAGACAACGGTTTGAAAGCCGTCGCGGGAGGCTGCCCAAAGCTCAAAACTCTCAACGTTTCCGGCTGCAAACTCCTCACCGACGAACTCCTCCACTCTCTCGCTAAACATTGCCGCGGGCTCAAACATCTCGGGCTAGCCGGCTGCCACAACATCACCGCCCGCGGGCTTATCTCCCTCGGCCATGGCTGCAAGCGACTGAGCTTCCTCGACGTGAGCAAGTGCGACAAGGTAAACGACGACGGCGTCTCCGCCATCGCCAAGTCTTCTTCCTCCTCTCTCAAAACCCTAAAACTACTCGACTGCGCCAACCTCGGCGACTCCTCCGTTCTCGCCATGGCGGAGCACTGCGAGAACCTCGACACCGTCGTGCTCGGCGGCTGCCGTCGGATTTCGGAGGCCGCTCTGAAGGCCCTCGTGGCGGCTTGCTGTTCGTCGATCAGGATCTTGAAGATGGACTGGTGCCCGGGCGTGGGCGACTCGCTGGTCTCCTCGGTTTTGGCTAAGTGCAGGCGATTGGAGAGGCTGGACGTGAGCTGCTGCGATAGGGTGACCGACGTGGGCTTCGGCGGGCTAGGGTTTCGGTCTGAGCTTAGGGTTTTCCGCGCCAGCGGCTGCCCGAGAATCACGGTCAGCGGTCTCGGGCAGCTTCTAGGGTTCTCCCCTTGCATGGAGCTTATCGACGTGAGCGCCTGCCCGCACGTTACCAAGGAGGACTGCATGCATGCTGGGCTGGAATTTCCCTCCGGGTGCAAAGTTAACTTCTCCAGTTCTCCTTCCGAGCCCATCGTAGACTTGTACTTTTAAGCAGTGAATACCATCAGTCTACATGGTTTATTGTTTCATATGTTTTCGTCAGCAAAGATGGAGAGAGAGCTTGCAACTTAAATGGTCGTCTTCCTGATTAGGACCCATCGCAAAATAATAATCAGATTGGGACTCTCTCAGAGATGCAGAGAATAGAAGATCATGACAAAAATCGCGTCATCCGGCGACCCATCACAAGAAAGAATCGAAATGAACAAGCCTTTCTTACCGACCCACCTCAGTTAGATCGCCAGAGAGATGAATGGATGAATAGATGTGGAGAGAGAGATGGAGGGTTGTGGCCATGAGTGAGCTCTGATGAGAATGGAGTAACCATGTTCATTGAGAGATAGGTGAGAGAGAGATGGGAGATGATGGTCATCGATGGGCAGCGTGGGGAATAGAGTAAGCCATGTTCACGGGGGCTCCCTGGACAAAGGCGCCCGGGGGAGGAGGCCGGACGGCGTAGCCCGGGGAAGGAAGAGAAATTGGCGTGCCGACGACGGGCTGGCCGTAGACGGGGAGGCTGTTTGGGCCTGGCGGCGGGGGCGGCGGCGTTGCGGGCTTGCCCGGGACCGGAATTGGACCGTTGTTCTGGCCCGTTATAGGGCCCTGCGGCGGCGACTCGCCGTTGCTCACCGTGGTGATGTCGTGGATGCTCGACCGCCGTCGATCCTTGTTCATCGAATTGAGGCGGATGAAGTACTTTTGGGCATGGCTTGCCACCTGCGTTGGGGTCCGGGAGATCACGAAGTTCCTCGATATGCTCCGCCAATCCCCTTTACCGTACTTGTCCAGGCCCAGAAGGAACAATCTGCTCGCCAATCCTCAGAACAGTTAGAAAACCTTCTGAATTCCGCAAATACATCAATAAAACTGCAGAATTTTGACAAAAATGTGAGGAGATCTTGGTGATTGTGGTTCAGCAGCTTCAAAGTCGGTTTTTAAATCTCTTCCTGTTTAGATGCAATGGGTCACAGTACTTAAAGTGAGGAAGAGAGTATGCCCAGAAGCAAATTCCATTCAAGAAAATGAATTACTGGTAAATTCTGTTGATTTGAAAAGCGATTGAGGTTTGGATGATCTCTGAGATCACTGAATTCATCAAGACAAATGAGAGAATAGCTGGTTTGGTTTCTATTCCAGAAATTAAGACAAAGGAGGAAGAAAAGTCAAATGTTTAAAATAGTCTGTGGTAAATGAAACCAAAACAAATCCAGCGATCTTTCATAACTGGCGGATATAATTAGAAGTCCGTAATTTTGTCTAATTCTATACACAGAACGAAAAATAAAGAAGAGTCTTTTGGAAGAAATATTAGGGGAACTCTTTCAAACGATGATACCCAGTAAAAACTAAGAAAACATGATTTCCCCCCAAAAATAGAACAACTTTTCATACACGATCAAGATATTGCCAATTCCCACCTTCGCAAGAAAAGAGGAATCAACTAAAAGCGCCTCATCGACCATCAGGCGACCAATTCTGATTTTCTTAATTCTCTCTTTTCTGTTCTCAGATTCCAAACCGGATGAACAATCACAGGCATGGGCGAGAACAGGGATGGTGAAGAAAAATCATCTCGATCTCAGAGGTGTTCGCGGACTGTTCCAAAGATCAAAATTCGGAAATCGAACAGTCAAATAAAGAATTTTCCCATCACCGAGAAACAGGTGATCATTGTCCATAATACGGGCGAAATCCGATCAAATCGGAGCATCAAAAAACCGTAGAAATCAGAGAAAATTCGGCCGTTCGAATCTAACCTGTGCTCCTCCTCCGTCCAAGCGATCCCCTTGCGGCGCTCTTGCTCGGCCCTAGATCCCTTTCCGCCATTACCCTGATCGCCGTGAGAATGGGAGCCCTTCTTCGACCCACCACTGCTCTCCCCGGCGTACTCCGCCGGCGAATCCGACGACGAAACGTAGCACGGAACGGGCACAAGCCCAGATTCAATCCCATTGATATCCTCAACAAGAAGCTCGTAATGGCGCTTCACATCCTCCACAGACTTCCCCTTCACCGCCTCCGCAATCAGCTCCCATCTATCGGCAAAGTCCTCGGGATGAACAGCGAGCGCGTTCTCGAAGGCCTTCTCCTGCTCTCTCGTCCACGTAGAGCTGCTGCTGGGCTCCTCCATGAATCTCCCCTCCGCCAAGCCCAGGGTTTAGAAGCGAGATCTTGGTCTTATAGCCAATCAAAGAGAAAAGGAAGAGGGGTTGAGGCGCTCTTCCCAAGGCGGAGTCTTTCCGAGGAGAGAGCTCTTGGGAAGATGGACCCGGATAAGAGCGGAGGTCCAGGGTACCGATTTCTCGAGGAAGAGGAAGATGGGTTAAGCCCTAGGAAGAGGAAGGTCGCGAGGAGAGAAAAATCTCACTGACGCGAGATGGCGGAGTGACGGGATTGGGGGAAGAAGGGCACCACTGGTAGAGTACAAAACGTAGACTTCTGCGCGAGGTGACGTCTGAAGAACAATAATTTTCTGAATTAACCTCGACATTTTCTTCTGGGTAAGATCGGGAATTACCGATTTCACCGACCCGGGCACTCCGTGGGGAGATTTAATTTGAGCCGGGGGGAAGAGACCTGAAAGCAAGGCGCTGATGGCGATCGATTGTTCACGAGGGTTGGAGGGGGAGGTTGTGGTAGATTAGCCGGTGACGACAGGTTGAGATCATCGTTTTTCTCGAGTGCCCAGATTGGATCGGGCGCTGAAATTGAAGAGGAAAGGGGGATTAAGGGGCTTGAAATTGCGCCACCGGCGGGCCCCCCACGCTTGGCAGCGGCTCTCAGGGGTTAACAGCGATGTCGCCGGCCATCTCAACTGTATGTATGAGTGAGTGAATGAATGAATCAATGAATCAATGAATCAATGAATCAATGAATGAGGAGGAACAGCAGTAACTTCAGACGGCGGCGCCGTATGGGTGTCGAATGGCGGGTCCCTCCATAGCAAGGATCAGACAAAAAACCCTTCGCGTCATGGTGGCGTGAAGAAGATGCTCTGGACCTCTCCAGGGAAGAAACCCCCCTTCTTCTTCTTCGTCTTCTTCTTCTTCTTCGTCTTCTTCTTCTTCTTCTTCTTCTTCTTCTTCTTCTAGTTTTTGCTCAATTGTTTGGAATTAAGGGTTCTCTTACCTCGTCATCATCACTATCATCATCATTATCTCAATCTAGTTTTTGCTCAATTGTTTTGAATTAAGGGTTCTCTTACCTCGTCATCATCACCGTCATCATCATTATCTTATTCTAGTTTTTGCTCAGTTATTTGGAATTGAGGGTTCTCTTACCTTGCCATCATCAGTATCGTCATCATAGTCTTATTCTAGTTTTTGCTCAAGTATTTGGAATTGCGGCTTCTCTTGCCTCGTCTGTGGGAAACTAGGCTGACCCATCTAGGAGGACAGGTCTAGGGGTAGGGTGGGGTCAAGATTGGGGCAAGTGGGGGTCTAGTCAGCCCAATTGACCAATGGATTGACAAACACTGCCTGTCTAGGGAGACAAGTCCAGGAGTATAGTTGATTCTAAGCCTTGTTCACTGTAGACTTTGCTGTCCTGGGCTGACCCCTCCACCCTAGGGTTGATTAACCCAACATGCCCAACAGGATATGACAAAAGAAGGGTCAAACTGAGGTGGGGTAAGCTCAATCCTTCATTAGGTTGATGAATTTGACATTACAAGAGGACCAATCTAGGGGGGTGTCCACTTTAGGTTCACCTTGGGTCAGGTCAGGATGACCCAACCTGTCCAAGAGGAATGGTTGGCAGTCAGTCAACTGGGGGCTTTGTCCTCGTAACTGATTAATAGATCAACTAAGCAGATTCATTTAATTTGAGGTTGATAGAATGCATTCATATATGCATTCCATGTCATTTATCATCATATAATGCAAGGAATTGATTGAAGTAATGCAGCTAATAGATATTTAGAGATATTTATCTTATTCATGCCGAAATGTGTTATTCACTGTTTTTTAATCATTCTAAGATAATTAGATAGAAAATATCTAATGAATATCGAGAATACACATTTGAAGACTAGTGATCACTATATTATGATCTTAACGTAGTACATTTAGGGACTTAATTATAAACATTTAGGGACTTTAATGTCAAGAATTGATTATCTAATGAATATGAATACCGAGAATACACGTTTGAAGACTAGTGATCACTATATTATGATCTTATCATAGTACATTTAGGGACTTTATTATAAACATCACATAAGAATAATGAATAAATATTTGCTTTAATAGACTTACCAATATTATGGAAGTGTGACTGGCTTAAAGCCCACATAATATCCATCAAGTTTTCTCTTGGACTAAAGCAAATCACCCTTATCCAACAATCCTAGTTGTTTTGCAATGGTGCTTAAAAAGTATCTCATTGAGTTTTTGTCAGTGGGTCTACTATGTTTTTGGTTGATGGAACCCTTTCAATCCCAATATCTCCTTGAGCAATGATCTCCTAATCTAGTGTAAATGCTTCAAAATGTGATTTAACTTCTAAGGAGGCCATGTCTCTTTATTCTAAGTTATTTTATCATTTCTGTCACAAAACAATGTACTTGGTTCTAATATCAAAGTAATAATACCAAGTCTAGTGATGAATTTTGTCAACCACATTGCTTCACTAGTGGTATTGACAATGATAATGTATTCAACTTCTATCGTTGAGTCCTCAATAGTGCTCTACTTAAAAATTTTCCAAGATACCACACTCCATTCAATGTGAATTATAATTCAGATGTGGATTTCCTATCACCTGGGTATGAGTGGAAACTCAAGTTACTGTAACCCTAGAGCTTTAGCTCCTCTCCTCCATAAATTAGAAATAAACCCTAAGTCATTCTCAAGTACTTAAGGATGCCTTTCATGACAAACTAGTTTTCCTCTCCTAGGTCTGCCTAAAATTTGTTCATAAGACTCAGAAAAAATGCAACCTCAGGGAAGAATATGAGACTTTACCCATCATTTATCTATCTTTTGAAGTCTTAGGTGAGTGCTTCTTAGATACTTAAACACCATGTCTCATCTGTATGAGACTTCTCTTAGAACTCTCTATGCCAAACCTTTGACAATTTTGTCTCTCTACATCAATTGGTATAATCTTAGCAAACCCGTGGGTCTATCTCTATAGATATGCATTCCCAATATGTACAATGATAGTCCCAAATCCTTTACGGAGAAGTTCTTGTATAACCATGCCTTTACTGACATAGACATTTCTTCATCATTCCAAATGATTACAATATCATCCAAGTCAAAATATAAAAATTATGACTTCAGTCATATATGAAATAAGATCTTATGACCTCATCAAATTTAAGATTCAACTTCTCAAAGCTTACTTTAATCCATAGATGGGTGTCTATAACTTGCACACCTGATCTAGAAACTCCTTGAATGCATAACCCTCAGTCTCTATTATAGACACATTTTGCTCTAGGTTTTCATTGTGGACAGCAGTCTTGATATCCATTTGTAAATCTCGTAGTAGTAGTGTGGAGATATGGTGATAAGGATTGTGATTGATTTAATCATTGTGACTAGTGAGAATGTTTTGTCATATTCAACTCCTTGTCTCTAATTATAACCTTTTGCAACCAACCTTGCTTTGTATGTGCCAACCGATCCACCTGCACCAATCTCTTTTCTTTAAAATAAGCTAACATCTGATAGGTACTACATTTGTGAGAGTGTCAACCAAGCATCATATTTGGTTTTGGTGCATGAAATGAATTTTAGAATCCATCTCTTTTAGCTATTTTGAGACTTTGACTCTTAAAACACCTCATAATAAGATAGAGCATAACTATGCTTAAGATGTCAACTTTCTTTGATGTAATACGTCCAACATAATGATCAAGTTGTCTTTTTATTCTTCTTGACTTATGTGGCACATGTGTACGTACTTGGACACGTTTTGGAACTAAGCCCTCATCTGATAGGTAGTAATTGTGTAATGAAATGTAATTTCTTATAATACTACTTTATTCCCACTATCATCTCATAGAAGATATTCATCCTCTAAGAAGATAGTCCTCTTTCCAAAAAATACGTTTTGTTCCTTAGGCAGTAAAAGTAGTATCCATGTGTTTCTTTTGAATATCCCACAAATCAACGTAGCTTAGTCCTGGGTTCTAGCTTGTCAAGGTTGTGCCTCTTCACATGACCATGTCATTCCTGTACACTAGCATGCATGAATTTTAGTTTTCTTCCTTTCTATATCACATATGGTGTGGAAGTCGCCAATTTTCTTCATAACATGTTCAATAACCGCATTTTATTTCAAGAGTATATCTGATAATCACAAATAACGTGTTAATTTTGATAATTTAATGTATTTTATTTGTTTATTATCATTTAATGTTCATAAGGCTTAAAATGATTTACCATTTTGTGGTATTCTAATAAATTTTCCAACCAAAATTTCAAGTAAACATTTTTACATCTAATAAAACATACATTTAGATTTATTTAATTTTTATAAGGATTTTTAATACTTTAATAATTAAATGACGATTTTCTAAATTTTATGGTATTTCATAATGTTTTTTTGATATTACACTCATAATGATTTTTTTAAGTTTGATAAAATACAATTTTGAATTTATTTATATATTTATATATTTTTGAATTTTTTAACCTTTTCAAGTTTTCCTAAAGTTTTGTGCCATGTTGGCAATCTGCCACATGGATTAGAGGGAGAGAAAATTGGATGACTAAGATTGCTCCTACCTCAAACAATGATATCTAGTGATCTAGAGGGATATTGGGATTTCTCCAAAAAATTTAATGGTACTTCCATCTTTATCTCCTCAATTCATCTACTATTCCACCTTGAAAAAAGACACCCCCCTTGCATTTATTCATAATTATGATTAATGGAGTGATTTTTCAATTCAAAATCTCATTTGGGTCCATTTTTGCATTCCAAGAGTAAAGGATTAAAGGAGGGACATTCAGATACACATCAAGAAAAGCACCACTTGGTCTGTTGGGCATGTGACAACAATGTTAGAGTGATCTTCATCTGTTTCTAATTCACTTCTTTATCTCTTTTCCTAGGCTATCTGTTGGATTCTAGGGACCTTGGCATGGATGAAGATGATGATTCCAAGCGGTGAAAGACACGTAACGGAATCAAAACGACATTGATAAAATCATTAAACAAAGTACCTTTGCACAGATTGCATCTTTGATTTCTTGGATCCCAAAGTGAGAAGAGCCGAGCTCCTCAAGTGTGCAGCCTCTAGACGTAGCCACACAATCCTTGACACATCGAATTGCCTCCTTCTCGTTGACGAGCCCCTACAATCTCCGTCATTGTCGTTACATCATCCTGATTGCATCGGGGATGGAGAGGGGGTATGGGGAGAAGGGAGAAGAAGGGGAAAGACCCCTAAACAATTCTGGCCTGGGTGTATTTTTTTCAGGGCATTTCCCTATTTATACTAAGTTGGTATTTTTCATAAAACCCCTAAAACTTAAGTATATCTTCTGAAGTCCAAAAGATTATTTGCTTCTGACCCTCTAGGCCCATGTCTCAGTCTAATTAACGACTCTAGTGGTCCCATAACCTTTATTGGCCTTCCAAGTTAATTAACTATATCATCATAAAGATTAATTAACATCAGATTGATTTAACTCAATCGATAGGTTGAGTTTCCAACTCGTGGGGTGCCAAGCTACACCTCGTGCTCTAGAAGATACAAAGGAGTGTGTATCAACTCACACATGAAACCTATTCGTCATTAGTTAATGTGTACGTATAATACCTCATCCACTTTAGCTCCTTGGATGACTTACGGTATGGTCAACTGTCAAACTCTAATCGTTCACCCGAGTTAGTGTTGATGCATTTGAAAATCATTGAAGAATACTTCCCCGATATTTCACTACCTTGCCCAAGGACTTCATCGCATCATCTTCCTTGAGTTGTCACCTCTTATATCGTGGGTGAATGATCCCATCTTGACCACTCAATCGTCTTCGTGAACTTCTTGATGTACCCAACTAAGACCGTTTAGAATTCCATGATTAGAGACTTGTTGGCCATACTTAAAGTACAACTGTCCATCCACAAGATGTCTTTGGTGTCTCAAGTCTAAGGACCACTTATACAACCGTGACGTGAATCGACCTGATTGACAGTTCGCTATAATACCATTTAGGGATTCGTATGGATCAATTCAGTGACCTCTTTCCACTAAAGAGCACCTACTATCTATCATTAGTTTCTCCACACTAATGGCTACGGGACCAACCATACTCATCATATGATTGAGGCTAGATAGTGTGATTCTATCCGGAGACCTTGATGTCCTTCTCACGTATCCTTTGAATAGGAATGTTTAGAACACATTCTTAAAGACTGGTGATCTCTGTATTACGATCTCATCATAATTCACTAAGTCCGATCATGTATTCATGGACTTCATTATAAGCCTCACACATGCACTATAATGAATACGTTCTATTAATGAACATGGAATGAGATGTGGAATGTGTGATTGGCTTGCTGGCCACATATATTTCCATCACTATCATCACCGATAGCCTAGGTTATCACCATCATTTACACCTCCTCCAACTCTGCCACTCGTTGGCACTTCTCTGCCTGATCTATGTCACCACTTGTGATGGTAAACATCATGATCACTCACCCCCATTCTGCCACTTGTTGGCGTGAATCTCTTATCATCTCAATCACAATCAGCAAATGTATCTCTTTCATCTCCTCCACTCCACTTGCATCCACTACAGTCAATCGTCACCTAGCATTGCTAGAGTCCCAATCATGGTATTTATTTATAATTTATCAGTATTTTAAATATAAGTTTCTATTGAAATAATGAATAAATTATTTTAATTTTGATAATTATTTTCCCACCATTATATTTTGAATAAATTTTCACTATTTTGATTTTAATAAATTGAAATACTTCCTAAAAATAAATGTAAAAATACAAAAATAAATAAATTAATTCATTCAATAATGTCTCCGTGTGGATTCAACCATTGATTGCCTAGTGATTGGAATAAAAAATATAAATATTGTTACATAAACCAAAGGGCTTCAACGGCATTACTCACCCTAATTTCTGGTTCATCAATATCCCCAAATCAACACAAGTAATTTAGAGAAGCTCATCATTGTCCCAACATGTTTAACTAGGTTCAATTTCTCCTCTTCGACATACCATTCATTTTTTTGAGTGTATGGAGGAGTCACTATAGTTTGAAACATCTAGCTGGAGCTTGTGACATGAAACATCCATTAGATATAAACCACTGACCAATGGTCCTCAAGAAAACTATTTATTCTTGAATAAATGGAAGAATTTTTGTTCTTTATGGTCATCGTGTAACCGATTTTATCCAAATAAGAAAAAAAATAATACTCTTTATTTTGATAGCAGTCTTCTAAAGACTAGAAATCTCCAAACTGAAGATTGAGTTCCACTGTCCCCACATTGATAATTAAATAATTTAATTAAGCTTCATTCGATGAATAATGGAAAAATATTAATCCTAATTAACCTAATTCATCAAAATTTAGATAAATATTTGGGAATTTTTCAATGAGAAATATTAATTAATTCTAATGAATTATGTGAGCAACAAGTGCAAGTGCAATGTGATGTACAGATTAATTAAGTTTAACCAAAGTTCACACTAAAACTAAATGCCAATATACTTGTATTCATAAACCATGCCTTGGGGATCCAACATAAGGTCTATCAATATTTATTTTGGTTCGCAATGAATACACTATGACACAATATATTGTTTATTGAAATATGATAAAGTTGTGATATTACACAAACAACTATTCGTTTGAAATTTTTACTAAAAATAATAATCAACATAATTTTTAAAAATCAAGGAAATGATCGTTTAAATATCTAAAATGATATTAATGACTTATATAATTTTAATAGTTAAAATAATCAAAAATTTATTTCAATAATTCTTTTCTGTGTTATTTACTATTTATTGAATGTTTTAATAATTTAATTTAAAAAGCTAAACTCAATATTTCTGCCTGTATGTCCTGCCAAAATGTTTCTGAAATTATATATGGTGAATTAAATAGTTATATATTTTTAAAATATAAGGTAGCCCAATTTTGGGGCCTATTGATAATACACGTTTTAGTATGATAATATGACCATATTTACATGTTCATTTGCATTAAATTGATTAAATGACAATATTATGAAACCTAAAATCATTAAATTTTTTTTTCAAATGATATTTTGATATTTATGATTTTTCAGTATTTTTAATGATTTTTAGGACATCGAATTCTGAAAGAACATAATTGTTGAGTTGGAATATGATTTTTCTTTAATTGTTTGACATTATATTTTATGGTATGTTGTTTTTAAAATTCAAAATATATTTATACCATTTTATGAATTAATACATATATATATATTAAGGAATTATTAAATTTCTCTTTTATTTTTCCTGAATCAGAAGAGAGAGAAAATTGGAGGAGAGATAAAATAAGAGGGTTGAGAATGATCCAAATTCAGATTGTAATATCTGATGATCCAGAAGGAGTTTCGGGCTGAAATTTGAGTGTAGCTTCCCTTTTCCCATATTTCTCCATCTATAAAGTTGGATTGTAAATACAACCTCAGATTTTTGTAAAAACTTTCTTTAAGCTTACTTCCTCCTAGAGAGGCAGATTGAAAGAAAATGAAGTTTTGAAGGTCCATCAAGAGTGTTCTTGGTATTTTGGGTGCTTGGAGAAGATCAATAGAGACATGGAGAGGCTGATCTGCATTAGGAAAATTCCTCGATCTTAGTGTAGCATAGGTATCTAAGGTTAGTGTCTTACCTTACATTGGTTTCTCTACTTCAAATCATTTTTGGTTAGATGTAGATCTTATTTTCTTCATCTCATTCTCATCACTGTCTTCCATCTGCTCACCTTACCACAACCATCTTCAATCTCGATTTTGACCTCAATCTTCTCATCTTTGTCCTATAGAAAACCCATAATCATATAGTTTATCATCATCTTTTCTATATCACAACTACCTATCCATTTTTCCATCACATCCATTAGTTAGATCATTATCATTTATTCTTCCACCATTCTATTTCACCATTATCCATCCACATGCACTCACATCTGTTCATCCATTTTATAATCCTTTATTCTTATTCATGTTCTACGTCTATCATCACTTTATGTCTTCATCTATCTCACTCTCTCATTTACATTTTATCTTTGCATATCCTCCTACCTATTCCTCTCATCCTTATTAAATATTTATTATCACCCTCTCACCACCTCGTATTCATCAGATTACAATATACTATTTATCTCCTCTATCCCTTGATGTGTGTATTTTTATCTCCTTTCCCTCTTCATTAGGCATGGACAAGCATGGATGTGTGTATTTTTTTTAGACTTTCCCCACGCCTCAAAAACTCATGCAACATTCATAAACCTTTGCTCATAAAATAATTTGGCTACTTAGCGATGAGAAAGGGTCTTCTCCACGAGGAATAGAGATCAGGTTTAGAATACTCATAACCATGCTAAACATGGTTATGAGTATTCTAAACATGAGCGATAACCATTCATTGAGTTTGATGCTTATCATGTTGGTGAAGGGGTTGGTTGCATTGTCTGCACTGTTTTCTTGGGTTCTCAAGTTACGTAGCCATGCCCAGATGATGTTCTATAAAAGAGAAGATTTTGTCACCTCTTTGATTAAACCCATGCAATTCAAAATTGGGGGTATCATTCAGGAATGAGGGTGAACTATAGGTAGAGATTTGGTACACAATTTTTGATAAGTCCATTTTTGGGGTTAACATATATTAGTACTTTAAAATATCCTTATGCAATAACAAAATTTTCACCTTAAAATAAAAAGGACGTAGAGAGTAAGGGATCAATCCATAGGAGGATAGGATTAAACTGGAATTTTTTTGAAAAAAAGAGGGAAACAGTTTTGGAGGAAATTAAGGAAATATGTGAGAACGTTTAAGGTAAAAATGACAATTGGGTGAGTGAGTGTGTGGCAAATGAGCTTGGGCACCAGTTCAGATGTTTGTTTGGTCATAGTGCAGGGGCATCTATAGGATGCACTTACCTAGGTGTGGTGCTGATGGCCCACGCCATCGAAGATCGTCAACGACGTCGTCCATGCCTCCCGCTACCATCGTCGAAGATTGGGTGAAATCACTCGATTAATTATGTTTTGTTTTTTCTTGTTCTTTCTCGTGTTTTATGTTTTCTCATCTCATCGTGTGTTTTTTTCGCGTTCGCGACACGTCCTGTACTTCCTTCATCGTCGTCATGGGAGGGATCCTTAGCCAATTTGGAACCCCTCCCTTGTGCCCAAGTATTCTCTGTTTTCTTTTCTTCTTTTTATTTCTTTATTTCCCCTTCAAAGTTGTAAGGAGGGGGCCCTTTAATGGACCCCTTTTTCCCATCTTTTTTGACCCAATTGGTGGCCCATTGTCCTCTCCCCTTTATAAGGGAAGAGGGGGGGCTCCCTAATGACTCAGACCAAAAAGACAAAGAAAAGAATCGTTTGTTGTTTTGTCTGGTCTCTCCCTTCCTTAGAGAAGAGATCTCAGCAAGGGAGGGGAGGAGAGGAAGTTTGATTGGGAGAAAAGGGTTAAATGAGAGAGGAAGACTGCCTGAGCCTCTACTAGGAGTCCCTCCTTGGACCCCGCTGCCTCCAGCCCAATGACGGCGTTCACTTGTGTCTGGGATTGGCTGCGTTCCCAACAATTAGCATCCACGGTGGGTCAACACCCCTTCCCGAAGAACTTCAGAGAAGTGAGAAGGTTAGATAGTGCTTGGACGAACAATTCTGCTCCTAACAGCGCGGAGAGGTGCATTCGATTTCTCCTGGCTTTAGGGAAATTTGAATTGCTCGACATGCACCCGTCGATTCCCAGTTTCTAAGATGGTGGCAACCAGTGGTCTGAACTCTTCACCGGTAATCAGGAACATTGGAAACCCCCGGGCTCCAGCCGTCGATTGGTCTCGCCGTAGCCACTATCCCCTTTGGGATCCACGTTCTGAATCTGTGATTTGGGCATCTCACCAGACGGTCATTGGCCAGTTGAAGTCACTAGTGCCTGTTGAGTGTACTGCTCAAACCGAATCTAGAACGGTCGCCCCACGGGGCCCAACTAGTCTAATTGAACTGCTTCGCCGCCACAAGCTGCTCTCACCACAACCTTCCTCTCCTCCTCCGCCCCTTCAGCTTTGCTCCAGCATCATCTTGCTTGTTGAGCCGCTGTCTGCTCTCTGGCGTTCCTTTGCTTTACTCGCTCCAAACCAACGCCAATGTCAATGAAGTTCTGCACCGCGAGCCATGCCAACGAGGTACACTATCCTCTCCCGATACTCGTTTATTTACCTTTTGCAGTATACTTTCGTCTCGACTCTGCGCTTAGGCTAGGTATGGACATGTACATTCGTTACGTACGAGCCCAATGGATAGATTCTGTTCGGCCAAATACGTCCTCGTCGCTCTGACGAGGTTTGAGAGGCCACCATCGGCGTCACCTGGTGACCCCGTCCAAGCTTGGAGCTCGGTGTCTCCCTCGAGTCGGAGCCTGCATGTATGACATGTAGGACACCCATTCATCACGACATAGTTACATAACCCGTTAGGGTTGCATCCGTTGGATGACAACATTGTTGACGTTCGATACCATCATCCTTTATTGGCATGGAAACATCATATTCGGTGTCGACCGGATGACGTCCTAGACGACGTCCGACATCAGGTGCACATTAATTACTGGCATGCTACATGGGGCCTTGCACCGCTTCTTAACCAGTTTCTTAGAAATATGAGAACACAGATTTCATTCAGTTCAAAGTGGAATAAGAGAGTGAGAACCAACTCACACAGATCTGGATTTACCTAGGAAGACCATTGTAGGAAAAAAATTAAGGTTTAAAGGATAGATATGTGAGGATGTTTAAGGAAATGTGGGGAATTAGAGATTACTATTATATTTGATATGTTATGACATGATGTTTTTGTTTAATCAACCCAACAAGGGCATGCAAATTTTTCCCAGGCTAGGACGTTTCAAAAGAGAAAGAAGGATTTTAAATCAAATAAGAAAAATTCAATAGTTTTAAGTCTTGAACACAAGGATTGATCTCTAGAGAGCCTTGTTATTTCAATCATCCACTGTTTGTGGCGAGCTCAAAATGTGAGGAGGGTTATAAGATAGATATTATATTAGCATTTTTCATGTCTCAATACCCCTCTAACTATATGGAAAACCTTCGGGATTGTGTTCTGTTTTCTTTAACAGCCCTAGAGCTTAATATTGTGCTCTATCCATCCCATAAATAATAGACCTTTCACTGTTTGAAGGTGGATTTGTTAGACACACTTTTTGGGTCCTTGGATCGATTAATTAGATGATTGCAAAATGGGGTTTAAATCTGGTCGAATCCTAACTAGAATTTCTAGGTCTATCTAAAGGCAACATGATGACAATGCCAAGGATGAGGATTGAGAAATAATTAAAATTAAATTAAAAACCATCAATTTTGAAATTTCAGACCTTGATATTTGATGAGCCATAAGGCTGATCAAGCTGAAATTTTAGGACAACTTCTTATTTATCTCATATATCCATCCATACATTTGGATCTATAAGCTGAGACCTTGATATTTGAAAATAAAACTTTGAAGTCACTTCCTGCTTTGATAGGCTAATTGAAAGAGAGTGGGTTTTCAAAGATGCATTAAGCGTCCCTTAGTGCCCTTAGTACTTGGAGAATATCAGAATGTTGCTGTGGTCTTCATATTTTTTTAATAGTTGTGTTCCACCAAGACCACAGCAACATTCTAATATTTGTGATAAAAATATGAGAAGAAAGATTTTTTTATGAAAATAAAAAAATTGGATTTATAACACATTATAAAATTATTTCCAAGAAGACTGAGAAGCTCATAGGATAGGTGATTTAACATTCTTAAATATTTCTATATGATCTGTTTTCATTTGAGATCTAATTACAGGTTAACAATTCAAGTGAAATGGACAAATATTAAATCCATACGTTGATCTAGAGCTTTAACTCATGGATATCAGATTAGACCTTCATGATATTCCTGAAGACTAAACTTGCATAATTTTATTATTTTAAACTTGCTTCTATAGGTCTTTTAGTATTTACTTATCTTATTTTTCTGCTTTATGTTTATGAATGTCTATGACTTATCTACTATGATTTCACCAATTTATTTTTAGTGGTTCTCTTTTAGTGCTAGGATATCAAGAGGATATGAGCTGCAAAACCACAAGTATTCAAGTAGAAAGTGATCTATTCATAGAACACGCATAAGGGAATATTTTTTTCCATATTCTAATTTTTTATTGCATTTGGGATTGTATGATTTAAGTTGGAGGGGTAAAGAAAATATCACTTATATGGGTATAGCTTTTTAATATGTGCTTAAATTTAAGTAGGGAGGGGTTGGAGCTAAAGTAGTTTGTTAAAAAAAATTGAATCTTTTGAAAAATTATTTCATCAATTTGAAATTATCCCACACTGGAAAGTTCATTTACTTGAAGTCCTATAAGCATGTGTATAGCTATGGCTCTTGTAGTGGATCGAATGCACTTATTAATGGTATAAGCGATAGGTTATATTCACATGACCATATTTAAAATGAGTAGGATATCTGGTATGGTGAGGAAATACATGAAAACAAAGTGGTGAAGTAATATTGTCTTAAGTTGAATGATGACAGAAGAACACCATCATATGACCTTCCACTGGCCGACCCTATTTAGTTGTTTTGGATTTCCATTGATTGGAATATTACTTGGGGTAGGGATGGTCATTAAACACATAGTCACCTTTATCTAAGACACCTAATAAAATGGGGTTGTCCTAGCCTACCGTACATCATTTCACATGTAGTTTTCTCATTCTATAAAGAACCCACATAATCCTGGAATCCCTAATTACTCATTACACGCTTCACTCGCAAGTTTTTCTCCTCCCCTCGTGATATCTTTCCCTCATGATATATTTTCCTTTATTTTTCTATTTTTTTTTGTCTACATCTTATCACTGTATTTTATCTTTTTCTCCCTACCATGGGATGAATTTACTCAGAGTATATATTTGATCAATAACTGCTCTTTAAAACAAAAATATATTTTTTCCTTAGTGTGGAAAACAAGTATCCACACTAAGAAAAACATGTGTTTCTTTTGAATGAAGTTTTTTTATTGGAAAAAACATGGATCTTGGTAGGACTAACCTAAAGGTTGTGTTTCTAGACTGATCGATTCATGGCTTGCATGCCATCCATGATGGTTTTGTTGGGTTCTGTGCCTTGGTTCGTCCATAGAAAACACATTTCCATGGATTCAAAAGCGTGTCGATTGATTCACAATTGATCTTTAAAACAAAATATTGAATTTACCTTTTGGGGAACTCGTTACACCCTTGACTTTGCCGCTTTGAGATTGTTCTAAAGCCGTTCACGCATCCAGCCTCTAGAAGTATCCACGCGATCACTCGACGCTCAAATCTCTGCCTCTTCCTCTTCAACTCTGCTTGGAGGCTCTCTCCTTGGTTGATGTAGAGAATGAAGAAAGGGAGGGCCTCTCAAATCAGGCTTGCATGGGTGCTTCAAATGAGATCCCTTTCCCTCTATATATTTCACTTAAGGTTTTTCTCAGAAACCCTACTGAGGTAAAATATATCCACAAGTGCCCGTTTGACCTTGTGCATGTGACCCTCTAGGCCCATGTATCATTCTAGTTAATAACTTTAGTGGACCAATAACATTTATTGACCAACCTTATTAATTAACTATATCAACATATAGATTAATTAAATAAGGATCAATTTAACCCAATCGATAGGTTAAGTTTCCAGCCCGTGGGTTGCCAAGCTAAGCCACGTGCTCTAGAAGATACTAAGTAGTCTCTAACTCTCTCATGGAACCTTTACTGTCATCTGTTACCGTTTATTTATAATCCATCATCCGCACGAGACTCTTGAATGACTTTGGGTATGATTTATCGTCAAACCCTAATCTATCATTAAATTAGTACTAATGCATAACAGGGATCATTGGAGAACGTCTTATCCAATATCCTCACTACCCTGACCAGGGATTTTTATGCATCATCTTATTTGAGTCTATCTCCTCTTATATCGAGGGCGGATGATCTTGTGTTGACCACTCAATCATCCCCGTAAGCTTCTTACTACATCCGATCTATAACTTGTTTGAATCCCATGATTAGAGGCTCGTAAGTCATTGTCAAAACATAATCGTCCACTCATGAGATGTCCTTGGTGTCTCAGGTTAGTGGATCACTTATACAAACGTGACTTGAATCAACTTGATTGACGTTTAGGTATAATACCATTCAAGGGTTCGTACGAGTCAATTCAGTGAACCCTTTCTCCAAAGAGCACCCACTATCTGTCCTTAGTGTCGCCACACTAATAGCCACAAGATCAGCTATACTTATTGTATAACTAAGATCATCTAGTGCTATTCTATCTGGATAATTTGGTGTCCATCCCGAGTTTCCATTGAATATGAATATTTAAAGACTAGTGATCATTGTATTATGATTTCATCATAATTCACTATGTCATTGCACCTATGCACAGACTCAATTATAAACATCACACCAGAATAATAATGAACATAAATATTTTATTCTATGAACTTAAATAGACATGGTTGTGTGATTGGATTGACGGCCACATAATATCCATTAGGTTTTATTTATGTTAAGGTTTAGTATTTTTATAAGTTTTTAGGCATGGGGTGAGCATACATGTGCTAATTACACACATACCCCACTCTCTCATGCCCATGGCACAAAGTAAAGAAATACAATAGAGAGACCTCTTCAGGTTAGTGGAGAGTCTTCAATTGGTAGAAGCTAGTTCTTCTCCCCCTCAAAGTTTGCTCAACGCCTATGTAGGACATTATGGACTATTGCCTTTGACTTTCCACAGTATGCAACACTCATCAAGGGTTAGGGACAATGGTTTTATGTGTGAAAATAACTGGCATGTCAAGGTGCTGAATGTAGTAGCTGCTTCATTCATTCCAACAAAGGTCCTACCATGCTGTATATAAATTGAGTGCAAGAACGTACCATGTAGTTGATGAGTGCATTTGCCATTTGGTTCTCTTCTCATAGCTCGTGATAGATGATGGATATTATGTGTCTGTCATGCCAATCACACCACTGTATTTATTTCATTTCATTAAATAAAATATTACGTTCATTATTATTCTTGTGTGATGTTTATAATGAAGTCTATGAATACGTGCAATGACATAGTGAATTATGATGAAATCATAATACAATGATCACTAGTATTTAAACATGTATTCTAAATATTCCTATTCGATGGATAGTCGAGATGGACATTGAATTATCTGGATAGAATAATACTAGCTGATCTTGTGGCTATTAGTGTGGTGACACTAAGGATAGATAGTGGGTGCTATTTGGAGAAAGAGTTCACTGAATTGAGTCGTACGAATCCCTGAAAGGTATTATAAGTGATCCACTAACCTTTGACTCCATGAATCCATGAATCAATCAGATTGATTCATGTCACGGTTGTATAAGTGATCCACTGACCTATGACACCAACGACATCTTGTGAATGGACGACTACATTTTGACTACAACCTATGAGCCGTTAATCATGGGATTCAAACAAGTCATAGCTGGGTTGTAGTAAGAAGCTCACGAAGATGATTGGGTGGTCGAGACGTGATCATTCGCCCTTGGCATAAGAGGAGATTGACTCAAGTAAGACAATGCAGAAAATCCCTATCCAGGGTAGTGAGGATATTGGAGAAGGAGTTCTCTAATGATCCCCATTACACATCAGTACTAATCGAATGACAGGTCAGGGATTGACAATAAACCATACCTTAAGTCATTTGAGAGTCTCACGCAGATAATGGATTATACATATACAATAGCCGATGATGAGGAAGATTCAATGTGAGAGTTCAAACACTACTCAGTACCCAGGGGCTGGAAACTTAACCTATCGATTGGGTTAAATCGATCATTAATGAATTAATTTATATGTCAATATAGTTAATTAATAAGGTTGTCCAATAATTATTGTTGGGCCACTATAGTTATTAACTAGAATGATACATGGGCTTAGAGGGTCACATGCACAAGGTCATAAGAGCATTGGCGGATATATTTTAGTTTGTACGGTTGTTAAGAAAAACTTAAGTAACATATAAATAGGGAAAGGGAACTCATTTCAAGTGCCCAGGTCAGCCAGATTTAAGAGAGCCCCTCCCTTTCTCCACTCAACCATGGAGAGTGTCTTCATGGTGAAAAGATGTTCAAGATTTTAAAGAAGAGTTGAAGAAGTAGACGTGGATATCTAAGCGCCGAGTGATCACGTGGATACTTCTAGAGGCCGAAAGCGTGAACGGTTAAAGATCGATGATGAATCAATTAACACGCTTCTGCATCCATGGAATCATGTTTTTCATGGAGGAACCAAAGCACAGAACCCAGCAAAAGATACCAGTAAGACGTGTACGAAGTTTAATTTCTTTATCTTCAGATCTCATATGGTGTGGAAGTGAAGAAGTACCATACATCAAAATGAGCTAGTTCAAATATTCCATTGGCCAAGTCTCCATTCCTTGAAAATATATTTTTTGTTTTAATTTCATTTCTTCAATTTTGAAGCTTAAGAAAATTTTCTGAAATTAAATTTATACCTTGAAGATTAAGCTTTAAGGGCATTTAGCACAATGCTTTAATGTTGTTTTGATGAATGTTCAAATTGATGCATTCCTCAATAAGGGTTGTGATCAAAGCAGAATAGGCCCTCAGTCAAGTAGTTGACTCATTGTGCGTGAAGATAAAATAGGAGCCTTAGATATATTAAAAGGCGACTTAGTTTGACCATATGCTGAAAAATTCAAATCATGTATTTAGGACTTGAAGATAAACATAGTTTTCAATACTCTTCAGGTAATTGTGTGAATTTGTCTTCATTTGATTTGTTCAATAACATATTCAAAATCCTATTTATTACCTTTGAGTATTTAAGTCTCAATTTAGTTATGATTTAATGATAATGAAGATATTATAATCCAATGGTGATACCTTTATTCAAATGATGTGGTGATATACCTAAAAGTTCAAGATTATTTTAAAACTCAAATCATCAGCATAACGGCTAGTTTTTGCTATTAACTCTTGAAAGGTATTTTGAACTGATGGTAAAATTGTAAATATAGAAAATTAAAGTTAAAAGGATTAATGTTCTATATTGCTTAATCATAATCAATGCATATGACTGTAGGAATTTTGACAGATTACGATTATGCCCCTTCAGATTTCTAAGTTCATATACACAGTTTTGAGCCCTAATTTCAAACTCCGTTTTCCTTGCCCTTTGAAAACCATAGTCCAAAAGCTAGAGAGAACTCTCAATTCCTGGAGCAATTTCCAAGAGCATTTTTTGAGTGTTCTTTGAGGAGATCATTTGTTGGTAACATCAATACAAGTCAATAGAACTTGGAATCATGATTTTTGGTGTAGGGTATTTCAAGATTCTAAGCAAAGAAGGCTGGAATTCGGACTTTGCAAATCCTTGTCATTGTGATAAGTTTACAATTTTTAGAATTTTTTTTTCTGACTTTGAGCTTTTTAAAAACATATTGATTGTTTCTAACATCCATAAAAAACCAAAAAAATTGTAATTACATCATTTGGTTGAGTTTGGAAAGAGTTATTGGGGTTTAAAGTTGGACACTGAGGGATTGGGTGGTAAACTAAGGATGTGGAAAGATTGATCTCTAGATGTTTATATAAATTTTTTTTGAAAACTTTGTGTGATATAACAGTTGTGCAAAATTGTGTTACAAAACTTGAAATGTGGAATGATTGCATTTGGTGCAGGATTTTAAAAAAATTGAGTTTTAAGTATCAAAGGTCAAACGCGAATCAAGAATTTCATCCAAAGAAAAACATGGAGGAGAAGAGGACTGAATAAATAACAACTACAAACAAGGAGGTATACTGAAGGGAAGTCATACTTATATTTTTAAATTGTTATCTCTGAATTAATAAAGTTTTGACATAAAATTATTCTTGGTGAAATACATAAAATTGGTCCTTGTCGTGAATACTATTTTTAGTAGCCATCAATACTAAGTGCTGTTGAGAAAACATTATTCATAAATATACTGTTATTGCTAGATCTTTGTGATCACTCAGGTTAAGGCTTTGGGGGCCATAAGAAGGAGGCTTTGGGGGCCAAGTTGAAGTAGATCAAGCAACGTCATTCCGTGAAAGCCTTTGAAGGTTGAGGATGAAAAAGCTTCATAAATTTTTTTTTTGTTTGGTATCCTTGTTTAGCCCTATTTCCAAGTGATTCGCTTGAGAGGCATTCACACAAACTTGGTTAAGGCAAACCATCACCTCGGGATGGATACCCCAAAACAACATTAAGGATTAGCCTAAGCTGTCTTAAAAAAATAATTTTGCCTCATTTCTCCCACCTCATTTCTTAGGTAGAAAAATCCTAGGCTATTTTAAAAATAATATAAATAGACAACCTAATTCAGCCCCCCTCTTAGGTTATTCCTTGGCCACCTAAACTAACATACCTTCTTTTGGGTCGACCCTTTAATACTATATATTATGTATAGAGTATTGTTGAGTTCTAGGCCTTGATCTGATTGAAATAATTAATTCCTTGTAGCAAACAGCTTGAAATGGAATGAAAAACATTTATAAAAAAATAAAGTGAATCACATGGGCATGGATCCCACGTGTGATTCCTTGGATCCTTGCATGAGATGGCTTG
Source organism: Wolffia australiana (assembly GCF_029677425.1). Lineage (NCBI taxonomy): Eukaryota > Viridiplantae > Streptophyta > Magnoliopsida > Alismatales > Araceae > Wolffia > Wolffia australiana. The sequence continues at coordinate 18,510,090 of NC_135836.1, read as the reverse complement.
AGCAGCTCATGTGCGCAACCTCTAGACATATCAATGAAGTCCATTATACATCAAATCTCCTCCATGTCCTTGATGAGCTCCATTCATGTTCCTTTTGCATCGTTATGATGTGTCAATAACATTGGATATGGAGAGGAGATAAGGGGAGAATGGAGAAGAAAGGGAGAACCATGAAAATTCTAGTGTGGGTAAATTTTTGTTTAGGGCCTTCCCTTATTCATACAAAGTGGGTATTTTTCATAAAACCTGGAAAGTTTAAGTATACCTTTGAATGTCCAAAAGACTTTTATCGTGTGGCCCTCTAGGCCCATGTATTAGTGTAGTTAATGAGTATATTAGCAAAAGAACCTTTATTGGCCATCCAAATTAATAAATTATATCATCCTAGAAATTATTTAATGTTGGGTTGACTTAACCTAATCAATAGGTTGAGTCTCTAGACTGTGGGGTGTTGGATTGAGTTTGTGCTCTTGAAGATACAAAGGGGTGTGTATCTATTCACTCATGGAAACTGTCCATCATCAATTATCATGTTCGTATAACGCCTTATTGGCTCGACGGTCCTAGGATGACTTAGGGTATATTCAACTATTAAATCCTAATCGGTCATTTGAGTTAGTAATGATGCGTTCAAAAATGATCTGAAAACTCTTATCTAATATTTCATTATCTTGGTAAAGAACCTGATCACATTCTCTTACTCGATTGAAACCAAGTACAATCCCATCTTTATAACTCAATCATGTTTGTAAACTTCTTGAGATACCCAAAGAAAGACTGTTTATATTTTCATGATTTGGAGCTCATCTGTCATATTCAATGTACATTTGTTTGTCCACAAGGCATCTTTGATGTCTCAGGTCCAAGGACCACTTACATAATTATGTCATGAATCAAGCTGATTAATAGTTTGGTATACTACCATTCATGGATTTACAAGGATCAACTAAGTGAAATCTTTTCGCTAAAGTGCACCGACTATCTATCCTTAGTGTCTCCACATCAACGACTACGAGACCAGCCATACTCGTCATGTGAGTGAGAATAGATAAGAATATTCTATTTGGATTCTTTGATGTCCTTCTAGAATATCATGGGAAGAGGAATATTTAGAACACAAGCTTAAAGATTAGTGATATATGTATTATAACCTCTTCATAAGTCACTAAGTCTGGTCGTATATTTATGGAGTTCATTGTGAGCATCACACGCGTATGATAATGAATACATTGTATTTCTCAACATGGAGTGAGATATGTAATGTGTGATTGGCTTGTCATCCACATATATTTCCATCAACTATCAAGAGGAAAAGTATTATAAATATTTTTTTCCATCGATATTATTAAGCAGTCAAGCTAATGACACCACCATGTTTGTTTAATTCCATTGAAATAAACATATATTCATCATTACTCTTGTGTGATGTTTATGATGGTGGAAAATTATGTATTTAATTTTAGCCTTATTGTAAAATTGATTTGCCTAAAAAAAATAATTAATAAAAAATAAGAAAATCACTCAATGTATACTAGGAGCAAGGTCATCTTCAAAAGGACTTGCCTTTAGATGTGAATATAATAATTGAGTTATAGTAAACGATAAGTAATGATAGTAATAAAGATAATTAATAGAGTAGGTGATAAGTAATTAGTAGGTGGAGGGTAGTGTCTAATAGATTAAATAACCAAGATAAGGTGTAATAGTAACTAAAGGTAAATGATGTTCGAGAGAACTAGAGATGGGGCAGAGAATATAAGGTATTATTTAAATATTTTTATAGATGCCAGAAATAAAAAAGAAATAAGATAATTGAAATGAATTAATGGTATTATACTTATGGATGATGTTAATGTGAAATATAGATTAGTAAAATAATACCAATAGGAGCTAGGAGGTTATTTATTTAATTAATAGTAAGCTGTGTGTAAAAAGATGAAGGGGATATAATGATAATGTATATTAATATTTTAGTTAGATAGTGAATAAGATTATATGATAAGAAGATGCAAGTATTTAGTTTCTAGAAGTTTTTAGTTTAGTAAGAGGTAATAAGAAGAATGAAGAAAGATAAAGGAATATGATTATGATTTATAAGGAGAGATTATTCAATTAAGTATAGATTTGTGAGATAGAGAAATATTATTATATGCCAAGATTTGGAGATTAAAGATTAAGAGAGAGAGATGGAGAAGAAGAAATCATTTCATTTATAAGAATTCATTTAATTAGATATAATGGAGGTTCATAAAAAAGGATAGTTAATTTTAATAAAACTGATTGAGAGTGATTATTTATGATATTGTATGATTTATAAGTGGATTATAATAAAATAGAGTATGTATTATTTAGGTGTACTATTTCATATATATATATATATATATTATTTTTATATATTCTTGTAATGTAAAATTCAGAAGGAAATTAGGGAAAATTGTATAAAATGTGCAATGCACATTACACGTTTGATGGAGTACTTCAAAGAGATTGAGTGAATAAAAAAAGAGCTTCAAAATCATTTTGCTGTGCTGATTTCTTCTAGATATTATCATGCAGTGATTAATATAAGCTAAATATTTACTTAAAACCGTTTAGAAGATCACCGGTAGTACCCTAATTTGGGTAGCTAAGGATGGGAATGTCATTCGCCGCTCCCTGACTTGGCGCGTATCTTAGCCGCCCACCTCTGTGTTGATAGGCTGTCTGTGTTTCCTAAAACTTCTTGGGCATCTTGTTGTGCCAGACCGACCGCCCTAGAACTGTCCCTCACTGCAACGCGGTGAGACATGCCAACAGTCGGGTCTCCCATCACTGCTTTTGTCTTGATCGGCAGATGCCAGATTTAGAGGTTGTAAGCCTCCTTTTATGTACTCTAGAGGGCATCTTCAAGCTGTGGATGCATTTTCCTGGACAAGGGGGTCCTTTAGAATCTGTAGGATAGCCTATGGTCCCCCCTTCTCATCGGAATCCACCATCTGACTACCAATGTCGATGGCCAAGGGCAGACAAGGACAAACCTGCCCCTAGACATCTGATCTCTGTGATGACTTGTCCAACGGCTGCAATTTAATCACAACCATAGACTCCTATTAATCTAGTGCACCCATTTTTCCCTATCAGCATTCTCGTAATCTTGTCCCGTCAGCGTCTGCATGCCTGACTCACTCGTAGATGGGTCTTGTCTTCGTTGATGAGCTCAGCCAATCAGAAGCTTGTAAATTGAAAAGAGAGAAAACATAATTAGAATAGAAGATCTCGCCTTCCGATCTTTGGTAAGAAAATTGGACGGTGACAAGTTCAAATTTAGGATTTTTATGTTGTTGTTTTAAAACAGACTTAACCAAAAATATTTATGAAAATTTCCAGTTAAATACCCTATAATTAATATAGTGCAAGTAATGGGTTGCTCCACTGAAATTTAATTTCATAATTTTTCTCAAGCTTTGAACAAAAGACATTAGTTTGTATCTGAGAAATATAATTTCTGGGATTTTCCCTCAATTTTTAGTTAATTTATCTAATTTCGTATGATTTAAATTTGAGGAGAAATACAAAGAAAAAACTAAAAATATTTTACACTAAGTTTCCTACTTTTAATTAATACCAGAAATCAAAACGAAGTATTTAGGAATTTTTAAATTTTATTTTACATCAAAAAACACTAAAAATATTAAAATGAGGGTTCGAGATTTTGTTAGAATTTATTTAGACGCCAAAATTCCTTGAAATTGATTATGATAATTTTGTGGATTTTTTTGATTTCTTTGGAATTTTTAAATGTAGAAATAAAATTTTCCTAATTTTCCTATTTTTAATAATTTTTATGCAGAAAATGTGGAAAGTACTTGCTCCCTCGATCGCTAGCGCCAGAGGCGACGTGCGGCGACAGAGGCAACATTGACGGCGAGTGGTGTTGGCCATGGCGGCAGATTCGTCTGGGCCTTTGGGTCTGCAGGCCGGATCCTGGTTTGTTTAGGCTGGCCTTAATGGGTCAGCCCATTGAGGATCAGCTCACTAAGTCAGGGCTTGGCCAAATGGGTCAGCCCAATTGGGCTTGGCCCAATAGGGTCATGACTAAGCCGATTTGGCTAACTCCTAAACAAGGCACCCTGTGCCGTACAGTCGTGCAGACCGGTGGACAGAGGGGTGTCTCTGCTTCACAAGCTCTGCACGGCACCGCACAATAGCCCACAGGGCTGTGACAAGGGGGACCAAATGAGTTTTCAAAGGACAAAACTGATTTTTTAATGAGATACCTTTTGGGATTTGAAATGGAAATGATAGAGGATCTAGGGAGCGATAGGAATGAATTTTAGAGAGAGAAATAAATTAGTTTAGAGAGAGAAAATGACTGAAATGATGAGATAGAGAGCAAAAATGAAGAGAGAGTGTAGGAGGAGTTTGAGATGGAATTTGAAGGTGCAAGTGAAGAAGATTTTTATGAAAATTTGGGGGGATGAAATAGGGATATGATGAAGATCTAGTGAGATAAATAATCAATAATAAAGATAGAAAGTAGGGAAAATCAGTGTTTAGAGTGAGAAAGTGATGATTTTAAAGGGGAAACGGATAGATAATGATGAGAAAATGGAAATCTAGGTTCCTAAAACCTCAATGCAAGCTTAATGAGCCCTTAATTCTTCATCTCAAGTTCAGATCCTAATATTTTTCCAAGATTAGGCATTTTTCAATGCAAATAAAAATTGAGATTGAGTGAAAACTTTAACAGACTTACATCAAGCAGGTCAAGCAACCTATATTCTGAAATATGCCTTGTCCTGCTGGCCAAGCACTTGCTGGAGCATGTCCAGAATGAGAGTAAATGAGGGATAAAAAGATTTTTTATACATTTGAAGAATTACTAAAATACCCCTTTGGGCATTTTTTATTATATTTTCTTGCCATTTTGCCACTTTTACTCCATGGGTTGAGAGTCTCCCTTGTGATCTTCAGCTTCATTCTTGTAAGGCTTTTGAGAGCCTAGTGGGTAGGTCAGGTAGTCGCCTATCTTCCTCAGATTTCTCTTTTGAAGGTCCACAAGTCTAGTTGATCCATTCAGGCCCCTTTGTAACTCACTAAGCTCAGATTTCTTAGTTGATCCATTCCCCATATTTCTCTTTTCGATTCCCTAGGAATTGTATCTTCTAATTCCTGTAAATTTCTGCACATTTGAAACTATAAAATACTCATCAGTAATCAATATGCTGAATTCAGAGAATTCAAGGAAGTTGGTGAAAAATAACCATAATTTCTAGCTTATTGATGGAGGACCATCCAGCTGATCGCGTCCAGATTCGTCGCCAGCCCCTACACGGAGCTCGAGCCAACATGAAGAACCGACACTTCCACTATTAGGTTTAAAGCAACATTCGAGTCGTCTTGGAGCGTGCCATGCAGTCTTGGTATTCTTTCTTTTTTTTCATTGTCATTGGATTGTCGGGAGGCCCCTCTTGCGTGTGTTTTTATTTTAATTATGATTAAACTACCATGGTTAGGGGGACAAAATCCATATTGGGCTTCTTCTCCCCCTAAAGATCCCTTTAAGGGGAAGCCCAATAGGCTTTCCCCTTAAATGGGGGCTATTGGGCCTCCCACAACTGCCACTTCCTCTCTATAAGAAGAAGGGTGGACGTGAAAGGCTTATGCTTGTTGTTTTTTAAGAACCAGATCTGTGTTTACCAATTGACAGTTTTTTTTATCTTGGGTGATTTTTGTTGCATGGAGTATCCATCTTCTCAAGCCCCTTTGGAGAAAAATTTTCTATGCTTGCCTGAGATCAACCGTGAAGTGTGCATCACCAGATCTTCCATCGTTGTTGCCCTCTTGCCACAACCTGTGAATTGAAGTGAGAATCACAGGGAAAAGGGCGTTCCAATCCTTTATCTAAGATGATTCTTGTGGATGCCCACAAAAATTGGTTTTCTCGATCATTGTAGAAGCCGAACAAATCGTCAATCGCCACTCTGCCAATCGACAACCTTGATTCGCGATTCGGTCATCCGTCTCAGAATTACAAATCAAAGATATCATCGTTAACTCATTCTCTCCTCGCTGGATTGCATCAATGGAATTGTTAACCATTCCTCGTGAATCATCCGCTCAGCCACTAAGACAAAATCGCATGGATCAGGTTCTCACCGTGTTGTGTTCTTCATCAACGACAGACGAGATCCGCCGTGTCTGATACGATCCTATCGTGGGGTCATTCCTCTACCGCCATTCCACCAACTCCACAAACGCCAGCGTTGATGAATCCGCCACGACACTTGTGCAGTCAGCCTTGTTACTGACAACTTGGTGCCAATCCCCAACATTACGACGTCCGAGCTACACCGGCGAACAAAATCAACAAACCAGTGGTCCTCATCTTGATCATGGACCCGCCTTGACCTGGAGAATTTCCAAGGAACCTTTGCGCTCTTCTAGCGGTGATACACCATGACAGTGTAACTTATTCTCAGGAACAAGACCACCTCGGACCTCGTGGATCAAAGCCCTATTAGCTATGGATTATGAGTTCGCCATCAGTTGCCCTCATCAATCGGCTTTCGACCACTTGTTTCCCCATCCCACCACCTCGGCAAGTCTCTACACGCCTTCTTCAAGCAACCGCCATGGACTTGTTATCACCCAATCACTCTCCAGTGGTCCTTTAGCTCATCTCTTGTGCTAAAACTGGTACTCTACTGTCATCCGCAACTTGATCAAGCCGTAGCCATTTCCAACACCAACTCTCAAGTACTTCTCGATTTGCTTGCTACTCACATCGATCTTCAGGTCACTTTCTTGCCCCCCCCCCCTTTTATCAGCGTTATTATGTTTTTAGTATTGATCTCTAAGTGCTCAGTGTCTCGAGAAAGAATTATGTTTGTGTTAGGAGTAGCCATCATCTCGTGCTAGAATGGATCTTTGACGGTGTCGGATCTACTCGTTTGCGTTGATGGTGTAGACGTTCTTGGACTAAGGACGTCCCTCGCCTCATCGGTATTCGAGCTGATTGCGTGGGTCGTTGGGAGCTCGCCTGTGACACGTTTTTCCTCACATTCCCTTACTGTCTTGTCATCCATTTCTACGGTTTAATCTTGTACTACACGTTAAAATTTTAAAGTGCACATCATTTCATCACGTTCACATCTCGTAGCCACACCATTTTCCCTGTGGTGTAACACGAACCGTTCACTTACAGACATCACGTTACATTACTAATGCATAAATATTTGGTTTATTCAAATAATAACATGATAAATTCTAAATTAATAATACAAAACATCTAAAATGTATGGAAATATAAATTCATTTATCATGTTATCAATAGGCCCCTTAAGGGGCAAGCGCTTAGGCAGCCTACCTAGCCCCTGTTTAGCAAGGCATGCTAAGCGTAGGCCCCTTATGGGGCTAGCACTTGAGCATCCTGGTTGGGTCACTGCTTAGCCGGCCCGCTAAGAGCAGGCCGTCTAGGGTCACCATTTGGGTGGCCCATCTGGGCCACTATTTATAGCAGCCCCCTAAGCCAAGGCCCCATAAGGGCCAGCACTTGAGCTGCCCATTTGGTTCATTGCTTAGCGTGGCCCACGAAGATAATGCAACATAGCGACCAGCTCTTGGGTGGTCATGTGGGTTGCCACTTAGCACGACGTGCTAAGTGTTGGCCCCCAAGGAGTAATTATTAATTTTTTTAATGGTTCTACTAAGTTGGGCCAATTTAGTTCTTATTTTTAGGCTGAATATGTCTCTTAAATGATTTAAAACCTAACTTTCATATTGAGACCCGTTTATTTGCAGCTCAAATTAAATCAAAGTGATTTAATGTATGTTTATATAAATGGAATTGGATTTAGTTCATAATATGAAATTCCAATTTTTTGTTTCTATACATGGGTTTGCAATTCTCAATTACATATTTATTATAAGGAACGTCTGTACGTGTTCAATTTTAATTCTTTCTGGTATATTAGAACATGTGTGGTTGCAAATTGAAATGCCAAGTAATATTGACATCTAATCATGGCAATTTTGGCGATCAGCTATGTGACACCATATAAGAACAGTTATTTGATAAGTTACATAAAGTTGATTTTAATCTATTTGAATGGCTTTCAAGATTGTGTTAATAATTGAGCTTAACATGTGCTCATCTACGTGGGGTTATTAGGCTCCTACTAACAAGGATGGAATGTTGATCATGTGCATTAAATATTGGGTATAAACTACCCTTGTAAATTTGTTGCACATAGCTCAATAGGTCTATATTAAGTTTTACAATGAGTTATTATTTTCATCCACTTATGTGGAGTTACAATTACTTGTCTTGAATATTAAATTTTAATTTTTCTTGTTTAACATTTTATATAGAGCACATTGGAACTCGAGTTCCCATGTTGAGTGGAGCTAATTTCCATAAGTGGAAGGAGCGTTGGTCTTCCAACTAGGGTTCACGGAGTTGGACTTATGTTTCAATGAAACTAAGCCAAGTGATCCTATTGAGGAGAGAGATATAGAGTCACGAGCACATAATGCCAAATGGGTCAAGTCCAACAAATTGTCCCTATCCTATATATTGCAACATGTCCCAAGGGACATTAAGGATCTTGTTTCTAAGGACTGTCTAGATTGTACACATCTAGACACTATCGAGCATAGATTTGTTAGAAATGAGAAAGCTAAGGCTGGAGCCCTTATTCAAAGGTTCAGCAACATTGGCTACACTGGACAGTGAAGCGTTCATGAGCACATCATGCAAATGCATGACATTGTCAAGCAAATGGCTGAGCTTGACAAACACATGTTGGAGACATAGCAGGTTTAGAACTTAATTTTGATGTTAATTAATGTGAGGAGGAATTACTGAATTTTCTAGGATTTTATTGGACTTTTTGGGAATTTATTCGAGGAAGAAATGAATTTTTAAATAGGAAAAGGATATATTTATATGAAAAATATGAGTTTTTAAGCAATTTCTAAAGTCAAAGGGGTTTCCCTTAAATATTTGCTGCAATTATGCCCTTAAAACAGCTCCCGGTTGTGGTTGTAAGCAATTAACATAGTTATGGGGTTTTATTACAATTAATCAGCATTTTTATTTAATGTTTTCAATAAAAAATGGGGAAGAGAGAGCAAAAAGGATATATACATAAATATTTTTCAGCCAGCATCGGTTTGCGCATGTGTATTTAATCATGGGCTCCGTTGCAAAATTCTTGCCCATTCTCTCTCCGAGTGGTAAGTTCACCTCCTGTGCTGTGCATACAAAGCACAAGCACAGGAGATGATTTGGCGTTCTGTAAATGGGTAAAACTTAGAAGGCACAGAGGTAGGTGCAAATCGCTTTATATTATGTCTATTTTTTATGTTTTTTCTTTATTTTGATTTCTGGGCAGGGGTACGTGGCACGCTGAGTATCAACCTGCCATTTTAAGTTCAAAATTCTCCATCCAATCTGCCATCGACACATCTTTGCGTGTAAAGAAAAAATAATTAAATAAATGAATTTTGATCCAATGACTAAGAGTGGTCAAAGTTCATTTATTAATAACTTTTGATCTTGAATTCTGATTGAGGTGATGTTTTATGAATTTGCTCATCTCAACCTCCTCTTCCTATCTATATGATTGGATCATTCAGATCAAGCTTAAAGTGATGGATAAAAATTAATTACTAAATGGGGGTAAAATGGTAATTTTCATCATGTAACGTAAGTATAAAAACCAAATTTTGAGAGGAGGGCATTCTGGAGGTGGCTCTATCATAGCTGCAAGACAGAGAGGAGCTTCATCCTAGCTCAACCCTATTAGGTGCTTTCTATTTCATTGTGTTTGAATTTTAGTGTAATTTGGATTATGTTTTAGTGAAGTTTGTGGTTTTTCCTCTTGAACTTGGTCTGCATTTCTAAATCGCTTGCCTTGAGCAGCATGTACAAGCCCTTTCTAGGATTCAGAAGAGAGATCATGAAATCGACCTAGTATTCCATTTGTACATTCAGAAAAACTTATAAATAAATGTTTAATTTCTAGGATAAAATAGATTGTCTTTATGATCTAATAGTTAGTGAATTTTGGTACCAAATCCCCAAAACAAACTAAGACAAAATCAGATTTTCTTCTTATCTCCTCTAATTGGCCCCTTTGATCCTTTTTATTGGATCAAAGAAGTCAATCTAGAGCTCCTTCTTCTATTCTTCCCATCTCTTCTACCCGTCTTTCTAAATTCATCATCTTATTAGGGTGGTTCGATCTTCATTGAGGATCAAATGAACTCTAATTAGGGTCAAATTATTCATGCAGACCACAATTGAATTACCTTACTAGCTTTCCTTGGACGATACCTCTACTTATCATCATACATCTTAAGTTAAGGTTTTATAAATTTTATTGTATAAGCTAAAATTAACAATGACAAGGGATTATAAAATTTCAAAAATCACCCCTAATTTTTGGCTTATCACCTTGACACCAGAGAAGTGCTGATTTTGAAGGATTATTTTTCCGTTCAATATTTTCGAAGAAATTGATTTGTGTAACCAAACTGGTTGAAAAAAACTACAGAGTGTCTTTTGATTCATTTGGAATGTCTTTAATGAAGGGAAATACTCCTATTGGTACATCAATAATAGATGGATTATTTTAGCTTAACGTTGTTTCAATTGAATGTCCCACTTCTTTGGTTAGCTTCCTCAAGTGAACAAGAGTTTCACAAGATTATGATATTATCTGGCGTAGGAGGCTGGGACATATATCCCAAGGAAGAGCGGAAAGGCTAGTGAAGGAGGGACTTTTAAGTTCCCTAGATTTGACTAACTTCCATAATTGTGTTGATTGTATAAAGGGAACACAACCAGTGCTTACAAGATCTGATTCAGACTAATGTGTGCGGACCTTTTGACCCTTGCTTCACCAGCCAGAAGTACTTTGTTACCTTCATAGATGATTACTCTACCTACATGTATCTTTACCTTATCAGTGAGAAATCTGATGTCTTTGTAATGTTTACGGCTTTTAAATCGTAGGTATAAAAACAACAGAGTAAATTCATCAAATCAGTTTGATCTGATAAAGGAGGCGAGTACTATGTTCGAAAGACTAAGAAGGGAAAAATGTCAGGACCTTTTGCTCTATTTCTAAAGGAACATGGCATAATTCCACAATGCACCACGCCATGCAAAGCCCAACGTGAATGTAATGAAGAAATATAATTCTTAAGCAAATGTGATAAGCCAAAAATAGGGGTAAATTTTATGCAATTTTAAACCCTTGTCATTGTCAATTTTAGCTTATATAACAAAATTTATAAAGCCTCACTTAAGATGCACAATGATGAGTAGAGGTATCGTCCAAGGGAGGCCCGTAAGGAGTCCAATTCGATGATTTTTCGATAATTTGGATTAATTTGATCTTCAATGAAGATCAAATCAACCTAATTAGACGAAGAATTTAGAGAGGGAGGTAGAAGAGATGGGAAGAGTAGATAAAATAAGGGAACTCTAAGTTGAATTAACTAATCCAAATGAAAGGATCAAGGAATTCAATTAGAGGGATTAAGAAGAAAATTTTGATTTGGTTGGTTGGTTTTTTGTAGATTTGATAACTACACTTTTAGATAATAAATAAAAAAATAAATTTTAATACCCTAGAAATGTAAGTTTTTTAGAGTTTTCTTTTGAAATGCACTTGAATGCCCAGTTAAATCTCTCAATTTCTCCTCTCAATCCTAATCAGGGCTTGTACATGCTGCTCAAGCCAAGCGATTTAGAGGTTCAGACCAGAATCAAGAAGAACAACCAAGAAATTGAACTAATTTCATTTAAAATGCACCACAAATTCAAATACAATGAAGGGAAAGGTACCAAACAGGTTTATCCAGGCTGGGGCTCCTCTCTGTCTTGCAACTGTGATAGAGAACCATCAAGAATGACCCCCTCCTCTCGAAATTCAGTTTCTATACTTAGGTAAAATGATAAAATCACCATTTTACCTAATTAGTAAATAATCCAACCATACAGATAGAAAGAGGGGGTAAAGACGAGCAATTCTATGAAAAAATCATCTCAATCGGACTTCTAGATCAAAAGTTATGAATAGATGAATTTAAACCAATATTAGCCATTGGATTTAAATCCATTTATTTTTAAATTTCTTTTTAAACTACGGGGTAGGCGAGGAAGGGCGGGACGACAGGATGTACGGGCTAAGGGTAGGATGGGTGTGTGAGGGATAAAACAATCCACATAAATTCACGGCCAGATTCGGATTTAAAACCGATAAAAAATCTGGTGGTGCAGCTCTGACCCTCTCGAGGGCGGGAGTACTGTCTTCCCCCACCACGACGATGCCTAAGCACCGAAATCAATACCCAAATTCGCGTTGCGAGGAAACTCTCAAGAATGAGGGAGGATGAGTAGAAGATCCGAAACAAATCTAAATCTGACGGCGGTGGAAACTTCTCGAGAAGACACTGAACGGAGAACACGTCGACACAAAAGAGTTCAGGAGTACCTCGGCACCGTAGTGCGTGAAGAGGTCACGGGCAATTCTGATCATGACGAAGCTGGGCGAATCCGGGCGTTGAGCAGCCCACTAGATGAGGACGAGGCTGGACGTTCCGGGTGTTGAACGGCCCTGGTTGAGTGCAATTGTCGTGGGCGCAGAGTCAAGCATGGGTGAACACCCGCGCGCGCGAAATGCGGCTCGAAGTGCGGACGACGCCCGGACAGGGGCCTCTTGAGCGTGGTCTCGGGCGGCCCGGTTTGGGCAGTCTTGGGCAGCCCTAGCGAGAGTTGCCTAGGGCGGCCTGGTCGGGGCTGCCTGGGCGGTCTTGGCGGGGCTGCCTGGGCGGCCTTGGCGGGGCTGCCTAGGCGGCCTGGTCGGGGGTGCCTGAGCGGCCCTGGCAGGGCTGCTTGGGCGGCCAAGGCTGGTTGACCAGAGAGAGAGAGAGAGAGAGAGAGAGAGAGAGAGAGAGAGAGAGAGCGAGAGAGAGAGAGAGAGAGAGAGAGAGAGAGAGAGAGAGAGAGAGAGAGCGAGATTAGAGATGTGAGGCCGACATCGCGAGGTGGTGGTGGCGGCGGCAGTTGCGGCAGCGGCGGCGATGACAGCGACGACGGCTAGGGTTAAGAAGGATAGGGGAGTCTGGGCAGTCCTCCAAGAAGAGTTAACAAAACTCAATTCTTGAATTAATGACTGCCTAAGAATTTCTTGAAAACAATGGCCTTTATATAGGCCTTGGAGGAAAGAGAAATTGACGAGAAAGTAAAGACGAGAAAATAAAGACGTGCGCCGTGTCACGCCAAAGGGCAATTGTGGATCTGCCTTTGGCGTCGTGTCATGACGCGCGTAGAGGCATGCGCGGGTGGAGACGTGCAAGTTGGCGGTTGTAGCGTGTTGGCTTTAGGGTTGACTTCGGTTGACCGTGGTGGGTTGACTTCGGTTGACTCCGGTTGACTTCGGTTGACTCCGGATGAGATGTTGGCGTCCTCGCCATCACGCGCTGATGTGTCGCCCTCTTACTAGTCGGAGACTTTTCAACTTCTCCAGGTGGGCTCCTTCTCGTTGCGCCACGTACCCCCATGGCGAAAATTAAAACAGAAAAAAATTCAACTGTCGCGAATTGTGTACGTTTTGATACGCACGTCCGTGTGCCTTTCATCTTCGCTTTAACGAATTGGAGTGCGCCACCTCACCGCCCGTGCATGCACGTTGTATGCGCCATGCGGGCGGTGAACTTACCTCTCGGTGGTGATCCTCATCAAACGCCGTCGGATTCTCATCCGATGGCCACGATGAGGCCACGTCGACACCCGAAAAATGCCTCTGAACTTTTTGCGGAAAAACACTTTTTAAAACACGCAGTTACAGATGGACGCCGCACAAAAATATTTGTGTGTATGCCCTTTGCGCCTCCCTCTCTCCTCTGGTTTTTTCCTAAAACATTAAAACAAATATTAAATCATTTGCAATAAAACCCTAGAAAAATTTAAATAACATCTTTACGCCTGCAACCACGATCGACAGCTGTTTTGAGGGTATCATTGCAACAAAAATTTACGAAAAGCCCTTCAAAATTTGAAAATTATCTTAGTACTCATTTTTTCGTTATAAATATATCTTTTTTTCTTAATAAAAATGTATTTCTTCCTCTAATAAATCTCAAAAAATTTGATAACATCCTAAAAAATTCTAAAAAATTCACTGATTCATCCCTGTACTAATACATCATGAAATTAAATATTAAACTTGTCATCTTCATTAAAAAATAATTATTTCAAGCTCAAATAAATCCCTTAAAATGCAAAGAAATCACAAAAAATTAGGAAAAAATCAGAAATCATTTGAAAACAGTATTTTTGTGTATATACATGATAACAACCCATTTTAAGCTCTTTAAATATATAAAATTGTGCTAATAGCATGAAATAAAGACCAAATTTTGGGTGTTATCAAAATGTTAGAGCTATGATGAGTCAGTCAACACTACATGTCTCAATGCGGAGTGAAGTGCTGAGAACAGCCATATATATACTAAATAAGGTTCCTACCAAGTCTGTAAGGCATACTCCTTATGAGTCATAGACTAGTAAAAAACCTTCTTAGGTTACATGCATATATGAGGTTGCATAGCTGAGGTCAAGCTTAACAATCCAAATGAGAGGTCTCTGGATTTAATGGCATTGTTTACTTACTTTACTGGCTATCTAGAGAGGTCAGCAGGCTAAAAGTTCTATTGTCCAATACATACCACTACAATTGTTAAGTCTGATCGGGCTATCTTCTTCGAGGAAAGTTGTGTTACTACAAATATACTGAGGGACTTTGTCTTTAAGGAGTTAGTAGAAGATACCATGGATTCTGCCATAGAGGACTTTGGTATCTGCCATCCTCAAGTGACTCACACATACTTTCCAAAAATTATTCCAGCGATGGATGATACTCTACTAGTGATTATGCTAGTCCAAGAATAATCTCAAACACAACCAGCATATGAAAATCTGGATTAAGGTCAATAATTTATCCTAGAAGGTTTAATAGACGAAGAAGGCCAACAATTCCATCATATTATGTGGTATACTTAAAAGGTGAAGATATGGTTCAAGAGCAAGATGACCCAAGTACGTTTTCACAAGCCATAAAACTCTAGAAACTCTAGTCTTTGGTTTCAAGCAATGGAGGAGGAGCTTGAATTGATGCATCACTATCAAGTCTAGAAAATCGTGGACTTACCATTGATGAAGAAAATAATTGGTTGTAAGTGGGTCTACAAGACTGAGCTTAATCCTAATGTAGTTGTTGAGCCATAGAGGCCAGACTTGTTGCGAAAGCGTTTATGATGGAAATATATGTGGCCGGCAAGCCAATCACACATTCCACATCTCGTTCCATATTCATTAATGGAACATATTCATTATAGTGCACGTGTGATGCGTATAATGAAGTCCATGAATACATGATCAAACTTAGTGAATTACGATGAGATCGTAATACGGAGATCACTAGTCTTTAAGCATGTGTTCTAAACATTCCTATCCAAAGGATACGTGAGAAGGACATCAAAGTATCCGGATAGAATAGCACTATCTAGCCTCACTCATATGATGAGTATGGCCGGTCTCGTAGCCATTAGTGTGCCGACACTAAGGATAGATAGTGGGTGCTCTTTAGTGGAAAGAGTTCACTGAATTGATCCGTACGAATCCCTGAATGGTATTATACCGAACTGTCAATCAGGTTGATTCACGTCACGATTGTATAAGTGGTCCTTAGACTTGAGACACCAAAGATGTTTTGTGGACGGATGGTTGTACTTTGGCTATGGCCAACGAGTCTCTAATCGTGGGATTCTAAACGGTCTTAGTTCGGGTGCATCAAGAAGTACACGAAGGCGATTGAGTGGTCAAGATGGGATCGTCCACCCTCGGTATAAGAGGCAAAAACTCAAGGAAGACGATGCAATGAAGTCCTTGGCCAAGGCAGTGAAATATCGGAGAAGAGTTCTCTGATGATTTCCGAATGCATCAGTACTAACTCGGATGACCGATTAGGGTTTGATAGTTGACCATACCCTAAGTCATCCAAGGAGCGTCAAGTGGATGAGGGATTATACATACACGGTAACCCATGATGAACAGGTTCCATGAGTGAGTCGATACACACTCCTTTGTATCTTTTAGGACACGAGGTGTAGCTTGGCACCCCACATGTCGGAGTCTCGACCTATCGATTGGGTTAAATCGATCCAACATTAATTAATCTATATGATGATATAGTTAATTAATTTGGAAGGCCAATAAAGGTTATTGGGCCACTAGAGTCGTTAACTAGACTGATACATGGGCCTAGAGGGTCACACGCAAATGGTCTTTTGGACGTTGGAAGATATACTTAAGTTTTGGGGGTTTTTATGAAAAATACCCACTTAGTATAAATAGGGGAAGGCCCTGAACGAAATTCACCTAGGCCAGAATTGTTCAGGGGCCTTCCCCTTCTTCTCCACTCTCCCCACACTCCCTCTCCACCCCTGATGTGATCGGGACGACGTAACGACGCCGACGGAGATCGAACGGGGCTCGTCTACGAGAAGGAGGAGATCTGACGTGCCGAGGATCGCGTGGATACGTCTAGAGGCTGCACACTTGAGCAGCTCGACTCGTCTCGCTCCAGGATCGAAGAAATCATGAATGAGATTCGTGCAAAGGTAACTCGTTTCAATGTTTGGGTTGATGCCATTCGATTCGCAAAAGAGTCTTCTGCTGAGCATCGTTTTGTTCTGTTCATCCAAATCTAGGCCTCTAGAACCCATCAGTTTACACAGAAGGAAGGTATTGAATATTATGAGACCTTTTCTCATGTATCATCTCAGGACTCAATGAAAACAGTAATGACTTTAGTAGCTCAATTCAATTTTGAGCTACATCAAATGGATGTGAAAATGACTTCCCTAAACGGTGAATTGAAGGAGAAAGTGTACATACAAAACCTCAAGGTTTTGAGGTCAATAGAAAAAAAAATATGGTTTGCAAGCTGAATAGATCTATATGGGCTAAAGCATAGTTCCAGACAATGGTAATTTAAATTTTATGAAGCTGTAACCACTTTTGGTTTGAAGGGAAAACATTGTTGATCAATTTATATACCTTAAGGAATGAGGGAGTTGATGGATTAAGCTGGTGCTTTATGTCGATGATATATTGCTTGCTAGTTAAAGTTTTGCTTTGTTGATGGAGACCAAAGATTTCCTATCCAACCATCTTGAAAGGAAGCCCACTTTGTTATTGGAATTCAAATATACCATGATAGATCCTTATGCACTCTAGGACTATCACAAAGGTCCTATATATCAAATATGTTGTGGAGGTTTTAATGGCAAATTGTACTCTACAAAAAACCCTTATTGTTAAGGGTGACAAACTAAGAAAACTAGAAGGTCCTCATTCTGATGAGGAATAACTAGCTATGAAGGAATAACCATATTATGTGATTGTTAGGTCTCTCAACTTGCCCAAATGTGTACACGACCTGACCTTACTTTTGTCACTCGATATCTTGGTAGATACCGAAGTAATCCTGGACTCATGCATTGGCAAGTTGCCAAGAAGGTTCTACGCTATTTGCAAGGGAGAAAATTTGATGCTTACCGACAAATGATCAGATTATTCAAAGTCATAGGATTCTCAAACTTAGATTTTACTGGATGCTTTGATACTAGAAGATCTACATATGGTTATATTTTTGTACCTGCTCAGGGAGATGTCTCAAGGTGTAGTACCAAGAAGTAGACGACAGAGAAATCTACAATTAAACTTGAGTATGTGGCTTGTTTCCACATATTTTCACAAGCCATATGATCGTGGAATTTCATGTCACATCTTGGATATGTTTGCTCAATAAAGAAGCCCATACATATATACTATGACAATGAAACTTCTGTAAGGTTCTCGAATAACAATTAGAGCACAAGTGCTTGTAGACACATGGAGGTAAAGTTCTTGGTTGCAATGGAGAGGCTCAAAGATGGGCCTGTTTCTATTGAGCACATTGGGATTGGTTTAATGCTAGCAGACCCAACGACTATGGCAATGTCTCCTGGCACATATTGTGAACATGTCTTAAGTATGGGTCTGACTAGTTTTCCTTGACTTGTGTGGTTAGAGTTCTCACTCAAGATACTTATGTATTCACATAATATCACTTTGTAGCTCTGATCGATTATGTATGAATTACGATTTGATGTCATGACAATATGAGTTTAACAAATTGGTGGAACAGAACTCGATTCATTGTCATGAAAGTATGAGTTAATCCAATTTGCTGCATATTGGTATTTAATGTCTAACACAAATATTTAGGTACATAGTTTGGACTTATGCCTTGAAGGTAAATTATTGTTATAATGGATATTTCCAAGAGATATTATGTTCCTATGATATGTGTACTAATGACCCCTGAATTGTGATTTTAATATCCACTAAAGAGGCACGTGCATCAGGTCAAGTGGGAGATAGTAAGATTTTGACTTTGTTGACAAACCTCATGTAAGGGCATTATCATCTTTTCCATGGGAGACAATTATACATTAGGTCTCAGTATGTCGATAGGCATTCTGGTTCATCCTTAAGAAGTGGACATATTAGGGCTACTAGCATCCTGTTTTCAAGATGCTTACCTGGTTATCTAGGTTCCTGAACTATAGAGGGAACCACAGGCTTGCTGGAGTCAACCCTTAGCCACCAGAGAAGATCCAAGGAGCCAAGGTGACATATTCTGCTGTCCAGGCACCTATATGTATGCTCCCTTGTTCCATTATAGTTTACCTTCACCCCCATGTTGCATGCAATGGTTTTGGATGTCCACATGCAAAGTGTGGGCTGTAGCATTTGGACTGTTATGAGGGGCTTTAAAAAAAACCCTTAATTTTTTTTCCAGATGATGAATATTGAGGAAAGGTTGGTTTGGAAATCTCTGGATGTAAGTTAAAGATGGCATTCACAACCCACAAGCCAACTTACACTCCCTCGAAATAGGTCATTACTTGGTTTTAGATGCCTCCAATATATTTTTTGTGTGCATTTGGAAGATAATTTTTGCCTCTTGTTGATAAAATGACTTTCAATGGATAAAAATGAAATCAGCTTGTGAAAATACGATCAAATGTGGTAGTTAAAGGTAAAAAGAGAAGAG
This sequence comes from Wolffia australiana, assembly GCF_029677425.1. Classification (NCBI taxonomy): domain Eukaryota; kingdom Viridiplantae; phylum Streptophyta; class Magnoliopsida; order Alismatales; family Araceae; genus Wolffia; species Wolffia australiana. The sequence continues at coordinate 18,490,930 of NC_135836.1, read as the reverse complement.
AAGGGTAATGTATGAAAGGGAAGATGAAAGATAACAACTGAGAAGGCTATGGAAAAACTATGATATCTCACTCCCAATATTTTAGACAAGACAGATTTAAAACAGACCAAGTGAGAGAAATGATCAAGATAGTTCTCAAAGGAATGGGTGGAAACACTTGTGCAACTGCATGGGGTTAAAGTACATGATGGATAATTCATCTTGAAAATATGAACTCTAAATGCAAAAGGCCATGGATATGTTTTATTTCTTATTTTTTCATCTATTTTTTGTCATCTTTTGAAAGGGAAATACATAATATGCACAAGACATGAAGATGAACACCTCAGGAAGTCCATAATGTTAGTAGGGAATGTGAGCAAAATATATGTTACCATCCTTAATAGTTTTTTACAAAGTTCCTTCGTCATGTCTAATAAATTTGACAAAATAGATAAAAGTGAGTCAAAAAATGTTCCTTGGTAAATGAGATTAATAGTTATTTGGAATCAGCATGAATTCAATCATCTCTTTCGAGAGAGAAAGAAATGAGCAAGAAAACATCAGAGATTGAAGAATACAGATGAGAAGATATAGAGTGGAAATATAAAGGGAATAGCTAATAACATATATCACAAGGATGTCACAAAAGGGGAGATAGATTTAATTTGGAGAGGAATATCGTCAGTAATACAGGATCACATTTATAGATGGTTACAATATAAAATAATGGATTAGGATTATGGTGTAATTTAGGCTAGGCCAAGGGGTAATGATGATATATATATGTTTGGAAGAATGGCTTTAGGTGGATGGAGAAAAATAAATGATTTTATACTCCCGACTTGACTAAGTACCTACCCATCCCAGCTCAAAGCACACTTTAATGATGTAAATAGACACTAATTGACTCATTTATATCAATCAAGGTTGGATTCATTAATAATAAAATGATATGGATATTTTATCATACTAATTGACTCATTTTTATCACTCCCACCTGTATAATTCCGTCCTTCCCTTTTCTTTACCCCCCTCATTTCAGTCCACTAAATTGTGTTAATCTTTGGAGAGCCTCATTCCTGCTTTCTGAAATGAGCATTCATATCATTATTAAAGGCTCTCGATGCTCGCAAATAGTGTAAATTATTTGGATCAAGAATAAAATGAGTATTTAATTTAAAAAAAAACTTCCCCAAACTAAGCATCAAATAGAAAAAATAAAAAATGTCACATAAGTTATTATCCAAATTAAAATAAGCATGGTTCCTAATGTATTTAATAACTATATTAAGTTATCTTATGCATGTGAAATGAGGCTTAATCTTATAATTGATTTTTCTATGTTCTATGGCTTACAAGACAGGTCTCCATGAGCCTCAAAAGTTAGAAAAAAACGAAGTGAAGGAAGTAAAAAAAATAGGAGCTGAAAAATAAAATTGTACAAGTGATACTACTACATTTATTCAGGAATAAAGTAAAACATAATACTGGATAAATACATAAACAATAAATGTTATTTCATGGCATTAAATATATATAAGAGTAATGTTCAATTTTTGTTCAAAAGAACAAATAGTTTAAAGCTGTTTTTAAAACTATTTTTCTACAAGATTTTTATTGCCAGAAACGTGCAATTGGTGCAAAAAGATTTCACGCTTAGAAATTAACTCTGTTAAAAATAAAATGATGGGGGACCATCGCGTTGACACCGACACGGGAGATGTTCGACCGCTCCGAGCCGCCCGTGTCGACATCTGTGACCCGGAGTTCAAGTACCCCAAGTAAGCGTTGTTATTTTTTTCTAAAGTATTGCTTTTGGACCGCGTCGTGCTTTGGACCGGTCTCGCATTTGATGTTTGTTCATTCTCGTGTAAAGAGGAGGGCCACGTCACTTGACGGAACCCTCCCCTTAGTCTAGTCTCTTGGCATCCTCCCTTCCCCCACCTATATAAAGGGGAGGCCTGCCCAAAGACTGCTCAGTCTGTCATTTTGAGAAAAACAATTGGTCTTCTTTAGTAAATTTTCGTCATGTTTTCTTAGTCAAATTCAGAAGGGAGTCGTCCTCTACCTCTCGCCACCCCAAAGAGTCAGTTGGTCTTCCACAGGCGCCCGCTGGTCTTCCCCCTTGAGCAAGCTCCATCAACGATCAAGATCGTCTCGAGCCAGCCCATCTACGCCGGTGGATAACGCTGGGTTCTTTTCTTCTTCTTGAACCGCCGGCACTCTCGGCCGTGAGCGTTCACGATCGCCCGAACAGTTCCCGGCAGCCTACACGTCTTCAGCTGAGTTGCCCCGAGAGCCCTCTCCCTGCTCGGTGAAATTCGCGAGGTTCTTCGCCTTGCTGGTTGGGGCACTCCGGTGTCTGACCCTTAAGCTCCGTGTCGGTGTCTCTGGACGTTCCCTGCCGGTATTTCCCGACCGACCGCCCTGCTGGGAGTCATAGCCATCCGCCCGAGCGCCGTCGACTTCCGCCGTCGGCTACCGGCCTGCAGCCATCCAAGTGATCATTTATAAATTCCCGCGCCCTCCCCGTCGCACGCGGGTTGCTTGTTGTCGCCAGCCGCCGACCAAGCTCCTTTTCCCGATCAGTCGCCCTCGCCACCTCCGCGGCCGCAAATTCAGACGCGACTGATTTCTCCATCGTTCCTCACCTCGTTCCGGTGCCACTCTCGCCCTCCTCATCTCTCGTGCGCGCGGCCCCGAATCCAATCGCACGACATGCTACAGCGGCCACCCCCCTCGGCTGTGAGTTTTCTCCAGCGACTAGGATCGCGCCTTCCGGACCTCACACTTCTCGGTGGTCGGATCTATCCGACCTGTGCCTTTCCCTCTCACCAGTCAACGGATGTTAACCTGTCCTGGGATAGCTGCTTCCAGACTACTCGATGACGGCTTCTGCGATTGAGCATTAGGAGCGTTGCTGCTTGGCGTGACGTGGCTGGATCTCTCAGTTTTGGGAATTCTATCGATCGCCTGCCAGGATCCCTGCTACCAGGCGTTTACTGCCCCAAGTTCTTCTCGATTTCCCTTTCTTCTTAACAGTATTATTACTACCTACAGTGTTGTATTTCTATCGATTGCCCTGCCGCCTGATCTTATTACGAATCTAGTTAGGATAACCACTGTTGTCGAGTGTTAGGCATTTTCTTGAGGATTGACAATCTAATTACCGTCGTTGAGGGAGAACTCCTGTGGGCTGTCAAAGGCCTTCACGACAATCTCGATCGGGAGAACTCGCGGGTCACTTGGAGTCGACCCGGATCTCGTCGTCCCTCTTTGAATTTACTGAACCGTCGCCCCTTCGTCAGCCCGCCCTCGTCACTCTAAGAGGGAATTTGAACGTGCATTTCATCCTCATGATCAACACGCATCGAACATCGTTGTGACGTAGCACGAGCAGTCGGTCCCGGCGTTACCGTGTTACATCAGAAAACTAACTGAGAATAATAATTTCCAAAAGGCAGAGGGTGATCTTGCATATAAACATATTTTGTTGTTTCTCTTGAACCTGATAAACATATTCTCATGAAATTTCATTTATTTTTATGCATTCATAACAATAAATTTTCCTTCACATATTTTAAATAATCTTTGTTATTATTATACCAAGAAAATTATGTACATATTCCTGAGATTCGAATGCAAAGTTACCTTCCTCATCTGGTTCATGACCTCCATTCAAAAATAAAATGTACATGTATATAATAACATCATCATCCCTTTCTTCCATGTATTCCTGTCACAGAATATTTCATCTGCATTATCACCAATATTTTTTATTTCACGTTCATTTCAAATATGATGATGATAATAATGATACATGTCAATTTAAAGGAATGATGTTTATTGGATTAATAGAACATTAAGTAGAGGATTGACTAGTAGGGTAGTTGACCTTTTCCTATTCATTTTCAATTATCCTGCTCACTTGCCCTTCTTTGAGGTCATTCATGTCTTTGTTTACTTGTTGGTGATGCTGAGCACATGGATGTTGTTGGCATCCAGGTTAAGAATCTTCATGATATACCTTCTGTGAGGACATTCTTATTCTGGAGAATCATCAGTAAAACATATAAAAAAAATTTGTACTACTTTGATTGCAATTTTGGCCAGAAATCATGACATTTGCTTCATCCTCCATACATGCTTGATAAAAATAATCACCACTAAACCAATATAATAAGAAGCTCCAATCTCCTACTTCATGCTTTTCATTGTTTTTTCAATTATTTTCAACATTATAATCATCACTAATTCGATAAGTTTTATTTCCTCAAATCCGTATTTTTTTCAAAATAGAATTCATTAGCGTAACTGAATTCTTTAAAAACATCTAAAATTAAAATGAAATAACTAGATATCACACAAACCTCGTTGTCCCTTCCCCCTAGGGCTGAATAGTATTGAAATACGGGGGGTGGTGCAATGGCTACTTTTCTAGAGAAAAGTATAAAATTAAAATAAAAAACTAGAGATCACGTAAACCTCGTTGTCACTTTCCCCTAGGGCTTAATAGTATTTTTTCTGCTAGAAGCTAATTTAAACTTCAACTAGCCCTCCCAAACTATTATATATAAATTAATCAATAAACTATGATGGACTATGCCACCAATAAAGTATTGGGAGAAGAATTTAAAGATGCGATAGTTAGAAAAGTGATAGTGAAAGCACTAAGAAGGGGGGATTAGATTGCTGTTTCAATGATATTATCTTATCTTTTAATAAAGTAATTTTTTATATAGGGCAATGTTTTACCCTGGTTTGAGTACAAACATACTTTGTTTTTTAATCTAGAAGAAATGAGTCACTAAAACTCTGAATGATATTTAACTGAAACTAACGAACGGCTCAAATTACATATACAATATGTAAAGTTTTCACTCTCATTTCAAAATACTACAAGAATATCTCTAGAATGGACATGTCTTCAACTATTTCCCTTGAGTTTTCTCTATGAATACCTTTAACTTTCCCTTCATCCAAGATGTTAATAGGTCTCTAAAGATCATACATCTCCAATACTACTTTGACTCTTCTAGATAACTTTATCCCACCTCGAAGCATCAAGCTAAAATCTAAATTCTGTATTCCCTTAAATATTTTTTCAAGTTTTATCATTAATGTTACAAAGAAATCTCCAACATGATTTCGATTTCAATAACTATTTCATAAATATTTTGAAATTTTGAGTTGACTAAAATAATTTCTAAATCGATTTGGGTGGATGTAGGTGTTCAGTAAGAAAAGTTGAATTTAATATTTATTTTTAACAGCACTAAATTTTTTATTGCTGTCTGCTGTCAAAAATATACAGATATCAAGTGCTAACTACTTTAGAAAATTTTGGAAATAAATTTTAAGTTTTATAGTAGAAATTTATAGAAAAAATATTTAATTTTTACAGGTGTAGAAAGTTTCAAAGCAAGGTATAATCTTCTCGACCATAAAAAAACACAAAAAGAAAGTTGATGTTCACCACACTACAAACTTTCAGAAAACAGGTTTAATGTTCAAAGATGTGTAAAATTTTTAGAGAGATTATTTTTCAGTGCTTCAAGGAAATTTTAGAGAGAGCATGAGCTTGAATATTTAATATTTAAATTGGAGAAACCAAAAAGATTTTAGCTTTAGATGTTATTTTAGAACTTGAAATTATGGCTTTCGATAAGGATTGAGTCAATAGTCACTGATCAGAATATGCATTATTGAATCAACAGAGCAACAGAACTGTATTTTCTTGAATATGGAAAGAAAATAAATAATAGAAACAGATTGTTAACTATTTCATTTTACAGCAAAGAAAACCCTAAAGCCTCAGGAGTGCATACCTTGATTCATTCACCTCATTCCCATTTTTCCCATTGAATCACATTTTAATGGGCCTTATCACATATTCAACCATTGGGCTCATTTTTAAAAACATCTCAAAGGGTTTACGCAACCCTAAAAGATTTCTAGTTACTTCGATCAAAATATATTATTTATCTTTAAGTTGTCTTCTAAAATTTTCCTGAAAAATCATCTCAGATGTCTTGCTCCTTCTAAAATAAAAATAAACAAAGCACTTGTACGTAACCCAAAACTAATATCATAACAAAATTAGTTGATGAGTTATCAACAGATGAATAAAAGTTGGGGAAAGAGATCAAATAGAAGTGCCCAAAAATCTCTCAGCCTTGAATTTTATTCCATGGGTTTGGAGAGCTAAGATGTTTGATATCTAGACTTTAATCACAACTTTATTTGACCAGCTCTTAAAAAGGGGCTAAATGGACTGCAAAAATGAATCCCTTGTGTATTGAGACTCTTTTTAAGGTCCAAACCATGTTTTAAGGGAAATACAGATTTAGATTTTAGCTTGATGCTTCGATACCAACTTATTCCAGCGACGTGGTCTTTCCCTTAAATACCAACTTATTACAGTCCAGCCAGTGCACAGCAAGGATCGTTCCCCATATCGAATGTCCTCTATGTATTTTATTAAATTATGAAACCAAACCCACATGACTCTATAAATTCAAGTGGATTTTCTCTCATATTCTATGAGTTTTCTTTTAAATACCGGACTTAGGTAAATTAAATGGTAAGTTCTCCATGCAAATTGGAGAAAAGGATAATCCCATGCCAGAAACTAGAGCAGAACAGTACATATAAAACTCATAAAAAATATTTCCTTAAACCTGAAAATAATGCATAAAAAACATACTTTTATTGTCTCACTTTGATATTATCAAATTTTGTCAAAACCAGAAACTTCTACCCTTAGTCTCTACCTTATTTGTGTCATGGACCTTATTACCCTTTTCATGGGCCAGACAACCCTGCAATTTTAATGCCATATTTGTTTCCTTCGCATATCTCACATGGAGTGGAAATCATCAATTTAATAGATTAAAAGTTCAGTATGTGGCAGCTCGATTCAAAGGCATATTAATAACATCTAGTTGATTTATTCATCGGTGTGATATTATGCTATATTAATACATGAAAGTTAGACAGGTAAAAACATGTCATACATTATTTATTGATGAAATAGGTAATTAAATGGAATAGCAAAATAAACTCCTGATTTCATATTTTTATATATTTATAGATGTTTTGAGACTAAACCCACTTCATATACTTGAAATCAAGTGGTTAGTCGTGAAACTTATTTAACTGCAATAACTTAGGTGCATTTATTTATCATTTATGGAGGGAAATGAGAGAAAAGAAGAAACCGACACCAGGAATTGGAACAAAGGAAACAGCTCAACGTATGAACTAGACCAAGCAATGAGCCCTTATACACAAACAATTAAACCCCAAATCACCCATATCTAGATAAAAACTCAAATGGAGAAAATGTTTTTAGATTTCAAACATTTGGGTCTGGAAATTATTTTCCAAATCTCAAACATCAGAGGGGATATAGGGGAAAAGAAATTATCTCATTGTAGCATAAAAAATCAAGGATTTAAATCCAAGGTCTAGGAGATGCAAATCACCTCTATTTAATCTTCTTTTTCTCATTTTTAATTTTCAACTTTTTATATTGTCATTTGAAGGCTAGCCAAGTGAAACATCACTTACAAGGTTCAAATATTATTTTAAAGGATACAAAATTGGGATCTCAGTGAGACAGATAAAAGGTTCGGAGAAAGTAAACCACTTTGTCTAGGACAGGGAAAAAAGAGGTTTTTGTCATATCCGAGTGTTAATATCCTGATGTTCAATTTTTTGTGTTACATTTTAGCTTTCATAGTATAACCAATATTATTGATAAGTAGAAAAAACTACAATATGTGTGATATTTCTTACCCTTAATCCTTATCTTTTTCCTCAATTTCTGTTGATTGGTTTGGTGTTTTGATCCATGCCTTTGATTGATTGCTTGAAATTGAATTTCATGCAACGTAAGATGGAAATCAATTCATAGCTGATCTATAAAATATTTGGCAGTCTCATCAATTCATGTGGAACTAAACATCCTCTTGAGTTGTTCCCTAGAAGAATATTTTTAAGGTGTTCACATCCCCAATCTCAAGATGTATCCACTCAATTGTAGTGGCGATGGATCTCCTCTTCTATTTCTTTAAAAGGCTGGGTCGATTGATAAAATAGTTTACAGGTTCCAAAGATTTTACGAGCAGGTTCAAATTTAGGCTTGAGGCACAAACGGGCGCATCAAAGTGGAGTAGTCTCAATTTACGATAGGTATGAAGTAAAATGTGGGTCATCGTCTAAACTACCTTTCCTTTGGGACCTATGCATTGCTCCCCTATACAGGCCATACCCTTTCACATCTTGTAGATCTTCTCATCTTAAAATCTTACTAGTGGATGGAGTAATTTTGAGAGGAAGAGATGAGAAGAACGAGGTAGGCCTGGCTGGCATGGGCACCTAAAATGTGTGGCCCTCTCCTTGGTGCTTATTTGGATCTTTCATAAAAGTTCTTACAGTCTTAAGTATATTCACAAATATCCATTGATCGTCTGTGTGGAACCCTCTGAGCTCATGTATCAGTTTCTTTAATAACTTCAACGGCCAATAACATTCATTAACCAGCCTTTTTTATTAAGTACGCTAATGTATATATATATATTTTTTTTAATTATGCAAAGACTGATTTATCCTACCTGATGTGTTAATTTTCCAGCCCACGGGTGCTAAACCACACCTTGTGCTTAAAAATATACATAGTGTGATTGAACTCTCTCATTAAATCTTCACAATTATCGGTTACCACATATATATAGTCATGCACTCACAAGAGCCTCCCAAATGACTTAGAAAGCAGTAAAGTGTCAAAGTTTAATCCATCAGTTAGTATTGATGGTTAATTGAGATCATTAGGGTGTTGGGTTCGGTGCCTTGGTTCAGTGATGAAAAACATGTTCCATGGATGCGGAAGTGCGTCGATTGATTCACAATCGATCTTTAAAATAAAATATTGAATTTACCTTTTGGGGAACTCGTTACACCCTTGACTTTGCCGCTTTGAGATTATTCTAAAGCCGTTCACGCATCCAACCTCTAGAAGTATCCATGCGATCACTCGACTCTCAAATCTCCTCCTCTTCCTCTTCAACTCTGCTTGGAGACTCTCTCCTTGGTTGATGTAGAGAATGAAGAAAGGGAGGGGCTCTCAAATCAGTCTTGCATGGGTGCTTCAAATGAGATCCCTTTCCCTCTATGTATTTCACTTAAGGTTTTTCTCAAAAACCCTACAAGGTAAAATATATCCACCAGTGCCCTTGTGACCTCATGCGTGTGACCCTCTAGGCCCATGTATCATTCTAGTTAATAACTTTAGTGGACCAATAACATTTATTGACCAACCTTATTAGTTAACTATGTCAACATATAAATTAATTAAACCCAATCGATAGGTTAAGTTTCCAGCCCGTGGGGTGCCAAGCAATACTACGTGTTCTAGAATATACTAAGTAGTCTCTAACTCTCTCATGGAACCTTTACTGTCATCTGTTACCGTTTATGTATAATCCATCATCCGCGCGAGACTTTCGAACAACTTTGGGTATGATTTATCGTCAAACCCTAATCTATCATTAGATTAGTACTAATGCATAATGGGGATTGTTGGAGAACGTCTTATCCAATATCCTCACTACCCTGACCAAGGATTTTTATGCATCATCTTATTTGAGTCTGTCTCCTCTTATATCGAGGGCGGATGATCTTGTGTTGACCACTCAATCGTCTCCGTAAGCTTCTTACTACATCCAATCTATAACTTGTTCGAATCCCATGATTAGAGGCTCGTAAGTCATTGTCAAAACGTAATCGTCCACTCACGAGATGTCCTTGGTGTCTCAGGTCAGTGGATCACTTATATAACCGTGACTTGAATCAACCTGATTGACGTTTAGGTATAATACCATTCAGGGATTCGTACGAGTCAATTCAGTGAACTCTTTCTCCAAAGAGCACCCACTATCTGTCCTTAATGTTGCCACACTAATAGCCACAAGATCAGCTATACTTACTATATAAGTAAGATCAGTTAATGCTATTCTATCTGGATAATTCGATGTCCGTCTCAACTTCCCATTGAATAGGAATATTTGGAATACATGCTTAAAGACTAGTGATCATTGTATTATGATCACATCATAATTCATTAAGTCATTGCACGTATTCATGGACTTCATTGTAAACATCACACGGAATAATAATGACGCAAATTGGCCTAACAGCCACATAATATCCATCATAGGAAACTTCAACTCCAATATCTTCACTACCTTAAGCATGAATTTACTACACCTTTTTTCTCTAGTCAAACTCTAATACCAAGGGATAACAATCCCATCTTAACAACACAATAACCATCATGTATTTTTAACTATATCTAAGCTAAAACTAGTTTGAATGTCGTGGAGAAAGACTTGTAAGCCGTAGTCACAACATATTAGTCCATTCACAATATGTCTTTGATGTCTCAAGTCTTACTACTACTAACATGGCCATGACAAATTAAACTCTTTAAAGTTTGGGTATAAAATCATTTAGGGATCTCTATATATCAATTCAATGACTGTAACATAAGTTCTCATTCAGCTTAGATTTTTTTGAAATCAAGCTTGTACAAAATCAACTTCTCCCCATTTAAATTATATTGTTGTTGCATTGTCAAAATAATGGGGCCTATGTGACAATGTTTTTATATAAATCGTTTGGAAAATGGATTGCTGGTGGGATTTCACTTCTTAATTATGTTATCTCTTTGCTCACTTCATCTCATTTGACCTCGCTCACTTGATAATATTCTAGGTCTTCTCATTCCAAAGCCAACGTTTCTTACAAGGTACATTCTTCCATTCCACTTGAGCCATCAGGAAGTCATTTTTCTCTTTAAATTAGGTTGTTCTCTCATTGGAAGCTATTTATTTGCGCTAATCACCTTACCTTCTCTTCCAAAAAGTCTTCATTTCACTCTTGTTGCATAGTCTAACGGCTCTCTACAGAAGACTCTTTCTTTCTCCCCTCTTTTCTCTCTCCAGAACGTATTTTACCTCTCCACACTCACCAACACTTATAATACAGGTCTTGTCTTGTGACATTCCTATATTTTTCTCATGTAATCAGTCTATCTCTCTTCAGTCTCTCAACATATGAAACTATTTTAATGCTACATAACACCTCACAAGCAATTTTTGTGTATATTCATCTCTTGGGGTCGATTGTTTCTCCTTCTATCTCTCTCTCCCTCCCCTGTCTATGTGAGTCACGAGGATAATCTTTTCATCAGTTTCTATTGGAGAGCTTTATTACATCCCTTTTTTTCTAAATTTTCTCTCTCACCAATAGTTCTTGATATCTCTTTCATGAGCGCTTTTCTTCTTTTCTTTAAAACCCTCTTTCCTAAACCCTCTCACATTTATTCCAAGCGAAACTGTAAAAGATCTCAGATAAATAGTTAGACTGATGTGGGATATATCTTGTAGTATTTATTGATATGTCATACAGAACCTCGAGCTACAACAGTATGCCACATTTGAAGCATTAATGAATCATATGAAGAAAACATTGAAGTGTATCCTAAAGCTCGAAGCTACATCATTTAAAGATAAGATCAATCAAAGCTGTACTTGCTAGCTTAAAAAAGAGGCATAACTCCACAAAAGTCAAATCAAATTGGAATAAGTCAACAAGCCAAGGAATGAAGAGAGGATCAAATTAAGATAATGAATACAATCAAGATGCCTTTTAAAGAGTTCTCACATGCAAAACTAAGCTGGTAGAGATATTGTCCAGAGACAGGTTAACACCAACTTATGCATCAGGTACAACTAATCCAATACTGAAGTAAAACAAATTTATCACTTTGAAATGTTAGGTTTCGTTCCCCTCGGTGGAGCAACTAGGGGAAGAGTTACCGACACATAAAATCAAAACATGTTGACCTATTATAATAAATCACAGAATTCAAGATGAAAGAAGGCATTGACTCAGTGAAAATGATACAAGTATCTATCAGGACATCGTCTTAAGAAATGGGAGTCATGAAATGTGAGCAAAAGCCTACAAATATGTTGATGACAATTAGCTAAAGATAATGCGTTAGTTAAACCAAATAATATAAATACTAGCCACGGTAAACAAGGAACATAGTGATAAGGATTCCAAAAGGGGAAATATACCAGAGAGATCAAGATGTCAAGATAGGTAACGAAGACAGAGGCGGCCTTCACTATGCTGGATGCTGCACGTGATCTCCTAGCCAGACAGCTCAGGAGATCCAAAGAAAAAACTAAGTTCTTCTTAGATGACCCTAATAGTCCTTACAGGGTACTCATAGCAAAATACCCCAAAAAAGATAACAGTGTTCGTAGGCCATCAGGCTGCAGCACGCCCCACAATTGTCCGGGGCCAAGCCAGTGAACCTAGGTATACTCACTCGCTTTCTTGCAAATAAGTCCTCCAAAGGATCTTATCACATATCAGGCGAGCAGAATCATATATAGAACATGACGATAACTTACAATGTTTAATCATAACAGGCAATCGACTTGCACCAAAACCAGGTTGAGGAAAACCAAGAGGAGATGAGTTTAATCCCCCTTCCTTTTTTTGAGAGTGAATGAAGCAAGTATTGCGAAGAAAGGAGCAAACGACACAAACTGTGCTCAGCAGTCACGGGTGAGATCTGGATGATATTTACCTAAGGTTATCTATAGTCTGCACCTACAGCCTCTTGAATTGATTTGAACCCATCCCTCTCCAAGCACTCTGCCAGTTCAGCCTGCCAAACGAGGAAAGATGATCGCTGAAAGAGATAATACACAGACTTTGACATTGCCAAAGAGTAAAAATTATCTCCACAAAGTCCACAAAAAAATCATTATGTTCCGAAAATGTTGTCATCTAATCTTTCAAAAAAAAAAATTGTAATCCAACTATTTCATGATTCCAGTGAAAGATAAAGGTTACCTTGATACGAGGAATGAGTGAAGGTCCTTCATACCCAAAAGCAGTATATAGTTGCACAAGTGTTGCTCCAGCTCTGATCTTCTTGTATGCATCTTCGCCACTGCATTAGAGGTATCAATAAAACTAACCGGTTGAAGTAGAGGTATTTGGTTTTATCACCATCCTCTTTCTCTCCTGTCTCTTCTCATATGGATTTCGACACTTACAGATGGAGAAAAAATGAGGCAATGTTAGGAACTGTACCTACTGACACCACCAACGCCAATAAGAGGAATCTTCCCCTGTATCAAGTTTTCAAATTTTTCTATTATGACTTGTTATTATGGAATAATTCAAGGATTGAGAGCGTTCAGTCACATACTCTGGTTAAGATATACATTTCCTTGAGAATCTGAGTGGACAAATCAAATAGAGGCCTCCCACTTAGACCACCAGCTTCCCCAGACAAAGGATCTCCAGCAACAGCATCAGGTCTAGAGATTGTCGTATTTGATATAATCTGGTATATTTTAAAACAAGCAACAGAAAAGTAAATATTACTATGCACTGCAAACAAGAAAATGGAATACTCACCAGTCCATCCAAATGAAGAGCAAGAGCAACCTGGAAAGAAAGACAAATGCATCACGTAGAATTGAAAAACGATCTTATGAATGATATAATCGCTATCGAAGATGTCATGGCTGCATACTGCCGCAATATCTTCAAGATCTTGTTTTGATAGATCCGGGGCAATTTTGACGAGTAAGGGAGGTGGACCATCTTCAGCCCATTGCATTTCATCACGTGCAGCTTGCACCTAGAAAAATGATGAGCATAATCAGAGCAAGGGGTCAATTCGTCATACAATCCAAGGCTTTTGGACATTACTCAAAATAATTTGAATTCAGAATCATCAAATTTACTTGTACTAAAATTTTTTCAACCTTCTTGATTAGATCTTTTAATTGGTTCCTACCCTGAAGCTTTCGCAGACCAGGGGTATTTGGCGATGAAACATTTATGACCTGCGTGAAGAAATTACAATGCAGAAAAACTTATAAGTACTCGTTATCAGATAATTTTTTATGGGTAAAGAAGCCAAAAAAAGGGCAATGATAACGACTGAATCAATGACAGTAAAAAACTAAACCTCATTATCCTAATTATATCCAGCAATAATTATCATACCAATCAATGGAATTAAAAAACAAATTCAATCAAGGAAAAATTGTGCCCCGATTCAGGAAAAGACTAGATCAGATTTACACTGCGTTTTTTTTATTGAGACAGATTAACACTACGTTAACTGATAATTTAGACGAAACCAAATATGCAAGTTTATCACAGAACAAAAAAAGGAAAATATTTATAATTTTTACTTCCGATCAACCACGATGTACACCAGATTTTTCAACGGCTGTTATTTAAATGGTTTACCCACGATAATAATCATCCAGCAGAGAGAAAATAAACAAGTTAATCGTGCCCAACAATCTCGATTCAACTACGAAATAGAGAGAAAACTACCAAATAATCAGCAAACTGGGACAAAGTGTGGACTCCCTGAACATAGTCAGCTGTTGCATCTTCACTATTCTTATTCTTGCCAATGTTCACCCCAAGAATACCAGGACCTGCTTTGCCTCCTTGTTTTGCTTCATAACTACCCGAAGACTCAGAACTCTCCTCCAACTTCCTCTTACCGTGTTGAACGCCCAATCTTCTTGCCACTGCAACAATCCCTTCGCTATTAAACCCATACCGGTTGATCACAGCTCTGTTTACGGAAAAGAAAACCTTGGATTCAGCAAAATATTTGATCAACTCAATTCCAATGAGTTAAGTTTTACTCAATTTCATCTCACACAGATACCTTTCCTTTGGTAGCCTGAAAACCCTAGGCTTTGGATTACCCTCCTGAGGCATAGGGGTCACTGACCCTACTTCTACAAAGCCAAACCCTAACCCTAGCAACCCTTCCACTGCCTCTGCGTTCTTGTCAAAGCCCGCTGCAAGGCCAATTGGATTTGAGAATTTCTGTCCCCAGACTTCCACTCCAAGAACAGAAGGATCAGGCCGCTTCTCTCTCGGAACCCATCCACGAGAAGCCGCAAAAATGGCGATACGATGGGCAGTCTCAGGGTCCAGCAGAGCAAACAAAGGGTTCAAATACCGCGAAGCGGTGAAGAGCCATCCGCTGGGCCAAGATCAGGATCTTCGTTAGGCAAGAAGATCAGCCAAAACAAACGAAAATTCACAGTATAATGTACCAAACAGTCGCCTCATCTGCAGTGCTGACGTACGCGCCTCCTCCGATGAGCAGGCCGATCATGGTACCGGTTAGTATCCTACCCTAAATAAACGAACAGATTAAGGGAAACTGGTCGCAAGTGAAACCAAATCCAAGAAACGATTACCTTCTTCGAAGAATGCGAATGCAATTTCGAAGAATCGGTCTCGACACCCGTGCTGCTGCTCCGTGTATGGCAGCGATGAATACTCGCCGACCTCGATTGAGCATTTCTAAGGAAATTCCTCAAGAGCTTGCTCGTCATTACTCCCTTTTCTCAAAGAACAATTGCAGATCGCGACCCCGCGAACAAAAAACCCGTCTTTCGAATTGACACCGAAGAATCAGACTAAAAACAATGGCGATCGATGTGATGGCGACACTCGATTCTTAGTCTAATAAGGAGATTATTCCAACAGAAGATGCTCACTTCCTGCTTCGCTGGCGAGGGGGAGCTAGGATCATCTTTAACGGAAGGTTGTTTGAAACTTTCCAAAATTCAAGGGATTTTAAACTTTATATACTGTGGGGGATTCCACAAGCTTAAATGAACAAAAAGAATTATGGTGACACATGGTAGAATGGTAGTTAAGGATTATTTCAATGGGTATGGTATGGATCAAGAGAGTGAAGATGGATCATTTCTATGTAAAAATGTTTTCATTATGTTGTTTAACATGAACCAGTCGAGTATGAATGTTGACTTTGTAGAGTGTGTCATCTTCATTTTTTTTAATATGGAGGGTGTCCTAGTTAATGTACTTAAGAAGATGATAGCTATCAATCAATTGTAAACTTAAAGGAAATATAAGAGAAGAGTAGAGAGAAATTCAGGTTAGTCATTAATCCCGTTACAAGAAGAATTCTCCTCTCAATAGAAATATATTTTTAGTTAATAAAGCTACAATTACAACAATAAATAATCATGCACATGCTTGCTAGGAGGGAATTATGGATTATATATTTTTTGTTTGGAAGAGAAGTTTAACCTAAGGGAGGATGAATTCGGTACATAGTTTTTATTTTAATTAATATAGCTAAATATATAGATACATGTGACCAGGTTTGGACAAAGGGAACGAAGAAATCATTTATACATATTCTAATCATTCCTTAATCCTGTCGCAAGTACTTCCTTGTCCCCAGACACACTCTCAACCAAGTCTTGTCAAGAATCTATGCAACCAAGGCTTTATCACTATGGATGAGGCAAAAAATTATAATATCATATTCACCTTCCCATACAAGTGTAGCTTCACCACTTAACTTCCATATCTGGTGAAGACGTTCTCCTCCTCAACCACTAACACAAGTCATGGATGTGTCATTTCCATGCAACTTATTCACTTTTATCTCTCTTTGATATTTTCATTCTAAAGTCAACTGATGGCAAATTTTTTAACAATAATCAATTAATATGACCTTCCAATTTCAAATTAGATTACTTTACATTTCCCAAATACATATCAGTTTAATCTAACCAAATTTTCAATATCCTCATCTGAGCCAAAATTTATTAGTATTCAACAAATCAAGCTTATTATTTTCCCAAAATTTGGATTTTTTCAACTCTTGCAATAAAAACAAAAATCCTTCTGATTCTATATATTCTATTTCAGACTAGAGCCAATACACATTTCAAAACAGAATTATCATAATCTAGAATGTCTTTCAATCATACTAAAAAAGCATTCAATATATATATTACTATTTAAGTATCTCTCTCCATCTAAGTTGAATTTTATCTCAAATAAATCTTAACCCTTTGATCACCCAAATTAATTGCTGTGGTAAATATATTCAATGCACCATTTAATCTAAGATTAATTTGTAAATTCATCTCAATAAATGTCAATTCGAATTTATTCAATGTCAAAGACTCTCCAAACAATTTAAATATAACTATTATTTTGAAATTTTGAATTTCTTTCTAAACCAATTATTTTGTACAACTTATTTGATCCGCTAAGGTGGAGGTCTTAATTCTCTGTCACAAAATAAAGGAAACGGGAACCATAATAGATAACAAAAATTAATCCTGATGTCTGATAAGTCCATTTTTAGGGGTTATCTGTAACCTTTGAATTGAAATAAGGTGATAAACTAAAGTTGTATTGCTTCAGCTTAGTTACTCTATATATGATATAAGTAAAGAAAGGGCTAGAGCCACGTTGAGTGGCAAGGTTTAATGCTGATACGATTTCTAAAAAAAGATTAAAATAATGATTAGAAGATGAAAATGTAGAGAAGAGACGATGTATAACTGAGATAATATCGTTCTGAAGTACAAATGTGATCAAGGAGTATCCAAGAGGAAAAGGAAAGAGATGAGGGGGACACAACAAATAGAAGGAAGGCAATATATTTTTGGCAGTTACTAGGTAGTGAACATGAAGTTTGGATGATTCTAATACAAAATACACTCACTAGGGTTAATAGCTTGTTCCCATATCACACGCTTTACTATAGTACGCAAGAACAGGTTGAAAGGATCCAGAAATGCTGTTACTTTAAGTGGCTGAGGTATGATCTAAGATTGTGGAGGGCTGAATTGGGTTCTTCAAATTTTTTTCGCTCGAATCTATTTAGATATATCAAATATAAGCTACCAGTCTAGGGAATCAAATATAGGATATGATAGGATGAGTTATTATTTTATTTAGCTTAGGCTAGTCCTTAATGATGTTTGAATTACCCAACTCAAGGTGATGATGACCCTAACCAAGTTTGTGTGAATACCCTCCAAAAAAAACGCGCGGAAATAAGGCGTAAGACAGACACTGAGAAAATAAAATATTGGTGAAGCTCAATCATCCTGAACTAGGGGACAACACATCTGGGACACGACGGCTCAAAAGTGATGGGATTGATGACAAATGGTGACAAACAAGTGGGTGACAGGAAGTTTTTCATGTCTCCTGTCCCTTCATGTCCCTGGATTTTACAAAAATATGTCACATCTTCATCACCAGACACCAGATCCATCATTCCATCCTCGCCCATCACCAGATCCATCATCCCGTCCCCGTCCCGTCACCAGATTGATAAGCTCAAAAATGCGTGTATATATGTCATTATTTAGGGATTTTTTGAGCGTAATCACTAAAATTTTTATGTCCCTTAATGCTTGAGAAAGGGGTCAAACCCTAGGGAGGCGATAGGAAAATTCAGTTTTCCTCAAATTAGGGATTAGCACTCAAGTTTTAATTACTATGATTTTTTTTACTTTTAATAGATTTTATGATTAGTTAGCAATCCTTGACAAGAATTACTAACTAATCCCCTACTAGGTTGTTTAAGTATCCAATGGATCTTAGATTCTTAGGATGTCAGTGTAACAAATATCTAGATCAACAGTTCGCTTGAAGTGTGCTTAACGTGTTTGTTTAACCTGAATACTTAATGCAGCTTGAATATTTATTTATTTTATTTTTAGTCAATTGAAAATGATTTAGAGAAGAAATCTATCACAATAATTAATACCAGTGTTTTTATAAGGATGTATTCAAATTTCTCATAGACTAGAAGGCCTAAGGTAATATTTTCTAGTAATTTGTAATTTATTTGATTGATTTCTCACGGATTTAGAATGTTAAGAAGAATTATTATTATTATATTTTATTTAACCCTGATTAATTCGGAATTGCAAAAATATCCTATGATTGCAAATCGTGAATGTGATTCACGATTTGCTGAATTTTCAGCAGCAAGAGCATGAATTTTATGATTTTAAGGAACAAATGTGATTCAAAATAGGATAGGGACAATCGATCTAGGCTAATTGATTTGAAATCAAACTAAAATTCACGAGCTAAAATGATTAAGATCGGAACATAAAAAAAACGACGGCGAGCATAAACGGAATGCGAATTTCAGAAAATCAAGTATGAAATAAAGTGCAAAAATCAAACAGGAATAAACCTAGAGGTACCACGAGCTTTCAGGGAATCAATGTGAGCCAATCCCGAGCAACGAACGCCAAGTTTTTCAACTGATTTTAGCTTGAACTCGATGAAAAACGGCGGCGACGGATCTGCGAAATTCCAGCTCCAATCGGTCTCCGAATCGCTCCTGATGATTCTTGAGTCGTGAGGGAGGCTAGGCGATCCTTCCTTCAGCTTAAACAATCAAGAATGACAAATAATCTCGTCTTTTTTTTGCTTTTTATCGTCGCAAAATCTAAAGAACGGCTTCCTCCGATTCCGTTAGAACGGGTATCCGTTTTGCGTTGTACGCTGCGTGGCCAACGCAATACGATTGGTTTATAATGCTTCTGCGTGCCTACAATCCATGCGCGACACACACGAAATCGAGTACGTGCGTGTCACACACCGACGGCCCGCACTCTTCTCCTGATTGGCTTATGTGGCCCTTCGTGCGGATCGTGTTGTTCGTGAGCCCTGCGCTCCTTATCATAGTTAGCGCCCAAAACTGGCCCAATAAGGGCCAGTTTAAATATAAAAAAAAACGTTTGTAAAAGAAAACACTTGGAATAAAATGAAAGAAAAAGGTTATTAATGCGAAAAAATGTTCTAATAGCTTCTAATGTAAGTTTTATTACTATTTTTTTTGATTTATAGAAATAGGTCAATTTCAAAGCATTTAAATTCTTATAATGATGATTTTAAAACCATTAAAAATGTACAAATTGACCTAATTATTTATCAAACACATCTTTTGCTTTGAAATTTAAGGAAAATCTTGTTTTAACCTAAAATCATGATAACATGCATTAAAATTTAATTTTTTTACGCATTAAAATCCTAAACATATGATGAAATTATCTCTTTATTAGCTCCTATTTGCATGTTAGCACAGATGACAAACCCATCACAGGGAACAAAAAGCACATATCCTCTCTCAATCTTCCTCCCTCTCTCTCCCCCTCATTCTCTCGATAATCCTCTATTATCTCTCTCTCTCTCTCATTCTCCCACTCTCCCTCCCTCTATTGCTCTTCCTCTCTATCTCTCTTACGTGAACTCAGGAGAGTTCATTTCCAAAAGTCTGGGTGCTGACACAGCCTGTCAGCACAGTCCATAAAGTCTGATTGAAAGGCGAATGCAACTCACACCTATCACAATATAAGGTTGAGAATGGGAATGCTAATGAGGTTTAGAGATGCCATACATGCGTGAGAGCACTTGATCAGTACATAGATGTACAAAAGAAAACACATGGACGTCTTGAAAATACCCGATCAGAACATGATCGTACTAGGGCTGGAGATAACAGGCGTAGGAATCTCACGCCAGAAGAGAAGAGAGTTACCTGAACACTCTTGGCAGCTTCAGCAGACGAAGGCGACTGCAATAGTCAGAGAGCATGGAATGGGCAGAGTCTCTAGGTCCGAGAGGAGCAGAGAATTGCAAAAGAGAGAGAGGGAAGAAAGAACGTTCGAAAATACTTTTCAACTCCCCTCCTTCATGCATTCTTATCCTATTTAAAGAAAAAAAGACTAGGGTTTGGGTAATAACTAGGGATGGGCTCTTACCTGCCGGTAAGGCCAACATGGAGACTTCACTCCACTTAGCGGACATACGTGCATAATAGGTCAACTCCCACGGGGTTCAGAAGATTCAACTCCATTGAAGCGAGCGGTAACTTCAACGTAGTTTGACCACCGATCCTATAACACAGTTACTCCACGAGCCAACCATTACCGCCACCCACAGCAAAGGGTGGGGGCATCTTTGGAGCGTTGTAGATGACATGTTCATCACAAAATGGCTGAGTAGCAGTAACGCGTACCGCGAGGATCATCTCCTACGAAAACTCATTCATGGCCCAAAGGAGCAGATCCGAGAAACATTCCTTCGGTACCTTGTGAGGAGTGTCGGGAATTCCGGGTAGGAAAAGTTGTAGGCGAGTGAGGATGCGAGTTATGCTTTCATCAATTAGTGCTTGTTGGAGAGGCGTCCACATAGGAGGCTGGATGACTGGTTGAGGAAGTGGCATGGCAGGTTGAGGAGTCGTGGTGTCGAAGTCCGAATCAGAACTGATGAAAAGAACATCATCATTCGGGTGATAGTAGGCCAGTCGCTGAAGGAGCAAACAGACATTGCAATGCAAAAGACATTGACTACGCCGAGGTTGCTCTTCTCCTTGCTCGAGGTGACTGTGCGGTGCTGGTGCTTGAGGAGTCATGACCATGGGTGAGGTTGGGTGCTCCAAGCTACCTGCAAAATACTCGTCCCACAGGTGTGGCCGAACATCAAAACATCCGTTAGGGAAATCCAAGTGGCTTCTATGGTCGGTAGACCCTGCCACCTAACCAACACGTCAATGGAAGATCGTTCCTCAGATTGTGGTCTGGTAGCTAAAATCTTCTTCGGTTGATGAGTTGTTGCCACTGGGGTCTTTGGCGGATCAACAATCGCCTGTGTTGAGTGTAGGAAAGGGCTCTGATCCATCGGGTGTAGGGGAATCGTTGGCTCACCATGATAACGCGTAAAGTCTGAGATGTTGAAGGTAGAGCTAATATTCCACTACAAGGGTATATCTAGAACATAGGCATTAGGACCCATAGCGGGTAAGGTCTAAGATGTTGAAGGTAGAGGTAAGTCGAGCTAGATGCGTACGAATCATAACCTGATCTCCTTCTTGGAATTCCACGAGACGACGACGGGTGTCAGCATGGGTCTTGTAAACTCGATTAGATAGAGAAATTTTGCAGGCAACCTCGTTATGTAGGGAGTGGATGCTTACCGCTAATGATTCTGCAATAAAAGATGACCTACCAATTCTCTCAAGAGGGGGTAAGTCAATCGACTTACGAGGTTGATGACCATATACTATCAAGAATGAACTCTTTCCGGTGGATCTGTTATTGGTGCTATTGAAAGAAAATTCTTCATGACGTAACGACTGATCCCAAGGAACAGAAGCACCACTCACGAGGCAGCGTAATAAATTTCCCAGGCTTCGATTAACTACCTCAATTTTTTTGTCAATCTAGGGGTGGAAGGCTGATGAAAACTGTAATTTAGTGCCCATATGATGCCATAAAGTTTTCCAAAAATAACTCATAAATTTTGGGTCCCAATATGAGACGATTGTCTTAGGGACCCCATGGAGCCTGACAATTTCAACAAAGAATAGCCTAGCTATATGAGAAGCATCAAAAGTTTTATGACAAGTCAGAAAATGAGCCATTTTTGAAAACCATCTACTACCACGCAAATAGAATCCACCTTGTTGGTTGTTGGAGGAAACCCCAGATTAAGTCCATGCTGACGGCCTCCCATGGACACACAGACACATGCAAGGGTTGGTACATACCTTGATTAGTTGTGACGGATTTGTCTTCAATACAAGTATGACATCTCTCGAGAGTTTTGTTGACGTGGCGCCCCATACCGGGCCAATAGAACCTCTCACAAAGAGCTTCGTAAGTCTTGGTCTTCCCCGCGTGTCCCAAGAGGCCCCCTTGATGTGCCTCCCAAATGACAAATTCCTTCATTGATGTACGTGGGATGCATAAAAAGGGATTCTTGAAGAGGAAACAGTTAGTGATGCAAAATGGGCCAATTGTTTGTACCAGTGTCGAGGTGAGATCGGCACAAATGTTTTAAAAATCTGGACACTTGTGATAGAGAGTAGGGATACCATCAAAACCCATAAGCTGGGTGGAGACAATGGATAATAAATGCCGACGACGGCTAAGGGCGTCTACAACTTGGTTGTCTAGCCCTGGTTTTTTTTTTTTAATGGCGAAAATCACGGTGCCGGGTACGTCCAACCCTAGGGTTATGCCCGTAGTCCGATCCAGCCAAGCCCTGGATGCCACCCAGGGGGTTTTTATTTGTAGAGTATAGTGTTTTTCAATGTTTGTGGGCGTGGATCGAGTATATATATCCCAATTACACTCGGATCCCACTCGTCCACGCCTATAGTTAGGGAAAAGAAAAGATACATGAGTGATACCTCGCGGACGCTTGAGGAAGTGTGTTCATCGTCGTTTCTCCGGAGCGGTTCCACGAGGTCATTGTAGCGCTTGGTGGCGCTCTAGTCGGTGTGGTTCTTCGTCGTCTTCGTCATGTGTGCTCGGAGTGGGCGGAGTGACGCTCTAGTCGAGGCGGGCACGGTCCATGCCTCGTACGCCAGCGCTCCAGGCGATCCTCCAATCCCGCGGGCCGGGCGTCGCGAGGAGGCGGCATATGCGGAGGGAGGGCAAGCCAAGACAATCAAGCCGATGACATCCTCGGGCCATGGGCGGAAGCTCCTGCCAAGAATAGAAAAGAGTGGAGTGGGTGCAAGCGTGTACCGCATGGTTGGCGAGGGCATCAGCTGTCTAGTTTCCCTCTCTCAGCTGATGATGAAAGCACGCGATACGTGAGCGGCACTGCATGATGTCGTTCCACGCTCGACGTAATCGCCACTGGGAGCATGTGCCTGCACGAAACATATCAATTAATATCTGTGAGTCCGATTCCACGACGATATTATGAAGGTTTCGTTCCTCACAGAGGAGGAGACCATCATGTATCGCCATAGCCTCGGCTACTGTATTAGTTTGTAAGCCATAAAAAGAAGAGAAGGCAAGAAGGAGGCTCCCTGTGTGATCGAGGAGGACACCTCCGCCCCCTTCTGGCCCTGGGTTCCCTTTCGCCGCACCATCCACATTCAATTTGAGAAAGCCTACTGGCGGTGGGAGCCAATAAACTACTCGATACTGGATGCGGGTGGCGAGGGGGGTCACCGGGATGCCAATAGAGCGGAGGAGGTTGCATGCAAGTGGTGATCGGCTGTCTCGCGGTGTGAGGAGAGGCTGAATGCGTCGAAGCCACAGCTGAACTCGACGTCTGATGTCCTCAGCTCGCATAGGTGTACCTGCAAAACGAGACGAATTTCTCCCTTTTCAAATCTCCCATAGAAGATAAGCTATGGTGATGGGGAGGATGGGGCTCCGTGCAGAGCGAGTCGGCGAGAGGATAAACTTGTTGAAACACTCAGACGGTGTCAAAGGACGAAGACAGTCGGTGATGAGATGCCAGCAGTCCATTGCCGTCTCGCTATGGAAGAAGAGATGATCTACCGTCTCTGTGTGCAGGAGAGTGGGGCAGTAGTGGCAGCGCGAACTAAGAGAACAGCCTATCCGAGCCACTCGGTCGTCAGTCGGGAGGCCTCGGTGGAGGAGTCTCCAAAGGAAAAAGGAGACACGTGTATGGATCGCCGGATGCCAAATGTGCTGACCCCAGTGCTGTGAGGGAGATTTCACATGGAAATGCTCCCACGAGGAACGACACGTGTATGCTCCCTGGGGTGTGAGTGTCCAGATGGCACAATCAGGACTAAGGTCAAGAGGGGTAGTCTGGACCTCGGATAAAGTGACCAAGGGAAGGTCGTGCTGCTCCCATAGGTGTCGTGTGTTGCTTCTAAGCAACTGGGTCACTGTGAGGCGCACACTGTGTGGTACGAACTGAGGATTAGAGGCGAGCGCCGCATCAGCATGCCAGGTGTCATACCAAGTGCTAATGTCACCTCGGTCGATGTGCCAACGGGTCACGTGACTCATCTCAAGCCAGTGGCGCTGCCATGTTCGCCATCGTTTGGTGCCCCGAATATCAAGCTCGCGTCGGGCCCATTCTTTGTATTTAGCTAAGATGAAACTCCCCAATGGGGAGTGGGTGGTACGCCTACGCCATACCAGCTTCTTTTGAAGCATGTCCTGGACATCTAAGAGGCGTTTGATCCCTAGACCCCCTTCGAGCGTTAGCTGACACACTCTCTCCCAAGAAACCCAATGGTGACGTCGCTCCCCCTCGAAATGACCAGACCATAGGAAGCGTGCACATAGGCGTTCGACAGAGCGGAGAACCGTAAGTGATAGTGAGTGGACCGCCAAAATGTGTAGCGGGATACTCATGAGGACATGTCGTATTAGTTGGATGCGGCCTCTAGGGGAGAGGAAACGTAGTTTCCATCCCTCCAGTTTCTTCCTTAGCTTGCCTAGCACGGCATCAAAATAATGATGACGAGCAGGGCCAAGGAAGATAGGGCATCCAAGGTAGTCGAATGGAAGCTGTCCTCGTGAGTATTGTGTGGAGTGCTGAATGATCTCAGAGTGCCTCATAGTGGTGGACGGGCCCACAATAAAGCTGCTCTTTGAAGCGTTGACGAGTTGGCCGGAGGCTTGCTCGTACGCTGTAAGGACACTCATAAATTCCTTGATGGATTTTTTAGATCCATTAAGGAATATGATGGCATCATCAGCAAATAAGGAGTGAGAGATGATCGGGCAACCCCTCTTTGTAAAGTACGGTTGGATGAGGCCTTGGTTGATCGCCCGTGTGAGCGATCGGCTAAAGACCTCCTCCATCAATATAAAGAGGATGAGTGAGATAGGGTCACCCTGCCTGAGTCCCCGCGTAGCCGTGAAAAAGCCGGTGGAATTTCCATCCATCAAGAGGGAGAAGTGATTCTCCCTGATGCAAGCATCGACCAGTGCGATGAACGCATCCGTGAATCCGAAGCGACGCAACACTTCGAGGAGGAAGTTTCACTCAACTCGATCAAACGCTTTCTCCATATCAAGCTTGATGATGACGTTAGAGCCTAGAATATAAGTGTCTATCGACTGGGCTAGCTCGTGTACTAGTGTGATGCTGTCATGGATCTGTCGACCCTTGACAAATCCACACTATTCTGGCGAGATAAGTCTATCAAGGAAGCGTCCAAGTCGGTTTGTAATGATCTTTGATGCGACTTTATAGCATACATTACAAAGACTGATCGGACGAAAGTCACGGAAGGAAGTGGGGGTGTCCACTTTCGGAATAAGCGCCAAAAAAGTGGATTTCCAACTCTTTGCGAAGACTTTACGTTGGAACACTTCCTTGATAGCTAGGACCAAGTCGGTGCCTACCACATCCCAGCACGCCGTATAGAATTTTGTAGTGAAGCCATCGGGTCTTGGGGCTTTGTTACGGCCCAAGGAGAACACTACCTCTTTGATATCCGCGCGCGTCGGGGTAGCTAGCAAAAGTGCATTTTCCTGGTTGGTCACTAAGGGGGGGATGGAGGTGAGAATATCCTCGCTCATAACAATGGGCTGCGAGGAGAGGAGGGAGTGATAGTACTCCACGCCTGCACCTGCTAGCTGGATAGGGTCCTGGCCATGCGTCTCGAGGAGGGTCGTATAGTTCGGGCGGGCTCTGTGACGGATCGAGGCGTGAAAGAAACGTGTGTTCCTATCACCCTCTCGCAGACATTGGATGCGCGATTTTTGGAGATAAAAAATCTCCTGTCGTCGCATAGCATCCTCCAGCTGCTCTCTAAGTCGTAGCTATCGCTCCCCCATGTCATCTGTCCAGCACTCTTGTAGGTGACAGTCGACATCAACCAATTTCCGTTTAAGCTCCTCTACCGGGGAATGGACGTCTCCAAAGACATGGCGGTTCCACCATTTGAGGTGGAACTTGAGGTTGCGCAAACGGTAACTAAAGTTTTCCATAGGTGACGTAGAAATGGAACCGTGCCAATGACTACGTACATATCTATGGAAATCACTATGCTCTAACCACATGGTTTGGAAGCGGAATGGGGGGTGGCGGATCCGATGACTCGAATCCGAGAGGAGGAGAATCGGTGTGTGGTCCGAGTAAAGTCTCGGAAGGAACTCTACTATGAGAGTGCACTGCATCAATGCAGAGCCATTTGTGAAACAGCGGTCAAGCCGATCGTATATACGCGCATCCGCTTGGCATTCATTGCACCAAGTCCACTTCTCCCCGGTGGTAGGTGGTTCCACTAATGAAGTGTTGTGAATAAAATCATTGAAGGCTTGCATAGAGCGTAGCCGAGGAGGGCGGCCCCCTTTGCGCTCGTTAATGTCCCGTATGCAATTGAAATCTCTGACTATAAACCAAGGGAGTTCAACTAGCTGCGAGTGAGAGTGAATATGGCAGGCGAGTTCTTCCCAGAGGGCCTCCTACTCAGTGTGTCTATGCGGAGCATACACAATGGTAAGTAGATAAGGCTTTGGGGAGCACAGCACGTCAAAAGTGACGTATTGTGTTCCTTCGGCCAAGAGTGCGATCGAGTAATCTCGCTTCCAAAGAAGCCAGAGTCTATTTGATGGATGGCAGTAAGCATGATCCATCCCAAGTTTCCTCGCGATGGTTGGGGACTGATCCGATGTAAGCATCGGCTCTAGTAGCCCCACGATGCCTAATCTATGCCTAGTAATAAGGGTAAGTAGATGGGTTTGGGTGAGAGGGTTACCTATCCCTCTACAGTTCCAAACAAGACTTGGAATCATAAGTCTATCGGCTCGCGTGACGCACCCGAGATCGGGTGTAGTACGTGCGGCGTGAAGGTGGGGGTGATGCATGTGAACGGCGTCTCGAGCTAGGAGGGGTATCCACATCCGAGTCCTCGGAGAGGGAAATATCATCCTCCGCGCCGGTGGAATCCCGACCGCTAGTACTACTAGCACTGTCCTCCGAGCTAGTGAAAGGGGCTTGACAGTTTGTCAGTGTTTTAGGCAGAACTGAAAGTACTGAAGGTACTCCACCCATTTGGCATGCTTTAGATGGAGATGTCATTGGGTGTGGAGATATTTTAAGGCTTCATGATCAGAGAATATTACAAAGTCTCACGAGATGAGATAATGTCACCAATGCTTCAAGACTTGCACCACTACATAGAGCTCCTTTTCATAGGTGGAATATTTTTGTATGGCTTCATTAAGCTTTTCGATGTGGACGGCGACAGGGTGTCCCCTTTGACTAAGGACACCACCTAGCCTAGAGCGTGAGGCATTACATGCAACATCAAAGTGTACCTCAAAATGAGGGAGTCTTAAAATAGGAGTACTGGCCATCATCGTTTTAATTTGCTCAAAAGCGGCCTGAGCACTCGCATTTTAGGAGAACTCTCCTTTGCGGATACAATTGGTGATGATTGTCATGATGGTGCTGAATTTTTTTATGAACTGATAATAAAACGTGGCTAACCCATGAAAGCCACGCACATCATGACTGCTTATATGAACGGGCCAATCAACGACGGCGCGTACCTTTTCAATGTCGACAGCAACTCCTTCTACTGAGATGATGAATCCCAAGAAGCGAACTCAATATTGAAAGAAGCTGCACTTTTTAAGGTTAGCCATAAATAGGTGCAAACGTAGGATGTGGCAGACAATACAGAGATGATCACGATGCTCATTGATAGTTGAACTTTAGATGAGGATGTTGTCAAAATAAACAACCACAAACCTTCCCAACTGCTCCCAAAAAGTATGTGTCATAATCCTCATAAAAGTGATGGGTGCGTTCGAAAGAAAAAAGGGCATCACTAGTCTGTCTTTGGTTTTGAATGCAGTCTTCCACTCGTCTCCAAGGCGAATGTGTACTTGGTGATATCCGCTTCGCACGTCAGTTTTTGAAAAAAACCTGAGTACCCGTCATCATATCAATCATGTCATCTAAACGAAGGGATAAGGAATTGATATTTTATTGTAATTTTGTAAAATACAATAGGCAGGTACGGCACATAGACTGAGGCTTTCTCGAATGAAGCCTAGATCAAGTAGGTCTTCTACTTGCTTACGTAACTCTTGATGTTCAGCTAGTGCTAAGCGGTAATTGGGCATATTAGGTAGCGGGGCTCCTGGGTGCAAATCGATTATATATTGCACATCCGTGAGGGGTGGGAGGTTCGAAGTGTCTGATTCTGTTAAAATATGAGGGAACTCATCCTAAAGTTGTTGTTCATTTGGTTCGTAGAGGGTAGAATTTGCTTTGATCGTAGTCAGTGCCGGATATAATAAAAACAAAAGGAACTGTCTCAATATGAAGTTCTGTGAGTATAATTTGCAGAGGCATAACTTGGAGTTGTTGCACGACGACTAGGGACATAGCATTTGCCTTGGGTTGAGTTCGGAAATGCTTAATTGCCACTCTTTTGCTTCCATGTAGGAATGTGCATTTGTTACTTCATCCATGCAAGATAGCATCTATATCATATAGCCAAGGCCAGCCGAGGAGCATGCTGCTGACTTTCATGGGTAGGGCATCCATCCATACATCATCTTGATATGATCGAATCTCTAAGCTAAATAAACATCAGTGAGTCACGGGTATAGATTGAGAATTTACCCATGCCACTTGGTACGGAGACGGATGCTTCTGAAGGGACAATTGCATTTTCTGGACAGCTTCCTAGGAGATGGGGTTAACATTGCTTTCGTTATTGATAATAACCTTGTAATGTTCTCTTATGCAGACATAAGGGCTTAATATACCGGGTCAACAATCTGCATTTGATGGTATAGTGGTTGCAGTAAATGGAGGTATCCTACTTCATCAGGAGCAACAAAGTGGGGATCCAACTCGTATACTTCTTCCTTGACATCTTTTGCTATTACGGGAGGGTGTTCCTCAGATACTGCTTCCAATGCCTCAACTTGGGTAATGACTAAGGTTTTGTTGGGCCAGCTTCCTGAAAATTGACCATATCCCCCACAAGAGAAACATCGCAGACTCAATGTCGTAGGGGGTACTCGTGGACCGGGCGACGCTTCTAATAACCCTTTGGTTTCATGAGGCAGACTAGCAAGAGAGGCTAAGGTTGATGGCCTCGCACCTGATGCAGCCACCTGATAACATGCAAATAATCATGATAGTTCATGTTTATTTCATACATTTTAGAGCATAACTAAGCTAATTTTATGCATGTTATCATGAATTTTATGTAATTTTCACCAAAAAAACCCATATGTCCATTAAATCATTATTTTTGCATTAAATTCAGTATATTTTGATATTTATAATAAATTTAAATGGATAGTATATTTAAAAAGAATTAATTTTGTGAAAATTTCATCCAAAAAGGAGTTGTAGATAAAGAGATATATAATTTTGAATTTTAGAGAATTGTTTAGATTATATTTGATATTTTTCAAGTTTTTTTAAGGTTAAAAATAGCAAAATCAAGGCCTACCAAAGAGGGATGATGTGGAACAACTGGTGGCTCTCTCTTCTTGTGGAACAAGTCAAATTTGTGCCCTACAAGGATGGATGATGTGGCATGCTCTGGTGGCTCCCTATTTTGGTGGAACCACTCAAACAAATGAATGGCTAGAAATGCTCAAAATTCAAATAGCCATAATTGTTGATCCCATGGGTAGTTTTGAGATCAAATGGCCACCTCTTATTTCTCTTTACATGACCTATGGTCGAGTCAATAAATAGATCCCAGGATTAGGCTCTTCTTGTACTTCAGTTTGCCTTTCTCCATGTGGGAGACCTTGTGAAACAAAGGTGTATGAGTGCCAGTTTAGGGTTTTTCTTCTTCCAAAAGTGAGTTACATCAGTAATAAGTGAATAAGGCTTAATTATAAATATTATTGCATAAGTCTCAAAATTACACATCGACTAGGTTAACCACCTAAATTTTGACTTATCACCGCCTTATCTTGAGCTTCGCCTGCTTGATTCCTGAGAGTATTATCAAGAACACCTTTGGCAAATCGATACGAACCGTCACGAGCCCGGTACATGCCTGGGCATGGTTGTTGCATGTTGACCACCTGAGTCTCCATGACAGGCCCAAGCGGTTATTCTGCCAAGAACTCATCATATTCCAACGACGTGTGGTAAGCTTCATCCAAGGTCCTTACTCGCCCAAGTCCAAGTTCTCTTCTGATAGGAGTTTTTAACGCCGTCCGAAAGCATGACACCATCAATGTTGTAACTTCGTTAAGTTCACAAACTAACATTAGAGCGTTGAATTCTTTAATATAATCTCTAGAGCTCCGATTACCTTGCGAAATTTGCTGACATATGTCCACAATGCGTGAATGATATCCTACGGTAACATACTTTTCTTTTAGCTTCATCTTGGAAGCTTCCCATGTAACAATAGGTTGATCTCGTCGTTGATCCATTACCTCCAATAGATTATTCCAAAAGACTTTAGCAGGTCCCCATAATTTAATATTTAGCAGCTTCAGCTTGCAGGCCTCGGACAATTCCACCCACCCAAAATAAGTATCCATGGCATCTTCCCAATCATAATATTCTTTGGGATGTGTTCGCCATCAAATGTTGGAATGTACACTTTGACGCTTTGATATTCTAGTCCACCATCTTCAGGTCTTTGTGGTGGTTGATCTCGGTGAACAAACATTCGTGGTCTAGCGTATGGAGAAAGGTCTTCGTCTTTGTCGTATTCTGACTATTGGGGTGATGTCGACCGATGCTCTTCTAGCACAGACAGTCGGTCACCCACATGTCACAGTCCTTTTGTCATGACTTGCTGCAACATACGAGCCCATGTGGGTATATCTTCTTTGGCGGCTGCAGATGGCATCGGGTTGCTTGACGACTCTGGTAGTTAATATGGTGTGCCGAACCATAAAGTGAGCAATGGTTGGCTCTCTCACTCATCACATTTTCCTTGTGACGTCATTTGCTCTAATACCACTTGACGTGAATTGAGGAGAGTTTGTATCCAAAAGTCTGGACGCTGACATAGCCTGTCAGCACAGTCTGTAACCTCTAATTGAAGAGCAAATGGAACACATGCCTGTCACAATATAAGGTTGAGAATGGAAATGCTAATGAGGTTTAGAGATGCCATACATGCGTGAGAGCACTTGATCAATACGTAGATGTACAAAAGAAAACACATGGACGTGTTGAAAATACACGATCAAAACACGATTGTACTAGGGCTGGAGATAACAGGCGTAGGAATCTCACGCTAGAAGAGAAGAGAGTTACCTGAACACTCTTGGCAGCTTCAGCAGACGAAGGCGACTGCAATAGTCAGAGAGCATGGAATGGGCAGAGTCTCTAGGTCTGAGAGGAGCAGAGAATTGCAAAAGAGAGAGAGGGAAGAAAGAACGTTCGAAAATACTTTTCAACTCCCCTCCTTCATGCATTCTTATCATATTTAAAGAAAAAAAGGCTAGGGTTTGTGTAATAACTAGGCATGGGCTCTTACCTACGGGTAAGGCCAATGTGGAAACTTAACTCCAGCCGGCGGACGGACGTGCATAATATGTCACTCTCTCTCGTGTTTTCCCATTCTCCCTCCCTTTCTTGATCTTCCTCTCTCTCTCTTTCTCCCACTTTCCCTATCTCTCTCTCTTACTCTCTTTCTCCCTGTCTCATTCTCCCACTCTCCCCCCCTCTCTCGATCTTCCTCTCTCTCTATCTCCCAATCTCCCTCCCTCTCTCTCTCTTCCTCTCTCTCATTCTCCCATAGTCCCTCTCTCTCTCTTGTTCTACCATTCTTCCGCCCTCTCTCTTGTTCTCCCACTCTCCCTCCCTCTCTCTCTATCTCTTCATCTCTCTCGTTCTCCCTCTCTCCCTCCATCTGTTGATTTTCCTCTCTCTCTCTCTCTCTCTTGTTCTCCCATTCTCCCTTCCTCTGTTGATCTTCCTTTCTATCACTTTTCCCACTCTCCCTCCCTTTTCTCTCTCTTCTACTCTCTATCCCTCGTTCTCCCACTCTCCCTCCCTCTCTCGCTCTTACTTTCTCTCTCTCTTTTTCTCACATTCTTCCTCCCTCTCTCAATATTCCTCTCTCGCTCTCTTACTCCTGCTCTCCCTCTCTCTGTCTCTCTCTCTCTCTCTCTCGTTCCATACTCTTCCTCCCTCTCTCTCCTTCCCTCTCCCTCTCTCTCTCTCTCGTTTCCTACTCATCCTCTCTCTCTCTACCTCTATCTCTCTCTCTCTCTCTTGTTTCCCACTCTCCATCCCTCACTCGATCTCCAACTCTACCTCTCTCTTTCTCTCTCCCTCTTTCTCCCACTATCACAAAACCTGACTTGATCTTCCTTACTCCCACCCTCCATCCCTCCCTCCTTTTTCCTCTCTCTCTCTCTCTCTCTTATTCTTCCAGTCACCCTCCCTTTCCCGATCTTTGTCTCTCTCTCTCAAGACTCCCTTTCTCATTCTTCCTATGATCCTATCAAGGGTTTGAGAGTCCCTGTCTGGTTCATACTTTTAGCAAGGACCTAAACCTTACCTAAGGATCAGTCTGGTCTCATCTGGTCCCAGGCCGGTCCTAGTCCAGTCCCGGTCCAATCATGTTGACTAATCAAAGTCGAAGAATAAAAAGCCAAGATAAAAATTGGTATGGATTTTTCATCAAAGGGAAAATTTATTGCAAAGTCACATAAAGCCCATCTTGGAAAATCAAAAGAAGAATAAAATAAAAAGATAAAAAGAAAAGAAGATTGAAAGAAGAATAATTGAACAATAAAAGAAGAATTAAAGAAGAATAAATGAAGATAAAAAAGAAAAAGGTAAAGAAACATAATGAGATATAAGAAAATCAGAAGAGGAAGAAGGAAAACAGTAGGAAAAAAGTAACGAAGAAGAAAAAGTAAAAGAATACTAGAAAAGGAGGAGAAGAAGAATAAAATAAGAAGAAAATAAGAACAAAGAGGAATAAAATAAGAAGAAAATAATAATAAAAAAGATGAGAAAAATAAAATAAAATAAGAACGGATGATGAAAAGAAGAATAAAAAAAAAAGTGAAGAAGACTAAAAGAAATGGAGAAAACATGACATAGTAGAGTGTAGGGTGATAGAGATAGAGAAAGAAGCTGGTAAACCTATAATGAAGCAACATTGACAAAGTTGGAGGGGAGAAACAAACTAGGCTAAACGAAACATTCTTGAGATTGAGAGCAAGAAAGAGGGACTCAGATAGTTGGATAGAGAGATAACGTGAGAGAGAGAGAAAGAGCAAGCGGGCGCGAGAGACGAGAGTGTGTGTGTGAGAGAGAGAGGGAGAGAATGGGAGAGAGAAGAGAGCGTGCGGGAGAGAGAGAGAATGTGAAACAGAGAAGACAGCATGAGAGAGAGAGAATGGGAAAGAGAGAAGAGAGCGTGAGAGAGAGAGTGTGTGAGAGAGAGAGAGAGCGTGAGAGAGAGAGAGAACTGAGGGGAGAGAACGTTCAAGAGAGAACAAGAAAGAGACCACAAGAGAGAGCATGAGAGAGAGAGAGCATGAGAGAGAAAGTGAGAGAGGGAGGGAGAGAGAAAACGAGGGAGCCAGAGGGAGAGAGAGGGGGTGCGATTAGTGAGAAGGGGGAGCACAACCAGGCAGAGGGGGGGGGGGGGGGGGGAAGTGGAGTTGGTGGGGAGGCAGAGCACGATCGGGGGGAAGGGGGGGGGAGAGGGGAGCACGACCAAGGGGAGGGGGAATCGAGGAAAAAAAATATTAATTTTTTATTTATTATTTAATCCGGTCCTAGTCTGGTTTGACCATTGGACCAGATCTGGCCTGACCAACCGGTCCACCCTCAAATGGACGACGAGCGGTCCCCGTTCGGTCTGGTCCGACCGATCCCCAGTCCAAAATGTCAAACCCTAATCCTATCCATCTCGCATTCTCCCACTCTCTCTCTTTGTATTCATACACATTATAATATAATGGTAAATATTTTAATAATTTTTGAAAAACCTAATGTCATCCATCATATCTTTCTTTTGATTATGAATGAAATAAATTTATTTTTCCTTTAATTTCCTTCTTCTGTAATTTATTTCCCCACAATATTTTTCCGTTTATTTTGAACAGAAAAAAATATATTGTCCCCTTTTTTCCTTTTTTTCATGCTTTAAAATTTCCGTCACCATCGTCATCCATGACAGTCGTCTCGTTATGTCACACTCCAAGACCTCCATCCTGTTATGTGACCCCTCGTGGGTTTTTCGTCGTGTCATCCACCACCATCACGTCATCTGTCACGGATCTATCACCATCATGAATGACATGACAGATGGCCTTTGTTACTTCCCATCTTCAACTCCAGAAGTCTTCTATTGAGCGATGATGCTTGACCTCTTTTGACTTAGTCCCTAGAGCATTTTCTTCTTCAACTCCTGAAGCCTTCATCTTGTGGACCCTGAAAGTCAAGGGGGATTCACTTAAATTTTGCATATTTAATAAATACAAATATTCATACATACGCATATAACCTCAACCAATAGATTTTTAAGGATATTGAACAATAAATAATAAGTCAATGTATTTCGATGGCAAATACATTGAATATTCAATCAAGTATATCAATATCGTTGAAAATGCCGTGGTTCTACCAATCACCTGATTCTGTTTTTCTCTTTTTAATTTCTCTCTTCTAGTAAGTTGATAAAGATATAATCTTTCTTAGGATCAAATTCAACACCAGTTGAAGATGTGTGGAATTTAATAATCTCACAATGGCGCTTTTGGATGTTTCCTCCTCTTGCCTATAAATTTCAAAATATTACATCAAAAAATTATAAATAACCTATCTACAGAATAAAGAAAACATGAACGATTAGCAGAAGTTGATTTCATGATTTTTTAAGCAAATTTCCCATAAATTATCTCACAAGTAGTCTATTTCATTCTCTCTGCAATTTTTTAATGCTCTAATTTTTTCCCTTTAACTTCTTCAATACTATGTCAGATGGTAGGATTATAGATAATATGTATTTTATTTAATGCTAGAAATAAATATTAATTTCAATAAAAAAAATAGTAGTAAAAATCTCCAA
The DNA here is from genome assembly GCF_029677425.1 of Wolffia australiana. Lineage (NCBI taxonomy): Eukaryota > Viridiplantae > Streptophyta > Magnoliopsida > Alismatales > Araceae > Wolffia > Wolffia australiana. The sequence continues at coordinate 18,455,226 of NC_135836.1, read as the reverse complement.
ATGATGACTTCAAAACAAGGTTGCTGATGATGAGACTGTTGAGTCACAGTATTGTCCTTTCAATTTATTCAATCCTATATCACGAGGTATAATTCTAGAGCCTATGAATTTTTATTGATGTAAAATTTTTATATTCGATGAAACTTTAAAAGGTATTATTATATATTTCCAAATGATGACCTTCAAAACAAGGTTGCTGATGATGAGACTGTTGGGTCACATTATTGTCAACAAATTGTCCTTTCCATTAATCCAATCATATATCAAGAGGTATAATTCTAGAGCCTATGAATTTTTATTGATGTAAAATATTTATATTCAATGAAACTTTAAAAGGTACTATTATATATTTCCAAATGGCGATATTTAGATCAAGGTCGCTAAGGGCGCAAATTCTTCAACATAGTATTGCTCTCCTTTTAACTTATTTAAAATTGCATAAAAAAATTGGATCCCGAAGCCTATGAATCTGGGATGACGGTAGCAAAAAACATACTGTTGCATTGTTAAAAAAAGTGTGTAAATTTCTCCCGAAGGCTAGATCTAGTGATTATAATTTGTAGAGCAATATTTTCTGAAAAATATAGACAATATGTTATTTGAATTGGGTCTAGATATGTCACGATGGGTTTCAAAAATGAAAGAGAAAAGTATTTAATTTCCACAATCCAACAGTAAAATGGATTTAATATGATAGATAAAAATAAGAAACATAACTTATTCAGTATCTGATTGGCATAATTATAAAATTTACATTCAATTCATAAGCCCTAAAAGATAAAAGTAATAATTGTACTTCTTCCATAAATTTAAAATAAAAATCTTAAAATGGTCTTTTTGGCATCTAAAATCATACTATTTAACACATTATAGGTATTAAATGTATTCTTATATTTAAGATCGTATAAAATAATAAATTAATTCAGATATAAATGTCTTTGGTAGTTCGTGAAGTCCGTGTTTGCCATCAGTTTTCATTAGCCAAATGGTGTCTGATTCATATGCATTATTACTTGCATGAACAAACATTTATAAAATGATGTAAACCCACAGACTGAGGGTTAAATTGGTTTAATCTCCTATGACCACTCTTCAAAATGTGCTTTTATGACTAGGCCATAATGATGAATCATTTTCAGGGATAACGAGGGACAAATGAAAAAGTAGGCAGATTAAAATAACAATAAATGCAGTGCAAAGGCTGAAAGTAGAATATTCATTTCTTTAAAATTTGAAAAGTCAAGAATTGTGGTGGTTACTCATGGCACACACGTGTAACACATTAATTTGAGAAAAGGTAATTAAATGTTGATGTGGCATGGAAAAGCATGTCGTCACATCATTCATATAAGCTTAAGTAATAATTTTCCAGTTCCATTTTATTTCATCTGGACAAGCGGCAACATGTCATTTGATGAAATCAAAGGATTTTCAGACTAGGAATGTGATGATGCAATGCCAGGTCCCATGTCTCTTTTCTATTAATATTATTGTTTATCTTTTATTTTAGAGGGACATATCGCAAAAATGGAGTCACCGGTTGAGGATAAAATGAGAATTTGTGACCAATGATTTGAAACTTTTTGGAGAGGTTAGAAAAAACCCTAGACATGACACAACTACGAAGGCGAGAATGAGGATAGATAAATATTTAGCTCAAATTAATAGATGTGATTCTTTCAACTTCAAGGCTTGATATGTGATAATCCAAAAGGCTAATCAAGTTGAAAATTTTAGAACAGCTTCATGTTTCTATTCTCTATCTATCCATTGGGTTTTATTTATAAAAAACCATTAATCATTGAATATTTGAACCAACTTCGAACCTTGATAGGATGATTGAAAGAGAGTGAGGATTTTAAGGTCCACCAAGTGTATATTGGTGTCAAGAGTGCTTGGAGAAGGGTGGAAAACAAGAGGAAAGGCTTGTCTACTTAAGGAAAGTGCACTGGTCCTGGTGGGAATGTAAGGACCTAATGAAGGACAACGGCGGAGTTGTCATCCCGAGGGGGGTATCCGAGGGCGATGCTCGGATACGGGGGGAGATGATATGCGGAGGTCGTCGAAGACGACGTCTGTCGATGTGGACCTATCAAGATGCGACTATGTGATGCGATGCAAGCCAAGGTGATGGTACGTGCAGGCCCCGACTCATGGGGTTCGCCGGGCTTCGTGCTCTGGCGCAGGCGATCGATGGTGGTGACGGTGACTTCTTGACCCTCGTCAAAGCGATTAAGGAATCTACGTCACCGAATGGATTAAATTTGCCGGTGCTCTCACGTAACGGACGGGCTCAGCCCGTACCTAGGGAAGACGCTCTCGTGTCCATTATACTCTCACCTACTCTATCTTGAGCGCGGTGGAGTGCAAATCGAAGAAATATACGACAACGGATATTTAACGGATGGGTTAGAGGAGCGAGGTACCTCTTGGCGATGTTGTCCTGGAGTCATATGCTCGTCGATGCGGAGTTACCGGCGGGAAGGATAGGTGGAGCAGTGCCGGAGGCAGCACGATGTCGCTCGACTGACGGCGTGGCATGGCTCAGGAGTGGTGGTGCAGGAGCAGAGTTGGCAGGGGAGAGGCGCGGAGCGCGAGCGGCGGCGGCGACAGCGGCACAAGTAGCGACGGTGCGGACGTCGAGATGGCGCAATGGCAGCGCACCGGCGGTGTGGGTGATGACGGCGACGAGGGCGGTGCGGTGCGGCAGCTCTTGCGGCGGCACGTTGGCCTGGTAGGCGGTAGATCTGGTGGCGGAGATGCATCGGCCTGTAAGGCGGCAATTCTGGCGGCGGCGGATCAGCTGCCGTGGGCTCTTACGGCAGGGATCTGGCGGCCCTCAGGGAGAAGCGGTGGTGGGGATCCGCGGCCTAGGTTCTTGCGGTCCACGACTCGGTGCGGGCGACGATGGGTGGCGACCGCATCGCGTAGGGCAGCGGCCTCCGATTCGGCGCAGGGGCGGCGGCCTCAGGCGACGGGGTGATGGCGGCCCAGAGTTATGGCGATCCCCGACTCAGCGCGGGTGGCGCCGGGCGGCGACTAGAGTGGCGGCCTCCGAGTCGGCACGGGGCGGCGGCTTCGTGCGATGGGCCTGCGGCCTTAGAGAGCAGCGACGGCGGGGATCCACGGCCTGGGGTTCCGGCGGTCCCCGACTCGGCGCGGGCGGCGCAGGCCAGCGACCACGTCGCGAAGGGCGGAGGCAGCCTTAGGGTCCCCCCTGGCGGAGCGGTGGTCGCCTAGGGTTCCGTTAGCAGAGTCCCGACGGAACGGGACTCGGCGGAACAGGGGACGGGTGATGGCTGTCGGCCCTTGAACAATTTTTGGCTAGTGATAAACTCAAAATCAGGGGTCCAATTATGTTGTTGTCAAATTGATTTTAATCAATAATATTTATAACCTTTACTCATAAAATTATTTAATTAGTTAGTGAAAAGGAAGGGTCGTCTCCATAAGGAATGGATATTAGGAAAATAACTCTCTGTATTGGGTGAATTTGTGATGGTGAGAAGGATTACACAGAGCCTACAAGGTGGGGAATGGGCGTAGATAGTAATATAACAATACAAGTAGCACTGATTTGAGAAGATCAAATGAGTATTGAATTAGTGATAAGTCATGATCAATCGAGTCAGAACTAGAGGGTAAGAAGGCATGAAACGGTGATGTGAGACAAGATTAGAGTTAATGATTAGAATTAGCTACTTTAGGGTTGATGATTAGGCTTTACAAACATGGGAGTATGGAGAGATGGGAAGGGATGAGGCATAAGGCGTAGAGATATGGGTAGTGAGAATGGGTAAAATGAGGCGTGAAATGGATATATAATTAGTGAGATTTTCCATACTAATTGGGAAGGAGACACGTTATGGGATCACAATGGCGTGGTTGACACGTCAAATAGATAATAAGAGATGATGGATAGGAATGATAATGGACGTAGATGAGTGATGATAATGGGTGGAGGTGATGGATGAAGATGATGCATGATGAAGATAAATCAATTATGGTGGAGAAGATTTAATGTAAGGCAAGGTCCTAACCTTAGATCCCTATATTCCATCAGGATCAAGGCATCTTCATCACCCAAATCAACTTCCCACTTCTCTGTTTAACCTCTTCAAGCCCTAGAGACACTAACAAACCCTTGATGGACCTTCAAAACTTCACTTTCCTTTAATCTGCCTATCTAAGAGGAAGTGAGTTTAAATATGTTTTTTACAAATATCGAGGGCTCAATCAATAGATCCAACCATAATGGTGAGAGGACAGAAAGACAAAGCTACCCTTAAAATTTCAGCTCAATTCGAGTTCTGATCGTCAGATATCAAGCTTGGAAGTTGGACGATTACTACCCATTGATTTAATCTAAATATTTCTCTCTCATCCTCGTTAGTGCCATCACATCATTTGGTTGGGGTTTGGTCTCATCCTGGCATTAAATGTGATTATTGTTTCAGACTCTTCCTCATGATCAGTGATCGATGCCGCTCGTCTCGCCATGTGTCACCTTGGGGAAAAAGACAAAATAGAGAATAAAAATATATTACTTAAATATATTATGAAATATCTAGCTCGCAACTGATGTGGTGGCACATCGGTGCCACCATGTCACCCATTTTGCTTTTTAATCCAATAAGAATCACACATGGACGCGCGATGTGTACACGTGGCGCCATTTTTCGCTGACATGTTGCACGACCGCCATTGTTGACCTGTCAAAAGAAGAAAGAATCATTTTTAAATCCTTGCTCCTTGGTCTCCGTGCGGCATTTAGTACTAAAAAAGGAGCCCATTTTTTGATTAGGCCATGCCACCATGCGCCAAAAAAAAGCAAACAGAAAATCATTAATCTTAAATGCCATTATGGCAATGCGAATAGAATGGTGACACATGGCGTTGTGGAAATAAAGAACTTAAAATATGTTCTAAATTTCATTTTAAATTTGATAAAGGCCCAAAAATATAAACAAATATGTATTTCGACTTAGAAAAATATGTTCTAAATTTCTTTACTAATTTAATGTAAAAAATCCCAGAAAATTATATTATTTCAGAATTTGATGTTAGAAAAGCCCCAAAAGTATGTAATAATTCAGGAAATTCATAATATCATTCTAAAAGTAAATATAATTATTTTAAGCTTAAAAACATGCCTATATAATTAATTACATTCAAATAAACATGTAAATGTGGTCAGATTAAGCTACTAAAAATGCATGTTACATGGGCCACATATTTAATATCTTTGGACATTGATGGATACACTCAAATTATGGGGTATTTTATGAGAAATACCCAAAATAGTATAAGTAGGGAGGACCCATTTTCAAGGGTCCATGCAAATCAGGCTTGAGAACCCCTGATTATTGTCTTCCTCTCTAAAATATCTCTCTTCTCGTGAAACGGGACGTGTAAAATTTTGCAAAATTGTCAAAAGTGTTCAAGAGAATCAAGAGGGGATCCTACATTAGTTAGATCATTTAGATACATCTATAGGCTGCACGCATAAACTACTTGAAGAAACTCATCCAAGTAACTGTGTTGTTCTGGAATATACTCCAAAAGTGATGTGACCAAGTGAAAATAATGGTTTTTTCCCAGTAACAAATGGAGATATGTGGGTTGGGGAAATTCTGGGGAATAAGGAAAGAAGTGAATCCACATCTTTCGTTGAAACATGAGTTCTATGTAACTGAATAACTTTAAAGTAATATTTTTGTACCTTGGATCTTTTGAAAGTATCTATAGCAGTCCTATAGGATAAGTTTCTTTTCCCAATGCCCTTAAGGTAGATAATTTAATATCTCCCTACTAGAGGAGTCTGATTTATCTAATGCATTTCTTTCTAGGTCTATGTAGAACCTTCAATAGGTGATATTTGGGGGGGTTGGATTAAAATATCTCCCTTAGAATCTTGGGCTAGGTGAAATCTTCCCCTTTTTCACTAAGTTTCTTGCCTGCTCTTTATAAAAGGTAAAATAAAACCAGAAATATCATAACTTAAATTTTTTCGAGCTATGTGCCTTGTTATCTCGATATTATACTCTAACTAGCTCTAGAGTAGATGGATGTGAGGAGAGCAGAAAGGAGAGGAGAAAAGGTGCAATTCGAGCTTCCCCTTATCAAATTATCAAAGGATTGGCTGTTTCACAGAAGGGGTCAGCTTCCCTTAACTTCCATTGTTGTTCCCACGGGAATTCCCCACCACTGTGCATAAATCAAATATTTAACCTGTTCAGGTTTCAACATTAAAAAGTAAAAACGTCAGACTAAATGATGTGCGGCACATCAGTCACAGAAATCAGCTGATTTTCTTTGAAATTACTGATATGAGAGATCGGTCTACCGTTCTAAATGAGTTTCTTTGGCAAAAAAGCTCATCACCAACATGTTTTCGTGCAAGACAACGAACCAAATAGAAATAGGGCTGGTTAAATATCGCGAATGAAACGGTTTTTTTTCAACTTACCACAAAGAATAAGGAAAAAGTTAAAGCAGACCAAAAAATAAAAGTAAAATTTAAAGTCGATTACTCTCTTGCCAGACTAGACCAGGCCCACCTCCTATTCTCCATCACTCCACTTTCCAGACGTTGTTTAAGCTATTTTGACAACGGCCGAAAGTCAACGTGAATAGAAAGCAATAAAGGTTTTCACTGTACTTCAAAAAAAAACGGGAGGTATTGTTCATGGGGATGAATAGAGCCACCGTAATTTCCCGTCTCTTCCCAAATAATTGACCAACAGTGGCGTGACAGGTTGGCCAGCCGACTCGAAATTCTACACTCCGTCGGTAAGCCATCTCTGTCGCTCCGACACCGCAAAACGAGACACTGACGTGACCCGCCGGGCCCATCGATGGCGACCCCACGAGCCACACACACCCCCCCTCCTCCCCCGCCACCAGATTCCTCTCACCGGCGCTCCACACGGCCGCGCTGCCGTCCTCCGCGGACGATAACCACCTCTAATCGTTAATAAACTACAGCCAAGTTTAGGCTCAGAGAAGAAAACCCTGTCAACATATGAACACTTATGTGATTTGTCAAATGGAGTGGAATTGAATGAAGCAACGGAGAGGGAATCCTTCGTTTCAGGATGGATGGATGGATGGATGGATGACGTAGTGGGTTCCATTCCGTTTTGTTTGTCGGGAAAGAACGAGGTGCACCCGCGGAGTTATCTTCTTCCTCGGTGTCCAGGCCTGGGCGGCGCTGCGGAAGCAGAGCGCTGAACAACTCGCTATCACAGGATAACTGCGTCCAGGAACAAAGATCGCGTCTTTTCCTCACGTCCGAAAGGCAGAGATAGATCTCTGCGGCGGATCTCGGGCTTTTTAAATGTGTTTCTTCGGCGGAATTCTCTGCTGGGTTTGTTTTCTTACGCTTGAGTAGCACCCACCCACAGTGAGCGCGCAGAGAGAAAGAAAGACCGAGAGAGAGATAATGAGATGGATAAAGAGAGAGAGATATAATGAGATGGATAGAGAGAGGGGGACAAAGGGAGAGCGATAAAGATAAAAACATATTGATAATACTATATACGGATATATAGGTAGAGAGAAAGAGGTGGAGGGAGAGAGAGAGAGATAATGAGATAGATAGAGAGATAATAATATAGATGGAGAGATGGATAGAAATAGAGGGAGAGGTAAAGATCAAAGCGTTGGATCGAGAGATAGAGAAAGAGAGATATGACGAGAGAGCGCGCGAGACAGAGAGAGAGGTAGAGAGATATGAAGAGAGAGAGCGCGAGACAGAGAGCGATAGAGAGATAGGGAGAGAGAGAGAAAAAGATAGAGAGATTGAGAAAAAGATGGACAGAGAGGGAGAGAAAGAGTGATAGAGAGAGTGAGCGAAATAGGGAGAGGGAGAGCGCGAGACAGAGAGAGAAAGATAGAGAGATTGAGAAAAAGATGGAAAGAGAGAGAGAGAGAAAGAGAGATATGGAGAAAGAGTGATAGAGAGAGTGAGCGAAATAGGGAGAGGGAGAGCGCGAGACACAGAGAGATAGAGAGAGGGAGAGAGAGTGAGCGAAATACGGAGAGGGAGAGCGCGAGAGAGAGATAGAGAGAAAGAGGGAGAGAGAGTGAGAGAGTGAGAGAGAAAGAGGGAGAGAGAGTGAGAGAGTGAGAGAGAAAGAGGGAGAGATTAGGTGAGAGAGTGAGAGAGAAAGAGGGAGAGAGAGATAAGGTGAGAGAGTGAGAGAGAAAGAGGGAGAGAGATAGGGTGAGAGAGTGAGAGAGAAAGAGGGAGAGAGAGATAGGGTGAGAGAGAGAAAGATAGAGAGATAGGGAGAAAGAATGATAGAGAGAGAGAAAGAAATATGGAGGGAGAGAGAGCCCGAGAAAAAGATAGAGAGAAAGAGGAGAGAGAGAGGGAGAGAGAGGGTGTGTTAGTTAGAGAGAAGAGGGAGAGAGAGAAGAGAGAGAAAGAGAGAACGTGAGTTAGGGAGAAGAGGGAGAGAGAGAAAAGAGAGGGGGAGAGAGAGAGTGTGTGAGTTTGGAAGAAGAGTTAGAGAGAGAAGAGAGAGAGGAGAGAGAGAGGAGGGAGAGAGGAGGGAGAGAGAGGGAGAGAGTGTGTGTGAGGTAGGGAGAAGAGGGAGAGAGAAGAGAGAGAGGGAGAGAGTGTGTGAGAGTTAGGGAGAAGAGGGAGAGAGAAGAGAGAGGGAGAGAGACAGAAAGTGGGAGCGCGAGACGGCAAGAGAATGAGGACGAGAGAGAGAGGACGGGAGAGAAAGAAAGTGAGCGGGAGAGAGAGAGAAATAAAGACAGCGAGAGAAAGGGAGAAATAAAGAGAGCAAGAGAGAGAGAGAGAAATAAATAGGGAGAGAGAGAGAGAAATAAAGAGGGCGAGGGAGAGAAATAAAGAGAGCTAGAGAGAGAAATATAGAGAGCTAGAGAGAGAAACAAAGAGTACGAGAGAGAGAGAAAGAACGAGAGGCCGAGAGAGAGAGAAGAAAGCGAAAGAGAGAGAGGAGAGAACGAGAGAGAGAGAAAGAACGAGAGGCCGAGAGAGAGAGAAGAAAGCGAAAGAGAGAGAGGAGAGAACGAGAGAGAGAAAGAAAGAGAGGCCGAAAGAGAGAGAGAGAGGAGAGAGAGAGAAAGAAAGCGAAAGAGAGAGAGGAGAGAACGAGAGAGAGAAAGAAAGAGAGGCCGAACGAGAGAGAGAGAAAGCGAAAGAGAGAGGAGAGAGAGAGAAAGAAAGCGAAAGAGAGAGGAGAGAAAGAGAGTGGAAGAGAGCAAGAAAGAGTAAGATAGAGATAGATGGAGAGCGAGAGAGGAATCTCGAGTAAGTAAATCTAGCGTCCAATCTGGTAATTGAGCCGCGAATAAACCAATCGAAAAAGGGCAAAACCGGGAACCAGCGGGTCCAAATCCCGATTACGTACTTGGGGGGAAGCAAGCAGCGGGCTGACGTGATGCTGATCTCCAGACTGGCAGCGTGTCGCCACTGGCGGGTGGCCTTTGGGATATTATCCTCAATCCAAAGGGCTTTCATCTAATCAAAGTTTACCGCGACTTCATCTCGACGGGCCCCGCCGGGTCATGTGCCCCTTCTGGCGATCTGCTCCGGCTGCTCCCCCCCCTCAATGATTAGCTCTCCTCCTCTCTTCTCCTCTCTGCAAACCCCTTCTCCTCTCTCGGCTCTCCTCCTCCGAGCTCTTACATGGCGTTTCCGGACGACGGGCCAGGCGGCGCCGTCGTGGGCGTGGCGGAGCAGGGCCAGCAGCGGCAGTCGCAGGCGGCGGCGGTGAGGAAGGCGCCATCCAAGGACCGCCACAGCAAGGTGGACGGCCGCGGCCGTCGCATCCGTATGCCCATCATCTGCGCCGCGAGGGTCTTCCAGCTGACCCGCGAGCTGGGCCACAAGTCCGACGGGCAGACCATCGAGTGGCTGCTCCGCCAGGCGGAGCCCTCCATCATCGCCGCCACCGGCACCGGCACCACCCCGGCTCACTTCTCCACCGCCAGCCCCTCGAGCCGCGCTGCGCAGCCCAGCCAGCCCGCCCCCGCCATGGCCCATAGCTCCGCCGCCGAGGCCCAGATCCCCCAGGCCATGGCTCTGCCCTTCATCTTGGGGAAGCGGCTAAGGACGGAGGAGGAGCCCGAGAGCGGGGACAAGGACGGCGGAGGGATGGTCATGGGTCCGCCCGGCGGGTTCTGGGCTTTGCCCGCCAGGCCCGCCGAGTACGGCCACATGTGGAGCCTCGCCACGCCGGATATGGTCCAGCCCCAGCGCGCCGGGACCTACTTGCCCATGGGCCAAGGCCACCTTAACTTGCTGGCTTCTCTCTCCGGCGCTCCCGCCTGTGGCCGTAGAGACGAGGAGCAACGCTGACCCTCTTCAGGTAACCCCTTTACGTTGTCTCTCTCTCAATCTTCACGAATAGCTCTGTAATCGCTTGTTTCTTCGTCTTTCTCGTGTCCGTTGTCTAGAATTCGCCTACTTCTATTCGATTATCGGAGAGAGAAGAAGCGGAGGGGGCTTGGATTATCTAGATACTGATATTCTGAAGTGGGTGTTTTACAGCTAGGAGATGATTTCTGCTAAGGGAGAGTTCGTGGCTGGAACTGCTGGAAATCGCCGTCTTCTTCGAGGAGTCTGAGCGCTGGAGAAGGGATGATCTTAGGAATCGGTGACTCCGCCGGGGAGGTTGGAACTGTTCTCCGCGCGGCCCTCGAAATGGCCGGATTTTTCTCTCGGCGTTGTCTCCGTACCGCATCGGAGCCAACGCAGGGATTGTAAACGCCAGTTTCTACCCGTGGGGGTGATGGGACTATTGTGAATTTAATTGCTTGTGATTGTGCCATGGGAACCTCGTAATCTTCTCTCCCTGCCGTCCTCCTCCCGATATTTTACTGGGTTTTCAGAAAATCCGGCTATCGCTTTCAGGGTAGATTTATATTGCTTTGGTTTTTCAGCTTTTTGCCTATGTGTCGAGAGGCTTCTGATCGTGCGCGAGCCTCACAAAAAGATAAGGAGATGTTCCCCACTACCCACATGAATTTTTTTTTTTTTCTTGGTTCTGGACGCTTCTACACGATGAAAATGATGGCGCACTCTACTTGGATATTATTCTGCAGATAGATACGAGGTGATTCGTATGAGATTCCTCAAATCCTTTGACGAGGTGATTCGTAAAACCATGCGATTAAGGTTAATTTTTTTTTTTTTAAATATGGATTTAAAGTTATGTATGTCATATGGATGATGAGTAAAATTTATAAGTTGAAGGCATTTGAAAGATTGCCGGGAATAAAATCGACAGACGATTCGTCTGACTCCATGAAGGCTAGGAATCCGCCATCAACTGGTCGCATATGAAATCCAGGATTAGTTTCTATGTCTGTCCGATCTTTTCATTTTTTCCGTAATATTTGTCAAAAGAAATCAACATTCCATTATTTGAAGAAACCTCAACCATTGACGCTTCCAGTGGACAACATTGGTGAACAATTCCGCGCTTTTAAATAGAGAACAATCTTTTTCGCTCCTATGAAACAAACTTAAATGAGTACAGGATAAATCATCGACGAACTTCAACTACTAACGCAGATATAGGACAATGTGAAACAGGTTGGTTTTTACCTGGGCTCACATCGAAAGCTCCCTGGTTTGATGATTAAACAATGAAAGACGCATATCATATCTAATAATTTTTCGAATGTCAAACCTAAACTCGTTTAGAGACAATTTACGATGCGTTTTACTTAGCCACATCATTTTAGTGCAACTCCCTAGCTTGATGAGAAACTATTCGGCAGCGGGAATCTGGGAGAACTATTGAGAATGCAATCGCACTTTGGTGGAATTTATTATTTCTGTGCACTGTGTGTAGAAATTTTCTTGGCGTAATAATCAATTTGATAAGGCGCTCCACTTAGCCACATGATTCTAGCGCCGCACTTAGCCACACCATTTTAGAGCAACACCCTAATTTTATGACATACTATTCGGCAGGGGAAATCTGGGAGAACTGTAGAGAATTTAGCCCCTGTTTGGCATAAGTTATTATTTCAGTGCACCATGAACATAAATTTTCTTGGAATAATAATCAATTTGATAAGTCTTTTGGCTAAACATTGACGTCCACATCACCATGATGTTAAAACTCTCTGGAGTGCTACTTCAAGATACCTATAAGACATAATGGAGTCATTCTAGACCAAAAACTTTAAAATACTAACATCTTATACCATTTTTTGTATCCAAAAAAAATAATAGTTTCATCGCACGAAGGGTCCACGATACCACTTCAGCATATTAACTGGTTGGTGCATTATATTCAGAAGAAAGTTAATCATTACAAACTAGTCATTAAATTTCTATATGCACCATGCATCACGGGCCTAAAAAGGGATGTGGTCACCTATAAGCGAGGTTATAAAAGGTTTTTGAATCTTAATATCATAATAAATATCTAGATTAGCTGTTATAAAAATATTTTATGGCTATGTTGATATAATACCGTGATAGTGGATGGAAAAATGAGAAGTATATCTGCACAATGTTATTTTTCTTATTTTCCCTAATATGTAGTTTTGCCTATTTTCGATTTGGCCTAATCCCTAGCCATATACGTCTCTGTAAAATCAAACTTATGACAAATGCGCATAACTGATTACACTATTCATAAATATAAAAAAATAACCAAAGTGTGAGGCCATGCAATAATATTGGGCCTGCAGAGATGATAAGCCACTATCCTGATGATCTCATCAAGATAGTGGCAATGAATCACAAAAAAGCCACAGTTACAAATTAATGTACATCATAATGATAGAGACAGCATAGATTTCTTCTTGAATTTGATTAATCTATGTCAATATAATCCATTTATTTTATCTGATCATCACACCTCTAATGAATATCGGCATGACCATAAATATTTTATTATAAGAAAATTTACTAACATATGTATTAAGGTAAAATATGTATGATCATGACACTACGCATTAGAGATGTGATGATCTGACAAAATAAATGAAGTATATTGAAATCGATTAATCAAATTCAAGATGAAATCTTTTTATTTAATATTGTCTCTATCGTTATGATATAAATTCATTTCCAATTGTGTCTTTTCTTGGTGATTCCGTGCCACTATATTGATCAGACATCAGGATAGTGGCTTATCACTGTTGCAGGATCATACATATTTTATTAAAAGAAAATTTAGTAGCTTGTGTATTAAGATAAAAAAACGTGTAAAAATTGAAATCGATGTATATATGGTGACTTCAATGAAAATTTCAATTAAACAATAACCTTTTATTTCAATTTATGTATTAAATTAACACCCTAATTCCATTCATAGATGAACACAACATCCAATTTAAATAAAAAGACCAATTATAGTAATGATACCTCATGATATCCAATAGTTCATTTTCATGTACTCATTATGTCATACTATGAATTGACTTTATTGAAGCATTACCTATTAGCACTTATACAAGCTGAACATTGACTAATGAGGTCAAAATTCAACTAGCTAAATATACAAATATAATGGTAAGTAATATTATCATGAACTGACCATTATAAGTTGAATATTCAATTGGAATATTAAGATTCATATATAATAATAATGTTATGATAAAGTTAAAATGAAAAAAAAAATGATGATTCATAACCTAATAAAATGTTATGTGAACTCCTGTTGATGAATTAAACATGATGCTACACCTTTAAAGAAAGGATGGAATACCATGATTCATTGGAAGACCAAAGGCTACTCACAAATCATACTCAGATTTCATTTTGATGTCTAAGAGGGTTATTTAATTTAGTATAGGGAATGGAATGTTTATAATTGCCTCATTTTCTCATAATTCTCGAATAACTTCATTGATATGACAAGTTTAATGGTTTAATAATGATGATTAATCCGTACAGGCATTTTAGTAAATACTTTAATATGTATTTTGATGAATGTTCAACGTAATGTATGCCTTTATAGGGGTTGTGGTCAAGCACAATTGGCAATAAGTCAAGTAGTTGACTAGTTGCAAGTGAAATCCAAATGGTGACCTTAGTTATATTAAAAGGCTACTAAGTTATTTTGACCCATCAGTCTTTATAATGTATGCTACAAGGTTATATCTAAAATCATTACAAACTGACTTGGGACATTCCTTGATAGACTCATCTCTCTTGAGCAGTGTGGTTTTGTCAAGGGCTGACAGATCCATGATAATATTATGCTAGTTCACGAGTTAGCACAGTCATTGGGCACTCATAATGGGGGTTCAGATATCATCACCAAAACTTGATAGGGAGAAGGCTTTTGATAGAATATAATGGACTTTCCTTACTAAGTATTGTGATGCTTTGGTTTCACAGATGCATTCATCGATCTTGTTGATGCTTGTATTAGAGCAAATCATTTCTCTCAGTTGGTGGATAGAAACTCCACTCATTTGTTTACTACCACTTGCAGTCTATGGCAAGGTGACCCTATCTCACTCACTCTTTCCCTATAAAGAGGTGTTCAGCCAATCGCTCACATGGGAAATCACCCGAGGTCTCATTCGGCCATATTTTTTCAAAAAGGGGTTAGCCGATCATCTCACATTCTCTATTCGCAAATGATGCAATCATTTTCCTTAATTATCTAAAAAATCCATTAAGGGGCTTTTGAGTGTACTTCCTGCATAAGAGAGGGCCTTAGACCAACTTGCTAATGCCTCAAAAAGTATCTTTATGGTAGGACCATCTACAACTATAAACACTCACACATCATCCAACAATACACTCGATACTCACAAAGATGCGTACCTTTGGATCTTGGATGTCCCATTTTTCTTGGCCCCAGACGTCATCATTATTTTGATGCCTTGTTGACCAAGGTGAGAAAAAAACTGAAGGATGGAAACTCTATTTTCTATCTGCCAGGGAGCACATTAAACTCATACGTCACGACCATAAGAGCATTTCATTGAATACCCTCACGGTACACTTTGTATCGCTCATCATTCTTTGCTCTGTGGAGCGCCAATGTGCGCAATTCCTATGGTCTAGTCACCTCGAGGAAGGCAACTGACATCATTTGGTCTTTTGGTAGAAAGTATGTTGATTGACAGACTATGGGGTATGGGGATCAAGCATCCTAAAGACGTCCAAGACATGCTTTAAAAAAAGCTTGTGTGGCATAGGCATACCACGAGCTCCCTATTGGGATGCTTCATGTCGGCCAATTACGGCGAGTGGGCTCACCATGAGTTTGATATCAAAGGCCCCAAACGACGGCGTATTTGGAAACATCATTGGTTGAAAATATCAAGTGTGACCTGTTGGCTTGTCAACAAGGTCACGTTTAGTGTGCGGTATGATACTTGGATTACCAATACACCCTTAGCTTGCCACCCTAGCTTTGTCTACCATCACCTTCAGTTGACCATGGCTCAATTGCTAACAGGGAACATGAGACCCCTATCGGAGGCTATGGCCACTATAATAGGGACCTCCGCGAAGCACCCTATCTGGACACTCACACTTGATGGGAATTTCTCCTGTCATTCCTCTTGGAACAACTTCCGAGAGAGATTCCCTACACAGACTTGGGGTCAATGCACATGGCACCCCGCAATTATCACCCGCGTCACATTCTTTGGAGATTCATGCACCGTGGCATACCTACTAATGATTCGGTGACCCATATTGGTTACTCCATTAGTTGGTGCTTCCATTGTTGCCCCATCTTTCCTCGAGTTGAGACTATGGAGCACCTCTTCTTCCATAGTGAGATTGCGATGAAATGATGGCACCAGTTTACTCACCATTAGTGTCCTATTTTTCTGTACCCGTACTACTCTAACAACGCTCGAGTGTTTTGAAAAGATATTTATCTCATCAACATGCTCTAAGCTTAGCCCTTATCTACACATCTCCACAACATATTTACAATGGGAGCTACGGAAGGGGAAAAATTATTCTCGTTTTGTAGGGTCTACCATGAGGGCACTAGATGTCATGTGACGTATCGAGCAATGGCTACAAAGAACTCATCGTGTCATACTGCCCATTGTCCGATGCTCACTACCTATGTGTGACATCCTGCGCACTTGGGGAATCCCAACTGCTTAAACCCACATCACCACTCGGCTACATATTGTCCATTGGCACCCTTGGGCTCTCTCAAGCTCAACGTGGATGGTGTGGCCAAAATGAACCCATGCCCAATTGATGGAGACGGTATCCTCAAAGATCACACAAGGAGTATCCTTTTTGGTTTCTCATATTTCTATGGAGTTCAATTGATACATCAACAGAGGCTATGTGAGGGCTTGCTCCTTTATGAGGAGCACAACCTTCATAGTATCATCATAGAATCAGAGTCACAGTTGTTGGTCGATATGCTATGTGTATGCTCATGCTCTTGGTGGCGTCTCTAGAGAGTATGGCATGACATCACGCGGTGTTGCACGCACCTAACCAGCATTCATCACCAGCTACGAGAGAGGAACCAAATGGCGGATGCACTTGCCAACTATGCGGTATACTCTCGCACCCTTGCCTCTATATTACATGAAATGATCTTATTTAGAAGGCCCGCATCTGCCATCGCGTTGAAAGGCTCGGCCTGCCAACTCTCTGCACATGTTGTGCCCTTGCACCTAACGACCATGGCGAGTGGCGTATTCCATGGAGCATTAGAGGCGGGCATGCATGGCATCTCGCCGAAATGGTGTACCTTTCTCATACTTCTACAATTATGCCTAATGACGGCATGAAAAATGCACCTCCTCCGTGCATCTCCTCCGTGCATCACCAACTCTGAGGGACAAGAATGAGTTGTAGGTGCTTGAGGTCTCCTCCACGACCTGCAACGATATCACGATTGTATCTTTTTCCTTTTGCATTACAAGCGTGGACAATTAGGATCCATGTGTAATTAGGATATTTATGCTTGCTCCATGTCTATATACTCTTGTACACACTCCACCTTGAATATATAAAACCCCCTTGGGTGGCGTCCAAGGCACAACTAGATTGCTCTACGAGTACAACCATTAGGTTGAACATACCTGACACCATGTTTTTGCCAATAAAAAAGGCTACTAAGTTCAGACATGTGTTGAATAAGACAAATCAATCATTTAGGACTTGAATTTTCTGTGACATGAAAATAAATGTATTCTATAAAACTGCTTAAATACTTATGTGGATTTGACCTTATTTGATTGGTTTAATGTCTTCATCAAGTTCCTGTTTACTACTTTGAGTATTTAAGGTTGAATTTATTCATGATTGAATGAATATTAAATACATCAATATATTACTATCCAATGGTGACAGCTTGAGGAAAATAATGTATTAAACATCAATGAAATTCCAGATTTTTTTAAAGCAAAGGTTGTTGGCATAACGACTAGTTTTTACTCTTAACAATTGAGAGGTGTTTTGAACTTATGGAAAAATAGTATAAATAAAAATTCAAAATCAAGAGGATTACTCATTCTTATTGTTCAATCATAATCAATACATAAGAATTTTGTCTTTTGATGAATTAATGATATGCCCTTTCAGATTTCAATGTCCATATGTACAGTTTTGACCCCTAATTTTAAATCATCCTCCTTGCTCTTTGAAATTCCTATCCAAAAGCAAGAGACATCTTTCATTTCCTAAATAAAATTTCTATAAGTTTTCAGGATTTGAGAATATTTTTTCTAACATCAATCTGATATACTTTCACTTTTCTTCTGACAAGAGATTCTTCAAGTCATTCATTTGTTGGACCCATGTGGTCATAACGATTATGGATGTCCTGTTGAACTTTAACCCTTCATGCAAATATAGTTAATGTTCCAACCATCAAGTTTTATTGGAAGGGGGCTTTATGATGAGGGGAGATCACAAGGGGGGACCTAAAATGGGTGCCCCTTCTATTTATACTTTGTTTGGAACTTTTATGAAAGACCTTATAATTTAAGTATACCCACAACATGCATAGATATTGTTCATGTGATCTTGTAGGCCCATATATGTCTAGTCAATAACTTTAATTTCCTAATAACATTCATTGGCCAAACTTAATAATTAACTATATCGGGATAATAGTTAATGAGTGATCAACTTAAACCAATCAATAGGTTCAATTTCCAGTCCACAAGGCACCAAGCTACACCTGAGGTCTAGAAGATAATATTAGTAAATGAACTCTCATTAACCTTTATCATCATCAGTTACCATACATCTATAGTCCTTTGTTTGTGTGAGACTCATGCATCACTTAAGGTATGGTTAAGTGTCAAATCCAAATCTGTCATTCCAGTCAAAGCATAGCCATTCATCCAAAATATGTCTTTTTTATCTCATGTCAAAGGACCAATTAAACAATTGTGATATGAATCACCCTAACTAACGTTTATACATAACACCATTTAAAAATTCATATGGATACGTTTGTAGGAATCTTTGCCTAAAGAGTAGCCACATTTATATTTAGATTTTCTACATAATTGGCCACAATATGAACCCTGTTTATCATATAAGTAGGATCAAATATTGTTATTCTTTTTAGACAGTTTGATGTGCATCTCAAGTATCTGTTGAGTAAGAATATTTAGCACCTATGTTTAATTATTACTGACCACATTATTATGATCACGCCATAATTCACTCAATCATTGCATATGTTCTAGGAAACACTCTAGAATAATAATAAAGCCATATTAATATTTTAAACTTAACCATAGCATGGAATTGTAATTGGCGTGATGGTCACATAATATCCATCATAACTTGCTATTGAAATAGTTAATACATGGTTGGAGGGACATGGCAATAAATAGTAGGTAAATTATATTGATTTGTATAGTCATCCTAATAAATCTCACACAAGAAAACTTTCCTTGTTTCTTTGAATTTTGAAGGTTCTTTCTATTCCTCTCCTTCTTCTAGACCAACTAGTACGGGTGACACCAGTCTTCAGTCATCCAGTAAAGTTGGTACAGTTGGTGGACACATCATTCTAGTAACTTGGGGCCATAGCCTTTTTAGCTGCCCTACCTCCTACCGTGAAGTCATGAATGGTCCTCCCTTGACTAGTTAAATGGAGTCCCTCTGGAATAGGAACAGTCCTCAAGACTGACAATGAAGCCAAAAAATCATAGCTCGTCACCAAATAATAAAGCCCAGATGAAATCCTCAAGCAGCTCAACTAGAAATATTTGTAGTGGAAGCATGGTTGTGAAGTCACCTTCACCAAGGTTCATGATCAACTCTCGGGTTGGCTCAATGATGGGCCAGGCTACCAATCTTGATGATAGAGAACTAGGGATTGTCTGTCCGATATCTGTCTGATATCCAATATTGGACATTCGATATCCGATATCTGGAAAAAAATGGGATGGTGTCAGATATCAGGTATCGGATATCGGATGATATCCATCCAATAGGTGAAAACGGATATTAGAGACAGATATCGAATGGGTAAGGACGAGATGGATATCGGATTCGATATCTGGACATTGGAACCGGTATCCGGATATCGATATCCGGTATCTAATGAAAAAATAATAATGATCATCATTTTAGATGATTTATGTTAACAATGCAACATGTTTTTGATTTATATTCACCTTGTTTATTATATACCTCTCAAACTTTTTTTTCCTTCCATATGGGATAACAGGATTCTATTAAACTCCGAATCCTATTGTCCCATATGGAAGAAGACATAAATTTTGAGCTATACATATTGAACGAGGTAGTATATAAATTAATAATATATATAATAAATAATTACTATATTATTAGCTCGTTTAATAAATACAACTCAAAATTTCTGTTTTCTTCCATATGGGACAATAAGATTCGGGGTTTAATGTTAAACTCCGAATACTGTTATCCCATATGGAAGAGAACAAAAAGTTTGAGCTGTATATATTAAACTAGCTACTTTGTAATTTGGAAAGCTCTCTGCTAAACCCCTGGCCCACATAAATCCTCTCCATACTGTTGCACTCTGATGATTAAATTATATTTTTACACAACCCTTCTAAGTTGGATATCAAAATCCAATATCCAACTCTGATATCCGATATTGTCATCCTCTCCGAAAGACGGAGGCGGATGACAATATCGAGATGGATACCGATATCGGATATCGGTACTGTAGCAACCGATATCCGATATTGTTATCTGATAACCGGATATCGGAAAAAACAGATACCAAAAATCAAAATTTTTGGTATCCAGTACAGCATCTGTCCCGATACCATAATCCGATAACGGTATTGGGACGGGCGATCCCTATAGAGAACATAGATGGGTGGTTACATCTAGCCTGAGTGCTGCTACCATAAATGTTTTTTGAGGAATTGAAAAGTCAGAATTCTGGTTTAAATATGTCATTTTAATGCTTTTACTTATGTAACAATAGTTATAAAAGTTCATTAGTAGAATACAGTAATGGTTGAATCTAAAAGGAAAAATGTCATGAGAGAGTGAATTTTGTTCTATATATATTTTAAAATATTTTTAGAGGTGTTTAGTATTTTTCGGGCATTTATTTCAGAGCAATGAAATAAATGCAAATAAATTTAAATTCCTCGGGCCACCACTCCTCCAGTAAAATTTGCAGGCAGGTGATTCCTACCATCCGGTAAACTTTAAATTCCTGTCATCCAACGATGGTGAAGTTGAGAACAGGACCAACATATAATTCCAAACAGATGCCAACATGTTACATGGATTCCATATAATTTCGTGCTTATCTACCTCTTTTTCATTTTCTAACCAAATTTTTAATTTTTAAATGATTTAAGATAAGTGAGCCGCAGATTTCTAGTCCCAAAAGACAGTCCAATGCACCTATGCTGATTATACTGATCTAGCAACCCTTTCCAAAAACCAATCTAAGCATTTCAGCTCACTGACATTAGCATTCCTATTTTGCCTTATTTTGAGGTCATTTTACCAAATTCTGACAGACTCTGAAGCACCAACCCTGACTGTTGTACAAAGTATAACGCTACATCTTTCAACAATGCAAAGATCGGCTTAAATGCAAAACAACAAACCTATTTGGTCATACGTTAATACATAGTTGGGACATCGGTTCAATATTACAAATCCTATCCTGAACAAATATAAAACCCAGACCTCACCTAACAACCATTAACTGAGTTAAAATCCGAAGAACAGCGCACACATCACAAGAACAAAGCGTTTCATATAGAAAACTGCAATTTTTCAACGAGCTATATGTATCACTCGGATTCGCGGATACTCATTGCCACTCTGAATTGAATATTAAAGATCACTCCTTGTTCCATGCGGCCATGGCCATCGCCGCGCCCGGCCCTCTCCCTGAGAAGCTTCTGTAACCGTCACCAACGTCCACATCCCACCGAAGACACAGCCTTAGCGGAGTCTCAGTACTCTGCGATTCTCCAGAGATGCGCGTCTCCATCGTCAACCCCGCTTCTCAGCGGCGCTCTTCACACCCATCTTCTCAAACGTGGAATTCTCAGCCTCTCCCTCTTCCTCCAAAACCACCTCCTCAATTCCTACTTCAAAGCCGGCGATATCTCTTCCTCCCTCCAACTGTTCGACGAAATGCCCCAACGAAACGTCGTCTCCTGGTCCGCTGCCATCGGCGGGCTCGTCCGCTGCGGCCGCCACGCCGAAGCTATCTCCCTCTTCCTTGAGATGAAATTCAGAGGAGAGTCGCCCAACGAGTTCACCCTCGTGAACGCCCTCAACGCCTGCGCTGTTAGCGGAGACGTCGTTCTGGCGCGCCAGCTCTACGCCCAAGTCATCCTTCTTGGCCTCGAACCCAATGTCTTTCTGATGAACGCCTTTCTAGCGGGACTTCTCCGTTGGGGAAAGACAGCTGACGCAGCTCGACTGTTTGAGAAATTTCCAGCTAAGGACGTGGTTTCATGGAATATCATGCTCAATGGATATCTCCAGCTTTCGTGCTTTGATCTTTGGGCTCTCTGGTGCAGAATGAACGAGGCTGGTGTCACTCCAGACGAGTTTTCCTTCAGCAGCTTGCTCTCTGGGCTGGCTAAAACGGAGGGCTTGAAGCCGGGTCTGCAAGCTCACGCTCAGCTGCTCAAGTCCGGCCATGGCGCAGACACTTGTGCTTGCAATTCTTTGGCAGACATGTACCTGAAGAACCAGTCCCCTTTGGCTGCCCGCAAGGTGTTCGATGGAATGCCTTACAGAGACATCGTCTCATGGACACAGATGGTCTCTGGGTTGGCCGATTACGGAGACCCGTCTGCGGCTCTCCGAGCTCTGGCAGCTATGATGGTTGCCGGGGTGAAACCCAACAGGTTCACCTTGGCGTCGGCGTTCAGCGCCTGCTCCAGCTTGGCCTCTCTTGCAGAAGGGAAGAAGGCCCACTGTCTGATGCTCAAGCTCGGCGATGACGAAGCCGACGCCTGCGTCGGCAATGCACTCATCGACATGTATGCCAAGTGCGGCGCCATGGATGAAGCTCGGATGGTCTTCTTCTCCATGCAGGGCACCCGGACTGTCATCTCCTGGACGACGATGATCATGGGTTTTGCACAGAATGGCTCTCCTGGGGAAGCTCTTGCTGTCTTCAAGGAGATGGTTGCCAGTGGTGTGCTGCCCAATTACATCACTTTCATCTGCATCCTCTATGCCTGCAGCCAAGGGGGGTTCTTGGAAGAAGGATGGAAGCTGTTTGTATCCATGGACAGAGACTATGGCATTAGTCCAGGCGAAGATCATTATGCTTGTATTGTCAGCTTGCTGGGAAAGGCTGGGCGGATCGAAGAGGCTGAAGCTCTGATTCAGAGCATGCCTTTCAAGCCGGGGCCGCTTCTCTGGCAGACTCTCCTTGCAGCTTGCAGGGTGCATGGAGATTCAGAGACTGGAAAGAAAGCCACAGAGAGAGTTCTCTCTCAAGACAGAGACGACCCGTCAACATATATTCTGATGTCCAACATCTTCGCCCATCTCGAGGACTGGAAGGGAGTGGGTAGAGTCCGGAGGCTCATGGAGAATGATAAAGTCAAGAAAGTTCCTGGTTGCAGCTGGATTAGGGTTTAAGGTATAGGGTTTTTCAGTGGGAGCAAAGTTAAAAAGATTAATAGTGAAATTTTTCAACATGTTATCATACTATTCAATAGAATTTGGAATTCGGGGGATGAGGACAAACAGATAAGTGTCAGCAGCTGCATCCGCCAAAGAGTCAAGGTAACCTGTGAGCTTAGGCTGTGAGATGACTCCCTCTCTTTGGCTTCTTGACGGGCTGGAGCAGAGTGCCAAGAGCCTGGGGCTCATATATTGCACAGAGGTGGAGAGAATTCCGTGTGCAGCTGGATTAGGGTTTAAGGTTAAGGGTTTTGCAGTGCAAGAAAAGTTAGAAGATGAACAGCCGAAAGTTTACAGGACTTTCTCAAAATATTGACAGTTTTCAGTGTTGGAATTTCCGGGAATGAGGACAAACCGTTATACTCATGCGACAGCAATGGAGTCCAGTAAAGAGTCAATGTACTCCTTGAGTTTAGGCTGTGAGATAGCTCCCTCTCTTTGACTCTGGGGGACTGCCTGTCCGTCTTTGAAGAGGATCAAGCCGGGCAAGCCGTAGACCTTGTATTCCTCGATCAGCTTGGGATTCGCATCGTGATCGATCTTGACGACCTTCAATCTGCCATTGTACTCCTGCAGCCATGCATAAATATTATGTTATTTTCACCCAATTGAATGTCATTCTTTCATGGAGTATCGAAGATAAGTTTTGTATCTGGGGTTCTCTTCTCATCCGACCAATTTTTTTTTCATGACCAGTTCGGAGAACAAAGAACCCAACAGAAGTAACAGAATAAATCAGCACAAATAGCAGAACATAACTCCATATCAAAATCGATGACAGAGACATATTAAGTTTTGAATTTCTCTGTCGCTAACAAATGATGAACATGATAGTTTTAATCCAATGTCACGGAACATTCCACAATAACAAGTGGTTCATTCGACACTCATTTAACTTATTGGAAGAAAACTGATTTCAAAGTTCGTACTACGCAGCGATTGCATGTTTTTGGCACAGAGAATACGATTCACTATCCTATTTGGTCACTTCAAAATCACTTCTGAAATCTTGGTTCAGAGAACTACCATCCAAAGCTAGATTAACAAACTTTGAAGAAAAAGAGAGGAAAATTTTATTTCAATTGAATGATGATCCAAACGTCGAAACATAAGTCACTCGCCAGAACTCCATACCTTGGCAGCCCATTCGATGGCAGGAGCGACCAAACGGCACGGCCCGCACCAGTCCGCCACGAACTCCACAAGAACTGGAATCTCCGACTTCAGAACCACTTCCGAAAACTCATCCTGGGTAACACTAACAACACCGCATCTAACAAGCAATCGCCGCCCAGCAAGATTTCCACGGCTGCTCCTCGACAAAGACGTTCTAAATCTAGGCATCAGACGGCTGGATTTCAACGACGGGAGGCCGATCGCGCTGCCCGCGGGGATAAAAGAGGCGGCGATCGGGGCTGATGATTGCGAAGTCGCAGGGATGAACTTGAGCGGAGACGAACAGCGGTAGGTCGTCGCCATTGTCGAGCTTCCTTCCTCGTTCGAATACCCTTCTGATAAGATGAACGATCGGGCTTCGAGATTCGAACAAGAAGCAGAAACCCAAATCGGGGCCGATTTGCCAGTCTGCGGCCCTCGTTTCCTGTCGTGGGTCCCTCGATTTATCCATGGCTCACGGCCTCCTGAGTTCTATCGAAGTATCCAATGGCAGGAAAAGCCTCAAACCTTAAAGGGTTAATATCACGGTTCAGCCTAAAGTTTTCCAAAAATTCGAGTTACAGCCCTATCTTTTTTTTCGCCGCGTCACAGCCCGAAACGCCCATTTGGTCCGCCGCCGCAGCCCGGGCGTGACGTGGACTCGACGAGGCTGCCAGGTGGAATTCTGGTGGCGTCCACGTAAGCGGAATCCACCTGGCAGACACGTGGAGTCCACGTATTTGAAGAAAGTGAGAAATAGGAACGATTAGTCACCTGGGAGTGAGTCACCCGGGAGAGAGCGCAGAAGGGTGGTGAAGGAGAAGGAGACGGTGGAGAAGGAGGAAGAAAGGGCGTCGGGGAGAAGGGGCTTCCATTTTACGTGAGCTTCGTTGGAGAGGAGAGGAGAGCTCGTTGCGAGCTTCTTCTTGTCTACGGGCGTTCCACGAGGTAGGGTTCTTGGCTCTATGTCCCTACTAAGGTTCTAATCAGGCAGATCGTTCCTTTTTGCTGCGTCACTTGGGCGATCTATAGGGCATTTAGTTTGAGGAAATACATTTCAGTCTTACCGTTTTATGCACATTCCACCTGCATATTCCTATTCCCAAATACATTGAGCCAGTTTTCTCTTCTTCCTTTCTCTCCCGAATAGAACACCTAGGTTCGTATCAGAGGCCACTTCAACTAAAACACTTTTCGTAGCCATTCAGGCCCACTGATCTGCTAATTAGAGGTCTAAGATATACCTATGTAACATTGATGAAAGTCGTATAAAACCAGAGCGAACATCTATTCAACAGAGTTTGAAGCTATCCTACCGTCTATTTCTTCATATCGCCGCCAATTTGTGGGCCAAATTGGTGAAATCTAATGAAAATTTAATGACGATGGATTAGCATTGAATGGTTTGAGTCATTCTTCCGCGTGTTCATTCACTTAATCATGGGTCATCTCCTAGTTTTTTCTCGGATTTTTCATGTTTATTTTCGACGAATGTATCTTGCGGCGTGTCGGTCGACAGTTCTTGCGTGCGAAAATTGTCCTAAAATTCTCTTGGCTATTTTTTTTATCACCGCTAATTTCTGGCCCATATTGCTGAAATGTTTTGCAAATTTAATGATGATGAGTAAGCATTGAATGGTTCGACTAATTCATCTGCATATTCATTTGCTGAGTCATCGTTCATCTCCTTGTTTTTTCTCAGATTTTTCATGTATATTTTATAAGAATGTATCTTATTGCGCGTCGATTGACAGTACTGGCTTTTGAAAATTGCCTTAAACATTCATTGCCTGGGCTGTAGAAGCTATCCTACTGTCTATTTCTTGTTATTTCCGGCAATTTCTGGCCCATGTTGCTGAAATTTTATGAAAATTTAATGACGATGGATTAACATTGAATGGTTTGAGTCATTCATCCGCGTGTTCATTCTGTGATAGGTCGATTTTAAATGATCTTTAGTTGGGATAGGTGGATTTTAAATGATCTTATAATTTGTTAGATATAACCATCTTTCTATCTGTGGACTGTTTCCTCGTGTGATGACCTGCTGGTTTTTTAAAATCGCAGAGGATATCTGTGGACTGTATATCTCAATCTTTATGTCAGTTTATTAATGTGTTTTTTCTACATGATTTCTTACCTATCAATGTACATATCTACAGTCTTTCTGTCTAGCTACGTAACTCTCTATCTTTGTACATATCTACCTTGATGCAAAATTCCTTTTTAACCCATACGTTTTGGAATTCTAATTGACTTAACTCCTCGGCTCAATGCGAACATCCTTTTGTTTTTTTGCGTTTTTAGGCGTTCTTCTATTATTTGACGGTGGACGCTTGGCTTTAAGTAATGTAAGTTTTTATTATCTTTATTTTTCCCTTTGTACTTAAATATTGTATTTTTTTATTATTTCCAATGTAATTTCAGATATCTGTTTGTCATAGAAGAATGTAAGATCTCCTTGGTAATTTAAGTATTTTGCACGCATGATCAATTACTATTTTCCATCTATCTCTTATACAAGGCTGATGACGAGTGTAAGGTGTTTGGTTCTGATTACGATCGCGATGATGACTCTGAATATGATATAGGTAGGGAAGAGGAGGAATATGAAGTGTATTTAAGTGCCCCCGACGAATATTCGAGTGACGAATGGGATGAGGAATTGGAAGACGGCCACAGACTTAGAAACGAACATGTCCAACAACAAACATTTGTTGCTGGATATCATAGCGAGTATGATGATTCCGAGGGTGACATGTTAACCCCCAATGATACCGATGATGAGGATGAAAATGGAAGGTACATATACAGGCGGAAGACGTATGATCCAGGCTGTCCCACTGAGAGTTTTATATTTCAATTGGGCATGAAATTTGAATCGGCTTCTCAGTGTAGGGCAGTTGTAAAGGACCATGCTATATGGAACGGATTCAACATCACTTTTCCAAGGTCCGGTGACCGGAAAGTTGAAGTTGTTTGCAAGGGATGTTGCCCGTGGAGGATATACGCTAGTTGGGATAGAACGAGAGAGGCGTTTGTAGTGAAAACGCTTAATGATACTCATTCGTGTACTAGAGCTCCAAGGAACAGCCAAGCCAATTATCATTGGGTTGCGAAACACTTTTTAGAGAAAATTCGGATGAATATGGATTTGAAGGTGGCAGATATGATGCGGGAAATAAATGAACTATTCGGAATCACCGTTTCAAAGCAAACCTGTTTTATAGCTAGGTCCGAGGCGCGCATGAAGCTTCGAGGAACTCTGGACGACCATTATCACATGCTTCCTGCATATGTTGCCGAGTTAAAAAAGGTAAATAGGAATGGTACTTTTGAGCTGGTTCTTGATAGAGCGACTCCAGATTCTTTGGTTAGGTTTAAGCGCCTCTACATATGTTTTGATTCCATAGCAAGAGGGTTTCTTGAAGGTTGTAGACGAGTCATTGGATTGGACGGATGTTTTTTGAAGACCCAACTTAAAGGCCAACTATTGAGTGTTGTTGGGAAGGATGGGAATAATCAAATGTTCCCCATTGCCTGGGCGGTAGTCGAATGTGAAAATCAATCTTCGTGGACTTGGTTTATTCAGCTTCTGATGAATGATTTAGGAATGGTTGACGGAAATGGCTGGACTCTTATTAGCGATCAGCAGAAGGTACATATGTTTTTTATTTCTTTGAACTCTTAATACTTATCGTCCAACAACTGTAGTATTTTAACAGATTGGTCATGTCTAACATCGTGCAGGGACTGGAAAATGCAGTGGCGAATTTATTACCCAATGCGGAGCATAGGAATTGTGCTAGGCACATCTATGCAAATTAGAAGAAGAAAGGGCATTCTACAGAAATTTTGAAGAACTTATTCTGGAGAGCTGTGAAGTCTACAACGCATGAAGATATCCAACGGATTATGAAGGAGATGAGCATAGTGAATCCACAAGCTGCGCAAGACTTCCAAGACATAGGTATAAAGAAGTTTTGTAGGGCGTACATTAGTAGGGATACAAAGTGTGAGGTGATTGACAACAACATTTGCGAGTGCTTCAACAATTATATCATACATGCTAGATCTAAGCCTATCATAGACATGCTGGAAGAAATTAGAGGTGCAGTCATGCAGAGACTAGCAAAAAAAAGGGAGTTGTTTTCTAACAGAAATGATACGTTATGCCCCCGGATAAGGGAGTTGGTCGAAGAGAACAAGAAGAAGTTAAGGACATGCACTCTTAGGCATGCGGGGAAGTATCAATTCGAGGTTACAGACTTGGGAAGCAGATTTGTGGTTGGTCTACTTCGTAGAACATGCAGTTGCGGATATTGGGAGTTAAGGGCATTCCATGCCCCCATGCTATATCTTGCATTCATTGGATCAAGGAGGACCCCGTCATTTTTGTCAGTGAGTGGTTGAAGAAAGATGTCTACCAACTAGCATATAGTTACGGTATCCCGCCAATGAATGGAAAAAACTTATGGTGCGAAGCTGACGGGAGCTATCTTTTCCCTCCTATTGTGAGGAGACAACCTGGAAGGCCCAAGCTGAAGAGGAAAATTGACGTCAGTGAGAAAGAACCCATGGTACAAAGACTATCGAAGAAAGGCGTGCATATCACGTGCTCCCTCTGCCACCAAGTTGGCCATAATCGGAAGACATGTACCGAACGAAGAATAGAAGCTGGAGGCCAAGTACAGTTTTAATTTTATGCCCAACTTTGTTTACATGCTTCTTTGAGTTTTTTCAACGTTAACTAATAAAGTTGTTTGATCAATCATGCAGGGATCTCAGCGGTCTACATATCCGCCAATTATCAAAGAATGCAGGGATCGCCGGTGAAGTTGCAATGGGGTGACGAAACCTCAATGCGCTCGACCTTATTATTCACGTGCACTATCAAAACATTTGTAGAACATGATTTACTTGTTATTTAATGATATGAACAATTTCCGTATTTGCTATATATGTGGCCGTCTATGTGGTCCTCTATCACAATTGATATGTTTCTCTTCGTTTATGTTAATATCTATCTCATCAGATATGTTTTGATAGATATGTCCTCTCTACATATTCACATCTATATCCTTATATATGTCTATCTTTATCTCAAAGTCTGTATTGATCTACGTGTATTTATGGTTCTATCCTTATCTTTACCTCTTTATATATTTCTGTTGATCTACTTCTATTTATGTCTCGGCTTCTCAGTTTCTGTTGATCTACTCAAGGGGGCTTATTTAAAATTTGTGCCTAATCATTCAAGAAAAGAATTTATACATTTACCTTCAATCGTGGTCGTAATGATTTGTCAAAACATTTCAAACCGCTGTTTATGATGTTGCTTTTAATGTGAATGGTTTTATCGACATAGATGTGTATCAATAATTCCTATTAAAAACGTCATGAAATTTGTATGTGTTTGCTTCCTCAGGTGGCATAATTTCAAACATTTAGAAGACAATTTCATTAGGCACTAGATCAGCATTATAATGTAATTTGCTTAATTTCCTCAGGCCTGCTCAATTCATTCATTAACCAAAACGATAAACCAAACTAAACATTAAGTGCAATAACCAGAAGTCAGCATGCGAAAGTGGGGATACAACTTTAAATTCCTTCAGTTGCACAACAACATCAGTTATGGACGGCCTGTCATGGGGATACATATTCGCCTTATATTCTTGGGTCCACAATACTGCATACATCTCCCTGTGCCAGTTTTGTTTGAGCTCTCTGAGTAATGTGGGTTCTGTCCACATCAATTGCTGGCCTTCCAGTAATGAGCTCAAGCAGAACGACCCCAAAACTGTAAATATCAGTTTTCTCAGACATTTTATTTGTTTGAACGCATCTGCACAAGAAAATTTAAAGTTAACAATTTACAGATTTCTTATATTTAGAGACACCTACAATTCTATAAATTTGACATTAAATTATGAAAAAATTTAAGGTGGAAGATCATCTCCCACGCCAAGATTCTCGTGGAATGGGAAGTCGGCTGAACTGATTAACAAAAGCAAATATAATTATTGTCTAACAGAAATTGGTACTTATGAATGAACAAAAAAATGTCTTATTAAGAATAACGTTCATATTACAAAAAAAGAAATTATTGACTAGTGGATAGCTCACTTACCTGCGATTACTGCGTCGAGCCAAGAGCTCTCCGCACTCTTCAGTAAGTGCTCGTTCTTCACAGACCACCTCAGCAAGATCAGAAGCAACACTCTGCATTCCTTCAACCTGGTGAAAAATTATACACGGGCCTACTAAATTTCCAATTGCTGCTTCCCAATAAATGATGAGATTTATCTGGTGAAAAAGAAACCCTTTGGCAGAGACATAAGACTCGGAAAGCTAACGATTCAAGAACCTCAGTTGCAGATGAGAGGGCCTCTCTAATCTGATTGATAAAAACCTGGGAAGGAATACTTTCTCAGATTTTTATCACAAAATTCAAGGTAGTTAAAAATTTACATTCCACTTGGGAAGTTAAATTTAGTAGAATTAAGATAGATTGAAATTGAGATAGATTGCGATATTTAGATTGCGATATCATACTTCCCAAATTGAAGATCAATCAAACCTGGAGCTCTAGTCGAATGCGCCGACGGTGCCACTGTGGCTATCAGCAGGCATGGGAGTCAGCCACTGAGAGTAATCACGATCGAAATACTCCCAATCCGGAAGCATAATCCCAGAGATTCCAAGGATACCGAAGATATAAGTGGCGATCATCTTCTTGACGGAGAAGGTCAAGAAAGCCACAACAAGAACAACCGCTCCCAACATAACCAGGCACGTCCGTAGAACATCTTCTCTGCCCACATCCTCCTGTTCTAAGAACCCTAGAACAGCAAGCGCAAATGGGCAAATGGGTATGGAAGAGCATGCATTTAGCTTGCCCATCTCCTCTTTCTCCCATGGCACCTCCGTGGCCCGGGCGCACGTGTTGATGACGGTGTTGCAGGTGAGGACCGTCGGCGCGACAGAGTCGAGTGGCCGCTTCAGCCGAGCGACGGCGAGAAAGAGGAAGAAAGGGCGTGATCGCCATTGTGGCCAAAGTCCTTGATCAGCGCGAAAGCCCCTTCTCCCCGACGCCCTTTCTTCCTCCTTCTCCACCGTCTCCTTCTTCTTCACCACCCTTCTGCGCTCTCTCCTGGGTGACTCACTCCCAGGTGACTAATCGTTCCTATTTCTCACTTTCTTCAAATCGCGTTATGACGTGGACTCCACGTGTCTGCCAGGTGGATTCCGCTTACGTGGACGCCGCCAGAATTCCACCTGGCAGCCACGTCGAGTCCACGTCACGCCCGGGCTGCGGCGGCGGACCAAATGGGCGTTTCGGGCTGTGACGCGGCGAAAAAAAAGATAGGGCTGTAACTCGAATTTTCGGAAAACTTTAGGCTGAACCGTGATATTAACCCAACCTTCAAAGATGTTTTCTACTTTTTGTTCGTACAGCCTTGATAGTACATAATAGAATTGGATTGAATGATACTGCTATATTAGTTTTTGGCAAAGCCCTAAACCTTACATAAAGTTCAGTCCAGTCTCTATCCGGTCTACTGAGATTTAGTCAATCTCAGTGAAAAAGAAGAAAAAAAATGATCGTAAAAGAGGTCCACCCACTATCTTGTGCATTGACAAATGATTTTGAAGAACAAATGGAAGGAAATGAAGGAGAAACAATTAGAAATCGTTCTATAAAAGCTAAATGTGTTGTAAAATATAATTTCAGCCATTCAGTTTGGTCGTTTCCTTTTATTTGTGAGCTAAAACAGAAAAGGTAAAATTTTATTTTACAATTTTCTTTGAAATCCAAAATAGTTTTTTTTGTTTAAAAGATTTTAATTAAAGTAGAGGATCCAAAGATAACATATTTTGTTCAAATACACAGCAAAGAGAAAGAAATAGTGTTCACCTTCTGAAGAAATCTTCAGATTGCTTTTCAAATTTTTTTTCAAATCACACTTATCCCAACACCCCAATCTATATGATTTGAAATCCTATCTTTTGGTGAAGGCTTGAGGAAGTAACAAGGAGGAAAACATTGGGAAGTAGAATCTAAGGCATCTGTAACCTTGACATGAAGATGATATCTTGAAGAGATTTCTAAGCCTTTCAGTAATTATTGAACATAACAACTATTGGTGTCATTTGATGCAGGATTGGAAAAATCATAGGGAGGCGAACGCTGTGAATGAGAATTCACATTGTATGCAACCGTGGCCTACCGATCATCACTTGGAAAATTTTTGAAGATTTTTTAAAAATTTTAACCAACACAAACATTCATAAAATTGTATAAAATGTTGAATTGTGCTCTTTGATGAGTACATTACAGGGAACAAAGGGGAACACTGAAAAAATAAAATAAAATAGAAAAATTATGGAATAATTTATAGGAGATTCGCTCTATGATTCATTAAAAATTTAATTCCTAATTATTTATACGAGTCTGCACAGTTGGAGGATAGTCTATTATCAATTTTGTGAAATATTCTTCATGTTACATGCAAGAGACAAAGGAAACATCCAGAATTGCTCTAATGAAATTTCAGAAGAAGAATCTTGATTTCTACATGTTTCAACTGGTGGTCCCAATATTCATGAGTGAATCTGAATCAACATATAGAGATAACAAGAAATGACAAATATTATAAGAGATTGATAAAATATAACATATTATGATAATTTTAAATTCATAAATAAATAAATGTATTGACGTATTACTTCTCAGAATATTCTGTGTGAATGATATTTTTGCATAGATTTGGTTTTTTGGGCTAATTCAATATATAGACCTTTACTTGATCCTACCAGGCTTTGGGAAGAAATTATGTGAAGGATTTGGGGGCTAAACAAGTGAAATCTTTGGGCCGTAGTTGTAGAATGCCAAGCACTGTAATGGTGTGGGATACTTTGGGGACTGAGGATGACAAAGCTTGAAAACTTTTTTACTTTCTTGAAATCCATTCCACTAACATTTTTTTATATCTTAGTTACACTTAATTACCTTAGGCGAATTTATTCAAACGTTGTTAGGGCTCATTATCACCTTGGGCTGGACAGCCCCAAACAGCTTTAGCTGAGGATTGAAGGCCATTGAATTGAAATCAAATGAATGGGTTTTGATGAATTTTTGTGAACTTTGATTATTTTATTATATGGACTTGATGAGTCTACATGCACCTTGACCAACCAATGACCATTTAATGGTCAACTTATTTACAAGCCATGAAAAAAATGATTTAAAGCATGTCTATGGAGTTTTAGGATGAGTGTGAAACTCAAAACCACCTCATACATGCACACATCATACATGCACTCATGGAATGTCCTGACATAGTTGACTTGAAGTATAAGGTCAACCGATCAAACTAACTTGAGGTGTCAACCCTGTACTTCATTTGTGATAAAATTCCAAAGTTTTAGATAAATTGAATTCATTTGACCAGTCAAAAACATTGACCATATTATGAAATATTTAAATAGATTCTTCATGTTTTTGGGTCAACTGTGAGTGATTTAATTAAAACATTTGTACAGGAGCATATTAGTAGAATCAATAATTTATCTTCAAATTAAATTTCGTTTAACCTTAATGAAGAATCTATTTATTTTTATTTCATAATCTGATCAAAAGTAATTGGATGTATGGAGACTTCTAAAATATAATTGGATCTCTCTACATTTTCGTTTTGGTCAATTATGCATGAATTAAATACATAATGTCTATTGATTATTATAGTCCAAATCAATGAATAACATTTATATGAAAGTTGTGGAATTTTAAATAGGCATTTTAAAAATATTTATTTCATATTTTTTGGATTAGTATTAAAGCAGGTAGACCTTGCATATCAGATGAAGATCTACATCCATGCAATTCTTTACTTTAATAATTTATTATTTTTAAAACTTTTCCTACTGACCTAGATGTTGTGAATTCATCATGGAAATTTTAGAGGGTTCCCCATAAGTTTCATGAATGCCCTCAAAAAGTTGGAGCCTGGTAAGAAGAATAAAATGATAAAAATTGCATGGTAGTTACTTTAAATAAAAAATGTTGCCTTTAAGGCTGTCGCCACTTTTTTATACAAAGTAAGAAGATCACATTCCATAAATGCTCTAACCTTGAATGAGATAGGGTTAATTTTTTAAAAGAATTCCTCAAGATTCAATCAATCCAATATGAAAAGAGACGGAATGGTTTTAATTCATTGCACTCTCACTTTCAAGAACTCAACACAACGAGGAGGATCAAGGGTACAACTCCAAGATTAACCCTTACCTGGTGCATTCCTCTTACCTTCTGCATTTTATTTTGATCTGTTGTAGGTCATCCCGGAACATGACGTGAGAGGAAGAGAAGAATACTCTAAGAGGAGGCCTATCATCAAAGAGGAAGGGGGAATAAATGAATCAATGTTCAAACACATGCATAAGGTGTGCAATTCCATTTCTATTATCATTAAAGAGAAATACTCAAAATGATATTCCAGTAAAGGAACTTTGGATTTTGATTTGAGAGGAGTAGAGATCAAATTGAATCTAGCTTGTAAAAAAAAGATTCCAATTGAGGTTGTATTGAGTATAAGTGAGAGATGAAATCTTGAGAATTGAATTGAGATGGACAAGAGAATTTTGTGGATTTAAAGTTTCCTGTAGCAGTTAGTCTTGGATTTGAATTTAAGATGGTTTATAATCTACAGAGTGAAACAAAAACCGTGAAGAAATAAAGGAAGACAAAGAGAAAAATAGAACTGTGAAGAAGAGAAATAGAAATGATCCATTTCTAGATACATAGAAAGAGAGGAAACCAACTGTTCTTCAGAGGATTTCAAAGAAAGAAATGAATGATAAATTTGGATTTGACAAGGATTAAAGGAAGATTCTAGAGGGACCTATTTTATATTATTTTTTAATGATCTAAGACAGAGTTTTGGTGTTATTTGGTTTAATTAAAAGAGGTTTTTTATTGTATCAATTCAAGGTCATATTGGGGAATTTTGAGTAAATATTATCATATTAATTTGAGGATTCATATGGTGTTTAACTTAAGAGACATTAGTTATATTATCAGGATTAGTTTTAAGGAATATTCTTGTGTAATCATAAGTCATTTTGAGTGGCTAAAGGTGAGTGTAGCTTGGTGAGCCACTCAGAGATCCTTATTGGGCCATTTTGGTAAATCAACTAGGATCTTGGTGAGTGACCAAATTTGAGAAAGTAAGGAATAAGTTGGACATAGACACACAAAAAATTTACATATCTCATAATTCATCATTTGATCTTATATGTTTATCTTAGTTGTTACTATTTTTATTTGATTGATTTATCTCTAGTAGTTTAGGGCATTGAGAGATGTTTTTAGACTAGAATAAGGGGGCTGATCCAGTGACCTGTATGGTCAACACAGGTAGTGGTCACCTCTCTCGCTATGGCTAAGGGGGCCAAGTGAGGTGACCTGTGTGGTCCACACAAAAAGAAGTGGAAGAGACACCCACCTGACAAGTCTAAGAGGGCCAAAGAGTCTGCGCCAACTCCTTTATTTGATATTCATGTATAACCTGTCTTCAGGTATTTTTTGGGGGGTTTTGAAATTGGGTTCGAATTTTTATTGAACTCCGGGTAAAGATATCCTCAAGACATGATTAAGGGAATAACCCTAACCTGTATGAAAAATGATGTGTTAATCCTTCATCCACAGTCCACTACATAGGCAAATAATCCTTTATGAATCAAAGTATAAAACTAAAAAATAAAAGTTTTAAATACCAAATTCACTCCCCCTCTTATGTATAATACTAGCAATATAA
This sequence comes from Wolffia australiana, assembly GCF_029677425.1. Classification (NCBI taxonomy): domain Eukaryota; kingdom Viridiplantae; phylum Streptophyta; class Magnoliopsida; order Alismatales; family Araceae; genus Wolffia; species Wolffia australiana. Next base: position 18,419,163 of record NC_135836.1, on the reverse strand, counting down.
ACCAAGATTAAGGACTAGACTAATTTGTCTTCACAAAAATATTTTAGCCTACCCTATCATCTACCTCATTTCAAAAATAGCAAGACCATATCTCATAGAGCAACCTAGATTAGCTTGAATACATTTTAAGAAACTTAATTCACACCCCTCTACGACATATCTTACACACTTTGAACAACACAATTTAATAATGGTAACTTAATATGAAACATAAAACACATATTTGTGTGCGCTTATTAAAAATATTCAAAATACACATAGTTATACGTATCTAATTCAATAAATGATGATAAATTTTATGTAATTGCATGACAAAAATGCATGTTACCATAAGTCTTTCTTGCATTTTTCTAGTTCCCTTAAATGAAAATAAATAAGAATATTGAATACTAAAAAGTTATTCATGGATGATCATTAATTATTCATCAACATGAGATAACACAAATATCCCACCAGAAATGTTATGAGGGAAAATGATAAATACATATTAGTGTACTTACAATCATTGGGGTTAGCCATCCTCCCATGTATGTACTTGAATCAACTTCATGACCATATACATGCATGTTAGTGTGCCACATAGTAGCAAGTTGACTAATTAAAGTTATAAAAATCATCTTTACTCAAAAATTGACATCCACCTTCCAGTGCTAAGAATAGATCATAGTATAGAACCAGAGAGACCAAATGAATGGAGTGAAGCTTCTCTATCAATAAAACTTTACATAAAAACCAAATTAGAATATCTAGATTTTAATTTTTCAATATTTTATTTTTAAAAACCTGGTCAGAATATGTAAAATTTATAAAAATCAAGTGATGCTTATCTGGTCAGTTTGCTTCTTACCCGACACTAGGGTTATTCTTCCTTGAAGTTTTAAAGTCCGTCAGCAGCTTATGGGGTTCAACCTATCGATAGGAATATCACAAGCTATATACATTAAAAAAAATCATGTTAGATTTCATTTTATGTAGCTTGCGAGGATTTGGACAAGTTGATTCAACTAGATAAGGGTGAAAAAAAGATATAATTAAATATTCTTCTCAAACCCACTTACTACTATTAAGCAAATGATATATACATAATATTACTGAGTTGAACCTATAAACCTAAGTTCATCTTTATATAAGATCTTGAATGCAGCTGTTCATTAAAAAAACACTAAGTTTTTTGAAAAATGTTTTATTAACCCTCCACATGAATAATGTATTTCCCCCAATGCATAAAAATATTAAAGATGGACTGATTTCCTATATGATGTGTGCCTTTTCCCTGATGAAAATTGTTATCTCCAAATTAAGTTGTTTTACTCATTTTTTAAAATTAGACTTCTCTAGAAATTTATGTAATATTTTTTACCATTATTACTATTTATAAAATATAGGGTAAGTTAAGTCCCAATAGACAGAGAGAATCTAATTTATTAATTTATATAAGTTTATAAATTAAATAATTCTATAAATGAAATTTAATTTTTTTGAAAAATAATTACTATTTATATATATTCATAAATTATATATTTGAAATAAGGATGATATTATTATTACTATTTATAATATATAATATTCTATTTAGATAAATTAGTTATATATTGCACGAGTAGTGGCAAGGGGTGGTTAAAGGTGGCGTCAGGTGTGTCGTGTCATGTGGTGCATGGCCCAATTATGCACACCCAATGGAGGTTGCATGACACAATGATGCAAATGTGGGGTTGTGAGGAGGGGCACGAATGTGGGTTGTGGGTGCAGGACCATGGGATATGGACACAAAACTTCTCGGCTCTGTGTTGGCGCTAGATCCATGTATGTTTTGCACAAATCATGAAGCTACCCCATGAAGAGTGACACAGGAACATGAATCTAAAGATAAAATGTGGGTTTCTGAGAGGAAAAAAAGGGCCCATGATAACAGAAAATTTAATTTATACATAATATTACTGATCATTGAAATGCCCATGTATTATTTCTAAAATCTCTCATTGACATTTCTTCAACTTTTCTCATTTTTTAAGAGAACCATGATTTGAATTTTATGGTCTTGTTTAGGAGGGAAGTTCAGGGTTTAATAGATGATCCAGGTCGTATTCAACACCCCTCTGACTGCTACTTTAAATCTCAAAACCAAAATTTCTTTTCTAACCAATATCCAAATAATTTATCTTTTAGATTTCAAGGGCTACTCCAACTCATATTTAATTAACACATTACGTTTATGTAATCCTTTACACATTACACTAAAAAATATTCATCGGTAATAAAAATTCTCCACTTGTGTGAAATAAATAAAGGTTAGATAAAAATATATGTACTATGCAGATAGTGATGTTCATATAAACACATGACTAATCATTCAGTTTTTTGAATAACATCTATTTATTTGTTTTATGATGTATCGTCCTATAAGAGATTCATACAGAAAAATATGAATGAATGAATCAGACTTTGAAAACAACAAAAACAAATAACTATTATTACCCTGAAAAGAGTCAAATCAATTGTCATTTGGCACCTTCAATTAGTTGTCACAAACTGCACATGGAATCCAATGCTCTTCACCATTGAAAAACCTCGAAATAAATGTATATTTTTTTTCCAGGCCTTGGTACTTTAAATGTATAAATGCAAAAGTACAAATTAAAGAGATGAGGTAAAAACTTACAAGATCAATCCAGGATTCAAAAAATATTTCAACTCCAAAAGCTTGTGTCATTCAATGCAAACAAGGGCTGGGGTGAGCTTCCATCCTGTTTTTCTTTGTCTTCTCATCACAAATTTTATAATCAGGCTAGATGGATGGATAGAGGGTCAAAAGATGAAACTGCCATCAAAATTTTAGCTTGCTCAGACAGTTGGATCCCAAGATATTGCCATTTGAATTTTGATTAATCTCCACCTTTGGACCGCCGGTCTTTCTCATCCACATGGGCACCAGCTGGATTCGAGATACGTGATTTGATTGGTTAATGATGCTTTCATTCTTTTCTCTACCATACAATGACTGGCGGCCAGGGATTCTGAGCACTAATGGAAAGGTAAAAGAGAGAAAAAGAGAATAATAAAATAATAATAATAAAATATCCTTTAGCACCCTTGTGGAGATGATGTCAAAAAACTAAGGGTGCAATCTGGCCCACATAAACTGCCACATTGTGGGCAAACATTAAATAAAGAAGAAACAAAAATTAAATGCCTTTAATAAATCTAAATTCATTTCTCAAAAAATTAATCTTCCAACCATTCGGAACAAATGCAGCGAAATCAAGAAAAATATTAATGCCGTTACTAATTCAAAAAATATTTTCTAGAAAAGAAAAATAATTTCTTTAGGAAGTTAACGTCCAAAACATCTGAAAAAATACCACAAAATCTGGAAAAATCATAAAGTCACACAAAGTTCTATATTACTCAGTTTAATCCATGATAACGTGCAAATATGGACGTTTTAATGCAATGTTTCATGTAATATGTGTGATATTTAATAGGTTCTTTGCATGTTATCACCTGGTGCATAAACGTTATTTGATACATTATTGTTATAGAATAGTGTGGGAGACATAATTCAATTTTGATAAAACTTCTCTTATAAAAAGCACTACATATCCATTGAGGGAAGTGATAAGAAGATTTTTGGATCTCCAGTATGTTTGATTTCAATTTTTTAACCTTTTTCTTAGGTAAATATTTTAATGGATAGCCTAGAAAACAAACTGTCCAACGCTTCAAACTGCGCTAAACATTCCTTTTGTAGCAAATGTTACTACATTTTCGTCCACTACCCGTCGTACTTTGCATCCTAGCCAGCTTAGCCACTCACAAATTTTGCCATGGAAGCGGCGACCAAAGATTCTAGTTTATTCCAATATTTCTCTAAAAAATCCCAACAATTGTTTTAGAAATAATAATAAAGTATTAGAATTTTTTAAAACAGAATGAATTTTAATCCTATGTATGGAATATAGTTTTAATTAATTTTGCTTAATCTTAGTATTTTATCCCTAAAAATTTGTTAAAATCAGAAAAATTTGAAATCACCTCAAAAAATATTTTAATTGAAATTTATTCTCTCATTATCTGTTCCTTGTAGAGTCAACCCTTGACCTGTACTATGGAAAATTCCATCAAGATTCTTATATCAGTCAAATCTTAAAAATAACATATTTTAACCTAATTTCTGGTTTATCAGGTATCCAACTCCATAAGATGATGGGGCCCTTGCAAAGTTTATATGAAATCCCCTAATAAAATAAAATGAGGGTAAAGCTATGTTGTTTTCAGCCCCAAAAGTCCTCCACAGAGTGACAATTATTGACGTCAATCGACTCGACCCCCAAAAGCATTATCTTCTTCAATCCCCCAAACATTTAACCTATTTAATCCCGAATTCTACTAGGATACACATAATTTAATACATTTAATTATTATAAATACTCATAGATATGCAGATAAATTCAACCAAATATATTTTAAATTTTATTCAACAAGAAATGATCACTTAATTATTTCAATAAAAATACCTTCTTTTCCTTCATGTTACGTTTATCTCCTCTTATATGTTGATGTAGATTTGATCTTTCTCATGTTTAAGTTCATCATCAATTAAAGACTTGTGAAAATAAAGATTCCTTTTAGACCTCATCATATTGTTCCTTGATGTTTCTTCTTCCTGTAGCTTTTAATTTTCAAAATACTGCGAGAAAAATTATAAATAAATGAATTAGGAGAGACTAAATAATCAGAACAAAATATTTTTGAGTTATATATCATAGTATCCATAAATCTATAAGTAAACATACAAAAAAGTGCTTCATTAAAATAAAAAATTTCAAATAATTTATTAAAAAGTAAGTCTTTAGTCATTAATCCAAAATAATTTGAAGTTTATCTAAAAAATATCATTTGTAGCTGCAGAGTTTAGCTTAAATGAGCCAACTGGAAGTGTTTTTAATGTTTTTAATGTTTTTAAGGGCTATAGGTTTACCTGGGCTGTATGCTGGAACTGATAAATCTCCTTGAGGTCATAATGGATAAACCAAGCTATCAACCTCACTGTAATCAGATAGACCAAGAGGACATCCCAGTCTTCAAGGAATGGGAACTCCAAGAAAGACTCCTAGTCCAGGAGGGGACGCTTATTTGAGGATCCAATTATTTTTTATTATTTAATTTACTGTTTTATTATTAAAAAATTCTACTTCCCTTGACCTATCAAAAAATTTTTATGATACCTTAAAATATTTTCAAACTATAAATTATAAAATGTATTCTGAAAGTGGAGTTTGTACTAAACATCTCTATTTTATATATTCAAATAAAATGCTTCTATATTGATAATGAAAACGATATTATTATTGACTGTTTCAAAATATTTAAACACCTAAATGTATGATATTATGATACATTTTTACCATCTCATTACTCCCTTCTAAATAAATGATAAACATTTTTGGCATGACATTCTTATGGTCCCTTGTGTCCATTGGTACACAACTGATGATCATTCATGGGTTATTTCATGTATTCATAAATTCTGAACTCCTCTTAGTTATCTGGTTAGGAGTACAAAGACATTTCATGAATTCAACATATATTTTGTGCGTAATGGTTTCAATCAAGGCTATGGTGAGCTTCAGTGCTTAAATGCTTCAAGAACCCATGGTGTTTGCTGTAGAATACAACTTGTTCTACTTTATTAAAATTTGAAGATATGGAATGGGAAAAATATAGTGACCTAGATATTTTTTTCTCAATCAAGATATTGTTTATGTGATTCATCATATTTAAAGCATTTCTATGTTGAGAACGTTGAGGTTATTCCACTTCATCATAATTATCATGATCTTTCTTGTTAATTGACCTTTGTAAAGAGTAGACCAAAAATGACATGCATACTTTAATCGGATCATCTCAATTGCAAATCATGTGTTGACTGATAACATGCATATTTATTTAATTTAATATGATCATATTTACATGTTTATTTGCACTAAATCACTCATATTTGTATGTTATCAAGATTAAAATGATTAAATCTATTTTTAATGATTTTCTGAATTTATGTATTTGTATGTATTTTTTGAGATTTTTCTAACAATAGATTCTAAAAGAATATAATTTTTGAGACAGAATATGATTTTTCTGGAATTGTTTGACATTAAATTTGGAAAGATATGATTTTTCTAAGTCAAAATATATATTGATATGTATGTTTGGGCTTTTATTTTAATTAATATGAATTTTTAATATATTTTTAGCCCTTCAATTCGCACAGCCACCTATCGCCGTTCGATTCGTCGAACGGCGATGGATCATAACAATCGCTGATGATTGGCAACAGCCAATCATTAACTTAGTTAATGATTAATGCCAGCCAATCATTTAGCCAGGCAATCATCGCTTCACGATTCGCGAAGCAATGATTGCATTTATTTCTGACACATCGAAGTTCAAATTTCTCTGGCACAGGACGAGGTGGACCGATAAAAAAAGGCATTTTTTGAAATAAATGTGCGTAGGGCCAAGGGAGAAGAAGACATAAAATCATTTTTTACTTTTGCTTTGCTTTTTTTCCTTGGTATAGCGGAGGGCGATGTGGCCGCACCACGCAAGGCCACGTGTACATGTGGCCCACTCAACTTGACGTGGCGCTTACATGGTGGCCGCTGAATTGAGTAAAAAAAAGAGACGCGCACTGACGTGGCACGCGCTGACGGGCCGCCATGTCAGCTGCGAGAAGAAATCCCTTTTTGTCTTTATTTCTTGTCTTTTTGTCTTTTTCAAAGACAGGTACATGTGGCGCGGAATATGAGAAGTTTGAGCGTAGAAGGCGAGGAGACACAAAAACTTGAAACGACGTGACTGTTTAACAAAAAATGGAAAACAAGTGGAGGAGAAGGAGGGAGAAAAATAAGGGCTAGGATTGCTCCAACTTCCAACGGCCATATCTTTTGATTGCTTCGTCTTCACCTCCTCTTTCCATCCATATGCTCTGATCTATAAATAGAAGCTTTGATCACTATGAAATTCATCTTTAACTTGTCCTACTTGTGTGGGCTAATTGAAAGATAGTGAGTTTTGAGATCCACCAAGTGTGTTCTTGGTGTCCTGGGTGTGTGGGGAGAAGCATTGAGAAGAGGGGGAGCTTACTGGCACTTGTAAATTGCTGAGATCGTGGCGAAACGTAAGGATCTAAGGTAAGTGTCTTTGCCTTACATTGTTTCCTTTCCCAACATCATTGTTAGCTTAATTAGGGTTTATCCTCATCTTCTCACTCGCATTTTACTTCTTTATATCCTATTATCTTGTCTCTCTATCGTCTCCATCACACCGCTCTACATTTAACCACTACCATCGTTCACACACTCGACCACCGTTGTGTCCTTCAGGTTTGCTAGCTCAACCCATATCGCTTTGCATAATTTATGTTCACTTACTCTTTTCTTTACTACGTAAATTAACATATAACTTACTTCCTTTTACTCGAGATAACTAGCTCACATACTATACTCTCGTCTTCATCTCTTTTCACCTTGATCATCACTATAATAAGATATTAATTCCTTAATCAGCGCTCCCTGTGGAGACAATCCGTACTCATCACTAACTAAATATTCTTAAGAAAGTACGATTAAATATATTTTTATTGAATAATCTCAATTACCAACAACAAATTAAATCCCCTAAATTTATGATTGTCGATTGGCACCATTGCCGGGGAACGGTAGCCATTAAGGATATTATTTCTTATATTTTGGTGATTTTTTTGCTATTACTAATCTTAATTAAACTAGTGCAATCAGCTCCACGAGACCGAGGACGACACGAAGAAAATGTACAAATCTTTTCTTGAATCACATTCTTAAAAAAAGTCTACTCAGTTGGAAAGACAAATTCATATCGTTGAGCGATAAGAGAATTTTTTCAAGGGCCTGATGAATCCTTAGGTGAAGCATGGGAAAGGTTAAAATTGTCACTTAAACTAACAGTAATGAATAATAATATGATAACAATGTGTATGATTACCACATAGTATATCCCAATCATTTAGATAAAACATTCATATAAGTACTGCTGTTTGATTTTGCTTCAAGCAATAGCTTAAAATTTTCGGTATCTCAAACATATCAGACATCTACCCTATTGATGAGAATGGGTCAAAGTCACCATGCAAAACATAGTAATGTGTTCTTTATCTAACATTTATAAGTATAATAGTTTCTGTTATATCACTACTTTTCCAAATGGAAAAACAGGATCCAGTAAATGTTTTATATCTCTTTTAGAGTGGCACAAGGATTCACACCTTGTGGCATGCCAAATAATTAATTTATCCATTTACATGTGAGCATGTTCTATGTCCCAAACTTATTTCACCCAATCAGATAGGTCATATTGATATGACTTGACGACATAGTGCTCATATTGGTTGGAGGTTGGTAGATGTCAACAAAAGTATTAAAGAGAAAGTAATGAGAAATTAGGAGACTAAATCATACTAAGATAGATGAGAAATGACACATATCCAGTTCATAGCTGCAACATAAACGAAAGAAGGGGTAGATGGCTAAGTTCACCAAGTGGCCCCCAAAGCCTTAACCTGACTGACCACAAAGGTCTATCAAGAAAAATATATTTCTTAAAAATATGTATTTATCCTCAGAAATACTTATTATATAATCATTCAAGCAGTATTCAAGACAATGCATTTCAGTAGGAATATTTTTAGATCAGAAATTATTACTTTATATATAAAAAATTGTAACTATAATTATGACTTCCCTGCAGAAATACCTCCCAACTTGTGGTCATTCTTTCTTAAAGTCCTCTTCTCCTTCATGTTTTTCTTTGGATGAAATTTTTTGATTCGTGTTTAAAATATCTTCTTATGTTCTACACAACATGAGAAAACTCTAACTTGTATGTTTTCATAACATGATTACAAGAAACTGTTATCTCAGACAAAACACTCAAAATTGAATGAAAAAATCTCCAGATGTCCATCTTTACATGTTCTTAGTCATCCATGTGATTCCATGAGTCCAAGTTCAAATCCCTTTAACTCTTTCAATACTCAACCAAAAGATGTGATTCTAAGTTCTATACATTTGTATGAATGTTGAGAAAAATTGAAAAAAATGATTCAGAAGTTGAAAAAAATTTCAAAATAAATCTAAATTTTATTTTAAAGATGTCAAACTTTTCACAAGGTTCATGATGTGGGAAATTCAGATGCCAGCATTCTTTTATTTTCATCTTGAATCACCCTGCACCAAAAACCATGATTCCATGTTCTATAGACTTTATTTGATGGTAAAAAATCCTATTAAAGGATTGCAAAAAGACTGCTTGAAAATTATCTCACGGGTTGAAAGATCTCTCTAGATGTTGGACTGTGATTTACAAATGGAAGGAGAAGGGGAGTTTAATTAGATATTAAAAGTATACATATGGACTTTGAAATCCAAAAGAGCACAATGGTAATTTATCTTAAGTCAAACAGTCATAAAGATTGATTATGATTAGACAATATGAAACACTAATCCTTTTAATTTCAAATTTTTATATTTATTATTTTTCCATGTATTGAAAATACACATCAAGTGTTAAGAGTAAAACCTATCCATTCTGCCAATGGTTAAGAGTGAAATCTGAAAATTTCAGGTATGTTTACCACATCATTTTACTCAATATGTCACCATTGGATAGTAATATCTTAATGTAAGTAATATTCATAAAATCATTAATAAATTCAGCATTAAATACCCCAAGGTAGTTATTAGGAATTTAACAAAGTTATTAAACCAAAAAATGAGGTCAAATTCAGACAAATTTGAGAACAGTGTTACAGTATATGTTTATATTAATGTCATAGAAAATACAAGTCCTAAATCCAGGATTTGACTTGTTCACTATATCGTCAAACTATGTACCATTTTAATATAACTAAGGGTAATATTTGGTCTTCACTTACAAACAGTCAACTAGTTGATTGAGGACATATTTTGCTTCATCACAATCCCTATTAAGGCATATGCATTACTTTCAAAATTCATATGCATTATTCACTCTAATTTAGTTAAGTAAATGGAAGACAATCTATCTATCTAGGGAATGAGATAGAAGATAGGCAAGCCACATTAGTTTTTTTTAGAACTTAGGATAGTCCTTAATAGTGTTGAGGGGCATCAAGAGAAAGCTGATGATGAACCATAATAAATTTTGTGTGAGTGTCCCCCAAGCAAACTCATAGGATATATTGCATAATAAGAAGACCAAGAAAATACAATGATGGTGAATACCTGTCATCCTTGACCCCCATACTTTTCTATGGCGGGATATTGCTTGACAACTTTAGATGCATGTCCTACATAATTCACCTAGCCGACCCTGAAGTCTACAACTAGGATCCACCTAAAGTTTGTATATCTAGATTGTATTTAACTCAAAAACACAATGAATATTTAGCCAAGTATAATAAGGTGTGATAACATCAAATTTGATCAATAAAAATTATGCCTTTATACTTTTTTTTACCACATATTTTTAGATTTCCACTAGCATTATTCACCAGTTAAGGATAAAATGAGAAATTTCTGGTTTATTTTATTAAAATCTACTTTTTATTGGTTTTTGAGACTAACCCCGTTTGACTTCTTAGATTCAAGTGGATTTCTTACCTCTTCTTAGAGTTTTATTTGAAAAATACAGGACTTAGCTAAATACAGTGGTGGATTTGGAATAAAATTGGGAGGAGAGGAGAAACTTAAGCCATTTAATAAATAATTAGAATATGCCCAATGCACAAGAAGCCCACTTTAGAAGCTCATTCAAACCTCCTTAAGGTAAGAATTGTGGGACTAACCAAGAATTTGAATTTGAAAGGCCGTTTTCAAATTTGGGAAGGAGGGAAGGTGGATCTAGGCTGGAAATTGAGAAATCCTAGCCCTCCAAATCCTTGAAATCAAATCCAATGGCTGGGAGAGTTAGGGCACTTATATTTATTCTCCTCTCCATTCTCTTTGTATCTCATCTTGGATTTCTGCTTCTAACTTGTTGTTGGAGGCCAAGTGCATCACATTTCTTTGATCCATTCTTGTTCTACAAGAGCGCGGGAGAGAGATTTCAAGGGTGATTAAGATTCTTGGAGAAAGAGCACCACTTGGCCCCTGGAGGAAGTGATAACATTCCCCACTCATTCCTAAAAATATTTCATTTAATTATTAAAACTTATCTAAAACAAAATAAATATGGATTTCATTTATTCAAAATATTTTTGGCTAGTCTTAATTTATTTCATTGATTTTCCTTTTTAGCAAATACTAAAAAATCCATAAAATTTATCAATCACCTAAAATAACTATTTTAAAATATATTTGAAATCCAATTTAATCTATCATCACCTGCTACTGGTGGATTCGACCCTTACTTCCCTATTCTAAGGAATATTGTTGCAAAAATGAGAGCATTAAAATGACTTATTTAAACCAAATTCTTGGTTTATCAAGTTGACTTGATACACCCTTCTTTTAAACTAAATCCTTGTTCTCTTATTCCCGTATTGCTATATATGTCCCCTTTCATATGTTGATATAAGTTTAATATTTCACAGGATCCAGTTCACCTCCATTTCAAGACTTGCTGAAATCAAGATTCTTCATTTGAAATATTTCTGGAGTGGTTGTAGATGTTTCCTCCTTTTGAAATCTTTGAGTAAACCTCACAATATTCTTTGTTTGAAATCTACTAAATAGTTTATAGATGATTACAGATAAACGACCAACAAAATCAGGAGAACCTGAATTGCAAGATGAACTTTATTCAGCATGATTTTTTTATTAAAACTTTAATAAAAATTCCTTCAAGTTGGCTATTTTTCATTTTTCTACAATCTCATGATATTCTCTTTTTTCCCTGTAACATACTCAACCTTGCATCAGCGTATACACTTCTATATTATGTACATATTTTTTAATATTAAAAATAAGTTTTTTCTGTAAAAAATTAAAATGAATTTGCAAAAATCTCCAAGTGGTATTTTCAGGCCTAGGATGATGAGATTTCAAATCTGAAATGATATTAACATACTCCTTGCTACTTCTTCATTCCTCCCTCAAATAGCATGGATCTGGATTCAGATACATATGGTTCCTAGAAAAACCTGGTATTCAATAACATTTTAAAGAATATGAGGACAAAATATCCAAATTATGATCTTCATGTCAAGGTTTCTCGGGTATATTCTAAGGCACAATCTCATTCTATTTGTGACTCCTTCAAAGCTGCACAAAAATGCATAATCTTATGTGAGTTCTTCAAAACTGTACAAAAAACCCTCATTTCAAAACCCAGTGGATATGGGATGAATTTTGATACAACTTGCTATTGAAAATCTTCTAAAAAAAGCCTTTATTTTTTGTTTCAGAAGGCTGGATTTAGTGCAACTTTTCGCTCAGGGAGAAAGATAGAAGGGGTGATTTGCAAGGGCTTGTATGAGCTTCAAAAGGGAAAGGGTGAGTGTGTTTAATTTTTTAAAAGACAATGTTGAATTGTATTTACTAGGGAGGAAAAATAGGACAGAGTGGCACTCATTTTACAGGCCACAAAACATGAAACCAATCGTTGCATTCCTACATGATTCAACTTGAATAAATTTTTTAGAATTTCTAGTAAATCTCCTAAAACATTTATCTTCAATATATTATCAATATTTATTTTTATTCATCATTTTTTATGACTTATAAAATAATCTATCAATTCAGATATAGATGTCTAATATAGGTCAATAAATCCATGTTGCTCAGCATGTTTCACTGTAAATATCTGACCAATGCCAGAAGACCCTGTTATCAATGTGTCATAAAAAGGTAAAGCCCTAGCATGATGATTGGATCCATTGACCAGTAGTTGAACATCACATCTTTATATACACGAAGGCAGTCATTAAATGCATGTCTGAGTTGCATAGTATGCACAATATATTGTTCATTATCTTCATCTCCTCACTTCTTAATAAACATGTCTGAAGAGAACCATTTTAAGAGATGTACTAGAATTTATTAATATTGAGAGATGTAAACCCACTCCTCAGGATTCATTAAGCACAATGCCCCTTGAACTTGCAATAAAACACAAACGAAGGCATGTTACCAAACTAAGACAGATAGTTATCATCATCATCTTCATTGATGCTTTTTTTATTACTTTTCATCTTCTTCATCTTTCAGCCTTAGTATTATTGATGGAGGACCATCCTGGAGACGGCACGCCGGGATGTCAGCAGCCACGTCGAGCAGCACGCGCCGACACTCGCCACCCGGGGTTCAAGTATCCCGCGTAAGTACGTTTATTTTACTTGCGTTTATTTTCTGTTTGTTTGTATTTCTGGACTTTATGGATTGGGCCGATGTTGGGCCTCGTCCTTGTCTTTCCCTTTTATTTTCCGTTTGTATTTTCAAATTGTAAGGAGAGGCCAAACCACGTCTTGCGACGGTTCGTCCTCCCCCCCCACGTTCACTTGGCACCTATCCTCACTATATAAGGGGATAGCATGCCCAAGGAACACTTTGGAGTCATTTGTTGAAGAAAATTTTCAAACTTGTGTCTCCCCTTTATCGTAGAGAGTAGAGGTAGGAGGTTTGGCTATCCTCACCCACGTCGAGATCACTCCATGGTGTAGAGCCCGCATTTCCCTCGTCGAGATCACTCTGTGGGGAACGTGTTCCAAGCGTGCCGTCGAGATTACTCCGGTACAATCAAAGATTCAAGAAAGTCGACAGCGCTTGGTTAAGAAGGTCCCTTCGTTGAGATCACTCCGGAGGAGCCAGAAGGCTCAAGGACGTCGCCGACACACCCACCTCAGGGGTCTCCTGAGCCATCGCCGAAGTGCCATCAAGATCTCTCAAGTAGCCCCGTTCTTGAGCATTTTCTTGGTCGATTATCGATCAAGAAACTCTCTCGTGGGCCCAAGACTTCCGCCTCGTCTCCATCTCCGCCACCACCTTCCTCCACGCCCTTCATCTCCTCCGCCAAGACACTCGCCGTCAAGAAACCCTGCCGACGGATTACCTGCATCGCCGTTGCCCTCCGACGTGTGCCCTCGCTCTGTGGATCCCTGGCGATCACTCGACGGACTACCCTCACTGCCGCGCCCGTTTGGTTGCCGATCGCATGGCCCTCCCTCGGCCTCGCCGCTCGCCGCGCGATGGATCCTTCCCGCGCGCCCGCAACGCCCGCCAGCACCGCGGATGCAGGCCCTCGCCTTGCGCGCACCTCGCCACCACCACAGCCATCCTTCCAGTTGTCGTGCGCCGGGGTGCCTGCACGCTTGCCCGCTCTGAACGCACGCCAAGCTCCATTGCTCTCCGCCGCGACCCTTCAGCAACCCCGCGACCGCGCGCGCGCTCGTCTGCACGCGCCGCGCCCCCGCCCTCGTCTGCACGCCCCGCGCGTCCGCGCGTCTACTGACGGCGCGCGCCTGTGCAGCCGCGCATCTCCACGCACCCGCCCTCTCACCGTGAGCATTGGCGCCCGCCGCACGTTCCCGTTGGCCCAGGCCGCACGCCAGCTCCAGCCCCGCCTTCGTCCGGCGGTCTCTGCTCTCAACGCCCGTTCCCAGCTTTGTCACAAACACCGGAATGTTACTTACGCATTGGACTATCGATATTCAGGTACCATCTCGTCTCCTCTCCATCTTACCAGTATTATTACGTTCTGCAGTCTTGTCTTCCTGCTATCACGTCTGCTGCCATCTTTTCACTACATCTCTCGGATAGGTTAGCCACTTTCGTCGAGAGTAGGACATTCTTGCGGTTGATAGGATAATTGTTCGACTTAGACGCTGAACACTCCAGGGCCGTCAAACGCCCCTCACCACATAGTCGTCTAGTTGGACTCGCGGGTCATTGGGAGTTTGATTTTAGGATCACTCTCTCCTCTCTGACCGGTGTGGATTTACACCTTTATCCGTTGGCACCTCAACTGCTCATTCGCCGTTTTCACTCATCAACTTGTATTTTACGAATCCGCTCATCGAATTTCTGTGACGTAATACGAGCCGACCGATCCCGGCAGGTCGTATTACATCAATTATTCTTATTTTTATTTTTTATTGATTTTATTTTTTGCTTATTTTTCTTTATTATTATTCTTGTTCATATTATTTTATTTTTATTCTTCTTCTTCGTTGGCTTATTTTTCTTCTTTTTCTGGTTGGTTGCTTGTTCTTGTTACTATTATTATTCTTCCTCTTGTGCTTTTGGCTCTTATTATGATTCTTTTTATTTATTTTTTTCGATGTTGGTCTTCTTATTTTTACTATTCATTGTGATCATTATCTTCTTCCTATTCTTTCTCTTCATCATCATCATCATATTCATCCTCCAGATTATGGTAGTTGGGTCCTGAATTCAGCCCGCCATGTGGAAGATGAGTGAAACAGAGATGTGCATGTTGAGAAGTTTTACTTGCCATGACAGCCCAACTCCAACCAGAAGGACTTATCAGAATGTTAGAATAGAAATGGTCAGAAACGTATTCTATGCATTCTAAAGAGGTGTAGCAGTTAGGATTGAATTTAGGCAAACACAAAAGGCTAGGATTCAATACAGATAGGAAACATTGACAATCAGGCAACATCTAGATAGGCTCGTTATACTGACTGGTCTAACTCTATCTTGCTCTCTTCTTCTTCTATTCCCTCTCTTCCTCGTTCTTATTTGTGCAATCTTTACTTCCCAACATGGTATCATAGCATGCCATCAAGATCCTGGAAGATACCTCTGCCATTGTTTCAACCATGATGTTGTCTTAAAGCCAAGGAATGGTTGCCACCATTGGACAAGTCCTGGTGAACATCCCTTCTGGAGCAGCATTATGAATCAAGCTTACAACCAATAACTATCTATCATGGAGAAGTTCAACCGTCCCTCTTCTAAATGGGTATGATTTGATTAAATTTGTGGAAGAAAATTCTCCTCCAATCTCTACTATAGAATGGTGAAGCATCAACCTGTATGATTTGATTATACAGGGAGCTTTGAAGAAAATCCTGCTTTCAAAGAATGGTGGAAGAATGCCCAGAAGGTGGTTGGCTTCCTTAACATGACCCTATCAGAATCCCTTTTTCCATGCATTTGTGAAGCAAAATTGGCAATATAAGCATGGGAAAGACGGGAAAACACATTCCCCAGCAGAAATAAAGCTAGAATAATGGAGCTCCACCGAAAATTCCACAATATGATGAAAGGTACGATGAAAACAGATGACTATGTTAAATATTTTAGATCAGTTGTGGAGGTTTTGGAGTCTGCTGGTCAACAAGTAGGAAAAGCTGGCATCATTTTCAATTTTCCAAGAGGTATTGGAACTGAATATGGGCAATTTGTGGTTAGCAAAAATGCTAATCTTAAGATATTGTGACCAACCTCAAAGCACATGATGCATTCCTGAACATCCAAAAAGGTACTGGTTCAAGCGTCTTTCCACCATTGGTCAACAATAGTAAATTCCCAAGGCAGCAACTTCAAACTTATGGTCAACAAAGAGAAAACTATCAACCAAGAGGCTTTAGTCAAAGTCGTGGACATGGAAGAGGAAGGATCAACATATTTCAACCAAGATGCCAGCTTTGCTCACAATTTGGTCATAGAGCCAGGGAGTGCCATAAATTAACCAGGAACTCGCAACTAATCACAACTGCCCATCAGGTACATTCTCCACAAGCTTACACATCAACTGCTCAGAAAACAATATGCGGTATCTAAACAGTGGAACAACATACCATGTCACGGCAAATCAAACCATTATTTCACATCCAACCAACTATCATGGTAATGAACATCTTCAGATATATAATGGTGCAGGTTAGCATTTCTATATCTGATAAAATATCACTTTCTCCCGCAAACCATGTTTGTATGACACCCCTCGAAATAGTTCACTCTGACCTATGGGGACCTTCACTTATAATGTCACAATGGGGTTATAGTTATTACGTCATATTCATTGATGACTATAGCAAGTACACATGGCTCTAACCTCTTGAGAAAAAGAGTGAAGCATTAACCGAGTTTAATGAATTTGAAAATTAAGTTGAGAACCAATGCTCTATAAAAATTATTCATTTTCAGTCACTCTGGGGTTGAGAGTATCTATCTCTCTGCTTATTCCTAAAAACCCGCGGCATTGCCCATCAGGTTTCTTGTTCACATTCCTATGAACAGATCAGAACCACTGAGAGAAAACATAGATACGTTATAGAAAATTCTGGGATGAGGCTGTAGCTATAGCTACATGATAAGTCAAATCTTAGGGGGTTAACCTAGTAGATGTGTAATTCTAAGACTTATGCAATGAATTTGTATTTTACCCTTTAATTCACTAATTACTCATGTAAATGGTGAACAAGAGGTCGAACCACAAAGAAGGATATGTGATGTAGATTGAATTTGAAGACATTAAATGGGTGAAGAAAGTGGATATAGTAAGAGACTAATAACAAGAGGTAATTAGATATACCTAATGATTATAAATGGATAATTTTTATGTATAAGTTCTTAATTCCTACTCGTATGTATTAAGAATTTGTAACAGAGAATGGTAATATAACTTTAGGATGTGGGAAAGATGATAGAATAAAAGAGATGGGATGGATATAATGAACATCCTAATTAGGATTATATGATGAAAGTGGGTGGTGAATTGGATGTATATGTTCTTAATTCCTACTCATAGGTGTCAAGAACTTGTGCAGAGACTAAAAATAATGCTTAGGATGTGGGAAAGATGATAGAATAAGAGGGATCGAATAGATAAAAAAAACTGGTTAAAATATCTAGGACTTACCTCCCTCTTTTGTAATCCTCTCAACCTCTAATCTCACCTCGTGAGTCAGTACATTTTGCCCCGGGCTCGGCGTATTGTAAAGGACATAAGGATTGATCAGAGAAGGGAAGAACTCACCTTTCTGAACAAGATGAAAACCCTATAATGGCACCCACCGTGTCTTCTTTCACAAAGCTTACTCAAGGCAAGAGACAAATGGAAAAATCACCCTTTCTCGACCTTCCCACACCCTCTTTACAGTGGCCATTGCTTGTTTGTAAGAGAGGGATGCCAATTTCTGTTTTTGGGCAGTTTTCCTCTATTTTCCACATTTTTTCATAGCCATTTGAACATCTATGGTGATTGGTGCGATCCTCAACCGTTGGATCTTCTGATCATTAAGCGCGGAGTGATTTATGGATGTTCGATCTTGCCGAGTACCCCATTTCGATCATCTTCATCAAATGCAGAATCACAATCAGCCATACGACTGTTAGTGCTTTGATCCAATACATTTATGCTCAGATGTGATAGACTCGAGGTCCATCACCCTCAATCTTTCCACGTACCCCACTTCATCAACCTGCACAAAATGAAAAAAATTAAAGATAAGTGTACTGCTTACCTGATCAGGATCCGGTGGTCCTGATTATGCCATGTCATGCTCGGGTTCACATGGAATAAATTTGGGCCAATTCGGGCTATAAATTTGGCAACCTGATTCACAAGTTTGAAATTGCGCTCATGCACCCCCTATCTCCTCACACGTGTGCCACCTGCGTGCCTTTCCAATGCCTCCTTGGCACGCCACGGAGGCGCCCTTGCCTAGCGGATGTGCCATGTCAGCTTGGTGGATAGTGGGCCCCTTTTTGTGATTTTTACCCTATAAAATACTTCAAAAAATATTAATTAAAATCCAGAAATTTTCCTAAAATTTAAAATCAAATATGTCTTGATTTACAATTCCTTTTTAGATTAAATTTTCACCAAATTAATTCATTTGGAATCCACTCATCCATTTAAATCATAATAAACCTCAAATTATAGAGCTTGAACCGGAACGAGAAGACTTACCCGTATGTTTCGCTCTCACGCAAGTTGTTCCTTTGGAGGAACCATCACAGACGCCCGACGTACCAGAGGGGCCTGAGCTGACTGCGCTCATGGCCGATTTCAGGGATGTTTTTCCCGAAGACCTGCCCGACGAGCTCCCACCTATGTGTAGCATACAACAGGCCATTGATCTCGTTCCTGGAGCCTTGCTCCCGAACTTAGCGCATTACCGGATGGATCTGGTAAAATATGAGGAATTGTATCACCAGGTAAAGGAACTCCTTGCTAAGGGTCTCATACGAGAGAGCCTCAGACCGTGTGCGTTCCCGCACTACTTGTGCCGAAGAAAGATGGGACATGGCGTATGTGTTGTGATTCCCGCGCCATCAACAAGATAACAGTGAAGTACCGTTTTCCCATTCCCAAAGTGCAGGATCTATTTGATCAGATGGCCGGCGCGACCATCTTTTTGAAAATTGATTTAAATAGTGGGTACCACCAGGTCCGCATCAGACCAGGAGACGAGTGGAAGACGGCCTTGTTGAGTGGAACGTTATGCCATTCGGGCTCTCCAACGCCCCGAGCACGTGCCAACGTTTGATGAATGAGGTCTTACGCCCATTCATCGGTAGGTTTGTAGTTGTGTATTTCGATGATATATTGATTTTAAGTGGGACCTGTGAAGACCTCCTACGACACCTCAAAGAGGTGTGTGTCGCGCTTCAAAGAGAGAAGCTCTACGCCAACCCAAAAAATGTAGTTTCTTCATGGTCGAGGTTTCCTTCCTTGGCTTCCTCATATCAGCTCATGGAGTTTTCGCAGATCCTGCCAAGATCAAGGCCATCACGTAATGGCCCAAGCCCAAGGACATTCATGACGCGCATAGTTTCATGGGCTTAGCGACTTTCTACCGACGTTTTTTTCCAGGCTTTAGCGACATTACCGCCCCTATCACCGACCTTATCGGACTCGATAAGTTTGAGTGGACAAAGGAGACTGACAAGGCCTTCAAAGAGATCAAACTCTGCATGACCAACACACCCATCTTACAATTGCCCGACTTCAACAAGGTGTTTGAGGTCGCTTGCGATGCTTCAGGCGTAGGTATTGGTTGCGTCCTTAGCTAGGACGGACACCCGGTTGAGTACTTTAGCAAAAAATTGAACGATATGAAGTGTCGTTATGATAACTACGACAACAAATTTTATGCCTTAGTCTAGTCGCTTCGACACTGGAGACATTATCTACTTCCAAAGGAGTTTGTGCTCCACTCAGACCATAGTGCCCTCTGGCACTTGCATAACCAGAAGAAGGTCAGAGATCGACACGCCCAGTGGATAGCTTACTTGTAGGACTACATGTTTGTGATACAGCATAAGAAAGGGAAGGACAATGCTGTAGCCGATGCTATCAGCTGGAGACATGTTGTCCTAAACGTGATCAAGACCTGAGTTTTGGGATTTGATCAAATCCCACAAGACTATGATGACTTCCCCGATTTCAGAAAGATTAGACATGCCATTAGTGATGGCCCAAAGTCTGAATACTGAGATTATTTTATCTCTTACGGTTACCTCTTCCATGGGAAGAGATTATGCATTATGCATACCCCGTACATCTCTACGAGATTTCCTTATTTGGGAAACACACACTGGTCGTCTGAGTGGACATTTTGGTGTCAACAAGACCATCCAATCGTTAGAATATCAGTTCTACTGGGCATCGTTGAAGAGGGACACTAGGAAGATTGTCTCCCGTTGCTTGGTTTGCTCGAAGGCCAAGATGACGAAGCAGAACACTGGGCTCTATGCACCCTTACCCGTATCGACGCGTCCCTAGGATGACGTTAGAATCGATTTTGTTCTCGGCCAACCGAAGACGGCCCAACGACACGACTCTGCTATGGTCGTAGTCGATCGATTCTCTAAAATGGCCCACTTTATACCATGCTCGAAGACCGCCGATGCATCACGTGTAGCACATTTATTTTTTGACGAGATCGTCCGCTTGCATGGATTACCACAGTCAATCGTGTTGAATCGCGACGTGCGATTCACTAGCTATTTCTGGAAGACCCTTTGAGTCTTGATGGGGATGAAGCTTAAATTTTCTATGGCCTATCGCCCACAAACGGATGGGCAGACTGAGGTAGTGAATCGTAGCCTAGGGAATTTACTATGCTCGATCGTCGGAGAAAATCTCTCCGCCTGGGATCGTGTCCTACCACGGGTTGAATTTTCATTTAATTCTTCGGCGAACTGTACCACCAGTCGCACTCCGTTTGAGATCGTTGTGGATATCCCGCCAGATTGGGGGATCTGTCCTACCTTCAATGTTAGCGATCTAGTCCGGTACCAACCTATGCCACCTATCATTGAGCCTCATAGCCCCTCGAGCCCTAGTAGTGAAGTGAGTGAGAAAAGCCATCTACGCCATCCCGTCCTGCCCCCAATGAGGCATGAGCATGTCGAGTCGGTACTGGAGGAGGTAATTAACACTACAGGGGAGTGGATGGACCACAAGTTCCTTGTGCACTGGCAGGGTCAACCATCTTCCAACGACACATGGATCTCACAAGCCGACCTTCTTCAGCTTTGACCGGAGCTCGTCCAACCCATTAAAGATATCGATGGCTTCAACTCGTCGGAGTTGAGTTCTTCTCACCCCGGGAGGATGATGGAGGACCATCCAGCTGATCATATCCAGACTCGTCGCCAGCCCCTACGCAGAGTCCGAGCACACGTGAAGAACCAACACTTCCACTATCAGGCTTGAAGCAACATTCGCATCGTCTTGGAGCTTGTCAAGCCATCTTTGTGTTCTTTTTTCTTTTCATTGTCTTTGGATTATCGAAGGCCCCTCCTGCGTGAGTACTGGCCTCCTGTGTCTGTATTCATTTTTTTTAATTGTGATTTAGCTATCATCTTTAGGGGGAGGACATCCTTATTGAGCTTCTTCTTCCCCTAAAGATCCCTTTTAAGGGGAAGCCCAATAGGCTTTCCCCTTAAAAAGGAGCCCAATTGGGCCTCCCACAATTGCCACTTCCTCTCTATAAGGAGGAAGGGTGGAAGTGGGAGGCATAAGGCTTGATCATTGGTGAAAAAACAGATCTCGTTTGTTCATTGGCAGTTATTTTGTTGTTCATCGTGCTTGTTTTCTGATAGAAGAACTCATCAAAGAAGAAGCATGTTGTCTTTGGGAAATATTTTGTTGCTCTAGTTCTGATCTTGGTCGAGAGAAGTTATCGGATTCCCTTTGAAGGTTGAAAATTTATGTTGAACGAAGCATCACTGGAAGAAGGCGGAGCTTTCGATGGGTTACTTATACTCACACGGGAACTTCTAGTTTTGCTTACCAATCTGTTGTTGATTCGATTGATGCCTTGACTTCGTTGAACGGAAGTTGTTGTGACCGATTGTTCAATTTTGCCAGTTTGGTATTCTGTTGATCGAGTATTGTGTTTTCGCTGTAATACCTCTTGGAATATTTCCTTTGGGGGGGGGGGGGAACATTAGTGATTCATCCCGTCGTCTCAAGATTATTTTCCTCCGTCGCAGGATCTAGAGTCTGCTCTACTTCTTCTCTCCATCGTGGATCGGTTATTTCCTCTAGATTGGTCCTATATTTACCACGGACGTTCAATGATGACAGCATAATATTATCAGAAAATCCTAATTGGAACTAGAAGGTCTTGTTTGGACTTCACCCATTGGCGTCGTTTCACAGTGTTTTGCAATACTAAAAGAAGAATTCAGCAGTCTAGGACTGCCTTCTGTTGAATCGGCCAAGCATCAATATTGTCCAAAAGAAGCTGAATCTTCTTCCACCGTTGTCTTCAGGATTGCAAAATGGAAAGCTCAGGGAGGATTTTCTCCTTCTTTTTCCCCTGAACTACCCGTCCTCAATTCCCTTTTAGTGTGCTACATTTCTCCTTGTTATCATCATCTGCAGAGTTCCCCAATCTTCAGCAGTCGGCTGCTGAAGACATCAGTACTTTCCACAGACGTGGCAGGCTCCGGTGATAAGTCTTACACCCTATTCTCTTCACGATCAAAAAGCACCTGCTTTGACTTGTCGGTCCTCTGAAATCCTGCCTTGACCTACGGACGTTGAGAGATCGGTTGCCTCGTTCTAGAGTCCACCACCAACCAGATATCAACCCCGCTCCTCAACTGGTTGGCTTGGAGTGATTGTGGCCAATCGACCAATCACTATAAAAATCAATCTCTCACCATCAACGACGATGGAATATCTCCACGAGCTCTTGGAACACCATTAACAGGTCCGTTTAATCCCCTCTTTCTCAGTATTATTCTCTCCCTTAGTGCCATCCTCACTTACTCTGCTGTCTCGAGTGACTTCAATATTAGATATAGGATTTAGCCATTGCCACCGTGATAGGAAGTTTTCTTTGACGATATTTGATCAGTTCCTAATTGTCGACTGAGTGGACATTATTGGACGAAGAACGTCTCCCACCACATCGGTCACTTCGATCTGGTTACATGGATCATTGGGAGCTTGATCGTGACTAAACCTGTCTTGTCTCATTCAATTGATCTATGTCTCAAGTCATCGACGATCATGGTATTTCTCATTAAAAATTTGCTCAAATAATATTCATTAATTCTCTTCATTTCAATGCATTTAGAGTCCACTTTTTGGGCGTAATACGAGGTGACAATCCCGACCGGTCGTGTTTTATCATCTGGACTTACTAAGCCACTTAAATAACAAGTTTGCTATCATTGACCTTGATCCAGAAAAATAAATCTAGGGAATTGAATTGGTTTCTCATCCTGGTGGATATATTATGTCCCAAAATAAGTATCTCCTGTCATTACTTCAACGTTCTCATATGGAACGTAACAAACCATTATCAACTCCCAGGGCTTTGTCCCCCTCCTCCATTGATAACACTCACACAATTGAACATACTTATTAACCACAAATTGTTGGGGATCTTCAATATTTCACTCTCACAAGGTCGATTATAGCATTTGCAGTAAATAGTGTGTGCCAAAAGATGCATTCACCTCATGCTGATGATTGAGTAACCCTGAAAGGTTTACTTTGATACCTCAAAGGCACCATTCTTCATGGTCTACTCATTTATAAAAAACAATGACTTAACCATCAGTGATTTTAGTGATGTAGATTGGGAAGGTGATCAGGCAAACCGAAGGTCCACAACTACAAACTTGATCTATCTTGGCTAGAATATGGTTTCTTGGAGCTCCAAAAAGCAATCAAATGTGGCTCTATCAATTACTGAACCGGAATACAAAGCATTTGCTAATACAACAACTGAAGTCTTACGGATACGATCACTGCTCAAGGAGCTTCATATCTCAACAAATACATCTCCAATTCTAAGTTGTGATAACATCGATGCTACTTATTGCTGTAAATCCAGTATTTCATACTCAGATGAAACAAATCAAGATCGATTACCTTTTTTTACAAGAACAAGTTGCTTCCAGGACACTCTGGATCCAGTTCATCAACAGTAAAGACCTACCAGCCGACATCCTCACAAAGCCACTATCCAAATCTCATCCTACTTGTCTCATGAGCAATTTCAACATTATCACCACCGTCGATGAGCTTGAAGGGGGTGTTTTGGACTCTGCCCAGTAGGACCTAAATGAAGAGTAGAATAGTAATGATTGGAACCATATTCTATACTCGGTAAAAAGGTGTAGCGGGAAGGATTAAACATAGAAGGTTAAGACTCAACATAAATAGGAAACATAGACAATCAGGCAATATCTAGATAGGCATGTTATACTGATTATAGCGGTAAATATTAGATTTGGGAAACTTACTAGATCTAGTATCACCACAATACTATAAATACCAATCCATGTAATGATATATAGCTGTGGGATAACAATTATCATTAGCCCTCTTTGGTCTCATTCTATCTTGCTCTATTCTTTTTCTCTCCCCTTGCTTCCTTGATCTCCATTGTGCAATCTCAAATTCTGAACACTGAGACTGCAAGAACTCAATGCACCACAACATTAGCGCATTAGACGAGTTTGCATGATATAGAGAAAGACAGAGAAATAGGTAGGGAGAAATAGAGCACGAGAGAGAGTAAGACATAATGAAAGAGAGAGAGAGAGAGAGAATTGTCGAACATGATTTTGACGTCAAGAGAGATAAACTGGATGGGTAAGCAGATGATTTTTTGGAAGATAGCTTTATGTTGAGAAAAGAGATATAGTTACTAAATGCAAAGCCCTATGGATAGATAAATAATTGGAGCTTAGATAGTGAAAGTGGTAGAAAATGTGTAGAGTGATAAAAAATGGAAAATGAAGATAAAATTGTGGGAATGAATGGGGATGCTGGTGGAACTATTAAACTTGAAGCCTATCCTCAATATATTGACCTTGCAATAGAGTTTAGACTCATTAAAAAAGTTTCATCAAACTATATCACTATTTACTCTAGATTATGATGTTTCTGGTTGATTCCATAACATTTATTTTATAAAGAGATTATGTATAAAGGAGATGTCTTAATGAAACATCAATGGAAAATATTACAGATCCATAGGCAAATCCAATAGTAGGTTTGTTCTCTAAAAATCATTGAATTTTACCCACCAGGGATATTGATGAAAATATGTTTACATTGTAAACAATCACCTAATATATTTAACTAAATATATTCAACCATGAAAATGTGTTTCTTATAAGGACATCCACGTATACATGTTGTGACCAAGGGAATTATGATCCGACCAAAAGACAAAGATCTCTAGTCTTAAAATATGTATTCTAAATATTACTACTTGAAAGATAATTGAGGCAGATAGAGCGTTCTCAAGAAAGAATATCATTGTGTGGCCCACCCATATCATGAGTATCACTGATCTTGTTGGCAGTAATGTAGAGACGTTAAGGACATATAGTGTGTGCCCCCTATGGATCTAGTTGTAATTAATATGTCTGGATTGGTGAATGAGTATGACTGATTCATGTCATAGTTATGAGAGTGACCCTCAGACTTGAGACACCAAACATATCAGAAGGATGGATGATTGCATTTTGACCATCACTTACCAACCACTATTCATAGAGCTATAATTTTTCTTACCTCAGATGCAATAAGAAGTTTACTAAGGTGACTGAGTGGTGAAGATAGAATTCTTTGCCCTCTGAGTAATAGGAAAGAACTCAATGATGACCATGTGATGAATCCCTTGGCCTACTTAGTGTAATATTGAAGAAGACATCTCCGATGCTTTTCTAAAACATCAGTGCTAAAAAATAAAATTTATTAGGTTTGTCACTTGCCCATATACTAAGTCATCCAATGAGGATAAAACAGATACGGGATTATGTCTACACATTAGCTAATAATGATTAGGTTACATGAGAAAATTCATGTACTCATTTATATCTTGTCGAGCATGAGGTACAATATGACATCCCATGGATTGACAAGTCAACTCGATTGGGTTAAATTGATCCTTTAATAATTAGTATACTTGGTTTTCTAGTTAACAAATAAAGTTGACCTATAAACATTATTAGATCATTACAGTTATTAATTTAATTTAAAAAATGAACCTAGAAGGTCACACATTACTGGTTTTTTGTGCATTAGAAGATATACTCGAAGTTCAAGAGCATTAACAAAAAATCCTACCAAGTGTAAATTAGAGACCGCACTGTATGAAATATATTGAGAAAGACTTCTTCAGTTGTGCATCCAAGTATCCCTTCTCTTCCTAGGTACACTCTCCTCTCCATGCAATCTAAATGACAAAATGATGAGACAAATCAATAATTGGGCTAATCAAGATGAAGGATTATACATCATATGTATCCATCAAGAGTCTGGAAAATTGTTTGGAACATTAAGACTTGCTTTAGGAATTGAGAAACTCCAGAATAAATCAGTGCAAATGTAATTTGGTCATGGAGTTTGAAAATATTTTAAATCTATATTACAATTTTTTTCATATGCAGCACAAATTATGATAGCAACATGGCACTGAGGGCCTCATGATAAATCCAAATTTGGATTTTTAATGTCGTTGTTTGAATTCAGACTTAACCAACAATATTTATTAAAAAACTCCTCTTAAATACTCTATAATGAATATAGTGCAACTAAGAGGTCAATCCATAAAGACATGGAAATTTAATTTTGGAATTTTTATGAAGCTTAAAATGATAGAAATTGACTTCAAGATGAAATTATAAGTTCTGGGATTTTATGGATTTATAGTTAATTTATGTAATTATATATCATTTCAATTAAAGCATAAATACAAGCAAAAACACTTAAATATTTTAAACTAGTTTTCCTAATTTTAATGAACATCAGAAATTGAAAAAAGATATTTTGAGAAATTTCTGAAATTTAACTTACACCAAAAACCACTAGAAATATAAACCGAGAGATAGAGATATTTTAAGAATTTTTTAAGAGTTAAAATCACTAGAAATTGATTATATTAATTTTAGGGTTTTTTCCTGATTGTTTTGGAATTTTTAAATGCAGAAAATAATTTTACCTAATTTTCTTGATATTTCCTAAATTTTAAATTTTTTTAATGCAAAAAATATTAATATCACCTTTTCCGACAATTATCGGCAGCGGCAGCAGAGGGGTAGCGGCGGAGTAGGATATCTTAAGATTTTAAAAACACTGAAAAATATTTTTTTTGTTTTTTTAAGGCCAGTTCAAACGGGGTTGGGCCAGTTTGGGACTTGGCCAAAATTTTGGCTTATTCTTGAGAGGTGCCCCTTCTCCCAGAGGTTGTGGCATTGCGCACACATGCGACTAGCGGGCAGAAGGCGTCTACCCCACCCAATCGCTGACGTGCAGAGCACACCACCCCATGGAACCGGCGTCAGTTAGGAAAATTTGAATTCAAGCTATCAGAAATTGAACTTTTTGTGATTTTTCAGAGACACATTGGAGAGATGATAGAAAGTCTAGAAAGAGATAGGAACTGGCTTAGAGAGAGAAAATGGGCAAAATGAGGAGATAGATAGAGAAACTAAAGAAAGGGTGTAGAAGAAGTTGAATATGGAATGTGAAGGTGCAAATGAAAGAGAATTTTTATGAAATTTCGAGGGAACACTTTAGGGATGTGGATGAAGGTCTAGAGAGTGAAAGAGTCAATTCTAGAGAGAGAAAGTAGGGAAAAAAAGTGTTAGAGCGAGAAAGTGGTGGTTTTAAAGGTGAAATGGATAGATAATGATGGGAAAATGTAAATTTACGATACTAAAACCTCAATTCAAGCTTAATGAGTGCTTCCTCTCAAGTCTGGATCCTTATATTTTGCCAAGATCAGGCATTTTTCACTGCAAAAAAGAGTTAGATTCAGATAAAACATTAATAAACTTACATCAAGCAGGTTGAACAACTTGGATTCTGAAAAAGGCCTTGTCCTGGTGGCCAGCCACTTGCTAGAGCACGTACAGAATGAGGGGAAATGAGGGAGAAGAGGAGTATTTATACATATCAATACTTACTAAAATACCCCTTTGGGAATTTATATTATCTTTTCTTGCCATTTTGCCTCTTTTTCTGCGTGGGTTGAGAGCTTCCCCTTGTGATATTCAGCTTCATTCTTATAAGGCTTTTGAGAGCCTAATGGGCAGGTCAGGTCATGGCCTGTCTCCCTTTGATTTCTCTTTTGAAGGCCCAAAACACCATTTTCTCCTTTCAAGCCCCTTTTGAGAATCACTAAACTCTAAAAAATTCTCCAACTCTTTAAGAATTGCATATTCTTATTCATATAGATTTCTGCACTTGTGAAAATATAAAATACTCTTCAGTACTAAAACTTCTTGACTTCAAAGAAGTCAAGAAATTAAGTAAAAAATAACCATAATGTGAAAAAATTAGAATTTATAGCTTATGCATAAATATTTAGTTAATTAAAGTAATAACATGATAAATTCTGAATTAATAATACCAAAATCATCTAAAGTGTATCTAAATATCCATGCATTTATCATGTTATCACCTCAAAAGCCAATAATTTTGAGTGATTAAAGTCTTGAACCCATTATTGGCTCAATAGTAACATCCAATCATCTCTAGCACAATCATCAAAATCAAGTTCTAATGCAAAGCTGATACATGTCACACATTACTCAGCACTCACGACATAATAAGGCCATGGAATCTTCAAATTTCTCATGAAAAATCTTGCACATAGCATTAACCCATTGTAATCACCCATGATTAGGGAATGACACATCCAGGATGTGACGCCCTGGACGTGACGAAATGGATGAGGTGACGTGACGGATGGTGACGTGACAAACATTTCTTCATGTCTCCGTCACGTCACGCATCCTTGCATTTCCAAAAAAACCATCGCGTTGCTGTCACGCGTCCCTCCAGTGGGTGTCCCTTCATGTCCCCATCACCATGACGGCGTCACCGTCACCAGTGATGTAAAAAAACCCTATTAATATCCAGGATGGGGATATGATGAATAGCTTCGTGAGGAAAAGCCTGAGGACCCACATATCCTCGCATGTACCGATATTCTCCATGAACATCTGCAAAGACCCGATCTTGGTGTCCGTGGACTTACCCGAGAACCCATCGGGATGATTGAATCCTTCGTTCAAGCAGCACACCATGGTCGTTGGAGGAACATCGACAAATCCTGGCCCCCCGTCGCCTGAGATCGATCGGCGCCCTCTGATTGGATAGTCCAGAATGTACGCAGCCACCTCCCTCAGGGCCCCTTCTCCAACCCTTGTTCCTCTCTTCAACCCTTCGCCATCAACAGAAAACGGAAGACCTTGTGGGTTATTCGCAGCCATCGGTTCTTCATCGATCAGCTTGAAGACGACCAGGTACTTCTTCCCTGATTCTCCTTGCATGAAATAAGCTCCCCCCGACCCCTCCGTCACGGTATGTGTAAGTCCTCTGCTCCAATTGTTCATCTTATTTTGTGCTCGTGTTTGAATTTCTTATGGTATTCGAGGTACCCTGAGCTGATGCAGCTGCATTTCTCTCTTTTATCTGCAATTGGATCGATCAATTTGATCGATCTGCATCATTTCGTCGGTTGGTTGGACGACACACTATCGATCAGTCCCGCAAGATATAATCTGATCGATCAGATTGATCGGTCGATTGTATCTTCAAAATAAAAGATTGAATCTGATCCATTGCCGATTATTCGATGGAAACTTTGATTGAGAAATAATGTCACGACCGTCATATGTGACGGTCATTCCATCACGTCACGCGTCCAGGGTACCCCATCACCGTCATGTTCCCATCACGCCTTCCTCATCATGTGTCACCGTCACCATCACGCACCCCTAAACCCGTCACTGTCACGCACCCCTAAACCCGTCACCGTCACCGTCACCATCACATTTCCGTCATGGTGACGAGTGACGTGACAGATGACGTTTGCCGAACCCTACCCATGGTAGACTATTTAGGAGTGGAACCTGTCAGCATGTGGACACATGACCAAATTCAGTTATCTACCTATTGCCTAATGCTCATTGAGCTTCAGATAGTCCCTCTTCAAGTTCCCATTTTCATGACACTTATGTTATTCTTGGTTATTTATGACGCTTATGTCATTCTAATACTAGTTGTGGAAAGAAACCAGTAATATGACAATAGTTCCCTCTTAATGCGACCAATCTTCATACTTATGAAATTTAACACAAATACATTGAAAATGATCAATGTGAGCAAGATGACATTTGTTGTCCTCTGCCATCAAGAGCCTAAATAGCTTTGTTTTTTAAACACTGTATCTGATTGATGTTTTCTCCACATAGAATTTCACTGAAGTCTTCTACATCTGGGGAGAATTTTCCAGAGTCAGAAATTGATATCTCACGATCAAACAAACATGAAGGAATAATACTTTGCATTGTTGATCCCCTTAGGATTTTCATCCTCCAGAAGTTTAGAAATATGATTTTTAATCAATATGGTTTTCATATTTTTCTGCCACAAGTCCAAGTTGACTTAACTATTATAGCAAAAAAATGTAAGTTGAAAGTGTGTATCCCATAACATGTCACAAAAACTACATGGCCCAGATACCACTATGGATAATAAACACTTGAAGAAGCTTATTTGGACAGAAAAACTTCAAAACATAATGAGTATTGTCAAAGAACTAACAAAGAGATAATACCCACGACATCAACATCATATGCCCTTGCCCCAAATATCGTTATCCAATTTATGCGGTAACAAATTAGAATCATATTACTGTATGAGAAATTAAAGGCAGATCAGAAAATTATTATCCTTCTTTTAATAATTTTTATATTTTTATTAACAAACATATTATATTTTTATTAAAATCATATGTATTATTCATTGTCTGTGATTAGAATATTCTCATATTTTCATCGTATTCTCTCAAAAAGTCAAAACCTGGTTAATAAAAGGGGGTCAACTTATTTCCAATCACTTATGAGAATTTGTTATGATAGCAAATTGCATTCTTATCAGAATCAGGTTGTATCTTACGCCAATGGAGATAAAAAATGAATTATATTGTGATCACATTGTAAAACCATGTGACACACATGGTGATCATCCTGCACCTGATTCAATTTTGATCACAAAAAATGATAAGCAGGCTGATGATTATGCACTGTCTGTGACTAGAATATTCTCACATTCTCACCAGATTATGTGATGGCGAGGACGTCAACACTTCAGCATCGAACGCGTCACCACGGTCAACCGAAGTCAACACGCCCGCGATGGAACACGGTCAACTGGAGTCAACCGAAGTCAACACGCCGCAACTGTCGACAAGCACGTCTCCACCCACGCACGTCCCTACGCGCGTCATGACACGACGCCAGAGGCAGATCCACAACTGCCCTTTGGCGTGACACGACGCACGTCTTTATTTTCTCGTCTTTATTTCCTCATCATTTTGTCTTTCCTCCAAGGCCTATATATAGGCCATTGTTTTTCAAGAAACAGTAGGCAATCATAATTCAAGAATCGAGTTTTTGTTTAACTCTTCTTGGAGGATTGCCCAGCCTCCCCTATCTTCCACCTTCCAAACCCTAGTCGCCGTCGCCGCCGCCACCGCCGTCGCCGCTGCCGCCATTTCCGCGGCCTTGCGACGTCGGCCTCCCCTCTCCTCTCTCTTTCTCTCCATTCTCTCTTTCTCTCTCTCACCCAAGGCTACCCAGGTAGTCCGCCAAGGGGCCACCCAGGCTCCCCGCCCGCGCGCCACCCGCGCGCCGCCCGCGCATCGCCGGTGCCCGGCCGTGCTTCACCCGCGCGCCGCCCGCGCGCCGCCCGCGCGCCACCCTCGCCTGCCCCGATAGCCTTCGCCAGGGCCGCCCGAGATCGCACTCCGGCTGCCCCTGTCTGGACGCCGTCGGCGCTTCAACCCGCGCGCGAAGCGCGCACTCGGGTGCGGTCCGCCGCACTCCGCGTACTCCACGCGCGCTGCTCCGCGCGCTCCGTGCGCTCCGCGCACCCTTCGCGCGCTTCGCTCGCGCAGGTATTCGCCCATGCTTGACGCTGCGCCCACGACAACCGCACTTAACTAGAGCCGTTCAACGCCCAGAACGTCCAGCCTCGTCCTCGTCCAGTGGGCCGCTCAACGCCTGGATTCGCCCAGCCTCATCACGTTCAGAATTGCCCGCAACCTCTTCATGCACTGCGGTGCTGAGGTACGCCTGAAATCTTTGGTGTCGACGTGTTCTCCGTCCAGTGTTTTCTCGGGAAGTTTCCACTGCCGTTGGAATCTGAATTTGTTTGGATTCTCTGCTTCTTCAACCTACCTCTCGAGTGTTTCCTCGCGACGCGAATTCGACGTATTGATTTCGATGCTTAGGCATCGTCGCGGTGGGGGAAGACAGTACTCCTGCCCTCGATAAGGGTCGGAGCTGCACCACCAGATTTTCATCGGTTTTAAAGTCCGAATCTGACCGTGAATTTCTGTGGATTGTTTTATCCCTCACACCTATCGTACCCTTAGTCCTGTCGTCCCGCCCTTCCATGCCTACCCCGTAGTCGTCCTACATCATTATGCCAAAAACTCATAGCCTGGTGAATAAAAGGTGATAAACTTATTTTGAATTGCTAATGAGAATTTTGATGAGATACTAAATGGCATTCTGATCAAAATCACACATCATATACAATTGGTGATGAAAACTCAATTAGATCGTGATCAAAGTCTAAGAACATGTGACAAACATGGTGATTCAAAGATAATCACTTGCATCTGATCATTTTTTATCATTTCTGATCAGATTCCACTAAGATTTGAATATTTGGTTCATAATGCATAATTTAAAGCTTTGAAGATTTTAATCAGATTCAAATAATGGACCAGAACTAGGACGATCCAAACCTGATCACTTACTCAAATGATGGATCATATTCTTAATCAAAACCAAATGTTTGCTTCATCAGTAATATTGAAATTTGCATCACATTCATCCTAAAATCCAATAATGTGTCAGAAAAAATATACTGAAAAACATCACAGTAAAAGGTGATTGATACTTGAAAACTGATATAAAAAATATAAGGCATATTACAGCAATTTCTGCACTAAAATGGTTTTAATTGCATTTACCATAGTTAATATTTACCATAAGTTAGATTTTAGTTATTGTGATATTTATTCCAGATTTTATGACATCAATCCATTCAGAAATTATTTTTTAAGTCATAAAACTTATTTTTAATAATTCAAGGCATAATCAATTTTTGTGGATTTTCTTGTATTTTTCTCAAATTTTTGTTGCGACTAAATAACTAAGAAAACAATATTTATGAGTATAAATGATGTTCATATATTTATTCACAATTTAAATATGCGTTTATCTTGTTAAATCTAACTGATATGTCATGCTGCCTCCTAGAAATCATTTTTCAGTACTTAGTGAGCTCTATGATTAGTTTACCTAATCGTTGGATGCCATGCCGTTTTGATCTCACAATTTGGGAGGTAAAAAAAGAGCTATTATGAGCTAATTCATGTGTTATTTATTTAGATAGACACACAAATGAAGCGGAGAAAAGGTGTATAAGTTTATTGGCCTTTTAGTCCAAACTTACGCTGGACTATGTGGCCGATGAGATACGCATGGATTAGACCAATAATCACTAATTTTTTTCACAAATCACGGTACAAATTTCCTAGCAAATGGCACACACTAAAAGCCAATGCACTAGCGGTAGTCTAGGGAGACAAAAAGAAGAAATCAGATGTCTAAAAGTCTTTGCTTTTCAACCCTTGATATTTTGAGATACATCTGTTTTTTGGATCCGAAAATTTCACTTTATGTCCAATTCTAATCGTTGGTAAGTTTGTTCCCTTCTCTATTGAACCTTCGTGCTTGATGATGATGGAAATATATGTGGCCAGTTAGCTAATCACACATTCCATACCTCATTCATGTTCATCAACGCTTAGAATCAAGTCTATGAATACATGATCATACTTAGTTAATTATAATGAGATCGTAATATGGAGATCATTAGTCTTTTAGGTATGTATTCAAAATATTCCAATTCAAAGGATACTCAAGAAGGACATCAAAATTCCTGGATAGAATAAGACTATCTAACCTCACTCATATGATGAGTATCGCCAGTCTTGTATTAATTAGTGTGGAGACACTAAAGATAGATAGTGGGTGCTCTTTAGCAGAAAGAGTTCACTAATTGATTCGTACAAACCCCTGAATGGTATTTTATGAAACTGTTAATCAGGTTGATTCACATCATGATTAAGTAAGTGATCATTTGACTTGAAACACCTAAGATGTCTTGTGGACAAAAAATTGTACTTTGACTATGACCTATGAGTTCCTAATTATGGAATTCTTAATTATCTTAGTTTGGGTGCAGCAAGAAGTTTACGAAGACAATTGATTGGTCAAGATTAGATCGTTCACCCTCAATATAAGAGGAGACTTCTCAAGAGGATGTGATGAAGTCCTTAGCCAAGATAATGAAATATTGGAGAAGAGTTCTTCGATGATTTTTGAACGCATCAGTACTAACTCAGACATTTAAGTTATTCTAGTAGCATCAGGTGGATGGGTGATTCTATGTACATGGTAACAAATAGTGAGTTAATGCACATTCCTTTGTATCTTGTAGAGCACGAGGTGTAGCTTTGCACCCCACGTGTTCGAGACTCAACATATTGATTGGGTTAAATCAATCCGACATTAATTAATCTATATGATGATATAACTAATTAATTCGGAAGGCCGATAAAGGTTATTGGGCCACTAGACTGATACATAGCGCCTAGAGGGTCACACGCATATGGTCTTTTGGACGTCAAAAGATAAACTTAAGTTTTAGGGGTTTATGAAAAATACACACTGATTTAGATAGGGGAAGGTCCTAAATGAAATTTACCCAGGCCAAAATTGTTCAGGAGTCTTCCCCTTCTTATCCCTTCTCCATACACCTCATCACCATTCATGATGCAATCATGACAGCGTAATGACAGCGATGGAGGTTGAATGGAGCTCGTCAATGTGAAGGAGAAGATTCAACGTGCCATGAATCAAATTGTTACATCTAGAGGCTGCACACATGTGGAGCTTGACACGTCTTACTCGAGGATATAGTCAATTGTCAAACATTATACAATAATAACAGTGACTAAATATGCATTTCAATGAACTTAAACATGACATAGAATTATAATTGACCTGATGGCTGTATAATTTCTATTAGCTTATAGATCCTTTAGGTTCATTAATCCTATAATAAGTATAAATAAATCTAGAGGATTTATATTCTGACATAAACAAATCATTTATTTACATTAAATACATGAAAATCTGACAAAGATTGAAAATTTTAAAGAACAATATAACATAATTTTTGGTTCATTTGTGAATAATATTTGATTTAATTATGTTAAAATGATATAAATTTACTCATCACTATATTTTATGAATGAATATTAGATAATGTAAAAATTAATGATAACATTCATGGTTTTGCTAATTCAAAATGGATAAAAGGATGATAATGAAAATTAAATTCATGAGATATATCCATGTTATCTCTGATTTCTCCATTCATTGCCTTTTAAAACCAGTCAGAAATTTTTCCATCCAATTATTAAGTATGATAGCTGAACCTAATAAATAATCACGATACCATTTTCTGATCTTTGCTTATGTAATATATGAAGAATATGAAAATACTAGATATAATATCAACACAAACACAACTATCATGAAAACATACAGTATCTGATTCATGAACACTCGATCCTGAATCCTTGAGTTCAGTAATCACCTTGGGATATGTCTTCTTTAAAAATGGTAGACATATGTCATTTAAAGGAAAAACAAATTAAAATACACTACTTATATTTGACTTATGGTAAACAAATTTACCTTTTCAGTTCCATTAAAGCTTACTTTTTGAATTTGAATTTCATTTTTTTGAAATACATTGAGATACTTTTATTATGTATTTAATCTTGTATGTATGCTTAACCCCAGATTTGTCTCTTTTATATAATAAATCACCTCATCATGTAGTAACTACAAATGGGTCCCTCTTGAAGCAGAACAAAGTACGTTAAAAGTAACATCTCCATTTATATGGGAAGAGATATATTTAAGAAGACAATGGAAGGCTTGTGTTCGTAAAGTAATATTTTGCATTTCTAGTATATTCTTTGAAAAAAAATGACCATAAATTATATATGGAATCATGAATTATAATGGACCCAGTTTAGTCAAGTATTTATTTTATTCATTTACTTTACCTTTTAGTTACTTTAGTTAGGCATAAAAAGAATATCCTATGAAAGCTAGGCAAGAAAACAAATAAAAATGGGGATGAATCTTCGAGCTTTATTTGGAGAACTATCTCCAATTCAGGTGAAAGCTTGGTTTTTTTATTACATGGAACTGACCATGACCATTTAGTAATTTTTTTAAAAAAATTTTAATAAAATCTTTCTAATTCAAGAAAGTTTCTTGAATAATTTCTTTCTCTGGCTCCCATATATTCAAGTTTACACTTAATTGATTAAAAAGTTTTGAATATAAGGATCTTATCAGTTCCTTGAACTTCAAAAGCATATATTAACAGTGATCCTATTTATGAAATAAAACTCAGCCCTCTAGTTGATCCCGATTAATCAACTTTTCCTGAAAGTATATTTTTAGTAGCAGGCAAGAGGATCACATGTCTAAAAATCTGTCTTAACTTTGTACGAACAACAGTTTCCAAGGAACAAAAAGATGAATTCACAGCTCAGAACAGATGAATTCCGAAGAGTCAGTCCACCCAATTCTGATTCAAGCCAACGACAAATTACCCGGGTATTCTTTGTTTTGTCTTCATGTATCCCCATTTAAATACCCGCTCAATTCAAACTTTTCAGACTCCACAGTGAAGACAGTCGGGGTAGCGAACGGATTTCACTGGAAACATGGTTTGGGGACTCTTTCCTCTCGACACACAACAAGGTTACTCTTCAGCCTAAATGACCGCACGTCTCTCATATTTTCATGTGATAGTTTGTGGAATCTTTTTTTACTTTTTCTATTTTGATTTCACTCATTTGCCCATTTGGCTTTGTCTCGTTGATGCTTTAATGCAGGATCTCAGAGCTACTATATTTTCTCTGGAGGGGCATATAAGATTGGGCGTAAAGGTACATGGGTTTGATAAATTCTTACTAAGCCTCTATTTTCATGATGAGAATTCTTTTAATGGCATGTTGCAGTCGTGATATTGAGGCGACTGAGTGTGGGTGGCTTTGCGCTGAGGATTTGCTTTGTTATTTTCTTGCAGACGATTTGGCTTTTCTTTGGCATGAAATAATACTAGCCACAAAATCATGTTTTCATATTTTATTTTAAGACTTCCTCTTCCAGTATCTGGAATCTATTTTTTATTGCTCTATGCTTGGATCAACTATCTGTCGAGTGACTGATCTATTTTTTGTAGATTGTGATATAATTATCCAAACAGACAGAGCTATTTCTCGCATTCATGCGGAGATTATCATTGATGGCATGCACCCGGAGAACTCTAACAGAGGTTCTACCGAATCCCGATATGCGCGTATCAAGGATCTTTCCAAATTTGGCACTTTTATCAACAAAGAGTCTGGAAGCAAACCAGTAAACACCCTTCCAATGAAGGAAAGTTTTCTGAGAAATGGGGATTTGGTGTCATTCGGGACGGGCAATGCCACATTCAGGTATCTAAGAGACATTTCAGAGGGTGATTTTAATACAAATATTTCATCAATTTTAGATACGACTGCTGAGAAAAGAATCTTTTTTTCCTAACCTCTGAAGCAAGAGCAGTAACTAAATGATTCAAGACGTAACCAACTCTCGCTATCAAAACACGCAGCTTTCTTTAATGGTCACCTATAGAATCTCTTAGACTGCAACTAGTTTTATTTTTTATCAGAAAGTACGAAACTGGTAGCAAGTGACTATTGGGTTCTTTCAAACTTAAAATTTTGGTGTTTTTCAGGTTCTGTTTCATCTCCTTTGTAGTTTATGCCGATTCAATACTACTTGATGCCAATCCCTCTCTTCAGGAGGCTATTTCATCCACCGGTAGGTGTTTTAACCTTTATCTTCTATGGTTATGAAGATTATGAGTCTTTAATTTTATTTCCTCTTAATAATTGGTTTGCTATTGACAAGTTTGAAGTTGGCCTTTATGTTTTTATCTGTTCCATACTAAAAGAAATTTAATCGTGTAGGAAATGAATTTGTTAATGCAAGATTTTGCTTCTAAAGGGTGCTTCTTCACTGAAAGCGGGCACATCTGGATACCTTATTGATATGATCCCAATTATGGAACATGATCGATCGGCCTGTGTAATGCGATTCCTAAACCAAATGATATTCCAGATGTTCAAGGTTCGTTCACAAAGAGACAAGGGGTAAGAGATGTGAGAGAATTTCCCGAGGTAAGGAGGAGAGAATGGGAATGGTTGAGAGGATGGCAAAGGATCTCCAACAAACAGTCATTGCTCATCAGAGGGACTACGTCAGGCCTGCGAGCACATAGAGGGAGATTCATGACTGGAACAGTGCGGAGGAGAGGGTACTAGAGGGGACTCACAAGTGATGTTTTTCCTGCTCTACCTCTAGGAAGGAAGGGCTTAAGTAGGCGCCCAAGCTGGCTGGGCATGCACTACTGGGTCGGGCTGCTGTCTGGTCTTTTCCAGGCATAGACGCGCTGACGGATCATATCACCTTTTTTCCAAACTAAGGAGCATTACCATTTTTTGAACGAAGAGGAGAAGATCATGTCGATCTGGTTTTAATTATAGGAACATGATAAGTATGAAGCAGAAAAAATGTATACACATAAATGGCTGGAAAATAGCAGACAGAAACAGTGAGTTGATAATATCTCCGAACACTTCCTAGTGATATCAATTGTCCCTCCTGTAGTTTCTCTAGAGAATAGATAAGATTTTTTCAACTGGACTTCGACACCACTCAGAAAAAACAGTCGAAATTTGAATTAGTCATATTATCAGAGGTTTGTTTCCAATGGTGCCACAGATGAAGCCCAACAAAAAAACAAACTTACACTAATCCACAACTGTACTTTTCCTTCAAAAAACGGGAAGAAATCCCATGGGTGACTGATATGTTCCTTCCTAGTGATGTATCAAGAAAGAGAGGAAAGGAGATGGGCCTCAGCGGAATGGATGATGCTGAGGGGAATGAGGACGAGGAGGGGTGACGGAGTGGGCATCACCAAGACAGTTGAGAGCCGATGGAGTGGATGTCGCCAGGGAGGGGTGACAGGGGATCATCGTTACTAAAAGAATGAGAGTCACTTCTCACTCAATATTCTTTTTTTCTGAAAATGTTTAAGGCGGCCACCCGAATAGATTGGTAACCACCTGAACAGTACATGACTCAAACCCTAAAGCTCTATTACATGTATGCTCAACTTGTTCCCACTCCACCCCCCCCCCCCCCCACCCCCCCCCCCCCGCTCCCTCCTCCTTGAAGGAACCATATTGCCATGAGGCTCTCAATCTCATGGGCTAGTCCATCTGTTGAGGCGTTGCTCCCTCTGAAGATCACTTCATTTCTGTGGAGCCATATTCCCAAGAGCACTAACAACGCTCGGCCCCCCACTTCTCCCTCAATATTCTGACCTCCAATGAAGTGGGCTATACTTATTTAACAGGGAATTGCAGAGTTGAAAAGGCCCTAGAGGGTTTATGAGAGTGGAGAGAGCATAAAAGTAACTTATGGACTTCTGGGTTTTCAAACTTGAATCATCTGTCTGGTTCTGCTCAAGCCTCTAAGCTTAATTTGAAAAACGCTGAGAGTAAATTCATTGTTTTACACGTTATCTTGATGTTGATTACCTTTATTAGTTTTGGAGTTTTTACTCAATGCAACATCTTCATTCTTTTCATCTTGAACTCTATTTACTGGGAATCAATTTCTGTTTTTAGGTTCGGTCATCAGTCGGCAATTCAGCTCTCATTGTACGTATATGATTGTTGGGGAGTCGACGGCAGTAACAGAAGATCTTATTGCTGCCGCAATAGCGCAAAAACCTGTCCTCCTAGGTTCTTGGTTTCTGGTAAAAAAGTTCTAATTTTATGCCTCTACGTTGAGCATGCTGTTTAACTATGGAACTTTACTCTTGTTTACTGATAATTCTTTCTCTTTGCTACTCATAACACAATAGTATGCTAAATACATACGAAAGCATTATCTCCTCAAAATATTTTCTAGAGGCAAGGTGAAAAAAAGGGGTCGAGATTTAGTGCAATTTTCAAACTTTATTCCTGTGCATTCCTTTCAGGGACTTGCAGCGAAAAAAGTCCGTACGGAGATTCCTGGGTTTGCAGAGTAAGAATCTGTCTTCAAATCAGCTCTTGTTTGTTGTAAATATCACAGGGCGCATGAAGAATCTTCGAAGTTGAAGCTGAAACTGTATTTTCATGTTTTTATGCCAGCCACATACCCACCTTGATGTTCGATGGAATGTCTGTCAGAGTTGTCGAGCCTGCATCACGTCAAAACTGTCTACTAGGATATGACTTCATCTTGACTCCACCGGGGATGGTGATTACTGGGAAACTATCTTTCTGATTTCCCCATATTTCCCCCCCTAACATAGAGGTTGTATCAATGCAGTATAAATTCAGAGATCAGTTGGCTAAGTTACTGGAGCTCGTAGGGGGAAAGATTCATCATGTTGACACATTTTCTTCGTCTAGACAGGTCTATTCATATCCTTCCATTCAATTATTTGTTTCCTTATTTATATTTCTTCCGTATACCTGATCAATCCAAAAAAAATTGTTATGCTTGATGCCATCTCCATGAGAAGGCAGAAAACCAGCAAACAGTATTTGTGATTCCTGAAGGATCAAGAAGGCCATTTGGAGACATTAATGAAGTCTCACCTCATTACAGAATAAGGGAGACCAAGCTAATTGCAGCCGTTTTATCAGGGAATTTGGATCCATCCTTCCTCGAGCAGCAGACATGTAATTTTCTTGAACTATGCTTCATTTTTGGACAAGTTTTCTTTTATAAATAAACCCATGATATGGTATTCCGCTTCTTTGGAGATAGTAGTCTCTTTACCGTCATCCGAGTCCACCGATGAAACCATCATTCCAGAATCAGACTTGGAAAATGATACTGCAACGACCAGCCGTTTGTCTGGCCCCTTGAAGGTTGACAAGGAAACAGAGCATGAAGAAAGTATGACGCATGCAAAGGATCTTGACACATCTACAAAAGCCCACTTCAGGAGCTCAAAAGTGGGTCTAAGCAGGTCTGACGTGCCTGAAATAGAGAACTATGGCAAGTCTGAAGTTATTTACAGCCAATCACTCATAGTGAGAGACACAACGCCTGATGTCACATTCTGTTCCTCAAAGCAGAAAGCAGTCAACTTCAAGCAGTTTAGAAAGGCATGCTTATTGATTTTATCATTCATTCTGACTGGATTTGGTGTTTAGTTTCTTATCCTTTGTTTATTTCCACAGAGGGAGGTTGTATCTGGAAACACTTACAAAAACCTCATTCCCTACTCGAATGAGCCATATCAGTGAGAATCTAATTTCTATTATTTTTTACCTTTTTTTGGGAGATTCTAGAGTTTGTTGCATCCCTAGGACGTTGACTACTATAATGACTGAAGATTGACAAATGCCATTATTTCATCCTCGTCATTATCAATGTCAACAGTCAGTTTTAGAAAACATTGTCAATGTTAGCATCATCATTAACTAGAGCATTTGACTTTGACAGAGTTGATATTTTTATGTAAAATTTTACCAAGTTGGCAACTGACACAAGCAGACGGCATCAACCCTCCATGATACCCCGTCAATATCAACTGTCAATAGTTAACTAGTGAACATTGTCATCATTATTAAACACCCTAAAATCCATCATTGGCCGCGTCAACTGTCCAAGATACCCTGTCAATCTCAACATCTACCGCCAGCAGTAACCTCCTCAATGTCAATGTCAATGTCATCAACCACCTAAAAATCCATGTGTGTTGTCAACAAGGATTGTCGACATTGATGTTGACAAGTGCCAAATAGTGTGGGATACTCGTAAGAATATCTTATTTTATCTGACACTCAGGGAGTTGGATTATGGGAACGAAGACCTGAAACGGTACGTGAAGGAGGAGAAGATCCTGAAGCAGAGGGAGGCTTTGGCTGAAGACCTGTTCAATACTGAGAAGGTATTTTATTTTTTCAATTCCTGTCTATTCTGGTAGTCTTATGGCTCATATTCTTTATTGTTCCAGGCAAGGAAGCGTGGGGCCGCCTCTTTCCGTTCGTCCTTTGCTCGCTGATCAGTGAAAATTAGCAATATGGTAAGTTCTCCATGGCTTGTTTTCCTCATAAGTTTCTTCCTGTCCCATGTTTGCTTAGATACTTTCAAGTGCAGGTGAAGAATTGCATTTGTCGAAGAGTTTCTATTTTTCCAACTCAACCTTATACTTGTACAGAAAGGGATGCCTGTCTTAAATTTCATTATCTATGTGGGTGGTGTTAAAACAAACAGCTCTCTCAGTACATAGAATGCTACTCTAGGGGAAGTTTGCATTGGGGTATGACTATTCTGGAATGATAATGATACACCAAATAGTATCATTAGGGTATG
The DNA here is from genome assembly GCF_029677425.1 of Wolffia australiana. NCBI lineage: Eukaryota > Viridiplantae > Streptophyta > Magnoliopsida > Alismatales > Araceae > Wolffia > Wolffia australiana. The sequence continues at coordinate 18,376,135 of NC_135836.1, read as the reverse complement.
ATTTACCCTTTTCTTTTTCATGACGGTCAACTCAAGTTTTGGTTTCAGTAATCTAGCAGTTCCAACACTCCGCTATTACAAGGAAAAACACAGATGGAGACTGGTATGCGGTTTCCTAGATGCCGTGAGAACTCTGTAACAGGTGACACTTGAGGGACTTAGCTTATGAGATTATGGTCTAATGTTAGATATTTGGTGGACAACTTACATTACTTTCTCTGATTATCTTAGATGCTAGCGGTTTAGTTTTTCTTATCTTACATTCTTATTCCTTAGATGAAACGGGATTGTAATATTGGTCCTTCCTGAGCCTGCAATGGTTTTCACCGTTGATCTGCCTTGCATTTTGTCTGCTTTTGGATACTTGCAATAAATGATCCAACTAATTCCACCTTCATCTGGAAGTTTGATCTCGACAGACAAATTTTAGAAGCTGGATCCTCAAATTTAACGAGAATAAATAAATAATTAAACAATAATAATTATTATTGAGTATAGATCCCAATATTTGTCAAATAAATTAAATCACATTGTGGCATTTGTAGGAAACGTATGCAAATAACATTGATTGCATCCCATTGGGATAAAGAGTACGATTACTCTAAGCAAAAAACTAGTAACACCCTAGCATTTATCATGACATTGCTTGTGCGGTCAAAGAGGTCTTTATCAAAATTTTAACCAAGAACGCAAGGAGCAGGATAACTTAGCTGTAAAACGACATAAGTTGCTTTGAACCTCTGTCGAGGCAACGGAATATGAGAGTGGAAGGAAAGATCAAAATAAATCAAGAACTAAGAGTCGCAGTAGAATAATGAATGATTCGTAAATTTAGCATGATTTGGCTTGCACGATCTGAGAAGAAAGGGGCTGTGTTAGGGCTAAATTATCTCCACCTAGGGGTCAGGGATTGAATCTGATCAATCAAAATGTTTGATCAGATTGAGCATTTGATAGATCGAATCCAAACCTCGAACAGGTCTGGGATACATTCAGTTTGTACTTTATCTTTGCCTCCGATTCGGATCGTATTTTATCTGGCCCAATGTTGGGATTGAATTATCTGATCTTATTTGATTCAAACTGGGAGTTTGGTTCAGATTGGATCACATTGTTTGAACTAATCACAAATAAATATGTATAATAAATGAAATGAGAGAGAAAGAGAAACAGAGCACGTGAGAGAGAGAGAATGCGAGACTGAGAGAGCTAGAGAGAGAATGCAAAACAGAGAGAGCTAGAGAGAGAAAATGTGAGACAGAGAGTTCTAGAGAGAGAGAAAAAATAGAACGAGCAAGAGAACCAGAGGAAAAGATAGAGAGAGAGCCAGAGGGGGTGTGAGAATAAGATAGAGCAAGAGAGAATGTGAGAGAGAAAATGAGAGAGTCTGAGGAAAAGAGAGAGAGAGAGAGAGAGAGAGAGAGAGAGAGAACGAGAAATAATGAGAAAATGAGAGAAAACAAGTGAGAGAGAGAATGTGTAAGAGAGGAAGAGAGAGAGAGAGAGAGAACAATCGAGAGAGAGAGAGCCAAAGGAAGAGAGAGAAAGGGAGAGCCGGTCGATAGTCAGGCACTCTCAGGGTCGTTATGGTGTATCCGAACATGGGTGAGCAACGGGCGCTCTCAGGGTTTTCCCAATTTCCCAGTGAGTGTCATCTAGACATGAGTTTTCTGTTCTGTTCGTTTAAAGCAAACAAAAACTTCGCACAAAAGAACCACACATGGCTCTGTTTGTTGTTCTGTTCTTTCTTGTGCAAAAATTAGAACAAATGTCGAACAATTAGCACAATCTGAACAAAACTTGCACAATTCGCACAAAATTTGCACAGTTTGTAGAATTCGCACAATTAGAACAATTCGCACAATCCAAACAAAATTCGCACAAAGAGAACAAAATTCGCCCATGGAGTCAAAAATCGGACAAAATTCTCAAAATTAATAAAGTTCGTAGAAGCTGTGACAGAATTGCACTGAATTTGCGTAATTAATATTAATTCTCTGGAAAAAATGTTTATAGTATTTTTTTTGTTACTAAGAGCGGATGTTGAGTAACATTGACATTGAATAAATAATATTGGTAATTCAAATGATCCTAATAACAAGTTTTTAATGGGCATGTATCATCTACGTGATAATGCTATTTGTTCGCATATGTTCATGACTTCATGTTTATGAATCCCTGCTATCAAGTATCAATTGTTGGGTATCCTAATGAGATTGATGTAAAATTTAAAATTGACTTGTTGAGGAAGCATAGAATCGGAGCCTTGATCGGTGCACTTTGGTGAAAGGCCAATAGAATAAAAAATAAAATATTTCATAAATCCTCTTCCAATTATTTAGTGATGTCTATTCTCAAGGACTTCCACGATCAGAAATACAGTTGTTGGATTTGAATAATTTTTATTTACGTGTCATTTAGGTATACTGTAATTTAACATAATGAAATACATGTAGTCACGTGTGAGGTGGCATTACAGAACCGCATGTAATGCATAGAAATTTAACATAAAGAAAAACATGCAGTCACGTGTGAGGTGGCATTACAGAACCGCATGTAATGCATAGACATATTTTAAATAATCACCATTATACATCATAAAAAAAATTGTATACAAGCGGGCTAAAATAAAGTTCCTATATTAGAAAACACAATAATCTAATACACAGTAAAATTCCTGGAATGTGAGCTCTTATCAAAGAAAGCATAATCAATTCTCTATTAAGGTAAAAGAGGTCATCCCAAGAGGGCTAAAGAATCTAATGCAGATGTCCCACCACTGGCTGTAACCCAGAGTAATCTGGATGCTGGAGGCGAGGATCATCATTCCTTGAATTGCCCTCATCGTTCGTAAATATCTCTGCAAATGAGATCAGAAAATTAAAACGGGGCAGACAATAATAAGGACTAATGGCCAGATGAAGGAAATGAACCACAAGAAAGATTTCAAAATGGGGTATGGAATCTTAAAGACTTAATGAAGCAGGGTAGCTTTCAAAGGCACATATAGAGTTTGAATTTTCATTTAAAAAGAGATTGTTTATGTTATTCCCATTTAAGGTATTTAATCGAGAGAGAAACTCTTTTAAGACCGGTAAGATTGATGTTTTCCCCGAGAAATTAACATCAAATAAGTGAACAGAAATAATTTGCGTCATCGGCAAGGCATTTAAAAATGGTGATACGAAAGGATCACAACTCAACGAACATGAGTTAAATCAAGTGAAAAAAGAATACAAATCATCGAAAAGAAAGAATTTGTTCAATGACAAGAAAGAATACAATTCAGTGGAAAGATAACGAATAAGAGAAGAGCAAAAAAAGGTAGACTCAGAATCATCGACAATGAACAAAAAAAACACAGAAAACGCAAGAACTGTAATCAGCATTGTTAGAATCCTCCATATGTTTCTGCAATAGTAAATAGGAATTTATAGCATCCTAATGAATACGTCAAGTCCACAAATCACCTGAACGGTTCCATGAGATAAATAGTTAGTCACGAGTGGACTCAAGTCAGAGTAAACATAGATTCCGTGAGCAGTTCCGAAGCTTGTTCTATAATTGAACAAGTAATCTCTGAATGTAAATATAACTCAAATAAAACAAAAAAGTAGAGATATCAAGTCCATTGCGAAAATTTTGATTCATACTTCCTAAAGTCTTTGAAGATTTATAAACTCTACGTTGCTAGGTGATTTTGTCAAATCCTAATGAGTGCAAGGTCGCAGCATGTCATCATTACTTCAGTCCACACATCACCATCTGAAATCAATAAAACATATTTTTCAAAAAAAAGAGACATAATAGCAGCAAAATTGGACAGTTTATCATCACCACGTATAGGCCCACCATGCATTAGATAGGGTAGTAGGGTTCTCATTTCATAAACTAAATTTTTTATGATACTCTTACTGGATTGCGACGTTGTGCGAGATTGGTGATCTTAATGTCGATCGACGTTGTGCTAACCAAAAAAGCATTAGTAAAAATAGAAAAGAGATATGAGGATCACGACTCTTTTAAATTTCAAAAATACAGATCCAAATATGTGAGAAAGATGAGAGAAAAATTATCCAAGACACAGTAATTATAGAGTATTCTTGACACTCGATGGAGGATTAGTTTTCCTTAGGAATGGTAGAGGAGTCTTGCATCTAGCTCGCGGTCTTCTTCCATCTTTGTCACCTGTATTGTGTGTTGGACAACTAATCTGCACCATGAAAAAATGAAAAAAAATACCATCACCATCATCATGATTTTTGTTCACCGAGTCAAGGAGCAATAGCTGAGTTCTCAATGTGTAAATAAACGGATAGTTCAATACAGCAGTCAAGGAACAATAACATAGTATTTGTCATAAGATGAAGACAAAATATTGAGAGTCTAATCGGTGGGTGCATTCACACGAATGTCAAATGGCTCATCATCATCATCATTAGTGTCATTATCATCTTCCGCTCTCAAATCATCGTTGTTGTACCATGACTTGAACATCATCAGGTCTTCGATACTTTTGCCATGAGCCTCGATCGCCTGTAGTTGATTACACGATGCCCTTCTGAGAATAGACGCTCGCTCGCAGCACTCGTCGCCTGAACTGCTAGAAATTCCTTCGCCACCAATGCAAATGCGGGGTAAGAAATCTGACCTGTTATGGGGATAAAAGCAATCAGATATTCAAGAAGGAAAGTACGAGATTTTGAATCTAAAAATGCACATTATATGATACACATCATCTTCCACCAATGAAACACTTCTGTACCAAATTCTGGGGGGGCATCATGTATACGTAGAGCTCTTCAATCGAATCAACTCTTTGTGGTAACTCAGACGGATCTAGTAGTTCTTTGAGCCCCATTTGTATGAAATCATTCATCGTTGATAGAGCAGATGGTTTGGTGGGCTGATTCCCAAGCTTTCTAGATACTGAATGTGACTCCATGATATTGCGGATGGTAGATAGAACCTCATTCTTAGCCTGTGGATCAATCAAGTGAAGCTTCATAGATAGATCAAGTAGATAGGCGATAGTGAAAGCCTTATTTTATGTTAGTACGGACACATATTTATCTAGCTTCGCCCGCATAGTGGAACATACATTAGATAATGCATTCCTTTGCCTAGCGGAGATAGCGTGTCCAACTAGAAGCATGAAGGAGTTCGATACTCCCACTCTAAATCTCTCAAGATGCCTCATCAATCCCTCAATAATGACTATACCCCGATTTGACGGCGGTGCCTTGCTCTGAATAGCAACAGAGGTATCATGCTTGAGTGGTTTGAGTAAGTCGACAAATTTTTCTATTAGGTCCCATTCGGCGTCAAGTAAAGCACATTTTCAAAGAGCGGATGACATCATCATATCAATAACTATTTTCTAACTAATGCACCGCGTAGCATTTTGAAAGTGGAGCTCCACCTAGTAGGGCAATCTATTGGGATCCTCCGCGTGTTTTACATATTTAACTGTCTATGATATGAAAAGTACTTCGCCTCTTGCCTCGACGATCCTTGTATAGCGATGACCACCTCTCTTAGGCGCCGAACAACATCCCCTAAGGAAATAGCAGGAGGACCAGACTCCTCTGTATCCAACACATCCTCAAGGTTTGTGAGGTCTACTACATCGATGAAACTTGACTCGGGCCCATCGTCGACGACATTGAACGCCTTCAGTCTGGCTTGCATAACTAAGTTGATCACATGCAGAATAGATAAGACATGTCTCTTTGGAGTGAAACAGGTGTTCATTGGCCGCAACTCCCGTTCTAATATCGCCATCATTGTTGTGTTATTCGAAGCATTGTCTGTTATAATAGCGCTTACCTTCGCTCTCAATTTAAATTCTGCAAGAACCTCCAACACAATCTCGCTCAAGCACTACTCAGTGTGCGATCCCTCCAACTGACGTATGACAAGTTGGCATTCACACATTTTCCGTTCCGTGTCTACCCAATGAACGGTGAGACCTATAAAGGAGATTTGATTCGCGGAAGCCCAGCAATCTAGAGTGATGGCCACTCTATCAACACTCTCCAATCGGTCACGAATACCGCTCTTCAACTCAATATAAAGCGTGAAAGCTTTTTCCTTCACAGCCCTTGTCGATGGAATGGATATCTCCTCTTGTGCGATGTATAGAAGCAGTCATATGAAGTATTTCTTACATACAATGTTCCACGGTGAGGCCGACTGACAAATGAAATGTACAAGCTCTTCTTTTGTCGTCTCCGATGTGCGACCAACAAAGTAAAATTTTGTATTACCTTTTCGGTCAAAGATGTTCGCCACCGATGGTTGGTTAGAAGAGCTATCTTCTTGAGCCTTCAACTTGTTGTACTCTTTACGGTGCACATTTAGCAAATGTCACAATAGGACCGTACTGCAACTATACTTATTTTTCTCTACTATCACAGCACGACCCCGAGTACGAGTCGCACAAGGATTGCACGAGAAAACCTTTGGCGCCACCTTTGTGAAGTGTATCCGTGCAGTGCATTCATTCTCTCTTTTTCTTCTTTTCATTGTGGCCAACACTCCCCTCGGACGATGCAGAGCTTTCATAGGAACCAGAAGCATGCAAGAGAGGTGATCTAATCATCCTAAGTTACAATTGAAAATGTAAATTCATCTAATAATTCATCCAATATCAAACTAATTTGAGAAAAATTTTTGAAGTGCAATTATAATGCTGAAATGTTAAAGCAGAGTCTCAAATTGAAATATATGAAATAAATGACAACTAAAATGTAGAAATATTGATTCTTCCTCCTCCGGGGAGATATATAAGCAAAATAAATGAAGATAACAATTAACTAACAAAAAGATTCTCCCATCCGTGTCTCATTTTTCACATATCTACGCACGTTATAAAATACCTCTGAGGCAAATTCAGGAATTGCTCTTATCGTTATGGGGAAGACAGAGAACACCATGGAGAGCTTTGTCTCAAAAGCATTTTTCTGTGCTGATTATTTGTTTTAAGAAGCTACCCTACAAAGGGAAAAATTGATGAGAAAAATGCATGATTATCGCCATGAATCATAAAGCAAGATAGTGAAAAGTTTAAACCAAAATTTTAGTTCATTTTAGTATTCAACGACTTGGGTCAATCAGAAATAAAAACTCATTCACACCACATGCAGTAAGATACCATGTTGTGTATGTAGGCCACATCACACAATCTCCCACTCATAATTACTATCAACCTCAACAAGGGTTGTACAGAAAACTACTACTGTTTTATCCAAAAAATTACGTCAGAAACATGTGCTTCATCCAACAGTTTTGTGAATTAATTAGAGGACAACTTTTAGTCACTCGAAATTTTTTCCATGCATTGAAATTTCATATTTCCCATCTTGTATTTTCTGTCACAACAAAACAATGTTATTGCTCTCTTGAGTGAAACATTGAACAGTAAATTCCAATCATGAACTCAGGATTGAGGAAGGAGTGGAAGCTGATGATATGTTAGTTTACAAAAAAGATTAATGGGTAAATTTAGGTCTTTTGCTCATACTACAACAGATATAGTCTATGCTGCCAATGCACAAATTCATATTATGCATTCCACTAGAATCATGCATCTTAAAGCTGCCCAATGTGCCTTCATGTATTTGAATGGGCAACGGGAAGTGAAATTTTAATATCAAAATTAAATGTGTTGGAAATGGTTGGATTTACGATGATGATTTTTCTAGCTATTCAATATATCGCAAGTCGATTACAGACATTTATAGATTCTTGGTTGGGAAGCTAATCACATGGAAATCAATAAACAGAAATATGTCTCAAAGTCAAGTGATGAAGCATAGTTAACATCAATCTCAAATGGGGTAAATGAGTTTTCTTGCATAAAAAATATGTTCGAAGCATTAAAGCATTACTTTCAGGTTGCAAATAAAATGTTTATTGATAGAAAGCTGGAAATCAGTACCATATTTCCAAGGAATCATGACAGGGCAAATTAAGCAAAAGTTAATCAGAATTTCACCAAAGTGTAACTTAATGGGGTTACCCTTTGTACCCAAAAACATGAATCATCAAAAAATGAGCAGGTTTGTTTGATAAAGGACTGAAAAATGTTCAATTCTTAAAGTCCTACAAGTTTCTAGAATAGCTTACATATGTTATTGGTAAAGTTAGACAATTTGTAAAGTTAGACGATTTTTAAAATTTTTCTCTTCTATTTTTTTTCTTGCGATTCTTTCCCATTGAATCGTGTCGTGGAAAGATCTGAGAAGTCTGAGGTAGAATTTGCATCAAGACATCAGGTAACTTGTCCAATAATGCATAATCGCCTTTTATCTCACATTACTTCACATAAAATTCTTTGATCCGACGTCCTATTTTTCACGAATATTGCGGCCAAGCAAGAAAGGATTGAATGATCCAGAGCTGTGACAAAGCAAGAATATCAAGAATACCTATCTAAATTACCCAATTAGACTACACACTGACACAACATTTTCAAACAGCTCTATCCATCAAACTCAATAAACAAGTGATCAAAGCCATAAATTTCATCACCAAACCCAACATCATTCCTACATTTCATCATCGTCATCCATGGATGATGAGTGACTTGATTTCAAATTCGACACAGAATGTTGGATGATGACAATCCCAAATTCGTCCTTGTTTCGCTTTACATTGATGCGCATACTCTACACTAACAATTTTCCCTCCTCTGCGGATGGATGGTGAATTCACTATTCTCTAATACAAGTGTCGGTATCTATTCTTGTGTTGGAGGAATATATATGATATTGACAATTTGATCATGGATAGATGGACGATGATAATGATGAAGAGAGATCATGATCATCGTAATCGCTGCCCTGTGTACCTACTTAACAGGCTACCAGCGGCAGTATCTCTGTATCCCAAGCCCGATTACCTTTTTGACACACAAGACAAACCCAATCACGACATCAGAAGGGTGAATTAATCCCACAAACAGAAGAGCAACCGAGACATGTACATACATTTTCAGCGAGATGGGGTGGATCAAAAGATGCCCAATAAAGGCATCGAATTGAAGAAAACATGAGATACATAGATAGAGAGAGAGAGTGGGTACTTTAAAATTGAAAAACACGAACTGAATTCAAAAAAGAAAAGCATGAACTGAAATCAAAAATAAAAAAATCACCAAAAACTTAGAAATCCAAAAAATATTTGCTTCCTATTTCTGCCTCCACTATGCTCCTCATTCGAATCTGGCGCCAGAGCAGCGAGTTTGACGACATACACCGTGGAGACTCTAAGCTTAGAGTAGAGACTAGAGAGTAGAGAGACAGAGAGAGACGGGAATAGGGTAGCGCGACTGACGAGAGACTGAGAGTCCGAGAGAGAGGGAAGAATCGAGTATGGTTTTTAAAAAACTTTTAAAAAATTTGCACAATTTGCACAATCCGAACCGCACATGGGTCTATGCGAAGTTCTGTGCGAATTCAACTTTGGTCTGTTCAGATAACTGAACAGAATGCACAATTCGCACACATTCACACAAAATGAACAGAACAACCATGTCTAGTGTCATCGCTCTGATACCACTTGACATAAGTAGATGGTCTAACGGGAAAGGGCATAGTATCCGATTAGAGAGCGTCTGCAAAAACAATCCTAAGCAATGGTTGAAACACCCTATTCTGCAAATGAGCACCACAAGATGTTCATAGAGGCCTCCGTAGGAGAGTAGTGTCAGCACTAGTCTGCGACTTACCCGATAGGAAAACAAAGGGCGAGGTGTAACAATTGAGGTGAGTAGAGGGCGAGACGGGTCAAAAAGGAGATGAGTCAAGAAGAAGGTTGAGATGAATAGGGGGAGAGATGTGTCAAGAAGGAGATGATTAGAATGCAAGAGCTCACAATAAAGAAAGATGATGGGTGCCTGATAATCATGTGTTCGGAAGGAAAGTCGACAATGGAGATCCAAGGGCGAGAAAATACTAGATTGGTGAAGAAGAGTGGCAATACCAACCAAGAAGAGAGGGTATAACTTTCAATCAGCCAATAAACTATTGTCTCCCACTTTCATCACAATATTTAACCTCCCTTCTCAAAGTTATATGAGAGTTTGGAGCATTAAGTAGAGAGGATAGGCCTTACCTACCGTAAGGCACATAAAGCAAATATGTAGGCCAGTTGTAGGATATGTCCTGTTGGGTTTTGGTGCCTTGGTTCAATCATAGGAAAACATCTTTTTCTATGCAGCTGAAGCGATTAATAGAATCATAGTCGATCTTTATATCAAAACATCATATCTACACTGTGTGCAACTTGTTCCATCCTTAACTTGCTCACTTTTAGATTTTTTTGAAGCTGTTCACGAGCCCGACCTCTAGAAGTATCCATGCAATCAGGCTTCTCTTGGATCTCCACTTCATCTTCTCCAACTCTTCTTGAAAATCTTGAAGATATTCTTGCCACGAAGACTCTCTCCTTGGTTGAGTGGAGAAGTGCACAGAATGGACAAAGGGGGGAACACACAACTCTGGCTGGTCTCGGTGATGCCGGACATCGCCAATGACATCGTCTAGTCGGATATCAAGATGCTGCTCTAATACCATGATGATGTCAGATGTCATCGATGATGTCGTTTGACGGATAATTCCCTAAGGGGATGAAAACATGTGATGTGATGAATCCTAGACGAATGTACGTGCATGCCCCGACTCGTGGAGTTTCGTCGAGTTTTTAGCTCAAAGGCAGGCAATCGATGATGGTGACGGAGAGCTTCTGACCCTCGTCAAAGCGGCGATGGTGACTATGGCATCAAACGGAATAATTTCTGTTGCCGCTCGCACGTAATGGATTGGCTTGACCCGTACCTGGGAATTCACTCAAGTTGTAGTTTTCAAGATATAATCTCTCGCCTAAACTAAACCCGAGCATGGTGGAGTGCAACCAAAAATATACTGAAAGACCTACCTCGTCAGTGGTGTCGATCGTCATCAAAGTCTTCGTCCGTGTAGGGTTCGGTTAGTAGGTAGTGTGGAGGCATGTCGAGGATGAGCCTGATGTAGCTCGACAGGCTGCGATGGTGAGGCACTGGAGCGTGATGTCGGAAGTCAGAGGTGAGGAGAGTGAATGTGCGGCAGCATTACAGCTCAAGAAAATAGTTGAGCTCGGGGGCGCGACCCCTTTTCAGAGGCTCGGCGCAAGCGGAGACGATATAGGTTGTGAGCAGCGGTGGCGGCACGAAGACGATTCTGAGTCCCGACAATGGCCAGCGGGACGCGAGATGACATGATGGGTCAATAGAGCAGCGGGCATTGTGGCTCAATAGCAGCGCAGGACCGAGCAGGTGGCATGCAACGTGGGTGTTATGTTGGTTCAGAACAACACAACGATCACCCGGTGGCACTAGCGTGGACGGACATTCATGTGTGCATCACCACGGTGGGAAAGCATGGGCGGTTTGGGCGACTGTGGTGCGAGCGTTGTTGCTGTCAATAGTGCCATGGACAGAGTATTCTTCGCGAGCTGCACGTGAGGCGTGCGCCAACGTCAGTCGCTTTGATTGGTCGTAGGACATAGGGTGCGACCGTTCAGATAATGGATACGAAACTAGGCATTGGTATCTATTACAAAGTATGTTTCATTCAACATTCGTTCAACATCTGCCTTATCGTAATCGATATCCGATATCCGTTATTGGATATCAATGTCAGAATACGAAAAGAAAATTTGGATGTTATCCGTACGGGTCTGTTACCTGACCCCGTTCAGCAAAATTACAGTTTCTCATGTTTCGTTATCAGATATCGAGTGCGGATATCAGATAACAAAAAGCTACTCGTAATGGGCCAACAACGTTTTTATAGTTTGTTGGTCCAATACCTGCGTCCATAGTTTGATTTCGTCTTGGAGTCTCGAACTAGGGCTGCAATTTTTCTTGGGAAGCTGGAGGTGGGTAAGGCGTTAGAAGTGGCTAAGGATTTTTCTTGCGATTTTGCTTGTCATTTGATATCGGGCATTTGAGAGGCAAAGAGCCGTCTGGCTTTGCTTGTCAAAGATTTTGCTTGTCGGGGATTTATGTTTGGGTTGTAAAACCCCTATTCGCAAAGAGCCGCCGTCTCCTTCGAGCTGTCGAACCCAGAGCAAGGAAGAAAGAAGGTAGCTCCCAACGCTCAATCTCAGCTCTTCCAAACTCTTAATCCTTCTCCATATCTCTTGTTCTATAATTTTTTCTTAAAATATTCATTTGTGATTTTGCTAGCGAGCAGCTGCCATCGCCAGATCCATACGCCGACAAGGGTTCTCCTCACTTCAGGTCTGTCATCCACCCGACAATGGTTCATCATGCATTGATCTGTACATATGAATATTTTTTTTGCATTATTCATAAGTTGCATTGCATGCCGCCACACATGCATCAATCTATTTAATTCTTTATATGCCGAGCAGGTGACACATGTTTCTTCTTTAGCCATTGTTTCATCGATCTATTGCATTGATCTATTTCATCGGTCTATTGGATCGATCTATTGCATTGTTTATATGTCGGCACCATATCCATACAAAGTAAACCATCTATTTGTCCTTACAGAGTAAACAGATCCACACAAAGTAAACCGCCGCACATGCATCGATCTATTTCATTGTTTCATCATTGTTTATTTCATCGATCTATTTCATCATTGTTTATTGAAGGGTCTTGAAATTACTTTTTATTTCATTCATTCACACTCTCTCCCTCTTACGTATGTACCTATATACTGCATCATCTATTTGTCCATCAAATGATGCAGGTTTCTTTACAGCCATTACATGTTTATGTAACAAAAAAGCATCATCTATTGTTTGGTGTGATTTATTTGACATCAAATTGCAAATTCCAAGTCGTAGGGTGCGAATTAGTAGATCATCTGTGCTATTTTTGCAAACTTATTTATGGCGATGTTTTATTTTTCAAGTACAATTCAAGGTCACTTTTTTAGCATACGTACAGTACATTATTACACTTACACCTTACACTTCACCCAAGCAGATGCCATGTCAACGGCGGAAAGTGCTTTACCTCAAATAGATGAGGAGTCAGCATTTGAGGAATTACCAACAAAGCATACTACTGATGTGTCGGAGACTCGTGGATGAGCAAAGCCATCACCCATTCTAAAGTACTTCACGGTTGTTGGGGATTCGACATATGACTGTGAAATTTTTCGCACAAAAAATGCGTCAAAGGCGGTCCATGTTAAGCATCCAATAGACAGTAGTACAAGCATCTTTTGGCATCATTTCAAATTTGTTCATCCAAAAGAACATGATGGGCTGAAGGGCAGCACAACGGGACATCAGGTCTCTTCAACGTAAGGCGACCATTGAGGGGTCTAACACCAAAAGAGACCAAGGATGTCATCAGTCGGCTAGTTTTTCGCACAAACTTGCCATGGCGTTGGATTGATACAAATGCTTGGAAGGAGACATGGTGATTTGCGACACATAGTGAGGTACCCTCACTGAGTGCCTGAGTCATCAAGGCATGACGATGAAGTTGTTTGAGAGGATGAAGGTGGAGATCATTCGCACATTAGCAGATGTCAATCGTGTGGCGGAGATAGCTGATGGTTGAATGGCAGAAAATGGTTGTGGACTTTTGGACATAATAGTTCATTGGATTGACGCTCGTTGGACGTATCGTGAACGTGTCCTTGCCGCTCATGAGCTTTGTGGGAAGCATGATGGGGAGTTTATGGCAGAAATTCTTGCCAATGTTTTTGAAGAGTATGGACTCGACTAAAAGGTGAGTAATGTTAGGACTATTCTATTTGATACTTTTCAATGCACGCTCTAATGTGTAATGTGCTTTCCATTGCAGTTATGTACCATTACCACTCATGATGCATCAAGCAATAAGAGAATGATGGCCATATTAGGAAGAAGTGTGCGTGGAAGGAGCATAGGGTTCAGTGCTAGGCGACACGTTCCATGCGTCGCACACATTGAAAACAATGTTGTTCAATCTGCATTGAAAAGCTTTTCTATACCCACTGCAGCACCCATAGTCGAGGAGGAGAGTGATATTGGCATGACTGCCGATATGTATAACAGTGAATTAGACGTGGAGGAGGGCAAATAGGACATCTCATTGCAGCGGCGCAGCGGTTCGCTTGGGGACATAGTGACCAAAGTGAGAACTGTAGTTTGAGCTATACGTCGATCAATAAAGTGACAAATATATTATGCTGATTTATGCATGACACATACATTAAATCCAAGATTGCCCTCACTTACTTGCCCGACGCGATGGAGTAGCACGCATGAGATGCTAGAAGAAGCTATTGCCAAAAGGGATGTGATTGATGTAGGGGCTGCATTCTTCACGATAGGGGGTAGCCAGACGAAGATCTCGCGTGATGAATGGGAATTGCTTAAGGAGTTTGCCTTCTTATTGGGACCTTTCACGTACATATCCGATCATGTTAGCAGGTCAAAGGAGTCTGTCATTGGGGATATCCTCCTCCTCGTGTGAGCATTAGTTCGACACATGGACGACATCATGAAGCGGATTGTTGAGTCCACGATGTTCATAGGCAAGAGACTACCACAAGATGAACGCGCATCATTGCTACATGCAGTTGTCGCCATGCAGATGAAACTAGCCTAATATGAGAAGCTGTTGTGGAACAACGATGCCATCCCAGCTGCCTCATTACTCGATCCATTTTGCAAGGGGTCAATGTTTGACAAGGCATCATATTTGAAGGCCGTATCCTTTCTTCGTGGAGTTCTCCCTACTACACCGACATCTACCCATGACCGACGTGATACAACTATGCCCCCATAGCAACAACCATCAAAGGCTTGGGTTAGTCAAGCCCTTAGCAGCGAAGCGTCTACAAGAACAACATCGCCAGCTTCCCCTTTGGAGGAAATGGAGACATTCTTACGTACTACACACCAAGGAGGGGGAGAATCTGCACGTGCCTAGTGGGGAACTAAGGGTGTTCTTGTCTATCCAGCACTATAAAAAATTGCATTAGCACGGTTGTTCTTTGCTGATAGAGCAGTTGTCACTTATGAGAGATGGCATTTGGAGGGGATGAGTATTGAGGCACTTGTCTGTGTAAAGTGTTGGTGTCGAGGAGGAAAAACTAAATGGTACGACATTTGCCTTGAAGGTGACATTGATGTTGACCTAGATACATCATGTATGATTATAATTTATCTTTAGTTATGTTATACATATGGATGGTAAATTGAGATGGCTTTTTATTTCAGATGTCGTGGTAGCTTCCGAGTAGTAGGAATCCTATGATGCTACAGTACATGGGATTTACGATGAAGTCCATGGGCAGCATTGTGAAGACGAATCTAACATTTTTCCCAAACACGGAGAAACACTTTTTTTCACAACTCTTCCCTTGGTACACGTGCATTTTCTATAGCATGTTTGACATATGATACTTTTTACTTTATATTTGAGTATTTATTTGTGTATTACAGCAAATATTACCTAAGCCATGTAGACCGTGATAGGTGCCATGACGTCAAGTGATGAACCAGCAACAGAACATCGACACCTACCACTTCGCACTATGTGTCTACATGTTCCACGCTTGGTGAAGAAACCACATGACTCAACTGTGCACGTCATCAGCTCGGAGTTTGAAGATGACAGGGATAATAATGGAAGGTCTGCCAAAATATCAAACACAACACTATCAATGCCCCTCAATTCTCACCAGAGCAAATAGAGTTGATTGATGCCACTATGATACGAATCCTTGCAAGCCTTCACTTCAACCCAACTAAGCCCATACCAGAGCCGCACATCCTAGTGAGCCATGATCCATTTTCTGAGCCATGGGAAGACCACACCTATTGGACCCACTAAAATTTCACCCCACCAATGTTTAACTTTGTCAAGTTTCAAGTCGCTCATACTATTTAGAAAAGGCAACATCCATCATGGGAAAGCAACGACGGGGAAAACGGATAGCTTGTGGGATGTGGACCTATGATGTTTGTTATGTTTTGTTGTATAAAGACCATCTTCATTTTTATAATGTACGTTTGGTTGACTTCCCATCTTTACATTAATGTGGAACATTAAATTACCATTAATCTTTTATAATGTGCGTCAGCTATTGTCCGTTGTGTAAACCATGACCCGCAACAAGTAGTCTATGACTTTCCAAAAATCGTCTCAAATTCGACAATGGCATCCATACTTCATCACTTAGTATGATTTTTCCTACACAGGTGAACCATCTTCGTAATCCGTTATCCATTCCGATATCGTAGTCGATATCATATCCATTATCCTCTTACCGATATCGACATCCGATATCGTTATCACACTAAGAATGTCCAGAACCGTAATGGGTTCATTAAGCCATGCCAATATCTGTGATCGATATCCTATACCAATGTCATCCGTGTTTGACATTATCTTGCGCACGGATATTGCGTTATCTGATAACGGATGACGCATACGGATATCGTTACTCACACCCTAGTAGGATGCCCACGTGGCACTGAGGTTCACGGTCGCTGGTCATGCAAACTGTCATTCACCGATGGGCGCAGTGCAATAGTTCACACGCGGGGGTCTGATTCATGTGTTTGCATAGCCAATCCTATGAGCGAGAGTGGCCCGATTCGACGCAGTCACGCATGCGCCATTCATGCGTTGGGCCCCACAAGTGGATCTGGCAGCCACGCGATCGCATTTGCGACCGACGTTAGCGACGTGGGTGAGTTGACTCGTGGGGGGCAACCTGTGGAACACGGGTGGCGCTGGTCTATGGAATGACCGGTGGGCACAGGGCAGAGGTGTTCACCACATGGAGGCTGTCGACGCGCGCAGCACCGCGTTATCGATCTCAAGTCTCAAGAATCCTTACGGTAGAATGACTTATGGACTCGACGTCATGGCTCGCGCGAAGGGCGGAGTCAGCAGAATCTGATGCAAGGGAGTGCAACGTCCAGGTGAAAGCAGTCAGTGACGACGCTTGGTGGTCCTATAGGGTGGAGTAAGGTTGATGGCCAACGTTAACTCCCTTTCCTTCCTCCTTCTCTGCCTCTTCTGCCTCTCCCTTTTCTTCTTCCTCTTCTTGTGAGACCAATAAAATGAACGAAAACTTCAAGTGGTAAAATTTCTGGTCTAACCGACCTAGGGCACCCTCTTGTCCCTTATATAGGCAGTCAAGATGGGCCCTAGGGAGGTCCAATAAGGGGGGGTCCATAGTTTTATGGACCCCCTTTAAAACAACAACAAAAAAATAAAACATTGAAAACTGAAAGACACGATGACGACATGAACGATGCAACACACGACAAAATGGACACAACGTGACAAACATGAATAGAGACATGATGAAAATGAACACACAAATGCGCTAAAACAACAAATAGGATGAGCATGAACGGGCAGAAATTGAATCATTCAATGTTGCGGTCCTGCTCTCATCGGGGGTATTTAGACCCGGGTGTCTTTAGTTACGCCCTGGGCATGCCGGTCGGACGGGACGCAAACCGATGGGGTAGTTGATGATGATTCTGATGACTCCAAAGACGTATCCGGCAGAGCGGGCTGGCGCGCTCCATCATTGGGTGCCTAAAATGGTTGTCTATTTATATTTTATTCACCAATGCCACTATGATCTTATGCATTTGGCCCTCTACTCCCATGTATCATTTTAGTTAATAACAGTTATTGGCTAACCTTATTAATTAATTATATTAACATATCGATTAATTAACTAAGAATCAATTTAACCTAATTGACCAGTTAAGTTTCCAGCCCATGGGTGCCAAGTTACACCTCGTGCCTTAGAAGATACCTTGTGTTTGAAATCTCTCATGGAACCTTTACCATCATGGGTTTCTATATATGTGTGAGACTCTCGAATGACTTATATTATGGGTGATCTTCAAACCCTAATCCGTCATTACCTTGGCTAGGGATTTAGATGCATCGTCTTCCTTGAGTCAATCTCCTCTTATGCCGAGGCCAAATGATCCCCCCTTGACCATTCAATCATATCTGTGGGCTTCTTCCTATATCCAAACTATGACTTTTTTGAATACCATGGTTAGGGACATGTAAGTTATAGTCAAAATATAGTCATCAATCCACAAGGTGTCCTTCATGTCTCCAGTTAATGGATGACTTATACAACTGTAACATGAATTAACATGATTGACATGGAATCAACGTTCAGAGATTCTTCAAATCAATTCACTTAACACTTTCTCCAAAGAGGATGCACTATTTGTCCTTAGTGTTGGCATACTAATAGACACAAGATCAACAATATTTATCCTATAAGTAGGATCAGATAGTGTTATTCTATTGAGATAATTAGACATCCATCTTGACTATCCATCGAATAGGAATATTTAGAATATATGTTTAAAGATTAGCAATCACTGTATTATGATCTCATCACAATTCACTAAGTCATTGCACATATTCATAGACTATATTATAAACAACACACTGAAATACCAATGAACTAATATTTTATTCAATGAACTTAAATAAAACATTGTGGTGTGATTTGGCTTGACAATAACATAATATCGATCACACCCTACATTAGAGAGAGAGAGGCAGAGGGGAAGAGAGAACAGTTGAGAGCCAAAGGAGAGGCAAGGGTCAAATGAAGAAAGAGAGAGAGAGAGAGAATGAGATAGATAAAAAGATAATGAGAGAGAATGAGCAAGAGAGAGCGCAATTGAGAGAGAGACAGAGCAAAAGACAGAGAGCCAAAGGAGATAGAGACAAAGAGAGAACAAGCAAGAGAGTATAAGGAATGAGATAGAGAGAGAGAGAACGAGAGAGAGAACGAGAGAAAGAGAGAGAGAGAATGAGAGAGAGAACAAGAGAGAGAGAATGAGAGAACGTGAGAGAGCGAGATGGAGAGAGAAAGAAAGAGAGTGAGCAAGAGAGAGACAGGGAGGAATATATCTCTCACTCTATCTCCCTTTTCTCTCTTAGTCTCCTTATCCATCTCTTTCTTGTTCTCTCTCCCTCCTCTCTCAGTCTCCCTATCTCTCCTCTCTCTCTCTCAATCTCTCTTTCTTCATCTTCTCTCTCGGTCTCCTTATCTCTTTCTTTCTCGTTCTCTCTCCCTCTTCTCTCTCAATCTAATTTTCTCTCACTCTCTCTCCCTCTTATCTCTCTCGTTCTCCCTTTCTCTTATCTCTCTCTCTGCTTCTCTCTTGGGCTCTCTTGGTCTCTCTCTCCCCCTTCTCTCTCTTGGTTTCTCTTTCTCCCTCTTCTCTCTCTTGGTCTCTCTCTCTACCTCTTCTCTCTTGGTCTCTCTCCCCCTCTTGTCTCTTTTGGTCTCTCTCTCCCCCTTCTCTCTCTTACTCTCTCTCCTCCCTCTTCTCTCTCTCAGTCTCGCTTTCTCCTCTCATTCTTGGTTTCTCTCTCTCTCCGCTCTCTCTTGGTCTCTCTATTTTCCTCTTCTTTCTTTTGGTCTCTCTTTCTCTCCTCTCCCTCTGTCTCTCTCTCTCTCTCTCTCTCTCTCTCTCTCTCCCTCTCACTTCCTCTCGGTCTTTCTGGTCCTCTCTCCATCTCTCTCTATCTTCCCCCCTTCCTTGGTCTCTCCCTCTTCCTCTTTTCTCTGTCAATCTCTCTTTTTTTTCTCTCTTTCCCTCTTTTCTCTCTCTCTCAATGCCACTTCCTCTTTTTCTCTTTCTTTCATCATTGGAAATCTGTAGCACTATCATCTGTGAGGGGCATCCCATCACGTCACCCATCTGAGAGCCCCATCACCTGCCATCCATTTTCAAAAAAAATCAGTCACCATCACAAGGCTTAGTTATGTATTAAAATTTATTTAAAATATATTTTTAATTTGTACATCAGATATTAAAAATATCGATATCTGAGGTCGATATCTCATATCGTTATCCAACCTATGAGACGAGGAAGAATACCAATAGGGGGATGGATAACGGTATCAGATATCGGTTCTAAAGCGACCGAGATCCAAAATCATCATCCAGCATCAGACTATCGGTATTAATGGATATCGGAAAGTTCATTTTTAAGATCTGGTTCAAAATCCGATATCCCACTTCCGTATCCGATATCGTCATCCTTCCCGAGAGACGGAGGCAGACGACGACATCGAGACAGATCACTATATTAGATATCTGTACTATAGCAACAGATAGCCGGGTGGCCACTTCTATCCGACATTGTTCAATCGAAGAATCCCCGATACAGTGCAAAAATACTTCTAGGAGAAGAGCAGGCTTCAGGGCGATATTCATTTACGCCAGTACATGCAAGCGAAGGACGATGAAGGTGAATGGCAAGCTTCTCAGTCCAGCGCCTGGCCGGGCTCCTCGACCGCTGCAAATCCATGGCAGAGCTGAAGCAGATCCTCTCCCAGATCGCCCTCCAGGGTCTTCTCCAAGACAGCTTCCTCGCGTCCAAGCTCCTCCTGTTCTCCGCCATTTCCGACTCAGGAGACGTCGACTTCTCCTGCCAACTATTCCGCTGTCTCCCCAGCCCGAGCCTCTTCGTCTGGAACACGCTCATCAGGGGCTTCTCAAGAAGCGCTGACCCCAACCGCGCCATCTCCCTCTACTCCGAGATGCTTCTCCGAGGGCCTCGCCCTGACAACCTCACATTCCCCTTTCTGGCTAAGGCATCCGCAAGAATCTCCTCTCTCCAACTCGGAGCCGCTGTCCACGGCCAAGCCGCCCTCCTCGGCCTCGACTTCGACGTCTACGTTCGGAATTCCCTCCTCCATATGTACTCCTCCTGCGGGGAGATCTCCGCTGCCCAGAAGCTGTTCGATGAAATGCCGCACCGTAATTCTGTTTCTTGGAACTCGCTCTTGCATGGGTATGCCAAGCGTGGGGACTTGATCTCTGCCCGGAAGCTGTTCGATGAAATGCCTAACAGGGATGTGGTCTCTTGGAGCGCTCTAATTGATGGGCATGTTAAGGCCGGCGAGCACCGGGCAGCGCTGGGGGTGTTCCAAAGCATGCAAGCTGGCGGCGTGGCGCCGAACTCGGTCACCATGGTTAGCGCCCTCTGCGCCTGCGCCCACCTCGGAGCTCTCCACCATGGCAGAAGACTGCACCAGTTTGTGGAGGACGAAGGCCTTCATCTGAGCCTTCCCCTGGCGACTTCCCTGGTGGACATGTATGCCAAGTGCGGCGCCATGGACAAAGCTGCCGAGGTCTTCCGCTTGGTGCCGAAGCCTAAGGCTGATGTTCTCTTGTGGAACGCCATGATAGGTGGGCTGGCGAGCCATGGCTTTACCACAGGGGCTCTGGAGTTGTTTGAAGAGATGAAGATGGGGGGGGCGAAGCCAGATGAGATCACTTATCTGGGCTTGCTGGCCGCCTGTGCACATGGCGGGCTGGTGGGCAAGGCCTGGGTATTCTTCAGAGCATTGGAGAGTCCTCACATTGAGCATTATGCATGCATGATGGACGTGTTGGGGCGGGCCGGCCGAGTGGAGGAGGCGGTGGGGTTGATGAGTACAATGGCAGTGGAGCCGGGGGGGTCTGTGCTTGGCGCGCTGCTCAGCGCCTGTGCCAGCCATGGTTGGGTGGAGCTGGGCATGGCAGTGGGGAAGAGGCTTGTCGAGCTTGAGCCGGAGCATGATGGGAGGTACGTGGGCTTGTCCAATGTCTACGCCTCGGCTCGGCGGTGGGATGAGGCCAGGAGCATGAGGCGAGCCATGGATGAGCAGGGAGTGAAGAAGGCGCCAGGGTTCAGCTCTGTGGAGGTTGATGGTGCCGTTCACTGGTTCATGGCGCACGACCGGGTTCACCCTTCCTCGGCTGAGTTGCGGTCTCTGTTGGGCTCTATGGCCAAGATGATGAAGGTTGAGCTCTGCAGTCCCATCCTTGGGGAGGAGGATGAAGATAAAGGTTGAAGATTTCAGGGGTTTCCTATGAAGGAACAACACCGCCCTTGTCTAGAAGGCTGAGGCCAGGGGATTTGACTATGCATCTTGCCTCCATCATCTGCCTCACCCTGCCGGCTTCCTCCCACTTCCTGGAAGCCATGTATATGTTCGACAGCAGGACGTAACTGTTTGAGTTCAAAAAGAGCTCAAAATATGCAGCAGGCGAAATTGAAGCAGATGATGATGATGATGATGATGATATGGATTATAATGATGGCGAAGAGGCCTCGGCAAATGATTTCAGCAAGAATGGGAACACGAAGTTGTTCGGTTGAATACCTGTCGGAGAAGTTCAGGGTTGTTGACATTAATGTCATCAAGTGCCACTACTAATGATATTATTTTATCCAACTCTCGGGGAGTTAGATTATGGGAACGGAGACCTCAGATGGTACGTGAAGGAGGAGAAGATCCTGAAGCAGAGGGAGGCTTTGGCTGAAGACCCTTTCAGTATCTAATGTTATATTTTTTCAATTAATGTCTATTTTGGCAGTAGTCTTCTGGCACATATTCATTATGCTGTTCCCGTCAAGGAAGTGTGGAACCGCCTCTTTCTGTTCGTCCTTTGCTTCTCTAATGAGGGAAAATTATCAATGTGGTAAGTCCTCCATGGCTTTTTTTCCTCATAAATTTCTTCCTGTCCCATATTTGCTTAGATACTTTGAAGTGAGGATGAAGGATTGCTTCCTGCTCGAAACTTGTGCCTAAATTCGTTTAAGAACTCTCGCTCATAAATTCGTTTGTCCAACTGTTAATTTTTTTCCTACTCAACCTTATAATTCTTCAGAAAGGGGTGTTTGTCTTAAATTTCATTATTTATGTCGGTGATGATAATACAAACAGCTCTCTCAGTACATAGAATGCCACTAGGCTTCTTCGACGGAGATGGAGCATCATCCGTTGTGTCTGATTTCATCATCTGTCACTATCTGGATGGACTGACGGATGACTGAACGAATTGACTTCCCACGTCAGTTATCAGTCACCCGTCATGGATGACGGAAATGACGCAACGAATGACAGAAGATGACTGATGACGGATTGAATGACAGTATGGATAATATTTTAAAAATGTAATAATAATGTTTTAATGTCTATCATCATCTTCTTCTCTCTACTCTCTTCCATCCCTTCTGGAGCTCTTGCTCCTCCGCTGCCATCTGTGTTTCATCTCTCTCTCTCTCTCTCTCTCTCTCTCTCTCTCCCTCTCTCTCTTTCTGTGCTTCGCTCCATCTCGCGCTTTTGCTGTCTTCCGCGCTCTCTTTCATCCTATCTCTTGCTCCATCTCTCACTGTCTGTCTCCCTCACCCTCTTTCGTTCTTTCTCTCGTTCCATCTCTCACTCTCTCTGTCTCACTCCCTCTCTTTTGCTCTCCCGCTATTAGTCTCTTCCCACACCCTCTCTCTCTTGCTTCATCTTTCACCATCTCTGTCTCCCTCACTCTCTTTCATTCTCTCTCTCTTCCTCTCTCTATCGCTCTCTCCCTATCTCTCTCTCTCTCTTTCTTGCTCCTTCGCTTCATCTATCTCCATCTCTGACTCCCTCGATCTCCTTTGTTCTCTTTCTCCATTGCTGTCTCTCTCTATATGTTGCTCTCTTGCTCTCTCGATTTCTCTGTATATTGCTCTCTTGCTCTCTTTCTGTCTCTCTTTCTCTCTCGCTCTCGGCTCTTGAGCTGTCGTTCTCTCCTTTCTTTCTCTCTTCAGCTCTCCCTCTCATTCGCTCTCGCTCTCAAGCTGTCACACACTCTCTCTGTTTCTCTTCACTTTGTCATCCATCCGTCCATCATTTGTTCCATTTTCATCCGGGACAAATGACGGAACGGGACTGATGACGGAACTGTGACGATGACGAAACAGGCATGGATGATGATTCAAACGAAAGAGATTGTTGTGGGCAGATGACTGAGCGGATGTTAGTTCAGTCCCTTTCCGTCCGTCTGAAATCCATGCATATTCCATCCAACAACCCCAAATGCTACTCCAGGGGAAGGTTACACTGGGATGCAACTCTTCTGGAATGATTATGATACGTCAGAATGTATCATTTGGTCATGATTTACCCTATTTCATTTTCAGGATGCTTAACTCAAGTTTTGGGGTGTCAGTTATCTGGTAATTCCAACAGTTTGCTATTACAAGGAAACACACTTAGATAGAGGCTGGTATGTGGTTTCCTAGATGACATTTTACCTGGTTCTGGATACTTGCTACATAAGATCCACCTCTTTCCACCATCTGGAAATTTGATCTCAACAGATAAACTTTAAAACCTGGTTCCTCAAATTTATCAATACAATAATAATAATAATAATAGTAACAATAATTCTTGAGTACAGGTCCCCATATTTCTCAAATAAATTAGAATAACATTGAGGCATTTGTAGGAATACTTTTGCAAATTATTATTGATCACATGTCGTTGGGGTTAAGATTATGATAACTCTATGCAAAAAGCTAGTTCACCCTACAATTTAACATGACATCACTTGTGTGGTCAAAGAGGGCTTTATCAAAGGGGATCGCATTAAGCAATGTATAGCCAATAAGTGTTCCTGAATTTTAAACTGGAATGCGAGAAGAGGGATAAATTTGCTGTAAAATGAAATAAGTTGCTTTGAGCTATTACTGTGGCAACAAAATGTGAGAATGGAAGATAAGATCAAAGTAAATCAAGAACTAAGAGTCGCAGTAGAATAATAACTTGCACCATAGTTACACCATAAATTTAACATGATTTGGATTGCAGGATTTGGGAGTAAAGAGTTTGTGAATTAGGGCAAAATTGTTTCCAGCAAATTAGTTCCATGCAGGTCCTAAGTGCATTTTTTCTGACAGTCGAGCATTGACCTGAATAGCTAAATCTTACAGTTTTGGGGGGTTACACACCAGTAAGGAAAGAAATATGTTTACATTCATGTAAATAAACAAAAATTAAGAGTTTTAAATGATAAATATTGAGGTTATTTTATGACTGCAGTAATCAGATCTTACTATTATATGGTTGAACACTAAAAATGCCATTGTTGGCCAGTTAGATATGCTTCTTAGTTTTTTCTTTAATCAGAATCATTGCTCTTGCATGATGCATTAACACTAATACACAATAACCTCCACATAGAATCCCCATATATTTAGACAAAGTTACTAAATGTAATAAGTGGAAGCATATTGATTTCAATAAAAAAAATGTAAACTCCAAAATTTCATTATTTCAAATTTTTAACCGACTAAATTTATCATAAGAAACAGTACTGACATTGATTTCGTCAACATCATGATGATCTAATGTATGCATAATGTCTTTCAAACCTTAAAGTTGGCATGCACTTATATTGTCATCCTCTGCATCATTATAATTTGACTTCTACGAATGAGGTAAGTTAATATAGGTCGGTAAAATAAATTATTAAAATTTGAATACATTATAACTAATTATAATAATGCACAATTTAACCAAATAATATTATTGTGAGAAATTTTACTGGCATAATTTTTCATCATCATCGTGATATTGGTATTACCTGTCTGCATAATGTATGTCTAATATAAAGATGTCACTGAATCATATTTTCATCCTTTGCGCCATGTTTTAATTTGTTTTCCAAGAATCAACAAATTTGATGGGGGCTCTTATTCCCTAGTGTTGGGCTTTTAGATATTATGGGTAAAAAAATTATTCTCATCTATCATAAAAAAATAGTTACTTTAATTGTGCCTTATGAAAAATCATAAATATATGATGTTTCCAGAAGTACAATATATAACGATAATGATGGGCCATTGATATATGATGGGCCATTGATATATAACAGAATTGTGCCTTATCAAAAATCACAAATATATGATGGGCCATTGATTTTGTTGAATGACATGATAAAGTATTAACTTAAAAAAAATTAATTTTGATTGCTAATAACTGATAATGGTCCAACACCATTTAAAAATAAAAATATTTGGCCATCATCCGTCCATTCAGTTATCCATTCATAGGATTTGTAGTCATCTAGACCATCATCCATCCACATTTTTTCATTGTCACCATTCCATAATCAGTCCCTTTCGTTCATTTCTCCATGACAAAGAACACAACAGATGACCGAAATGACAGAAATGACCCCCTCACTCTCTGAAACTCTCTAGTGGGGTGTGACTCACGACATCCGTATGCGATATCCGTACGCGGTCGACATCGGTATCGGATATCAATACCGGATATCGGAATGGCTTGCGGAATGGATAACGATTCCGGACATTGTTATTGCGATAGCGGTGTTGGATGTCGATACCGTTATGGGGATAACAGATACGATATCGAAATGATGTAAGGAACGAATACCGGAATACGAAGATGGTGCACCACTGTATGAAAAATCATATTTGTTTATTTATTTGTTTGAATATGAAATCTTATGGAGTATACGAAGATGTGTAAGAAAAAACATACTAAATGATAAAGTATTGATGTCATTGTCGAGTTTGAGACGATTTTTGCGACGTCATTGACTACTTGTTGCGGATAATGAATTACACAACGAACAACAGCTAATGCGCATTATCAAAGAGTAACGGTAACTTAATGTTCCACAGTAACGTAAAGATGGGGAAGTCAACCAAACATACATTTAAAAAGTGAAGATGGTCCTTAAACAACTAATCATAACAAACATCATAGGTTCTCATGCCACGAGCCATCCGTTTCCCCCGCCATTGCTTTCCGGTGATGGATGTAGCCTTTTGTTGATAGTATGGCAGACTTGAAACTCGACAAAGCTTATCATTGCTGAGGTGAAATTGTACTGGGTCCAATAAGTGTGGTCTGCTCATGGCTCATAAAATGGATCACGGCTCACTGAGATGTGCAGATCTGGTATGGGCTTATTTGGGGTAAGGCGAAGGCTTGCAAGGATTCGTACTGTACTGCAATCAATCAATTCTATTTGCTCCGGTGAGAATTGAGGGGCATTGATAGTGTTGTATTTGATATTTTCGCCACACCCTCCATTATTATCACTGTCATCTTCAGAATTAGAGCTGATGACGTGCACAGTTGTGTCTTGTGATTTCTTCGTCTGGCATTGAAGGAGAAGACATACACTCCGACATGGTAGGCGTCGATGTTCTGTTGCTGGTTTGTCACCTAACGTCATGGCACCTGTCATGGTCTATATGGCTTAGGTAATATTGGTTGTAATACACAAATAAGTACTCAAATATAAACTCAAAAGTATCATATGTCAAACATGCAGTGGAAAATGAAATTGTACTAAGGACAAAGTTCTGGAAAAAGTGTTTATCCATGTTTGGGAAAAGGGTTAGATTCGTCTTCACAACGCTTCTCATGTAATGCAGCATCACAGGAGTCCTACCGCTTGGAAGCTATCACGACATCTGAAATAAAAGCCATCTCAATTTACCATCCACATGACTAACATAATTTAAGATAAATTAGAATCATACCTGATGAATCTGAGTCAACATCAATGTCACCCTCAAGGCAAATGTCGTACCATTTAGTTTTTTCTTCTTGACACCAACACTTCACACAGAAAAGTGCCTCAATACTCATCCCCTCCAAACGGGACCTCTCATAAGTGACAACTGCTCTACCAGCAGAAAATAACCGTTCTAATGGAGCACTTGTAGCAGGCAATGTTAAAAATTCACGTGCAATTTTGGACAGTGCCAGATAGACAAGAACACCCTTAGGTCCCCACCAGGCACGTGCAGAGTCTCCCCCTCCTTGGTGGGTTGTACGTAAGAATGTCTCCATTTCCTCCAAAGGAGAAGCTGGTGAGGTTGTTCTTGTACACAGTTCGCTGCTAAGGGCCTGATTGACCCAAGCCTTCGATGGTTGTTGCTGTAGGGGCATGGTTGTATCCCGTCGGTCATGGGAACATGCCAGTGTATTGGGGAGAATTCCACGGACAAAGGATACGACCTTCAAATATGATGCCTCGTCAAACATTGCCCCCTTGCGAAACAGGTCGAGCTATGAGGCAACAAGGACGGCATCGTTGTTCCACAACAACTTCATATATTCAGCTAGTTTCGTCGGCATGGCGACAACTGCATGTAGCAATGCTGCGCGTTCATCCTATGGTAGTCTCTTGCATGTGAACAGCGTGGACTCGGTAATCCGCTTCGTTACGTCGTCCATGTGCCGAACTAATGCTCGCACGAGGAGGAGGACATCCCCAATGACAGACTCCTTCGACCTGATAACATGGTCAGTTGTGTATGCAAAAGGTCCCAATAAGAGGGCAAACTCCTTAAGCAATTCCCATTCATCACGCGAGATCTTCGTCTGGCTACCCCCTGTCGTGAAGAATGCAGCCCCTGCATCCATCACATCCCTTTTGGCAGTAGCTTCTTCTAGCATGTCGTGTGTGCTACTCCATCGTGTCGGGCAGTCAAGCGAGGGCAATCTTGGCTTCAATTTATGTGTCATGCGTAAATCAGCATAATATATCCGTCGTTTTGTTGATCGACGTATAGCTCTAATTACTGTTCTCACTTTAGTCACTATTTCCTCAATCGAACTGTTGCGCCGCTGCAATGAGATGTCTTCTTCACCCTCCTCCATGTCTGATCCACTGTCATACATATTGGCAGTCCTACCAACATCACTCTCCTCCTCGACTATGGGTGTCGTAGTGGGTATAGAGAAGCTCTTCAATGCAGCTTGAACAACAATGTTCACTATGTGTGTGACGCATGGAACGTGTCGCCTAACACTGAACCCTGTGCTCCTTCCACACACTCTTCTTCCTAATATGGCCATCATTCTCTTGTTGCTTGATGCGTTATCAGTGGTAATGGCACATAACTGCAATGTGAAGCACATTAAACATCAGAGCATGCACTGAAAACTATCAAATACAAAGGTCCCAGCATTATTACATTACTCACCTTTGTGTCGAGTCCATACTCTTCAAGCACCTTGGCAAGAATTTCTGCCATAGACTCAGCGTCATGCATCTCATAAAGCTCGCGAACAGCAAGGACAAGTTCACGATACGTCCAACGAGCGTCAATCCAATGAACTGTTACGCCCAAGAGTCCACAACCATTTTCCGTCGTCCAACCATCAACTGTGATCGCCACACGATTGATATCTTCTAATATGCGAATGATCTTCGCCTTCATCCTCTCAAACAATTTCATCGTCCATGCCTTGATGACTCGGGCACTAGGTGAGGGTACCTCGCTCTGTGTCGCAAATCGCCATGTCTCCTTCCAAGCATCTGTATCAACCCAACGCCATGGCAAGTCTGTGCAACAAACTAGCCGACTAATGACATCCTTGGTCTCTTCTGGTGTTCAACCCCTCAATGGTCGCCTTCCACTGAAGAGACCTGATGTCCCATTGTCTACTAAGTCGTCTATACATCGTTACGTGCTAGTGCTGCCCTTCAGCGCATCATATTCTTTTGGATCGACAGATTTGAAATGATGCCAAAAGACGCTTGTACTACCATCTATTGGGTGCTTAAGATGTACCGGCTTTGTCGCATTCTTCGTGCGACAAATTTCACACTCGTATGTTGAATCCCCAACAACCATGAAGTACCTTAGAATGGATGATCGTTTTGCGCATCCACGGGCCTCCGAGACATCAGCAGTATGCTCTGCTGGTAATTCCTCAAATTTTGACTCCTCATCTATTTGAGGTAAAGCGCTCTCTACCGTTGACATGGCAGTTGGTGGGGTGAAATGTAAGGTGTATGTGTAATGCTGTAATGTAAGGATGTTAAAAAAAAGATCCTGAATTGAACTATTTCCTTAGAGAAACATGTAAGCAGTATATACGTACGTAGGTAAGAGGGAGAGAGTGTGAATGAATGAAATACATAGTAATTTCAGGATCCTTCAATAAACAATAATGAAATAAATTGATGACATAAACAATGATGAAACAATGAAATAGAACAATGCATGTGCGACGGTTAACTCTGTATGGATCTGTTTACTCTGAAAGGACAAGTAGACGCTCTATTTTGTATGGATATGGTGTCGAGTGCCGACATATAAACAATGCAATTGATCGCTGCAATAGATCAGTGCAATAGATCGGTGCGGTAGATCGATGCAATAGATGGATGCAATAGATCAATGCAATAGAACGCGGAAAAATGGCTAAAGAAACCTGTGTCACCTGCTCGGCATATAAACAATGAGATAGATTGATGCATGTGCGGCGTCATGCAATGTAAATTATGAATAATGCGAAAAAAATATTCTTTTGTACAATTTGATAGATGATGAACCATTATCGGGTGGAGGACTGACCTGAAGCTAGCTCGAATTGAGAGTCGAGAGTTGAGACGCCAACTTGGAGTCGAGACCTAGCTCCAGCTCCGCAACTCAAGCTCGGCACTCTACAGCCCTAGCTCGAATCGAGAGTCGAGAGTCAGGACGCCGACTCGGAGTCGAGACCTAGCTCCAGCTCCGTAGCTCCAGCTCTGCACTCCGCAGCCCTAGCTCGAGTCAAGTGTCGAGAGTCGAGACCTGGACTCGGAGAGTAGGAGTCCCCGACTTGAAATAAAAGTTTGTATCTTTCCCATTACGAGGATCTTTCCCGTTATCCGATATCCGTATGCGATATCAGATAACAAAACATGGGAAAGTAGAATTTTGCTGAACGAGGACGGATAACGGACCCGTAACAGATAACGATCGAATTTTTTCCCGTACTCTGATATCGATATCCGATAACAGATATCGGATATCGATTACGATACAACAGATGTCGAACGAAGTTTGAACGAAACATATTTTGTAACGGATACCAGCGCCCAATTTTGTATCCGTTATCCGAACGGTTGCACCCTACTCTCTAGTTCTCTTTCCCAGCATCAATCTTCCGTCATCTCAGATGAATGACTAATGACAGAAATGACTTTGGACAATCATCTACCCACCAATCCTACTGCCAGTCTCCACACTACAAACTAGTATTTCTCATCATAACACTAGAGCTGTTGGAGGAAAATAGATGACATTTTCAAACGGACAAAAAGGGACTGAACGGATTTCCGTTCCATTATCCGTCCATGGAATTTTTTTTCGTTTCGTTATTCGTCACAGTTTCGTGATCATCACAAGTCCGTCATCAGTCCCGTTCCATCATTCGTCTGTTAGAAAAAATGGAACGGATAACAGACGTTTAGATGACAGAACGAGGGCCTTTTTAAACATTTCCCATCGACCTCTCTCGCTTTATTAATGACTTCATGTTCGTCGGCTTCTCCACTGCCACCCAGACCAGCACCGAGGCCCACGACATCCACTGGTGGACCTTCTCCTCTACCGGCCAGGCAGCGCCGCCTCCGATAGCGCCGGCTCCTCCACGGTCTGCACTAGGAACGAGCTCTATTGGCGGGGACTCGGGGTGGTGGCCGGAATGGCCTCCGGCAGTGCCTTCTTCCTTGCGGCCTTCTTCTCTCCATCTTCTCTCTTGCTCTCCTCCGGTCCCCTCTCTTTCTCTCCTCATCTTCTCTCTTCCTCTCCTCCAGCCTTGTCTCTCTTCATCTTCTCTCTTGCTCTCCCCGTCCCCCCTCTCTATCCTCTCTCTATCTCTCTACCTTCTCCCTTCTCTTCGTCTCTCTCTCTCTATCTTCTCTCTTGCTCTCTCTCTGTGCCAATGACCTCTCTCTACCAAGATCCAAAGGATGACCTGAGAAAGCTGTGATCTTGGCAAAGAGGACGCCGAGCCTCTCAAGCCTTCCTCCCCCCTTCCCTCCTTCTTTCCTCCCTCCTCTACCCCACTGCTCCTCTTCCTCTCTTCCTCCTTCCGAAGACCCCCGCCGCTTTCTCTCATTCTCCCCCTCCAATGAAACGCTCCAGAGACAAAGAATAAACCTCCCCAAAGAAGCGTTGTTCTTGCTGCCCTCATAAGCTTCGCCTTGCTGGCTTCTGTTGCCGTTGCGGCCTCCTCTTCTGCTCTCTTCACTGCTACTCCGATCGCCATGACTGCACCTTTGACTACAAAATGATGTATGATGGATATCCGTCGTCTGGGCTACCCAGCGGCGCTGCCGTGGTCCCGGCATCGATCTAGTGGTGGAGATCGCTAGCTTGCCGTGGGAGATCTTGATCTCCACCATCCCTCGGTGTTGATCTAGCCCAGGACTTACCTTCTCGCCGTCGACTTACCTTTTCATTATTTTAGAGTTTTTAATTAATATATTATATAAATTCATCATCAGAAAAAAATTCATCCATCATCCGCCCCTTTTCGTTTGTCATCTTCGTCATCTGTCGTTTGTTACAAATGATGGATGACTGACGATTTGGCCTGACTACCTTGAGGCCAGGGTGAGCGAGAGAGATAATTAAGTAGAAGGAAGAAGAAGCAGAATTGGAATAAGAAAAGGTAATTTTTCATTTACACACATATGGTATTTATACTTGCCGATTAACGCATAATTTGACCATTTGTAACGGCTAGTTTTACTAGCCATTATAAACTCGATTTAAACCGGGCAGTGGGCCCCACAGTAATTAGCCCAATGTACATCTTATATCCGACACTCCCCCTCAAGCGCAGGAATGTATTTTGGTCATTCCAAGCTTGGATGCCAGATATTGCATATTCTGAATTGGTAAACCCTTGGTGAAGATGTCAGCACACTACTCCTTAGAGCTGACGTGTTCTGCCTTGAGAATTCCATGCTCCAGATGATCTTGTATATAAAATCTATCAATGTTCACATGTTTCATTCAATCATGATAAACTGGGTCATGAGCAATGCTGATGGCGGACTTGTTGTCGCAACGGATAATAATTGGTTTTGAATATGTAATCTTCAAGTCGTCAAGTAGGCTTTTCATCCAAATTGTTTCTGCGATTCCTTTTGACATTGCTATGAACTCAGCTTTAGTACTTGACTTTGAAACTACACTATTTTTTTTCTTCTCCATGTTGCTAGGTTTCCTCCAAGGAATGTACAATGTCCCGTAGTAGACCTATAATCAAGATGAGACCCAGGAAAGTCAGAATCGGTGTATAGAATAAGGCCTAACTTACCTGTCCTTTTGTATGCGATGCCCAGTCCTAGGGTTCCCTTCAAATACCTGAGAATTCTGTTAACTGCCTGAAAATGGGAATTTCTAGGTGAATGCATAAACTGACTAAGTACATTTACAACATAACATATGTCTGGTTGCGTGTGTGAGAGATATACCAATTTTCCCACAATACTTTGGTAAGAACTCATTTCCATCTTAGGGTCGTTTTCACTAATGGTTAATTTGTGGTTGACTTCAATCAGAGTTTCACTTGCATGAAAATTCATATGTATAGTTTCATTTAGGATATCTAGAATATATTTCTGTTGTGTCATTAATACCCCTTCACTTGATCTTGCAAATTCTATGCCTAAAAAATATTTTATAGGTCCTAATTGTTTAACTCTAAAATCTTTGTCTAAATCATTTTCAGGATTCTTAATTCCTCTAAGATCGTTTCCAGTAATGATAATGTCTTCCACATACACTAATAACATTGTAATCATTCTTTCAGTTTTGAGTTTAAAAAACATAGTATGTTCACCATTACTTTGATTGTAGCCAAGATTTTTCATAGCTTGGGCAAATTTTCCAAACCATGCTCTGGGTGACTGTTTCAAACCATATAGGGCCTTGCAAAGTCAACATACCTTACCCTGACTTAGTTTGTCTTCATATCCAGGGGGAATATCCATGTAAATTTCTTCCTTCAGATCCCCATTAAGAAAAACACTTTTAATATCATACTGATTTAATGGCCAATCCAAATTCACCGCCAAGGAAATAAGAATTCTAATAGTATTAATCTTCGCGACTGGGGCAAAGGTTTCTTGATAGTCAATTCCGTATGTTTGTCTGTACGTTATGGCTACAAGGTGTACCTTATACCTGTCTAGAATACCATCAGACTTACACTTTATCGTGTACACCCATTTACAGCCTACTGATTTTTTGTCTTTTGGTCGATCAACTATCTCCCATGTATTATTATGTAGTAGGGCCCTCATTTCCTTATCCATAGCTTCCTTCCATCTAATGTTCTTCATAGCCTCAATTGGAGATTTTGATATTTGAATGTCCTGTATTGTGGTGAGAAATACTTTATATTCAGGTGAGACATGCTTAAAATTCATGTAATTTACCATGGAATATGGTACAGGTTTCACACATGCTTGTTTTCCCTTTCTTAGGGCAATGGGCCAGTCTGTCCCAGCACTATCCGGTTCCATTTCAGTAAGCTTATCTTCTCCTCCCCCTCCATTCAAATCCACAAGTTCTGTTGATTTTTCCCTTTTCTCCTCTTATACTATTTTGGATATGGGGTCAATTGATGTACCCCTTCCAATGGTCCTGTCGTGACTCCTATTTCAGTGTGTTGACTCGGATCTGTAGATTATGTTTCATATGCAACTTCATCTGGCTCGGGGGAAGTAGTATCAAATCTATTTTCTGGTAATCTAAATTCTACACATGACTTTTGGTTGGTACCCATACTTGGTGTTGGTGTTGCTTCACTTGTGAGTAACTGGGTTATGTTTTTATGGGCCTCAGTACCGTGCGGCTTATAATAAAAAGATTTCTCATCAAATACTACAGCCTTGGATACAATGTACTTGTGGGTAATTGGATGATATAACTTGAATCCCTTTTGAGTAACAGAATATCCAATAAAAACGCACTCCAATCCTTTTGTAGATAACTTGTTCTGTTTGTGTATGATTGTATACGTAGCCAATACATCCAAATATTCTAACAGGTAATCCAGTCTTCAATCACACGTTGGGATAGTACATTTCCACTAGTTCAAGAGGACTTTTGAAATCTAAGGCCCTAGAAGAAAGTCGATTTATATAGTAAGTAGCTGTCATTATCGCAAATCCCCATAGGTTTGCTGGGACATTTCCTTGGATTAGTAGGGTTCTGCCCTTGTCTACTATATCTCCAATTTTCCTCTCAGCTACTCCAATTTGTTGTGGAGTATAAGGACATGAAATTTCATGTCTTATGCCTTCAGTGGTAACAAATTCTAGAAGTCATTTGTTCAGAAAATCTTTGGTTCTAAGTCCTTGGACTGAGTCACCAAACTGTCTTTTAATCAATGCACATAATCCCTTTATATTTTTGGGTTACTTCATGTTTGTGTTTCTGAAGGAACACCCAGCTATATTTATTGGTCCAAACTAAGGGGTAAATTTTGATCTTAAGTCGTTTGTAAGGATAGTTAAGTACCAATCAACAATTTTATTTCCTTACTAGTAGTATTTTAGTAAGGGTCGATCCCTCAGGGAGCTAGGTAGCTAGTTAGAATGAATTTCAATTAGTATTGCAAGTTCAAGATTCATATAAACTTTTTTGTAATGTTTTTAGTGATTAGGAAGCTTAATGTTCAATTAATAAGGATGATATGAATTTTACCAAGTGTGAAAATTTTTTCGTAGAAAGCTTAGATTGAGAATGATTTTTGAGAATTTTTTCAGAATTGTTTATCGTCTCTAGAGAGAGATAAAAAATTCTGAATTTAATTGAGTGAGAAAAGGAGAGGAAGAGAGAGATAGCGCACAAGCTTGGGCGCTTCCGCCGCTGTTTGTGCGCTGGGCTTCGCCGCTCCACAGCTGGTTGCGCACGCGGAGGTCCTCTCACGTGCAGTGGACCAAAACAACGATATCTGGAGTTCCAGATATCGGTTTGACACGTGTGTGTAGGCGTTGGAAAGCTTGAGACGTTGGCTATCTGCCTAATGATATCCAAGAAGCTTAAGAGAATTCTAAAAGGAGATAGGGTGAGAAGAAGCACGTAACCTTTTTGTCACACCCCAAAGGGCCAAAGGTTGTTGCTCCAGCTCCCTACCAACTGGCTTCAAGATCCAGGACGCTTCTAGAAGACTCCTTGCACCTTCTGAATGAAGATGGACCCAGGAACAAGCTCAAGAAAGAAGGAAAGTGAACAAAGCAATACTCAATTCTTGGATGCCCTCAAGGAGGGTGAGGGGGTCCCTTTTATAGGGGTACATGTGTTAGTTTCAGCCATTCTTGGTGGTTGGATTATGGATGAACGTCCAGGATTGAGTTCTTGAGGCATCAATCCAGGTGATCAGACCCCAACCAACCAGATTCTTTCCCTCCAAGTCAAATTTGGAGGGAAAAGAACAAGTTGGTTATAGTTAGTTACAAGTCATGTCTAGCCCTTAGATTTGGGCTGGAATGGATGGGTGGATGCATTCCACCTCATGGATCCTGGGCTGGATCTCAACCCTGGGCTCTCCTCCAACCAGGATCTGCCAGCTGGAGTCACCCTCATGTGCCTTGATCAACCTGGAAGCCTCCAAGGACGTTCTAGAAGGTCTCCTTCAAGCTCCTTTATACCAAGCCTATCGATTGAGTCAACTCCGCTGGTTAGCATGCATCTTTTTCTTGATTGCTCCTTTTGACTTGAAATTTTGTCCCAAGCCTCAAGACTTCTGTCTTGTCTTCCCCATAAAATTTCGTAATTTTATGACCATCAAAAGTCAACCTTGACCTGAAGAGTCAACACACTAGGGAATTCGTTAGATTCCTATCCCACTTGACTCAATGAGTCAAGTGGGGGTTAGAAATATCCCTCAAATCCTCTTATATGTAAATCCCAAACTGTGTAACTTGTGAAATGCATGTCAAAGCATTGATGGAAACATTAATTAAGTACAAAATGTAAGCTTTTTAATCTTTGGGAAAGTGAAAAGGCATGATCTCATTACTATGCAAAATACGCATTTTTGGCAATGTTGTACTTACTTTTAGGAGATTGAAGATGAATAATGCATGGAAATGACTACCCTTATTTGAGTTTATTAAGTATCTGCTATAGTCATCTACACATACTAGGAAATATTTGAATCCTAGTATATCCTGTTGTGGAGAAGGTCCCCAAACATCACAGGGATTATTTGGAAAGGTTTAGTCGTATAGGATTTACTCGGTGGATATGAGGTCCGTTTAATTTTTCCTAACTGGAAAGCTTCACATATCAATTTTTTCAACTAAAAGGTTCTTGAATAGGTGAGGGTAAATGTGTTTTATGACATGGAAAGATGGATGACCCATTCTTTGATGAATCTCCATGAGTGACTCCTTTGATGTGGCAGTAGCTACCACTTTTGTTTGGCCTCCTCCTAAGCGTCCAGAATTTTGGCAAGGGAGGTAGTAGAGTCCTTGTTGGACCTTAGCTAGTCCAGTCCTCCACTCGAGTTCCTTATGACATAAATAAGCATCCATATTACCAAACATAACATTATATTCTTTTCTCTTAGCTAGTTGTTGTACTGAGATTAAGTTTACAAAAAGTTTTGGAACATGCAACATGTTTTGCAGTTCACCAATTGGTTGTATATTCAAATTGCCTATTCCCACTACTGGAAGTAGTGTTCCATCGGCAGTTTGTACATGCTTACCGGGATCGATTTTTTCATATGTTGTGAAGGATTCTCTCCTAGATGACATATGATCCGTTGCTCCTGAATCTAGGATCCATGCATTTGTTAGATACACAGCAAAAACAAAGCTATTTTCGTTAAAAAATCATTGTTATTGGCCGTCGAGGTGGAGCCGATGATAGAACCAAAGTGTATGATCATCTT
Organism: Wolffia australiana; assembly: GCF_029677425.1. Lineage (NCBI taxonomy): Eukaryota > Viridiplantae > Streptophyta > Magnoliopsida > Alismatales > Araceae > Wolffia > Wolffia australiana. The sequence goes on along the minus strand of NC_135836.1, from coordinate 18,338,603 downwards.
CAAGTTATGAAGTTCCTCCATCATCTTCTGGAAATCCTGCATTGAGGGAAGAGTATTACCAGAATTTTGCTCTCCTTGCTGTGCTAGATGCGCTCTTGCAATGTGAGGAGGCTTCCCATGCAGCTTCCAGCATTTGTCTTTGGTATGCCCCTTTCTTTGCAGTAATTACAAAAGATGTCTTCCTTGTTAGATTTTTCTTGATCACCCTTTTTCTAGATCTGTCTTTTTGTTATATAGGTTGTGCCTTCAATGGCTCCTTTGATAGCGTTTAAACGACTTTCTTCTTGCATGGCCTTGGACTCAGCCTCGTCATATGTAGGTTCATCTTCACGATTATAGAGCTGACTCCTGATCAGTTCAAACTCTGGTCTAAGCCCCTGAAGGAATTGACAGAGGCGATTAGTCGCCTCATGTGCTCTAGCTACTCGGTCAATGGAGGGCGGACGACAATGATCCAGCTCATTGGGAATATCTCTCAGCTTATTGGAACAGGTAAGCACATCCATGTCTCCTTGCTTGAGAGTATAGGACTGGACGATGAGATTGATAATCTTCGTTTTGTCATTCTTCTTAGAATGATTTCGATGGACAGCTGCCCATAGAGCTTTAGACATTGCATACGAAGTGTACCTTGTTAACTTCTCTGAAGAGAGAGAATCAAGCATTCATCCAAATACGAATTCCTCCTCCATGGTCCATTTCTGGTAATCTGGATGAGTTTCGCTTCGACAGTCTTCGGTAAAGTGATGTAGGAGCTTACGGGGCTTCAAAGCATCTTGAATAATTCTTTCCCAAAGAAAGAGATTGTTGCCATTGAAAATGTTGTACTTTGCAAGTACTGGGAGATGTGTCAGCCATTGATCAGGGACTATCTACTGGTGCCCGGATGATGCAGTCAATACAATAGGACCTGGAGCTTCATCGACTCGTCAGCCATAGTGCCTTGTGATCGAGATCCTCCCGTGGGATGATCCTAGCTTCTGCAAGTCAAGATCCTTCCGTAGGATGATCTAGCTGTAGCAAATAAACTCTAAATAAAATGACAATCAGACCTGCTCTGATACCATGATGATTTGGCCTGACTACCTTGAGGCCAGGGTGAGCAAGATAGATAATTAAGTAGAAGGAAGAAGAAGCAGAATTGGAAGAAGAAAATGTGATTTTTCATTTGCACACATAGGGTATTTATACATGCCGATTAACAGCTAATTTGACCGTTAATAACAGCTAGTTTTTCTAGCCGTTATAAACCCGATTTAAATCGGGTAGTGTGCCCTACAGTAATTAGCCCAACGTACATCTTATATCCGACAATGACAAGTGACGTATGACGAATAGCCCTCTGTTCAGTCTAAGGATCGGCACGCGTCATCTATCACATCACACATCACTGTGATGAAAACGTGACGGATGACGTGACGGTGACGGTTTTAGGGGTCCGTGATGGTGATGGTGACGGTTGACGAAATGGTCGTGATGGGGGCGTGATGGTGACGGGGTGCCCCGAACATGTGACGTGACGGATCGGCCCCGGATGACAGCCGTGACGGAATTTTCGAAAAGTTAAAACGGACTGAAAATACATATAAAAATCATTATTTTTAATCTGTCTCTGGCTGAGATTTCGCCATGTGACGTTGCCATTTCGATTTCCTGATATTTTGCACAGAAGTCCCTGTTTTTTTTGCACACGCAATCCGACACCGCCTATAAATAGTTGGAGATATTCCCCTCTGATTCTCTGTCCTCCAAATTTCCCTAATAAAAACCACAGGAAATTTTAACAATTATACCACTTACTTTAGAAATTACCATGATATCCTATTTTCCTGCAAAGTGTTCACAGTCACCGATGAAGATGATGAGTTCTCAAAAATGACTATGAAAACCACTATAAATATGGAGGGCGATACTCGACTGTAGGGTTTTATTCACGTTACCGGTGACGGTGATGTGGTCATGGTGACGGGGACGTGACGGGATGCCCTATGGAGGGAGGCGTGACGGGAACGTGACGGGACGCCCTATAGAGGGAAGCGTGACGGGAACATGACAATTTTTTTTGCATATGCTGGGATACGTGATGGGACGGTGACATGATGAAAATTTCGTCATGTCACCGTCTGTCACGTTTTGTCATCCGTTCTGTCACATTCGGGGCGGCACGTCCCGGACGTGCCGTTCCCTAGTTCAATCATCCGTCCGTCACACCAGACGATGACGGATGACGATTTTTGAACGGACGGATGAAGAAACGTCACCTGTCCTCCAGCTCTACATAACACTGACCCGTCAACCATTAACCATCAACCGTTCCAAATTCAACAATGTCGATGAAGGCGCTTGACGTCAACTATAATAAATCCTTCTCGGCAACCAAACTGCTGCCGGCCATCTTCCCCCCTCGCCTCTCTTTCAAGAGCGTTCGAACAGCGACGACATCGTCCCATCTCATGGCAGCGGCGAACATGTTGGAGAGCAGCGCGTACCTCCCACAATGGCGGGGCTCCATCTCGATGGCCTTCTTCGCCATCATCTCCCCCATCTCAACCCGCCCATGAATCCCGCAAGCCCCGGCGAGAGCCCCAATCTGCCCTGCCTCCGCCTCAAACGGCATGCTCTCCAACATCGCTCTCGCCTCCTCCACCAGCCCCGCGCGCCCCAGCAAATCAACCAAACAGCCGTAGTGCTCCGGCCATGGCCTCATCCCGCACTCCCCCACCATCATCGCGAACAGCCTCTGCCCTTCCTCCACCATCCCGCCATGGCTGCAAGCTCCGAGCACGCTCAGGAAGCTCGTCTCGTTCGGCTTCTCCCCCGCCACCACCATCTTCCAGAACAGCGCCAGCGCCTCCTCTCCCCGCCCGTTCATCGCCAGCCCCGCCATGGCGGAATTCCAAGCGTAGACGTTCCTCCTCGGCATCTCGTTGAAGATCGCCATGGCTTTGGCCGCGTCCCCGCACTTGCCGTACATCTCCACCAGCGCGGTGGACAAGACGACGCTCTTCTCCCCGCCGCGTTCTTCGATTTTGGCGTGCATTCGTTCGCCATGGTTGAGATCTCGGAGCTGCGCGCAGGCGGAAACCGCGCTCACAAACGCGGCCTCCCCCGGCTGAGCTCCCCTCTCCACCATCTCTTCAAACACCGCCATAGCCTCTCTCCAAAGCCCCGCCTGCGCGAACCCGGACAGCAGACCCGCCCAAGACGCTGAATTCCTGTGCGGCATTGCGTCGAACAGCTCCCGGGCTTCCTCCTTTCTTCCTTGCTTGGCGTACCCAGCGATAATCGCGTTCCAGGAGATGATGTTCTTGCTCGGCATTCTGTCAAAGAACCATCGCGCCATGGTTAGACAGCCGGAGTTCGCGTACCCAGAGACCATGCTCGTCCAGGAGACCACATCTCCGAGACGGCGGTTTTCGTAGAAGATCAGGCGGGCGGATTCCATGTCCTGAAACGAAGCGTACATGGCGATGGCGTTGTTCTTCACGAAGAGATCGGTCTGCGACCCGAGTTTTAAAACATGGGTGTGGGCTGTTTTTCCCAGACTTGCGAAGCCCAGTTTAGCACAGCAGCGGATTAAGAAAGCGTGGGTGATGTTGTCGGGCGACAGTCCATGGCGGAGGAGATGGCGGTAGAGTTTGACAGCTTCTGAGGGCTCGGAGCTTTTAGAGAAGCCCCTGATCATGGAGTTGTACATGGAGCGCGTCGGACTGTCTGCCATGGCGAAGAGGGACTTAGCGTAGGAGAGGTCCCCCGGGATGGAAATCGCGCAGAAGGCCAGCAGCCTGGATACAGCACAAGGGTCTTCCCCGAGCCCGCTGGCTATGGCTCGAGCGTGGCCCGCGCGCAGCTCGGCCATGGACTCGAACGCGGCTAAGGCCTGGCTCAGGTCGAGGTGATAGACGAGCCGCCGGAGCTTGGCCGCTAGCAGACCGCTCCCAGCCATGGTGAGTTCTCTTCTGGGCTCTTGCAAGAGCGAGAGGCAGCTTAAGGAGGCCCACGGTCAAGTCATCAAGCGAGATCCATGGCCGTTTCAGAGCTCCGCTGCCAGCCTCTTCCTCTCCGCTTACGCCGTCTCTTCTCATGGGAATTTAGACATCGCCATGGCCATCTTCTACCAAATGCAGAGACCCAGCACCTTCGCCTGCAACTCGATTATCCGAGGTTTGGCTGCCGGGAAGAAACCCGCGAACGCGGTGCTCGTTTTCTCTGAACTTCTCCGACGGGGGTTTCAACCGAACAACTTCACGTTCCCGTTCTTGCTGAAATCCTGCGCCGAGGCCTCTTTGATGAAACCCGGAGCTTCTATCCACGGTTTAATCGTAAAGAGCGGACAGGAGAACGATTGTTTTATCCGCAGCACTCTGATCCGGTTCTACGCTAGAGGGCATCTCGCAGATGCGCGTAAAGTGTTCGACGAATGCTCTCGTAGAGAATCAGTGTCTTGGAACTCCATGATAGACGGGTACGTGAAGGCCGGCGAGCTGGGGGAAGCCCGTTTTGTATTTGATAGAATGATCTCCAGAGATACAATATCCTGGAACACGATGATCAACGGGTACGTAATCTTCGGCGATCTTCATCAAGCGAAGAACTTGTTCCAGCAAATGCCTTCCCGGAGTATCGTCTCGTGGAATTCTATCCTCGCAGGCCACGCCAAGTGCGGGGATTTGAGCGGCGCTCTCAAAGTGTTCGAGGAAATGCCCAAGAGAGATGTTGTATCCTGGAATGCTATGCTTGCTTGCTACTCTCAGAGCGGCAAGCCGAGAGAAGCTCTGGAGCTCTTTGATTTGATGCGGCGTGAGAGGGTGAAGCCGACGGATGCAACGATTGTTAGCTTGCTGTCGGCTTGTGGGTTGCTGGGAGCTCTAGACCAGGGAAAAGCTGTGGAAAGTTTCATGAGAGAGCAGAAGGTGCAGCCCAACACCATCCTGGGCACTGCGCTTGTGGACATGTATGCCAAGTGTGGTGACATAGAACAAGCAGAGGAGGTTTTCCAGAGTCTGGAGGAGCGAGATGTGCTTGCATGGAACACCATGATTGCCGCCACGGGCATGCATGGGCAGTCGCAGAGAGCTCTGCATCTGTTCGAGGAGATGGAGGCGAGCGGCTTGCCGCCGGATGATATCACCTTTGTGGCCGTCCTTGGTGCTTGCAGCCATGGCGGGGACGTGGAGAGGGGCAGGCTGCTGCTCAATTCTATGGAGAAGAAGTATGGGATTAAGCCCAAGCTGGAGCATTATGGGTGCCTTATTGACCTCCTTGCGAGAGCTGGGTATCTTGAAGAGGCTCTGGAGGTGATCGAGAGCATGCCCATGGAGCCTAATCCCGGCGCCTGGGGCGCTTTGCTTGGTGGCTGCAAGATCCATGGCAACATTCGTGTTGCAGAAGCTGCGGGTCTGCACCTTCTCAAGCTCCAGCCCAACCACAGCGGCCGGTAACAAAGCACACCCAATTTCTTCTTCTTCACCAATTTCATCATCGGAGTCATCATCATGATCATCATTATAATCAATATCATCATCATCCTCATTATAATCAATATCATCATCATCATCATCATTATCATCATCATCATCATCTGGTACAATTTTGCCTGCTGCATATTTTGAGCTCTTTTTGAACTCAAACAGTTACGTCCTGCTGTCGAACATATATGCTGCTTCCAGGAAGTGGGAGGAAGCCGGCAGGGTGAGGCAGATGATGGAGGCAAGATGCATTGTCAAGTCCCCTGGCCTCAGCCTTGTAGACAAGGGCAGTGTCATCCCTTCATTGGAAACCCCTGAAATCTTCAACCTTTATCTTCATCCTCCTCCCCAAGGATGGGACTACGGAGCTCAACCTTCATCGTCTTGGCCATAGAGCCCAACAGAGACCACAACTCAACCAAGGAAGGGTGAACCCGGTCTTGCGCCATGAACCAGTGAACGACACCATCAACCTCCACAGAGCTGAACCCGGTCTCATGCTCTTGGCCTCATCCCACCGCAGAGCCAAGTTACAGACATTCGAGAAGCCCACATACCTCCCATCATGCTCCGGCTCAAGTTCGACAAGCCTCTTCTCCAATGCCATGCCTAGCTCCACCCATGGCTGGCACATGCGCGAAGCAGCTCGCCAAGCACATACCCATCCAGCTCCATCGCCATTGCACTTGTCAACTCCGCCTCCACAACTTAACTGGCCTGGCTAATGAACCCTAAACTTACATTAAATTATACATATTTTAAGGCCATTTTGGGATCATTTTATGTGTATTATCTTCATTTTTATATGGATTCTCAATTCATCTATTAGACAGAAACCTTTGTAAAAGTCCAATTATGAAATATAATTTTTACATACTATACAAGTCTGATTATTTCATAGTAAAAATGTGTATAAAATATTATTAAATTGTGATGGGATGGGGCATGATGAGATGAATGACTAATGGTGATGGGATGGAGCGTGATGGGTAGTTTTCCACATCTCCCATCCCATCACACTTCCCTGATTTTTTAGAAATATCTATCATGGTATGTCATTGCTCTCTCTGTTTTTGTCTCTTATTATATTGCCCTATCTCTTAATCACTCGATAGCTCTCTCTTTCTCTCTCACACTCTCTCTTTAACTCAATCTCTTTCTCTTCCACACACACACTATATCTCTACTTCACACACACAATCTCTCTCACTCTCTCTCCCCCCTCTCCCCCAGCTGTGACCTCCCTTTGATGCTACTGTAGCCAGAACTATCACTATCGCCATCGGCACTGCCATCACCATCTCCATCGTGTATGAGCACCTAAGGAGAAGTTCCTAGAGGAAGAGAGAGAGATAGAGGGAGAGGGAAGGCAATGTGATCTAATATTATGTAGCCTTCAAGCCAATCACACATCTATGTCATATTTAAGTTCGCTAAAAATAAATATTAATGAATTATTAATATTGTACGATGTTTGTAACAAACTCCTTGAACATATGAAATAGCTAAGTGAACTATGATGAGATCATAATACAATGGTTATTAATACTCAAATATTTTTATTCAAAGGACACTCGAGGACATAAAAATCTGAAAAAAAAAGTACCCTAATCCTAGTTTTCTGAATGGTATGGGTGATCACGTGGTCATTAGTGTAGAGACACTAAGTACGACTGATGGGTGCTGTTTTGGGAAAGAGTTCAATGAAATTGATATGTATGAATCCCTGATTGTAATTTCACCAAAATATAAATCTGCTTGATTCATGTCATGGTTTTATTAGTCCTAAGAGCTGAGACACCAAAGCCATATTATGGATAGAGAATTATTATTTTTATTGTGATTTATGAATCCTTAATGACCAGATTCGGATTAGTCTTGGCTCAGAAATAACAAAAAGTCTACGAGAGTGATTATATGGTCAATATGGGATTGTCTGCCAGGGATGCATTGAATTCCCTGGCCAGGGTAGTTGGGAAGTTGGAGAAGAGATTTCCCAATGACCTCTATTACACATTATTACTAATTAGAATGATGTATTAGGGTTTGAGGATACCATACCCTAAGTCATTTGGGAGTCTCATGTGGATCAAGGATTATACATAAATGGTAGCCAATGAAGATAATTTTTTTATGAGAGAGATGATGCAATAATCTATATTTTCAAGAGTATGATGTGTAAATTTGCACCTTACGAGCTAAATACATCCTTAATTAACTAACCTACATATCAATACAGTTAATTAATAAAGCTTGTCAACAAAGAGTACTGGGCCATTAAAGGTATGAAGTAGACTGATCCATGTGCCTAAAGGCTCACACACATAAGATCTAAAGACTTGTGAAAATCTCAAACAGAGTATAAATAAGGGAGCTGCCAATGTCATGTTCCCATGCAAACTAGGCTTGGGCATCCCGCATTTCTTCTGTCCCTCTAAAATGCTATCCTTTTGTGTGATTAGATGGTAAAAAACTCGACCAGATCTTCAAGTAGAGTTCAATAGATTGAATAGGAGATCCATCATTCAAGTGATCATGTAGATAAGTGGTACAAGATCTCGTGCACGGGAACCCACAGTTATGGACTTAAATCTGTTAGTATGGAACATTTTTTTTTCCTAGCAAAATCCACATAAGGTGGTTTGATCATACTCTAGTTTATAGTTTAAATATAATTTCATTTGTCCATTCTAAGGCAAAATATTAATTTCTGGCAGTTAATCAAGTTTAGAGAACCCATAATGAGGGGGACAGAGAGACCAAGAGACTAATAGTGAGCTATTTTCTTAAAAAAGATTGTTAGTACAGTCATTGGGGCATGACATTGCATCACATCATCCATTCAAACCCCTCATCATCCATCATGGCACCGTCACCCTTATGACATGACATTGTATAATGCGGTTAATTTCAATGTGACATGATACAAACAGAAATGCATATTTTCACTTAAAGGAATGGACAGCTTAGATGTCTCAAGTTTTTACTTTCCCCTATTTGAGGTTCTATCTCTCTTCATGGCAAGGAACCGGAGAAAACCTTAATAAATTGACCATGTTGTCATTTTGCTTCAGTCATAATTGATTCAATTGCATAAGTGACTGGGCTAAACTCATCGTGGAGCAACAATCACATCATGTCATGAAGAGTGGAAGGAGAATCACTCCCAACAAGCTGGAAGTGCATAAAAGCAAAGAATGAGGTAATTAATGAGCTTCAGACTTGATTTCAGACATACTTTTTGTTTATTTTGGGTAGGAAAGATGTACTCCTAGTCGCTTTTGGTCTGTATAGATTTATTTTCATGCTTAGATTATTATTATTCTTCCCCATTTATCCATCTTTTTTTTGCATCAAATTTTCCCACTCTGAATTTCATATGAGTCCAGATTCATGTTGTTGACTTTATAAGGTCATATCTCAACATTCAGATCTCGAGGTTTCTTCATTTTAAATATGTTGGATTCATTAAACTACTAGCTTTACATCCTTGGTCGACATAAAATCATTGATAAACCAAATGACACCTGAATAAGGTGATCATTATCCTTTCTCTATCTAGTTTCTGAAAATATAAGTTTATAAAAATTATCTTAACACTCTACGTAGTTAGGCCACCCAATGATCAGTGCTCTCATAATACAACTTCACTGGCATCCTTGGCAGTATTATGGGTTAACAACTTCGCATGGTTGTCTGTTCCCATGGGATGGAGTGAAAAAAATATTGAGAATTGATGGGGGACCATCCACCAGCCGAAGCTCAAGATCGACCCGTTGTGCACCGCGAGCGACCATGTCGGGAAGCTCGAGCTAACGCAAAGGATGCGGACTTCAAATATATGGCTTGAGGAGGGAGTTCCCCAGATCATTTCCTTTTATCTTTTGGATTTTCATTATCGTGTTTTTGGGAGGTCCTTTGTGTTTTGGCCCCTCCGTTACGTCTCAAACCATATTTTGTTTTACAGCTTGATTAGGGGTTTTCTCCCCTAATTACGAGCCAACCCCTAGGGTTCTCCACTCTCCGCACGCGCGCTCGCCGCCCGTTGGTGATGCCATTCGCCACCTTCCGCTGCCGTTGCCGCTGCCAATGCTGCCCACCGTCGTCGACGACGCTCGCCACCTCCAGCCCGCGCCAAACACACGAATTCGGTCCACCGTGACCTACTGGACTACGCTCCCGCAGGTCAACTCGCTACCCCCCCTTTGAGTATTATTGCTTCTTCCTCTACTTTCTCGTGTGTTTCTCTGCCAAGGGCTACCCGTAGTAACCTGCCTGTTCCGTGGGGTTGGGGAGGGTCCCATCGTGCCGTTCCAACTCGCCCTTAACCCGGGAATATACAGTCTGATCAGGGATACCCGCACCGTCGGTATTCATCGTGATCAAACGGGTCATTGGGAGTTCGATCGTACGCAGCGCGTACGGATCACTGCCCGGCCCTCGCCCTACTCGGTTGTGGGATGTGCTTCTCATCATTTTCCCGATTTGCCTCATCTTACATCATCCAATGACGTTACTCCGTGTTGACCGTCCCTTCGCCTTGTGCTGCAATGGGAGCCGCCGATCCCGGCTGAGCGTGTTGCATCATATTGGTATCAGAGCTCAGTCGTGCTAGACATCCGTGTTTAGCACCATCGACCCCGTTTTTCTTTTTCGCGTTTTCACATCGTATCATATTTTGAAATTCATAGCATCTTACATTTGCACGCATTTAGAAGTCAAACCCGTAGAGACCGTCAAAACGTAGTATCTGGCTAGAAACATGGTTCAAACACGCGGCCAAGTTCAGACCGCCTTAGAGGATGAGCTCTGCGAACACGATCACCGGTGTAACCCGGAGATCACCAATCTACTGTGTGACGACCGCCGGTCTCCTCCTCTCCCCGGAGGAGACCTGCCGTCTAGTGTCTCTACCACGCCCCACCGGTTGCCTCCAGCAATGACCTGCCCTCCCGTTCTCGAGTGGAGATTCGCTGCCCCGAACCACAGGATGCGCCTGACCCGAACACTCGACGGCCTGGCAAGGACCGATCGGATGAACCCTCGCCACAACCAGTGCGAGATGACCGATCGGAGCCAGCGCAACCGACTACATGCCCGCCACGTCAGGATACTCTGCAGGAACGCCTCCACCAGCAGCAGTTTCGGGGCCGACACTCTCCACCCCGACCGGCGCCAAGGGGTCCGCAAGGCCGCATGACTTCCCCACCTCCCCCGTATGACCGACGGTCCTACCCGGGGCCGCCGATTGATCGGTACCGACCTCCCCATGAACGTCAGCGGGACGATGGTCCGCGCCGGCCTGACGATCGCCCCCCCGGCTATCACTACACGTGGCAGACTGATCGCCCTAGACCCCGCGAAGACCCATATCCTCCTCCTCGTGACTACCTCGAGCCACATGATGACTACTACCCCAGGAATGACTTCTATCCGGACGTACCTTACCCGAGGCGGGGAGGTCGACCCCCGGGCCGATACTACTGGGGCGACCACTTCCGGGAGCTGGAAGATTACTACTTGGACGTTCATCATGAAGATGATCGCCCGGGTCGACGAGCAGACCACTACCACGATGAGCGTTACCCGGACGGTCCTTATCAAGTGGACCAACCCCGTCCCATGGTGACCCCTACCCCGGCGATCGACACCAGGGGGACCGTTATCCAGAAGTCCGTCTTCGCCGACCAGGTAAACGCTACTGTGGCAACCACCACCTAGACGACCGCCACCTCGATGACCGTCCCCGTCGACAGGGAGATCGCTTTCACAACGATCGTTCCCCCGCCCACCACCGACAGTATCTAGAGGGTCGCTATCCCGATGATCAATATCAAATGACCGATATGGGGACCGATACGACCCCAGAGATCGACCCCGACCCCGAGCCCCTCCACAACCGTATGACGAGGACGACGAAGACGAACGAGCACGACAACGCGAAGAGCATCACCGACAGATCCAGAGGAGCATACGTATGGATGTCCCCCCCCCCCTTTGAGGGCAGCCGAGACCCGAAGGATTAAGAGGACTGGGAGCGAGAGTTGAAGAGTTACTTCAAGTGGTAAGACATGGATGATGACCTTTGCGTTGCTTTTGCTGAGACCCGACTGGGGAAAGAGGCCAAAATATTTAGGCTGAACGAGGTCGAAGCCGCGGCGAGACGCCGAGAACCCCCCATGACTTGGGCTGACATGATGAGGCGATTGAGGGACAAGTATGTCCCGACCCACCACATGACCCACATCCTCTTGAGGTGGCTTGACCTGAAACAAGGTCGGCGGAAGGCACGTGAATACATCACCGAATTGGAACGGTGTCACATGCAGTGCACAACGGTCGATCGGCCCGAGCAGCAGATTGCCTATTTCGTCCGTGGCCTAAGGCCCAAACTCGGAGCGAAGGTTCTGGAGCAGAACCCAGCAACCGTCGACCTAGCCTACAAGATAGTGGAGGACAGCGAATACATCTTGGAGAACGCCACATCGACGGCGACCATCACCACCAGGGATACCGCTCCGACCACTAGAGCGGCCACGAGCGCGGGATGCACGAGGACCACCCCCTCCGCTGTGAAGGTCCCCAGCCCGACGACGACGACATCCGCCAGCTCCGCCCCGCCTTCCTCTTCGGTGGACTCTACCGCTAGGGCTCCCGTTCCGACTACCAGCAGCATGCAGTGTTTCAAGTGCAAGGGATTTGGCCATCGTCGTCGTGCAAGGTCCCCACCCCCATGAGCACCCACACCTCCCTCCGACCACTGGTCAACGTCGGCCTATAGCCTGCCGACCGATCCTCCCAGGCTTCCGGCACTACTACCGTGAAGCCGTTTCCGGCTACTACCACGACACCGGCCCTAGAGCCCCTGGGTACCCAGTCCATTACGCGCGACTCAGATATCTCGATCACTCGTCCATCACCGTCGGCCACACCGACAATGACCGTTGACGACTTTGCGCAGCGTTCTTCGATCTTTTATATATATATACCAAGATCGGGGATCGTTCATGCAAGTTGATAGTCGATAGCGGGAGCTGCATTAATGCACTCTCCGAGGACGCCGCGGCCAAGCTCGGCCTGGCCCTGATTCCCCACCCGGCGCCGTATCATGTATCATGGGTAGATGCATCCACCCTCCCGGTGAAGCATCAGTGTGCCATCCCTCTGAAGATGAGCACGTATGAGGATACGGTCATTTGCGACGTTTTGCCAATGAGGATCAGTAGTATCATCCTTGGACAATCATGGCTATTTCACCACAACGTTCGGCTAGATGGCCGGGCAAATACCGTGTCGTTCATGTTTCGGGGACGCCAGCTATTATGGTATCCGTCGGTGCGGGCACTGACGTAAGTCGCGCCCCCCACCCCAAGGAATGACACCTCCGAGGCCCCGACGAATCATAAGAAGAATGATGGCGAGGACGCCAATGCATCAGCCTGGGACACGTCACCGCAGGCAGTCGGGGTCAACACAGACGTTACGGATCCAAAGATGAAGTCAACAGAAGTCAACCCACCTCGGTCAACAGGAGTCAACGAAGAAGTCAACACGCCACAACCGTCGTCCGCCACATGACCACCGCGCACGCGTCTCCACGCGCGTCATGACACGACGCCAAAGGCAGATCCACAACTGCCCTTTGGCGTGACGTGATGCACGTTTTCCCTTGCGTCTTATTTTCTAGTTATTTTCTCTTTCCTCCAAAGCCTATATAAGGTCATTTGTTTCAAGAACTCATTAGGCAATCATAATTCAAGAATTGAGTTTTCTTTCTAACTCTTCTTGGAGGATTGCCCTACCCCTCATCTTGCCCTAACCTTCCCCGTCGTCGCCGTCGTCGTCGTCATCACCGTCGCCGCCGCCGCCACCACCGCCGCCGCTGCCGCCGCCGTCGTCATCACCGCCGCGCGCAGCCGCGCGGTCACACGCCGCGACCGCACGCCACCGTGCCATCCCGCTGCGCCGCGCGCGCTCCGCACGCCCGCGTCGCGCGGCGCTGCGCGCCGTCGGCGGCGCCTGCTGCAAGGCTTCAAGGCTGGTGCGCTCGCGGCACTCGCGCGCACTCGCTGCGCAGGCGCTCAGCGCGCTCGCGCCCGCGCTGCTGTCGTGCTGCTCCGTGCGCTCGCGCACTTTTCGCGCCGGCGCGCTGCTGCCGCGCCCGCCGCGTCCCGCTTCATAACGCCCACCAGGGCGGACAACGCCCGAGCGCCTGTTCAGTATCACGCGCCGCGCCACGAGCAGAATTACCTGCAGCCTCTACACGCACCACGGTGCTGAGGTATACCTGAACCCTGTGGTGTCGACGTGTTCTCCGCTCAGTATTTTCTCGGGAGGTTTCCACCGCCGTCAGAATTAGACTTGGATTTCCTCTTCTTCTCTCCTTTTCTCGAGTGTTTCTTCGCGACGTGAATTCGAGGTATTGATTTCGGTGCTTAGGCATCGTCGCGGTGGGGGAAGACAGTACTCCCGCCCTCGATAAGGGTCGGAGCTGCACCACCAGATTTCATCGGTTTTAAGTCCGAGAATCGACCGTGATTTCTGTGGATTGTTTTATCCCATAACCCATTCCTACCCATAGCCTCGTCATCCGCCCTAAATCGTCCATCCCATAGTCGTCCTACGTCAAAGAAGATCCCACGAGAGTCGAAGTACCCAATTGTCACGAATGGGTGCATATTTCGACAAGGGCTTGAAGAGCAGCTCGATGATCCACCCGTGTGCTACGCGCTCGCCTTCGACGTCCCTTCGGATGACCCACCGCCCTCTTCAGATGCCCCAGAGTTAGCCGACCTCATGTCGGAGTACAGTGAGGTGTTTCCAGACGAGCTCCCCGACACGCTTCCACCCGAACGCAGTATCCAGCACGCCATCAACCTCGTACCGGGTGCTTCGTGTTGGATTAATGTCCTACGAATGGTCTAAGAGGGGGGGGGGGGGGTGAATTAGACCACTCCCTTTTTCTTTTTTTTTCTTTTTTTTTGTATTACTATTTTCCTGATATCTCTACCTATTACCTAATTATAAAAAGAGAAGAAGTGGACACCCAGAATTTTTATACAGGTTAGGGCTAATCCCTTAATCCTGTCCCGGGGTATCTAGCCGGAGTTTTAATATGTCCCTAACCAAGTTTATAGCCCCCCAAGCTAAAACAGCCTGGTAATAGGGATACACAGATACCTCCTATCTAGAAATTGAAAAACAAGAATGACCTTGAGCCCCCTCAGCCTTTTTGATGGTATCCTTGCTTTCACTTCTACCTCCATGGACCACTCAAGTCCTTCTCAGCTTCCAAAAACTCCTTTACTCAAAATATTGTCTCTATTCTCACAAGTGTTGAAAGACCTTGTGAAAATATTGAAAATCTTGTATTCGATTTACCTGAAAGGTTAGCTCAAGAGCAAAAATATTCCAATGTAATTATTATTATTTTTTTATATGAATATTTTTCAAGTCCTTGTTATTAAAAAAAAACTTAAAGAATAAGATTGATATTGTGATTATACTACTTTCTTAAGATATCAGGACTCTGAAAAGAAGAGAATTGAAAATCTGATCCCTTTTTCAGATTTGAAATTCAACAGTAAAAAAAATAGAAATCCAATTCTCTTTTCCTTTCAAAGAATGGTTTCAGCAGGTTATTCTAATTCGTTCAGAGTGTTAAAATCAGCAAATGGAAAGAGAGATTAATCTTGATCTCTTTCTATCTTAATCAACAATTTCAGCAGGTAATTCTAGGTTGTTCAGAGTTTAAATTCTGCAGATGTAAAGAGAAACTAATATTGATCTATTTCTATCTTAATCAATGATTTCAACAGGTAATTCGAAATTATTCAGAGTTTAAATTCTGCAGATGAAAAGAGAAATTAATATTTATTTCAGCAGGTAATTCTAAATTGTTCAGAGTTTAAATTCTGCAGATGAAAAGAGAAACTAATATTGATTTCAGTAGGTAATTCTAAATTGTTCAGATTTTAAATTCTGCAGATGAAAAGAGAAACTAATATTGATTTCAGCAGGTAATTGGAAATTGTTTAGAGTTTAAATTCTGCAGTATGAAAAGAGAAACTAATATTGATTTCAGCAGGTAATTGGAAATTGTTCAGAGTTTAAATTCTGCAGATGAAAAGAGAAACTAATATTGATTTCAGTAGGAATGAAAATTCGTTCAAAATTTTTTTATTCTGCAAATGAGAAAGAAGATTAATCTCGATTTCAGTAGTAACGAAAATTTGTTCAGAATGCAAGCTTAATTGTTATTTTCCAAATTTCAAACATTCAATTTCGCCAAAGAAACTCAAAATGTCGATGAATTTAATGTTCTGTTCTTACCAGGAATGCTGAGGTTGTAGAATCTGTTCCTCTTACCAATGATGCCAATGCCGTTTAGAACCTTCACCCAAGATCTTCAGGGTTGACAATTTTGATCAACGTCAAAGATCACAAGAATGATCTGAGTCGCCGCACAAGGTCTTCCACGTTTCCCTGAAATCTGAGTTGTTTTTCCCAGGAGCTCAAGATCGCCAAGCTTTTTCCCAGGAGCTGAAGATCACCAAACTTTTTCTCCTAGGAGCACAAGATCACCAAGCTTTTTATGTTTTCCCGCCTCTTAAAAAATCCCGCTACTTTTCTCTATTTCATTCTTTTTTTCACCACTCACGACCAACTACCTTTCTTATTATTATTATTATTATTATTTTTAATTTTCTTTATTTCGTGCCTACTTCTTTCTTTTTCTAAAATATTCCTGCAACTCTAACCATAATAACATTTTTATTTTATCTATGATAAACTAGGCACACAAAATCGAAACTTATGCATTTTGAAAAACTAAACTATATTTTTATTTCTCTTTTACCAAAAACCTAAATCTTGATTATTCTCTATGTTTTGAAATTCATAAAAAATCATAATCAACAATTTTCACTTCGCTCCTGAACTTACCCCACTACCGGATGGACCCGATGAAGTATGAGGAGCTGTATCGACAGGTGAAGGAGCTCCTGTCGAAGGGCCTCATCTGTGAGAGCCTCAGCCCATGTGCAGTCCCAGCACTATTGGCGCCAAAGAAGGACGGGACTTGGCCAATGTGCTGCGACTCTAGGGCCATCAACAAAATCACGGTGAAATACCGATTCCCGATTCCCCGCGTACAGGACTTGTTCGACCAGATGGCCGGAGCGACTATCTTCTCGAAGATAAATCTTTACAGCGGATACCACCAGGTTTGCATCCGACCAGGGGACGAGTGGAAGATGACTTTCAAGATCAAGGATGGCCTCTTCGAGTGGAATGTGATGCCCTTCGGGCTCTCGAACGCCCCCAGCACGTTCCAGCGCTTGATGAACGAGGTCCTGCGCCCGTTCATCGGAAGATCCGTCGTCGTTTATTTTGAATATATACTAGTCTATAGCAAGTCCCGATCTGACGACCTCCAACACCTATGCGAGGTGTGTTTCGCGCTACACTGGGAGAAGCTCTACGCCCACCGGAAAAAGTGTAGTTTCTTCGCCACAGAGGTTGCATTCCCAGGCTTCATCCTGTCCGAGCACGGTGTGCCTGCCGACCCTGCCAAGGTCGAGGCTATCTCTACATGGCCGCGGCTGAAGGACGTCCACAACGTCTGAAGTTTCATCGGGCTAGCCACCTTTTATCGCTGCTTTGTGCCAAATTTCAGCGGAGTTGCTGCGCCCATCACAGATTTGATCCGTCTCGAGAGGTTCGAGTGGACGAAGGCTGCCGAGAAGGCCTTCGAGGAGCTTAAACGACTTATGACCGTAGCCCCCATATTACGACTACCCAACTTCGAAAAGGTTTTTGAAGTTGCATGTGACGCTTCGGCCATGGGCGTGGGAGGAGTTCTTAGTCAGGAAGGACATCCTGTGGAATTTTTCAGCGAGAAGCTGGACGACACGAAGCGCCAGTACGAGAACTACGACCGTGAGTTCTACGCCATCGTCCAATCCTTGAGGCATTGGCGACACTATCTTCTCCCAAAGGAGTTTATCCTTTACTCCGATCACAGTGCGTTGAGGCACCTTCACGATCAGAAAAAGGTCAGTGATCGGCACTCTCGATGGATAGAGTATCTGCAAGACTACACGTTTTTCATCTGGCACAAGAAGGGAAATGACAATGTGGTCGCCGATGCCTTGAGCCGACGACCATATGTCCTCAATACTATTCGAGCGCACGTCACGGGGTTCGAGCGGATGATGGAAGCCTATGCCGACTGCCCTGACTTCGGGAAGATCTTTCGCGCCGTTAGTGGTGGTCCGACGATTGAGCATAGTGAGTACTGCCTTTGGGAAGGGTACCTCTTCCGCGGGAAGAGGTTGTGCGTTCCCCGCACCTCCGTACGAGACTTGTCTGGGAAGCACACGCAGGTGGCCTCAGCGGGCACCCGGGAGTCAACAAGACCATACTTGCGCTGGAGTATCAGTTCTATTGGCCCTCCTTGAAGAGGGACGTCGGCAACATTGTCTCCCGTTGCTTGACGTGCTCCAGAGCGAAGATGACCAAGCAGAATGCTGGTCTCTACAAGCCCCTACCGGTGACGACGCGTCCTTGGGACGATGTTAGCTTAGACTTCATTCTCGGCCTCCCTAAGACCGCCCGTCGACACGATTCCATCTTAGTCGTCGTCGACCGATTCTCGAAGAGGGCACACTTTGTGCCGTGTTTGAAAACCGCCGACACTTCGCATGTAGCAACCTTGTTCTTCGACGAGATCGTGAGGCTTCACGGCCTACCCCGATCGCTGGTGTCCGATCGAGATGTCAGATTTACGAGCTATTTCTAGAAGACACTATGGATACTTATGGGCACGAAGCTGTAGTTCTCCTCCGCATATCACCCATAGACGGACGGACAGACGGAGGTTGTCAATGGAAGCCTAGGAAATTTATTGCGCTCACTCGTTGGAGGCAACCTTACATCGTGGGACCGCGTACTCCAACGTGCCGAGTTCGCTTACAATTCTTCGGTGAGCCAAACTACGGGTCGCGCCCCGTTTGAGATTGTTTATGGCCAGATACCACGGCGACTGTTAGATCTCGCCCCCCTAGATCCTCTTACTAGGGCCTCAGAGGATAGTATCTCATTTGCTCGTTACATGAGGAACATGCATCATGACATTCATTCTCACATCATTTCGCAAAATGAGAAGTACAAAATCACCGCTGATGTAGGTCGACGTCCTGTCAGTTTTTCCGAGGGCGACCTCGTCATGGTCTGATTGAGGTCCAAGAGATACTCTCCTAGGGTCTCTACGAAGCTTCACACTCGTAGCGCCGGACCTTTCCCGATAGCCCGTGTGATTAACGAGAATGCTTACATTGTGGGCATCCCCTCTGACTGGGGGATCAGTTCCACCTTTAACGTAAGTGACTTAGCCCCGTATCGCTCTTTGCCAGAGAGTCTGAGAGACCTAGAGCCTCACACCCCCACTGGCCTGTCGAGTGATGCAAGTGAGAGACCCCACCCTTAACCACCAGTTTTACCCCCTTCCGTACCACCCCCGCCGAGGCATGAGCATGTCGAGTTTGTATTGCAAGAAGTAATTAACGCTGTAGGAGACAAGGTGAATTGCAAGTTCCTCGTTCATTGGCAGGGCCAACCGTCGAGCGAGGACGCGTGGGTTTCGGAGGACGATTTACGGCGGCTGCGCCCGGAGCTCATCCAGCCCTTGGACGAGATAGTCTGTTCAGAATCGTCAGAGCCGAGTTCCTCCCACACGGGGAGGATGATGGGGGACCATCCACCAGCCAAAGCTCAAGATCGACCCGTTGCGACCCGCGAGCGACCATGTCGGGAAGCTTGTGCTGATGCAAAGGATGCGGACTTCAAATATACGGCTTGAGGAGGGAGTTCCCCAGATCATTTCCTTTTATCTTTTGGATTTTCATTATCGTGTTTTTGGGAGGGCCTTCGTGTTTTGGCCCCTCCGTTACATCTCAAACCATATTTTGTTTTACGGCTCGATTAGGGGTTTTCTCCCCTAATTACGAGCCAACCCCTAAGGTTCTCCACTCTCCGCCTATAAAGGGAGAAGGGGTGCCCTAGAGGAGGACACTGTCATTTTTGTTGAAGAAAAGAAAGAAAGGAACGAAGTTGAGGTTGGCTATAGTTTCGTAAGGTTCTCCCGGATTGTGCTCGTCCCCGTTGCTGGAGGAGGAAATGATGGAGGACCATCCACCAACCGAAACACAAGACCGGCCTGTTGCGACCCGCGAGCAACCACGTCGTGAAGCTCGAGCCGACGCAAAGGACGCATCCTTCAAGTATACGGCTTGAGGGAGGGAGTTTCCCGGATCTTTTCTTCTCATCGTCTTGAATTTTTCATTACCGTGTTTTGAGGGCCTCCATGTTTTGGCCCCTCTATCTTATTTCAAAATCATGTTTATTTTGTGGCTGATTAAGGGTTTTCTCCCCCTAAGTAGAGCCAACCCCTAGGGTACCCCACTCTCCCCCTATAAAAGGAGAAAGGGATGCCCTAGAGAACGCGGAGAATTTCTGAATTGAATCATCGTTTTATTTGGAAGAATGCTGTGAACCCCTTCTGCAGATCGTGGAGAGAAGAGGAGGGCCCCCCCCCCAGCCAGCGCCACCCTTGGAGACGGGAGGCGCCACTTCCCGCCACCGCCCTGCGCCGGTCTGCGATGTCCGCGCACTGTCGCCGCACCCGCACGCCGCCTGTCACGCGCGTGCGCGCGGTTATAACTGGCTCACACCATCCGCCACGTCTGTGCACTGCGCACCACGTCAGCGTGCCGCGACCGCCACCCACCCGCTGCTCGCAGCACGCGCGCGCCACCCGCCACGTCTGCGCGCTGCTGTCCGCCCGTGCGCCACCCTGCAGCCCTTGCGCGCCGCCCGCCACATCTGCGCGCTGCGACCGCCTTCCACCTGCCGCTTGCAGTACGCGCGCGCGCCCGCTTTGGCCTCGTGTCGCCACCCGCCCGTGCGCCGCCCCGCAGCCTCAGCACGCCGCCCACGCGTGCCGCCCGCAGCGGCCTCGCACTACCGCCCGCCCGCGCGCCACCCCGCAGCTCCAGCATTTCACCCACCGCGCCGCAAGCTGCCTCAACACCCGCGCGCCGTCCATCCGCGTGGCATTGTCCATCCGCGTGCCGACCTGATCCACCTGCGCACAGCTCGTCTCGGTCCCAATCACGCTCGTGCCTCCCCCCCGCTCCCACTCGCCTTTGGTCTTGCCCCGCTCGCACAACTCGGCAGTCGCCGGTGCTCCGGGCAGACCCGCTCCTTCCTGTGCACTGCCAGCCGTGCCCGCTCTGCCCGCCACGACCGCCAGCCGTCGGCCCCGCATTCCTGACGCAGTATCGCCGACCTCCTGGAAAGCCCCACTGCGCCATTCGTCGCCACTTGCTTGTCATCTCCACGGCCCAACGCACGCCAAGCCTTGGAATCCGGTTCACCGCGATCTTCTGGACTACGGTCCTGCAGGTCAGCCCCTACACCCCTTTGAGTATCATTACCTTTTCCAATACATATATTTGTGTGCTCCTCCGCCAAGGTTTATCCGTCTTAAACCGTTCCTACCGTGGGATTGGGGAGAGTTCCTTTCTATTCTGGCCACCCCTCGCTAGCCCGGGAATTTACGGTCAGATCAAGGATACCCGCATCGTCGGTGTTCCTCGTGATCTATCAGGTCATTGGGAGTCCAATCGTACGTGGCACGTACGGATCTCTGCCAGGCCCTCGCCTCACTTGGTTACGGAATTGTGCTTCGCGTTATTTTCTCAAACCGCATCATATCGTCATCTCGTAACTGATTTTCTGCTGAATTGACCCCTACGCCGTGTGTTACAACGCGCGCCGTCGATCCCGGCCGACCGTGTTGCATCATATTGGTATCAGAGCCAGGTTGTGCTAAACCTCGACGTTTAGCCCCATCGGCGCCACTTTTCTTCCGCGCAAATTTTCACGACGCATCATATCTCAAAATTCATAGCATACTGCATCTGGACGCATATAGGATTCATACCCGTAGGAGCTTTCAAAACGTAGTATCTCGCCGCCGCCGGCGACCGACCATCCCGTTCTTGAGTGGAGATCCGCCGCTCCTGAAATGCAGGACACACCCGGCCTAAGCCCCCGAAGGCCCGGCAAGGAGCGAATGGAAGAGGCCCCACCGCAAGCAGAGCGAGAGGAGCGACCAGAGCCAATGTAGTCGACGACGCGCTTACCACGCCAGGACACACCGTAGGAGCGCCCTCGCCAGTAGCAGCTCCAGAGACGACCCTCCCCATCGCGGGCAGCGCCTAGGATCCCTCTGGGCCGCATGCCAACCCTGCCCACCCCCGACGATACCCAGAGGGTCGTCGGCCCGACGATCCTTACAGGGAAGACCGCTATTGGGACCGGTAGGACCCAAGGGAACGACCCCAATGACGAGGCCCTCCGCGACCCTATGACGATGACGGTGAAGATGAACGAGCGACGGTGCGAAGAACACCGCCGCCAGATTCAGAGGAGCGTACGCATGGATGTTCCCCCTTTTGAGGGTAGTCAGGACCCAAAGGATTATGAGGATTGGGAGCGAGAGCTGAAGAGTTACTTCAAGTGGTACGACATGGACGACGATCTTTGCGTCACTTTTGCTGAGACCCGACTAGGGAAAGAGGCCAAGATCTTCTAGCTGAACGAGGTTGAGGCTGCAGCGAGGCGCTTAGAACCCCCCATGACGTGGGCTGACATGATGAGGCGACTGAGGGACAAGTATGTCCCGACTCATCACATGACCCACATCCTCTTGAGGTGGCTCGACCTTAAACAAGGTCGCCGGAAGGCCCGCGAGTACATCACTGAATTTGAGCAGTGCCGCATGCGGTGCACGACGGTCGATCGGCTGGAGCAGCAGATTGCTTACTTTGTCAGTGGTCTGAGGCCCGAACTTGGTGCCAAGGTTCTGGAGCAGAACCCAGCCACCGTCGACTTAGCGTACAAGATAGTGGAGGACAGCGAGTATATTTTGGAGAATGCCTCGTCGGCGGCGATCGTCACCACCAGGGCGCCAACCTCCACCGCCCCGACCACTAGGGCGGCCACCAGTACAGGATGGACAAGGACCCTCCCCTCGGCCGCAAAGACCTCCAGTCCGACGACAATGACCTTCGGCAGCACCGCCCCGCCTTCTACCTCGGTGGATTCCACCGCTAGGGCCACCGCCCCGATGGCCAGCGGCCTGCAGTGCTTCATGTGCAACGGATTCGGTCATCGGAGGGCCGATCGCCCCTCCCTAAATTTCATGGATTTCAAAGGGAACCCCATAGATCCCCCACCGGAGGAGGATCCCGAGGTCGATGTCTACTTGGGTGAATGCCCCGACGACGAGGAGGAATGCGCCATAGCCGCCGGAGTCATTATGGTCGCGCCTGCACCCCACCCCGTGGAGTCTCATCCTTCCTACCGACCGCTGACCAATGTGGGTCTGCGACCCACCGACCGATTTCCCCAGGAATCCGGCCTTACCACGGTGGCGCAACCCACGAACACTACCCCTCCACCGGCCGCCAAGACCCCGGGTACCTAGGCCGCAATGCACGATTTAGATATCTCGCTTGCGCGACCCTCGACTACGCGGACCGCGGTCGTGGATGATCTTGCGCAGCGATCTTCGATCTTTTACATCTACCTCAAGATCAGCGACCGTACGTGCAAGTTGATAGTCGATAGCGGGAGCTGCATTAATGCAGTCTCGGAGGATGCCGCGGCCAAGCTCGGCCTGGCCCTAGTTCCCCATCCGATGCCGTATCACGTGTCATGGGTAGACGCATCCACCCTCCCGGTGAAGTATTAGTGTGCTATCCCGTTAAGGATGAGCACGTACGAGGACACGGTCATTTGCGATGTTCTGCCCATGCGGATTGGTAGTATCATCCTCGGGCGACCGTGGCTATTCGACCACAATGTCCAGCTAGACGGACGTCCAAACACCGTATCATTCATGTTTCGGGGACGCCAACTATTATGGTATCCGTCGGTACGGGCACCGACACAGGTCATCCCTCCCACCCCGAGGAGTGACACAACCGAGCCAACAACGGATCGTAAGAAGAAGCTCCCACGAGTGCCGAAGTATCCGATTGTCACGAACGGGTGCATATTTCGACGAGGGCTTGAGGAACAACTCGGTGATCTACCCGTGTGCTACGCGCTCGCCTTCGACGTCCCTTCGGATGACCCACCGCCCCCTTCAGATGCCCCGGAGTTAGCTGAGCTTATGTTGGAGTACAATGAGGTGTTTCCAGACGAGCTGCCCGACACGCTTCCCCCGGTACGCATTATTCAGCAGGCCATCGACCTCGTACCGGGTGCATCACTCCCGAACTTACCCCACTACCGGATGGACCCGATGAAGTATGAGGAGCTGTATCGACAGGTGAAGGAGCTCCTGTCGAAGGGCCTCATCTGTGAGAGCCTCAGCCCATGTGCAGTCCCAGCACTATTGGCGCCAAAGAAGGACGGGACTTGGCCAATGTGCTGAGACTCTAGGGCCATCAACAAAATCACGGTGAAATACCGATTCCCGATTCCCCGCATACAGGATTTGTTCGACCAGATGGCCGGAGCGACTATCTTCTCGAAGATTGATCTTCGTAGCGGATACCACCAGGTTCACATCCGACCTGGGGACGAGTTGAAGATGGCTTTCAAGATTAAGGATGGCCTCTTCGAGTGGAATGTGATGCCTTTCAGGCTCTCAAACGCCCCTAGCACGTTCCAGCGTCTGATGAACGAGGTCTTGCGCCCATTCATCAGAAGGTCGGTCATCGTTTATTTCAACGATATACTCGTCTATAGTAGGTCCCGATCTGATCACCTCCAACACCTATGCGAGGTGTGTTCTGCGCTACACCGGGAGAAGCTATACGCTCACCCAAAAAAGTGTAGCTTCTTTGCCGCGGAGGTTGCATTCCTAGGTTTCATCTTGTCCGAGCACGGTGTGTCCGCCGACCCCGCCAAGGCCGAGGCCATCTCCACGTGGCCGCGACCGAGGGACGTCCACGACGTCCGAATCTTCATCGGGCTAGCCACCTTTTATCGCCGATTCGTGCCTAACTTTAGCGGAGTTGCCGCACCCGTCACAGACTTGATCCGTCTCAAAAGGTTCGAGTGGACGAAGGCCACCGAGAAGGCCTTCAAGGAGCTCAAATGACTCATGACCATAGCCCCCGTGTTACGACTACCCAACTTTGAACGGGTTTTCGAAGTTGCGTGTGACACCTCGGCCATGGGCGTAGGAGGAGTTCTTAGTCAGGAAGGGCATCATGTGGAGTTTTTCAGTGAGAAACTGGACGACACTAAGCGCCGGTACGAGAATTATGATTGCGAGTTCTACGCCATCGTCCAATCCTTGAGGCATTGGCGCCACTATCTTCTCCCGAAGGAGTTCGTCCTTTACTCAGACCACAGTGCGTTGAGGCACCTACACGATCAGAAAAAGGTCAGCGATCAACACTCACGATGGATCGAGTATTTACAAGACTACACGTTTGTCATCCGGAACAAGAAGGGAAAGGACAATGTGGTTGCCGATGCCTTGAGCCGACGACCATATGTCCTCAACACAATGCGAGTGCACGTCACCGGCTTCGCCGAATGTCCCGACTTCGGGAAGATCTACCACGCCGTTGGCAACGGCCTGACGACTGAGCACAGTTAGTACTGCCTATCGGACGGTTACCTCTTCCACGGGAAGAGGTTGTGTGTTCCTCGCACCTCCGTACGAGACTTCCTTATATGGGAAGCACACGCAGGTGGTCTCAGCGGACATCTGGGAGTCAACAAAACCATACTTGTGCTGGAGTATCAGTTCTATTGACCCGCCTTGAAGAGGGATGTCGTCAACATCGTCTCCCGGTGCTTGAAATGCTCCCGAGCAAAGATGACAAAGCAGAACGCCGGCCTCTACAAGCCCCTACCGGTGCCGACGCGTCCTTGGGACGATGTTAGCCTGGATTTCATCCTCGGTCTCCCTAGGACCGCCCGTCGACACGACTCTATCCTAGTCGTCGTCGACCGGTTCTCGAAGATGGCACACTTTGTGCCATGCTCGAAAACTAACGATGCTTCGCGTGTAGCAACGTTGTTCTTTGACGAGATCCTGAGGCTTCACGGCCTACCCAGATCATTGGTGTCTGATCGTGATGTCTGGTTTACGAGCTATTTCTGGAAGACTCTATGGATACTCATGGGCACAAAGCTGCAGTTCTCCTCTGCTTATCACCCACAGACAGACGGATAGACGGAGGTGGTCAACTGTACCCTAGGAATTCAGAGACAATCTTGCATCGTGGGACCGTGTACTCCCACGTGCCGAGTTTGCTTACAACTCTTCGGTGAGCCATACTACAGGTCATGCCCCGTTTGAGATTGTTTATGGCCAGATACCGCGACGGCCGCTAGACCTCGCCCCCGTAGATCCTCATACTAGGGCAGCCGAGGAGAGCATCTCATTTGCTCGTTACATGACTGACATGCATCATGACATTCATTCTCACATCGTTTCCCAAAATGAGAAGTACAAGGCCGTCGTCCTGTCAGTTTTTCTGAGGGTGACCTCGTCATGGTCCGATTGAGGTCCGAGAGGTACTCTCCTGGGGTCGCTAAGAAGCTCCGCGCTCGTAGCGCCGTACCTTTCCCGATTGCCCGTGTGATCAACGAGAATGCTTATGTTGTGGGCATTCCCTCTGACTGGGGATTAGTTCCACCTTCAACGTAAGCAACCTAGCCCCGTTTCATCCCATGCCAGAGAGTCTGAGGGACCTAGAGCCTCAAACCCCCACTGGCCTGACGAGTGATGCGAGTGAGGGAGCCCACCTGTCACAACCAATTTTACCCCCTTCCGTACCCTCCCCACCAAGGCATGAGCATATTGAGTTTCTATTGCAAGAAGTAATTAACGCTGTAGGGGACAAGGTGGATCACAAGTTCCTAGTTCGTTGGCAAGGCCAACCGTCGAGTGAGGACGCCTGGGTCTCGGAGGAAGATTTACGGCGGCTGCGCCCGGAACTCATCCAACCTTTGGGCGAGATCATCGGCTCAAACTTGCCGGAGCCGAGTTCCTCCCACCCGGGGAGGATGATGGAGGACCATCCACCAACCGAAGCACAAGACCAGCCTGTTGCGACCCGCTAGCAACCACGTCGTGAAGCTCGAGCCGACGCAAAGGACGCATCCTTCAAGTATACGGCTTGAGGGAGGGAGTTTCCCGGATCTTTTCTTCTCATCGTCTTGAATTTTTCATTACCGTGTTTTGAGGGCCTCCATGTTTTGGCCCCTCTATCTTATTTCAAAATCATGTTTATTTTGTGGCTGATTAAGGGTTTTCTCCCCCTAAGTAGAGCCAATCCCTAGGGTACCCCACTCTCCCCCTATAAAAGGAGAAAGGGAGGCCCTAGAAAACGCGGAGAATTTCTGAATTGAATCATCATTTTATTTGGAAGAATGCTGTGAACCCCTTTTGCAGATCGTGGAGAGAAGAGGAGGGCCCCCCCCAGCCAGCGCCACCCTTGGAGACGGGAGGCGCCACTTTCCGCCACCGCCCCGCAGCTCCAGCACTTCACCCACCGCGCCGCGAGCTGCCTCAACACCCGTGCGCCGTCCATCCGCGTGCCGACCTGATCCACCTGCGCACAGCGCGCCTCGGTCCCAATCACGCTCGTGCCTCCCCCCCGCCCCCACTCGCCTTTGGTTCGGCCCCGCTCGCACAACTCGGCAGTCGACGGTGCTCCGGGCAGACCCACTCCTTCCTGTGCACTGCCAGCCGTGCCCGCTCCGCCTGCCACGACCACCGGCCGTTCGGCCCCGCATTCCTGACGCAGTATCACCGACCTCCTGGAAAGCCCCACTGCGCCGTTCATCGCCACTTGCTTGTCATCTCCACGGCCCAACGCACGCCAAGCCTTGGAATCCGGTTCACCGCGATCTTCCGGACTACGGTCCTGCAGGTCAGCCCCTACACCCCTTTGAGTATCATTACCTTTTCCAATACATATATTTGTGTGCTCCTCCACCAAGGTTTATCCGTCTTAAACCGTTCCTACCATGGGATTGGGGAGAGTTCCTTTCTACTCCGACCACCCCTCGCTAGCCCGGGAATTTACGGTCAGATCAAGGATACCCACATCGTCGGTGTTCCTCGTGATCTATCAGGTCATTGGGAGTCCGATCGTACGTGGCACGTACAGATCTCTGCCAGGCCCTTGCCTCACTTGGCTACGGAATTGTGCTTCGCGTTATTTTCTCAAACCGCATCATATCGTCATCTCGTAACTGATTTTGTGCTGAATTGACACCTACGCCGTGTGTTGCAACGCGCGCCGTCGATCTCGGCTGACCGTGTTGCATCAGAAAAGCTCCATCCCGTCTCCATCTCGCCCTCTGCAACCCTCGCCGCCATGGTCGGAGTCCCGACCGCCCAAGACGCCGCTAAAAAATGGACTCCTTCCGGCCGTCTCCACCTACCCTGCCGCTGCCGCGGTCTTCGGGACACCTAGGCACCGGAAGGGGAGGCGACCAACCCGGTCCGTCGCTGAGTTGACCCGGCGCGGCCGGCCGACTCGTGCACCGAGTCAACCAGGGTGCGACTCGGCCTCTCACAACGCCGGGTTACCACTGAGTCGACTCAGTGTGACCCAGATTTAAGTTGTGGCATTTTGCAGGTAAAACAACGGCACTTGTGGGGCATTTTCGTCAAGAATAAGACTCATTAATGAATAAGGTTTTATACTCAATGAGATATTTGGGAGTTGATTTGAACTTCATTACATTCATCTTACATGCATCATTTTATGCTGAGCCTGTTTCATCTATAAAATAAAATCATTTCAAATAGGTCCAAGAGATTTGGCTTGTTGATAACACTTAATGATGCGTTGAGATAATTAAATTTGACATATTAAAATGATACATCCCATGTCTAAACTATTTTTTAATTCAATGAATACAATAACTATTCCATCGGTCGTGATTTATCTTATTTAAGGTTTCTAGGGCTGACAACAAGTCACTAATTGATTCCAGGGATTTAATGTAAAATTCTATTGGCGTTTGAATGAGATGCACATTTAGGAGATTTAAAATATTATTTATGGAAGCCTATAATGAGAAGGATATAATATAGACTGTCCAAGCGCATGAGAGATAGCCCGCATAAGGAGTTCGAGTCATTGTCTTATATGTACGAACAGTTTATTGACCTTTGCATGGAGGCTTAAAAAATGTTGATCTGAAGAAAATTATAGCCACTCAAATACCTTGAATTCATCCATGGGAAAGTATCTATGAGTTTTTAAATTTAAACTCTCTTTCCCACTTGGTTGTTTCACCCTTGGATTTCATCTCCAATTTCAATTCACTGCAAGTAGACAGTGCTTATAGATTCTCATATGGATCCATTCTTGAGCCATCAATAGTGAAAGTCAAAAAGGTCTGAAGTCTGTAGGGGGATATAGGAAGGATAAGCACCAAATTCATAGAAGGACTACCTCTACATTGGATTGTATAGTCTTTTGGCTTTTTATCCACAAATAGTATTTTTTTCCAGGTTGCTATCTAGGTACATAGCCTAGATCCATAGCTTTCTAATACATAAAAGAGCATCGAAGAACTCTGCTGGTAACAATATTACAGAATTTATGTACACAACATATCACAGTACAATTCATGTGGTTAACTATATCCTGAGTCATTTGTGAGTCTTGGATGGTCAAAGGGCTATACATACACTATAAATCAGATAAGGCTCTAAATATGAATTGATAAACTCATTTATATCTTCTAGGTTGCGATGCATCACTTAGCATCTACTTAGCCTAAAATTGGGTTTCTTTATTGTGATTGAAACATGTCATTATACTGACATAAATTTCCATTTATCAATTTATAAATAATCTTGGATGAGAAAGGGGTGGTACATATGGAGGTTATTATCTGAAAAAATATGCCATTAATTTTTAATATAAAATATTAAGAAAGTCCATAAAGAAAGAAATATTTGTAAGAACCATTTTAGAATCAGATTCTATTTATTTTAAGCATGAAGTCTTTAGAATGAGATGCTACTTATATCTGAGAATTCGGGTCATTTTCTCAATATTTAATTAAAAATGCAGAGAAAAATGAGGAAATTAGCTGGAAAATGGGATAATTTCCATGTGTCCAATGAAATTCCAGATGGGGAGAAAATCTTTTTACACAATTTGTTTGTTAATATTTTTATGGTTTATTCATTTATACGTGTAAGTCTTACATAGCTGAATTTAGTGTGTGATAACTTATCTGATTTCATCGCCATGTGGGGGTTGCCGTTAGCTTTAGACCTCCAGCTCTAATGGCCTCCTCCTTTAGGATATTCGCCAGATGTCCTCTCCTCTCTCACTCTACTGTTTTCCTCCCTTGAGGTCTAAGGTCTGCCATTGTCTCACATCACAAAGATCGAGGGTTAGAGTGAACAAAGGAGTATTTTGCTCCATTGGATATTTTTATTTAATATTTTTTCTTTCTTGAAAGAAAAATACTTTTTGCAATCACAGAAGGCAATTATAGGGGGTCCCAGATCAAAAATATAAATCCTAATTTTCCCGTTTGTTCAATATGGCACCAGCTTGATACTGTTTTATTGGCGTAAGCTCAGAATTCTGCCGTCTCATCATTGACAACTATTTTTCCAGTGATTTAACCAATAATATGGAATGAGGCTGAGAGAGTGTGAAAGAAAAGTACATCAAAAGGTGATTACAGAATGAGCTGATGAATACAGAGAAGATATAGGAAGACACACTTAAATTATGTTGTTTGAACATGATGGAGATTTTTTAGCAAAACCAAGCCAAAAAATCTTTACTAGCTGATGGCAGTGTGGAGGAGGGAGAGAATATCAAATAATACAAAATTGGCCAAACTTCAAGATGTAATATCTCAATATTTGACAATTGTATTGAACTCTAATTTAAAGGGTAGCATCTACTTGTCCCATTTTCTATCTATGTAGAGAACTGTAGAAGAGTAGATAACAAGAACGGAATATTTTACTTTTGAACCTGACCGGTCATCGGTTGGCTAGAATGGGGCAGCCAGCTTATGAAGTGAAAAGTTCTTGAATTTCTTGGATTGAATCTCCTTTTTTAAATGAAATGTAAGATATAGAAAAAATCATATGATTTAAAAGGAGAGCTTTTCTCAAAATCCTAGAAAGGATTTATAGGTTTTTTTTACAAAAAGTCAAACCTATGTAAGATTGCTGAACATTCTCTAAAATATATTTAAAGAGACGTATACCTATACAAGAAACAATAAATATTTAAAATCTTAAATTTCATGCTCTCATCCTCTATTTTTGTCCATTGTATTTTAAAGATCTTGTCCTTCTATTAAGGAGCATCATTAAGGTAATCCCACGCTCCCAATATTCTCTTCATTATCATAGATGTTGATCTTCTCAAAATAAGATCAGATAGTGACATCCATATTATCATTTAATCCCACATCAGGTTATCCTTATGATAACCATTAAAAATGAGGTTAGTCATGCAAAAGCTACACTTTTATGCATTAAAATGAATATAAATGTGTGTTATCAACCTTTAAATGACTAAACCTATTTTGAGATGGATATTCCTACGTCTGTCGATTTAATCGGTTTTTAAGGAATTTTTATAACATCTATCCTTCAAGAACTTAATTTCTAATTTAGAATATTTTTTTCATGAACATTTATGTTCAGAGATATATGAATTAACTAATTGGAAATATATATTTATTATATTTTTATGAAATAGTATTTATTTATAATGGTATATTAATATTTTTTTTCGGATTTAATATGTGCCCACACATATGCTATTCAATTCACTGAATATCAAGTATAAATGTCCACAATGGTTGTCTTTGCAATTCATTGCAAAAAGGTAAAATTACGGCATCACAAATCGTGATGCCATAATGCGTGAATGATTATATCACACTCTCTTTCTTTTCATTTGCAGTAGTGATGTGGGCCAATAGAAAAAAAAAAAACTGTTTTAAATTTCCCACCATGTGTGCTATTCAATTCGTCGAATATCAACCAAGTATAAGTGCCCACAGTGATTGGCTTTGCAATTCATTGCGAAAAAGGGAAAATTATGGCATCAAAAATTGTGATATCATAATTTGTGAATGATTATATCACATTCTCTTTCTTTTACTTTGCTGGAGTGGTGTGGACCAATAGAAAAAAAACATCTGTTTTAAATTGCAATAAAAGGGGTACAATAATCGAGAGGGAGAAGAAGAATAACAATTGAAAAAAAGAAGTCGACAATTAAAAAGGTGCACCTGGCGCACACATGTACCCTGAAATTGACTAAAATGTAAAAAGTACACTGATGCGACACTCAGAAATACGTACTGCATTAGGTAATACTAAGGAATATTCATCTTTTTCTGATGTGAATGACACACGTCAGCGTATCATGGAAAGAAAAAGGAAATATTGTGATGTGGTGCGTGGTGATGTGCCACCACATCAGAATATTCAAAATAAGATTTAATATGGTTTTTTCTCTTTTTATCCTCCTGGTACATGTGATGATCTCAAAGTGCAAGATTGTGGAAGACGAGGCAATCACACTATCATTAAAGAATATGATGATTGGATGGCTTAACAAAAAATGGATAAAGAGGAAGCATCAGAACCAATGAAGAGGAGAGGAAAAAAAAGGTAGGACTTCCCCCCTCTTTCCATCCATACCATCTGATCTATAAATGATGATCTCGAAGTGTGGAACACTGTTAAAATCATCCTTAAACTTGTATCCTTCTCATGTAGGCTAACTGAAAGATAGTGAGTTTTTGAGATCCATCATGTGTGTTTTTGGTGCCTTCGGTGTGTGAGAAGAAGCAATCGAGAAGAGGGGGAGCTTACCTACAATTGCAAATTGCTGCGATAATAGTGG
This sequence comes from Wolffia australiana, assembly GCF_029677425.1. NCBI lineage: Eukaryota > Viridiplantae > Streptophyta > Magnoliopsida > Alismatales > Araceae > Wolffia > Wolffia australiana. The sequence continues at coordinate 18,306,172 of NC_135836.1, read as the reverse complement.
AATATAAATATTTACTGTAATTGTATTTGCCTCATATTGGTCTTTCGCGACACCGTCGGTAGTTTCTTTTATTTTCACTACACATCTCATCATTCCATCACCTCCATATGACCTCCAAACAACATCTTACATCCTTAATTTCATCGTCGTACTGTTTACTTACTCACCAATTATTATATTAGACTGGTTCTCTACCCTATTCTTGTCACACTTTGCGTCATTGCTATTTTATTCTCATGTTCACTTGCTCTTATCAAACTTGAATTATCTCTTTCTACTAACTACTCTTCTCAACTTAATATCACTATCTCGCCTCATATTTTCATGTCATTCTATTTTCATATTTAATAATTATCTCTTCTCACCTGAATAACTGGTAAACCCAAACTATTTCATGTAATTATACACATTTTAAGGTCATTTTGGGATATGATCTCCGTGTCTTTTCGGGCTCTATTTAAACAACGGGATATGATCTGAGCTGTCCAATCTTCTTAGTGAAGATTGTATGGTGAGATCTATCTCGCTATATTTAATTGGTTTATACTTATTTTCCAGCCTCTAACGGGTACTTCGGTGGCTGGCGCGACTGCGAGACTCGTTGATTGATGAATCAGAAGAAGACAAGGAGGCTTATGAGGAGCTGACAGGGTGTGGACGAGGCGCTGATGGGACAGGAGCAGGGGTACACCATAAGAAGGGTCCATGGCTGCGATTTAATCACAACAGTTGGATGTCTATAAAGAGGATCGGATGGCCAGCGGCACTTCTGTCCATTCGTGCCCATGGCCATCAATACCGCTGGCCGGAGACGATTGTAGGCTGGCGAGGGGGACCGCCAAGCCATCTAACAGCCTGGGAGGACCCTCAAGGCTGTCCCCCTCCATCGGATGGCCTAAGGGACCCCTCCCAGGCTGTTAAAAAGGGCCGAGAGCCCCTAATTTCACTATCTCTCATTGGAGGAGAAAAAGTGATGACAGAGGACTCTTGCAGGTGACCTAGGAGCTGGTTGAGGTGCCATGACATGCCTCGACTGCTTAAAGGACTCTAGAGAATATCACGAAGGTCAGAGCATCATCTAGTCGCGCCCGGACGGAGGAGGAGAGCAGGGGAACCACTAAACCGAGGCTCGACAACGGTGACCAGAATCGCCACTCCTGTTCTATGAATCAAGGAATTGGGTGAGGTCTGATCATCGTAGATAGATCCCTTATACATCAGTTTTGTTATCAGCGGAAAATTTTACAAACATTTCTTCACATAGTACATTACTGATTGATTTCAGATTTTGTTTGGGCATTTCGTCAAACACCTTACGTGTTCGAGGAACATTTGTCCATTAATATAAAATCTTATTATCGACTTTATTAAATTGACGTTTATCAAATACATTAATCTCTTAGAGGCATTCCGTCGAACACCTTCCAGATTTCAACGGAAGCACATCTACTATTTTAAATAACGCTTATACAGAAAACAATTTCTTTGCTGGCATTCTGTCGAACACCTCACGGGTGTTCGACAGTGTAATCCATCTTTTACATAGTTTTCCTCCATAAAATCATATATATATATATAAATCTAAAAAAACATAAAAATTACATAAACTTAAATATCTTCCGAAATCCAACCTACTTTCAAGCATTTGGTCGAACACCTCTCGGGTGTTCGACAAAACCAACTATTATCTTTACGAATCGACCCAAAATTATATATAAAATACATAAAGAAAATATAAATACATATTTATATCATTATATAGTAACTATTAAACTCTTATAAATTGATTTCAACTCTTTTAAACTTAGTAATCATCATATTCATCCATCAAAACTCATACTAATATATTTACTTCCTCCTAATCTTCTTCATATCCCTTATCACTACAACTTCTCTCCCTTATCTCAATTATTAACCCCTCTGTCCTTAAATTCTACTTATATTCTAATACAAGTTACTAGTTGTCCAGTAAATAACATTTTGCTTCATTCATAGACATCATTTTATCTTAGTCGAATTCCATCCCTACCTCATCATTCTACGTCATACTTCATAAAATCTTGAGGCATCTCATATTTCTTTATCATTATCTCTAATTATAAATAAATACCCTATCACTTACTAGATATTGATCTGCACTGGACTCACTATCTCATTAGTAGTTTTACTATCATTGTCTCTTTTTTCATTAATTAGTAACTCAAATATTGAATATTTCTCTAAAGGCCAGTCACTCTACCCATTTGAGCAAGTTTCTACATTTTACAAATTTATTTGATTGTAGGCAATTAAAATTACAAGGACCTTTAAAAATAATTACGTAATTTGCCTTCGTCAATAACCACCATTTTAATAATGTTGAATCCTTAATCATCATTCAATGTGGAGATGATTCGTACTCATCGCTCTCTAAGATTACTAAGTGAGTACATATTTATATTTTTATTGAATAATCCCAAAATACTACTAATGAATTAAAACCCTAAAATTGCGATAATCACATGAGCCTTCCAAAAACATTTTATGTTAGCTTATTTTCTTCCTCTTGCATACATTTATTGTAATTTGTATTTAATTACTCTCTAGTCCCTCTAAGACTCTATGTATCTTTAACTAATAAGTATGGATTTCACGTTCACGCAATCATAATCTCTTTTGACCCAGCCCTACCCCTATTATTCTATATAATAAGTGTGGAAGGGAAATTAACCAATATAATTGCTAAAGCTTTACTTCCAACAAGAGATTTGATTCTCCTAAAAGCAACCCCTTTTTTGATTTTCATGGTAAATGCAAAAGACAACGTGAACCTCCATGTAAGTAGTCTCTTGATGAAGCCTCCATGGCTCAAGAATGAATGCAACTGAGATTTGTGTAAGGTTATTATGTCCAGAATATGAAAATTGGGAACCAAATTTCAGGTTAAAATAGTCAAAGTGTAGACCGAGAATAATAGAAAAACTCAAAGGTCCTAGTTCATTGATGAGTTCTAGAATTATTCGCGTCCAACATTTCTTGAAATCCGAGTTCTTATATTTCTTAAAAAGGTAAGCTGGCCATTTAATCCATCTTGGAGTTCATCCATAATATGTTGGGTTATAGAGGCCTAGATCTGGATGAAGATGTGCATTCCATGCAGCGGAAGACATAACGGAACCATTAACAGCATCAATAAAACCATTGAACAAAATAGTTGTGCACGGATTGCATCCGTGATTTCTTGGATCCCTGATCGAGATGAGTTGAGCTGCTCAAGTGTGCAGCCTCTAGATGTATCCACACGGTCCTCGGCACATTGGATCTCCTCCTTCTTGTTGATGTGCCCAGTTAAATCTCTATCGTTGTCATTGCACCGTCCTGATCGCATTGGGAGTGGAGAGGAAGTGTGGGGAGAAAGGAGAAGAAGGGGATAGCCCCTGAACAGTTCTGGCCTGGGTAAATTTGGTTCTGGACCTTCCCCTATTTATACTAAGTTGGTATTTTTCACAAAACCCCCAAAACTTAAGTATATCTTTTAATGTCCAAACGGCCATTTGCATGTGACCCTCAAGGCCGATGTATGAGTCTGCTTGATGACTCTAGTGGCCCAATAACCTTCATTGACATTCCAAATTAATTAATTATATGATCATATAGATTATTTAATGTCGGATCGATTTAACCCAATTGATAGGTCGAGTCCCCAACACATGGGGTGCCAAGCTACATCTCCTACTCTAGAAGATACAAAGGAGTTTATATCGACTCACTCATGGAACCTGTTGGTCATCGGTTACCATGTATGTATAATCTCTCATCCACTTGAATCTCATACGATGGATTAGGGTATGGCCAATTGTCAAACCCTAGTCGGTCATTCGAGTTAGTACTGATGCATTTGGAAATCATCGGGAACTCTTCTATGATATTTCACTGCCTTGGCCAAGGACTTCATCGCATTGTCTTCCTTGAGCTGTCACCTCTTGCACCGAGGGTGGACGTTCCCATCTCGACCACTTAATTGTTTTTGTGAGCTTCTTGATGCACCCATACTATGTAGAATCCCATGATTAGGGACACTTAGGTCATAGTTAAAGCACAACGGTCTGTCCACAAGAGGTCTTTGGTGTCTCAGGTCTAAGGACCACTTACACAACTATGATGTGAATCAAGCTAATTGACAGTTTGGTGTAATACAATTCAGGGATTCATACGGATCAATTTAGTGAACTCTTTCCACTAAAGAGTAACCAATATGAAATCTTTCCACTAAAGAGCACCCATTGTCTTTCCTTAGTGTCCCACACTAATGGCTACGGGAATGGCCATACTCATCAAATGAGTGAGGCTAGATAGTGCTACTCTATCATGATACTTCCATGTCCTTCTCATGTATCCTTCAAATAGGAATATTTAGAACACATACTTAAAGACTAGTGATCTTTGTATTACGATCACATTATAATTCACTAAGTCAGATTATGTATTCATGGACTTCATATAACCATCACATGTGTACTATAATGAATATGTTGTATTAATGAACATGGAACGAGACATGGAATGTGTAATTGGCTTTCAGGCCAATTACAAATTTTCATCTATATAACTCCTCATTCTAGGTATACATTACAGGGTCTAAGGTCATAAACTGCACTAATGTTAGTGTTTTTAAGTGAATATCTGCTGTTAATTTCATTGTATAGGTTTCTAACACGAGAACATGATTATCAACACAATATGGGCAAAATTCTTCTTATTCACCATCCTTGGCCAACAATTTAACTCATTCTTACTCATTTTTTCTTTCATTTGTACCATTTGTTCACAATTTTCTCACTTCTAAAAACCAATTTATCTCTCTAAAACCACCTTCTATCCAAAAACTCTATCCATAGAATTTTAAAAAAGATACTCCATCTCTATTCATTTTATCCTATTTCCCCTCATATGCCCTCTTTATGATTCCACTCTTATAACTTATCTTTCTTTGTGAATAACACTCTCTACCTAGAATCCAAATTATATCACTATTTTCTCTGTAAAAATAAACTCCATTATTTTACTTCAAAAATTTCACATTCTCTGATCTCCATCATGCATTTGTCATTCACGGGCAGCAAAACCTGCCCTACGGTATGATATGTGTTGGAACAAAGGCGTATTTTATCTCAATATTTTGGTGTCTTCTTGAATATGCTATGAAACTGAATGTTTACAATAAAGGTTTATAGATAGTTTATCACTAAATTAATATATTAATGAAATTAAAATTGGAGTGTTCATTAGTCATTCTACTGCAATGAAATCCAGAAAATGTATAAAAGATTGACTCTTAAAGTAAGATCACTAGCTACCGATGAACAAGGATCATATCCATACAACACAAATATTAAGGATTTAATGCCTTTTATGATGGTTACAGATTAAAATATGATGTAACACGATGAACGCGGGGATCGAGCGGCATGTGTTACAACACAGATTATCAATTGATGAATGCACTGATTACAAATTATGCAAATTCTAGAGTAGACCAATGAGAAAGGTATGGCAGTTGCTAACTAGAAAAGATGACCCAGTAAAGGTTCGAGAGAGGACCATTCAAGTACAGACTCCTCATAACCTTTCAGAATCAACTAGTTGCCTATGTAGTGAGGGACAAGACGTGTCCACAGGCATCCCCAACCCCTACTTCTAGTGTTCATAATTTGTTATCTCAAGAAAAAACCTACCTCTCGACACAAGGTGGCTAATCCTAAAAAATTGTCAATAAAATCTAGGCAGCGGAGCAAGTAGTGGAAGACGGTACTGAAAGAAGTAATAATACCACAATTTAAAAGGGGGAACGACAATACCTGATGGGTCGAGACCAGGCAGTATGTGGCCAGTAGTTGTCAGAATGAGTTAGGAATGAGTTAGGCATCACGTCGTTGATGGAGCTCACATGGGTCGGCATTTGGACAGTGGGGCCGGTGCTTGGGCGACGTGTAGATGCTTGGACAACGAGTGTGCGGGCCAGGGTATGGCGCACAAGCACAGGGGTACAAGCGCAAGTGCGAGTGCGCATTGCGCGTGCAGCAGGCCCACGTGCGTGGGTGTGTGGGGCGCGCGGCGCACGGGCAAGTTGTGCAAGGGGGGGGGGGGCGTCGATGGTGGCGGCAGCAGCGGTAGTGGTGGGGAAGGGAGCGTCGGCAGCAGCGGCGGTGTCGGTGAAGGTGAATATCAATAACATCGCCAAGAAAGGCAGTTGTTGAGGGTTCTTGAATGATAACTGGTCAAGAACTCACGTTCTTGATCCAAGCTCCAAGAAATGGTTACAGGACGCAGCGGCGATGACAATGGCGGCGGTAGGGGTGGTGGCAGCAGTGGCGGCAACTGCGGTAGTGGTGACGGTGAATTTCAAAAACAGCACCAAGAAAGGCAGTTCTTGAGGGTTCCCGAATGATAACAAATCAAGAACTCATGTTCTTGATGCAAGCTCCAAGAAACAGGTATAGGACGTGGTGGCGACGATGTCCATGGTGGCAATGGCAATGGCAGAGGCAGCGGTGGTGGCCGCAATGGCAGCGGCGATGATGGTGATCTCAAGAACAGTCCAAGAACATGGTTCTTGGTAGTTCTTGAACCAGACCCAAATCAAGAAACTAACCTTCTTGATGAAAACCTTCAAGAAACAGCTAGGGGACGTGGTGGCGACGGTTCCTCCATGGGATTATCGACATGGGCAGGGCATCGTGGCAAGCGATTCCCATGCTCTATGCTAAGCTAGAAAACTGTAAAGGTAATCTCCCAAAGGGAGGAGGCGGGAGCCCAATCAAAATGAACTTTCATTTTTTTCAATTAAACTCCAATTGGCTCCTTGGGCACACCATCCCTTTATATAGGGGAGGGAGGATACCCAAGCGAAGCCGAAATAGGGGAAAACTGTCTCGTGACATGGTTTCCCCTGAAACATACATCAAAGCAATGTGAAATAAAATGACAACGGTTGATCCAGAACACTCCGAATCTTTCAGAAAATAGAAATAAAAGAAAATAAGTGCATAGCTCACGGTCATTGTTGATGTCGTGTACTTCAGTGAAGGTCGCGAGTGTGGCTTGAGCTGCGCAACGAGGTCTGTTGGTGTTCCGTGGCATGGTTAGTGCGATGGTCCCCCATCAAAATATATGTTTTCAAGAATACGAAATATGCTAAGATATGAAGGTTGATAAGGATACATATATGTAATCATCAAAATGGAATGCTTCTAAAATTTAAATTAGTAAATCATGATCGGTAAAATAAAGATGCAAAGATCAGGTATATGGATGATAAAAATGTGATGGATCTATGTGGATATGTATGTGGATTGATGGATGTATGTGTTAGGATGTTGAGAAGAATATGATAACCGAAGAACAATGTACTTATCATAGATCATTATATTATACCAGGATCAAGGAAATTTGTGGCCGTGGGAGAGCACCTCCCCTTCTCTGTTTGCTTATAACTTTTATCAACAATGCAAAAATATCCTTGATGTATCTTCATGTTACTTTCTTCCCCTTGCCATACAAATCCAGCAGAAATTCCAAGATGATTCTAATAGGATACAATAGTCAATGTATCGGTCGGAAGTTATGGATAGATAGATGAGATATAGACAAAGACACCACTATTTTTTATTTTGTGAATTTTCATATATAGACACATATCATGATTTGAAGCTGGAACTCTCTTTCCTTGATCAATGTGTCCGATCACTAGCATGTTAATCGAACCCTCAGAATTGAAAATTATTATTCAAATTGTCGCGAGCTTCCCCTCTTACGCTTCCTCAAATTCATTAATGTTAAACTAATATAAATCTAATATCTTTAATAGAGAGAGACTCATTTTCTCTAATGGTGCTTGAAACATATTTGGTGTGATGGGTTTGTCTATGAATCTGCTATAGAATAGTCAAATGGGCTCATTTAATTGTGATATCTTCTCTAAAAATGATCTATCTGGTTAATTTAAAGTTCCTACCAATACCCTCTACATTTTTATCAAAGGATGTATCTTTCACTTAGGCAATAGCACCATTGATGTCAAATTCTAATCAAATAGGATCTAAGATGTAACTCATTATCCACATATTAGTTAGGAAATTGATCTACTGTATTTATTCATTACAAACTTCACTCAGTGATGCACTCAGGTTTTTTCGATGGATATGCTGTTAGCCTACTTGAGTGATTTCCAATAGGTTATACCTTTTTTTCTGAAACTTAACCAAGACTTGGACTTTGTATCAACTCAATGAAATTTAAAACACTACTTGGTGTAACCATTTAGTTTCAACTCTTCTTTCCATTATTTGGAAATATATCCATTGGCCTTTTCAAGTAAATAATACATCGCACATCCTACTATTAATCCTCTACTATATCAGTTCTGAGTATGTTCGTAAATTCTGAAGCACCAGCTACGTCAAACCTCTTACACATTGGGTACATGTTGACTAACAATCAATCATATCATCTTAATTATTAGAATAATATACGATTACAAAATTTTCAAATATAAATATAATGATCATGATATAAGAAACAAAAAACAGAATTCAATTTTTTTGAAAATATGTTCAAAATTTTCACATTTTTTACTTTTACATAATATTTTGCCATCACATTCATCAGTAAATTAATATTAAAAGTTAATAGATAGTTTCTTGAATTTGGTTAAATATTTTATTCATTAAATATATGTTTTTATCATTTATTCTGATTTTCCATGAGTCTTAAATAGATTCTTATGGACTGCTGTCAATCATTGGATGTAGACAATGATTACTTGTGCCATCAATTTCAAAAATAGGGCATTATGACATCACAAATCTATCTATCTCCAAGCTGGATTATGAACACCCCTTCTGCATCGTTTGCCATGGAAAAGGCAGGCTTGATATTCACTTCCTAATTTTTATAATGAGGGTGTGACGCTTTGACACTAAATATTCTCGTTGACTTTATCATGTGAAATTCATGAAGCCCTATCTTTTCCTTCTCCGACCCCCCCTCCCACTCCCTCTTTCTTGAACTCTATTCCTCATTAAAATCTCTCCTCTCCTATTTTTCCCTGTTCTTTCTATCTCTATCAAAGACCTGGTTGACTATTCGTTTCCATCCATTCTCTTTCCATTTTGTTCTTTCTTGCTCTATCTCCTACATCAACCTGTTTCTTTGACTAACATCTTCATCATTTATCTCTCTCCTCATTACCAAATTTTTCTATCCCTTTGTTTGATTTTATAATTCATCTATTTTCTCTTTCCAATAACTTTTATTCCTTATAGCCCAAACTTTCATGTCTCTCTTTTCAGTGCTCTTGTTCCCTTTCCTCGCTTCATGACGATTCTGTTCTTATTGAAAAACAATCCCATGTTTCGTGTAAGCGTCATTTTGCTTTCTTGAAATGGCTATGCATAATCTCATGTAAGAGGACTGATTCATGTTGAAGGGGAACCAAATATATTTCTTGAAGAAAGTTATTGTTACTCAAGTGATTACTCGCATGAAAACACATCTGTGTACATTGGCATCCTTAGCAATTTAAAGCCAAAATATTTAGCAAAAAAATACTTAGTTCATCTATTATTCTGTGATTGCCAATACCGTAATTATCCATTGCTCTTCTCTCCTCACTTCTGTTTCTTGTCTCACACCTTGTCTTATTCATCCTTCGTTTTTGGATGTTACTTGTCTTCTATTAATTGATAAGTACCTTCTTTTTGTTGGGATATATCCAGGTTTGATAAATTATTTAAGGCTGATATAGGCATCAAAATCAATGGAAACTTAAACAGATTGAATTAGAAAATAACATATAATATCCTCACACTGTGTATAACTTGTTCCACTCTTACACTATCCTTGATAGATTCTCTTCAAGCCATTAACTTACCTGTCCTCTAGACATCTGCATGCGATTGATGTAATGATGAATGTCCTCTCTCACCTTCAACTACTCTTGAAAATCCTATATATATCACTAGCAGAGGGACTATTTTCAGAAGGAAATATGACACGGGGCACCAAAATCTGGTTGGCCTAATCACCTAAAATTCACGCCCCCCTATATTTATACTTATTTTGGAATTATTCACAAATGTCAATATAAATTAGTTACATGCACTACCAAAAATTGATATTTTGAGTGTGATCCTCTAGGTTCAAGTATCAGTCTAATTTATAACTATATTGGTCCAATAACATTTAGAAACCAACCTTATCATTAACTATTTTGACATGCCGATGAATTAATCAAAGATCAATTTAACCCAATTGGTTGGATATGTTTCTATTCCATGGGTAGCAAGCTACACCTCGTGCTCTAGAAGAAATTGATTGGTCATTTAACTCTCTCATAGAATCTCACCGTCATAAGTTACCATTTATGTAACACTCATTCATCCATGTGATATGTAATTGTTAACCATCAAACCCTAATCCATCATTCCCGTTAGCACTGATGTGTAATTGAGATCATTAGAGAATGTTTTGTCCAATATCCTCATTAATCTGACCAGGGAATGAATGCATCTTCTTCCTCCAGTCAATCTCATATAAGCATGTTTGACGATTCCATCTTGACCATCCAATTACATTCGTGTGATTCTTAATATGCTTGAGCTAAGACTAACTTGAACTCTACAAGTAGAGACTCGTATCTAGGGTGACTGTTAAAAGGCTCCAATCAAAATCACATTATCAGTGACCATTATGTTTTTTATTTAATGTGGAATGAAATTACTTTTTTTGGCTTTATACTTCCAAGATATGTTTCCAATGATGAATGGAATTAGGAACTTAATAAAGAATAGAGCCACTTTGAGGAGATTGATCCAAAAAACTTAACTGTTATGACCTTCTGAGATGGATCAATGTAAAATTCTGACTGGGACTAAAAATTTGAAGCATGGAGTATAGCACATCACCATTGAAAATTGGACAAACCATTTATAATAATGAAACCTAAACAAGGATTGGGGATCCATTCTCTGCCTCTTGTACATATAATGAGAACCTAGAAATGATAGGTCGAAATCAAGTTGAAAACATGATAGAGATGAAGAAAGACTGACTAACAGGGGAAGACTAATCATTGAGAACCTCGCTAAAATGCTGCACAAAAGAGATGGAAAGGAATAAGAGGAAGAGTAGAGAAATCTATGTAGGATTACTGTCAGAGTTAATGGATAAATCTTGCCTTAAAATAATCATTGAGAACCTAGCAAAAATGCTGCACAAAAGAGATGGAAAGGAATAAGAGGAAGAGTAGAGAAATCTATGTAGGATTACTGTCAGAGTTAATGGATAAATCTTGCCTTAAAATAAGGTGTTCAATAATGGCAATATTAATCCTGATCTCACAAACAATTTCTGAAATTCATGATAAATTATCAAAAAAAATAAATATTTTGGTTCATTTATTTAAAATTTTTTACTAGTTTTCCTTCATTTCATTTATTTTTCTCTTCAGAAAATAGTTCAAAGTCCGTAAATAATATAAAATTGCCTAAAAACATTATTTCAATTTATATTTGAATTGAGCTTTGCTCTCTCATTAACTGCTCCTTGTGGATTCGACTCTTACTTCACATGTATGAAGGAAAATTTTATAAAAATGCTGCATGAATCAGCGATTTAAAACTACTTATTTAACCCAAAGTCTTGTTTATTAACTCTTTACATTGTCCTAAGGAAAATAACATGGAAGAAATTCCAGATCCATACTCTAACACAACCAAGTTGAATGATGCCTTATAGCTTCTGAAATTTCTAAAATATGCAGAAGAATTTTGTTGGACTGCTGAATAAAATAGGCAAAAAAATAAATTTTAAATATATTATTTTGATTTTTAAGCCCATCAATCTCAAGGATGGTGATCCTTTGATGTATGAAGAGTCATTTCTAAGGATGGTAATCCTTTGATGTATGAACAATGATTTCTGACTGTAAGTATGAGAATTGTAAAGAAACGGTGACTTCTGAAACTTGGTCAATGCACCAAACCAGGTTTGGAAATTGATTTGCCATGCATGTATGGTAAACAAATTATTTGAATCAAGAATGTGTTAGAGGATTTAACACTTTGATTGCAATGTTGGTGGACAAAGGTAGTTTGATTATGACAAAACTACTGGGTTTTACAGCCTCGGTTCAGATGAAATTCAATTTATTGACGTAGTGAAAGAAACATAACATAATCACAATGACGTTAAAAAATAATGATGAAACAACATGTGCACAGATCACATACATGATTTCTTAGTTCCTTGAGTGACACAAGTTGACCTGTTCATGCGTCCCACCCCAAGATGTATCCATGCAATACCCTACATGTTGAATGGCATCCTTTATCTTGTGGAGAGCCGTTCATGACCCACCATTGTCCTTATGCCATTTTAATCACACCAAGAATTTTGATCATTCAATGGGAAAAGTGATAAGTCCAAATTTTGGGTTTAATGTCATTGTTTTAATTTAGACTCAACCAAAAATATTTATGAAAAATTTCCACTTGAGTACTCTATAATGAATGTAGGGTAAGTGAGGGGTCGATCCACAGAGAGGAATAAATTCAATTACGTGCAGAAGGTAGACTCTAATTGCAATGTAATGACATGAGTTAACGTATATGATTTGACAAAATATTAACAAGAAATACGATGATTGCCGAATGACCTGAGATGCAGACCAGTTATACGACACATGATCAAGCTCCCACGACACATGACGAGTGCTATCACGATCAAGCTCCCCATGACCCACATTATCAGTTGGAAGAGTCAACGTAATGGGGGACGAGTTCTCGTCCCGTGATGTCCGCACCTTCTTCGTAAAACGAACAAATCCAAATACCGTTAAAAAGAATTTATTAATATCAGTATGGTGGCTATTCCTAAATTCCACATTAAAGTCACTCGTTTGGATGAGCGCTCGAAAGATCGGCACTGAAAGCGATAAATAACAGTGTAAATGGAAGAGAGAGGGGGGGGGGAGAACGAAACGTGTCGGATGAGCTCCGGACGCAACGAAGAATAATGGTCGTAGCAGCCGTGAGGAAGAATTCTGCGCTGTGATCTCCCTGACTCAAGGAATCGTAGCAAGTGTATTAGAGTAGTTGCCCAATTGGTTCCTGACAAATAGCTTCCAAACCAACAATAAGGAGGTGAAACACATGAAATTCACAGTTTCAGCACAGGACTGGATCGAGTGATTCCTGATCCGGTCAGGAGGTCGTCCAAATACAGGAGTATCGGCCGTTCTTTGACGCTGACTGATATGAATCAAGCAACATAAGTCCGGGTCGTCACTCAATTTGTTCCGTAGAAGGTCGATTTCAGCTTCAAAGGTACACGTGGCCGGTGGAATAGGCGGAGTACTGCGGGTTGAAGCGCCCAATATTCAGAGAAGTCCTGCACGAGAAGAAGAGGCTTCCAATAAACAATTGGAGAATTCGCTGCCAAAATGGGGTTAAAATTGGCCGTAAACAGGATTCAGCATCGTACGAGTGAGGGAATCAAGTGAACACTCAAACGGCTAGCTTCCTCGAATTGAATGGATGCCAATGACGCCACAAGAACAAGAGCACCAATTTATCGTGAATTCAACTGTCCGGGAATGAAGATGCAAGAGAAAGAGGCGGTAGTCGAGAATCGGGTCAATCGGCAGGAACAACAGTCTGACGTTCGATCGATGTCTGGGATTTTTCCTGTAGAATCGCAGAATCTTGCCAGAGGTAAATCAATGTCTCGATTCGGAGTGCACAGAGGAGAGGAAATTGTCGAAGGAACCTCAAACTAACAATGCCGATATTCATCCCTTCACAAACTTTGGTTTTCTTCAAATTCAACAACCCAATCTGGACAATCGGGACTTCAAAGGTAATCGAACCATTACTCAGAATAAAATGCACCGTAGTCCACTGTCCATGCTCAATCTTCTTCTTCCACGATATACTCTTCTTCTTCTTCTTCTTCTTCAGAAACAAACACGATGAAAAAAAATAACTGCCAACATGAACTTTCCGATCTGGATTTCAAAGACAACACACCTCCCACGTCCACTTCCCCCCTTCTTTTATGAGAAGAAAAAGGGCAGTTAGGGAGCTAATTGGGCCCCCTTTTGAGGGGGGAAGCTTATTGGGCTCCCCCTCAAAAGGATCTTTTAGGAGGAAAAGGAGTTCACATGGACTCTTCTCCCCCTTAAAGGCACAATTGGGACGAATAAACGATAAACACGTGGGAGGAGGGGGGGAGGGGGGGTACTCACACAGGAGGGGCCTTCCAACAATCCAAAGACGACGAAACTGAAAGAACATAAAGATGTACAACTTGAAGCTAGACAACGATGCCGCTTCTCAAACCTGATAATGGAAATGTAGATTGTTCACGTTGGCTCGGGCTCCGCGACGTGGCTGACAATGGGTCGGGCCGCGATCGACTGGATGGTCCTCCATCATTTTCTAAAGCTTGACATGCAGGAAATGAGTTTAAAGATGAGCTATAATTTCTGAGAATTTTTTGGATTTTTGTTAATGTATATAATTTTCTCTGGTGTAAATTGAAGCAGAAATAGGAGGAAAAAACTCTAAAAATGTTTTACACTAACTTTCTTAACTTTTATTAACACCAGAAGTCAAAATTAAATATTTTTAAAATTTTCTGGAATTTAATTTACACCAATAACCACTAGAAATATGAAAAAACAAGCATTGGAGATTTTTAAAATTTTAAAATCACTAGAAATCGATTATAAAGTTTAGGGATTTGCCTCTTTTTTTGAATTTTTAAATGCAGAAAATACTTTTTCCTAATTTTTCCTGATCTTTCCTATTTTTTTGGAAATTTTAAATGGTACAAAATAAATATTACCTTTTTTGGCAATTGCGGGCGGCGGCGGTGGCGGCGGTGGCGGCGGTGGCGGCGGTGGCGGCGGTGGGCGGGAGTGGATCTGTTTGGGCATTTGGTTGGAGGGCCTGATCTTGGTCTGTTTAGGCTGGCCTTAGTAGGTCAGCCCAATAAGGATCGTCCCACTTAAGTCAGAACATGGCCAATTTTGGCCAGGTCCTGAATAGGGAACTCTTTTGCCTAGCGGGCGCATACGCTATCCGCGCGAGGACTGGCGGGCGGAAGGGGGTTCGTGCCACACGGCAGCACACTACAGCCCACAACAACAATGATGAGGGGGAAAGCTCGGGTTTTGAAGGGATAAATTTGATTTTTATATGCGATATTTTTGGGATTTGAAATGGGAAACGCTAGAGGATCTAGAGAGAGATATGAATGGATTTTAGCGATTGAAAATGACTAAAATGAAGAGATAGAGAGAGAAAATAAAAGAGGGTGTAGAAGGAGTTTGAGATGGAATTGGTTGCTGCAAATGAAGGAGATTTTTATGAAATTTGTAGGGAATAAACTATGGATATGGATGAAGGTCTAGTGGGAGAATGGGACAATTCTAGAGAGAGAAAATAGGGAAAATAAGTGTATAGAGTGAGAAAGAGATGGATTTTAAGGGTAAATGGATAGATAATGATGGGAAAATGGAAATCTAGGTTCCTAAAACCTCAATGCAAGTCTGGTGAGCCCTCAGTTCTTCCTCTCAAGTCTGGATCCATATATTTTGCCAGGATCAGGCTTTCTTTCAATGCAAACAAGAGTATAGATTGCATGAAATTTTCAACAAACTTACATCAAGCAGGTTGAACAACCTGGATTATGAAAAAGGCTTTGTCCTTCTAGCCAGCCACTTGCTAGAGCACGTCTAGAATAAGGGGAAAATGAGGGATCAAAGAGTATTTATACATAGAAGAATTACTAAAATACCCTTTTGGGTATTTTATATTATCTTTTCTTGCCATTTTGCCTCTTTTTTTCCATGGGTTGAGAACTTCCCCTTGTGATCTTCAGATTCATTATTACAAGGCTTTTGAGAGCCCAATGGGCAGGTCAGGCAGTGGCCCATCTCCCTAAGATTTCTTTTTTGAAGGTCCATAACACCACTTGATGCTTTCAAACCCCTTTGTAGAACTACTAAGCTCCCATAAATTCTCCAATTCCCTAAGAATTTTATCTTCTCATTCTTGTGAAGTTCAGCACATTTGGAACTACAAAGTACTCATCAGTAATTAGACAGCTTGAATTCAAAGAAGTCAAGGAGGTTAGTGAAAAATAACCAAAATATGCAATAATTGGAATTTCTAGCTAATGCATAAATATTTAGTTAATTGAAATAATAACATGATATATTGAAAATTCATAATACCAAAATCATCTAAAATGTATCAAAATACACATGCATTTATCATGTTGTCTAGAAGGTGATGAAGGGAAAGGACATAAAAATTCTGAGCTGAGTGAGTTTCACTTAGGCCTTCCACTATTGGTACTAAGTGAATTTTTTTAAAAAAACCCCCTAAACATTAAGTATATCTTCTTACATCAAAAAGACCATTTTTTTGTGACCCACCAAGCCCATGTATGTGTCTACATAATAACTCTAGTGACCCAATAACCTTCGTGTGCCTTCAAATTAATTATATATATATATCATCATATATATTAATTGATGATAGATAGATTAAACCCAATGGATGGTTTGTGTTTTTAGCATGTGGGGCCGCGCTACACCTCGTGCTTTAGAAGATGCAAAGGAGTATATGATAAGTTTAAATTTAGGTTGTTACCCTAATTGCTACTCAATTTCCAAACTTATTCAATCAATTTCAAATTACTTTAATTCACTTATTACTCATAAGATTGTGAGCAGGATGTCGAACCAAAGAGAGGGGTTTATGATTAGGTTGATTGATAAAGCACATCAGTCATGAAGATAATTGATTAAATTAACAATGTGACAGAGAAGATGATGAAGCTTATACAATAACTTAATTTAACTAGATTATATGAATGAGTTCTCAATTTTCATTCCGAAGAATTAATAGCTTAAAAAAGTGTGAACGGTTCACTCAAATACAAATAATGAGACTATGAGATGGATGGAATTACTGCCTACTTAGGTATCTTAATATTTACCTCTTTCTTTAGTGAAGCTCCCCAAACTTAATCTCCTTTCATTGCTCCATTCATTTCACCATTAATTTGGTGAGTTGCATTAACTTGAAAGTCAAATGAGAAGGGGAAGGAGTTCACGGTGAAGAGAAAGGAGAATCCTAATGCTTGGTTCCCCCTTGGCTCTGGTTCATCTTGTCTTTTTTATTTAGCTCCCCCAAGAGGTACCCAAAAAAAACAACAACAAAATGCCTCTTATCTTACTCTCGGTCATCTGTAGCAGAATCTCTCATCTCCCGCTCCCCCTTTGACCTTCCTGCTTCTTTTCATTTCATTCTTGGTCGTTTGATTCTCCGCAACACTGTTTGCATCCTTCAGATTTTCTGTTAATTTGTATGAATTTTAAAGGATTTATTGAAGCTCGAAATAACTATTTTTGAATAAAAATGGCAAGTTTAATATTTAATTTTGACATTTATCAGCATGGGGATGAATCAGTGAATTTTCTAGAATTGTTTACCAATTTTTAGGATTTTTCTGAGATTTATTTGAAGAGGAAATGTATTTATTCTAAGGAAAAAAGGTATATTTATAAGAGAAAAAAAGTATTTATAACATTTTCAAACTTTGAAGGGCCTTTTTGCAAAGTTTCATTGCAAAAAGACCCTGAAAACAGCTCTCGGTCGCCACTGCATGCTTAAAGATGTAATTTAAAATCTTCCAGGGTTTTATTGCAAATAATTTATTAATTGTTTTAATGTTTTAGAAGAAGAGTGGAGGAGAGAGAATGTGCAAAGGGGTATATCTATAAATATTTTTTGGGCGGCGTCAGATGGCAACTATTTATTTCGCAAAGGACTTAGGCGTAAATTTCAGTGCGATTTCTGGGAGCGACGACGTGGCCTCATCGCAACCGTAGGATGAAAATCTGACGGCGGTCAGTGATAGAGGCCAGTTGCGGTAAGATTTCCGCCCGTGCGACGCATGCTAAGCGCACGCACGGGTGGTGACGTGGCAAATTATCAATGGAAGCTTTCAAGTCCAGACACACACAAAGGTGTGTATCAAAATGTACGCAAATCCCGACTTTTGAATATTTGTCTTGGTTTTTTTTTTCCAGGGGGTACGTGGCGCAACAAGAGAGCCCCCGCCTGAAGAAGTTGAATCGGCGCCACCAATGAGAGGGTGACACCTCAGCCTGCGGTTAAGAGAAAAAAATAAAATAAATGAATGAATTAATCCAATGGCTCACATTGGTTTAAATTCATTTATTCATAACTTTTGATCCATAAGTCTGATTGAGATGATTTTTTTATGGATTTGCTTGTATTGATCTCCTCTTTCTATCTATATGGTTGGATCATTGAGATCAAGCCTGTATCGATAGATATAAATTAATTACTAATTAGGGGTAAAATGGTAATTTATTCCATTTTACCTAGGTATAAAAGCCGAATTTCGAGAGGAGGGGGTCATTCTTGATGGTTCTCTATCACAGCTGCAAGACAGAGAGGAGCCCCAGCCTGGATCAACCTGTTTGGTACATTTCCCTTTCATTGTGTTTGGATTTTTGTGCATTTTGAATGAAATTAGTTCAATTTCTTGTTTCTTCTTCTTGATTCTGATCTGAACTTCTAAATCACTTGGCTTGAGCGGCATGTACAAGCCCTAATTAGGATTGAGAGGAGAATTTGAGGGATTTAACTAGGCATTCAACTGCATTCCCAAAGAAAAACTCTAAAAAAATTAGATTTAATTTTTAAGAGATTAAATTACCCCCATTTCATTTCTGAATTATCAAACTTACAAAACCAACCAAACTCAAATATAAACTTCCCTCTCAACCTCTCTAATTGACCTCTTTGATCCTTTTATTTGGATCAAAGAAGCCAATTTAGAGCTCCCAATCTCTTCTGTTCATCTCATCTCTTCTAACCCCCCTTTCTAAACTTCTCTTCCAATTAGAGTGAGTTGATCCTCATTGAAGATCAAATTCACTCTAATTGGGGTTAAACTACTAAGAAGATCATCAAATTGAATTCCTTACTAGCTTCCCTTGGATGACACTCGTACTTATCACTACACATCTTAAGTAGAGTTTTTATAAATTTTATTGCATAAGCCAAAATTCACAACGACAAGGGCTAAAAACTACATAATTTCTACCCCTGTTTTTGGCTTATCATATATGTTCGAACACATGCACACGGGCTCCCATGCATCCCCTCTCACACGCCTGTTGATGCACATTTCCATTCCACTGGTGTGCTCGGTCAATGCTTCTTTGGTGTGGCACGTAGGCTGGCCGGTGGACATAAGCTCCTTTTTGCTCTGGAAGTATGAAAAAAAACATGTCCAATACACCTTAGGAAACTCCAGAGAAATAATTTTTAGTTCCTTTTCAATCAACAACCCTTAGGAGGGCAAAATTCTCAGATGTATTACAATAACTACATTCATAGAGCTTTAGAGTACCATCATTTTAATGCAAAGGATGATCATTTATTAAACTTAGCTAGTTTTGGTTATATCTTCAATATTCCTGCTAACATACACAAAAGTGGCTGAATTATCCTTTAATATCCATCATTAAATATCAGTTATCATGCTTATTTTCAGGTTATTAGTATACTAGCCCACTAATGGAACCTTTTTGTCATTGGTTACCATTGGTTACCATGCATATATTTTCCCTTATCTGTTTGACACTCCTAAGATGACTTAGGGTATGGTCAATAGTCAACCCTTAATGGATCATCTGAGTTTGTAATGATGCGATCTTAACTCATTCGATAATTCTTCTACAATATTACACTACCTTGGGCAAGGATTTCATGGTACTGTATTCCTTGAGATATCTCCTCTTATATCAAGGGCAGATATTGCATGTAAAACAGATCATATTTGTGAACCTCTTGCTGCACCTGAGCTAAGATGGGTTGGACTTCCATAAATAGGAACTAGTAGGTCATAGTCAAAGTACATCCATATGCTCACAAGACTGATAATTCACAAATTATAATGTTAAATTGATGAATATTACATTACATATATGTGTTTTATTAGCCATATTTGCATGTTATCATACATATATGGACATAAATGACTTGTACTATGATTTTATAATTGTTTTTAATTTTTAGTATTTTTTACATGACATTTAACCTCAATGCATTAAAGAACTATTTTTTGCAAGGCATAAAACACTTGGCTATTGGGGATTAATGGTTTTAGTAATTTTTGTAGAATTTTTCCATAAATTTTTATAATTTTTAGAATTTTAAGAATATATTTTTTGATTTATTTAGTATTTTAAATGATTCTTTTTATGACTTTCGTGGCATCCACGTCATTTGCCCAAAAATTCGGGAGAATGATTGAATGCGTTAAATGATGCTTTATTGGCTCATTATGGCATTGCAATGCGTGATGCCATAATGAGCAAATCATTATCTCGAAAAGCTTAACTGGCGCAGGCGTCGAGGAAAAGGTACGTTTTGTTTTTTTTATTGTCATTATGGCATCATTTATTTAAAGAGATAGGGGACTTTTTCAGCTCCTTCGAAGATCTTTTTATTTCTTTAAAATAGGAAATTGGAGTGTTACTCGCCACTCCCCAAGGCTAAGGACAGGGTCGAACTGTCATTCCAGGATTTGCAGTCCCATGCATTTCCATTATGTTACCTAGCCAATTACAGCAGGTCGGTCTAGTAATTAGGGGGGTGGCCATTCAGTCGCCTAATTGGTCAAAAATAGGACCAATTGGTCAAAAATAGGTTTGTGCCGCAGGTGCTGAACGATCTACTCTACAAAGGTGTGGGCACCTACAATTGGAAAGGCCCGAGAGTATCATTAATTTATAATGAAATGGGTCTATGATTTGGTTGTGTTTGCTTATCGTGTGTACATGTGTATTTGAAGAGATTATGGCAGATTCTGTTCACCAATAAATGGGATCTTGGTCTATTTAAATCATAGATGTATTCTTGGATCTCATTTTCTTTTCTTTGATTGATTCATAAAAGAAAAAGGTAGAAGGAGGACCTTCTGGCACGCGGAAAATCGATCTCCGCGTGCATTTATAAGGTGAAAATATTTCTCGTACGTGGAATCGATTAGTCATGTGCGTTGATTGCACGCTGCAATTGACTTCGTGTGCAATTAATAAATGGTAAGCTTACCTTTATTTTTATTAAAACGCAGGAGACGTAGGGCGACATTGCGCGATCTCAGCCACACAAAATATATTTTTATTTCTCTTTTGACCGCGATGACTACGCCATTTCAGCCGCAAAAATGTGGCAACGCGCGATCTGAGGGTGGTAAAAATAGGGCGATGAATCATAAAATGCCACTTCTATCTGCGTGGAGGAGAGATAAACGAAATCCAATGGCTAGGATTAATTTTCAATAAAATGGCGATATCTTGAGATCTAGCCGTCCGATTGCGCCCAAATTTTGAGGGTAGGTTTGTCTTTTCACCCTCTACGATCAATAAAGTTGGATGTCTAAATAGAGGTCGGGAAGAAGGGTAATTTACTGAGGAAGCTCTCCCCCAAGAAATTGGTCAGGAAGGATACATGTGCTGCTTCTGAAGTCGACAGATCTTGGTTCAATCTTTTAATGTTGTAAGTTTCTTCTTCATTGTTTGATCTTCTTGAATGATTTTAAAATGCCAAGGAAAGGGCAAAATGTGCATGCCCTTGAAGTTGATTTGAATGGTGATTAACATTAGAATTTGATTCTGATTCAAGATCTGACTCTTAATTATTAGTTCTACATTGATTTCTATCTCAAATTGCATCTCAGATCTTTAGATTAGGGTCAAATTTCATTTTTAATTCATTTCCCCCAAATTCTTCTAATTTCTCTCTCTAGGTTACTTCGTCTATTTTCTCCCTATAGATCTAAAAATTGATCGTCAGAAAATTCAATTCAACATCTAAAATACCTAAATCCAAAATTTCATCAAAAAATTCGTCCATCTTCAAGTCCAATTTTAAAAATTCCTCTCTTGCTTATTAATTCACAATTTAAATACATACAAATTGTCTTCATAAATCATCCTGATTTGAATCTTGGAAATCTGAAATAATCTGATATAATGATCAAAATTATCCTATGTAGTGTCCTGACCAAAAATACTAAGAACACTTTTAATCTTTTGTTTAATTTTGATTAATTACAAAACAAAATCAAACACAATATGGGCCCATTAAATGCAAAATTAATTAATTCATTTGAAATAGGATAAAAGTTATTGCAGAGTGCCTCCCTGTGGTTCGACCCCTTGCTTGCTCTATACATAGTATTTAGTGATTAAGGGATATTATAAATTTTAATGCATGACTTAAAAGCCCAAATAACGACATATTTTACACATCAATTTTAGGCTTATCACTTTGTATCTTAGGTTTAAGGACCACTCACACAACAATGACGTGAATCAACCAGATTGACAGATTGGTATAGTACCCTTTATGGATTCATAAAGATCAGTTCAATAAACATTTTTTTGATAATTAGCACTCAATATCTAGCTTTACTGTTACAAACTAAAAATACAGGATTCGCCATACTTATCACATGTGTGTGACTAGATAATGATATTACGTACAAACACTTCTATGTTTTCATTGAGGATCCTTTGAAATGTAATACTGAGAACATATGCATAAACTCTAGTGCTCTCCCTATTATGATTTCATCATAATTCACTGAGTTGGATCATATCTTTCTATTAGAAACCTTCTTGTTAATTCCCAAAAAATAGTCAACAATAATTATTATTGTCATAACATCACATATGATTATGAGGTCTAGGAAATATATGTAAAGACTGTCTTCCTCAATGGCAATCTTGTCGAAGGGACATATCTGATACAACATAGCTTAAAGGTCATATGTCAATGGTGCAAGTCTCAAAGTTCTATTTATGAGTCAATGTAAGTCCCTCTATGTTAGAATTTCAAGCTTGACAAAGTTTCAAGTATTATGATATCGGGTTAAATGGATCTAACTTGCCTATATACTTAAAACCCAATGGGAGTGTGATCACTTTCATAATATTTTGTTTCTACTCATTGTATTGATCTAGTTATTTTATCCTTAAGGAAACAATGCCTTCAACTAAATATTTGGGAGAAGCAACCTAGTATTGGCAATATAGATCTATAGAGGTAGATACAAGTATTTCCCAACCCATGTATTTAGAGACCATTATCAAAAGCTTTAGGATGGAGAGCTCAGTCTGAGATGTCATACTGATCAGACATGCAGTTCGAATCTCTTAGAGTGCTTATTTAATACTGCCAAAGAAAGAGCAAAGATGAAAATAATCTATTGTACCTTGACAATTGGGGTTCACCATCTATCATATTCTATGTACAAGGACTAATGTGGCGCATGCTTTAAAAATATCCCTCTCTTTCTCTCTCTCCTCTCTATCTCTCTGTTTATTTCGTCCCTTTTGTCATCCCTACACTATCATCTGTTGCACTTGTCATTAGGGTTGGACATTTAGGACCAAGGACCTGTTTGACTGGACGGAACCGGGACCATAGGTCCTCCATTTGAGGGTGGACCGATTTTCAAATAGGTTTAGGTCCAAGGGTCAAACCAGACTGGAACCGGAAATATATTATTTAAGATTTATTTAATATTTTTTTATTAAATTCTAAAAAGATCAAATCCAAATTGATAGATTTATGAGCAGCTTGGAAGCCATATATTTGACCATATATGGGCACCCACTTGATGTATAGGATATTTAACAGTACTATGAACATAAATTTTCACTTTGACTTTGAACATGACCGTACCGGACCAGGACCAAGACCGAACAAGACCGGACTGAAACCGGACCAAACTTCAGGTAAAGTTTAGGTCCATGTCAGACAACCGGACTGAACCGGGACCGTCAAACCCTACTTGTCGTGAACGATAGACATCCATTCGGTCTGTCCAAAGGGTCAGCAGTCCTAGTCCTTCAAGCTTTTGACAGAGAAGGGACAAGGACAAAAATGTAAAAATTAGCAGCGTAACCCATGATGGATTCGACGTGCACAGACGTGGAACCGTCCAGAATATGACAGCCAATTTTCGTGGACAGGAGCAGCGCAAGTTAAGGACGAGAGAGGGATTATTCGCCAAATTTCGCTTTTCCGCGTACATTTCCCCAAGTTACCCTTTCTCTCTCTATTTCTTTTTGCGATGTAACGTTTCTTTCTTGAGTGATGTATCTATCGTGTGCTTCTTCCCCAATGCCTTATTTATTAGGGCTATGCGTTCTTTCGTTCTGGGGTATGCGCTCGCGTTTTCTCCGGGCAGTCTGCTGAGGTTAAGGCTGACGTTGCTTCTGAAGTGAAGAATCTTCATTCCAATGCCGATTGGTCGACCACCGAGCCGAAGACAAGAAGCCCTTCGACGTGGGCCTCGAGGTCTAAACAACGTTATCGATTCGACGTCGTCCACTTCTCGGTGTAGCCTACAAATCAAGGTAGTCGCCTGGTTTCTGGGAACCACTCTTTCTTCCTTCATCGCTGCAAAACGCAGAAAGAGATGGACGCTGATGGCAGCAGCGCAGAAACGATGCAACAGGACTCGCTGTATCTAGGTCGCGTGATCGGCGATGTGTTACAACCGTTCAATAGATCTGTTTCTCTTCGGGTGGATTACAACAGAAGGGTTGTCGTCAACGGTATATCTTTCAAGCCTTCTCCTGTCGCCCGGCGTCCCCGGGTGCAGGTCGGCGGAACCGACATGAGAGTCTTCTACACTCTTGTAACCTCTATCTCTTTATCTCTTTCTTGCCGGTGGACGGGAATGACTTCTTGTCGGCTCTTCGCAGGTGATGGTAGACCCAGACGTGCCAAGCCCGAGCAACCCTTCTCTCAGAGAATACTTACACTGGTGAGGACTGGTTATAGAGATCGAACTAGCTCTCTAGCCTTTGCCATTTAATATATAACATATTTGTTTAGGAGTCCGTTCAAATTCAACATCTGTTAATTTTCGCTGCGTCTCTAATTCTGATGAAATCCAGCACTTATAAAATGGTAACTGGAAAGAATATTCATCCGAATCATATACGATCTTCATCTCATTCTATCCTTCAGCCTTTAGTGCTTTGACACTTATCTGCACAAGGTAACTCACTTTTTCTTTATTTATGTCCACAGGCTTGTAGCAGACATTCCTGCGACAACTACGGCAGAATTCGGTAAAAAAACTCATGGAAACGTTTTCTTGGAGGCTCTGGAGTGCAGGGGTCCATCTCTTACTCGGACTGCATACGGTTTTTTCGTGGACGATTTTTATCCATAATCAACGAACATGTGCTCTATAAGTTGTTTATGCTGGATATTATCTATGGTCCCTATGCCAGTTATCGTCAATGGTTACATTTAAATTTAATCGGCAGCTGATATGTGTACGGGGCCAGTCAAGCCTCAATAGCGATCTGCCTGTTTTTACCACCTCTAACCTTTCATAGATACCATGACTTGATAGATCTTCAAAAGTATTTTCAAAAATTTATTCAAAATGCTGATTCACGCATGGATGTTGATGTCAAAGGATATTGCTGATTAAATTTGGTGCCTTAATTCTTAAAAAAAAAAGGTGCCTTGACGAAAGTCTGCTGAAAGCAGTGAGTTTATTGCGTGCATTTTTAGGGACAGAGCTGATTTGTTATGAGAGCCCGACTCCGACCTCTGGAATCCATCGGCTGATATTTGTGCTGTTTCAACAGCTGGGAAGGCAGACGGTCTTTCCACCTACATTTCGCCACCACTTTAATACTGGTGACTTTGCCCGTCAATACAACCTTGGATCGCCTGTTGCCGCCCTGTACTTCAACTGTCAGAGAGAAGGGGGGACCGGTGGAAGGCGTTTTACTGATTGAGAGTACAGGACGCCTAAGCCAATGTTTTCTTAGGTGTCGCATGTACAATAAAAAGGATGTGTTGCGAGTGCCCATATATCATATTTAGATATCTGTAGATTTCAATCAAGTGCTTCAGTTGTGAGGGTCATGCTGGATCTCTCACAGGGTCGCCGCTTTTGTCCTCAATCAATGAACATCATTTTAAAGTCGCATACCAACATTAAAGGAGGTTCGCAGTTTCAAAAAATTAATCTCACAAATTAAACAATAACGTTTATCGAACTTTGTGGGAAGATGTTAGAATTCAAACAGCATTGACGAAAAGTAAGATAAAACCGTAAGGGTCCAGGTAAGTTATGCTAAACTGATATTTTTTCTTGGGTGATACGTAGCCAAAGGATATAATTTGAACTTAATTCTTGATTCAATCATGAAATGAAAGTATCACTGTCAGAAGTCAATCTGAATTTCTCCTATTGTTCTCAGACTTCTGTTTACTTTCTAATTTGTCAAGAATTTGGTTTTGTAGGTCTTGATCCATGAAAGGCCAATTAAGCATCGACGGGGACGGTCTTTGATCTTTGTGAGATGCCGATATTGAGTTATTTAAGGGCATACTTAGCTACTCCATCGATCAATTGACATCTCACTGATCTCATGGGGCGTGGGGGATCCGGATTGCAAATGTTGGATGGAGGTCAACCATCTCTATTTTTCCATATAAATGTTGAGATTCCGGATCTGGGAGACACAGAGAATAGAAGAGTAGCAAGAGGAGAAGAGAGAAGAAGAAGAAGTAGAAAGAGAGGTAGGAGAAGATCTTTAGTTATTCCCTCGAATCTGAATTGTAACATCGGTCGAATATTTATAATACGCATAGGTAGAATGAAGATAGAAATGTTTCTGTTGGATGATATATCCGTTGTAACCGTTTACAACGGATATATCAGTTTAAAATTCCGTTTAATCTGATCCGTTATAACAAGCAGGGTGCACCGATCGCGACCGTCGATCGGTGCGGTGTACCCCTTCTTATAACGTGCACCTTAAATCTAATCTGATCCGTTATAACCCGATGGGTGCACCGATCGCTACCGTCAATCGGTATTGTGGTCCTCTTTTATAACGGATATATCTATGATTTAATCCTGACCCTTATAACTATCTGATGTTGAATCCTAACCGTCTACATTGAATCCTGTTCTATATTGGAACTTATATTTAATCCTAACAGCTATCCTCTAATGAGTATATATTATTTCTTTTTACTACCTAATCTTGTTTAAGTCCTAACGGTCGAGAGATCGCCGAGTTTGCTTCGCTGACTCCATCCGCTTCATCCTTAACAATAAAGAGCTCTCCCTTTCCATCTTTCTCTCTCTTTTTCTTCCTCTCTCCCTCTCTCTCTCTCCCTCTCTCTCTCTCTCTCTCTCTCTCTCCCTCTCTCTCTTCTCTCGTCTTCATTCCCCTTCTGTCTATCCTGCTCTCATGCTTTCCCTCTTGTTCTCTGTCATCCACTGTCCACGTTTCCCAATCCTCATCTGTCTGTCTGTCTCTCTCTAATTCCTGTTATTTTGAACCCTTACCACTTCACCCTCATTTCTGATGCCATCTCCTCCTTTATTTCTCTTTTATGTTTGATGCTATCTCTTTACCTTTTATCCTTGCCTTCTCTTTTTCTTCTTCCTGTTGTCTTTTCTCTCTTCCTGTTCTATTTTCTCTCGTTCCTTCTTCTCGATCTGATTTCTCTCTTTTTATTTCTCTATCGTTCTCTTTCTGACTCTCATTCTTTATTCTCCATTTCACTCTCTCGGTCAATCTTGCACCCCCCCTCCCGTCACTTCCTCCCGTCATTTCTGTCATTTTCTCGAATTACCTCTCCTGCTCTGGCTTTTATTTCCGCCTAATAAATGCTCCAATTGGCTCATACCTAGTCTTTGTTCTCCTCCTTTCTAACGCTCTATCGTTGCAGATTCAAGCTTCATTACTAAATCTTGGCTTACAGACTAGAGGTTTATATCACCTTTTCCTTAATTCTTTCTTTGATGTTCTTCAAAATTCTTTATATTTTCAGTCATCCACTTTTGACTTTAATGTGTTTAGGGGCGTCTCCCATCCAAGCTTGGAGCTCGGCGCCTCCTTCGAGTTGGAGCCTGCACGTTCGACAAGTAGGACCTTCATATTTGCATCGTAGTTACATAAACCCGTTAGGGTTAGCCGTCGGACAACGACACCGTTGACGTTCGATACCATCATCCTTTATAGGCATCGGACCATTGTATTCGGTGTTGACTGGAGGACGTCCTAGACGACGTCCAACATCAAGAAGGGGGGGAAATTCCTACTCTAGTACTGTCTCATCTTCCTAGGCATCTTGAACTCCATCTGTGGAACAATGCCATGTGAGAACTACAAGTAAAGCATGTAATCTGAAAGATTAGCCAGAAGTGGCAAAACGCCACCTGAATCCTCAATAGCTTTACTGAAACAGGATTTATGAAAAAGTAGATGAATAGAAATTGATGATGTTAAATTTATCTTATAAGCTATAGCTGATTTCCTGCGTGATTCGTTTTGGTCTAAAGTATATAGGGGATAATTTCTGGAAATATCGTTTGGCTAGACATCTCATCCTTTACGGTCAACCTTGAAGTATACCTTACCCACTTCATGCCATTTTATGTCAAGGTGCTTTTAAATGGCTCACTTGGTTTTATAAGTCTGAAATTTTGTAAAGCTCATTAAGTCCCTCACTTTACATAGATTATCTTTCTGGGGAACTGGAGAAGTCTAAAATCTGTAGTGGATAATGCGTGGATGATCTCCCCCATTTACTGCTTGAAAATAGGTCATGTTGATAAAGGTATCATGGGAACAATTATAACTGAACTCTGTGCATGGTAATAATGTCACCCATTATTTAGGGCATTCTTAAAGTCAGAGATGACACTCTAGGCTTCGATTTAGGGCATTTTCAGACATTGAGAGAGGTTCCTTGAAGCTTATTTGAGAAATTCCAAAAGGGCTACTTATAGTGGGTCCCCCATTTAATATAAGATATCTGAAAATGCCATGAATGTGTTCAATGTGCTTTACAAAGAACAATTGGTGATAACATGTGAAGTTAAAGGTTTCTTGATTGCAATGAAATGTCCAGATTTACTCCACCAAACACTATCATGAAATAGTTGTCAGTGTATGTCACCAAACACCAAACACTATCATGATATGGGAGGACCTTCTCTAAAGTTCATTGAGATGAGCAGTGGTTGGAGTAACAATGTATAATTGTGTAAACGAGCCCATCTTGATGTTTTAAAATAAAGTGAGCTATTCTTACTATTTGTTTGAGTTTTCTTAGATTAGATGGCCAAGGAATAACCCAAGAAGGGGGGGGGGTTGAATTAGGTTCTCTATTTATACTATATTTTTATTTTGAATTAGCCTAGAATTTTTATACCTAAGAAATGAGGAAGGGGAAACGGGAGACTGAATAATTTTTTTTAGACAGCCTAGGTGAATCCTTAATGCAGTTTGGGGGTATCCATCCCTAGATGATGATGTGCCCCAACTGAGTTTGTATGAATGCCCACAAGTAAATCACTTGGAAATAGGGTTGAAGAATGATACAAGAGAAAATAAAAAATTGATGAAGCTTTGTCATCCTCAACCCTCAAATTCCATGGAATGATGTTGCTTGATCTGCATCAACTTGGCCCCCAAAGCTTTCTTCTTATGGCCCCCAAATCCTTAACCTGAGTGATCACAAACATCTAACAAAAACAGTATATTTCTGAATAATGTGTTCTCCTCAACAGTACTTAGTATTGATGGCTAGTTAAAATAGTATTCAAGACATACCAATTTTAAGGATTTCAACTTTAATAGTTTCATATCAAAATTTTATTAATTCAGAGATAAATATTCACAAATATAACTATGAATTTCCTTCAGGAATATCTCCTTGTTTGTGGTCGTTCTTTCCTCAGTTCTCTTCTCCTCTACGTTTTTCTTTGGATGAAATTCTTGATTCTTATTTGACCTTTGTTGAGTAAAACTCAAATATGTTTTTCAATCCTGCACGAAATACAATGGTTTAACCTGAAATAGTTTTAAACACAATTTTGCACAACTGTTATCTCACTCAGTGTTCAAAGGAAAATGAGATTCATCTCAATAGATCAATCTTTTAACATCCTTAGTTTACTGCTCGATTCATCCGTGTCCAACTTTAAACCACTGTAACCCTTTCTAAGCTCAACCAATTGATGCGATTCAAATTTCTTTGATTTTATATGGGTTTTATCCAAAATTAATATGTTGAAAAAATCTCAAAATCTGTACAAAAACTATCTTAACATTATAAACTTATGACAGGGTCGAGGATGTGCTAAGTTCGAATCCCAACTTTCTTTTCTTTGAATCACACAATGGATTGGAAGATATCTTCTAATACATTGTTGGAAGCTGTCATACATCACTTTTCTTGGTTCCACTCTTTCACGAGGGTGTTAAATTGAGTGAAAGGTGATCCAAATAGGTCTATATAGAGAAAAAACAAACACCATTTGGGGCACTAATGGGTTGACAAAAAGGTTTGTGTGTTGCTTTTTTATTCTTCAGCTATTTCTCTCGTCATTGGATTGTGATGCAAAAATATAGCCTAGATCCAGAACTTTTCAATGGATCAAACCACACTAAAAAATTCCTTATGTAATATAAATTACAATACTTTCAGCACCGCAAACTATAACCCAATTCTGCTGCTCGTTGTGCACTATTGCGTTCAACAGCCATTCGCTTAGTGCGTGGAGGACCACAACCATCACCTCCAACGCTCATGTGAAGTTAAATGTTTGTTTTCATTCTACTTTTTCCTAAGAAAATCCCCCAAAAGCATACAATTCATAAATGCCTTAACTTTATTTAAAATATACAGGTATTTATCTAAGTTTAAAATTTTCTTTTGCTTTAATTGAAATTATTTAACATAAAATATAAAAAACACAAAATAAAATACAAAAACACTTCCAGAGATAGTTTGAAATTTTATGTTTCCAATACCTGTCCATATGGGTTCGACATTTCTGCTCTGCTTAGTAAGGAAACTCTTTAAAATTTATTGCATAAGTCATACTGCTTAAAAATCAAACTATATCCACTGTCTAATTATTATGGAATTATAATACATGAATTTGACTGTTGCTAATGTCACTTGGGTTCATAAAGATCTAGTGGTTAATCTCTAAGCCGTTTTTGAGTTTGAATTCTTTTTAGGAATCCAGTAGAGTAGAATTATTTACAAGTGATGCAAGACGCATAGTGGACCAAAATTGCATTAAATAGTCCTATGTGTAGACTCATAGGACTATTTAATGCAGGCGGAAAAAGGTAAAACTGGCCCATTTAAGTTGCTTTACTGTTCCATGAGTGTC
This sequence comes from Wolffia australiana, assembly GCF_029677425.1. Classification (NCBI taxonomy): domain Eukaryota; kingdom Viridiplantae; phylum Streptophyta; class Magnoliopsida; order Alismatales; family Araceae; genus Wolffia; species Wolffia australiana. The sequence goes on along the minus strand of NC_135836.1, from coordinate 18,274,825 downwards.
ATACGTAAACCTAATTTTTATTAGCTTGACAAAAATATATTTTATATGATCGTTAGTAGATAGATTATTTTGTCGAACATCTGTAATACAAGTCAGAATGTTATAACATATTATGATAGAGCTGGAAAACATTTATCTGATTGTGGCATACCTTGTGTCAATACTTAAGGAAAGTTAGATGTTAAATGTTTTTGATATACCTTTATTAAGGTCTACGATGGTGTAGGGTATCTCTTTTCCATGTACCATTACTTCTACCAAACAGTTTTTCAACAGACCATTTTTGACTTGGAGCACATTTTGAGTCTCCCAGGGATCAGATATCTCTATTTTAGATTTCTCTAGACTTTTGAGCTCTCATAATGGACAGACAACTCCTTTTTGACTGTTTTAAGATTGCTGATTTTCTGTTTACCAATAGATTGGATGTTACATATGTGCTCGCATTATCTTAGGTGTCCTTTACTCTTTGAGGCATCTATAAAGCCCCTACATAATATTTTTGAAATCATTAAATACATTTTGTAATAATTCTGATTTTTATCTTTCTTAAAGTTCTGTTCTTCCTATTGAGAGAGTTCTCTAAGAATAGAAATATAACAATATTATATCCATATCCTTGTTAACTCAAGGGCTGAAATAGTTAAAATGTATCGTGGACTTGGGACATGCCTTCTTACAAAAAAATTAGGACTTAAACTGTTAGTAGGATGACCTGCATCAAGTGGTATCAAAACAATGTTTCAAACCAGCTTCAATGTCTACTTCATAGGAAATGATCATTATAATATGATACATGTGCTTATAATTTCATGCATTTTATATGAATTTAAGGAAATAACTATTACATTTAGCATCTTATTATACATATATTATTTTAATAACTACGAATTTCATATGAACCTCAATTTCTGCAAATTTCAGGCATTTTTAACTATTCCGTCGTAGCTTCAAGTAAGGATGAATATTTGCATCTCCCAAGTGTCCATATTTTTAGTGGAATCTTATGGGATGATGCAATGGGCGGGACCATCCCTTGTCATTCTTAGAGTTATTTTTTTGATATATCATGCTAAATTAGAGCACTTCTCATTTTGGACTTTAAATACGCACTAAGAGTATTGTGCGCCACATCATCAATCACTCCATAACTATCTTTCACTTTTGTTTGAAGGAGGAGCACAAAAATCAAATAAAGGGTTTGAGAAATTGAATTCAACAAAGACAAAATCAGAAACAAATGTCAAGGAGATTAAAATTGAAAAAAATCAAAAAGGCAATTTTAGATCATGATATGTGTGTTAATATTATCGTCATAGGTCTCTCTATTTAGCTCATTCTAGATATGCTCAAGTACTGGCTTCCTGGCAGGACAATGGTCTCCAGAATCGTGGTTTTTGATCATTTTTGAGGTGTTCATCCTTTACTCGTCATTTTCCGGCCAGGTATAAATTTGTGAAGTGGTAGTGGGGGTAATGTATAAGCATAATTTTTTGGGAACATAAAGTTTTGGCCTCACCCCATCCATTTCCATTATTTTCCGTTCCTTTTACATCATGTCATTTATTTCTCCCTATTTTATAAAAACTTTCTCTGTCCAGAATCCAAACATATCTTGCATCAAACGTTGAAATAATGTAGCTCTTTATCAAACCAAAAGTTGGAAAAATAATTCATTCATCTACCCTTCAAATTTTGCATCCCATTTTTGAAATAAAATTTTAGTAGCTCCTCTCCCATTCTGTTACCAGGCCTTAGCCAAATGTTGGCATATTCTGGGATACTCTAGGCTGACACATCCTGCATGGATCCTCTTGACCGCTGACTCATTCCAAAACTCTCTCGCCAACCCCACTAATACTAAGGCTGACTAATGAAAAGCTAACATCTCTAATTCTTAGAATTCAAAATTAAACAAATAATAGATGCATATATAATAAATTTTATTATTCCTATAAATTTATGGCATGAAATAAATTGATTGCTTTTATGAGAGTGAATTTAATTCAAGAAATATATTATATATAACTCATTTTCTGATCTTTCACCACGAAATAGAAATAGTTCCTAAAATATATTTTCAATTGTATGCCTATTTCTTTCATTTACAAATAAAATTAGTAAAACACGGGGGGAGCGATGGACGACAATGTGAATACTAATTAGATGGTGAAATGGTGCAAGGCTGATGAGTTCACATTTACGGCTTTAACCTCGTTGTTTTAATTCAAACTTGGCCAACAATATTTATAAAAAGTTTCTGCTCAAAAACTCTATAATGAATCTAGGAAAGTAGGGGTTCGATCCATAGAGAGGCTAAATTTAATTTTGGAATTTTTCTGAAGATTGAAATAAAGGAAATGAGTTAAAAAATGAGAGATATAACTTCTGCGGTTTTTATGATTTTTTGGTTAATTTATACAGTTTTATAGAGTTGAAATTAAAGCAGAAATACAAGGGAAAACACAATAAATATTTTACACTAATTTTCCTAATTTTAATTCAGAATAGAAATAAAAAATTAATATTTTGAAAATTTTACATAATTTAATTTACAGTAAAAATACTACAAATATCAAAAAGGAGAATTAGAGGGTTTTAAGATGTTAAAATCACTAGAAATGGATTATATGAATTTTAGAGATTTTCCTTATTTTGTGGAAATTTTAAATGCAGAAAATTAAATTTCCTAATTTTTGATTTTATTTTTCATAATTTTTAAAATAATTTGAAATGCAAAAAAGGACGAAATTAACTTCTGTAACGATCGCTAGCTGCGTAGCGGCGACGACAACACTAGAGCAAGTTGAGCCTTTCGGGTTGGCTGGCCTGGTCTGGCTCGTGTTGGGTCAGCCCAATGGGCTTTGATGTCAGACGTTGTCAGTGACATCATCTGGTCGGGTATTGAGACGATGTTTAGATACCAAAATGGTATCGGATGTCGTCAAATACGTCATCCGATGGGTAATTCCTAAAAGGGGATGTAACCACGTGATGACTTGAACTCAGGGCAGATGTACGTGAAGGCCAATATTTGTGGGGATTTGCTGAGTTCCAAGCTCCTGGGTGGGTGACCAGTGACGGTGACGGCGACCTTCTAACCCTCATCGGATCGACGACAGCTACTATGATGTCAAGTGAAATGAATCCATTAGCACTTGCACTTAGCGGATGGGCTCAGCCCGTACCTATTAATTAGCTCAATTCGTAGTTTTCAATAGAAAATCTTTTACCTAAACTAAGTTGAGTGCGGAGGAGTGCAGTCAAAAATATACTGAAAGACGTAATGTAACTGACAAACAAGGGGAACGACGTACCTCGTCTGTGTCTTTGTTGGTTCGCATGTTGGTGGGGGCAGGTAAGCAAAAGGGTGCTGGAGATGGGATTGACTTAGCTTGACAAACAGCGAAGCGCGTGCTGGAGCGTGACGCTTGAAGATGAGGGCGAGGTGGAAGGAGGAACGGCAGGAGAATTCTAGGTGAGGTGTGGGAGCGGAGGCAATTGCTGTGTGGGACCAGCGTAGGTTGGCAACATGTGTTCAGCTACGGCACAAGATGCAGTGGCAACGACACGCATTCACCGAGCGACAGTACGTGAGCACGACTTAATGAAATTTGGGCAGAGGGTGTGGGGTGATTCCATCAGCCACGACGGACATCAGATAAGCATGACAACGGCTCTTGTCGATGAGCGCGTTGGAGGCAGCAAGAGTGATACCACTGGCACGGAATGGGCGACTCGGGGCAACCCCAAGGAATGTGCGGGCACCCTTGCAGTGGCATGGTGCGGAGGCTTTTGACAACAGTGCTGTAGTTGCTGGCTGTAAGGACGTCAGCAAACGCAACAACATGCATAGATAATCAAGCACCGATCGTTGATCATTCAATTGCAGTTCATGATTCGCCGGTCGCACATCAACGCAGCCGAAGGGTATGTCAATGGTCACCGCCCATCCGGTCAACTCAGAGTGCATCGGAGTTGTACAAGGGAAGGGGCAATGCGTACGTGGCACGGGAGGACCCGCGATTGACGACCGATCGTAGGTCGGCCCCTTTGGAGAATAGTTCTGATCGCGAGTGGCATTAGGGATGCACTCGACAGCGGATCAATGATGCTCCCACTCCCAGCTGACTGATGGTGCATGTACCGGGCAGCTGGCAGCATTTGATGGTTTGTCACTGGTGATCTAATGGCTTGCGGCTAGTCTGTATCATAGGATGAGATCATTCGACATGCAACCGATAGACTGAGTGTCATGTGGCTTTGGCAAAGTTGTGCACGATGGATCAGGATTGTAGGTCACGGCACCCAATTTGATTCCCACGGGAAGGGTAGTGGCGTTCAATCAAGACTCTAGCAGCAGAGTAGAGCGTGCGAATCTTCCACATCTTCCTGCTTTCACTCCTTCCTTCCCTTCTCCCTCTTCCTTTTTCTCCTCCTCTTCCCCTCTCTTTTTCTTCTTGGTGAGACCTGGGTTGGCATAACTTCCACAGAGTAAAAATAGCTAGATTGAAACTGTCGATCCCATCATGGCCTTATATAGGGCCATGATGGGCCCTTATAAGAGGGTCAATTAACCCTTTCTAAAAGGGTCCAACATGGAGGGTCCATTAACACGAGGACTTTCCTTATAAACAACAATAAAAGAAACGATTCATACAATGGAGAGATGGCGATGATAAAGACAAAAGCGGCGAAGGTAATGATGAAGAAGAAAATGACAAAGATGATGATGAAGACAAAAACAACATAGGTGAGACTAAATTGAAACGGGGGGAAGACACGAACGCCCTTTTCACCCGGGGTATTTGAATACAGGTGTCTTCACTTGCGCCTTGGCATGTCAGTCGGCCGGGACGCGAGCCAACAGGGGTCGACATTAGAGAAGAGTGAAAAGAACCCCTGGGGTATTGTATTATAGGTAAGGCAAAGTGCTTTCTTGATGATGCTGATGACTTCAAAGACGTATGCGATGGAGTGGGCTGGCACGCTCCCTCAGGCTCGGCCCAATAGGGCTAGGGCTTAGCCAAATGGGTCAGCTCAAGTAGGTCAGGATTTAGCCACATGAGTTAGCTCAATGGGGCTTGGGCCAATAAGTTCAGGACTTAGGCAATTTGGCTAAGTCCTGCACCGGCCGCTTCTGTGACACGCAGCCACACAGGCAGACCGTCTGCATAAGCGCCATACAAGTGCCACATGGCATTGCACAACAGCGCACAATGGTAGCTATAAAGGGGAAAACTCAGGTTCTAAGTTGATAAAAATGGTTTAAATGAAATTTTTTTAGGATTTGAAATGGGGAATGCTGGATTATCTAGAAAGAGATAGAAACGAGTTTTAGATATAGAAATAAATTACTCTAGAGAGAAAAAATGTTGAAATGAGGAGATAGAGAGAGCAAACGAAGAAGGAGTGTAGAAGGTGGTTGAGAGAGAACTTGAAGGTGAAAATGAAGAACATTTTTTACGAAAAAATTTAGGGGATAATCTATGGATATGGATGAAGGTCTAGAGAGAGAAATAATCAATTCTAGAGAGAGAAGTTAGTGAAAATGAGTGTTTTTTAGTGGGAAAGCAATGTTTTTAAAGGGGAAAATGGATAGAAAAAGATGCAAAAAATGTAAATCCAAATTTCTAAAACCTCAGTGCAAGCTTAATGAGCCCTCAGTGCTTACTCTCAAGTCTGGATCCTTATATTTTCTAGGATCAGATCTTTTTCAATGCAAAGAACTTACATCAAGCAGGTTAAGCAACCTGGATTCTGAAATATGTGTTGTTCTGCAGGCTAGCTACTTGCTGAAGCACCTCCAGAATAAGAAGAAATCAGGGAGAAAAAGTGTATTTATACATAGGAGAATTACTAAAATACCACTTTGGGTATTTTCTATTCTCTTTTCTTCCCATTTTTTTCTCTTTTTCTACATGCGTTGAGACCTTCCCCTTGTAATCTTCAACTTCTTTCTTTGGAATGAGGGCCCAATGGGCAGGTCAGGTAGTGGCCCATCTTCCTCTGAGTTCTCCTTTGAAGGTCCACAACTCCACGACCCTTTCAAGCCCCTTTGTAAAATCACTAAGCTCCAAAAATTCTCCAGTTCCCTAGTAATTGTATTTTCTGATTCCTGTAAATTTCTGAAGATTTGGAACTGTAAAATAATTAACAGAAATCACGATGCTTGACTTCAGAGAAGTCAATGAAGTTAGTGAAAAATAATCATAATGTTTAAAGAATGGAATTTCTAGCGAATGCATAAATATTTGGTTGATTCAAACAATAACATGATACATTCCAATTCACTAATACCCAAAATATCTAAATGGTAAGGAAGTATGCATGGATTTATCATGTTGTCAAATACATGTCAGGAATGGGGCAAGGTTTGAAAGATAAATTTGGGTGGTTGTAGTAAGTGTGATTCTATGGTGAAGACAAAGCACGGACAACCCTTAGTTCAATACAAAATTCCACCAATGCACTATGAAATTTAGCTATTTAATATTGTTTATGAATGGTGGTATGATGGGTTGTGCTGGGTTCTATGTTAACGACTAACTAAAATGATTGTTTAAGCAGCTGAATAAAGACATGAATTTAACTTAAAGGCATGTAAAAAAATTGGGTGATCAAATAACCTTGTATGGATTTGATTCCATTCTGATTTGGTCCCATTCAAGAATACACTCAACCCATCAATGTGTGTAACCTCTAGATGTATCCCCATGGTCGCTAGAAGGATAGATCTCTGCTTTCACTTCTTCAATCCTCCTTGAAGATCTAGTTGAACGTCTAACCATCTTGTGACATGGAAAGGAAAATGGTTTGAGAATGGGAGAAATTGGGGTTGTACCCAAAAGGGGCAGCCATGGGCTCCAGAATTGAGGGCCCTTATTCCAACTTCCGAACTATTTAATAAACATTTATATAATTTATGTACATCTACAACATCCGTATATCTGATATGCATGTCCCCGAGGTCCATATAACAGTATATTTAATACCTAATGGCCCAATAATTTTAATGATATTAGTAAACTATATCAACATATAAATTAATTAATAAAAGGACTTATTTAAAGCAACTGATAGCTTCGATTTCTAGCCTATTTTGTGCCATGTTACCTCGTGCTCTAGAAGTCATTGAGTAGCAAACAAACTATCCCTTGTAATCATTACCATCATCGATTACTGTATATACACAATCCTTTATGCACATAATACTACCATATAACTAGAATGTCAGATTATAATTTTTTTATTACCAGACGCTTTTCTGACATTCCATTTAGAACTAAAGTGTACCATTCATGATTGGAAAACATCTTCTCCAATATCTCAAATATCCTAGCCATGAGTTTTATGCATATTCCTTCTAAAGTCAATCTCCTCCTATGACCAGGATGGGCTATCCCATCTTGACTACTTGCTATATCTGAGAGAAGACTAATTTGAATCTGATAAGGCACAACTTATTGGGTCACTTCTATCAAATTGAGATATTTTTATGCATTAACATATTTATAAATCAGTGTTACAAAATTTAAATTTTATATCTATTTTTAGCGTGGAATTCTGATTTTTGTAGATTTAATTTATTTTTAAAGATTAAACCAACAACGTTTTTTTAGGCATTATTTTTCTAACATGGGATTTTTTTTGATGATTTTTTTGACATTCTTTTCATAGAGGTATTAATTTATTTGAATGAGTATTCATTTTCGATGATTTATCAAAATATGGTCACCTTAAAATTGCACTCGTCTACGTGTCACCATTTAATGGCAACCAATCAAGAGCTTTAATAATGAATAGCTGAGCTCATCATGATGATAATGAGCAATTACAGCATTAGGAGTGGCAATGCCATAATGCCCCAATCATTGACTGACAAGTCTTTTAATGTTTTATTCGTAGAGGTGATGTGGATCAATAAAAAAACAGAGGATTTAAATTTCAATAAATGCGATGCAATAATTGAGGTAGAGCAAAGAAATACGACTTTGAAAGACAATGTTCATGGCATTACAGGTGGCGTGGACGTGTAAAGTGGCCATTTGTTAAAAGATGATGCAATCCTAGTGTGGCATGTAGAAACGCCAAGCAATGTCATTCAAGCATTGGTATTTTTTGGTTTTATAATGGGAATGGCACACTGATAGAAGAAACAGAATAAAAAAAAGATGGAGAGAAAACGTGTGACATGGCGCGGGCCTACGTGCCACCTGTCACACAATCATTGATTAGTAAAACACACTTTTTGCTTTCTCATCTATGTAGGGGCACATGGCATTCTTCAAGTGGCCGATGATTGAAGATGATGAAATTATCCTAATAATAAAAATAATAAGGATTCAATATTTGAACTGCAAATGGAAAAATAAAGAAGCATCATCACTGGGGATGAAGAGAGAGAGAAAATGGATAGGCATGATTGATCCAACTTTAAAGCTTGATATTTCACGATCCAGTTGGCTGATTGAGCTGAATCTTTGAGGGACACTTCACCTTTACCCACCATGCCTTATGATCTAAAAATGGATCATTGTAAAATTCATTTTTCAACTTACATCTTAGTCATGTGGGCTAAATGAAAGGTAGTGAGTTTATGAGAGACATCAAGCTTATTCCTGGTGTCCTAAAAGTGTGCAAAGAGGCAACAGAGAAGAGCGGGAGCTTACATTTGCTTGCCAATTATGATAATTCTGGTGGAGCATCAAAATAAAATTTATCTTTAAACTTGCTTCTTACTCATGTTAACATAACAAGGAGAGGGGAAAAGAGAATAACTAGAAGTACCCTAAATCTTCCAGGAACATTATTTAAATTCCAAGGGTTTGGAGGGCTAGAATTTCTTGATTTCCAGCCTCAACGTTCATTCCCTGCTTCCCAGATTTGAAAACCAGCCTTTAAAAATTTAAATATTGGGTTTGTTCCATATACTTGCCTCTAGTTTACCCGGTCCTTAAGGATGTTTGATTGCACTTCTTGTTTATTGGGCCTCGTCTTATTATCTATTAGATGGATAAGTTTTGCCCATTCCTCCCATTTATATCCTTAATGTACCATTGGATTTACCTGAGCCCTGTATTTTTTTAACTTAAACTCTAAGAAGATGTGATAATTCCATTGACTCTTCCGAGTTGAGCGGGGTTAGTCAAAAAATTCAACTAAATATATATTAAAATACAGCTTAGAAAACTAAATCATAAATTTCTTATTTCATCCTAAAATAGTGAATAATGCTGGTGAGAATCTAAAAAATCTGGTAAGATAAATGATAACATGTGTAAAGGTAAAGATTACTTAAATAGCTTACTCCTAAGATTTAAGACAAAAGAGGCGGAGGTAGGAAAATGATCAAGGAAAATGATCAAATACTTGTCACAATAATTGTATGGAGAGTTCATCAACGATTTTATGGTGTTAAAACCCAGTAGTACTTTCTTTCCTATTTTATTTTCATTTTTTAGCATTGTTATCCTTTTTTTTTAAATTTAGTTTTTGGAGTTTTATTTTTGGACGGCTGACACTCCAGACTTGGTCAAAATTTGGCTAACTCTGGATGCTAAATGGTGCAAGTGGCTCAGTGGAGAAGAGAGAAAATGGGCTGCACTAACTTTGATCTAGAATGAGTTCAAGAACGAATTTGTAAGCGTGGTTAGATGCGTTGGAAACGTCTGGATGTGGCTAACTTTTCCAAGAGAAGACAAATACAAATAGGTAAGAGTGAAAACAAGAAAGAAGAAGGTAACCTCTTTGTCACACCCTCCAAGGCCCAAGGGACTTCTTCTTCTCCTTTGCACTAGCTTCTTCCGCCCTGGATGCTTCCTCCTCAGCCTGGCACTCACTAAGATGAATGGATCTATGACTCAATTGTGCTAGGCCACCAAATCTTACTTTGGATTAAATCACAAGATGAAATTAGAATAGGGTGAAGGGGTTTATATAGGGAGAGAGAGCAAATGAGAGCCATTGGATTTTTAATACATTGGATGGACTGATCTTCTTTTTTGGGTCATGATCCACATCCATTATGGTCCTCCGATCAACATTGGGACTGTTGAATATACCCCAAGGACATTCAAGAATTCTTTCCTTATTTAGCATTAAAGGTGGTATCTCTAAGTCTCCAACCTTGGATGATTTATGGATTGAATGGCTGGATCTTCTTCTCTGGCTTGGATCCACGTCCAAGGGTGTCCTCAAATCAGCATCCAAGCACCTTAAATGCTCATAAATATTCATGACCGGACATTCCCCTTGCCCTCCTTTCTTTGGCCTAAGATACCTCTCATAGTGGGCTTAATGGAGCTTCTTTAGTGGGCCTTTAGACTAGAGCCAACTGTCTTTATTTGGGCCTCCTTTCCTTGCTCAGGATCATGTATGGGCCTGCTCCTTTGGGCCAAATAGCTTCTACTTCATTTAATTATTCCCTTTAGTCATGAAAGTTTCACCTAATTCCTGCATTTTCCACATAAACTAAGAAGAAAGTGAGATTCATTCCACTTAACTCATTGAGTTAAGTGGTATTAGTCCCACAAATGACAATAATAAACTCACAATTAGAAAAATGTGATTTTATTCATGACTTTTTCACAACTTAACATAACTCTTGATAGTATATGCATATAAAGATAAAGTAGATAAATTAGCGGCTGATCGCGGCGGCGCGCGGCGCGACGGCGGCGGCGTCAGCGCGCGCGCTCGAGCAGCGGCGGCAGCGGTGACCCTAGCGGCGTGGCGCGGCGACTGCGCGGCGCGGCGACGGCGCTGCTCACGCAGCGGCGGCGCGATGCGGCGCGGCGCGCGGCGGCGCGGCTGGCGGCACGGCGGCGGCGCGGCGCGGCTGATCGGCGGCGGCGGAAGCGGCGCGGCTGAGGTGGCGGCAGGTCGCGGCGCGAGCGCGGCGGCTGCGCGGCGGCGTCCGTGCGACTCGAGCAGCGGCGGCGCAGCGCGGGCGCGACAGCGGCTCTGGCGGTGCGCGGCGCGGAAGCGGCAGCGGCTGGCGGCGCGCGGCGCGGTTGGCGGCGCGGCTGGCAGCGGCAACACGGCGGCGCGCGGTGATGGCGCGGCTGGTCGGCAGCGGCGCGGTGCGACGCGGCCGCGCGGCGCGTCCGTGCGACTTCGAGCAGCGGCGGCGCGGCAGCGCGACAGGCGGCTGCGGCGTCAGCTGATTCGGCAGCGGCGGCGCAGCGGCGGCCCTAGCGGCGCGAGCGTGGGGGAGGCTGCGGCGACGGCGCTGTTCGAGCCGCGGGGCGGCGCGACGGCGGCCCTGGCTGCGCGGGCACGGAAGGCAGCCGCGCGGCTGAGGCGGCGCGGCTGATCGGCAGCGACGATCTCCTTCCCTTCCCTTCCCCTTCTCTTCCCTTTCTCTTCTTCCTCTCTTCTTCTTCTTCTTTCTCCTCTTCTTCTTCTTTCTTCTCTTCTTCTCCACGACCTGACCCTTCTTTCTCAAAGTGCAATTCTTCAAAAATTAGGTCAAGGTAAGGGAAGCGCCCACCTCTTCCCCTTATATATGGGTGAAGATGGCCCTTCCTTAAGTCCAATAACACAAAAGAAAGGAGAGAAAATAAGCAAGAAAATAGGAAATGGGCTTGTCAGGCCCATCATAAAAAAAGGGGGGGGAAAAGGGTTCCTCCTATGGGCCCTTCCCCCGTTACACGACAATACGAATAAAGGGAAAAAGTAACTGACTGTAACGGTGTGCTCCGGTGGTCGGCGTCTGCGTCATGCCGAGTAACGGAATGCGGGATCCCGTGTTGCTGCGGCGGCTCGTCGTGGTGGCTAGACTCGTCTCGGTGGCAAGCTGGGTAGTGCCGGCTCCTCGGGTGCTGAGTCGGGGAAGTCCTGCTGCTCCTCTACTGCTGGCTCGATGACGACCGGTGGTGATGCGCCATCACTCACTATAGTGATTATCTATACGAGAATAATACATACAAGAATGTAATAGGCGAGATAGTGATATTGAGGAAATATAAGCAGAATTAAAAAGCGTTAAGAGAATAATGAAGAGGCCTATACATATCCGTCACTATAGTGACGGATATGATAGTGGAAAGAGTTCACTGAATTGATTTGTACGAATCCGTGAATGGTGTTATACAAAAGTGTCAATCAGGTTAATTTACATTACGGTTGTGTAAGTGGTCCTTAAACCTGAGACACCAAAGCTGTATTGTGGACGGAAGGTTGTACATTGACTATAGCCAACGAGTCCCTAATCATAGGATTCTAAAAGGTCTTAGTTTGGGTACATCAAGAAGTTCACGAAGATGATTGAGTTGTCAACATGGGATTGTCCACCCTCGGTATAAGAGGTGACAACTTAAGGAAAAAGATGTGATGAAGTCCTTGCCCCAGGTAGTGAAATATCGGGAAGAGTTCTCTGATGATTTCCGAATGCATCAGTACTAATTCCGATGACCGATTAGGGTTTGACAGTTGACCATAACCTAAGTCCTCCAAGGAGCGTCAAGTGGACGAGGGATTATACGTGCACGGTAACCGATGACGAACATGTTCAAGGAGTCAGTCGATATATACTCCTTTGTATCTTCTAGAGTACGAGGTGTAGCTTGGCACCCCACGTGTTACAAACTCGACCAATCGGTTGGGTTTGATTGATCAGACATTAATTAATCTATATGTTGATATAGTCAACTAATCTGGAAGACCAATAAAGGTTATTGGGCCACTGGAGTTGTTAACTAGACTGATACATGGGCCTAGAGGGTCACACGCAGATGGTCTTTTGGACATTAAAAGATATACTTAAGTTTTGGGGGTTTTTATGAAAAAAACACACTTAGTATAGATAGAGGAAGGCCCTGAAAAAAAGTCAACTAGGCCAGAATTGTTTAGGGGCCTTACACTTCTTGTCCCCTCTCCCAACACCCCTCTCCATGCCTGATGTGATCGGAAAGGCATAATGACAAGGGTAGAGTTAGAACGGGGCTCGTTAATGAGAAGGAGGAGATTCAACAGGTTGAGGATCGCGTGGATATGTCTAGAGGTTGCACACTTGAGCAGCTACACTTGTCTCACTGTGAGATCCATGAAATCACGGATGCAAACCGTGCAAATGTACATTGTTTCATGGTTTTAATGATGCCGTTTTCATTTCGTTAAATGCTTATGCTTCAAAATGTTTTGATTTGTTCATCCATGTTAAGGCTTCTAGAACCCAACATACACTTACATTAGATCCTTACGTTTTGCCAAGATCAGGGCAATTTACAAGTGCTAGTAAGCTCACCCTCTTCTCGAATGCTTCTTCCCACACACCCTAGAAACCAAGAACACACTTGATGGATCTAAAAAAAATGCCTTCTTATTTTTTATTGGTCCGCGTCACCTTGCACAGAAAAAAATCAAAATTTTAGGCATCAGTAATAAATGCAATCATTATTTTGATTGCCTGGCTAACGATTAGGTGACACAAATCATTGGCGTAGATAATGATTGGCTATCGCCAATCATCAGTGAGTGCTACGATTCGTCGCCTTTCGACAAATTGAACGGTGACGTGTGCCGGCGCAAAGAAAAGGGCTGAAAGTATAGTTAAAGTTCATATTAGTTAAGACAAAGAGCCCAAAAATAACCATAAAAATATATTTTGACTTCAAAAATTCATATCTTTCCAAATCTAATGTCAACAAATTCCATAAGAATCATATTGTATCTCAAAAATTATATTCATTTAGACTTTATTGTCTGAAAATTCCTAACAAATACATAAAATGTAGAAAATTTAAGAAATTATTCTGAATATAGACTTAACGATTTTAAGCTTGATAACATGCAAGTATGAGTGATGTAATTCCAATAGACATGTAAATATGATCATATTAAAGTACTAAATATGCATGTTATAATAGGCTACATCAAAAAAGTCGGGAAATGTAACCACGATGGAATACAAAGTATGAGATGATAGTTTAAATAGGAGATCCCCAACTCCTTAAGTCATAGGATTTATTTCTCAAGGTTTCGAGGGCGATGATTCTTTTTTTTATCCCAGATATATGTCCTTAGATTTAAAAGTGAATTTTTCAAAATTCAAATTATGGCAAAGTTCAACTATTTTTATTTGACAACATTCCGAAAGAATACTAATATGTGGTTTCAGAATGAATTTTTGTCTATTACGCCTCTTTTATGATGTACGTCACGATCTGACTTTATTGCTCTGGTCGAAGATTTGTATGGGCTTCTATTTTGGTCTTATTGGTATGAAAAAATCACCATTTTACTCATTTAAGTGTTTTATATAAAAAAACTCGACCATTTGTATTTGACAACGTTCATATAGAATGCTTAAATGTGGTTTCATAATGAAATTTTATTTTGTTTGAGCTCTTTTATGATTTAGGCCATGAATTGTGTTTATTGTGCTACTTCAAGATGTAATTTGGCTTCTCTTTTGTTCCCATTGGTATAAAAAAATCACCATTTTACTCATTTATGTGTTATATTTCAAAAAACTAAAATAAGATGTCCCAGCATCTTCTTGACTCTGTGCAGCCAAGTAGGCTTACTCTAACATTAATGAAATAAATAAAAATATTCCATTGGAAAATAAATTTTAAATTTCTTATTTTAAACTCAGAAAGTGTAACTAGATGCTACTCCTTTACGAATGCCAATTAATTATTCTTGAGTAATTTAGTCATCTTTGAAAACAAAGAGAAATGAGAGTGAGGTATGAGAAATATCAATCACATCAGCAAATGTTAGGTTGAGTGATAATTTAGGCACCATCCAACAAAGGGCATGTAATTAAACCCTTCATAGGATGAAAGAGCTAATGAAGATGAGGAACTAAATTTAATGTTTTTCTATGTATATGCTATGCATAAGAGTGACCAATCAATTTTCAATTCATAGGTGCCCTCACATGGTTATTTAATTTTTAGCTTTGATAAAACAATTTCAGAATGCCCAAGCTTCATGTGAACCTGAAATTCAATGTAGAAGAGATGGGATCAGATTGAATTTGGATGGGATCTGTTGAAAATTTATATGAAGCAATAAAAAAAAAATTCCAATCGAGGATGAAGATGGATGATTTTTTTTTTGTGAAACAAAGAGTAGAGGGTAGATATGAAGTTGAATTGTAGGCAAGAAGATTTCAAATCTTGATCTTAAAATATCGAATCTTTCTACAGTGAGAAAATAAAGAAAAGTGGGAAAATTTTAATTTTAGGTTAATTTAGAATAGATCTACAGATGTCAGATACTGAATGAGATAACAAACATCCCATGTAAACTTTTAGGCTTTCTTAATTTTGATATAAAATGGAAATAAGTTCTCTAAATCCTACTTCTTTGTGATTAACCACAATCAAGTGGAGGATCAAGATATTTAGAAGAAAGTAACATATTGAATATATTCAGCTTGAATGTAAAACAAGGCTTCAGGAAAAGTTAAAGAATGTATTTATCTCAGTGTTGTGGAATTTAAAAAGGCTAAAGATGATGAATTGATTGATGGTCTAGAAGATAATAAGAAGAACGAGGAGGAGAGGACATAAAAGGACGAGATTAGTGAGAGAGAAAATAATGTTGAGACATGAGTGAACTTGGATAGAAAATAAGAAATATAAGACTGGCTAAGGATCACCCACAAGAGAATATTCTTCGCAGTCGTATTGATCAAATTAAAACTCGAACCACCTTTGGAGACAATGTAGATGTAGCGTTTACATCTCAAATTGAGTCGAAGAAAATGGATGATGTTTTAAACAATCCAGATTGGTTAAATGATATCCATGAGGAGTTAGCTCAATTCAAAAGGAATAAGGTTTGGGAACCGGTACCAAGACATAAGTGTAAGAATGCCATAGGCACGATGTGGGTATATAAGAATTAGATAAATCAAAAAAGATAAATCAGTAGAAATAAGGGGACTTGTTTCTCAAGGGTATGTACAAATCGAAATAGTGGATTCTGAGGAGACATATGGTCTAGTGGCAAGCTTGATGCTAGGAGGATATTATTGGCCTTTCCATGTGACAATAATTTTAAACTATTCCAAATGAATCTAAAAGAGTACCTTACTTAATGAAGAGATAAAATTCACGTGCAATAAGTTTGAGCGAAATGCATACGTGCCACTTGTGCTATTCCTATCAATTTTCCATGTTGCAAAGTAAGAATCACAAAAGTTGATCAACGTCAAGTGGACTGCATTGCGCTCAAATTCTATAGTCTAAGCAGCACCTAGAAGACTAGTGGTTCACACTTAACAAAATACCTAGTATGTGTGAAAACACAAATGCCATTAATTTGGGCAAAAACTCCAACGTACATTCATGCATGAAGCACATTGAAGTGAAGCATTACTTTTTTAGAGATCATATTACTAGAGGTGACATCTTCACTAAACCTTTAAAGGAAGATTGGTTTAGCACTCTATGGAGAGAGCCTGGCATTGCCTATGTTAGAGATTTATAATGACTGCCTATTCATGGTTTTTCTATTGACAAGTGTTTTCTTGAGTCGTCAAGAATACTACATGAAATATGATACTCCTCCCATTTAGAATCACATTAATCTGATACTATAAGGAAATCTACTCATAATCTTCATCAATTTTCAGCCTTTGAATGTATTTATATGAGAGCTAATTACTAATTCTGCTTATAGAGAACATGTTATCTATATCCACTATTGTTGCATTGATTCTTGTGCCAACTGATGATAATGTTTTCTATTTTTCTGAGGATTCTCGCAGATCTGACAAACATTCCCATTACCATATTGGATTTATTCAGATATGTCGACATCTGATTAGTTTCACTTGCACATGTTGACATGAAACTTTCATGTACACGAAGCAATTTGTTAGGGGAGCTAGAATGAATGGGAAGCCACAACTTTGGGGGATTTACCCTTCATCTGTTTGGTAATTTTCAAAAAAGGTGGAAAATATGAGTATCGTGGCATGTTTTGGAGTTCATCAGAAAGGTGGAGATAATAGACTGAGCTTTAAGTGTATTTTAGTAAAATACTTTAATTTTATTTTTTGATGAATGTTCAAAGTAATGCATGCCTCAATAGGGTTCTGATCAACCATTATAGGTCATCAGTCAACTTGCTGACTGATTGTAACTGAACATAAAATTGCACCCTCAGTTATATTGAAATGCTAGTTGGTTTGACCATACAGAGAACAAGCCAAATCATGCATTCAGGATTCCTATTTTCTATGACATGATGATACACATTTTTTCTAACACTGTTCAAATATTTGTCTCCACTTGACTTGCTTTGATTGCTTGAATAAGTTCTTCAAGCTTGTAATCACTGCCTTCTTCTGGTATTTGAGGCTGAACTTATTGATGATTTATTGAAATTATTAGCATGCATATATCAATACAAAACAGTGATAGAGTAAAATAATGTAGTTAGCATAGCTGAAACATTCAGATTATTTCAAAGCTGAAATCCTTGGCATTACGTCTAGTTTTTACTTTCAACAGGTAAGAGTTATTTTGAACTTATGCCAAAATAGTAAAGACAAACATTTGAAATTAAGATGATTACTGTTGGATTGTTGAAAAATAACCATTAGTCCCTTTCAGACTTCTACGTCCATATATACAATTACTTGTTATTCATTTACTTTTTTATCATTATTTCAAGAGGGTATTTGCTGCAAACATTAGTCGAAGTTCATAGAACTTGGAATTGTGGTTTTTGATGTAGGATGATTCAAGATTCAAAGTAAATAAGGATGGCCTCCGTAATTCGCACATCCTTGACCTGGTCAAAAGTTTGACATCTTAACATAATTTTTATATTGATGTTGGGACTTTGCAGAACTAATAATAGTTGGTTGCATCCATAGAAACCATAAAAATTTGAATCACATCTTAATTCAATTTTGAACATACTGTGTGAGATAATAGTGGTGAAACATTTATTTACAAAATTATTCTTGGTGATGTCGTCTCATTTGATTCTGGAATGAAATTAATATTTTATTTTTAAGCACCACAGGGCAAACCCAAAGCAAGGAATTTCATCCAAAGATAAACATGGAGGAGAAGAGGACTCTAGGAAAGAACGGTCACAAACATTCACACATTTCCAGCTGTATCTGGATCTATGATTTGATTTATGTGATAGTTTTCCTTATTATTGCTAACGTGCAATGATTTAACCCAACATACCTTGGAAAAAATATAAGAAGTATTAGAATATGGATTTTCATCGAACAATCATTATGTTGTCATGTGAAACTTGAAGAACCATCTATGATTATTGTTTTCTTACCCACCCCTGAAGAGGTGCTTCCTGGACAGTGCACTAAAAAACCAAAGTTGTTCAGAAAATCAAATATTAATTTTATTGCAGTGATTTCAAAAATAAGGCATTCTGCTTAAGAATATTAAATCGTGTCACATTCCCCTGAAAATTTTAGATATTCTTCAGAGCCAGGCATTACTTGTAACGAAATCATGATGATTGTTTTATATGTCCTTGTCAGCCTGAGCTATGATTTCATTTAACAAAAAAATGATGCACGACTCATATTCCACTTCTTATTCAGGAGGTCCTTAAATGGGTAAATCATTATGGTATCAAAATGTGCAATGCTACAACTATTCTTCTTGTAATGGTTGATACATTCTATCATTTGGAGAAAAATCCATCAATGTCAAGATGAGGTGAACATTCATTTAAAAACACACAAAACCTAATTATTCTTCAAATTTTAAAATTATAAATTAGTATAAATTAGAAAATACGTAAAACAGGGAAAATATCCATGCATACTAATTATAATTTAAGTAGTCCAATAAAATCATCATTTAACTTGTAAAATGACATTGTTAGTACATGTAATGTGGTATGCTTCTATTAAAAATACCTCAAAATTTGGGAAATAAGAAAATCAGATAATAAATATACAAAACAGTTTAAATCATGATAACATGAAAATAAAAAAACTTTTTGACTCAGAAATATCTATTATGCTTAATTTTCTAGATTTTCCTTGTTATAAGTTAATTAAATAGGTTATTAAGAAATACATTGGGTCAACCAATAAGAATGTAATTTTCCTCATGACTTTAAGAGGTATCAACCCCTTGCCTACTCAAGATTCTATTTAATAAGCAAACTAGGCGAAACAGGGAATCAACTAGGCATCATATGATATGGGGATGTTCCTATACAACTTTAACGCACCCTATTCAATCACACCTATAGAGTTTCTGCTATTTGAGTATTTTATAACACATCTCAGTCGATACATTATCCTTACTATTTGGCAAGTCTCAAACATGGCGTATCACCTTGAAAAGCTCATGAAGCACTCAAAGAGTTTAACTTAAAAAATCATTTTCTTTGGATGAAGGATGGAATGAATTTTTCAAGATGGATTTGTAACTTTCATAATTATTAGAAAATGTTCACCCCAACAGCGCACAATGGATGAAGAAATTTTTTCTAATAATATATCACAACTATAATAAAGCACAGTCTCTAGTGTAGTAAAAAACAAATCATAATATCTTAAATATACAAACCAAGGACTATTCTTATTTTTCTTCTTGCATATGCTTATCATTCCTAATTAGTTTTTATTTCCCATTGCAACATGGTTCTCTATGAGTCCTATTATAAAAACCAAAACTAAAAGAACACCACGAAAATAAAAGGAAATAAAAGGAAACGAGAGACTACTAAGCTAACAAGTTATCGTTGCGTGCTAAGTGATCATTTCACCTGTTCAAAGGTTACTATAGGTTAAAGGAGATATCATCGTCAAGAAGTTCAGCTTCAAAATAGGGCTTCAATATTGTCAATTTACCATAAATTCATGACCTGTCTTGGGATTCATAATCATAACAGCTCCGGAATCAAACAAATTAGTCATAATGAATGATACATCCCACCTGGACTTTGGTTTACCCAAAAATATATTTCAGCCTATAATGATTAAGACATTCCTTTTGATTTCTTCCAAATTTCCTAATCTATCATGGATACATGTCATGCGTGCCTTATATCCAAGATCTTTCATACACTTCAATCCTATAGATAGAAAAAAAATATTTTAGAACTTCATATAGACAAAATGTTTACTTTTCCATAACCCCCATATGTTTTATTTCCAAACTCTGTAGGTATATGACCTGTCTTGCTAAAAAATTGTCAAAAAAGAGAGATACCGAAATGAGTTTTGTTTAAAAAAGTTATTATCAGGTCTTACCAATGTTTCAAGAATCTTCTATATTTCCCTGTTCCGAGGCTCATCCTTTCCATTTAACTGGGATGGTAGGAGGTAGAACTCTATCATGCAGAGAAATCTATGGAAAAGTATTTTATGTTGCAAGTTAATAAAATTTCTAATAATAAGTCTGGGACAACAACACCTAGTAAAGATATTGTTAGGTGAAAAACTCTGACCACTTTGGTATCATTTGGATCTGTAGGTAAAGCTCCAAACTGTTTTGGAACATAATCGACATCCATCAAAATAAACTCAAACCCATGATAATTATGAAAGCTCTTGTAAACTCAATATTACATACATCACAATCCATGATGGGTTTAAATGACCTAGGATCATTCTTATTCAAGGTTACATATGGATTATAAAATAGAGATTTATGATTAAATTCATGGACATTTAAAATAAAGTAGGTTAGTAGGAACCACCTTTTAATACCTTACAGGCTGTTAACTTTGCAAAAGAATGATCCCCAACAGGATGTCAGTGACAAAAGTTTAAGGTATCTCACTAAAATATCAACATTTGTTGGTAAAAATGTTTTGATTCCTCTAAAAAGCAGTAGTGGAAACATTGAGGAACTTAATCTTCTCATTGGACGTCCTGATGTGGAACGCCCATCCAAGACCACCAGCCATGTCATCGTAGCCATCATCATCAGCGCCAACAACCCGCTGCCTCGCGCACCACACAACTGGCATACCAAAGCGTCCGTGAAGACACCCGGGTTTAAATACCGCGGCACAAGTGGTCGTGTTTTAATTCTCCATTTTTGTTCATCCAATTTATGTTTTGTGTTCGTCACAATGAGTTCATCGTACTCTTTGTGACCTGTCTATATCTTCATGTTTTTATCCGTCATTTTAAGTTTCGATCCGTTAAAACTTTCATCTTTGTTTTAGTTTTAGTGTTGTAAAAAGGGGTCCCTTGTTGGGCCCCTTGTCCAAATGTTTTTAATGGGCCCATCGTGACCCTATATAAGGCCATGAAGGGAACGTTAGACTCAGATCTGGGTTTCCTTAGTGGCAGTTATTCTTTTTGTTGTTCAGATCTCACGTTGGAAAACAGAAGAGGGAGAAGGAGGAAGAAGAAGAAAGGATAGGAAGAAGAAGAATAGAAGGAAGAAAGAAGAGGGAGAATGCACATTGGATTGACACCATCAGTTTCATCGTGCCAAGTTAACTTCCACTTCCATGCGCTAGCCAGTTTTGGTCCGTCAACGCTGATCCACTACTTCGAGCAGCTTTCCACGTCGAGCAAACATGCGTACCAACAAAGTTTTGCACTGCCCGTGGTCTATCAACGTGGCCAACTGGCACACTCGTCCAGCGCAAGGTGACCTTTAACCTGCACGGCATCAACCATTCATGACAAAACCAATCCTATCGACGAAGTCGTGACTATCCTGTCATGTAACCTGTTGATCGCATCTCTACACTACTGAATACTCTGTCACTAGTGCTAGATCAAACCAACCCCAATCCACTGCAAGCCCACGATGAATGACGGACAGTAAGCCACACTGTCTGGTCATCCACTAGGCGTATAACATTGTGCGCTCTGGTCAACCGCCTACCACACCAGACCAGATTAATGTAGCCCGACCTGTCACCTTCACGGAACTATTGCATATGTATTAACACACGATGTTGACCGGTGTTGTAGTTGACCATAGGGACATTGAATATCTGCCCTATTGAAGACGACGTGCTACACCGTGCCGCAATCCACCAATCGCCCTGCAGGTGCAACTGAGTATACATAATTCGCCACACATCAGCTGTTTGCAGGTTTTTTCCACCAGTTGAAATCCAGCCTAGAAGTTAGTCACTTGTTCTTTGCTCACCGTCGGCCATTGAATCATCATATGCGAGGTCTGTTGAGCCTGGTGAAGCCTCGGAACAAGCTGTGTTTGAACAGGTGCTGTCAACCTATGCTCGATCCTTGCCTTCCAAGGATGCTGAACTCATAGGAAGCTTAACACATCACTGGTGTGGACCACTGTTGCTGTGCTTCCTGAACTCGCAGCCTGCTCAGCGCTTCATCCTGCTGCACCCAGTGCTTCAGCTGTCGTTGTGACCATTGGCCATGGCCGACCACTAGTGACAAACACCCGCTATCCTACTCCAGCCGCACTGATCCATCCATACGGATGAGCCCGTTGAGCTCTACTCATCCGGCTATCGCTTTTATGCTGTGCCATTGCCGCCAGTTGAGCCAAGCCATGTCCATCCTCTGACATGCCTTTGCCTATCCTCCCGCACCAACCCATGCACAGACAAAGACACCGGCGATGAACATTACTGCCGATGCGGTACCTTGTCTCCATGCTCGTTCTTTACATTACATCTTGCACTATATTGTTGACTCTACTCCACCTCACTACGGCTAGTTTAGGTGAGAGAAATGATCAAGAAAATTACAAACTAAGTGAATTATTTGGTACAGGTTGAGCCCGTCTGTTACATGCGACCGTCAATGGAGTTATTTCTGTTTGACGATGTAGTCATCATTGTTGCTCTTACGAGGGGTCAAAAGGTCACCGTCACCGTGATTGGCCATCCACTCAGATCTCGTAGCTTGGCGAATCCCCCTCAAGTCGGGGCCTGCTCGTACATCCATATAAGATTCACGTCATCACGTAGTTACATATCCTAGTGATTTACCCATCAGACAACGTCTCTAACGACGTCTGGCATCACGTCCACTCTTTGAATCATCTAACTGGTCACAAGGAAATTCATAATATCCATGTACCAATTTAGTTTCTTACCCTGAATGATTAGTAATTACTCACATAAAATGCATAGACTGTAGTGGATGTCTGCAACAATAAAAATAAACAAAGGATCAGCAGCAACATTCTCATGTCCCTTTTATCTATAATGTCAATACAAAATTTTTGTAAAATAAATATTCACCTAATGAGACTAGGTTTAGCCTCTTTTTTAAGTATAAATTTTTAAGCAGCATAATATTAAAAAAGTAACACTTTTATATGGAGAGAATCGGACCTCAATTTGGTTAATGCAAAAATAATTGCTACTAATTCTTTTTTCCTAGTAGATCAATAAACCTGATCATCCTGTAAGGCTTTACTACCATGGTATATAGCCTGCATGGACTTTGATAACAACATAAATGTGTCTATAATTACATTCCTTTTTATATAATTTGAACTCTTTAAATATTAATTTATTTGTGTTAGTGAATCTATTGTCTGAATGTTTATGAATTTCAACCTTAGATATCACTTATGCACTTTTTTGGTATTTTATGTAATCTTGGTTGACCAGCCTCTTCAGATTATCCCTACTACTGATGAAAAATTTTTAAGTTCCGTATGTGCAGAAAATTATTGTATCTAATTTGGATGAGGATCAATGGGTTAGGTATCCCATGAAATTTTTAGAGATATTTATTTGGGGTATTGGCAGACTTGGATCAATTTCAATTTCGGCCTTCGGATGATTTATCAAAGATGTGTGGACCACATCCAAAATCCCTCTAAAATCCTCTCATATTCTCTTTTAATGAGATGATGAATTTATAACGAAAGAGTTTTAGAGTTCAAAATCTGCCAATCAGAAAAGAGGAAGAAATGGAAACGATAGAAAATAGGAAAAAATATAAGAGCATTATATATCATACTTCATGGAAAAATAGAGGGAGATATATAAAAAATTATATTTCTTTCTGTCTCTAGCTCATTCTGGTCATAATATAGCAGTGGCTAGCCAGCAGGACAGACCTCTCCTGGATACTGCTTATTCAATCTAGTTGAAGTAAGGCTTTTCAGGTTTAATTCATTTCCTCATGCTTTTCTTGCATACAGAAATGCTCGATCCAGGATTAGAAAGATGAATTGGAACTCAAGACACAAGAGTTAATACATTTTATCATCATTTCCATATATTTTCCCTGCATTCTTTCATTTCCCATCATTTTGTCCATACTGGCGCCCATTTTCTATAATATTATCTATCTAGATCCCAAATATTTCTCTCTCTAAACCCTACAAAATACCTTTAGTTTTGTCACTCAATTTCAGCAGACAGCTCGTCCATTTACCCTTCCAAAACCAGATTTTATTTCATAAATATTCAAATATCTTTATATTTTCTGTCTATTTGTGGGTTCCCATTCGATTTTGTTACCCATTCTGTTCATGTCCTTTTGACCCAGAGCCCACCTTTGCGAGTTTAACTGAATATGAAATAAATGAATATATACAAAATATTATTTACTCTTTATATATCTCTTAAATTTAAAAGAAATAATTTCAGATATTTAAAATTAGCATTAATCATCTTTAGCTATTTTTTCCGTACAAATCCTTTAGATAAGAATTTTAAAAATATTTTTTACAATTTAATAAATGGCTAATAATTTTATTTTGTCTATTCATTTTGATATCTTTATGCTTGTAAATTAACTTTATAAAATCTGAAAATTTTAAAAATATTTGTTGCCGTTATCATCTTATTTTACTCAATTTGAAGCCTTGAAAAAATCTCAAATTTATTTACTGCTTCCGTGTGTATCAACATATTACTTAGCCCATATTATTTGTATAGTATTTAGTGGAAACTCATTAGAAAATTTTATTTCTAAAATCTAAATTAAAATACAGACTTATAAGCCAGAATTTATAATTATCAGTCTAGGAATCAAGACCATCCTATCTGACTTAATGTCTCAGCACTATCACTTCGCCGTTGTCAAATCAGATATTTTCCAGATTAATGTCCATTTAGTTTCGGTTCTAAATGATACTTTTTTTAAAGGTTCCCTAAGCATGACTATAAATAGGTTTAAAATATTTAAATCAGCCATATTTAAGATGATCACTGATGGTGCACGCCATCAGAGATCGTCAACGACGTTGTCCGCGCCATCTACCACCGTCGTCAAAGATTGGGTGACAAATGCTCAATTATCATTTCTCATTTTCATCGTTGTTTCTTTTGTGTTCTATGTTTTCCCATCGAGTCGTTGTGCTTTCGTCGCGTTTGCGACTCGTTCCGTATGTCCTTCATTGTTGTCACGGGGAAGGGCACCTAGTCTTCGCATTCCCCCCTTGTTCTCTTTTTGTGCTTTTCTTTCCTTTATTTTGTAATACGGCCGGACCCATTTGTATATGGGCTCCCCTAATGAACCTTCCTTCCCCCCTTTTGTTGACCCACTTAAGGGCCCATCCCATTCCCCTTTATAAGGGAAGAGGGGGGCACCCTAATCCTTAGACCAGGAAGAATCGAAGGAGTATTGTTTTTTTTTTCCCTGGTCTCAACCCCTTGAGATAGAAGAAAGGGGGGAAGAAGAGGAAGAACATGGAAGGAAGGGAAAAGGAGAATTCTACCTGTTCGTCGGTCGGAATTGTTCCTGAATTCCTAATCGCTGGGGTGAAATTCACCCTCTGTTGGTGAGAGTCGAGCTCCAATCGAGAAGGGAACCGACAGTGGCTGTTAGAAGAACAATCCCTGATTGCTGATTGGGTTCCTCCTGCTATAGCTGTGTGAACGAATGACCCTGAGGCTGCGGATCAACGGTCGCCACCCAGGCTGCCGTGGGATTTCAACCCCCCCTCATGAAAAAAAAACCCCACTGAAATTACGTGTCGCACATTCCTCATTGCCGTTGACCTCCAGTGTCCGGTGGGAACCGTGAGTTAGTTATGTTGGTGCTGCTAGTGTCTGGCAAATCACTCGTCTGCCGCCAATTCAGGTGACACTTCAAGAACTTCCTGCTGCTACTATAGGTGTTCATGGATGAATTTGCTATTACCATTTCAGCTCTCATTTCAAGAGCCTCCTGCCACCGCCGCTTGTGTTTGTGGACGATTTTTTCTGCCGACGTCTCAGCTATTGCTCCAAGAATCTCTATTTGGCGCCGCTGGTGTTCGCGGACGGATTCTGTTGCGGTCATTCCAGCTATCGCTCCAAGAACTTCCTGGTGCCGTGCTGTTGTTTGTGGATGAATTCTGTTGTCCCCAGTTTACCCTAACGCTCTAATAGCCTGAAGAAATCACTGTTGTTGCTGGTGTTTGGAAAGCCATCGCTCGTGACACTACTTTACAGAGTAAGCCCAGTCGCCTGGCCACACTCCCGACAGTCACCGCGTCATCGGTCAACTGTCTACCACAAATGCGGATCACCTGTGACCACTCTGCTTGCTGTAACTGCCCATCGACGTTGGTGTAGTGCCACCACTAGGGTCGCGCGAACGAAGGCCCGGTGTCGGTTGAGTTGCAGACGCTTCTGCCTTCGTCTTCCTCTTCCTCCAGCCTTTATTATTGCTCTGGCACTTACATTGCCCAATGAGCTGCTGTACACTCTCCGACACCTCTCTGCCACACCCGCTCAGAACCACCCCCGACCGTCAATGATCCTACACGACGAGCTACGCGCTGACAAGGTCCCCCATCCTCTCCCATTGCTCGTTTATTTACCTCTTGCAGTATAATCTCATCTTGACTCCACCTTGCTCTAGCTACGTAGGTGAGAGAGGCTTTGAGAGAAAACTACGACATTTGAGTGTCTTACCGATACGGACGAGATCGTCCATTACGTTTGAGCCCTATGGATAGAATTCGTTTGATCGTAGTCCCCATCGTCGCTCCGACGAGGTTTGAGAGGCCACCATCGCCGTCATCTGATGACCTGTCCAGGCTTGGAGCTCGGCGCCTCCCTCGAGTCGAAGCCTACACGTACAACACGTAGGATGTTCATTGCGTCGTAGTTACATTGCCTGTTAGGGTTTTGATCCGTCGAACGACGACGTAGTCAACGTTTGATACCACCATCCTTTATCGGCACCAAAAGATCATAATCGGTGTCGACCAGACGACATCTCCGACGACGTCCGACATCAAATTGGTATCAGAGCCAGGCTGTGGATGCTCACAGCACGTCTCCAATCCCGCATAGTTGTCATTATGCGTCTTATCGTCTTTTCAAAAACACATATAGGTTCCCTAGGGACATGGCCCTCAAGACACAATCGAGTAGGAGGACACAACCCGGAGGTTTGATTGCCCTGCGATGCATCAAATCCTCGCCCGACGAGAGAGGCTGATGGCGCGTCACCACCGGACGTCATCGAGCTAGCAGCAGAGGAGCAGCAGGACTTCCCCGACCCAGCACCCGAGGAGCCGGCACTACCCAGCTCGCCACCGAGACGAGTCCAGCCACCACGACGAGCCGCCGCAGCAACACGGGATCCCGCATTCCGTTACTCGGCATGACGCGGACGCCGACCACCGGAGCACACCGACACCTTCGGTTACCTTATTCTATAGCTTTTTGGTTTTATCGTGTTGTCGTGTAGCGGGGAAGGATCCATATGAGGAACTCTTTCCCCCCCCCCCCCTTTTTATGTTGGGCCTGACAAGCCCGTTTTCATTATTTCCTTTCCTTTCCTTGTTTTGTTTTGTTGTTTTTGGACTTAAGGAAGGGCCTATCTTCACCCATATAAAAGGGGAAGAGGTGGGCGCTTCCCCTCACTTGACCTAAATTTTTGAAGAATGGTATTTTGAGAAGAAGGGTCAGGTCGTGGAGAAGAATAGAAGAAAGAAGAAGAAGAGGAGAAGGAAGAAGAAGAAGGGAGGAAGAGGAGAAAGGGAGAGGAAAGAGGAAGGGAAGCCGCCGCCACCGCCGCCGCCGCCGCCGCCACCGCGCCATGGCGGCGCCGCGCGCTATCGCCGCCGCCGCTGCGCCGCGCTTATCATCAAGCGCGCCCGCCGCCGCGCCACGCGCTTCACCGCCACAAGGCTGCCGCGCGCCGTCGCGCATTGCCCGCGCCTGCCGCGCGCGCGCCGCCAAGACGCCGCCCGCCCAAGCGCTGACCGCGTACGCCCGCGCCGCCGCGCGCCGCGCGCCGCACCAACCGCGCGCCGCCGCCGATCACCGCGCTCACCGCCGTCGACCACGCCTCCTGCATCGCTCCGCGCTGACTGCGCACAACCGCTCTCCGCACCAGTCAACCTCCGGCGCACCCGACAACTCCTCCTCCTCGGAACCAGTTGGTGCGAAAATCCCGTCGCCAGCGCGACGAAGGTACCCTGCTTTCCCTAGCCTCTTTACGTCATTTATTTCCGTCAGTATTCTTTCGTATTGCCTCCACCGCGCTCGGGTTAGATAGGTGAGTGGGACAGATTGAGAGAACGACGAAACAAAGACGAGCGTCTTACCTGTCCGGTACGAGTCGGGACGCCCCGACGCGTGTGAGCATCCCAGTGGGAGTTACCCCATTCGACGGCGTGCGCGCCCTCGACCCACCTCGGACGACTTGGAGGGCTGGTCCGACCCAGCTTGGCGACCCCGTCCCCGCTCCGGGTTGGCTCTCATAGCTTGTCGGCGCATTGCACGTACCGTTGTAGAACCATCGTCCTCGTTATCGTCATACATGTATTTCTGTTCTCCGCATATCCATCGGTTGACGTCATGGACGTAACCCGATTAGTTAGCGATACAACACCGAGTTCCTTCCTTCGGTGACGGTCGGACGCCGTTGAGATGACGTCCGGCATCAAATTGGTATCAGAGCCAGGTTGTGGTCGCCCACAACACGTCTCCGACTTCGCATCGCATCGCATCGCATCGCATCTAGTGCATCGCATCCATCGATTTTACGTGCATCCATATCGGTACCCAGGGAATGGCCGTAGAGACGCGATCCGCACGGATGGCGCAACGCGGAGGTTCTACCTCCCCGCGACGAGTCGAACCGTCGCGAGACGAGAGAGGCAACGAGATTGCCCTCTCGAGACCTCAACCGGCCTCGCCGGTTGCGGAACCTACCTTACCCCATATCGAGGACACGCCGGTCCCACCCGACGTCACGGGTGCTCCAGGCGCATCGAAATCACCGGCATCGCCTGGTGGTTCACGCCGATCCCAGCACTCCCCACACGGCACACCGCGGCCCCTCGGCGACTCGATCGGTGACTACGAAGACCGGGATACCACGAGGCGACGACCACACGGGAAATCTCTCGTCGTCGAGTACTCCCCTAGAGCGACCCCTGCACGGGGTAGAGGACGAGGACGAGGACGACGAAGCGCCACTCGCCAGTACCCGGCAAGAGAGGAACTTCCGGAAGACCAAGGAGCTCAACGTCGCGCATCGGCAGCTAGGACGGAGCGCTTGGAGCGGATGCTCGCCGACACCCGAGTGTTCGAGCACGGAGTTGAGGCGGGACCGGTTGCACGAGGCCCCCCTCGCCCCCCTTACGGGGCTGGTAGACCCGAATACCGTGGTCACCCCGACCCGGACCTTGCTGATGATTACGAGGTCCCTGATCGCCCGTTTTACGGCGTACCGCCACCGGTACGCCTAGCCAGGCAGCCCGTACGCGACCCACAGGATGTCCGCGCTTGGGACATGCATCGCCCGCGAAATGACTACACCCGTGGCTACGACGGGGTCCCTTATGCTCGACCTGATCTCCCTATAAGTCAGTACGAGCGCGACCCGAGCCGTGACTATCCGGCTCGTCGGTTCGACCCCGTTCCTCCCCGTGGTCCGCGGTTCGACGAGCCACCGGCACGACGCGAGGACTACCCACGGCCGCCACCCCCGCCATATTACGGGGCTGACGGTGCATGCCCACCACCACATCACCCGGTGCCTTGGGACCGAGCACCGCGGGATGGTCGTCCCTACCACGGGACGCATCGCGACACGACCCATTCCCGCCCGTCATCCCATGGACCCGCGAGGGGACTATCCGTGCCGGCGGCACTATGATGACGACGCAGCGCCGCGCGAGGAGCATCGTGCACGCATCCAGAGGAGCGTGCGTGCCGACGTACCCGTCTACGAGGGCTCGAGGAAGCCCAAGGAGTTCATTGACTGGGAATCAAAAATGAACTCGTATTTCAGGTGGTACAGGATGGATGACGACCTTTGCGTCGATGCACGAGACACGGCAGCGGACAAGCCAAGATCTTCTGGGAGAATGAGCAATTCTCGGCCGAGCAGCGAGGACAGCCCATCATGTCATGGGCAGAAATGGCGCGAAGCTAAGGAACAAATCGTTCCTCGTCAGTACCAGATGACACTCTTTCTCGCATGGCTCGACCTTAAGCAAGGTCGACTCCCAGTGTCGGAGTACATCGAGGCTTTCGAGGAATGCCGGATGCGTTGCCGTTTCGTGGAGGACCCCCGCGTCATCATCGGCCTCTTCGCCCACGGCCTTCGGCCCGCCTTGCGCAGCAAGGTCCTTGACTGCCAACCGGCAGAGGTCGACGAGGCATACCACCTAGTGGAACACATGGATCCGCCTGTCGAAGACACCCCGGCGCCCAACGCACACCACGCCGCGAGTTCCTACGGTTCGGCTGGCACCGCTCGTTCCACCTACCCGCGACCACTCGGTCGCACCGGTCACCGGGGCCAAGGAACGACCCCAACCACCTCAATGGGGTCTACCCCGCAAGCCCGGGCCTCGACCGGCGATGCCCCGGCCCGTAGCGCTGCACCAAGTCAAGCACACATCACGTGCTACAAATGCCAAGGACGAGGGCACCGGGCACACCAATGCCCATCTACACTTTTGATTGATGTCGGGGAAACCGAACAGGATTATTGCGATGGAGCCGACGTACCCCAGGAGGACCACTATCACGGGAACGAGGAATGCGCCTAGAGTACGAGGAGCCCGATGGACAGATAGGATTCATCCAGATCATCGAGGCGCGAGGAGCCCCACCCGTGACAGGCCGTGCGTCCGTCCGGCCGTTAGCCAACATCGCTGTCGACACACCCGGCAGCAGTAGAGATAGGATATCACCGCGGGTTGACAACTCCGCTAGACTGCCACGGGCGCTCAACAGCCGACACCGCTCGATGATGCGCCATCCGCATATCGATCTTCTACACGTACATCAAGATCAACGGCAAGGCGTGTAAGGTGATCGTGGATAGCGGTAGTTGCATCAACGCGATCTCAGATACTATGGTCAGCGGCTTAGGGTTGACTTCGATAGAGCACCCCACGCCGTACGACGTTTCATGGATCGACGCTTCATCACTATCTGTGAAGCGTCAGTGCCGCGTCCCCCTGAAGGTGAACACATACGCCGAGGACGTACTCTGTGATGTACTACCCATGAAGGTGGGTAGCATCATCCTCGGTCGGCCATGGTTATATGATCATGACGTCACCTTAGTAGGGCGCGTGAACACCTGCTCCTTTATGCACCAGGGGCGACGAGTTACGTGGCACCCGTACACCACGAAGCCGGCCGCGACCCGACCAGTAGGGTTAGTGATAGTCCGAGGACCCTTATTCACTCGCGACCTTGGCCGCGAGGGTGACGATACACCTATGTGTCTGGCCGTCACCCTTGACGTCCCTGCTGACAGTGCAGTGACCCCTCGCACCCCAGAGGTTGAGGCTCTCCTATCGGAGTTCGGAGATGTCTTCCCGGAAGAGCTACTGCCGGATTACCCCCGATGAGGAACATACAGCATGCCATCGACTTGGTGCCCGGCGCGTCGCTTCCGAACCTACCGCATTACCGCATGGAGCCGCCGAAGTACGAGGAGTTGCTACGGCAAGTGAGGGAGCTTTTGGGGAAGGGCCTCATCCAGGAGAGCATGAGCCCCTGCGCCGTACCCGCTCTCCTAGCGCCGAAGAAGGATGGCACGTGGCGCATGTGTTGCGATAGCCGTGCCATCAACAAGATAACGGTCAAGTACCGTTTTCCCATTCCGCGTGTGCAGGATCTATTCGACATGATGGCGGGATCCACTATCTTCTCCAAGATAGACTTGAGGAGTGGGTACCATCAAGTACGGATCCGTCCCGGCGACGAATGGAAGACCGCCTTTAAGATAAAGGACGGTTTATATGAGTGGAGGGTTATGCCTTTCGGCCTCTCCAACGCGCCCAGTACCTTCCAACGTCTCATGAACGAGGTACTGCGCGCCTTCATAGGGAAGTTCGTGGTCGTCTACTTCGACGACATCCTCGTCTACAGCAGATCCAGAGACGAGCATGCAGACCACCTTCGGCAGGTCTGCACCATCCTACGGCAGGAGCAGCTCTACGCCCACCCCAAGAAGTGTAGCTTCCTTGCGTCCGAGGTTGCCTTCTTAGGTTCATCGTGTCCGCCAGGGCGTAGCCGCCAACCCGGAGAAGGTCCGGGCCATCACGTCGTGTGGCGACCCGGCAAACATGCACGACGTTAGGAGTTTCATAGGACTGGCGACTTTCTATAGGCGATTCATACGGAATTTCAGTTCCGTTCACGCCCCATCACCGACTGCCTCAAGGAGGAGTCGTCGCTGACACCGGCAGAGAGAGAGCTTTCCAGCAGATAAAGCTCATGATGACACAGGCGCCGGTACTACGGCTTCCCGACTTCGGGAAAGTGTTCGAGGTTACATGCGATGCCTCAGGTATCGGCATCGGAGGCGTCCTCAGCCAGGAGGGCCACCCCGTGGAGTTCTTCAGCGAGAAGCTGAATGATGCAAAGCTTCGATACTCCACGTACGACAAGGAGTTCTACGCGGTCATCCAAGCCTTACGGCATTGGAGACACTACCTCCTATCATCGGAGTTCGTGCTCTTCTCGGATCACGAGGCGCTCAAGTACCTGCACTCGCAGCAGAAACTGAGCGATCGGCACGCCAGGTGGGTCGAGTACCTACAGGACTACACCTTCGTCATCAAGCACAAGAAGGGCAAGGACAACGTCGTAGCCGACGCCCTCAGCCGGAGAACTCACGTGCTCAACGTCATGAAGGTGACAGTCTTGGGGTTCGAGACCATCCGAGATGGGTACGATAACTGCCCTGATTTCGGCCCCATCAACGCGGAAGTCCGACGAGGACCATCCCAGGATTACAAGGACTATGTCCTTACTGACGGATACCTGTTCTTTAAGAACAGATTGTGCGTACCTCGCACATCACTACGTGACTTCCTCACTTGGGAATGTCACGCCGGAGGCCTTAGCGGTCATTTTGGCCGCGACAAGACGATCGCCGCCATGGAAGGCCAATTCTACTGGCCTTCCCTAAAGCGCGATGTTGGCAACATAGTTGCCCAGTGCCGTGTATGTGCCTTGGCCAAGCAGGTCAAGAAGAGCGCCGGACTTTATACCCCATTGCCGACGCCGAGGCGTCCCTGGGACGACGTGAGCATGGACTTCGTCTTGGGACTGCCCCGCACCGCGAGGCACTACGACTCCATCATGGTAGTCGTGGATAGGTTTTCGAAGATGGCCCACTTCGTGCCCTGCGCGAAGACGTCTGACGCCGTGAAGGTCGCCCAGATCTTCTTCCGAGAGATCGTGCGCCTCCATGGCCTGCCATCCTCGATCGTGTCCGATCGTGACGTGCGCTTCACGAGTTACTTCTGGAGGACCCTGTGAGCCTCTTGGGCACGGCTCAAGTTCTCGACTGCCTACCATCCGCGAACCGGCGGTCAGGCGGAGGTGGTCAATCGTAGCTTGGGCAACCTACTACGTTCCCTCGTAGGCGAACACCTCGCGTCTTGGGATCTTGTCATACCACGCGCTGAGTTCGCATACAACTCCTCGGTGAACAGAACCACCGGGTTGAGCCCCTTTGAGATCGCCTACGGCCAGGCACCCCGTCGACCCCTAGACCTAGCTCCCATAGATCCTCATGTTAGGGTTTCCGAGGACGCACTTGCATTTGCCCAGCATGTCTCTGCATTACATCATCGCATTCATGATAGGATCACGCAGCAAAATGCATTGTAGCAAGCCGCCGACTTGCATCGCCGACCGAGCATTTGGCGTGGAGACCGGTGATGGTCAGACTCAGGCCGAGAGATACTCTCCCGGGACGGCAACGAAGCTGCATGCTCGCAGCGCCGGCCCGTTCCGGATCCTCCGTAGAGTGGGCGACAACGCGTATGTCGTCGAAATTCCTCCTACGTGGGGAATAGGCTCTACATTCAATGTGGCAGACCTAGCTCAGTACCGGGCCCCTTCTTCCTCCCCACTCCCAGCCTCTCTAGACCCCTTCAGCGTGAGTGAGTTTGCCGACACCACTCCCCCAATTGTTTTACCCGATAGGCACGACGCAATCGATTGTGTACTGTAGGAGGTAATTGACCATGCAGGTGGGGAAGCATCGAGGAGATTCCTAGTACGTTGGGCGGGCCACACCTGCGCGGACGACACGTGGGTTACAGAACAGGAGCTCCGACGCCTCCATCCCGACCTCCTTCCACCGTCGCCGATCCTCCACCCTGACTCGCCGGAGTCGAGTCCTTCCCACCCCGGGAGGGTTGATGGCGCGTCACCACCGGACGTCACCGAGCCAGCAGTCGAGGAGCAGCAGGACTTCCCGACCCAGCACCCGAGGAGCCGGCACTACCCAGCTCGCCACCGAGACGAGTCCAGCCACCACGACGAGCCGCCACAGCAACACGGGATCCCGCATTCCGTTACTCGGCATGACGCGGACGCCGACCACCGGAGCACACCGACACCTTCGGTTACCTTATTCTATAGCTTTTCGGTTTTATCGTGTTGTCGTGTAGCGGGGAAGGATCCATATGAGAACTCTTTCCCCCTTTTTATGTTGGGCGGACAAGCCCGTTTTCATTATTTCCTTTCCTTTCCTTGTTTTGTTTTGTTGTTTTTGGACTTAAGGAAGGGCCTATCTTCACCCATATATAAGGGGAAGAGGTGGCGCTTCCTCACTTGACCTAAATTTTTGAAGAATGGTATTTTGAGAAGAAGGGTCAGGTCGTGGAGAAGAATAGAAGAAAGAAGAAGAAGAGGAGAAGGAAGAAGAAGAAGGAGGAAGAGGAGAAAGGGAGAGGAAAGAGGAAGGAAGCCGCGCCACCGCCGCGCCCGCCGCTTACGCCGCCGCGCGCGCCGCCGCGCGTGCCCCCGCCACGCGCCGCGCCGCGCCGCGCGCGCCGCGCCCACGCCGCGCGCCGCGCGCCGCGCGCGCCGCGCGCCATGCTGCCGCGCGCTGCGCTGCCGCGCCGCGCCTGCCGCCAGCGCCTGCCGCCTGCGCCGCGCCGCCGCGCGCCGCCGCCGCCACGCCCGCGCGCGCTGACGCGTACCGCCGCCGCGCGCGCGCGCCGCGCCAACGCCGCCGCCGCGCGCGCCGCAGCGCGCTCACGCCGTCGACCACGCCTCCTGCATCGCTCCACGCTGACTGCGCACAACCGCTCCTCCGCACCAGTCAACCTCCGGCGCACCCGACAACTCCCTCCTCGGAACCAGTTGGTGCAAAAATCCCGTCGCCGCGCGGCGAAGGTACCCTGCTTTCCCTAGCCTCTTTACGTCATTTATTTCCGTCAGTATTCTTTCGTATTGCCTCCACGCGCTCGGGTTAGATAGGTGAGTGGGACAGATTGAGAGAACGACGAAACAAAAACGGCGTCTTACCTGTCGATGCAGTCGGGGCGCCCGGCGCGTGTGAGCATCCCAGTGGGAGTTACCCCATTCGACGGCGTGCGCGCCCTCGACCCACCTCGGACGACTTGGAGGGCTGGTCCGACCCAGCTTGGCGACCCCGTCCCCGCTCCGGGTTGGCTCTCATAGCTTGTCGGCGCATTGCACGTACCGTTGTAGAACCATCGTCCTCGTTATCGTCATACATGTATTTCTGTTCTCCGCATATCCATCGGTTGACGTCGTGGACGTAACCCGATTAGTTAGCGATACGACACCGAGTTCCTTCCTTCGGTGACGGTCGGACGCCGTTGAGACGACGTCCGGCATCAGAGGCCATCGTACGGCCCTCTCAGAACACCGTTATGTGATGCCCATAGGCGGCCCATCATAACCACCTACGAAGCCCGCACGGGCTGCACTCACCGAGGCAAGTGTCCCCGGACCGTTTGGTCCTTGTGAGCGCACCCGTGCTCGCCATGGACACCGACAGTCCCCACAGAGTTCCCCGAGGTCACTAGGTGTCTCGTCACCAGTGACAAAGAGGATAGGGCAACGACGAGTTGTCGTCCACACGGGACAGCTCCCATTTGACAAGGATTCACCCCGGGCCGCCGCCGCATGCGGCCGAGGAGTAGGATGCAGATGAGGAAGACTGCACCGACAACATCGACCCTAGGAGGACCCGTCTAGGGAGCGAGGGGCATATCACCACACCATATCGCCTTCACCGAGCACGTCGAGTAGTTGCTTGCACGCCCACTACCTCAAGTACCCGGTGCCGCACTGGCGCTTGTGGCTCCAAAGTTAGCCCGGGACCCACCTTGGGTTGCGCGACACCCGGATCGTCCGAGGAGTCCTTACGACGACGACAAGTATGAGGATCATGACCGGAGGCTAGACGAGGAGGTCCAAGATCGACACCCCGCATGCGACCCACCGGACGTCCATGCTCAAGAAAGACGATACCCACATGACGATTCCGACCGTGGGTACGAGTCTGACTTACCGGTCCGCCGAGACGATTACGTTTGGCCATTTGACGGAAGACCCGAGGCTGACCTACCGGCCCACCTAGATGACTACGTTCGGCACGACGATCAGGGTTACGTCGCAGACCTACCAGCCTGTCGAGGCAACATATCCGACACCATGATTGAGGGTACGAGGCCGACATACCGGCCCGCCGAGACGGCTATGTCCACCACGATGACTGTGGCTACACGACTGACCCGCCGGCCTACTGAGATGAACACGCCCGTCACCACGATCGAGGATACGAGGCTGACAGATCGGCCCGTCGGGACGAATAGGTCCTGCGCTATGATCGTGAGCACGACGCCTACCTACCAGCCCATCGTGACGACCACGTCTGGCCCCACAATCATAGACACAACACCGATCCACCGGCCCGCCGTGATGACTACGTCCAGCCCCACCTCCGCCAGTACGAGGAACCTGACGAGGTTCCCCAGTACCTGCCATGCATGATGCCCGACATCCGTGCACCGTGCAATGGTCATCCCCGACACTGGGATGCCCGCGACCCAACCCAGCCTCGATGACGCGTCGACTCGCGTCACGAGGATCACCTAGCGCCCAAACGGCGCCCGAATGATGACGAACGCTGATGAGAGGAGTACCGCGCTTGCATCCAGAAGAGTGTGTGTGCCGACGTCGCTGTCTTCAAGGGGTCGAGAAAACCCAAGGAGTTCATCGACTGGGATTCGAGCATGAACTCCTACTTCTGGTGGTACCGCATGGATGACGACTTGTGCGTTGAATATGCAAAGACAAGACTTGGCAGACAGGCCAAGATCTTCTGGGAGAACGAACGAGTCGCCACCTAGCGACGAGGATGGCCTATCACGTCATGGGCTGAAATGATGCAGAAGTTGAAAAGTATGTGTTGTGACGATACCAGATGTCGCTGTTCCTCACATGGCTTGACCTTAGGTAAGGTCAACTCACCGTGATGGAATACATAGAGGCATTCAAAGAG
The DNA here is from genome assembly GCF_029677425.1 of Wolffia australiana. NCBI lineage: Eukaryota > Viridiplantae > Streptophyta > Magnoliopsida > Alismatales > Araceae > Wolffia > Wolffia australiana. Next base: position 18,237,192 of record NC_135836.1, on the reverse strand, counting down.
CTTAGGAATACTAATCACAGAGTTTGAGCTTTTCAGGATGGAAGACGGTGAGACAATACGAGAAATGATTGGACGATTGGACAAGCTGCTGAACCGAATGAGAGCTCTCAGTAAGACATTCTCTAATTTTGAGATTAACAGGAAAATTTAAAGTTCTTTGACAGATGAATGGAGCATGAAAGTTATTGCAATTGAAGAATCCAAGGATCTGGACGAAACACCTGTGGATAAACTCGTGGGGTCACTCATCACTATGAGATGAACAAGGAAAGAAGAAGACAACTAAATGTATGTGAGCATATAGGCATCAGCAAAGAAAGAGAAAAGATATTGCGTTCAAGACGGAAGAAAATTCTACTGATGAGGAAGAGCAAATAGCAATGCTCACAAAGAAACTCAGCCATCTACTAAAAAAAAGAGGTAAAAGACTAAAGTTTGAAAGGGTTAAGACTTGTTTTAAATGTAGGAAGAAAGGACACTTCATCTCTGAATGTCCTGGAATGGAGAAAGTGTCAAAGAAAGATAAGAAAGGGAAAACTCAAAAGAAGTTCTACAAGAGCAAGAAGAAACAAGCTTATCAAGCTACATGGAGTGAAGAAGACAACGATGCACAGTCATCATCAAGTGGACATGACGAAGATAATGAAGAAGTAGCTGACTATTGTCACATGGCAAAGTCAGCCTCATGTAAGTCAAATTTAAATTTAAATTTAGATATAGATTTTTTAGATGATGGCAATTTAAAGTCATATGTTTTAGAAATTTTAGAAAAATATGCAAGTGCTAAGAGGAAAATTAGATCAGAAAGAGAAGTAAAACTGAGAATTATAGAAACGTTTACAAAGGATATGGAAAAACTAGAAACAGAAAATCTAGAATTGAAGGAGAGAGTAGCTCTACTCAAAGTTGTGAAGTCTGGAAATGATAAGACAGATATCGATGAACTAAAGACAAGTATAGGTGTCATTGAAGAGTTAAAAAAACAAAATGCAGATTACAGAATGATAATGAAATACTGGAACAGAAAGTCTTCAGTCTAGAAAGGGAGCTGAAAGAAGTAAAACAGGAACAATACGATGTTAGGACAATTCGAGAAAACCAAAACCTATTAGAAAGTAAGCATGAAAAGAGTACAAAAATAGTGGATATGAATCTAGGATCTCAGCGACCAGCATTCATCAAAGAAGGTCTAGGGTACAAACCCTTCAATGATGTTAAGATGTCATCATCTACATCAGGTTCCAAACTTTTCAAGAAAGGTGATGAAATGTCAGTTTCATCTTCTAGATTCAAAAATACATTCACATCAAAGTTAGAAAGCCAAAAGGAGTCAGCTAAGATACTAGCTGAGAATTCAAAGAAAATACCACTATGGTCATATCCAAGTAGAAAAAATATAAATCAGTCTTATATTTAATCATATCCTATGATAACAAGATATCAAGGGTATGAATCTTCTCATTTTAGGTGCTATCATCCTACAAATACTCAATATGCAAATAGAATTAAGAAAAACTATTCAAAGTGGAAATCAAACTTTGATTTTGAGGAAGAATTTGATAGGATATATAGAACTACTTGTAGCAATTATCCTTCAGTATATTGGGTACCAAAGATGAGTTGAATCTTACATACAGGGAAACCACGACCAAATAAGAGGTGGTATATGGATATGGGATGCTCAAGGCATATGACTGGAGATCCGTCTTGGTTGACTAAGATTAGGAATACGAAAGACAGAAAGGTAACTTTTGGAGACAACAAGTGCGGTCAAATCTTAGGTATGGGAGATGTTGACTTAAATCATGGAGTTTTAATTCAGAACATATTACATTGGATGGACTTCCTCATAATTTCATAAGTGTGAGTCAACTTTGCGACAATAAACGCAAGGTGGAGTTTACTACCAAGGAACACAATATAACTGACACAGATACTAGTCAATTATTATATCAAGGAAAACGGGTGGGAAACATCTATTTAATTGACATAGAGGAGATAAGTAGATTAGGAATTTGCTTGATGGCCAAAGGAAATGAAAATCTCATTGATCTATGGCATAGACGATAAGGTCATATCAACCATCACCAACTTAGAAAACTCGTCAAGAAAGACCTACTCAAGGGACTGCCTAGAACACTAAACGAACAAGAAAAGACTTGCACTACATGCCTGAAAGGCAAGAAAGTCAAAGAGAGTTTTAGTTCTAAAAATTTTATATCCACTAGGAGACCATTATAGTTACTTCACTTGAACTTATTTGGTCCAACTCAACCATCCAGCTTGAAAGGAAACTCCTATTGCTTGGTTATAGTAGATGATTACACTAGGTATACTTGGGTACATTTTTTGAATCATAAGAATGAGTCATTCAGAGAATTTAAGAAATTCCCAGTTAATGGGGAAAATCAGTTTGAGGTAAAGATAAAAATGATAAGAAGCGATCATGGAGGAGAATTCAGCAATGGATCTATTACTGAATTCTGTGAACAAAGTGGAATTACACATCAATTTTTGGCACCAAGAACTCCACAACAAAATGGCGTGGTGGAAAGGAAGAATAGATCTCTAATTGAGATGTCTAGAATGATGTTAGAGGAATATGATGTAATTCATTTCCTCTGGGCTGAAGCTGTAAATACGACTTATTACATTAAAAAAAAATAGAGTGATAATAAGGACTCATATTGAAAAGACTCCATATGAGTTACTAAAAGGAAATAAACCCAAAATTGCATATTTTAGGCCATTTGGATGTAAATGCTATATACTAAATGTCGATAGACATAATCTTAGAAAATTCTATCCGTCAAGTGAGGAAGGGATCATGGTAGGATATTCTGAAACATCTAGAGCCTATTGAGTATTCAACAAAGGGCATTGAAGATTGAAGAGTCTATTCACAGTGAAATTTGTGGATTTTGATGAATTGGATGATATGAAATAAACTGGACATGAGAATACTGTAAAAGAATGGATTATAGATCTGGATGAGTTTAGCAATAGTCAAAGTGATGAAAACCCAAAGAATGGTGAAGATCAAGAGATTGATGAAACTCTACAGAAGGATGACGATGATGAAGAAATTCAAGAATTGAGAATGAGACTACAAGGATTTAAGTTCACCAAGAGTCATCCAAGGGAAAACATCATAGGTGAGCCTAGTGGTAAAGTAAGGACTAGATTGACATACAGAGAAATGGGAGAGACAGCATTTGCATCACAAATAGAGCCAAAGAAAGTGGATGAAGCGCTACATGATCCTGATTGGATAAATGCAATGCATGAGTAACTTGCTCAATTCAAACGAAATGAGGTCTGGAATCTAGTGCATCCTCCAAGTGATAAAAATATTATAGGGACCAAATGGATATTTTTTAAAAAATAAATGATAAGGAAGAAATAATTAGAAACAAAGCTAGGTTAGTGGTACAAGGATATGTGAAGATAGAAGGTATTGACTATGAAGAAACCTATGCACCAGTTGCAAGGTTAGAAGCAATATGTATTCTCCTAGCATTTGCAAGTGCAAGTAACTTCAAAATTTTTCAAATGGATGTAAAAAGTGAATTTTTAAATGGACAGATTAAGGAGGAGGTATATGTAAAAGAACCACCAGGATTTGAGAATACTGAAAAACCAGAATGGGTTTACAAGCTAAACAAGGCATTAAGTACTTAGCTATGGCCTTAAACAAGCTCCTAAAGCTTGGTATGAAAAATTAAGTACTTATCTATATTCAAATGGGTATGGCCGAGGGAGTGTAGATACCACTTTATTCATAAATAGAGTAAATGGTGAATTAATCGTTGTTCAAATATATGTAGATGATATCACATTTGGACCTTCAAACTCAAAATTGTGTGAAGAATTCTCTGATATTATGAAAAGAGAATTTGAAATGAGTCTAATGGGAGAGCTTAGCTATTTCTTAGGTTTTCAAATCATCCAAAAGAAGGATGGCTTATTCATTTGTCAAGAAAAATACACTAAGGAACTTCTGAATAAGTTCAACACTGCAGATGGTAAACCCAAAGGCACTCCAATTAGTCCATGTACTAAACTGGATAGTGATCATATGGGATCTAAAGTCAATCAACGATTATACCGAGAATGATTGGGTCACTTTTATATCTTACAGCTAGTCGACCAGACATTTTATTTAGCATTTGCTTATGTGCAAGATTCCAAAGTGATCTGCGTGAATCGCATAAGAGGGCGGTCAAATGCATTCCAAGGTATTTAAAATGCACAAAGGATCTCCAAATATGGTATCCGGAAAATCAAAAATTAACTTTAGTTAATTACTATGATTCTGACTTCGCACCATGCGAAGTGGAAAGGAAAAGTACTAGTGGGACATGTGCATTTTTAGGTGGATGCTTGATATCATGGACATCAAAGAAGCAAAATTCTATAGCTTTATCCACGGCAGAGGCCAAATATATAGCCAGTGGACTGTGTTGTGCTCAAACACTATGGGTGAAACAACATTGAGAGGATTATGGTGTAATGTTAACAAATATACCTATTCTTTGTGATAATAGAAGTGCCATAAATTTGGCAAAGAACCCGATTATGCATTCAAGGATGAAACACATTGATGTCAAACATCATTTTATCAAGGATCATATCACCGAAGGTGATATTTGTCTTAGGTTTATTCAAAATGAAAAACAACTAGCTGATATCTTCACAAAACCACATAGTGAAGAAAGGTTTACCTTTCTTCGACGAGAATTAGGTATGACTCATGCAAAAGAATTATGATGAATATCCATCTGTTGATACGACATTTTTTTTTCTTTATGAGCATACCAAACTCTATTTCTTAATGATTTTTTGGTTCTAATGATTTGTGTTTGGTGATTTCAGTTAAACTACATAAAAAAAATTGTTTAGAATGGAGCATAGATTGAGGGGAGACTAATCTTTTTGATTATTTGAAAAGGGGGAGATATATTATTATTTTGAAATTCATCAAAAAAAGGGAGATCCAATATATTTGAATAAGCATAAATATTTAATTATGATTTTTGATGAATTTCAAACATTGTGAAGAGTCAAGATTAAGGTGCAGGTGAAAGAGAAATAAAAGTATTCAGTTTCCTTTTAATATGCATAGGTTCCAATTTTATTTCTAGTTTTCCATAAATTAGAAGTAACTGTTATGTTAAAGCGTTACAAGGGCATTTTAGTAAAATGAAAACAATAGCAAGGATGCAAAATAAAGGAAGAAAGAGGCACGAAAAAAGGGGTACAATGAAGAAAATACAGGCGTGAAGATTGAAAGATAGCAAGGACGTTGAAGCATTCTTGAAAGTCTTGGTGATAATAGTGTTTTTTGGGGGCAAAGGAGAGCTGAAATCTTGGCTGCAATACAACACTGAAGAACACAAAATCTGCTTCTATAATCTGGCTTGTGATCTCAATTTTTTCCTTCTCTTTCTTTTGAAATTGTTCTATTACAAATTTGATTTGAAGAATCATGACATTTGAATCAACGGTTTTGAAATCGTTCTATTACAAATTTGATTTCAAGAATCGTGACATTTTAATCAACGGTTTTGAAATCGTTATATTACAAATTTGATTTCAAGAATCGTGACATTTGAATTAACGTTTTTGAAATTGTTCTATTACAAATTTGATTTCAAGAATCGTGACATTTGAATTAACGTTTTTGAAATTGTTCTATTACAAACTGGATTTCAAGAATCATGACATTTGAATCAACGTTTCGAAATCATTATATACCAAATTGAATTTCAAAATCGTGGCTGTTGAATCAACGTTTTGAAATCCTTATATTCCAAATTGAATTTCATAATCGTGGCATTTGAATCAACACCTTTTTGTTCTATTCTAAATTTGATTTCAACAATCTTGGAACATTTAAAGATCTGAAATTTTCTCATTGCTGAAATTCTTCAAAACGCGGCATCCTGAAATCTTCTCATTGGTAAGCTGAAATTGTTGAAACTTTGGTGAGCTGAAACAAGATATTGGTAAGCTGCATTTCTTGGAGCATTGACCAGTTGAATATTTCAATTCTTTTGATTTTCATAATCCAAAAATTGAAAATTTGATTGTCTTAAACCAAATCAGAAATTGGGGTTTTCATAATCTTAATTTTTAAATTTTGATGTTAAATATCTGAAGAAATAAATATTTCCTGCTGAAATTACTAATGGAAAGAGAGAGAGAGATAAATCTGAATTTTTAGGTTACTTTTCTGTTGCAGGATTTAAATTCTGAAGAATAGAAATCTATTGTTGGTATTCGTGATTATGGAGTGTTGAACATCATTGAGTTTTGAATCAAGAAATTGATATTAGAATTAATTGTTGTGGTTATTAGAATAGATATTGCATTCTTAAATCTGTGAGTGGAAAGCATTGACAAATATTCATAATAAGGATTAACAAATATTCATGCTGATGTGAATTTTTGTATGTTGAAATAGGAATACTTTTTTCTCAAGCTAACATTTCAGGAAAACTAAAGACAAGGTCTGAAATATTTTCACAAGTTCTTTCAACTCTTGTGAGAATAGTGATACTACATTGAGTAAAAGCAGATTGGGCAGCTGAGAGGGACTTGAGTGGTCCATTGGAAGAAGAAGTGAAAGCATTGATACCTTTGATAACACCCTAAATTTGGTCTTTATTTCATATTATTAGCACAATTTTATGCATTGAAAGAGCTTAAAATGGGGTTGTTATCATATATTTACATGAAAATATTATTTTCAAGTGATTTCTGATTTTTTGCTAATTTTCTGTTAATTCTATGAATTTTAAAGGATTTATTGGAGCTCAAAATAACTATTTTTGAATGCAAATGGCAAGTATAATATTTAATTTTGAGATTTATCAGTATGGGGATGAATCAGTGAATTTTCTAGAATTTTCTAGAATTTTTTACGAATTTTTAGGATTTTTCTGAGATTTAGTTGAAGAGGAAATGAATTTATTCTAAGAAAAAAAGATATATTTATAAGAGAAAAAAAAGTATTGACATCATTTTCGAACTTTGAAGGGCCTTTTTGCAAAGTTTTGTTGCAAAAGACCCTCAAAACAGCTCTCGGTCGTCACTGCCGGCGTAAAGATGTGATTTAAAATGTTCTACGGTTTTATTGCAAATGGTTTATTAATTGTTTTAATGTTTTAGAAAAAAACAAGGGGAAAGAGAAGGCGCAAAGGGCATATACACGAATATTTTTGGGCGGCGTCCATTCGTAGTTGCGAATTTTCTTTGGGTTTTTCTACAAAAATGCTACTAAGAGCTTTTCGCGCGTCGACGGGAGGTAAGTTCACCGATTCGTAATGGTGGCCGTCGGATAAGAATCCGATGATGCTTGAGGAGACGTCAGCGACGGGAGGTAAGTTCACCGCCCGTGCGGCGCGTACAATGCGCACGCACGGGCGATGATGTGGCGCCTGCGGATTCGTATGCGCAGCGAGAAACACAGGGGGTACATGGCGCAACGAGGAAGCACCCACCTGAAGAAGTTGAAACGACGCCGCCAATGAAATGGCGACACCTCAGCGTGCGGTTAGGAGAAGAAAATAAATAAATGAATTAATCCCATGGCTAATATTGGTTTAAATTCATTTATTCATAACTTTTAATCCAGAAGTCTGATTGAGATGATTTTTTTATGGATTTGCTTGTATTGATCCCCTCTTTCTATCTGTACAGTTGGATCATTGAGATCAAGCATGTATTGATAGATATAAATTAATTACTAATTAAGGGTAAAATGGTAATTTATTCCATTTTACCTAGGTATAAAAGCCGAATTTCGAGAGGAGGGGGTTATTCTTGATGGTGCTCTAGAGGAGCTCCAGCTTGGATAAACCTATTTGGTATTTTTTCCTTCATTGTATTTGAACTTTTTGGTGTATTTTGAATGTTGTTAGTTGAATCTCGTAATCGTTCATCTTAATTTCTGTCTGAACTTCTAAATAGCTTGGCTTGAGCGGCACGTACAAGCCCTGACTAGGATTGAGAGGAGAAATTGAGAGATTTACCTGACTATTCAAGTGCATTTCAAGAAAACTATAAAAAAAACATAAAAAATGTTAACTTTCTAGGAGATTGAATTTCCCATTCCAATATTCAATAGAGTAGTTGTTCCTGAATTATCAAATATACAGAATCAACCAAAACACATCTAAATATTCTTCTTAATCTCTCTAATTGACTTCTTTGATCCTTTCCATTGGATCAATTAATTCAATTTAGAGCCCCTTATTTCTTCTACTTCTCTCATCTATTCTACACCCCTTTCTAAATTTCTCATCTAATTAGGGTGATTTAATCTCTGTTGAAGATTAAATTAACCCCAATTAGGTTCAAATTATTCAAGAAGAATATCAATTGGATTCCTTACTAGCTTCCCTTGGACGACACTCGTACTTATCACTACACATCTTAAGTAGAGTTTTTATAAGTTTTATTGTATAAGCTAAAATTGACAACGACAAGGGTTTAAAATTGCATAAAATTTACCCCTATTTTTGGCTTATCAACCTTCAAAAGCTAAGGGGGCTCAAGGTTATTTACGTTTTCAATTTCTAGATAGGAGATATCCGTGTATCCCTATTACCAGGCTGTTTTAGCTTGGGGGGCTATAAAAACTTAGTTAGGGGCTTATCAAAACTCCGGTTGGATATCGCAGGACAGGAGTAAGGGACTAGCCATAACATGTATAAAAATATTGGGTGTCCTCTTCTTATTTCACCATAATAAGTAAATAAGTAGACAAAATTAGAAGTATAGTATTACGAAAATAAATAAATTTAGAAAGAGGATAGTCTAATTCACTCCCCCCTCTTACACCATTCATAGGATAATAATTCAACATCCGAAACGTGCGCGAGCAATTTCAGTGGCGAACGAAGCCGTAGAGGAAAATCCGGCGAGGTATGACATCCGGGTGCTGAGGCTGGTGGTCGCGGATCGCGGAGGGGGTTGCGGCTGTAGGGTGGCAATCAATAGCGTGCAAAATTGGTCAAGATGGACCCAACCGTTGGCTGGGGGGGGGGGTCAGCTGAGATCGAGTCAGTGCGGCTCCTAGCACAAGCTGGCGGGGCAGTCACTGTCCAAGTCTTGGACGTCTGGGCAGGCGATGAGCAAGAGGGCCTCGTCCACTGTCTGGAGCAGGCACCGGTTGAAGTGTGCACGCCAGTCAGCCGGGAAAGCATGACGTGTCAATGGGGACCTTCGTCAAACACCACGAGGGCGTGGCGCGGTTGTCCTGTTTGACCCCGACGGTCAGGCCATGACGAGTTCTTTACAGGTGGGCAGGAGAGGAGTGGAATCTCCACTCAGCTAGGCACACCTCCAGGAGGTTGCACGTGTGTCGACCAGGTCATCAGTAATTCGGATGCCCGAAATTGTCGTGAGCCTCAAGCGCGGCAGTGATGTAGATGGAGCCCAAGGTTGCACCGGCGACCGTGAGGGATGCCTGACGAGGAGAGGGTGGGCGCGTGCTGGTGGATGCATCGATGGCTCTTTCGGTCCCCCTTTTGGACTGGATGCCTTCAAAGCTTTCTTCCTCCAACTTCTTCCTCCTATGGCGGGACGTGTTCAACTTCTCATGCAGAATTTCTTATGAAAAATAACAAGTCCAATTGTTAGGGCGCCATCCTTTCCTTTTTATAGGGAAGGACATGAGTTGGCCCCTAACATCCAAAAATAGAGGAAACAAGGAGGGGGGGCGTTTAGGGCCCATTAGGGGGAAAAAAGGGGGGGGGGAATCCTTGTAGGATGGATTTCCTCTCACTACAACGCAAAAGGAAAGAAGAAGAGAGGAAAGGAATAAAAGACAAAAGAAAAGGGCATTCGCGCCATCACCTTCTAAATCTGAATTCAGGCATTTGAATTCGGATATTTGAATTCGGGCATTTGCGCCGTCGCTTTGGCTTGCTGGGCAGGCTGAACGCGAGTTGGCGGTGGTGTCATTGGTGATGGCGATGTCTCTGAAGACGTTCCTCGGGGTTTGGGTTGCGTCGCGCCATCACCTTCTAAATCTGAAACGTGGTATGCATACATGTTTGAAATGTGGCATGAGCATTAGATTATCAAATTCATATGTTTGAAAAGTCATATGTTTTTACGGGAGAGGTACAAGTTCTTTTCTCCATGTCATTAGGATGAACTTTAATATGTTTCTATGTTAATAAACATTAAGTTAATGAAGATAATATTAGTATCTTTCTATAGAAAGCCTTTTACACAATCTAATCTGTAAAGCGTAAAGGATAATAATACTTCAATACTTTTCTCCAGTTCATTAGGATGAACTTTAGTATTGGTCTAACATTAATATGTATTACAAAAATTACAATATTTTTATAGAAAGCAATTCGATCACCTAATCTATAACAGGTAAATGATAATTATCCTTTTTTTAATACACACATACTCATTACTATATACATACTCTCCAGGCATGAGCTAACCTAGTTTGAATGGCTTTACCTTTTTGTGTCTTAATTAGCGACTCTACACTTATTGAGTACCATATGATCCGGACTGACCCAATAAACCATCTAGGGTAACAGAAATCTCAGCATCTTACAAGCATTTAAGATTTTTTACCACTAAATATGAATGAATGTGAGGGTTTAAATTATTCTAATCATCTCAAAGATGGCTTGGAATTCTCCTGAACACAATCCCATGTGTATATGTATGAGAGCAAACTCCTGTGCGGTCATACGATTTCCATATTATAACTGATTTATGAATTTTCATAACACCCATTTCATTATGTTCCTGTTTGGCATCAATTTAGTCAAAATAATGGCGTGTAAAGTTCTCTCAGGATCTGGGAAAGAACATTTCAGTGAATAAGGTAATTTTTCTACTTAAGGGCTTTGTTTGGAAGAAATTAAATGAGGTTTAGGAATTATGTGCCCTTCATTGTTATCTTAAAATCATAGGATTTCACTTAGACTCATCACTTTCCCCCACTAAGTGAAACACATGCAGTTCCTCATTATCAACTATTCGCATTTATATTTTGGAACTTTCTATTAGGCCATCTAATATATCCATTTTTTGACTTGGGACGTAAAACTATTCCGATTGAGAGGTTTTGAAATCTTTGAGTTATCAGAGAAATGTAAAGGAGGTTGACTATCCATGTATTTTGGCTCCCTCTTAATATATTTCCCTGAAAATTATCTGTCTCCACAATTTAATAATTAACACTATTTTCATAACAATTCAGAATTTCCTTTTTATTTCTTGATTTTCATGTTCCCAAAATGTTGAAACGATATTTACAACAAGGCATATAAATGATAATTCATCATCAAAATGAAAAACATTCATAGTCTATTTCAGCTCCCTTACCTCCCTAGATTTAATCCATACTTCCCCTCAATTCTTTATAGTTGTCCTTGTGCCTTTGGATCTTATACACTATTATGGTTCATATTTACATCGTCTCCATAATGATATACAATGTACAACCGATAGAGCTATTTACCATGTTCTTTATTTTCCTTAATCACCTCCCTATGGCCACTTTGTTATTCCATAGACTTCCTATATCATACTCATTTGTAATCTAACACCCTTCTATTTATGGTGGGTAAAATAATATCTACGTTAGGTTCTGGAATTTTCCAATCATTTCAGAACATTATTCAAACATGTTATTACAGCAATCTTATGAATTAGGTTGCTTATTCAAACATTCATAAATACTTGAGATGACTGATAGACTTCATCTTCATGATGGCATAAGTTCATTAGTGAGTACTAGAATCACTCCCAAGCTTCATTTAATAACTAGTTACCCTGAGTGAAATCAAGAATGTCTCAATTAAAAACATGTTTAATTTGTTTCAAAACCTTTTTTAAAAAATAGTTGAACCTAATATTTGAATGTTGCACCTGAATTCCTAAACCATTAACTCTTTTATGCCAGAATGGTAGGGGGAACTACTTCATCGTCTAACTTTACAAGAAAACCCAGGAAGTTGATATAAATAAAATTGTTCACAAAAACCAAATAAGCATGTGAATTTTGCAACAGAAAAACATGATAAAATTCAAGGAATTCATAAATTCTTTGTCCACTTTAAATGCTACACTACCCCGAATTATGCAAGTTCTCGTGTAGTTTGTATCTCCAATAATTTCATAATGCTCTTTTGACATCCTATTCATCTAAATGACTTTTTTTCTTCATAATCATTCATAAGATCCTTAGGATTGTTTGCTGAAATGAAAAAAATATATCCATATTCAAAGATTACCAAAATAATGATTGAAGGTGATTGAAAACATATACCACTAAAGCCACCCTTTAATTGTGATGCTGCACTTACAAAACAAGAGAATAGTAAAACTTAAAGTTAATGACATTTGTATCCTGAGAATGGAGATAATTTATAACGTGATTTGCAGTACGGATCCACATCCCTTTCTTCTTGGATTTGCAAATAGAACGTTAAAATTAAAATTATGAATGATTTTCAAAATTATTGTGCTCATCTGATCCGGTTCTTGAAAATGGCTTACATTGGCTTGAAGACTGAACTGCTCGTGTATTGAGCCCTCATTTCTGATCTGTACCATAGTTTGGAATTCATTTTATAGTTTAGAACGTGGGTTGGCCTTCTCTTGTTCTCTCATTTTTAACAAAAAAATCTAGTTCATTCGTATAAATCATGTACTCCAATTATTATTTCAAGAGTAGGCAAAAAAAGATTGATTGAATCAACATAATGAAGTGGGTGTAGCCTCAGAAACCAATTAAAAAAATAAAATTATACATTTAGGAAAATATATATGAAAATTCTCATTTCTACCCTAAATAGTTAAGAATGAAATTTCAAACCAACTTCTAGCGGCAAAAATTAAGTATCAGAGAATATTCCGGTGGACAGAATAAAATGTTATGAACATGATGCAGATGCATGAAGTAGAAAAATATAAATGATACTGAGAAGAAAAATATTACAAAACAAAGCAAAGGTGACAAACAAAATATCATAATGACGTCAAAAAGAGAACACCAAACTCAGGAGTAAATCTTATTAGAACTAAGAGTATAATAATGTGTATGATATGGCTTTCTACATAGATGAGAATTATGGTCTGAAATAGACTTAGTTTGATAAGATAAAGTTGTGAAGAGAACTTGTATGCATAATTTTGAATGCTAAAGCTATTACGGGGTGGAGGAACAATATATTTATCATGTTATCACTTGAATTAACGAAATATTTAAGCATTAGCTATAAATTATATATTTTCCACATTATGGTCTGAAATCAACCCCTTACTTGCTCTATATTAATTAAAGAATATTTAACTGGAAAGTTTCATAAATATTGTTGGGTAAGCCAGAATTAAAACAATGACATTTAAACCCTCAATTTGAAATAATCAATCTATATTTACCCTAAGATGAGATCTGAAATTTCGATTCCAGGTAAAAACAACAGATTATTTTGCTGAAAATTAAGAAGAAATAATCTAACTGAAGTATTAAAGTTTAAAACCATCCTATCTTCATTATGAAGATAGAGAGTAAATAAGGCCAGATTCGTAAAAACTATAAGGGCCCTTAATTGTTCGAAATCAATTAATAGTTAGCTCGTAAAATTTGCTTTTCTATGAATACCATGTCAGGAAAATCAGAAAAAAATACTACGAAAACACAAAAAATTTTAAAATTCCAACTAAAGGCGATCTTAACTTAACCCGTGATAACCTGCAAATAAGACAAAATGATCCAAACCCTTATGTAATGTGTGCAGACTATCTGAGTTGTTTTGGATGTCATAACATTATAACTTTTATGAACCAACCTGACTAATTAGCTACATAAACATATAGTTTAAATAATTTAGGATTATTTTAACCCAATCAATAGATTGACCATTTGGTACTCCTAGGATGATTAAGGAATAGTAAAAAATAAACCCTTGTATTAATCCAAGTTAGTACTTATGCATTAGGAAGTATTCTTAGAATGCTTATCCAAGTTCTTATTTACATCATCATCTTTCAGATGTATCATCTCGTAGAAAGGCTGATGATCCCATATTCATCATTGAATCATATTTTTGAATTTCTTTTTGTTAGCTAGGATGGCATTGAATTTCAAGAAAAGGAATTTATAGGACATAGTCAATGCACAACTACATATCCACCATACCTCACAAATTATGAATTTGTGTCATGGATGAATAAATATATTAATTTTCTCATCTTAAAAATATAAAAACTATAGGACGTGAAGGGAGTTGATTTGGCAAAGGAGCTAATCCATACAAATCTGAAACAATTAATTTGATTGAAAATCAAATTAATATATCTAAAATAATAGAGAAAGAAAAAGTTCAATAGACTTTGTTCCAAAAAATCAAAATTATATATTTTTTCAAAATTCTGCTTCCTTGATATATATTGCAGAACAGAAGGGAACCAGATAAAAAATTGAATGTGATCTGTTCCGTATTTTAAAGGTGAGTAATAATGTGAAATTAAAGGAAAATATTGAATTAATTTTATGATATTTTCAGGAGATACAAGATAGATTGAGAATTTAATTTTGGAACAATAAACTTTCCCAATTTAAAGAGAAAATTTGGAAACCAATGTAGAGAGAGAAATTAGAGAAAACTGGGAAATTTTGCTTTCCATGTAACTTGAAATAGATTTAAAACTGTAAGGTACGAAGATACTTCAGGAACATGATATAATCATTATTTGTATACTAATATTGATCTTCGGTGAAATGCAATGCTCTTATACCATAAAATCCTCTAAGGGCATGTACATGCCGCCCATGCCATACTGTTTTTGAGGCTTTCAAGAAGGAAATCAAAAGATAAGATAGGAGAAACTTTCATTCCATCAGACAGCTGGATCTCCATAAATCGCGGTATAAAATTGGCTTACCTTCAGTTGTTATATGACACATACCTATCCTAAATTAATCGCCGGCTGGGCAAGTATCTGTACTTCAATTATGTTACCATCAATGGCTTGATGCTACGTGTCCTACGAATCGAATACAATAAACTGTGGAAAAAGTAGCAGGGATTAACTTAATATAGTGTTTGTGAATTGCCAGGCGCTGTGGGAGTGTCCCCAGCGGCCAAAATGCATCACGTGTACGATTAGTATTGCATATGTCTAAATTCAGATAAAGTTTAATAACAAAATCGCATAGGTCTATTTAAGATAATTATAATGAACTCCTAAAATGGACTTGTCTCTCGACGTAATGGATCCGCCGTTGGACGCGAGAATGTCGGTCGGAAGGAGGCGCAGCAGAGTCCTCTAAAAACGACGTCCGCCTTACGGGTTAGTGGGGCGCTTAGAGAATGTGTTTGATGGACGCGTCGGATGCAATGGAAAGCTGATGACAGACGGGAAGAATCGGGCGGATTAACCTGCAATCACGACATATCGTTGCCTTATGTAAATCGCCTGCCACCAGAACCCCCTTCACGCGCACAGTTAAAGAACAGAGCAGCAACTGGGAGCCCAAGGTTGTATTGTTGGGCAAAGTCACCGGTATTGAACTGTTGGCGAAATGTTGGCGGGAAGATCATTTCCCTGCGGGGCTGTTGAAATAGCACGAAGATCACCCGATGGATCCCCGAGCTGGGTGTCGGGCTTTGATATGAGAGTAGCTCTTTCCCTACAATGTATGAATCTAACATGATACACTAGAATTTCGCAAGGTTCATCAAAAACAGAAATAAATATATCTTATGACACGAAGATCTATAGGTGAAACAGCAAGTTCAAGTTATCTGGTCTGTACAACTAACATTTTGGATTTATGCCATGGGAATGTATTTTTGTTTTGTTAGGGCCAAAACAACAGGCAACTCACAAAAGAGGCTGCACTTGCATCTCTTACAAATCTATGCAATTTGAACCAAACTATCGATGAAGAGCTCGTATGGACTTTGGATGATGAGCAACACAAAAAACATAGAGAAAAGATGATGTGGACTGGAATACCGTCCTGGAGAAAGTTGTATGGGTTCGAGGTCAATATGAACCCCTACACTTCGGAGCATCCATGATACAGTTCCGATGGGTTTTCTTACCAAATTCTGCTGTAGTTGTTGCTGGAATGTCGGATACCAGCCTGCCCAAATTAATAAGTAAAAGTAAATCAAATATACGGGCGTGTAGAAATTCTTTCAAAGTAGAATATTCAATGAACGATAGTTTATATCTTATTGTTCAAGTTAATATTCTTCTAAGATCATTCGTCTCCCGTACTGACGTGGTGATGATGATTAAAAGAGGATAAATAGGCACGATGCCTAAAAGCACCATTTGAACTCTCGGATGACAACAAAGCGGATCTCTCCACTTTGAACAGTCCTCACCAGAGTAAATACTCTCTCAGAGTGGGGTTGCTCGGGCTTGGCACGTCTGGATCTACCATCACCTGCAGTGAACCCACAAGACGTCAGTATGTATCCATCAGCGAGAGCGAAAGATAGAGAAAGGAGGGTACAAGGGTGTAGAAGGTTCTCATGTCCGTTCCGCCGATCTGCACCACGGGACGTCGTGCGAGTGTGGAAGGCTTGAACGACATCCCATTGATAATAAGCCTGTTGGAGTAATTCACCCGAAGAGAAACAGATATACTGAAGGGTTGCAACACGTCCCCGATCACACGACAGAGATATAACGAGTCCTGCGACATCGGTTCTCGATTGACAGAAGGCTGCTATAAACTTGACTGGTAGCCAACATCAAGTAGAGGACTACGTCGAGTAGGTAGCGTTGTTCGAATTCCAGGTCCCATAGAGTAATGAAGGAAAACGGACTGCGATATTTTTACAGAGAATGGCGTCCAAAACAGGCCACGAGTTTTGTGACTTTCAATACTCCAAAATATTCGGCATTCGCCGTGTTTGTTCCCCAAAAGATTCCAGCCACGAGTTTTAGGTCGTTTCGCGTAGAGTGTTGCTAGTCGGGTCCACGGTACGATCATCGTAGAACGAATCTACGATGCGGTAGAATGTATCAGATTGGCTGAAAAGATTATTATCGAGACTTTGAAATACCATCCTCTCTCTCGCGCTATTTCTCTCTCTCTTTCTCTCTGATGGCGTAGAGTGTTCGCCCGTCCCGAGTATCGGATGCCGGTATCGGGACGGATGCCGAACCGGATACCGGAAATGAATTTTCCGGTATTCGTTTTTTCCGATAACTGGATAACGGATATCGGTATCGGATTTCGGTTGCTACAGTGCCGATATCCGATACCGGTATCCGTCCGATACCGGCATCCGTCTCCGTCTCAGGGGGACAGATGACGGTACCGGATATTGGATGCGGATATCGGTTTTCGATATCCCCATCTAATTATTTATCTCTCTCTCTTTCACTCGCTCTCTCTCGCTCTCTCTCTCTCAATCTCGCTCTATCCCTCTCCCTCTCTCTCTCTCTCTCTCGTTCTCGCTCTATCCCTCTCCCTCTCTCTCTCTCGTTCTCCCTCTATCCCTCTCTCTCTCTTCTCTCGTTCTCGCTCTGTCCCTCTCCCTCTCTCTCGTTCTCGCTCTAGCTTTTCATGCCTTGCTCTCTAAAAATACCTCTCTCTCGTTCTCTCTCTAGCTTTTCATGCCTCGCTCTCTAAAAATATGAGAATCACATGAAACCATGTTTCTCTCTCCTAAAATTATGGTCGGCTGACATTTCATAATTCGCAGGGGTAACGTTGGCAAGGGGGACACCAGAAGAAATTATTATTTAGTCATACAACTAAGTTATTATATACAGGTTACTTTTTTTTATTTGTTCCATATGGGATAAAGGGATTCTGGTTTTGTGTTAAACTCGGAATCCCTTTATCTCATATGGAAAGATAAAAAAAATTTGTTACTCTTTATTTGAATGCGTACAGTAATAATTAAATTAATATGTACATATAATGCTCTTAAAATGACGATTATAGGCATAGCTTTTATTTTAAAATTTAACATATATCTACCTCATTTAATATATACTAATAAAAGTTTGTAAAATCTCCCATGTGGGATAACTGGATCCAGAGTTTACGTTAACTTTGAATCCTGTTATTTCATATGGAAACAAAAAAAAATCCACACTATATAATAACGGGCATCGAATACATATCCAAATCTACCAATGTGATTTAAACAAACTAATATTATGTCTGATGGATGAATATTTTATCGGTCGGTAGCGGATATCGGATTTCGGTTATCCGATATCCGGATATCGGAAAACCGATATACGGTATCCGGTACCGTCTTCGTCCTCACCCCCCGATATCCGGTACCGATATCCGTCTTACCCCTGATAGACGGATATCGCCCGATATCCGATATCTGATATCTGGAACCATCCCATTTTTTTCCGGATATCGGATATCGGACGGATATCGGGACGACGAATACCTCGCGTAGCCCTGAAGTTATCTAGGGTTTTTTTTTCTAGGTGTAGTTAAAATTTCATGTTTAAATAAACTATGTACTAGTGGTCTTAAGAGGGGGACCCTTTCCTAATGGGTTCCCCCTCTTTCAGTCCCTCTTTAGGGCCCATTATCCTCCCTACATAAGGGAAGGAGGGGGCGCCCTGAGAGAGTAGTCTTCTTTGAATTTTTGAAAAAAAAAGGGAATCTAAAGAGAGAGAGAAAGAAAAGAGAAAGAGGGTGAGAGAGAGTAGGGTGGAACAGGCAGGCGACTTGCGCCGCGTCCCGTTCGCCCCCTCCTGTTCCGTCGGCCTTACCCCACGGAACCCTAGGCGGCGGCCGCCGCCGCCGCCATGGTCCCAGTCCGCGGGGTCGCCATCCACCGCACGCAGTCGCCCACGGGGCCGCACCTGCCTCATGGGGCCGCCACCCGCCGCCCCCGCTCGGGCCGCAGCCCACGCACGGGGCCGCCTGACGCAGGACGGCTACACAATGGACGATTAAGGAATGGACGACTAAGAAAAAGGGCGACTGAGGAGACGGATGGGTTGACGATAGGTAAAGGGTGATAGACGGGTTTGTAGGGAGGGCTAAAACAGTCCACAGAAATTCACACGGTCGGATTCGGACTTTAAAACTGATGAAAATCTGGTGGTGCAGCTCCGACCTTATCGAGGGCGGGAGTACTGTCTTCCCCCACCGCGACGATGCCTAAGCACCGAAATCAATACCCGAATTCGCGTCGCGAGGAAATACTTGAGAAAGAGGGAAAAGAAGTAGAAAATCTAAACCAAGTCTAATTCTGACGGCGGTGGAAACTTCTCGAGAAAACACTGGACGGAGAACACTTCGACACCAAAGAGTTCAGGATTACCTCGGCACCGTAGTGCGTGAAGAGGTTGCGGGAAATTCAGATCGTGACGAAGCTCGGCGAATACGGGCGTTGAGAGGCCCACTGAACGACGGGATCTAGGCGCTCCAGGCGTTGAATGGCCCTGGTTGAGACTAGATGTTGTTGTCACAGAGTTAGGCATAGGTGAATACCCGCCGCTGGCACGCGTAGGAGTGCTGTGAGCGCACGCAGCATAAGCGCTGGCAGCGAGCGCTCGGACGGCGTCGACGAGTCTGACAGCCTGGGGCGTTCTGGGCGACAGTTTAGGATGTGGCTTGGGCGGCCCTAGCAGGGGCGGCCCTAGGCGGGCCTGGCAGGGGCGGCCCTAGGCGGGCCTGGCAGGGGCCTAGCTGGGGCGGCCTGGGCATCCTTGGGCGGCCCTGGCAGGGGCGGCCTTGGGTGGGCCTGGGCGGCTTGGTTGGGGCGGCCTTGGGCATGGCCTAGGTAGCCTAGCTGGGGCGGCCTTGGGCGGCCCTGGCTGGGGCGGATCTGGGCGGGCCTGGGCGGCCTGGCGGGGTTGGCCTAGGCAGCCTGGGCAGCCTTGGGCGGCCATGGCAAGGGGCGGCCTTGGGCGTGGCCTGGGCGGCCTGATTGGGGCGGCCTGGGCAGCCTTGGGCGGCTCTGGCTGGGGCGGCCTTGGGCGGCCCTGGCAGGGGCAGCCTTGGGCGAAGCCTGGGCGGCCTAGCTGTGGCGGCCTAGGCAGCACGGAGCGGCCTGAGACGGCAGCCTTGGGCGGCAGCCCTGGGCGTCCTGGGTGGCTGCCTTGGGCGGCCTTGGAAGGGCGCCTGAGGCAGGCGTGAGAGAGAGAGAGAGTGGGAGAAAGGAGGAAGAGAAGAAGATGGATGGGGAGAGGTGGTGACCGGCGACGCGACGGCGACGGCTAGGGTTTGATGGTAGAGGGAGGCAGGGCAGTCCTCCAAGAAGAGTTTAACTGAAACTCAATTCTTGAAATTATGACTGCCTAATGTTTCTTGAGAACAGTGGCCTATATATAGGCCTTGGAGGAAAGAGAAAATGACAAGAAATTAGAGACGAGAAATTAAAGACGTGCGCCGTGTCATGCCAAAGGGCAGTTCTGGATCTGCCTCTAGCGTCGTGTCATGACGCGCGTAGGGCTGTGCGCGGGTGGAGACGTGCTAGTCGACGGTTGCGGCGTGTTGACTTTGGAGTTGACTATGGTTGACCGTGGCGGGTTGACTTCGATTGACTTCGCCGTCGGGTCCATAGCAGGCGTGTTGTTTCCGGTTGACCAAGGTGACGCATTCGACGGTGATGTGTTGGCGTCCTCGCCATCACCGCCGCCCTCGTCCGAGGCCGCCGCCCACGCATAGGGCTGCCGCCCCCCCACGGGGCCATCGCCGTCGTCACCCTTGGCCGCGCACGCCGCCGTCCACGGCCAACGCATGCCACCGTCCTCGGCTGCCGCCCGTCGATGCCACGGCCCGCCACATGCCGCTATCCCTGGCCACCTCTTGCTGCGTCCCGCGCCCCCGCTCCGATCAAAGATGCTGCCCTGAGCTGCGCCGTCTCCATGTGGCCCGCACCGCCGCTTCGATCAAAGATGCCACTCTGAGCCGTGCCGTCTCGCCGCAGCCGACGGCCGCGTAAGTTGCCGTACCGTCCACCACCGTCTCGTCATCCGGCCGGCGGACCTACCCGCCACCGGTCGTCAGGCCCACCAACGCCTCGGTGACGACCACGTGGGCGCTGACCAAGTGGAGAACGGTCACCCTCGGCTTCTACGAATTGAGGGCCCCGCGCAGGACAGGATCTTTCTGGGACACCCCGCCCAGAGCGGAACGTGCCGTCCAAAATGAACGTCCCCGAGAAGGACGAACAGATATCTCTATTTATCTCCAGCTTTCTCTTCCTCTCTTGTGGGGAACGACAGGGGGCCCCCCCCTAACTAGATAAACTTCCGTTTATCCCTTTTTATTTTCTTTTCTTTATTTTAATAGTTTTCAGTTTTTTTTATTGTAATTCCAAACATCTCAAGGGTGAAGGTTATAAAAGCCCCCTCCCTTGACATGAACAATGGGTGAATGTTGAGCAGAGTAAGTCTTCATCTTCACCCTGTGGGCTTCGCTGCTGTCATGTCACCGCCGCCGTGTCACCGCCGCTGTGTCGCCGTGATAACATGCAAATTAATATACTTAATTACTGAATTATACATTCTATTTATGTGTTTTAATGGTCATATTTGCATGTTATCATGATAAATACATTGAAATCAGTTAACATGTCGTTTTTCTATTATTTCATATTTTTTATCAATTTTTACATGGAATTTGACATTGTTTCAGTGAAGAAATATTTTTACATGATTTTATTTGCTTGGTTTAAGGTCAGTAAATCATCTCCTGATTTTTCTGAATTTTTCCCATATTTTTATGAATTTTTCTGAATTTTTCTGACCATTATTTAGGCAAGAAATGATTTTTATTTAATTAAATAATATATTGATTATTTATTTTGCATTTTAAATTCATTTAAAATGAATTTCCACGTCATTCGCCCGAAATTCGGGCGAATGAAGGGATATATTAATTAAATAAGAAAGGAGAGAAGAGAGGAGAGAGATAGGAAAAGTAAAATAGAGTGATTAAAAGAGAGAGAGAGAAAAGTGGAAGAGAGAGGAGAGAGAGTAGAGCGGCTAGAGAGGAGAGAGAAGAAAAGATATTTAATAGGAGGAGAGAGATTTGAAAAGTCAGAAAGTGCGGCCGACGCGGACAACGAGGGTGCACGTGTCCCGAAACACGGAAAGCGAGAAAATCAAGCCCAGCCAATAGGAAATTCCGATTTTTTAGAGAAAATAAAAGAGATCCAACGGCCCACATTTGATCTCACTAAAACTGCGATATCTTGAGATCTACAACTCCGATTGGGCTGAAATTTTGAGGGCAGGTTTGTCTTTTCCTCCTCTACAATCTGGATGGTTGGATATTTAAATAGAGGTCAGAAAAAACGGCAAAATTCACTTTTGGAGGCTCTCCCCAAGTAATTGGCTAGGAAGGACACAGGAGGCATTCTGGAAGTCGTCAGATCTGGATCTCTTTATCAAATTTGTAAGTTTCTGAATTGTATTTGATCATCTTCTAGAACGATTCGAAAACGCCTTGGCATGGGCGAAATGTACATGCCCTAGATTCATGTTTTGAATGCATCAGCACTTATTTTTGATTTGGATTCGAGATCTGACTTTTCATAATTAATTCTTAATCATTTTAGGACATTTCTGCTTCATTACATTTTTATTTTAGGGTCGAAATTGGGGCTTTCCCCAATTTCTTCACTTTCTCTCTCTAGGTTAATTTGATTTGTTTCTCTCTCTAGATTTCTGTTTTTATTGTTTAGGAATTTAATTTAATGTATAAAAAACCCAAAAATAAAATTTGAACCGAAAATTCATCCATTTTGAACTCCAATTCAAAAATCACTTTCTTGATTATTAATTTCCCAATTTTAATTCTGAAAATTATTATAAATTTTATTAAATTGGGAAATTAATAATTTATATTTTTATGAGCTTAAAATAATAATAATATTCTTATCTCGAATTATCTGACCGAAATCAAAATTAAGTTTTACTTAATTTTGATTATTTTAAGAATATTATTTAATATTAATTGAATTAAATATTGCAAAATTCAAAATTACTTGACTTGATTCATAAAAATTGTTTGAAAATTCTGAATTGTTGCCTCCTTGCGGATCGACCCCTTGCTTGCTCTATATTCTTATTTAGTAATTAAGGGAATTATAAATTTGATGCATAAGTCTAAAAAGCGCAACGACCACGTAATTTTACGTGATTTTTCGGCTTATCACGCCGCTGCCGTGTTGCCGCCGCCGCGTGCCGCCGCGTGCCGCCGCTGTGCCCACGCCAAGCTCTCCTTCTCTTGTTTGCGATGAGTTGTTGCCGTCGCCGATATCGTTCTGCCATCAATAGTTTGTTTTCCTTCGTCTTCACGGTCGCCACCTTCTCTGTCAATTTGGTATCAGAGCGCAAGATCCTAATGGATAAATCTCTATCAGATTCTTTGTTCTACCAAGCAGCTTATCGCAGCGTACTCGAAGGAATTAAGCCGATTAATGATGCCTTATAGAATTTTGAGTCCAACATCGGCATAGTGCTTATGGATTTAAGCCATAGTGCTTCACATATGTGATAAGCTCGGACTTTATGTGTTTTTTTACTGGTTATTTAGCAGTTCAGACGTGTGAGGTTCAGAGCTTATGCAACAAATTTATAAACCTCACGGCGTAGGGCGAGTGAGGGTCGATCCACAGGGAGCAGCAGAAAACAGCAGGACGATTTTTTATCTTTTTGTGTTTTGATTCAAATCACAATTCAATTAATTAGTTCAGTCCTTTTACCTAGTTAATCTGTTCTCAGTTGGTTTCTTAAAGGGGTCTCTGTAAAAGATATTCGATTGAGGATATGTATATATTTGTTAGTCAAGATTTCCTAATCTGTTCTGTCAACAGAGACTTTTCTCTGTTGACTGATCTTTTGCCTTTGGGGCAAAAGATCGAGCACCTTGCGTGCAGAATTACTGCTGCGCAGGGTGCTCGATTAGCGTGGCTCTTAAGCCACGCACTCAAGCGCCGCTACGGCGCGCGCTTGGCTGCACGCGAGCAAGCGGCTACGCTGCGCTTCGCGGGACGGCTTGCTCGCAGCGGCTAGCGCAGCGTTGTGTGCCCAGCCCTTCATGTGCGTCCCGCGCAGGAGGTGTCTGCGCACGAATGCCGTGCGCGCCGGCTCCTCCGCGCGGACGCGTGCGCGCGCAAGGCTGCTGCGCGCGGGGATCCTGCGTGGCGGGTGCTTCGCGCAGGGATGCTCCCCTGAGCGTGGTTCTGCAGCTCGCTGCTTGCGCACCCTCTGCTGGATGAAACTGGAAATGCAGGTTGGTTGGGTGTCGCTCGATGACAAATTGATGAACGATGAGGTGAGGGGTGAAACGTTAAGCAAAATCAAAATAACTATGAACTGCAAATCAAAGTAGCATCAAACAATCTCTGGTTGAGCTGCTGAAGAACCTGAAGGTTACTTCAACCAACTGAAATTGTCAAAAGGGGAGAAGAGAACACCTCTCAACCAGCTCAATCACTCCAACTCCGTGTCACGCCCCGTCGGCGAGTTGGCGATCTTCTTGAGCGGGTATCCTTCAACCTGCTTCTCCTCCCAGCTCCACAAGCTCATCAGCTCCTGGAGGGTGCAGAAATCCTCTTCTTCAAGTCCTAGTTTCCTTAGAGAAAATTCTGAACAACCTAAACTCCTCTCTTAAGAGAGTATTTATAGGTTTTCTCTTAAGCCATGCCCAGGGGCATTTTCGTAATTTTTGCCACTTCGAATTTTTGCCCACTTCTCTTGATCCTCCTCTCTTCCTTGATCTTCTTAACCTGTTTCTGAATATTCACTAGCCATAAAATGTTAAATATATTCCACTTGATTCAAAGAATCTAGTGGGGTTAGTGATTTCATAAAACAATACATATGCATGAACTTAGCATGAATTCACAAGATAATTGTAATGAATTTAAACTTAAGAACTTGATTATTTGATGACAAATTTTAGAGTCATCAAACACCCCCCAACTTAGATCGTTACTAGTCCCTTAGTAATGACATGCAGGTGAGAATAAAAGATGATCTCAAGATGAATTTTGACTTCCGATAACTTTGATTCATGCTCTTCTCAAGGAGTATTTTCAGCAATTAAAATTGACCAGCGTAGAAGAAATTTAGGATCTATCTCAGCCTTAGACCTCAACTAAGTGCACATGATCTATGGAGTACATATAGTAAGTACTTAGTATATGGAATAAGACCGAGTTAACACCCCAAGCGCACTACTGAACGAGGCGTAGAGAGTGGTATTAATGCTAGCTCAATACTATGGCTATAGTAGCATCGGCTCAAACACATGGGAGACAGCTTTTCCACCTTTATTTTATTTGGCATTTGCTGCTTGTTGGTCATTTTTTATGACAATCAACTTTAGTACTATGATGCAAACTTTTGCTTGTTTATGCGCAGTGCAGCTTTCACTTTATAGTTTGGTGGCGCTTATCCACTACCCATGTGCCGTCCTTAGTAGACCGGCAGCTTATTCCCCCGACGAAGTTATGTATCCTTCATGGGTCAGGGAGCTTCACTCACGTCATAATAATACTGCCAATGAGCTAACACTAACCCTACTCTCCACTAAAGCTAAAAAATTTTGTGCATGTAAGTGCTAACTCAACCCGAGGTGGATGGTGAGGTGAGAGAAGTATAATGGTAGTAGATATGACTGTAGTGGTATGGATCGTAGTGCACCTAGCTAGGCTTACTTCACCTAGGATTCCCTAGCTGGCCACTCTTGCATTTCTACCCTTTTGAAAAGAATCGAATTATCATGCATATCATTGGACAATCATCTCCTAAGATCATCAAATATCCATGGTTTGTGAATGCAAAAACGAAAAAAATTTCATGGATAGTGCATGTAAATGTACTCCCCCCCCCTCTCAATAAAAGGCATGTTCATACATGACAAATCATAAATGAGAGAAAGGAGAAAGGAATACCAAACCATGGAAGGAAGGGCGGCGATCAGCATGCGTGTTGTCCACTGACGTGTTTGGGTGGGCGTGGATCGGAGTGGCTGCACACGAGAACAGAAACAAAAACGCAGAAAACAAAAACAAAACAAGGAAAATAACCAAGCAGAGAGAATATGAAATGTAGTAAAAACAAAAACTAGTCGGATCATGAGCTATCATGCGATGGCTTTTCTAACGTAATATTCATGGGGCTGTGAAGATCTTCTTCTTCTAAGTAGGGTTTGAGCCGTTGCCCGTTCACAGTGAATCGTCTTTGAGACGTAGGATCTAAAATTGTAACGGCTCCATTCTCAAAAACCTGCTGAACAAGGAAGGGACCATCCCATCGCGTTTTTGATGCGAAACGCCAGCGGCCGAGATCGAACGGCGCGTCTCGCGTCACAAGTGAAAATGATGATATGTTATGTGTTGTTGAAATTCGGAATTGAATTTTATAAACGAGCAGATAAGACGCGGGGGAGTAAGCGTCGTAGATTGGGACGATCTACGGGGTAGAACGATCCAGAGATCGGACTCCCGATGACCCGCAGAATCTACTAGACGACTAAGACGGGAGGGGCGTCTTACGGCCCTGGAGAGTTCGATATCTAAACAATCAGAGACAGTCCGTTTACCTCCAAAGAATCCTGCTCTCGACGTCGGTGGCTATGCCTATTTCGATGTTCGTTCCGGAGATCTGGGCAGAGGACGCGATAGCGGACGACGGGACTGCAAGAGGTAATGATACTGGATTAAGATGGAGAGGAGACGAGATTTAACCTTGAGTCGTGTAGTCCACGGCAGTTCGGCAGGGCGGTGATGACAGTGCGTGGAATTGGCGAGGCCACGGCGCGGGGATCACGGCGGTCGGATCACGGCGGCGCGCGGGCGTTCACGGTGCAGGCGGAGTAGCAGCGCGTCGCGGGGCTGCGGCGCGGCAAGGGACCACGGCGTGGACGGCAGCGGGAATGCGGGTCCACAGCGCGGGGTCGCGGCGCGGGGTGCAGAGCGGCGCAGTGCGGAGGTCGTGGCGCGGATGTCGCGGGCCACGGCGCGGGGGTCGTGGCGCGGGGTTGCTGCGCTGCGCGGTGAGGGGGTCGCGGCGGAAGCATTGCAGGCCGCGGCGCGGGGTAATCCCGCGGCGTGGGCGTCGTCCTTGACGCGGCAGGCAGCCGTGACGCGGAGTTACACGGCGCAGGGCGGGGCTACCATGTGAGCGGCGCCGTGATGCGAAGTGGGACTGCGGGGCGGGAGGAGCCGCGACCGGGAGGGCTGGGCGGTGATGGTGGATGCCAAGAATCGGGTGGGGGCAGAAGTGATCACGATCAGGGAAGGAAGGGGGGTGGGGGGGGCGACGGCGATCAAGAAGTGGGTTTGCGGTGAAGGAAGAAATCAAGAGGATGGTAAGGTGGTGATGGTGGCGATCAAGAAGGCAGGGACAGGACGAGGGGTTCAAGAACGAAGGGAGGACAAGGGAGAAGATCAAGAAAGGGGTTCTCAGTTCAAGAAACAAGGGGAGAGGATGGAGGATAATCAAGAACGATGGGAGAAGATGGTCGGGATGGAAGGTTGAGAAAGATGATGGTGAAGGAGAGAATCAAGAACCGGGTGGGGTGGATTCTTGATGGGATTCGCGGGCGTTCCTCCTCGCTGGAGGCAGATGTCCCGATGCTGCACAGCTTCTTGAAAATCTTGACGTACTAGAGTGGTCTCGATGGCACGGTTGAACACGCCGTGCTCGGAGTGATCTCGACGGACAAGGCGTGGGCTCTACTCTCCGGAGTGATCTCGACGAAGAGGTGGGGCTAGCCAAACCCCCTACGCTACAGCTACGATAAGGGGGAAGATTTCGGAAAATACTTTTCAATTCAAAAAAACTTCCAAGTAGTCCCTTGGGCATGCCCTCCCCTTATATAGGGAGGAGGGGTGCCAAGGAGACGTGGGGAGAGGTTGAACCGTCATGAGACGTGGTTCGACCTCTCCTTACAAATTCAAAATACAATATTAAAATAAAAGAAAAGACGAGGATGGGCCCTACGATATTGGCCCAATCCCATAATTCGAAATGAAAAGAAATACACATAAGAAAAGCGTAAATTGTTCGAACCTACCCGGAGTACTTAAACCCCGGGTTGCGGACGTCGGCACGAGCTGTCCGACGTGGCTGTTGGCGTGTCGTCGTCGGTCGTCCGGCCGGTGTCGTTGTCGTCGTCAGGCTGTCGTCGGCAAGATGGTCCTCCATCAGTTTTCAATTTACCTGGAAAGAGTTTGAGTCTAGAGTTGTAAAGCTATACTTTTTGATTCTCCACAAAAATTCTTCTCCTCAAGCTCTTGTCATGAAACATCTTCATCTTGGCTTTATAAATCTTCGAATTCTCATAAGCCTCATTTCTTAACTCTGCCAACTCATTCAATTGAAGAAGTCTATGCTTGCCGGCTCTATCCAAATCTAGGTTGAGTTTTCTAATAGCCCAAAGGGCCTTGTGTTCTAACTCAAGTGGTAGGTGACAAGCTTTGCCAAAGATAAGGCGGAAGGGAGACATGCCGAGAGGGGTTTTGTAAGCTGTCCTATAAGCCCATAACGCCTCGTCTAGCTTCCTAGACCAATCTTTCCCATCTGGACGCACTATTTTCCTCAAAATTTTCTTCACCTCTCTACTGCACAATTCAACTTGTCCATTGGCTTGAGGATGATATGGGGTAGTGACTCGATGATGGACACCAAACTTTTTGAGGAGATTCCTAAAGTTGTAATTTGTGAAGTGTGAACCTCCATCACTAATGATCGCTCGTGGGCATCCATATCTATAAAAAATGTGTTTTTCAATAAAATTGGTCACTACCTTACTGTCATTGGTTTTGGTGGGAATGGCTTCTACCAATTTGGAGATGTAGTCAACAGCCATCAAGATGTATTCATAACCGTTAGAACTAGGAAATGGACCCATAAAATCAATTCCCCATAAATCCAATATTTCTACTTCTAAGATGGGTTGTAGGGGCATTCTATCTTTCCTATTGATATTGATGGATGCTTGGCATGCTAAACAACTGTTATAAAATTTCTGCGCGTCATGAAATAATGTAGGCCAAAAGAAACCCGATTCAACAATCTTATGAGCTGTTACCTTGGCCGAGTAGTGACCCCCTCCTGATTTTGCATGACAGAATTCTAGGATGCTTCGTTGCTCGCTCTTGGGGACGCATCGTCGGAGAATTTGATCTTGTCCTTGGTGAAACAGCTCCGGATCTTCCCAAAAATAAAATCGCGCATCCTTGAGTAGCTTTTTCCTCTCGTGGGAAGTCCAACCTGTAGGAATTTGTCCTGAAACTAAAAAATTGACAATATGTGCATACCAAGGAACGAATGTTCCTTGTGCAGTTAGGACAAATTCATCAGGAAATGCATCATTAATTTGTTCAGGTGGGGCGCCTATGATTCGTGAGAGATGGTCGGCTACTACATTTTCACACCCTTTCTTATCTTTAATTTCCAAATCAAATTCCTGTAATAAAAGGACCCATCTAATCAATCTCGGTTTAGCCTCTTTCTTCGTTAACAAGTATCTAATAGCTGCATGATCAGAATAAACAGTTATTTTACTACCTAGTAAATAAGACCCAAACTTTTCTAAAGCGAAAATAATGGCCAGCAGCTCCTTTTCAGTGGTGGTGTAATTCAGTTGTGCGTCCACTAAGGTCCTGCTGGCGTAGTAGATCACCACGGGTTTCTTATCAATTCTTTGGCCTAACACTGCACCTACTGCAAAATCAGAATTTCTTATCAGTCAAAATTTCAAAACGTAATTTCATAGCCAAGGGTTCTTTTCAAGTATATAGGTACATGAATTGACTGACAAGTCCAACAACACAACCTATCTTAGGCTGGGTGTGAAAGAGATAAATGAGTTTTCCCACCTGCCTTTGATACCTGCCGTTCTCAGTTGGTGGGGTATCTATTCCTAGTGATGTAATACAAAGAGCATGCCGGGATCGGACGGCTGGTCTTATGTCACAGGAGCGATAATGAGTTTCACTGGGGTCTAGTTATATGAGATGGATGCCGGTTTTAAAACTCTTGACGAGCAATATTAGACGACTCCTGGTGAGGAACGATGGACAATGACAACCACTGCGGAGATATTGATCTGATGAGACTCCCAATGACCCCTAGAGACCAACTACGATGGTATGAGAGAGGGGCTTTTGACGGCCCAAAGGTGTTCCCAGTCTAAGGGTCAACAAGTAACCTTCTACCGCAAGAAAGTTCCTACCTCTCAACACGGTAGCTATGCTAGACAATTCAAGGAGATCCGGGGCAGAGGAAGAGATAGCAGGAGAAGACACTAGAGGCAGGTAATAATAGTGGAATTAATGGATGGGAGACGAGAAGATACCTTGTTGTCGATAGTCCACGGAAATGTGAGTTGATCAATGAGCAGATCAAAGACGGGAATTCAACGAAGGTGATTTGGCGAACGACGTCAAGCGTGCGGGGAATGACACTACGGCCGCGTGACGGGTGACGTGCCAATCGTGCGGGCGATGGGGCAAGTGGTGGCGGAGGCAGGCGCGCGGCTAGGACCGGCACGCGACAGCAGGTAGAGTGCGGGGCGGATCTGCCCATGGCGACGACAGGGCGCACAGGCGAACCAGCGCGCGGCAGCGGGTGGCACGCGGGTGGAGTTAGCGTGCGATCGCGAGCTGGGCGCACGGGGCGGACTGGCGCGGGGCGATGGAATGGGACGTGTAAGGGGGCCTGCACGTAGCAACAGGCAGGGTGCGCGGGCGGCCCTGCACACGGCAGCGGACAGGGCGCGCGGGCAAAGCTGGCGCGCGACCGCGTGCCGAGCGCACATGCCATTTTGTGCGCGCCGATGGGCGTGGCGTGCGAGTGGAGAGCGCACGCTGGCGGAGCAAGGCACGCGGGGGGCTACGCGTGCTGGCGATGCAGGTGTGCGAGCCAGCCTACGCAGGCTGGCTAAGCTGGGGCGCGGGCGGGGCCGACGCACGCCAACGGACCGGGAGGGCGAAGGCGGAGTCAAACACACGGATGGGGCTGAGTCGGAGCACGGGGCGCAACTGTGGTCGAGGTGGGATGGGCGCCGGCGATGCTGACGATGGTGGTGGAGGATCAGCGGCACAAGGCAAGCGGTAGCCTCCAAGAAGGGAGTTCTTGAGGAATAACCACCCAAGAAAACCCCAAATGGGAGGGCGGTTTCTTGATCCGCTGGAGAATCTGTGATGGCGGGTGGCAGATCTTGGCGGAGGAGGACGGCGGCACTTCTTGATTCTTTGAACACCTCCGGAGTAGTCTCGACGGAGGAGTCTTGTGGCTTCAAGAAATGACAAGTTCTTTGATCTTTAGGCGACCTCGGAGTAATCTCAACCAGGCGTTGAAACACGTCTTCACGGAGTCGTCTCGACGTGAAGGCGCGGGCTCTAACCCACGGAGTAATCTCGATGTGGGGTGAGATCAGCCACCTCTCGCTCTACACTCTAATTCCTATCTAAGCTAGGATAACGAGGAGACAACTTTGAGAATTTTCCTTCAACAATTGCCTACCTTCACTTGGGCATGCTATCCCCTTATATAGTGAGGATAGGTGCCAAGTGAGAACGTGGAGAGGATGAACCATCGCGAGACATGGTTTGGCCTCTCTTTATCGGTTACAAGCAAATGAAAACATAACACGGACGAGGCCCAAAACACCGGCCCAGTCTGTAAAATCCAAGAACGAAAATTACATAAAGACAAAACAAATAAAAGACGGAAATAAAATGCTTACGCGGAGTACTTAAACCCCGGATGGCGAGTATCGGCGCGAGCAGCCCGGCGTGGTTGGATTCGTCCCATCCTGGCGTCAGCTGGATGGTCCCCCATCACCTAGTCCTAACTTGAGGTCACATGCCACTAGTGTAGGCGGAGGTTTACACCCAAGCATTGCCATCTTGACTAACAAATCTTAAGTGTATTTAATTTGGGATGATAAAATATTTCCTTCTGATCATGCCAATTAGATACCCAATAAATACCAAAGGTTACCTTAGCGTTTGATCTCAAAATCCTTGGCAAAGTGATCATTTAACCTCTTGATTTCTGTTGGATCCTTCTCACTAATAATTATGTCGTCTACATAAGCAAGTAGTACGATGATGCCAACTAGTATATATTTGATGAACAAGGTATGATTCACATGGCATTGTGTATAACCGATGCATTTCATTTATTAAGTCAATTCCCCAAACCATGCCCCTGGTGACTGTTTGAGTACATACAAGGTTTTATGTAGGTTGCAGGCCATATTTTGAGTTTTCTCTGAGTTAAAGTGGGTTGGGATACTGATATAGATCTCTTCCTCTAATTTGCCATGTAGAAAAACATTATTGACATCCAATTTATCTAGATTCCATCCTTTAACTACAGCGAAAGAAACCAGAATCCACACTGAGTTCATTTTGGCTATTGGGGAAAATGTCTCAACATAGTCAATGTCAAAGGTTGTGTGTAACCCTTAGCAACTAGGCGGGCTTAACAGCAACGACCCACCTACATCCTACTGCTTTTTTTCTATGTGGTAATAGAACTAAAGGCAAAGTTTGACATTTGTATAGAGCTGCCATTTCCTCTTCCATAGCCATCTTCCAATAAGTATTTTGTAGGGCTTCAGTCACAGTAACATGGATAGGCACTGAGTCAACTTTAGAAAAAAATGCTTGATGAGGTTCGGTAAGTAACCAAGGGAAGATGTATGCCTGAATATGATATGGAATGTCCAATGTACCCACTTACCATTTTGGCGAGCTAGGTGAATGAACCAAGATTGGCCCGCGGATGGTATACTTGTTTATTAAATCTCTATATACCCTCACTTGAGTCTAATTCAACTGGTGTATGAACGGGTTCGTCGGTGTGTTTCGTAACTGAAATGATTATTAAGTCATTACCACTGTGAGATGGAATTTCATTTAAGAGCTGACTAATGGTTGCTGGAAGTGTGGTGACAAGATCCCTATTATGATCAGACTGGAAGTATTCGTATAGATTGCACCCGCCCCAACTAGCGCCCCCCACGCACTTCAGCCCCCGCTTGATGATATGAAGGCAAGGATATCTCCCGACCTACACCGATACCGTCGGGTGGCTCTGGAGGGACGATGACGACCACACTTCCCCGAGCGCCTACAAGGTATCAGTTATTTATCTTTTCTTTTCCTAAACTATGGGCGTGGACGAGTGGGTTCCGAGTGTAATTGGGATATATATACTCGCTCCACGCCTAAAAACATTGAAAAACACTTCACTTAATAAATAAAAACCTCCTAGGTGGTGCCCAGGGCACGGATGGATCGGTCTACGGGCACAACCCTAGGGTTGGCCGTACCCGACACCGCATTTTTGCCAATAAAAAAAAAAGAGAGAATGGAACATGCTTATGGATGGTGACATCATGTGTCACATAGTATTTTTGGTCTTTAGGGTCCTAACATGGATACAAAGACACATCTGGATGTGCAAGGTTCAAGTTTTGTGACTGTATAGCAATGTGTATAGGGCGTGCAGCCCAAAATTTTAAGTGGAAGTGGGCATCGCAAGGGAACACTTGTTATGTGTTTTTCGAGTTCGCTAGCTGGACTCTTATGTCCATGTACTCGTGTAGGCCACATATTTAGCAAGTTCGTGGCAGTCAACAAAGCATCACAATTAGGAGAGCCCTAGTGACATCTAGCAGATGCCTATTTTTTCGTTTAGCAGCACCATTTTGTTTTTGGGTGTTGACGCAGGATGTCTCATGCACAACTCCATGTGTTTCAAAGAAACTATGTAACTAATAATTTAGATAAACCCTAGGATTTTTGGAATGAAAAATTTTGATCACCTTATTGAATTGTATGTGAACCATTTCAAAAAATCTAAGAATTTGTTGCACAGAAGAATTTGAGAGACATTAAGAATACCCAAGTCATTCTAGAACAGTCATCTATGAAGGTAATAAACCACCGATTTCCCCCTGTAGTGGGGCCAGGAGATGGCCCCCCCAGACATTGATGTGTATTAATTCAAAGAGTTGTGTACATCTCCAAAGTGATGAAGGATAATTAGCATGTGTGTGCTTAGATAATTGACAAATTTTAAAAACAAAATAAACAAAATCCTAATAGGGTGTAAGCGAATGGTGGTGCCATTAGCACTTTCTGAGTAGACAAAAAAGGTGTATAATGAATAAAAATGTTTATGCTTAGTCATGTGATATGTGGCTCATGAATCTAGAATCCAATCAAACGATGGCGACTCAATATCAGAGCTTAATAGATCAATCCTAAGCCCTTAGATGCGCCATGTGCACAATTGCCAAATAGAATACCTCAAATGCCAACAAGGCATAAAACGCATTATGGGATGCCTTGTTCCGTGCGTCATCCAATTTTATTGACTAGCAACACCGTTGGATGCATCATTGGACCATCGATCGGATGGCGCTGATAGGTCCACTAAGACCACTTAGTAGGACCCACATGTTGACTCAACTGAGTCTGGCCGAGTTAATTCAGCTGACTGACCTAAGTCTAGGTCATCTGAGTTAGCAAGTCCCAACCGGGTCGACCTGGCTGACTCGATCGGGTCCGACTCAATTGACCTGGCCAAATTATGCCCCGCATCGACCGGGCCAACCCGATCGGGTTTAACCCAATCAACACACCAGATTTCACCCGAGTCAACCCAGCTGACCTGGCTGGGTCAAACCTTGTCAAAGAGGTTGACCTTTTCAGGTTTGACCAGGTTGACCATGGCGATTCTGATCGAGTCGTCCCAGCTGACTCAGTTGGGCCCGATCGGGTTGACGTGGTTGAATTCGATTAGGCCAAACTGGTTGACGTGAACGGGTCTGACCAAGCTGACCCAGCCGATTCTGGTGGGTTGACCTGTTCAACCTAGACCACGTAGACCCTGCCCAATCAGTTGAGTAGGACTTAATTGGCTCAAAAGGGGTCAACCCGGTCCAATTGGTTGGGCCCGATCAATTCGAACTGACTGATTTTGTGTGTGTCGACTTGGTTGAACCAGCTGGATTTGACCCGGCAAATCATGTTGACCTAGTCCGGGTTGATTTGATTGAATCGGCGGGGTAAGACCTGGTCCCCCATGCTGACCCCTGCCGGGGCATCGTGGTCGACTAAACCGGATCCCATTTGGCTAGTTACTAGGTTGACACGACCCAAGTCGAACTTACTCTTCTGGCGTGAGATGATTTAGTCCACCTAGATCGAGTTCATTCCATCAATTCGGTTTCAGTAAACTCGATCGATTTGGTTAAAGCTTTGATTGCTGAACTGGCCCGCATTGATTAGACTGACCTAGGCCGCACGGATCTAAGCCCTGGTTTCCCTAACTCAATAGGCTCAGCAACACAGACCACATCCATGGAACCCACACGAGATGTGAAGAGAGGTCTAGAGATAGCAGGGTAACCATCTAGATCAACCAACCAAAGATGTGGGCGGCGATAGTGGCTGGACATTCACAGATGGCTGTCGTCCAATCATGCTTGAAAACCATACTTCCCCACTATACGACGATAGGAATCCAAAGCGAGGTTATACCGAATCCAAGTGAATGCGACTCATTTTATCTCCAAAGAAGAGGTCTCGTGAATGGCACCACCATTCACTTACACCTTATTAGGAAGATTCACTATTAAGTGACCCTTATCGATAATATCAGTTGAGTATAGCTAGCACTCGAAAACCTTCTTGGACTGCTGGTCATTGGGGTTCGTAACCCATCGGGGTGTAGTTATTCTCTTCCATTTCGAAGCGAACATCAGGAAGGCTTAGAGTCGTACAACCTAGAGGATTAGTGGATCCACAATGCATACCTATCAGTGGAGGGCAGAGCAGACGAGCTCAGGGGGTCATTCCTCTCACTCGGTCCCTGTGTGGATAGGCCTCCTGGGACTACTACCTCACCTCTTTATGTCCACAGCCCTAGATTCACTAGCAGATACTATCGGGTCCTTTATATGACTGGAGAAAGACGTCCCATTGTTCAATAGCCCTGGATATGCGTAGGTCTTGTGGAGATGGATCTCCTTATGTCTATCCACTGAATGATACTTATTCAGAATAGGGATGAGCTGATCCACCAGCCTATTGTGTATAAAAATCTTTCGCAATTCTGTACACACTACACACTTTTGGGCCATACTATCCACGTGTTGCCAGAAAGCAATGCAGACCATCTCGACATCTATGGTAAAGTACCGTTCCCTCCATTGCGATATGATAACTACATCATCAAGGCGAAGCCCATTACCCAAGGGCGTGAGAAACCCACTCTTGTCACATGATCCAAGCCCATTACCCAAGGGCGTGAAGCCCTCCCTACCTTGGGATCCCATATCGACCAAACCTACTCCAGTTAGGCCTACATCCACGGCTGCATAGTGGGTGAGAAAGGGTGCTGATAACTGCCCCAAAACCCCACCCAAGACAAAAGCTTAGTCCACTACCCACTTCTCGGGCAAGAACAAAGAAGTTAGGACCGCGACCCTAACCTCAAACGCATTTCCCTTTAGGCGTACCTAATGGATCAGACACGTGAGGCCGCACTAAGGAGGAGATGAGTCATTGTACCCCACGCATTGCTCAGACTTCTCCACCTAGCTACTCGCGGCCCACCTCTTCTCGACCCACCCCATCACTCTCTACACAACCATCTATTGGGTTCTACGGGCCTAGATATAGAAGAACAAATCAAAACAATTTGTAGTAGAGGACTTAAATGAATCCAATAGCATTAACAAAAACATTAAATGAAGTACCTTTGCACAGATTGCATCTGTGATTTCTTAGATCTCGAAGTGAGATGAGCTGAGCTGTTCACGTGTGCAGCCTCTAAACGTATCCACAAGATCATCGCAACGTCAAATCTCCTTCTAGTTGACGAGCCTTGTTCTATCTGCGTCATCATTATTACGTCGTCTCGATTGCAACGGGCCAGAAGAGGGGGTGTTGGGAGAAGGGAGACGAAGGGGAAAGGCTCCTGAACAATTTTGACCTGGGTTAACTTCTGTTCAGGGCCTTCCTCTATTTATAATAAGTGGGTATTGTCATAAAACCCCCAAAACTTAAGTATATCTTCCGACATCAAAAAGACCATCTACGTGCGACCCGCTAGGCCCATGTATCAGTCTATTTAACAACTTTAGAGGCTCAATAACCTTTATTGGCCTTCTGAATTAATTAACAATATCATCTTACAGATTAATTAATGTCGGATTGATTTCACCCAATTGATAGGTCAAGTCTCCAACACGTGGTGTGCCAATCTACACCTCGTGTTCTTGAGGATACAAAGGAGTGTGTATTGACTCACTCATGGAACCTGTTTGTCATCGGTTACTGTGTATGTATAATCCCTTATCCACTTGATGCTCCTTAGATGACTTAGGATATGGTCGACTGTCAAACCCTAATTGGTCATCTGAGTTAGTATTGATGCATTCGGAAATCATCAGAGAACTCTTCTCCAATATTTTGTTGCCTTGGCCAAGGACTTCATCGTATCGTCTTCCTTGAGCTGCCACCTCTTATACGAAGGGTGGGCGATCCCATCTTGACCACTCAATCATCTTCGTGAACTTCTTTATTTACATGAACTAAGACTGTTTAAAATCCGATGATTATAGACTCGTTTGCAATAGCTAAAGTATAACTATTTGTCCACAAGACGCCTTTGGTGTCTCAGGTCTAAGGATCTCTTAAACGTGACGTGAATCAACCTGATTGACAGTTAGGTATAATACCATTCAGGAATTTGTACAGATCAGTTTGGTGAACTCTTTACACTAAAGAGCACCTACTATCTATCCTTAGTGTCTCCAGACTAATGGCTACGAGAAGAGTCATACGCATCATTCTGAGTGAGGCTAGATAGTGCTATTCTATCTGGATACTATGATGTCCTTCTCGTGTATCCTTCAAATAGGAATGTTTAGAACATATGCTAAAAGACTAGTGATATTCTTATTACAATCTCATCATAATTCACTAAGTCCGACCATGTATTCATGGACTTCATTAAAAGCATCACAAGTGCACCATAAGGAATATGTTCTATTAATGGACATGGAGAGAGATGTAGAATGTTGGATTGGCTTGCTGGCCACATATATTTCAATCACCTTCATCCCCCTAGCGTTTGCCCCCATCCTTTGTTGCTCCTAGACATCCCCTATCTGCACCTTCCTCTCCTAGATCTTCCTCTTCCTGTTGCTCTACCACACATACTCCTTCCGATCACGTCCCATCCCCTTTCCCCTGACCTTTATTGAATCTCGCCATCCTCCCAACCCACCTTCCCACTCACTCCCACTCAGATACACCCCCTCGCCTGATAGGGGACCATCGCGACTACATCAACGTGAGACAAGTTCAAACGTGCCAAGCTGCTCGAGCTCGCATTTGAAATTCTAATTTTAAGTATCTGACCTTTCTCTCATTTGTAAGTATTGCTTATCATTTCTATATTTTCACAAAATGATCGTATTGAGCCATTGTTTTGGGCCTCGTTTGTTATTTTCTTTATGTCTTTGTAATGTACGTCAAGGAAGACATCGTCTCGCGATGGTTTCTCCCTTCATTGTCGGCCACTTGGCATCCTCCCTCCCTATATAAAGAAAAGGCATGTCCAAGAGAAGAAAGGTTGTCCTTTTGAAAACTGAAAGTGTTGTCTATTTGAGTTTCATTTTCCTGCTTTGTTAAAGAAGTTACTAGAGATCGAGATCTTGGGTTCCTCGCCGCTGAGCCAGCTTCACCATGTCGTGACAACTTTGTGGAAGAAGCATCGCCATCGACACCTCCTCCTCATCTTTAAGTTCTTGGAACCAATCAAGAAGATGGTTTCTTGAACGATTATCATACAAGATCATCAAGAATTGCATATTCTTGGCCTGATTCTCCAGACTCGTCACCACCGCCATTACTGCCATATCTGTTGACATCATCACTGTCACCACCATCGCCGTCTTCTGCAATGTTGTTGTCGCTCCCATTATCTCGGCTGCCATCGACGACATTGTCGCCTCGATTGTGGGCCTACCACTACTACCAAGACCGTCACCATCGCCCATTTTTGTGCATCAGTGTGCCCCTACGCTGGGCTCGTGCGCCCGTACGCACCTTCGCCCCCACCCCCCCAAGTAGTGCACTTGTGCACTATCCCGCACTTCCACTGCCCTGCCCCCCCCCCACCCCTTACGCCCTGCGCATGCCGCGTGTTTGCACGCCATCGTGCCCCAGGCCTGCACTTGCGCGCACCTTTTCGCTAGTGTTCGCCCATCCGATACCAGAACAGGATGATGGTATTAGGACGAATGTTGTATCTGATATGGGAAAGGGAATTTCTGGTATCCGTTTTTTTGATATCCGGATATCGGATATCGGTTTCAGATATCGGATGTCGGTTTCAGATATCGGTTGCTACAATGACGATATCCGATACTGATATTCGTCTCGATGTCATCATTTGCCTCCATCTCGGGGGGTGGATGATGACATTGGATATCGGGTGTGGATATCTAACGTAGGACGGCTACGGAATGGACGACTATGGGCTGTACGACGAAGGAATGGACGAATGGGTTGACGAGATAGACTACGGGTAGATGGACGACTAGGGATAAATCGGATACCGGAGGGATGAAACAGCGACAGAAATCACACAGTCGAAGTCGGACTTTAAAATCGATGAAAATCTGGTGGTGCAGCTACGACCCTTTTCAAGGGCGGTAGTACTGTCTTCCCCTACCGTGACGATGCCTAAACACCGAAATCAATATCCAAATTCGCGTCGCAAAGAAACACTCGAGAAAGAGAGAGAAGAAGGGGAAATCCAAACCAAATCTAAGTCTGACGGTGGTGGAAACTTCTCGAGAAAACACTGGACGGAGAACACTTTCGACACCAAAGAGTTCAGGCGTACCTCGACACCGTAGTGTGTGAAGAGGATGCGGGAAATTCCGATCGTGACGAGGCTGGGCGAATCCGGGCGTTGAGCGGCCCACTGGACGAGGAAGATTCTGGGTGTTCTGGGCGTTGAACGGCCCTGGTAGAGAGTAGATGTCGTTGTCGCAGAGCTAGGCGTAGGCGAATACCTGCGCGCGCGAAGCAGCGCACGTGGGCGTTGAGCGCCGGCACGCGCCCGGAGTGCGCGGAGGGCGTGCAGCG
The DNA here is from genome assembly GCF_029677425.1 of Wolffia australiana. Lineage (NCBI taxonomy): Eukaryota > Viridiplantae > Streptophyta > Magnoliopsida > Alismatales > Araceae > Wolffia > Wolffia australiana. The sequence continues at coordinate 18,197,035 of NC_135836.1, read as the reverse complement.
CACCCAGAGCGCGCGTAGCGTGCGCGGCTCGAAGCGTTGGACGGCGTCGTCGACGATCAGCGCCGTTGGTGTCGAAGTCTTGCAGGGCGGCCTTGGCAGCCTTTCGGTGGCCCCAAGCGGGTGGCCTGGGGGCGGCCTTGGCGGCCCTGGCATGGGCGACCTAGGTGGCCCTGGTTGGGGCGGCCTAGGCGGCCCTAGCTGGGCAGTCTGGGCGGCCGTTGGGCAGTCCCAAGCGGGTGGCCTTGGGGCTGCCTTGGTGGCCCTGGCAGGGGCAGCCTGGGCGGCTTTGGTTGGGGCGGCCTGGGCGGCCTTGGTTGGGGCGGCCTGGGCGGCCTTGGTTGGGGTGGCCTGGGCGGCCCGAAGTGGACGGCTTTGGTTGGGGCGGCCTGGGCGGCCTTGGTTGGGGCGGCCTGGGCGGCCTTGGTTGGGGTGGCCTGGGCGGCCCGAAGTGGACGGCTTGGGGACCGTCTTGGCGGCCCTGGCAGGGGCGGCCTGGGCGGCACTGGTTGGGGTGGCCTAGGCGGCTTTTAGGCGGCCCCAATTGGGCGACCTAGGGGCGGCCTTGGTGGCTCTGGCAGGGACGGCCTAGGCGGCTCTGGTTGGGGGGGCCTGGGCGGCCCTAGTTGGGGCGGCCTTTGGGCGGCCCTGGTTGGGGCGGCCTAGGCGGCCTTTGGGCGCCGAGAGAGAGAGAGGGAAAGAGAGAGAAAGAGAGTAAGAGAGAGAGAGGAGGGAGAGAGAGGATGGAAGGAGAAGAAGAGGCAGACTGGCGATGCGACGGCGGCGGCGGCGACGGCGGCGACGGCGGCGACGGCTAGGGTTAGGAGGGATAGAGGAGGCTGGGCAGTCCTCCAAGAAGAGTTAAACAAAACTCAATTCTTGAAATTATGACTGCCTAATGTTTCTTGAAAACAATGGCCTATATATAGGCCTTGGAGGAAAGAGAAAATGATGAGAAATTAGAGACGAGAAATTAAAGACGTGCGGCGTGTCACGCGAAAGGGCAGTTGTGGATCTGCCTCTGGCGTCGTGTCATGACGCGTGTAGGGACGTGCACGGGTGGAGACGTGCTTGTCGACGGTTGCGGCGTGTTAACTTTGGTGTTGACTTTGGTTGACTATGGCGTGTTGACTTCGATTGACTATGGCGTGTTGACTTCGGTTGGCTTCGCCGTTGGGTCCATAGCAGGCGTGTTGACTCTGGTTGACCGTGCCGTTGGGTCCATAGCAGGCGTGTTGACTCTGGTTGACCATGGCGACGCGTTCGACGGTGATGTGTTGGCGTCCTCGCCATCATTATCGGAGTTCGATATCCAAGTTGAGAGGATACTTATAAATATAATGAACAAATATTTGTTTAGCAGTTAGAATGGATTAGCGTAGGCAAGTGAGTAGTAGGAGAGCTTTCTTATGGATTACACATCTCCTTTAATATATAAAGCTTAATATTTTTGATTTATTCCATATGTGATAACAGCATTCGGAGTTTAGTGTTAAACTCTGAATCCCTTTATCCCATATAGAGGAAAATAGAAAATTTTCAGCTCCATTTATTGGACGATATGTCAATATATTAAATAATCAAAATATCTATGGGGCGTTGAGTAAATCGACTTAGGATAAAACATTATTTTAGTATTTAATATAAAGTCTGCCTCATTTAATATATAAAAAGTAACATTTCTAATTTCTTCCATGTGGGATAACGGGATTCGGCATTTACATTAAACTTTGAATCCTATTATCCCATATAGAAGAAAATAAAATTTTTACAATCTATATATTAATTGAGGTTGAAAATTATCAAAACCAAATGGTGATGTACATAAGTCCTTCAATTTAATGAAAAAGCTTATTTTTTGTGTCGAAAACGGATATCAATATCCGGCTACCGGTCCCCATATCCGGATATCAAAATCTGATACCCATTTTGTCCTCAACCCCTTGATATCTGTCATCAATATCCATTTATACCTAAAGGACGGATATCGACCAATATCCGATATCCAAAATCAGACACCGTCTCGCTTTTCTCCCATATATCAAATATCAATTGTCCGATATCGAATATTGGGCGGATAGTAGTTGGACGAACCCTACTTTGCACTTTCCAAGCCCTTGTTCCCTATGCCTCCCGCGTGCCTTCGCGCCCCCGCCCCCCCCCCCCACACTTGTCCTCCCCCGTGCACCATCGGGCACGTCAAAAGCCAATGCACGTCACCCCTTTGCCGATCAAGCTGTGTGCCGCCCTCTACCACACTATCATCGGTACCCAATCATTGTTGCATTACACAATTCACCGTGCACCTCGAAGATCATCATTACTTGCGACCATTGCTAATTGTCATGATTCGAGCGCCATCACTTTGCCTACGTCAGGTTCCATTTGTCTTTCACTTCTTCGTCAGTATTATTACTTTCTTCATTGCTGTCTCATGCTATTTGTTCCTCTCTTGAAATTACAATCCTATAAAAGGATAGCCACCATTGGTGAGTGTTTGGACATTCTTGTGGTAGAAGATTAATCATTTGATAATAAAAATTGTGGATGCCTTTGGGCTGATAAGCTCCTTGCGTCGTAGGTATCTAGTCTGTTTAACATGTCATTGGGGGTCTCAGTGTGACAAGTTTATCCTCCGAACATTAGTGGATTCTTAGCCTGGCTTAACATTTGCTTTATTCATTTGCCAAGAGTTATTTGCTCTATTTCCTTATGTTGTAATATGTGTCATTTGATCCTGACTGTTATGTATTAGTCCACCATCCTTACGACATATCCACTCCCTACCCACCCAACCTACCCGCCACCTCCTGGATATCACTCAAATACACCTAACACCTGATTAAGCGTGCCCCATTGAAGTTGATAGTACTATGATTCCAAGTCTCATCTAGAACTATTGAGGCGTAGGCAACCCTCTTACCTAGTCCCATCAACAAGCACCAACTAGGAAAAGTTGTGCTTACTGAACCAATGACTACACTGGATAGCACTCACTCTATTATGAGGAAACTCAGAATGAATCACATCTATTGTCACTCCTCGAATAAGCTCTGATTATTTTTGACATGAGACTATTCCTTGGAGCTTCTTGATGTAGGGACGTAGTTTGTCGCCTTTGCCGTTCAGTCCTCCTCGACGCCTAATACACTCACGGTCGTCTATGCCTCACATAGATCTCTCTCTCGAGATGCCAGATGGGAGAAACTTGTCCAACATATACACACCCATTTGTGTCTTGTTGATCTCATGTGGTTAATAGCAAGGGATTTCAACTGTGTACGAGCAGTTAGTGAATCACATGGAGGTCGGATGCCCAGGTCCAGATCCATGCAAGCGTATAATGACTTTCTTCATTAGGCTTCACTTATGGAACCCCCCACTATAGGCGAGAGATGGATGTGGTGCAATGAGCCAACTAGATGCGCCTATGTAGGAGAAACTCGATCATTGCTTCACTAATGGTACTGCACTGGTGTCGTGCACTATCAAGATTGAGCTGTTAGCGAGACATTACTCAGACTACTCATCTATCTTCATTCTCTCGGACTCGAATACTAGAGTTCGTCATCCCCCATTCCAAATCTAATTTATGTGGTTGGAACATAAAGACTTTTATAGTTTTGTGCATAGCCATTGGCCTGGAACGATCTCTACATCGCCTAAGGAGAAATTCAGTTATAGACTTCAGAAAAACCTTATGTTCAACCACAAATGGTAGAATTGATATGTATTTCGACATGTCTACAGACTTGTTGAAGCACTCAAAATAAAGCTAGCTGCTATTGAGAGTCAGCTACATGATAGTTGGACACACAAAATGGGGGAGCAACAGCTTAGGCTACGTGAGAAGCTTGAGGATGTGATGCGACGATAGGTGATTTTTTACCTCCATAAATTGTCTATCCAATGGCTGTGAGAAGGTGATAGAAACAAGAGCTTCTTTCATGCTTTAATTCACCATAGAGCCCCTCCTACTTATACAACCCTAATAGTGATGCAAAGTTAGGACCCCGCCTAGTTAGCGACTGCTCGTGTTGAATAATATAGTTTTTCTCCTCGTCTCATAGTTAACTGACATAAGTGAAGACCTACTCGCCTCCATACCTCATTTGGTAACCAACCAAGAAAACACATTACTCACAGCCCTTCTTACGCGAGTAGAGATCAAGGAGGTAGTTTTTTCCTTGGGTAGGAACAACGCTCTAGGACTACATGGATTTTCAGCAGAATATAGTAAGAACACACTTGGTGCTTGCTATCAAGGAGATCTTTTCACACAAAATCCTAACTCGAAGTTAGAAATCCACTTTCTTGTCATTAATCCCAAAAGTTGAAAACCAAGATTCATATAGAGACTTTCACCTTATTAGTTTTTGTAATATAAGCTATAAAGTTGCTTACAAGATCATTGCAAATTGACTCGGGATCTTCCTTAGTAGACTTATCTCACCTGAACAGCGCAGTTTTGTCAAGGGTCAACAGATCCAAGATAGTTGATAACACCCTAATTTTGGTCTTTATTTCATGTTATTAGCATGATTTATGCATTTAAAAGGCTTAAATTTGGGTTGTTATCATATATTTACACAAAAATAATGCTTCCAAGTAATTTCTGATTTTTCCCTAATTTTCTGTTAATTATATGAATTTTTAAGGATTTATTGAAGCTCGAAATAATTATTTTTGGATGAAAATGGCACATTAAAAAGTTTATTTCGACATTTATCAACATGGGAATTAATCAGGGAATTTTCTAGAATTTTCTAGAATTTTTTACGAATTTTTAGGAATTTTCTGGGATTTATTTCAAGAAGAAATGCATTTATTCTATGAAAAAGGGCATATTTATCAGAGAAAAAAATGTATTTATGCAATTTCTAGACTTTTCGGGGCCTTTTTGCAACGTTTCGTTGCAAAAAGACCCTGAAAACAGCTCTCGGTCGCCACGGCAGGCGTAAAGATCCTATTTAAAATCATTCAGGGTTTTATTGCAATTTTTAATTTATATTTTTAATGTTTTAGGAGAAATCGGAGGAGAGAGAGTGCGCCAGGGGCATATACGCAATTACTTTTGGGCGGCGTCCAAAAGCAATTCCAGGCTTTTTAAGGACTTTTCTTCAAAAAGGAGGATTCAAAATGCGCCAGCCAATGAGAGAGCGACACGTCATTGTGTGTTTAAAAACGAAACTAATAAATAAATCAATTTTCAATCCAATGGATTAAATTGGTTTAAAATTGATTTATTAATAACTTTTGATCCTGAAGTCCGATTGAGATGATATTTTTATGGATTTGTTCGTCTTGATCCCCTCTTTCTATCTGTATGGTTAGATCATTCAGATCTAGCCTACATTGATAGATAAATATTAAGTACTAAACGGGGGTAAAATGGTGATTTTTACCCTATAACCTAAGTATAAAAGCTAAATTTCGAGAGGGGGAGCTCATTCTGGATGGTGCTCTATCACAGCTGCAAGACAGGGAGGAGCTCTAGCTTGGATCAAGTTATCTGGTACTTTTTGTCCTTTATTGTATTTGAACTTTTATGCATTTTGAATGAATTAGGTTAAGTTGTTTGTTTCTTCATCTCTATTCTGATCTGAACTTCTAAATCGCTTGGCTTGAGCGGCATGTACAAGCCCTGATTAGGATTGAGAGGAGAAATTGAGGGATTTACCTTGGCATTCAATTGCATTCCAAAAGAAAACTCTAAAAAATTTAGTTTTAATTCTTAGGAGATTAAGATTTCCCTTTATTTCTGATTTAGCAAATTCTCAAAACCAACCAAAACTTAAATCAAAAATTTCTTCCAACCTCTCTAATTGAATTCTTTGATCCATCCAATTGGATCAATTAATTCAATCTAGAGCCCACATTTCTTCTTTTCATCTCATCTCTTCTACCCCGCTCTCTAAATTCTCATCTAATTAGGGTGACTTGATCCTCATTGAAGATCAAATTCACTCTAATTAGGATCTAAAACACCAAAAATAAAATCAAATTGAAATTCCTACTTGCCTCCCTTGGACGACACTCATACTTATCACTATACATATTAAGTAGAGTTTTATAAATTTTATTGCATAAGCCAAAAATTCACAACGACAAGGGCTAAAAATTTTGCGTAATTTTCACCCCTATTTTTGGCTTATCAATAGTATCATTCTCGTTCACAATTTAACCTCAGTGGAGGATCTTTTACTGATCTTTTATTGGTGGAGGAGATCTTTTACCGATCGCTCACACGAGTGATGGCCCGCAGCCTGATCCAACCATATTTTACTAAAATAGGATGTTGATCCTCTCACGCTCTATATTTACACATGATGCCATCCTTTTCGCTAATGGATTTAAAAAACCCACAAGAAACTTATGAGTGTCCTCATTGCGTAAAAGTGGGCTTCTGGCCAGCTTGTCAATGCCTCAAATTGCAGCTTTTTGGTTGGTCCGTCCACCACTGTAAAGCGCTTTCAAATTATCCAACACTTTACCAGGTACTCACAAAGATGCCTCCCTTTCAACTATCTTAGATGCCCAATCTTTCTCGAACGTGCGAGGCAACGTTATTTTTATACCTTGCTGGCGAAATTGATAAAGAAACTAGATGGAAATTTCATTTTCTATCCTCTAGAGGAGACATCCAATTTATTCAACACATCCTCATGAGTATTAAGTTGCATATCCTTGCAGTACATGCATTATCTCTAACAATCTTCTTATGGTTCGGTCAGCTCAAGGGAGAGAGTTGCCACCATTGGGTTTCTTAGGAGAAAGCTTCTCGGCCAACAAACGAGGGGGGTCTATGGATGAGACATCTTATGGACATCAAGGACATGCTTTAAAAGAAGCTCGTATGGCATATGCACTTGGCAGCAACCTTGGAGATATTCGTCTCATAGAAGTATGGCAAGTCTAGGGTCATCTCTGGTGGCGCACTTGGCAGCAACCTTGGCTTTAGATAGCCATGGTCACACGTTGGCATTTCGGCCGAGGCGCGATTAACATCGGATATGATTCATGGCTCACTCACGCACCCATAGCTCGTCAGCCCCACTTCGAGCCCCATCGCATTAGATTGACTGTGGTACAACTACTCCTAGGCAACACGCGCTACCTTTGGGAGTAACATGGCCTTCCCATTAACATGTTACCCCTTGCCCTGAGTACACCCATTGTACCCTCTCACGATCGTCCTATTGGGATACTTACACTAGATGGGTCATTCTCTTTGTGCTCTTCTTGGGAGGATTTCAGCGAGAAATCCCCCACCCAGTACTAGGGTTGTCAAATCTGTCACTCGGTGATTATTACTTATGCCTCCTTCTTCATCAGGAGACTTGCATTGTGGCCTCCCGACTGATGATCTAGTGACACATATCAGTCAATCCCTGTGTCCGCGTCGCCATTGTAGTCCCACATCTCCCTAGGCTCTACATTGTTGGCGCCAAATCACACACCATTGGCATCCACTCCTCGGTACCTCCTCAACTCTGAAATTGTTAGAGTTTTTTGGCAAGACGTATCTCTCGCCAACACTCTCCAAACAAAGCCCCTCATACACGTCATCATAGCTTACTTACTAAGGGAGATTTTGAAAGAAAAAAATTCTTCTTGTTTTCTAGGAACTCCCATGCGCACATCAAATATGATGCAATGCATCAAGCAATGGATATGGCGTACACACCACCTCTTACTATCTCAAACCCATAACTCAGCCCTAGCCTATGACCTCCTTCAATCTTGGAGTATTCTAGAGATCCTCACCCCCATCCACATTCGACTGCCGATTGTTTGTTGGCACCCACTACCAAATGGCATCCTCAAGCTAAATATAGATGGTGCGACCAAAGGAAACCCAGGCCAGTAGGGGGAGTTGTTATCCTAGGGGATCACATAGGGAGTATTACCTTTGCTTTCTCCTCTCTTTTTGTTGCATACAAACTTCATATTGTAGCCTAGGTTATGGCAATACAGGATGGTTTACTCATATGCGAGGAACAAAACCTTCAACATATCCTCAAAGAATCGGACTCACAAGTATAAGTTGACATGCTTTGTGCACGCAAATGCTCCTAGTGGTAAGTACAACTGGCATGGCAGGATATCATATGGTATTTCCCCCACACAACTAGTGTCCGTCACTAAAAGTGTGAGGGAAATCCAACAGTAGATGCCTTTTCGAAACACACGATACACACACAAACCCCTTCCTCTCTTTTCCTTTCTTGGCAAGCACTTACTCCGTCAGATCATGGATGCTATCGTGTTGAATGCCTCGGCTTGCCAGCCCTTCGTACGCGTCGCACACTATCAAAGGAAGGCTCGTAGGAGTGGCAGATAGCAGTGCTACAGGCAGGAGAGCTCACCCTCCCGCTTGACAGTTCATCAAGTCGCGCACCTCCGTGATGACATCTACGAATGGCAGGGTGGACTACACACTCCACACATTGCATCGTTATAAGGGCTCCCCAACTTCTGCTAGGACGAGTGACCATATTGTGACCTTCACTAGGTAATACCTATGTACCTCTTTCTTTCCTACAACATGGGTGTGGGCGAGTAGGATCCACTTGTAATTGGGATATTTACGCTCGGTCCATGCCAAAAAATGATGAAAACCACTACATTTCATAAATAAACACCCCCTAGGTGGCGGCCCGGGAATGGATGGATTGGTCTATAGGCACATCCGCAAGGTTGGAAGTACCTAGCACTGTGATTTTGCCATTAATAACATCATAAGGGATCTTACCTGGTATGGTAATGGAGGGTGAAACTGATGTAGTGACCATCACTTGACTGATCAAATTAAGTACAAGCTTCATTTTTTCCACCTCCTCTACAGATACCTATGGTTAAAGGGGAATGGTGAGGATTTCGCTCAGTTGAAGATCCTTATTGTTGAACTAAGTCTCTATGGGCATTTGTTCTTTTGGGAACCTCCATGTAATATCCTCGTGCGTATGACTAAGAAATGACTTCTTCTGACCATATTGATGCTTCCCATGAAGCTTCCAACATATATCCTTCGTGCGACATGGCTTCTCACAATGACTACACCACGTGTGCTTTGGGATCATCTTCAATAATGATTGTCTGACCTCTTTATTCTGTTGGCCCTTTCGGTTGGGTGGCAGCAAAGGTGAGAGTTTTCACTGGATTATTTGATCCCAAAAGCTTTTATCTCCTGGATTGGGTCAACAATCATCGTTTGTTGATGGCTCTCTTCTCAGATGGTAAGACTAACTGCTTCTTCAAAAGTAGGAGTTCTTTCTCAATTAATGAGTAGGGTTTTAAGTGTGTCAAACTAAACATTTAGTCCTGATATAAACTTGTGCATGCTGTCTTTGAGAACAAAGGATTTTTCCTCTAAGTCTAGGTTTTCTACAGACATTTAGTGATCTAGTTCATTCCAAATTGCTTTAAGACTTGAAGCATACTCAATAACTTTCATACTCCCTTGAGTAAGGGTGACAGATCTCTGAACGAGTATAGCTATGTATGATTTATCATTTTTTTGGAGTGGGTCTGGTGTAATTTCTCCCAAAATTTACAGGTAGGAACACATAGCTTTGTTGCCTTGATGGGAAAATAATTCTCCCGTCAAAGTCTCACCACCATACGGTGTCCCATGTCGAGCACTAAGAACTGGCAATGCGAGTCGGCAGCCTGCTTGTACGATGCAATGAGACTCGTGATCCTAGTATGAGGATGTTGAGGCAATGATAAAACATGGAGGGCTGATGCATAACCATGACGTTCTACGGGTGCTACTACAGTATGTTGAAGAGGAACATGGCCGACGGCGATCTTCGGAGGACTCAACCCAGCGGGGTGATCCGTCGAGGAGTTCAGCACGTGTTGGGCGCGAGGAGTGGGACAATGGTGCTCGACCATTGTCCCGGGGATGGCATGGCGATCGCGACACAGACGCATCCTACCATCCATCTTTGTGGTGACGAGTGTAGGGGTCATCTCGGGACTCCAACTCTCTTGAGTGAGTCTGGGTTGGAAGACACGCCCTTGCTCTAGGTGGGTTGCACGGGCTACTCGGTGAGCTGCGCGTTCGGCCGAGCATGGTGGGGTGTCGTCGATATCACGTCCCCTCTCTCGGTGGGGCACGGGATGGCGGACGACCGTTAGCCCGACCATCCTGGTCGGGCACTCGTTAGTGTCGAGTTCCTGGTGTAAGGGTACCATGAGACTCGTTGTTTCTAGGGCACGAGCGAACACGCGTTTGTTTGCCCGATGATGGCAACATCGTGGTGATATAAGCACGGTCAGTACGACCAGAGGTAGGAGTTCCTCCTTGACTCACAGTCGGTGAACTCCATCGGCTTCTTGGACCCATTGAAGATGGAGTCTTTGGCTCGGACGCTCTTCTGGATCCGAGCTCGATGCTCTTCACGTCGGTGCTCATCATCGTCTGGGCGCCGTTGGGGCGCGAGGTGATCCTCGTGATGTGGGTCAACGCGTCGTCGAGGTGGGGTCGGGTTGCAGTCATGGTCATCCCAATGTCGGGGACGATCGCCGCGCTGTGGGCGGATGTCACGCATCGCGCATGGCGGGTACCGGGGAACCTTGTCAGGTTCCGCGTATCGGCGGTGGTTGGTCCAAACGTAGTCATTGTGGCGGGCCATTGGGTGTGCGTCGCGTCTACGATCATGGGGCCAGACGTGGTCGTCACGGCAGGCCGATAGGTCGGCGTTGCGCTCACGATCATAGCACGGGGCGTATTCGTCCTGTCGGGCCGGTCAGTCGGCCTCGTATCCTCAACCGTGGCGCTGAACATGTTCATCTTGGTGGCCCGCTGGGTTGGCCGTGTAACCACGGTCATTGTGCCGAACATAGTTGTCTCGACGGGCCGATATGGTGGCCTCGAGTTTTTGGCAAATGGCCGGACGTATTCGTCTTGGCAGATCGGTAAGTCGGACTCGTACCCACGATTGGTGTCATCACGTGGGTATCATCTATCCTAAGCAGGGATGTCTCGGATCTCGGAGCGGGGCGCCAGGGTGTCAGGCAGGGCGCCGATCTCGGAGCTCCTTGTCTAGTCTCTAGTCATGCTCCTCGTACTCATCATCGTCGTATGAACTCCTCGGACGATCCGGGTGTTGTGCGACTCAGGGCGGGTCGCGGGCTCGCTCTCGAGCGACGAGCGTCGGTACGACGTCGGGTATTGAAGGTAGTGGGCATGCCAGCAACCGCTCGCCGCGCTCGGTGAGGGCAGCCATGGTGCGGAGATACGCCCCTTTCTCCTCGGACGGGTCCTCCCGGGGTCGGTGCTGTTGGCGTGGTCTTCCTCGTGCGCGTCCTGCTCCTTGTTTGCATGCAGCGGTGGCCCTGGATAAAGCCTCATCAACGGGAGCCTTCCTATGTGGGCGACGACTCGTCGTCGCCCTATCTTCCTTGTCACTAGGTGACGAGACACCTAGTGACCTCGGAGAGGTCCGTGGGGACCATCGGTGTCCATAATATGCACGGATGTGCTCAAGTGGACCGGACGGTTTGGGGGCACTCGCCTCGACAAGTGCGGTCCGTGCGGGCTCCGTAGGTGGCCGTGATGGGCCACCTACATGCGTCGCGGGACAGTGTTTCGAGAGGGCCGTACGGTGGTCTCTCTCATCGGGCAACGATCGAATGCGTCCTCGGGAGGTTGAACCTCTGGGTTGCATCCGTTTGCTAGATCTCGTCTCACCGGCCATGCCTAGTTCCTCAGGGAATCCTAGATGCGTTTTCAAAACTATGAAATGTGATGTGATGATGCGGGTACGGAAACGTGCTATGAGCGACCACAGCCGAGCTCTGATACCAAGATGATGTAGGACAATGGTATCGTCGTCCTTTAGGGGGGTATCCGAGGTGATGCTCAGATACCAGGGAGATGGCAGTGCGGACGTCGTCGTCGATGTCGTCCGTCGATGTGGACCTATCGAGATGTGACTATGAGATGTGATGCAAGCCTAGGTGGCGGTACATGCAGGCCCCGACTCGTGGGGTTCGCCAAGTTCTGTGCTCTGAGGCGGGCAACCAATGAGGATGACGGTGACCTCCTGACCCTCGTCGGAGCAATGAAGGAATCTACGACGCCATACAGACTAAATTCGTTGGTGCTCTCACGTGACGGACGAGCTCAGCCCGTACCTAGGATAGCCGCTCGACGGACATTCTCGGTCCGTGTATCTTCTTGCCTACTCTAACTCAAGCCCGGTGGAGTGCAAATTGAAGGGATATACAGCAACGAATAATTAACGGGCAGACTAGAGGAGCAAGGTACCTCTAGGCGACGTTGTCCCGGAATCGTACACCTATTGATGCGGTGATACTAACAGGCAGGGTCGGTGGTGCTGTACCGATGGCGACACGACGTCGCTCGACTAGCAACGTGGTGTAGCGCAGGTGGGTGGTGCCAAAGTGGAGTCAGGCGGGGAGAGGTGCGGAGCACGGGCGACGCTCAGGGCAGCAGCTCTTGGGCGAGATGGGGGCAACGATGGAGCGTGCAGCGGCCGGGGGGCAGCAGCGTGCGGCAGCCGAGAGCAGCAGCGTGTGGCAGCTGAGGGCAGCGGCGTGCGGCAATCGAGGGCAGTGGTGGGCGGTGGTCGAGGGTAGCGGCGTCTGGCAGAGGAGGGCAACGGCGTCTGGCGGTCGAGGGTCGGCGTGCAGCGGCCAAGGCCAACGGCGTATGGTGGTCTAGGGCAGCATGGGGCAACGACCGAGGGCGCTGGCGTGCGGCGGCCAAGGGCAACGGCGCGTGGAAGCCGAGGCCAGCGGCGTGCGGCAGCTGAGGGCAACGGCGTGTGGCGGCCCAGGGCACTAGCGTGCGGCGGCCGAGGGTAGCGGTGCGTAGCGGCCAAAGGCAGCAGCATGCAACAGCCGAGGGCGGTGGTGTGGAGCGGCCGAGGGCAGCGACGACAGCAGTCGAGGTTGGCGGCTTTGTGTGACGATGCGGGTGGCGAGGTCCGCGACGTAGGGTCGATGAGTGCGGCTGCGTACGGCGGCCGAGGGCAGCAACGGCGGTGGCCGAGGGTGGTGGCTTCTTGCGAGTATGCGAGCAGTGAGGTCCGCAACCTAGGGCAGCCAAGGGCGGTGGCGTATGGCGGCCGAGGGCACCCACGGTAGTGGACGAGAGCAGCGGCTTCGTGCGGCGACGTGGACGGCGGCATAGGGTGGCCGAGGTCAGCGACGGTGGTGGCCGAGGGCGGCGGCTTCTTGCGAGGATGCAAGCGGCGAGGTCCGCAACCTAGGACAGCCGAGGGCAGCGGCGTACGGCAACCGAGGGCAGTGACGTTGGCGGCCGAGTGCAGCGGCCGTCACGGCGGGGGCAAGGTTCGAGACCTAGGGCGGCTGAGGGCGCAGGCGTACAGCGGCCGAGGGCAGCGACGGTAGTGGCCGAGGCCAGTGGCTTCATGCGGCAGCACGGGTAATGAGGTTTGCAACCTAGGGCGACCGAGGGCGGCGGCGTACAGCGGCCGAGGGTAGCGACGGTGGCGGCCGAGGGCGGTGGCTTCGTGCAGCGATACGTGCGGGGAGGTCGGGACCTGGGGCGGCCATGGTGGTAGAGGGCGGCCGAGGGCTGGGCCCTAGGGTTCTGATGGCGGACGGTCTGGTGACCAGCAGTGGGTGGTCCGATGGAATGGAACGGGGAGTGGGCGACATCGGTTGATCCCGTTCTGTTCCTCTTCTCACTCTCTTTTCTTTTCCTTTCTTTTTGTTTTCTTCTTTCTTCCTTCTTCCTCTTACAAGAGGACAGGACGGGATCCTTCCTTTTCCAAAAAATTAATAAGCCTTGTCTCTTTAGGGCGCCCTCTCCTTCCCTTATGTAGGGAGGGTGATAGGCCCTAAGGAGGGACCAAAAGAGGGGGAACCCATTAGGAAAGAGGCCCCCTCTTAAGACCACTAATGCAGAGTTCTCAAAACAAACGAAGGGAAGCAAAGGAAGAGGGTTCAAAGGGGAAAGATGAAACAAAAAAGGCCTATCCAAGGATGATGGCCCGAGAAAATCAAATCTATTTAGATACCTTTCGCCCTTGCCTTGGCGGGCCGATCTAGGAGGGCTTGAGCCAGCGGGTGTCGCCGAAGACAGCGGGGTTTTTGGCGTCGTCTTTGATGGAGCGGGGTCTCGTTCTCCGTCAATCTGTGCCTAGGGTGCTGAGCTGGGGGCCCCTCACGATGGCCCGTTAAGTCTCAGCGCTTGTGCCTAGGCTGCCAAGCTGGGCTACTGATAAATCCAAAATGATAGTAATATATATGTGCAATTCTAGCTAATTTATCTACATCTTTATCTATATCTGAATATATTATCAACATTTATGTTAAGTTGTGAAAAATTATGAAATAAAATCACCTTTTTCTAATTTGGAGTTAATTATTACCATTTGTGGGACTAACCCCACTTAATTCAATGAGTGAAGTGGAATGAATCTCACTCTCTTCTTAGTTGATGTGGAAGATGCAGGAATTAGGTGAAATTTTCATGAATAAAGGGGATATTTAAATGAAGAGGAAGCTATTTGGAACAGAGGAGCAGGCTCAGCCACAACCCTGGGCCAAGAAGGAAGGCCCAAAGAAAGACAGTTCGCTCTAGTCTAAAGGCCCATTAAGGAAGCTCCACTAAACCCACTATGAGAGGCATGTTGGGCCAAAGAAAGGAGGGCAAGAGGAAGGTCCATTCATGATTATTTATGGACATTTCAGGAGCTTAAATGCTAATTGGAGGACAACCTTGGATGTGGATCCAAACCAGAGAAAAAGATCTAGCCATTCAATCCACAAAACATCCAAGTGTGGAGACTTAAAGATAGCACCTTTAATGCTAATTAAGGAAAGAAATCTTGAACGTCCAGGGGGTATTTCAAAGGTCTCAGTGCTGATTGGAGGACCATAATGGACGTGGATTATGACCCTGAAAAGAAGATCTGGCCATCCATTGTATTAAAAATCAAATGGCTCTCATTTGCTCTCTCTCCCTATATAAACCCCTTCACCCTATTGTAATATTCATCTTGTGATTTAATCCAAAGTAATAGATCCATTCATCTTGTGGCCTAAGTGCAATTGACTCATAGATCCATTCACCTCAGTGAGTGCTAGGCTGAGCAGGAAGTTTCCAGGGCTGAAGAAGCTGGTGGAAAGGAGAAGAAGAAGTCCCTTGGACCTTATCGGGTGTGACAAAGAGGTTACCTTCTTATTTCTCCTTTTTCACTATTTTATTTTCGTCCTTTATCTTTTGGTTAGTCTTAGATCAGCTAGCCAAGATCCAGACGGTTCCAATGCATCCAACCACACTCTAAAATTCATTATAGAAATCATTCTAGAGTGAATTTAGTGCAGTTCATTTTTTCTGTCTCCTCGACCAAGCCACTTTCCCCATTTGGCATCCGGACTTAGCCAAATTTTGACTAAGTCCAGAGCGCCAGACTGTTTCATTTCCTATTTTGTTTTGGCTTTAAAATAATCCTAAAAAATCTCAAAAAAATTTATTTTCTGCTTACTAATATTATTATAATATTATAATAATATTTTAACTTTCTTTGTTTTATATTTTTATTTAGTTAGTTATTTATCTTCATATGTAGTAAAACTACTTCTAAAATTATTAAAAAATATATAACTAAAGCACAGATTCTTAAAGAAAAACCTTTGCTCCCTGTGGATTGACCCTTACTCTCCCTACGCTAGTAAGGTTATTATAAATTTTTGTTGTTTTAACTCGGATAAACCAACGACACTAATTAGTGAAGTTAGCTCATCACTAATTACCCCAAAATCTGAATTATCAGCTGCCCCTTGGCGCAACCTGCTAAGGGCTGGTGAAAATTCAAAAATATGGCCCATTTTTTAATTCTAATTTTGTTATAAATTGATCATTTAATTTTTTACAATTTTTAGTTTTTTGGGCTTACCAATTTAATCTTATAAACATGTCTCTTTCGATTAAATTAAAGCATACTGCTGTAATGGATGTTTATAGAAATATTATTAGATTAACATAATTTTTTATTCATTATTTTTAATTGTTTGTTTCTATAGATGGGCTTGCAATCTTTTAATTCCATAATTATTATGATAAATTTTCTTACACGTTCAGTTTAAGTTCATGCTGAAATATTAAAAAATGTATGATTTTAAAATTAAAATGCTACTTAATCTTAGCATTTAATAACAACAATTTAGGGGATCACGTACGTGTCACAATATAAGAGGGATTATTTGCTGAGTTACATAAAGTAGACTTTAATATATGAAAATGGCTTTCAAACTTCTATGTTCATAGTTGTAATTAATTTGAGCTCACCTACGTGGAACCATTATGTTTGTATTAGCATAGGTAGAATGTTGAGCATGTGCTTCAAATATAGAGTTTAAAGTACCTTACGATAATATTTTAAATAAATTTCTTGCACATAACTTAATAAGCCCATATTAAAGTTAATGATGATTTATTGCTTTCATCTACCTACGTGGGGTTATAATTACTCGTATTAAACATTAAATTTTAAATTGTGTTTTGTTTATCACTTCCTATAGAGCACATTGACATTCGGGTTCCCATGCTAAGTGGAGCCAAATTTCCCAAATGGAAGGAAGCGCTGCTTTCCAACTAGGATTCATGGACTTGGATTGATTTTTCAATGAAACTAAGCCAAGGGATCCCACTAAGGATAGTGATGTAGAGTCGTGGGCATATCATGCCAAATAGGTCAAGTCCAACAAATTGTCCCTATCTGATATGTTGCTACATGTTTCAAGGGACATCAGGGGTCCTGTTTCTAAGGACTGTCTAACCTCCACATATCTAGACACTATAGAGCAACATTTTTTTGGAAATGAGAAACCTAAGGTCCAAATGCTGATTCAAAGGTTCAGCAACACTCACTGCATTGGCTAGGGAAGCAATCATGAACACATCATGTAAATGTGTGACATTGTCAGACAAATGGCTGACCTTGACATACACATGCCAAAAAAATATGTGGTTCACTACGTCTTACAAATGGTACCATCAACTTTTAATGTTTTTAAAATATCCTACAATGCGATTAAGGAGTTATGGTCATATAACGAGTTAAGTGCCAAATGCTTCCAAGAGGAGGAACATCAAGCTGCTTATATGCTTGAGTCTAAGATGAACATCGTGAATCTATCCGTGCACGATGATAAGAACTACCTGTCTAGAAACATGCAGACCAAGAGCCATGCAACAATGGGACACACAAAGGCCAAGAGGTTGGCTCCCAAGGTGAAGCGTCACTTTTGAAGAAAGGTTGGCCACACCAAGAAATACAGGACAAATAGGAAGGGATGGTTGGCCAAGCATCAGTCAGAAAATGTAGTCTACGTGACTACACATGAATATAATCTAGCATATGTTCCTCAACCAAGTTGGTGGATTGACTTTGATTCCACTATGCACATTTCAACCATTTTTTAGGGATTTCAAACAAGGCAAACTCCAAATGAAAGCCAAGCATTCATCATCTCATGTAATAAGATGCAGTCGCCTGTCAAATCTTTGGGAGATTACCGCCTCACCTTGGACACCAAAGAAATGCTGATCATGAAGGATTGGTTTTTTATTAAATCTTTTCAAAGAAATTTGATCTCTGTAACCAAACTAGTTGAAGACAATTATAGACAGTCAATTGATTCATCTATAATGTCTCTAATCAAGGGAAATACTCTTATTGGTACAACGATAAATGATGGATTAGTCAATCTTAACATTGTTTCAATTGAAACACCCACTTCTTTGGTTAACTCACTCAAGAGGACCAGAGTTGCTTAGAATTCTGGTATTTTGTTGCATAGAAGGTTGGGACACATATTCTTAGAAAGAGTGGAAAGCCTAGTGAAGGAGGGACTTTTAAATTCCCTCGGTTTCACTAACTTCAACAATTGTGTTGATTGTATAAAGGCTAAAACAGTCAATACCTTCCAAAATTCTGCTAATACAAACCATAATCTTTTAGATTTTATGAATACTGATGTATGCGCAACCTTTGACCCTTGCTTCACCAGCCAAAAGTACTTTGTTACCTTCACAGATGATTAATCCAGATAAATGTATCTTTACCTCATATGGGAGAGATCTGATGTCTTCACGATGTTTAAATATTTCAACTTGAAGGTAGAAAAACAAGATGGTAAATCCATCAATCCAATTCTATCTGATAGAGGAGGCAGGCAGTGTGGTCAATACACAAATAAATGACAAATGCCAGGAACGTTTTCTCAATTTCTAAAGAAACAATGCGTAGTTCCTGAGTACACAATGCCACACAAGCCCAATATGAATGAGGTACATGAAGGGAGAAATAGACACTTAAGGAAATGGTTAGAGCTATGATGGGTCACTCAACTGTGCCAATCTCATTATGGGGTGAAGCATTGAGAACAACCGTGCATATACTAAATAAGTTTCCTACTAAGTCTCTAGGGAATACTCATGAGTTTTCGATTGGTAAAAGACTTTCTTTCGGTTACATGCATTTATGGGATGCCCAGCTGAAGTCAAACTTTTCAATCCAACTTAGATGTTTCTAGATTTAAGGACTATTAATGCTTACTTTGTTGGTTAGCTAGAGAGGTCAAGGGGCTACAAGTTCTATTGTCCTACACATACCACTAGAATTGTTAAGTATGATTGGACCATGTTCCTTGGAGAAATTTGTGTTAGAAAAATACATCGAGGGATTTTGTTTTTGAGGAGTCAATGAATGATACCTGATGACTCTCAATATGTCATCAAATATTAATGAGTTCTTGAGCATAAAAGTATTCATTGCATCCATTTAATCGATATTTGTTGTCATTCATATGCCTTAGTTTTCCAACTTACTAACCCCACTTTATTCTTTGAATCAAGTGGATTAGATCTCACATATTGGATTAATGAGTACAGAGATGGATTAAGGATCCAAAGAAAGAGGAACTTGATCAAGAAGAGCTGGCGAAAAATCAAGAAGAAAGAAGCCCTAATTTCTCCACTAAGCATGTTTTCAGAGAAACCTATAAATAGCCTCTTAAGGGCTCATTGTAGGTGGTCCCGAATTTCTCTCAAGGAAGCTAGGGCTTGGAGAGGAAGGATTTCTGCAGACCCTCCAAGGCTGATGAGCATTGGAGCTGGGAGAGAAGCAAGCTGAGGAGTAGCTGGAGCACGACGATCGTCATCTTGCCGGAAGGGCGTGACACAAGGTGGTGTGAGAGTTTCAGTTTCAGTTGGTGCATCCTCTCCTTGCAAAGACAATCGAGGTTGGAGGGGAAGGTGCTGAGTGGTACCTCCCTGTTGTTCCAAATGAGATTGTTCATCTTCTAGTTTGATCTTTGAGTTCTTTGTTTGTTGAGATTGATTTTCCCTCTCGTTTTTCTGAAAACCTAAACTGTTCTTCAGCAAATTCTGTGAAATCGACTCCTGCAGGAGGGCCTAGGCAGCTAGCAACCAAGGCCACCACTTAGGTTGCCAGCAGGCCGAGCTTCCTACAGCCAAGGTCGTGCGTAGCAACGCCACACGCAGCCAAGGCCGCGCGCATCACCGCCGCGCGCAGCACCACCGCACGCAGCACCGCCGCAGGCAGCCAAGGCCGCGCGCAGCACTATCGCACGCAGCAGAGGCTGCGCGGAGCTAGCTGCGAGCCGCCCAGGCCGTGCCCGCGCGCAGGTAACTGCCTGCGCATAGGCCAGCCATCCTGCGCGCAGGCCAGCAACCCCACGCGCAGTTAGCTGCCTGTGCACAGGCAGTCGCGCTGTGCGCAAGCAGCAGCTTGCGCATAGGGAAGCCATCCCGCGCGCAGGCAGCACTTGCGCACGGGTAGCAACCCCGTGCGTGAGCATTCACCTGCGCACAGACCGCAGCTGCGCGCAAGGTGTTTGCTCCTTTGCCTCAAAGGGCAGGAGCACACCGTCAGCTGGAAATTCTCTGCTGACGGCTCTGTTCAGTTAAGTTTTACAAAGAATAATTTGTAGAACTTAACTGAGGTTAGTTTAACTGAACATTAAAGCTGAAATTAAAAATCTTGAACTGATAATCTACAGTAAACTGAAAAGAATTTTCTGCTGTTTTCTCTGCTCCTTGTGGATCGACCCTTACTTGCCCTAAGGCTGTGAGGTTATAAGTATTGTTGCATAAGCTCAATCCTCACACGATTTAACTGATAAATAACCAGTAAAAACACCCAAAATTTGAGCTTATGAATACCATGGAACCTAAGCACAATATTGAGGATATTGGTGTCAACCATCCTCAATTAACTCGCAAATACTTGCCAATTATTATTCCAATAGTGGAAGGTATTCTACGGGTGAGCGTGCCGATCCTAGAACAACCTCAACCACAACCATCAGAGGAACCTCAAGCAGATGAAAATCTGCATCAAGGTCAAGAGGTTATCCTAAGGAGGTCTACTCGACAAAGAAGGCCAGCATTTCCATTGGATTATGTGGTATGCTAATCAGGTGAAGATATAGGTGAAGAAAAAAAGGACCTCTGTACATTTTCACTAGCCATGAACCGATGGCCTGCAATCAAGTGTCGTAAATCATGGACATAACATCAGGGAAGAAAGCAATTGGTTCTAAGTGTATCTATCAGACTAAGCTTAATTCTAATGAATCTGTCGAGTAGTACGAGGCCACACTTGTTGCAAAAGCGTTTACACAAAGAGAAGGCATTGAGTATTATGATACCTTTTTTTCTGTCTTGTCAAAGGACTCATTCTCAATGTAATGGCCTTAATGGCTCAATACAATTTAGAGCTACATCAAATGGGTGTGAAAACAATTTTCCTAAGCGAAGAATTTAAGGAGCACGTGTACATGCAGCAAACTCAAGGTTTTGAGGTCAAAGGAAAAGAAAATATGATTTCGAAGTTGAATAGATCTATATATGGGTTATAGCAAGCTTCAAGACAATGGTGCTTCAAATTTCATGAAGTTATCACCACTTTCGTTTTTAAGGAAATATTGTTGTTGAATGCATATACCTTAAGGAATGTTGGAGTTGCTGGATTTTACTGGTGTTGTATGTTGATCATATATTGCTTGCTACTTCAAATTCTAGTTTTTAATGGAGACAAAATATTTTCCATCAAACCATTTTGATATTTAAGACATGGGGGAAACCCACTTTGTTATTTGAATTCAAATACACCGAGATAGATCCCTAGGCACTCTAGGACTATTACAAAGATTCACTATATCAAATGTGTTGAGGATGGTTTCTATTATGTGCTGTAGTTGTTGTGCGTCTCAACTATGCAAAAATGTGTACATGACCTTGTTTTCATTACTAGATATCTTGGAAGATACAAAAGTGACCCCGAACTGATGCATTGGCAAGCTGCCAAGAAGGTTCTACGCTATTTGCAAGGAACAAAATATTTGAGGCTCAAGTACAAATGACCCTATCAATTTGACGCCGTGGGATTCGTGGACTCAGACTTTGTCGGATGTATAAATACAAGAAGATCTACATCGGATTATATTTTTTTACTTGCTCAGGGAGCTGTCTCATGGTTGAGTACCAAGCAGAAGAAGACCATATCATCTACGATTGAAGCTGAGTATGTGGATTGTTTCCATGCATCTTCACAAGCCATATGGATATGGAATTTCATGTCACATCTTGGAGCTGTTTGCTCAATAGAGAAGCCCATAAAAATATATTGTGACAATGAAGCTTTTGTAAGGCTCTCCAATAACGACAAGAGCTCAATTGCTTGTAGACACACGGAGGTAAAATTCTTGGTTGTAAAGGAGAGAATTAGAGATGTACCAGTTTTTATTGAGCACATTGGAACTGGCTTAATGTTAACTGACCCGCTTACTAAGGCGCTGCCACTTGGTACCGATTGTGGTCATGTCTTAAGTATGGGTCTGGTCAGTTTCCCTTGATTTGTGTGGTGAGAGTTCTAAGTTAAGATACTGATGTATTCGCGTGATATTTCTTTGTATCTCTGATCAATTCTGTAAGAATCATGATTTTTTTCTTCATATTGGTAGAATGAAACTCGAATCACTTTCATGACAATGAGTTTATCCAATACCATGCATATTGATATTTAATGTCTTGTGTAAGTATTTGATGCATAGTTGGGACTTATGCCATAAGGTATATTACTACAATGACTGGTACTTACAAGAGATATGATGATCACATTTGATGTGTACTAATGATCCTTGAATTGTGATATTCATCACATAGGCCCGTACATGAGGTCAAGTGGGAGATTGTTGGTTGTTGACCTTTTTGATCATATGGGATATGGGTACCGTCGTCTTTTCCATGGGAGATGAGTACATGTAGGGTTTAGTATTCTGAAGGGAGGTTATGGTTCGTCCCTATAAAGTGCACTGCGTAAGGCAACTAGCATCCTAAAGTCACGTTGCTTACTTGGTCTTCTAGGTCTCAAAACCATAGAGGGAGCCTCAGGCTTCCTGGATCTGATTCATACTTTTCAGAGGTGATTCTAGGAGCTCAAGGTGCAGATTTCGTTGTCATGGCACCTGCAGGTATTCTCCTATACTCATCAATAATTACAACAAGGCATTTTTATGCTTGTTGTTAATCTCCAGCACAAACTCAGCTTGCAGCATGCACTAGCTTCTTGACAGCATGCAGTTTTGTTGGTGGCGAGATCTCATCTGTTGACTGGATCTACAGATGATATCGAGTTGAGGTCGAGCTGGTGCAGGGAAAAAATCAAACTAAGGTCCTCATGGGAGCCTTTCAAGCTTCAATACCATGCCGGGAAATGAGAATAAGAATATAAATGTAATATTAATACTGATAGGTTTAAATGAGAAAATAACCAAATGCTTAGACTGCCTACAGACACCATTCAGTTCACCAGTATTGAATTGGTCTAGAACAGTGGAGAGTGAAGCGTCTCATAGAGTGAGGTTGCTTTGACTTTACACGTGTCGACCTCGATATTGGAACGTCGGGGGACTGCAGAACGTTTTATTGAAGATTACATTGAAGGTTTGCAACACCCTTTTTGTTCCGCATCTTAGGTGAGGAGGGAAGAAAGGGTGGTTTCCACGAGGCTGATAGTAAGCTTGACTTGTGGCCCTGGTCAAGTCGAATGCAACGCTGAGTAGATGGTGTAAAGGGTGATTCCCGTAGGGTGATGACGGAGAACGGACTGTCAAATTGTTAACGAGAATGGGATATCCACAATCTACAAGTCTGAAGAAGCCACGAGTTCTATGTCTCAACAAGCCATAAGTTCTGGGGCTTAGCGAGCCACAAGTTTCAGGCGTTAGTGATGACTCTCAATAAGTCATCAAATATTTAGACTTTTAAGTATCAAAGCATTAAGAATATTTAGTTAATTCATGTGAGTTGTCATGCATATGCATTATTTTATAAAATTACTAACCCCACTTGATTCGAAGAATCAAGTGGGGTTAGTAATTTTTATTAAATTACCAAGTTCAGAAAATTACTAAGTGGGGTTAGTAATTCGAAGAATCAAGTGGATTATATTTGACATTTTTTGGTTAGTAAGTTCAGAAACAGGTTAAGACAACCAAAGGAGGACGATAAGAATCAAGAGGAGTTGGCAAAAATTCAAGAAGAAGAAAATTCCGAAAATGCCCCCAGGGCATGTGTTAAGAGAAACCTATAAATACTCTCTTGAGAGTTCATTTTGAGGTTGTCCAGAATTTCTCTCAGGGAAGCTAGGGCTTGGAGAGAAAGGATTTCTGCAGACCCTCCAAGGCTGATGAGCATTGGAGCTGGGAGAGAAGCAAGCTGAGGAGTAGCTAGAGCACAACGATCGTCGCCTTGCCCGGAAGGAGTGACACAAGGAGGCGTGAGCATTTCAGTTTTAGTACAATCTTCTTCTCCCTTCTAAGTTAATCAAAGTTGGGCTGAAGATCACAAGCTTTGCTTTAGCATTTCCAATTTCTAATGTTCCACTGGTTATGCTTGATTTCGAATCTCATAGTTGATTGAATCGTTTTCCATTCTGTTCTAGCAAAAATTACATCGTTCTCCACATCAAATCATGAAATCCATCCCTGCAGAACTTCCAAGCAGCTAGCAACCCAGGCAACACCCTAGGTTGCCAGCAATCCAAGCCGCGGGGAACAACGCCACACGCAGCAGCGCTGCGTGCAACAGGCTCGCCCGCGCGCAGCACCACAGTGAGCAGAGCTCGCCCGCACGCAGCACCGCCGCGAGCAGGCTCGCCCGCACGCAACGAGCAGAGCTCGCCCATGCGCAGCACCGCCGCGAGCAGGCTCGCCCGCGCGCAGCACCGTAGCGAGCAGAGCTCCCCCGCGCGCAGCAGCGCTGCAGCAGGCTCACCAGCGCGCTGAGACGCCGCGAGCAGGCTTGCCTGGCCGCAGCAGCGCCGTGAGAAGCGCTCGCTTGCGCTGGGTGGCAACGTGCAAGCCTGCGCGCAAGTAGAAACTAACTGCGTTCAGGCCTACCTGCACGCAGGGTGCTTGCTTATTTGCCCCAAGGGGCAAAGATACACTGTCAGCAGATAAATTCTCTGCTGACTGACCTACTTAGTTAAATTCTATAAAGTTTACTTGTAGAAACTAACTGATAACAATTTAACTGAATTATAGAACTGAACTTAGCAGTCTGAGTTTTAATATACTTCGAATTAAAAAAGGGAAAATACTCTGAATTTACCTGCTCCCTGTGGATCGACACCCCACTTGCCCTAAGGCTGTGAGGTTATAAATTGTGTTAGATAAGCTCAGTCCTCACACGATTAGACCGATAAATACCCCGTAAAAACACCCCAAAACTGAGATTATCAACTTGCGCCATTGCCGGGGAGCACGGTATTACAGTAGAATTTTTGTTTCTGTGTTTTCAGTTATCTATAATTCCTTCTCCTAAAGCTGCAGGACTTGAAATCCTCGGCTTATTGTCTTTCTAATTCTCTGCTAAAGTTCTATGGTAGTGACTCGTTCAAGGGCTGGTGAAAGATCTATAGAGAACGTTGCACGTGACGCAACTCCTGAATCTACAGTTACGGAACCTGAAATTCAGCAGGAAACAATGGCAGAAGAGAGACATCAGTAGAATGAGAGAAGGAGAACAATGCTGGACAGGTCGACACCGTCGGGAAGCCTGCGACAAACCGATGTCAACCTGAACATATGTGAAGGTATTTTATTCAGATATGATAATGCTTTGATTAATTCTTTACCTGAATTTAACGGACTACCTGCACAGAATCCTTTAGAATTCCTCGATGATTTTCATATTAGATGTTCTTCCCAAAACGTTCCTGGACTATCTACAGAAATTTTGAAAATGAAGTATTTTCCTCTTACCTTAAAAGATAAAGCACTTTCATGGTATCGCAATCTAGGAATCACGTTCAACTCTTGGGAAGAGATGCAGGGAAAATTTCTGCAGAAATTTCACCCTCTCTCTAAAACTAACTTTTACCGAAGAGAAATTCATAACATTCATCCCCATGAAGGTGAGGCTTTTAGTGAGTCATGGGAGAGGTTCAATGACTTGTTGAGGAAATGTCCCCATCATGGAATTGAACACTGTTAGTTAGCCCAAATTTTCTATTAATCTTTATCAGCTTTCATGAAAAATAAGGTTAACTTAGCCTCTGGGGGAACTTTCTATACCGCATATGAGGATGAAGTGTTTGATATTTTGGAGAGAGTTGTAGAAACTGACCTACAGGAGATTGGAGCAAGTCAGAATGCGAGGAACCTGCAGCCCAAGAGAGCAGGAGTTCTGCAAGTTAATGCTAAGGAGGGCGAGCTGCAAGCGGGTTTAAGGGAAACCAACCAGAAATTGGAGGAGCTCACCTCCACCTTGAAGAACGTTTTCTTAGGTAACTCCCCCATCGTTAAGGCCAAAATTTGCTCTCTCTGTTTCAGCAGGGAACATGAAGACGGCGCCTACCAAGCCATGGAAGAAGAGGTGAAAGCCTTCAACCAACCGCAGCAACCATGGGCAGGGCAAAAGAGGCCGAATTTTCCAAATGGAGAGACCTTCCACCAAGGGAGTAAGCCGGCAGCTCAACCTCCATTCCAACAAAGACAGCAGTTCCAGTCCAAGCCCCAGCAGCAGTATAGGGTTCCCTCTCACAACCAGCCTGATTTTTCTACATTCACCCCCGTCATTTCAGATATGATAGAGAAGCAAAACCAAAAGTTGCGAGCGGAGATGGAGATGCGGATGCAGGTCATGATGGAATTTCAGACGAAGCAGATGTTGGAATCCCAGGAACAAATGAGGAAGCTGTTGGAGAGCTTTAGGCCTGCACCTTCTGAACACCAAGGTATAATTACAGAACTCCCTTGCACATCTTATAAATTTCCCACGAAACCTGTAATTAACCCATGCTACTTACATCATGTGCAACACTCCACTCATGATGAGATGAATGGAGAAGATCCTGAAGTTCTGGCAATCTCAAAGTTGAGAAATGGAAAGGAACTTCAGGACCCTTATCAGAATTCTGGAGAGAATTCTAGGAAGGGGAATGAGCCAAGAGAGGAAGAAGGAGAGGATCTTCCCTACGTAGAAGAACCTCTACCTTCTACAAGTGGGGAAGATGTTCCTTACCCTTCAGCTTTGAATAGAAAAAAACCTGTCCTTGATTATGAACATAGTTTATTAGAGAATTTTAAAAGAGCCACCATGACTGTTACTGTAGAAGACATGCTTAGGTGTGCACCCTCCCTAAAGAGATACCTTAAGGATGCTTGCACCACTAGGAAGCCTGGGGAAGTAGTTAAACTTTCTGAGAATGCCTCTAGCATTTTGAATGCCATCCCTATCAAAATGAGAGATCCCGGAGCCCCTTTCATTACATGTGAAACAGGAGGAAACACATTTTCTAAAGTTTTATTAGATACGGGAGCAAGCATAAGTATCATTCCAACAGCCTTATACGAGGAGTGTGGGTTTGGAGAGTTGGAGGAAATACATATGGACTTACTCCTAGCTGACGGAACTCTTAGGCAACCTGAGGGAAGGTTAACTGATGTCATGATCACTGTAGAGAACTGTGAAATACCTGTAGATTTTATAGTGACTGATGTGAAGATATCGGGGAACATTAGTTTAGCTCCTATAATCTTAGGAAGACCATTCTTAGTCACGGCGAAAAGAATTATGGATTGGGAGAAGGGGACAGTAGAATTTAAGATTGAGAAAGAGAGAGTTCAAATTGACAGATCAAAAATGATGAAGTGCCACTTAGGAAGCAACGAAGAATTAAAACTGTGTACAGAAGATGAAGGAGAGGAGGAAGTGATAAAGGAATATGTCTCACACGTAGAGGGTAGAGAGCTAGATGAAGAGATCATGGACTCCCCTTCAGCGGAGGTAGGCCTAGATCTAAAACCTTTACCCTCATCCTTCAAATATGCATATCTAGATGAGAAGAAAACCCTATCTGTAATCATTTCTTCATCACTAACTCCTAAACAGGAAGGAGACTTGCTCAAGGTACTTAGAGAGCATAAGAACGCCATAGGTTGGACGTTTGATGATATTAGAGGAATTCCATCTTCAATATGTGAACATAGGATATTTTTGGAAGAGGAATCTAGACCTTGTAGAGAGCATCAAAGAAGGCTCAACCCTTACATGAGAGAAGTCCTTGAGAAAGAGATTTTAAAGTGGTTAAATGCAGGAATTATATACGTTATCTCCGATATTAGGTGGGTGAGTCCCGTACACATGGTTCCAAAGAAGTCTGGAGTGACAGTAGAAGTGAATGAAAAAGGGGAGGAGGTGCAGAAGAGATTAACCACAGGATGGAGGGTGTGCATTGACTATAGGAAATTAAACAAAGCGACCAAGAAAGATCATTATCCACTACCCTTCATGGATCAAATACTAGAAAAACTGTCGGGGCAACAATATTTCTGTTTTCTAGATGGTTATTCAAGATACAACCAAGTGAATATTCATCCAAATGACCAAGAGAAGATGACCTTCACGAGTCCTGTAGGGACATACGCCTTTAGGCGTATGCCCTTCGGGCTATGTAATGCTCCCGCCACATTTCAGCGATGTATGAATGCACTCTTCTTCGATTTGGTGGGAGAGTGTTTAGAAATCTTTATGGACGATTTTTCTGTATTTGGATCTACCTTTGAAAACTGCCTCCTAAGCCTCACCAAAGTATTAAAGAGGTGCATTGAGTCCAACCTTGTCCTAAGTTGGGAAAAATCTCATTTCATGGTGCAGGAGGGAGTAGTGCTGGGCCACATGGTAAGCAACCGTGGATTAGAAGTGGACAAGGCCAAGATCGAAATCATCCAGGGCCTTCCACCTCCAACCAACCTAAAAACCCTTAGGGGTTTCCTCGGCCATGCGGGTTTCTATAGACGTTTTATTCTCGACTTTGCTAAAATTTCTAAACCTCTCACAAATCTTTTATCGTCTAAGAACAATGATTTTGAACTAACACTAGAAGCTAAAAATGCATTTGATAAATTGAAAGAAGCTTTAGTAACTGCGCCTATCTTGCAAGGGCCCGATTGGACCCTTCCTTTTGAACTAATGTGCGATGCTTCTGATTTTGCAGTAGGTGCAGTGTTAGGTCAACGAATTGACAAGAAACCCGTGGTCATCTACTACGCCAGCAGAACCTTAGTCGACGCACAACTGAATTATACCACCACCAAGAACGAGCTGTTAGCTATTATTTTTGCATTAGAAAAATTTAGGTCTTATTTACTAGGTAGTAAGATTACTATTTTTTCTGATCATGTAGCTATTAGATATTTGTTAACAAAGAAGGAGGCCAAACCTAGGCTGATTAGATGGGTGCTTTTATTACATGAGTTTGATTTGGAAATCAAGGATAAGAGAGGGTGTGAGAATGTAGTAGCCGATCACCTCTCCCGAATCATAGGCGCCCAACCTGAACTAATAAATGATGCATTTCCTGATGAACACGTCCTAACCGCACAAGGAACATTGGTTCCTTGGTACGCGCATATTGTCAATTTTCTTGTTGCAGGAAAAATTCCTACAGGTTGGACATCCCACGAGAGAAAGAAGCTGTTGAAAGATGCAAGATTTTATTTCTGGGAAGATCTAGAGCTGTTTCACCAAGGGCAAGACCAAGTCTTGAGGCGGTGCGTCCCCGAGAACGAGCAACAAAGCATTTTGGAATTCTGTCATGCAAAGCCCGGAGGAGGACACTACTCAGCGAAGCTAACAGCACATAAAATTGTCGAATCGGGTTTCTTTTGGCCTAACTTATTTCAAGACGCCCAAAAATTTTACAATACCTGTTTAGCATGCCAAGCCTCCATCAATATGAACAAGAAGGATAGAATGCCCCTAACAACCCATCCTAGAAGTAGAAATTTTTGATCTATGGGGAATTGATTTTATGGGTCCTTTTCCTAACTCTCATGGATATGAGTATATCTTGATGGCTGTCGATTATGTCTCCAAATGGGTAGAAGCCATTCCCTCCAAAACCAATGACAGTAAGGTAGTGACCAATTTTATTGAGAAAAATATTTTCTATAGATATGGATGCCCACGAGCCATCATTAGCGATGGAGGTTCCCATTTTACAAATTACAACTTTAGGAACCTCCTTAAGAAGTTTGGTGTCCACCATCGAGTCACTACCCCCTATCACCCTCAAGCCAATGGCCAAGTCGAATTGTGCAATAGAGAAGTCAAGAAAATCTTGAGAAAAATAGTGCATCCTGATGGTAAAGATTGGTCTAGGAAGCTAGACGAGGCATTATGGGCCTATAGGACAGCCTACAAAACCCCTCTAGGCATGTCCCCATTTCGACTTATTTTTGGGAAGGCATGCCACCTACCTCTTGAGCTAGAACACAAAGCCCTTTGGGCTATTAGAAAGCTCAATCTGGAACTAGATAAAGCCGACAAACATAGACTTCTTCACTTGAATGAATTGGAAGAATTACAAAATGAGGCTTATGAAAATTCGAGAATTTACAAGGACAAAATGAAAACGTTTCATGATAAAAGCTTAAGGAGAAGAGTCTTTGTAGAAAACCAGAAAGTATGGCTTTACAACTCTAGGTTGAAACTCTTCCCAGGGAAATTGAAAACAAGATGGGATGGCCCCTTTATTGTCCAACAAGTGTTTGAGAACGGTGCGGTCACAATCTTAGATCCTACATCTCAAAAGCATTTCACTGTTAATGGGCAACGGCTCAAACCTTATTTAGAAGAGGAAGATCTACAAAGCCCCATGAATATCACTTTAGAGAAACCACCGCATGGTAGCAACATGATCTGTTTCGTATTTTTTTTCCTTTCTTATTCTCTCTGTTTTGTTATTTGGTTCTGCTTTTGTTTTCTTCGTTTTTGTTTGCGTCGCCATGTGCAGCCATTCCTATCCAAGCTCACCTACACCGTAGACGGACAACTCAAAGGCCGGTCATCGCTCTCCATTCCATGGTTTGATCTCCATTTCCCCTTACTCTTATTTACTTCCCGTCATGTAGGAACATGCCCTTTTTATGGAGGGGGGGGGAATAGAGTTGCATGCATAACTACTCTATCATCCATGAATTTTTTTTTCGTTTTGCATCAACCAAACCATGGATATGTGATGATCTTAGGAGATGCTTGTACAATGATATGCATGATAATAAGGCTCTTTTCAACGGTGTTAGAATTTAAAGACTGCCCAGTTAGGGAATCCTAGGTGAAATAAGCCTAGCTAGGTGCACAATGATTTGTACTACTACGGTCCCATATCTTACCATCATATTTCTCTCATCTTGCCATCCACCTCGGGTTGAGTTAGCACTTACATGCACGAAATTTTTAGCTTTAGTGGAGAGTAGGGTTAGTGTTGGATCATTGGCAATATTATTAAGACGTGAGTGAAGCTCCGTGAACCAAGAGGGATACAAACCTCTTCGGGGAAATAAGCTGCCGGTCTACTAAGGACGGCACATGGGTAGTGGATAAGCGCCACCAAAATGCAAAGTGGAAGCTGCACTGCGCAAAACAAGCACAAGCTTGCATCATAGGAACCAAAAATTGATTGTCATCAAACATGACCAACAAGCAGCAAATGTTAATGAAAATAAAGGTGGAAAAGCTGTCTCCCATGTGTTTGAGCCGATGCTATTATAGCCATAGTATTGAGCCAGCAGTAGCACCGCTCTCTACGCCTCGTTCAGTAGTGCGCTTGGGGTGTTGACTCAACCCAATCCATATAATAAGTACTTACTATATGTACTCCATAAATCAGAAGTGCACTTAGTTGAGGTAGAAGGGCTGAAATAGATCCTAAGGTTTTCCCCTAAGTTGGCTAAGCTCAATTGATGAAAGCACTCCTTGACGAGAGCATGAGTCAAAGTTATCAAACGTCAAAAGTCAACTAGAGATCATCATTATTTCTCACTTGCATTTCATTACTAAGGGACTAGTAATGATCTAAGTTGGGGGGTGTTTGATGACTCTCAATAAGTCATCAAATATTTAGACTTTTAAGTATCAAAGCATCAAGAATATTTAGTAATTCATGTGAGTTGTCATGCATATGCATTATTTTATAAAATTACTAACCCCACTTGATTCTTCGAATCAAGTGGGTTATATTTGACATTTTTTGGTTAGTAAGTTCAGAAACAGGTTAAGACAACCAAAGGAGGACGACAAGAATCAAGAGGAGTTGGCAAAAATTCAAGAAGAAGAAAATTCCGAAAATGCCCCTGGGGCATGTGTTAAGAGAAACCTATAAATACTCTCTTGAGAGTTCATTTTGAGGTTGTCCAGAATTTCTCTCAAGGAAGCTAGGGCTTGGAGAGAAAGGATTTCTGCAGACCCTCCAAGGCTGATGAGCATTGGAGCTGGGAGAGAAGCAAGCTGAGGAGTAGCTAGAGCACAACGATCGTCGCCTTGCCCGGAAGGAGTGACACAAGGAGGCATGAGCGTTTCAGTTTTAGTGCAATCTTCTTCTCCCTTCTAAGACAATCAGAGTTGGGCTGAAGATCACAAGCTGTGCTTTAGCATTTCCAATTTCTGTTGTTCCTCTGGTTATGCTTGATTTCGAATCTCATAGTTGATTGAATCGTTTTCCATTCTGTTCTAGCAAAAATTCCATCGTTCTCCACATCAGATCGTGAAATCCATCCCTGCAGAACTTCCAAGCAGCTAGCAACCCAGGCAACACCCTAGGTTGCCAGCAATCCAAGCCGCGGGGAACAATGCCAGACGCACCAGCGCCGCGTGAAACAGGCTCGCCCGCGCGCAGCACCACAGTGAGCAGAGCTCGTCCGTGCGCAGCACCGCCGCGAGCAGGCTCGCCCGCGCGCAGCGAGCAGAGCTCGCCCATGCGCAGCACCGCCGCGAGCAGGCTCGCCCGCGCGCAGCAGCGCTGCAGCAGGCTCACCAGCGCGCTGAGACGCCGCGAGCAGGCTTGCCTGCCCGCAGTAGCGTCGCGAGCAGTGCTCGCTTGCGCTGGGTGGCAACGTGCAAGCCTGCGCGCAAGTAGAAACTAACTGCGTTCAGGCCTACCTGCACGCAGGGTGCTTGCTTATTTGCCCCAAGGGGCAAAGATACACTGTCAGCAGATAAATTCTCTGCTGACTGACCTACTCAGTTAAATTCTATAAAGTTTACTTGTAGAAACTAACTGATAGCAATTTAACTGAATTATAGAACTGAACTTAGCAGTCTGAGTTTTAATATACTTTGAATTAAAAAAGGGAAAATACTCTGAATTTACCTGCTCCCTGTGGATCGACACCCCACTTGCCCTAAGGCTGTGAGGTTATAAATTGTGTTAGATAAGCTCAGTCCTCACACGATTAGACCGATAAATACCCCGTAAAAACACCCCAAAACTGAGATTATCAGTTAGCAAACCACAAGTTGCAAGTCTCTTAATGTCCCAAAATAATCTATACTTTGGCGACTCTATGCCTCAAGAGATGGTATCCATGAGTTTAAAGATTCATGTGGAATCAGGTATTTTTGGTATCGTTTACTGCCGTCTGATCGAATCGGACGGATCGGTTGTGTAGGGTCATTATTAAACTTTGAATGCTCCTGTTATCTCTCTTTGTCGCTCTATCTCGCTGTCTGTCTCTCTCTTTTTCTCTCTCTGTCTCCATCTATCTGTCTCTCGCTCTCTGGCTTTCAAACTCTCACCCTCTCTGTCGCTCTATCTCTCTCTTTTCCTGTCTCTGTCTCTGTCTCTCTCTCCATCCATCTCTGTCTAACTGTCTATCCGTCTGTCTCTATCTCTCCCTCCCTCTCTATTTGTCTCTCTCTCTCTGTCTCTCTCTCCCCCTCTCCCTGTCTCTCTCTCTATCTCTCTCTCTCCCTCTCTATCTCTCTTTCTCCCTCTCTCTGTCTCTCTTCCTCTAGAGTTGTTGGTGAATGGTTGAAGTAGACTGACATTCTGACAGGGAGGGGAGAAAGAAAGAGAGGCAGATGGAAACGGAGGCAAGGGTGGAGAGAAAGAAAGAGAGGAAGAGGGAGAGAGGGAGAAGGAGGAGCGAGAGACAAAGAAAGTTTGAGGGAGAGGGAGGGAGCGATATATCTATCTATCAAGATAGAGAGATGGAGGAGAGAGAGCGACCGAGAGATAGATCGGAAGGAGAGGGAGCAATTGAGAGTGGGAGAGGAAGAGAAAGGGAGCGATTGAGATAGAGAGAGGAAGAGGTAGTGATCTAGAGAGAGAGAGAGGGAGATTGCGGGAGAGGCAGCAATGGAGAGAAAGAAAGAGAGGGAGAGGAGAGAGGGAGAAGGAGAGGGAGTGAGAGAAAAACAAAGTGTTGAGAATCTTGAATCTTGAGAATGCAAGAAGAAGAGAAGACAGAAGAGATGCAAGAAGAGTGATAAGATCGTTGTATTTCCCTCAAGCTTTAAGTGTTACATTGGTAGTATATTTATAATACGTATATAGTCTAAAAAGAGTAGTTGACGTTTATGTAAATATATCTGTTGTAACCATTTACAACGTATATATCCTACTTAAAATCAGAGTCAATCTGAGCCATTATAATGAGAGGGGTGCACTGATCACAACCACTCATTTGGTGTTGGTACACCTCTTGTACAATGTTAGCTATAGATTCAAACTGATCTGTTATAATGAAATGGGTGCACCAATCACAGCCGTTGATCAGTGTCGTGGACCCATTAGTTATAACAGATATAAGTGTGATATAATCTTGACCATTATAACTATCTTATATTAAATCCTAGCCGTCTACTGTGAATCCTAATCAACTAAGTTGAATCCTAATTGACTATGTTGAATCCTATGCTATATTTGAACTTATATTAAATCCTATCTTCTAAGTCTCTAACGAGTATATCGTATATGTCCATTTTACTACCTAATCTTAGTTAAGTCCTAACGGGGAATCGCTGCCGAGTTTGCCGAGTTTCAGACTCCTTCCTCAACACAAAGATCGAGGGAGAGGGAGGGATCGATAGAGAGAGAGGGAGATGGAGGATAGAGAGCGATTGAGAGAGAGAGGGGAAGAGGGAGTGATCGACAGAGAGAGAAGAAGAAACACAGGGAGCAATTGAGAGAGAGAGAGAGAGGAAGATGAAGAGATCGATAGAGCGAGAGGGGGAAGGAGATGGATCGATCGAGAGAGAGAGACAGAGGAAGGGGGAGTGATCAAGAGAGAGAGGGAGTGATCGGGAGACAGAGAGAGAGAGGAAGAGGGAGTGAGAGAGAGAAAAAGGGGGAGCGATTGCGAGAGAGAGGAAAGGAAGGAGAAGGAGAAGGAGCGATCAAGAGGGGGGAAGAGAGGGAGGAAGATGGAGTGATCGAGATAGAGTGAGAGAGGGAGAAGACGAGGAAGTGATCGAGAGAGACAGAGAGGACGAGGGAGTGGTCGTGAGAGAGAGAAAAAAAAACAGAGAGGACGATGGAGTGATCGAGAGAGAGAGAGAGAGGACGATGGTGTGATCGATTGAGAGAGAGAGGAAAAGGGAGAGGGGACGATCAAGAGAAAAAGAGAGAGGACGTGGGAGTGATCGAGAGAAGAGAGATAGGGAGAAGGAGAGGAAGCCAGTGTGAGAAAGAGGACGAGGAAGTGATCGGGAGAGATACAGGAAGAAAGAGAGGTGTGAAGGTGTGAAAGAGAGGTGAACCAATATGGACTTTAATAAAGACTAGCTTGTAATCACCAGTCATGTACCCTTATATACTGGTTAGAGAAGTACTTGTAGGATTCAATATAAGTTCAAAGATAGTTGTAGGATTATATATAGTATAGATAGAATCATGTAGATAGACTCACATTTTTTTCCAAGATCCAGCAGCTATGATTTGTTATGAAATAGCCATTACAACTTAGTATAATGGCTACGAACATAACTCAACGATATATGTTATGACAATAACTTTATAGTATAAA
Source organism: Wolffia australiana (assembly GCF_029677425.1). NCBI lineage: Eukaryota > Viridiplantae > Streptophyta > Magnoliopsida > Alismatales > Araceae > Wolffia > Wolffia australiana. The sequence continues at coordinate 18,161,689 of NC_135836.1, read as the reverse complement.
TACAAACCAATGTTAATGTAACATCTTGCAGGAATACAATGATTCTAAGCTACATTATCATGTGTCTTCTTCCCATGATTCTCCCAAGATGTTGTGAAACGGCCAAAAATATCCAACATGGTATCAGAGCCATTCAGTGTCAAGCCAGAAGACACAACTGTCGTAGCTACGACTCCGACTTCTCTAATCTCCACGAGGAACGCCATTACCGTAGGACAAGTCCCAGTGCACATCCCGCCAGGAGCCATAGTGCTAGTCAGGCTCAATGATGAGAATTATAAGATCTGGAAAAGTTCGATACTCCCAATTCTCTACGGATATGAATTGATGTTTTTTGTTCAAAATGACCCGCCATCAATTTCTGTTTAAGATTTACAGGGAAATATTGTCTAGAACCCAGAATACTAGCAATGGTGGAAGAATGACCGCAAAGCTCTGGGTTTCCTTCACACAACATTATCAGAATCTGTTATTCCGTGCATTAGTAGTGCTAAGTCTACAAAAGAGGTACGGAATTTTCTTGAAAGTACCTTTTGCAGCAGAAATAGAGCATGAGTGATGGATCTTCATCATCAATTTCATACCATCACCAAAGGTGCCATGACTATCGATGACTATCTAAAACATTTTTTTGTTCATTATTAAATCCTTAGAAGTTGCTGGATTAAAGATTGATGATGATACAAGGAATTACACAATTTTTATGAGGATTCGGTGCAGAATAAATTCAGTTTTGTTACAGGTCATGAATGTCAATCTTCACAATATGAAGTTTAAGGAGATTACATATAATCTCAAATCTAAAGAAATTTATCTTTCGTATCAGCAAAAGGCAATGGCTAGCACGGTTTATCCTCTGGCTAACAACAGCCACGTTCGAAGTGCATCTTCAAATCAGAATCCACAGAGAAATTACTATCATTTTAAATGATATAGTCAATATTGTGGAAGAGGAAGAGGAAGGCCTAACAGGTTCCCACCAAGATGTCAAATCTGCTCCCAATTTCATAATAAGTCAGTAGAATACATGACAGAACATATAGAACTGGCAGGCTACATGATAATCTCAAATGATGGGGTTTTTTACTGGTTTTTACTAGTTAGTCGTGTGAGTATTGAGACAGTCAACAAATAAAATTAACGTCACAGCCGCAGGGCGAGTAAGGTGTCGAACCACAAGGAGCAGGTAAGGAAATAATAATTTTGTTTCAGTTTAACTCTTCTTATCAACTACTTTTAGTTGATAAGAATCTCAACTTTAGTTCACTGAGCAGGATAATCTTCAGTACATAGGTAATGAAATGATCTTCAATAAGTATGTTAAAGATAGATTTTCAGTAGATAGATTATAGAAAGTATCTTCAGTAGATTTAGTTTAGAATTATCTTCAGTAAATTCAATTTAGAAAATATCTCCAGAAGGTTAGATTTAATTTAGAAAATATCTTCAGATGGAACTGAGCAATTACAGGCTGCTTGTAAGATTGCTCAGTTACAGGCTCTCGTCTGTAACTTGCTCAGTTATAGGCTCTCGCTTGTAACTTGGGCGAGAGCAGGCCAAGCATGCGGCCTTGGCTGCGTGCGGGGCTGCTGCTTGTGCAGCTTGAGCTGGGTTGCTGAGCTGAAGATCTGGTGAAGATGGATGTACTGGAGGAAAATGGATTGAGATGTATTTAACACAAGAACACTTTTGAACAATAAACTTCAAATTAGCCTAGAACAAATGAACACGTTTAGTTGAAAATATTGGAAAGACACTGATTGGTGCTTTCCATCCCAACCTAGATTGTCCTAGAGGGAGAATTACACAAGACTGAAACTGAGCAATCACACATACCTTGTGTCACGAACCTTTCGACGAGGATGTGATCTTCTTGCGCAAGCTATTCCTCAGCTTGCTTCTTCTCTCCAACTCCAATGCTCATCATCTCTTGGAGGGTCTGCCGAACTCCTCTCTTCCAAGCCCTAAAACTCCTTTAGCTGAAATTCCAGACAGTCTCAAATAACTCTTGGAAAGAGTATTTATAGGTTTCCTCTCTTGGGCACAACTCATGGGCTTCTTGGGATTTTAGGATAGGCCCACGTAGGTGATTTTCAGTCCTTTGAGAATTTTGCCTTCATCCTTGATAAGTCAGTCTGCTTAATCAGGTGCCTTCATTGTTGGATTTCATCTAAATCTATACTCATTTAAATTAAAGATAGAATCCAATCCACTTGATTCTCTGAATCAAGTGGGGTTAGTAAAAGTCATGCTTTGAATGGTAATATGGAACTAATGCTTGCAAATAATGATTTGATTGATGGCAATTACCTGATTATTTTATGACATAATTATGGTCATCACTACACCGCAAGCATATATCATAAATTCAAAAAATTGAGAATGGTTTCCAGATAGCGGAGCAACACGTCATGTACAACAGATTCAGATTTGATCTCAAAATCCTCAAATTTTCAAGGAAGCAAGCAACTCCAAATTGGTAATGGCACAGGTTTGAATATCTTATCCATAGGATTTTCAAAATTTTCTAATTAGGAAAAGAATTTCTTTCTGAAAATATACTTCATGTGCAAAAAATTTAAAAGAATCTATTATCCGTACATAACTTGACCGCAAATAATGATGTTTTTGTGCAGTTTCATCCTTCCTATTACCTTGTTAAGGACAGAAAACCAGCCACATTCTTCTTCGGGGAACCATTAAAGACAGTCTCTACTTCTTAAAATCACCAATCAACAAGCCAGCTGCACCCATTGAAGAGAAGAGATCAGTACAAACGTGGCATTCCAGACTAGATCATTCACAATTTTCAGCTTTACAAGCTGTTATAAACAAATTCAGACTTCCTTTTTCAAAAATTTCAAAACATATGTGATTCATGCAGAATTTCAAAATCACATAAAATTTCATTTTTACCCGCTCATCATCATTCTAACAATATTCCAATATTCTTCAAAAATCTGAAAAATATCATCCAATATTCCCATTGTAGATAAAGAAAATGACTCATTATCATCAATTACTGAACATAATTCTTTAATTAATGATAATGACAGAATACACAAGTCACCTATAAAAAATTTAGTACCGAATAAAAAAGGTGACAATCATGTGTCAACCTCAGTACTAAAAAACCATCTAGACAGATTGGATATAGAATTGATTGATCCCAGTATTCAAGATCTTTATATTACTCTTGATCATACACTTGAGCCAGGAGAAACCTTTTAAGTAAAAAAACTTAGTCATATCTACAATCATGAAAAAATCACTTAGCTTTATTAGTAGTCAAACACCCTGTTATAAAATGCTTAGTTTCTAGGCTAGAATATACTGAACCAACAACTTACATCGAAGCATCAAAAGATAATTATTGGATGCAAGATATAAAAGTTGAATATGATGCTCTCATCTGAACAAAACTTTGATTTTAACCCCAAGAAATGAAAATCTTCATATCATTGGGTGTATGTGGGTATACAAATTAAAATACAAACCTGATGGGAATATAGATTGATGCAAGGCTAGACTAGTAGCAAAATGATTTACTCGGCAAGAGGGATTTGATTTCATAGAAACTTTTAGTCATGTGGTCAAACACACTACATTAGGGTTACTTCTGTCATTAGCTGTTTGTAAAAAATGGAAAGTTCACCAACTGGATGGGTCAAATGCATTTCTACTAGTCTATGTGGAAGAATCTCCAGGTTTCAAAGACTCTTTACATTCTGATTTTGTTCGTTTGCTTAAAAAGTTGATGTATGGTTTAAGACAATCGCATAAGGCATGAATTCATAAATTATCTTCATTGCTTCAATGCTTTGGCTTCATTGGTTCTAACACAAATACATCTCTATTTTTCAAAAAAGATGGAAGTCCAAATTTTTTTAATATATGTTGATGACATATTAATTATGTCTCCTGATATTAACAATATTAATGATATTGTATATAAATTGTATGAACAATTTGCAATACGTGATTTAGGCCCATCAAAATATTTCCTTGGAATAGAATTAGTACAACACCATAATGGTTTTCTTCGTACTTAATCTGGATATCTTTTGTCGTTACTTAAGAAATCAAAAATTGAAAATTCCAAACCTGATGGGGGACCATCGCGACGACACCGCCACGGGGCGCGCTCGACCTCTCCGAGCCGCTCGCGCCGACGCCCGCGACCCCGAGTTTAGATACTCGGCGTAAGTCTCCAATATTATTTTATGATTTTGTTGTTTGTGATGAATATTCGGACGGGCAGGTGTTAGGCCTCGTCCCCCCCCCCCTTTTTCCTTTTTGTCCGTCTCATCATTTTGAGTAACGAGGAGGGTCACGTCAGGCGACGTACCTGATGGCGAGGACGCCAATGCATCAGCCCGGGACACGTCACCGCAGGCAGTCGGGGTCAACACAGACGTTACGGATCCAAAGATGAAGTCAACAGAAGTCAACCCACCTCGGTCAACAGGAGTCAACGAAGAAGTCAACACGCCACAACCGTCGTCCGCCACGTCACCACCAGCGCCGCGTCTCCACGCGCGTCATGACACGACGCCAAAGGCAGATCCACAACTGCCCTTTGGCGTGGCGTGATCTGCGTTTTCCCTTGCGTGTCTTATTTTCTAGTTATTTTCTCTTTCCTCCAAGGCCTATATAAGGTCATTTGTTTCAAGAACTCATTAGGCAATCATAATTCAAGAATTGAGTTTTCTTTCTAACTCTTCTTGGAGGATTGCCCTACCCCTCATCTTGCCCTAACCTTCCCCGTCGTCGCCGTCGTCGTCGTCATCACCGTCATCGCCGCCGCCACCACCGCCGCCGCTGCCTCCGCCGTCGTTATCACCGCCGCGCGCAGCCGCGCGGTCACACGCCGCGACCGCACGCCACCGCGTGCCATCCCAGCGCCGTGCGCTCGCCTCCGTGCGCCGCGGTCGCGCGCGCTGCGCTGCCGTCGTGGCGCCTCAAGCGGCGTCCCGCTACGCCGCGGGAGTTCGTCGCGCTCGACCCGGCGTCCGCTTCGCCGCGTCAACCAGGGCGGACAACGCCGGGCGCCCGTTCGTATCACGCGCGCCGTCGCCACGAGCAGAATTACCTGCAGCCTCTACACGCGCTGCGGTGCTGAGGTATACCTGAACCTGTGGTGTCGGCGTGTTCTCCGCTCAGTATTTTCTCGGAAGTTTCCACCGCGTCAGAATTAGACTTGGATTTCCTCTTCTTCTCTCCTTTTCTCGAGTGTTTCTTCGCGACGTGAATTCGAGGTATTGATTTGGTGCTTAGGCATCGTCGCGGTGGGGAAGACAGTACTCCGCCCTCGATAAGGGTCGGAGCTGCACCACCAGATTTCATCGGTTTTAAGTCCGAGAATCGACCGTGATTTCTGTGGATTGTTTTATCCCTTAACCCATTCCTACCCATAGCCTCGTCATCCGCCTAAATCGTCCATCCCATAGTCGTCCTCGTCAAATTGGTATCGAGCCTAACCTGTCGCCCAGCCATTTCCGCCATCGTGAGCGTCTTCATTCATCATTTGTCATTCCCTTGCATGCATTTGCGTTCAGGCAAAGCGAGTTCCTGCTCGATGACAGACCAACCCCAAGACGGTGCGTGAGGTGTCAGCCCCTATCCATGAGTTGGCGTCACCCACTCCACTGTCCTCTTCTCGCCTGGGCGTTGATCGTATACTAGACGCTTTCCATAATGGTTTTCGTGATATGAATACACGAATGACCAACATGGACAACCGTCTAAAGTAGTTCGATCGACGCGGTGAGCGACCGAACTCAACAACTCGAAAATAGAGGCCCGGATCGTTTCGCGTGATCGTGAGAACCACTATTCACCTGATCCTAGAGCTCGAGATCGTGATAGGAATCATCGTTACGTTGATGATCCTATACGTCCGATGATAGATCCGAAGTCGAAACCAGAACCGTCTCGAACATGACGATATGATTCCTCCGGATACCCGTACTCCAGTTCGTGATAGGAATCGTCGCGGCGATTACTATCCACCGAGAACCTAGGACCCCAAGCCAGGATAAGAATCATCCTTTGCGGGCGATCCCTACCCTCCCTTTGAGAGAGCCCGGTGCACGATGGAAATCGTCCACTACGAGGCGATTACCATCCACCGGAGGAGAGGATCCCGAGCGAGATAGGAATCATCCCCTCGGAATGATCCTTATCCGCCTGATGATAGACATCGCGGGTGGAGCGAGTCGTCCGGACAGGAACGATCCTTTTCCACCCGAAGTGGTGGTTCCTCCTCGCGATCACCGTCGTGCGGATCACGACAACCACTGGCAGCAGATTCAGCGTGGCGTCAAAGTCGATGTCCCATACTACGAGGGATCTAGAGACCCTAAAGACTATCTCGATTAGTCAAAATTGAATAGCTATTTCAAGTGGTACAATATGTTAGAGTGGCAGAAAGTCCAGTACGCCGAGATGAGATTAGGAGGACAAGCCAAAATCTTTTGGGAAAACCTTGAATTTTCGATTTATAACTTGCGTGAGCAGCCCATCGATACTTGGCCTTAAATGAAGGACAAACTCAGAGAAAAATATGTACCACTAGCTTACTTAGACAACCTCTTAGACCAATGGCATAAACTACAACAGGGTAGACGTCTGGTTTCCGAGTACATCACCCAATTTGAGGAGTTTTACATGAGGTGTCGTGTTGAGGAGAACCCCCGCGTTGTTATTTCTCGCTTTTGGACAGGTCTCAACCCTGCCTTGAGACGGAACTTCTAGTCCGTAAAGCCACTACGTTAGAGCAGGCCTACCAGATCGTAGAAGACCTAGAGCTGTGTCAGAACTTACATCATTCTCCTGTGTATCATCGCCCTGCTCTCACCGATCGGCCCCCTTTATCTACTCCTTATGCCAACCGTGCAATCCAGCGTCAACCTCCCTTAGCTCCTCCAGCACCACCACTACCACCTCTCTCAGCTCCGCCACTTCCAGCTCCCCGGGCTCCTACCCCTACCCGCACTCCATCCGAACACCGTCCGCGCTCCGACTCAATCATTTCCTACCCGACAACTCGTAGCTCACCGTCCTCGAGTCCACCGCAAGGGCCCTCCTCAATCCAACTCTTCACAACTCGGTCCTTCTGGCTTGACTTGTTTTAAATGCCAAGGTCGAGGTCATAGAGCTTCCCAATGCCCCTCTCGAGCCTTGCACATTGGACAGGAACCCTTCGAAAGCGAGCCTACCTTAGATGAGCCATCCCTAGAGGAAGAGGAATATAGACTAGAGAGCCATGTTGTTGATGATTTTGTGCTTGATGATGGATTAGTGAGCTTTATTGGCATCACAGATTGCCCCCCATCTCTTCCTCGTCATGACCCATCTACATCAGTTAGAGGAATTGTCCGTTGCAATCTTACTCAACCTACTACTGACAACCCTGCATTGAGGACGTCCATATTTTACACGTATTTCAAAATTGGTGATAAGATGTGTAAGACGATTGTAGATAGTGGTAGCTGTAACGTCGTCTCCGACGTTATGACTTCGCGTTTGGGACTACCGTTGATTGATCACCCTCACCCCTACTTTGTTTCGTGGATTGATGCTACCTCTATCCCTGTGAAAAACCAATGCCGTCTCGCCTTGAAGGTCCAATCCTATGAAGATGAGATTTTATGCGATGTTCTACCCATGAAGGTGGGCAGCATTATCCTCGGCCGCCCTTGGCTGTATGATAACGATGTACACCTCTATGGTCGGAGTAATACTTGTTCTTTCATCCATCAGAGCAAGAAAATCACATGGCATCCCTACACTCATAACCCGCAAGGGGCCGTCTCGAAATCTACTTCCGTAGGCTTGTGTGTTATTAGTGGATCCCAATTTCAAAAAGAGCTTGATAGTGAAATGACTATGTGTTTAGCCATGATTCCTGATCACTCCTCCGAGGACTCCTCTACTCCACCCCATGAGGTCTCTCAGCTTCTTGAGGAGTTCGCTAGTGTTTTCCCCAATGATTTACCCAATGATTTACCCAATGACTTACCTCCAATGCGCGATATTCAGCACGCTATTGACTTTGTTCCGGGGTCATCGTTACCCAACCTTCTCCACTACCGTATGGATCCCACGCAGTACAAGGAACTCCAACGTCAAGTCCAAGACCTCTTGGACAAGGGATTCATTCAAGAGAGCCTCAGTCCTTGTGCCGTTCCAGCACTACTAGCTCCCAAAAAGGACGGGAGTTGGCGCATGTGCATCGATAGTAGAGCCATCAACAAGATTACTGTCAAGTATAGATTTCCCATTCCTCGCATCGACGATATGTTTGATATGATGGCAGGTTCGACAGTTTTCTCCAAAATTGATCTTAAGAGCGGTTATCACCAAGTTCGTATCCGACCGGGAGACGAATGGAAAACAGCCTTTAAGATCAAAGATGGACTTTATGAGTGGAAGGTTATGCCCTTTGGGTTGTCCAATGCACCTAGCACTTTTCAGCGATTGATGAACCACATACTCAGACCGTTCATAGGAAATTTTGTGGTTGTTTATTTTGATGATATCCTTATCTATAGCAGATCCACACCAGATCATCTCCAACACATTCGTGTAGTTTGTGAAGTCTTAAAAACCGAGCAGTTGTACGCTCACCCAAAAAATGTTCTTTCCTTGTTAGTCATGTTTCTTTCTTAGGTTTCATCCTCTCTGGTCAAGGTGTATCCGTCGATCCGCCAAAATTGATGCCATCACCCAGTGGCCAACACCTAGAAGTGTGCATGATGTTCGTAGTTTTCATGGTCTAGCAACGTTCTATCGCCGCTTCATATCCAACTTTAGCACCATCATGGCACCCTGACTGAATGTCTTAAGGGAACTCATTTTGAATGGACTATAGAAGCTCAAAGATCCTTTGAGGAGATGAAGCGTAGGGGGACTCAAGCCCCAATTCTTCGACTACCTGATTTTGATAAAGTATTTGAGGTTGCTTGTGATGCATCGGGATTAGGAATTGGTGGGGTCCTGAGTCAGGAGAATCATCCCATCGCCTTCTTTAGTGAAAAGTTAAATGATGCTAAGCTCAAATATTCTACCTATGACAAATAATTTTATGCGATCGTCCAATCTTTACGTCATTGGCGTCATTACCTACTCTCCAAAGAATTTGTCCTCTACTCTGATCACGAAGCCCTTAAGTATCTCCATTCCCAGCAGAAGTTAAATTCGCGGCACATTAAATGGGTTGAGTTTATTCAATCATATACCTTTGTCCTCAAACACAAGAGGGGTGTAGAGAACCGAGTCGCGGATGCTTTGAGTCGAAGGGTCCATTTGCTGAATGTTATGAAGGTTGAGGTTATTGGATTTGATCACATGAAGGACCTGTACCCTGATTGCCCTGATTTTGCTGACATTTTGCTGACTTTAGGCAAGAATCCGAATTCTGCTAACCAAGACTATCTCTTAGAAAACGGATTCTTATTTTATGATCGACGCCTTTGCATCCCACGCTCCTCTCTTAGGGACTTTCTCGTATGGGAAACACATGCTGGAGGCCTTAGTGGTCATTTTGGGAGAGACAAAACCATCGCAATGGTTGAGCATCGATTCTACTGGCCCTCCCTTAAGCGAGACGTAGCTAATATAGTGTCCCAGTGTCGTGTGTGTGCTCTCGCCAAACAGGTCAAGCAGAATACTGGGCTCTACACTCCATTACCAGTTCCTCAAAAACCGTGGGAGGATGTGAGCATCGACTTTGTGCTAGGGCTTCCAGGGCGAACAAGCGCCATGATTCCATCATGGTGGTTGTGGATCGTTTCTCAAAAATGGCTCATTTTATTCCTTGTTTTAAAACGTCTGATGCTTCTCATGTTGCTCAATTGTTTTTCAATGAAGTAGTTCGTCTCCATGGACTTCCAAAGAGCATAGTGTCAGACAGAGATGTCCGATTCACTAGCTACTTTTGGAAGACTCTTTGGCATCTTTTGGGAACAAAGCTTAAATTCTCTACAGCTTTCCACCCCCAAACTGATGGACAGACCGAGGTCGTTAATAGGAGCCTCGGCAACCTATTACGATCATTGGTAGGAGACAACCTCAAGTCTTGGGATTCTGTCATTCCGCGTGCCGAATTTGCTTATAACGCATCAGTCAACCGTACTACCGGTATGAGTCCATTTGAAATAGTGCATGGTCACCTTCCACGTACCCCTACCGACCTCATACCAATGTTACCACATGCTAGAATCCCAGATGACGGTCATGAATTTGCGCATCATATTAGAAGTCTGCATGAGGAAATCCGTACACGCATCACCCATAGTAATGCCTCATATAAACAATCCGCAGATTTGCACCGTCGTTTTCGTGAATTTAAAGAAGGTGATATGGTGATGGTGCGGATTAGGCCGGAGAGATTTTCTTCCAAGCGGGCTACTAAGCTTCATGCTCGTAGTGCCGGGCCGTTTCCGATCCTCAAACGAGTTGGGGAAAATGCCTATGCCGTTGACATACCCTCTTCGTGGGGAATAAGCACTACTTTCAATATCTCAGATTTAGTTGCCTTTAAAGCCCCACCTCCTTCGTCTGATAGCCATGTTCTACCCGTGGACTTTCTGGTGAGCGAGTTTGACTTGTCCACTCCCCCGTCTCTACCTTCTGACTGCATGAAATCATCGAGGAAATACTGGACGAAGTAATCACCGTCACCAAAGGTGGAATGGTGCGGAAGTTTCTTGTTCGTTGGCAGGGCAAAGCGTCGATGGAGGACACGTGGATCACGGAGGACGACTTGGCTCGCCTGCGCCCAGACTTGGTCAGGCCCCTGGAGCTCTCAGCTGCTTACTCGACAGAGTCGAGTTCTTCGCACCCCGGGGGAATTGATGGCGAGGACGCCAATGCATCAGCCCGGGACACGTCACCGCAGGCAGTCGGGGTCAACACAGACGTTACGGATCCAAAGATGAAGTCAACAGAAGTCAACCCACCTCGGTCAACAGGAGTCAACGAAGAAGTCAACACGCCACAACCGTCTGCCTGCGTCACCACCCGCGCACGTCTCCACGCGCGTCATGACACGACGCCAAAGGCAGATCCACAACTGCCCTTTGGCGTGACGTGATGCACGTTTTCCCTTGCGTGTCTTATTTTCTAGTTATTTTCTCTTTCCTCCAAGGCCTATATAAGGTCATTTGTTTCAAGAACTCATTAGGCAATCATAATTCAAGAATTGAGTTTTCTTTCTAACTCTTCTTGGAGGATTGCCCTACCCCTCATCTTGCCCTAACCTTCCCCGTCGTCGCCGTCGTCGTCGTCATCACCGTCGTCGCCGCCGCCACCACCGCCGCCGCTGCCGCCGCCGTCGTTATCACGCGCGCGCAGCGCGCGGTCTGCCCGCGACCGCACGCCACGCGTACCATCCCGCCGCCGCCGTGCCTCCGTGCGCCCGCGTCGCGCGCTGCGCGCGCCGTCGGCGGCGCCTCAAGCCGGCGTCCCCGCTACACGCGCGCGGGAGTTCGTCGCGCTCGACCCGGCGTCCCCGCTTCATAACGTCAACCAGGGCCGGACAACGCCCGGAGCGCCCGTTCCAGTATCACGCCGCCTTCGTCGCCACGAGCAGAATTACCTGCAGCCTCTACACGCACTGCGGTGCTGAGGTATACCTGAACCCTGTGGTGTCGACGTGTTCTCCGCTCAGTATTTTCTCGAGAAGTTTCCACCGCCGTCAGAATTAGACTTGGATTTCCTCTTCTTCTCTCCTTTTCTCGAGTGTTTCTTCGCGACGTGAATTCGAGGTATTGATTTCGGTGCTTAGGCATCGTCGCGGTGGGGGAAGACAGTACTCCCGCCCTCGATAAGGGTCGGAGGTGCACCACCAGATTTCATCGGTTTTAAGTCCGAGAATCGACCGTGATTTCTGTGGATTGTTTAATACCTTAACCCATTCCTACCCATAGCCTCGTCATCCGCCCTAAATCGTCCATCCCATAGTCGTCCTACGTCAGTACCCCTCCTCCCCCCTATATAAGGGGAAGGCATGCCCCAAGAGCAAGGGGCCTTTTGAAACCCTGAATCTCGTAATGTCTTTTTTTTCTCTTACGCCCGTTTCTTTTGAGTGAAATTAGGAGGGGGTCTTCCTCCCCCCGTCGCCCTACCCAGGTCATTCGGCTGCCTCTCGTACGCCGCTAGCCACTCACCCTTCCAGAGAATACAGTCTCTCTTCTCGGTCGTCGGTTGCCTTCCGCTGAAGAATCCGGCCAGGGGTTCCGGATCGATTCTCTTCAGGCTGCGCCAGGAGTTTATTGCCCGCCCTGCCCCTGCCGATCTGTCCATAGCTTACTGTCTCTTTTCCCGGCCAACGTCCTCTTTCCGCTGAAGAATCCGGCAGCAGGTCCTGGGTCGATTCCCTCCGGTTACGCCAGGAACGTGTTGCCCGCATTGCCCCTGCCGTCCTTCCAGAGAGCATCGCCTTTCCTCTCAACCGTCGACCATCTTTCCGCGGAAGATTCGGCCGCAGGCTCCGGATCGACCCTCCTCAAGTTCTTGCAGGGAGATTCCGACCTACACGGTCGTTCTTCTGTGATTGCAGGCGGCCATAGCCGTCGGGTCCGCCCGGGATTCTCGGGTCCCATTTATACATTCTTCCCCGAGCGGGACCGCACCGATCGATCCCAACGTTTTCTTCTCCTGGGAAGCCTCTTCCCGCCGGTCCTGCCTACCCGTGCTCTTACGCGATCAGCGGACGGTCTCCCGCGCCCTGCCGGTCGCCCAGGCCCTCACGGCCAGCACACTCCTGGGCTAACGCCTTATAGCTCCTGCGCCCCGTGTGCACGTCCGCGATTCGACGTCACTCGCGTGCACCCGGTGCTCTCGGTCCCGCCTTCCCTGCACCCTCTGTGCACAGGCGAATTCCTGACGGGCGCCTCCCATCTCAGAGTGAGGGCGCTCTCCCCCCGGTCTTCCCAGGTCGCTGCAGCCTCCAACGCACCGTCTTGCGCGCTCCACGCCCCTTGCAGCCTTCCTAGTCAACCACTGCCATATCGAGGTTCCTTCTCTCTTCCCCGCCCATTTTACAGTATTATTACATCTTTCAGTGCTGTCTTCTGCTATCAGTTCCTTGCTGCTTTGTGTTGTCGAAATTGCGATTAGGCATAGCCACCTACGTCGAGTGGTTGGGTTTCCCTTGCGACTGACGACCGGATTACAGTCAGAGAGGCTGAACTCTTGCGGGTCGTTACGGGCCTCTCTCGACGGGCCTGATCGTGTGATCTAGAAGGTCACTTGGAGTCTTTTGGTTCTAGTCGTCTCCTTGGAGTCTACTGGTTGTCGGCCCCTGTCGCCCGTCCTCGTCACTCTAAGAGGGGACTTTTAAACGTGCATTCATCCGCTTTATTGGCACGAATCATTGTATCGCTGTGACGTAACACGAGCCGTCGATCGCCGCGTTATCGTGTTACATCAAAACCACTATCAACATCCATTTCTCTGACCTCAACAGCAAGAGTTGATGACAAAGAGACTCGTCAAGTGATACTTTATCTAGAATCATTGTTGGAGCTCTTCAATATCTTACACTTAAATGACCTGATAGAAAATTTGCTGTAAGCAAAGGGTGTCAAAAGATGCATTCACCTGATTCTAATGACTGGGGTGCTCATAAACATTTACTTCGATTTCTAAAAGGCAGTCTTCTCTGCGGATTACTTGCTCATAAACATAAAATTTTGACTCTAACAGCAATGCATTTAGTGACTCTGATTGCGCAGGTGACCGTGAAGATCGGAGATCAAGCGGAGGCTATCTCATTTATGTTGGAAAAAATCTAGTTTCATGGAGTTCAAAAAACAGCCTATGGTAGCCAGATCAAGTACCAAAGCATAATACAAAGCAGTTGCAAATGTAAATGCTGAAATTCTATGGATCCATTCACTAATAAAAGAGCTCAAACTTCAAACTTAATACGTACCAATGTTGTGGTGTGACAATGTTGGTACGACATATCTAGCTGTCAATCATGTGTTTGATGCTAGGATGAAACCCATAGAAATAGATTATCACTTCGTCCGTGAACTAATGGAACCCAAAATACTGTGTTCAATTTGTGAAAAGTAATAATCAATTGGCAGACTCAATAACAAACCCCTTGCAGAGAATAATTTTCATTTTCTCATGTACAAGCTCAACGTCATCTGTGACAGAAATGATGTTGCAGGGGGTGTGAAGGTAGCTCTACTCAAAGAGTCATCAACTCGCCAAGACAAATAGTTGACAAGGACCAATAGGGTCTTTAATAAAGACTAGCTAGTAATAACCGGATACGGACCCCTATAATCGTTAAAGACATAGATGTAGGATTCAAAATAAGTTCAAAGATAGTCGTAGGACTAAATCTTGTATAAAATTACACATAGATAGAATCATATAGATATGCTCACAATTTTTCGAATATCCAGCAGCTATGATTTGTTATGAAATAGCAAATTCAACTATATACATTATAATAATAACTTTATAGTATAAATAGAAACCAATGTTAATGTAACATCTTACGGGGATACAATGATTCTAAGCTACTTTCTCCCGTGTCATCTTCCCTTATTGTTTCTCTCTCTTTCTTCTTTCAATCTTCTTTCTTCAAATATCTTGTGTAAGGACCGAGAAATTCCAACGAGAGGGAGCCATGGAGAGAGAGAGAGGGATAGAGAGAGAGAGAGAATACGAAGAAGAAGGGGGGAAGAGAAGGAAGGAAATTGAGTCATTGAAGAGAGAGAGGACTAGGGAGAGGGGAAGGAGAAATATTACCTCATTGGTTTTCTAGGTTAAGTCATCCGTCCGTTATGTCATTCCTGCATCATTTCCATCGTCTATCATCCGTCACATATGATGGATTATGAATGACTAATGGCTAAAATCCCTCAATCTGCTTCTCTGGACGATGATGGATGATGCTTTTTGAACAAATGGATGATGGTCTGTCCTCCAGCTCTATCTCCCTCTCACACTATCCCTACTATGTAACTTTATTTCTCTATCTCTTTCTCCCTCCCTCTCTTCCCCACACATACTATCTCCAACATTATTTTTTTCTTGTCATCTCTCACTCTTTATTTATTGCGCCACTAATTAATCTACAAAACCAAAGAAAAGAACCTAGCTTGCTGGTTTGTCATTGTTGCCATTGTCTGGGAATAGTTGCCGTGAAAGATTTATATATCAGGGGATTTTATATTTTCACCAAACCATTCTAAGAGTGCACTCATTTGAAAACCATAATAAACTGATTTAGACAGGAATAACTCTTACACAAATTTAGCTGTACACTTTATATATATCTTTATTATTCATCTTTCCAGAGCTTACTCAATAGATTTCATTATGAACAGTATAGACCACATAAACATCATGAAAACGGGAACAAAATAGAAGTGTGATAGTTTAATGCACTCAAAATATATAATAGGTCGCTGTACTGTTTAGTGACTTTCCAACTTCATTGTTTATCTTATGAAATATTTTATAAACATTTTATGTAGTTGTATAATTTTACGTTTTCAAATGTTTTATTTCTATTGATTTTTAGTTGAAACTACAAAACAGTGTCTATTTTCACTCAGCCCTTTGAGTAATGTTACAAATTGATTCATGTGTGCCTATTATTTTTACATACTTGGGAACAAATCAAGCTTCATTTTTAAAAAGTCATTCACATGTGTGTCTATCAAAAGTTTAATGAAGATACAATCGCTGATGATGAATTATCTTACTATTTATATTTACCCAATGAAATCCTTAAAAACGTACTAGTATGATGTGATTTTTATTGGCAGGTCTCACAGATTAAGACACAAAAGAGATCGATTTCTCCCTGAGGTACCGTAATCATAAATGCATTAATCATAAAGATGTGGATGAAGTAAAAACAAAATAAGTTTTAGGTAATGCAATTTACCTTTATAAATGCATTAATACGATTCGGAAAATGTTTAAATATACTTCTAGCGTAAAATTATAATATTTGTAGACTTCAGGTATTTACAGATTTTTCCAACATCTTTTTCTAGAATAACAAAGTTTAAAGTTTCAGTGCATATTTGTCTACATTTTATTTGTAGTACATTGCACTATATTCTGAGTAAATTTGTTTTATTTGTTCGTGACATATGATTTACTATATCAATTAATAAATGAGGTTTTGGTGTTCCGTTTGTTTCATGCAACATGTTGCCATTGGGTTTGGTCAAATAGGGACAAATTAGAATTTTCAGCAATGTGTACTGCAGCTAATAATTGAAAAGGGATTCCAGAATGGCCAGTCATTAGATGAAAGATATTTGATGCGCAAGGCTGAGTGAAAAACATTGAACAAAAAGAATATTAAAATCAGAATAAATGCAGCTTTAGGGAATGGGGTGGAATGTCACATGTCTGCTCCCTGAAAGTGAGGAGTCTATCTTTCATTTAATAGTACCCGAGTTAAAGATGTTATGATGCCGGATGTCGTCAAGACGTCGTCCGGTCGTCACCGAGGGTATGGACTCGGTATCGTATAGAGATCTTGATAAGCCGAAAATAGGGGTAAAAACTATGCAATTTTTAGCCCTTGTCGTTGTGGATTTTGGCTTCTGCAATAAAATTTATAAGAACTCCACTTCAGACGTATAGTGATAAGTACGAGTGTCGTCCAAGGGAGGCAAGTAGGAAGTTCAATTTAATTTTCTTTTTGGTGTTTTAAATCCTAATTAGAGTGGATTTGATCTTCAATGAGGATCAAGTCACCCTAATTATATGAGAATTTAGAGAGGGGGATAGAAGAGGTGAGAAGAGTAGAAGAATTACAGGCTCTAAATTTGCTTCCGTGATCCTAATTAAAGGATCCGAGAAGTCAATTAGAGAGGTTTAAAGAGGGTTCTTAAAGTGAGTTTGGTTGATTTTTGCAACTTTGATAATTCAGGACTAAAATGGGAAATTG
Source organism: Wolffia australiana (assembly GCF_029677425.1). Taxonomy (NCBI): domain Eukaryota; kingdom Viridiplantae; phylum Streptophyta; class Magnoliopsida; order Alismatales; family Araceae; genus Wolffia; species Wolffia australiana. The sequence continues at coordinate 18,144,744 of NC_135836.1, read as the reverse complement.
AGTATCCTAAGAATTAAACCTAATTTTTTTTAGAGTTTTCTTTTGGAATGCAATTGAATGCCCAGGTAAATTCCTTAATTTCTCCTCTCAATCCTAATCAGGGCTTGTACATGCCGCTCAAGCCAAGCGATTTAGAAATTCAGATCAGAATGGAGATGAAGAAACAAACAACTTAACCTATTTCATTCAAAATGCATAAAAGTTTGAATACAATGAAAGAAAAAAATACCAAAACTGTTGATCCATGCTGGGACTCCTCTCTGTCTTGCAGCTGTGATGAAGCACCCTCCAAAATGAGCTCCCCCTCTCGAAATTCAGCTTTTATACCTAGGTCACATGGTGAAAATCACCATTTTACCCCTGTTTAGTATTTAATATTTATATATCAATGTAGGCTATATCTGAATGATCCAACCATACAGATAGAAAGAGGGGATCAAGACAAGGAAATCCATAAAAAAATCATCTCAATCAGACTTCAGGATCAAAAGTTATTAATAAATCAATTTTAACCAATTTTAGCCATTGGATTAAAGTTTGATTTATTTAATAATACACGCCATGACGTGTCGACAGCCCATTGGCTGCGACGTTTTAAATTCTTTTGGCGGGTGCTCTCTTGTGGCGCCACGTACCCCCTGCGAAAAAGAAGAAAACATAAGAAAAATCGAAAGTGCGGAAAATGCATACGTATCGCTGTGCGCCTTTGCGTGCGTCTGGTCGTAGGAAGACCCGCTGAGAAGTCGCCACGTCACCCCCCGTGCGAGCACTTCGCATGCGACGCACGGGCGGTGAACTTACCGTCCGCACCCTCCCTTTCTTCAAAATCCATTTGATCCGCATCCGACGGCAACCAATGCGCCACATCGCCCTCGCCAAGCTTCTTTCTGACTTTTTGCGCGAAACCCCTTAAAACTCATTCTTTTGCAAATAAACGCCGCTCAAATGTATTTATACATATATCCTTTTTCGCCTTCTCTCTCCTCCGATTTTCTCAAAAATATTAAAACAATTAATAATGGAATTGCAATAAAACCCTGAATGATTTTAAATAGGATCTTTACGCCTGCAATGACGACCGAGAGCCGTTTTCAGGGTCTTTTTGCAACGAAACATTGCAAAAAGGCCCCGAAAAGTCTAGAAATTGTATAAATACATTTTTTCTCTTATAAATATGCCCTTTTTTAATAGAATAAATGCATTTCTTCTTGAAATAAATCCCAAAAAAAATTCTAAAAATTCGAAAAAAAATTCTAGAAAATTCCAAAATAATCAATGATTCATTCCCATGCTGATAAATGTCGAAATAAAATATTAAATATGCCATTTGCATCCAAAAATAATTATTTCGAGCTTCAACAAATCCTTAAAAATTCATATAATTAACAGAAAATTAGGGAAAAATTAGAAATTACTTGAAAACATTATCTTCGTGTAAATGTATGATAACAACCCAATTTTAAGCTATTTAAATGCATAAAATCATGCTAATAACATGAAATAAAGACCGAAATTAGGGTGGTATCAGATCTCGTCGGTCAACGTCGTCCGGCGGATGCTAATGGACAGATATAATGACGATGATGTATGTATGAAAGTCCTACTATCGTACATGCGTGCGCCGACGGGCGGAGGATGCCGTTCCAGAGAATGGACGGGTCGCTTTGAGTGAGGCCGGACGCACCTCCTGAACCTCGCTCGAGAGGGCCGAGGGCGAGTATGTTGCCGAACGGGGAAACCCCGCAAAAGTGTTCACCCGCGTCGGGTGGACCCGACTCGTACGAGACAGGTAAGACTCTCGATAATTGCGTCGTCTTTTCAACCTGTCTCGCTCTCACCTATCGAACCCGACCGCGGAGGAGGCAATACGAAAGTATACTGAAGAAAGTAAGAGACGTAAAGAGTGCAAGGTAAGGGGTACCTTCGTCGCGCTGGCGACGTCTTTCTCGTACAAATGGGCTCGGAGGAAGCAGATTTTGGAACGCCGGAGGTAAACTTGTGCAGAGGGAGAGGTGGAGACGGAGCGCACGGGCAGGCGTCGAGGGGCGTCGGAAAAGCGGCGGTGATGGCACCCCGAGTAGGGCCCGAGCAGCGACCTCGGGTGCGGCGTAGACGCCAGGCAGGAGGGGCGTAGGGTGCACGGCTGGGGGCACACCTGGTGGCACGGGCGTGCAGGCGGGCGGCGCAAACCGTGCAGGCGCAGGCAGCACGCTACAAGCGCGCAGCTGGTTCCCGAAGGCGGGGCATGCGGGGACGCGCGCGAGGCAGGGCGTAGTGCGTGACCAGTGCACGCAAAGGCAGGCCGGGCACGCACTAGTCACACATGCGTGCTACGAGAGCCGGCGGGAGAAAAGTGGCCGGAAGATAAACAGCCGGCAAGGCGGACGGGGAATTCGTGTTGGATGGCGGAGGAGCGCAGACCCGTGGCGGAGGGGCGCAGATGGGGACGCCCGGGCGTAATGGCGACAGTCGAGCGGACGGAAGGGATGTGCGTTGCTGGCAGGCGTGAGGCATCAATGCTGCGGATGCGAAGGAGGGGGGGGGGGGGGTGGTCGATGGGATCGAGTGGGGTGGAATGAGACGATCGGCTAAGGGGCGATGGGCGCGGCGACAGGGAGGAAAACGGGCGACACGGGCGAGGTGGAGGCCGGGCGACCGGGCAGAACAAGCGGGGCCGGTGGCGGGATGCTCCATTGGCGGCGGCGAGGTCGTCAGCGTCGGCGAGGGGAGCGAGGACGGCGGTGGCTTGGGCGATGGCGGTGCGCGGAGGATGGCGGCCCTCCTTCTTGTTCTTCTCCTCTCTTCCTTCTCCTTCTTCTTCTTCTTCTTCTTCTTCTTTCTTCTTCTTCTTCTTCTTCTTTCTTCTTCTTCCTTCCTCTCACGAGATGACTCTTCAACTTCCAATATGAAACTTCCAATTCAAGAGTGTTTCACTTGGGCGCCCACCCCCCCTTATATAATGGGTGAAGATGGGCCCCCTTTGAACAACAAACAAGGAAGGAAAAAGAAAATAAAAAAAGGGAGAATAAACAAAGGGAAAATGAGGCTTGTCACGCCCATGGGAGGGGAAGATGTGTTCATATGGGCTCTTCCCCTCACTACACGACAACAAGTGAAACGACGATGATAAAAGATAAGAAAAGAGAACAAAAGTAAAGATAAGAAGAGATAAGGATAAGTGGGATGCTCCGACGATGAGGTGGCGTGTGCGTCATGCCGAGTATCTGAACTCGGGGTCTCATGTTGCTGTGGCGGCTCGTCGTGTCGGCTGGACACGTATCGGTGGCGGGCTCGGTGACGACGATGGCTCCTCGCGTGACGGCTCGATGGTGTCCGGCGGTGCTGCGCCATCAACCCTACCGTGGTGGGAAGGACTTGACTCCGGAGAGTCAGGGTAGATGAACGGTAGTGGCTGAAGAAGATTTGGCAGAAGGTGTTGGAGCTCCAGCTCCGTAATCCATGTGTCATCCACGCAGGTGCGTCCCGCCCACCGCACTAGGAACCTCCTCGATATCCCTTCACCTGCATGCTCAATTACCTCCTGCAGTACACAATCGATTGCCTCGTGCCTATCGGGTGAAACAATCGGGGGAGTGGTCGCGGAAAACTCACTCACGCTGAAGGCGTCTAGAGAGGCTGGGTCTAGGGGGTGAGAAGGGGCCCGATACGGAGCTAGGTCCGCCACATTGAATGTTGAGCCTATTCCCCAAGTGGGGGGAATCTCGACGACATACGTGTTCTCGCCCACTCTTCGGAGGATCGGGAACGGGCCGGCACTACGAGCATGCAGCTTCGTAGCCGTCCCGGGAGAGTACTTCTCCGGCCTGAGTCTAACCATCACTATGTCTCCCATGTCAAATGCTCTAGGTCGGCGATGCAAGTCGGCGGCTTGCTTGTACAATGCGTTCTGCTGCGTGATCCTATCATGGATGCGATGATGTAATGCAGAGACATGCTGGGCAAATGCAAGACCGTCTTCGGAAACCCTAACATGCGGATCTATGGGAGCTAGGTCTAAAGGTCGACGGGGTGCCTGGCCGTAAGCGATCTCGAATGGGCTCAACCCGGTGGTACGGTTCACCGAGGAGTTATATGCGAACTCAGCGCGTGGTATGAGGAGGTCCCACGACGCGAGATGTTCGCCAACTAGGGAACGGAGAAGGTTGCCCAAACTCCGATTGACTACCTCCATTTGACCGTCGGTCTGTGGATGGTAGGCAGTCAAGAATTTGAGCTTCGTGCCCAAGAAACTCCACAAGGTCCTCCAAAAGTAACTTGTGAAGCGTACATCGCAATCGGACACGATTGAGGATGGCAGGCCGTGAAGGCGCACAATCTCCCTAAAGAAGAGTTGGGCGACCTTCACGGCGTCCGACGTCTTCGTGCAAGGCACAAAGTGGGCCATCTTCGAAAACCTATCCGCGACTACCATGATGGAGTCGTGGTGCCTCACGGTGCGAGGCAATCCCAGGACGAAGTCCATAGTCACGTCATCCCACGGACGCTTGGGCGTTGGTAGTGGGGTATACAATCTGGTGCTCTTCTTGACCTGCTTGGCCAAGGCGCACACACGGCACTGGGCAACTATGTTGGCGACATCGCGCTTCAAAGAAGGCCAGTAGAACTGGTATTCTACGGCTGTGATGGTCTTGTCGCGGCCGAAATGACCGCTAAGGCCTCCGGCGTGACATTCCCAGGTGAGGAAGTCATGCAATGATGTGAGGGGCACACATAATCTGTTCTTATAGAACAGATATCCATCAGTGAGGACATAGTCCTTATAGTCCGGGGACGGGCCTCGTCGGACCTCGGCGATGATAGGGCTGAAGTCTGGGCAGCTGTCGTACCCCTCTCGGACGGTCTCAAACCCTAGGACGGTCACCTTCATGACATTCAGCACATGGGCTCTCCTGCTAAGGGCATCGGCGACGATGTTATCCTTGCCATTTTTGTGCTTGATGACGAACGTGTAGTCCTGTAGGTACTCGACCCACCTGGCGTGTTGGTCGCTCAGTTTCTACTGTGAGTGCAGATACTTGAGCGCCTCGTAGTCCGAGAAGAGCACGAACTCCGAAGATAGGAGGTAGTGTCGCCAATGTCGTAAGGCCTGTATGACGGCGTAGAACTCCTTGTCGTATGGGGAGTATCGCAGCTTGGCATCGTTCAGCTTCTCGCTGAAGAACTCGACTGGGCGACCCTCCTAGCTGAGGACGCCTCTGATCTCGATGCCCGAGGCATCGCATGTGTCCTCGAATACCTTCCCAAAATCGGGAAGGCGTAGTACCGACGCGTGGGTCATCATGAGCTTTATCTGCCAGAAAGCTCGTTCTGCTGCCGGTGTCCAAGCGAACGACTCCTCCTTGAGGCAGCCGGTAATGGGTGCAGTGACGCAACTAAAGTTCCGTATGAATCACCTATAGAAGGTCGCGAGACATATTGGCCGGTGTTGGCCACGACGTGATGGCCCGGACCTTCTCTGGCTCGGCACCAACACCCTGAGCTAAGACGATAAAGCCGAGGAAGGCAACCTCAGAGGTGAGGAAGCTGCACTTCTTTGGATGGGCGTAGAGCTCCTGGCACCGCAAGACTGTGCAAACCTGTCAGAGATGGTCTAGGTGTTCGTCTCTGGATCAACTATAGACGAGGATGTCATCAAAGTAGACGACTACGAACTTCCCTATAAACCCGCGCAGAACCTCATTCATGAGGTGCTGGAAAGTACTAGGCGCGTTGGAGAGGCCGAATGGCATGACTCTCCACTCATACAAACCGTCCTTTATCTTAAAGGCGGTCTTCCATTCGCCGCTGGGATGAATCCGAACCTGATGGTATCCGCTCCTCAGATCTATCTTGGAGAAGATAGTAGACCCTGCCATCATCTCGAATAAATCCTGGACCCGGGGAATGGCAAAATGGTACTTGACCGTTATCTTGTTGATGGCACGACTATCGAAGCACATGCGCCACGCGCCATCCTTCTTCGGCGCTAAGAGGGCTGGTACCGCGCAGGGGCTCATGCTCTCCTGAATAAGGCCCTTCTCTAAGAGCTCCCTGACCTGCCGTAGTAGCTCCTCGTACTTCGGCGGCTCCATGCGATAGTGCGGTAGGTTCGGTAGCGATGCACCGGGTACCAAGTGCATGCTGTATGTTCCGCATCGGGGGCAATCCACTTGGTATCTCATTCGGGAAGACGTCTCCGAACTCTGATATGAGAGCCTCTACCTCGGGTGAACGAGGGGCAACTGGGGTGTTGGTGAGAACGTCGAGGGTGATGGCGAGACACAAGGGCATGTCGTAACCCTCAGGGCCCAAGTCACCGGCAAATAAGGGTCCTCTAACGACCATCAACCCTACGGGTTTGGTCGCGGCCGGCTTGTTCGCCGGCTTCATGACATAAGGGTGCCATGTAACCCGTCGTCCCTGATACGTGAATGAACAGGTGTTTGCACGTCCGGGCAAGGTGACGTCGTGATCATATAACCATGGGCAGGGATGATGCTACCCACCTTCATGGGTAGTACATCGCAGAGGACGTCCTCGGCATAGGTGCTCACCTTTAGCGGGACGCGCCGTTGACGCTTCACGGATAGTGAAGAAGCGTCGATCCATGAGACATCATACGGAGTGGGGTGCTCTATCGCTGTCAACCCTAATCCGGTGACCATCGTATCGGAAATAGCGTTGATGCAACTGCCACTGTCCACGATCACTTTGCACGCCTTGCCATTGATCTTGACGTACATGTAGAAGATCGAGGTACGGAGGGCTGCATCAACGAACGGCATCGGCTGGGGCGCAGCCGGGGGAGTCCGAGCGGGAGTGGTAACCCGTAGAGATGGTCGAGCTCTACTAGTGTCGGGTGTGTCGATGGCGATGTTGGCCAACGGCCGGGTGGACGCACGGCCTGCCACGGGAGCGGTCCCTTGTGCCTCGATGATTTGTAAATATCCGATCTGACCATCGGGCTCCTCATACTCGAGGGCGTAGTCCTCATCTCCATGGTAGTGGTCCTCCTGCGGTATGTCCGCTCCATCGATATGATCCTGCTTGGCATCACCGGCGTCGATCAAAAGTGCTGAGGGGCATAGGTTGGCCCGGTGTCCTCGTCCCTGGCACTTGTAGCACGTGATGTGTGCCTGACCCGTGGCAGCGCTCTGGGCTGATAAATCACTAGCGACGGTCCGAGCTTGTGGGGTGGACCATACTGAAGTGACCGGGGTGGTCCCTTGTCCCCCGGTGATCGGCGTGACCCGTGTGGTCGCAGGTGGTGCAGTACGAGTGGGAAAGGGCCGGACAGGTGGAGTCCCAGGCGCGGTGTTCGCGCTAGGTGCCGGGGTGTCTTCGCCGGGTGGATCCATGTGTTCCACTAGATGATAGGCTTCGTCAACCTCGGCCGGTTGGCACTCGAGGACCTTGCTGCGCAAGGCCGGCCGGAGGCCGTGGGCGAAGAGCCCTATGATAACTCGCGGGTCCTCCATGAAGCGACAGCGCATACGACATTCCTCGATGTACTCCGTCACCGGGAGTCAACCCTGTTTGAGGTCGAGCCACGAGAGGAAGAGTGACATCTGGTACTACCAAGGAACGTACTTGCTCCTTAGCTTCTACGCCATGTCCACCTAGGACGTAATGGGTCGTCCTTGTCACTCGGCGGCGACTCGCTCATTTTCCCAAATGATCTTGGCCTGTCCACCAAGTTGTGTCTCCGCGTACTCGACACATAGGTCATCGTCCATAGGATACCACCTGAAATACGAGTACATGTTCGACTCCCAGTCGATGAACTCTTTGGGCTTCCGAGAGCCCTCAAAGACGGCAACGTCGGCGCGCACGCTTCGCTGGATGCGGGCACGGTGCTCTTCGCGCCGACGCTCACCGTCGTCAAGGTGCCGCTTGGGCATGGGGTAATCTCCTCGTCGCTGGTCTAAGTGGCGACGGGGCGGGAACGGCTCGTGGCCGCGGGCATCCCAAAGGTGGGGAGGACCATCCCAATGTGCGCGGTCCATCGGCATCGCGTGATGTGGGAGTAGGGGGACGTCGTCAACCCCATAATATCATGGCAGTGGTGGCCGATAATAGTCGTCACGGCGCGCCGGTGGGTCAACTATCCAAGGATCTCGGGGCGGGATGGGATCGTATCGTCAGGCCGGATAGTCATGGCCTGGGTCTCGCTCATACTGTCGGGCGTAAGGATCAGGGCGGAAGGGTCGGTCCGCGTCGTACCCGGGGGCGAAGTCATCCCGCGGGCGGTGCACATCCCAAGCGCAGATATCCTGGGAATCGCGTGCCGGTTCCCTAACTAGGCGTCTCTGAGGAAGGGCGCCGTCAGATCGATGATCGAAGACCTTGTAGTCAGCATCAAGGTCCTGGATAAGTCGGCCATGGGGGTCCTTTCGACCAACCCCTTGTGCGTGGCGAGGTCGCCCTCGGGCGGCCGGTTCCACCTCAACTCCATGCTCTGACGCCCGTTGGTCAGCGAACATGCGCTCCATGCGTTCCATCCTAGCAGCCATGGCGCAAAAGTAGGCTCCTCGATCGTCCGGAAGTTCTTCTCTTGATGGGTACTGGCGAGAGGCGCCTCCTCGTCCTCGTCCTCGACCCCGTGTGGGGGTCGCTCGGGGGGTGTTCTCGAGAACGGGAGATTTCCCGCGGGGGCGCCGACCTACGGTAGCCCTATCCTCATAATCACTCGGCAAGGCATCGTCGAGGAATCGCGGCGAGCCGCGTGGAGAGTGATGCGGCTCGCGTGGCTCACCGGAGAAGTCCGGTGGGCCCGATGTGCCAGGAGCACCCGTGTCGTCGGGTGGGGTCCGCGTAGCCTCGACATGTGGTAGGACGTGGTCGGCTACCGGGGTCGCCGGTTGGGGTCCCGAGAGGGCAATCTCATTGCCTCTATCGTCTTGCGACGGTTCGGTTTGTCGCGGGGAGGTAGAACCTCCGCGTTGTGCCATCCGTGTGGATCGCGTCTCTACGGCCATTATTGGGAATCCTAAATGAATGTTCAAAAAAGACAATGAATGCAGATGCAGCTATATGCGATGCGGAGTCAGAGACGTGCTGTGGGCAACCACAGCCAGGCTCTGATACCAATTTGGTGCCGGACGTCGTCAAGACGTCGCCCGGTTGTCACCGAGGGTATGGACTCGGTATCGTATAGAGATCTCGTCGGACTACATCAGTCAACGTCATCCGACGGATGGTAATGGACAGATATAATGACGATGATGTATGTATGAAAGTCCTACTATCGTACATGCGTGCGCCGACGAGCGGAGGATGCCGTTCCAGAGAATTGACGGGTCGCTTTGAGTGAGGCCCGACGGACCTCCTGAACCTCGCCCGAGAGGGCCGAGGACGAGTACATCGCCGAACGGGGAAACTCCGCCGAAGTGTTCACACGCGTCGGGTGGACCTGACTCGTACCGGGCAGGTAAGACTCTCGATAATTGCGTCGTCTTTTCATCCTGTCTCGCTCTCTCACCTATCGAACCCGAGTGCGGAGGAGGCAATACGAAAGTATACTGAAGAAAGTAAGAGACGTAAAGAGTGCAAGGTAAGGGGTACCTTCGTCACGCTGGCGACGTCTTTCTCGTACAAATGGGCTTAGAGGAAGCGGATTTCGGAACGCCGAAGGTAAACTCGTGCGGAGGGAGAGGTGGAGGGAGAGGTGGAGACAGAGCGGATGGGCAGGCGTCGAGGGGCGTCGGAAAAGCGGCGGTGATGGCACCCCGAGTAGGGCCCGAGCAGCGACCTAGGGCACGGCGTAGACGCCAGGCGGGAGGGGCGCAGGGTGCACGGCCGGGGGCGCACCTGGTGGCGCCGGCGTGCAGGCGGGTGCCGCAGACCGTGCAGCGCAGGCAGCACACTACGCGCGCACAGCTGGTTCCCAGAGGCGGGGTGTGCGGCGACGCGCGGGAGGCAGGGCGTAGCGCGTGACCAGCGCGCGCGAGGGCAGGCCGGGCACGCACTAGACACACACGCGCGCTACGAAGCCGGCGAGAGAAAAGTGGCCGGAAGATGAACAGCCAGCAGGGCGGACGGGGAATTCGCGTTGAATGGCGGAGGAGCGCGGACCGGTGGTGGAGGAGCACAGATGGGGACGCCTGGGCGTAATGGCAACAGTTGAGCGGACGGAAGGGCTGTGCGTTGCTGGCGGGCATGAGGCGTCAATGCTGCGGATGCGAAGGAGGGGGGGGGGGGGGTGACGGGATTGAGTGGGGTGGAATGAGATGGCCGGCTAAGGGGCGATGGGCGCGGCGACAGGGGGGAAAACGGGCGACACGGGCGAGGTGGAGGCCGGGCGATCGGGCAGAACAAGCAGGGCCGGTGGCGGGATGCTCCATTGGCAGTGGCGAGGTCGTCAGCGTCGGCGAGGGGAGCGAGGACGGCGGTGGCTCGGGCGATGGCGGTGCATGGCGGATGGCGACCCTCCTTCTCTGTTCTTCTCCTCTCTTCCTTCTCCTTCTTCTTCTTCTTTCTTCTTCTTCTTCTTTCTTCTTTCTTCTTCTTCCTTCCTCTCACGAGATGACTCTTCAACTTCCAATATGAAACTTCCAATTCAAGAGTGTTTCACTTGGGCGTCCACCCCCCTTTTATAATGGGTGAAGATGGGCCCCCTTTGAACAACAAACAAAGAAGGAAAAGGAAAATAAAAAAAGGGAGAATAAACAAAGGGAAAATGAGGCTTGTCACACCCATGGGAGGGGAAGATGTGTTCATATGGGCTCTTCCCCTCACTACACGACAACAAGTGAAACGACGATGATAAAAGATAAGAAAAGAGAACAAAAGTAAAGATAAGAAGAGATAAGGATAAGTGGGATGCTCCGACGATGAGGTGGCGCGTGCGTCATGCCGAGTATCTGAACTCGGGGTCGCACGTTGCTGTGGCGGCTCGTCGTGTCGGCTGGACACGTATCGGTGGCGGGCTTGGTGACGACGGTGGCTCCTCGCGTTACGGCTCGATGGTGTCCGGCGGTGCTGCGCCATCATGTTGGTTTTAGGTGGGATCACATCAATGATGTGGTGCCTGAGAAAATATGCTGCCATGTCATGCATTTCTATAGTGTTAAAATGGAAAAGAGATGACACACGGACTCATGTCCTTGACCAAAATAAAAACTATGTCATTTTCGCATGCCGTGATGCACTTTTACTTTATGCGTTAGGTTATTTGTAACTATTTATTTTTCTTACCCTAATCCCCGAAGGTACAACTAACCTGTAATACAGTCAAGAATAAGAATGATGTGAAAATTCACCACTACTAAGTAGCGTCAATCTTTAGCACATTTATGTAAGCTAAACACTAGAAATGATGCGGCGATAGTGGAACTGATAAGGAAAAAATTTTAATCCAATCAATATAATATTGAAACATTGATATCGCACGGTCTAGAAAACTAATCAAGACAAAATCTGAATAGATTGTTTCTATTATTATGCTCTTTCTATCTGTCCCTTGGATAAATAAGATGGGAAACTGATTATTTTACGAACTGAAGGATATTATGGCCATTAAGCCAGTCAAGTTCCGTGAATACAATATTCATTCATTAGTATTCCTTTGCCATATTTATAATGAAGTTCATGACTACATGCAACAACGTAATGAAATATGATGAGATCATAATACAGTGATCACTAATCATTAAACATTCATCCAAAATATTCCTTCTCGATGAATAATTTAGATAGACATCTTATAATCTAGATAGAATACCTCTATCTGAACCTGCGTATACAACAAATATGGTTGATCTTTTAGGCATTAATGTGGCAAACCTCACGACAGATGGTGAGTGCTCACTTGATGAATAATAGTATGTAAAATATAAATATTGAAGCGCCATCCATTTTCGGCACCCACGCCAGTCAGAGCTAGGTGGCCTTTCTTTCCTTTTTTTTAGCCTTCTCCACTCAAACATGAAGACAGTTGTCATGGTGGCAAGGTCTACAATGACTTCAAGAAGATTTGGAAAAGAAGAACTGATTATCCCAGAAACAATTGATTGTATGTATACTTCTAGTGCCATGATGGAGGACCACCCATCGAGCACGTCCTGACTTGTCATCAGCCACTTCATGGAGCCCGAGGTGACATGATGAACCCACATCTCTGATACCAAGTTTAAGAAGCTGCATTTGTGTCATCCTGGTACGTGTTGTTTCCCTTCGTGCTATTTTTTTGAGGGCTTAGTCCTCGTGTATGGGCCCTGTCATAGCATCGTTTTATTCTTTTATTATCATCATTTGACTATAAGGAGGTCCCCTCCTGCGTGTGTACAGACTTCCCCCAATTGTGTTTGTTTGTTGTTGTACTTGCACCTTTTGGGGGGGAAGGGGGAGCCCATGTTTGAATTATTTTTTTCCTCCTAAAATATCCTTTTAAAGTGAAGCCCACTAAGCTTTCCCCTATAAAAGGGCCCATTAGCCACTCCATGAGTACCTCCTTCTTGCTATAAGAAGAGAAGTAGGGGGGGAGGGGCAAACATGGGAAGATCACAGCTGTGAAAAATGCTTGTTTTTTTTAAGATCCAGTTATGCAGTTGTCTTTGGAGAAAGAAATTGCGTTGAGTTTGAATTCGTGTTGCACCCATCTCGGGTTTCGCCCTCCCCTTCTTTGGAGATTGATCCCCCGTCCTCTATAGATTAAACCTGAAGGATAAAAGTGTCTGGCGGAGCGCCTACTCCAGGTCATCGTCTCATCAACAAAAAGGCTCCCCCTACTCCAGCTTTCTCATTGATCCCACACCCAACTTCTGCTAGAACTTCTCTGTTGTCACGTACCTTGATACCTCTTAGGTCATATCAGATCTGCTGATCTTTCTTCAACATTTAAGACGAACTTCCAACCTCTCTGACAATTAATACTCCACATTGTACGTCCCTTCAACACGAAGACAAGGATCAACAATCTCCAATTCGTCCGTGTGATGACCCAAACCTGGATTGTCAGATCCCTATAATCAACAAGCATCGGTATTCTATTCCCCTCGGCTGATGATGTGGGGCGGAGAAATTTTTCGATGCTTGCGCCTCGGGTGGTTGCACATCGATTCGAGCAGCTGACAGAGTGATGTCCAACATCGTCTAGGATGTCATCCGATTGGCACCAAATATGATGGTTCGGTCCCAATAAGTGATGATGGTAACAAATGTCGACGCTGTCGTCGTCTGATGGGTAACCCTAACGGGTTGATATAACTACGATGCACAAAATGAGTGCCATATGTGTCGTACCTGCAAACTCTGACCCGAGGGAGGCACTTAGCTCCAAGCTTGGACGGGGTCGCCGAGTGACGGCCACGATGGTCTCTCAAACCTTGTCAGAGTGACGAAGGCGTCTATGATCGAACGAACTCGGTGCGAAGGGCTTGCACATAATGGACGATCTCGTTCGTACTAGTAAGACACTTACAAAGTCATAGTTTTCTCTAAAAACCTCTCTCACCAACCTAGCCCGAGCATGGTGGAGTGAAATCAAAATTATATTGCCAAAAGGTTAGTAACAAGCGACGGGAGAGGATGGCGTACTGGTTCGGTGGGCTAGTGATGCAGAATTCGGTGACTGTCAATGCCGGTCAAAGCGGGTGTGGCACAGAGGCGCTGGAGAGCGGTCGGCGGCTCGGCAAGCAAGGGTGATGATGTCGGAGCTATAGGTAAAAGGGGTGGAGGAGAGGAAACGGCGAGGCATCCATAGAGGCAATGCTGCTTGAGAAACTTCATTGATCTCGTCAGGGCTAGCATGCATTAGCCTCCCCAGGCAAGTCGCATAGCAGGTACGAGCTGCGATGTCCCATCACAGGTGGGAACGGTGACTCTGACAGCGTCTAGTAGCCGGAGGTGGGTCAAGCCGTCGCAAACTGGAAGTTGGAGGGAGCTGGATCGACGTCTCTGCACCGTGAGCCAGGAGGGAAGTCCTCGGTAGAGGAGTCCATGTCCAAGGCCGTCTCTGGACAATTGCGGCTTCGGTCAAGGCCCCAATTGGCTGTCACGATTGAGGCAGTTTCCCCCCCCCCCCACCCCCCCTCCCCAGATCAAGGGAAAATCAAAGGTGGGGGTCAATGGACTTGACTAGCGGCCTACTTGACCACTCAGCCTCGATCAGGAGGTCGCGGTCAAGAGAGGTGTTGCAGACCTTACCCCAATTGTTGGATTCATGATCAGGGTGGCCGTCCCCCCTGGTCTCAAATCCTTGACCCAGGCAAGCCTAGCCTGACAGAAGTCAACCACGACGAGCCCCCAAGCCAGAGAATCTGTCGTCGCTTGGTTCCCAAGCGATGGAGGTCCCGATCGAGAGGACCTCTTGATCAAGCAAAATCCCAATTGAAGATGATTCTAATCTAGAGTATTAGCGGCCAAGGTGAACCCTGACCTAAGAATTTGCAATAGGAAGTTCTTCTCATTCGATAGATTTCACGAATCGCACGTTCGGCAGGAATTCCGGGCGGTGGCAGTTCCTGGAGTCATTCTGGTTCCTGGGCCTCCTACGGCATGGAATAGTTGCTCAGATAGCTTTTCCGACTAGAGAGAGATCCAATTAGGCGGATCCAAAACAGCCTTAGCTCAATGCCCGACACATGACGCTTACATGTCATCATACTCAAATGACTTCCCACCTGTACGAGAGGAGCCATAATGACCTCTAGCTCCCCGGGCGGATCCAGAACCGTACAGACTAGAACCAAATGATGCACCACTATACGGTGCCCAGGACTATAAATAAGCACCTCCTGCACCCACAACCTCGATAAACTGTCTTCCAAGCCAATGCCAACCTACGCGTTGCGTGGTTTGTATGTTGCCCCGCTACCACCCGCCGCACTGCTGGCCGCGCTTGCAACCTTCATGAAATGCACGACTTCTACTCAATATGTCCAGCATACCCAACTAGCCCGGCCCATGCCAAGACTCGTTGACATACCACCCAGATTGCTTGAAGCACATGAATATTATTTAGGCCATCATGTTCTTCCTCTGACCTCGACACTAGATCCCTACTAGTCATAGGACGCCCATCTACTCTAGCCAGCCCATCGTTACTTTAAAGACTGATAAATCTCGTAGATGGGAGGCCAATCGTGCCTTGATTCTAAAGAGTGTCTGAATGGAAGGTCTCGTTTATGAGGCCACATGAAATCCAAAAGATTACACATTTTGGGAGTTTCACCTAGAGAGTTACTTCTAGTGGTACGATATGGATGATGAATTATGCGTCGCCTCTATCGAGACTAGGTTTGGAGGCAAGGCCAAGATATTCTAGAAGAACAATAAGGATGCTGCGAGACGATGAGGAGATCCATCGATCATTTGAAAAACCATGCCAAGAAAGCTAAAGGATAAGTATATTCCTAAGCTCTATATGACACGACTCAAGTTGATGGATCTCAAGCAGGGCAGGCACCAAGTTGGCAAATGCACTGAGGATTTTGAGGAGTATCATATGTGATCCCGCATTGTCGAAAGCCCACAGGTTCAGATTGCACTTTTCGGGCATGGCCTCTGTGATGGAGGACCATCCAGCAGATGGCGGCTCAGCGACGACGACGCCACCCGAGGATGCCACGATGACGCGCCATCAGCCACGCCGAGGTGCTCGAGTCGACGTCCGTCATCCGGGGTTCAAGTACTCCGGGTAAGCAAGCCTTTATCATTCTTTCTTTTATCGTGTGATGTATTTCTTTTCGAATTATGGGACTGGGCCAATATCGTAGGGCCCATTCCCGTCTTTGATTTAATATTTTAGAATTGTATTTGAATTTGTAAGGAGCGACCGAACCACGTTTCACGACGGTTTGATCTCTCCCCCCACGTTCTCTTGGCACCCCTCCTCCCTATATAAGGGGAGGGCATGCCCAAGGAACATTTGGAAGTTTTTGAATGAATTGAATTTTTCAAAGAACTTCCCCTTATCGTAGTCGTAGCGTAGGGGGTGTGGCTGGCCCCAACCACGTCGAGACCACTCCGTGGTTAGAGCTCACAATCCGCCCGTCGAGATCACTCCGGACGGGTCGTGCTAATCGTGCCGTCGAGATCACTGCGGTACGTTTAAAGATTCAAGAAGTCGGCATCGCCTCGCGCAGACGGAAGCCTGCATCGAGATTACTCTGGAGGCATCTGAACACACGAGACGCCGTCGACCTGCGCCGCATCGGGAGATTTGTCTTCATCGAGGAGACTCGCCCGCGACGATCAAGAACCTCTGTCGCCAAGGTTCTTGATTCTCTCCTCCACCTACACCCTTCTCAACTATTCGCCCCGACCATCTTCTACCCCGGCTCCCTGATTCCCCTCATCATCCTCGCCATTTCTTGATCCCCTTCCCCCCCCCTTCTTCACCTTCGTCGTTCTTGATTCCCCTCATCGTCCTCGCCATTTCTTGATCCCCTCCCCCCCCCCTTCTTCACCTTCGTCGTTCTTGATTCCCCTCATCATCCTCGCCATTTCTTGATCTTCTTCCATCATTCACCCAACGTTTCTTGATCCCTTTTCCCCCCCCCTTCACCTTCGTCATTCTTGATCTTATCATCAACCCCATCCCGTTTCTTGAACCCCATCCTCGACCCTCCCCCCTCCCCCTTCTTCTTCTTGATTCTTGATCCCCAAACCCCGTTCTGGAACCCTCTCGCCCTCACCTCTACACTCTCCCCGCCGCGGCCCCTGCTTCCCGCCGCTCTCTCGCCGCACGCCTCAGCATTGGCCCGCGCCGAGACCGGGCGCTTCGCCCTGTCCACGCCCAGCCCCGCGACTCACCCGCGCCGCTGCCCGCCCGTGCCGCGACCTCGCGTCGCGCCCCAGCCAGCGTCGCGCCCAGCCCGCCCAGCCGCGACCTCGCGTCGGCGTCGCGACTACGCCAGCGTCGTGAACGCACGCACCCGCCGTGATCCGACCGCACGCCGCGGACTCGTCAATCCCGCCGTGACCCGATAGCGCGCCGCGGACTCGTCACTCCCGCGGCTCGTCAACTCCGCGCCGCGCCTTGATCCGCCGTGGTCCGCCAGCTCTGTCATCACCGTGTCATTGCCGTGACCCGCCATTTCGGCTGTGCCTTGGACTAAGCCACCATCAGGTTCGCTCGTCTCCCCTCCCTCTTATTCCAGTATTATTACTGCTTGCAGTCCCGTCGCCCGCTATCGCGTCCCCTGCCAAGACCTCTGGATCGAACATCGGAATAGGCGTAGCCACCGACGTCGAGAGCAGGATTCTTTGAGGTAAACGGATTGTCTATGATTGCTTAAATATCGAACTCTTGATAAGCTCAATTTTACTGTGTTTTTTACTGGTTATTTATCAGTAACATGTGTGAGGATTAAGCTTATTCAACGAATTTATAAACCTCACAAGTTAGGGCGAGTGAGGGTCGATCCACAGGGAGCAAAAGAAAACAGCAGGAAATTCCTTTTCAGTACGTTAAAGTGCAACTTAATCAAGCCGTCTACAGAGAATTTCTCTGTAGACAGATCCTTTGCCCTTTGGGGCAAAGGATCGAACACCTTGCGTGCAGGGATAACCTGCGCGCAAGGTGTTGCGTGCTTGGCGGCCTCCTGCGCGCTGACTATGCAGCGCGCGGCGGCTGCCTATGCACGGAATGCCTGCACGCAACAGCGTGCTGCGCGCGGCTACGTGCTGCGCGCGGCTGCGTGCTGCGCGCGGTTGCGTGCTGCACGCGGTTGCGTGCTGCGTGGCTGCGCGGCGATGCTGCGCGCTGTGCGCTGCGCGCGGCTGCGCTGCCGCGCGGCTGTCGCGCGGCGCTGTGCTGCGTCTGATTGCGCGCGACAGCTGGTGCGCGTCGCGCGTGCGGCTGCGCGTGCGGCTGGCTGGCGGCTTTGCTGCACGGCGTGGTGGAGATGCGGAGGAGTTCTGTTCTTTTGGAAGATTTGGGAAGACGATTTGAACAACAAAGGAACAAAGTTTAAACTGAAATCAAATCTAAACGAAACAATCCTCACTTGGGAAACATTGGAAGATCTTGTGACTCTTCCAATCCAACCAAAATTGTCTGAGAAGAGAGGGATTACAGGGCTGAAGCTTGCGATTTCCCACGTCGGGTGTCACGTCCTTGCGGCGGCGTGGTTCTCCAATCCAAGCTATCTTCAGTCTGTTCTTCCTCTCCAACTCCAAAAGCTCATCAGCTCCTGGAGGGTGCAGAAATCCTCTTCTCCAAGCCCTAGTTTCCTTAGAAAATTCTGAACACCTAAACTCCTCTCTCAAGAGAGTATTTATAGGTTTTCTCTTAAGTCATGCCCAGGGGCATTTTCGTAATTTTGCCACTTCAATTTTTGCCCACTTCTGTTGATCCTCCTCTCTTCCTTGATCTTCTTAACCTGTTTCTGAATGTTCACTAGCCATAAAACGTTAAATATATTCCACTTGATTCAAAGAATCAAGTGGGGTTAGTGATTTCATAAAACAATACATATGCATGAACTTAGCATGAATTCACAAGATAATTGTAATGAATTTAAACTTGAGAACTTGATTATTTGATGACATATTTTAGAGTCATCAAACACCCCCCAACTTAGATCATTACTAGTCCCTTAGTAATGACATGCAGGTGAGATTAAAGGATGATCTCAAGGTGAAGTTTGACTTCCGATAACTTTGATTCATGCTCTTCTCAAGTAGTATTTTCAGCAATTAAAATTGACCAGCGTAGAAGAAATTTAGGATCTATCTCAGCCTTAAACCTCAACTAAGTGCACATGATCTATGGAGTACATATAGTAAGTACATAGTATATGGAATAAGATCGAGTTAACACCCCAAGCGCACTACTGAACGAGGCGTAGAGAGTGGCATTAATGCTAGCTCAATACTATGGCTATAGTAGCATCGGCTCAAACACACGGGAGACAGCTTTTCCACCTTTATTTTATTTGGCATTTGCTGCTTGTTGGTCATTTTTGATGACAATCAACTTTAGTACTATGATGCAAGCTTTTGCTTGTTTATGCGCAGTGCAGCTTTCACTTGATAGTTTGGTGGCGCTTATCCACTACCCATGTGCCGTCCTTAGTAGACCGGCAGCTTATTCCCCCAACGAAGTTATGTATCCTTCATGGGTCAGGGAGCTTCACTCACGTCATAATAATACTGCCAATGAGCTAACACTAACGCTACTCTCCACTAAAGCTAAAAATTTTCGTGCATGTAAGTGCTAACTCAACCCTGAGGTGGATGGTGAGGTGAGAGAAGTATAATGGTAATAGATATGACTGTCGTGGTATGGATCGTAGTGCACCTAGCTAGGCTTACTTCACCTAGGATTCCCTAGCTGGCCACTCTTGCATTTCTACCCTTTTGAAAAGAACTGAATTATCATGCATATCATTGGACAATCATCTCCTAAGATCATCCAATATCCATGGTTTGTGCATGCAAAAACGAAAAAAATTTCATGGATAATGCATGTAAATGTACTCCCCACCCCCCCTCAATAAAAGGCATGTTCCTACATGACAAATCGTAATTGAGAGGAAGGAGAAAGGAATACCAAACCATGGAAGGAAGGGCGGCGATCAGCATGCGTGTTGTCCAGGGACGTGTTAGGTGGGCGTGGATCGGAGTGGCTTGGCCGAGTAGTGACCCCTCCTGATTTTGCGTGGCAGAATTCTAGGATGCTTCGTTGCTCGCTCTCGGGGACGCATCGTCGGAGAATTTGATCTTGTCCTTGGTGAAACAGCTCCGGATCTTCCCAAAAATAAAATCGCGCATCCTTGAGTAGCTTTTTTCTCTCGTGGGAAGTCCAACCTGTAGGAATTTGTCATGAAACTGAAAAGTTGACAATATGTGCATACCAAGGAACGAATGTTCCTTGTGCAGTTAGGACAAATTCATCAGGAAATGCATCATTAATTTGTTCAGGTGGGGCGCCTATGATTCGTGAGAGATGGTCGGCTACTACATTTTCACACCCTTTCTTGTCTTTAATTTCCAAATCAAATTCCTGTAATAAAAGCACCCATCTAATCAATCTCGGTTTAGCCTCTTTCTTCGTTAACAAGTATCTAATAGCTGCATGATCAGAATAAACAGTTATTTTACTACCTAGTAAATAAGACCTAAACTTTTCTAAAGCGAAAATAATGGCCAGCAGCTCCTTTTCGGTGGTGGTGTAATTCAGTTGTGCGTCCACTAAGGTCCTGCTGGCGTAGTAGATCACCACGGGTTTCTTATCAATTCTTTGGCCTAACACTGCACCTACTGCAAAATCAGAAGCGTCGCACATTAGTTCAAAAGGAAGGGTCCAATCGGGCCCTTGCAGGATAGGCGCATTAACCAAAGCTTCTTTCAATTTATAAAATGCATCTTTAGCCTCTAGTGTTAGTTCAAAATCATTATTTTTAGACGATAAAAGGTTTGTAAGAGGTTTAGAAATTTTTGCAAAATCAAGGATAAAACGTCTATAGAAACCCGCGTGGCCGAGGAAACCCCTAAGGGTTTTTAGGTTGGTTGGAGGTGGAAGGCCCTGGATGATTTCGATTTTGGCCTTGTCCACTTCCAATCCACGGTTGCTGACCGTGTGTCCCAGCACTACTCCCTCCTGCACCATGAAATGAGATGTGTCCCATCGTAGGACAAGGTTGGACTCGATGCACCTCTTCAATACTTTGGTGAGGCTTAGGAGGCAGTTCTCAAAGGTAGATCCAAATACTGAAAAATCATCCATAAATATTTCTAAACATTCGCCTACTGAATCAGAAAATAGGGCATTCATACATCGCTGAAATGTGGGGGGGGCATTGCATAACCGAAGGGCATACGCTGAAGGCATGTCCCTACGGGACTCGTAAATGTTGTCTTCTCTTGATCATCAGGATGGATGTTTACTTGGTTGTATCCTGAATAACCATCAAGAAAACAAAAATATTGCTGCCCTGACAGTTTTTCTAGTATTTGATCTATGAAGGGTAGTGGGTAGTGATCCTTCTTTGTCGCCTTATTTAATTTCCTGTAATCAATGCACACCTCCACCACCTGTGGTCAATCTTTTCTGCACCTCTTCCCCTTTTTCGTTCACTTCTACGGTAATTCCAGATTTCTTTGGTACCATGTGTACAGGACTCACCCATCTACTGTCGGATATAGCATAAATTATTCCTGCATTCAACCACTTAATCACTTCTTTCTCAAGAACTTCTCTCATGTAAGGGTTGAGTCTCCTTTGATGCTCTCTACAAGGTTTTGCTTCCTCTTCTAAAAATATCCTATGTTCACAGATCAAAGATGGAATTCCTCTAATATCATCAAAGGTCCAACCTATGGCATTTCTATGCTCCCTAAGTACCTCTAGCAAGTCCTTTTCCTGTTCAGAGGATAGTGATGAAGATATGATTACCGGTAGGATTTTCTGCTCATCTAGATATGCATATTTGAGGGATGAGGGCAAAGGTTTCAATTCTGGCCCTACCTCTACCGAAGGGGGGTCTATGATCTCTCCCTCTAGCTCTCTACCCTCTACTTGTGACAAGTATTCTTTAACCACATCCTCTCCTTCATCTTCTGCACACAATTTTAACTCCTCATTGCTTCCTACAGGACATTTCATCATTTTCGATATATCCAGTTGAACTCTCTCCTTTCCAATTTTAAACTCAACCGTCCCCTTCTCCCAATCCATAATCGTTTTTGCCGTAACCAAGAATGGTCTACCTAAGATGATAGGAGCTAAACTAATGTCTCCGATATCTTTACATCTGTCACTATAAAGTCTACAGGGATTTCACAATTCTCTACAGTGATCATGACATCGGTTAACCTTCCCTCGGGTTGCCTAACAGTGCCGTCAGCTAAGAGTAGGTCCATATGAATTTCCTCCAACTCTCCAAACCCACTCTCCTCATATAATGCGGTCGGAATGATACTTATGCTTGCTCCCGTATCTAATAAAACTTTAGAGAAGGTGTTTCCTCCTATTTCGCATGTAATGAAAGGGGCTCCGGGTCTCTCATTTTGATAGGGATGGCATTAAGAATGCTAGAGGCATTTTCAGATAATTTAACCACTTCCTAGGCTTCTTAATGGTGCAAGAGTCCTTAAGGTACTTCTTTAGGGAAGGTGCACACCTAAGCATATCTTCGACAGTAACAGTCATGGTGGCTTTTCTAAAATTCTCTAGCAGTCGGTTTTCATAATCAAATATCGGTTTTTTTCTATTTAAAGCGGAAGGGTAGGGAACATGCTGCCCACTCGTAGAAGGTAGAGGCTCCTCCACGTAGGGGGGGTCCTCTCCTTCTCCCTCTTGTGGTTCGGTTCCCTTCTTAGAATTCTCTATAGAAGTCCGATAGGGATCCTGAAGTTCTTTCCCATTTATAAATTTTGAGATGGCTAGAACCTCAGGATGATCTGTATTGATCTCCTGATGAATGGAATGCTGCACATGATGCAAGTTGCATGGATTGATGGACGGTTTCGTGGGAAGTTTATAAGATGTGCAAGGAGAATCTAACGGTATACCTTGGTGTTCAGATTGGACAGGTCTGAGGCTTTCTAGCATCTTCCTCATCTGCTCTTGAGCATCCAGCATTTGCTTCGTTTGAAACTCCATCATCACTTGCATCCGCATCTCCATTTCCGCCCGCAACTTTTGATTTTGCTTTTCGATCATATCTGAAATGACGGGAGTTAATGTGGAGAAATCAGGTTGAGTTTGCGATGAAACCTGATACTGTTGTGGAGGCCTGTGCTGGAATTGTTGTCTCTGCTGGAACGGGGGTTGAGCTGCCGGCTTGTTTCCTTGGTGGAAGGCCTCTCCGTTTTGGAAATTTGACCGCTTTGACCCGCCCACGGTTGTTGCGGCTGGTTGAAAGCCTTCACCTCTTCTTCCATGGCTTGGCAAGCTCCATCTTCATGTTCCTGCTAAAACAGAGAGCAGATCTTAGCTTTAATGATGGGAGAGTTACCTAGGAAGACATTCTTCAAGGTAGAGGTGAGCTCCTCCAATTTCTGGTTGGTCTCCCTTAGGCCCGCTTGTAGCTCTCCCTCCTTGGCATTGACCTGCAGAACTCCTGCTCTCTTGGGCTGCACATTCCTCCCATTCTGATTGGCTCCAATCTCCTGCAAATCAGTTTCTGCAACTCTCTCCAAAATATCAAAGACTTCATCCTCATATGCAGTATAAAACGTTCCACCCGTGGCGAGGTTTACCTTGTTTTTCATAAAATCAGAGAGAGACTCATAAAATATCTGAGCTAGTTGACATTGTTCAATTCCATGGTGAGGGCACTTCCTCAACAGATCATTGAACCTCTCCCATGATTCACTAAACGCCTCACCATCATGAGGATGGAAGTTGTGAATTTCCTTCTATAAAAGTTAGGTTTGGAGAGAGGGTAAAATTTCTGCAGAAATTTTCCTGCATCTCTTCCATGAATTAAAAGTGATTCCTAAATTGCGGTACCAGGAAAATGCTTTATCTTTTAAGGTTAGAGGAAAATATTTCATTTTAAAATTTCTGTAGATATCCTGGAACGTTTTGAGATGAACACCTAATGTGGAAATCATCAAGGAATTCTAATGGGTTTTGAGCAGGCAGTCCATTAAATTCAGGTAAGGAATGAATTAATGCATTGTCATATCGAAGGAAATACCGTCACCGATGTTCAGATTTACATCGGTTTGACAAGCTTCCCGACGGTGTGGACCTATCCAGCATAGTCCTCCTCCTCTCATTCTGCTGGTGCATCTCTTCAGCCATATTTCTCTGCTGAATTTCTGGTTCTGTCCTTTGTAGAATCCGGAGTGGCGTCTCTAATGTCTTTTTCTGCAGACTTTTCACCAGCTCCTGAGCGTGTTACTACCATAAATCTACAGCAAACGGTTAGAATAACAATGAGCTGAGGATTGTCAACTCCTGCAGCTCTAGAAAAATCAACAAAAATGACTGTAGATTTAGAGAAATGACAGTAGATTCACAAAAATGACTGTAGATTCACCAAAATGACTGTAAGTTTAGAGAGATAACTGTAGATTCAGAGAAAATAGAATTTTCTACTGTAATACCGTGCTCCCGGCAACAGCGCGCCAGTTGATAAGCTCAATTTTACTGTGTTTTTACTGGTTATTTATCAGTAACATGTGTGAGGATTAAGCTTATTCAACGAATTTATAAACCTCACAAGTTAGGCAGTGAGGGCCGATCCACAGGGAGCAAAAGAAAACCGCAGGAAATTCCTTTTCAGTACGTTAAAGTGCAACTTAATCAAGCCGTCTACAGAGAATTTCTCTGTAGACAGATCCTTCGCCCTTTGGGGCAAAGGATCGAACACCTTTCGTGCGAGGATAACCTGCGCGCAGGTGTTGCGTGCTTGGCGGCCTCTGCGGCGCTGACTATGCAGCGCGGCGGCTGCCTATGCCGCGGAATGCCTGCACGCAACAGCTGCGGCGCGGCTGCGTGCTGCGCTGCGGCGGCTGCGTGCTGCGCGCGGCTGCGTGCTGCGCGCGCGTTGCGTGCTGCGGCTGTGCGCAGTGCTGCAGCGCGGCTGCCTGCCGGCTGCCCGCGGCGGCGCTGCCGCTGCAGCGCCTGCCTTGCGCGCGGCTGCGTATGGCTGTGCGGCGCTGGCCGCGTGCCAGCGCTGCGTGCTGCGGCTGTGCACGTGCGGCCGTGGCGGCTTTGCACACGGCGTGGTGGAGATGCGGAGGAGTTCTGTTCTTTTGGAAGATTTGGGAAGACGATTTGAACAACAAAGGAACAAAGTTTAAACTGAAATCAAATCTAAACGAAACAATCCTCAGTTGGGAAACATTGGAAGATCTTGTGACTCTTCCAACCCAACCAAAATTGTCTGAGAAGAGAGGGATTACAGGGCTGAAGCTTGCGATTTCCCCACGTCGGGTGTCACGTCCTTGCGGCGAGGCGTGGTTCTCCAATCCAAGCTATCTTCAGTCTGTTCTTCCTCTCCAACTCCAAAAGCTCATCAGCTCCTGGAGGGTGCAGAAATCCTCTTCTCCAAGCCCTAGTTTCCTTAGAGAAAATTCTGAACACCTAAACTCCTCTCTCAAGAGAGTATTTATAGGTTTTCTCTTAAGTCATGCCCAGGGGCATTTTCGTAATTTTTGCCACTTCGAATTTTTGCCCACTTCTGTTGATCCTCCTCTCTTCCTTGATCTTCTTAACCTGTTTCTGAATGTTCACTAGCCATAAAACGTTAAATATATTCCACTTGATTCAAAGAATCAAGTGGGGTTAGTGATTTCATAAAACAATACATATGCATGAACTTAGCATGAATTCACAAGATAATTGTAATGAATTCAAACTTGAGAACTTGATTATTTGATGACATATTTTAGAGTCATCAACTCTCCAGGGCCGTTAGACGCCCCTCCCGTCCTAGTCGTCTAGTAGATTCAGCGGGTCAACGGGAGTCTGATTTCCGGATCATTCTACTCCGTGGCACGTCCCAATCTACTGCGCTTACTTGTCGGCGTCTTATCTGCTCGTTTATAAACTTCAGTCCCATAAATTTGGCAAAGTTATATCATATCATCATTTCACTTGTGACGTGAAACGCGCCGTTCGATCCCGGCCGCCATTGTTTCGCATCATATTGGTATCAGAGCTAGGTTGTGTTAGCTTTCGCTTAACACGGTCGGTTGGATATACTTTAAATTGATATTGCGCGCATCATATTTTGAAAATTCATTCGCATATTATACGTCACCACATTTCATCCATCACGTGCATTCCCCTAGATCATCTTTAGGACGTGAATGGTTGACCATAGAATGGTTCGTACGCGAGCTCAGTGTCGGGACACCGACTACCTTGATAGAGACGAGGATCGTGAATACGATCCCGTCATGGGGGATCCTCGCCTCGAGAATCCCTTTAGCGAACAATCACCGGACGAACCATTGGATCCGGAGGAGGCATTTGTTCCTCCTCCCCTATCTCGAGGTCCCGCCCCTCGGGACTCGATCGACGGAGCTGAATAGGCGCCCGCGGCGAACCGACCTTCCGAAGACCGGCATTCCTCCGCCGCTGTCCCTACCCGTAGGGTCACGGCGACTGATCATTATGACGAGCCAATGGCCCGTGAGGTGACCCAACGACCGGGCAAGGCCCCCATGAGGGACCCTCTCGTCCAGGAGCAGCCGCCGCGTTATCCCGAGGCGCCACCGACTGCCTACGCCTACCCGGAGGAACGAAGGGACCGCCGACGGTCCCCACCTAGGGATCACCACCGTGAAGACCGCCGGAGAAGCCCAAACCGGGAGTATGATGATCACCGCAGCGACCGACGCCGCTCCCCGCTACGGGATGAGAGACGAGACATCCGACACTATGATGATTGCCCCTACCCTCAGAATAGGCGCACCTATCCCGTAGGAGGCCGTGGCAGGCAGCAGCACGATCCTCGAGTCGTTGGGGCCGACAACCCCAACCGCATTCCGGTGCGTAATGCACCTCATTACTCCTCCCGCCCGGATAGTTGGCAGGATCCACCACCCGTCCGACACCCGGACGCCGCCACTTACGGTGGTAGCTCCGCCTACCCACCGCACCATAGTACCGCACCCGTCCATGTGCCGGATCGTTACCGGGATGCCCCAGCTCCCCCCCGAGCCCTATCGAGGCACGCTCCCGAGTACGACCCACTACCTCGACGAGACCCGTATCCGGATGATGATCATCGATATCCCCGATATCCTGATCACCCGCATCGTCAGGATGAGGGATACCATCCACGATATGCGTCTCCTCCGAGACACCACTACCGTGATGAGTACCCCGATGGGAGGCAGCACCGACAGGTCCCACCCCGACGTGTCGACTACCGTTATGAGGAGCACCATGACTATGATCATCCCCGAGGCGCACCACACCATCCTCCTGCCCGTCGTTACGACGATGAGCACAAACGACGACGTGAGGCACACCGGGCGATGATACAGAAGAGCGTCCGCTTGGAAGTCCCTATTTTCGACGGATCCCGGAACCCAAAGGATTACACTGATTGGGAATCCGACATGGAGAGTTATTTCCAGTGGTACAAGATGGATGACGATCTTTGCGTTGAGTACGCCGAGGCACGGCTTGGAGGTCAGGCCAAGATATTCTGGAAAAATGAGAAGGAAGCCGCACGTCAGCGACATGATCCACCTTTCACGTGGGCCAAGATGTCACGTAAGCTTACGGACAAGTACGTCCCTAAGCTGTACATGACGCATCTGATGCTATGCTGGATGAACTTGCGTCAAGGAAAACGCAAGGTCTCCGAGTACATCGTAGAGTTCGAGGAGTACAGAATGCGATGCAAATTTGTGGATAGTCCACAAATCCAGATCGCTTTCTTTATTCACGGGTTACGACAGGACTTAGGCACCCGAGTCTTGGAGCAAAACCCGGCTATGGTCGACCTAGCGTATAGCCTCGTTGAAAGCAACGAGTGCAGCACGGAGAGCCTCGCCGCCACCGCCCTACCTGCTCCTCGATCGGCATCATCCACGACCTCGGCAGCCCCGTCACGCACCACTTGGACCCGGAGCTCGGGATCTGCGCCCAGGACGACCAGTACCACCCCGACTCCGACAGCACCGGCCATGCCAACTACCGCTCCGGTACCGACACCGGCTACCTCGTCGGCCCTATCTACGGCTCGAGCTCCGAACGCCCCTAGAGAACCCATGCAATGCTTTAAGTGCAAGGGGTTCGGACACCGACGCAGTGACTGCCCGTCACTTATGATTATGGACATCCACGGGCAACCCGCCGAGGACCAACAGGACGACGACCTTGAGGTCGATGAGTATCCTGGCGAAGACCCCGATGGTGATGAACTGGATGATCCCCTAGGATACATCCAGATCACGCCAATCGCTCCTACCGCTACATACCCCGTCGCCACCGTGGACACTCGAGAGATTGGAGGATCCACTAGCACGCCGCGAGTGGGTTCCACTTCCTCTGCTACTACTGCGGCTACTCGACCAGTCGACGTTGCACAGCGAACGTCGATCTTTCACACGTACGTCAAGATTGGAGGACATACCTACAAGTTGATGGTCGATAGTGGGAGCTGCATCAACGGGATTTTGGAGGATACGGCGACCCGCCTAGGGTTACCCTTGATTCCTCATCCGACGCCGTACCAGGTTTCATGGATTGACGCATCGACCATACCGGTCAAGATGCAGTGCTATGTACCGCTGAAGATGAGTACCTACGACGAAAGGGTCTTATGCGACGTCCTGCCAATGAAAATTGGTAGCATCATCTTGGGCAGACCGTGGCTATTTGATCACGACGTGCAGCTTTCCGGACGAGCGAACACTTGCTCGTTCATATACGGTGGGCGCCGACTTGTTTGGTATCCCTCAGTGTGGATACCCTCGTTGCCCACGCGCTCAGCACCCGCACCCACGCGCCCAACTCCTACCGCCATCGTCACCAATGGGCTGATCTTTCGACGGGAGCTGGAGGACGGCGATGACCCACCACGGATTTGTTATGCGGTCACACTGGCTGACGGACACACCGAGCCGACGCTAGACACTATACCACCGGATGTCGCCCAACTCCTTGACGAGTACGGTGACGTTTTTCCCGCCGAGCTACCTAGTGAGCTCCCTCCACTCCGGCACATCCAGCACGCCATCGACTTAGCTCCAGGGGCTACCCTCCCGAACCTGCCACACTACCGGATGGATCCGGTTAAGTATGAGGAGCTATATTCGCAGGTGAAGGAGCTCCTAGCGAAGGGCCTGATTAGGGAGAGCCTCAGCCCTTGCGCCGTTCTGGCACTGCTCGCCCCGAAGAAGGATGGCACATGGCGCATGTGTTGTGACTCTCGAGCCATCAACAAAATCACGATGAAGTACCATTTTCCTATCCCTCGAGTACAGGACTTATTCGATGAGATGGTCGGCGCGTCTATCTTCTCCAAGATAGACTTACGCAGCGGCTATCACCAAGTCCGTATCAGACCGGGAGACGAGTGGAAGACGGCATTCAAGATAAAGGATGGCTTGTTTGAATGGAATGTTATGCCGTTTGGGCTTTCGAATGCCCCTAGTACCTTCCAACGGCTAATGAATGAGGTACTCCGTCCATACATTGGACGATTCGTTGTTGTATATTTTGATGACATCCTAGTCTATAGTAAGACTAGGACGGAGCACGCCCAGCACCTTCGGCACGTGTGCGACTCACTACGACAGGAGAAGCTATACGCACATCTGAAGAAGTGTTCCTTCTTCACAACCGAGGTCTCTTTCCTAGGTTTTATCTTATCAGCACAAGGAGTGGCCGTCGACCCGGCTAAGGTTGAGGCCATAGTATCATGGCCAAAGCTCAAGAGCATTCATGATGTACGAAGCTTCATCGGCCTAGCGACATTCTACCGTCGATTCATTCCTGGATTCAGCGGAATTACTGCCCCTATCACGGACATCCTCAAGGGGGAGAAATTCGAATGGACCGCGACGGCCGATCAGGCCTTTGAGCTTCTCAAAAAGCTCATGACCGAAGCTCCGGTCCTGAAATTACCGGATGTTGGTGACGTCTTCGAGGTCGCCTGCAACGCATCGGGAGTTGGAATTGGCGGCGTGCTTAGCCAGCGAGGACATCCGATCGAGTTCTTCAGCGAGAAGCTGAATGACACTCGCAAGCGGTACGACAACTATGACCGAGAGTTTTACGCTCTCGTCCAGTCCCTCCGCCACTGGCGCCACTATTTGCTACCAAAGGAGTTCGTCCTCTTCTCGGATCATGGAGCTCTACGTCATTTGCACGACCAGAAGAAGGTCAGCGATCGCCACGCGAGGTGGATCGCTTACCTCCAGGATTTCACCTTCATCATCCGCCACAAGAAGGGCAAGGACAACGTAGTCGCTGATGCCCTTAGTAGACGACCTACTGTCCTTAGCATCATGACCACCCAAGTCTTGGGTTTTGAAAGGATAAAGGAAGGCTATACGGATTGCCCAGACTTCTCCGACGTCTATGCCTCCCTCACGAGCTCTTCCCCGACTCGGTCCAAGGATTACCTTCTGGACGAAGGATATCTGTTCTACGGGCGACGACTATGCATACCAAGAACGTCCGTCCGGGACTTCTTAATCCATGAAGTCCACGCGGGAGGACTAAGTGGTCATTTCGGGGCCACTAAGATTATACACGCCCTTGAAGAAAAGTTTTACTGGCCATCGATGAAGAGAGACGTTGGGAAATTTGTTTCCCGATGCCTCACTTGCTCCCGATCCAAGCTCACCAAGCAGAACTCGGGGTTATACACCCCCCTTCCTGTCCCCGAGAGACCCTGGGAGGATGTGAGCCTTGACTTCGTCCTAGGGCTACCTCGGACTGTGCGTCGGCACGACTCCATCCTGGTCGTGGTCGATCGTTTCTCCAAAATGGCGCACTTCATTCCGCGTTCGAAGACCTTCGACGCCTCGCGAGTTGCCCGCCTCTTCTTCGACCACGTCGTCAAATTACATGGAGTACCCAAGACCATCGTCTCTGATAGAGACGTAAAATTCACGAGTTATTTCTGGAAGACGTTGTGGGTCCTCATGGGCACACAACTCAAATTCTCGTCAGCTTATCATCCGCAGACAGATGGCCAAACCGAGGTTGTCAATTGCAGCCTCGGTAATCTTCTCCGATCCATCGTAGGCGACCATGTCGTTGCATGGGATCAGGTTCTGCCTCGAGCAGAATTTGCCTACAACTACTCGGTGAATCACACTACGGGCAAGGCGCCATTCGAGATCCTCTATGGTCAACTACCACGTAGGCCCCTTGACCTCATGCCATTGCACGAAAAACATAGAGTATCAGATAATGCATTAGAATTTGCTGAGTACATTAGAAACATGCATCATGACATTCATTCACGCATTTTTGTTATGAACGAGTAGTATAAGGCTAAGGCAGATAAGAGTCGTAGGTCTGTGACATTCTCCGAGGGAGAACTGGTCCTGGTCAGATTGAGACCTAAGAGGTTCTCTCCTAGGGTCGCTACGAAGCTTCATGCTCGTAGCGCCGGGCCTTTCCCGATAGCCCAACGGATCAACGACAACGCCTATGTCGTGAGCATCCCGCCTACTTGGGGGATTAGTTCGACGTTTAACGTCAGTGACTTATCCCGCTACCAACCCTCGCCACCCATCATTGAGCCTCACAGCCAATCGAGCCTTAGTAGCAAAGAGAGTGAGAGTTCACCCGCCACCTCCCCGTTTCCTACCCTTGTACGGCAAGACGCGATAGAAACGGTACTGTAGGAGGTAATTCACGCTGAGGGGGAGCGAGTTGGCCGCACTTTCTTGGTCCATTGGCAGGGGCGCCCATCTTCTGACGACACGTGGATCTCCGAGGACGACATGCGACGACTTCGGCCGGACCTGCTGCCGCCACGAGAGCACTTCGCGGAGCTTCGCTCGTCAGAGTCGAGCTCCTCCCACCCCGGGAGGATGATGGAGGACCATCCAGCAGATGGCGGCTCAGCGACGACGACGCCACCCGAGGATGCCACGATGACGCGCCATCAGCCACGCCGAGGCGCTCGAGTCAACGTCCGTCATCCGGGGTTCAAGTACTCCGGGTAAACAAGCCTTTATCATTCTTTCTTTTATCGTGTGATGTATTTCTTTTCGAATTATGGGACTGGGCCAATATCGTAGGGCCCATTCCCGTCCTCGTCTTTGATTTAATATTTTAGAATTGTATTTGAATTTGTAAGGAGCGACCGAACCACGTTTCACGACGGTTTGATCTCTCCCCCCACGTTCTCTTGGCACCCCTCCTCCCTATATAAGGGGAGGGCATGCCCAAGGAACATTTGGAAGTTTTTGAATGAATTGAATTTTTCAAAGAACTTCCCCTTATCGTAGTCGTAGCGTAGGGGGTGTGGCTGGCCCCAACCACGTCGAGACCACTCCGTGGTTAGAGCTCACGATCCGCCCGTCGAGATCACTCCGGACGGGTCGTGCTAATCGTGCCGTCGAGATCACTGCGGTACGTTTAAAGATTCAAGAAGTCGGCATCGCCTCGCGCAGACGGAAGCCTGCATCGAGATTACTCTGGAGGCATCTGAACACACGAGACGCCGTCGACCTGCGCCGCATCGGGAGATTTGTCTTCATCGAGAGACTCGCCGACGATCAAGAACCTCTGTCGCCAAGGTTCTTGATTCTCTCCTCCACCTACACCCTTCTCAACTATTCGCCCCGACCATCTTCTACCCCGGCTCCCTGATTCCCCTCCTCATCCTCGCCATTTCTTGATCCCCTTCCCCCTTCTTCACCTCCGCCGTGCCTGATTCCCCTCATCGTCCCCGCCATTTCTTGATCCCCTCCCCCTTCTTCACCTTTCGTTCTTGATTCCCTTCATCGTCCTCGCCATTTCTTGATCTTCTTCCATCATTCAGCCAACGTTTCTTGATCCCTTTTCCCCCCCCCTTCACCTTCGTCATTCTTGATCTTATCATCAACCCCATCCCGTTTCTTGAACCCCATCCTCGACCCTCCCTGATAACACCCTAATTTCGGTCTTTATTTCATGTTATTAGCATGATTTATGCATTTAAAAGGCTTAAATTTGGGTTGTTATCATATATTTACACAAAAATAATGCTTCCAAGTAATTTCTGATTTTTCCCTAATTTTCTGTTAATTATATGAATTTTTAAGGATTTATTGAAGCTCGAAATAATTATTTTTGGATGAAAATGGCACATTAAAAAGTTTATTTCGACATTTATCAAAATGGGAATTAATCAGGGAATTTTCTAGAATTTTCTAGAATTTTTTACGAATTTTTAGGAATTTTCTGGGATTTATTTCAAGAAGAAATGCATTTATTCTATGAAAAAAGGGCATATTTATAGGAGAAAAAATGTATTTATGCAATTTCTAGACTTTTCGGGGCCTTTTTGCAACGTTTCGTTGCAAAAAGACCCTGAAAACACCTCTCGGTCGCCACGGCAGGCGTAAAGATCCTATTTAAAATCATTCAGGGTTTTATTGCAATTTTTAATATATATTTTTAATGTTTTAGGAGAAATCGGAGGAGAGAGAGTGCGCCAGGGGCATATATACGCAATTACTTTTGCGGCGTCAAAAGCAATTCCAGGCTTTTTAAGGACTTTTCTGCAAAAAGGAGGATTCAAAATGCGCCAGCCAATGAGAGCGACACGTCATTGCGTGTTTAAAAACGAAACTAATAAATAAATCAATTTTAAATCTAATGGATTAAATTGGTTTAAAATTGATTTATTAATAACTTTTGATCCTGAAATCCGATTGAGATGATTTTTTTATGGATTTGTTCGTCTTGATCCCCGCTTTCTATCTGTACGGTTAGATCATTCAGATCTAGCCTACATTGATAGATAAATATTAAGTACTAAATGGGGGTAAAATGGTGATTTTACCCTATAACCTAAGTATAAAAGCTGAATTTCGAGAGGGGGAGCTCATTCTGGATGGTGCTCTATCACAGCTGCAAGACAGGGAGGAGCTCTAGCTTGGATCAAGTTATCTGGTACTTTTTTTCCTTTATTGTATTTGAACTTTTATGCATTTTGAATGAGTTAGGTTAAGTTGTTTGTTTCTTCATCTCTATTCTGATCTGAACTTCTAAATCGCTTGGCTTGAGCGGCATGTACAAGCCCTGATTAGGATTGAGAGGAGAAATTGAGGATTTACCTTGGCATTCAATTGCATTCCAAAAGAAAACTCTAAAAATTTAGTTTTAATTCTTAGGAGATTAAGATTTCCCTTTTTATTTCTGATTTAGCAAATTCTCAAAACCAACCAAAACTTAAATCAAAAATTTCTTCCAACCTCTCTAATTGAATTCTTTGATCCATCCAATTGGATCAATTAATTCAATCTAGAGCCCACAATTCTTCTAATCTTCCCATCTC
This sequence comes from Wolffia australiana, assembly GCF_029677425.1. Taxonomy (NCBI): domain Eukaryota; kingdom Viridiplantae; phylum Streptophyta; class Magnoliopsida; order Alismatales; family Araceae; genus Wolffia; species Wolffia australiana. The sequence continues at coordinate 18,110,869 of NC_135836.1, read as the reverse complement.
TCCTACCCCCCTCTCTAAATTCTCACCTAATTAGGGTGACTTGATCCTCATTGAAGATCAAATTCACTCTAATTAGGATCTAAAACACCAAAAATTAAATCAAATTGAAATTCCTACTTGCCTCCCTTGGACGACACTCATACTTATCACTATACATATTAAGTAGAGTTTTATAAATTTTATTGCATAAGCCAAAAATTCACAACGACAAGGGCTAAAAATTTGCGTAATTTTCACCCCTATTTTCGGCTTATCAATTGGCGCCGTTGCCGGGGAGGCAACACTTAGGAATTCAACATATTTTTATTTGTAAACACAGTGGTTAATTGTTGCTCACGAGTTTGTTAAGTCTCCTTATTATTGATTTTGATTTAAGACGGTATTTGGTTTTTAACGACTAACGAGTGTTGTGTTTGAATTAGTGGTTTTGTATGAAGCTTCGGTCTGGATTTGAATCAGGGAGCAGTGACAGAAATCCCCCTGTAGTAGATTCCACCACACCCGAGTCGTCTTTCACCGAACCCACATTTGTAGAGGAGATATTGATTAGACCCGTACCAATGGACCCAATAGGTAATGGAATAGGAAACATGAGGTAGTTAAAGATGGACGGAGGAGGATTAGAGAGTATTCCACACCAGCAGAAACCCCCATCTTAACCAGGATATCTGCCCCGATTGGAGAAGATGTGATGTTTAGAATCGATCCACACCAATTTCAGCTATTACCGTCCTTTTTGGGGAAGGCAAACGAAGAGCCCTATGACTTCTTAGAAAAATTTTATGAAGCATGTGATAGTTGCACTTACCCCAGAATTTCAAAGGAAGTTGTGAGAATGAAACTATTCCCTCATGCCCTTAAGGATAGAGCCAAGGATTGGTTTAGAACATTGGGAACAAATTTTGAATCATGGAATGATATGGAGAAGAGCTTCTTAAAAAGATATTATACAGTGGCTAGGACAAATTCTTTCAGAAGAGAAATTAGAAATTTTCAGCAGGGAAATGATACATTTAGCGAAGCATGGGAGAGATTGATGGGGCTCATTAGGAAGTGCCCCCACAATGGCATTCAAAAATGGGAGTTAGTGCAAATTTTCTATGAAGGCTTAAATGATGTGGAGAGAGGCAGAGTTGATATCTCGAGTGGAGGAGCAATAGCTGACATGTATGAAGATGAAGCTATGGCACTACTACAAAAAATGTCCGATAATTTAGCCTATCACCAAGATGCCTCCGATCATGTTAGGGTTACCCCTCGGAAAGGTGGACTGTTGGATGTTAGAGGGGTTGAACCCCAGATTACTATGGATAGAATTGAAAAACAGATAGGTGTAATGATGGGAAAAGCCATGGAAAAGATGAATGAAAAAATAATCTCACTATGGCAAGGTCAGAATAGCGGAAGAGCACCCAACCAAATAAATCGATGTGAAATGTGCTCAAGTGATAGCCACCGGAGAAGAATGCCCTATGATATCAGAAGTGAATGCTATAGGCAGGCAAGAAGGAGCAATGTCCAATGGGGAACTAGAGGAAACTTAGGAGGACAGGGATGGAACAACAACAACCGACCACCCCAACAACAGTTCCAATCCAAGGCGAACAATCCCCAACACCAACAACATTATCAACCTTACCGAAATTTTTCAGATCCCACTAATGCGACTCTCACCAAGGTTATCGAGGAGCTGCAAGAAGACAAGAAGAGGATGCTCAAGCTTTTTGAAGAAATGGAGGAGAGGCATCGGAGGAGATGGAGAAGCTCAAGGCGGAGATCTGCCTTCACAGCGGTCAACAATTTGCATGCGGGAGCACCGCAAGGTGCGTGTGAAGACCCTATGAAGATGGGCGCCAAATCAGGTAAACTCCTACTCAGGCCTGTATTAATCCTAGCAATTTACTTTATGTTGATGACATGTGTAGTGTAGTTAATGAGCATATTCATGACATGCATGCATTGACTGAACAACAAGAAATAGGAGAGCTGAGTGCTATATCAAAACTTAGGAGTGGGAAAGAGTTGGCTAATCCATTTGCAGCTATAGAGAAACGAAATGAAGTGGAGGATAAGTTAGAGGAAGTAGAAAAGGATGAGGATGAAGGGGTAGAGGAAAATCTGGAAAAGGAACCCAACCCCAAAACATATTGCCCACCTATCCCTTTCCCTAGTGCCTTACAAGCGAAGAAAGAAAAATCGAAAGACAGCCCACTTCTTGAGTATTTGAAAGAGGCTACGGTCGAAATTCCTGTTTTAGATGCGATCCAGTACATCCCTGATTATTCCAAATTTGTGAAAAACCTGTGTACACCTCCTAGGAAGCAAAAGAGGATTCAACTTTCTGAGAATATTAGTTCAATTTTTCTGCATGAATTACCTCAAAAGCGCAAGGATCCGGGAGCACCAGTGATCAAATGCGAAATTAGGGGGGAAGTATTCACCAAAGCTTTACTTGATTCAGGAGCAAGTGTGAATATCATGCCTAAGGCCCTACTTGAGACTTTTAAATTTGGTGAATTACAACCTGTAAATTTAGAATTGCAGTTAGCGGACGGATCAATTAGAAGACCGTGTGGACAGTTGGTGGATGTGGTGATGAAAGTAGAAAAGTGTTCATTTCCTGTCGATTTTATAGTAGTGGATGTAAAAATTTCAGGAAAAATTAGTCATGCACCGATTATTTTAGGACGGCCATTCCTAGCTACCGCAAGAGTGAACACAGATTGGAATGCAGGAAAATCAAATTGCGCATGGGAAAAGAAGAGGTTGAGTTACCAATCTCTCAATTGATGAAGTATCCCAATAGTAGCCAGGAAGACATTTATACATGTTCCTAGATGATGAAAATGATGAATGCCATGTTATAGGAAAGTAATCTATGAGGTGATGGCGGTGAATGAGAGTGCCTATGAGGGGAGAAGGACGACCATGGTGAAATGAAGGGTGAAAACATGAATAACTACAGATCTACGCCACTGAAGAATTAGAATTGAAACCTCTTCCTTCTCACCTTAAATATGTTTTTAGGTCCAAGAAAGACATATCCAGTAATTATCTCTTCAACCTCACTTTAGAGCAGGAAGTTAACCTATTAGATGTCTTACGACAGCATAAGAGCGCTATTGGATGGACCATAGACGACATCAAGGGAATTAGTCCTGATATCTGTCAGCATAGAATTTTTATCGAGGAAGGATCCAAACCATCAGTTCAGCATCAACGTAGATTAAATCCTTATCTTTACGATGTGGTGTCGAAGGAGATTACCAAATGGCTGAAAGCAGGATTCATTTACCCAATTTCAGATAGTAAGTGGGTGAGTCCAATTCATGTGGTACCTAAAAACAGGGATTACTGTCCAAAAGAATCAGGATGGAGAAGAGATCCAGACGAGGTAGCATCGAGTTGGCGAGTATGCATAGATTACCGAAAGTTAAATCTAGCAACAAAAAGACCATTATCCTCTACCTTTCATTGATCAAATACTTGAAAAATTAGCTGGACAGAGTTTTTATTGTTTCTTGGATGGGTACTCAGGATATAATCAAATTAGCATTCATGAAAGTGACCAAGATAAAACTACGTTCACATGTCCTTTAGGAACATTTGCTTTTAGAAAAATGCCATTTGGACTTTGTAATGCACCATCAACCTTCCAAAGGTGTATGAGTGCAATGTTTTTGATTTAATTGGTACATGTCTTGAAGTTTTCATGGATGACTTTTCCGTGTTTGGTGAATCTTTTGGGTCTTGTTTGTCTAACTTGGATAAAGTGTTACAGATTTGCGAAGAAAACAAGTTAGTGCTCAGTTGGGAGAAATCCCATTTTATGGTGGACAGGGGGATCGTCTTAGGTCATCATATCAGCAAGGAGGGCTGGCTGTGGACAAGGCAAAGATCGAGATCATCAAGGAGCTTCCACTTCCATCGACCCTAAAGCAACTTAGGGGTTTTTTGGGCCATGCCGGCTTTTATCGTCGTTTTATTAAAGATTTTGCCAAAGTGGCTAAACCTCTCACTTTGCTTCTATCTAAAGACAAAGAACTTATTTTGAATGATGAATGCAATTTGGCTTTTAATTTGATTAAAGAAGCATTAGTTACGGCTCCCATCTTACAAGCTCCAAATTGGAGTGAACCTTTGAGATTTTTGTGATGCTTCAGATTATGCAGTGGGAGCTGTGTTGGGACAACGCAAAGACAAGAAACCGACAGCTATTTATTATGCAAGTAAGACTCTCGCGCCGCTCAGGTAAATTACTCTACCACAGAGAAGGAATTACTTGCAATCGTCTTTGCTTTGGATAAATTTCGATCTTACCTAATAGGAGTAAGATTATAATCTTTTCAGATCATGCTGCACTTAGACATTTGTTAAGTAAGAAAGAGACAAAACCTAGATTAATGAGATGGATCCTACTTATGCAAGAATTCGATATTGAAATTAAAGACAGGCGGGGAGTGGATAATGGTGCGGCTGATCACCTCTCCCGCCTATCATTGCCAGCCCTAACTCCCATCACAGATTCTTTTCCTGATGAGCATATTTTAGAAATTTCTACACGGAAATTGCCTTGGTATGCTCATATAGTAAACTACTTAGTAATCGGGCAATTGCCTCAAGGTTGGGATTATGATGATAGAAAAAAGTTTTTTAAGGATATCAAGTATTACTATTGGGATGAGCCTGAATTATTTAGATTAGGCGTCGATCAAATTTTTAGGAGATGTATACCGAGGATGAACAATGGAGAGTCTTGGAATCATGTCACTCATCCTTATGCGGAGGACACTACGCCTCCAAGATAACGGCACATAAGGTCCTACAATGTGGATTTTATTGGCCTCATCTTCATCGGGATGCATATGAATTCTGCAAGAGATGCATTCGATGTCAAGCGGTGGTCAATGTAAGTCGCAATGCCGCTATGCCTTTAAACCCTATCCTTGAAGTTGAGTTGTTTGATCTTTGGGGCATTGATTTCATGGGACCCTTTCCTCCTTCTTTGGGCTATGAATATATTTTGGTAGGTGTAGATTATGTCTCTAAGTGGGTAGAAGCCATACCAACACGAAAAAATGATCATAAAGAAGTTGTTAAATTTGTCAAGGATAATATTTTCTCTCGGTTTGGATGCCCACGAGCCATTATTAGCGATGGTGGAACTCATTTCAATAACAAAGTCTTTAAAGAGTTGTTAAACGATATGGAGTTCATCATCGCTTACCACTCCGTATCATCCTCAAGCCAATGGCCAAGTGGAAGTCTCCAATAGAGAAATAAAAAAATCTTGAAGAAAATTATTAACCCTAATGGAAAGGATTGGTCGAGCAAATTGCGGATGCGTTATGGGCATATCGGACGGCATATAAAACCCGTTAGGAATGTCGCCATTCAGGTTGGTGTTTGGAAAAGCTTGTCATCTCCTTTAGAAATCGAACATCGTGCTTTATGGGCTATCAAGAAACTTAACGTATCGTTAGATGATACAGGTGACCATCGCTATTGCAACTGCATGAGTTGGAGGAGTTGCGTACGAAGCATACGAAAATTCACGCATCTACAAAGCCAAGATGAAAGCATTCCATGATCAACACATACACAGGAAGGTTTTGCCCATGGCCAAAAGTATGGTTATATAATTCTCGACTTAAACTGTTTCAGGAAAGCTTAAATCAAGATGGGATGGACCTTATGTAGTATGTCAACATTTCGACAATGGGTCTGTTCTCGTTCGAGATCCAACACATGGAGCTGAATTCAAGGTCAATGGGCAGCGTTTGAAACCCTTCCTTGAACACGAGCCGCACCCCCCTAATGAAGACATTTCTTTAGAAGCGGCGACATCACCCTCTACTTAAGAGCATCAATAAGATTTATTTTCTTTTCATTACGTTTTAGGATTCATTTTTTCTTTGCATTATTTTCTTTTACTATTATAGCTCCTCACTTTTGTTGCATCTCTTGTGGTAACTTTGACCAGGTTGCGGGAGTATGTAATTCAGCAAATCCGAGTTATCGCCAGGATCTCTTGTTCACAATGCTAAAGGGCCCCATATCCTCCATATCACTGTTTGCCCCTCTAACCTCAATTTTATTCTTCATGATTTTAGTAGCTTTGCATTGAGGACAATGTAGGTTTTAATGGGGGGGAGATAGTTCATTTTTAGGTGACAAACTATGGTTCATGCATTTAATTTTACAGAATTCTACATGAATTGAACCTGTTTTTTTTTATTAAACAATCTTTAGCATGCACAGTCATGAATTAATTTTCTTTCATCCAATGGTTTGGGAACAAGTGTGGAGAAGTTAGGCTCCTAGAGCGGATCAAGAACATGTTGAGGTGCAACACAAGTGATTTTGGGCGATGTGGATTCAATTTCAAATTGGGGAGGGTGTCTAGTAGGTGATTAGATGATGGAAAGTCAAGGGTAGAAGCTCTATGCTTCAAAGGGGTGTGAGTGAACTGAGAGCCCCCATTCCATCAACTCTAATAGCCGATCCCACTTATGCATTTCGTCTCCCCATTAGCCTACTTTCATTCCAAAATAGTGAGCAGCCATTCTCCGAGTCCTATGCACGGAATCCACCACTTCATTCACCTTATTGTTCCACACGCTTCACGCCATATCCATCACAACTTGACTCCACCACCTTGCTTCCGCTACCGAGGATATGCTTATCTCCCAAGTACGTCTATCTCACTTTCCACGGTATCACTACGATACTGCCTCTTTGTATCTTTTCTGTCAATAATTCGCTCTGCATCATCTAAATCTCGTTCTTCTATCTCTTCTCCATAGACCAATGTGATTGTTAAGACACTCATGCTGGTTGTGATAAAATATTTAAAAAACCATTCAAGTCATGGAAAGTGTTTCATTTGTTGTTATCCTCTTTGTTTGATATACAAAAAAAAAAAAGAAAAAAAAAAGAAAAAGAAAAAAAAAGAGTTCGAAAAAAAAAGAAAAAAAGAAAAAAAAAGACAAGAGGAATGAGAAGAAGACAAAGAGAAAGGAGGGGTTTGACTTGCACCATTTCTGGTTTTGACTTTCAATTCAGGGCAAGATGGTCTTTATTCTCTATATCATCACATTGGTCTCATCTCTTCTATCTCCCTCACTTCCTCTAAAAATCTTGGGAGTAGGTTATCCAAGGTAGCACAACACCCGTTGGACCATAAATCTCTCATTGTTCATGCTCACCCTAATTCTTTCACAAAGTCTCATTCTCCCCCATCACAACTCTATCATGTACTCTTCTCGTTGTGTTCAATATTCTGTGCTCAACAGGAGGAGGAAATGGCTTCTTCTATTCTTAGGAAAGAGAAAAGGCTAATGGAGAGGCAAGTACTAGGTGGCCGTCACCCCGGGAGAGAGTGATCTTGCTCGCTAGAGATGTGAGACCAGCTGCACATGAGTGGAGAGAGTTTACCTGAGGAGTATAGCGTTATACCTAGAAACAAGTACACTCCTTCTCATCCACTTAGGCATCCAAGCCAAGGAGAAAGAAACCCCACATTCCTGAAAAGGACGGAGCTCAAAATGTCATTTAGTGTTTTAGTTCGCTTGTGATTGATACACTTAACACTTCCCACACATGTTGTCTGACTTACAGGATGAAAGAGATGATAATTCAGCAAAGTACTTAGATGTTGCTAAGGGACTAGCAATGTCTAAGTAGGGTATATGATAACACCTAATTTCGGTCTTTATTTCATGTTATTAGCATGATTTATGCATTTAAAAGGCTTAAATTTGGGTTGTTATCATATATTTACACAAAAATAATGCTTCCAAGTAATTTCTGATTTTTCCTAATTTTCTGTTAATTATATGAATTTTTAAGGATTTATTGAAGCTCGAAATAATTATTTTTGGATGAAAATGGCACATTAAAAAGTTTATTTCGACATTTATCAAAATGGGAATTAATCAGGGAATTTTCTAGAATTTTCTAGAATTTTTACGAATTTTTAGGAATTTTCTGGGATTTATTTCAAGAAGAAATGCATTTATTCTATGAAAAAGGGCATATTTATAGGAGAAAAAATGTATTTATGCAATTTCTAGACTTTTCGGGGCCTTTTTGCAACGTTTCGTTGCAAAAAGACCCTGAAAACACCTCTCGGTCGCCACGGCAGGCGTAAAGATCCTATTTAAAATCATTCAGGGATTTATTGCAATTTTTAATATATATTTTTAATGGTTTAGGAGAAATCGGAGGAGAGAGAGTGCGCTGGCATCTACGCACTTACTTCTGCGCGGCGTCCAAAAGCAATTCCAGGCTTTTAAGGACTTTTCTGCAAAAAGGAGGATTCAAAATGCGCCAGCCAATGAGAGAGCGACACGTCATTGCGTGTTTAAAAACGAAACTAATAAATAAATCAATTTTAAATCTAATGGATTAAATTGGTTTAAAATTGATTTATTAATAACTTTTGATCCTGAAATCCGATTGAGATGATTTTTTTATGGTTTTGTTCGTCTTGCTCGCCTCTTTCTATCTGTACGGTTAGATCATTCAGATCTAGCCTACATTGATAGATAAATATTAAGTACTAAATGGGGGTAAAATGGTGATTTTTACCCTATAACCTAAGTATAAAAGCTGAATTTCGAGAGGGGGAGCTCATTCTGGATGGTGCTCTATCACAGCTGCAAGACAGGGAGGAGCTCTAGCTTGGATCAAGTTATCTGGTACTTTTTTTCCTTTATTGTATTTGAACTTTTATGCATTTTGAATGAATTAGGTTAAGTTGTTTGTTTCTTCATCTCTATTCTGATCTGAACTTCTAAATCGCTTGGCTTGAGCGGCATGTACAAGCCCTGATTAGGATTGAGAGGAGAAATTGAGGATTTACCTTGGCATTCAATTGCATTCCAAAAGAAAACTCTAAAAAATTTAGTTTTAATTCTTAGGAGATTAAGATTTCCCTTTTTATTTCTGATTTAGCAAATTCTCAAAACCAACCAAAACTTAAATCAAAAATTTCTTCCAACCTCTCTAATTGAATTCTTTGATCCATCCAATTGGATCAATTAATTCAATCTAGAGCCCACAATTCTTCTAATCTTCCCATCTCTCCTACCCCCCTCTCTAAATTCTCACCTAATTAGGGTGACTTGATCCTCATTGAAGATCAAATTCACTCTAATTAGGATCTAAAACACCAAAAATTAAATCAAATTGAAATTCCTACTTGCCTCCCTTGGACGACACTCATACTTATCACTATACATATTAAGTAGAGTTTTATAAATTTTATTGCATAAGCCAAAAATTCACAACGACAAGGGCTAAAAATTTGCGTAATTTTCACCCCTATTTTCGGCTTATCACTCCCCCCTCCCCCTTCTTCTTCTTGATTCTTGATCCCCAAACCCCGTTCTGGAACCCTCTCGCCCTCACCTCTACACTCTCCCCGCCGCGGCCCCTGCTTCCCGCCGCTCTCTCGCCGCACGCCTCAGCATTGGCCCGCGCCGAGACCGGGCGCCGCGTGTCCACGCCCAGCCCGCGACTCACCGCGCCGCTGCCCGCCCGTGCGCGACCTCGCGTCGCGCCCCAGCCCGCGTCGCGCCCCAGCCCGCCCCAGCCCGCGACCTCGCGTCGCGTCGCGACTCCGCCAGCGTCGTGAACCCACGCACCCGCCGTGATCCGACCGCACGCCGCGGACTCGTCAATCCCGCCGTGACCCGATAGCGCGCCGCGGACTCGTCACTCCCGCGGCTCGTCAACTCCGCGCCGCGCCTTGATCCGCCGTGGTCCGCCAGCTCTGTCATCTCCGTGTCATTGCCGTGACCCGCCATTTCGGCTGTGCCTTGGACTAAGCCACCATCAGGTTCGCTCGTCTCCCCTCCCTCTTATTCCAGTATTATTACTGCTTGCAGTCCCGTCGCCCGCTATCGCGTCCCCTGCCAAGACCTCTGGATCGAACATCGGAATAGGCGTAGCCACCGACGTCGAGAGCAGGATTCTTTGAGGTAAACGGATTGTCTATGATTGCTTAAATATCGAACTCTCCAGGGCCGTTAGACGCCCTCCCGTCCTAGTCGTCTAGTAGATTCAGCGGGTCAACGGGAGTCTGATTTCCGGATCATTCTACTCCGTGGCACGTCCCAATCTACTGCGCTTACTTGTCCGCGTCTTATCTGCTCGTTTATAAACTTCAGTCCCATAAATTTGACAAAGTTATATCATATCATCATTTCACTTGTGACGTGAAACGCGCCGTTTGATCCCGGCCGCCGTCATTTCACATCACTCTGTCCGAAGTTAGAAGCTAAGGTGTTTGCATGGAATCCAACATCCGTGGACTAGGCATATAGTATAGTGGAGAGCAATGAGTTTTCCCTAAAGGATACACTTTCAGTAGGGGCTCTAACTACCCGAACCTCATCCACCACCATGCACATGACTACTAGAACCTCCTCGACCAATGAACGGTCAAAAGCGGTTCCCCTCCAACTAGGAGCACCACTCCTCCACCGATGACAACCACTATGGTTCATGTCGCCTCTTACGTCGTCTCAACGTTGTGCTCTCCAACCATGACCCACGAATAACTATAGCCTTCCAATTGCAAGGGATTAGACACCGGAGGTGTGACGGTCCATCCTTACTTTTTATGAACGTTACCAGGAACCCAATTGATCCACCCCTTGAGGATGATATCAAGGTTGATGATGTCCCAAAATCTCAGTTATCTGCCTCGGTTGCACCACCCACGCCGCCCGCTAGGATTCTGGACGGTCCCCGTACCAACACCACAGGCATCCCAGGTATGTCAAAGTTTAGTGACACCTAGGATCACACCGTCACTGACCCCTACTCCAGCTCTCATACTACTGCCTCTAAGGATATCCAAGGCACCTAACTCTGACGAACTTGTGCAGAGTACTTTGAATTTCTACTTCAATGTGAAGATCGGGGGATATAAGTGTAAGTTGATCATAGATAGTGGGAGTTGCAACAATGCAGTCTCGGAAGACACCGCCGCCAAGCTTGGCCTTACTTTCATGTCACACCCAGCTCCGTATAGCGTATCATAGATTGATGCTTCTACTCTTCTGGTACGATCACATTGCCACATACTGCTAAATATGAGCAACTATGATGATCATGTATTGTGCGACATCCTGCCCATGAGGATCAACAGTATTATAGTGGGACATAGATTATGGTATAACAATGACATCCATCTACCAGGCCAAGTGAACCCATGTTCATTTATCTATGGTGGACGATGATTGACATGGTACCCATCTGATGGGGGACCATCATGCCTTAAGGAGAAATTTTTTTCTGTTTTTTTTTTGTTGTTGTTTCTGTTTGTATGTTTGTTTCTATTTCCCTTACTGATTTGGGCATATTTCTTCCCTATAAAAGGAAGTTTGCCCCTTGTAATAAAAATGAGTGAAATTGAAAAACATTTTCAAAATGTAGCCCCGTTGAATAGTTTAGGCATTTTTAGGAGTATTTAGAGAGTTTGTTTGTGATTTTTGGAAGTTCGAGAAATTAACGGAAATGCCACCAAGAAATGTCGTTAGGGCATTTCCCGTCGTCTTCGCCGGAGCTCCGGCGCCATCTTCGCCGACGCTGCCAACGCTGCCACCTCGGCGGCCAAAAGACTTCCTCGGCCATCTACCTTGGTGCTTCTGGCCTTCGTCGCTCCTCTCAGGCCCTTCTCCGGTCGCCATGGGCCCTTGATCACCTTCGGATCGCCGTCCACCGCCTCCGGCCGCTGTGGCCTCCTCGGCGTTTATGGAGCCCCTTGGCCACCCTAATAGGCAGCCTCTGGCTGCCTCGACCGTATCAGGCCAACCTTGGCTACCCTCCAGCCATTTCCGGCCCACTCAGGCTGTCTCGAGAAGGCATGCTACCTTTAATGCTCCCGGCTGCCTCCGACGGCTTACGGCGGCCAATGACCATCCGGGCCGCCCTATCGAGGCGACCCGGTCGCCCTCGATTGCCCAGTCGCCGTGGGCCCCCACAGCCTCCACGGTCGGCGCTGCCACCACGACCTCCATGGCCACTGCGCGGGCCACTGCCGCCATCACCGCCAGGCAACCACGGGCGCCCTGCCTGACCGCCCTCAGGTGACCGACCATAGTCCGCCAGTCTGCCTCCGGCCCTCCGACGGCCTCTAGCCCCTTCGACGGCATGTAGCCCCCCCGACGGCCTCCAGTCCCTCCGGCCTCCTCCGGCCGACTACGCCTGCTTCGGCCGCCCACATCCACTCTGGCTGCCCTCGGCCACCTCAGCCGCCTCGACACCCTCCGGTCGACCTAGATCACCTCTGGCCAGCCTCAACTGCTTCAACAGTTGTACGTCACCACATGACCCTCAGCCGCCTCGGCCGCGCTCCGCCTCTTCAGCCGCCTTGGTCGCCTCTGCTGTCCGTCTCTGCCGACCGTCATGGGCCGCCCAACCATGACCTCCACCGGCCACATATGGCTACCTTGGCCATCTTCGATCGCCTTAGCTGCGTGCATCACGTTGAGGCTGCTCCGTGGGTCGTCATCAATCACCCCGTCGAGAACACTCCGGGACGATTCCAGAAGACTTGCAGTTCTTGGAGGTCTTTGTTGCCAACGTTTCTTCGTCGAGACTACTCTGAGGACCTGTTGGCGAACTGCCGCCGCCGATGCTCACGTCTGTGATCGTTCGTTCGTAGTTAGCTAGAACCCTTATAGTCACAAGCCTACTCAGTTAGAACCATCTAGTTAGAGCCTTCATAGTTATAGCTTTCTTAGTCCTTCGATAGGATGTAGATGCAGCTGCCTTATGCCACTGCCTTCGTAGTTAGTTCGTAGTCACTACATGTCCTCATGTCGAGACTACTCCGTGAGTCATCACTATACATCCTCACGTCGAGACTACTCCGTGAGTCACCACTATACCTTCTCACGTCGAGACTACTCCATGAGTCCCACCTCACGACCTCGTCGAGACCACTCCGAGGCCGTTCCTAAAGATTCAATCTTAGCAATTCTTCGTATCATCACCGCCTACTCGTCGAGACTACTCCGAGGGCGCTTCTTGAAGATCCAAGAGTTGCAGCTTCTAGGCGTTGCCGTCATTTGCTTCCTCGTCGAGACCACTCCGAGGATGTGTTGACGTCATCTGCCATCATCAACCATACCCCTACTGGAAGCCGGGCCCACCAAATCACCGCTGCCGAAGCCTCAGCCCCATGCTGTCGCTCTACTGCTCTCCACTCCTTGTGGTGTATACGCGAGCCGCTCGATCTCGGCAGGTCGTGTTACATCACCATCAGTACGAATATCCATCCAGATAGCGCCCATCATCCCAATGCCGGCTCCACAGCCGAAGGCACCGTTCATTACCAGTGGATGCATAGTTTGACAAAAGCTTGATCAGGAACGTGAAGATCAGGCCGTTTGTTTTGCTCTCACTCTAGATGTTCCTTCTAAGGAAACACCATGTGCACAAGATGCCCAAGAGCTGACTGAGCTTATTGCTGATTTCGGGGATGTCTTTCCTAAAGAGCTCTCTGATGAGCTCCCACCAATACATAGCATCCAGCATGTCATCAACTTTGTTCCGTGTGCCTCACTCCTGAACCTAGCCCATTACCGGATGGACCCAGCAAAGTAGAAAGAATTATATCGCTAGGCAAAGGAACTTCTAGCCAATGGCCTCATATATGAGAGCTTGAGTCCATGGGGAATCCTGATAGACCCAAAATATCTGATGTAGTTATACATATTTTAAGGGCATTTTGGGATCATTTCATGTGTATTTTGCCTAATTTTATGAAATATTACACTTCAAGCACTAAATAGAGAAAATGATAAAAAATGCACTTTCACGACATTTTATATGCATTTTATACAATTTAAATATTTCTTATTTAAAATATACATTTAAGACTTGTTTAATTTTCTATTGTACTATTTAGTATGTTGTTTATGAAAGAAAGAGAGAAAGAGAGTTCACGGGTGAAGCCTGTATTGAATTTGAATAAACAAATAGATAAAAATCAATATAAAAGAAAGAGAGAATGAAAAAGAAAAAAATTATTCGACCAGCTAAAGTGCAGCCCAAGGCGCTGGACCTCAAGCCAGCAACCAGGCCAGCGAACACGTGGAGCACTCATGCCGGCCGAGCCACCAGCGAAGTCCATACCCAAGGAACCGAAGTCCAACCCAAACGAAGCCCAGCACATGCCCACAGAGATCGCACATTAGAGGTATGTATTTCGATTAGATTCAGTTTATATTAACCGCTGACAATTATATATTTTTCGAAATTTTCAGTATGGGATTTAAATTCCATCACATTTTAGAATCTCCATGGGTCGGGCCGTAGAGCCAGAACACAATCGCGTCTCAACGGCCGTGATCCTAAGAAAATAAGAAGAAAAAATGAACTAGGTTTTGAGCCAATATGACCTGAAGCCCAACACTTTTTTGGCTTATTTAAAAGACGGATATGATCATAGCCGTCCGATCTTTTACAAGAAGATCGAACAGTAGAGATCTACTCCGTCTATTTAACATATTCTTATTTCTTTTTTTAGGCACGCGTGGATGCTGGACCCATCGACAAACAAATCTGGAGAAGACAAGGAGCCTTAGGAAGAGCTGACGGGGCGCTGATGAGGCAGGAAGTGGGTGCACCGTAGGCAGTCCCGTCCATCTTCACCCTCAGCCGTTGACCCCACCGGCCAGAGGCCTTTTTTTGGCCGCCAATTGGGGACCAGCAGCAATCCTATGGCCCAAGAGGATCCCTAGGGCCGTCCCCCTCCATCAGATGGCTAAGGGACCTCTCCCAAGCCGTTAAAAAGGGGCCGAGAGCCCTTAATTTTAAGCTTCTTTCGACCTTAAGCCATTACAGCAGCGGAGATCCCTTCCGCGTTTGGAAGCAAGCTGCGGCATTGTGACAGCGTAGGCGGGTGTGGACAGCGAGGGAGGAGCCAAAGAAGCTTTGAAGAAGCCTGGATTCACACCCGGATGGAGGAGAAGAACGAGGGATACCTTAAACCAAAGCTTGGCGACGGCGATCAGCCCCACCATTATCCTCTTCAAATCAGAGGGATTGAGGTAAATTTAAATGTTTCCTCGGCTGATTACAGTTAGTATATTCTACACATATATTTATATTTGAGCTCCTATAGGTTATTTGGTCGAACACCTCACGGGTCTTCGACTAAATATACCTTTTATTTTCCTAAATAGAATGCGAAACTATATAAAACATAAAATATAAACCTTTCTTGACCCAGACTAGGGCATTTAGTCAAACACCTTGTACGTGTTTGACTCAATAACTCATTCTATACCCCCAAATTTAACTACAAAATATATATAAAAATATATAAAAACTACTAGAATAGGTATTCTAACTTCTATTCTCACTATAGAGTAAATATCATACTCATATGAATATTAAAGTCTATCACTCCCTCTTAACTTCTTAATATTTATCCTTACTTATATTTACATAGTATATTATAGGTAATAATTTTTTAACTCTCTCCCTCAACTATCTTTTTTGGTATATGAGAAAAATACTATGCGAGCCTTTCTTATTATTTACTCTTATTAAACTAAGTTTTCTTAAGTTCTTATGTATCTTTTCACTAACTTTATTATTATCCATCTTAAATATAATATCTAATTCCTTAATTCCATATTATTCTTAGTATCTCGAGTAAATATATATTCTTAGATATTTTATCCTCCATACTTATCTCATTAAACTATATCTCCTTTACTCATTAATTGGTTATCTCTTCTTATTCCTATTGTCTTTATTATTATTGCTACACATTATTAACTAACAACTCAACTCTTCTTATTCCTGTTGTCTTAAGTATTATTTCCAGTCCTGTGGAGACAACCTTACTCTCACTTATACATATTTGAGTAAGTTTCTATTTTTAAAATTTTATTTGATTGAAGGCAAATTAAATTTACAACGACAATTAAAATAATTACGCAATTTGCTTCCATCAAATCCCCACACTACTCGCCCTGAAGAAAGATGGGACATGGAGCATGTGTTGTGACTCCAATACATCAATAAGATGATGGTGAAGTACCATTTGCTTATCCCTAGTGTGCAGGATTCGTTCGATCAGATGGCCGGAGTGACCATCTTCTCAAAGATCAGCTTACATATTGGATACCACCAGGGTTGCATCCAAATTTTATACATGTTTAGGAATGGCCATCCTTTGCATGATAGAATTTGATTCTTGTCGATGTTGGATTGGAGTCGCTCATGGATAGTGAACATCCTCTACACTGCCGGCCTGGAGCTGAAGACCCAGGTCATTGGGAGCCTATCCGTGCCACAATTCCTTGTGTCGTCTATTGTGTTTACGTTCGGATCACTGGAGTGCATCATACTTCTTGATACATTTACTACTGGTACCCATCATTTGGACTCACTACATCTCACTTCTTCATCTGCCCCTTATCATGTGACACGAACAACTTGACTCTGGCTGTCATGCTACATCAGAGTAATTGCAAAGGGGGAAGTCAAGGTGGACCAAGTTCACCTCAAGATCCTTGTGCTGTGATATTCATCAGAAATTTTTTTTGTAATCTATCAGTGTTTGCACAAAAGAGTGTTTCGAATCATTCATTTAAGGCAACAGAACTCAACACCAATTTTGTTTGAACATTATACATTTAGGTCATTGAAAGGTAGTCATTCAATAGAATTATTATGTGTCTTTGCTTTCTCTCTTGGGTCTTTGAGTAAAGGCAATGAATAGGAAAAGATTGACATCATATGAACATGGGGTAAGTAGCCTTGCCTCAACTTATGTGATCTTCATAAATCATTATTTAGGATAGATCTATCTCAGCATTTCATCACATTACTCCACATAATTTTTTATACTCCTATTGACATCCCTTATACAATGCATTATCATCACCCCATTATCACTCTCACATATAAATATGCATCCGTAGATGTAAGATTAGCAAAAATAGTACAGTTTTTTCTTCATTAAAAAAATTGAGTGAATAATTTGAAGGTAAATAATACATCACATGGATGAAAAAATGGCGTTTGGTGATAGGTGCAAGAAAGGTTGACCTATTGGTTCCATAGCCATGAATCAGATTGATTCCAAACTCAATCTTGGATAATTTTATTTTTTATTTTGTAAAATAAGAACTGAAAATTTACATCACATTCATCAAAAGGTAAAAACAAAATTTTCATGTTAATGAGTTGTAAATAATTACAAAAATATACAAAGGCATAATCCAAATAGAATGACATGATAAACACTCATATGCCTTAACTTTATGTATTTTTAATAAACTTAATTCACTTCTTTAGTGTTTAGACACATGTGATAATATATAAAATTAAGCCTTCTTCAAACTAGAGCAAGTGTAGGTGGTGGCGTGGACGCCATCGCATCGACATCGGACGCGCCGCCGCCATCAACCGAAGTCAACGTCTCCGCCACGGACACACCGCCACAGTCAACCGACATCAACACCTCCGCCACAGACACGCCGCAACCGTCTCTGCTACACATGTCTCCACGCACGCACGCCCCTTCGCGCATCATGACACATCACCAATGGCAGATCAACAACTGCCCCTTGGCATGACATGAAGCATGTCTTGCGTCCTTAATTTCTCGTCTTTAAGTTGTATTTTCTCTTTCCTCCAAGGCCTATATGTATAGGCCATTGTTTCAAGAAACAGTTAGGCAGCCATAATTCAAGAATCGAGTTTTTGTTTAACTCTTCTAGGAGGACTGCCCAAGCCTCCCTATCCCTTCTTCAACCCTACCTCCGCCTCGCGTCGCCGGTCGCCATCCTTCTCCTCCTCTCCATTCCTCCCCTTCCCTCTTCTCTCTCTTTCTCTCCCCTTATTGTCCCTCGCCCTTGGCAGTAGGCCGCCGCTCAGGCCGCCCCAGGCTACCGCCCAAGGCAGCCCAAGGCCGTCACCCAAGGCCACCCCAGGCTGCCGCCCAAGGCTGCCCAAGGTGCCGCCCCAGGCCGCCCCAGGCCGCCCCAGGCTGCCGCCCAAGGCAGCCCAAGGCTGCTGCCCTAGGCCGCCCTAGGTTGCCGCCCAAGACAGCCCAAGGCCGCCGCCCCAGGCCACCCTAGGCTGCCACCCAAGGCAGTCCTAGGCCGCCGCCCAAGGCCACCCCAGGCTGCCGCCCAAGGCTGCCTAAGGCCGTCGCCCCAAGGCGCCCCAAGCTGCCGCCCAAGGCAGCCCTAGGCCGCCACCCCAGGCCGCCCCAGGCTGCCGCCCAAGGCAGCCCAAGGCCGCCGCCCCAGGCTGCCACCCAAGGCAGCCTAAGGCCGCCGCCCGAGGCCACCCCACGCTGCCGCCCAAGGCAGCCCTAGGCTGCCACCCAGAGTGCCCTAGGCTGCTAGTCAGCGTCGCACGCGCTTGTGCCACCGACGCCGCTCGTCGTCGATGCCGTCTGAAGCTGCAAGCTGCGCGCAGTCCGCGCTCTCCGCGCACGCGTCGGCGCTTTGCACGCTCCATGCGCTCAGCACCCACGCGCGCCACTCCGCGCACTCCATGCGCTCTGTGCACCCTACGCGTGCTTTGCGCGCGTGGGTATTCGCCTACGCCTGACTCTATGACAACGACATCAACTCACTACTAGGGCCGTTCAATGCCCGGAACGCCCAGACTCTTCCTCATCCAGTGGGTCTCTCAACGCCTTGATTCTCCCAGCCTCGTCACGATCAGAATTCCCCGCAGCCTCTTCACGCACTACAGTGCCGAGGTACGCCTGAGCTCTCTGGTGTTGAAGTGTTCTGCGTCCACTATTCCTCGAGAAGTCTTCACCGCCGTCAGATTTGATTTGGTTTGGATTCCCCCAAATTCTCTCTCGTTCGTCAATTTCCCCTTGAGACGCGAATTCGGACATTGATTTTGGTGCTTCGGCATTGTCGCAATGGGTGAAGACAGTACTCCCGCCCTCGACGAGGATCGGAGCTGCACTACTAGTATTTCATCACTTTTAAAATCCGAATTTGACCGTGTGGATTTCCGTGGGCTGTTTTATCCCTCCTTTACCCGATCCATCCATTGCCTACCCTCCGTCCTTATCATTTCACGTCTTTGCAGTCATCCATTTCCTAGTTGTCCTACATAAGGATGCGACCATATGTAAGAAGATAAACTTAGTTACCTATTAAATGTAATAAGTAAACTATACATGGAAAGGATGGATGATATACTTTTTAAAGAATATTTGTAACATTTTAAATATTTTATCGATTTTAGATTGTGGTTCAGAAACATTCAGAACAGTAGTTTTGCTCTCATTCCAGCTGAAACAGAAATTAGATGCCACACAACATGAGAGTTCCATTGAAGTTCTAGTGGTATGCAACACAGGAAAACGAAGAAAAGTAAATTAATGTGTTTGGTTTTGGAAAAAATATTTCCAAACTGATAAAGAATTTATTTCTTCTTGAAGTTAAGGTCATTCAATCGGTGAAAATAACATAAACCTAGAAAATAAATAAGCACGCCAAAGGCTTCTTGATCAGTTTAAACCATGAGAACATGCCAATGTGGATATTTTTAAGGAGGTATTTAGGTTATATGAATGATGTTTTTGTATGTCAATTTGTATGCTAACATATAAAATTAGTTCAAATATTGTTACTACCATATTAATGTATCCTTAGTTCTCTTGAAGTCACCCCCTCATCCATGAGGTATTTGGATAATGTGTTACAATGTCGATTAACTAAAGAAAAGTAGAACTCCCGGAGAAAGTTTTTATTATAACCTTTTTCAGAAATCTTAAACTATCCCTTCTGGTATGGGGAAAGCTAATGGAGAAATATAGGAAGGTGTACTTCTCCTTGGAAATTATAATGTGATTCTATAGTGTCCCATTTCTCTTTATGTGTGGTGGACCTTATGTCTTTAATATCAAGATCTCTCCTTCAAGTGGTGGCTGTTTCATGCTTAGTCTCTGTAAAATACTTTCCTACCAACTAAAGTTAGTTGCAAAACAATATGACCCTCCTATCAAGGAACAATATGAAAATGTGATCCTAATAAGGTGTGGGTGATGAGGATGAAACTCGTAAGAGAGACTAAAGTTGAACATGAGAAGAGAATGAAATACATAAATAATGCTCAAAAGAATAATAAGTCGATGGTGGATGATGTACTAATGTCCTTACTAGTCTCTCTAAACCAAAAGATAAAACATATGAGATTCAGTAAAAAATATCTTTCGATTTATATCAATTAAAAACCCACCTATTTATCTTTTTTTGGTATTTGAGTCTTCAGATTCTACTAAATGGTTATGATTTTCATTTTTTTTGTTTTATTTTTTGTATCAAAGCATAAAGTATTGCCTCCAAAATTTCATCTAAATAAACCAGATAGATTTCAAAGTACATATTTATGTGATATGAATTTCATAAGTACAAAAATTTTAAAATTCATAAATATTTTATACAATTATCTAACTACAGTAAGGAATTAATTATATTTTTTAATTTGTTTTTGAAATTCCTGATTTTTATGGCAAATAATTAAGAAGTCAGCAAATATAATTGCAAACTAAGTTTGTTATTTTTAATTACCAATTGGCTTATCTGCTTTTAGAATTGCATGCCCCACTGGCAGTATTTTATCCATGTCAAAGGATAGAGCAAATTAGAAAAAAATCAAATTGGATTTATTGGATTGCTACAAATTGAAACGATGATATTGAATGAGGAAGAATTATTTTTGGGTTGAATATTTTGCCATAATGATATTATCCCTCTCATATCAATCCACCATCTTGGATTTATAAACAGAATTCCATTCTTATAAAAAACTTTTGCTTGGAATTTGTTTCTAATTACAATTATTGACGTGATTTGCTATAAAATATCATTTGGGCCCATTCTGGTACTGCAATAGCAAAGGATTGAATCATTCATATTGAAATCAAGAGACTTGAAAAAAAATCACCGCTCACCTGGTAAAGGATATAACAACAAGGTTAGTGTTGTCGTTGCCTTTTTTGACTCACCTTTTCATCCTCGTACGTGGGTTATAATCACCAGTATCATCTGTTTGCACTATTACGTTCACCATTATAACAATTGTTTATTATTTAAATATCATGAAATCATATCACAAAATTCAATATTATAGGATAAAACTTTATAAGTTAGGTTAAATAGTTCAATATTTTCTGACGTTCCTATACTTTCTTTAATTAGTTCTCCAGCTTTTCTTTCTTTAAACAATGTTTAATTCATAAAATAAATATAAAACTAAATGTTTAAAATTAAGAATAGTTTTTAATACAATATTTCCTCTTCATGTATTCAACCCTATGCTTTTAATGATAAATATTGTTTTGCAAACCAGAAGTCTTAAATTGCAATTTCACCCTAACTTATGGTTTACAATATTAATAATTAGTATTTGGAAAAAGGGGCGAAGAAGGTTAAGAGTGAAATTAGAGAGAGAGGTGAGAAGGAAAGAGGCCATAACATTAAAATTGAAATGTAAATATAAATACTGGGCTATCTTGGGAACCAGATAAGGGCTCCCAAAGGAGAGTCGATGCATATGCAAATGGGAGAAAGTAGAAAGAACGAGTAAGTATTAGATGAAGTAAATATTTTTTGTCGGTTTTGATTTTCAGTGGAAGCAAAAGAGGGGATTTTTCCTTTTACTTTTTAAACGAATGCCGAATTTATAACTCAAGTTACAATCCACTCTTCGAGGGCATATAAAACAAGGTAGTTTGGCTCATATAGAGGGTGGCATGGTGGAGTTTCTCTTTGATCACTCAGCAAACAAACCTTTTACATTTTTAGTAATTGGTAAATATGGTGTGCTTTTAGGACATGGAGTAATGCCTACCTTTTACTCCATAGTGGAATTCACACATTGAAGGAATAACACATCAAATAATATAAATTTAATACAAGGGTTGTGCAGGGGGGGTACCTATTAAACATTAACACTCCACCTTTCAGGTTACAGTAATTTAATCCTTTCCTTATCCCCCACAATCTGACTGGATACCCTAGAAACGTAAAAATTAACCCCACAAATCATCCAAAGTTAGAACTTGTGTCATGTAGTCACGATCTTGTAGTCACTCTTAAAGTTCCCTACAAATTGATTATGATTTATAAAAAAAATTCAGGATAAATATATACCCTACAATTAGATTAAAACAATAAAATTTAGACATAGTTTCCATTCTAGAAGATATAAAATACTTTTGCCTTACTTGAACCTGCGATGTCCTTAATGTATTGCAGAAAGATGATTTTAAAATCATCTCAGTGGTTTAGAATTACAAACTCTGGACATATGTTAGAGTCCCTAGTTGGGTTTCTTCTGAGTGATTCTTACACCTTATAAAGACACAAGCAATGTAAAAGAAAATGCCAGGAAGGGTTTCAGCCCGATAGAGGACTGAAAGGACTATACATTATGAACCGAATACCTTTGTGGTTAACTTGGTCATTAATTGTATTATCCTAGACATAGACTTGATCAGTTCAAGGGTTTGCTTAGATATTTCTTTGAAAATTATTAAAACGTACAAATTAGGGATGAAAATTAGGTAGATCCTTGGGAGAATTCATAAAAACTACCACCAAACAACTTAAATAATAACATTATAAGAACCAGTACAAAATAAGGCTTGCTTCAAGCTCATGATGTTAAGACTATAAGGTGAATGTATCAACCAAGAGATTTTAAATGCCATTGCTAAGGGACTAGCAATGATTTAACTTTGGGGGTCTGATAACATGCATTTCTAGTGCCCTATATTAATATATTTATGTGTCTTTATGCATTAAATTACTCATATTTGCATGTTATCAAGCTTAAAAATATTAAATATATTTTTAGAACAAATTTCTGAATTTTCTGTATTTTTATGATTTTTCTAACAATATATTCTAAAGGAATATAACTTTTGAGACAGAATATGATTTTTCTGGAATTGGTTCATATTAATTTTGGAAAGATATGATTTGTTTGAGTCAAAATATATATTTATACGTATTTTTTGGGCTTTTATTTAATATGAAATTTTAAGTATTTTGTTTTTTATGGCATAGGGTGACGTGGCACGCCGATGCACTGCCACATCAGCGTCGAGAAAGAGATTTTTTTCCTTTGTTTTGTGTCCTTTTGTCATATACCTGTTGCATGGAATGCAAAAAGCCACAGAATACAAAAAGCCATGGAATACGAAAAGCCACTGAATACGAAAGGCCATGGAATATGAAAAGCCACGGAAAACAAAAGGCCACAGAATACAAAAAGCTACAGAATACCAAGTGCTTTGACTTCTTAACTGGCACGAAACCGATGACGTTGATGAGAAGAGAGAAGAAATCAAAGGCTAAGATTGCTTCAACTTCCAACGGCCATAACTTTTGATCTTCCACTCCTCTTCCTATCCATACCCTCTGATCTATAAATAGACATTTGGATCATTGTAAAAATCATCTTGAACTTGCTTCCTACTTTTGTGGGCTGATTGAAAGATTGTGAGCTTTGAGATCCATCAAGAGTGTTCTTGGTGTCTTAGGTGTGTGGGAAGAGACATAAGAGAAGAGGGGGAGCTTACCGGCACTTGCAAATCCCCGTGATCCTGGCGGAACATAAGGATCTAAGGTAAGTGTATTCGCCTTACATTGTTTCTCTCCCAACATCATCGTTATCATAGTCATAGTTTTTTATCAACGTTTTATTTATCACTTCACTTAATTACGTCCCCATTCTCTTGTCTGTCTATCCTTGCCATCGTAACACTCCACATCCAACCACTAGCCTCGTTCATACTGTCGTTCATCATCGTGTCCGTCACAATCACTTACTCTTTTATTTAACATATAAATTAAGCACTTAATCGATATCACTAGCTCATGTCCTTGAATCATGTTTTTGTCGATCCTCTCATTGTTCATCACTAGTTTAAGAAAGTAATTCCTTAATCACCGTTCCCTATGGAGACGATCCGTACTCCTAAGAAATACAATTCAATCCCAAGTATATAGAGAAAAGTAAGTTACAACTTGAAAAAATGTCATTTTGATTCACCCTTGATGGATCTGAAAATAAATGAAAATGATAGAAACCAGAAATAGGATAGAATATTTTTTATTTAACTCTACATTTTAAATATAATGAATATCTTAAATCATTTCCAAACCCAGGAGGGACGTGTACAATTTTTCATGCTTTGGCATTATTGACGTATTTAATAAATCAATGAAAAAAACATTAACAAACTCACTGTGTGAACTCAAGATGGAAGAAAAGTTTGACTCCAGAAGCTGTTTGTGTCCTTTAAGGCAAACTAGGATTGACAGAGGTTAAAACATGTCTGACTTGATATAACAAATCTTTATTTGATTATCCATCCAATGGTTAGAAATATAACTAAATAATAACTCTGATTTTGGGGTGTATCAATGATAAGACAATCACTAATTATAGTCATTTAGGTAATCTGAATTATAGTAAAAATATTTATCAACCTTACTAGCCTAGGGAGAGTAAGGGTTGATCCTCCGAGAGCAAAGTAATAATTAGTGAATTTCCAGTTTAAGTATTTTTTCGTTAGATCTCTACTTATAATTTTTTACCTATAAAGAATAGTGACAATGTTTACTAAAACTATAACAAATAATTTTATCAATACTAAAACTAATAAAAAGGAAAAATAAGATAAGTAGTTTTTTGTAAATATTTAAGTATTTTTTGATTATTTTGAATTTAAAATAAAATAAAATAAGTTAAATTTAACTGTCTAGATGTCTGAGGTATTGGAACTGTCTGGACTTTGGCTAGCTTCACTAATACTAACCTACATGTAATGGTGAATAGATAGGGATTAGGGGACGAAATAGTGATCAAGCCTCTTTGTCACACCTACCAATGCCGAAGGTAATCAAGATTCTTCCACTTTTCCAGCCGCCTTTGCTCTGGGAGCCACTTTTCCACCCAACACTCATAAAAGGTAAGAGTACTCGAGAACAATTGCACACGACCCACTAAATTTTAGATTTCGATTGAAACAAGAGTGAGTATTACATTGGATTGTCCAGAGTTAATATATGGAAGAGAAGGAAATGATGACCATCCGATCTCCCAAGGTCTTGAATGTTCCATATCTTTTCTGTAGACTCAATCCTAGTGAAGAGGTGTCCTCCTATCAGGTTTTGGTACTCTGATTTCTCGTTGTTATGGTTGCTCACTTGGCTTGCCTTTCTTTAATGATTTGGTCCTAATGAGATTAAAGATTCATTAAAGGCTCATTAAAGTCAAGCAAGCTGTAACTCTGGGCCACTCTTGGAGCTTTGAACGTGGTTGGGCCTTCTTAAACCTCTTTTCCTTAGCCCAATACCCCTCAATGAGACCTAAAACTGAAAATCTCAAAAACTATAAATCAGAAGTGAGATTCATTCCATTTGACTCTATGAGACGTGGATTTAGTCTAAAAAATACTCATGAATACTGAATTATTAATTTAGGCCAACTTCATTAATTATGCACTAAATGATGTTTAAAGGATAAATTTAAATATTAGTAGTCATCGAATATTTTATGCAAGTATGCCATTTAGCACCTATAAATTGATTCATCACTAAGCCCATTTTAAGTTGGAGGACTCTCAATCATCGGATAACATTTTTCTTATGGAAATGTATGTGGCTGGCAAGCCAAGCACACATCTCATTCCATGCTCATAAATAGGCCATATTCATTAAAATGCATGTATGATGCTCATAATGAAGTCCATGAATACGTGATTGGACTTGGTGAATTATGATGAGATCATAATACGGAGATCATTAGGCTTTAAGCATGTGTTCTAAATATTCCGACTCAGGATACTCAAGAATGATATCAGTGTATTTGGATAGAATAGCACTATCCAGCCTCACTCATTTGATGATTATGGTTATTCCCCTTGCCATTAGTGCGGAGACACTAAGGATAGATAGTGGGTGATCTTTAGTGGAAAGCGTTCACTGAATTGATCCGTACAAATCCCTCATGGTATTATTCTCCAATATTTGTGAACACAACACTACTAACTCAGGAGACTGATTAGGGTTTGAGATTTGACCATACCATAAGTTGTCCTTGGACCATCAAGTGGTTGAGTGACTATACATACATGATAACCGACGACAGACATGTTTTATGTGTGAGTCAATACACACTCTTTTATAACTTTTGAGCACAAAATATAGCTTGGTACCCCATGTTTTGGAATCTCAACCTATCTATTGAGGTAAATTGATCATACATTAATTAATCTTTATGAAGGTATAGTTATTTAAACCAGAAGGCTAATATATGTTATCGGGACATCAGAGTCATTAACTAGACTGATACATAAGCCTAGAGGATCCCTGGTAAATGGTCTTTTGGACGGTACAAGATATAGTTAAGTTTTGCGAGCGTTTATGAAGTATAAATAAGAAGATATGTTTTACAAATTCATTACATCATCCAATAAGGAATCTATAATATTTTGCATTTCATGATATGCCATAATGTTATTTTTGAAATCTAGAATTTATTTTGCCACTCTAACTTGCAAATGGATCTATAATCAAAGGTTTTAAATCAGGGGAAAATGTTATTGTTTATATCAAAATATTTTGTTTTGCAGGTAAATTTCATATTAACCTACATGAAGATAGACAATGTCTCAGAAATTCCCTTATTATTTGGGGCTTTTCCCTTTTTAGCTACCGATAGAGCATATAGACATGCAATCCTCATAAAGGAATGTCTTCAAAGCTCTGTCAAAAAAATCTCAAAAAATTAGAAAATTCAGTCACCTGGGGATATTAGTCTTTGTTGACAAGTCCACAAAAATGTAGGGACCTAGAGCTGCACTTATAAAGTGAAAAATGGTAGGAACCAATTTTTCAACTAGTTACTTCATTTAGGACATAGTTTTAATAGTTTTTTCTTGAGCTTAATATCATAATTTGGAATTTTAAGACATTTGATCTATCCTTTTAGAACTCAACTTAGAAAATGAATCTATAAGGCAACCAAGTGGAACGTTGGAAGCCCATTTTCAATATAAAATATTTCTACTTTTTAGATTTTTTCAAAAATAGCGGACCTGAAGCAAATTATAGACCCCATGCTTGCCCATATTATTTTGGATCGCACATTAGTTAAAGATAAATTGCCTAGATATATTTGTATAATAAAATATGATCAATAATTTAACATAGCGAAGACATCGTATTGGATTACATTCTATGTTTATACTAATAAAATATTTAAATGTCCTTAAGTTATTATTTATATGTTTCCTAATCTTTCCAAATAATTTAATAATTTTAAAGCTCTTTTCATTAAGTGTGAAAAATTCGAAAGAATGTTTTATAAGTCATTAATTTCCAATGAACACACTGTTATTTTCTCCCATTCATTTTCTATCTTCTTTTGTGATGTAAAATGTGTTTTTTATAACTTCAATGAACAGATGGATAATCATTGAAACACTATTACTATTTCAAGGTATAGTTGGAATTATCAAATGTTTCTTAAGAACTAATATCAAGGTCTTAATAATTTCCCCATTATTGTTTATTATCCTTTCGTGGATGAATTGGAAAATATGTCCTCAATTTATCTGCACACATAATTTTTAGAAAATTATAAGACATCATACCTCTATTATATTTCGTTTTTTTGAAAACCCTGTGTACATACTGTCGAACAAAACAAAGAGGTGAAGTGTATGAAAATATTAATTTTGTGCCGCCCATCATCTGTGGTGTTTTAGGACCCTGAAGCTCCATTCATTAAGTGGGAGGATCATTAATGATTAATTCTAAAGCATTAAATATGTAAACATCCAATTGTAATATTCATCCTGAGCATCTAGTAGTAATTTTATGACGTTGACTTCAGAATGTATGTAACATTGTTGGAATTAGTGGATGGATCTTCAGTGCAGCCCTATAAACTGTTTAAATATGTTGTTATAAATACCAAAAAATATTCTATTTTGTGGTTTATTTAGAATAGACGACATCAAGATAAAAACATAAGTGAAAATGCTCCTATCATTTGGAATTAAGGCTATAAAAGAATAGAGATAAAAACATCCAGAAACATAAAAGGAAGTAACCATGAAAAGGCTTTTTAAAATAAGAAACATGTTATATTATTTCTCACGTCCCCTATTCTGATAAAGCTTTTATGGCCCATTCAAAATGATGTTTTATGTTGGTAAAGTTTCATATAGAAAGGGGAGACCCCTCGAGTTCTTTAAAAATAAGTATTTAATATCCAGAATTAACTTTTTAGTTGATGAATTGATTGAAACATTCGTGACAGTCTCTGTCATCATACCTTCTATCATAATTTGATGTTTCAGGCATTGACATCATATTTCTAGAATTTCAAGTCGTGGATTGAGTAATAACGCATCCATATGTGTTGTTAGAGATGTGACAGAAATATGGAGTATTTTTGTTTTCCAATATTTTTTTATAATCTCTGCCTCATTATTTAGAGTTTATTCCATACTTTCTGCACTCAGAAAAAATCCTATATATTTTTAGTTAGATAATCATGACAAAGCGTATCTGATAATAAATAAACATGTTCCCTCCCATGCAATGTTTTTAAACCCCAAAATAGTTCAATTGCATCAAACTCTATGCTACATAACTGTGTGGAATAAACTTGGAGAGGAGGGAGTTCCTTTAAATAAGTGAGAATTATGAGGCATGAAAGTTTCGAGGATATCATTTAATTCAAGAGCTAGTGTTCGTATGCCTCAGACTTATATAAGAAATTGTACTGTTTGACACAAAAATATAGCTTTATACATTTTTAAGCACTAGATAGATCACATATAGAAGCCTAAAGACCAATTTTAGATGTATCTTTTAACGTAAACATTAAGTTTTATGATTTTAGTTTATTATTTCTTAAATTGATGTATATATGCACATAAAAAGGCTCAGATTATTTATGGATTATTCCGTTTGGCTATGGATAGATGAAATAAAATTAAAACGTTTGGCTATGGAAAATTGATCATAACATCAATTTTCCATTTATGTTGTGTTTTTGAAAATGTGTTCACACCTTGTGCAAAATACAAGCATTTAATGATTTGCAAATATTAGTTTTATGTGGAAATTTCCGTGACTTTAATATTTTAGGTCAGACTTTACATGTTTTATTTACTTTTAATAGTGGCTTTATAATATTAAGAAAAAATATGAATGAATTGTTTAAACTCAAAATTTTATCCTGAAAAAATATGAATGAATTGTTTAAACTCAAATCAGCTTTTGTGATTTCCTCACATTTTTATAGGGTCTACGTTAGCTTGTAAAATTTCCACCTATTTTAAATAAATCCATTTAAAATATGACTATATAAAGTAAACATGTTCACTTTTTCTGATAATTTTTTGAAGATAGAAGATTTGACTTTTCTAGATTATTTTGTGAGGATCAAATCCAGTTTAGACGAAGGTAAAGAAAGATCATAGGATGGTTCTGTTAATTTGGAATATTACTTCCTTCTGATATCTATGGGAATCCTAATGGAAAAACATAATATTGAGACTCAAAGTTGGACAAGACAAAACTCAAAATGAAATAGCATAAAAGCTATCTTAATAAACCGATTTAGTGGAATATTTATTCTAAACATGGTGTTGTGTGCATTTAAGTTTTAAAAGATTCATGATGCGACATTGAGCTCACCTCAGGCTTTAGAGGCTTCCCCGATTGAGAACACCTCGTATACTCGTGGTTAAGCAAAACCCTTATTTTTTAAGGGCAAGTTTCTTACATTGAAACTTTGTATTCATGTGACCTAGATATGTGTAGTTGAAACTTGCCCTTATAAAATAAGGGTTTTGCTTAACCACGAGTATACGAGGTGTTGTCAATCGGCGAAGCCTCTAAAGCCTGAGGTGATCTCAATCGGCAATGCCTCTAGGTCTTCTCAATCGACAAAGCCTTCTTTGCCTTTGCAGAGGTGTTCTCAATCGACGAAGCCTTCTTTGCCTTTGCAGAGGTGTTCTCAATCGACGAAGCCTCCTTGAACTGAGCTGAGGAGATCTCAACCGGGATGCCTCCGAGTACTGAGCTTAGGATTTCTCAATTTGCGAAGACTCACGGCCAATCCTTGCTCTCTCATTTATAAGTTAAACTTTTCTAATATAACATATTTTATAATTTATACTTTTTTAATATATTATATTTAAACTTATTACATTTAACTCTAACTCCTATACACCGTTTTAGAAAATGGCTAATTTTCTTAGTAAAATGGCTGATTTTAGACTGTCATTGTCACTATTTCTATAATCCTGATTATATGGGCTGTTTTGTTCTTTCATAACCGTTTTTAACTAACTCTTAAAAGCAAAATTTGTAGTCAAGTTTAGATCATAATTTTGAATAGATAGTACTAAAATGAGATGATCATATTTCCTTGTGTGTACTCATTCAACTATTACGTTGCACCCTCCAAGTGTACTATCATGTCTTTCATGTGCCATTCTAATAGAAGTATTCACACAATCGCTGTGAGAATGGATCTCCTCTTGAACTTCTTCAATATTTCTTGACCTAGTTGACCTTCACATCATATAATCACACTTTACGGAGGAAGGTTTTAAAAGGGAAGTGGACGGAGCACAAAGGCTCTTTGTTAGGGGCACAAAATGAATGCCCCCTATATTGCCACACAATTTTGGACTTATAATCAAACTCATAATATCTGAAATGTATCCAAAACAGCTAAAGATCTTTTATAGGTGACCTCATAGGTCCATGTATCAATTTCACGACTACATTTATTGGAAAAAAATATATATATTATTAAATTAAGTTCAAAAGTCTATTTAAACATAACACATTCATTAATCGACGTTCAACTTTGGAGAAACAATATCTTTAATTTCCAGCCATTTGGGGCAAAAGAACACAGCATGATCTGGAAGATATATAAAGAAATGAAGTCCATCATGGAACCCCTTTTTAGTCCATCCAATTGTGATATTCTAGATTTCATCCAATCACCAAATTAATCCCCCTTTTATGCAATCAATGCAACTGAATGGTGCATTTGCAGGGACAAATAAAAAAAATGTGCATGTTTTTCAAATTGAGTTGCGCGCACAAGGGTGCCTTTTTATTAGTTAAATTTGAGCGTTCATGGCACATAAGTGTACACAACACAAGGCCGCCCATATTTTTGAAAAAAAACAACTGATTTAATACACCTTCCTCATGGCCTCATCATAAATAGGGCGCTTTTGTGGCACTGAATTCAGTGCCAAAAAGGAAATGGAGTTTTTTATTCAAGTATTCTTCTCTCATTTTTACTGATTTTGTTTTCTCAAGTTATCATTACCATGCAGATAAACAAAGATAAAGCATTCACCACTCAAATCACTCATCTGAACTGAGCTGGTGACATTTGGATAAGATCTAAATCAATGCCAACTTTGGAGATTAAATCATTTTCAATATCTATCCAATCACATTAAAAGCCATCTTGGAAGACAGAGAATATGTCTATCCATATGCTAAATCCTTAAGAGGTATTCTCCCTTTTCACAAAAGTCATTTGTTTTAGTAGGAAATCCTCTATTCATATGTTGGAGTCAAATCATGTCAGAAAGATATTCATGTTGCAAATCATTCTCATATTCAAGAAAATAATTTATCATAAACAGGTCACCGTCTTTGGAGTCATCAAAGTGAGAAATTTTCTCTTGAGTCATTTTAAAGTCATAAAAAATACATGATGCTCCTTAAAATGAAGCTGTAGCATTTTGCACTAAACTTGTAGATGAATGTCCTAATGATGGTGATGGCCCCCACTCATAGAGTGGATGGTCTAGATGGGGGATGGCATGAATGTGGAAGCCAGGATCATGGGTCTCATGGATAAAAACAATTAGGGGTTGTTTCATTTGTAGATGTCAGATAATATGAATGCTCATGAAAAATGTGGATGGCCCCTTGTAAATGTTCACAATCATAAAGATAAGAACTCAAATTATAATGCAAATCTACCTCATGATACAACGAGTCTCTATGATGATGAAAGTAGTCGGATTGTGCACTTTCATAGAAGGAATCATCACGGTGTTAACTTTCATGTAATTCATGACAACGAGAACCATACCCATAATAGTAAGACATGGTTGCTTCATATGCTTATAAATGTCTTCTTATCATAAGAATTAAAATGTAGTGCAAGAATATATGTTAGATTAGAAATAATAACCTTATAAAAAATAAGTTGCAAATATTAAAACACAATTTTTATACACTCAATTGATAGAAATAAAGACGAATTCAATTGCCTTAGCCTCCGATCCCTGGCTCCGGTGCCAATTGATAAGCCAAAAAATAAGGGGTGGGCTATGAAATTTTATACTCTCTTATGGTTGTTGATTTTAGCTTGTACAATCAAATTTATAAAACCCTTACTTAAGATGTATAATGATAAGTATGGGTATCTTCCAACGGAAGCTAGTCTGACACTCAATTAGTGATCTGTTTTGATAATTTGACACTAATTCGAGTCAATTTAATCTTTGATGAAAATAAAATCACCTTAATTTGACTAAGAATTTAGAAAGGGGGATAGAAGAGACAGGGTGAATAGAAGAAGTGAGGAGCTCTATATTGAATTCTTTGATCCAATAAAAAGGATCAAAGGGATCAATTAGATGGGTTGAGCATAAAGTCTGATTTTGGTTGTTTTGGGGGAATTAGGTACCAAATTTACAAACACCTATCTCATAAACACATCCTAATCTTCCCAGAAATTTAAACTTTTTATACTTTTTCTTGTTCTTAATTTGCAAATGGAATAGTTAAATCAACTTAATTCTCACTCCTCTTTATTCAACTAATGGCTTGTACATTTTGCTTAAGTCTAGCGGGTTAGAAATTCAGATCAAGATCAATAATAAAAACAAAAGTTTCGCTAACAATTGATCCAAATAACAATAAAAATCAAGTACAATGCAGTAAAAAAGTACCAAATACAGGAGATACAAGCCTGGGCTCCTATGTCTTGAAGTTGTGTTAGAACCCCTTTCCATAAGGACCACCTAGACTAAAAATTCTACTTTTAGACTTAGGCTAAATGATATAGTTATCATTTTACCCTTAATAACAAATTAATTTTTGTCTATCAATGTAGGCTTGATCTGAATGATCTAATTGTATAGATAAAAAGAGGAAGTTGATGTGAGCAAATCCATTAAAATTTGACCTTATTCAGACTTTAGGATTAACATGATTAATAAAGGAACTGTGACCAATCATAGGCCCCAGATCAATATTCATTTACTTAAATAATTTTTTTCCTTACATGCGATCTAATGTTGACCGCTGATTGGTGGGTAAAATTTTAACTTCATTTGACGCATCTTTCAAGGCGCACCACATAACCCCTAACAACAAATAAAAAATAAACACAATACTTAATGTTTGCATGGACCTGTATGCTTTTAAAGTTTCACCCAGTCATAGGACCCCACGTCACCTTCCCGCGTGCGCTTTGTAAGCGCCCAAAGGCTATGAACTTACAACACAAGGAGAGAATTTTCTGTAAGTAGGCAATAATGTCCCTAATTAAATAGGTGAGCGGATGGAAACACTGCCCAAAAGATATTTATGTATATGCCCCTCCATTTTTTCTCTCCTCCATATTTCCTAAAACCTGTAGAAAATCATAGAATTGTTCCAATCAATTCAATAAAACTCTGGTAATAATTGTAATGGATTTTTACGCCTTCAATGGCAGGAGAGCTACTTTAGGAACATAATTGCAGCAAAATTTTAAGAAAAACACCTCCAAATTTATTAAATGATTTAAAAGTCTTACTTTCCTTCGAAATATATCCTTCTTTTTTATAAAAAATCATTTCTTCTTTAATAAATTCTAATACAAATCCAATGAAATTCTATAGAATCTAGAAATTCAATAATTCCCCCCAAAATAATTAATATGAAAATTGATTTTTAAATCTTCCATTTCCATTTAAATATAATTATTACATGAAGGTATTTACCATAAAAGTAATAGTTAAGAGTTCCTACATGATTTCGGAATGCATCAGACTAACTCCCATGACATGGGCCTAAAGGGTCACACACATATTGTCTTTTGGACGTTGGAAGAGCGGAGCATTGAGGGATGAAACGAAGATGATTTTCATCACTCGTAAACTCGCGCCTTCATCTTCACGCTCATCGCGCCTTGATCTTAATATTCACCGCTTCCGCGGTTTTGCGGGTTTTATGAAAAATACCCACTTGGTATAGGTAGCGGAAGGCCCTAGACGAAATTGACCTACGCTAGAATTGTTCAAGGTTCTTTCGCATTCTTCTCTCTCCTCCCCACAACCCCTTTCCACTCTCGATGTTATGGGGACGATCTAATGATGATGATGGAGATTGAACGGGGTTCATGAACAACGAGGAAATTTGACATGCCTAAGATTGAATGGATATGTCTGGAGGCTGCAATCTTGAGCAGCTCAACTCGTCTTGCTTCGGGATCCAAGAAATAATGGAGGTGATTCATGCAAAGGTACTTGATTTCATGATTTTAATGATGCCATTATGATTCCATTACATGTCTCCTATTGTGTGGAACCCTCATCTTCACCCATGTCAAGGCCTCTAGAACTTAAGAATTTTATGATAAAGCAAAGGGTCTAAATGGCAAATGGCCCCTTCCAACATAACGACAAATACAAAAATATGAACAAAATGATGGGCACGTCACGATGCAACGAAGGAAACTTGACGAGTCTGAAAACACGAAACACAACTAACGGAGAAGACAAGAAATCAAAACACGAATAAACAATCATAATTCTCCCGGCAGCCGATGATGATGGTGGTGGCATGGATGACGCCTTCGACAGGTCAAGATGGCGTGTGCCATCAGGAAGTCACCACCCATAGTGTGTGTCATGGAATCACACTTGAAAGGCTCTGTCTCCAACTCTTGAGTCCAGCACACGGACATATCCCCACAATTAGCTCAGAGACCTCTATGTAAGAATGCTACATTTTTTGGGGACTTACAATAATACATAGATAGGGTCAGAAAATCAAACCCTAACAAAAACATTGACATAGTAGTAATATATAATGATAACTGTTTTAGAACTTTTTCTTAATATTTCCATAACCTTTTGTAAGGAGGTATGCATGTATTCATTCTTGACTCGATCTCTTCTTATGCCAAGGGAAGATCTATTTGTACCATCAAATCACCCTTCTGTAATTCTTCCAATATCATTTTAAAGTAATTTGAGTCAGGTGATTAGATTTTCATAATTAATAGTTGAAACAAATTAATTCTTCATATATCTAGTCTAAGGACCACTTACACAGCTCAGGCAAAAACCAACCCAATTTTCAACTTGATATTATGTAATTAGAGATTTATATATGTTGGGTGTTGTGCCTTTATTCATCCATGGAGAATGATGACACCCTAAATTTGGAATTTACTTCAAACAATCAGCCAGTTTTGAAATCTTAAAGAGTCTAAAACAGGGTATTTGTCATATATTTACATGAAATTAATGTTTCATAGTAAATTCTGAATTTTCCCCACTTTTGTATTAGCTTTATGATGTTCTGGTACTTATTTAAGTTTGAAATAGTTGTGTTTAAATGCAAATGGCATGTTTAAAAAATAGCTTTGACATTAATTAATGTGGGGACTAAATAATGAATTTTCTTAATTTTTAGGATTTATTGGATTTATTGGGAATTTATTCCACGAAGAAATGCATTTTTAATTAGGAAAAGGATATATTTATAAGTGGAATATGAGTTTTAAAGAAATTTCAACACTTAAATGGATTTCAATTAGACCCTTAAATGGATTTTAACTAGGAAAAGGATATATATATGTAAGTGGAATATGAGTTTTTTGCGATTAGACCATTAAAAAACAACTCTAGAGCGTGACGACAAGTGTAAATATACAACTAAAATAAGTACAGTGTTTAACTAACTGAATCGGGATTGTTTTAGAAAAATATGGAGGAGAGATAATGCGAAAGGGCACACATGCAAATACGTTGAAGTGGCGTCAAGCAGCAAATCAATGTTTTAGAAAGGAAATGTCAAATAATATTTTTGGGTTACCCACATGGCCGAATCTCGGCCGTGGGATGAGAATCCGATGGCTCTCAAGGAATACTCCTCAGGGTGGTAAGTTCACCGCCTAGATGACGTATACAAAAGTGATGGCGCATGCCATCGAAGATCGTCGACGACGTCGTCTGGGCCGCCTGCTACCGTCGTCGAAGATTGGGTGATAATGCTCGACTATCCTATCTTATTTTCATCGTTTCGTTCCTCGTGTTTATGTTTTCTTTGTATTCATCGTCTCATTTTTGTTGCACTGCGACACGTCTCGTGCCTGCAATTTATCGTCATGGAAAAGGGGCCTTCCTTTCCCCCCTTCTCCTATCTTATTTTATTTTAAACCCCCCCTCTCCTTCTATGTGTAATGGGGGCCCAGTTTATGAGGGCCCCCTAATGGACCTTCTTTATGTTTTGTTGACCCACTAAGGGGGAGGGCTCATTGACCTCTTCCCCGCTATAAGGGAAGTGGGGGGCGCCCTAGCCCCCTTTGACTAGGAATTTATCAAGTTGTTGTTTATCGTGTTCTTGGTCTCACCCTCTTGAGAGGAAAGAGAGGGAGAAGACAGAAGAAGGAAGAGAAGGAAATACATCGTAACAGATAGGGTTCGCCCGTCCCGATATCCGTCCGATATCCGGTATCGGACATGTGTCATCCACCCAGTGGACGGCGATGCCTAGCAATCCAGTTCCGTTCTCTGCAGTCCATGCATCTACGGTGAGTGACACTCGAGCCACATTCTCCCAGAGCTTCCTCACATCATGTTTCATTCGGCCATGCATTTAAATGGTCCACTTCTTTATGACTTTCGCACTTGGAGGATCCAAGTCGATAAGCATCGCGTAACGCCACATATCCTTGAAGGCAACATTGTCAACAATGCTCCTGGGTGAATCAGTCAAGTATACGAATCGTGCAATGAAATTCTTCGTCTCATCTAGAGTG
This sequence comes from Wolffia australiana, assembly GCF_029677425.1. Taxonomy (NCBI): domain Eukaryota; kingdom Viridiplantae; phylum Streptophyta; class Magnoliopsida; order Alismatales; family Araceae; genus Wolffia; species Wolffia australiana. The sequence goes on along the minus strand of NC_135836.1, from coordinate 18,073,735 downwards.
TGCCCTCTAATCGGCCCCCGTCGGCTAGGGTCTCCTTGTTGTTGGCTTTGCATTCTGTCAGTGATGCGTGGCTGATCAGGGTCTTCCGGGGCTTTGCCCTTCAGTTTCGCGTGACGAGCTGGATGGCAGGATTTGAAATATCGCCAAAATACGTTGGTGCTTTTGTCGGCTTGCCTCTTTATTGGTTTCCTCTTACTGTGTGGGTTCAACTCCTGGCACAGTAAGCATGCATAGTATCCATCTTCCATCTGTTCGAAGTAGTCAATGATGACTGAACGATTCGAATAAGGCTGACTCTGTATGGCACGAGAAGTTCCCGCATTCGTATGTTGAGGGCCTAAAGCTCCTGACCCAGATCTTTCTTGGGTTGGGTCATTGCCTCGGGGTGGGTTCATGTTTCTGAAGTCATAATTTGGTAAGCTAAAATTCAATACAACGGCATCACATGATGCCAAACTGTGATTTAAACTCTGAACTAAGCCAAGGATGCAATGAATAAGACAATTAAATAAACATTGAACCAAAGGAGAATGGAATATATAGATAAAGGAAGAATGATAGATATACAAGCAAGAATTACTAAGTTAGGGAGAAGGAGATTGGGGTGAGAGGAAGAATGCAGAATTAGAGAATTAAAGAGGGGGGGAGAGAACGAGGGTGATGGATAGAGGTGTAAGTTAAAAATTGGCAGAGCGTGTGAGAGAATCAGAGAGAGGGATAAAACCAGAATGTAAGAGATGTTGAGCGAGGGAGGGTGAGAATCATAATGTACGTTAGAATGAGAGGGAGAGAAGAGATGGGAGATGTAGAGGTAGAGAGTTATAGATGGTGAGAAAAGAGAGAGGGAGAGTTGGAGGTTGGAACCACTAATTAGAGAGTGAGATAGATGTAGGGTGAAAATTGACAGCAAACTGAGAGAAATAATTAGGCTGGAGAAAAAAGAAGAGAGAAACAGGTAGAGAAAAATAAGAAGGCTGAAGAAGAAAAGAAGAAGAAGAAGAAAAATGAAATGGAAAGAAGAAATCAATAAAAAAAAGAATTAAATTAAATGGCGAAAGAAGAAGACAAATGAAATGAGAAAGAAGAAAAATGAACAAAGAACTGGTGAATTTATAGTCATAAAATAAAAAATGATAGGGACAGGAAAAAGGGATAAAGGAGAAAAAGGAAGAGACGAAACAGGTGGAGGAAAACAAAATGGCTGAAGAAGAAAACAAAAATGGAGAGAATAAGGAAATTAAAAGAAGAGGAGAAGAAATTAAATGGCAGAAGAAGAAAAATGAACAAAGAACTGAAGAATTTATAGCCGTACAAGAATAAATGATAGGGACAGAAAAAAAGAATGGATGTGAGAAGAAAATAAATAAGAAGAAAAGATGGAAGAAGAATGTAAGAAAAAGGAAGAGGAGGAAGATAAAGTGACATGAAGGATAGAATTAATAGGCATAAGAGATGAAACAAGAAGAAGAAGAATACAGAGAAGAAGAGAAGAAAAAGGTAGAGGAAGAAATTGAAGAAGAAGAAGAAGAGAAAAATGAGGAAGAGAAAAAGGAAGAGAATAAAAAGGGTGAATAAGAAAATAAAGAAGAAGAAGAAGAGAAAAAAAACAAGAAAACAAGGAATAGAGAGAAGAAACAGAAAATTAGAAAAAGAAGATAAAAAAGAATATAAGAAACAGGTAGAGGAAGAAAATAAAATGGCGGAACAAGAAATGAAGAAGAATAAGAAAAATCAAATGAAAAGAAGAAGGAAAATAGAAGAAGAGAATAAAATAAAATGGCAGAAGAAGAAAAAGAGAAGATGATGATAAATGAAAAAAAAAGAAGAAGAAAATAATGAAGAACTGAATAATTTATAGCCGTACTCACAAAAATGATAGGGACAGAAAAGAAGGAATGAATGAGAGAAGAAAAAAAGAAAAAAAACAGGAAGAAAATAAAGTAGACAAGAGGGATAAAATCAATAGGCATAAGAGAAGAAACAAGAAGTAGAAGAATAGAGAGAACAAGAAGAGGAGAAAAAAGAAGACAAGAAAAGGGTAGAGGCAGAAATTAAAGAAGAACAGAATAAAGAGGAAGAGAAATAAAGGTAGAGGAAGAAAATAAAGAAGAAGACGAAGAAGATGAAGATGAGAAAAAAGAACAAGAAAGAAAATTGAGAGAAAGAATTAAAAAATTAATCAGAGAGTAGGAGAGAATGAGAGAAGAAAGGAAGAGTTAGAGATTAGAAGATAAAAAGAAACAGAGATTGAGATGGAATGAGAGAAGAGGAGGAGAGTTAGAGTAAGAATTCCAGTGAAATGGAATATGAGAAGGGAGGGTGACAGAGTGAGTGAGAGGGTGAACGAGAGGAAAGAGGAGAGAAAGAAGGAAAGAGTGAGAGAGAATAAGGAAAGAAAAGGAAGTGTGTGAACTAAAAACATAAAAAGAATCGGAGAGTGAGTTAGAATTAAAGGAGAAAGGGAGAACTTAAAAAAAATCCACTGACATGTAATGAGAGAAAGGGATATTGGGAAAGTGACAGAGTGAGAGAGAGGGTGAACGAGATAAAAAGGAGAGAAGGAATTAGAGAAACAATCAGAGAGTAAGAGAGACTGAGAGACTCAGAATTAGAGATAAAAAGATAAAAGGAACCGGAGAGTGAGATAATTGCTGGAGAGAGGGAGATTTAGAGAAACACTGAGAACAATAAAGAGAGAGGGTGAACGAGATAACACAGAGAAAAATAAAGAATGAGGGATAGAGGGAGAATTAGATTGTAACATCGACTGGGGGATGGAAAGGGAGAATTATCCGGTAAGTGATAAATGAGAATGATCGAGAGAAAAGGGGGGCGAGGGAGAATTAGAAACTAGAGATTGGAGAGTGAAGAAATGAGAGTGAAGAGTATGAGAGAATGAGAAGAGAGAGGGAGACTTAGAAGTTCAACGCTCAACACTCAACAGTGAAGAAGAATCAGAGAGATTGGTATGCATTTGCCATGGTATACATTTAATAGCAAGAGCGGAGACAGAAAAACTAAAAGCAATAAAAGCGACATCTGAGAGACAAGAAAAGCAAAAGATAAAATTAAAAATCAGAGAGATAAGAAGACATACCTCTGTAGCCGCCGCCGTCAGCCGCCACCGTCCGCCTCCGCCATCTGCCTTCGCCATCCTCCGCAGTCCTCCGCCATCCTCCGCCGTCCTCCGCCGTCCACCTTCGTCCAAGCTCTGAGCCTCTGACCGAATGATCATGTACTTTCGATTCAAAAATTTTGAATAAAAAATACACAATCAACCTAACAAAAATTACGAAATAGGTTAGATCCGATGTGGATATTGGTTTTCGATATCCACATCTGATATCCGATACCGGCATCTGTCCCCTTGAGATGGAGACGGATGCCGAATCGGGATGGATTTCAGTATTGGATATCGACATTGTAGCAGCCGATATCCGATACCGAAATCAGGATATCAAAAAAACCGGATACCAGAAATTGCCTTTCCGGTATCCGGTACAACATCCATCCGGACGGGCGAACACTAGTAACGGGTAAGAAGATTTGGCAGAACAGGTAAGGATGCTAGGGACGATTTTGCCCCTTCTTGTCCCACCCCCTTTTGCCTCTCTCGATCATGCCTCTCAGCCACATCTGTTGTGGCTGTTCTTTTCCCGGAGTCTAGAAGGCTGTCCACAGACTTCTGGCATCACCCGTTCTTCCCTAGGTGGTCTTGCCTCCACCGCGATTGCCTAAAGGTCATCTGGATCTTCTCCCATGCCAATTCGATCCAAGGCACATACTTGTGGCCTTCACGCGTCGCTTCCCAGACTTTCGCGGCCTGTCGAGTTTTAGGCCCTACGCCGATGTCTCTCTTTGCTACCAACTAGATGCAACCTGTCTGATCTGTCGCTAGTCAACGCACGCGACCCTCCACAGCCCGCGTTATCGTGACCTCTACCATGCGACAAAGTTTCAGAGGTGCTCTCGGTCACTCCGCATGGGTGAGTCGTGTGGACCAACCAATATTGGACGACCCCTCCCACTACGTTGTAACGTGGAGTACGTTGTTGAATCGGTGTCTCTCCCTCCTGCTCGACGGCCTATCTGGAGACGCCCTTAACCTGTTCGACCGCGAACTTCAACCGCCTGGCTGGGTGTTTCTCCCTTGGTAGCACGTCTGCCAGGCTGCATTCCCCTCTGGCCGTCTAGCCTGGGAGTCGCTGCATTGGTCATGCCCGTATTCAATCGTCAATGCTGTCCCCGTGGTCGTCGCGGTCGCTGTTGGATGATTGCTCGCGTAGACGCAGCATCCTATGCGGCACATGATAGGGGTTGCTGGATCTACTTGGACCTTATCGCTTGGATCGCGAGGTTGCCGCCCACCTCTCTAGTATTCACCTTCGACTCCACAAAACAGCTCTTACGCCATTATGCTAGTTGAGCCGCTGTTTCTCTCCGGTGCCTTTCAGGCACACCCGCTCTGACTGCCGCCGACCGTCGACGACACTGCTCAAGGAGCCACCACCGATGAGGTATGCCGTCCTCTCCCGTTGCTCGTTTATTTACTTCTTGTAGTGTACTTTCGTCTTGACTCCATCGCGCTTGGGCTAGCTAGGTGAGAGAGGCTTGAGAGAACTATGACTTATTTGAGTATCTTATTGGTACGGACGAGGCCATCCATTACGTGCGAGCCCTACGATAGACTCTGTTCGGCCGTGGATGCCTTCGTCGATCCGACGAGATTCGAGAGGCCACCGTCACCGTCACCCGGTGACTCCCGTCCAAGCTTGGAGCTCGGTGCCTCCCTTGGATCGGAGCCTGCACGTATGACATGTAGGACATTCATATTTGCATCATAGTTACATCGACCCACTAGGGTTACCCATCGGATGACGACACCGTCGGCGTTCAATACCATCATCCCTTACAGGCACCAAACCGTCATATTTGGTGTCAACCGGACGACGTCCCCAACAACGTCCGACATCAAAAAGCGCTTGCCATGGCAGTAACATGTCTCTTTCTGATTGCGTGGTACTATGAAAAACACACATATAAGTGTGTTTTAAATGTACGGCTGTTGTTTTTTTAATCATTTTTTCTTTGTTTTTATTTCCAGTAGAGGGTACGTGGCATTCAAGGAAGCAACCCCAAAATGGAAGCTCAAGTTCCTCCAGGTAATCGGACATCAACACGTCATTGCGTGGGAAGAAAGAAACAATTAAATAAATGAATTTTGATCCAATGGCGATGATTGGTCAAAATTCATTTATTAATAACTTTTGATCCAGAAGTCTGAGTGAGGTGATGTTTTATGGATTTACTTTTCTTAACCTCCTCTTCCTATCTATGTGATTGGGTCATTCAGATCAAGCCTACATTGATAGAAAAAAATTAATTTCTGAATGAGGGTAAAATGATAATTTTTACCATGTAACCTAACTATAAAAGCCAAATTTTTATAGCGGGAGGTCATTCTGACGGTGGTTCTTTCATAGATGCAAGTCAGAGAGAAGCGTCATCCTGGATCAACCATGTTTGGTACCTTTTTTCCTTCTTTCTATTTAAATTTTTAGTGTAATTTAGATGATTTTTTAGTAAATTAATCGTTCTAGTTAATCTTTGTTTGAACTTCTAAATCGATAGGCTGGACCTGAACATACAAAACCTTATTGGGATTGAGAAAAGAGATTGTGAGATTTATCTAGCTATTCCAATTGCACCATAAAATTTGAAAAAAAGGATTTAATTTTTAGGAGATTAAATTTCCTTATATGATCTAATTATTAGTAAAATTTGAATTACCAAATTCCCAAAACTGACCAACACCAAATAAAAATTCCTTCTTTGCCTCTCTACTTGACTCCTTTGATCCCTTTAATTGGATAAAATAATTCAATTCAGACCTCCCTATTCTTTCTAGTCTTCACATGTCTTCGAGCCCCCTTTCTAAATTCATCATCTAATTAGGGTGGTCTGATCTTCATTGAAGATCCAAATATCTCTAATTAGGGTCAAACTATTCACCCAGATCATAATTGAATTACCGTACTAGCTTCCCTTGGACGATACATCTACCTATCACTATACATCTTAAGTGAAGGTTCTACAAATTTTATTGTATAAGCTAGATTAACAATGACAAGGGAACAGAAAATTCCATAATTTACCCCTATTTTTGGTTTATCAGAAAACAAGATTCCATGGATACAGAAGCATGTTAATCAATTCATAATTAATATTAGAATTTAAACATCTAATTTACCTTATGTGGGACTTTTTCCACCCTTCACTTTGTCTCTCTAAGATTGTTTTTGAAGCCGTTTACGCGATCAGCCTCTTGATGTATCCATGCAATCACTTGGCACTTGGATCTCCACCTTTCTTCTTGAGCCCTTCTTGGAAATCTTGAAGATCTTTTCACAATGAAGACACTCTCCTTGGTTGAATGAAGAAGAGAGTATAGAAAGGGAGGGATCTCAAATCTGGCTGGCCTGGTTGATAATAATGAGTGCCACTTCCCTATTTATATTTTACTTAAGTTTTTCTCAAAAAATCCTATAAAGTAAAATATATCCACCAACCCCTATGACCTTATGCATGTGACCCTCAAGGACCATGTATCATTCTAGTTAATAACTTTAGTAGTCCGATAATAATTATTGGCCAACTTTATTAATTAACTGTATTGACTTATATATTAATTAACTAAGGGCCGATATAACCCAAGTTATAGGTAAAGTTTCCAGCCTGTTGGGTGCCAAGGTACACCATGTTCTCTAGAATATACCGAGTGGTGCTTGAACTCTCTCATGGAACCTTTACTACCATCGTTTACCGTGTGTATAATCAATCATTTATGTGAGACTTTCAAATGAATTAGGGTATGATTTATCGTTTAACTCTACTGATGCGTTACGCGGATCGTTCCTTCTCCAATAACCTCACTACCATGACCATGGATTTTCCCCATCGTCGTCCTTGAGTAAGTCAACGCTTACGCCGAGGGTGGATGATGGCACACGCCATCAAAGATCATAGATGACGTCGTCCGTGCCATGGGCCACCATCATTGAAAGCTGGGTGAAGAGATCCCGATTATCCTGTTTTGATTTTCGTCATTTTTCCTAGTCGTGTCTCTTGTTTTCTTTGCAGTCATCATTGTTTTCATCACACTACGATGTGTCCCGTGTCCGTGTTTTATCCTCATGGGAAAGGGGCCTCCCATTTTTCCCCTTTTTCCTATTTCACTTTATTTTAATTCCCCATTTATGTGTAATTGGGGGCCCATTCTATAAGGGCCCCCTAATGGACCTATTCCCTCCCCTTAATGGACCCTTATCCCTTTTGTTGGCCCATCTAGGGGGCCCTTTTGACCTCTCCCCTTTATAAGGGAAGAGAGGGCGCCCTAGAGAATGCAGACCAGGAAGAAGAAATATCGTATTATAGTTCTCTCTTTCGTCTCGCTCCCTCGTTCAGAGAAAATATAGAGGACGGAGGAGTTGAGGGAGAAGATTGGGCAGGAAGAAGGGGGTATAACGAGGAAGCGTTGCCCTAGGCCTCCGTCCCTGTTCAACCCACAGTTTCAGTTCACTGAGGGGAAATATCGGCACTCGAATTTCTGTCTGAACAACCTCAGACTCCTCCTCGCAGAATGCCACCGCCGTCATTCAGTGCAACTCGCGCTTTGCTGAGTGCCCGCAGTCGATTGCTTTCTACATCGAGAAGGAAAGTAAATGCACTCCTCTCCGCTCCCCTGTGCATGAGCTGTGCGTCCTCTGGATCTCCCAATGGATAATGAAGAGAGGATTAGTCACCCAGCAGAGAAAAAACCGATGGAGCGCGACCATGCGCTTTTATTTCTTAACCTCGATGGGTCGCAAATTGAGGATCGGTCAACCGACGGAGCCCCCCTGACGTGCGCGGATTAGTCCTCATGGCTGTTTCCCTGCGCCTAGGCGTGGGCGCCGAGAATTGCCGCAGGATCTGTGCATGTGGATCGGCTGAACCCGTGAGCGCCACTCGGCCGCTTATCGGACGGCTAGTGCTTCTTGGGTGTGTGCAACAGCAACCGCAAGCCCTCAACTGTTGAACGACCACAGGACCAGGGTGCTAGTCTATCGGCACTCTAGCTCCTACTGTGTTCTCTCTATCATGCTGGACGCCACCCCACCGAGGGTCCCCTCTTCTCCTCCTCACATCAACCATGACGAGTGAACCAATAATCCATTGGCTCGCGCCTCTCCGCTGTTCTGTTGAATTCCCTGACAGACTAGAAGCAGTCACCTCCCCACCGATCCTCCAAGTCCAGTTTGGCGCCGAGCGCTGAAGCTCGCCACTATTACCAGATTGCGCCGCACCCCATTGCTCAGAACACGCTTGCTGCACTAGAACGTGAGCTCAAGCTAGGCAGCCTCTGACCCCTTTTGGCCATTCCTCCCACCCTCAACTCCTCTGACCTTTACATAGAGCTCCGGCAGCACCGCCACTTGTCGAGCCGTCATGATCTCTCCGACGACTCTCTACCGCACCCGCTTCAACTGCCGCCGACGTCGTTAGGGTTACTAGTTGGACGACGACACCGTCGACGTTCAATACCACTATCCATTATCGACATCGAGCCATCATACGTTGGTGTCGACTTACGACTTCCTAGACACCGTCTAACATCAACTTCGTATCAAAGCCTGGCTGTGGACACTCACAGCACGTCTCCAACTCAGCTTAGCCATCATTTCTGCATCGCATCGACTTTTCGAAAACCATATAGGTACCCTAGGGACATGGCCATTAAGACGCGATCGAGTAGGAGGGCTCAACACCGAGGTTCTACCTCCCCCCGACGAGTTGACTCGTCGTTCGACAAGAGAGGCCCCACCACGGCCCTCTCAGAATATCGTCCCGCGACGCCTGTAGGTGGCCCATCACATCTACCTACGGAGCCCGCACGAACCACACCCACCGATGCAAGTGCCGCCAGATCGCCCAGTCCACGTGAGCGTACGCGTGCCCACCGTGGTCACCAACGGTCCCCGCGCACCTCCCCGTAGTCACTAGATGTCACGTCACCTAGTAACAACAAGGATAGGGCGACGACAAGTTGTCGCGGGAAAGCTCCCGTTGAGGAGGCTTTACCCTGGGCCACTGCTGCACGTGACCTAGGAGCAGGATGCACATGAGGAAGACCATGCTGATAGCACCGACCTCGGGAGGACCCGTTCGAAGAGCGAGGGGCGTATCTGTGCACCATGGCCACCTTCGCCGATCGCGCCGAGCAGTTGCTCGCATGCCCTCTACCTCTAGTACCTGACACCGTATCGCTGCTCGTGGCTCCAGAGCAAGCCCGCAACCCACCACGCATTGCCGACACCCGGTTCATTCGAGGAGTCCTTACGGCAACAACAACTACGAGGAGCACGACCGGAGGCCAGACGAGGAGCATCGACATCGGCGCCCCGCCCGACACCCCGCATGTAACCCATTAGACATCCATGCTAGGGATACACAATACCTACGGGACGACTCTGGCCGTGGGTACGAGTCTGACTTACCGTCTGCTGAGACGAATACCTCCGGCCATTTGGCCAAAGACCAAAGGCCGACATACCGGCTCACCGTGACGACTACGTCTGGCACGACGATCATGGATATGTGGCTGACCTACCAGCCCGCCAAGGTGAACGTGTCCGGCACCATGATCAAGGGTACGAGGCTGACATACCAGCCCGCCGAGATGACTACGTCTGGCGCGATGATTGTGGTTACCCAGCTGACCTACCGGCATGCCGTGACGAACTCGTCTGGCCCCCTGATCGTGAACACGAGGACAACCTTCCGGTCCACCGAGACGACTATGTCTGGCACGATGATCGTGGTTACGTTGCCGACCCATCGGCCCGCCAAGACAAACACGTCTGGCGCCACGGTCAAGGATACGTGGCCGACTGACTGGCCCGATGTGACAAATACGTCCCGCGTTATGATCGTGAGTATGATGCCGACCTACCGCCCCACCGTGATGACCACGTTCGGCCCCATGATCATAGATACGACGCCGATCTACCGGCCTGCCATGATGACTACGTCCGGCCCCACCTCCGCCTGTACGAGGAACCTGACAAGGTTCCCGGGTACCCGCCACCCGTGATGCCCGACATCCGCACCCCACGCGACGGTCATCCCCAACATTGGGATGACCACGCCCGCGACCCAACCCCACCTCGACGACGTGTCAACCCACGTCACGAGGACCACCCGGCGCTCGAATTGCGCCCGGACGACTACAAACACCGACGAGAGGAGCACCACGCTCAGATCCAGAAAAGCATGCATGCCGATGTCGCCGTCTTCGAGGGGTCAAGAAATATCAAGGAGTTCATAGACTAGGAGTCGAGCATGAACTCTTACTTTCGGTGGTACCGCATGGACCATGACTTGTGCATCGAATATGCAGAGACGAGACTTGGCAGACAGGCCAAGATCTTCTAGGAGAACGAGCGTGTCATTGCCGAGCGACGAGGATGTCCCATCACGTCCTGGGCTGAAATGGCGCTGAAACTAAGGAGTAAGTATGTGCCGCGATAATACCAGATGTCGCTATTCCTCACGTGGTTTGACCTTAGGCAAGGTCGACTCTCTGTGACAGAATATATCGAGGCATTCGAGGAATGTCGGGTGCGGTGTCGATTCGTGGATGACCCGCAAATCATCATCGGCCTATTTGCCCACGAGCTTCGGCCGACCCTAGGCAGTGAGGTTCTTAAGTGTAACCCTGTCGAGGTCGACGAAGCCTACCACTTGGTGTAGCACATGGAGCATTGAGGCGACGAAGCCGCCATGCACGCCACTCACCCCGCGCCTCGAGCCACCCCCGCTCGCACTGCACCATCCGCTACCATTCAGGCTTCCCAGAACAACGGGGGGCAAGGAATTGCCCCTGTCACCTGCGTGGGTTCTACCCCATCTGCTCGGGCAATCACAAGTGGCTCGCAGCACTACCGTCAGTCAAGCAGCACTTATGTGCTTCAAGTGCCAAGGGAAAGGGCACCGAGCTAGCCAATGTCCATCCTTGGCTCTCTTGATCGATAGGACCCGAATGGTGAACTGGATCCGTTACCTGACGACGACTATCGTGCAAATGTGGACATCGTGAACGGGTACGAGTCACCCAACCCTCGGGTCGGGTACATCTAGATAATGGACGGTGGTGCGACTCCGGCGCCCACTCCACGCCCTAGAGCTCGGCGACTCGCTAGCATCATCGCCGACCGCCCAAGCCTTAGTGGGACGTCTGTCCCAGCTGACGTTACCTTGCAGATTAATCTTGCGCCTGGCCAGCAATGGACAGCCCCGACACGACGCTACGAACATCGGTCTTCTACACGTTTGTTCGAATTAACGACAAAGCATGAAAGTTGATGGTGAATAGTGGTAGTTACGCCAATGCCATATCGGACGTGATGGCCGCCGGACTAGGGTCAGCGAGCATGCCTCATCCTACACCATTCAACGAGTCTTGGGTTGATGCTTCGTCACTAGCGGTGAAGCGACAATGCCACGTCCCATTGAAATGGGGGCGTACGATGAGACCTTCCTGTGTGACATCCTTCCTATGAAAGTAGGAAGTATCATCTTGGGTCATCCCAAGATCTATGATCATGATGTCGCTATAGCAGGCTGAGAAAACACGTGTTCATTTTTGCATAAGGGACGACGGGTCACGTGGTACCCTTATACCACGCAGCCAGTAGCGAAGACCTTATATCACGCAGCCACCAGCGAAGAGTGCCCCGACCAAGATGCTTGGGCTGAGGATCGTCCACTATCCCACGCCCCTCTAGAGCCGGGGTAAAAAGACGATGACGTGTTATCGTGCCCGACCGATCGCCCCGCCCGCCAGACAGCCTGCGCCACCAACCAGGAAACCCGCGCCACGCAGAGAGCCGCTCGAGCCGCTCGTCCAACTACCAAAGCTGCTCGCACCAGTCATCCGACCAGCCGCATCTCCAGCTCGGCCGCCCGCGCCACTCACCCAGACCAAACACATAGCGTCCCCGCCGGTTTTGTTCATGATTTTTCTCGACCCCATGCAGGCCACCCACTCTTCCACAGCCAGGATGATGAGCGGCGGACACGTTGCGCCCGCCATACCATCCGCAAGGTAACGGCCAATCGCCATTCCCACGCCCCGTGTACCGAGCACGCGCATGTCTCCCCGAATGTCCACGCCACCGGGTTGACCCCAACCGAGATTGCAAATGGCCAAGTCCCTCAACGACTCCATACCCTAGCACTCGTAGATGGCACTCATTATGCCTTCGCCCAGCATGTTTTATCACAACATCATGATCATCGTGCTAGATCATCATATACGCATGACAATACAAGCAGGCTGCCGGCTCGCAGAGCTGACTCTGAGTGCCCGACGTGGGAAATCAAGTGTCACTGAGAATTTGACCAGAGAGCTATTCTCCCGCGCCGGCCCATTCTTGACCCTCCAACGAGTGGGCAGATATGCCTACGTCGCCGAAGTCCCTCCTTCGTGGGGGACCTGCTCCACGACCTCCTTCGGGTTCACCCCACCCCCCCTTTTGTTGACCCGTCCAAGCTTGGAGTTCGGTGCCTCCCTCGAGTCGGAGCTTGCACGTGCAACACGTAGGACATTCATACTTGCATCGTAGTTACATCGACCCGTTAGGGTTACCCATCGAACGATGACACCGTCGGCGTTCAATACCACTATCCATTATCGGCTCCGAGCCATCGTACTCGGCGTCGACCAGACGACGTCCTAGATGATATCCGACATCAGTGGATGATCTCATCTTGACCACGCAATCATCTCCGTGAGGTTTTTAATATATTTAAGCTATGATTTATTTCAATCCCATAATTAGAGGCTCGTATGCCGTATTCAAAATGTATCCATTCACGAGATGTCCATGGTGTCTCAGGTCAGTGAATCACTTATAAATCTTGTGACATGAATAACCTGATTGATTTTTTGTTATGATACCATTCAGGGATTCCTATGAATCAGTTCAATGAACTTTTTCTCTAAAGAGCACTGATATCCATAAGATCAGCTATACTTATCCTATAAGTAGAATCAATCAGTACAATTCTATCTGATAATTCTGATAATTCAATGTGCATCGAATAGGAATATTTAGAATACATGTTTAAAGCATAGCGATTGCTGTATTAATGATCTTGTCATAATGCTCTAGGTCACTACATGTATTCATGAACTTCATTAAAAACATTCATAAGTCCAAATTTAGGGGTTTTTTGTTGTTGTTTTGATTCCAACTTAATCAACAATATTTACGAAAATTTTCACTTAAATACTCCAAAATTCATATAGGGCAAGTAAGGAGCTGATCCATAGAGAGGAAAATATTTAATTTCAAATTTTTTTTCTCATGCTTTATATAAAGGGAATGATTTCAAAAGTAAAAAAATAAAAAATTTGGGATGCTTATGGCTTTTTTCATATTTTACAAACTATTATATGATTTAAATTGAAATATAAATATAAATAAAAGCACTAGAAATATTTGCCTCTAATTTTCCTAGTTTTTCTTTTAAAAATAAAAAAAATTATATATTTTTGAAATTTAATTTACACCCAAAGGTTTACTATAAATATTAAAAAAGAGAGTTAGAATGTTTTTAAATGTTAAAATAACTATAGGTTGATTATATCATTTTTGATATTTTTCCTTGTTTCTTCATAATTTGTTAGTGCAGAAAATCAATTTTCTATTACTTTATTTTTTAAAGATTTTTAATTTTTATTTCTAAATAGAGAGGATGAGGCACTTGCAGAGTGGCCGCGGCATTAGAGCTGTAGTGGCTGCGAAATGGCGATGATGGAGCATTGGTGGCAGCGGTGGAACAGCGGTGGCGGAATAGGCAGATGCAGCGGAGGTGGCAAGAGAGGGGGAGGCAGATGCGGCAAAAGCAGTAGAATGGATGGGCCAGCGCTCCTAGTGTGCCTCGCATAAGGCTGGCCTTGGTGCGACACCCGACTAAGGTTCACCCTAGTTTGGCTAATACAAGACTTAGCCAAATAGGCTAAGCCCTATTGGGCTTGACCCAATATTGTCATGACTTAATCAATTTGGCTAAGTTCAGCATAGGGCTACCCCGCGCAGGGACCGACAGGCAGAGGACTGTTTCTGACGCATGGCACTACAGGCCAGCGCACGGTGGCGGCTATGGGATGGAAAAATCTAAGCTTTGAAAGGATAAAAGGTGATATTTGAATGCAATTTTTTGAAAACTAGAAGTGGGAATGCATTCAGATCTAAAGAGAGATAGGGAAATTTTTTTGAGAGATATATAGTGTTTAGAGAGACAAACTCCAAATGAGAGGATAGAGAGAGAAAATGAAGAGATAGACAAAGAAAATGAAGAAATGGTGTAGAGAGATTTGAGAGGGAATTTGAAGCTGTAAATGAAGGTTATTTGTTATGAAATTTTGAGGGGATGAACAAAGGATATGGATGAAGGTCTAGAAAAACATAGAACCAATTCGAGAGAGATAAAAGGCTGAACTGAGGAGATAGAGAGAGAAAATAAAAAAATGCATAGAAGGAAGGTGAATTTAATGAAGAAGATTTTATGAAATATCTATGGGAGTAACTATGGAGATTTATGAAGTTCTATAGAGAATAACAGGTTGTAATAAGGAAGCAGAGAAAATGAGTGTTCAAAGTGATAAAACGATGGATTTTAAGGGTAAATGGATGGATAAGGATGGGGAAAATAAAAATCTAAGTTCCTAAAACCTCAATGCAAGTTTACTAAGCCTTCAATTCTTCCTATCAAGTCTGGGTCCTTATATTTATCACGGATCAGGCATTTTTCAATGCAAACAAGCGAGGGGATTAAGTGACAACTTCTATAAACTTACATTAAGCAGGTTAAACAATCTGAATTTTAAAAATTATATGCCTTGCTTAGGATTCGTTATTCCTTTGAATGATAATCTAGATGGTCGTACAAATATATGGGTAACGTAGCACTATATGACCCTACTTATGATAATCATGGGTGGTGTCCATGTAATCTCATATATTCAAGGAATTCATTAAAAATCATCTTTTCATAATAAAAATGAATAAATAATTATTGAATGAACAAATGACATATAGAAGTTTTATTGGCATGCAAACCATATAATCTCTAAAATTTCCAGTTTTGCACTGCATTTAAAAAGAGTGATGTCGGATGTCGTTGACAGCGTCGTCTGACGGGTAATTTCACTAAGTGAATGTAACTACGTGATGCGATGAAACCTAGATGACTGTATGTGCAGGTCTGACTTGCGGGGAAGTTGCCAAGTTCCGAGCTCCAGGGCGGATGACCGAGGATGATAATGGTGACCTTCTAACCATCATTAGAGCGACAACGACGACTACAATGTTGAACGGAAGAACTCTGTAGGAGCTTGCTTGTAACGGACCGGCTTGACCCGTACCTGGGGAATCACTTGAGACATAGTTTTCTTGATTATTTCTCTCACCTAGTCTAGCCCAGGCGCAGAGGAGTGCAGGCAAAAATATACTGTGAGACGTAATATAACTAATGAGGAAGGGAACCGTGTACCTCGCTAGTGGCAGCTTTCGTCATTTCACAAGTCTAGCAAGGATTGATAGGTGGAGGTGTGGTGAAGATGAACACGACTTGGCTTGATTGGTGGCAACGCCGCAGCGTAGGATCGGTAGGGGAGAAGAGACGAGGACAAAGAAGAGAGATCCAGCGAGGAAGCAGCGTGAGAAATGTTTGGAGCTCAACGGGCTCGTCTGTATCGATAGATGGCGTAGGGTGGTAGAATGTTGTGGAGTATCAATCGGCTCGGTTGGCGACAACATCGCCTGGCGACCCCAATGTCGTTTTGGGCACCTACAGGGTCAGGGTTGCACCCAAAGAGTGGAAGGCATTGTCTAGCAGCACCACCCTTGAGGAACTATAGGTGCACACAAGGGGGAAGAGAGAGATTGAAAAGTACGCATGGCTGTATGGTAGACTGGTGCAATGAGGGTCACGGAACAATCATGTGGCATTGAGTGCTCGAGGCGATACAACGTTGCACCCATAGTAAGACACAAGACACCGTGCGGGTGGAGTCTTCTACCACATGACAGACCACGTGGGGGGTCTTACGACTGGACGTCCAAAGATCATAGCCACGGTACAGGAGGGAATCTTGCAGACTCCAGGATGATGGCTCCAATCAAACGAGGCTTGCCAAAAGATGCACGACCAGATGATTCCGACCAGTAGGTCCCGGTGTGATCACGTGTGACATCGTGGTCGTGCGTGCCAACAATGATCAACAAGAGAAACCAACCTGGGCAAGACCAGCGATGGTCTCCAGCGTATCATGCATGAGAGTCGACTTCGCCTATCTCGCTGGTAACCAACGCGAGGATGGAGAATGATATCTGACCCTCTAAACGAGCGACCACAGGATGACCAGAGTTTGATTGATGTGCGTCGGAATGACGGCTCGGTGCAGGTTTGCAGCACATATGACTCAACACAGGAGTGTCCTAGTAGCGCCCAAGAAAGGGCTTGCCAGCATCTCCACCTCTGTTCTGGTTCCTCTCCTCTTTTTCTTTCCTTCTCTTCTCCTTCTTTATTCCTCTTCCTCTTCTTCTTCCTCCTTCTTTCTCCTTCAGGCATGAGATCTGAAAACTGAATCAAAATAACTTCCACAATTCCAGATCTGACATTGAACATGTCCATCATGTCCTTATATAGGGCCATGATGGACCCATTACACAGTACACGTAAGGGGCCCAATAAGGAACCCTTTTTACAACAGTAAGAAATGAAAAAAATACATGGAGAAATATTAAAACGACTTGAAATGAAACGAGTGAAAGGCAACGGTACAAATGCGTTATGATAAGTGATAAGCCTAAAATTGCGTGTAAATATGTCGTTGATTTGACGTTTAGACGTGAATCGCTTAGCCGCGTGCATTTAATGCACGCGCTAACTAACGCACATGTGTTAAAGAATAAAAAATTGCGGCGCGCTTTTAATCATGAAAGCCGCAATCGGTTAGCTGCGTGCATTTAATTCATGCGACAACTGACATAAGTGGGTTGAAATAAATCAAATATTGCGGTTTTTTTGTTTTATGCTTATTTTACAGAAAAAAACAAAGGGCGACATGGTTTCTTTATAGCCGTTCAAAGAGGCGAATCATTTTCCATTGATTGCGACCGTTTGAAGCACGCAAACACATGTCGACACGCGATCCAAGGGCGGCGAAAAAAATAAAAAAAAGGCTCAGCCAATCAGAAAAATTGGTTTTGTTTATATAATGAAATGATCCAACGACCTAGATTAATTTGCATTAAAACGGCGATATCAGGAGATCTAGCTGTCCGATTGGGCTGAAATTTTGAGGGCATGTTTGTCTTTCCCCCTATACAATCCCTATGGTTGTATCTTTGAATAGAGGTCTGGAAAAGGGCAAAAATTACTTTTTGAAGCTCTCTCCAAGGATTTGGCTAGGAAGGACACAAGAGTTGCTTTGGAAGTCGACAGTTCTTGATTTTGGACTCAAATTTGTAAGTTTCTGATTTGTATTTTAAACTTCTTCTTGGACGATTTTAAAAACGCCAAGGCATGGGCAAAACGTACATGCCCTAGAAGTGATTTTTAATAAACTTAGCACCGCATTTTGATTCTGATTTAAGATCTGGTTTTTTAATCTTTAGTATTACATCAATTTTGAACATTTCTACATCATTAGATTTTTAATTTAGGGTCAGATATCATGGTGGTTGTAAGATAGTCCTCCCGCCGTCGAACAAGGAAAGGGGCTGCACCATCAGTATTTACACCAGACTTAAATCTTCGAATTCAATCATGTGAATTGTGGTCTGATTTATCTCACCCTACACTCGATAGTCTTTCCTACCTGGTCTCCCCTAGTCAACCTGCATCAGGTAATTAAAATGCAAACACATGCACGGTCATGCTCTACCCAGGTTATTTAAACCTGGGCGTCTTCACGAATGCTTTGACGTGCTGGTCGGGCTGGACACGAACCGACGGTGACGCTGATGACCATGATAACAGCTGTGATGATGTTTCGTCGGCCTTTTTTGGGCGCGCTCCATCAAAGAAACTGATGATGGAGCACGTGCATCAATAATTAAGCACTACCAAAAGTTGCAACTACAAACAATTAACAAGTTTATAGTATGTATGAACCGTGCGATAAACTATTGAGATTCATTATTTTTAGCAAAGTGGTGTCGAACTATAATCATAAAAAAATTAAAGTGCATTAAAATAGTATTTATTTTGACATTTTCAAAGTATATAATGATCATTGTAAATTCATGTTAATGCCATAATCCTTCAGACGGCATGATAAATGTACCTTATATTTTATGCATTTCAGATATTCGAGACATTTATATGATTAATTTATCATCTTGTTATCCAGATTATTTTCATATATTGATATTTTCTTAACTATCCGATTTCTTATATTATACACTTTTTCTATTAGCCAGGCATGACCGTTGTGAAATTTAGAAGTTTCACTCAAAATGAATATTTTTAATTCCATGTGATCAGATATTTCTACAAACGTAGTGATTATTATCATTGAAAAGACACTAAATAATTCAACAAATAAGGTTAAAAAAATCAGTTTCATTTTTAGGCTTTAAAAATAGTAGTTATACAACTTTAGTATACAACTTTTCCATCCATTTAGCCCTCAAGTATGTCATGAAAGATGAGATAGAAATTCGTATGAAGAACCCCCTCTACATACGAGGAAACAAGGGAAACATAAAAGCAAAAGCCAGTAAAAAATCTCTAATGGTATTTCAATAATGATCTGATTCATAGAATTACTCTTCATTGTTTAGATATAATCGATTTTGAATCCCAATCTCTCATGTCTTATTATTCCAAATTTGGTGGTCCCAAGCGGAATTCTAAAGATAAATATTTTTGTTACAAAACTTGAGTAGTATATCATTTTTAAGGTATTTGATGCATATCAAGTCCAAATAACTCCTTGTTTGTTTTCAAGAATATGAAGTTCTATAAAGTTGAAAGATCAATTGAGTTATATCTTCATGTTAGAGAGTGAAATCAGATGAAGATAAAGTCGTTCTTTATTATGAAAAATCTACTGTATCAATGTATACATGGAATTTTATTTTATGATATTTAAACATGACTTCATGACACCAACTTCATGAATAAAAAGCTTTTATTAATCATAAATACTTACTTAAATTTGTTTAATAATTTCAAATATTAATTATATTTCTAGAATCATATTCTCATGTTTTGAGTTCTCATGAAAGATATATAAGTAAAATTGTTTTATACGTGAAAAAATATATATTTAGTTTGTTTTTATATATTTTTTTTCTCAAAGCCACCAAGATTTGACATGCTGGCTAGGTACTACACAGTTTGAGGGCAGAAAACAATGTAGAAGGTAGTTCCATCTATACATACTCTATCAGTCCACCATCTTGTATCTATAAATAGAAACCCCTATCCTGGTAAAAAAAATCATTTTGTTCCTAAATATAATTAAAGCATTGATTTATTACTCGTTCAAGATATTATTTGATTTCATTTTTTCATTTCGAATAGTGAAAGCGGGAATGGGTGATGTTTAAATCAAGACTCACTAAGACGCGTCACCACTGATTGAGTGTTCTTCGTCATTTTTTAACTCACGAGGTTCGTGTGTTCGTGTAATTTTCTTAACTCATCTCAAAACTTTTTGGCATGCTATCAACATGGATAGCCTAGGTTTTCATCGTCACATATACAACCTTCCACTATGCGGCTCATTGGCATGTATACATCTTTGGACTCAGTAAATTATGATGAGGTTGTTATACATTTAATTAACCATATGGTCCAAATACTCATATTGAAAGAATAGTCAAGGAGGACATAAAAATATGCAACTAGAATAACACTCTATGCCCCAGTCATACGATGAGTATGGCCACTCATGTAGCCATTAGTGTGGAAATTCTAATGCTAGATATTTGGTGCTCTTTAACAGAAAAATTTTACTGAGATGTGTCATCGAGGTCCCTCAACAATAATTATAACTAACTATCCATCATGTTATTTCGGATCATAGTTGTGTAAGTGGCCAATAAACTTGTGACACCAAAGATGCCTTGTTTACAAACAACTTTAATTTGACATTGACCTGAGTTCCTAATCATAGGGTTCAAAAATGTTTGAGTTTGAGTGCATACGATGCAATGAAGTCCCTGGCCAAGGGAGTGAAATACTGCAATAAGTGTCCTCTAATGATTCTGAAACAATCATTACCATTTCAGATGACCAATTAGAGTTTAATATTTAACCATACTAAGTCATCTTAGGAGCCTCAAGTGGATAAGGGAATATACCTACAAACTAACGTGTGATGCACATCTTTCATGAGTGAGTCAGGACACACTATGTTGTATCACATAGTGCATGAGGTTTAGCTTGACACCTCACTGGCTTGAGACTTCAGCTATGGATTGAGTTAAATCAATCATACATTAATTAATGTATATGATGATATAGTTAATTAATTTGAAAATCCAATAATGAAGTTATTAACTAGATCTCTACTATAATTTGTGTTGGTCTTTTCATAATCACCCAACACCACTTAAAGACAGATCAGAGTCCTCAATGGCACTACATTATATCCAGCAAAGGTAATTTTGTTATCCATTAGTCATTATGTCGAAGCATAAATTTCCATAAAAATTGATATAATTTATTGCGTTCAATTAAATTTAAATAGATTGATTTGATAAAATTATGTTTTTTATATCATATATAAAAATCCAAAAAAATTACTTGAAATTTATAGCTTATTCTTTCAGTACTTTCTCGTTGTGGATTTGACCCTTACTTGTTTTGTGTAAGAAAGAATTATAAATGTTTTTGATAAATGATATGGAATTCAGCAGTGCAATTAACATTAATTTATGTTTCATTGATCTCCATCTCTTATTTTTATCCATCACTTATATTCAGAAATGATCAACCATATTTCATTAACAAACCTTGTTTGTCATCATAATCGTTATTTTTCAATGTTCTATGAATTTATTCATTTGGGATTAGAGATGGTCGTGTGGTGCAGTGCAAAAATTCACACCGAGTGTGCGAATTTTCGCACGCACAAAACGGCCTGTGCGGTGTGCGCTTTTGTGGTGGGGGCAGGGGGATGGAGGGGGGCGGGGACGGCCAAAGGGGGAGGCAGGGGGGCAGGCGGCGGGGGACGACCGGAGGGGGCCGATCAGCAGACGGGGAGGGGGTTGCGGTGGGCAGGGAATGGTCCAGTAGTAAATGCTCATCGGTCCTTTGAGTAAGTACTTCTGCCTTTGGAAATCATCACAAAACTATTATCCTATATACCACTTCCGCGCCAAGGACTTCATCTTATCATCTTTCTTGAGTTATCTCTTCTGACAAAGAGGTTAGATGATCCCATATTGACCATTACATCATATTTTTTAACTTCCAAACTAAGACTTTTTAGAATTTCATGATTAGGAAATTAGCTCATTGTAAGGTTACAACTGTTCATTTAAAAGACGTCCTTGGTGTTTTTGGGCTAAGGACTGTTTCCACAATCATGATGTTAAACTTGAATGAAAATTTGGTATAATACCATTTAAGCATTCATTTGGATAATTTCAGCGGGATCTTTGTACTGAAGAACACCCAATATCTATTCTTAGTGTCTCCACACAAATGACAATAGCACCAGCCCTACTCATCATATGAGTGAGGCTAGATAGTTTTGTTATCTATGGATACTTCGATGTCCTTCTTAGGTATCCCTCAAATAGGAATATTTCAAAACACGTGATTAAAGACTAGTGATCTGTATATTATGATCACATCCTAATTCACTAAGTCTGATCATGTATTCATGGACTTCAATTATAACGATCACATGTGCACTAAAATGAATAGAGTGTGTTAATGACCATGGAATAAAATATGGAGTGTATGATTGGATTTCTGATCTCATGTATTTCCTTTCTTTCAGCATATTTCTTCTTTATAACTTGTTTATCAAAGCCTTTCATACTCATGAGATGCCTCATCCGAATTGAAACCTAGAAAATAAATAAGAGAAAAGAGAAGTAAGATATAATGCAGATCGTTTGACATTCCATGTGCACATCAAGTAGTTTTGACTGAAACATGACTGATGATTTGGCTTCTCATGTCATAGGATTGGGTTGGAGTGGCACAAAGCCCATTCATTGTTTTTTTGTTATTTTCTTAAGATCATGACCCATTTGGGTGTGATCCATCTCCCTGCTTGTCTGCACAACCTAATATGAATCTGAAAGGTTAATTATTGAAGCAATCCCATACTTGAAAAATTCAAAGTCGTAGAAAGTGGCATTTGACCGGATAGCCCATATACTTCGAGAAAGCTTAATTCATATGAGAATGAAAATAATATCATTAAAATAATGCCAACATGTCTCAAAATTTTATTTTCATGCCTCGTTTTGGTTTCATAAAACAGTCAAAACTATATTTATGGGTTGACAAAACGGATAACAAATTTATGTCAACGTACAGAAAAAGAATTTTATTTCTAAGCATCAAATTTCAAAACTTAATTTCGTTCCTTCCCAGAGATCTACCTTTTACCCCATATTTCTTACAACAAAATTAAGTAAAAATATAAATGGTAAAATTTGGAAGTTAAAGTCACAAAAAGTATATAGACCAAACAAACAATAAATGTGGACTTATGAACATAAAAACTAGTCATGATACTGATAACAAGAATTTGTTCTAGATAATTCTCTTAAGGCTCTAGTTTATACAACAATGTTATAATTCTCTCCTTGCTTAAAATAGGGTACGCAAGGATTGAATCAACAAGAAGCACATAATGAGAGAGTAATTTACAATTATAACATATTTTCAAATATTTTTTTTGGTGATTTTATAGTTTCTGTATTTTTAAAACTATTTTGTAAAGAGAAAATCAATTGAATGGAGGAAAATGAATCAAGACTACTTAAAAATAAAATAAATAATAATGTTAATTATACTGAGTTCTATTAATTTAATATGATTTTTTAAAAAAAGGTTTACAATTCTTTAGGGTTAGAAATAATCATTAACGATCAATAGAACCTTAGGCTCCGCTGTGAAATTACGACAGAAATGTGTAGTTGACAAAAATGCTATAACTTCTGCTATGGGAGGAATTGCGAAGTGCAGTATCATCGAAAAGTTCTAAGTCTAGGTTATGCTCTGTAATATTTACCTAGAGAAATTGATGAGAAAATTTAAATTATGTTCAGTAGATTACATGATTCTTGTTGTCACTTCCCCTAAGGGCCAATGGTGTTATTTCTCCAAGAATCTTGACTACCCTTGACCTCTCTCTCCCACACTCTTGTAGAAAAAGAATGGATCAAAGAAATCTGATGCACTAGGCCTCCAACAACAAGTAGATAACAGAAATCCAAGATGATATACAAAGATAGAGGAGAAGAGAATAAATAGAAGTGCCCTTACTCTCCCAGCCATTGGATTTAATTTCAAGGGTTTTCAGAGTTAGAATTACTTAATTTCTATCCTGGATCCATGTTCCTTCCTTCTCACATTGGAAACTAGGCCTTTCAAATTTAAATTGTGGGTTAGTATGACAATTCTTGCATCTAGTTGGTCTGGACCTTAAGGAAGTTTAAATGAGCTTCTACAGTGTACTTCTTGCGTATTCAGCCTCTTCTTATTGTATTATCTATTATATCTTTTAAGGCTTCTCCTTTTCTCCCATTTGTAACTCAAAACACCATTGTATTTACTTAAGTCCTGTTTAAAGTGAACTCAAAGAAGATGTGAGAAAATCACTTGACTTTTTAGATTTATGTGGTGTTATTCTTAAACATCTATAAAATATATTAAAAAATATAGATTTGAAAACTAAATCATAAATTTCTCATTTTATCCAAAATGGCAAATAATTCTAATGAAAATAAAAAAATGTGGTATAAAAAGTATAAAGCATAACTTTATTTATCAAATTTGATGTTAGCAGAACCTTCCATTATATTTTGAATTCCATCCTTGACCACTAAATCCAAAAGTTTGCGGTAATGTTCTAAGAGGATATACTCATCGCCGAATAATCATCATAATAAAAAGACAACCATTTTAGTTTTGTAATAAAATTACTTAACAGATACGACTACATATGGAGAGGAGTAGTGTTATTACAAATGTTCCTATGATACTGCTTTGTTTAGTAAATCACAATCCACAACACAAGCACCATTCTCTACAATGCGAACTTATTCTGCATCCTTAAACATGAACCATTATTTAAGCCAACAAGAGAAATAAAATACTAGAATAATTAATTCCTCAAAATTTAATGAGATACAAATTTTGAAACTCAAAAATAAAAGGTTCTATAAAAATTCATAGAATGAGAATAACTTTTTCTGTTGACCAAATAATAAATGAGTAACCCGAAATAAATTTACAAAAGGTTTGTATAGGGATCCACAAAGAAACAGTAAAATTGGTCAAAATGCATAATGAATATATTTGGAGTAGTATTTTATATTTCTGGAAGTATATAATCTGTTCTGCTCTTTTGTGTTGTTATTTTATTCTCATTATTAATTTGGCCAAAGCAAAATTTGTTCATTTAATTAATTTTTTATTTCAATTTGTATTGCAATGTTTGTCCTTTTTGGAAAACTCTCCACAGTTAGCTATATTGTTTTCATTGACAAAGATTACCTTTAAATCTACGCCTAAAAAGTTCCCCTTGCATAAATTAAAAGAAATTAAAATTTTAAACTCTCTCCGACTTCTATTAGATATGATATTTTCAGGAGCAAATAAATCATAATACCTTTTTTTACTTAACTTGCAAACATAGTACTATGTCGTGAAGTAAATTGCACAGACATTTCCTTGTCAAGATATTTTTTATATATCTTCTATCATTTTATATTTTTTATACTGAAGGAGAAATGGAATATCTATGGTTTGACATACAGGACAGCTATTCTAAATCTTAGGAAAAGACTTGATTTCTTATCTCGTGTATGTTGTTTGTGAGGAAGGACCAATTGAAGGTCAGGGTTTATTCAAACAAAAGGAGCATAGGAAACTAAAATAAATGATATTCATCATGTTTTCCATCTCTTTATCTTCTTAATAAATAATAAGGGCATTTGTTTGCCAAAGGTCTCTTCATTAGCTGCGGGAAGAATTAGTACGAATCGGATTTTTCGAGGTACATATCAAGAGACTATTTGATTTGGTTGGATAATGTGTGGGTAGTAAACAAGGATTGGCTTTTTATCAAGGTATGGAATGTATTATGCCATGTTTAATATGATTCCACATGATCTATTTTTGTTCAATCAACAGATTCGAGCTAATTGAAAGGATATTCTAATCAACCCAGAGGTTGTTTTGATTCTGTTAGAAAAGAGGGAGGCTGAGAGATTCCAAGAGGAACATAGTGTGAGAGGAAGAAATGACACAGAGATAGAATGAAAGTGAGAGAGGGATAATAAGAGAATGATACACGTATAGAGCAAGGAAGAGAGTGAGAGAGTAAGAAAAGGGAAGAGTCAGACAAAGTGAAAGGGAGAGTTAGAGGTTGAGAGAGGGCGAGAAGAGGGTAAGAAATGGAGAGAGAGAGAGAGAGAATGAAAACGTGAGAGAGAATGGAGTGAAAGAGTGTGAGAATAAGAGAGTGAGGTAGTGAAAGAGAGAAGGATTGAGAAACTGACAGTGGGAGAGAGGGAGAGTGAGAGAGAAGTAGTAAGAGAGTAAGAGAATGAGTGCGGGAGAGGAGAATGAAGCAGAGATAATGAGAGCGTCAAATAGATAAAATGTGAAATAGGGAGAGAGAGGGAGAGAATGGAGTGAGAGAGGGAGAGAATGAGATTAAGGGGGAGAGAGAGAGAATGAGAGGACAGAGATAAAGAGTGAGCCGCTGTGACAATGAGAGAAGGGGGGAGTGAAAGAGTGATAGAGAGTCTGATGGGAAACGGTTCCCTCTTTCTTCTCTCTCTTCCTCTCTGTTTTCTTTTTCTTTTCTTTTCTTCTCGGGTTAATAGCACGGTATGTCCCAAACTTTTTCGGAAATCTGCGATATAACCCAAACTTTTTTTTTTGGCACGGTATATCCCAAACTCTCAAAGTGGATTTTTACATATCCTGTTTATGATGTGGAATCCACCATGGCTGCCAGGTGGATTTCCGGCAGAATCCACTTGGGCGGAATCCACCTGGCAGCCACGGTGGATTCCACGTCATAAACGGGATATGTCGAGAGAGAAATACATTTTATTAACCGTTGGAATCGAATCGCCCGGGAGAGAGAGGAGGCACAGAACCGAGACATAGACAGAGAGAAAGGGGAAGGTGGAGAGAGAGAAAGAGAGTGAGAGGGGGGGGGGAGGGAGAAAGGGCGTCGGATTGGTGTTGTTTGCAGTGGAATCCTTGGTGGTTTCTTCTTTGCTGTGGGAGTTCCGCGATCTAGGGTTTGTTATGGTCGTCAGGGACTGCCTTTTGGATCTTGTTTATCAGACAGGCTTGCTCGTCGGGGGCATCTGATTATGTCGTAGTGGATTCCTTTTGGCGTGGACTTGGTTAGATCTAAATTTCTCTTTTTCTCTCCCCCACTCTCTTTCTCTCTATCTCTCTTAATCTTCTTATTCTGCACCTCAATTTTGTTTTATTATATGTCTTATTGTTTTAATTCTTTAAAATGTGATTCTGTTTTCCTTCTTTTACATTCTAATCTAAGGTTTGCTGTTCTCAGTGATGATGATGAGAGGATGATGATGAATCATCAGCATCCTTTTCATTGTCACTTGTTTGCCACTAGAAGGACGAGGTTGATCATCATCCTTGTCATATTACAGCAGACGACGCAAGGATGAATACAATGGAAAGACAATTCCACTCCACCAGCGACCACCTCCTCTGTCAATTCCTGATCTGCTACCCCTGACACCGGTCCCCAACGATGCAAGCTTCTTGCAGCCAAATCTAGAACTTCAGATTTGACATTTGACATACCATGTTGAAGAATAATATTTTGAAGAATAATATTTGACATACCAGATCAAGTCACAAGATGCAACATCCGGAACTTCAGCTGAGATTTGTTTTTGGTTCTTGCACCTACAATGCAGTCTCAGTAATTTCGTCTGAAAGACGGTCTCCAAATCGGGAAATAGTTGATGACAAAGTGTCATAAGAATGTATAGTGTGCAGCAATCTGTTCAGGGAAAGAAGGATCTCGGAAATCATATTGGCTGCTACTTTCTCCTGACCTCGCGGAGAATCATCTTCTTATGCTGGTCTATGAGGGTGTATTGTTATGTGTTCCCATTTGATAATGTTTATCCCCATACAAGAATGTATATGTTCCCAGCTTTTTGCTGGAAGTTGATTGGTTTAACCAGTGAATGGCCCCAATTTAGTTCTCTCACTTTGTTTTAATGATGATGATGAATCACTCTCTCAGTTTACAGAATTACATTCTGTAAAATGTAATTCTGTTTTTCTTCTTTTACATTCTCATTGAAACTTAGATTATTAAGTTTACTTTTTTATGTTTTTTACAGCTTTTCATCTTGTGAAATGAAAATATTCAATATTGCTATTAGTTCTCCATATCTTGTGATCGATGTTGGCATTGTCCTCTTCGGATATTTGATATTGGTTAATTTGTTCTATTTCTTTTTATTCTAATTCTTTAAAATGTAATTCAGTTTTCCTTCTTTTACATTGTATTTCAAACTTAGAATATTAAATTCACTTATTTTATGTTTTTTTATAATTTTTCAACTTCACATTCCAAATCATCTTCACATTCAGAAATTAATGTCTGACCGAAGCAGACCAGGTGGACTGTGAGCCAACCCATTTGAATTTAAGGTTCAGATCGTAAGGAGTGCCTAAAACCAGACTGAATTTAAGGTCTGGTTCTTCAACGTCCAGTGGTGCTCTCCCCCACCGTGCTCCTATTAGATTGTCTCACAAGTCAAAGTGTAAAAGAATGTAAGTATTCCCTTGATAATTTAAATATATTACACGCATCATCAGTTACTATTTTCTATTTGTTTCTTAAATAGGGCTGATGACGAGAGAAGAGTGTTTGGTTCTGATTATCATAGTGATGCTGATTCTGAATATAGTCTATGTGAAGAAAATAAGGAAAGTGATGTGTATACAAGCGACCCCAATGGATATTCAAGTGAAGAATGGAATGATGAATTTGTTGACAGCCAGAGAAATAGAAAAGAACAAGTTCAACAACAAGTATCTATTGATGGATATCATAGTGAGTATGCTGATTCGGATGATGAGATATTAACTCCCAATGATACTGATGATGAGGGTGAAAATAGAAGTAACATATACAGGGGCAAAAGGTATGATCCGAGATGCCCCATTTAGAGGATTATATTTCAAGTAGGCATAAAATTTGAATCGCCTTCTCAATTTAGGACAACTGTGAAGGACCATTCTATATGGAGTGGGTTGAACATCAGGTTTTTAAAGTCTGGTGACCAAAAAGTTCAAGTTGTTTGCAAGGGAGATTGCGAATGGAGGATATATGCTAGTTGGGATGGTATGAAGGAGGCTTTTGTTGTGAAAACACTAAATGATACTCATAGGTGCAGTAGGGCTCTGAAGAATAGACAAGCCGATTATCATTGGATTGCAAACCACTTCTTAGAGAAAATTCAAATGAATATGAATTGGAAGGTGTTAGATATGATGCGGGAAACAAACAAACAGTTTGGAATCACAGTTTCAAAGCATACCTGTTATAGAGCTAGATCTGCGGCGCGCAAGAAGCTTCAAGGATTTTTGAATGCCATTATCACTTGCTTCCTGCTTATGTTGGTGAGTTAAAGAAGGTCAATAGGAATGGTACTTTTGAGTTGGTACTTGATAGAGACACTCATGATTCTTTGGTTAGGTTTAAGAGACTCTATATATGCTTTGATTCACTAGCAAGAGGTTTTCTTGAAGGTTGTAGAAGAGTCATTGGAATGGATGGATGTTTTTTGAAGACCGAAATGAAAGGCCAATTGTTGAGTGCTATGTGCAAGGATGGGAATAATCAAATGTTCCTTATTGCCTGGGCAGTGGTTGAAGGGGAAAATCAAGCTTCTTGGACTTGGTTTATTCAACTGCTGATGGAAGATTTAGGAATTTCTGATGGTCATGGTTGGACTATTATAAGCGATCAACAGAAGGTACATAACTAACTCGTTCATAATATTTTAATTGTTTGAAGTCTTATTGCTTAATGTGGAACTACTTTATTGCACTTATAGCTTGCTACTCTCTAACATTGTGCAAGGACTAGAAAATGCAGTGGCATGTCTGTTAACACATGTGGAGCATAGGAATTGTGCTAGACATATTTATGCAAATTGGAAGAAGAAGGGACATTCCACTGAGATTCTGAAGAACTTATTTTGGAAAGCTGTAAAGTGCACAACTCATGAAGATTTCTAGAGGATCATGAGACATATGAGCACATTGAAACCACAAGCCGCGCATGACTTTGGAGATATGGGCATAAAGAAGTTTTGTCGGGCTTACATTAGTGAGCGGCCAAAATGTGAGGTGATTGATAACAATATTTGTGAGTGCTTCAACAATTACATCATACAGTCTAGGTCTAAACCTATCATAGACATGCTAGAAGATATTAGAGGTGCAGTCATGTAGAGGATAGTTAAGAAAATAGAGTTGTTTTCTGATAGAACTGATCAGTTATGCCCTCGGATAAGGGAGTTGCTCGAAGATAACAAGTTGAAGTCTAGGACATGCACTCTTAGACATGCAGGCAAGTATTAATTCGAGGTTACAAACTTGGGAAACAGATTTGTGATTGATTTACTTACCAGAACTTGTAGTTCCAGATATTGGGATATAAGGGGCATTCCATGCTCCCATGCTATTACTTGCATTCACTGGATCAAGCAGGACCATGTCAATTTTATCACTGACTGGTTGAAGAAAGATGTATACTAGCTAGCTTATAGTCATGGTATCCCACCAATGAATGGAAAAAACTTGTGGAGCGAAGTTGAAGGGAACTATGTATTCCCTCCTTTCGTGAAGAAACAACCTGGAAGGCCCAAGCAAAAGAGAAGAATTGACATCAGTGAGAAAGAACCTAAGGGTCAAAGATTATCCAAGAAAGGCGTGCAAATGAAGTGCTCTCTCTGCCACCAAGTTGGCCATAATCGGAAGACATGTACCCAAACAAGGATACAAGCTATCGGCCGAGTACGGTTTGAATCTTTTGTTAAAATTTGTTTATAGGCTTCTTGGATTTTATTCAATATAAAAGAATGAACATGTATTGATTAAACCTGCAGGGATCCCAGGGAACTACAGAACCTCCACGTGTTTAAGTAGATGACACATATCAGCCAATGATTGACATGTACAATCAAATTGCTGAAACTATAGAACAGACATCCCATTGTCAAAGATTGTTTCTCTTTCCCTCTCCTTCCCTCTTTGTCCCCCTCTTCCACTCTCACTCTTTGTCGTTCTTCCTCTCTCGCCCTCTCTCTGTCTCCGTCTTCCCCTCTCGCTCTACCTTTGACTCTCTTCCCCTCTCCTTCTCTCTTTATCTCCCTCTTCCACTCTCACTCTTTGTCCTTCTTCCTCTCTCGCCCTCTCTCTATCTCCGTCTTCCCCTCTCGCTCTCCCTTTGACTCTCTTCCCCTCTCCTTCTCTCTTTGTCTCCCTCTTCCACTCTCACTCTTTTTCGTTCTTCCTCTCTCGCCCTCTCTCTATCTCTGTCTTCTCCTCTCGCTCTCTCTTCGACTCTCTTCCCCTCTCCCCCTCTCTTTGTCTCTCTCTTCCACTCTCACTCTTTGTCGTTCTTCCTCTCTCGCCTTCTCTCTGTCTCCGTCTTCCTCTCCCTCTCTCTCTTTGACTCTCTTCCGCTCTAATTCTCTCTTTGTCTCTCTCTTCCGCTCTAATTCTCTCTTTGTCTCTCTCTTCCACTCTCACTCTTTGTCGTTCTTCCTCCCTCGCCCTCTCTGTGTCTCCGTCTTCCTCTCCCGCTCTCTCTTTGACTCTCTTCCCTCTCCTTCTCTCTTTTTCCCCCTCTTCCAATGTCACTCTCTGTCGTTCTTCCTCTCTCGCCCTCTCTCTATCTCCGTCTTCCTCTCCCGCTCTCTCTTTGACTCTCTTCCCCTCTCCTTCGCTCTTTGTCTCTCTCTTCCACTCTCACTCTTTGTCGTTCTTCCTCCCTCGCCCTCTCTGTGTCTCCGTCTTCCTCTCCCGCTCTCTCTTTGACTCTCTTCCCTCTCCTTCTCTCTTTGTCTCTCTCTTCCACTCTCACTCTTTGTCGTTCTTCCTCCCTC
This sequence comes from Wolffia australiana, assembly GCF_029677425.1. Classification (NCBI taxonomy): domain Eukaryota; kingdom Viridiplantae; phylum Streptophyta; class Magnoliopsida; order Alismatales; family Araceae; genus Wolffia; species Wolffia australiana. Next base: position 18,042,287 of record NC_135836.1, on the reverse strand, counting down.
GCCCTCTCTGTGTCTCCGTCTTCCTCTCCCGCTCTCTCTTTGACTCTCTTCCCTCTCCTTCTCTCTTTTTCCCCCTCTTCCAATGTCACTCTCTGTCGTTCTTCCTCTCTCGCCCTCTCTGTGTCTCCGTCTTCCTCTCCCGCTCTCTCTTTGACTCTCTTCCCTCTCCTTCTCTCTTTTTCCCCCTCTTCCAATGTCACTCTCTGTCGTTCTTCCTCTCTCGCCCTCTCTCTCTCTCCGGCTTCCTCTCCCGCTCTCTCTTTGATTCTCTTCACCTCTCCTTCTCTAAGTTTCAATTAGAATGTAAAAGAAGGAAAACAGTATCACATTTTAGAGAATTAAAACAATACGACATATAATAAAACAAAATTGAGGTGCATAATAAGAAGATTAAGAGGGACAGAGAGAAAGAGAGTGGGGGAGAGAAAAAGAGAAATTTAGATCTAACCAAGTCCACGCCAAAAGGAATCCACTACGACATAATCAGATGCCCCCGACAAGCAAGCCTGTCTGATAAACAAGATCCAAAAGGCAGTCCCTGACAACCATAACGAACCCTAGATCGCGGAACTCCCACAGCAAAGAAGAAACCGCCAAGGATTTCACCACAAACAGCACCAATCCGACGCCCTTTCTCCCTCTCCCCCCCCCTCTCACTCTCTTTCTCTCTCTCCACCTTCCCCTCTCTCTCTGTCTATGTCTCGATTCTGTGCCTCCTCTCTCTCCCGGGCGATTCAATTCCAACGGGTTAATAAAGTGTATTTCTCTCTCGACATATCCCGTTTATGGCGTGGAATCCACCGTGGCTGCCAGGTGGATTCCGCCCAAGTGGATTCCGCCGGAAATCCACCTGGCAGCCACGGTGGATTCCACGTCATAAACGGGATATGTCAAAATCCACTTTGAGAGTTTGGGATATACCGTGCCAAAAAAAAGTTTGGGTTATATCACAGATTTTCGAAAAAGTTTGGGACATACCGTGCTATTAACCCTTTCTTCTCTTGCACATTTCTTTTTCTCTCTCCTTCCTCAACTCCTTTCTTTGACTTTTTCTTCTCCACTTCTTCTCTTTCTTTCTATCCGTCCTTTCTCCTTCTTAACCGCCTACAATTATTGACTATTCCACCTTTCTTTTTCTCTCTAATTTTCTCTCTTTCTCTTTTCTCTCGTAACTTCCAATTTGACTTTTCTCATAACCTCTCCCCCTCACCTTTCTCCACTACTTTCTCTACGTGGAACCACCCTTCTCTATATCATTTCTCTTCAACCACCATTCTGAATTTGACAGTTTGTTTTCCTTGTAACTGCATGTTTCCTTCCCTTTAAAAGGGCCAAGAGCCTGCTTGTATGAACATCTGTTGCTGAAGAATTATTGTGATGTTATTTTGTGAGAAAAGAGTGATTCTTGGTGATTTCCTTTGGCGATAACGGCAACGGGCAACGGATCGACAACGGAACGAGCTCGTAGCTTGTCTACATCAACATCGACAACTCCTCTTGGGTTTCTTCCTCCTCTTTCTCCATACTTCCCTCTCCATAATTTACCTATCCACTTATCCCCACCATTCCCCATTACTAGACACCTTCCTTCAAATTAACCCACCATCTTCACCTAGTTCAACTTGCCATCCTTCTTCTTCATTTCACCAATTCCCACACCGTGTCCCATCCAGTTCATCCAACCTCACACTTCGCCTCCACTCCTTGCATCTTACCCATCAACCTTCTCTTGTGACGATCAAATCACATATTTCCTTTTATCCGTCATTCCACACCTTCCCTTCTCTCTGTTTGCATCACTCGTGGAGCTGGAGTTCAAAGTAATTCAAGGCCATTCAACATCAAGATACTCAAGCTATTGGCTCCCATCTCTCAGGTACCTTGAGATACCTAAACTTTTGAGATATATATGGTTCATGATAATTATTAATTTGCTCAAGTGAGAGTTGCTTAGAATTTCCATGTTATGTTTTAGACAACCATTTCAAATACTATATTCCCATTAGTTATCACGTTATTGTATTACCAAAGTGCCTTGTAGAGCCCTGCTCCATTTACGTAATCCCTTCCTATTGGATTATACCTCAAGCATACATAATTTACAACAGAGAGTGAAAGAGTGTGTGAATTAGAGAGGGAGAGAGTGAGAGAGTTACGAGGCGGAGAGAATGAGAGAGTAAGAGTGCAACAGTGGGATAGCGAGAAGGAGAATGCGAGTGAGAACGGATATAATAACAGAGCGAGAGAGATATATATAAAGAGAGAATAGGAGAGGGAGAGAGTACCATTGTAAGAGAGATAACAAGAGACTGAGAGCGAGAAAGGGAAAGAATCAGAGAAATAGAGACGGAGACTTAGAGGGCGAGAGAGGGAGAGAAACAGGATGACAAAGGGAGAATGAGAGAAAGAGAAATGGAGAGAGGAAAAGAAGAAGGGAGTTAAGGATTGAGAGGGTGAGAATGAGAGAGGAAAAGGGTAAGAGACTCAGAAAGAGAGAGAGAAAGACAAAGATATTGAAATAGTGAGAGAGTGAGAGAGGGAGAGAGGCAGAGTGAGAAGACGACAAAGAGAGAACGAGAGAAGGAGAGAGACAGTTAGTGAGGGGGAATCAGAGAGAATGAGACGGGAGAGGGGGAGAGTGAGAGGGAAATAATGATAGAGTGAAACTGGGAGAGAGTGAGATAAGGAGAGAGTGAGAGAATGAAAGATAGAGATAGTTAGACAGGGAGAATAAGAGTAAGAAAGGGGTAGAATGAGAGAAAGAGAGAGACAGTGAGAGCGGGATAGAAGGAGAGTGAAAGAGAGATTATGAGAGAGTACGAGACGGAGAGAGTGATAGAGTAAAAGAGGGAGAAAGTGAGATAGGGAGAAAATGAGAATGAAAAAGGAAGATAATGGGAGAAAGAGAGAGGGGGAGACTGAGAGAGCGCAAGAAAGAGAGTATACGAGAGGAAAAGAGTGAGAGAGTAAGAGGGGAAGATGAAGAGAAAAAGACTGAGAGGTAAGAGTGAGAGAGGAAGGGGATGCGAGAGGGCGAAAGGGAGAGAGTATGGGAGAGTGCAAGAGAGGGAGAGAGAGAGAGAGAGAGAGAGTGAGAGAGTGAGTGACAGAGTGAAAGAGAGAGAGAATGAGAGAGGGAGAGAGGGGGAGAGAAAGGAAGATGGTTGCATGAGGCGGTGGCCGCTGTGGTAGCGTCAACAATCGGAACGGACGGACCAGGGAGGAGACAAACTACATGCGACGAGTGAATCGGCTGTACAGTTCTTCTTCATCCTTAACAATTATAGTAATGTATATAATAGTATAGGTTGAATAAATGAACAGACTTCGGTTTCGGTTCGGTCCAGTCTGACTAATCTTTGGTCAGACCATATTGACCATTAACATCAAAAGTCATCATAGAATGTAGCAATTCCTTCAGTAATTTCAGAAGTTTTCCATCCCATGTGCTTAGGTGTTATTTATGAAAAGGTGTATTTATGCACTGTAAATGTGCAAGTAATCGGGTCGTTGAAAAGGTATAAATTTCTGCGATCTCCCTTATACTCTTGTCTCTCATGTGTCTCTTGCTCCCCGGGTGAAAACAAGGATAGAACCTTGTTTGTTTCAACAGTCCTTCCCTTGCAATTTATTTGGACATAGAAAGATGGTTAACCTCGTTCCCGCTTGCAGTTCGGATCTCTCACCGCACCCTGAGATCAATGGGACGTCCATTGATGCTAATGAAGCCCTACAATGTCTCGAGATCGGGACCTCATAAAGATTATAGGCCATTCGTCTGGATGCTTATTTGGACTTTCATGGACCAAGGTCTGCAAAACCAAATGATTGACAAATTAGAAAATAAAACAGAAGTCTGAGATCATTGAGGAACAACAGCCAAAATTAAGGTTGACTTATGATAGTGGTTCTTTCCAGGGATGAATAAATCATGAATTAAGTTCAAAATATATCCTTGGGCTGCGTATCACCCAAGAAAAAAGGTCGTAGCATAACTTACCAGGAAAATTGACGGGGTTATTAGACTTACCGCCAATACCTGCTTGAATTTAACATTTATTTTATATTTATTTCGTTAAATATTTATTTGAATACAAAGTCCGATCAGTATTACCGTTAAATATTTATTTCATGAAACTGGGAACTTTCTGCAGTTTTGATTGCAAATTTAAATTGGCATTCATTGATTGAGGACAAAAGTGACGACCTTGTGAGAGATCCAGCATGACCCCCATTAGTAACACTCGAAATATGAGCTTTGGAGATCCCCAACGCATCTTTCTAATTTTACAGGCGATACCTGAGCAAAAATTGGCTTAGGCATCGTGCGCTCTTAATAAGTAAAACGCCTTCCGCCGGTTCCCCCTTCTCTCTGACAGTTGAAGTACAGCGCGGCAACGGGCGACCCGAGGTTGTATTCCCGGGCAAAGTCACCAGTATTAAACTTGTGGCGAAATGTTGGAGGGAAGACTGACTGCCTTCCCAGCTGTTGAAACGGCACAAAGATCAGCCGATGGATTCCCGAAGTTGGTGTCGGGCTCTCATAACAAATCAGCTCGGTTCCTAAAATGCACGCAATAAACTCACTGCTTTCAGCAGACTTTCGTCAAGGAACCAAACTTAATAAGCAATATCATATGTCATGAACATACATGTGTGAATAAGCATTTTGGAGAAATTTTGTTGAAAATATGTCATGTCATTGTATCTAATGAACCATTAGAGGTGGTAAAACTAGTAGATCGCTCTGGAGGCTTGACTGGCCCTTCACACAGCCCAGTTGCCGATTAGATTTGCATACAACGATTGACGATGACTGTCAAACGGAGCATAGATGATAACCAGAGTAAAAAACTTAAGAGAGCGGATGCTGGTTGATGGTGGGTAAAAATCGTCGGCCAGAAAACCGTATGCAGTCCGAGTAACAAAAGAAACCCTGCACTCCAGAGCCTCCAAGAAATAGTTTCCTTGAGTTTTTTTACCGAATTCTGCTGTGGTTGTTGCAGGAATGTCTGTTACAAGCCTGTGGACATAAGGAAAAAGCGAGTTACCAAGTGCGGATAATTGTCAAAGCACTGAAAACTAAAGTATCGAATAAGATGAAGATCGTATATGATTCGGATGACTATTCTTTCCAGTTTCCATGTCAAAAGGGCTGGATTTCGGTCGGACTTACTCCCGAAGTGATAACTAAAAGAGGTTGAGTATGACGGGAGACTCAAACCAATATCTAATATATCAAATGGCAAGGCCGGAGAGCTATCTCCATCTCTATAAAACCTGTCCTCACCAGTGCAAGTACTCTCTGAGAGTAGGGTTGCTCGGGCTTGGCACGTCCGGGTCCACCATGACCTGCGCCGAGCCAGCAAGAAGTCATTCCCGTCCACTGGCGTGAAAGATATTAGAGGGATGGAGGTTACGAGAGTATAGAAAACTCTCATGTCGGTTCCGCCGATCTGCACCCGGGGACGTCGGCTGACCGCGGAGGGCCTGAGGGATGCACCATTGCCGACAAACCTACTGTGGTAGTCGACCCGAAGAGAAACAGACCTATTGAACGGTTGCAACACGTCGCCTATCACGCGACCTAGGTACAGCGAGTCCTCGTATATCGTTTCTGCGCCGCTGCCATCAGCGTCCATCCCGTTCTGCGTTTTGCGGCGACAAAGGAAGAAAGAGTGGATCCCAGAAACCAAGCGACTAACTTGATTTGTAGCCTACATCGACAAGTGGACGACGTCGAATAGATGGCGTTGTTTTAGATCCCCAGACCCCACCAAGAGGAGAAAACAGGGACAGCGTCGATGGGCTTGTCTTTGGCTCGGTGTTCGTCCAATCGGCACAGGATGTGGATTATTCCGTGCAAAATTGACGTCAGCCTTAACCTCAAGCACAGTTGTTTAGATGCCGGACTTAACAAAGAAACTGTTAAAATAATAAAAGACAAACACGAGAGAAAGAAATAAAGAGAGAAAAGGCAGCTGGGGAAGTGTATGCGTGAAAGCGAAACTCGGAGAATAACACCACTCTCATCCTCAATTTCCGCTCTTCCTGACCAAGGGATCGGTCTTCAAATTCTGCCCAGTGCCACGTCTGTGCACGTCGAACCCATCATAGCATACGGCGATCATTTTTCTAATTTGTCCCTATTTTTTTCTGCCTTAACTTTGTAGGACGAGAGTGAACGGCCATCAGTTCAGACATCTGGCAATTGCGTGGGCCTTCACCCTGATTGTCATCCATCCAAAGTCGTCAGTCTGCCTACCGCGAGATTTTCTGTCGAATAACTGACAGCGTGTTGGTCCAACCTGAGCTATGGGACTAGGAAATACCCTTCGTTCCTTAAACATATGTGGTTGACGATCCTCCAACGATAGGGTAACTCCAACGACAGGACTTCTAACTTCACCTAGTCTACGAGTTTCCTTTAGTTGAACCACGACCAATACATTCCTAGTTCCCCTCATCCCGGTTATTAGTTTTTTAATGGGGATCTCATAACTGAAGTCCCTGAACTTGAGACAGACGACGGACCATCAATAAAAAGTTATCATGAAAAAATATGTCACTAGCAAGCCAATCACACATTGTATATCTTTTTTAATGTTTGTTGACAGAATATATTCATTTTAGTGCACGTGAGATGCTTATATTAAAGTCCATGAAAAGATGATATGACTTATTAAATTATGGCGAGAGTATAATACATCGATCACTAGTATTTATGGATACTCACGAAGTGCATTGAAATATCATCCATATGGTATGACCAATGAGGTAACGACTAGTGTGTAGGTGCTAACGATAGATATTGGGTGCTTAGTAGACAAAGAGTTCATTGGATTGATGCATGTGAATCCCTGAAAGTGCTAGTGGGTGCTTATTGGACAAAATTTTAATTGGATTAATGCATATGAATCCCTGAATGACATTATATCAAACTATCAGTCAAATTGATTAATGTAATGATTGTGTAAATGGTCCTTATCCCTAAGCCACCAAGCACATCTTTGGACAGATAGCTGTAATCTGACTTTAACCTAGTATTTTCTAATCATGGAATTTTAAATAGTCATATTTTAATTAAGAGGTTCAAAAATAGGATTGAGTGTTCAAGATGGGAGTGGTATAAAAGAAGAGAAGTCAATAAAAATGACCTTGGCCAAGGCAATAGAATATCAAAGACGGGTTCTCTGATGATTCCAAAATACATTAGTATTAATTCAGTTGACCAATTGGGGTATGATAGTTGACCGCACCTTAAGTCGTATAAGTTGTATCTAGCAAATGAAGTATACATGCATATATACTAATGATACAAAATAGTCAATACCTAGTTATTCGTATAATTTAGAACATGAGCTGTAGGTTGGCACCACATGAGCTATAGACTGACTTATTGATTTTGTTAAACCAATATGTCTTTAATTAATATATATGTTATTGATTTGTCATTGATCTGGAAACAAAATAAAGGTTATTCTGTCATTCAAGTCATAAAGTAGACTGACACGTGGGTATACAACATCACACATTGATTGAAAAAACTTTTGGACATTAGTAGATATACTTAAAATTTGGAGGGTTATATGAAAAAACCACCTTGTGTTAATAGGGGAAGTCCCTAAAAAAAATTCACCCAGACCAGAATCATTCAATGCTCTCCCTTTGCCTTGAATATTTTGTTTATTTTTTATGCCATTGAGATGATGTAATGATAATGGTGAGACATAAATGGAGCTCCCCACAAGGAAGAATGATATTTGACATGCAAGTGACTGTGTTAATACATCTAGAGGTTAAAAAATTTTATAGGTCACTACATCCCACATGTTGACCCTCGAAAACACAAATATGATAAATGCCTATGTGATTTGGTCATTATTTTTTTGCCATTTTGATTCCCCCCCAAAGTTCTTTGCTACATGATTCATCTTTTTATGGGGACCATTCAGTCTCTAAGAATGGTCTCAGCTAGCTTGTGGAGCGTGGGCTAAAGGAGAGACCTGGCCTTTAAGTATTCAGCCTAGTCAATAGGTGTCTGGAGGTTGACGTTATCTACTCACATTTTAACGCTTCTTTCTAGTTTTGAAGGCCGTGTATGTGGCCCTAGGTGTTTGTAAGAATTGGCCTCGTCTCCGTCTGGAGACCCTTGGGACCTTTTATGTGGGTCATTTCCTTGGTTTCTTTAACACACGGGTGCATATTGACCTCATGTAAAGATCGGGGGTACCCCCTCACTCACTAGAAAGAGAAGAAAAGAAGAGAAGTTTTTTATCCTTCTTTCATTTTTATTGTTATTTTGAATATTCTACTTATTTATGAAATTGCCACTACAAATATGGTCTCCCCTAGGAAACCCTAATCTGTCATTGCCGCCACCGCTGACATTACAACAGCTCTGCATTTTCAGAGCCATAGCCGCCTATCTGCCGCCATAGCCCCACACTAGACCCCCTCCCCTTCTCGCCTACGCGCAGCTCAACCTGCTGCCGCACTGCTCTGGCTGCTGCCCGTCTACTCTGGCTACAACTCCTCACCCTGTACCACCTCTATCATGCATTGCCTCACCCTCGCCCGTTTTGCATCCCTGTCTACTACTGCGTCCCGCACTCCCTAGCTCCTGTCGCCATCGCCTGTGCCGCCCGTGCCCGTTAGTCATCCCCCTTGCCTACCACACACATGTGCCCGCCGCCACTACGTGCTGCCATTTGAACTACCGATGCCTTCCTTGTAAGCTGCCCTTCCTACAATCGTTGTCGCCGCCAGTGTCGTCACAATATCCGTCGCACGTTGCCATTATCATCACCACCGCCCATGCCCGCGCAGCGACGCCACCCCTTACATCGCTGAAGTTGTTGCGCCATCATTAGTCAAGGAAGCCACGCTCCACCTTCGAGCCACCACATGCCACCCCCCTGCACTATCGACATTATTGTCATCGAGTCACCTTTCTATGGCAGTTGTCGGATCCACATCTGTGGAAGCCAGGAGAGCGCTCAAGTCATGACCACATGTACACTCTCGAGCTTTGTTAATCGGTCATGTCATGCGCAAAGGCTGGCCTCATATCACATACAAGCCCTCTACTTGCCAAAAAACCGTGATCGTGATTGTCACATGACACTATTAACACAAACAGGCTCATGTTGGGCTCATGTCACCATTGTTTGAACGATCAGGGCTGACCCTGTAGGTACGCTTGTAGTTACCACTTGAATGCTACTTTATTTCTTTCAAGACCTCTTGAGCACATCTCCAGTGCTAAGGTAAGGCCAGTGATAGATAGGATTATCATTCAAAGGGATAGGATTTCTATCGCTCTGCCCCTAGTTGGACTCGCCGGGGGTGGACACGCTATGGCAGTAACCGTGCTCGCACCGTTGGCATTGAACCCGACATTTGGATCATCGAGAGCCTAGTGGCATTCCCGGGCCCCACTTACCATTACTTTATGGTTGTCAAGGAACATTGAGGGCGAGTTGCACTTCTCACTAAATTGCATCAACACATTTTGCATCTGCATCCCAGCGAGTTCACCTGCCTAATTGACATTAGAATGGTCGATCGATCCCAACCAATCCTTTTGCAGCAACTGTGCTTCATACAAGTCATAGCCACAGGACTCAACAAAGTTGATGTATGGATGCAGCCCTTTAACCGTAGATGCTTTTACACTGCTTTCAAGAATGATATGGGAGTATCCTTGGATGCCCTTCCTAAATTAGGATATCGGGGAGCTCTACCATACTCTATGCAGTTATGACTATTGATCCTATGATAGGTGCTTGTAATCAATCTTCTATTATGACAAGGACTTTCTGTCTACATCCATATGGACTACAAACTATTTTTTTTGTTGGATCCCAAATGTATCTTCTTTTATCTTAAACTAAGTATTTTATAATTTAACATTTAATGAAAATACTCATACTCCTCCAACGAGACTCATTCATATTGATGTTGTTTGTTCTATTATCGCATATTTTACTAAACAAAAGTGACTTTAAAATAAGGAATGACCATTTTAATAAATGAGATACCCTATAAAGTGTGAATAATTTGCAAAAAAAATTGGTATCTTTTCTGAAAAAATGATTGAGTTATAATTAATGAGAGGCTACTTAGCCTATGTGTGCATTGGAACTCACTAACTAAAAAAACAAAATAGAATGGAATTTCATTTGTATTGAGATTGTCTCTTGTGTTTAGTTTAATAGAGAAGAGAAAAAACTAACAGGTCATAAAGATTACATGAGTATCTTGCTCCAAGTAATTCTTGTTTGGAGATCGACATGATATTATTATAATGATTTGCGAAGGAACCACATAGTTTAACTAATTGCCATGTTGGGAAGGCTCTGAAAGAACTTATGATGGGGCAATCAATTTATCCAATTGCATCTGGAGATTTAAGACGTAGACTCATATAATGAAATAGAGCAGTTCATGATAACCTTGTGAGCTTGGAATGGAGCCATTACAAGTGACCTTGGAAGTTACAAAGGTTATTATGTAAATTAATTTGGATTCATTCTATTTGTGGGTTGAGAACAATCATTTGGCTTTATGAGATTGAATCACCCATATTTCTCAATATCTCACTGGAGAGTAGGTGACTTTCAACGGCCTAAAGCTTTGCAGTATTTCTGCATGGAAGTTATGAAGGAATTATTTCAAAACCTAGAGACCATGACCTACTTTCAATTTAATTTCTAAACTAGCATAATTGTTAAATAGGACATAGAGAATAATTCAGAAGTTGATTTCTGGCATTTTCTTCTCACTGTCATAAATTTTACATGCCTTCCCTAATGAATTACGATTAGAGCTAGGAACAAGTTGGATGGCTTAAGTAGTATCAAACCTAAAGGGTAACTTCTTAAGTAAGATGCATGTAATATAATGGATAATGCACTGCTTGATTCTCAGAAAAAATTGATAAGCCTAAAAATGGTGGGATTAAATGAAATTTTAATAGTATCGTTTGTTTCAAGCTTATGCAATAAAAATTATAAAACTATTTTTTCAAAATATCAAAAGTGTAAAATGAGCAAGCTGTCGATCCACAAGGAGAAACGTTATCCACAGAATATGAATTTAGTTATTTTTTATCTAAAAGGTAATTAAGCTTGAAGATTCAAAAAAACTTCCAATACTGACCAGTATGGTGATTAGTACCTGGGGCTTGATCCTCCATGAAGGATCAAGATCTAACGGAAGAATAAGACAGATTGAAGTTCTAGACTTTCTTGATCTTTCTCCTCGACTGGGAGACAAGATCCTCAACAGGAAATGAGCAGAATATCCTCAACATACAATGACAGGTTCATATCAGGGTTCTAAAGACAAAACTGTAATACATATAAAGAGGCAAGCATTACCTGATTTTTTTTCATTTACAAATGCAATCTTGAATTTGGTGATACTCTTCCTAAATACTCAACCCTGCAGTATGAATATTTTTCTCATGCTTAGAATTTTGGAAACAATCAAGAAGAGAATCAAGATAGGAAGAAGAACCTCACTAGAACAATCCAAGAAGTGCAAGATAATTTGAATTCAAGGGTTGGGGGAAGTTAAAATAGTTTTCTCACTCTTCTTGGCCTTGTTTTTACAACCTAAGCTTATGGATTGAAAGAATAGGAAACAAAACTACCCAAGGGATGAACATCAAGGTATTTGATAACATGAAAATAACCATGGTGCTTCATGTTTATTTCATGCATTTTAGAGCATAATTAAGCTAATTTTGTGCATGTTGTCATGATTTTTATATAATTTTTACGAAAGGTAAATATACCCACTGAATAATTATTAGTTCATTAAATTCAGTATATTTTGATGTTTCTAATTATATAAGTGGATAGTATATTTAAAAAGAGTTACTTTGGTAAAATTTCATCCAAAAAAGAGTTGTAGACAACAATATATTTAAATTTGAATTTTAGAGAATTTTTTTAGTTATATTTGATATTTCCAATATTTTTGAGGTGAGAAAGTGGCAAAATCAGGCCCATTGATGACGAATGAAGGGGAGCATGCTGGTTGCTCTCTTTTCTTGTAGAAAAAGTCAATTTTGTGCCCTACAATGATGGATGATCTGGCATGCTCTGGTGGCTCCCTATTTTGGTGGAAGTAGTCAAACAACTGAATGGTTAGAAATGCTTAAAAATCAAATGGCCATAACTTCTGATCCCAGGGCTGAAATTTCATGGGGAGACCCACCTCTTGTTTCTCTTTTCGTGACCTATGGTTGAGCCTATAAATAGATCCCTAAATTATACTATTCTTGTAATTTATTTTGTCATTCTCCATGTGGTAGGCCTTGGGAAACAACTGTGTACGAGTCCCAATTTGGAGTTGTCCTCTTTCCAAAAGTGACTTTCTTCCCCTTCTTGATCTATCTTCATGTCTACTGCAACATGTCAAGGCAGGAAGCGCAATGTACATGATAATTTACAAATTATAATGTTAAATTGATGAATATTACATTACATATATGTGTTTTACTAGCCATATTTGCATGTTATCATAATTAAATGGACATAAATGGCTTGCACTTTAGTTTTATGAGTGTTTTTAACTTTTTAGTATTTTTTACCAGACATTTAACATCATTGCATTGAAGTATGTTTTTTTGTAGGGCATAAAACACTTGGTTAGAGGTTGTTAATTGTTTTACTAATTTTTATGGAATTGTTTCATATTGTTTACAATTTTCTGACCATTATACAGGAAAGAAATAATTTTTTAATTAAAAAGAATATTTTAAAATGGTTGTTTATGAATTTCATGGTATTCGCGTCATTCACCCAAAAATTCCAGACAAAGGATTGGCTTTATCTTTTTTAATTTAAAATTTATTGGCTCATTATGAACAAAAATGAGCACTTTATTGGCTCATTATGGCACCACAATGCGCGATGCCATAATGAGCAAATCATTATTGCAAAAGATTACCAAGCACGGGCGGCGATGAAAAAGGTACACTTTATCTTTTTATTTTATTTGGTTTTTTGTACCATAAATGCACGTGGAGAATCGATCTCTGTGGGCATTTATGCAATAAGAATATTCTGTGTATTAAATACACGCAGAATCGATTAGCAGGGGGCATTGATTGCGCGCCCCAATCGATAACCATGTGCATTGATTGAAATGATTAAGGTTTTTTTTTTTTTTTAACAGGGAATTGAATAGAGGCCATGTGGCACAATCTCATCCATGCAAATAGAATATTTTTTGTCTCTCTTAATGGTGACAATTGTGCCATTTCACCACACAAAAACATGGCAGCGTGCGATCCAAAGGCAGAGAAAATAAGACAGCGAATGTGAAAGTGCCATTTTTGCCTGGGTGGCTCCCGCCTGGAGGAAAGATAAAATATGATTGGAGTGCTGCGATTGAGCAAGATTAAAACGGCAATATCTTGAGATCCAGCCATCTAATTGTGCCCCAACTTTCTGGGTAGGTTCTTCTTTTCACCCTTTACGATGAATACGATTGGATCTTGAAATAGAGGTCGGGAAGAAGGGGAAAATCACCAAGGAAACTCTCCCAAAGAAATTGACCCGGAAGGACATAGGTGCTGCATCTAAAGTCGACAGATCTTGGCTCAATCTTAACTGTTGGAACCTCTTCTTGAACGATTATAAAACAATAAGGCATGGGTGAAATGTATATACCATTGGAGATGATTTTAATGGTGATTAACAATGTAATTTTAATTTGATTCAAGATCAGACTCTGAATTCTTAGTTCTACATTGATTTTCATCTCATATTGCATCTTAGTCTCTACATTAGTGTCAAACCTCATAATTCATTGATTTTCCCAAATTTTTAATACTTTCTCTCTCTAGGTTAATTCGTATATTTCCTCTCTCTAGATATAAAAATTGATTGTTGGAAAATTCAATTCAACATCTAAAATACCTAAATCCAAAATTTCATCCAAAAATTTGTCAATCTTTAAGTCCAATTTTAAAAATCCCTTTCTTGCTTATTAATTCCCAATTTTAATACATTAAAATTGTCTTCAGAAATCATGGTGATTTGAATACTGTAAATCCAAATTAATCTGGAATAAAAGATAAAAATTATACTATCTTGAGTGTCTTGACCGAAAAAAATACTAAGATCACTATTAAATCCCTAATTTTCATTAAACATAAAAATAAAATTAAACACAATTAAGGCTCATTAAATGCAAATAATTAATTCAGTCTTGAATTAATTCATTTGAATTAGGAGAAACATTCTTTCAAAGTGTCTCCCTGTGGTTTGGCCCCTTGCTTGCTATATACATAATATTTAGTGATTAAGGGCTATTAATGAATTTTGTTGTATGGGTCTAAAACCCCAAAAATGACATATTTTACAAACAAATTTTAGGCTTATCAGTACGGTTCCATGTAGGGAGATTAATATGCGGGGCCATCACCAAAGGATAAAAATAAGTCCTAAACACATAATTAGGTTTTTATTCAATTTCCCTCATCTTTATATCCATTCCACATTCTCATATCACTTCACTTTCTGTTATAAGTTATTAAACCCTATGAGTAGAGACTAATAGCTTATACCACCCATTCTTAATTAGGGTTTTCATAGGAAACCTCTAAGTAGAATTTCTTCATCACATTCATTCCTTCCTCTCATCCTATCCTCATTCCACAATTTTAATATCATTTCATTCTCTTTTTTAAGTTAATAATTCTTATGAGTAAGAATTAAGAATTCATATGTAGAAATTATTAAAATTAAAAATCATATAAGATTAACTATGTCTTCTTTTGCACTCTTTACACCTATTCCACTTTCTCAACTATTTACTCACTTTAAAATCAATCCTTATTATTAAGCCTTATATGTGAATCGACCCCTTACTTGCCAACTTACATCAGTAATTTTGACCTGCATAATCCTGCACGCTTTTGTCATTTTGACCTTGCAAATTGGAAAATCAAAAAGATGTTTCTTCGAATAATTTGGGGACAATCACCATTGAGTGAAGATATTCAGTAAATACAATTTAATATGTGGAAGAATATGACGCATAATATTATATTCAGTAAATATAAAATCAGAAATAAAGGAATTAATAACTCCAAATATTTCATTTTTATTTAAAGAATCACGTATGTAATGAATCTCAAATTCTAAAATTCAAAAAAAATATAAATAATCCATAAAAATACCTCAAGTCTTCAATAATTCAATATAAATATTTTTAACTTGTAAAATTAATTTCATGATGAATGAGTTCTCAAAAAAATCTATACAAATGCTAAAAATATGCTAAAGGCTACTTTTATATATTTAAACTATTTTAAAAGTTACTTTAAACTATGATAAAATGAAAATATGGACATTATGATGCAAATATTTGCGTAATCTGCTTGAGTTTTCAATTTGTATTTTGAAAGTCATTAAAAGACATTATTTGAATACCTAACCAGTGTTTTAGGATGCATCATAGAAATTTTGTTTGCTTATCATAAAGTCACACCTAAAGTTGTGGTGGTGACGACGTCAACACACCATCTTCAGACGCGCTGCCACCGTCATTTGAGACACCTCGTATCCTAACGCCATGATGACGACCACATCAGCACACCGACGACGGACGTGCCTCCACTTACGCATGACATATCCTGCGTCATGACACATCGCCAGCGACAATTGCAGACCCATTCATGATGTGACGAGTCGACACATCGCCTCGCCCTTGACGGTTATTTTATTTCTTATTTTCTCTTTCCTCCAAGGCCAATATGTAGGCCAATGTTGCAAAAGAACACTTAGCGAGTTTATTTCAAGAATTGAAGCTTTTCTTCTTGGAAGACTCGCCCCATCCTTCCCGTCCCGCTCCGGTCGCCGCCGCCGCCGCCGCTGTCGCGCATTGCGCCTTAGCCTTGCCCGCCGGCGCCCGCGCGCCTCCGCCTCGCGCCTGTGCCTTGGCCACCTGCGCCCTTGCCCTCTGCCCCACGCACAGGCCGCCCCGTGCCCTAGGCCGCTGCCTCGCAACAAGCCGCCCCGACAAGTGATGCCCGCAAAGGCATCCCCCCTGCGCAGGCGCCCGCCGCCAGGCCACCCGCATAGGCGCTCGCCCGCACAGGTCGCCCGCTCCCAAAGGCTTCCGCCCCGCACAGGCGCCCGCTCGCACAGGCGCCTGCCCGCACAGGCGCCCGCCCCACGCAGACGCCCGTGCGCATAGGCCGCCCGCCTGCACAGGAGTCCACCTTGTGCAGGTGTCCGCACGCACAAACGTCTGCCCCACGCAGGCGCCTATCGCGCCCCGTACACCTATGCCTGCAGAGTCCCCGGCCACCATCCCGCGCCCGTCGTGCCCAAGACGCCCTCGCAGCCACTGGTCGTCGCGCATACCATTTAGGTGTCGGGGCACTGCCCTGTTGATAACTTGCAAATTAATATGTTTAATTAATGAATTTTACACTCTATTTATGTGTTTTAATGATTTTATTTGCATGTTATCATGTTAAAATAAAGATAAATCAGTTAATCTCTCATTTTATTATTATTTCAGATTTTTTATCATTTTTTACATGGAATCTAACATCATTTCAGTGAAGAATTATTTCTTACAGAGCTTTAATTGCTTGGTTTAAGGTCAGTAAGTGATCTCATGATTTTTTAGAATTTTCCACTATTTTTTCTGACCATTATTTAGCCAAGAAATGATTTTTTACATATTTAAATAACATATATATTATTTATTTCGCATTTAAAATCTATTTAAATATTTATTTATGAATATCCACGTCATTCGCCCGAAATTCGGGCGAATGAAGGGATATATTTATTAAATAAGAAATGAGAGAGAGAAAAGAGAGAGAGAATGAGCGGACAGAGAGAGAGAATAGCGCCGGATATTTTTTTATTATTATTATAGAAGGAGGAGAGAGAGAAGAATGGTCAAAAATAACGGCTGCGGAATAAGAAGAAAAGAGAATAGCGCCTATGATTTATTATTATATAATAAATAGAGAGAGGAGAGAGAGAGGAATAGTCAACATTAGAGGCTATGATTTAAATAATATAAAGAGAGAAGAGAGAGAAGAGAATAGCGCCTATGATTTATTATTATATAGAGAGAGGAGAGAGAGAGGAATAGTCAACATTAAAGGCTATGATTTAAATAACATAAAAGAGAGAAGAGAGAGAAAAGAATAGCGGCAGAAGAGAGAGAGAAGAACGTGGCATTTAAATACCGAGAACAAAAGTTCTTTTTTGTCTTTTTGTATTTCTATTTAAAAGCAGTTCAAATGACGAGCGGCCGACGCGGACAACGAAGCCTGTACGCGATCCGAGGACAGGGAAAACGAGGAAATCAACCCAGCCAACAAAATAAATCCGATTTTTAAGCAAATTCAAGAGATCCAATGGCTCAAAATTACCCTCACTAAAACCTTGATATCTTGAGATTTACAAGTCCGATTGGGCTGAAATTTTGAGGGTAGGTTCATCTTTTCCTCCTCTACAATCCAGACGGTTGGATCTTTAAATGGAGGTCTGGAAAAGGGATAAATTTACTTTTGGATGATCTCCCCCAAGCAATTGGCCAGGAAGGACACAGGAGGGATTCTTGAAGTCTACAGATCTTGCTTCTCAACTCAAATTTGTAAGTCTCTGATTTTTATTTCGATCTTCTTCTTGAATGATTCTAAAACACCAAGGCATGGGCGAAATGTACATGCCCTAGAAGTTTGTTTTGAATAAGATTAGCACTTCGTTTTGATTCCGATTCAAGATCTGGTTTTTGATTCTTAATTCTACATCAACTTAAAACATTTCTGCTTCATTACATTTTTGATTTAGGGTCGGATTTCAATTTTTTTTCCCAATTTCTTCACTTTCTCTCTCTAGGTTAATTTGTTTAGTTTCTCTCTCTAGATTTCGATTTTTGTTGTTTAGGAATTTAATTTAATATATAAAAAAACCTAAAAATAAAATTTGAATCGAAAATTCATCTATCTTGAACTCCAATTTAAAGATCTCTTTCTTGATTATTTAATTTCCAATTTTAATTCATAAAATTGTTTTAAATTTTATAATAATTGGGAAATTAATAATCTGAACTAATCTGAGCTTAAAATTATAAAATTCCTATCTTGAATTTTCTGACCGAAATATTAAAAAATCAAAATTAAGTTTTACTTAATTTTGATTAATTAAAGAATATTATTGAGGATAATTAAGATTTATTAATTGCAAAATTAATTCATTCTTGAATTAATTTATTAAAATTGGATAAAAATTCTTATTTACTTGCTCTATATTCATATTTAGTGATTAAGGGAAATTATAAATTTTATTGCATAAGTTTAAAAGCCCAAACAACGACATATTTTACGTGCATTTTTTAGGCTTATCACCCGCACCCCGCAAGGGAGCAACTCCCCCCTTGACCCCCTGCCAACTGATCACACAGTTGGATCCGCGACACCCTGTCGAAGCGCACGTCATTCGTCCCCCCAACGACACGTCGAGAATTCCCCGCAGCCTCTTCACGCACTATTGAGTGCCGAGGTACTTCTACACTCTTTGGTGCCGTGTTCTTCGTCCAGTATTCTTCAATTGTTCATCGACCGCCTTCGAATTAGATTTGGATTTTGAATCTTCGAGCAAATAGATTGAATAGGCCTTTGAATCTTCTAGCGATCGCCCGTTCGAAGTTATTGATTTTGGTGCTTTGCATCACTACGGTGGTTGTAAGACAGTACTCCCGCCCTCGATGAGGAGAGGAGCTGCACCATCAGTATTTTCACCAGATTTAGTTTTCAAACTCGAACGTGTGATTTGTGATCCGTTTTATCCCGTCGTCCCTAGTCGTCCAGTATCCAGTTCCCGTCATCACCTAGCTCTGTCACATCTACTCATCCTGCATCAAGTTTCCACTTAGTAATAAGCAAGATGATTTATCTATTTACGTTTTTTAATGAGCTTGAATGATTTGGTTTATTTTTCATAGTTAAATCATTAATGCTATCAATTTTTGTATCATACTTCTTGAAGAACATTAGATAACCACTCTGTCACTTCTCTAGTCCACTCTGACTTGTACACTTTGAACCTTCAAAAAAATCTTCAGTGTAGTTTTTGAAGAACATTGGATAACTCAAAAGCTTTACAAAGGATGTCAGATAAGGTAACGAATGGCATATGGCCTAAGTATAACTCATTTCACTTTCCTGCGTGAAATTATTTTACCCAATTCATGACATTTACACGCCTAAAGTTACATGTCCCCAGTTGTTCTTTCTACTTCATCCTTAGTTCTCTCTTTGTCACTTCTGATCATAACTTTTTTATGAAGTCACAAATTCTGTCATATTCTCATCTATTGACGTAGGTTTAGTGAAAAAAATAATTTAGAAACAGGGAACGAATCTAAAAGCCTTGTGCTACTTTAGCAGCAAACACCGACATTTACAAATCAATTTTCTCCAAACCTTGAGTCCAAAAGGGGTTGTGCTTGAGTCCACAATCACTAAAAAACTCTCAATAAATGAGGGATCACAGAAAGAAGAAATAGGAGTTTCAAAAAAACAATGGACTTCAATAATATCATTCAGAGGTACATGGAGAAGACTTTTATAGGCCACAACAAGTGTAGGATCCTCCATGATGATAGTACTAATGAAACGACAACTCAAAACACTGAGAAAAACAACTCTCACAAGATAAAATATAGAATCAGCAGAATGACAAGCCTGAGCAGAGATTTTGTGTCGCTTAAGAAGATATTGACAATACAAAATAGAAGATCTGCACCTCTGACAAGCTATCATATAGATATTGTATTACAGGCATGTAGAATTTGTCATAAGATGTTATGGCAAAAGAAGAATCTGTTTGATTGTTCTACCATAGAATAGTCTATTCGAAGATTTTTTTACACAAGAATCTATCAGAGAAATTTTTTTGAGAGGATGGTGTCATAGAAAAATCTGTTTGAGGATTTTTTGGGCCTTGAGATACTTTTCTACCGATCATGACCGTTTCTTAAAGGATCTCCTTATTTGGTCTTCAACTACTTATGGGTCCCAAGAAATTTGCTTCAGGGATATATCAAACACGATGTTAGGATTTGAAAACTCTTTTCCATCATGCAGAAGATGAAAGTGATATAAATGTAATATATTAAGCAAACTAAAGCTAATGTACTTTATGGGGAACATGATCCACCCTCGACTTGCACCCCTGGAGAGTGGTGTGAACCTGTTGATGTGACTGGCCTCCAGAAGTATCCATCGTATTCTCCATCTCTACTATATCTTCTAATCATTAAGACACTTTTATTGAAATAAGGAACAAAATAAGAAGAACCAAAGATGGGGGCCACCTGTGATTGGCCTAAATGCTCCTTCTAGTATATGCGTTATGTAATTTTTTTCATAAAGATCCCTTGATTAAAGAATATCCAACAATGCTTTATAATCTTATGATGTGACTGATAACGTCAAATTAGATACAATAAAATCATGCTTTTATACTTATTTTTACCACGTATAATAGATTTGTACTATCATTATTCACCATTTAAGAATGAAATGATGAATTCATGATTTATTCTCCTAATATGTATTTTACATTTTTTATTTATTTTTGATACTAACCCCACTTGACTCTTTAGCGTCAAGTGGATTTCTCACATCTTTTTTGAGTTTTATTTGATAAACAGGACTTAGGTAAATACAACAGTGAATTTGAGATACAAATGATATGAAAGTAGAAATCTAATAGATAATGAGGGGAAGGCATAATACACTAGAAATGCACTTGAGAAGCTCATTCAAATCTCCTTAAAGATTGGGCCAACTAAAGGCAAGGATTAAGGAACTAACCCACCATTTGAATTTAAAAGGTTTAGTTTCAAATCTGAGGAGGAGGGCACATGGGTCCTCGTTGGAAAACAAAAAATTGAAGCCGTCCCATCCCATGGAATTCAAACCAATGGCTGGGAGAGTTAGGGTACTTCTATTTATTCTCTTCTTCCCTGTCTTTGTATACCATTTTGGATTTCTGCTCCCAGCTTGTTTGTGGAGGCCTAGTGCATCATATTTGTTTTATCCATTCTTGTTCGACAAGAGTGTGTGAGAGATATTCCAGCAGTGATCATGACTCATGGAGGAAGATCACCACTTGGGCCTTCAATGACGTGATCAGAAGGTCCATGTTATTTCGTGAATGTTTGATTTAAACGTTTTCAGATTTTTCAAGTAAATATTCTAAAGGATATCCTACACTTAAAGCTTTCTACTGCATCAAACAGCACTAAAAAATTCCTCTACGGCAAAAGTTACAATGTTTTCAGATGCTACCTGCCCAGTAGAGTGTCACCGCCAAAAAGTCGCTGCCGAAGGTTTCTTCAATGTTAAATCTTATTTATTGCCTAAAAATTGACCAAAATCACGTTTTATTAGTAAAACATATCGAAAATAAAATAAATATGTGTTCCATTTATGTAAAACAGTTTTCACTAGTTTTCATTGATTTTTCTATTCACAAAATGCTTTAAAATCCATTAAAATATAAATCACGTAGAATATTTATTATAAAATATGTTTGAAATTCAGTATAGTTTATATTGAATGAAATCTTACTCTAAAGAGCACCATGTCTTCCTTTGGTATATCCACACAAACGGCCGTGAGGCTAGTCATACATATCATAAAAGTATGATCAGGTATAGTCATATGTATGATCAGGATAATTTGACTTTCATCTATTCTATAGTCATAATCCATGTTTAACTCCTAGTGATCTCTATAAGATGATCTTTTCATAATTCATTGGGTCATTTCACATACTCATGAACTCCTTTAAAAACATCACATGGATATAATATTTCCATGAACCCAAACAAAATATGTTGTGATTTTCTTGAGGGCCACACAGTATTTATTACCCTCTTCATCAAAGCATTTATCATCTATTCATTCTTTCATATCATGCTTTGTGGATTCTTATAGTCTTGCATCCATAGCACCATGACTGGTAGCTTGCTTCTTTCTTTCACAAACTGTGACTACCATCACCCCACTGTTGGTATAATCATAAAATTTAATATATACTAACGGTTTCATAAAAAGGTTTCTGTATTTTATCTTTATTATAAAAACAAATAAATAATATTCCATGCAGTATGAACATTGCACATGCATTATGATGAACACTATTATGAGTAGTAACCCATTCTCTCTCTTTGACTCTATTGCATTCAATATAGTATATAGTGCATGAATGATCATTAAGTGAAATAAGAAATTTTTTATTCGCTTTCCAGCCACATATTTGCATCGACAGCATGATCAATATATTCATAATTTCATGCATTCGATATGACTATAATATACCAAATAAAGTACATTATTTGAGTACTTATTAATTTTCTAAGAATATATTATGCTTCTTTCTCGCTTATCCACTAATATTGCTTGACTTCAATCTAAAGCATTTTTATTACCAATGAATGTTTTAAATTTTCATGCGTCAAGGTATTTATAGGAATTCAAATTAAATGATTATGAATGGCATAGACCATTGCATATAATCATTGGAGCTTTATGTTTCGACCCATGGGGAAAATTCAAGAATTTTAGTTTTAAACCTCAAACAATAACTTTGCAGTCCGGCGTGCCTGATCAGCGGCCCGCCCGAATCGTCGCGGCTCACAGGCGAGTAAGCAGCTTAGCAGCACGCAACCAGGAGGAGCGTCGAGTTGCCAACGGTGGTGTAGCCCTCGCTGGCGAGCAGGGGAACAGTACAGTAGCCTCGTGGCATGGTGACTCAACCGGCGACCTAGGGCAAGATGGTGCACTAGGTCTCAGTTGGCAACAGGTGGGTGCGGGGAGTCGATTGCATGGTCGTTAGTGTCTTTGCACGGTCAAACTAATGCGTGAGGGGTCCCTCGGGCGCCACGCGGTGCCATCGTTGAAGTTCGTCTTGTTGGTGATGCGAGAACCCACTCGTGCGAGAGAGCGTTGGCCGCAGAAACATGTGCCCAAAAGAGAGGTCCGCGGGAACGGGTCTTGCTATGCAACGTCGCATGACGTCGTCCACGGCGAGAAGCACCTAACTTCTGCAATGGAACCGCGTTCAGCTCTCCAAATGCCAAACGGTGGCTCTGCGGTTGAAAGCAACCGTGTCTGCTAGTGGCGTCAATTAGGCGACCAGTGGTCTGTGCGTCACGAAGGACCCGGGCTCGTTCTTGGGGTGCCTTTGACCCCCGCAAATCAGAGAACATCGAGTGAGTTTCAACGGTGCCTACGTATCACGCCCAGGCATGCGGCTCAGCCCACGGACAAGACGATATCGGGGCAAGAAAGGCGGCAGCCGGCGCGTTACTCGGATTCGTCCATCGGCGCGTCAGATTTCAAGCATGCGTTGCCTACTCAAGTGATGCACTTTCACGGGCAGTGACGCGAGGTGTTCAAGCAGCGATCAGCAGGAAAGTTGACAGGACGTCTGCCAAGGTGGAAGGCAGTGGCGAAGTGTTATCTTCCTCCTTCCTGGCTTCTTTCGCTTCCTCCCTCTTCTCCTTCTCCTTTCTTCTTCTTCTCAGTGAGACCTGGACAATGATAACTGCCAAAACGAAAATTCCAAATCTGAATCTATTGGATGTCCATCATGGCCTTATATAGGGACATGACGGGCCCTTACAAGAGGGTCTATTATCCCTTTCGAAAGGGGTCCAACATGGGGGGCCAATTAACACAAGGACCCTCCTTAGAACAACAATAAAAGAAAATGATTCAAACGATAGATTAATGGCGATGACGAAAACGAAAATGACAAAGGCAATGACGAAGATGTAAACGACAAAGATGATGACAAAGACAAAAGGTGAGATGAAATCGAAATGCGGGGAAAGATACGGGCGGGCTTATCACTCGGGGTACTTGAACCCGGGTGCCTTCACTTGCACCTTGGCATGCCGGTCAGGTGGGACACGAGCCAGCAGGGGTCGACGATGCTGATGACTTCAAAGACGTATCTGATGGAGCGGGCTGGCGCGCTCCATCAAAGACTAACCTTGGTCCAAATTTTGGTTCACGCTTCCACCATTTCATTGAATACATTGCTATCAGCACCAATCCATGCCTCAATGAAGAGGTTTTACATTTCGAAAACTGCAATTAGATGCCCATTATTCACTCCCTTGCGATGAAATTGCCAAGGGAAATCCACGAAAACACAATTTTTAATCAAAAAGAAGAAATGTGTTTCACTTATTAGAAGAACATAAAAAGGGAGACCATCCCACACCCTGGCCGTTTGATTGCTCCTCAAATGGAAAGATAACCAGGATAAGGCCAGGTAACCGCTTAAAGAGAGAGAAATATAATAGTTAACCAACAATCACTGATCATCCAATCAGTCGTGATCACCCAATAGATGGTCTGGATGGACCATGAAGAGAGAAAGAACGAAAACAATGCTGGATACCCTCTTCTGTGCCCGGTTTGTGTTGTCTGCATATCACTGCCCATGCACATGGTCCACAACGGTTTGCCACCATCAGATAATTTCTGATAACTTCAAATCGCGCGCCGATCATCACATGACACAATCCTCTCCCTACATGCATCGCAGTGATAAACTCAATTAATGGGTAAAACTTTGACACTGTTAATATTTCTAAACCTGTACTTGTAAATGATTAAGTTAAATAATGATCAATAAGGGTCATCTCCACATGGATTGGATGTTAGATACGGAATGCTCTCAATTAGGTGAAGTCACAAAGATCAGAAGAGTTAACTTATATCATCTGAGTTAGTGAATGGGTAATGATAGTGCTTACAATCATGATAGTAATAATGCCACAAAAGGTACGTATCATAGTAGTACTAGTAGTAAAAATAGAGGGATGAAGGCGAACATGAGTGGTAACGTGAAATGAGGTTGTTAGACGAGATGGCAATATACAGTAAGATAAGAGATGGATCAAGCGGGTTTTACTAGTTAGGGTTTAAGATATATGAGGATGGGGAGACAAATGGGATCGTGACGGCGGCAATGGTAGTGATGTGGACGGTCCTGGATGCAGAAATGGATGTGGTGAGACTGATGGTAGAAATGAATAGATAGTGATATATCTATTCTTAAAAGTGAAGGAGAGAGAGGTATGAGACAAGATCATCACGGTACAAGGAACATGTGAAATGAATGGTAAATGAGGATGAATAGGTAAGATTATGGGTGAGAGGATGGAGGTGGATAAGAGATAGTGATGGGTGCTGAAGATAGATGATGATCATGGATAATCTACCTAGATCCCTAAACTCCACTGTGGTCAAGGCATCTTCCTGATGCAGATGAAACTTTCCACTTTTTGTTGAACCTCCCCATGCGCCACAAACACCAAGAAACACTTGATGCACCTTCAAAACTTCACTTTCCTTTAATCTGCTTTTCTATAAGAAAGTGAGATTATAGATGCTTTTTTACCCATATTCCAGGCTCAAATTAGAAATCTGTAGATGGATGGATAGAGGACATAGGGACGAAGCTACCTTTAAAATTTCAGCTGAATCTGATTTCTGGATTGTTAGATATCAAGCCTGGAAGTTGGATGATTCCTAGATGTTAATAGAATTCAAATATTTGTACCTCCTCATCCTCATCAGTGTCATCACATCATTTGTCTAGAATTTTGTATTGTTTGAGTGTTGAATGCTATAACTGGCTGAGATTATTGTTTGTTATCTGCAATCAATAGCTCTTGTCATGCCATGTGTCACCTTGGAAAAAGGAAACATAGAGGAATAATGACTTATTATTAAAGTAGATTGTTTAAATATATAGATCACAAACGACATGGCGACACGTCAGTGTGTGCCATTTCAGCCATTTTACCTTTTATCCATTGAAAATACCACTTGTGTGTGCCACGTGTACACATTTTTTTATTTTTTTTCCGTCGGTGTGGGCAGGCAGAGGAACGATCATCTGCATCGCTGTGGCCATGGGCCACAGGGCAACGCTACTCACGCTCTGACCGTGAGATCACACCTCATCAACCAGACTTGGTGGTCTGTCTCCTTTGTGCTAAAGGATACAGTTGTACGAGCCTATAGAACAGATCCTGTTCAAGTAAGGTCATCCACGTGTACACATGGCACCATGTGTCCCTCACACATCTCGTGGCCCTCATTGTTGATCAGACAAAAGAAGAAATAAGTCATTAATTTAAACAAAATCAAGCCTCAGTCCAAGTTATTGCAAAAAAGGCATCCTTTTTCATGATTTTCCATGTCATCTGAGCTTGAAAAAAATACAAATTAAATTCATTAGCCTTAAATGTCATTATGGCATCCCTAATTCTTTTTCTTCTTCTCTTAAATTCAGTTAAATTCATTATGCGCTAGACAAATTAAAAAAGACAAATTTAATTAAATTCTTCTTCTTCTTCTCCTTCTTCTACTACTCTTGTTCTTCTTCACCTTCTTCTTCTTCTTTTTCTTCTCTTCTTCTTTTTCTCTTCTACTTCTTCTTCTTCTTTTTCTTCTTCTTCTTCTTCTTCTTCTTCTTCTCTTCTTCTTTTTCTTTTTCTCTTCTTCTTCTTCTTCTTTTTCTTTTTCTTCTCTTCTTCTTCTTCTTCTTTTTCTTCTCCTCTTCTTCTTCTCCTGCTTCTTCTCTTATTCTTTTTCTTTTTCTCTTCTTCTTCATCTTCTTCTTCTTCCATTCTTCTTCCATTCTTCTTCTTTTCTTCTTCTTCTTCTCCTTCTTTTTCTTCTCTTCTTCTTATTTTTCTTGTCTTCTTCTTCTCTTCTTCTTCTTTTTCTTCTCCTCTTCTTCTTCTTCTTCTCTTCTTCTTCATCTTCTTCTTCTTCTATTCTTCTTCTTCTTTTCTTCTTCTTCTTCTCCTTCTCCTTCTTCTTCTCTTTCTCCTTCTTCTTCTCTTCTTCTTATTTTTCTTGTCTTATTCTTCTCTTCTTCTTCTTTTTCTTCTCCTCTTCTTATTCTTCTTCTCTTCTTCTTCTTCTTCTTCTCTTTCTTCTCTTCTTCTTCTCTTCTTTTCTTTTTCTTCTCCTCTTCTTCTCTTCTTCTTCTACTTTTCTTCTTCTTCTTCTCTTCTTCTTCTTTTTCTTGTCTTCTTCTTCTCTTCCTCTCCTGCTTCTCTTATTCTTTTTTTTTTCTCTTCTTCTTCATCTTCTTCTTTTTCTTCTCTTCTTCTTCTACTCTTCTTCTTCATCTTCTCGTTCTTCTTCTTCTTCTTCTTCTTCTCTTCTTCTTCTTCTTCTTCTTCTCCTCTTCTTCTTCTTCTCTTCTCTTCTTCTTCTTCTTTTCTTCTTCTTCTTCTTCTTCTTCTTCTTCTCTTTATTCTCTTCTTCTTCTCTTCTTCTTCATCTTTTCTTCTTCTTCTTCTTTTCTTCTTCTTCTTATTTTTCTTGTCTTCTTCTTCTGTTCTTCTTCTTCTTCTCTTCTTCTTCTTCTTATTCTCTTCTTCTCTTCTTCTTCTTCTTCTTCTCTTCTTCCTCTTCTTTTTCTCTTCTTCTTCTTCTTCTTCTTCTCCTACTTCTCTTATTCTTTTTCTTTTTCTCTTCTTCTTCTTCTTCTCCTTCTTTTTCTTCTCTTCTGCTTCTCTTCTGCTTCTCTTCTTCTTCTTCTTATTCTTCTTCTTCTCTTCTTCTAATCTTTCTTCTCTTCTTCTTCTCTTCTTTTCTTTTTCTTCTCCTCTTCTTCCTCGTCTTCTTCTTCTTCTTCTTCTTCTTCTTCTTCTTCTTCTTCTTCTTCTCTTCTCTTCTCTTCTCTTCTTCTTCTTTTTCTTTTCTTGTTCTTCTCTTCTTCTTCTTTTCCTCGTCTTCTTCTTCTCTTCTTCTTCTTTTTCTTCTCCTCTTCTTTCAACATAATATAGTTTTGAACTTATTTTCCAAGCGGTCGATGTTGAATCGGATCACTAGAACATCAAACACGGAACTGTAGGATGGAAGACGATACATCCCCGCAACAGCTGACTGCTGAGGAAATGTCTGCGGAAGAAGACGCTCCCAATAGCCCCATGCCGCTCAAAATCTCCAACAGCGAATGAAGCAATTGTCATTATCAAAGCAGTGATGAGACACCTCAACGGTGTAATGTTAGGAATTAGAGAGGGAAATATTTTACGAGTGAACAGTGTTATGTCCACCGAGCAACGGACATCAGTGTACAAGGCTTGCGAGGCGATGAAAAGTAAGATGAGTAAGTATGCATCAGCTCTCACTCGCAACACAGCCTTCACTGTTGCTGCCCTCGTTGATCCGTCCATGAAGTTGCGTTTGCTAGACCGCGACCAACGGGATAAAACTAT
The DNA here is from genome assembly GCF_029677425.1 of Wolffia australiana. Classification (NCBI taxonomy): domain Eukaryota; kingdom Viridiplantae; phylum Streptophyta; class Magnoliopsida; order Alismatales; family Araceae; genus Wolffia; species Wolffia australiana. Next base: position 18,013,961 of record NC_135836.1, on the reverse strand, counting down.
CATGTGCGTGCAACGCTTACTGGAGTCCCCCGATATCACCGACGACATCAATGCCATTCGTTCAGATTCCTCAGCCTGCTTTCGACCAAAATGGACGTCTAGCGCGTTCTTCAGTGAAGCATTTTCTCACTACTCTGGTAACAACTCGTCCAGCACTTCACTGAAGAATGCGCTAGACGTCCATTCTGGTCGAAAGCAGGCCGAGGAATCTGAACGAATGGCATTGATGTCGTCGGTGATATCTAGGGACTCCAGTAAGCGTTTCACGTACATGACAGTTTCATCCCGTTGGTCGCGGTCTAGCAAACGCAACTTCATGGACGGATCAACGAGGGCAGCAACAGTGAAGGCGGTGTTGCTAGTGAGAGCTGATGGATACTTACTCATCTTACTTTTCATCGCTTCGCAAGCCTTGTACACTAATGTCTGTTGCTCGGTGGACATAACACTGTTCACTCGTAAAATATTTCCCTCTCTAATTCCTAACATTACACCGTTGAGGTGTCTCATCACTGCTTTGATAATGACAATTGCTTCATTCGCTGTGGGAGATTTTGAGCGGCATGCTACCGAGTAGTGAGAAAATGCCAGCCATTTCCCCAGGACACGAGCTAGAGGTGTACATGAGCTCGCCTCCTCTCAAGGGTACCGAACCACTGCATTGGTGGAAAGTCACAGGTGAACATTCATACCCAAGGTTGGCAACGATTGCAAAGGAATTCTTATCGGTCTGCGCAACGAGTGCTCCATCGAAAAGATTCTTTTCCACTGGTCATGCAGTCATCACCTAGAAACGTTCAAGGTTGACAGCCGAAAGTGTTGAATTATTGATGACACTGAAGTGCTGGTGGCAAGCGGAAGAGGGAGAAGACACCGACGTGAAGCAAGGAGATGAAGACAGCGACGAAGATCCCACGGTATGCTTCACTGCTTTTTATTTAATTTTATTCTTTTAGTCGAGAAAGCTATTAAGTGGCTAATCTCATTTGATCTCATTTTTAGGTGACCTAAAACGAGGCGAAGTCGTTTTGAAGAGGAGGAGCATGATTCTGCGAGCTTCTTGGTAACCGCCTCTTCATTTTCATATTTATGAAGATGGAGTCCTTTCGCTCAATATGCAGGGGTTATGGCCATGAGAGCCATTAAATGAATTCTTTTTGATGTTTTATTACAGATGAGCAATGAAGCGGAGCGCGGAGGTGCCATCGATGTAGGGATGGAATGCTTTGACCGCTGTCTTCTCCCACGCCTCTAATGAAAGAGCCAATCCTGATTTTGGGTCATCGCTTGTCTGTGGATATTTTGGAATTGCAATCAAGGATTTTTTAAAGCAAATTTTCTAGAAGTTTAAAAGCTGTTGTTGTGAATTCAATCTTTAAAATTACTTTTCTCCTTGCTTTTGAATTAAAGCAGGATATCAGAAAAGAAGAAGGAGAAGGAGAAGGAGGAGGAGGAGAAGAAGAAGAAGAAGAAGAAGAAGAAGATTTAGAATTACATATTTAATAATGTTTAATATGAATTAAATATTTCAAAATTTAATACTATGATTTAATAATGTTTAATAAAATTCCTTAAAAAAACAGCGAATGAAATATTTAAAAATTTAATACTATGATTTAATAATGTTTAATTTAGAATTAAATATTTAATAATATTTACAACATATATTATGAATTAATTATTTAATAATATTTTATAAAATCGCTTAAAAACAGCAAAAATGTGCAATTTGGTGCGGTGTGCGGTGCGTTTATGCGCACAAAACTGCACCGCCCACCGCCCATGCCCATTTGTGCATGCGGAAATTCGCACACCCAGTGCGAATTTCCGCACCGCACCGCACACGCATGTCTACTTAGGAGTGGCAATGGGTCCACCATCAGTGGTGATTGCACTCCTGCCTTTGGGCTTTCCTGTCAGCCGACCAACTTCTCATTTGAAGAAGAAGCCAGGGGTTGTAATCCGAAGTTAAAGATGGGACACACAGGATCAACTCGGTGTTCCACACCATGCCACCAGCTTAGCTGTCCGAGCCGTTGATGCCGCTTGCCCTCACTCTCTTCCCCTCGACTGCTCCTGCGCCAACGCTAGTTGAGCCACCGTCACTCTCCAGCGTCTTTCCACTCCACCTGCTCCGAATCACCACCGACGTCGACGAAGTCCTGCAGCGCGAGCGACGCCGATGAGGTACACTATCACCTCCCGAAGCTCGTTTATTTACCTTTCGCAGTATACTTTCGTCTCGACTCCACCGCGCTCGGTCTAGGTAGGTGAGAGAGGTATTGACAGAAAACTAAGAACTATACTTGAGTGTCTTATCAGTACGGGCGTGACCGTCCGTTACGTGTGAGCCCTACGGATAGATTCCGTTCGGTCGTAAATGCCTTGTCGCTCCGATGAGGTTCGAGAGACAACCGTTGCTGCCATCCGGCGGCCCCGTCCAAGCTTGGAGCTCGGCACCTCCCTCGAGTCGGGCCGTTGACGTTCGATACCACTATCCTTTATCGGCACCAATCCATCATACTCGGTGCTGACGGGACGACGTCTAACATCAATATATTTACAAATTTTATGTCAAAAAGATCCAAAAAAATTATATTTTAATTCAAAAGGTTATATTCTTTAAAATGTTAATGTCAGAAAAATAACCAAAAATATACAAAATGCAGAACATTGAGATTATCATTATAAATTAATTTAATGATTTTAAGATTAATAACATGCATATATAACTATTTTAATGCAAATAATCATACAAAAATTGTCAAATTAAGACACTAAACTCATGTTATTGTTCGGTCGCTTGAGTGATTGGGTGGATTGGGTCCACCCAAACCAATATTCTTTGCTTATGCTGCCATGTTGCCTGAAAAATATAAAGGGAACTCATTAGTTCCACATGGATAATAAATAGGAAATAATGGTATATATAAGATAAGAGTGTTAAGCTCTTTTTAAAACCTCTTGCACACACGCTACATGTCACACGTACACACCCTACATGCCACGCGCACACTACGTGGGTGCATTACAAGCGCCCACATGGGTGCCACCTGTGCATCACTGATAACACCGTAATTTTTGTCTTTATTTCATGTTATTAGCATGATTTTATGCATTTAGAGAGCTTAAAATGGGGTTGTTATCATATATTTACATGAAAATAGTGTTTTCTAGTGATTTCTGATTTTTCCCTAATTTTCTGTTAATTCTATGAATTTTAAAGGATTTATTGAAGCTCGAAATAATTATTTTTGAATGAAAATGGCATATTTAATATTTTATTTCGACATTTATCAGCATGGGAATGAATCAGTGAAATTTCTAGAATTTTTTACGAATTTTTAGGATTTTTCTGAGATTTATTTGAAGAGGAAATGTATTTATTTCAAGGAAAAAAAGTATATTTATAATAGAAAAAGAAGTATTTTTATTATTTTCGAACTTTCAAGGGCCTTTTTGCGAACTTTCGTTGCAAAAAGACCCTGAAAACAGCTCTCGGTCGCCACTGCAGGCGTAAAGATCCAATTTAAAATTTTACAGGGTTTTATTGCAATTTTTAATTTTTGAGGAGAAATCGGAGGAGAGAGAGTGTGCCAGGGGCGTATACGCAATTACTTTTGGGCGGCGTCCAAAAGCAATTCCAGGCTTTTTAAGGACTTTTCTGCAAAAATGAGGATTCGAAATGCGCCAGCCAATGAGAGAGCGACACGTCATTGCGTGTTTAAAAACGAAACTAATAAATAAATCAATTTTAAATCCAATGGATTAAATTGGTTTAAAATTGATTTATTAATAACTTTTGATCCTGAAGTCCGATTGAGATGATTTTTTTATGGATTTGTTCGTCTTGATCCCCTCTTTCTATCTGTACGGTTGGATCATTCAGATCCAGCTTACATTGATAGATAAATATTAAGTACTAAACGGGGGTAAAATGGTGATTTTTACCATATAACCTAAGTATAAAAGCTAAATTTCGAGAGGGGGAGCTCATTCTTGATGGTTCTCTATCACAGCTGCAAGACAGAGAGGAGTCCCACCCTGGATCAAGTTATCTGGTACTTTTTCCTTGATTGTATTTGGATTTGTGCGTTTTGAATGATATTAGTTCAATTTCTTGTTTCTTCTTCTTAGTTTTGATCTGAAATTCTAAATCGCTTGGCTTGAGCGGCATGTACAAGCCCTGATTAGGATTGAGAGGAGAATTTGAGGGATTCAACTAAGCATTCAACTGCATTCCAAAGAAAAACTCTAAAAAAATTAGTTTTAATTCTTAGGAGATTAAATTACCCCCATTTTAGTGCTGAATTATCAAAGTTGCAAAAACAAACCAAACTCAAATTAAAAATTCCCTTTTAACCTCTCTAATTGACCTCTTGGATCCTTTTATTAGGATCAAAGAAGCCAATTTAGAGCTCCATATTTCTTCTATTCATCTCAACTCTTCTACCGCCCTTTCTAAATTCTCATCTAATTAGGGTGACTTGATCCTCATTGAAGATCAAATTCAGTTTAATCAGAGTGAAACGACCAATACAATCACCAAATCGAATTCCTTACTAGCTTCCCTTGGACGACACTCGTACTTATCACTATACGTCTTAAGTGGAGTTCTTATAAATTTTATTGCATAAGCCAAAATCCACAACAACAAGGGCTAAATATTGCATAGTTTTTACCCCTATTTTCGGCTTATCAATCACCTTGGCGTTCCTTTGCAACATGCAAGCACCTCCTGGCGCAGACCCCACTCTACACCAATGTGGTGTGTGGGTGCCACATGTGTCGTCATGCCTACCTCGCATCAAAAAACAATTTTAAAAAATGTATTTTTAGTAATTTTTCTTTATCCGAAATCATCAATAAATTACTAATATAATGATGTAAAAATAAAAAAAACAAAACTAAAGAAGAGAAAGTCTAAAAAATTAAGATTCAAAATTAAATCTTTGCGCATGCACGTCCTTATCAGCATCCCTGAATTGGGATAAATTTACACCCATTTCTTCTACCCTCAGAGGGCTTCGAATTCATTCATCTTTCATTTTAAACAAAAGACATTATGCATTCAAAATTGGTGACAAAATAAGCATCTCGATGTTGAAATGTTGCCCGAACCTAGCGTGCAACAACTGCTATATGTAAATTCTCTTAACCTGGCTCTTGCAATCATATTAATTTAAAGAAATTATTTATTTCAACTATGTCTTAATTTCATAAAGGAGAAATCTGTAAATTTCATCGTATTGATGTAAAACTCACAAAAAATAGGAAACATGTGATGAAATGTGATGAATAATTGATAACCTGCAAATTAATACGATTAATTAATGAATTTTACATTTTATTTATGTGTTTTAATGATTTTGTTTGCATGTTATCATGTTAAAATAAAGATAAATCACTTAAACTCTCATTTTACTATTATTTCAGATTTTTTATCATTTTTTTACATGGAATTTAACATCATTTTAGTGAATAAATATTTTTTACAGGGCTTTAAATACTTGGCTAAAGGTTGGTAAGTGTTTTCATGATTTTTCTGGAATTTTTACATATTTTTATATAATTGTTTGACCATTATATAGCCAAGAAATGATTTTTACATATTTAAATAACACATATATTATTTATTTGGCATTTATAATATATTTAAATATTTACTAAGGAGTATCCACGTCATTCGCCCGAAATTCGGGCGAATAAATGGATATATTTATTTAAATAAGAATAGAGAGAGAGAGAGAGAGAGAGAGAGAGAGAGAGAGAGAGAGAGAGAGAATGAGTGGTTATTATTATATAATAAATAGAGCGAAGAGAGAGAGAAGAATAGTCAACATAAGCGGCTATGATTTAAAATTTATAAAAGAGAGAAGAGAGAGAGAAGAATAGCGGCTTATGATTTAAAATATATAAAAGAGAGGAGAGAGAGAAGAATAGTCAACATAAGTGGCTATGATTTAAAATATTAAAAGAGAGAAGAGGGAGAAGAATAGCGGCTTATGATTTAAAATAGGACCCAGCTACACGGGCAACCGGTTGCCCCAAAGGAATCTTGGGCAACCGGGACACGTGGAAAAAACCACGTGTCGCCCAAGGATTGGGTCCTTAATCCTCTCTCTCTCTCTAAAAACCAACCGGTTGCCTCATTTTTTTTAGCGCTCTTCTTTCCCGCTCTCTCGCCCATTTCATTTTCCTATATTCTCCCTCTTCCCGGCGATTCTCCGGCGATTCTCCGGCGATTCTCCGGCTATTCTCCGGCTTTCGGAAAGCCCCGCCATCAGTCACTGCTGCTGCCACGATCGGCCTCCGCTCGTACGCGCCAGCCGTACTTGCAGCTGCCCTGTACGTGTCCGGCGGCTGCAACCCATCCCGCATCCGTGCGCGCCCGGCGCCCACCCTCGCCCAGCCGCGCGGCCCTCTCGCGCGCATGCCCTGCCGACCGGCATCCGTGCGGTCCCCTCGCGCGCATCCTGGTGTCTGGCGCCCGCGCGGCCATCTCTCGTGCCCATCTGCGCGACACAGCTGCGCCGTGTGATTTGGAGATCGCTGAAATCGCTGGTGTGCCCGTTGAGTTCAGGAATTGAAATCGCTGAAGTCCTGCTTGAGTTCAGGAATTGAAATCGCTGGTGTGCCCGTTGATCGCCGAAAAATCAAGTTTTTGAGTTCTCCTTGGCATATAGACCCTGAGATTCATGCCTCTTCAAGCAGTAGAAGATTAGTTCTCCTTGATTTTAAAGTCGTCGCAAAGCTGACTTTGAGCTATCCCATGGCCCCTGCGCAAAGAAATTGTCCCCGTGCTTAGGATCACTTGTCGATATCTTCACAATCACGGACTATCAGACATTAATTTTCACTCATTGAGATGAACAAGCACTCCAGTAAAATATTCAGCATGTTTGATTTCTTAGTAACGTGCCTTGCTCTGCTCATCCCGGTTAACTCTTATTCTTTCCGCCAGATACATTAGTGTCGTTTTCGTTTATTAATCAATTCCAAACGTTACATTTCTAGTGCTAAAATCGCATAGAATGTACACAAATGAATACGATGCACACAAAATAAATTTCTTTTCCATATTTGGAAACCATGCAACGACGAGCCGATATGCCAAGATTTCTTTTCCACCGATTAAATCATAAAGTTTGGGAAAAGAATAACGCACAAGCAATATAACCAATATTAGACCATCCTGAGCCGGAGATTAGATAATATAGTACATATTTTCATTGTTTCAAACTCGTATATAAACACATATCTAAATTTGCATAATAACACGACAAATATATGATTCGGAATCTATATGACTTATAGTGTAAACTGGTTGAACATATGCCGTTTGAAAAATGCTTGTTTAATAAAAAAATACGTGCGCAGCATCTGAAATGGGAGAAAAAAAACAGAATCTGAAATGGTTCTATGTACTTATTTGGAAAGTAAATTTATGAGGGAACTGCTATAAATTAACCAGCAATTGTTTGGTAAATTTCGAAATTTTACAAACCAGAATAGTGTGTAATTCATTTGCATTTTGTTGTTCATTCGGGGGAAAACTGATACAGGTATACTTTTATTTTTCAAGGGCCGGCCATTTGATGTGGTTTGGATGATTTGCACATTATGCTGCATTCATCTCCGACTACATCGGGAAGAAGTCCGTGATCTTATTCTTCTACCCGCTTGATTTCACCTTCGTTTGCCCCACGGGTTAGTCCATGCACAAAACATAGCAAAACAGTTAAATTAGCTAGCTTTATCTGGCTGAATCTCGTCGATTTATGCGCTGCAGAGATCACCGCCTTCAGCGACCGATACGCGGAGTTTGAGAAGCTGAACACTGAGATTCTGGGTGTCTCGATCGACAGTGTGGTAAGTTGTTTCATCTTTTTTAATTTTATGAATACAATTTTTGAAGAAGTAGCCAATTGCTCCGCTCTTAATCGTGAACTAAGTGAGACTCTGTTCGACTGAAAATTGCAGTTCTCCCATCTCGCTTGGGTCCAAACCGACAGGAAGTCCGACGGTCTCAGAGATTTGAACTACCCGTTGGTGTCGGATGTGACCAAATCGATCTCCAATGCTTTCGGAGTCTTGATTCCCAGCCAGGTTCGGTCTCCAATCTGAGGATCGCCGGAGAATCGCCGGGAAGAGGGAGAATATAGGAAAATGAAATGGGCGAGAGAGCGTGAAAGAAAAGCGCCAAAAATGATCGCCGGAGAATCGCCGCCAACCAGTTGGTTTTTAGAGAGAGAGAGAGGATTAAGGACCCAATCCTTGGGCGACACGTGGTTTTTTTCCACGTGTCCCGGTTGCCCGAGATTCCTTTGGGGCAACCGGTTGCCCGTGTAGCAGGGTCCTTTAAAATATATAAAAGAGAGAAGAGAGAGAGAAGAATGGTCAAAGATTGCGGCTAAGAGAATAAAAAAAAATTTATTTTTAAAAAAGACCTTTTGTCCTTTTCTTTTGTTTTTATTATTTCAGGCTGACGTGGAGCGTTTTGAGCCCTTCGAATTTCGGAATCACACGCCAATGATTGCGCACTTTTGACACGCACAACGATGTCTCAGGATGTGATCCGAGGAAGCAAAAAACGAGAAGTGATTATGCGGGCCAATCAAAAACCGTTTTTTCCAAGCTTCTTGGAGCAGAGATAAAACGATCCAACGGCCTAGATTTATCATCACTAAAACCTTGATATCTTGAGATCTAGATATCGGATTGGGCTGAAATTTGGAGGGTAGGTTCGTCTTTTCCTCCTCTACAATCCAGACGGTTGGATCTTTAAATGGAGGTCTAGAAAAGGGCAAAATTCACTTTTGGATGATCTCCCCCAAGCAATTGGCCAGGAAGGACACAGGAGGGATTCTTGAAGTCTACAGATCTTGCTTCTGAACTCAAATTTGTAAGTCTCTGATTTTTATTTCAATCATCTTCTTGAACGATTCTAAAACGCCAAGGCATGAGCGAAATGTACATGCCCTAGAAGTTTGTTTTGAATAAGATTAGCACTTCGTTTTGATTCCGATTCAAGATCTGGTTTTTGATTCTTAATCCTACATCAACTTAAAACATTTCTGCTTCATTATATTTTTGATTTAGGGTCGGATTTCAATTTTTTTCCCAATTTCTTCACTTTCTCTCTCCAGGTTAATTTGTTTAGTTTCTCTCTCTAGATTTCGATACTTGTTGTTTAGGAATTTAATTTAATATATAAAAAAATCTAAAAATAAAATTTGAATCGAAAATTCATCTATCTTGAACTCCAATTTAAAGATCTCTTTCTTGATTATTTAATTCCCAATTTTAATTCATAAAATTGTTTTTAAATTTATAATAATTGGGAAATTAATAATCTGAATTAATCTGAGCTTAAAATTATGAAATTCCTATCTTGAATTTTCTGACCGAAATATTAAAATCAAAATTAAGTTTTACTTAATTTTGATTAATTAAAGAATATTATTAAGGATAATTAAGATTTATTAATTGCAAAATTAATTCATTCTTGAATTAATTTATTCAAATTGGATAAAAATTCTCATTTGTTGCCTCCCTGTGGTTCGACCCCTTACTTGCTCTATATGCATATTTAGTGATTAAGGGAAATTATAAATTTTAGTGCATAAGTCTAAAAGCCCAAACAACGACATTTTTACGTGCATTTTCAGGCTTATCAATACTGAAATGAAAAAATACAATATAATATGCATCAAACTCATATGATATAGGTTTCCAGATAGGTTATAAATGATATTAATGCATATCATGATAGCACGTTATCACATCCCCAAAGTCATTGCTAGTTCCCGAGCAATGGAAGTTGATAGAAGATATACTAGAACTGCCGAAATCCAGTTACAAACCAAACGCTAGTTCAATTTTATAGAAAGATAGCCTCAGGTCTCATTCATTGGGATCTCATTGCTCCCCTATAATGCAAAAGTAAAGCTTTGAGAACAACCTACCTCCCCCCGGAGCAGATCACTACAATCCCTATCTATGAGTCGAGGAAATCAGGCATTGTCTCATCCACTAAATAAGGAAGGAGGACTAATATTGACATAGTGAAAATAAGGACCTTATTGAAGATGGACAGTATAATGAACATTTATGTTGCCTTTTTACATTTTTTGAAATGTTTTTTTTTTATATCTGTAGCTTTTTGGAGGTGGATTTTGGCTTCCACTTATTTGAATGGGAGCTTCCCATGATATATATACAAAAAGTTTGATTTTGTACACTTAATGGCTTTATAGGATGGATGTGTGTGACTTTTCTCCATTATTCAAAAAACTCAAGGAATTAAAAAGAATGGGGATTGGAGGATGTAGCCTAAAGGGATTAGAAGATGTAGATGAAAGGTAGATGATAATTTTTCATGCTCCCACATAAATGACTTTTGCCAATGCTAAGCAAACCGACCCAAGAGGACGCAAAATGAGTATGTAAAATAGATGTATTTGTGATTGTGGAATCCCACTCTAGGTTGGGATTAGAACGGGAGAGAAGATGGAAATGTAATCTCATACCCAACTGGTTACAAGAGAGAGGGTAGTTATACCCTAGGAGAGAGAGTGTGAATAAAGGGCTAATGGGCTAATAGAACAAGGCCCATTAGCCATATAAGGCCTATCTCTCTAACAGCCCCCCGCAAGCGAGGTATGGATGTCGTCCATGCCGAGCTTGGATACCGCACGCAGGAGGAGAGGATTAGACAGGCCCTTGGTCAGAACATCAGCGGCCTGGTCAGAGGAAGACACAAACTGGAGGTCGAAGATGCCCTCGTCCATCCGCTCCTTAAAGAAGTAGCAGTCGCGCTCCATGTGCTTGATCTGACCGGTCTGGCCAGGATTTTTGGCCAGCGCAATGGCTGATTTGTTGTCGCAGTAGAAGTGAATCGGACCGGAATACTTGACGCGAAGTTCGCGCAAGATCCCGTAGATCCACTGGCCTTCCGAGGCCCCATCAGCAAGAGCCCAGAATTCTGCCTCGGTGCTGGAGCGGGACACCTTGTCCTGCTTACTGCTTTTCCAGCTGACAAGGCCACCGAACACGAAGGCACAGTAACCGGTGGTGGAACGGTAGTCGACGACGGACCAGGCAAAGTCAGCATCCGTATAGACCTTCACAGTCCTGTCAGAGCTCCGGGGGAAGAGAAGGCCCTTTCCAAGGCAGCCTTTCAGGTATGCAAGAACCCGATTGGCGGCCTGGCGATGGATCTCGTGCGAAGCATGCATGAATTGGCTGAGAAGGTTGACGGCGAAACTGATGTCGGGGCGAGTGTGGGTCAAATACAGGAGCTTCCCCACCAGCTGCTGATACTGATAGGGGTTGACCGGCGGAGAATCGCCCCCATCACCCAACTTCACATTAGGATCAATGGGCGTCCGGAGTGGGGAGCAGTAGGTCATACCAGTCAATGTCAGCAAGTCAACGGTGTACTTCTGCTGGGAGACAAATATGCCACGAGACGAGTAGGCGACCTCAAGACCCAAAAAGTAACGGAGAGGGCCGAGTGCCTTAATCTCAAATTCCCAAGCAAGAGCAAGTCCGAGGCGGGAGGCTTCCACCATATCCGAACCAGTAATCAGGATATCGTCGACGTAGACCACCAGGATAGCAACCCTGGTTGGGCCATGGCGGAAGAAGATGGTAGCATCACCGTTGCTTTGGGTGTAGCCTTCAGCACGCATGACGGAGGAGAAGCGGCCAAACCACATCCGCAGGGACTGCTTCAGTCCATACAAGGACTTGCGCAATCGGCAGACGGTTCCCGGAGGACCTAGAGGGTACCCGGGAGGGTGGCTCATGTAGACCTCTTCCTCAAGATCGCCGTGAAGAAAGACGTTCTTGACATCAAATTGCCAAATCAACCACCCATGATGACCAGCGAGAGCCAAGAGTAGACGGACGAATTCCATCTTCGCTAGGGGAGAGAAGGTCTCAAAATAGTCGATCCCGTAGGACTGCGTAAAGCCCCGAGCGACAAGCCGAGAGTTGCGACGCTCAAGGGACCCATCAGCACGGTGCTCCGAGGTGTGAACCCACTTGCACCCCACGGCCTTCTTTCTCGGCGAAAGAGGAACCACATCCCACGTGTTGTTTTTGATCAAGGCATGCATTTCTTTGTCCATCGCTGCCTTCCAATGAGGACAGGCAAGAGCATCGGCAATACGGCGTGGGATGGGAACGGACGCAATGCGGGTCAAAAACAGACGGTAGGGAGGACTCAGGCGGTCGTAGGAAAGATAGTGAGATAGTGGATAAAGAGGTGTGCGAGTGCACTGGCGGACCCCTTTGCGTAGAGCAATCGGCCAATCAAGGGAGGCATCGTCAGCCCCAGGGGAAGCCGACGGAGAGGGATGGCCAGAGGGGGAGAGAGCGGAACCGGTGGAGGGAGAGGCTGTCGTAGGAGGGGCAGACAACGCGGAGGGCGGGGAGAGCAGAGGCAAGGAATCAGGAGGGATGGGCTCGGGGATAGTAGAGGAAAACTGAGGGGGAGACACCGTAGAAGGACGAGGTTCGGAGGCCACTACAGGAGGGGAGTCATGAGGAGCGAGAGGAGGATCAATGGCGACAGCCGTGGGCTCAACGATAGGGAAGGAGTCCAAGGAGGGAGCCGATGAGGCCTCGCCCGGTGAAAGGCCGGACGAGGAGGAGGAGCCAAAGAAGGGTTGGAATTCGGCAAAAGTGACATTCGCAGAGATAAAGAACCTACGAGTGGACGGGTGGTAGCATTTGTACCCTTTTTGGACAGAGGAGTAGCCGACGAAGATGCACTTGAGATCCCGGGCATCGAGCTTCGTCAAGGTGGATGCCATATCATGGACGTACGCGGTGCACTCGAAGACACGAGGAAGAAGGTTGGTACGCAATGTAACAGCAGGAAATGCAGTGGACATCCGATCAATCGGACTACAGAACTGAAGAAGATGGGAGGGCAAGCGGTTGATGAGATGCGTGGCCGTCAACACGGCTTCTCCCCAATACGTCCAGGGGACACAGTAGTTCAGCAACAGGGTAAGGGCTGTAGACGTCACATAGCCAATACGACGTTCGGCCATGCCATTTTACTCCGGGGTGGCAACACAGGACGTCTCATGCAGAACGCCCCGCTTGGCAAAGTAGGTCGCCAACTCTTGGTTGACATAGTCGCGGGCGTTGTCCGAGCGGAAACGCTGAATGGGACGACCAAACTGGGTCTGAACCATGGCACAAAACTGTCGAACCGTGGCCGCTACAGCTGACTTGGCTGGAAGCAGGTAAGTCCACGTGTAGCGGGTGGCCTCGTCGACGAAAATCAGAAACCAGCGGTGCCCCTTCAGACTGGGCTGCGGAGCCGGACCCCAGACATCACTGTGAATCCGATACAGCGGTACCGTTGTATGGGAAGCAGATGGAGGAAAAGACGAGCGTCGATGTTTGGCTAATTGGCATGCCTCACAAACAACGGTCTTAAGGTCCAAGCCCATACATAAAGACGGAAACAAACGTTGTAAAGTAGAGAACGGTGGGTGGCCGAGGCGCTGATGTGCAAGTTGGAGGCAGTCGCGGCGATGGTCAGCAGCTGGTTGAAGACTGTGCTGCACCATAAAGCATGATCGGCTCCCATCATCAAACAGCAGCAACCCCCGGTCCCGCCTAATCGGTGTAGTCTTCCGCACCTTGTTAGACAAGAAGATCCTGTCAGGTTGGATGTGAAGGAACACTGAACCGCATCGACAAGGCGCTACGGAGACATAAGCAAGGCACGGAGAGATGGAAGATGGAGAACATTGCGAATGAGACCGAGACCATCCACATGGATAGTCCCGATGCCAGCCACTCGAAGACGTCCACCCCTTGCCGTGAGGACAGCCCGAGTCCCAACATGCTGCTCGTAGGATACGAAGTGGTGGTTTAACGGGGTCATGTGTTCCGTGGCCCCCGTATCAAGCACCCAAGTGGTATCCGACAAGAGAGGGGCCGTGAGAGCCGTATGTCCACAATACCACTGATCGTAAGGAGTAAGTAACGCACCAAACGTTCCGAAGGAGGCCATAGACTGTATCTGCAGGGCGGTCAACTGCACGGACAAACAGGCAAGATCGGCTTGCAACTGCTCCATGGTCACCGCAGAGCCGCCAGGTAGAGGAGGGGATGAGGCCGGGGCAGCGGCGACATGGGCTTTAGCAGCCTTGGCCGCTTGAAGGTCAAGATGCTTCTTCTTGCATCGCTTCGCCGTGTGACGGCGCTTGCCACAATAGGTACACACCAGCTTGTCCCACGGGTCCGAGGCCGGATCGGAGGCAGGGGGTTTGGGTTGCTTCGGTGGGCGCAGCAGCAAACCAAAAGAATCCCCAGGATAGGAGATCAAGGTAGTGGAGTTAGCCGAGGTCGCCACTTCAGAACGATCACGCCGGAGACTGCTCTCCATCTCTATCAACTCCTTGACCACCGCTTCAAACTCCGGGAGAGTACCCTTGGTATGCAAAGTTCTGCGGCGAACCTCGGTGTACTTGGGGTTGAGGCGGTCAAGAAATTACAGAAAATGGAGGCAAAGGGTGTGGCGTCTATCAACGCCGTTCGGATCGCCAACGGGCATGTAGTAGTCGACCTCCCTCTATAGTGCAGTATGGGCCAAGCTATAGTCCATGATGGACATAGCCCCTTGGCGTAGGGCACCAGCGCGCTCCACGAGCGAAAAAATCCGCCAGTGATTAGCATCGTGACCACAATACTTGTGGGCATGATCCCAAATCTCCTTCGGAGTAGTCAAGTGAAGGAACTTGTCGTAGACCGAGGGAGAGAGTGTGTGGTTCAGCAGCCAGGAGTGGACAAGGTTCTGCTCGGCGTCAAAAGCAACATAGTGCCGGTCGGTCGTCGGCAGGGGCGGGCAGATCAAGTGCTTGTGGAGGAGACGACCCTTCAGCGTAGACGCCACGAACTTAATCCAGGCTAGCAGTTGCGGAGCACTCAACCGACAACAGTCGGAAGCAGGCGGGAGAGGGAGACCAATCTTGGGCGAGGGCAGATTTCTCCCGAAGTCGGCCGCCGTGAAGACGGGAGACTGCGCTGGGAGGTTCTCAGGAGTAGAAGACCCTGAGTGGACGGTAGAGTCGGTAGGCATGACGAGTGACGCCGATCGCAGCAGCTAATCCGGCGGCAACTACGGCGTTCTGTAGGCTGCGGCTTGCGGCCTGCGGCTGCGGCTTGCTGCGGGCTGCGGCTGCGGCTTGTTGCGGGCTGCAGCTTGCGGCCTGTGGCGGGCTGTGGCTGCGGGCTGCGGCTTGCGGCCTGCGGCAGACTGCGGCAACGGCCTGCGGCCTGCGGCGGGATGCGGCTGCGGCTTGCTGCGGACTGCGACTTGCGGTGTTAGTGAGAGACGAGAAGGAATCTTTTGGCTTGGCTGGTGAGTCTGGCTAGCAGACAGTGGAAGCAAGGGCCAGGGACAAGGGGGTTGGATCAAGAGCGAAGCTTTGATACCATGTGGAATCCCACTCTAGGTTGGGATTAGAACGGGAGAGAAGATGGAAATGTAATCTCATACCCAACTTGTTACAAGAGAGAGGGTAGTTATACCCTAGGAGAGAGAGTGTGAATAAAGGGCTAATGGGCTAATAGAACAAGGCCCATTAGCCATATAAGGCCTATCTCACTAACAGTGATACTTAAAAGCGTTCAGATCCCAGGGTCTTAGTTTACTAAGGTGAAGGATCACTGTACCCCATCAAACCCAAGCTTCCAAAACAGGCTCCCTCTTGCTCGGTGCAATGCAAAAAGCTACTTCTCGACAGGTCTGACTCATGGACATAAGCAAATAGGTAAGATATATTTGATTCTTTAAAATAATTATGCTTTTAGTGACATTTGCATTATGGCTTTTTCCATTTTGTAGCACAGGAATGAGAATGCATAATAGGTTGAAGAATTGTGAAAATTGTAACAATTTAAAATTTTTAGTCTATTTTAATCATATATCGTGGTATTCAACCATTAAATATTGCTTAAGAGTTTTTCAAACCCTCACCCCCCCAACTTGAATGTTTTATTGTCCTTGATAAAACCTTCACATAGATAAATTATGTTAATGATGAATACATGCCAGAATAGGAATAT
The DNA here is from genome assembly GCF_029677425.1 of Wolffia australiana. Classification (NCBI taxonomy): domain Eukaryota; kingdom Viridiplantae; phylum Streptophyta; class Magnoliopsida; order Alismatales; family Araceae; genus Wolffia; species Wolffia australiana. Next base: position 17,997,860 of record NC_135836.1, on the reverse strand, counting down.
CAGTAATGGAGATTTTAAATGCCAGAATAGGAATATCAGTAATGGATGAATACATGCTATTCTTCATTAGGTGGGAATTGTGGTCTCATCATGTTCCTTTATATCTCGATTCCTCTTATTATGCTCCCTAAAACAAAAGTAAGACAAAAACAAGAAACATAGATTAATAAACTGCATCCAAAATGCAATATTTTTTACGTCTTTAGCCATACAAAGCTTTCACATCAGTTAGTTGGATTTCAAATAGAAAGGAATATCACTTCCTTTGCTAGTGCCTTTTGATGAATCTAGAGTAACTCAATGTGGCGGAATAGGAAATTTTGCTCCTTTATATGGTTCAAGCTGATGTCCATTAACTACGAAAGTTTGATCTGTTTTAGGGTTTGAAATAATAATAATAGAACCATTATCATGAACTTTCTCGGATTATATACGACCCATTTATATTTGGAGCATGATGCCAGACATCGTCGGGGAGGTCGTTTGGTCAGTACCGAAATGATGCTCTGATACCAAGATGACGTCGGACGTTGTAAGGGACGTTGTTTGATGGGTTCCGAGATGATTCCTTAATACCAAGACGATGTCGGACGTCTTTGGGGTCGTTGTCAGGTCGGTACCGAGATGATGCTTTGGTACCAGGTGATGTCGCACGTCATCGGGGACATCATCTGACGGGTACTGAGACGATTCTATAATAATACGAGGATGTCAAACATCATCGGTGATGTCATCCGACGGGTAATTTCCCACTGGAAATGCAGCTAAGTGATGAAGTGTCCTAGGCGGATGTATGTTCATACCCCGACTCGTGGGATTTTGCCAAACTCCGAGCTCTAGTGCGGGTGACCGCTGACAATAACAGTGACCTTCTGACCTTCATAAGAATGACGACCGCGACTAGAGTGTCAAACATAATAATTTGGTTGACACTCGCAAGTAACAGAAGGGCTCTACCCATACCAATGAACTCAATCAAGTCTTATTTTTTAATATATAAGCTCTCACCTAATCTAACCCGAGCGCGGTGGAGTGCAGTCAACAATATATTGAGGATGGTAATATAACTGACAAGCAGAGCAATGATGTAGCTTTTAGGCATGTCGATTGTCGTTAGTGTATTTGTTAGTGCAAAGGCAGGTAAGGCAGGGAGGTGACAGAGGCAAGCATATCATCGCTCGACAGGCGGCGGAGTCACGACACTAGAGTGTGACACTGGAGATTGTCGAGGACGAGGAAGAGAGTGGCGCAGTGTCACACCACTAGACGAGTGCAAGCATTCAAAGGTGATGTATGAGACCAGGTTGGATGGCACACACCGTGTTAGCGAGTCATGCACGAATGGCGAGCACCACTTGGGGCACAGCTTGAGCTGTGTAGCGGCACAAGTGAGGCATGGTTGGACCTAGCGGTGCAAGAAGCAGGTGCATCCATAGCAACGGGAGCGGCTAGCATCACACAAGACAACGTACACAGCCTGGAGGCACGATTGGGAGTGGGTGAATGGCTCTAACCAGCGTGGGCGGTTAGGGACTGTCCTATTGGAGCTCCAACATCGTCATGCTATGTGGGTGGTGGGTGCGGGTCAGCTATGTTCCACCAGGGTTATAAAGGCATTGACTATCCTAGGTAGGGCTAGTGACGGACACGTCTAGAGTGTTATGTGTGGCTGTCATTAAGTGGAGGCAGCGCGCGTCGTTCATCTGCTCAAGATGGCAGGACGACACACATGTTCGATGGTACACACCATGTTTGTTGCATGCAGACAAGAACGCACTTCAGCGTGCATAATTGGAGCATTGACGGGTTGACCCAAGATGGTGCAACACGCGCTAGTATTGCCCGCGAAAGAGTTCGTGGCTTAGCATGTTCGGTGGCACACCAGTTGAGGTGAAGCCGCGATTCATCCATCAACCCCCACGTTGTGAGTGGCAGTGTGCGTGAGTCCAAGCAGCAGCCGTCAACATTGATGCAGTGGTGCGCTGGCGTGGCCTAGGAAGCAGGCGGAGGTATGGACGGTGGCTTCTAGCACCAACGTCCTCTTCTCTTTCTCCCTTCCTCCTCCTCTCTCTTCTCCCTCTCCTTTCCTTCTTCCTTCGTGAGACCAAGAGCGGAAATAAAAAAAAGTCACGATAATGCCTGATCTAAGGAACTAGAGCACCATTGTGCCCCCTTATATAGGGACATGATGGCACTTACTAAGGGTACATGATCCCTTGGTAAGAGCCCAAGTGCCCTTACCAAGGTGGGGAAGGGATCTTATACATAGAGATCCCCCTTTAACACAAAAGAAACATATGTTTGACACATATTCAACGACACAAAAGGACAGGACACATGACGATACAAGCACGAACAGGATATGACAGACACGGACACCACGAACACAAAAAACACGAACATGGTAAAATAACGAACATAAGAACCACATGCCAACAAAAATCAAAACGGTCGGATAAGCAGACGTGCTTTACCTGGGGTATTTGAACCATGGTGTTTCACCTTCATCCTTGTGTGCTGGTCAGGTTGGACGCAAGCCAGCAGAGCCGTTGATGAAAATGATGGAGGCTCTGAAGACGTCTGATGTGGAGTGGTCTAACGTGCTCCATCAGAGCACTGCTTTCTTGGAGAGAGTTTGAGGTTTGAGTTATATGGATAGACCTCATTATTCACATTCAATGTTTTCCTATTTATGTGCATGTCATGACAAGCCTTTTTCTGGATCTATAGATTTCAGCGTTCTCTTAGACCTCATTACAAATTTCTTAGATTTTGTGGTGTTGGAGAAGTCATTTCTGTGCCGCAACATCCAAAGAAATATTGAGTTTTTGATGGGTTAATATGTTCAATGCTCAAGCTCAACCGCTAGATGGCAAGCCTTGCCAAAATAATGTAATAGGACTACATTCTGATCTAGGCATGAAGATGGAAAAAATAGACAAATTAGTGGAGTCTTAGGGCATTGGTGTAAAGATTAACACCACCTAGCACTCCTTAGGTGCTGGAAAGGCTAATTAGTCTAGAGACACCCCTTCCTTACATGGCCAATGCCAACACAGGGCATGAGAAATGCAATGCTCAAGCTGGACAAGGCATGATTGCAGTGCAAGAACAAACATTTATAATCAACACAATGGTCAAGGCCAACAATATAGGCCTTCCTATAGTAATAACAACTACAACAATAGTTACTAAGGTAGTAAGCATAGCGGCCACCGCAACAGTCCACGTGGAACTAGGAGAGGACCGGACCAAACATAGCATCAACCTCCTAGTACTCCTACATCTACTTATATTTCCACTCAAGATATTTTGAGAGAAATGATGGAGCAAAGGATGCTACTCACTCAGCGAAATGAAGCACTCATAGAACAGGTGGAGCGATTTCCGACTCCCTTCTCAACTAGAACAAAACCTTAAGATGTTAAGTTCCCCACCTAGCAAACATAAAGTAAACCAGAATCACCTAGATGGTCAAGGGGTGCAGGATTTGAATGCCATTTCACAACTCAAAAGTGGAAAAACCTTACTTAATCCTTTTAATGATTTAGCTCTCGAGGAATAATTAAATGGGAATGCAAGAGGTGACAATGTTTAGAATGGTGAAGTCGTGGATGAAAGTGAGGATACAAAACCATTAATGTACACTCCACACATTCCTTTCCCTAAAGTGCTAAATAAGCTGTCACTACAGAGCTCAGAAGCAACACAAATGTTCTTGAGAGCATCAAACATGCTATAATTATAATATCCCCAGTGGATGACATCTAACATATACAGGCATATGCAAAAGTAATGAACGGATTATGCATCCCTCAGCATAGCACATGGAAAATTCAACTTAGTGAGAGCATAAGTTCCATCCTGTTTGATTTAGTTCCAGACCAAAAAGGAGACCATAGAGCACCTTCGATTATATGTAATATTGGAGGCATGACATTTACAAGGTTATTACTTGCCAAATGAGCATCACCTAACATTGTGCCTAAAGTAGTGTATGAGCAATTTAATATATGGGAGCTCCAATTACTTTTCATAGAGTTACAGCTAGCAGATGGCTAAATCATACAACAACATGGAATTTTTTAAGATGTTATTGTGAAGGTGGAATGCTGATAGTTTCATGTCAATTTCATAGTTTCGAACATGAGGGTGACTCACAAGTGAAGTCAAGCTCCAATCATTTTGGGACGACCCTTCTTAGCAGTGGCCAAAGCCATGACAGACCAGCAGAAAGATGTAGTTGAATTGAAAGTGGAAAATGAGAAAGTAAAATGGAACATTGCACAGCTCATGAAGTACCCATCCAGATCTATGGAGAAGATAAATGTTATTGAGATTATGGATGACTTAAAGAAGGAAACATTCATAGAGGAATTAAAACAAATGGATAACTTTAAGAATCAACATCCAAAGCAACTTAATGAACCTAACGTAGAACTTACTTCACTACCACCATCACTGATATATTCTTTCTTGGACCAAGGGTGAGAGAAAACGGTGATCATATGTGTTCTACCTACCTATGATCCAGAGGATAGACTCTTCAATTTACTAAGGTAAAATTGTCGAGATTTAGGATGACCTCAAAGGTCTAGACCCAAATGTACGCATACACCAAATTTACCTTGAGTAGGATGCTTATTTAGTGAGGGAAACTCAATGATGACTACACACAAAAGTTTGGGATGGTATAAAAGAGGAGATTATGGGCTGCAAGCAAGTATCGTTTATCCTATCTCAGACAGACCTTGCGTGAGCCCTATCCATGTTTTGCCTACGATATTTGGGATTATAGAGTAAAGTTTTGAGAAAGGAGAGGATATTTAAATTAAACTCCCTACCAAGAGGATAGTTTGTGTTGATGATCAAAAATCAAACTCTTCCACAAAAAGATCATCTTCCCCTACATTTTGCTGATCAAATTCTGGAATATTTGGCAGGACAGTCATATTTCTCTTTCTTAAATGGTTAATATATAATAAAATTTCTACCCAGGAGATCAATAGAAGACCACCTTTAAAAGTCCTATAGAACCCGATTAGTGGAAAGATAAGGTAGAGAGGGACTCAAGCAAGGTGGGTAAGGTTCAAGAAGAGCTTGTCCAAAACATGAAGAAGATGATGAGCTCCTTGAAAACATTTACTGTCCCTTATACTATCCCTGAATATCATTCTCCTCTTTGATCCATTTGTGAGAGTTTTGATCACATTAATGACATTAGTCCAACTGTTGAACCGGTGAATGCATATGAGGGAAATCACCTCATGGAAGGACGTTGGAATCAGTGGGGCAATTATGGAAATCAGAGATGGGGCCGAAAAGGGAAAAGCAGCTTCAAACCACATCATCAGAAAAAACAAGTAAAATTATTAGAATTTTGCTTCTAACCTTGGTCCTAATTTTGTTTCAAATTCTCAAGATTCATCTTCTAACCCCATGATGGATATGTTGAAGCACATGACATTGAACCAAGGGGTACTCTTAAAGAATCAAAGAAAAATGGAGGCCAGAATGGAGAATTTGGAGAGGAAAATTCTGGATGAGAAGGGCAAAGTTCACAAGGGAACTTCAGGTGACAATAATAAAGGCAAAACGGATGACTTTGGCACCACTAGCCAAAATTCACGACAATTTCCAACCCGACCCGGTGTTAATCCTAGAATGTTTCTTTTAAATATCATGATTTTAATGATTCAGAACATGCTCCATGTGGTGAAACATTTAAATATCATGAACATATGCATCATAGTGGAATTTCTAGATTAAATAAGGGGAAGGAACTAGCTGGTCCATTTGAGAAAAAACCTTGTCAGGAACCTGATATGGAGGAAAATAGAGCTAATGATGAATTGACAGAAGATCCTTATGAATCTCTGGAGCAGAAAATCAAAATATAACCTAACCCAAACACTATGTACCCTTTTTCCATTCCCCAAGCTTTAAAACCCTCTAAAATTCCTCCTAGCGATAATAACTTGCAAAAAATTAAGGAAGCCACTATCACTTGGTAGATGCAATTCATAACATTCCTTCATACCCAAGGTTTTTTAAAAAGCTTTGTACTCCATCTGTGAAGCAAAAGAGGATTCAGTTATCTGAGAGTATTAGGTCTATTATATTATATCGAATACCTAGGAAGAAAAGGGATCCAGTATCTCCGTCGATTAAATGTGAAAATGTGGCACAAGGGCAATGATATTTAGTAGATCACTTTTGGACACAAGGGCAAGTGTCAATATTGTGACCGAATTTATTTATGATAAGTTTAAATTTAGAGAATTGGAGCCAATTTTGATACAATTGCATCTAGATGATGGATCAATTAGACAACCATATGGTAAGCTAGAGGATGTAATTGTGAGAGTAGAGAATTTCCGCTTTCTTGTTAATTTTATTGTAACAGACATGAAGGTTGCAGAAAATTTGAGCCATGCACTTATAATCTTAGAAACAGTCCAAGAAACTACTGATTGGGGTACAGGGAAAATTGAACTCAAAATTGGCCAAGAGATGATAGAAATTTAGATTTCTAAGCTTCAAAAACTCTCCAAAAATTCTGGCAAAGATGCATGTCGTTGTGATCTTATTGATGAAAAATATTTTGAGCTGTATGCATCACCTTTTAATTCCATTACTCCTTATGAAGATGTGAAGAAAACATATGATATAGATATTGATGTTCCACCTGATATGTGTAATACTGAATTAGAACCCAAACCTCTACGTAGCTCTCTCAAGTATGCATTTTTAGGAGCTCGTAGAACTTACCCAGTTATTATTTCTTCTCATATATCTTCCAATCAAGAAGACGCATTGTTGAAAATTTTATCTTTGCATAAATCTTCCATAGGATGATCTATTGATCATATTCATGGCATTAGTTGAGAGGTCTGTGAGCATAGAATTTTTATTTAGGAGAACATCAAACCATCTAGAGGGGTCCAAAGTCACTTAAATCCTATTATCTTAAAAGCGGTTAAAAATGCAATCATTAAAGAATTGAAAGCTGATATTATTTATGTAGCTTCTGACAGCCCATGGGTAACCCCTGTTCATGTTGTGCCTAAGAAATCCAGAATAATTGTGTATAAGAATGAACAAGGAGAAGAACTCCAAACTAGAGTCCCCAAAGGATGGAGAGTCAGTATAGATTATATAAAATTAAATTTAGCTGCAAATTTTAGAAAACTTTTCCATTTATTGATCAAATTTTAGAAAACTTTTAGGCCAAGAATATTTTTGTTTTCTTAATGGTTATTCAGGTTACGCTCAAGTTTCTATACATGAAGATGATCACGATAAGTCCCCATTTACTTGGCCTGCAGGAACTTAGGTAATAAGATAATTCAACTACTCCACCACACAAGAATAATTGTTAGAAGTTATTTTTCCTTTAAAAATTCTTATTCTTATTAATTAGGTGGTATGATAGTTGTTTTTTATGATCATGAAGCATTGGAATTTTATTGATGAGATGGATTTTATTGATGCAGGTATATGATTTAGCTATTAAACATTGGCATTGGTGTGATTTTTTACTCATTATCACCCATTTTATATCATTTTCCTGATGAGCAGATGTTGGAAATGCTTTTGACTCGTATTCGGCTTCAAGTCAACCACCTAATGGTTGGGATGTTAATGCTAGAAAGACGCTCTATAAGGAGATACAGCATTATTGCTAGGAATAACCAGAAATATTTCATCAAGGGATTGACCATATACGTAGGAGGAATGTACCCAATGAAGAATAATGGAAGATTCTGGAATCTTGCTATTCTTCTCCATATAGGGGACATTACTCTCCTAAGATAACAGCTTCCAAGATATTGCAAGTTTGTTTCTATTGGCCTACCTTATAATAGATATCATTTATAATTCTGTAAAGTTTGTTTAACATGCCAAGTTGTAATGAATTTGCGCAAGCAAGATCACATGTCCTTGCAGCCAATTATTGAGGTTAAGGTGTTTGATCTGTGGGGAATTGAATTTATGGGAACATTTAAAATTTCTAAGGGATATGAATATATCCCAATGGGAGTTGATTATGGTTCCAAATGCGTGGAAGCCATTCCCACTAGATCAAATGATCACAAAGTTGTTTTAAAATTTATTTTACATAAAACTATTAGCAGGTTTGGATGCCCAAAAGCAATCACTAGTGATGGTGGCAGTCATTTCAAAATTTTTAATGTAGGAATTTGTTAAAAAGATATGGAGTTCATCATAAGATTACTACCCCATACTACCCTCAAGCTAATGTGAAAGTAGAAGTTAGTAATAGAGACATTAAAAAGATTTTGAATAAAATTGGAAGCCTATATTAGAAATATTGGGCAAGTAGCCTCTATGATGCTATATGGGCTAATAGGACTGCTTATAAGACACCCTTATGCATCTCCCCGTATAAATTAGTGTATGGGAAAGCTTGTCACCTTCTTGTTGAAATTGAACATAAAGGCATATTGTGGTATTAAGAAACTTGATCTCTCTTTAGATGATGCAGGAAAGAAATGCCTATTGCAGCTACGTGAACTTCAAGAATGGAGGAATGAAGCCTATGAGAATTCTCTCATCTACAAGTCCAAGATAAATCACTTTCATGAAAAAGTCTTGAAGAGGAGGAATTTGTATGAGAATCAAAGAGTTTGGCTTTATAACTCTCGCTCGAAGCCATTTGTAAGGAAATTGAGACCAAGATGGCATGGAAATTATAATCTTAATAATATTTTTCATTTTGTGGCATTCATTATAACAGATCCAAAGACCAGGAAGTCATTTACAGTTAATGGCCAAAGGCTGAAACCCTACGTTGAAGCAGATCAAGTACAACAACCTTTCGCCACCATTATTGAAGACCTACCCTCTCCACCATCAACACCTGATTCTCACCCCATCTTTAAATTTTGAACTTTTACCAGCTCTCCTTTTCTTAGCTTAATTTCAACTTGAGACTTTTTAATTTTGCTTGTTTTTATTTGGACAATTAAAACCCCAATGGCCATTTGTTTTTCCTTATTGTTACATTATTTTCTTTTTTTTAAGGTTTTCCATTAATGAGGATGACAGCTGAAGCACTATCAACTAATCCAAGGTAGGCAACTCCCATCTTTTTCTTCTTTTTTGTTACTTTCCTTTTTTAGGTTTTCCATTGAGCAGAATAACAGCTGAAGCACTATCAACTAGTCCAAGGGTAGGCAACTCCCATTTTTTCTTATTTTTTTGTTATTTTCCTTTTTTTAGGTTTTCCATTGAGCAGGATAACGGCTGATGTGCTATCAACTAGTCCACGGGCAGCCAACTCCCATGGGATGGTCAACACCTACTCTTTTGTGGTTTGCATTTTTTGTTTTCCTTTCCTTGTTTTACTATTAATTTTCCAATGCATATAGAAGTTAGAGGGGCTAATATAGATGTGGAAACTGAAAATGCAATTGGTCATTATGCATGAATGGGCTATGTTTTTCATTTTTATGAATGCTTTTAATGCTATTACCCTTGAATGCAGACATCCCACATAATCAACTCCAAGTTGAGAAGTGTCAAGACCATGATCCCCAAAGGGATGAGTAGAGAAGTTAGGTTCTTTTCGTGGATCAAAAGTATCTCTTGATGATATAAAACATAAATTTAAACACTCTTGGTTAGCTCCTAAGTGGTTAGGATATCTAGTAGGGTGAGGAGCAGCCATGAAAATGAAAGGGTAGAAATACTATCATTGTGGAAAGGAATCGCAAGTGAATTATTAAACCCCATACTCCGGTGAAGGATGTGCATTATGAGAATCCATGTGGAAGGAGAAATGGCCATTTCTTCAAGTCCTAAGCACAAAATTACCTGACTTTAGCTTCTTAAGCCAAATTTGGGAACTATACGTACCATCCTCATTTCACCCACCACCCATCTTCCCCCAACTACGTACTTGTGAACCTTCATTTTACCTTCTCAGCTATCTTCCGTGTTACTTAGAATAAGCCCAACTCTGAAATTTTTCTTCTCCCCTTCCCCTTTGTGATATCATCTACTGATGACATTGTTATCCTCATCTTTGTTTCTTCTACATCTTCTTATCTTGTTTCTTCTCATTTTCTCTCTGTCGTGGCGAATCAAATCAGTAAGGGGAGGGCACTTTTGTGATCCATATCCTATACACTTGTTGCACATGCTTCCCTGCAAATCAAGAGCACCTAACTAGACCAACTTTTCATTGTTTTCATGTAGAACATGATTTCATATGTATTTTTCTGGGTTGGTTTGTTGTTTGCTTCTTTCTTCTTTCTTCATTCCAATTTCTCCTTTTCAATGATTTGTTGGTCATCGTGAATATCATTTATTTATGTGGATACATGCCTATCTCATCCACACTCTTAATGAATTCAACATTCTCATATTCTGTTTTTACTCTTTTTGTTTGTTCTGCTCTTTCGTCTATTATTGGGAATGGGCTAGTTTAACTAACATCCACCCATCTGCTCTTTTTCTGTGAGTGTGCCAGCGAGCACAGCCGCCAGTTGTGTCTGCATCGCAGCTGCGCCCGATAGGCACACTGAGGCCCCTCTTCAAGGCTTATCCAATTTTTGGCTAAGTCCAAAAAAGGTCGACTAGTTCGAATCAGTCCGAACCAGGTCAAACTGCCTTATATATATACATATTGGTGTTTTAAAAATCTTAAAAAAATCTCACTCCATCATCGCTTTGCCGCTTCTGTCGCCTGCAATCACTGAATAAAATTACCTTTCGCATTTTAACATCAGTAAAATTAGAAAGAAATATTTTCTGCATTTAAAAGTCCCAAAAAATCAGTAAAAATCCTGAAAATTCACATAATCAATTTCCAATGATTGAAAATCTAAAAAAAATCTTAGAAATCTCTAACTCTCGTTTTCAATATTTCTTGTGGTATTTGTTGGAAATTAAATTCGATAAAATTCTTAAAATATTTATTTTTGATTTATGTTGTTACTCAAAATTAGGAAAAATAGTTTTCATTTTTAGTTTTTTTCCTTGTTTTGCTGCTTCAATTTAAATCATTTAACAATATATTAAGTCACTAAAAATCAAGAAAAGTTCCAAAGTTTATGTCTCTCATTTGTGAACTCATTTTCTTCATTTCAAGCTTAAGAAAATTTCTGAAATTAAAGTTTTGCCTCTCTATGGATCGATCCATTCGTTGCCCTTTATTAATCATAGTAGTTAAGTGTAAATTTCATAAATTTTCTAGGGTTAAGTATGAATTAAAACACCTACATAAAACCCCTAAATGTCCTAATCTTTTGCCACATTTATTGCTCCTTTCTTAGGAATTAAGTGCGCAAGACTCACCCAGAGACTTTCAAATAAATCCTGACTCATTCTATTTTATTTTTTGTTTTCAAACTACGTCACACATGATAGGGTTTAATTTTCTCGGGAATTCTTTCATGGTTTTAGTATCTTCATGAGTAAACATTATATGAACACAAATATATGATGTAGCTCCTTCAATATCACAAATATACCAACCCAAAGTATATGTATAGTTTATAATATATCAAGTTATTTAATCTCCCAGCACATATATAAATAAGGAGAAAGTGCAATATGATAATCATGCTTTGAAATCTTCAGATATCTGAAAATTTAATGTTCCAAATCAATCTTCACATAAAGATTATCTTTTCAATAAAAGTGAAATCATCTTTAAAATTATGAGAAGATGAACATAAGCATCGGAATCAAATATTTCAGACAAATCTATTGAAAACAAATATTTAGAATATTTCTCGACATATTTTATTAACTAATATGTAATAATTTCAATTTTCGCCTTCCTGAGTTTTAGTTTTTATAATTCAAACTTTATGTGGAGTATACATGCCCTTATGCATCTCATTAATGTTGCTTATCAGGGTACTGCTCCTAAGAGTTAGAAGCATACTTGTGATGTTGGGAGCAAGCTAGAATGTGGAAGGATGATGTGAACAAAGGTGGAAGAAAGAGTGGAGATGCAGATTGATGATGACAACTAACTCACAATGGATTGGGCGAACTTGGGAATAGCTAGGCATGAGTATGATTTCTTATTGGGTATTGGAAGAAGAGAATGGAGATTTCAACTGAGATTAAATGCATAAACATCAATCTGATGCTTGCCTTTGGGCTATTAGAGGTGGAACTCCATAATTCATTGTTCAGCCTTTAAAAATAACGTTTTTGTACACTCATAAACAAATGGATCTCTGGGAATTTTAGTTTCATAATATCCATTCTGATGGAAAGTCTGGATGATAGGTTTGATAGGGAAAAGAGAATGGATAAATACTTGTTTCTCTTCCTTATCATCTAGTGTGCATGAATGGATGGTGATGATTCAAACTGAGGAAAGATAAATGGACCTCCATACACTTACTTCGCTGTCCAAATTCAAATGGTTGGTGCTCTAAGAAGTGGACATCAATTTAAAGTAATTTAGATCCACAATTCAAGGAACCTATTGATGTGCCTTGGGTGCCCGTTGACTGCATCTAATGGGCCTTTGATATCTTTTAATCATAGATCTGGATTCCATCTAGGTCTTGGATGTCCTCTACACTCTCTAACCCTCCAAAATTACAAATTATGGTCTGAGTAAACCTCCTCATATTCCTCGCATTCAATAATTTGTAAGAGAGTGTGAGATACATAGGACTTGAGTTGAAGGAAATTAAATAGGGTTGAGTTAGACAAAGATAATAATAACTCTAATATTATGTAAAATCGTTTAAAGGCATTATAATAACAAAATTTTATACAAGAGTGCCTAAAGTCATCAATCTATTTATGTGATCATTCCTAACTTATATAAAAATATTAACTTTATTTTCTAATCCTTACTTATGTAAAATCTTTGAAACATTCGATCCATTGCATCCTTTGATTTTAATTTATGTAAAACCTTGAAAGTATTAATATAATTTTTTTTTATACAATATCACATAAATTCATCAATCTATTTATGGTCATCATTCTTAACTTATATAAAATATTGACTTCATTTTCTAAACCTTGGGCTTCAACATTTTGTTACACATATACTGTTTATTAGTCTTAAAATGAAGAACTCAGTTGGCGCAGTTTCATTTGTTTAAATGATTCAATTTATTTTTGAAGCATACTCTCTTATAGATTCCTCAAAATAAAGCTAACATGTAACATAACATGGTGTAAAACAAGCTCACCTAAATGGTTAATCATTTAACCAAAGTCAAATATTTTATATAAGTTAAGTTAACCATGTAACATAGCATGGCTAATCATTTAAATCCTGTGGAATTGTTAGATATATATCTATTTATTTTCTATCAAATTAGTGGCTCAAAAAGTTTTCAGATTTAGTTTTTGAACTCATTTTCTCCTTTTTTTGGTTGCAGATTCCTAAGATAAATTGTGTCTGAATTCCTCATCTATTTATTTTACTCTGGTTAGGGACTAGTCTCTCTGTATGTTGGAAAGAAAGGTCAAAGGATGAATTGGCTCTGAAACCCACTAAATCAATCTGTTTGCCCCGTTCTGTTACACCTCGTTTTGTTCCGTCACGCCTCCTGTTTAGGGAATGGCAGCCGTCATCCGTCAAGTCACACGTCATGGTGACGGCAACGTGACGGATGACGTGACGGTGATGGTGATAAAATTAGGGGCCCATGACGGTGATGGTGACGGGTGACGAAATCCTAGGACGTGTGACGGGACGGTGACATGACGAAACTTTTGTCATGTCACTGTCCGTCACGGATCGTCATCCGTCCCGTAACGTTCTGTCATGCCTCTTTCCGTCACGTTTCGTTCCGTCGCGTCTCTTCTGTCACGTTTCGTTCCGTTGCATCTCTTTTTTCTACGTTTCGTTCCGTTGAATGTCTTTTTTCTACGTTTCGTTCCGTCACGTTTCTTTCCATCCGCGTCCGGTTCGTCATCCGTTCCGGACAATCTGCAGGGAACGTGACGGATGACATATCGATTCGAAGTTACGTCCCGTTCCGTTAGTCCAACGCCGAAGAAATTAAGTTGTCCTTGCTCGATTACCTATTTACTCCCGCAAAGACAACTTCAACTCGTCCAACCTTGCTATTGTCGAACTTCCGGGAGCTCGCCGAGGGCAATGCTCGTTGCGGTGAAGGCGGAACGACGGCTCAGAGGAGCGGATTGAATACCTCGCAAGGTGCCTCTCATGGCGTCGACCGCCCCGGCGATCTGTCGGCCATGGCATTGCGACGTTGGCGGTGAATTGGACTGGTCAGATGCGCGGTCGAAGGCCGTCTTGTTTGCCTCTTCAACTGCTTCCGTGCTCTCCACGGGCGCCGTTAGAGTGGAATGCTATCCTAAGAGGGTTTCTAGAGGCAGTATATCGCCTGCGGTCGCGGTTCGTGGAGGTTATGAGCTTTCGAACTCCTCTGTGGTGGAGAATAGTCCGGCTGACGCCACTGTGGAGATTCCTGTCAGCTGTTATCAGGTTGTACGCTCTTTTTCATCTGCGTGTTATTTTTGAATCGATTTTTATTAATTTTTCGTGTTTTCTCCATACGAGATATGATAATCTTTGTATTTAACTTAGGGTTTGGACTTGAATTATTCGATATTGGCATTGGTTTTACGTGACTGCTCATTTCGTGGCCGCCGTTATCGCACCTGATGGGTCCTATTGATTTCTACTCATTTCTTCTACTTTTCTCCAAATGGAGTAAGTGATCTTCTTTGTATTATGTTAGTGTTAGGACTTGTATTCTTCTATAATATTACCTATTTCTACCAGACTGCTCCTTTCATGCCCTTTGTTTTCGCTCTTGGTTTGTCTAATTAAGTGCTACCAAGGGTCTTCTACCTCCCAAATTCTTTATCCATAAGGTTGGGTATGTCTGCAAGTATGTGTCTAGCAGTGTTGACTGTATTGAACGAATGGGTGACGAAGGATTTGACTAAGATAACCCACGTAGCAAACATTTACAGAAATTCTTCATGTGTACTGTAAGGATACAGAACATTATTGTTAATGAGCATACTTTTTCTTGTTTTACTCCTTTAGCACAGTGTTACTCCGAAAGTAGTATCACCTATGTGATGTTAAAGATGTTGCTTCAGGCGGGTCGCCAAACTGTTGAACCTGTTGTTTTCATTCAGTTTAGTGTACTGCGAAGGAAACACTTCATGGCAGTCAATTTGATATCTTTTGAGTTCTAAAACGTGTTTGGCGCCAACAGTCTTCTGTGTTATCGGGATCTCTGTACTTGGTTTTCCTCCGACAAACTCCTCTATCTTATCCTAAAATATTTATCTTTTTTTTTGAAACAAATCCTAAAATATTTATTTTAACTCAGCTTCAATGGCATCCAAGTGAGGGTTACTTCCTCAGAGTCGTTCGAACAAGAGAGGAACAAAACAAGACAGTTTTGCAAGTGCGTATATAACTTATATTGGATGGATATAGTCTTCTTGACGGTATAGGACTTTGGGTCTTGTTGATAGGCAAGAATCTGAACCATAAGTTTCATTAATGTTTTATTGCTTGAGAAAATTATAGGCGGTAGGGAGTTTCACTAGCGTCTCTTCACTTAAAAGTGATGACGACTTTGAACTGTTAATTTAGAATAGTAACGAATAACTAAAATAAAAAGGAATACAAAGGCGGACTAACATTCAACTTATATCTTCATTCTCTACGATATTTCGTGGCTGAATATTTTTTCCAGAATATCCGGCAGAAAAAGGTCATTGATATGTATTGAAACAAAAGTTATCTGCATGCAGATCATAGGAGTATCTGAAAAAGCT
The DNA here is from genome assembly GCF_029677425.1 of Wolffia australiana. NCBI lineage: Eukaryota > Viridiplantae > Streptophyta > Magnoliopsida > Alismatales > Araceae > Wolffia > Wolffia australiana. The sequence continues at coordinate 17,982,077 of NC_135836.1, read as the reverse complement.
GAGAAAGATGAAGTTGTCAAGGCAGTTATGGAGTTGAAGGCCTGTGAGATTGAAGATGGATATACAATAGATGTCATTCGTTCCCGTCAGGTCAGAAAATTCATTTGTTATGGTTATATAATGGTGTGCTGGATCGCAATGGCATCTCAGTGGAAGTTCAAGATAATAGTACTTGCTTCTTGTGTATCTAGGAGCTTTTGATGGATGTGCGAGATAAGCTTCTTTTTGAGCCAGAGTACGCTGGCAGTGTCAAAGACAAAGTACCCCCAAAGGCGTCTCTTTGTATTCCTTGGGGATGGTTGCCTGCTGCTCTATGTCTTTTGCTTGAGGTTCGTTTCTAATTTATTCTTTAGTTTCCTTTCATTCAAAGGTTCAATGTTTGGTAATGCTTGTCATTATTCGAGACAGATGTGATAAAATTGAGTATAAAAAGAACACTTCACTTCTCTTTCTCCTCCTTGATTCATCCTCTTGTAGGTAGGCCACCTACTGTCGGTGGGTCAGCTACTTTAAGTGGCCCACTCCCTTCTTTATTCTATTTCTTTTACTTCTGGTAGCGAGACACATATTACAAATCGCTCGTGTGTATTTTCTCTCTTTAAGGCACTTATTCTACTTGGAGTTTGTGACTTATGGGGCCTCATAACTGAAGTGGCGTATGTGAATTGATGTTTACTTAAAACTAAGTGGGCCTTGGGCCACTAATATGTAAGACTGGTACTCAAGATCAGTTATGATGTCCCTTACTCTAAACCGTTATCTCTGTTAGGTGGTCTGGCCGTGCTGGAGAGGATTGACTCATCACCATCGGTGGTTCTTGATAGTTATGAAGTGATGTATAAAAGTAAAATTCTGCAATAGTGAACAGATTACAGCTAGTTATCATTGCTTAAAAGTACCTCAGTATTTCTTTTAAATTTTAGTGGTTATTTGGTTGACGAATGCCTTTTTGGGGTTATCTTATTGGGCTGCTATAAACTTCATCATCACATACACTTTCTGCAGCTTTTAAATGGTATCTGATAGGGACCCTAGCGAACCAAGAATCTGATGAAATAAAAACTGAAAAAGACATCAACACAGCCAAAATAGTCACCACACCTCTTCAACATGACCGGCACAGTTATCAGCAGTCACTCTTTCCTTTTTATATTCTCTTCTTTCTTGCTAAATCCTGTACTTCATCTTATTGTATAACTACCCTTATGAGGTTCGTTTAGATCGGGTCCTCAGAAATCCGAATCAATGTAACCCAGTATAAGTAGTGGGTAACTCTCGTTAATCACTAAGAAGTCATCTTTTTCATTCTCTTGTTGTGTCTTTCCCTTGATGGCTATGGTTATGACAGGTAGAGAAAGGAACAGGGAGAACAAGAAGTCTCACCCCCTCCTTCTTACTCTCAATGATCAGCCAAAGGCTGTCATGGTAACAGAGCTCCGTGCAGAGTGGCTCCAGAAGCACCGCATGGACGTGCATTCTACCATTGCAATCCCTATCTTAGTCGCCATTTCCTTCCACTCTGACCGTGTCACAGAGTAGGGTTTGCCTAAGGAGAAGGGTGAAGGACCGATGCCCCTCGTATGGCCAACCATGAAGATCAAGCTAATTCAGGGATGACACAGGGAACCAGACGAAACCAAGAATCAATTCATGAATACGACCGATCTACTCAAATCATTCTCTGTGGCATTCTGGAACAGCTGTGGTAGGATGGACTCAATACATTGCATTGGAGTCAATACATTGAACTTATCCTAGAAGGTATGGATCTCTCCGGACACCTGTTAGTCTCCACGAATCCTACAGATCCAGGATACAAAATTTGGAAACAAAAGGATTCTCTGATTCGGGCATGGCTCCTAGAAAACATGGCTGGAGAGGAGTATAAGAATTCTCTGCTGCTGAATATGGCTAAAGCAATATGGGATCACTCAATTAAAGGAAGCGCCGAAGGCAGAGATTGAAGATCACATTGCCTGGTGTACTTGGGGGCTAATCCAGTCCAGGGGGAGAGTAACATGATGTCTTATGTCAATGATAGACAATCTATATGGTGAGAGATTGACCACTATTGCCTATCAAGAAATTGATACGATCTGTATTGAATTGGTCAAATATATCAAGAGAAGTACTTACAGATGGAAATCGCAATTTCCACCCCCAAATCAGTCTTCAGAAGTTCCTGTTGATGTCGATCCTCCAGTAGCTAGCCCCCTTGTTGGTATGAACGCCCTCAGAAGACTCTTGCCGCATACAGCTGGTCTGTCCAAGACTCTCCCACGCCCTTCAAGAACTCTAACTGACCATCGGTGCCTTTCTTGGAGGTCTCCCCCTCTTATTTATAGGCATCCTTTATTCTCTTATCACTCCCAGTCAAGACTGGGAGCTAGTAGCCACATCAGCATCACGTGGACCACCAGGTCCTCTGGTGCCTGTTGACTGGTCAACAGGCTTTATTTGGCTTCCTCTTCTTTTCCTTCTCTCATATATTCTAATGGGAACCGTATCAGAAATCTAAATTCCACGGAATGGGTGTATGTATTGAAGGATAGATTTTATACATTTCTCATGGGTCTGGAGAGGATTATGAAGCTGTGGTAATCCTGATTCCTTTTTTCTTGAACAAAATAAGGAAGCCCCCCCAGAACGGTGGTCAACCTGATTCTATTAAAGTATAAAGACATGGACAATCCATATTCAAAGTGACCAAAATGGTCTTCCTTACACCTCCCACAAAGCCAAAAAAATATTAGCGTTTTAATGTCTTCAATGACATTCTCCATGGAAGCCGTCCTCCCTTTGAATACCACCTTGTTACAATACTGCCATTATCGGCTAGAGCACTGCTAGGAATCTCTCCCGAACCAGCTTGGTCCTGTATCTACCGTCGCTAACTAAGGCCCAGAACGCCTTGTCGGAGGGCACATTCACCCCTGGCATCTGCTGCAATGCCCAAATGCCTTTGGTGAAGTGAGATGTGAAGAATAGGTTCTGAACTGAGATTCTGATCTGAGAAAAGGTTCGGAATCTAGAGGAAGCTATTCAACTAGTTCAGGACGAAGAGAGGTTCCGGAGTGGCTTTGGAACCACTTGCCCAAGATAGTGGCACTAGCCCTATGTCCAAGTCTGTCATTAAAATCTCAGGATACCCAGAACAAGCAGAAGAATAAAATATTCCAGTCAAAGGATAGATAATTCTGCAAATACTGTAATAAGAGAAGCTATTAATCAGTGTCAGAAACTTAACGGGAGACGATCTTTCTCAAGCCAAGCATATACTACTGGCCAGGAAGACATCAATGACGATTTTGAAGAAGCATATCCAGAAGAACACAAGCCATCTCAGGCTACTCCTGGAAGGAGATTTAGCAACCCAAAAGAAGTTGAGAGGCTTTAGATTATGCTCGGCTCTACTTTGATGGTGAAATCTTGTGACCATCTAATTTCAACTGGTTTGCTATCATCCCATTGAAGTTAAACTGGGTAGTTGACTCTGGGGCAACAGACCACATGTCTTGAAGTTGACTTATCTGCATTCGTTATGTTATACTCCATGAAAAATGATCAATGCCAGAGAGGAAATACCTCTGGTGACTGGGATTGGCACTGTCTCTATTTACCACTTGGGGCTCCTCAACGAAGTACTTCATATACTTGGACTGAGAGCACAATTTAGTTCTTCACAAAGACTAGTGAAAGATATCGAGTTCTGATCCTGAGCTCTGATGAATGTTTTTGTTTCATAAGGTACTCAGCTGAAGGATGGGATCTATTAAAATGAAGAACGGGTTTATTCAATTAGAAGATGATCCTGGAGATGCTCGGGTGGTGGGGAGTTCAGAGTCTATGCCAAGAGAAGAGTTAGAGCAACCAGATAGTCTGGAAAAATCATTATTTTGTATTGCAGATCTGGGCACCCATCTTTTGATATTTCGCAAAGTCTGTTCCCAGTTTTTGTTAAAAATAGTGTTGTATTGAATTTCTTTTGTGATGTTTGTCAGTGTGTAAAAGACAAAAAAACCTTTTTTTCTGGTACTATTGACAGACATCGTCCATTTCACATGATACATAATTATCATGGAAACACAAAAAAAGCTGGAATAAATCAATTCTGGGACTGTGAGAGTTACATGGATACACTTCTTTAAACATAAGTCTGAAGTATCCAAGACCCTTCAGGACTTCTGTACTTTGACTATTTTAATAGCACATTGGCCATGTTATTTTGTGATCGAAGAATTATTCACGAGTCATCCTGTTTAAATACTCCCAACAAAATGGAATTCCAGAGACGAAGATTGGGCATGTGTTTGCCACTACCACGACACTACTTTTCCAGGGCCAGGTTCCTTTTCAATTCTCGGTGGATGCACTTCTGATGGCTGTATTTGAACCAGAAGCTATCCGATTAACTAGAATATATAAGTCACTTAGAGTTGATGTCAAGGTAGTTTCCAGAACCCATGGTATACTCTTTTATTCCATTGAGAATATTTGGATATACAACCTTCGTACACGTGCACAATCCTGATAGTAAACTCACTCCACGGGAAATTAAGCGTCTATTCCAGGGATACTCCCCTACTCACAAGGGTTACAAGGACTGCAATCTAATCGTGAAGAAGCTCTTTATTTCATCTTATATGACCTTTAATGAAGGAGGACGTATGGCAATGATAAGTTCTATTCTAAGAAGTACAGTCGGAGGCACAAATACAGACAGAGTCGCAGGAATAACTACCAGAGCGTTGACTAAGCCAAGACCCCATGAAGGGGAAGTACTATAAATAAAGTGTCCCGGACACTAACTAACCACTTTTGGTATTTTCTCGAGAAGAAGGGAGAGCGGGAGATTCGCACTCCTTCGGGGTCCGTCACAGCGGGAGAGCACTGCTGTCATCGGAAGGTCATTCAACCAAGAAGAGGGAGGATCAGATCTACGGAAGGAGCTTCGCATTCAAGGGAGCCGTCTTGACCTGATCTACGGAAGGAGCTCATCCGCTGCGAGGAGGGCCGTCCGATCCGTCTATTCTTCTTGATCTCTATCGTTTCGCAAAACACTATTGCTGGATTGTTGTTTTCATCGGATTTCAAATCCAAGTTCTTCAATTGATATCACGAGAGTATCAGACAATTCATCAGGTGACACTAATGAAGAGAAGACAAAGTTTATCCATGGCATCCCACAGTTTACTATGACCAGATATAATGAAGAGGAAGACAGTGGCTGCTCTGCACGCAAACTGATTGAGGATGGTCAGAAGCCAAATGAAGCACAATCATCAACAAAGGAGCCCAGTCATGATCTCAGAGAAGATGAGAGTATAGAAATTCCCGCTGCAGAATCCCCTGAAACAGAAGCAGAGACCTCAGTAACTGAAGAAGAAAGATCGGCAAGACTACAAGATGAAAAACTGGGACGGTCGATTATCCTGAGATAGAGGAAGAAGACATGTACTCAGCAGGGATGATTCCCGTTATCACATGTTAATTATGAAAAAATATATCCCAGCCTTTTGTGCACTCCTAACAAAAACAAACGGTGAAGTTGTACCAACAGTGTGGAAGAGGAAATACAAATACCAAGATGGAAGGAGGCAATGGAAATAGAAATGGAAGACTAACTATGAATAACACATGGGAGGTTGTATTGGCTCCTAGAGACTGGAAAATAATCAAGGCAAAATTGGTTTATAAGATCGAGTACAATTCATATGGTTCAATTGAGAGCTTTATGGCTAGACTTGTAGCCGGAGGATATACCCAATCTTACGAAATTCACTAAAAAAATACGTTTACCCCTGTGGCAAAGTTGAATACCTGTAAAAATACCTGATAGCAGTAACCGCAGAATTGGGGTGGCAGTTGCATCATTTGATGTAAAGAATGTGTTTCTACATGGACTATGAGGAGGAAGTATCTATGGATATAATATTGAAGAGGCAGAAGGCTTTGTATGGTTTGGTAGGTTTTATCTCTCTATGAAGGACTGGGATATAAATGGAGTAGTGGGATCATACTCTTGTCATCAAACATTTTCCCTTGGGAAGTTGTGGCACTCTTGGTTTGTGTTGATGATATTATCATCTCAGGTGATGAAAGTCCCAGGAACAAATTCACCACATTATGGCTGACACATGATTGCTACTGATTCTGGCCTCATGCAGGCGAGTTGCAGCCTGTAATCTGAACTGATGAGGGGTTTTTTGGGTTAGGACAACAAACTGAGTTGGTGAAGCCTTTCTCAGTGGAAGAAGAGTGAACAGCGAGCAAAGGTTTAAATGAAGAAGGTGCACCGGGTCCGGATGGATTCCCTGTTTTTTTTTCTTCAATGAATTCTGAGAGGTGGTTGGGCCAGAGGTGATGGGTACACTAAACAAGTTCCGGTGAGGAAATTATGGCCTGGAGCGACTCAACCGATCCCACCTATTTCTACAGCCCAAAAGACCTGGCGCCATCAACGTGGGGGATTTCAGGCCCATTACATTGTCAAACTCTATATACCTTCTCATTGCCAAGGTGTTGGCGAACTGGCCAAGGGTGGTAATTGAGGGACCTAGTTGGGCCGTTTCAATCGGCCTTCATTCCTGGAAGACAATTGGTGGACAGTGTGGTGGTGGCGGGGGAGATTGTATCATTATCGAAGACGAATGAAACTAAGGGTTTCATGTGGAAGGTTGACTTTGCTAAAGCATACGACTCACGCGACTGGAGATTCTTATGGTCGGTTATGCACAAACGCGGGTTCCCCGAGGAATGGGTGAGATGGGTGAAGCAATGTGTTACATCTCACTCATTCTCGATTCTGTTCAACGGTCGAGCTGAGGGAGGGTGGATCAACCCACAAAGAGGAGTCAGGGAGGGATGTCCGTTAGCACCGTTGCTTTTTGTTCTTGCAGTGGACACCTTGGCCACCTGCACACTTAAAGCTTGCGAGCAGGGCCTACTACGGGGTTTTCAGACGGCGAGCTACTCGGAGGGAATTCCGCTCCTGCAATATGCGGATGACACCACTTTCTTCATTTAGGGCTCGTTGAGAGAAGCTCGTATTTTATCCGCATTGCTTGAACTATTTGCGGACTTCTCGGGGCTACAACTTAATCGAGCCAAGTCGGCCTTTGTGGGTTTCAGACTTTCTTTGGAGGAGAAGGCACAGTGTGCAAGAGCTTTAGGCACACCTCAAGGCTCGCTCCCGATGGGCTATTTAGGTCTTCCGTTGACCGGGAGATGGATCCTAGCAGAGGAGTGGCATATGGTGGTCGAAAAGTGGAAAGGAGGCTCGAAGGTTGGCAGAACAAGACATTGTCAAAAGGGGGTCATTTGGTGCTACTACGGTCGGTCTTGTCAGCAATCCCGTTATTCTACTTGTCAGTATTCAAAATGCCAGCAGTAGTGGTAAACAGATTGGAGGGGGCTATGAGAAGATTCTTTTGGGGAGGCACTGGAGAGGAAGGGTGCAAGGGAGTGCCTCTTGTGGCGTGGGAGATATTGTGTAGACCTATGAAGCAGGGAGGGCTGAGGATCCTTCATCTGGAATCGATGAATCTGGCATTGTTGGCCAAATGGGTGGAACGGATTATGAAGTCAACAGAGGGCCTAGTTTTCAATGTCCTGAGAGATAGATGTTAGTGATAGACTATCCCTCATGGGCTAATGGGCCCTATTCTATAAGCCCATTAGCCCTATTATCCTCTCTCCCTCTTAGGGTACATATACCCTTACATGTACTCTGTTCAAGTTATGTCATTATCTTCTTCTTCTCTTCCCCAACATGGTATCAGAGCTCCAGAGCTCCTTCCCTAGGGTTTGACATCGCCCACCTACAGCCGCCGCGCACGCACAGCAGCCGCAGCCTGCAGCCGCCAGCAAGACGCACAGCAGCCGCAGCCGCAGCCGCAAGACGCACGGCAGCCGCAGCCCGCAGCCGCCGCGCGCGCACGGCAGCCGCAGCCCGCAGCCGCCGCGCGACGCACGGCAGCCGCAGCCCGCAGCCGCGCAAGACGCACAGCAGCCGCAGCCCGCAGCCGCGCGCGCACAGCAGCCGCAGCCGAAGCCGTCGGCGCCGCAGACGCACAGCAGCCGCAGCCGCAGCCGCAGCACTACTGTAGCAGCACCGTAACAGCACCATGCCGTTCACCGAGACCGACTTCCTGGAGAAGCCACCGTCCTACAAGGTGGCTTATCCGCTTCCGTCGGTCCCCGAGACGACACTCTTACGGGGCCTGAATCTACTCCCGTGGATGCGCTTCGTAGAGACCACCTTGAAGGCGCGCCAGCTCTTCAAGCATTGCACTGAAGACCCCCTTACCATCGACCACCCACATTATGCAGCGTGGGACGTTGAGGACCAGTTCATCCTCGGCTGGATGTATGCGTACACCCTGGCTCCAGATTTCCGCGACCGTCTTCCGCATCAGAAAACGGTGAAAGGCTTCTGGGATCAGGTGCGCTCTTTCTGTGGCCGGGAAAGCGACTGGTGGCGTCTTTATTCCCTTGCAAGTCAGGCCAGCAATCTCCGTCAGGGGTCGTTGACGATCTCTGAATATGCACTTGCCCACAAGAAGATGTGGGATGAAGTGGATTACTACCTACCGCCCGACGATCCGACGTCCAAGACGTTCCAGAATGTGCTTCTTCTGCGGATCATGGGCTTCCTCAATGGCCTGAACCGCGAGTATGATGACGTACGTCGTCGTGCCTTGCACCGCAAGGAAGGTCCTCCTGCCCTCGAGGAGTTGGTGAAGGAGCTTCAAGAAGAGGAAAGCCACTTCCTCCTCCATGGGACTCCCTCCTCCGGCCCCCCGGGTGAGTCGACCGCACTACTTTCTGCCCTCCCTTCAGGCGGCAAGGCACCGTCGATCCTCCCTACGCCCACCTCCGCCGCTCCTCCAGCTGGGACGACGATTTGCTCGTGTGCGGCAAACCGGGCCACGGGAAGAACAAGTGCAAGAAGCGCCTGAATGACTGGCGAAAGAAGAAAGAGGCCGCAGAAGGCAAGGCCATGGTGGCCCATTCTGATTCCTCCTCCGCCAGCCCCTCCGCAGTGACTATGGACCAGCTTCAGGCAGATTTGGCCCGCCTCCGTGACCAGATGGCTGCCCTGCAGAATCCGTCCACGGCCTACTTCGGCGGCTTTGGTGCGTCTTCCCTTCCTTCATCTTCAGATGCATGGTACTGTGGCCATACGGCCTTCCACTCACCTGTCGTCTCCGATACGACTTGGGTCCTTGATTCAGGGGCTACCGAACACATGACCCCGAGCAATGCCCGGTTTGTATCATATGAGCGGCATCGTGGTGGCCGCAATGTCCTCACGGCCGGGGGTGGACGTCTCCGTGTGGCCGGAATCGGGGCAGTCTATGTGGACGGCCTCGGTGTGGTCCACAACGTTCTCCATGTCCCTGACCTACGGGCCGTGCTTATGTCTCCGCAGCGCTTAGTTGATGCTATCTCCTGCTCCTTCCACCTACAACCTGACAGCATGTTTCTGTCTGACAAGGTGGGTCGGACTACACCGATTAGGCGGGAGAACGGACTGCTGATGCTGGACAATGGAGGCCGCTCCCAGTGCTTCATGGTGCACCGGACTCTTCTCTCGGTGGCTGAGCAGCGTCGGGGACGCCTTCTGATGGAGCATCAGCGACTTGGACACCCACCTTTCTCCACTTTACAGCGTCTTTTTCCCTCGTTGTGTTCGGGCATGGACCTTAAGACTATGCTTTGTGAACCTTGTCAGTTAGCCAAGCACCGCAGATCCTCCTTTACTTCATCCTCGTCTCACACATCGACCCCGCTGTTCCGAGTCCACAGTGATGTTTGGGGGCCGGCACCGCAGATTAGTCTGAAAGGGCACCGCTACTTTCTACTCTTTGTGGACGAAGCTACCCGCTATACGTGGGTCTACCTCCTGACTGTGAAGTCGGAGGTTGCGCAGAATGTTCGACACTTTTGCGCCATGGTACAGACACAGTTTGGTCGAGGCATCCAGCGTTTTCGTTCCGACAATGCTCGGGACTTCTTCAACGCTGACCTCGCCTCCTTCTTTGCCGACCGGGGCATCCTCCACGAGTCCTCTTGTGTGGCCACGCCCGAGCAGAATGGCATGGCTGAACGTCGCATCGGCTATGTTACCTCGACGGCGCGGACATTGCTGTTGGACTCCAAGGCGCCGGGGCGTTATTGGGGAGAGGCGGTTTTGACGAGTACTCACCTCGTTAACCGTATCCCCACCCCACTCCTGGAGTTCTCCAGCCCCTTGGACCGGATGACTGTGGCATTCCCGAATGCTTCTTTGCGGACGGGACTCTTGCCTCGTATCTTCGGCTGCACCACCTACGTCCATGATACTTCTCCCACACGCACGAAGTTTGATGCACGCGCACTCCGGTGTGTGTTTGTGGGTTACTCTTCCCTCCAAAAAGGGTACCGGTGCTATCATCCGCCTTCTCGGCGGTTCTTCATCTCGGCAAACGTCACCTTTGCCGAGCATGAACCCTATTTTGGGGACTACTCTACCTCATCACGCCTTCCGCTGGATGAGGCTCCCTCGGCCCCCCCCTTGGGGCCAAGTCCGATCGTGGAGTCCACCACTCCCACTCCACCCTCCTCACTTCCGGATCTTTCTCCCCTTGATTCCTCTTCCTCACTTCCTCCTGCGGGGTCCTTGGACGTGTCCTCTACCTCTTCTTCGTTACCTGCCCTTCCCCTTTCGGCAGCTCTCCCTCTCCCATTGGTCTCCGTTCCTCCTTCCGGCCCCCCATCCTTGTCAAACCCCGGTGCGTCACCCTCCTCCTCTCTCGGTGACCAACCCTCGTCACCCCCCCCTCCCGGTCTACCCTCGCCCTCCGGTGAGTCTCCTACGACTCCCGGTGTGTCGTCTACTGCTCCTCCCGGGGAGTCCCCCATTGCTTCCGCTCCTTCTCCTGTCGATGGTGACGATCAGTTGGGGTGGCCTATTGCTCTACGGAAAGGGGTCCGTCAGTGCACTAAGGCCCCCCTCTACCCTCTCTCTCATTACCTCTCCTTTGACCGGCTGAGTCCTCCCTACCGGTTGTTCCTCACCCGCATCGAGTCGGATCCGTTCCTCGACGCTAGCCGATGCTATCGCTTCTCACCATTGAAGCGGCGATGGGCGAGGAGATGCAGTCTCTCCTCAAGAACCACACATGGACGCCGTTCCACTACCTCCGGGCAAGAGGGTAGTGGAATGCAAGTGAATTCACGCAAAGAAGCATCATGCGGAAGGTACTCCCGAACGCCTCGAGTCTCGGCTTGTGGCTAGGGGGTTCACTCAGTCCTATGGCGTGACTACTGCCAGACGTTCTCTCCGTGGCGAAGATGGAGACAGTCCGGCTTCTTCTGGCGCTTGCAGCGCACTTCCACTGGGCCATCCGCCAGTTCGACGTCCAAGAACGCCTTCTTGCACGGCAGCGACTTGGAGGTGTACATGCAGCAACCCCCGGGCTACTCACTCTGCCCCCCCGGTCACGGGTGCCGACTGCGGAAGTCCCTCTATGGACTCAAGCAGTCCCCGCGCATGTGGTTTGGGGGGGTCTCCTCTGTTCTGAGGACCGAGTGGTGCGCTCGGAGCAATGGAGATGCGTCGCTTTTCTTCCGTCACCGCCCGACGGTGTCTCCATTCTTGCCGTGTCGTCGGCGACATCCTTATCACAGGATCTGATGCTGCCGAAGCTGTCCGCCTCAGCACTGCCTTGGCTAAGGAGTTTGAGATCAAGGCCCTAGGCCTTCTTCGCTACTTCCTTGGTCTTGAGGTAGCCTACTCCCCCCGTGGGATCTTCGTCTCGCAGCAGAAATACGCCGTCGACTTACTGGCACTGACAGGGATGACCGATTGTGCGCCGGTGAGCACTCCCATTGATCCCAACGTGAAGTTGGGCAAAGGGGAGGATTCGCCGCTGACGAATTCCCACCGGTATCAGCAGCTGGTGGGGAAGCTCCTCTACTTGACGCACACTCGGCCCGACATCGCCTTCGCCGTCAACCTGCTCAGTCAGTTTATGCACTCCCCACGGGAGATTCACCATCAGGCTGCCCACCGGGTCCTTGCGTACCTGAAGGGCTGCCCCGGAAAGGGCCTGCTCTTCCCTCGCAGCACTGACCAGACAGTGAAAGTCTACACTGATGCTGACTTTGCCGGCTCCGTTGTGGATCATCGGTCTACCACGGGCTACTGCACGTTTGTTTTTGGCAGTCTCGTCAGCTGGAAAAGTAGCAAGCAGGACAAAGTCTCCCGCTCTAGCGCCGAAGCTGAGTACCGCGCACTCGCCGATGGGGCCTCTGAGGGCAAGTGGATTTACGGCATCCTTCACAATCTTCGCGTGGAGTATGCTGGCCCGATTCACTTCTTCTGCGACAACAAGTCGACGATCGCGTTGGCCAAGAACCCTGGACAACAGGGCCGCATCAAGCACATGGAGCGCAACCGCTACTTCTTCAATGAGCGAGTTGACGAAGGGATCTTTGACCTGGACTTTGTTGCATCCACCGACCAGGCAGCGGACGTCCTTACCAAGGGACTCTCCCGCCCTCTTCTTCAACGTGCCGTCTCCAAGCTCAGTATGGAAGATATCCATACTTCGCTTGCGGGGGGGTGTTAGTGATAGACTATCCCTCATGGGCTAATGGGCCCTATTCTATAAGCCCATTAGCCCTATTATCCTCTCTCCCTCTTAGGGTACATATACCCTTACATGTACTCTGTTCAAGTTATGTCATTATCTTCTTCTTCTCTTCCCCAACAATAGATATGGCTTTGAGATAAGTTGGGAGAGGCGTTGGGCTCGTGTCAGGGGAGAATCCCCCTTTTGGAGCGGTCTACGCCAAGCGATACCTCACGTGCAAGAGTTCTTTGAGCCCAAATTGGGGGATGGGCCAAGGTTCCATTTTTGGACTGATAATTGGTCTAACCAAGGCACCATGAAGTTGAAGTTCCCAAGACTATTTGCACTAGCGAGACACCCAGAGGCCAAAGTCAGTGAGTGTTGGGACGAGGCTTGGGTCCCTATATTGACAAGAGCCTTATTAGAGAGCCACGTTTTGAGGAGTTTTTGCGGATGCAAGAGTCACTTCTACCACTCAGCCCCTCAACTGGAAGTGGAGACGGTTGGACATGGCAGGGGTCGTCTTTCTCAGTGAAAGAAGCATATTTGAAGATTAGAGGAGAAACGAGGGACGACGTGACCATCAATAGGGCATGCCACGCGTTGATGAAGCTCAAAGTTCCACTGAAAGTGCGACTTTTCAGCTGGTTATTGTGGAGGCAGAGGCTGATCATACGGGTCTATCGGCAGAGATGGGCCCCCATGGATCCCGTTGACTGTCCTATGTGCGCTGGGGGAGAGGAGGCCTGCTCACACGTATTCTTCACGTGTCACTTCGCCCAGAGAGTCTGGGCATCGCAACAGGTACCGGAGGTGAATGTCTCCTCGGATGAGGCCTTTTGGACTTCAGTCATAGTAGGACGACACAGAAGCGGAGTGGAATGGGGGCGGCTACTCGCAGTGCTCTGGGCGATATGGCGACATCGGAATGAAGTGGTGTTTAAAGGAAAGGCAGCTTCGGTAGTGGACTTTATTCATGCCGTAGAGGCACTCGTGTATTTTTGGGTTGGAAGGGGAGGATAGTCCTTTTTTGGTCTGGTTTGTACATTGTTTTTATAAAACATTTACAATTTAATGATAGCGGGTTGGCCACCGGTTCAGGGTGGCCTTCCATATTTTCTTCAAAAAATAAAAAGCTCACCCTTGTGGCATTGCGACCTTTTTTACAGGCACTTGAGTGGCCAGTTGGGCAAGCTCTTTGATTTTAAATCACTGGGTCTTCTATGATACTTCATTGAAATTGAAATAGCCTCTGCTGAAGAAGGGGTCTTCATTTCAGAAAGGAAGTATACACTAGATCTCGTAAAGGAGACGAGGTGGTTGAATGCAAGCCATCCACTATTCCTATTGTGCTGAATGGTAAACTTGGTGTGTGAGGATGATGTCCCAGTCAACAAAGATCAGTATCTATGGTTAGTTGGCAAGCTTATATAACTGAATGATACAAAGCCAAATATTGCATTTGCAGTGGAAACTCTAAGTCAGTTCATGCATAGCCCAAAGGAACCTCATGTGAGTACTGCACACAGAGTTCTCGCATATCTGTAAGGGACAGCTGAACTAGGTCCACCGTTTAGAAGGGAGGGAAACATTTTCTAAGAAATGTAAACTGTCGCATCCACGAAGTGGCAATTATTGACCAAAAGTCGAGATGGGGATACTGGTCCTTTATTGGAGGAAGCCTTGTTACCTGGAGAAGCAATAAAAACGATGTAGAGACAAGCTTGAGTTTTTAAGCCTAGTTCAGGGAATTGGCTCAGGGAATAAGTGAAGCTATTTAGGTGACAGGGTTCGTTGAAGGCTTGAAAGTGTCTCAAAACAAACCAGTAGTACTGTATTGCTACAACAATTCAGCCATTGACATTGCACATAATTTGGTTTGACATGACCCATACATTTCACAGCTTGTGAAACGTACAAAGTATTTTGAAACTGACCGAAACTTTATCAAGGAAAAATTAACGGAAGCAATTTTAAGATGAAGTATGTCCAATCTGCAAATCAAGCAGCAGAGAATGTCACCAAAGGCCTACCGGGAAGTACATTTCACAGGCTGACGAGTGAGTTGCGCCTGAAGAACATATATCTCACAGCTTGAGGGTGGCGGTATCAGTAGGCACTCTTCCTTTTTTATATATTTTTCTTTCATGCCTATGCCCGTAATTCATCTTATTGTATAACTACCCTTATGAGATACATTTGGATTGGATTCAATTTAGTGGGTCCTCAGAGAACCGAATCAATGTAACCCAGTATAAGTAGTGGGTAACTCTCGTTAATCACTAAGAAGCCATCTTTTTCATTCTCTTGTTGTGTCTTTCCCTTGATGGCTATGGTTATGACAGTTAGAGAAAGGAACAGGGAGACCAAAAAGTCTCACCCCCTCCTTCTTACTCTCAATGATCAGCCAAAGGCTGACAACAGTGAAGCCAAAATAATAAAGATGCCCCATCTCTCCATCTCCCAGCCCAAGAACTTCGAGCACTGTTGCCAGCTCAGGGTTCCTCGACCTCCTTCCCCATGACACAACACGACGACCCCTTCTCTATCCCAATGACCTTCCTTCATGTGCATCCTCGTCCCATGCTCATGCATGTTTCTTACAGTGCTTATAGCATGACTCTAAGGAAATTAACAGTATCCAATTCTAATATAAAAACTAAAGTGAAGTGAAAATTTCAATACTAATTTCCCGTTTCTCATTTGGTCCATTGAGTCTGTATTCAATTTCTATATTTTTAGGTTCATCTAATATGTACTTCTGATGCAGGTTGGGGAGGACAAGCTGGCAATTGACATAGGCCGAGCAGCTTTGGAGCACCAGGGCTCCAAGTTATTTGCTCATGATCTGCTTCTTTCCATGGCGCTTGCTGAAGTAAGAAAGATCAGTTAGAGGCAGGTCAATCAAGTAACTGTTTCATCTCCTTCCATGAGCCCTTTGGTAACACTTTTTTTGTATATTCTTTATGGAAGTGCTCAATTGCTAAAGCTGCTTTTGAGAAAAACCAAGTAGCCCAAGGATTTGAAGCCCTCGCGAGATCTCAGTACTTTCTGAGAAGTAGAAGTTCCTCAGAAGATATGTCTCTATTATCACAGGCAAGTACCTGCAATTTGCCTTGCATTTCTCTTGGGGATTGTAACCATCTCCATGTCATGATGATTACAGATTGAGGATTCATTAGAGGAACTTGCTCCGGCTTGCACTCTGGAGCTGCTTGGCATGCCTCAGACATCTGGGAATGTAGAACGTAGGAAAGGAGCGCTTTCTGCTTTGCAAGAACTACTTAGACAGGGACTTGAAGTTGAAACTTCATGCCAAGTCCAAGATTGGCCTTCTTTTCTGCTTAAGGCATTAAGTCGGCTGACAGCTACGGAAACTGTGGATCTTATCTCTTGGATTGACTTGGCAACAACACGAAAGAATAAGAAATCAATTGAGTCTCAGAACCAAAGAATTATAATCGATTTTAATTGCTTTTACATGGTTATGATCGCTCATGTTGCACTTGGTTTTTCCACAAGGCAAAAAGATTTGGTAAACATACAGCATGTTGGCTATTCATCTTACGATTCTTGTTTCTTTATATGTATTTATACTACCGTTAATGACATACAGATTAACACAGCAAAAGATATTTGTGAATGCTTGGTTGCTTCAGAGGGTGTAGATTTGAAGTTCGAAGAAGCATTCTGTTCCTTACTTCTGGGACAGGTGACACATGATAATTGATTCATTATTTTTTTCATAAAAAAGTTTGTGAATACTGAACTAAAGGTTGTCAGGCCCTTGATAAAGAAGCCATTACAAAGCTTGTTCAACTTCAATTGAGTGCGGCTCCTGCATCTTGTAATGGTAAAATGGAAACATTTACAAAAGAGACTAAAGCAACAAGTAGCGTGAGTCTGCCAGTGGTATGCTCTTTTCTCGTTTTTTTTCTTCTACATTCGATGAATAGTTTGAGCTTTAAAGGTTCAAGCCGTCCAATATGGTGTTTCAAGGTGCTTTTGGATTTTCGTCTTCCAAATCTGCTGAGGATTCAGCTGATACATTTTTTCCAACTATCTTTGTGATCAATTTTCTGTCTTGAATTATGATATCCAGGATATTTTAATGCTTAGTGTATATGCGGCCTCATTGGGGCTAGTACTTTAGGCAGAATCATTACAACACATCGTGAAAAAGATTTACAGGCAAGGTTCAAATTTTATGTCCTGGTGTTATTACTTAACCTGATAGGAGTCTGTGAATAGAGAGGCTTTCCTACCTTTCTTTAACTTACGTCTTAAAATTTTGTCTAATTTTGAATAATTTTACTGTAAATCTGATGAATTAGCCACGAATTTGGTTATGTCCGACGGGAATTGAATTTTTGCCCGGGAACAGGGTGCTGCAATCTTTAAGTTTAAGTCTGCATATCGGTTGTGAAACCCAGAGACAAACTCTTTAATTTTTTTTTCAAGGACGAATGAAAGTTTCTAATCCAATGAGTGATGAATATAACAACAAAAAAGATATGCGTGGCCACTGTGCTTTCGTGCTGTTATAATTATTATCACGACTCCACTTTCATATTGATTATTAGCTATAAAAGGACTTATCTCATGTTCACAAGCAAAGCTCTTTTGGTTCTTTTGTGTACCATATATTGTCTTATCCCAGATGGCGCAATAAAATTGACCAGGAAACTTGGCTGAAGGAATCTGTCCTCAGTGTTTTCCCAGACACGCGAGACTGCCATGCATCTCTCGTAAGTATGGCTTAAGTTCATTAATATACTTATTTTCTCGTAAAAAGAGAAGCTCAAGCTTGTTCTGCTTCATAGGCAAACTTTTTCGGGTCTCAGAAGCGGATTCTCGGAGGAAGCAATCCCCCAAAAAGACCATCTAGATCAACAAGCCCAGAAGCGAGGCAAAGGTCCTTAAATTACTTATCTCTTGATAAAAAATCACTCGGAGACACCACCATGCAGCCTAACTCAATGAGACAAGTGGGAGAGGCTGTGAAGCAACTGGCTCCTCCTTACATTGGTAAATATCATCATGATGATAATCCAGGGAACGACTCTGAAAATCCTTCGACCCAAGGAAATTCGAGCCTTCAATTTCAACACAGAAGACTCTTGGCAGGTTTTCGGGACTTGGAAAAATCAGGCGGCATTATTGCCTATGTGGCTGTTCTGGGCTGCATTACGTTTTCCACACTAAAGCTATTCGGTGGGAAAGTTTGGGGGTCGAGACCTTTTATGAAGGGGACTTGTACAGTTGAAGAACTAAGAAATCCAAAGACCAGTGCTGAGAGTAGTGCTCCTAGAAGTTTACTCCTCAAATTGGGGAAACTCTTGAAAAAGTCTGAAGATCAACGTCCAGCTGTCAGTACAAATGTTGATATCCCAGTAGCATCTGATGTAGGTAATGGTACTATCTGCTGCAGAGAGATGCCGATGCAAGAGGCAGAAACTCTGATCAGAAAATGGCAATATGTGAAAGCTGAAGCGCTGGGACCCACCCACCGGGTTGGACTTCTCCCTGATATTCTCGCTGAAGCCATGCTCTCAGAGGTTAGTCACTAAAGATTATAATACATTTGGTGATGTTTCAAAATGTCATAAATTGACGTTCATTATCTTGGAACAGTGGAAAGGTCTTGCGAATTCGGCTAAGGCAAGATCTTGTTTTTGGAGGTTTGTTCTATTAAAGCTCTCCATCTTGCGTGCTGATATTTTGTCTGACGGAGCTGGTGGGGAAGTAGCTGAGATAGAAGTTGTGATTGAAGAAGCTGCAGAGCTTGTTGATGAAAGCCAGCCCAAGAATCCGAATTACTACAGGTCAGGTGTTGTCAACATAAGTAATGAATAATCGTGTGATTAGATGTTAAGAGTGCCTGATTGACAGTGTTTTGATTTATTTTTAATTTCCAATGCAGCTTGTATAAGATTCGTTATATCCTAAAGAAGGATCAAGTTGATTCCTGGAGATTGTGTGAAGGCTTAATCCTGGAAGATTCTCCCTCCTTGTGAACACTTCTTTCTGGATATATGGGTAATTTCCTGCAAACTCTCTTGTTGCTTCGTCTTCCATGGGAGCACCTTTTCCTCATGTCTCATGTTCTTTTTAATTCTGATTCTACCATCCTGTCTATTCTGTCAGATCGACTCTATCTGTAGCTCTTACAGTTTGGAATGCTAACGAGTGTTAGGCATTTTACAACTGCTCAAACATCTGTTGATGTTTTCTATCCAGTGATCATCATTGAAAAATTATTGCATTTTTCTCGAAATTCTTGTTGCTGGATAGTAGAGACCATCATCATGGAGATGCAGATGCTGAGTATCACACAGCCATAAATAGGAACACTGTTCTTCTTGTGTAGCATCGTGAGAACTAGGGTTTGATGGTCCCAGCCTGGTCTGTACTTTTAGCGAGGACCTAAGGATCGGTCCGGTTCTGGTCCGGTCTCGTCCGGTCCCGGTCCAGTCGTGTTGACTAGTCAATGTCGAAGAACAAAAATTCAGGATAAAAAAATGGTATGGACTTCTCATCAAAGGGAAAGTTTGTTTCAAAGTCACTTATGAAGTCCATCTTGAAAAATGAAAAGAACAAATAAAAATAGAAGAAGAAAAGAAGGTTGAAATAAGAATAGTTGAACAATAAAATAAGAATTAAAGAAGAAAAAAGGAAGATCAAAAGGAAGAAGGTAAAGAAACATATTTAGAAACAAGAAAATCAGGGGAAAGAGGAAGAAGGAAATAGTAGGAAAAAGGTAACAAAGAAGAAAATATAGAAGAAGACTTGAAAAGGAGAAGAATTAGAAGAATAAAATAAGAAGAAAAAAAGATGTAAAGAAGAAGAAAGCAGAATAAAATAAGAAGACAGGAATAATAAATATGAGTAGAAAAAGAAAGCAAAAGAAGAAGGGATGATGAAAAGAAGAATAAAATAGAACGAGAAGAAGCCTAAAAGAAATGAAGAAAACTTGACAGAGTAGAGTGTAGAGTGGACAAGCCTAACATAGCTTGAAATACAATGAAACAAACTTGACAGGGTTGGAGGAGAGTAAAAAAAAACAAGGTTAAACTAAACATTGTCAAGATTGAGAGCAAGAAATAGGGAACGTGAGAGAGAACGTGAGAGGGAGAGCGCGAGCGCGCGAGAGAGAACGGGAGAGAGAGAGAGAAGAGAAACGGGAGAGAAAGAGAGAGAGAGAGAGAGAAGAGAAACGGGAGAGAAAGAGAGAGAGAGAGAAGAGAAACGGGAGAGAGAGAGAGAAGAGAAACGGGAGAGAAAGAGAGAGAGAGAGAGAGAAGAGAAACGGGAGAGAAAGAGAGAGAGAGAGAAGAGAAACGGGAGAGAGAGAGAGAGAGAGAGAGAGAGAGAGAGAGAGAGAGAGAGAGAGAGAGAGAGAGAGAGAGAGAGAGAGAGAGAGAGAGAGAGAGAGAGAGAGAGAGAGAGAGAGAGAGAGAGAGAGAGAGAGAGAGAGAGAGAGAGAGAGAGAGAGAGAGAGAGAGAAAGAACGGGAGAGAGAGCCGACGAGAAAGAGCACGAGAGAGAAAGCGAGGGACGGAGGGAGAGGGGGGGGGACGCCACAAGGCAGGGGACCACGATCGTGGAGGGGGAAGCAGAGATTTTTCATTTATTTATTTTAATCCGGTCCCGGTCCGGTTTGACCATCGACCGGATCCGGCCCGAACGGCCGGTCCACCCTAAAATGGTGGACCGGCGGTCCCTGTTCGGTCCAGTACGACCGGTCCCCCGTCCAAAATCTCAAACCCTAGCGAGAACTATCTTCTTCTAGAACTTAGTCTATTTTGGAGAAAAAAGGAATGTGAGCAATAAAAAGGAATGTGAACTAAAAAAATGGACGGCCTCCCCACTGTCTCGAATAACCAATGGAGTTGTATCTAGGACTATAATAATATGTGGTAAAATTATAGGAAGAGAAGAAATTTAATCCTCTTTACTGTCTTAAGTTATCCAATCATTATAATTAAGATAAACTTAGCCTCCCCACTCGATTTTAATAATGATAGTTATTTATAAGTGACTGAATGCAATAATTAACACAAGTGAATCACATTAATTTGGATTTGTAAATGATATTGTAACTGTCCCTAGATTAGTAAATTAACCTAACAGTAGAGAAAGTGTATATATATATTAGTTTAAAAGTCCTGATGGGGGAATTAACGCCTGTTGTAAATTCCATGATGCCATCCATTTTTCTTTTCTGGACAGACATCTGTGATCATTCTTTTAGGAACCATTCAATCTATAAAATTGACAGGCAGCAGTTATCAAAATTTGAAAAACCTGCTCCCTACAATATTCAATGATTATGAGTTGATGAATCATATGAATTCGATCTCCCAGCAGTATAATAATCGGCTGCAATTGAAAATTTGATAAAAAACTAATAATATATGATCTAATAGAAAGTTTTACATACTCACTTTCTGAATTTGTTGTATACTGTTGTTCAAGACAGAAGGTAGGGAGATAGTTTTTTTTTTTTGAAATTTTGAACTGTGATCACATGCCCATGCTGTGGTCACGGAGATAGTTATTAAAGGGCTTCTCATCTTGTGCATAATCGAGAATCATGGAACTTCATAGGTAACTTCAAAGTAAAATAAAGATACAATGAAAATAAATGATTAGGCTAACATTATTTCAAAACACAGGTGATGAACTGTCCAGGATATCCTGTAGATGAATGTTCTTTGATATTTTCATTCGTTCGACAGCCTCATACCAAGTATACATCCTCTTTTATAAGTACCAATGCACACCTCAATGGTCTACTGGAAATCTCATGATGCATCTCTGCCGTACCTTCAAAATGAGCAGAATAGATATACCTGAAAATGCAGAGGAAATGATAGAAATGAGGGGCGTTTTGGGCCTGGCAGAGGGAGGCCTAAAGGAGCTGATCACACTTCAGATCTGCTCTTGAATTTGGCTTAAGACCCAAGAGTTGAGAGAAAACTATAGTGTTTTACAGGAGTACAACATCAGGAAATGCTTCAATAATATTTGATGGGAAAATAATTTGTCTCGAACCAAAAGTGACTCCATATATCTGGAAGCACTGGAGCGCACCACAATTCCAGATCCTAGTGTGATAAATCATCCAACATCTTATCATGACATATATAAGATTTATCTGGATAATGTGACGGATATGAAAACTATATCCACTGATTCATATAGAATTGATTAATCTTCTGTTTTTCACATTTAAAAAAGGGATTGTAGATAATTGCAAGTGCTAAAATATGCCTCTATTGATAGTTTAAAGAATTCACAATAATATAAATGTAGAATCTTATTCTTTGAATTTCTTGTACAGGATAAGAGAACTACCAAAATTCTCTTACACAGAATACTAAAAGCTGAACCCTACCTCCTGGACCCTATCTATGTAACCCAGATACATGCCTTAGAAAAAATGACATCAACTTCTACCTGGAATAATATGTTAAAAGATCACTTGTTCAAAGTTAGTAAGTATCTCACATAAAGTTATTTGGATAACCTTTGAAAAAATTATTCTTGTGATTCGTGCTGTATTTCAAATTTTCATAAATTTTATTTTTTCTGATGAAACCATATTAACTAAATTACACTGATCATTAAACCGAACACCTATTTCTGGTTTCCTCAATTATTTTTCAGATCACTGATTTGGGAAACTAAATATGGTTATATCCTTTAAATTGTATTAATTGGTGTGGATGCCTAATATTTTAATGAAAATTCAACTGAGGATTGAAAAAAATCTCTGTAAGAAAAGGTTATCAATCCAAAAAAATGGGAGGCCAACAGCTTGAAACTGTAGGAATTCAACAGATACTTTCACAAAAAAATACACAAGATGAAAGTGGAACCACAGAATGAAATGACACTTTAAAAACATTATTTCTTTTAACCATCAAGAATCCATGTGTCACAAAATTTTGCGATGATACTAGCAAAAAATATTATATTATAATTTAAATGATTACTCCTGTATTGAATATAAAGCACCTTCTGAAATTAGGTTTTAAAATTACACTTGAATAAATATTTGCAAAAGATTTTGGGAATTTGAGTTATCCACTTTTGTACATATGCACAAAAGAAACTAACTTGGAAGCAAAATTGTGTATCTTTATGGATTGCATACCATTTAAAATGATCATTGATGCTTTACCACTACATAAAACAAGGTTATTTAATTATCACAATGTAGTTTTTGTGAATATATTTTCCTTTTTGTTTAGAATTTTCAGTTTTTAATACATCTCAATGAAAACAAGGGATTGACAAACGCTACCAAAATTGGCATGGGATATTTGTATCCATTATATACATATGAAATCTGCAACCAATTCTGATGATATTATATGATACAGATGGGATTACAGATGACAATGGTAATGGATATTAGACGGTTAGAAAAATAATTGATATCTTCTCCATTATCAGTTTTTTAATGAATTACAGTATTCTTATCAATAATAGATATACCTTGAAGTTTTATCACATGGAAAAATCTGTAACTTATAGTATAATTACAACTAATGGTATGGTGTGTAAAAGTGAAATTTATTTGTAAGTTTATGGTCTCAAACAGCTCTTTGTTTATTAAGCTTCAATTTGTTTACTTCACCCCTTTAAAAAATGAAAGAGAAAAAAGAAGACAAATAAAAATGGGGTTCCCTGTTCTGGAAGCATATGTGCTCATTAGTAAGAGGAATTATTGATCATTACATGTATCATCTGATGTTTAGGTGGACATGCACTTATGTAGTCCACCATTATGAAATTTATCCTTCATCATCATTGTCCTCTACACCATTCTGGTGTATTCTGCTCATTCTTTGATTATAAGGAGTAAGTTATCTATCGACTAGAGATCCCTTACCTACCCATACCCATTTTTTTGATCCATCCAGCATTCAATTCTTTATTTTTTGATAACATGCATTTTTAGCACCTTAATCTTACCATATTTACATGTTATTTGCATTAATTCAATTATATATTCATGTTATCAAGCTTAAAATGAATAAATCATTTGTGAATGATATTATGAAAATTTGATATTTTTATGTATTTTTGGGAATTTTTCTAACAATAGATTCTGAAAGATATGATTTTTCTGTGTCAGAATATGATTTTTTTGGAATTTTTTGACATACAGTCTGGAAAGATATGATTTTTCTAAGTCAAAAAATATATTTATATGTATTATTTGGACCTTTATTTTATTAAATATTGATTTTAAAATTATTTAAAATATCTAAATTTGCGTCTCCACATGTGGTCGTTCGATTCGTCGAATGACGGCAAATCATAGTTAGCGATAATGATTGGAAACAGCGAGTCATTAACTCTATTAATGATTGCCTAATGCCAATCATTTTGATAAGCAGTCATGGCATCACGATTAATGATGCCATGATTGCATTTAATGGTTAACAAATCATTTTTTGACATTTTCGGGCGAGGGATAAAGTGGATGAGTAAAAAAAAGTAAAGCTTTTTTTTACGATAAATGCTCGTGTGGATCGAGACACAAAAAGACAAAAATCACTTTTTTCTATTTTGGATTAGTCAACAAAGGCGGCCAAGCGATGTGGCCGCATGACACGGTGTCGCATGTACACATGGCACACAGTTGCTGGCCTCTGGTTAGATGAAAATTAAAAAAAGTGCTAACGTGGCGCACGCTGGCGAGCCACCACATCAGCTTCGGGATAGTACATTATTAAATATAGAGTCTTATTATTGTTTTTTGTTTTTTCCCCTACAGGTACACGTGGCAGCTCTGAAAAATGTGAGCATGAAAGACGAGAGGATGAGGAATCTAAAGGATTTGGCAGTTCAAGCAAAAATGGGAATAGCAGAGGCGACACAGCTGATGACGAGAAGAGAGATAAAATCAGGCTATGATTGCTCCAACTTCAAACTGCGATATCTGACAATCTATAGGTCCAATTGAGCTGAAATTATCAGCATTGCTTTCCCTCTCCTCTTTCCATCCATACCCTCTTATCTATAAATAGAGGCCTGGATCACTTTAAAATTCATCTTGAACTTGCTTCCTACTTGTCTGGGCTGGTTGAAAGATAGTGAGTGTTGAGATCCATCAAGTGTGTTCATGGTGTCTTGGGTGTGAGGAAGAAGCATTAGAGAAGGGGGGGCGGTAACCGGCACTCGTAAATTGCTGCGATCCTGGAGGGATGTAAGGATCTAAGGTAAGTGTCTTCGCCTTACAATGTTTCTTTTTCCGATATTGTATTTAGCTTAATTAGGGTTTATTATCATCTTTCCACTTCCTTACGTACCCACTGTCTCGTCTCTCGCTCTATCATCACACTGTTCACACACTCAACCACTATCGTATTCATCATGTTCTCTACTCCATTCGATATCACTATTTTGCCTATTATATTCTCATCTTTACTTTCACATATCGATAATCAATATATTAAGAAAATTAAATCCTTAATCATCGTTTCTTGTGGAGACTATCCAAACATATCACTAGCAAAATATTTTTAAGTATGGGTAAAAAAATTTTATTGAATAATTTGAATTACGAGTAATTAAAACCCTAAATTTGAGGTTATCTTTTCCCTTAGGTAGAAATTTTACCATCCATGTTTAAATGATACACACTTGATATTTTTTGCTTAGACAAGAGGAGAAGAATTTTCACCTTTTACTTCCACATAGGAGAAAGGTCAGTAGTGAATTCTGGAGGTTAACATAGCCATTAAAAGTGAGATAGGGCCCTAGATTGGAAGGAAAGAGAGGTCATCACCTTGATTATAGTAACATACCCCGCGAGAAGTAAGCTTCACTCATGACCACCAGCTCTTTTAAAAACCATGTGAGAGTTCATCTTTGTAGTCCCAAAATTCATGGATATATTCTTACTTAAAGGTGTACTTGATATCATCAACACTTCATACTCAAGTTTCTTAAATTCTAATGTGATTAACGATCCAAAGAAACTTCAAAGCCATTCCTAAGGGACTAGAAATGAATTAAGTTGAGGGGTATGATACACCACAAGATAGTGGATAAATTCTATGATATTTTCATCTTTGTATACGTTAAAATAATTTAATATATGTGTTTTCATTTTTAAGATGATTAAATCTAGTTTTACGTTGATATTCTGATTTTTGTGTCTTAATTGAATTTTTAAGGATTTTTCTGATAGTGTATCCTTAAAGAACTTGATTTTTATAACTTATATTTAAGAAAATATGAAATTTATAAGTCTAAATATATATTTATTATATTTTTATGTCTTAGGATTTATTTTATAATAATTCATTAATCAGATTTTTTTTTTAAATGTGTCCACCACGTGTTGCCATTCAATTCATCAAATTTCAACCAATCAATCCTTTCAGCAATGATCAGCACATCTAATCATTGCAAAAAATAATAAATACATAGATATTTATTATAAAAATATG
This sequence comes from Wolffia australiana, assembly GCF_029677425.1. NCBI lineage: Eukaryota > Viridiplantae > Streptophyta > Magnoliopsida > Alismatales > Araceae > Wolffia > Wolffia australiana. Next base: position 17,955,982 of record NC_135836.1, on the reverse strand, counting down.
ATAAATAAAATTTTTAATGATCGCGATGCCATAATGTGCTAATCATTATGTGACATGCTGACACGTTTTTTTGTAGAGGTGATGTGGACCAATGAAAAAAATCCATTTTAATCGTAATAAATGCGATCAAGAGTCAAGAAAAGAAAAATATATAAAAAATAAAGAATAAAAGTCAAACATTGCGGCAGTACATGCAACACGTAGAAAATTCATTTTCAAAAAAAAACAAGAAAAGAAAAAGTGGTGACGTGGCATGCGAAAACACGTGCTGCGTCATATACTGACAAGGGAATATTCCCTTTTTCTCTGACTTGAATGATGCGCATCATGCACTTAAAAAGGGAAAAAGGAGAATATTCCATGACGCGGTGCATGGTGACTCGACGCCACGTCATGGAATATTTATTAACAAACAAAAATTATTTTTATGTCCTTCTTTCCCTAGAAGTACATGTGGAAGCTTTGAAGCACATGAACGTGGAAGATGAGGCCATGCCGAATATTGATGAATTGACAGCTCAACTGAAACAGAAAAAGATGAAGTGTCAGCACCAATGACAAGGAGAGAGAAAAAGCAAGGGCTAGGATTTCTCCAGATTCAAATCACGATATCTGATGATCCACAGGTTTGATTGAGCTGAAATGTTGAGGTTTGCTTCATCTACCCCTCCTGTTTCCATCCATACCTTCTGATCTATAAATAGAGGCCATGATAAGTATTAAAGTGATCCTTAAACTTGCTTCCTACTCATGTGGGCTGATTGAAATATAATGAGTTTTTTCAGATCCATGAAGTGTGTTCTTGGTGCCGTGGGTGTAAGAGAAGAAGGATTAGAGAAGCGGGGGAGCTCCCTAGCACTCGTAAATGGCCAGGATCCTGGCAGATTATAAGGATTTATGATGTATTCTCCTTATATTGGTCTTTTGGGACATCATTGAGAGCATAATTCGATTCTGCGATCATCTTTCACCCTCACACCGCCTCCATACATCCGCATAATCTTGTTTCTCCATCATCATATGGTTCACCTACTCACTCATTATTGTATCAGCCGCATTCTCTTTCTACTTTCATTTCCAATTTTCTTTGTTCATTTCAAGTTTGAATTATAACTATCTACAATATATGACTTGATATCACTATCTCACCTAGTATATTCTCGTCATTTCACTTCATTAGGAATCGACTCTTCTCATCTTGATAATCATCAAAGCAAGAATATTAAATCCTTAATCATCAGACAATCCGTACTCATCACTATCTAAATGTTACTTAGTACTGGTTTATATATTTATTGGATGATCTCAGTTACCGATGACAAGTTAAAACCTACAATTTGAGATTATCAGGCATGCAGCATGATGTGTGTTTGTGGCCCTAGAGCAAGGTAAATCCCAAATTGTGATTAAACCACATGGTTAATCACATGATAAAATTTTTAGGAATTATTTTAATTAGTATCTAAAGCATCTTTAGGTGTTCATCTGATAATATTTGAGGTCAATGGGCTTCTGGATCACTGTTACTTCAAGATCATATAATTTAAAATAATTTTATTTTTTACGTTATTGGCATTATGAAGTAATAGTTCACTCTCATGAGCTCACTAGTTTCTTTCATCAATGTTTTTTAATGATTCATTCTCTATAGAAATTTCCAGAATAATGTTTGAGATATAAAAACGTTAGATAGTTAGCAACATTTGAGATTAAAAATTCCATAATATCTTAAAAGCTAGGGAGTTTATGAGGCTTTTTTGGTCTTCTTCATGTTTTAATGGTTTTCAGTTCTTATTTTAATCTGAAATAAATTCCATAAAAAATTTAGCCTACTATTGGCAGAACTAGTAGCTTAGGCTTGATATACACATTCATTTGCAGTATTGGCTATAAATTGATGTGGAAATTTGTGTTAAAGATGGTATAATTTAATGTTTGGAGTTACTCAAATATTACCCAGCATTTCTCCATAAATCATAACACATGCACGAAGTTCCATCACAGAATCGTCTGACACCATTGACTGCCTTATTCTTTCCAAGAACATGAAATGTATGATAAAGGTCACCTCTAAGCTAGGTTGAAAAAGTTAACATCCAAAGTGTGATCATGCTACAGATAGGCTTGAAAATCTGTCTAGCCAGGCATAAAATAAAAAAAAACACCAAGAAGTATGAAAGCATCAGATTCTCTTTGCTCGAGTTGCTGAATGGATAAAAAAATCATTTTTTTTAAATGATTCTCTAGTTTTTAGATATGTTTTGAGAATAAGTGGTTATAAATGGTTCCAAATGAGAAATGTGATTCAACCTGTAAAGTGTTGAACTGATTTGTTGAGTTAGAAATGAAAAATGTTTGGGCCTTTGTCCTCTCCTTAGCTCTGTTATCAATAAAAGCTAAAGGATGGTGATTGGTGTTAGTCTTTCTGGTGTAGGAGTGAAGCTCTTTGAATTTTAAAAAAATTAATTCCAAATAGAAAGACTTTTCCTTACTTTAACACCAATGATGAAATATTTGGGTTTAAAAATTCAATATTTTCCTAAATCATAATAAGAGAGGCGTGTAGATAAGGAACTATTTGTAAATAGTAATGACAGATAAATATATTCTATGAGAGGGTTTTTAAACTTCGTGTACCTATTGGGACAAAAAAATTATCTTCACACCTCATGTAACAAAAACTTCACCTATCAGATGAAATAAGTCTTTCTAGGATTAAGTGATTAATTGGTGTACTTGAGATATCTAGTAAAGAGTTATTATTGCGCTAGTATAGTCATTATAGTATTTGGAGATTGGCCTTGGTGATGTCGGACGTCGTCGCGACGTCGTTCGGTCATCACCGAGGGTACGGGCTCGGTGTCGTATCGCTAAATAATCAGACTACGTCGAATGACATCGTCCGATGGATGCGAGTGAGCAGGTATAAATGACGAGATGAATGAATGAAAGTCCTAATATCGTACGTGCGTGTGCCGACGAGTAGTGATTGCCGTTCCAGAGAAATGACGGGTCGCCTGAGTGAAGCCTGACGGGCCTCCTGAACCTCGCCCGAGGGGGGGGTCGAGGGCGAGTACGTCGCCGAACGGGGGAATCCCCGCTGAAGTGCTCACACGCGTCGGGGTCTCCCGACTCGTACCGGACGGGTAAAGACTCTCGTGAAATTCTCGTCGTTGTCTCAACCTGTCTCAGGCTCACGTCGTTGTCTCAACCTGTCCCGTCCACTGCACTAGGAACCTCCTCGATATCCCCTCGCCTGCATGGTCAATTACCTCCTGCAGTACACAATCAATTGCCTCGTGCCTATCGGGTGAAACAATCGGGGGAGTGGTCGCGGCAAACTCACTCACGCTGAAGGGGTCTAGAGAGGCTAGGGCTGGGGGGAGAGAAGGGGCCTGGTACGGAGCTAGGTCCGCCACATTGAATGTGGGGCCTATTCCCCAAGTAGGGGGAATCTCGATGACATACGCGTTGTCGCCCACTCTTCGGAGGATCGGGAACGGGCTGGCACTACGAGCCTGCAGCTTCGTAGCCATCCCGGGAGAGTACCTCTCCGGCCTGAGTCTGACCATCACTAAGTCTCCCACGTCAAATGCTCTGGGTCGGCGATGCAAGCCGGCGGCTTGCTTGTATAGTGCGTTCTGCTGCGTGATCCTATCATGAATGCGATGATGCAATGCAGAGACATGCTGGGCAAATGCAAGTGCGTCCTCGGAAACCCTAACATGCGGATCAATGGGAGCTAGGTCTAAGGGTCGACGGGGTGCTTGGCCGTAGGCGATCTCGAATGGGCTCAACCCGGTGGTTCTGTTCACCGAGGAGTTGTATGCGAACTCAGCGCGTGGTATGATGAGATCCCACGACGCGAGATGTTCGCCAACCAGGGAACGTAATAGGTTGCCCAAGCTCCGATTGACTACCTCCGTCTGACCATCGGTCTGTGGATGATAGGCAGTCGAGAACTTGAGCTTCGTGCCCAAGAGGCTCCACAAGGTCCTCCAGAAGTAACTTGTGAAGCACACATCACGATCGGACACGATCGAGAATGGCAGGCCGTGAAGGCGCACGATCTCCCGAAAGAAGAGATGGGTGACCTTCACGGCGTCCGACGTCTTCGCGCAAGGCACGAAGTGGGCCATCTTTGAAAACCTATCCACGACTACCATGATGGAGTCATGGTGCCTCGCCGTGCGAGGCAATCCCAAGACGAAGTCCATGCTCACGTCATCCCACAAACGCTTCGGCGTCGGTAGTGGGGTATACAATCCTGCGCTCTTCTTGACCTGCTTGGCCAAGGCACAAACACGGCACTTGGCAACTATGTTGCCAACATCGTGCTTCAAGAAAGGCTAGTAGAACTGACATTCTACAGCTGCGATCGTCTTGTCGCGGCCCAAGTGACCGCTAAGGCCTCCGGCGTGACACTCCCATGTGAGGAAGTCACGCAATGATGTGCAGGGCACGCATAATCTGTTCTCAAAGAACATATATCCATCAGTGAGGACGTAGTCCTTGTAGTCCGGGGATGGTCCTCGTCGAACCTCGGCGATGATGGAGCTGAAATCTGGGCAGCTGTCGTACCCGTCTCGGACGGTCTCAAACCCTAAGACCGTCACCTTCATGACGTTCAGCATGTGGGCTCTCCTGCTGAGGGCGTCGGCAATGACGTTATCCTTTCCCTTCTTGTGCTTGATGACGAAGGTGTAATCTTGTAGGTACTCGACCCACCTAGTGTGTCGATCGCTCAGTTTCTTCTGCGAGTGCAGATACTTGAGCGCCTCGTGGTCCGAGAAGAGTACGAACTCCGAAGATAGGAGGTAGTGCCGCCAATGCCGTAAGGCCTGTATAACGGCGTAGAACTCCTTGTTGTATGTGGAGTATCGCAGCTTCGCATCATTCAGCTTTTCGCTGAAGAACTCGACTGGGCGACCTTCCTGGCTGAGGACACCTCCGATCCTAATGCCCGAGGCATCGCATTTAACCTCGAATACCTTCACGAAGTCGGGAAGGCGTAGTACCAACGCCTATGTCATCATGAGCTTTATCTGCTAGAAAGCTCTCTCTACTGCCGGTGTCCAAGCGAACGACTCCTCCTTGAGGCAGTCGGTGATGGGTGCCGTAACGGAACTAAAGTTCCGTATGAATCGCCTATAGAAGGTCGCAAGACCTATGAAACTCCTAACGTCGTGCATATTTGCCGGTATCGGCCACGACGTGATGACCCGGACCTTCTCCGGGTCGGCGGTAACGCCTTGGGCTGAGACGATGAAGCCGAGGAAGGCAACCTCCGAGGTGAGGAAGCTGCACTTATTCGGGTGGGCGTAGAGCTGCTCGTGCCATAGGACTGTGCATACCTGCCAGAGGTGGTCTAGGTGCTCGTCTCTGGATCGACTATAGACGAGGATGTCGTCAAAGTAGACGACTACGAACTTCCCTATGAACGCGCGCAGTACCTCATTCATGAGGCGCTGGAAGGTACTAGGCGCGTTGGAGAGGCCGAATGGCATGACTCTCCACTCATATAAACCATCCTTTATCTTAAAGGCGGTCTTCCATTCGTCACCGGGACGAATCCGTACCTCATGGTATCCGCTCCTCAAATCTATCTTGGAGAAGATAGTGGATCCTGCCATCATGTCGAATAAGTCCTGGACCCGGGGAATGGGAAAATGGTACTTGACCGTTATCTTGTTGATGGCACGACTATCGCAGCACATCCGCCACGTGCCATCCTTCTTCGGCGCTAAGAGAGCGCGTACCGCGCAGGGACTCAGGCTCTCCTGAATGAGGCCCTTCTCCAAGAGCTCCCTGACCTGCCGTAGTAGCTCCTCGTACTTCGGCGACTTCATGCGATAATGCGGGAGGTTCGGTAGCGAGGCACCGAGTACCAAGTCAATTGCGTGCTGTATGTTCCGCATCGGGGGCAATCCACTTGGTAGCTCATCCGGGAATACGTCTCCGAACTCCGATATGAGAGCCTCTACCTCGGGTGAACGAGGGGAAACTGGGGTGTTGGCGGGGACGTCGAGGGTGACGGCTAAACACAAAGGTGTGTCGTCTCCCTCGCGACCTATGTCACGAGCGAACAAGGGCCCTCTAACGACCACCAACCCTACGGGTCTGGTCGTAGCCGGCCTGTTCGCCGGCTTCATGGTATAGGGGTGCCATGTAACCCGTCGTCCCTGATACATGAACGAACAGGTGTTTGCACATCCGGCCAAGGTGACGTCGTGATCATACAACCATGGGCGGCCGAGGATGATGCTACCCACCTTCATGGGTAGTACATCGCAGAGGACGTCCTCGGCGTAAGTGTTCACCTTCAGCGGACCGTGACATTGACGCTTCACAGATAGTGATGAAGCGTCGATCCATGAGACGTCATACGGAGTGGGGTGCTCTATCGCTGTCAACCCTAATCCGCTGACCATAGTGTCGGAAATCGCGTTGATGCAACTGCCGCTGTCTACGATCACCTTGCACGCCTTGCCATTGATCTTGACGTATGTGTAGAAGATCGAAGTACGGACGGCCGCATCAACGAACGGCGTTGGCTGAGGTGCAGCCGGAGGGGTCCTAGCAGGAGTGGTAACCCGCGGAGATGATCAGCCTCTACTAGTGTCGGGTGTGTCAACGGCGATGTTGGCCAACGGCCGGGTGGACGCGCAACCTGCCACGGGGGCGGTCCCTCGTGCCTCGATGATCTGTATATATCCAACCTGACCATCGGTCTCCTCGTACTCAAGGGAACACTCCTCGTTCCCGTGGTAGTGGTCCTCCTGGGGCACGTCCACTCCATCGTAATGATCCTGCTCAACATCACCGGCCTCGATCAAAAGTGCCGAGGGGCACTGGTGCGCCCGGTGTCCTTGTCCTTGGCTCTTATAGCACATGATATGTGCCTGACTAGTAGCAGCGCTACGGGCCGGTATGTCACTAGTGACGGCCCGAGCTTGTGGGGTGGACCCCACCAAGCTTGTGGGGGGGTCCCTTGTCCCCCGGTGGTCGGCGTACCCGTGTAGTCGTGGGTGGTGTAGTGCGAGCGGGAAGGGGCCGAACGGGTGGAGGCCGTGGCGTGGTGTGTGCGCTAGGTGCCGGAGTGTCTTCGGCGAGTGGATCCATGTGTTCCACTAGATGGTAGGCTTCGTCGACCTCGGCTGGTTGGCACTCGAGGACCTTGCTGCGCAAGGTAGGCCGGAGACCGTGGGCGAAGAGTCCTATGATAAAACGTGGATCCTCCACGAAGCGGCAGCGCATCCTGCATTCCTCAAAAGCCTCGATGTACTCCGTCACCGGGAGTCGACCTTGCTTAAGATCGAGCCACGAGAGGAAGAGTGACATCTGATACTGCCGAGGAACGTACTTGTTCCTTAGCTTCTGCGCCATTTCCACCCAGGACACAATGGGTCGTCCTCGTCGCTCGGCGGAGAATCGCTCATTTTCCCAAAAGATCTTGGCCTGTCCGCCAAGTCGTGTCTCCGCGTACTCAACACATAGGTCGTCGTCCATCCGATACCACCTAAAGTACGAGTTCATATTCGACTCCCAGTCGATGAACTCCTTAGGCTTCCGAGAGCCTTCAAAGATGGATACGTCGGAACGCACGCTCCTCTGGATGCGTGCACGATGCTCCTCGCACCGACGCTCATCATCGTCATAGTGCTCTTCGGGCATAGGGTAGTCCCCGCGTCGATGTTCCATGGGGTGACGGGGCGGGAATGGCTCGTGGCCGCGGTCGTCCCAAAGGTGGGGAGGACCATCCCGCGGTGCTCGGTCCAAAGGCACCGGACGGTGGGGAGGTAGGGAGACATTGTCAACCTCGTAGTATGGCGGTGGTGGCGGCCAGTAGTACTCATCGCGGCGCGCCGGTGGATCAACCATCCGTGGATCTCGGGGTGGGATGGGATCGTATCGTCGGGCCAGATAGTCATGGCCCATGTCTCACTCGTATTGACGAGCGTACGGATCATGGCGGATGGCGCGGTCCGTGTCGTACCCGCGGGCGTAGTCGTCCCGCGGACGGTGCATAACCCAAGCGCGGACATCCTAGGGTTCGCGCGCTGGTTCCCTAGCTAGGCGTACCAGTGGTGGGACGCCGTCGGATCGGCGATCAAAGACCTCGTAATCTACATTGAGGTCCTGGATAAGGGGGCCATGGGGGTCGTGTTGACCCACCCCGGGTGCGTGACGAGGTCGCCCTCAACTCCGTGCTCTGACGCCCGTTGGTCAGCAAACATGTGCTCCATGCGTTCCATCCTAGCAGCCATGGCGCGGAAGTAAGCTCCTTGGTCATCTGGAAGTTCTTCTCTTGGCGGGTGCTGGCGTGTGGCGCCTCCTTGTCCTCGTCCTCGACCCCGTGCGGGGGTCGCTCTGGGGGTGTACTCGACAACGAGAGATTTCCCGTGGGGCCGTCGTCCCGTGACGGCCCTATCCTCGTAATCACTAGATGGTGTGTCGTCGATGGCTCGCGGCGAGCCGCGTGGAGAGTGCTACGGCTCGCGTGGCTCAACGGAGTGGTCCGGTGGGCCCGATGCGCCAGGAGCACCCGTGACGTCGGGTGGGGTCCGCATAGCCTCGACATAGGGTAAGACGGGGTCTGCTACCGGCGTCGCCGGTTGGGGTCTCGAGAGGGCAATCTCATTGCTTCTCTCGTCATGCGATGGTTCGGTTTGTCGCGGGGAGGTAGAACCTCCGCGTTGCGCCACCCGTGCGGATCGCGTCTCTATGGCCATTTGTGGGTATCCTATATGAATGCTCGAAAAAGACCATGTATGCGATGCAGCTAGATGCGATGCGGAGTCAGAGACGTGCTGTGGGCGACCATAGCCGGGCTTTGATACCAATTTGATGCTGGACGTCATCGCGACGTCGTCCGGTCGTCACCGAGGGTACGGGCTCGGTGTCGTATCGCTAAATAATCAGACTACGTTGAATGACGTCATCCGATGGCTGTGAGTGAGCAGGTATAAATGACGAGATGAATGAATGAAAGTCCTAATATCGTACGTGCGTGCGCCGACGAGCAGTGATTGCCGTTCCAGAGAAATGACGGGTCGCCTGAGTGAAGCCTGACGGGCCTCCTGAACCTCGCCCGAGGGGGGGGTCGAGGGCGAGTACGTCGCCGAACGAGGGAATCCCCGCTGAAGTGCTCACACGCGTCGGGGTCTCCCGACTCGTACCGGATGGGTAAAGACTCTCGTGAAATTCTCATCGTTGTCTCAACCTGTCTCACGCTCACCTATCTAACCCGAGCGCGGAGGAGGAAAATCGAAAGTGCACTGAAGGACATAAGAGACGTAAAAGGAGCAGAGTAGAGAGGTACCTTCGTCGCGCTGGCGACGATCTTCTCAAGTCACTAGGAGATCCCGAGATAAGAGGAACGGGCGCGGGAGGTTCGGTGTCGGGAAAGGCCCCGGGTGGCAGCACGGCAAGGAACTGACAGGCGGCGGTTGGCGGATGCGGCTGTGGGCGAAGTGCGGGCGTCGGGCGCCGAGGGGAAAGTGCACGACGAACGCTACTCAGCGGGCACAACCGTCGGCAGGGCTGCACACGGGCGGATGTGCGCAGGCGTCGAGTGCGCGGAGTGGGCGCTGCGGGCGGGCGCAAGGTCAGCGGCGCGCCCGTAGACGGGTAGGTGCAGGACCGCGCGCCCGCGCAAAGATCGCGAGTGCAGGAGCGTCTGGTGGCGCCACCGGGCGCTGCTCCAGGCACGGCAGAGGGCGGACCTGGCGCAAGCCGTGCACGCGCCGTCCGCGAGAGATACGGTGCCGATCCGACTTCCGGGGGCGAGGGGTGAGCGGTTCCCGACGGGTAGGCGATTCTGCGATCGAGCAACGGTCGGAAGGAACCTCAAGGCCGAGGCGCGACCGGCAGGGACGACAAGATGGGTGGGCGGCGGACGGCGGGCGAGTCACGGCGTCCGTGAGCGATGGAGGCGGCTGGCAAGACGCGGGCGATGACGGATTCAACTGCAGCGGTGTGACGGTGGCGGAAGGCGGCGAGTTCGGTCGCGACGGCGCCGGAGGCGCGAACAGCGGCTGAATCTGGTGGCGGCGCTCGGCGGAGGCGGCGGGATGGACACGGATGGCGGCGAGACCGGCGGCGGTGGCAGGGATGAGGCTGAGCGGCGAGGATGGCGGGGGTGATCGATCCTCTTCTCTTTCTTCTCCTCCTTCTTCCTCTTCCTTCTCCTCCTTCTTCCTCTTCTTCTTCTTCCTTCTTCTTCCTTTCTTCCTCTTCCTCCTCCCACTATCTGACTCTTCGACTCCCACGTAAGAAAAATAACTTCCAAATTTTCAAAGAGTAAGTTTGGACGCCCACCTCTTCCCCTTATATAATGGGTGAAAGTGGGCCCCCTTGTGAACAACAAAGAAAAGATAAGAAAATTAAAGAGATAATGGGCTTGTCAGGCCCATGTGAGGGGAAGATGTCCTCATATGGGCTCTTCCCCTCACTACACGACGACATGTAAGATGATGAAAAGTAACGAGACGAAAGATGAGGAAATGAAGGTACAAAAAGAAGCAAAGGGGAATAGTGGCTGCTCCGATGAAGATGTGCGCGTGCGTCATGCCGAGTATTTGAACTCGGGGTCGCGTGTCGCCGCGGCGGCTCGTCGTGTCGGCTGGGCACGTGGCGGTGGCGGGCTCGATGACGACGATGGCTCCTCGCGTGCTGGCTCGATGACGTCCCGTGATGCTGCACCATCACTAGGGCTATACAGCATGCATCTCATCATTGGATTTTAAATACAAGTAACAAAAATTATTTCATGAATATAGTGGAATGCAGTATTACAACAGCCTTTTTAAAGTCAAATAAACAAGGACTCTACTTATTTTTACCAGGTATTTTTCAATATAAAATGTGTGCATTTATCAAGCATGGAAAGAAGATAATATGATATTAAAAATAAAAAAAATATGTTTTACTTTTTTCATTTCAGGCTATACGGTGGCATCATATAGAAATGATAAATATATAAAAGAAAGAAAATCAAAGAAAGAAAATAATGGAGACTAGAAGATAATAAATACAAAACATGTTCCACTTTATATTTTATATATGTAAATAAGTGAAGCTTGTCCATGTTGGTTTTATGGGCTTGATTGACTATCCAAAAATTTTCTTTCAGTGGAAATCATAAAAATAGGATTGGCAGAAAATTTCAGTGGAATTTCACTTGTCAAGTTATTTATATCAACATAGAAATAATACAATGAGAAAGGGATCAATTTACAGGGAGGAAAGTATCCCCAGAAACTTGATTTTATATCTTGATGAAATTTGTTGAAGAAACTTGAGATATAGGATACATTGGAAATTGAATTTCAGAAAAGTTCAATTCCAAATCTAGAGAGAGAAATTGAAAATCATTGTCAAGAGAAAGTAAACAAAAAATTTGTGATATTAAAATTTTAGGGAAATTTGAAACAGATGTTTGGATCTAATACAGTAACTGCTATGAGAAACATTATAAATACTTTTATGATTATTAATGGTGATCTTGAATGCAAACAACTGCGCTTCATCATAAAAAATGCTCTAAGGGCATGCAGATGTTGCCCATGACTTGGCATTTTGGGAAGAATCAAGAAGGAAGTCAAGAAATTGAGATGAAATTTTCAGGGTGAATTCTAGAAGAAATTTTAAAGACTAAATCCTTGTCAACTAGGTTGGGGCGAGCTTCCCAAGTGTTTTTTTTTCTGATGATGATTTTTTTTAATAATCAGCTGTTGAGCTTCCTAGATATAGGGTCAAAAGAAGAGATTGTCCCTCAAAATTTTGGCTTGATCACATAGATTTCCATATATTTCGATTTGAATTTGGAGCAATCTAAACAATTGGATCTGATTATATTCTTGTCCACATACATCCCAGGTGTATTAAAAACTTTTCTTTAATCTGTTTTATTGGGGATCCTTTTCCATGTTTTTCCTGCCACCAAGTGACCTCGCACCAGTATCCTGAGTGCTAAAAAAGAGCCAATCATTAATAAATAAAAGAAATATTAAGTATCCTTATTGCATTGATTCGCCACAAAAATGCCACCTTATTTTGCCTCTTAAAGCGTGCCACGTAGGCTGGGAGCATAATAGAAAATATGTTTTTAATTTCAAACTTGAAGTCATTCTAGTGACTCACACTACATTTATTTCAAAAAAGAGCTCTAATTTTTATTTCACAGAAAAGCCTCAGTAAAATAATAAAATAAAATGATAACTGCATGTCATGAGTGCATTCATTAAACTAATGTCACAGCATTGACCAAATTAGAAAAATAATCCAATCATTGAATGATTGTTGCCTTGATAATCAGAATGCATTTCTGGCTAATACTGAACCAATCATTAGCCAAATAGATACCGACAAGTGACCACCCTCAATTAAACTCCAACGTATATATATTAGACACATTTAATGTATATTAAACACCAAAGAAGATATTTTTAGAAGTCAGAAAAATACAAGAATCTAGATATTTTAATAAATTCCTTCAATTATTTCAAAACAAGTTCTAGCCAAAATTAATATTTTCATCAATATTAAGCCATCAAAATCTATTATACTACTTAAAAATCTGGGGAAATCATAAAATCACACCAAAGGTTGTTTTAAACATTTTGAAGCATGATCACATTCAACTAAGGATCTTTTGATACATATTTTCATGTTACATACAAATATAGTGGTAACTTGTATGTTATCAATGCTCCAACCACATTGTGTGGAACTGATTGTACTCTTACTTTGTTCTTTAGAAGCGTACCTTCAAGTAGTTCATATGTCTGGCCTCTACAAGTATCCAAACAAATATGATTCTTGCACAAGCTATTTGATCATAGGTCCTAGAAAGTTATTACTATTCAGTTCAGTCTTCCACTAAGTAAATCACTTAGGTTTCAACCGAATCAAGGCCACAGAACCCTATAGTGCCATGCTACCTCGAGATGTAGAAGGTACATAGTAGTGTATTAACTATCCCAGAGAACTTTTATTGTATCGGAATAATTTCTTAGGGTATGATTCACTATAAAATCCTAATTCATCATTCTAGTTTTTATTAATGCATAATAAAGATCATTGAAGAACATCTTATATAATATGTCCACTTTTATGACCTAGGACTTCAATGCATCACTTAGTTAAATCTCTTGTTATTTTGAGGGTAAAAAATCCCATCTTAACCATCCAATCATCTTCATGCAAATATTATGGTACTTGATCTAAGAGTAATTAAACCCTATGATTAGGGACCTGTAATTCGTAGTCAAAATATAGATGACCATCCACAAGATGCCATTAATGTCCAAAGTCTCAGGACCACTTAAACGACCATGACGTGAATCAACCTAATCGAAAGGTGTAATACCATTCAGAGATTTATATAACTCCATTCCACGAACTCTTTCTCTGAAGAGCACCAACAGTCCATCCTTAGTGTCTTTACATTAATGGCCATAGAATCAACCACAGTTTGCATATATAAGTATGCTTTGATAGTGTCATTCATTCCAAATATTTTAATGCCCACATAAATATTTAGAATACATGTTTAAATAATAATGATCATTTTATTATGATCTCATCATAATTCACGTACTCATTGCATATATTTAAGGGTTTCATTATAGACCACAAAGAAATAATAATGAATAAAATCCACAAAAGGTGGAATTTATCTACTTTACTCAAAAGGATACCAGCAGAGTTAGTTTGAAAACCCAATAATAAGTACATAATATAATATAATTTAAGAGTTAATAATGATTTTGGGATTTATTTCATTTTACCATAAGTTATCATTAATATATGTGCACAAATGAAAATATTCAATTAAATGAAATGTATTAACAAAAACCATCAACTATTTATTTAATTTTATCAGCCATTAAAGATAAGCAATTTGATCACACTTGAACTGCTCAATGCAACCATCATCCTATTTAGTGGGCTTCTCATTTCTCAGTCTTCTTCTAGGACTCAAAGTTAGGGTGACTTAAAACAGGAATTATATTCTCTTGTATAGTAAAGTATTTGGGTGCAAGTGCTGCATGAAAGGATTATCACTCTTGTAACAAACTGAATTGCAAGTAAAGGACATTCTTATTACAATATATTAAGTGCAACATTAGTGCATCATATTTGGAAAATTATATTTACATCACGTTATGTAATGATGTGATCAATAAGATAGAGAAATTTTTTTCATAAAATTGAATAATATTTTGACTGATCATTCATAAAAAAATACTGAATAATATTCTCCAGTGTATATAATCTCATCCAGCACTCTAATACTTTGGGGCCCACTAATTCCACCATAAGACATGTATATAACATCTAATAGAGCCAATAACTCTCTCAAACAGAGCCATTTCAGTTATCAGGTGATTTCAGCTGCAGACAAAAGTTTCCTTAAGAGAAATCAAACAGATAATTTTGAGGTTACTAAATTAGTTTTAGAATTACAAATAAGCATCTCTCATAAAAGATTATTATGTGAAGCCACAAACAAGGCAAGTATGTGACATATTGGCACCTTGAAGATACTGATTGGAATGAGAAGATCGACTGTAGTATATGTAAGGCCCCAAAAGTAGGCTGCATTTCCTACACAAAGGCTTGCGTGCTTATTGTGAGAACATGCCCGTGTGCTTGGACTCAGAATTGGAGATCGACTCCTCAAGTGTGGGCACCACACGCGTTATGCTCATGCTCGTCGGCTAGCAAGCGTGGCGGATCACGACAAGGCAGAGTTTGCCCTGTGCATGTGGGCCGCCGAGAGCACACGCTAGTAGGCGCCAAGCGCCACACACACGTGCGGGACATGCATGCTAGGCGACAGAGGCATGGGCGCTATGAGCAGGAGTGGCGCGTACGTTGGAGGTTGCGCTTGCAGGACCTCGGCTTGCATGTGCGGGGCAAGGGATAGGAGACATCCCGCACATGAGACTAAGGCATTGGCACACAGAGAGTGCCGAGACAGCTGTGGGCGTGTGGCACCTAGCAGGTGGTGCTCTAGCGCGTTGCATCAAGGCTTGGGTTGCTGAGCACGGTCGCGCCAATGCGGACTGCGTGCGATGGTGTCTGCGTGGGACTAGAATGTAGACAACTCGGATATAATGTGATGACCCAATTCACATACGGGGCTGCATCTCCACCCTCTCTCCTTGACCTCCAAGCAATATAAAACTATTGCCCAAGACTTTAAGTGCACAAGCAAAGGACGCTTAGTGCACTGAGGTCGGCATGTGTTCGATCCGAGTGCTGTTCCTTGCTCGAGATTTGACTGTGTGACATATGAAGATAGTCCTAATTTGAGGACATTGATTGAAATATGATGCTAGTCCTATTTCAATTCGGTCAAGATTTCAAATATTTGTTGAAACAATGCAAATTCATATGCCTCTAGGTATCAAAACAAAACATGATTCTCAGATACAAATTTAGTAGTGAAGACAATGAAGTGAGAAAGTTCCATGTTTTGAATTTGAAGGGCTGGACAAATTATTATTCAATAGTATCACAAAGTTAGACTTGATAGGAAAAGTAAATATTATAGGAATTATGATAATTAGGTTACTTCACCCCCCACCGAAAATCCCTCAAGTTCTCAAAGAATGCAAGCTGAACAAATCTTGAACAAATAATGTGATTTATTTATTTTTCTTGCTTCTTAATTGATTAGTTACTGATGATTTGAGTTAATCTAAGAATGGAAAGTACTTTCGAAAGTTAAAATCTAAACACTCCCCTAGGTGCCACTGATCCTGATTGGATGTGGAAAAAAATAGGAAAAACTTTCCAGACATTGAGCAAAATTTTTTATGTTGAATCATTTTGGAGATTATTTAATGACAAACATAATTATACTGTCACCAAAATCATACTAGTCATCTCCACGGAGTTAACTGTGCTATAGAGTTGCATCTTGACCCAAAAACTATATAAAAAAGGTCACATAAAAAGATATGCGAATGAATAATAATATGCACATTGTTATCGCCTCGAACTGCCAAAGGGAACTCTGTCAGGGCTCATTCCCAGGAAAGGAACATTCCTCTTCTGCCTCACGTAAATGAAGAAGCTGCTTGCAAGAAGCAGGCTCACCATTATGATCTGTGCAAGTGAAGTCACCGGCATGGCTGTCACCCTTCAAATAGTCTAAAAACCAACTAAACTAACAAAATTATTCAAGTTTCTACCTCGAAACCAAGGAGGGACAACTTTTCCTCAGGTTGTGGTGTTAAACAGCTCCTGTAGGTGGTGTAGCTCACTTTCTTGTCTTGTGTGTCAGAGACATCAAGAAGCCTTCTTCTCCATCGAAGATGCCACCACCATCGGCCAGCATTTTCTTTATCTCCTGATTGTTGTTCATTAAGACTTCTCCCAGATCTTTTTCCAGTTCTGTTTTTTGCTTCATCTTTTATCTGGAGGCACTTCAAAGGTACACGGTAACCAGTCTCGCTGCATCTGTAGTTTGGATCTTTCTGCCAGAGCATTACAAAAGATGAGTAATTGGATTTAATCAATGAGGGGCACTAATCCAAAAGTCCATAAAATAGACGAGGGCAGGGAACATAAAGAAGGAAACATTTAAACTTATGCTGATGACGAATATGTATTTTCTGGATCGTACTTGGACCAGGCCCACAAAGAGTACACGTGGGCCCCCAAAAACATTACCGATTTGCTTAAATGGCAAATCGGGTAAGTAACGGCTAGTCAAACTAGCCGTTACAGGCTAACTAGCCGTTATGGCCGATGTATATATAAGACCCATTATGGCCGATGTATATAGCCGTTATGGCCATGTATTGATAATTAAATGGTGTTGTGTTTTTGCTTCCTTCTATCTATGTCTATCTACTCCATCTTCTTCTCCCTTAAACATCAAGATATGTTACATGGTATCAGAGCAGGAGTGATCGGCAAATTTTTTTAGAGACATGCGAAGCCAGGATCATCGTATGGGAGGATCTCGGCTTGCAGAAGCTAAGATCATCCCAAGGGAGGATCTCAATGACTGATCTTCAGGGTACTATGGCTGATGACTCGATGAAGCTCCCAGCTCCAGTTGTGTCATCTGCTTCTGCTTCTGCATCTTCCGGGAACCAGTTGATAGTTCCTGATCGATGGCTGACACACCTTCCAGCACTCGCAAAGTGCAACATCTTCAATGGAAGCAATCTCCTTCTCTGGGAGAGAACTATCCAAGCAGCTTTAAAGCCCCGTAAGCTCCTCCATCACTTAACCGAAGACTGTCCAAGTGAAATTCATCCAGATTAACCCAAGTGGAACATGGAGGAGGAATTCGTGTTTGGATGGATGCTTGATTCTATTGCTTCAGAGCAGCTAACTCAATATTCCTCTTATGGAACATCTAAAGCTCTATGGGCAGCTATTCATCGAAATCATTCTAAAAAGAATGACAAAACGAAGATTATTACTCTCATCATCCAGTCCTATACCCTCAAGCAAGGTGACATGGACGTGCTTACCTTTTCAAATAAGCTAAGAGAATTTCACAATGAGCTAGATCACTGTCTTCCACCCTCTACCGACCCAGTGGCCAGAGCACACGAGGCGACTAATCGACTCTGTCAATTCCTCCAGGGGCTTAGACCAGAGTTTGAATTGCTTAGAAGTCAACTCTACAATCAGGAAGACGAACCCACATTTGACTAGGCTGTGTCCAAGGCCATGCGAGAAGAAAGTCGCTTAAATTTGGTCAAAGAAGCCATTGAAGGTACAACCTATATAACAAAAGGTCAGACCCAACAGAAGGGCGATCAGGAAAAATCTAACACGGAAGATATTTTTTGTAACTACTGCAAAAAGAAGGGCAATACCAAAGACAAATGCTGGAAATTACATGGAAAGCCTCCACATCTAGCCAAGGCTACACAACAAGGAGCGTCCCAACCAGATAACGAACTTCCCTCAGCTCAAGATTTCCAGAAGATGTTTCAAGAGCTCCAGAACTTCAAGTCCTTGATAAATTCTGGAACTATCATTGGGTCAACATCAGTGGCGAACACAGTTTAGCATGAACTCCTCAGTAGTATTGCTTTGCTTGCTAAGGAACCTGCAAATGCATGGATCATAGATTCAGGGGCAACTGATCATATGTCATCTAGAAGAGCTTCTTTTATGACATATGAGGTTGACCCTCCTGGCAAATATGTTCAAACTGCTGATGGATCACTACTTCCAGTAGTTGGTATCGGCAATATGAGCATCAAACCAATAGGAGAACTAAGTAAAGTATTACATGTTCCTAAGTTATTTATAAACTTAGTCTCAGTACAACAATTAGCAAAACTCAAGGAATATAATGTCCTGTTTGATAATCTTGACGCTTACCTATGTCACAAGGGACTCGGGTGGAGGATTGGACTAGCTAAGGTTTATCAAGGCCTGTACTACCAACCTGTGCAAAATCAAGAATTACTAGAGGGAGAATCCAAGGCGATAGTGGTGATGAAGTAATCCCAAGAATCGATTGTCGAGATACACCAAAAAATGGGACATCCCTCTTACTATCTCCTAAAACATATGTATGCCCACTTGTTCAAGGATATTTTAGTGGAAAATTTGACTTGTGAATCCTGTCAGTTAGGGAAATTTAAGCGAGCCATCTATCCACCCAGTGACACCCGGATGACTAAACCTTTCCAAATGATCCATTGCAACGTATGGGGACCTTCTCCTCAAACTGACATACTAGGACATTGATACTTCCTAGTGTGCACTGATGACTATAGAAGATATAGTTGGATTTTCTTACAAAGAACTAAGAGTGAAGTCACTAAGAACATCAAAGGGTTATGTAACCTGATTAAGAGACAGTTTGGAGATCAGGTTCAAGGCTTGAGGACAGACAATGCGAAGGATTTTCTAAACAATGAGTTGACGGATTTTTTTAGAACTGAAGGGATTGGACATGAAACTTCATGTCCTTACACTCCACAACAAAATGGAGTGGCTGAGAGGAAGATAGGTGAAATCGTAGATAAGGGAAGAACCTAATTCATGGAAATGTGCCAGCAAATTTATGGGGATTTGCAATAATGACAGCCGTTGATAGACGCTACTCCAAGACTTACCGAAGAAGGAAGACCAGATCTGGTCAATGGACGTTTGACCAGACTAAGTGAATTGGGCGGGAACTTCCCGCATAGACCTATAAATAAAGGAGGAGTCTCCCAGGTAAAAGGATATTGTTTTCTTGATCTTGAAGCCTCGTTTCTCAGAGGGGAAGGGTGGAGCTGCGATCGCGTGCTCTGCTGTCGCCTTTTAAGGGGGGGAGCCCTACCACGAGGAGGGAGGACCACCAGATCGAGAAGGAGCTCACGAGGAGAAGCCGTCTGGATCAATTCCAAGATTTTCTACGTTTTTGTTTAATCACATTGTCAGACTATTCCATTTCGGTGGAGAGTGGGACTATATTGAATTTGATCTTATTGATACCTCGTATCAGCCGTACACGTGATAAATAGGCTACCATCAAGAATTCTGGATTTCCAGAGTCCCTTGGAAATACTCGAAACCTATTACCCAAACATTCGACTAAAAACTGGATTGCCAGTTAGAGTATTTGGCTGTGTTGGTTATGTATACAATCATGCCTCTAAGCAAAACAAATGGTCTGCAAAGGGATTAAAGTGTGTTTTTGTAGGGTATTCGATCACTCAAAAAGGTTACAAACTATATCATCCTATCACTCGGAAATACATTGTATCAAAGGATGTGGTCTTTGACGAAAAGGTTTTTTATTACAAGCCAAATGGTACAGAAAAACATAGGGATGTATCCCACTTACCATAACCGATGGAAGTATGGAGAACAATCCTGTGACATATGACGAGCCTGTGACTGGAAGGAAACAACACTTAATGGAAATAGAATATGAACAGCCAGATGAAAAAGGGGATGAAAAAGTAGAAAATGGAGAGAAGAAAGACTCAAATACGATTGTTCCCTACCCTAAATACTACCAGAGAAAGAAAAAGGAGAAAGTAATAGAATCCATTGAATTGACTAAAGGGGGAGAGATATTAAAGAAAATGAAGATTTTGGTAGCCAAGAAAAAGAACATGCAAGTTGCCCAATTTCCCTAAGAAAAGGAACTAGAACATGTGTTAAAGGAATCTTACCCCACTCAATAACTAACTACTTAAACTATCAAAAGATATCACCTCCATACAAAGTGTTTCTCACAACTATCCAAGATATTCCTATACCAAGAAATCCTCAGGAAGCTATGGAAAATAGTATGTGGAAAGAAGCAATGGATGAAGAAATGAAAGCACTACATCAGAATAACACTTGGGAAAGAGTGGATCGACCTAAAGGGAAGAATACGTTGGATGCAGATGGGTATATACTATCAAAAATAAATCAGATGGTACTCTAGACAGATACAAAGCACGAATTGTATCTAGGGGATATACCCAAACCTATGGGATTGATAACCAAGAAACATTTGCTCCAGTGGCCAAAATCAATACTATCCGAATTCTAATCTCTCGAGCAGTAAACTTATACTGGCCATTAAATCAATATGACATTAAAAACGCCTTTTTACATGGAGATTTAAAAGAAGAAATCTACATGGAGATCCCACCAGGATATGCAGAAGAAACGACTCAAGGAAAGGTATGTAAACTGAAGAAAGCACTGTATGGTCTGAAGCAGTTACCTAGAGCATGGTTTGGGAGATTTACCCAAGCCATGAAAATTCTTGGATACAGTCAAAGTAATGGAGAACATACAATGTTTTTTAAACATCCGGATCAAGATCTAATAACAATCTTATTAGTATACGTAGATGATATTATAATCACAGGAAATAACCTAAGGGAAATCAAAGTTCTTGAGGACCACTTAGATAAAAACTTTAAAGTAAAACAATTAGGACCTCTAAAGTATTTTTTAGGAATAGAATTTGCACGATCCAGTGAAGGAATACCGATGACTCAACAAAAATACATACTTGATTTATTAATGAAACCAAACATATGAATTGTCATATGAGTGAATCCCCAATCAAAGTTAATCATAGATTGACTATAGATGAGGATGAACCTAGGGTAGAAATGAGCTCATATCAGAGTATTACAGGGAATGTGTTATGTCAGTTTATGCATTCGCCAAGAAATTCTCATTTTCAAGCAGCTAACAGAGTGCTCAGTAACCTTAAGGGAACACCAGGGCAGGGAATCGCGTATCGCAAGACAGCTAAGCTTGATCTTATTTTATATACTGACTCCGATTTTGCCGGTTCTCGTCTTGATTTTAGGTCAACTGGATACTGTACAATGCTTGGAGGGAATCTAGTGACTTGGAGGAGTAAAAAACAAAGTGTGGTCTCAAAGTCAAGTACCGAAGCAGAATTTCGAGCTATGTCCAAAGGCATTGATGAAGTGATGTGGATCAAGAATTTTCTGGACGATCTGAAGATTACAAATCCAAAACCAATTATAATTCGTTGTGACAACAAGTCTGCAATCAGTACTGCACATGACCCAGTCTATCATGACAGGATGAAGCACGTGAACTTCGACAGATTCTACAGACAAGATCATCTTGAACAAGGGATTTTGAAGATGGAGTACGTTAAGTCAGAAGAGTAGTACGCAGACATCTTCACCAAGGGGCTACCAATCAAGACCCTCCAATACCTAGTGTCCAAGCTTGGAATGGCAAGTATACATTCCTGCACTTGAGGGGGAGTGATGACGAATATGTATTTTCTGGATCTTACTTGGACCACGCCCACAAAGAGTACGCGTGGGCCCCCAAAAACTGTGAAACCTCACGATGATGCCAGTAGACAGATTGAGAGAATAAAAAAGGAGAACGATATATTTGTATGAAAAATCAGTCAAGAAGATTACAACAAGTACAATCGAGCTTTAATAGTCGTGTACACAAGGAGGGATGACCGTTGGAGTCCAACGGTCATCTCTTAATGGGCCCACGTGAGATGGGCTGGACTAACAAAAACATTACCCGATTTGCTTAAATGGCAAATCGGGTAAGTAACGGCTAGTCAAACTAGCCGTTACAGGCTAACTAGCCATTATGGCTGATGTATATATAAGACCCATGTATTGATAATTAAATGGTGTTGTGTTTTTGCTTCCTTCTATCTCTGTCTATCTAATCCATCTTCTTCTCCCTAAAACATCAAGATATTCTACATATGCTAATGCGAAAGCCATAAAGCCCTAAAGAATCAATATATTTAAAGCATCTGCTAACGGATTGGTGGGTACACAAGGTCCAAGAACAGAATTAGTGAACAGTAGTCCAGTCCAAAAGAGGGGAGAAGTGGGCCATTTCGTTCACATTTCTTTTACCATCATTAGAATTGAAGGAGATGTCAAAAGATGCTACTCTTCATCAAAGAAAGCTAAAAGAGTTGTCCGGAATAAAGGAATGAATCCCCTGCAGATTGACCACTATGGCTTGAGCATTACTTCTGCATTATGAATAACGTAAAGGCTTATGGAGCAAAGCAGTCTTGACTGTCATACATATAATCAACCTACAGCCTTCAAAATCACCGGGCTATAATTATCAGGTTGATCTCATGATAAAGTTTTATACTAACATACATTTAAAGACAGATCTGGTACTTAGGATATTTGGTTGCACAACAGTTGTACTAGCTCATAATCCAGGAGACAGATTCAGGCATTGAGCTGGGCGATGTGTTTGTGGGCTGCTCGCAGACACAAAAGGGGTACAAGTGATTTCACACAAGAATCAAGAAAATTCTTTGCGTCTGCTTACATTACATTTCATGAGAATGAGAGTTTCTTCTAGCATCAAGGGAGAGCACGTGGAAAAATGGATCTGCAAAAGTCCGGAAAATAGATTGCAGGTGTAGACCTCCAATACCTTGCCCCGCTGGAAGATACACAAAATGCACCTGAACACGCCCAAAGTTTGCAAAGGATGATCCGCATACCTCATTTTAGGGGGCTCCAAACACCCAACAGGATGAACCAGAACCATTAGCAGGCCCTATAACTGTTGATACAGAAGCTGAGAGTGAAGAAGATACTGGCAGAACAAAGGGAAAATCAGATGCTTATCTACATCAACCTGCGACAGTTGAGGAGGATGACAGTGGAAACCAAGGTATCAAGTATCCCCTCTCCAATACCCTGAGCTACAGCAAGCTGGGACCCGAGTATCAGATCTTCATTACATCGCTCAACTCTGTTTTTTCCACAAACACATGATGATGCTCTCAAAGATGTGAACTGCAAGACAGCTATAGGCCACCTGGTAAACGCCCTGTGGGTGTAGATGGGTATTCACTCTTAATTCTAACGCAGATGGTACCCTGGAATGGTCTAAAGCCCGGCTAGACGCTACAAGCTAAACACTGTCGTATGGAGAAACATTAGCTGCAGTAGCCAAGTTCAATACAGTTCGGATATTAATTGTTTTTGCAGTAAGTATGGCATGGGCACTATCACAGTATGACGTAAATAATATTCCTCCATGGTGACCTAAATGAAGAGTGTTTATATGCAGCTTCTACCCCGGTAATATCAAAAGGAGTCTAGTCTGAAAGTCTGCAAATTAAAGAAAGCTCTATATGGACATAAACAGTCCCCAATAGCCTGGTTTGGTAAATTTTCATGCAGGCTTAGAGGGATGGGTTATAAGTAGAGTAATAGGGACCATACTTTATTTCCAAAGCATTCTAATTCCGATAGAATCTCCATTCTACTAGTGTACATTGATGACATTATCATCATAGGTGATGACAAAGTTGGGAACCAAACCCTGACTGCTCAATTGTCAGAGTTGTTTGAAATTGAAGCTCTTGGGAAGCTGAGATATTTTATGGGTATTGAGGTGGCCTACTCTTCCAGAGTAGACGATGATAGAAAAGTGATAGAAAAGTGGCCATTGATATTGCCCAAACCCCATTTCAACATGAGAGAACAAAACATATTGAGCTGAACAAACATTGGATGAGGGAGAAAATTGGCCAGGGACGTGTCCAGATTATGCACATCAAGAAGATCAGATAGTTGATATCTTTACTAACTGATTAGAGAGGTCATTCTTTGACAGGCTACTGGGCAAGCTGAGAATCAGAAGTATCTATTCACCAGCTTGAGAGGGGTGTCAGCCGAAGGCCATCACCTCATACTCTCGTTGTATTTATCACGTTGCAAGGTTTCTTTGATCATAATGTTTCCCTTCCTTGTTTAACTACAAGGCCCAATAAGTTTAAGGTCCATATTGTAACTCCATAAGTATGGGCCTACCTATCTAGAAAGAATTTGATTCAGTCATTCGAAAAAAACCCGGGTACATGTTTTTCTTGCTATAGTCAGGTCCATCGACCGCCACACCACCAACTGGGGGAGGATGTTGCCAAGAACTACTGTAGATGGCACCAATAAGTGCCTTGAACATGAAATTCAGATTCTAAAGCTAATCTTAAGAGATAATTTTTTGCATGAAGGATAATTTTTTAAAAGAGTACAGAAATAATCATACGCCAATATTTGTCTTTTATTTGCCACATCAAGGACCAGATAAGATGGATGAACTAGAGACACCCTTTTTGGAGGAGATCCCTTTAAGAATGCATAGGGTGCATGTTTCATCTGAAGATCAATTTTGGGAGGACCCTTCGCCAAAAAAACAACCACTAACGTATTTTCCCTCGTGTAGGGTCACATGAAATCCTAATAATATCGATGCCCGACACCAGATGATGGGGAAAAAAACTAGGCATAATCAGTCTGCTCGATCTTGAGTTAAAATTGTCTCATCCCAGAGATTATTTGTGTCTGGCCACACAATAGCTGATATATAGGGCACGTGGACCACTAATATTCTGGCCATAAAGCCACATTATGATATGTGACCCATTGTCTTTAAGGGGAATCTATTAACTAATCTTAACAGCTGACGATAGCCATGTTAAAACAATGGCAGGAGGCCGCCACTGACCAGAAGAGTACGCTGGTGCTTCTAGAACCCAGTAAAAGCTCTAGAGGGTTCAAGATCCCATCCTTACTGCTTGGCAAGATGGAAGTGCTTGAGGGCGGGGTATCTTAATGCTTCTCAAGAGTCAAGAGAAGCCAATAAGGTATTCATATTCACAGAGGTAAAGATATCAGAAAGAAGACAAGAGAGGATATATCCAGGACGCTCAATGTCTTAAGAAGACCAAGAATGGCATTGTATTTTGCTTAGATCTCGAGAAGAGGTTTGCTGGTGATATACTCTTAGTTTCTAGATATTCTCTCCTATCTCACTAAGTTTTTTTTTTCAGAAAGACACTGAGCCTTCCGTCTGTGATCTTGGACATCGCTCTCTAGTTTACTTCAGAGTTGAAATCAGTTTCCCTATTAATTTTCTCTTGTATCCGTATTGTAAAAGAGATCTGTTGAAGCTTGTGAGGCACAGAAGTCTCTTGTATTAAACAGCCGGGGGAGTGCTCAACACCATACTCCAGTAGGATCATCAATCTCTTCTCAAATGGTCAGCAAATCGCCATCTTGTTTGCCTTAGCTTGTATCCTGATTTCCAATCCACCTCGCCGCAATGATACCGAAGACATGATTCTTATAAACGTCGTAGAAAAAGAAACGAGCGTCACATGCTCCATTAAAGTCAAGTCTCGGAGGTTTATGCAAGAACACACGGACGATTTAGATAAATCCTACTACCTTATACCTAAATGGAGTATGCTCAGAATTTTCCTGGTGAAGACAAAACGCCATAGTTTGAATTTAATTTTTCAACACAGCAAGAGAACCCAAACAAGTATCTAACATAGAGAAATCGCGCAGATAGAATCAAATTCTGAGCGTGATATGCGGTCGAAATTCAGAAGAAATAAGGAAGAACATCAAAACAAACCTTTTCAGAATATTCGCAAGGCAGACACGGCCCTGAAGGCGTGCATCGGAAGGAAGCGTTGTTGTGCACCTCTTTGAAGCTAAGAAGCATCCGCTCCTCACCATGTCCGAACTCTCCGTGAGATCTCCCGAGCACTAGCGAGGCGCAGAATCCAACCAAGAAGAAGAGAGCGTTCATCAACCCATTCAACTGAAGCCCCATCGCGCGTCGCAGCCCAGGGCAAGATCTGAAGACGAAGCACATAAGACGGAACAGTTTAATTAGAGATGTACCGCCGGTACATATAGCAGTTTCGACCTGATCGACTCGGATCCGCGTTGCGATCGATCGGATGTCTCGATCTCGGGCCCGCGAGCACGATCGAGAATTCAAGATCCAAATCGCTAGATCGATCGGCGAACTCCAGAAGAACGATTTTTTGATCCGCGGATCGGAGCTCGCCGGAGAAATTTGAGGGGATCGAAGAAGATGGAGAATGGCAGGAAGAGGCTAGGCTTATCTCTGAAGAGACTTCATATCTCTCCGATCGCCTCGGTTTCAACCGATTGTTCCGGCGAATTGGATGAGAATACGGAGTACGATTTCTCAGATTTCTTCGGGCAGGATCACCCGGAACCTTCGTCTTCGAAATCATCAGCGAGCCATCTCCGTTTCGATGTGATTCATGCGCGGTCTCATTCATTGGTTGGTCCTTCTCCCCGCCCGATCCCCAAATCCTTCAAGGAAGAAACCGCGACATCAACTTCGACTGCTGAATGGGAGAAAAGTAGCGACGATGAGGATCAGGCTGATAGATCTGGAGAGGGGGAGCCTTCCAAGTTGGGGCCGTCGGACTTTGAGATTCTCAGCCTTGTTGGACGCGGAGCCTTCGGCAAAGTTTTCTTGGTGAGGAAGAAAGGGCGGGGAAGTGGAGACGGAGGAGAAGATGGGATGGAGATTTTCGCCATGAAGGTGATGCGGAAGGACACCATCATCAAGAAGAACCAGGTCGAGTATATGAGGGCCGAGAGAGACATACTCACCAAGGTCACTCATCCCTTCATCGTCCAGCTTCGTTATTCCTTCCAGGTGCGTATAGAATCGAAAATTCCGTAATCCTGAAAGATTCGTTCTTCGAACCTCCGCAAAGATGTTCTTCATGGTTTGATGTCCGAATTCGATTCTGTTTC
Organism: Wolffia australiana; assembly: GCF_029677425.1. Taxonomy (NCBI): domain Eukaryota; kingdom Viridiplantae; phylum Streptophyta; class Magnoliopsida; order Alismatales; family Araceae; genus Wolffia; species Wolffia australiana. The sequence goes on along the minus strand of NC_135836.1, from coordinate 17,928,899 downwards.
TCTAGAACAATTCTCAACCTTGAAGCTTACAATGTTGGATTATGCTAATTTCACGCCGAGGACTTTTCTACAACGCTATCTAGTTTTTAGTGATCCAATCGACACACTTTTCATCGATCGTTTGGCTGACAAATATATGAACTTTTTTCGGCGTTCCCCTCTTCAGATAAAATCAAAGCTGCACTTTTGAATGATCCAAAACACTTTTGAACGTGCGTTTGCCTGACAAATTTATAAGTTATTTCGGGGGGTTCCTTCTTCAGACAAAATCCAAGCTGTATCTGATTCTCGACTTCATAAACGGCGGACACCTGTTCTTCCACCTGTACCGACAAGGCTTGTTCAGGTTCTTCCCAAAATCTTCATCATTCTTTTCTCCCAAACTAAGAATCAAGGCTCGATGGAACGAACAGCGAGGATCAAGCGAGGTTTTACACTGCGGAGATAATATCCGCGGTGTCGCATCTCCACAGCAAAGGAATCGTCCACAGAGATCTAAAGCCAGAGAACGTTTTAATGGACGCGGACGGTCACGTAAGCGCCAAGCTTGATTGATCTTCTCTTCATGATTTCCCTCAAAAGGGATCGCTCGATTGATCTTCAAATCTCAATCTCGCAGGTGATGCTGACCGATTTCGGACTCGCCAAGGAGATCAACGAGTCAGATCGATCCAACTCCTTGTGCGGAACGACAGAGTACATGGCCCCCGAGATTTTGCTCTCCAAGGGCCACAACAAAGACGCCGACTGGTGGAGCATCGGAATTCTACTCTTTGAGATGTTAACAGGACAGGTGGGTTTCTGTTTTTTCTCTTGAAAAAAAAATAAAAATCACGGGTTTTGATCCGAAGGATGGCGTTCTGTTCTTCCAGCCGCCGTTCACGCATCCGAACAAGCAGAAGCTGCAGCAGAAGATTATCAACGAGAGGGTGAAGCTTCCTTCGTTTCTGAGCAGCGAAGCGCACGCTCTTATCAAAGGGGTGAGCATTTTGGATGGTCTTTCTTTCGCTTTGGGGGCTATTTCTTATTTACCGTGAAATTATCAGTTGCTTCAGAAGGACCCGGGTAAGAGGCTGGGCAGCGGCCCGGGAGGAGGGGATCAGGTGAAGAAGCACAAGTGGTTCAGACAGATAGTCTGGCGAAAGCTGGAAGCGAGAGAGATGGAGCCCAAGTTCAAGCCCGACGTCAGCGGCCGAGACTGCACCGCAAATTTCGACAAGTGCTGGACTTCCGCGCCGCCCCACGACTCGCCCGCCCCGACGCCGACCGCCGGCGAACACTTCCACGGCTTCTCCTTCGTGGCAGCCGATAAGCTCTACTCCCTTGGATCTCAACGGTTGGGATGACGCCACGCATGACGATCCACGGAAGGCGACCAGGCCGGAGCCGTGGATCGCGTGGGGCCGTTTGCGGGGGCTTTATAGCGAGCGGAGACAGATCCGAGGAAGAGGATAGAGGAAGACGATGGAGGCGCTGACGAAGGCGAACTCGGCCAACGGGTGTCCTCTCACGCCGCTGAGCTTCCTCGAACGCGCCGCCACCGTATACGGCGACTGCGCCTCCGTCGTGTACAAGGACGAAGTCTTCACCTGGGCTCAGACCCTGGACCGGTGCCTCCGCCTGGCTTCCTCCCTGGTCCGCCTGGGCGTCTCCCCCGGCGATGTGGTCCGTTCCTCCGGTTTGATAGCCTCTCCTTGATTTACTCTCGTTTTCAGAGAGGTATTTCTTCGAGCAGGTCTCGGTGGTGGCGCCGAACACGCCGGCCATGTACGAGATGCACTTCGGGGTGCCCATGTCGGGGGCGGTGCTCAACACGCTGAACACCCGGCTCGACGCCCGCACCATCTCCGTGCTGCTCCGGCACGCCGAGTCGCGGGTCGTGTTCGTGGACGGCGAGTCGCGGTCCGTGGTGGAGGAGGCGTTAGCGCGGTTCGGGCCCGGGGAGAGGAAGCCGGTGGTGGTGCCCGTGGAGGACGGCGAGCTGGCGGCGCCGGCGGAGGCGGTCACGTACGAGAGCCTGGTCCGGGGGGGGGACCCGCGGTTCAGGTGGGTCCGGCCGGCGAGCGACTGGACCCCGATGGTGCTCAACCACACGTCGGGGACGACGGCGGAGCCCAAGGGGGTGGTCCACTGCCACCGGGGGCTCTTCGTCATCACGGTCGACTCGCTGCTCAGCTGGTCCGTCCCGACCCGGCCGGTCTACCTCTGGACGCTGCCCATGTACCACGCCAACGGGTGGAGCTTTCCCTGGGGGATGGCCGCCGCCGGCGGCACCAACGTCTGCCTCCGCAGGTTCGACGCCGCCGCCGTCTACGCCGTCATCCGCCGCCACCGGGTCACCCACCTGTGCGGCGCCCCCGTCGTGCTCAACATGCTCGCCAGCGCCGCCGAAGACGCGGCCGCGGCGGGGCCGCCGGTGGAGATCCTCACCGCCGGCGCGCCGCCGCCGGCGGCTGTGCTCCTCCGCGCGGAGGCGAAAGGCTTCCGCGTGAGCCACGGGTACGGGCTGACCGAGACGGCGGGGCTGGTCGTGACCTGCGCGTGGAAGCCGGCCTGGGACGGGCTCCCGGCCGGGGAGCGCGCCAGGATCAAGGCCCGGCAGGGGGTCCGGACCCTGGGCACGGCGGAGGTGGACGTGGTCGAGCCGGAGACGGGCCGGGCCGTGGCCAGGGACGGCAAGGCTATGGGCGAGGTTGTTCTTCGGGGGGGCAGCCTGATGCTGGGGTACTTGAAGGACCCGGCCGGGACGGAACGGTGCATCCGGGGGGACGGGTGGTTCTACACGGGGGACGTGGGGGTGGTGCACCCGGACGGGTACGTGGAGATCAGGGATCGGTCCAAGGACGTGATCATCAGCGGGGGGGAGAACATCAGCAGCGTGGAGGTGGAGTCGGTGCTGTACACGCACCCGGGGGTGTACGAGGCGGCGGTGGTGGCGCGGCCGGACGAGCACTGGGGCGAGACGCCGTGCGCCTTTGTGAGCCCCAGGCCCGGGCCCGGGGTGGGCCTGTCGGAGGAGGAGATTGTGGCCTACTGCAGGGAGAGGCTGCCCAAGTACATGGTGCCCAAGACGGTGGTGGTGCGGGACGAGCTGCCCAAGACCTCCACGGGGAAGATACAAAAGTTCCTTCTCCGCGACATGGCGCGCGCTTTGGGGCCGACTCGTCCCGCTTCCCGCATGTAGTTCGGCCTGTTGCCTGTCGGTGTCTTTCTTCGGGCTTTCTCCCATTTCAGAAACTTTCTTCGTGTTGATCTGTTTTGTTCACTCTGCGCAATGCAAATCTATCTTTTCGTCCCTTCCTCTCTCTATCTCCTCTCCCTCTCACTCTGTCTCTCTGTCTCTCTCTCTGTCTGTCTGTCTCTCTTTGTCTGTCTGTCTGTCTGTCTGTCTGTCTCTCTCTCTCTGTCTGTCTGTCTGTCTCTCTCTCTCTCTCTCTCCATCTCGATCTCTCTCTCTCTCTCTCTCTATCTATCTATCTATCTCTTTCTCTCGCTCTCTATTGGTCTCTCTCTATCTGTATCTTGGTCACTCTGTCTATCTATCTCGGTCTCTCTATCTGTATCTTGGTCACTCTGTCTATCTATCTCGGTCTCTCTATCTGTATCTTGGTCACTCTATCTCAGTCTCTCTATCTGGATCTTGGTAACTCTGTCTATCTGTCTCGGTCTCTCTATCTGTGTCTTGGTCACTCTCTCTGTCTCTCTGTCTCTCTGTCTCTCTGTCTCTCTGTCTCTCTGTCTCTCTGTCTCTCTGTCTCTCTGTCTCTCTGTCTCTCTGTCTCTCTGTCTGTCTCTCTCGGTCTCTCTCTCTGTCTCTCTCTCTCCATCTCGCTCTCTCGCTATCTATCTATCTATCTCTTTCTCTCTCTCTCTCTCTCTTTCTTAGTCTCTCTCTCTATCTATCTCGGTCTCTATATCTGTATTTTGGTCACTCTATCTATCTCGGTCTCTATATCTGTATCTTGGTCACTCTATCTGTCTCGGTCTCTCTCTCTCTCTATCTCTTTCTCTCCGTCTCTCTTTCTCTCTCTCTCCCTGTCTCTCTCGGTCTCTCTCTCTCTATCTCTTTCTCTCCGTCTCTCTTTCTCTCTCTCTCCCTGTCTCTCTCGGTCTCTCTCTATCTCTCTCTTTCTCTCTCTCGCTCAGTCTGTCTCTCTCGGTCTCTCTCTGTCTCTGGGTCTCCCCCCGGTCTCTCCCTATCTCTCTCGGTCTCTCTCTCGCTCGGTCTCTCTTTCTTCTCTCTCTCGTGGCATGGAAGTCTATCCATTTGTCGGTGTTCCCACCTTTCTCTGTCTCGGCGTTCGTCTTTTTCTTGTTTTGCCCTCTTATCTCTTTCTTTGCATTAAAATCCATTTTTTTCTTGCTCTTGTTCTCTCTCTCTCCGCGTCAGCAAATATCTTTGCTCGTTACCATTTTTATGGAAGAATCTTAATCAATCTCATTTTTGCACTAACTAAAAGATATGTGAAAAGGCCATTAAATATATAATATCAAAGCTCTGCTCTCATAAATATCAGGGCTGAAAGTTTCATCAATCTGTGCCGCTGATGCTTTTATTTTCTCTCTCATTCGTATCACCGTCACATCAGCCTAGCCTTTCACACTGTTGGCTTCTCTTAAATTGGTGACCCTCGTTTGGTGCAGAACTCCCTTTTTAAAACTTTCAATCTAACACGTAACCTTAAAAAACACAAAGTGATCAGGATTTCATATTGAAAAATTAAAGTCCTGGTAAAAATGAAACGCAAAACAGATCTAAATGAACTTCACAAATCATAAATGAGTTCAAATTAATTTACAAAAATTATATCTAGCCTTATAAATTTTATTTCTTCAAAAAGCCTTGGTTACAAATTTTCATGCAAGCACTTTTTTTACGACAAATAGAATAACATATCAAAACTATATTCAATCATTTTTAGCCTGATAATACGCATAATGAACATACTAATGAAAAAATAGATAAACTCAATGTCATTCAACATAATTAATATATAGTCAAATAATACCATTCTACCTAAAACACGAATATTGGAAAACCCCTTATTTCATCCCTATATGAAGCAAACCCCTATTCACACCAGTCCTAAGTCGGTAATGCTAGTCTTGGTCCTATGCAATCTTTCACTATATTTTGCTTCCACAACACTCTTATGTATCAAAAAACGAAGATAATAGGCCTTGGACTTCTCCTTATAGGACAAAAACCCCTGAGGAGAGAGGCATTTTTGGTCCTTATAGGACGTACTTAGGTTAAGAGTGAAATTTTCATCATTAATATTTTCATAAAAATAAATAAAATCTAAGCCATGATCAAACCATACCAAATCAAAGGGAATGATGTAGGGAAACTACCATTAAAAAATCAGCCCAATTGGGTTAAGGGATCAAAACTTATTAAGGTTTTAATTTGGGTGTTTATGGGTTGTTTGATTGCTGGATCTAATGATTCATTGAATGTGGCACATGTGTCACACTTTGATTGGGTGCAACATTTTTCTTTTTTATAAATATGTTGGCGACTTCAATGTGGAATGTCCAATCATGATGATTGCAATTGGATGGTCAACGATCATCAATCACAACATGTAGGAGAGAGAGGGCCACAACTAATTGCAGCTGTCCAATTGCCATTGGTTGCGATCAGAAGGTATGTCTGTTTAGCGCATGTAAGGGCTCATCAGAGGAGAGCAGCCACTGTGTTTGATCATGATCAAACGTCAGTTAAAACTTCTGCAACTTTAATTTAAAAAATAAAGATGTTGCACATGTTGGATCATTGTCCTTGGATCATGATCCCACGCTCATCTATGCTCTGCGTGTTTGCCTCTAATAAGCCAAAAAAATGGGGGCAGTTTTTTTCTCTGCTTTCAATGGACCAATGGTTCATCAAATACAATTGAATCATATCAGCATTGCAGATTGAAGCACATGTGAGCACGACACATTGATGTAACATGACAGATGACGGGATTAAACGGTGCGTGTTACACCACAGGGTTAGCGAGACAGTACTGTTATGCAGCAGTGATAAATAATGTGAGTTTTAAGAAATCAATGAAAACGGAAGAGAGAATACAGCTGACCTGGGATGGAGAATCTGGAAACCCCACGGGCATACCTAGGGATGTCTTCAGGCTCCCAATGACCCTTTAAATCAGCTCGAAGGCCTATAGTGAGGGTACGACTATTGGCTGAAAGCGCCCACACCCGTACAACAAGAGCGAGCCTAGTCCAACACCCCAAAGCAAAACTCCTACCCCTCAATCCTATATCTAGTCTTACGATTCTAAATCCCATAGTTGGAACATGCGATGAAAGCACCAGAAGAAATAATAATACTCAAAGGGGGGTGTATTGACTTGCGAGCCGCGACCCCTAAGATCGTGGTGCAATATGCATGTTCTTGCTTGTTGATAGATCGACCAGCAAAGTATCGGTAAGCGTCATTAGTGGATATCAAATTATTGATACCAACAAGAGTCTCAAAACTAGGTTCGATTGGTCGTTTCAGTGTGTGCGTGGTGAGTCAACGGCTTCTCCTTGGGGCACTCTTGATGATCACAATAGATGTAGGCAGTAGTAGCAGGGCGTGCAAAGCACATGGAGCTGTACGTGGAGCTCACGGAGCAGCACGCGGGGCGCTGAGCACGCAGAGTGCCTGGTGCACACAGCGCGCAAGGTGCACGCAGCATGCACGCAGGCAGGAAGCATGCAAAGCACCCACTGTGATACAGTGCGCGGAGGGCACGAAATGTACACGATGTGCGCTGAGCATGCGCAGGCCATACGCAGGAGTTGAACGGTCAGCCGGAAGTTGAGGAGACAGCAGCGCCCTTCAGCTTCTGGACATGATAGTGGCAGTGGAAGGCGGTGAACTAGGTGGAAGGAGGCACGGGGAGGGATAGAGGACCCTCTGATGGTCTTCTATAATGGTGATATTGCGGCGACGGCCGTTCTTCTGACGGCAGCCTTTCAGCGTGTGCCACAGTGAACCGGCGGTGATTGGCAGATCTTCTATTCTAATCTAAGCCTGAGATGAAGAAGGTGATGACGAGTAGGTGGCAGCTGTTCTTCCGGGAGCGGAGTTGGTTTCGGTGGCGGTGAACTTGGTGGCAGCTTGTTCTCGGGCGAGCCTCTCCCTCCTAAATCCTCTAGAACATGTAAAGGAAGATCTCCATCAGAATGGAGATAGGTAGGAACCCCATGGATGAAGAGACTTCTTCCTCGACCAAACTCAATTTTGCATAATGAGATTCCAAGGGTCACAAGGGGCGCACTTCCCTTATAAGGGATAGGGAAGGTTGCCCTAATGGGCTAAATTAGGGGGATGCCCAAAATAGCAAGGGCCCCACCCCTAATGGCCCAAATCAGTCCCAAGACATGTTGAGTTTCCATGGCTTTGCCCCACGTGGCACTCTGTTTGCCTAACACATTGAAATATTACAGAAAACCTTCTATTTTCTGAAATGTTCATAACTCCCTCATTTAAGTCCTTTTTACTCCAAATTTTCTCATTATATCAATAAATTGATCTTATATATTTTTAAACCCTCAAATATTAAAGATCGTGACTTTAGTTAGGGATTACTTAGGATAAACCTAACCCTATGTATAGAGTGGACTTAGTTCCCAGCTGAAATCTCTACCATATGTAATTGAATTGTTTGATTCCTTAGATGTGTGGATCATCTTAGATTGAAATGGATGATTATTCAAACACTTCAAAACCTGATTGGGTTCTGCCCCAAAGTCAATGGTGCGTCTGGTCTTTCCTCGGTGGCATCATTGTGCCCACACCACAATCACCTTCCTACCCCTTTACATAATTGCCTTGCATCCTAATAGTCGTAAAAAATGTGAGGAAAAAATCATTTTTCAGATAAGTCAAATGGGGTTAGTTTCTCAAAATTGACACAGAATACATAAAAGGATGCAAAAAGGGATTAAATGCTTAGTTCATATAAATGTGGTAGTTTATGTAAAACTAAGCACCATTGCATGATTTAATGATTAATCATCAGCTAAAAATGGAATTGTAATGCATGTAATGAAAACTCATGCTTATCAAATACCCCCCCACTTTAGTTAATGCTAGTCTATTAGCATTGTCCCATAGTTTTCCTTAGATAAACTTTTTCACCTTCTCACCTTGAAGATAAACATGGATAGTCTTTCAAACTATTGATCAAAATTTGTCGGGTAATTCAGTCCCATAAAGATTGAACTCCATTACCTAGGTCAACCTTCTCAGAGCATGTGGGCAGATCTCGGTGCAGAGCGCAAGGAAGGGTTTTGATGGAGAGAGCCCGCAAGGAAGGATCATCACCACGTCGTCGAAGCCTTCATCATTGTCACCAACGACTCGCTGTCTCGAGCCCCGCACGACCAGGACGCCAAGGCTACGGGTGAAAACATTCGGGTTTAACACCCCGGGTGATAAGCACGACCGCGCCATCGCGTGTTTTGAATTTCTCATCGACTCATGCTCGTTTCATTCACCAATTTATCATGTTTTCATTTTCATCACCCGTATTGTCATGTTCGTATTCATCCGTATCCTCATGTTTGTATTCGTCCGTATCATCATATCATCTAATTTCCAAACTTTATTTTGTTGTAAAAGGTGTCTCCTTATTGGACCCCTTATTTGGACTCTTTGTAAGGGCCCATCATGGCCCGATATAAGGCCATGATGAACACTAAATGTTGTCAGATCTGGTTTTGTTTTTTGGCAGTTATATGTTCCAGGTCTCATGAGAGAAGAAGAGAGGGAAAGAGGAGGAGAGGAAGAAGAAGAAGAGGAGGAAGAGGAGAGGGAAGAGAAGATAGAGATGGATAACAAGAGAAAAAGTTGTGATGAGAGGGACGGTGTGAACACCGAGTGCTACACCCCCCCACGCCTTCCTTGCTCGGTTGCCGGCTGAAGTTGCATCCGCGTGGCCTCATCACTGTGGGTCAACGTGGGCCTAAGATGCGCACGCGATATGGAGGAGGGAGCCTCTGAGTTATGTTGGTGCCCGACCAGTCAAAGTAGATGTGGCGCGGCCCACCCTATGTGCATCAATCCACTCGGGTGATCTACGGGACCGTCTAGCTGACGTTCTGTATGTGGCGACGTACATCCTAGTGGCAACTACTCCATGCGCAGATCGAGTCCCCTCGTCGGCTGGTTACACGAGATGGCACGCTTGCCTGCACCCACGAATTTTTGAACTGACCGACACTGCCCGGGCAACTACTTGCACAGGGTCTAGACTGTCCATGCACCGCTTCACCGGTCAACTTCACGTGTCAGGCCAACAACCTGACCATCTTCACCGGCACCGCCCAGCCACACCAACCACTTGACGCCTAAGCACCGCTGCAACTATCGTGCCTTTGGGAATGGTTGTTCTGCTGATAAGCTCAAAAATACGTGTTTATATGTCGTTGTTTAGGGAGTTTTTTGGACTTAATCACTAAATTTTTATATATCCCTTAGTGCTTGAGTAAGGGGTTGAACCCTAGGGAGGCGATAGGAAATATTCAATTTTCTTTCTAATTAGGGTCTTGAATTCGAAACCTAAATGGAATGATGTTTTAATTTCCTATTTAAATGCTAATACTTGTAAATTTTAACTAACATTCCATCCTTTTGAACTTAAATTATTTTAATGATTCTCTGTTAGTAAATAACAGAGATATAAAATCATTTAAGTTTATCTTTGTATTTGCTTTAAGATCTTAAATTGTTTTGAATTATAATTTTTTTTTGTTCTTTTAATGAATTTGAAATCGATTTCTAAAATAGATTTAACTCTAATTTTGTGTATTTCTTTAATTTGTTTTACTATTTTTATCAGAAGACGTTTTACTTATTTTTAAAGAATAAAAGAAACTAATTTTTTATGCTATTTTTAGAGCATTTTTATTATATTTTTATTTTATTTTTAATTAATTCAAAATTGTAAATATGTCCGAAAATAGTAAATCGTGAATACAATTCACCATTTGCTCACTTAACAAGAACGAGATCGTGAATGAGATTCACAATTTTTATGCGAATTAAGGAACAGCTAGGATTCGATTTAGGAGTTTGATAACCAACCTACACTATCTGATTTAAAATCAAACTAAAATCTATGAATTAAGACGATTAAAATCAAAAATGAAAAAAACAATGGCGAGCATAAATGGAATGTGAATTTGAGAAAATCAAGTGCAAAATAAGGTGTAAAAATCAAACAGAAATAGCCTAGAGGTTCCATGAAGGATTTCGACTCAACTGGAATGAATCCCGCGCGACGGACGATGAATTTCCTGTGATTTTGTGCTTCGCTTTGGGGGACGAATATGGCGACCGATCTGCGCAATTCAAGTCCAGTTTGAACTCCAAATCTTTCCAGGTGGTTTCTTGAGTCTTCAAGAAGGGTAGGCGCTCACTCCTCGAGCTTGAGTAATCTCCTTTTTTTTGCTTTTTATCGCCGCGGAATCGGAAGAACATCTTCTTCCAATTCCGTTAATTTTTTTATCTTTTTCGCGTTGTACGCTGAGCGTACAATGTGATGCGATTGGCTCAAAGTGCCTCTGCACTAGACATGGTCCAAACCCTGCGAGGGGATCCCGCTCTTGCGGTTGGGCGCATGTGCTGGGCGTTTGTGCGAATTATCGCACACGACTTTCGCAGACCGCACCGCCCACCGCATAGGGGTCGGTGCAGTGCAAAAATCCAACGTTGTGCTAATATCCCTCCCCCCCTTGTCGGCCGGTCGTCCCCTCTCCTCCCCTGCCCCGCCGTGTCGCCCCCCTCTCCCCCCCCTGCCCCGCCCTTCACCTCCCCCTCTCCCCTCCTCTCCCACTACACCACCGCCGCCGCTCTTCACCTCCCGTCCTCCTCCCCGCCACCGCTCTCTCTCCGCCTCCACCCCGGCTGCCGGCCCACACCACCACCACCACCTTCACAACCCCCTCCTCTCCACCCTCCTCTGCCCGCGGCCCCCCACCCCGTCCACCCCCCACCGCATTCACCGCCTTCGCCGGCACCGTCTTCTCCGGTGACGCGACGTCGCCGCCCTGGGCCGTCGTCTGACAGCGCCACGTCATAATATTTTAAATTATTAATTATATTAATAATTAAACATAGTAATTATAACACTCATATTAAGAATTAATATAGTTATTTTATTTGCCAAATAGCATTTAAAATTTTTAAAAAATCCTTCTAAATGTGCAAATTTAGTGCGCTGTGCGGTGCGCTTTTTCGCACAAAAGTGCACCGCACACCGCACAAGGCATTTTGCGGGTGCGAAAATTCGCACAGTGCAAATTTTTGCATCGCACCGCATGACCATCTCTACTCTGCACGTCTCCATTCCATGCGCGACACGCACGAAATCGAGTATGTGTGCATTACGCACCGACGGCCCAAACTCTTCTCATAATTGGCTTATGCGGCCCTGCGTGCAGATCGCGTTGTTCGTGAGCCCTGCGCTCCTTATCATAGTTAGCGCCCAAAACTGGCCCAATAAGGGCCATTTTAAATAAAAAAAACATTTGTAAAAGAAAACAATTGAAATAAAATGAAAGAAAAAAGGTTATTAATGCGAAAAAAGTGCTAATTTCTTCTAAAATAAGTTTTATTACTCTTTTTATTTTATTTATAGAAATAGGTCAATGTAAAAGAATTTAAATTCTTATAATGATGATTTTAAAACATTGAAAATGTATAAATTGACCCAATTATTTATCAAATACATCATCTGCTTTGAAATTTAAGGAAATTCTTGTTTTAACCTAAAATCATGATAACATGCATGAAAAATTAATGTTTTTACACATTAAAATCCTAAAAAATGATAAAATTAGCTCTTTATTATCTCCTTTTTGCATGTTTTCGTCTGCCAAGGGCATCATGTGGCTCGACCGCATGCGAGCCGCTGTACACGCATGGTCTACCAAGTGACCGCGTGCGACAGCATGCGCGTGAATGACTTGGCTCGCCCCTCGTGCTATGACCCTAGCCACGCGGGCCACTGGTCAACCAGCCCCCTCCTTGTGGTCTATCGGTCGCACGATGCATCAGTTGGACTTACACACCCTTGCGATCTGTTGGTTGCTCTGTTGGCACGTTGCATTCACGGCCAAGGAGCGTCACGTGGTGCCTTTTTGATCTAATAGCTGCTCGAACTTCATCAAAGTCAGGTCATCTGACTGTCCGTTGCATATGGCAGTCGTCGGCCACTTGACTCCTTAGACGTTAACAACGCCCGGTCGTCTCACCACTGCGTTGGTTGACAGATTTACTACAGTTGTCGCTTGCTGATTGCACGAGTCACCTGGACGTACCTACCGCCGGGCAAGATGCCGCTGCATCTGTTTGCCTCACCACACCTGTCACTATAGCCACTTGCCTAGCTCCCCATGCAGCCGTTGACGCTTGCAACCACTGTCTCCATTCGCAATGTCCACCATAACTTTGCACCCGTCGAGTTCAACTGTTGCTTGAGCCACCTCGTCGCTAGCCTCCTTGCTCTCCTCGCCTCCGCCTCCTCCAACGATCACACTCCTGTGCAAAGGCAATACCGCCGCAAGTCGAGCCTTGCTGTGGCCCCCCCAATGCAACATCGCTCCTTTGTTCTTCAGTTACATACGTCTTCCAATATATTTTTGGTTGTACTCCACTGTGCTTGAGTTAGATTAGGTGAGATAATTTTATCGAGAAAACTATGAATTGAATGACCTTTTTGGAATGGATCAAGCCCACGCGTTACGTGCGAGCTCCTATGGAAAGTATTCCATTCAATGCCATAGTCGCCATCGTCGCTCCGATGAGGGTCAGAAGGTCACCGTCACCATCATCGGCTGTCCACTCCAAACTTGGAGCTTGGCAAATTTCCCCACGAGTCAGGGTCTGCACGTACACCCATGTAGGATTCACGTCATCACGTAGTTACATCTCCTAGTGAATTACCCATCAGACGACGTCAGTGATGACGTCTGACATCATCTTGATATCAGAGCATCGTCTCAATACCCATTGGAAAACGTCATTAATGATGTCCGACATCAGGTTTAATGTTATGTGCATGAATGATTCTCACCCCACATTGGTGTAGGTATTCCTCACTCGCCCAATGCAGTGATCACTCATTTTTGTCACATTTTTGGAGGCTACTTGGAACAATGGGATATCCATGACTCGTCTTTGATAACATTCTAATTTTGGTCTTTATTTCATGCTATTAGCACAATTTTATGCATTTAAAGAGCTTAAAATGGGGTTGTTATCATATATTTACATAAGTTTAAGGTCTCCAAATGATTTCTCATTTTCCCCTAATTTTCTGCTAATTTTATGAATTTTCTGGGATTTATTTGAGCTTAAAAAAATTATTTTAAAATGAAAATGGCAGGTATAAAATTTAATTTTGAGCTTAATTATTATGGGGATGAAATACTGAATTTTCCAGAATTTTCTAGAATTTTCTGGAATTTTTTAGAATTTATTTAGGATTAAATTGGATTTTTTGAGATTTATTTAAGTGAGGAATGAATTTTTAAAGAGGAAAATGATACATTTATAATGAGAAAATGAGTTTTAAAGCAATTCATACTCTTCCAGGGGCTTTGTGTAATTTCGAGTTGCAATTATATCCCTAAAAACAGCTCTTGGTCGTGGTTGTAGGCGTAAAGATGTCATTTAAACTGTTCCAAGGTTTTATTGCAATTATTTAATATTTGTTTTAATGTTTTTAGGAGAAACCAGAGGAGAGAGAGTGCGGAAGGGCACATACGCAAATATTTTTGGGCGACGTCCATCTGCAACTGCGCGTTTTAAAAAAGGTTTGTGAGCAAAAGGTTTAGAAGCATTTTTCTGGTGTTGACGTGGCCTCATCTCAGCGTTGGATGAGAATCCGACGGCACTTGATGATGGGCACCACCGGAAGGTAAATTCACCACGCGTGTGGCACATACAACGCGCGTGCGCGGGCGGTGACGTGGCGACACTTAACTCGTTAAAGCGGAGATAAAGCGCACACGTACGTGCGTATCAAAACGTATACAAGTCGCGACTTTTGAGTTTTTTTTCTGCTTTTATTTTTGCGAGTTAGGTACGTGGCGCGACGAGAAGGCAACCACACTTAGAAGTTGAAAGGGTGACAGCCAATCAGTGGCCGACACTTCAGCGCGTGTTTAAAAGAAAATTTATAAATAAATGGATTTAAATGTAATGGCTAAAATTTGTTTAAATTCATTTATTCATAACTTTTGATCCTGAAGTCCGATTGACATGAATTTTTATGGAATTCTTCATCTTGATCCCCTCTTTCTATTTGTATGGTTGGATCAATCAACTCAAACCTACATTGATAGATAAAAATTGATTACTATATAGGGGTAAAATCATAATTTTTACCATTTAACCTAAGTATAAAAGCCATATTTTGAGAGGATGGGGTCATTCTTGATGGTGCTCTATCACAGATACAAGACAGAGAGGAGTTCCAGCTTGGATCAACCTATTTGGTACTTTTTCCTTCTTTGTATTTGAATTTTTAGTGTATTTTGGATCTTGTTAGTTGAATTTCTTAATCTTTCTTCTTGATCCCTGTCTGAACTTCTAAATCGCTTGGCTTGAGCGGAATGTACAAGCCCTGACTAGGATTTAGAGGAGAAATTGAGAGATTTCCTAGCTATTCCAAGTGCATCTAAAAGAAAACTATAAAAAAACTTATAAAAAGGGTTAACATTCTACGATATTAAATTTTCCATTTCATTATCTAATATAGTAGTTATTACTGAATTGTCAAACCTAAAGAACCAACCAAAACACTTCTAAATTTTCTTCTTAATCTCTCTAATTGAATTCTTTGATACTTTCAATTGGATCAATTAATTCAACTTAGAGCCCCTTATTTCATCTACTCCTCTCATCTCTTCTACCCCCCTTTCCAAATTTCTCATCTAGTTAGGGTGATTTAATCTCTGTTGATGATTAAATTAACCCCAATTAGGTTCAAATTATTCAAGAAGAACATCAATTGGATTTCTTACTAGCTTCCCTTGGATGACACTCATACTTATCACTACACATCTAAAGTAGAGTTTTTATAAATTTTATTGTATAAGCTAAAATTGACAACGATAAGGGTTTAAAATTGCATAAAATTTACCCCTATTTTTGGCTTATCAGTCTCCCCCATCAAAAGACTAACTAGATAGAAAAGACATAGAAAGGATGTAAACAAGGATGAATGATGTAGACATGGTGTGGCGGGATGGCTGAAAAGTGGTATGGATGGTCAATTTTTTCGGGTAAACAAAGGGGGAAAATTAAGTTGATGTGTTCATAGGTGATCAAACTAATGATTATTCACATGATATAGGATCCACCAATGATAAATATACTCTCAATACTTTCAAGTATGATGGAAGCATAAGAAGGCATAATGGGGAAGAAATGGAATAAATGCTTGATTGTGACGGAAAAGGGAGAAGGAGAGAAGATGGTAATGGTGGATGAATATGGATAATGGATGAATAGAGAAATAAGTTTTTGGTGGATGAAGGATTATACATTTATGGTAACTGATGATGGTAAAGGTTCCATGAGAGGGTTCGAACACTACTCGGTATCTTCTAGAGCAATGGTGTAGCTTGGCATCCCACGGGCGGGAAACCTAACCAATTGAATGGATCAAATCAATCCTTATATAATTAATAGATACATTAATATTGTTAATTAACAAGGTTGCCTAATAATTGTAATTGAGCTATTCAAGTTATTGGCAAGAACAATATATTTACCTAGAGGGTCACATGCATAAGATCATAAGGGCATTGGTGAACATATTTTTCTTAGTGGATTTTAATGAAAAATCTTAAATAAAATATAAATAAGGGAAAGGGCACCTATTTTAGGCTCAGGCCACCCAGAGCAAGGCGCCCCTCAATTCTTCCTTCTGATATTTTCTCCACTCATCCAAGAAGAAAGTCTTCATGGTGAGAAGGTCTACAAGGTTTTCAAGAAGAGTTGGAGACGCTGAAGAGGAGATCCAAGAGCAGCTTACTCGCGTGGATGCTTCTTGAGGCCAAGCATTTGAACATCTTCAAAGCAATCTCAAAGTGAGCAAGTCAATGGTGGAACAAGTTTCCCACAAGGTACATATGATGTATTATGTTTTAGAGATCAATTTGGAATTGATCAATGATTCCTTTGCATAGAAAAGTGTTTTCTATCTATCAATCAAGGCACGAGAACCCAACAGAACATGACTTATGCTGAACGACTAAGCGCTCAGCTTCCCCCCAAAAGGTGTAACAGGAATTTAAAATTATAAAATATCTCATCAATATAAGAACAACGAAGGAAAGATGATAAAATCAAAATTAGATATAAAATTACATCATTGAGAAGTTGAGTATAATGAATAATATTTATACATCTTTACTCATAAAATAATTTGGTTGGTTAGTGATTAGCAAGGGTCGTCTCCACAAAGAACGGATATTAGGGAAATAGCTCCCTCTATAGGGTAAATTTTAGGTGAAGAGAAGGGGTACGAATAGTGTAAGAGATAGTTGTAGGAGAAGGGTAGTGATCAATGTTTGGGATAACTTTTATTTAAAAATAATCAAACGAGAGATACAGGAATGGCAGTCGTGATCAATCAAGTGGAAACTAGAGCGTAGGATGAAGGAATACATCAAGAGTTGAGGGTGAGACAAGATGATAATTAATGAAGAGAAGTATCTGATTTAGGGTTTAATGCAAGACATAGAAGAAGTTATGGGTGAAACATGGTGGAAGTAGGAATCGAGTAATGGCTAAAATGGAGGAAGTTAATGATTTCAGTTTTCTTTAATAAATAGAAAAAGAACATGTGATGAGATCATCACTACATTGGTGATTCATGAGGTGATGGTAGATGATGATAGATAGGAATGATGATGGATGATGATGGGCAGTGATGGATATGGATGATCTACCTAAATGTGTTGATGAATGTATGGTAAGAGGCTAACCATAGATCCCTGTATTCGGCTGGGCTCAGAGAATCCTCCTAATGCAGATCAGCCACCTCACTTCTCTGTTTTTTTCTTTCCAAGCACCCAGAACACCAAGAACATACTTGATGAACCTTCAAAACTTCACTTTTTTTCAATCTGCATCTCTAAAAGGAAGTTAGATTAAATATATTTTTCCAAATATCAGGAGTCAATTTATAGATCCAACAATATGGATGGATAGAGGACATTCAAAAAATTTCAGCTCAATAAAAGTTATGGATCTTCAAATATGAAGCTTGGAAGTTGAATAATTTCAAGTCGTGAATTTAATCAAAATATTTCTCTCTCCTTGTCCTCATTTTTTTTAATGGCAAAATCACTGTGTTGGGTATGTCCAACCCTTCGGTTGTGCCCGTAGACCAATCCATCTGCGCCCAGGACGCCACCCAGGGGGGCGTTAATTTATAAAATGTAGTATTTATCATCATTTTTAGGCGTGGAGTGAGCATACATGTCCCACTTACACACGGACCCTACTCACCCACGCTCATGTTGTAGGAAAGAGAAAGGTACATAGGTGTTACCTAATGAAGGCCGGGAGATGGTCACTCGTGCCAGCAGGAGCTGGGGGAGCCCTCGTAGCGTTGCGATGTGTGGAGTGCATAGTCCACCCTGCTGTTCGCAGATGTCATCGTGGAGGTGCACGACTTGACAAACTATCAAGCGAAAGGGTGAGCTCTCCTTGTCCTCGTTAGCACCGCCATGTTGTTATGATAGGCATTTAATGTGATGATTGGGCTAGATTTATCCTCATAATTCATAATGAACAGACCCTATCGCGCCATGTGTGACGTGCTTCAAAAAAGATGAGAAGTATTTGATAATCATAGTGGTGCTGCAAAAAAGATTAACTATTTAATAATATAATATATATTTATAAAAAAATTGCATCTGATGTGGTGGTGTATCAGCATGTACCATGTCACTATGCTGCCTTTAAAACCCAATAAGAGGAAGACAAATTTATGCCATGTGTACATGTGATGCCATGTGTCGTGTGCATATGGGATGAGTCACAATATATGACTAGTCAAATAGAGGGGGAAATTACTATTTCAGATTTTTGAGCCTTGATCCTCTTGTTGCATTTATTGCAAAAAAAATACTCATTTTTTTAATGGACCATGTCACCCTTACGATTAAAAAAATAGGAGAGAGAGTCATTAACAATAAATGTCGTTAGGCCATCACTAATCCCGGTGCCATTACAATCTTCAATTAAGGATTGATTATCGCCAACCATTAACAAAGTTTAGTGATTGGCTGTTTCCAGTCATTAACCTAAATCATTTGTTGGTAGCCACTCGACGAGTCAAACGACGACATGTAGCATTCCAGAAATAAAAGGCCCAAAAATATTTCAAATTCATGTGAAATTAAACATAAGCCTGAAAATTTTAAATTATTATGCATTTCAAATTAGAAAAGTCATATCTTTAGGAATATTATGTCAAAAATTCTGGAAAAATTATGTTCTGAAGGAAAAAATATGTTGTCTCAGAATTTTGTGTGATTAAAATATTGAAAGTACTTAAATTTGATAAAATTCAAATTTTCATTCTAAAATTTAATTCAATTATTTTAATATTGATACCAAACATATAATCGATTTAAGGCAAATAAACATTAAACATGGTCCGATTAGACAACTAAACTTGGCACTAACCTATCTATGTTAGTCATTCGCAAGTGGTGCTGGCTACTTGGCATTTTGGTTCCCCACAACCTTCCTCCCACCTGAAAGTAAAGGTTAGTCATTATTTTCTTCTCAAACTAGCACATAATATCAATTGTGTATCAAGGAGACATGTGTCGCGAGGCTCTTATCTAAATAAAGTAAAGAGAGAGGAAAATGATGAATGGCTCAAAAGAATGAATGAATGGTATGTAAAGTATAAAGGATGAGATTATAATACTCAGATAGCTCATGTAATAAACAGAAAAATTGGAAGACATGTGAATGGTGTGAGAAAAGTAGTGAAAATGAAAATCCATATTTCGAAGAGGTGATGTATAAAATATTGTGCCCTGCCTAAGCATGGATGAAAGTATATTGATCAACAAGTCATGAAGAGCAGCATTACATGCTTTTAAAGACAAGAAACCCCATAATATATTTTTCTTATATTTTCGGTTGTCTTTTATTTTACTTTATTTATTTATTTTTTAACTTTTCTTCAATGGGGGCAAACAAAAATGCAAGCTAAGTGTGAAGTCAAATAGTTATTGATCAAATACACATCATGACATTCATCTAATGCTAGTATATAAAAAATGAAATAATATGAGAAAGTATAGAAAAAAAGAAAGAGAGGGACAACAAGGGAAAATACATCATGAGAGAATAATATCACAATGGGGAAGAAGAGAATAAAACCAGGGGGTAAGAATATCATAAGCATTTACGATTAACGGGGGATAGGTGGGTACTTATGGAAATGAATGGCAATGGGTTAAATGGTGAGAGGTAAACTAAGAAAATGGATGAAGAGGATATACACCTAGATTTCAAAACATGGTTCAAGATGGCTCAAGGAGAGGTGATTTTGTGCTCGGGATGTGAACAAACGCCTATTTTTACCTAAGAAGGATTCACTTAGTGGAGATCAAAACTCTAGATATGATTCCCATGTAGAAGAGTGGATGATGAGTGGCTCACTCGGCATTCCCCTAAGATAATAGTACTTCCCTTTGATTTTAATGTCTATTCCTCACTCTACCAGATATCCTAGCCACCTGGGAGAATAACGCATGAATATAGACCATGGCTCATACCATTAAGATATGTAATTGATCCGCTACACAAGCCTAACTTCCATAGACATGTTGTTGAGATATGGGATGAGTGATTCTCCAAGATGTTCATGATTAAATTTAAGAAGCGAATGCTATCTCCAACTTGAAATGATACAAGGAATAGTTTTCTGGAATCCACCTTTTCCTCCCCCTCCTACTTTGAACATCCATCTGACCGTAGTTCCATAAGTCATTTGGCGCGGAATGAGTTGGTGCTTTTTCTTGTGAATCCCTGCTCACATTGAGTTGATTCTCACCGTGTTGGAGCCCTGCCAACATTAGACTTCCAAGAGAGAAATATTAGAAGGTCATCAATGTTATGCATATGATAGATGTTTAGTTATTATGAAAATAACAGCATAAAGAAAAAGAACGTCAATGGTAAATGCCAAAATTTGAATGTTCAGAAGTAAATCTAGTGACTAAGATGATTTATTCTTGCAAGATAATGTCACCAACTCATCCTGTAAGTCCACCACAAGTTTCTTTGGTTGAGGTTTGAGCTCTAGGTATGGCTTCAATCTCTGACCATTTACTTTGAATTTTTGACCTGTGTTTGGATCTGAAATCAAAACAGATCCATAATCAAAAAGTTTAACTATAATAAATGGTCCATCCCAATGGCGCCTAAGGTTTCCTGGAAATAACTTCAACTGTGAGTTATAAAGCCAAATTTTATGATTTTCTTAAATAATTCTCTGATTTATTTTCCATATCATGAAAATCCTAAATTTTGTATTTGTAAATCACTGTTCATATGCCTCATTCCTAAACTCCTATAGCTCCTGTAACTACAGAATAGAGCATTTCCTTGCATCTTCTAATGCAAGGTTTGATTTTGGAATTTCCCAAAGCTTGATGCGTGGTCTCCATTGAAAGATGACAAGCTTTCCTAAATATCAGCCTACAAAGGGACATCACAATTCATCCCTTATAAACGATTCAATAACCCTAGAATGCATCAGGTGGTCATTTATCCCAATCGTTACCACCTGGCCATATAATCTTTTACGTATCTTCTTGATTTTATGGTTGCTAACTTCACCCTAGGCATTGGCTTGGGAATGGTAAGGACTTGTCATCTTATGTTGAACTGCATATTCTTAAGGACAGACATAAAATTTGAGTTATTAAAATGCAATCTAGCATCACTTATGATTGCTCCAAGACACCCAAATGGGGAGAATATATTCTGGTTTAAAATTTTAAATACTACTTTATGATCATTTGTCCATGTGGGAATTTCATCAGCCCACTTAAAAAAAATCCACTGCCATCTTAATATATTCTTGATTGTGTGATGCTGGAGAGGGTTCCATAAAATATATGCCCCATAAATCAAATATATGCATTTCAATAATTAGTTTAAATGACACCACATCATTATTGTTAAAAAAAATTTGAATGAATCTCTAAATAAGGTTGGCCAAAATAAACCACATAAAAGAACCTTAGAAGCAGTAATTTTGAAAGATAAATTTTCCACCACAAAATGATGAATGAAAAAATTCCAAGATGCTTCTTTCTTCTTCTTCAGGCACACATCTCCTCAATATTTGTTATGTACCTCAGTGAAAAAGGTTAGGATCCTCCCAGAAATAGATTTGAACTTCCCTAAGGAAATTATTTTTCTCTTGCACATTCATCATGAAATGAGATAATTGACTATATTTGCAAACCATAGGATTCTTCTAGTGCTAACCCTAAGTATATGCTCATCAAGAAATTTTTTAGAAACAAGGATTGCGGTGTTTGACGCGTAATCTAGATAAATGATCAGCAACAAAGTTTTCATATCCACATCCATCATTTCTTTCAATATCAAACTCTTGTGTCGATAAAATCCTTCTAATTAACATAGGTTTTCAATTGCTCTTATTCATCAAATATCTAATAGCAGCATGATCAGAAAATACAATTATTTTAGTACCTAAAAAGTATGATATAAATTAATCTAAATCAAAAACCATAGTTAGAAATTCCTTTTCAGTTTTAGAGTAACAAACCTGAGCACTCACTGATGTTTTGCCAGCATAATAAATTGTCACCTGCTTCTTTTCAATTCATTGACCAAGAACTATGCCCATCGTGAAGTCAGATGCATCCCAGAGAAGCTCGAAGAGTAGACTAGACTTAGGTGCTTGTGAAATTGGTACTTTCACTAGAACTCCTGGATCTTCATGAAATCTTGCTTCCATACACCATTAGTCAACAGGATAGAAAATTTAGCAAAGTCATTAATGAATCATCTATGGAAGCCCATGTGGCCAAGGAATCCTCTAATTTCCTTGGTATTGGTGGGAAGTGGAACGTTCTTGACCGCTTCCACTTTGGCATTGTCCACTTTGAGCCCATGGCTGCTAACTGAATGTCCCAAGACTATTCCCCCTTGACCCATGAAGCAGGAGTTTTCTGAAAAGAGCGCTAGCTTTTTTCTCCATACATATCTGAAAGACCATTTCTTAGTTAGCCAAGTATGCATCAAAATCCTGAAAAAAACAGATAAGTCATCCATATAAATCTCTAAGAAACATCCTATTAGATCTGAAAATGAGGCAGTCGTATATCACTAAAATATGGTGGGAGACTTAAATAATTTAAATGTCGTTCTTCTGATTGCAAACGTTCTAAAAGGGACATGTAAAAGCAGTCTTCTCCTGGTCTTTAGGGTGAATTTCTATTAAAATGGTTCTATATTTGATTATCAATGTAGGATTGAAGATTTAATTTAAAGTTACCCTGAATATCTGTCCGGGAACCATAAATATTTTTTACCCCTAATTTTTGTAAAATCTGATCAAGAAAGGACAACGATCAGTGATTTTTCTTTGTCATTGCATTTAGCTTCCTATAATCAATGCATATTATCCAGCTAGTTGATAATCTAATTTTTAATCTTCCCCTTGCTTGTCCTTGTTCGCGGTATTCCAATTTTCTTAGGGACTACATGCATCAGGCTAACCTAAAAATGACCAAAAATTGAATAAATAAAGTCAGCTTCGAACCAATTCAGTATTCCATTTCTAAATACCTCCTGCATGATGGGTTTAATTACCTTTATCATTCTCTAGTAGGCTTAGCATTCTCATCAGTAAAAAATCTTAGAACAAAGGCAGATGCACTAATTCCTTTGATATCAGAAATGCACCAACTAATGGCAGATGTATAATTCCTAAGTTTTGTTAGCAATTTAGTTTCCTGATGCAAAAATAACGATGATGATATGATAACAGGATACTCATTATTCACCCTAGGAATGTACATTTCAACTTGCATTGCAGTGGTTTCAAATCGATTTGTGAATGAATAGAACAAACATTACACTCAAACATAGAACCATCTTGAGATCATGACATGCGGAACACATAACAGCATAACCAAAATCATCATTAGAATCAACAAACCAAATACCCACAAGCTTTTTCTGGATATTTCATTAAACTAGGTATATTGATTTCTACTTTTAATTGAACAATCCTTTTTCCCCAATTTGTGTTTGCCCTAGAAGTGGTTAAGAAAGGTCTCCCTAATATGACAGTAGCATTTCTAAGATCTTCGGTGACTTCCATGTTGGCCAATATAAAGTCTACTTGAAAAATGACAATATTCAATTCTAACTACTACATCTTCCAACAATCGATAAGGTTGCCTAATAGATCCATCCCCTAATTGAAGTTTTATAAATATAGTTTCTGAATCTCCAAATTGAAATAAAGCATGTAACTCTTGGTCCTCAACCAAGCTGTGGTTTCGAGAAAACCATTCCCAGATAATTTTATTCGTTTCTGAAATTAATCATGTATCTCACATTTTATTAAAGGACCTCCATGGAACCTACATTTTTTCAGGAAGGTTTTGTAGAATAGAACTTAAATTTTCAGATAATTTGATTTGTTTCTGCTGCCTAATAGGTGTGCACGAGTTTTCAAAATCTTAGTATACAAGGGAATATCTTGAATTTCGTTGATCAAAGGAATGTTAGGTCATATATTACTCAAAGAAATTTCAAGAAGATGCTCATCATTAGCACTTCGTTAAGTCTTACCAATTTCAAAGCATTAGTGAATGGAATGGTCAGCATGTAATCTTTAGATCAAATTATTTCCTAATATCTTATATAGCCTCATGAGAAGGTTTTAATTCCTCAACTTTTGAGAAATATCAGGAAGTACTTTTCCATTTGTCAACTTAGAAATCATTTGCATGGTTTTGTGATGACTTTTGCTTACCATATGGCTATCAATAGATTTTTTTTTTTTAGTATTGATATCAGGATGAGTTTTGAGTCAACCTTGTTCATGGTTATGGGAACCATTTTCATCAGATTTACCTTTTTACAGTCTGTCCTTGCCGTTTGCGCTTGACTCATCTGCTCCATCTCCTTCTTGAACTTTTGCATCATCCCAAACATTTGAGCTTGTGTTTGTTCCATCTTGTCATGTTTTTCTGGCACATCCCTATATAGCTCATCATAAGAAGGGTTAGTTTGGGCTGGAAAGAGTTTTGTGAACTCCACGAGTTGAAATTCCTTTGTTCATTCCGCTGAGAAGATGAGAGGTTAGATGAATAATTAACACACAGATGTATTCATCCTGGACCTATCACAATCCATAACATGTTCCTGTAAAGAGCACTCTACCTCAAGATGATCAGCACCAGAGTAATGGTGGCATAATTACATATCTAGTTATGATGGTTGAGGTGCATCATGTGTGCTCATATTTTCTACTTGGGTAAATAAATCAAAAACTTCCTTAACTAATTCATCAATTCGTATATCCGGTTCAACCTCTCCTAGCATTTGTGCTTCTTCCATGACGGTTGAGGGCAGCATAATAGGCACCATTTTCTACAAGGGTTTCTAAGATCTTGATAGCTTCATCTGGGTATCTTTGCATGGAAATACTTCCAATAGCGGCGTCGATCATATTCTAATCTTGGTCTCTTTATCCTGTGTAATAGGTTTCATAAGTATCCCATTATTCTATACCATGATGTGGACAGTTTCGTGTTAATTTCGTTAATTTCTCCCATGCTTCTCCCACAGTTTTGAGTTAATTTCATTAGTTTTTCCGACATAATATATTTTTTCAATAAAGCAGTCTCCATTTCTTTCAAACTATCAAAATTCACAAATAAAGAAGTAAACCAACTATGAGCTTTATCACAAAGACTGATCGGAAAAAATCTCATTTTGATTACAGCATTCGTGATGTTATGAAAACTCATTATGGATCATTAGATATTATGATTTGAATTTAGAGAAATTAGTGCCATTGATTTATTATGTTTTTTCCTTGATCCTCTTTATAGTTCACCAGTAAGGCACAGAATCTCATGTTGCCAGAAAAACTCCATTTACATTAAATCTTCAATCCTACATTGATAGGTATTTTAATTTCCCACAAATCTTAATGATTAGCTTGAAAAAGCATCTCTTTAATTATTTGCTGAAATGTGTGCTCAAAAACTCAAAAAAGGTGCCATTGATTGGCTTCCGATGCAATGTTTCAAACCTCGTGGTGCCATGTGTACTTAAAAAATGAAAAATTAGAAAGTGAATTTTGCAGTATTATATGCAGCTTTTTCATTTCATCCATTGGGAATTGTGTCATGTGTCACGTTTAATTTATAATTTAATGCGCATTAAATAATTTTCAGTAAACTACCTTCTCTTGAAGTTATCTTAACAAAGTGAGTCCTTTTAGACAATTAAGTATCATATATTTCTGTCTAATTGTAGTCTTCAAATGACTACTTTATATTGTGCCTCTTGACCTATGCTTAATGCCCTTCACTTCCTCGAAAGCTATTTTCTCATTGAGGATGCTAAAAACTCAACATCATCACTTTTGGTACTTGATTATATCTCAATATAAGCATCAAATATCTGCTCTACATTAGGATCTTTCTAAAGGATAGACTAACTGCCCAGACCCAAAGACCAACTTAAGGTTTCAAATACAGGCATTAAGATACAACGGCTTCTTATCCCACAACAATCAGGCACTTTTTCATTCTTTCATATACCATGGGATTTCACTTGGAAAAGAAAATGTTCCATACTAACAGATTTGGCTATATGATTAGAATTTGATCGTGAACACTCTACTTCATGATATAATGATTATTGACCTAATTATGAATTTGGGGATCTCTTAAATGATATTTATAAAAACCCAGCCATGCATAAGTTATGTGTTTTCAGTAGAACTAAATAATTTTTTTTAAGTTGATCTAACGAATAAACCAATATCAGGGATGGTCATGAAGATTATCCACAAGAGAAAAGTTAACCCCTATAAAGCTTCGAATGATATAATAAACATATGTCATTCAAGAGATGTAGATCATAGTATTCAAAACTTATATTCATCTCTTGATTCCCATGGTTGGGATCTCTATATTAAGATTATGAACCTATGTAATGAAATCAGACCATTTACTTGAATGCAAATAAATTATTACAAGTGTATGGATGACTTGTAAAAGAAACTGTTTTAGCAAACTAATGGTAGGACACTTGTGCACTTAATACACTCTTTCAAATGCTTTCACTACCAAGAAAACAATGGATTGAGGATGTATGATACATAAAATGATAAGCACAATTTGGATTTTTAGGGAAAATTATTGAAATGGATCTGGTTCCAGTTAAAAATTTGGAAATATATTCTCCTAAATATATCATTTATTTCTCTCCCGCATTGATATCCTAGATTTCTTTGTCACATTGAAATTTCTTCATGATGATTGCATATTGCATATCTCCTTCAGCATTCTTATCTACAAATCATTCATATGACTGTGCATCTATGATCCTTATAATGAAATCCAAGAATATTTGTAATTATTACTGAATAGTGATAAGATTATAATACGACAATTAGTTATTTTTTGAACATATATCATGAATATTCATATTCATAAGACATTAGAGAAGGATATCCAAATCTATAAATGAAATTCTACAATCCTCATCTGGTGAGAATATTTGATAATATGACCATTTATGAGGAGATATTAAGGAGAGATAGTAAGCACTATTCAGGAAATGAGTTCACTGGTTTGATGCATTTGAATCCCCATATGGTTTTATATGTAACTATGAACTAGGTTCATTCATGCTACAGTTGTGCTAAGTTGTTCTTTGATATAAGACACGATAAATATTTTGGATGGGCAACTGTTTTTTTTTTTTACTATCACATAAGGGACTGGAAATATGCTTAGCTCAGATGCAAATGGACAATGGCCCAAAAGTCCCAAAACATAGGATTCTGTCGGCTTACCTATTTTGACAAAAATCCATGAAGGGTTAAATGGTCATGATGTGATCATCCACCTTGTTACAGAGAACAAAGCTCAGAAAATACAAGGTAGAGGAATTACTGGACGAAAGAAATTTTTGGATTATGAACCAAATTCTTGAATACTAGATTGGATGGTTGATTGGGATTTGATAATATGACCATACCCCAAATTATTCTATGATTTTTACATGGACGAGGGATTATACCGTAGATGATAAACATAAAATTTAATGGTTCTTATGAAATATTCTATGAAGTACGAATATATATAAAGGACAAAAAATTTCCAATCAGATTTTTTCTCAGTATCCCTGATCCTTATTCCTCCCTCCATGGGTGGCGTCCTCTATTAATACAAGAGGCATGGGAAAATGATCATCTCAGATTGTTGGATACACATATCAAGTAGAAGATGAAGAGACTCAATGTGCTGAGGACCAAATGGATATGTTTAGAGGTTGGACATGTGTACATCTAGTGATGACCCATTCAAAGAACCTAATGATTGCATTCTGTTTAAGGTGATTGGATCATTGACTTGTGTCTTAGTTTTAGGTTTAATTGTCAAATTTGAGACATTTTATTTCATACGATGAAACTGATTCATATTATGATTTTAATTTGATATTATATAAATAGATGGTGAGCTTTCAATCTTCTATATAACATACTGTATGGGGCAAAAGGGAGTGCTAAAATTTCATGAACTTAGACTTTGATATATCTTTTAGATCTCATTGTATGAATTGTAATAATTTTATGTTTTATATGGGTTTGAAGTGACTTATTTTAAGGGTTTATGGGACTATTTTTAAGGAAAAGATTACATTTTATTTGTTTGGGTATCTCTTTGGTATTTTCTTCCATTTCTTATAATTATCATTAGGCGATTAGACATTGTGCCTTACACTCACCTGTGCAGGAGTTCATAGCAAGCAGGAATCCACCCGGTGATGTAGAAAAATTTGTTATATTCTGACGTGGTGGAAATGTTACTTTTTATTTATAAAGTTGTCTCCATATATTTATAAACATAACCCCTGTAAACCCCTGTATAATACTTTAACTGGTTAATTATATCATTTTAGGATCCATTAACAATATTGTTAAACCATTCGGACACTAATGCAATCATCATCCCTTAATTTGAAATCGTGTGTAATTTAATGTGATTGAAGCATACCACTCCACCTTTGGTCCGGTCCCAGCTTTTAGCAAAGGCCTAAACCATACCTAAAGTTCAGTCTGGTTCAGGTTCCTCCTTGTTCAGTCCAGGTCCCTTCTTGGTCTGGTTAGGTTGACTAGTCAAAGTGAAAGTAGAAAGGTTATGTTGATGGTTATGTTATGTTGGTTATGTTAACCAGCTATAGGACCGCTGGTCACAAATGCCCCTTGGCTTCCCTTTCCCTCTTTCCCCCCTCTCCCTATCTTCATCTATGAGCCTTTCTCCCTCCACACCTCCCTTTCTCTACACCCCTCTCCCTCCATACATCTATGAGAACTGTCAGGGTCAATAGAAAAAGAAGAAATTTTCAATAGAGGAAGAGGTTGTGATGGGTTGTTGCAGCTTGCCTTATAATAAGATCTCCTCTTCATCGAGCGGGTGCCCACAAATGATCAAATATGTCACAGCTAGGCGGAACTCAATAGAAACCTCTCTGGTGAAATTGGATTTATTTTTTATAATTTTACAAAAAAGTACTAAATAAATATTTAATAATTTACTTCCAGTTCCCTCCCAGTTCAGGCAGGGCTAACTAGTTCTAAATGTCCCCAGTCCTAATTGTTCTGCGCTATAGTTATTGACTTATTTCCTTGTCTCTTTCCCTCTAACTCTCTCTCTCTCTCTCCATCTCCCTCATTCTTTCTCTCTCAACAGATATCTGGCTCTCTCTTTCTCCCTCTCACTCATTCTCTCTTGATCTCTCGTCATAAATCAGAAGTTTTCTACGGAACCAAACCATGCCACGCCCCCCCTCCGGCGTGAAGTCATAGTTCAGCCCTTAATGCGCAATGGACTAGGTCGCCCTTCGAACGTGTCACGGCCGCTCTAAATGCTCCAAGGGCTCACGACGAGTGCCCTAACACGTCTATCCATTTTCCGCTGGCCATGAGACGATAAGGACTCTTCCCACTTCTCAGCATAAGATATCTTGGAAATTTTCTTCGTCCAGAAATAAGGCGATAAGGTTTCCTATACCACCATCTAGATATAAACCACTGCCATATTTTACAACAATTAACTGGAGGTACAATTCTATCTCTAACGATCGATAAACACCAATCCATATTTTACAGCAATTAACTGGAGGGTACAATTCACCTCTTACGATCGATAAACACCACTGCCATATTTTACAACAATTAACTAGAAGGTGCAGTTCAATCTCTGACGATCGATAGACACCACTGCCATATTTTACGACAATTAACCAGAAGTCACAGATCTATCTCTGACGATAGATAACAATAAAACCAAAACTGGCGGCATCAATCCAGGAATAACCTTGGCCATGAAGTCAACGCACATCATGTCGCATCACAAATCCTTTCAACAGCGAGAGGAAATCCTCCGTCTCCTTCTCAAAAGCCCTGATTGCTGATGGCATGAACAACCACCAAGAACTCCCCAACACGAACACGACAGTCACCGGTATAGTCAACACGGGGTGTAGCGGCTTCATTCCTCTCCTACTCCACCATTTTTTTACCGATATCTCTGCCGCTGTGCATACGCCGTGAAGCACGAAGAAGAGTCCGACCTCTCCAGACGACGGCTCGACGGCCAGATAATAAAAGAGAACTTCATGCATCAGTGCGGAAACGATAAACGATGCCATGACACCGGCTGTGCGGCCATACAAGCTCCGGACTGGATCATACACGGCGGAACGCAAGAGGCCTGATATTACTAGATTCCAACGCCTGGCCCAGAAATCCTGAAGAGACGACGACAAGAAGGGCGCGGCGAACTGCGGTTCTAGGCCTGTTCCCGGCGGTAGTAACGCTCGGGCCACGACAGCGGTACTTGCGGCGAAGAGATCGATTAACATGTAGGAGTAAAGGAAGTGGAGAGCAAACGCCATTCCCCGATGAAATCGCCGCCTCTCAGGATAGAAATAGACAATAAAGGCCAAGAGGAGACCTTTCATCGCATACCCGGTGATAAAAATCTTTAGTGGACGGGAGGTCTGAGGCGACGCAGGGTTTTTCTTTATCAAGATTGGGAGGGAGGCCAGCAGAATGAACGTCAGCAGCGAACGCTGATCTGTTGTTCCTCCGTTGCGGAGCGGCCCGCGGTCAAACGCAAAGAGGAGAAGCTTGAACGGGGCAAGCCAGACGAATATGCCCGCGGTGATAAACCGGATGTGAACAGTGGAGAAGGAGAAGGGGAGGAGGATGAAGAGGGCTATTACTGGAAGGATCGCAAGGAGGCGCCACTTCCCCGGTCGGATGATAGAATTGAGGAAGTAGCAGTAACTCATCGCCGCCGGAATGGCAACGAACCAAACTCGGACGACGACTTTCACCTCCTCTTCCATTCTCTTCACGCCTCCCGTCCTCTGAGATCCCAGTCGAAGTGTCTGGCTTTGGAGAGAGGAAAATAGGCTTTGATAGGCCTCAGATTCGTTGACCTTGAGACGCCTTAGGCTCTGATGTGACGTCCTTGATGATGACAATCCTACTCCAATTGTGCGTCATGGTTAAAGCTACTGTTCGCCGTCCCGACATCCAGTATCGGACAACCGATATCCGACATCCGGGAAAAAATGGGACGGTTCCGGATATCGGATATCGGGCGATATCCGTCTATCAGTGGTTAGACGGATATCGGTACCGCATATCGGAGGGGGAGGGACGAGGCGGATATCGGTTTTCAATATCCGTATATCGAAAACCGATATCCGGCAATTTTTGTTCAGTCGTCTGCAATCCCATATTGTACAATTCTAATTTCCGTGAGACTATATATTCTCCCCAGGCATCTTCCAGTTAATTCTCATCTTCACCAGCTCACCGCCCACAGATAATACCTCATGTAATTTAAAATTTAAAATTATCATGATAACGAGGGTAGAGTTGCGTAATATAGTTCATAAAAATAACAATAAATTCAATATTACATAACATCTAGTGTTATTAAGAAATTAGTATATTGTTATTTGAAGAAAATAAAATTGCGTTTTATAGTTAATAAATTAAATAATAAAGTTAATATGACCTAACAAATAATGTTATTAAGAAATTAATATATTGTTATTTTAAGAAAACAAAATTGCGTTATATAGTTAATAAACATAATAATAAATTTAATATGACCTAACAACTAATGTTACTAGGCAATTAATATATTGTCATTTTAAGGAAATAAAGTTGCTAATATAGTAAACAAAAATAACAATAAATTTAATCTTACATAACAACTAATGGAATTAAGAAATTAATATATTGTTATTTTAAGAAAACAAAATTGCGTTATATAGTTAATAAATGGAATAATAAATTTAATATGACCTAACAACTAAAGTTGTTAAGAAATGGTTAAGAAATGGTTATTTTATGTAAAATTGCGTCATATAGTTAAGAAATGGAATAATAAATTTAATATGACCTAAAAACTAATGTTACTAGGTATATTTTTATGTGAAATTAGTTATATAGTGAAATTAGTAAACTATATTTTTATGTGAATAAAACTGCAGAAAATATGTAGTACCATAACTAGATTGTTGTAGAATTGTTATTTTTAACTAACAACTAATGTTATTAAGAAACTAATATACTGTTATTTTAAGAGAATAAAATTGTGTAATATAGTTAATAAATTTAATAGACGAGGAAGTATATTTCTTGGCAGTATATTTAATTACAGGGATTATTTTTTTTGATTGATACTAAGATTATTTATTGAATTGTTGGAGGAATATAGTAATGCTGGATATAAATTTGTAACAAGAACTGAAAGTGTCTATTTAAATTGATTTAAAATTTAATATTATGCATTCATTTGAATCGTCGTAGTAATTTAGGGATACTCAATTACATATTTGGAAAATGTACCAAATTTTAAATAAATTCAAAAGAATCCATACACGCCGTTAATTCGACATCTGTAGCAAAATTCATATGTATGCTATGATTGTGGCTCTGTCAAAAAAACATAGTCCCAACGGCTCTGTCAGAGATTTGTGCTCACTTGATCATCACCTGCGTTGCAGAAGATAAGAGATCAGTAACGATAATTACGTAGAAACAAGAACATCTAGTTCAGTTATGTGATGTGCACCTCGAGCACATGCAACCATGCCATCTTCTCCGTCGTCAACATCCTCATCTAGCTCAACGTCATTGTACCACCGTTTGTTGTCCGCACGGAGCCAACACTTCACAGTGATTAGTGTTTCGATGCTTATTGGCGACAGACGCGATCGCTTGTATGTGACAATAGCATTGCCAACCGAGAGCATGCGCTCGGTAGGGGCGCTCGTCGCACATACGGATAATAGGTGCCTCGGAATGGTCGCAAGCAAGGGGAAACGCTTCGACCCCGTCATGGCCCACCAAGATAATGGAGTGAACACACCCTCATTTGGCACAGTCTCTACAAGGAACTGGTTGAACTCATCCCAGGCCAACCTCATTGTCACTGGTGTCGGTTGCACGTGCCGCATAGTGCTGCTCAGCCACTTGTCCAACTCTTCACCTCCTGGCTGCCCCTCCTCAGCGGCCCCTCTCGGCCCACGGCTCGAGTAGTCACCGGGTAACAACGACCGTACGTATGCGATGGTCGTTTCTCAGACACCCGGACGGAGCATTGCCCCTTTGTGGATTGGATCCATCAATGTTGCACCCGTGATCGCCTCATTCGCCCACAATATCTCAGCGTTCTGTGCAAACTTGCAATGCATCGCTCTACACGCCTGCGCCATGTTCGAACGATCTCCTTCGTATAAGCATCGAACGGATGTGAAGAATGTCCCGTCTTCAATTTGCTGGACCACTTTCTCCATGTGAACCTTGAGGCAAGTCTATGAGATACAGGACATCGTAGATCACCGACGTCACTGTCTTGCAAACATGATTAGTTGATACGGCGAAATGGCCAAGGATGCGGCAGAACTCTTTGACAACCTCCCACTCGTCCTTCGACAACTTCGATGACGTCGCCTTCCGGCCAAAAGCCATCGAGACTTCGTCAAGTACATCACGCTTCTTCACGGTGGCCGCCAACATAGTGTACGTTCTGTTCCATCGGGTTGGACAGTCTAAGACAACCATGTTGGAGTCCCCGACTTCGGGGTCGTCTTCACAGGCATATGTATAGAGTTCTCTCCGTTGCACAGAGCTCTGAATACTCCGCACTAGGGTGCGTACCTTTGCAACTGCATCACCCAAACATAACGGCTTGCGTGGTCCCTCCTTGTCATCAGACACTAAGTATACATCACCGAGATCATTGTCGTGGTCGCTTTCGTACTGCTCTGTTGTCATCGTCAAGTCGCCTTCTTCGGGTTCCACACCCTAGGCCGAAGGAATACCGAAGCTTTTTAACGCCGCTTGCACGACAATATTCAGAATGTGTGCCACACATGGGACGTACCTCCTAGCAGTAAACGTCGGGTTTACACTCTTCAACTTTCTCGCCATCAATGCCAACATCCTCTTATTCGCCGTGGCATTGTTGGTAGTAACGGCGTAGACCTGCATAATTACATTACACATTGAAAGGCACAAGTTCAACTAATAAAATGAGATAGATGTTGAGTTCTGACCTTCGTCCGCAGACAAAACTCATCTAGTGATTGGAGAACAATGGACGCCATGTTCTCCCCATCGTGCTTGCCGACAATTTCTCGGATGGCAAGTACCCGCTCTTTGTACGTCCACGTGTCGTCCACCCAGTGGACGGTGATGCCTAGCAATCCAGTCCCGTTCTCCGCAGTCCACGCATCTACAGTGAGTGACACTCCAGCCACATTCTCCCAGAGCTTCCTCACACCAAGTTTCATTTGGCCGTGCATTTGGATGGTCCACCTCTTTATGACCTTCGCACTTGGAGGATCCAAGTCGATAAGCATCGTGTAATGCCACATATCCTTGAAGGTGACATTGTCAACAATGCTCCAGGGTGAATCTGTCAGGCATACGAATCGTGCAATGAAATTCTTCATCTCATCTGGAGTGTGCCCTTTAATCGGCCCCCGTCGGCTAGGCTCTCCTTGTTGTTTGCTCTGCATTCTGTCAGTGATGCGTGTCTGACCAGGGTCTTTAGGGGCTTCGCCCTTCAGTTCAGAGTGACGAGCTGGATGGCTGGATTTGAAGTGACGCCAAAATACATTTGTGCTTTTGTCGGCTTGCCTCTTTATGGGTTTCCTCTTACTGTGTGGGTTCAACTCCTGGCACAGTAAGCATGTATAGTATCCATCTTTCATCTGTTCGAATTAGTCAATGTTGACTGAATGATTCGAACAAGGTTGACTCTGTACGGCACGAGACGTTCCCGCCTCCGTACGTTGGGGGCCTACAGCTCCTGACCCAAATCTTTCTTGGGCTGGGTCATTGCCTCCAGGTGGGTTCATGTTTCTGATGGCATAATTTGGTAAGCAAAAATTCAACACAATGGCATCACATGATGCCAAACTGCGATTTAAGCTATGAATTACGTAACGGGTGCAATGAATACGACAATTTACTAGATAGTGAAAAAAGGAGAATGGAATATACAAGTAAAGGAAGAACGATAGATATTAAAGCAAGACTTATTGAGTCACATAGCATGAGAATGAGGTGAGAGGAAGAAAATAGAATAATAGCAGCAGAGCGTGAGAGGGGGCAGGAGAGAGAGAGACAGAAACATGTTTTAGCAAAAAATGAGAGAGGGAAGGTGAGCACTATAGATTAAGGGAGAATGAGAGGGAGAGAAGAGAGAGGGAGGAGGAGAATAAGGGAGTAGTAGAGGGTGAGAAAATAGAGGGAGAGATTGATCATTAAGTTAAAATTCAGCAGAGCGTGAGAGGGAGCAAGGGAGAGAGATAGAAACATGTTTTAGCAAAAAATGAGAGAGGGAGGGTGAGCATTATAGATTAAGGGAGAATGAGAGGGAGAGAAGAGAGAGGGAGGAGGAGAATAAGGGAGTAGTAGAGGGTGAGAAAATAGAGGGAGAGATTGATCATTAAGTTAAAATTCAGCAGAGCGTGAGAGGGTGCAAGGGAGAGAGATAGAAACATATTTTAGCAGAAAATGAGAGAGAAAGGGGTCAGAGTTATATTAATAACGCAAAATTAAGCAATCCTACAAAGACTATCAGTAATTTGAAAAAATTCATATACCAAAAAAACACCTGAAATAAAAAGAAACAGAATTTGCAAACAACTGGATTAAAAGACTACTGAATTCATCATTTTACTTCCGGAAAACTCCAAAAAGTCTACAGTTTTCAAAAGAAGAGAGAAATATACAGTATGGGAGAAATATACAGTAAGTGTTAATGATCTAGGGTTGAGAGAGAAGAGAGGGGCGAGGGAGAATTGGAGATTGGAGAGTGGAAAATGGAGAATGAGAAGAGAGATGGAGGCTTAGAATTACAACAGTGAATAAGAATCAAAGAGAATGTGGAGAAATAGATGTAAAAAAAGAAGAAGAATCGGCAATCGACAGCCTCCATCTTCATCGTGATTAAATAGACGAAAATTACAAAAATGTGGAAAATGCTGGAAGTCGAAATTACAGAAATTACAAAAACGTACCTGCGACTCTCCCGTCCGCCGATTCCACCGCTGCCATCGTCTGCCGACACAACCGTCCACTCCCCGCCATCCGCCTACTCCACTTGGCCGCTGGCCGTTGCCCGCTGCGTTCAGCTCTCCCTTTTGATTCAAAGCTTCGAAAAAAAAAAATAGAGGGAGATTTTATAAGTCATAACTGTAATGAAATTCGGTGCGGATATCAAAAATCGATATCCGCATCCGAGATTCGGTACCGTCATCTGTCCCCCTGAGACGAAGACAAATGCCGGTATCGGACGGATACCGGTATCGGATATCGGCACTATAGCAACCGATATCTGATACCAATATCCGGATATCGGAAAAAACGGATACCGGAAAATTCATTTCCGGTATCCAGTTCAGCATCCGTCCCGATACCAGCATCCGATACCGGCATCGGGACGGGCGAACACTAGTTAAAGCGTTGGCGCATCGATGATGGAGTAAAGAAAATAACCTTAAAACTGGAATAAGGTTATAATTTACTGACGCTGAAAAAGGCAGCCCGAAGTCACTGTAACAGTCCAAATAATTACAATCAAAATATCTGCATATATTTACACCGTCTTAAGGTCTGACGTCAGGTCTTTAGCAGAGAAAGATCAGTCCACTCACTAGAAAGCCTGAATCCGTAATTAGAGGGGCAACAACTAAAATGTATGCATATTCCATTAAGGGTTAATAGCACGGTACATCCCAAACCATGTCCAAAATCTGCGAGTTAACCTTAGCTTTTTTTTGGCACGGTATATCCCAAACTCGCTAAGTCGACGGTGATATATCCCAGTGATGACGTGGAATCCATCGTGGCTGCCAGGTGGATCTCCGGGCAGATTTTGACCTGGCGAAACCCACCTAGCAGCCACGCTGGATTCCACGTCATAAGGGGATATGTCGACCTGCCGAGGGTTTAACTTAAAGAGAGAGAGAGGCATTGCAGAGAGAGAGAAGGAGAGAGAGAGGTTCTAGAGAGAGAAAGAGAGGTGTTCTAGAGAGAGAAAGAGAGGTGTTCTAGAGAGAGAGGCATTCTAGAGAGAGAGAAAGGGAGAGAGAGGCACTCTAGAGAGACCCGACCGAATCGAATCGCACGGGAGAGTGAGGCGTTCTTGAACAGAGACATAGACAGGGACAGAGGAGAAGGTTATCGGGGATCATCATAGATATTGGAGAGAGAGAAAGAGAGTGAGAGGGGGGGCTCCGCCAAGAGCTCGCGGGCCTCGGCGGCCAGCGGCAGAGGTGGTTTCGCCTCACTCTCCCGTGCGATTCGATTCGGTCGGGTATCTCTAAAGCGTCTCTCTCTCCCATTCTCTCTCTATAGAACGCCTCTCTCTCTAGAACACCTCTCTTTCTCTCTCTAGAACCTCTCTCTCTCCTTCTCTCTCTCTAGACCGCCTCTCTCTCCCCTTCTCTCTCTCTAGAATGCCTCTCTCTCTCTTTAAGTTTAACCCTTGGCAGGTCGACACATCCCCTTATGACGTGGAATCCAACGTAGCTGCCAGGCGGGTTCCACCGGGTCAAAATCTGGCCGGAGATCCACCTGGCAGCCATGATGGATTCCACGTCATCACCGGGATATATCACCGTCGACTTAGCGAGTTTGGGATATACTGTGCCAAAAAAAAAAGCTAAGGTTAACTAGCAGATTTTGGACATGGTTTGGGATGTACCGTGCTATTTACCCTTCCATTAAATGCCTCTCGCTTGCAGCGCTTGCAATTCTGTCCTAAGTTTCCCATCTGTTCCACTTGCGTTTTTTTCACATGTCTGGTACGTTATATCTCTCTCTCTCTCTCTCTCCCCCGCATCTGTGCCTTTCTGTTTCTCTCTCCTCTCCCCTCTCATTGTCTCTCCATCTGCCTGAACGCCACTCTCTCTCTCTTTAAGCCCTTGACTGAAATTACACCATTATTTGTCTATTTAATTTATCAATTATTATTTATTAAACAATTTTAATTGTGACCTGATGTTTGACTTTTGGCATCGTGTTATAACTTTTACATAAATAACTGTGTGATAATCCTAAAAAAGTGTCAATTCAATATGAATTAAAGTTGTCTTTAGTATTTTGAGATACTTGTAAATTAATGTCAAAAAATTTTATTGTGAATTCTGTGGATCCATTTTTCCGCAGGGAGACAGTTCTCTAAGAACAATACGAATTGACTTTTTATCAAAAATATCAAATAGCATGTCGAAAGAAAGAAATATTCGTAGGGAAAATTCTGTGTATAGAAAATTTACATCTTTTTTTATATTTTTTAATATTTACATCATAAATTCTGTAAATATATATCTTCCAGTGTTATCTTTTTAATGAAATTTCATGTGACAATACAACCCAATTGATGGTCGTAATGTAGATGCGGTGCATTGCTATTAGAGAGTGAGGATTTACAAAAAGCCAAATTTTGAACAGTCTAGAGATAGGCCACTGAATGGAATGGAATGCAATGGATGTTTGATCAGGAAGATTTAGGATATTTTCTGTGGAATTTAATATTGTACTTGAATGAAACGCAATGCTCCAAATCATAATAATCCTGTGACGTTAGGTACATACGATATATGCCTTGGTGTTTAAGAAGTAAACCAATTGTTTATAAAGAAACAATGCCACTTCCGGATTCATGGAAACTTTGACTCTAGAAGCAATTGATGTCCTTCCTTGACAACTAGGTTGGGGTGATCTTCATAATGGAAATTGATGTGTCTGGCAAGCCAAGCACGCATTCCATATCTCATTCCATGTTCATAACTTATGTGATGCTTATAATGAAGTCCATGTATACATGACTAGACATAGTGAATTATAATGAGATCGTAATACCAAGGTCGCTAGTCTTTAAGCATGTTTTCAACTTATTCCTATTTGAAGGATAGTCATGAAAGACATTGAAGTATCTGGATAAAATAACACTGTCTAGCATTACTCATGATGAATATGGCCGATATTGTAGTCATTTGTGTTGAGACAAGCTAATACCCTAAATTTGATATTTAGTTCAAGTAATTAGTGCAATGTTATGCATTTGATGATTTTAAAATAGGGTTGTTATCATAAATTTAAATGTTAATTAATTTTTCCAAGTAATTTCTCATTTTCCCCTAATTATCTGTTAATTTAAGAATTTAATGGAATTTAGCTAAGCTTGGAATAATTCTATTTAAATGAAAGTGGCAGGTTTAAAATTTAATTTTAATTTTAATTAATGTGGGGATGAATTAGTAGGTTTTCTAGATTTTTCTAGAATTTTATCAAATTTTTAGGGACTTTATAAGGAAAAAATTAATTTATAAACCTATAACAAGATACATTTATAAGGAAAATAGGAGTTTTAAAGTAATTTCTAAAGTCGGAGGGACTTTTCTGAAATTATGTTGCAAATATGCCCTTAAAACATTTCTCGGTTGCGCACTACAGGCATAAAAACCCAATAAAAATATTTCCAGTGTTTTATTGAATTAACCGGAATATTTCTATGATTTTGTCTACGATATTTTAGGAAATATGGAGGAGGGAGAATATTGAGAGGCATACACATAATTTTTTTTCTATTCGGTGTCTGATTGCGCGCGCCCATTTAATCAGGGATTTTTGATGTCGAACGTCGTGTAGGACGTCATGCGATTGACACCACGTATGATGACTTGGTGCTGATAAAGGTATCAAACATCGACGGTGTCGTCATCCGACGGATGCAACCCTAACGTGTTATGTGACTACGACGTGATGTATGGGTATCCTGTGTGTTGTATGTACAGGCTCTGACTCAAGGGAGGTGCCGAGCTCCGAGCTTAGACGAGGTCGCCAGGTGGCAGTGACGGTTGCCTCTTGAACCTCATTGGAGCGACGAAGGTGTCTACAACCGAACGAGTCAATCCGTAGGGCTTGCACGTCTCGTCCGTACCGGTAAGACACTCAAGTACGTTGTAGTTTTCTCTCAAAACCTCTCTCACCTATCTAGCCTGAGCGCGGAGGAGTCAAGATGATAATTTACTGTAAGTGGCGCGATTAAACGAGCGACGGGAGAGGACGGCGTACCTCGTAGATATGGCTCATAGTGCAGAATTCGTCGACAGTTGGTTGCAGTCAAAACGGGTGAAGCGGAGAGGTGCCGTAGAGTGTACGGCGGAGGAGGAGGCGGCGGTAGAGCGACCAACGGTGATGCCGTGACTCAAGCCACATTGCCGAACCCCTCCAGGAAAACTGTGATAGTCAACCCAGGGAGGTTAATTGGCAATGGCGAGCGGCAATGATTGTTATCCCGCAAGGCGTTGGGGAATTCAGAGGCGTTCGGTGCTGTAGGCGGGCCAAACCGTCACGAGTGGCGACGCAGGCTTCTCGTGGGATTTCCCGTGGGCAGCCTTGGGCTCAGCAGCGGTAGACTCCTCGGCGGAGGGATAGAATCCGGTGGCTGGGGTTCAGCTTGAGCGTGCCCCAGCCATCGTCAACGCATTGACCCACCGAAGCAGCTGGCGTAACGACGGCAGCGTCAATTTCTCTGGGACGGCCGAATTCCTGGGTGGCCCGCACGAAAGGGGGGATCAACGTTCTCGTTGGGGTTCTCAAACCTGTAGAGATATCCACAGGAAAAATCCCGAGTTGTCGGTGCCGCAGTGAGAGGTTCAAGTTTCTGGACCGTCGCTACAGGTCGACGGAAGTGGCAAGTGGATTCACTGACTAGCGGGGTGAGAAGAACGACAATCTGGCCCTATCTTGGTCGACAATTGGGGATTCTGAACAGTCTATGACGTAATTACGGGATCGCGTCCCCTGGCTACAACTACAGGCAGTCCGGGGCGGGGCGCGACTGGTGTAGGCGGGAGTGGACTGGACGGCCGTCGGCCGTGAACCTTGGATGGCAATTCCATGGTAGAGGAGAAAACCAGGGCGGTCGAATAGAGTAGTGTGAGAGGAATTCCTCAGAATTTCCTTTCCTCTTTCAGATAGCTCCCTCCCTGGCTGCAGCACCGTTCTCCTCTTCCTCCCCCTTTTCTTTCTCTCTCGATGGAGGGGGGGTGAGACGAAGAACAAAAAAACACTTTCTTCTTTCTTAATTCCCGGTCTAAGGGATTCGGGCGCCCCCTCTTCCATTATAAAGGGGGGAAGGGATGGGCCATTAAGTAGGTCAACAAAAAGGTGGAAAGAAGGGGACCATTAGCGGGCCCTTACATAAATGGGCCCCCAATTATAAATTAAAGGGAAATAGAAATGAAAATAAAAGAAAAAGAAGAAGCAAGGACACAAGGGAGGAAATCCAAAAATGACTAAGGATTCCTCCCTGTGTCAATGACGAAGAACGTATGGACACGTTGCAAACGAGACGAAAACACAACGGCAAGACGGGAAAACATAAAACACTAGAGAAAGAACGATGAAAACAATACGCGATAATCGAGAAATTTTCATTTGGGCTTCAACGACGGTGGTGGGCGGTGCGAACGACGTTGTCGACGATCATTGATGGCCTGCGCCATCAATTTTTCTGCAAAATTTTGGATATCGAATCGCCAATGCTACGTGGCATCATCTCGGCTATTGAAAAGGAATCTGATGTTTTCAATGCATTGCACGGAAATTCTTCCTTTAGGCGGTAAGTTCACCGTCCGGGCTGCCATACATAGCGCACGCTCACTAGGTGATGTGGCCAAATATGAGTGGGTAGTGTTATTAAAAACACAAGCAAATGTATTTTCGCATTTTTTTATTACTCTTTTATTTCCAGGACAGGGTATGTGGTTGATGCGAAACGCCGGCGGCCGGGATCGAACGGCGCGTCTCGCGTCACAAGTGAAAATGATGATATGTTATGTGTTGTTGAAATTCGGAATTGAATTTTATAAACGAGCAGATAAGACGCGGGGGAGTAAGCGTCGTAGATTGGGACGATCTACGGGGTAGAACGATCCAGAGATCGGACTCCCGATGACCCGCAGAATCTACTAGACGACTAAGACGGGAGGGGCGTCTTACGGCCCTGGAGAGTTCGATATCTAAACAATCAGAGACAGTCCGTTTACCTCCAAAGAATCCTGCTCTCGACGTCGGTGGCTATGCCTATTTCGATGTTCGTTCTGGAGATCTGGGCAGAGGACGCGATAGCGGACGACGGGACTGCAAGGGGTAATGATACTGGATTAAGATGGAGAGGAGACGAGATTTAACCTTGAGTCGTGTAGTCCACGGCAGTTCGGCAGGGCGGTGATGACACGGCGCGGGGATCACGGCGGTCGGATCACGGCGGATCACGGGGGCGCGCGGGCGTTCATGGTGCAAGTGGAGTAGCGGCGCGTCGCGGGGCTGCGGCGCGGCAAGGGACCATGGCGTGGACGGCAGCGGGAATGCGGGTCCACGGCGCAGGGTCGCGGCGCGGGGTGCGGAGCGGCGCGGTGCGGGGGTCGTGGCGCGGATGTCGCGGGCCGCGGCGCGGGGGTCGTGGCGCGGGGTTGCTGCGCTGCGCGGTGAGGGGGTCGCGGCGGAAGCAATGCAGGCCACGGCGCGGGGTAATCCCGCGGCGTGCGTCGCCCTGACGCGCAGGCGCCGTGACGCGGAGCTAAGCGGCGCAGGGTGGGGCTACCACGTGAGCGGCGCCGTGATGCGAAGTGGGACCGCGGGGCGGGAGGAGCCGCGACCGGGAGGGCTGGGCGGTGATGGTGGATGCCAAGAATCGGGTGGGGCGGAAGGGATCACGATCAAGGAAGGAAGGGGGGAGGGGGGGCGACGGCGATCAAGAAGTGGGTTTGCGGTGAAGGAAGAAATCAAGAGGATGGTAAGGTGGTGATGGTGGCGATCAAGAAGGCAGGGACAGGACGAGGGGTTCAAGAACGAAGGGAGGACAAGGGAGAAGATCAAGAAAGGGGTTCTCAGTTCAAGAAACAAGGGGAGAGGATGGAGGATAATCAAGAACGATGGGAGAAGATGATCGGGATGGTAGGAAGAGGAGGGTGACGGTGAAGGTGGGAAATCAAGAACCTGGCGGAGGAGTTCTTGACGGAGTCGCGGGCATTCCTCCTCGCTGGAGGCTGATGTCCTGATGCCGCACTGCGCCGTTGCTGTCGCGAACCTCGAGGATGCCCAGAGTGATCTCGATGGGAACCCTCTCAACTCTTGACTTGACGACTTCTTGAAAATCTTGAACGTGCCAGAGTGATCTCGATGGCACGGTTGAACACGTCCCGCCCCGAGTGATCTCGACAGACAAGACGTGGGCTCTACCCTCTCCGGAGTGATCTCGACGAAGAGACGGGGCTAGCCAAACCCCCTACTCTACAGCTAGATAAGGGGGAAGATCTCTGAAAATACTTTTCAATTTCAAAAACTTCCAAGTAGTCCCTTGGGCATGCCCTCCCCTTATATAGGGAGGAGGGGTGCCAAGGAGACGTGGGGAGAGGTTGAACCGTCATGAGACGTGGTTCGACCTCTCCTTACAAAATCAAAATACAATCTTAAAATGGAAATAAAGACGAGGATGGGCCCTACGATACTGGCCCAATCCATAATTCGAAATGCAAAGAAAATACACATACAAAAAACATAAATTGTTCGAACCTACCCGGAGTACTTAAACCCCGGGTTGCGGACGTCGGCACGAGCTGTCCGACGTGGCTGCTGGCGAGTCGTCGTCGGTCGTCCGGCTGATGTCGTCGTCGTCATCAGGTCGTCGTCGGCACGATGGTTCTCCATCAGTGGTGCTCCGAAAGAGGAGGCGCCAAAGGTTTTTAAAATGGGCCAGAATCAGCGATCGACACGAAATTGTGTCTATAAAAAAAAAATTACTTAAAATTGTTCCAATGGCTCAGGTTGGTCAATTTTCATTTATGAATAACTTTTGATCCTGAAGTCAGATTGAGGTTAAATTTTTATGGATTTGCTCGTCTCAACCTCCTCTTTTTATCTCTTTTGGTTCAGATCAAGCTCACATCTATGGATAAAAACTAACTACTAATTGGGGGGTCAAATGGTAATTTTACCATTTATCCTAAGTATAAAAGCCGACTTTCGGGTCGAGGAGGTCATTATAGAAGGGACTCTTTCACAATTGCATAACAGAGAGGAGAACAACTCTGAATCAACCCTATCTGGTACTTTTTATTTTATTGTATTTGAAGTTTTAATGTAATTTAGATGATTTGTGAAAAAGCAAAAAATCGGTGTGTTAATTTTGTGTCGTCGTTTCTATTTTTTCTTTAATCAAATAGTTTTTTCATGTACAATCTTACTTAGGAATGTATAGTTGTGAGTATGGTCGTCTCCATAGGGACTGGCCTTTAGGGATGATTGATGTCGGACGTCGACAAAGGCATCGTCCGACGGGTAAATTTATTAAGTGAAT
Organism: Wolffia australiana; assembly: GCF_029677425.1. NCBI lineage: Eukaryota > Viridiplantae > Streptophyta > Magnoliopsida > Alismatales > Araceae > Wolffia > Wolffia australiana. The sequence continues at coordinate 17,884,637 of NC_135836.1, read as the reverse complement.
GTAACTACGTAATGCAATGAAACCCTAGATAAGAGTACGTGCAGGTCCGATTTGTTGGTTTCGCTGAGTTCCGAGCTCTGGGGCGGGCCCACCAAGATAATGGAGTGAACAATCATTACTCTAAGATTTGTCATTACCTGTTTTTATAGATTCAATCATTACTCTGAGAATGCTTCTCCATCAACTTATCGAATACTTTCTCACCTTCTTATAAATTTTCATTAGTTTCTTGAAATTATTAACTAAAGTCTTTCGAAGTTTTTATTCCTTCAAAATATTTACTTTAAGCTAAATTTATTTATTAAAAAGTATAAATTGGGAATTCAGTTTTCACTGCCGGCTTTTTATGGATTGAATCCTTGCTCCCAATATGCCTCCTTCTAAATTCATCAAAATTTTGCATGAATCAATGTGGTACATTACCTTCCTTTGTTGGAACTGTGAAAGCCCCATTCTATCAATGGGCTTTTCAGCCAAAATACATCAATCTATGTAATCTGATAAACAACATAACTGGATCTCCGAATAGTGAGGATTTCCGTAAGATTTAATTTGACATGATCTGGTGGATCACAAAAATAGAAATAGCTCAAAATGAGAAACAAAAGAATCTAATCATCAATCCAGGAAGGATTCCAACACTTAAAAATCTTATGCAGAAAAGAATTGTGAGTAAAAATATTATCAAAAGCATACAGCTAAGGAGCAAACTCATTGATGACACTATTAGAGAGTCATCACAATTCTCATTACTAAAGGGAAATCATCTTTTTCATTAAACTCAGGTTTTCTGAAGATAGCTATTATTGTTGTTTATGGGAAAGAGTCATTGTCATGAGAGGAGAGTCCTCATCAACATCGTTAAATTTGAGTCTTTGTCTGTATAGTCATCCCTTTAGTCATTGCCTAAGGAGAGAACTAGTTAAAATTACATGCAAATCAGCATACATCACCAGTGACATTTATAAATCACTTTGTATCATTTTTATTGGTAAAATCAGAAGCAAATCTGATAATTACTGGAAAGGTTTGATTAAATTATTTATATGCTTAGACAATAATATAACATCGAGGCAATGATCCTAGAAAAAAGGAACTGGGTCATTGAAACTCCACAAAGGTAAGGTTCAAAATTCCCGAATTATTGAGGATAAGAAGGATCTACAATTATATCATGTGCCATGGGAAATATCAAACATAATGGAGAAAGTTATCAATGGTGAGGATGTGTATGAGCCAGAGGATGTGGATGAGGACATAGTAGGAGTAATGTAAATTAAAAAGCTGACTGAAACTGTTGATTAGAGTCTTTAGTTAACTTTATGTTTCATTTATCTTTCTTCGTTAGTACTCTAACTGGGATATATATTATGAGTAACCCATAGCATTTGTGTGTAGGTGGGCCACAGCTATAAGTGGCACTTGAGAATATGTCTAGGTACATGGGTGTACCAATCTCTGTAAGTGGTCGGTATATAGTCTAGCGTGGTGAAAGGTGATGTGTGAGTTTTTGGTTTGTTTAACATTAGGTGCAAAGGTCTCTCTGAATCTAGAAAATAGAAGAACATCAGCAGCAGAGGAGGAAAAAATCTCCCCCTTGTCTAACATGGTATTAGAGCAGGTTTTTTTGGATATAAGTCTGAACTTTGCAATATATGCAATCTCTAAGGCTGGTATTATCCTCTTTGTTTTCTTCACAATGATGACGCGAAGACCTGAAGTGGCTGAAAATGATGTCTCGAGCATTCTTGTTGCATTACCTTGTTGATAATCATCATTTTCCTCTGGATTCATTGACATCCAAATATGTTTCTACAAGTGGTTATTCGGAACATGGATGTGGAGAGGAAGGAAATGAGAATCTAGATAATGAGGAGAGAGAATATATTTTAGAGGGAGAAAATCCAAAGGGATGCTTTGATGAGAGAGACAGAGAGAGAAAGTGTTGATAGAGAGGAGAGAATTACTTAGTGAGATTAGTGAAAGAAGATGGCTCAGATTGTACAGAGAAACTATAGGAGGGAGAAAAGAGGAAAAAAATCAGAAGAGTTAGGGAAAAGTGACAGAAGGTTGTTATAGGAGGAGGAAATATATAGGTGGAAGTAAGGCCCATGAATGGATGGTAAACCAAATGGGACAGAATCCAATCACTCATCAGTCATCCATCATAACGTCTGAATGTTTACCAAATGAAATCCCTTATCACATACCATCCCACCATGTTCCATCATTCAGTTCCATCTGAAGATTGATGCTTCGCCATTAAATTTCATCATCAAATATAGGGGTGATGTTTTGATGAATTTCAGTAATAATGTACTAATGACGTGTTTTGTGATTAATCTTATAACTAGGACAAACGGAATCAATAATGAATGTGAACTAGCAAATCCTCTTTAGAAGGGTTATCCATAACTTATGCTAATATTAGCATTATAGAATTTCTTCTCCTTATTACCCTCGAAGGAAAATAGCCGCTATGTAGAGAATGCAGGGACATTTTTGTACCAGAGAAAAGATTTGAAATGAAAGAAACAAAAAGGGAAAAAGGGGCATTTTTCAGGCGATAATGTGTGGAGATAAAAACTTCTTTTTCTTCCAAGCAGCGTGAAATTTGAAAAAGTGACAGCCATTGCAAAAGCAACAGTGAAGAAATTGTCTTGTTCTGGTATGGTGAATCTCGAAGGGAAGACTGCAATCTGCATCGTGACGGGTCTTGTGTCTTGAGTCTGCATTCCACTGAATGAGAAACATGGTGGGATGATATGTGATAAGGGATTTCATTTGGTAAACATTCAGAGGTTATGATGGATGACTAATGAATGATTGGATTTTGTCCCATTTGGTTTACCATCCATCCATGGGCCTTACTTCCACCTATATATTTCCTCCTCCTATAACAACCTTCAGTCACTTTTCCCTAACTCTTCTGATTTTTTTCCTCTTTTTCTCCCTCCTATAGTTTCTCTGTACAATCTGAGCCATCTTCTTTCACTAATCTCACTAAGTAATTCTCTCCTCTCTGTTGACACTTTCTGATCAACAAATCAATAGACACTGCTCATCCATTTTTCATGCTAGATTCTGCATAAGTCAGATCTATAGAAGAAGACATCTTAAGGTGCAGAAACATCAACAAATTACAAAGCTCTAAGTGGTGTGGGCTAGAAGGAGTTGAAGGGATGAGTGACTTTGTGAAGGCTAAGGGGGCCCGAGACTACTCTCCATCTCGATTCTTAGTTAGGTGATATCCGTGTATCCCTATTACCAAGTTGTTTTAGCTGGGGCAGTTAAAGAACTTGGTTAGGGATTGATTGTAAATTCTGGCAGGATATCTCGGGACAGGAGTAAGGGAATAGCCCTAACCTGTATAAAAATACCGTGCATTGTCCCTCACTTCCTCTAAAGCCTAAGTAGTGTCAGAGATATCTACATAAAAACACATTACTAGAGGGTAAAGAAGATTCAGAAAAGAAATTGAACAAGGGTAGAGCCTACCCCCCCCTCTTAGGCTATCTCTAACAACTTAAATCAACACCATCATCAAACACGACTCAGTTCCTCCAATTTTAAATCAAGATAGTGTATGATTCATCATATGTTCAGTCTAACTGCTAATATGGGATTGGAACAAAACAAAAATTCGTCTAATGGATGAATAAACATAAGCCCCTTCAATCATGTACCCTCTTTTTTCAAACTATTATCCGTAATCTTTCCATGATCGTTACGTGGTCAAATCCTAAGCTATGAACAACAACTCTCGGATCAAACGTGTGCCGACCTCAACGCTTAGGAAAAAACATTGAACAGCCTTTGCTTGTGTAGTGGAAGTCGCTTGCAAAAACTTTAGATTGCTTGGAGTTTAAAAGGAGAAGCTAGGGCAAGGCCCCATATATGAATTGGGTCATTGTTATCATAAAAGGACAAGATTATTTCATAGTCATAGCCATTACATGGGGGAAGACCAAGGATGATACTGAAGTAACGAGATTAGGCGTAACACGCACTTGAGTAGTGGCGCTCCTTTGCCTTGACAACCAACTATTGGGTTCTATGCTTTAGTTTGGCCATGGAAAAACACGTTCCATGGATGCGGAAGCATGGTTGATCTATTCTCCATTGATCTATAAAACAAAACCTTGCTAGCACCTTTTGGGGAACTCAGTCCACCCTTGACTCTGCCGCTCTGAGATCGTTCTGAAGCCGTTCACACGTCTGGCCTCTAGAAGTATCCACGCGATCACTCGGCACTTGGATCTCCACATCTTCTTCCTCAACTCTTCTTAGAAATCTAGAGGATCTCCTCACCATGAAGACACTCTTCCTTGGATGAGTGGAGAAGAGAGTGGAGAGGGGGAGAGGCTCTCAAATGAGGCTTGCATGGGTGCTTCAAATGAGACCCCTTTCCCTCTTTATATTTCACTTAAGGTTTTTCCCAAAAACCCCCCAAAGTAAAATATATCCACCAATGCCCTTATGACCTTGTGCGTGCGACCCTCTAGGCCCATGTATTGTTCTAGTTAATAACTTTAATGGCCTAATAACATTTATTGACCAACCGTATTAATTAACTATATCAACATATAGATTAATTAAATAATGATCGATTTAACCTAGTCGATAGGTTAAGTTTCTAGCCTGTGGGATGCCAAGCTACACCTCGTGCTCTAGAAGATGCCGAGTAGTCTCGAACTCTCTCATAGAACCTTTACCGTCATCGGTTACCGTATATGTATAATCCATTATCCGCGCGAGACTCTCGAACGACTTGGAGTATGGTTTATCATCAAACTCTGATCTGTCATTCAATTAGTACTGATGCGTAACGGGGATCATTGGAGAACGCCTTCTCCAATATCCTCACTACCCTGGCCAGGGATTTTTCTGCATCATCTTCCTTCAGTCAATCTCCTCTTGTACCGAGGGCGGATGATCCCATCTTGACCACTCAATCATCTCCGTAAGCTTCTTACTACATCCAATTTATAACTTATTTGAATCCCATGATTAGAGGCTCGTAAGTCATAGTCAAAATGTAGTCATCCACTCATGAGATGTCCTTTGTGTCTCAGGTCAGTGGATCACTTATACAACCTTGACTTGAATCAACCTAATTGACGTTTAGGTATAATACCATTTAGGGATTCATACGAACCAATTCAGCGAACTCTTTCTCCAAAGAGCACCCACTATTTGTCCTTAGTGTCGCCACACTAATAGCCATAGGATCAGCTATACTTATCGAATAAGTAGAATCAGCTAGTGTTATTCTATCCGGATAATTCGATGTTAGTCTTGACTATCCTCGAATAGGAATATTTAGAATACATGTTTAAAAACCAGTGATCACTGTATTATGATCTCGTCATAATTAACTAAGTCATTGCGCATATTCATGGACTTCATTATAAACATCACACAGATTAATAATGAACGTAAATATGGTAGTGTGATTGGCTTGACGGCCACATAATATCCATCATCAGCAACACTACTACAAGTGTGCCCTCGCGCCAAGCATGGCGCGCCATGGGTCATAGTTCTTAGCGCACCAGCCATTCCATCCCAGCCTTCACAATCCACGAGCCACCTGCACTCGTGCTAACACCACCACAATCGGTCCGCATTGGCACCGCCGTGCTCGTCACCCCAAGCCTTGGCACTATGCGTCACACCACTACCCATAGGGCTGCCACACGCCCCGCAGTCATCTCGGTGCTCTATACACCAATGCTTTAGTCTCTTAGCGTAATCTCTCCCTCCTCGTGCCCCCCCCCCCCACACGTAGCACACATAGCCCACGCGGCTTACACATGCGCATGTGCTCTCAAGCAGCTTCCGCGTGCAGTGCCAACGCCTTTGATGCCCACTTTGCATATCCCGCGTGCGCATGATGCTTGGTGTCTATGCATGCGCGTCCTCGATAGCCTGTCTGTGCAGTGCGCGTGACTGCCCTTATCCGCCGTGCTTGTGCATCAACAAGCACAAGCACCTAATGGGCATCGGCTTTAAAATCAAGGTCTGGTGTCGCCACTTATGATTCTTAAGGAATTGACCCCCTATTCTGAGTCCAAGTACAAGGATGTGTCTTCACAATTAGCACGCACATATGTCTGTAGGGATGCCGCCTACTTTGGGGCATTATAATGAGCCATAGGTGGTGATAATTAGTGTAAGTCTGTATGTCTATTCAATATCTGCCCGGTATGTGATATTGGAAAACTGATATCTGATATGTGGGTGAAATAGATATAATTCAAATATCAGATATTCGATGCCAAACGGACAGCTCGTGCCGACATCGGCAACCCGGGGTTTAAGTACTCCGGGTAGGTTCGAACAATTTATGTTTTTTCTATGTGTATTTTCTTTGCATTTCGAATTATGGATTGGGCCAGTATCGTAGGGCCCATCCTCGTCTTTATTTTCATTTTAAGATTGTATTTTGATTTTGTAAGGAGAGGTCGAACCACGTCTCATGACGGTTCAACCTCTCCCACGCCTCCTTGGCACCTCCTCCCTATATAAGGGGAGGGCATGCCCAAGGGACTACTTGGAAGTTTTTGAAATTGAAAAGTATTTTCAGAGATCTTCCCCCTTATCTAGCTGTAGAGTAGGGGGTTTGGCTAGCCCCGTCTCTTCGTCGAGATCACTCCGGAGAGGGTAGAGCCCACGTCTTGTCCGTCGAGATCACTCTGGGCGGGACGTGTTCAACCGTGCCATCGAGATCACTCTGGCACGTTCAAGATTTTCAAGAAGTCGTCAAGTCAAGAGTTGAGAGGGTTCCCATCGAGATCACTCTGGGCATCCTCCAGGTTCGCGACAGCAACGGCGCAGTGCGGCATCGGGACATCAGCCTCCAGCGAGGAGGAATGCCCGCGACTCCGTCAAGAACTCCTCCGCCAGGTTCTTGATTTCCCACCTTCACCGTCACCCTCCTCTTCCTACCATCCCGATCATCTTCTCCCATCGTTCTTGATTATCCTCCATCCTCTCCCCTTGTTTTTTGAACTGAGAACCCCTTTCTTGATCTTCTCCCTTGTCCTCCCTTCGTTCTTGAACCCCTCGTCCTGTCCCTACCTTCTTGATCGCCACCATCACCACCTTACCATCCTCTTGATTTCTTCCTTCACCGCAAACCCATTTCTTGATCGCCGTCGCCCCCCCTACCCCCTTCCTTCCCTGATCGTGATCACTTCCGCCCCCACCCGATTCTTGGCATCCACCATCACCGCCCAGCCCTCCCGGTCACGGCTCCTCCCGCCCCGCGGTCCCACTTCGCATCACGGTGCCGCTCGCGTGGTAGCCCCGCCCTGCGCCGCTTAACTCCGCGCCACGGTCGCCTGTCGCGTCAAGGGCGACGCCCACGCCGCGGGATTACCCCGCGCCGCGGCCTGCATTGCTTCCGCCGCGACCCCCTCACCGCGCAGCGCAGCAACCCCGCGCCACGACCCCCGCGCCGCGGCCCGCGACATCCGCGCCACGACCCCCGCACCGCCGACCCCGCGCCGTGGACCCGCATTCCCGCTGCCGTCCACGCCATGGTCCCTTGCCGCGCCGCAGCCCCGCGACGCGCCGCTACTCCACCTGCACCATGAACGCCCGCGCGCCGCCGTGATCCGCCGTGATCCGACCGCCGTGATCCCCGCGCCGTGGCCTCGCCGATTCCACGCACTGTCATCACCGCCCTGCCGAACTGCCGTGGACTACACGACTCAAGGTTAAATCTCGTCTCCTCTCCATCTTAATCCAGTATCATTACCCCTTGCAGTCCCGTCGTCCGCTATCGCGTCCTCTGCCCAGATCTCCGGAATGAACATCGAAATAGGCATAGCCACCGACGTCGAGAGCAGGATTCCTTGGAGGTAAACGGACTGTCTCTGATTGTTTACATATCGAACTCTCCAGGGCCGTAAGACGCCCCTCCCGTCTTAGTCGTCTTGTAGATTCTGCGGGTCATCGGGAGTCCGATCTCTAGATCGTTCTACCCCGTAGATCGTCCCAATCTACGACGCTTACTCCTCCGCGTCTTATCTGCTCGTTTATAAAATTCAATTCCGAATTTCAACAACACATAACATATCATCATTTTCACTTGTGACGCGAGACGCGCCGTTCGATCCCGGCCGCCGAGGTTTCGCATCATATTGGTATCAGAGCCGGTCGTGTTAGCTCTTGCTTAACACGGTCGGTTGGATATTTTTACGCTTTGATATATTGCGCGCATCATAATTTGAAAATCCATTCGCATATTACACGTCGTAGCATCTCATCCATCACGTGCACTTCCCCTAGATTATTTTTAGACGTGAATGGTTGACCATAGAATGGTTCGTACGCGAGCCCAGTGTCGGGACACCGACTACCTTGATAGAGACGAGGATCGTGAATATGATCCCGTCGTGGGGGATCCTCGCCTCGAGGATCCCTTTAGCGAACAACCACCGGACGAGCCATTGGATCCGGAGGAGGCATTTGTTCCTCCCCCCCTATCTCGAGGTCCCGCCTCTCGGGACTCGATCGACGGAGCTGAACCGGCACCTACGGCGCATCGATCTTCCGAAGACCGGCATTCTTCCGCCGTTGTCCCTACCCGTAGGGTCATGGCGACTGAGCATTATGACGAGCCCATGGCTCGTGAGGTGACCCAACGACCGGGCAAGGCCCCCATGAGGGACCCTCCCGTCCAGGAGCAGCCCTCGCATTATCCCGAGGCGCCACCGACTACATACGCCTACCCGGAGGAACGAAGGGACCGTCAATGGTCCCCACCTAGGGATCATTATCGTGAAGGTCGTCGGAGAAGCCCCACCCAGGATTATGATGATCACCACAGCGACCGATGCCGCTCCCCGCCACCGGGCGAGAGACGAGCCACCCGACACTATGATGACTATCCCCACCCTCAAGACAGGCAGCGGTACGCTCAGCATGACGCTGGGTTTACCAACCCCAATTGTATCCCGGTGCGTAACGCACCTCATTTCTCGTCCCGCCCAGGTAGTCCGCAGGACCCACTACTCGTCCGACGCCCGGACGCCGTCACTTATGGAGGCAGCTCCGCCTACCCTCCTCACCACAGTGCCGCGCCCGTCCACGTACCAGATCGTTACCGGGACGCCCCCGCTCCTCCACGAGCCCCATCGAGGCACGCCCCCGATTACGACCCACCACCCCGACAAGACCTACATTCGGCTGATGATCACCGATATCCCCGATATCCCGATCATCCACCTCGTCGGGATGAGGGATACCCGCCATGATATGCGTTTCCTCCGAGACGTCACCATCGCGACGAGTACCCCAAAGGAAGGCCGTACCCGCAGGCCCCACCTCGATATGACGATTACCGTCACGAGGAGCATCGAGATTACGATCATCACCGGGTGCTCCACGCCATCCTCCTGTTCGTCGTCACGACGACGAACACGAACGACGATGTGAGGCGCACCGGGCAATGATACAGAAGAGCGTACGACTGGAGGTTCCCATCTTCGACGGTTCCCGGAACCCGAAAGATTACACTGATTGGGAATCGGATTTGGAGAGTTACTTTAAGTGGTACAAGATGGACGACGATCTTTGTGTGGAGTACGCCGAAGCACGGCTTGGAGGGCAAGCCAAAATCTTTTGGAAGAACGAGAAGGAAGCCGCACGACAGCGCCGAGACCCGCCCTTCACTTGGGCTGAGATGTCACGTAGGCTTACGGACAAATACGTCCCTAAGCTGTACATGACGCACCTGATGATGTGCTGGATGAACTTGCGTCAAGGAAAACGCAAGGTCTCCGAGTACATCGTAGAGTTCGAGGAGTATAGAATGCGATGCAAATTTGTGGATAGTCCACAAATCCAGATCGCCTTCTTTATTCACGGGTTACGGCAAGACTTGGGCACCCGAGTCTTGGAGCAGAACCCGGCAACGGTTGACTTAGCATATAGCCTCGTTGAGAGCAACGAGTTCAGTTCAGAGAGCCTCGCCGCCACCGCCCTGCCCGCTCCTCGACCGACTTCTTCCACGATTACAGCAGCCCCGTCACGCACCTCTTGGACCAAGAGTTTGGGACCGGCACCCAGGACGACCAGTACCACCCCGACTCCACCAGCACAGGCCGCGCCAGCCACCGTCCCGGTACCAGCCCCTGCTACTCCGTCGGCTCTATCGACGGCTCGAGCTCCGAACGCCTCCAGAGAGCCCATGTAGTGTTTCAAGTGCAAGGGGTTCGGACACCGACGCAGTGATTGCCCGTCACTAATGATCATGGACATTCACGGGCAACCCGCCGACGACCAACAGGACGACGACCTTGAGGTCGACGAGTATCCGGGCGAGGAACCCGATAGTGATGAGCTGGATGATCCCCTAGGATACATCCAGATCACGCCGATCGCTCCTACCACTACCTATCCCGTCGCCACCGTGGACACTCGAGTGGTTGGGGAATCCACTAGCACACCGCGAGTGGGTTCCACTTCCCCCGCTACCACCGTGGCTACCCGACCAGTCGACGTTGCGCAGCGAACGTCGATCTTTCACACGTATGTCAGGATTGGAGGACGTACCTACAAGCTGATGGTCGACAGTGGGAGTTGCATCAATGGCATATCGGAGGATACCACAACTCGATTAGGGCTACCTTTGATACCTCATCCGACGCCGTACCAGGTCTCATGGATCGACGCATCGACCATTCCGGTCAAGATGCAGTGCTATGTGCCGTTGAAGATGAGTACCTACGACGAGAAGGTCCTATGCGACGTCCTACCAATGAAAATTGGTAGCATCATCTTAGGCAGACCGTGGTTATTTGACCACGACGTGCAGCTATCTGGACGAGCCAACACTTGCTCGTTCATCTACGGTGGACGCCGACTCGTTTGGTACCCCTCGGTGCGGATACCCTCGTTGCCCACGCGATCAGCGCCGGCGGCCCCGCGCCCCACACCTACAGCCATTGTCACCAATGGCTTGATCTTCCGACGGGAGCTGGAGGACGGCGACGACCCGCCCGCGGTCTGTTATGCAGTCACTTTAGCAGATGGACCCACCATGGCAGCGCAGGACGTTCTGCCCTCGGAAGTCGTCCAACTCCTTGAGGAGTATGGCGATGTGTTTCCGGCCGAGCTCCCTAGCGAGCTCCCACCTCTCCGACATATCCAGCATGCCATTGATTTAGTTCCCGGAGCTACCCTCCCAAACCTGCCACACTACCGGATGGACCCAGTTAAGTACGAGGAGTTATATTCGCAGGTGAAGGAGCTCCTAGCGAAGGGCCTGATCAGGGAGAGCCTCAGCCCTTGCGCCGTTCCGGCACTGCTCGCTCCCAAGAAGGATGGCACTTGGAGGATGTGTTGTGACTCACGGGCCATCAACAAAATCACGGTAAAGTACCGTTTTCCGATCCCGCGAGTACAGGATTTATTCGACGAGATGGTCGGCGCATCTATCTTCTCCAAGATAGACTTACGGAGTGGCTATCATCAGGTCCGAATCGACCAGGCGACGAGTGGAAGACGGCATTCAAGATCAAAGACAGACTATTTGAGTGGAACGTGATGCCCTTTGGGTTGTCCAATGCACCAAGCACCTTCCAGAGATTGATGAATGAGGTGCTTAGGCCATTCATTGGACGATTTGTCGTCATCTATTTTGACGACATCCTAGTCTATAGTAAGACTAGGATGGAGCACGCCCAGCACCTTAGGCACGTGTGCGAGTCACTACGTCATGAGAAGTTATACGCACACCCAAAGAAGTGCTCATTCTTCACGACCGAGGTCTCCTTCCTCGGTTTTATCCTATCAGCACAAGGAGTGCCCGTCGACCCAGCCAAAGTCGAGGCCATAGTCGCGTGGCCTAAGCTGAAGAGCATACACGATGTACGGAGCTTCATCGGATTGGCGACTTTTTATCGACGTTTCATACCAGGTTTTAGTGGCATCACCGCCCCCATTACGGACATCCTCAAGAGCGACAAATTCGAGTGGACCGGCATGGCCGACCAGGCTTTTGAACTTCTGAAGAAACTCATGACGCAGGCCCCGGTCCTGAAATTACCAGATTTTAGTGACGTCTTCGAGGTCGCCTGCGACGCGTCAGGAGTTGGCATTGGCGGTGTCCTTAGTCAACGAGGCCACCCGATTGAGTATTTCAGCGAGAAGCTGAATGACACGAGGAAGCATTATGACAATTACGATCGGGAGTTCTACGCCTTAGTACAGTCACTCCGCCACTGGCGCCACTACCTGCTGCCAAAGGAATTTGTCCTCTTCTCGGACCACGGAGCTCTACGTCACTTACACGACCAGAAGAAGGTCAGCGATCGCCACGCACGGTGGATCGCTTACCTACAAGACTTCACCTTCGTCATCCGCCACAAGAAGGGCAAGGACAACGTAGTCGCCGACGCCCTTAGTCGGCGACCCACCGTACTAAGCATCATGACGACCCAGGTCTTAGGTTTTGAAAAGATGAAGGAGGATTACACGGACTGCCCCGATTTCTCATCCCTCTATTCCTCCATCACACATGCCTCGCCTAATCGGTCGAGAGATTACTTCCTCGAGGATGGCTATCTCTTCAACGGGAAGAGAGTATGCATCCCACGCACGTCTCTCAGAGACTTCTTGATTCATGAAGTCCACGCGGGAGGGCTAAGTGGCCACTTTGGAGTCATGAAGACCATCCAAGCCCTTGAAGAGAAGTTCTACTGGCCATCTCTCAAGCTTACGTGTTCTCGTGCCAAACTCACGAAGCAAAATACCGGGTTATATACTCCCCTTCCAGTTCCCGATCAGCCTTGGGAAGATGTCAGCTTAGATTTTGTCTTAGGGTTACCTAAGACAATCCGGCGTCACGACTCCATCATGGTCGTGGTCGATCGTTTTTCGAAGATGGCCCATTTCATTCCGTGCTCGAAAACCTTCGATGCATCAAGGATCGCCCGACTCTTCTTCGACCACGTCGTCAAGCTACATGGCGTACCAAAGACTATCGTCTCTGACCGAGACATTAAATTCACTAGTTACTTTTGGAAGACGTTGTGGGTCCTCATGGGAACACAACTGAAATTTTCATCAGCTTATCATCCCCAGACGGATGGTCAGACCGAGGTTGTGAACCGCAGCCTCGGTAACTTATTGAGATCCATTGTCGGCGACCATGTTGTTGCATGGGATCCAGTTCTGCCTCGCGCAGAATTTGCTTACAATTACTCGGTGAACCGCACTACGGGCAAGGCGCCATTCGAGATCATCTATGGTCAACTACCGCGTAGGCCCCTTGATGCGAAACTCCAGCGGCCGGGATCGAACGGCGCGTCTCGCGTCACAAGTGAAAATGATGATATGTTATGTGTTGTTGAAATTCGGAATTGAATTTTATAAACGAGCAGATAAGACGCGGAGGAGTAAGCGTCGTAGATTGGGACGATCTACGGGGTAGAACGATCCAGAGATCGGACTCCCGATGACCCGCAGAATCTACTAGACGACTAAGACGGGAGGGGCGTCTTACGGCCCTGGAGAGTTCGATATCTAAACAATCAGAGACAGTCCGTTTACCTCCAAAGAATCCTGCTCTCGACGTCGGTGGCTATGCCTATTTCGATGTTCGTTCTGGAGATCTGGGCAGAGGACGCGATAGCGGACGACGGGACTGCAAGGGGTAATGATACTGGATTAAGATGGAGAGGAGACGAGATTTAACCTTGAGTCGTGTAGTCCACGGCAGTTCGGCAGGGCGGTGATGACAGTGCGTGGAATCGGCGAGGCCACGGCGCGGGGATCACGGCGGATCACGGCGGATCACGGCGGCGCGCGGGCGTTCATGGTGCAGGTGGAGTAGCGGCGCGTCGCGGGGCTGCGGCGCGGCAAGGGACCATGGCGTGGACGGCAGCGGGAATGCGGGTCCACAGCGCCGGGTCGCGGCGCGGGGTGCGGAGCGCGCGCGATGCGGGGTCGTGGCGCGGATGTCGCGGCCGCGCGCGGGGTCGTGGCGCGTTTCGCGCGCTGCGCAGTGAGGGGGTCGCGCGAAGCAATGGCCGCGCGCGGGGTAATCCCTCGGCGTGGGCGTCGTCCTTGACGCGGCAGGCGGCCGTGACGCGGAGTTAAGCGGCGCAGGGCGGGGCTACCACGCGAGCGGCGCCGTGATGCGAAGTGGGACCGCGGGGCGGGAGGAGCCACGACCGGGAGGGCTGGGTGGTGATGGTGGATGCCAAGAATCGGGTGGGGGCGGAAGGGATCACGATCAGGGAAGGAAGGGGGGAGGGGGGGCGACGGCGATCAAGAAGTGGGTTTGCGGTGAGGAAGAAATCAAGAGGATGGTAAGGTGGTGATGGTGGCGATCAAGAAGGCAGGGACAGGACGAGGGGTTCAAGAACGAAGGGAGGACAAGGGAGAAGATCAAGAAAGGGGTTCTCAGTTCAAAAAACAAGGGGAGAGGATGGAGGATAATCAAGAACGATGGGAGAAGATGATCGGGATGGTAGGAAGAGGAGGGTGACGGTGAAGGTGGGAAATCAAGAACCTGGCAGAGGAGTTCTTGACGGAGCCGCGGGCGTTCCTCCTCGCTGGAGGCTGATGTCCCGATGCCGCACTGCGCCGTTGCTGTCGCGAACCTCGAGGATGCCCAGAGTGATCTCGATGGGAACCCTCTCAACTCTTGACTTGACGACTTCTTGAAAATCTTGAACGTGCCGGAGTGATCTCGATGGCACGGTTGAACACGTCCCGCCCGGAGTGATCTCGACGGACAAGACGTGGGCTCTACCCTCTCCGGAGTGATCTCGACAAAGAGACGGGGCTAGCCAAACCCCCTACTCTACAGCTAGATAAGGGGGAAGATCTCTGAAAATACTTTTCAATTTCAAAAACTTCCAAGTAGTCCCTTGGGCATGCCCTCCCCTTATATAGGGAGGAGGGGTGCCAAGGAGACGTGGGGAGAGGTTGAACCGTCATGAGACGTGGTTCGACCTCTCCTTACAAAATCAAAATACAATCTTAAAATGGAAACAAAGACGAGGATGGGCCCTACGATACTGGCCCAATCCATAATTCGAAATGCAAAGAAAATACACATAGGAAAAACATAAATTGTTCGAACCTACCCGGAGTACTTAAACCCCAGGTTGCGGACGTCGGCACGAGCTGTCCGACGTGGCTGCTGGCGAGTCGTCGTCGGTCGTCCGGCTGATGTTGTCGTCGTCATCAGGTCGTTGTCGGCACGATGGTCCTCCATCAACAAGCACAAGCACCTAATGGGCATCGGCTTTAAAATCAAGGTCTGGTGTCGCCACTTATGATTCTTAAGGAATTGACCCCCTATTCTGAGTCCAAGTACAAGGATGTGTCTTCACAATTAGCACGCACATATGTCTGTAGGGATGCCGCCTACTTTGGGGCATTACAATGAGCCATAGGTGGTGATAATTAGTGTAAGTCTGTATGTCTATTCAATATCTGCCCGGTATCTGATATTGGAAAACTGATATCTGATATGTGGGTGAAATAGATATAATTCAAATATCAGATATTCGATGCCAAACAGATGTTGAATATCCACCCAATCCCCTATATCGGAAAAAATATCAAAGGAGTCACGACATTGCAGATCCTAGTAGTGGATATTGGATATCAGAGTTGGGTATTTGGATATCTGATGTTACATCTGCTAAAAATCAGTATCCAGATATCAATGTCCAATAATCTGACTAGGCTTGGAAATTAGGAATGCGAGTCCGTTTTTGGCTAGGTTAGGCTAATAAATATCGGATGTCATTTTTTTCAACCTTTCAAGCTAAACTTGAATATTGACTACATCTATTATTCAATTGAAATATAAAATATATTTAAATTTATATGTACGACGATAAAAAAATACATCCCACACCAATATAGAATATCGTCATCCATTTCTGATATGCAATACAGCATATGTCCCCATATCCATTTCTGACATATGATGACATCATGATGGATAATTGTATTGGATATCTGACCTGTAGCAACCGATATCCGGAAAGATGGATGCCAGATGTCCCATTTCTGATATGCAATACAACATCTGTCCCCATAATGCCATCTGTATTGGGCTCGGGCCAGGCGAACTCTAGTAGTAAGTAGTAACAAAAGGGAGAGAGAGAGAGATTCAGAGAGAGAGAGAGAGAGAGAGAGAAGAAGAGAAAAATCAATGAAAACAGTTGAGAGGAGAAGAGAGAAATCAAGAAGAAGAAGAAATGGGATGATAGAAGGGATACAGGCTTCTAATAGGCCTCAAATGGACACACAACAATGACTCACATGTGTTAAACATCCCATCAATCTCGCTCACAACACCTAGGTTTCAGCAACCCCTTTCAACAGCAAGAAGAGATCATCCGTTTCCTTTCCAGGAGCCCTCACTATCGGCGGCATGAACAACCACCAAGAAGTCCCCAATACAAACCCAAGTGTCAACGGCACCGTTAATGCCGGTTGCAGAGGCCTCATTCCCCGCATACTCCACTGCTTCTTTGCCGATATATCTGCCACCGTGCAGATCCCGTGGAGCACGAAGAACAACCCAACCTCTCCTGTCGACGGCTCGAGGGACATGTAAAAGAAGATAACATCATGCATGAGTCCAGAAACAAGAAACAACGCCATCACTGCTGCCGTACTTCCCCACAAGCTTTGGACTGGATCATACATGTCGGAACGCATGATGTTTGAGCCCACTAGATTCCACCATCTTCCCCAGAAATCCTGAAGATAAGAAGACAAGTGCGGCGCGGCGAACTTTGGTTCAAGATCTGTGCCCGGAGGTAGCATCGCTCATGTCATGATTGCAATGCTCGCGAGGAATAGATCAAGCCCAAAGTATAAGAAGAGGGAGTGGAGAGCGACGGCGACCCAGCGATGGAACTGCAGCCTTTTGGAATAGAGAGATGCAACCAAGGCCAAGAGGAGAACTTTAGTCACAAATCCGGCCATAGAAAGCCTTAGAGAAATTGTGGTTTGAGGGGATACAGGTTTTCGTTTGACGATAATGGGGAGAGAGGCTATCGCTATGAAAGCTGCCAGTGATAGACTATCTAATGGCCGGCTGGGATGGAGGGGTCCTCTTGAAGGAGTTGGCCCAGCCTCACCGGAGCTCTCCGATTTCGCCGGCTTCGGCGAAATTCTCCGTGGAACGATTTCTTTTCTTTTCCATTTTCGGAAGTTCTTGAGGTGGTTACGAGTTCAAGGAGCCAACAAGTGGTATGAGAGCCACTCGATTCGGTGGATCGTGCAGATGGTGAAGAAGACCGGCGAGGCGAGCTCGTACGGCGAGCCTAGGGGGGAGATGGTGCTGCCAGCGCCATCCCTCAAGCTCTGGAAGACCAACTATCGTGTGTGGTCGATGAATATGGAGGTATTTCTTGACTCACACGATCTATTGCAAGCAATCGAATTAGACTCCGTGCCGAAGAAGAAGGATTGCTCCACTCTCTCGGCTATCTTCTCAGCCGTGCCAAAAGACCTGATGATTGTCCTTGACGCGAACAAGACTGCCAAGCAGAATTGGGACATTCTTCTTTCGCGGAATTTGGGCATGGATCGAGTGATTCAATCCCACGTCCAGAGCCTCAAGCGCGAGTACGAAATTCTCGCGATGAACAAGAGTGATAGTGTGATGGATTTTGCGACGAAATTCACCACAATCGTCTCCGATCTACAACGGCTCGGGGAGACATTGTCTGTGATGGACGTTGTCACTTGGTTTTTGCGTGCTACTCCAGCAAAATTTGACGCGCTGACGCTATCCCTTAAGCAGTATGGAGACTTGTCGAAGATCACCTTGGATGAGGTAATTGGCTCGCTCTCCATCCATGAGCTGCGGCTCAAGGAGCGTGAAGCTCGGGAGGAGGAGCAGGCACTACTTGCCCGCACACTCAGCAAGACTACACTTACGGCTGAGGCATCTTCATCCCAAGGCAGAGGACGCGGTCGTGGCCGTTGTGGAGGCCGAGGCAAAGGCTGTGGTCGCAGCCGGACTCCTCCTGCTGATGAAGGAAAAGTGCAATACGATAAGTCACAGATCCCATGGTACAACTGCCAGAAATTTGGGCATTTTGCGTATGAATGCCGTAGTGCAAAGAAGGAGAGGTCAGAGCAAGCTTATGTGCTAGAGGTCACTGACAAGCCGGATTCTACATTACTCATGGCTATTGCTGGTGAAGCCTGTGATGTCTTGCTCCAAGGCTCAGCCGCCGAGCCCTCTGATTCTGACTTATGGTATCTTGACACTGGGGCCACTAATCACATGTCAGGTAATCGAAGCTTCTTTGCAGATCTCGATGGAGAGGCATCCGGAATTGTCAAATTCGGCGACAATTCAACAGTCCAAATAGCTGGGAGAGGCACTATACATGTTAATTGGGGTGATGGACATATTGTGAAACTCGGTAAGGCACTCTATGTACCGAAATTATGTGCTAACATCCTTAGTTTGGGCAGGCTTCATGAAGAGGGGTGTCGGATGGTCATGTATGGAGGTTCCTTGACCATATTTGATCAAGATGGAGAAGTGTTTGCAGAGGTCAAACGCACTGAAGGTCGGCTGTACCTTCACAAACTTCATGTTGTTGATCAGTGTTTGGTCTAGAAAGATGCTGATGAACAGAGCTGGCTCTGGCATTCTAGATTTGGCCACTTGAACTTCCACAGCCTCAGAGAATTGAGTTCGAACCAGTTAGTCGAGGGTCTTCCACTCACTCAAGTGCCCACTCATCTGTGCATCCACTACCTAGCAGGCAAGAAAAGTCGACACTCCTTTCCCACCTAGAGTGAATTTCGGGCTGCCCAGCCCTTAGCGCTCATCTATGCAGACTTATGTGGCTCGATAGATCTACCCACATTAGGGGGAAGTCACTTCTTTCTCCTAATCATTGATGATTGCTCGAGGTTAATGTGGGTGGCTCTGCTCAAGCACAAGTCAGAAGCCTTAAGTGCATTCAAGAAATTAAAGGCTCTAGCTGAAGCAGAGAAGGATCTAAAAATCAAATGTCTCCGGACTGATAGAGGAGGTGAGTTCAATTTCGATGAATTCTCTGATTTTTGTGATTTCAAGGCACTAAGAGGCAGTTGACTGCTCCTTATTCTCCTCAGCAAAACGGCATTGTTGAGAGGAAGAATAGGACAGTCATGGGCATGGTGAGGAGCATGCTGAAGTCGAAGGATCTGCCTAAAGAGCTTTGGGGAGAGGCAGTGAGCACTGCGGTCTACCTTTTAAATCGCTCACCTACAAAAAGTCTTCAGGGTAGCACACCATATGAGAAGTGGACCGGCAGAAGACCAAGCGTTGACCACCTGAGAGTCTTTGGATCCCTTGCTCATGTGAAGGCCACAAGAGGAAATCATAAGAAGCTAGATGATAGAAGTCATCCTATGGTTTTTATCGGGTATGAAGTTGGGACTAAGGGTTATCGGTGCTTTGACCCGGTCAACTCCAAGGTGCATATTACTCGTGATGCAATTTTTTATGAGAATGGTAAATGGATGTGGAACAGTCAAGGTGAGAATGATCGAGTACTTACCTTCTATCCTCAGCTATCTTCAAAGGCTGGTGACTTAGAGCAAATATCCCAGTTAGAGTCGGTTGACTCGGTCAACCCTACACTACCCGATGATGAAGAAATGACTGAAGTGCAACAACCTGTGGGTGAATCGGTGGTATCTTCCCACACTGAGTCACAGACAAGTCATCCTCCTCTGTACATACCTCTTGCTCAGATATATGCTAATACTTACTCACCTTTGAATGTGGATGAAAACTGCCTGCTCATCCAAGAAGAACCTGTGAGTTTCTAGGAAGCCGTAAAGGCAGAGGAGTGGAGGAATGCTATGAAGGAGGAGATGGAATCAAGTGACAAGAATCTGACCTGGGAGCTGGTGCATCCTCAAGTCCATTGCAAGCCAATTGGGCTGAAATGGCTCTACAAGCTGAAAAAGAATGAACAAGGGGAGATTATCCGTCACAAAGCAAGGCTGGTTGTGAAAGGTTATTCTCAGAGGCAGGGCATTGACTTTGATGAGGTCTTTGCTCCAGTGGTTTGATTTGAGTCAATTCGACTCCTAATTGCCCTTGCTGCTGAAAAGAGGTGGGATTTGCACCATCTTGATGTGAAATCTGCATTTCTCCATGGCACGGTGGAGGAGGAGCTTTACGTGCGACAACCCGAAGGCTTTGTGGTAAAGGGAGAAGAGGGAAAGGTGCTGAGAGTGAGGAAGGCCTTATATGGGCTAAAGCAAGCGCCACGTGCCTGATATTACAAGCTTCATACTACCCTCAAGTCGCTTGGATTTTCCCAGAGTAAACATGAACAAGGTGTATATCACAAGATGGGCTCCGATACATCACTAATCCTTGGTGTGTATGTAGATGACTTAATTGTCATAGGTGAAAGTGATGAGCACATCAAGATATTCAAGGTGCAGATGAGAGATCACTTCGAGATGAGTGATCTCGGCCTTCTGAATTCGTACCTTGGGATAGAGATCAGACAGTTGAACGGGCTGATTACTCTGTCTCAAGGGGCATATGCAAGGAAGATCCTCGAGTATGCTAAGTTAGTGGACTGCAACCCGGTGCACGTACCGCTTGAAGCAAGACCGGCATTCTCCTCAGTCAACTCAAGCCCACCAGTGGATGCTACCTATTTTCGAAGTCTTGTTGGAAGCTTGAGGTACCTGACTCATACACGCCCTGATCTGATGTTTTTGGTTGGTTTATTGAACAAATATATGGAGAAGCCATCCACCGAGCACTTCACCGGAGTTAAGAGAGTTCTGAGATATGTCAAGGGCACTTGTGACTTTGGTCTCATATATGAGAAGGGGTATGAAGGAGAAGGCCTGGTGGGCTATGGTGATAGCGATTTTGCAGGTGATGCTGATGACCGGAAGAGCACCTCCAGACAGGGCTTTTTCTTAGGCAACATGTTGTTCAGCTGGTCCACCCAGAAGCAAAATACTGTGGCACTCTCAACTTGTGAGGCTGAATACATTGCGGCCACTGCAGCAGCTTGCCAAGGCATGTGGCTGAACCGACTCACCTGTGAGCTGCGAGGCAAGGCAAAGGAGGCATGGAAGCTGATGATAGATAATAATTCGGCAATTATCATCAGCAAGAACCCCGTGCATCACAATCGCACTAAACATATAGACGTTCGATACCACTTCATTCGTCAATGTGTTGAGGAGCAGAAAATAATCCTGGAGCATGTACCGACGGAAGATCAACTTGTAGATATACTGACAAAATCCCTCAGGAGATTGAAGTTTGAAGAAATGCGGAAGCGGCTAGGCATGCGAAATGTTGACCAGGTGATTCTGGAGCAAGGAGGAGTATGAAGGAGTTGCCCCAGCCTCACCGGAGCTCCCTGATTTCGCTGGCTTCGACGAAATTCTCCGTCGAATGAACATTTGGGGATTTTATGTTTTTTGGCAGTTATGTTTCTTTTATCAGGTTGACCTCCACCGTCAATCGTGCGGAGTTATAACGGCGGAGATGCATCCATATCAGACTTGCTTGCCAGGTCACCTGCTGGCGGTTATGTTCCCCTCTCTCTCCTTGTCTGATTGGCTCACTATATAAGAGCCTCTACCTACTCGATGAAATGTGCGCGGAACGATTTCTTGTTACGTGTTCTCGATTTCTTGTTTCTTATGGAGCGATTTATTTTCTTTGCAATTTTTGGAAGTTCTTGAGGTGGTTACGAGTTCAAGGAGACAACACCTCTATCGAAGGCAAAGAGGAGCTTGAATGTGGCTAGCCAGACGAGGATGTTGGCGGAGATGATGCGGATATGGATTGTGGAGAAGGATAAGGGGAAGGATAGCAGAGTTGAGAAACTTGTCGACAGCAGCCAGCACCAAGATAGCCCATCGACAGTCAACGACATGCCACCGACATAGGTTTAAATAAGATTAGATAGTAAGGAACTGGAAATATATAATACCCGATATGGGACTGTGGCTAGGATTCAATATAGGAAAATCTAGTGTTAGGATTAAACATAGACAGGTCAATCTAGCGGTTAGGATAAAATCTAAATATACACATCTAGCGACTAGGATCAAATTAAACATAGCCTTTATATTGAGATATAACGGCTAGGATCAAAGATCGACTAGCGAGATCCAACGGCTAGGACTTAACTAAACATAGCCATTGTATTTTCTGTTACAACGGCTAGATTAGTTAAGGAAATTCATTATAATTAGTTACTATTATCATATAAATACAACCGCAAACTGTGTTGATCGATTTGGGGATAATACAATCTAACTTCCATCTCTCATGTTCTTCCCTCTCTCTCTCTCTGTCGTTCTTCTTCTTTTTGGTCAACTTTCTCCCAGTTCTCGAGCACGCTACGTGAAGGGACTCGCGCTCTTTCATGCTATTAGAGCCACTCTAAGCAGGCATCAAGAAGATGGGGGAAAATTTTCCCATGGCCGTGAATCCATCGGCGAACGAGATTGCCATGACAGGACAAGTTCCTGTAATAGTTCTCGCCGGAGGAATTGTGCTGACCAAGCTCAATGGTGATAATATTCGTGTCTGGAAAAGTGCCAGGGTCCCAATTCTAAACGGGTATGGTCTTATGCGATTCATTGAAGGTCTCTCTCCACCTGTTTCCATTGTAGATGAACAAGGGAATATAGTCAAAAATCCAGCGTTCAAGAAATGGTGGCGGATCGATCAGCAGGTACTAGGATTTATTCACCAGACAATCTCTGAACAGGTTTTACCTCATATCAGCAGAGCCCGATCATCTAAAGAGGCATGGGAAAAGTTGGTGTCAGTGTTTGCTGGATGGGATCAGGAACGTATAATGGACCTTCAACGCAGGTTTCATAACATGCGGAAAGGAGCAAGGAGTACTAAGGAGTACGTCAGATACTTTAGATCAGTTATTGAAGCATTGGATGCTGCCGGACAACTACCTTACGAGCAGGCCAAGATACACACCTTCTCGAGGGGACTAGTGTCAGCCTACTCGTCATTCATTGTGAGCATCAATGCCAACATTGGGCACCTCAAATTCGACGAAATTATCACCAACCTCAAAGCCCACGACGCATATCTGAGATTTGAAGACGAAAATGAAAATTTTCTGCCAATAGCTAACAATGCTCAGAGGGGTCAATACCCTTGTACCAAGAGGGAATTCAACAACAACAGAGGATTTACTCAATATCGCGGAAGAGGAAGAGGAAGGAATCAAAGATTCCAACCTCGCTACCAAATTTGTTCACAATACGGACATCGAGCCAGGGAATGCCCCAAATTCCAAAGAAACAATTCAAATTGGAGACCCTCTTCTTCAAATATTCAAAAGGAGGCACATATGGCTCAAAATGTACATTTCAGGACCGGCCATCCTGGCGCTGACTGCTGCTGACGAGTTTCTCAACTCCGCTATTAGGGAGGACGAAGAAGAGAAGAATTACGGGAAGGATCACTAGGAGCCATCACCTGCCTGGTCGGATGATAGAAACCCAGTGCTGTTGGCACTGCGATGAGCCATACTCGAATGAAGACTCTAGTATCATCTTCCATTCTCTCTGCGTTTGATTACCTAGTCAAAGTTTCCAATTTCTTAGGGAGGAAATGAAAGCCCTCAAGTCGTTGACCTTGATAATGATGTCCTTGACAAGGACGCCCATGCTAAGGCCCAATTTCCTGCCCTTCACTAAAAAAAAATTAAATCAAGACGCACAAATGAAAATGTAAAATAAAAAATAATTAATATGTTATTTTTCTTGCTGGCATAATTTTCTAGTTCTTCAAATTGAGCAATTCCAGTTTAAGTTTACAGATCACCTGTTCCATGGCTTTAATTGGTGCTGGACATCCTATTAGAGACTCAGAAAAACCCACATTCGTTGCAAGGTGGTACTCCAGCATCGTACATATTAGTGGATAAGTTTTTTTATCAACAAATGGAGAAGCTCCAAGTGCATCACAGGAGCTAGAAAAATGGGAATCCGTGTGGTTTGCATGACTCAAGATAGTCAGTCTTGATCTATTCATTATTATTATTATGGAGATTTGTCGTATATGCATTCTTTATTTTTTTTGTATACTTTTATATTCAATGTACATGGACAAGAGTCAATATAACCAAAAGATTTACATTTCTGTTAAACAAAGATTCATTTTAAATTTTCTTTTTAATCTTTACTCAAAAGTTCATACTATTGAGGATCTTAACTTAATGGAGCCTAAAATATGTATCCAACCAACCATAATAATCCACCAAGGGTATCGGGATAAGAGTGAACAAAACCCATCTACTGATTGGAGATAAACAACCTTCTTGAATGGGATTATCAATGTTCACAGTAGAGGTTCAAAACAGAAAGTACAAAAGAGAACAAGTTTACCAAAGGGACTGACCAGCAAGAGATACACACTTGGTGTCAGCTCCTCACAAAAGCTTCTTTGTAAGATGCTATGTTGGCCCCAACTTTTCTCCAACTCTCCAATTACCGTAGCTTGAAACCTTCAATGTTTCTAACAAGGATGCTCACAAAGATGCACACTAGGATGCTCTCCAGATCCCCCCTTTGGATGAGGCAAGCACCTCCTTAAATCAAGCTCCTCGGAATCTTCCATAGACTTCCCTCTCTAGAATATTTCCACACCTTTCTAAAACATTTAGAAAGACCCACAAGCTTATAATATGGTCCATTAGCTTATAGAATATTTTAGAGGACTCCATATGATTCTAGAAACACAAAAGATTCTAAAAGTGACTTGAAGGTCGTATAACCATCTATAAGATTTTTGTCTAGATCATTCCATAAGCTTCTAGAACATTAGAGTTGAAGAAGTCAACACTCTGATATCCAGATCCTAAGGATTAGTGGATTAGGTAACATAATAGCTATATATACTTCCTACCTCCACGATCAAAAGCCATAGTAGGCAGGAGGCCACCACGCCCTACCGTCGATCGGAGGCTGCCGCCCCACCATCGACCAGAGGCCGCCGCTCCGCCGCCCTGCGGGGCCGCCGGCAGGCAGCTGCCCCGTGCAGCGGCGGCAGGCGGCACTCCCGGGCCTCGTACGGCGGCATCGCACGGTGTGTGGCGGCCGCGTGAGGCAGGTGCAGCCCCGTGGGCGACCGCGTGCGACGCCGCCAAGAGCGCCGGCACCCGCGCGCAGCCCCGCCTAGAGCTCTTGAACCCCGCGGTTAGGCCGCGTGCGTAGGCTGCCAACCCGGCCGCTCGCGCATGCGCCAACGCAGCCCGCGCAGGCAGCTAGTCGGCCGCCTGTGCTAGCAGCACCCGCGCAAGCGGCCGGCTTGTACACCAAATGAGTTGATATGATAGCTTGTACACCAAATGAGAACAAATCTTTTGTTTATTTCAAAACTCAATATAAAAATTCATAATAACTAGTTATTTTAATGAAATAAAAAGCTCCTCTGTAGGGTGTCACATAAATTTTGAAGAGGTTTGAATCCACCAGTGCTCCATTTTCTAATCATAATAAAAAAATTTAATTCTTAAATGGTTACTCATAAATTCAACTGTGATATAAGCAGAGGTAATCATTGATCAAAAACCTTATGTTCAGTTCATATTTATCTTCTTTAGTAATTATTCTAGTTACATTTAGATAGATGTGTAGTCTTGCTTCTACTAGATACACCAATGCAATTGAATAATGTGTATTAAATAAAATAGATAAGAACATTTATTGTTGAAGTGACCTTGTGAGTCGTTTTCAAATTATGTTGCCATTTTTGATATCATTGGAATTGAGAGTTTCATTTCTAGTGACACTTTTAGTTTCATGTAAGAGATTGAAATTATTTTTTTGTTTCAATTAAATAAGTCTTATCACCTAAGTATAGAAATATGAATAGTGAATATAAAAATATGTTTCATATAGGTGCATGTATTGGTCAAAATAAATGTGAACCGCTTGGTTGTAATTAAAACCTAGATAAATCTAATATAAGATCCCTAAAGCTTGGTTTCAAAATATAGAACTATATTGGGCTTAAATTTTTGACTATGAATGATAGTCAAGTTGTGCTCGCATCTTTGCACAGACACATGAGACATATGTAAGCTTTCTATGTCTTAGATGAAGGCATATGTAATAGAAGATAATACATGAAACTAAAATAAATTAAAAAAATAAGGAATTAAAATATAGCGTAAAGACACTAAATAAAATATATTAGAAACACAATTAAACTATAAGGCACAGCGTAAAGATTGTGAGCTCACATGTGGTCATCATTTTAATAGAGCTAAGATCCTAATTTCTTAAAGTTTGGTTGTGGTGAAAACTCCATTGCTGCATCTTTGGTCGGACGGACTAATAATTAAGGTATGCCACAAGTTAGAGGTAGAAGAAATATGTAGTTTGGTGTATCAAACTCCAAGGCTGGACGAAAATGTATTGCCATAAAGTAACAAAGGTGCTACCCAGACCAGACTCAATGGCTGGTGGAGCAAATTCCATGTTGCATGAGAGTTGGAGATCAACTTACTCTTAAATACTACAAGTAGTTGCAAATATCATCATATGAATGCTCAATATTCTATTATGATTAGTGGAATGAACTCCAAGTTATAATTTGATTTTTTGAGATTCTAATCCCCACTAGAAGAACATTACTTTGTCCTATTTTAGGAACGTGAGGTCGTGTAGAATGCTTAAATTTAGTGGGAGCCCTTACAAATGAATATAGAATCTGGTAGAAAACTTTTATGTTGTAGAGAATATGATCTACTGCAAAAACACATTATCAAGTAACCCACTATGAGATATATTTGATGAAAATCACTTATGACATGTTCAAGAACTTGATGATAATGGAAATATGAGGTTGACAAGCCAATCACACACTACATATCTTATTCCATGTTGATGATGTATTCATTACAATGCATGTAGGATCCTAATAATCAAGTTCATGAATACATGATAGGACTTAGTGAACTACGATGAGATTGTAATACGCAGGTCAATAGTCCTTAAGCATGTAGTCTTAATATCCATATTAGAAGGATACTTGAGAAGGACATCAAAGTAACCAAATAGTATAGAACTATCTAGCCTCACTCATACGGTGAGTATGGCTAGTCTTGTAGCCATTAGTGTACAGACACTAAGGATAGATACAAGGTGCTCGTTAGCGGAAAATATTCTCCAAATAGATCCATATGAATCTCTAAATGGTATTATACCAATTTGTCAATGAGTTGATTCACGATACAGTTGTGTAATTGGTCCTTCGACCTGGGTCACAAAAGATGTATTGTGGACGGTCAGTTGTACTTTGGCTATGACCTACTAGTTCTTAAACATGGGATTCTAAATAGTCATATGCATCAAGAAGTTATTAAAAAATATTTAGTGGTTATGTTAGGATCATCCACCCTCGGTATAAGAAGAGACATCTCAATGAAGATGATGCGATGAAGTCCTTAGGTAAGGCAGAAAAATATTGGAGAAGAGTTCCCTAATGATTTCCAAATGCATCAATACTAACTCAGATGCCCTACTAGGGTTAGGTAGTTGACCATACCCTAAGTCATCCTAGGAGCACCAAGTGGACAAGTGACTATACTTACCCAATAACTGATGATAGACAAGTTCCATGAGTGAGTCAGTTCACAATCATGTGCATCTTCTAGAGTACGAGGTATAGCGTGGCATCCCAAAGGTTGGACATTTGACCTATTGGTTGCATTTGATTGATCGGGCATTAATTAATCTATATATTGATATAGTTAAATTTGGAAGGGTAATAAAGGTTATTGGGCAACTAGAGTCATTAAAGAGATTGATACATTGGCCTAGAGGGTCACACACTCATGGTATTTTGGATCTCACAAGATATAATTAAACTTTGGATAAATAAGGGAAGGCCCTGAACAACATTCTCCCAGGACAGAATTTTTGAAGGCCCTTCCATTTCTTCTTCCTACTTCTTAGAGCTCCTCTCCATTCCCGATGCAATTGGGACGGCATAACAACAACGAAGGATGGTGAATGGAGCTTGTCAAGGTTAAGGAGGAGATTCAACGTTTCGTAGACCACATGGATACATCTAGAGTCTGCGCACATGAGAAGATCAACACAACTCAGGAAGGATCCAAGAAATCACGGTTGTGATCCATAGTCAGGGGTATTGTTTCATGTATGAGGCGTTTGCCTATGTCCTTTGTAATGGAGCTCATTTTAATACATCATTAAAGATGTTACAGATGGGACATGAGTAAAGAGTTCTCTATAGGAAGGTTTAATGTTACACACCCTCGATGATCTATTAGCAATTAAAATATTGTGAAGATATAGAACATAAGGCCATGACACACTATATGATATAGCTTTTTTGACCAGTGGAATAGGACTTGAAGATATAGTAGCCAAAAATCTATTCAAATCTTACATGGTCAAGTGATCCTTTGCATATGATGAAATACAAAATATGATCTTATGAACTAACAGCCTGCATCTGTGCAGAGTGATTATTCCAAGACATTAGTAGTGACCTCATCATTCAATTCCATCATGAACCATAATCAAACTGTATTTTTATTTTTATCACAAACAAGATTAAGTCAACCTAGTTGAATCAAAAATGCTTGATAATTCCAAAGTTTATTGCTTACAAAAAATACAAAGACCCCAAGAATAACCAAAAAGGTGTCACATGTCATTTTAAAATGAAAAAGATTATGATTGTTAAGTTAGCATGTTAGTGAAGAGAATAAATATTACGATATATGAAACAATGTATATTTTCACCATGGTCTGAAAGGGCACTAACTAAATAACTACATGTAGTGCCTACCTCAATTAGAGAGTCAAATATTAGACATGTTTCAATTTTGAGAAATAGATAAAATGAGATGAAAAGACAATATAATGTTAAGGATAGGAAGTATGACAAAAGGATTTAATGATCACAGTATTGATAGTGAACCTCAAGCTTCTCTTGGGAGATTCTTTATTTAGAAGACTATTATTTTCTTAGTCTAATAAAGAAAATTGGGCCTATTATAAATAAACTTAGATATTTCCTGACTATTGTAAAAATTTGTAGTTCCATTTATTTGAGAACTAAATTCGTTACTTTTGTGTAAAATTCAATCATATATCCATCAGATGTTTCTTAAAGTTACCTCCAAGTTGATATTTCTCTCATGAAGACTGTGTATTAAGGCTTATCTTTAAGAGCTTTGAAAATTTGGCAAATGGAGATTGCCTAAAATTCATGAGATGCCTACTTACTGTCATTCATTTTCAATCATGTTTAACTTGCTAACCATGACACACACATACACATGCGCATGTTTCTAATTTGGAAATTGAGAACCTCCCAAAGATATGTCAGGTCTGATACATACTGATGTATGGGGCTACATTGTTGAGTATGAAAAGTTTTTTATGAGATCGAGGAGAAATGAAAAAAGAGAAAGTGAATTATGTGGTATTATATGCACCTTTTTCATTTCATCCATTAGGAATTGTGTCATGTGTCACATGTTATTTAGATTTTAATGTTCATTAAATAATATTCAGTAAACTAACTTCTCTTGATGTTATATTAACAAAGTGAGTCCTTATTAGACACATCATATCTTTTTGTCTTATACTACTCTTCAAATGAGTACTTCATATTGTGCCTCTTGACCTACGCTTAATGTCCCCGTACTACCTCGAAAACTATTTTCTCATTCAGGATGCTAAAAACTCAACAACATCACTTTTGGTACTTGATTATATCTCAATATAGGCATCAAATATCTGCTCTACATTAGGATCTTTCTAAAGGACTAACTGCTCAGACCCCAAAGACCACCTTAAGGTTTCAAATACAGGCATTAAGATACAACGGCTTCTTATCCCACAACAATGAGGCACTTTTTCATTCTTTCATATACCATGGATTTCACTTGGAAAAGAAAATTTTCCATACTAACGGATTTGGCTGTATGATTAGAACTTGATCGTGAACACTCTACTTCATGATATAATGATTATTGACCTAATTATGAATTTGGGGATCTCTTAAATAATATTTATAAAACCCAGCCATGCATAAGTATTGTGTTTTCAGTAGAACTAAATAATTTTTTTAAGTTGATCTAACGAATAAACCAATATCAGGGATGATCATGAAGATTATCCACAAGAGAAAAGTTAACCCTATAGAGCTTAGAATGATATAGTAAACATATGTCATTCAAGAGATGTAGATCATAGTATTCAAAACTTATATTCATCTCTTGATTCCCATGGTTGGGATCTCTATATTAAGATTATGAACCTATGTAATGAAATCAGACCATTTACTTGAATGCAAATAAATTATTACAAGTGTATGGATGACTTGTAAAAGAAACTGTTTTAGCAAACTAATGGTAGGACACTTGTGCACTTAATACACTCTTTCAAATGCTTTCACTACCAAGAAAACAATGGATTGAGGATGTATGATACATAAAATGATAAGCACAAGTTGGATTTGTAGAGAAAATTATTGAAGTGGATCTGGTTCCAGTTAAAAATTTGGAAATATATTCTCCTAAATATATCATTTATTTCTCTCCCGCATTGATATCCTAGATTTCTTTGTCACATTGAAATTTCTTCATGATGATTGCATATTGCATATCTCCTTCAGCATTCTTATCTACAAATCATTCATATGACTGTGCATCTATGATCCTTATAATGAAATCCAAGAATATTTGTAATTATTACTGAATAGTGATAAGATTATAATACGACAATTAGTTATTTTTTGAACATATATCATGAATATTCATATTCATAAGACATTAGAGAAGGATATCCAAATCTATAAATGAAATTCTACAATCCTCATCTGGTGAGAATATTTGATAATATGACCATTTATGAGGAGATATTAAGGAGAGATAGTAAGCACTATTCAGGAAATGAGTTCACTGGTTTGATGCATTTGAATCCCCATATGGTTTTATATGTAACTATGAACTAGGTTCATTCATGCTACAGTTGTGCTAAGTTGTTCTTTGATATAAGACACGATAAATATTTTGGATGGGCAACTGTTTTTTTTTTTTACTATCACATAAGGGACTGGAAATATGCTTAGCTCAGATGCAAATGGACAATGGCCCAAAAGTCCCAAAACATAGGATTCTGTCGGCTTACCTATTTTGACAAAAATCCATGAAGGGTTAAATGGTCATGATGTGATCATCCACCTTGTTACAGAGAACAAAGCTCAAAAAATACAAGGTAGAGGAATTACTGGACGAAAGAAAATTTTGGATTATGAACCAAATTCTTGAATACTAGATTGGATGGTTGATTGGGATTTGATAATATGACCATACCCCAAATTATTCTATGATTTTTACATGGATGAGGGATTATACCGTAGATGATAAACATAAAATTTAATGGTTCTTATGAAATATTCTATGAAGTACGAATCTATATAAAGGACCAAAAATTTCCAATCAGATTTTTTCTCAGTATCCCTGATCCTTATTCCTCCCTCCATGGGTGGCGTCCTGTATTAATACAAGAGGCATGGGAAAATGATCATCTCAGATTGTTGGATACACATATCAAGTAGAAGATGAAGAGACTCAATGTGCTGAGGACCAAATGGATATGTTTAGAGGTCGGACATGTGTACATCTAGTGATGACCCATTCAAAGAACCTAATGATTGCATTCTGTTTAAGGTGATTGGATCATTGACTTGTGTCTTAGTTTTAGGTTTAATTGTCAAATTTGAGACATTTTATTTCATACGATGAAACTGATTCATATTATGATTTTAATTTGATATTATATAAATAGATGGTGAGCTTTCAATCTTCTATATAACATACTGTATGGGGCAAAAGGGAGTGCTAAAATTTCATGAACTTAGACTTTGATATATCTTTTAGATCTCATTGTATGAATTGTAATAATTTTATGTTTTATATGGGTTTGAAGTGACTTATTTTAAGGGTTTATGGGACTATTTTTAAGGAAAAGATTACATTTTATTTGTTTGGGTATCTCTTTGGTATTTTCTTCCATTTCTTATAATTATCATTAGGCGATTAGACATTGTGCCTTACACTCACCTGTGCAGGAGTTCATAGCAAGCAGGAATCCACCCGGTGATGTAGAAAAATTTGTTATATTCTGATGTGGTGGAAATGTTACTTTTTATTTATAAAGTTGTCTCCATATATTTATAAACATAACCCCTGTAAACCCCTGTATAATACTTTAACTGGTTAATTATATCATTTTAGGATCCATTAACAATATTGTTAAACCATTCGGACACTAATGCAATCATCATCCCTTAATTTGAAATCGTGTGTAATTTAATGTGATTGAAGCATACCACTCCACCTTTGGTCCGGTCCCAGCTTTTAGCAAAGGCCTAAACCATACCTAAAGTTCAGTCTGGTTCAGGTTCCTCCTTGTTCAGTCCAGGTCCCTTCTTGGTCTGGTTAGGTTGACTAGTCAAAGTGAAAGTAGAAAGGTTATGTTGATGGTTATGTTGAGTATGTTGGTTATGTTAACCAGCTATAGGACCGCTGGTCACAAATGCCCCTTGGCTTCCCTTTCCCTCTTTCCCCCCTCTCCCTATCTTCATCTATGAGCCTTTCTCCCTCCACACCTCCCTTTCTCTACACCCCTCTCCCTCCATACATCTATGAGAACTGTCAGGGTCAATAGAAAAAGAAGAAATTTTCAATAGAGGAAGAGGTTGTGATGGGTTGTTGCAGCTTGCCTTATAATAAGAACTCCTCTTCATCGAGCGGGTGCCCACAAATGATCAAATATGTCACAGCTAGGCGGAACTCAATAGAAACCTCTCTGGTGAAATTGGATTTATTTTTTATAATTTTACAAAAAAGTACTAAATAAATATTTAATAATTTACTTCCAGTTCCCTCCCAGTTCAGGCAGGGCTAACTAGTTCTAAATGTCCCCAGTCCTAATTGTTCTGCGCTATAGTTATTGACTTATTTCCTTGTCTCTTTCCCTCTAACTCTCTCTCTCTCTCCATCTCCCTCATTCTTTCTCTCTCAACAGATATCTGGCTCTCTCTTTCTCCCTCTCACTCATTCTCTCTTGATCTCTCGTCATAAATCAGAAGTTTTCTACGGAACCAAACCATGCCACGCCCCCCCTCCGGCGTGAAGTCATAGTTCAGCCCTTAATGCGCAATGGACTAGGTCGCCCTTCGAACGTGTCACGGCCGCTCTAAATGCTCCAAGGGCTCACGACGAGTGCCCTAACACGTCTATCCATTTTCCGCTGGCCATGAGACGATAAGGACTCTTCCCACTTCTCAGCATAAGATATCTTGGAAATTTTCTTCGTCCAGAAATAAGGCGATAAGGTTTCCTATACCACCATCTAGATATAAACCACTGCCATATTTTACAACAATTAACTGGAGGTACAATTCTATCTCTAACGATCGATAAACACCAATCCATATTTTACAGCAATTAACTGGAGGGTACAATTCACCTCTTACGATCGATAAACACCACTGCCATATTTTACAACAATTAACTAGAAGGTGCAGTTCAATC
Organism: Wolffia australiana; assembly: GCF_029677425.1. Lineage (NCBI taxonomy): Eukaryota > Viridiplantae > Streptophyta > Magnoliopsida > Alismatales > Araceae > Wolffia > Wolffia australiana. The sequence continues at coordinate 17,851,023 of NC_135836.1, read as the reverse complement.
TCTGACGATCGATAGACACCACTGCCATATTTTACGACAATTAACCAGAAGTCACAGATCTATCTCTGACGATAGATAACAATAAAACCAAAACTGGCGGCATCAATCCAGGAATAACCTTGGCCATGAAGTCAACGCACATCATGTCGCATCACAAATCCTTTCAACAGCGAGAGGAAATCCTCCGTCTCCTTCTCAAAAGCCCTGATTGCTGATGGCATGAACAACCACCAAGAACTCCCCAACACGAACACGACAGTCACCGGTATAGTCAACACGGGGTGTAGCGGCTTCATTCCTCTCCTACTCCACCATTTTTTACCGATATCTCTGCCGCTGTGCATACGCCGTGAAGCACGAAGAAGAGTCCGACCTCTCCAGACGACGGCTCGACGGCCAGATAATAAAAGAGAACTTCATGCATCAGTGCGGAAACGATAAACGATGCCATGACACCGGCTGTGCGGCCATACAAGCTCCGGACTGGATCATACACGGCGGAACGCAAGAGGCCTGATATTACTAGATTCCAACGCCTGGCCCAGAAATCCTGAAGAGACGACGACAAGAAGGGCGCGGCGAACTGCGGTTCTAGGCCTGTTCCCGGCGGTAGTAACGCTCGGGCCACGACAGCGGTACTTGCGGCGAAGAGATCGATTAACATGTAGGAGTAAAGGAAGTGGAGAGCAAACGCCATTCCCCGATGAAATCGCCGCCTCTCAGGATAGAAATAGACAATAAAGGCCAAGAGGAGACCTTTCATCGCATACCCGGTGATAAAAATCTTTAGTGGACGGGAGGTCTGAGGCGACGCAGGGTTTTTCTTTATCAAGATTGGGAGGGAGGCCAGCAGAATGAACGTCAGCAGCGAACGCTGATCTGTTGTTCCTCCGTTGCGGAGCGGCCCGCGGTCAAACGCAAAGAGGAGAAGCTTGAACGGGGCAAGCCAGACGAATATGCCCGCGGTGATAAACCGGATGTGAACAGTGGAGAAGGAGAAGGGGAGGAGGATGAAGAGGGCTATTACTGGAAGGATCGCAAGGAGGCGCCACTTCCCCGGTCGGATGATAGAATTGAGGAAGTAGCAGTAACTCATCGCCGCCGGAATGGCAACGAACCAAACTCGGACGACGACTTTCACCTCCTCTTCCATTCTCTTCACGCCTCCCGTCCTCTGAGATCCCAGTCGAAGTGTCTGGCTTTGGAGAGAGGAAAATAGGCTTTGATAGGCCTCAGATTCGTTGACCTTGAGACGCCTTAGGCTCTGATGTGACGTCCTTGATGATGACAATCCTACTCCAATTGTGCGTCATGGTTAAAGCTACTGTTCGCCGTCCCGACATCCAGTATCGGACAACCGATATCCGACATCCGGGAAAAAATGGGACGGTCCCGGATATCGCATCTCGGGCGATATCCGTCTATCAGTGGTCAGACGGATATCGGTACCGCATACCGGAGGGGGAGGGACGAGGCGGATATCGGTTTTCAATATCCGTATATCGAAACCGATATCCGCAATTTTTGTTCAGTCGTCTGCAATCCCATATTGTACAATTCTAATTTCCGTGAGACTATATATTCTCCCCAGGCATCTTCCAGTTAATTCTCATCTTCACCAGCTCACCGCCCACAGATAATACCTCATGTAATTTAAAATTTAAAATTATCATGATAACGAGGGTAGAGTTGCGTAATATAGTTCATAAAAATAACAATAAATTCAATATTACATAACATCTAGTGTTATTAAGAAATTAGTATATTGTTATTTGAAGAAAATAAAATTATGCTTTATAGTTAATAAATTAAATAATAAAGTTAATATGACCTAACAAATAATGTTATTAAGAAATTAATATATTGTTATTTTAAGAAAACAAAATTATGCTATATAGTTAATAAACATAATAATAAATTTAATATGACCTAACAACTAATGTTACTAGGCAATTAATATATTGTCATTTTAAGGAAATAAAGTTGCTAATATAGTAAACAAAAATAACAATAAATTTAATCTTACATAACAACTAATGGAATTAAGAAATTAATATATTGTTATTTTAAGAAAACAAAATAGCGTTATATAGTTAATAAATGGAATAATAAATTTAATATGACCTAACAACTAAAGTTGTTAAGAAATGGTTATTTTATGTAAAATTACGTCATACAGTTAAGAAATGGAATAATAAATTTAATATGACCTAAAAACTAATGTTACTAGGTATATTTTTATGTGAAATTAGTTATATAGTGAAATTAGTAAACTATATTTTTATGTGAATAAAACTGCAGAAAATATGTAATACCATAACTAGATTATTGTAGAATTGTTATTTTTAACTAACAACTAATGTTATTAAGAAACTAATATACTGTTATTTTAAGAGAATAAAATTGTGTAATATAGTTAATAAATTTAATAGACGAGGAAGTATATTTCTTGGCAGTATATTTAATTACAGGGATTATTTTTTTTGATTGATACTAAGATTATTTATTGAATTGTTGGAGGAATATAGTAATGCCGGATATAAATTTGTAACAAGAACTGAAAGTGTCTATTTAAATTGATTTAAAATTTAATATTATGCATTCATTTGAATCGTCGTAGTAATTTAGGGATACTCAATTACATATTTGGAAAATGTACCAAATTTTAAATAAATTCAAAAGAATCCATACACGCCGTTAATTCGACATCTGTAGCAAAATTCATATGTATGCTATGATTGTGGCTCTATCAAAAAAACATAGTCCCAACGGCTCTGTCAGAGATTTGTGCTCACTTGATCATCACCTGCGTTGCAGAAGATAAGAGATCAGTAACGATAATTACGTAGAAACAAGAACATCTAGTTCAGTTATGTGATGTGCACCTCGAGCACATGCAACCATGCCATCTTCTCCGTCGTCAACATCCTCATCTAGCTCAACGTCATTGTAACACCGTTTGTTGTCCGCACGGAGCCAACACTTCACAGTGATTAGTGTTTCAATGCTTATTGGCGATAGACGCGATCGCTTGTATGTGACAATAGCATTGCCAACCGAGAGCATGCGCTCGGTAGGGGCGCTCGTCGCACATACGGATAATAGGTGCCTCGGAATGGTCGCAAGCAAGGGGAAACGCTTCGACCCCGTCATGGTCCACCAAGATAATGGAGTGAACACACCCTCATTTGGCACAGTCTCTACAAGGAACTGGTTGAACTCATCCCAGGCCAACCTCATTGTCACTGGTGCCGGTTGCACGTGCCGCATAGTGCTGCTAAGCCACTTGTCCAACTCTTCACCTCCTGGCTGCCTCTCGGCCCCTCTCGGCCCACGGCTCGAGTAGTCACCGGGTAACAACGACCGTACGTATGCGATGGTCGTTTCTCAGACACCCGGACGGAGCATTGCCCCTTTGTGGATTGGATCCATCAATGTTGCGCCCGTGATCGCCTTATTCGCCCACAATATCTCAGCGTTCTGTGCAAACTTGCAATGCATCGCTCTACACGCCTGCGCCATGTTCGAACGATCTCCTTCGTATAAGCATCGAACGGATGTGAAGAATGTCCCGTCTTCAATTTGCTGGACCACTTCCTCCATGTGAACCTTGAGGCAAGTCTATGAGATACAGGACATCATAGATCACCGACGTCACTGTCTTGCAAACATGATTAGTTGATACGGCGAAATGGCCAAGGATGCGGCAGAACTCTTTGACAACCTCCCACTCGTCCTTCGACAACTTCGATGACGTCGCCTTCCGCCAAAGCCATCGAGACTTCGCTACATCACGCTTCTTCACGGTGGCTGTCAACATAGTGTACGCTCTGTTCCATCGGGTTGACAGTCTAAGACAACCATGTTGGAGTCCCCGACTTCGGGTCGCCTTTCACAGGCATATGTATAGAGTTCTCTCCGCTGCACAGAGCTCTGAATACTCCGCACTAGGGTGCGACTTTGCAACTGCATCACCCAAACATAACGGCTTGCGTGGTCCCTCCTTGTCATCAGACACTAAGTATACATCACCGAGATCATTGTCGTGGTCGCTTCAGACTGCTCTGTTGTCATCGCTGTCGCTTCTTCGGGTTCCACACCCCAGGCCAAGGAATACCGGCTTTTAACGCCGCTGCACGACAATATTCAGAATGTGTGCCACACATGGGACGCACTCCTAGCAGTAAACGCCGGTTTACACTCTTCAACTTTCTCGCCATCAATGCCAACATCCTCTTATTCGCCGTGGCATTGTTGGTAGTAACGGCGTAGACCTGCATAATTACATTACACATTTAAAGGCACAAGTTCAACTAATAAAATGAGATAGATGTTGAGTTCTGACCTTCGTCCGTAGACAAAACTCATCTAGTGATTGGAGAACAATGGACGCCATGTTCTCCCCATCGTGCTTGCCGACAATTTCTCGGATGGCAAGTACCCGCTCTTTGTACGTCCATGTGTCGTCCACCTAGTGGACGGTGATGCCTAGCAATCCAGTCCCGTTCTCCGCAGTCCACGCATCTACAATGAGTGACACTCGAGCCACATTCTCCCAGAGCTTCCTCACACCAAGTTTCATTTGGCCGTGCATTTGGATGGTCCACCTCTTTATGACCTTCGCACTTGGAGGATCCAAGTCGATAAGCATCGTGTAATGCCACATATCCTTGAAGGTGACATTGTCAACAATGCTCCAGGGTGAATCTGTCAGGCATACGAATCGTGCAATGAAATTCTTCATCTCATCTGGAGTGTGCCCTTTAATCGGCCCCCGTCGGCTAGGCTCTCCTTGTTGTTTGCTCTGCATTCTGTCAGTGATGCGTGTCTGACCAGGGTCTTTAGGCTTCGCCTTCAGTTCAGAGTGACGAGCTGGATGGCTGGATTTGAAGTGACGCCAAAATACATTTGTGCTTTTGTCGGCTTGCCTCTTTATGGGTTTCCTCTTACTGTGTGGGTTCAACTCCTGGCACAGTAAGCATGTATAGTATCCATCTTTCATCTGTTCGAATAAGTCAATGTTGACTGAATGATTCGAACAAGGTTGACTCTGTACGGCACGAGACGTTCCCGCCTCCGTACGTCGGGGGCTTACAGCTCCTGACCCAGATCTTTCTTGGGCTGGGTCATTGCCTCCAGGTGGGTTCATGTTTCTGATGGCATAATTTGGTAAGCAAAAATTCAACACAATGGATCACATGATGCCAAACTGCGATTTAAGCTATGAATTACGTAACGGGTGCAATGAATACGACAATTTACTAGATAGTGAAAAAAGGAGAATGGAATATACAAGTAAAGGAAGAACGATAGATATTCAAGCAAGACTTATTGAGTCACATAGCATGAGAATGAGGTGAGAGGAAGAAAATAGAATAATAACAGCAAAGCGTGAGAGGGAGCAGGAGAGAGAGAGACAGAAACATGTTTTAGCAAAAAATGAGAGAGGGAGGGTGAGCACTATAGATTAAGGGAGAATGAGAGGGAGAGAAGAGAGAGGGAGGAGGAGAATAAGGGAGTAGTAGAGGGTGAGAAAATAGAGGGAGAGACTGATCATTAAGTTAAAATTCAGCAGAGCGTGAGAGGGAGCAAGGGAGAGAGATAGAAACATGTTTTAGCAAAAAATGAGAGAGGGAGGGTGAGCATTATACATTAAGGGAGAATGAGAGGGAGAGAAGAGAGGGGGAGGAGGAGAATAAGGGAGTAGTAGAGGGTGAGAAAATAGAGGGAGAGATTGATCATTAAGTTAAAATTCAGCAGAGCGTGAGAGGGTGCAAGGGAGAGAGATAGAAACATATTTTAGCAGAAAATGAGAGAGAAAGGGGTCAGAGTTATATTAATAACGCAAAATTAAGCAATCCCACAAAGACTATCAGTAATTTGAAAAAATTCATATACCAAAAAAACACCTGAAATAAAAAGAAACAGAATTTGCAAACAACTGGATTAAAAGACTACTGAATTCATCATTTTACTTCCGGAAAACTCCAAAAAGTCTACAGTTTTCAAAAGAAGAGAGAAATATACAGTATGGGAGAAATATACAGTAAGTGTTAATGATCTAGGGTTGAGAGAGAAGAGAGGGGCGAGGGAGAATTGGAGATTGGAGAGTGGAAAATGGAGAATGAGAAGAGAGATGGAGGCTTAGAATTACAACAATGAATAAGAATCAAAGAGAATGTGGAGAAATAGATGTAAAAAAAGAAGAAGAATCGGCAATCGACAGCCTCCATCTTCATCGTGATTAAATAGACGAAAATTACAAAAATGTGGAAAATGCTGGAAGTCGAAATTACAGAAATTACAAAAACGTACCTGCGACTCTGCCGTCCGCCGATTCCACCGCTGCCGTCCTCTGCCGACACCACCGTCCACTCCCCGCCATCCGCCTACTCCACTTGGCCGCTGGCCGTTGCCCGCTGCGTTCAGCTCTCCCATTTGATTCAAAGCTTCGAAAAAAAAAATAGAGAGAGATTTCATAAGTCATAACTATAATGAAATTCGGTGCGGATATCAAAAATCGATATCCGCATCCGAGATCCGGTACCGTCATCTGTCCCCCTGAGACGAAGACAAATGCCGGTATCGGACGGATACCGGTATCGGATATCGGCACTATAGCAACCGATATCTGATACCAATATCCGGATATCGAAAAAAACGGATACCGGAAAATTCATTTCCGGTATCCAGTTCAGCATCCGTCCCGATACCAGCATCCGATACCGGCATTGGGACGGGCGAACACTAGTTAAAGCGTTGGCGCATCGATGATGGAGTAAAGAAAATAACCTTAAAACTGGAATAAGGTTATAATTTACTAACGCTGAAAAAGGCAGCCCGAAGTCACTGTAACAGTCCAAATAATTACAATCAAAATATCTGCATATATTTACACCGTCTTAAGGTCTGACGTCAGGTCTTTAGCAGAGAAAGATCAGTCCACTCACTAGAAAGCCTGAATCCGTAAATAGAGGGGCAACAACTAAAATGTATGCATATTCCATTAAGGGTTAATAGCACGGTACATCCCAAACCATGTCCAAAATCTGCGAGTTAACCTTAGCTTTTTTTTTGGCATGGTATATCCCAAACTCGCTAAGTCGACGGTGATATACCCCAGTGATCACGTGGAATCCATCGTGGCTGCCAGGTGGATCTCCGGGCAGATTTTGACCTGGCGAAACCCACCTAGCAGCCACGCTGGATTCCACGTCATAAGGGGATATGTCGACCTGCCGAGGGTTTAACTTAAAGAGAGAGAGGCATTACAGAGAGAGAGAAGGAGAGAGAGAGGTTCTAGATAGAGAAAGAGAGGTGTTCTAGAGAGAGAAAGAGAGGTGTTCTAGAGAGAGAGGCATTCTAGAGAGAGAGAAAGGGAGAGAGAGGCACTCTAGAGAGACCCGACTGAATCGAATCGCACGGGAGAGTGAGGCGTTCTTGAACAGAGACATAGACAGGGACAGAGGAGAAGGTTATCGGGGATCATCATAGATATTGGAGAGAGAGAAAGAGAGTGAGAGGGGGGGCTCCGCCAAGAGCTCGCGGGCCTCGGCGGCCAGCGGCAGAGGTGGTTTCGCCTCACTCTCCCGTGCGATTCGATTCGGTCGGGTATCTCTAAAGCGTCTCTCTCTCCCATTCTCTCTCTATAGAACGCCTCTCTCTCTAGAACACCTCTCTTTCTCTCTCTAGAACCTCTCTCTCTCCTTCTATCTCTCTAGACTGCCTCTCTCTCCCCTTCTCTCTCTCTAGAATGCCTCTCTCTCTCTTTAAGTTTAACCCTTGGCAGGTCGACACATCCCCTTATGACGTGGAATCCAACGTAGCTGCCAGGCGGGTTCCACCAGGTCAAAATCTGGCCGGAGATCCACCTGGCAGCCATGATGGATTCCACGTCATCACCGGGATATATCACCGTCGACTTAGCGAGTTTGGGATATACTGTGCCAAAAAAAAAAGCTAAGGTTAACTAGCAGATTTTGGACATGGTTTGGGATGTACCGTGCTATTTACCCTTCCATTAAATGCCTCTCGCTTGCAGCGCTTGCAATTCTGTCCTAAGTTTCCCATCTGTTCCACTTGCGTTTTTTTCACATGTCTGGTACGTTATATCTCTCTCTCTCTCTCTCTCTCTCCCCCGCATCTGTGCCTTTCTGTTTCTCTCTCCTCTCCCCTCTCATTGTCTCTCCATCTGCCTGAACGCCACTCTCTCTCTCTTTAAGCCCTTGACTGAAATTACACCATTATTTGTCTATTTAATTTATCAATTATTATTTATTAAACAATTTTAATTGTGACCTGATGTTTGACTTTTGGCATCGTGTTATAACTTTTACATAAATAACTGTGTGATAATCCTAAAAAAGTGTCAATTCAATATGAATTAAAGTTGTCTTTAGTATTTTGAGATACTTGTAAATTAATGTCAAAAAATTTTATTGTGAATTCTGTGGATCCATTTTTCCACAGGGAGACAGTTCTCTAAGAACAATACGAATTGACTTTTTATCAAAAATATCAAATAGCATGTCGAAAGAAAGAAATATTCGTAGGGAAAATTCTGTGTATAGAAAATTTACATCTTTTTTTATATTTTTTAATATTTACATCATAAATTCTGTAAATATATATCTTCCAGTGTTATCTTTTTAATGAAATTTCATGTGACAATACAACCCAATTGATGGTCGTAATGTAGATGCGGTGCATTGCTATTAGAGAGTGAGGATTTACAAAAAGCCAAATTTTGAACAGTCTAGAGATAGGCCACTGAATGGAATGGAATGCAATGGATGTTTGATCAGGAAGATTTAGGATATTTTCTGTGGAATTTAATATTGTACTTGAATGAAACGCAATGCTCCAAATCATCATAATCCTGTGACGTTAGGTACATACGATATATGCCTTGGTGTTTAAGAAGTAAACCAAATGTTTATAAAGAAACAATGCCACTTCCGGATTCATGGAAACTTTGACTCTAGAAGCAATTGATGTCCTTCCTTGCCAACTAGGTTGGGGTGATCTTCATAATGGAAATTGATGTGTTCAAGCCAAGCACACGCATTCCATATCTCATTCCATGTTCATAACTTATGTGATGCTTATAATGAAGTCCATGTATACATGACTATACATAGTGAATTATAATAAGATCGTAATACCAAGGTCGCCAGCCTTTAAGCATGTTTTCAACTTATTCCTATTTGAAGGATAGTCATGAAAGACATTGAAGTATCTGGATAAAATAACACTGTCTAGCATTACTCATGATGAATATGGCCGATATTGTAGTCATTTGTGTTGAGACAAGCTAATACCCTAAATTTGATATTTAGTTCAAGTAATTAGTGCAATGTTATGCATTTGATGATTTTAAAATAGGGTTGTTATCATAAATTTAAATGTTAATTAATTTTTCCAAGTAATTTCTCATTTTCCCCTAATTATCTGTTAATTTAAGAATTTTATGGAATTTAGCTACGCTTGGAATAATTCTATTTAAATGAAAGTGGCAGGTTTAAAATTTAATTTTAATTTTAATTAATGTGGGGATGAATTAGTAGGTTTTCTAGATTTTTCTAGAATTTTATCAAATTTTTAGGGACTTTATAAGGAAAAAATTAATTTATAAACCTATAACAAGATACATTTATAAGGAAAATAGGAGTTTTAAAGTAATTTCTAAAGTCGGAGGGACTTTTCTGAAATTATGTTGCAAATATGCCCTTAAAACATTTCTCGGTTGCGCACTACAGGCGTAAAAACCCAATAAACATATTTCCAGTGTTTTATTGAATTAACCGAAATATTTCTATGATTTTTTCTACGATATTTTAGGAAATATGGAGGAGGGAGAATATTGAGAGGCATACACATAATTTTTTTTCTGTTCGGTGTCTGATTGCGCGCGCCCATTTAATCAGGGATTTTTGATGTCGAACGTCGTGTAGGACGTCATACGATTGACACCACGTATGATGACTTGGTGCTGATAAAGGTATCAAACATCGACGGTGTCGTCATCCGACGGATGCAACCCTAACGTGTTATGTGACTACGACGTGATGTATGGGTATCGTGTGTGTTGTATGTGCAGGCTCTGACTCAAGGGAGGTGCCGAGCTCCGAGCTTGGACGAGGTCGCCAGGTGGCAGTGACGGTTGCCTCTTGAACCTCATTGGAGCGACGAAGGTGTCTACAACCGAAAGAGTCAATCCGTAGGGCTTGCACGTAACGGATGGTCTCGTCTGTACCGGTAAGATACTCAAGTACGTTGTAGTTTTCTCTCAAAACCTCTCTCACCTATCTAGCCTTAGCGCGGAGGAGTCAAGAGGATAATTTACTGTAAGTGGCACGATTAAACGAGCGACGGGAGAGGACGGCGTACCTCGTAGATATGGCTCATAGTGCAGAATTCGTCGACAGTCGGTTGTAGTCAAAACGGGTGAAGCGGAGAGGTGCCGTAGAGTGTACGGCGGAGGAGGAGGCGGCGGTGGAGCGACCAACGGTGATGCCGTGACTCAAGCCACATTGCCGAACCCCTCTAGGCAAACTGTGATAGTCAACCCAGGGAGGTTAATTGGCAATGGCGAGCGGCAATGATTGTTATCCCGCAAGGCGTTGGGGAATTCAGAGGCGTTCGGTGCTGTAGGCGGGCCAAACCGTCACGAGTGGCGACGCAGGCTTCTCGTGGGATTTCCCGTGGGCAGCCTTGGGCTCAGCAGCGGTAGACTCCTCGGCGGAGGGATAGAATCCAGTGGCTGGGGTTCAGCTTGAGCGTGCCCCAGCCATTGTCAACGCATTGACCCACCGAAGCAGCTGGCGTAACGACGGCAGCGTCGATTTCTCTAGGACGGCCGAATTCCTGGGTGGCCCGCACGAAAGGGGGGATCAACGTTCTCGTTGGGGTTCTCAAACCTGTAGAGATATCCACAGGAAAAATCCCGAGTTGTCGGTGCCGCAGTGAGAGGTTCAAGTTTCTCGACCGTCGCTACAGGTCGACGGAAGTGGCAAGTGGATTCACTGACTAGCGGGGTGAGAAGAACGACAATCTGGCCCTATCTTGGTCGACAATTGGGGATTCTGAACAGTCTATGACGTAATTACGGGATCGCGTCCCCTGGCTACAACTACAGGCAGTCCGGGGCGGGGCGCGACTGGTGTAGGCGGGAGTGGACTGGATGGCCGTCGGCCGTGAACCTTGGATGGCTATTCCATGGTGGAGGAGAAAACCAGGGCGGTCGAATAGAGTAGTGTGAGAGGAATTCCTCAGAATTTCCTTTCCTCTTTCAGATAGCTCCCTCCCTGGCTGCAGCACCGTTCTCCTCTTCCTCCCCCTTTTCTTTCTCTCTCGATGGAGGGGGGGTGAGACGAAGAACAAAAAAACACTTTCTTCTTTCTTAATTCCCGGTCTAAGGGATTCGGGCGCCCCCTCTTCCATTATAAAGGGGGGAAGGGATGGGCCATTAAGTAGGTCAACAAAAAGGTGGAAAGAAGGGGACCATTAGCGGGCCCTTACATAAATGGGCCCCCAATTATAAATTAAAGGGAAATAGAAATGAAAATAAAAGAAAAAGAAGAAGCAAGGACACAAGGGAGGGGGTCCAAAAATGACTAAGGATTCCTCCCTGTGTCAATGATGAAGAACGTATGGACACGTTGCAAACGAGACGAAAACACAACGGCAAGACGGGAAAACATAAAACACTAGAGAAAGAACGATGAAAACAATACGTGATAATCGAGAAATTTTCATTTGAGCTTCAACGACGGTGGTGGGCGGTGCGAACGACGTTGTCGACGATCTTTGTTGGCCTGCGCCATCAATTTTTCTGCAAAATTTTGGATATCGAATCGCCAATGCTACGTGGCATCATCTCGGCTATTGAAAAGGAATCTGATGTTTTCAATGCATTGCACGGAAATTCTTCCTTTAGGCGGTAAGTTCACCGTCCGGGCTGCCATACATAGCGCACGCTCACTAGGTGATGTGGCCAAATATGAGTGGGTAGTGTTATTAAAAACACAGGCAAAAGTATTTTCGCATTTTTTTATTACTCTTTTATTTCCAGGACAGGGTATGTGGTGCTTCGAAAGAGGAGGCGCCAAAGGTTTTTAAAATGGGCCAGAATCAGCGATCGACACGAAATTGTGTCTATAAAAAAAAAATTACTTAAAATTGTTCCAATGGCTCAGGTTGGTCAATTTTCATTTATGAATAACTTTTGATCCTGAAGTCAGATTGAGGTTAAATTTTTATGGATTTGCTCGTCTCAACCTCCTCTTTTTATCTCTTTGGGTTCAGATCAAGCTCACATCTATGGATAAAAACTAACTACTAATTGGGGGGTCAAATGGTAATTTTACCATTTATCCTAAGTATAAAAGCCGACTTTCGGGTCGAGGAGGTCATTATAGAAGGGACTCTTTCACAATTGCAAAACAGAGAGGAGAACAACTCTGAATCAACCCTATCTGGTACTTTTTATTTTATTGTATTTGAAGTTTTAATGTAATTTAGATGATTTGTGAAAAAGCAAAAATCGGTGTGTTAATTTTGTGTCGTCGTTTCTATTTTTTCTTTAATCAAATAGTTTTTTCATGTACAATCTTACTTAGGAATGTATAGTTGTGAGTATGGTCGTCTCCATAGGGACTGGCCTTTAGGGATGATTGATGTCGGACGTCGACAAAGGCATCGTCCGACGGGTAAATTTATTAAGTGAATGTAACTACGTAATGCAATGAAACCCTAGATAAGAGTACGTGCAGGTCCGATTTGTTGGTTTCGCTGAGTTCCGAGCTCTGGGGCGGGCCCACCAAGATAATGGAGTGAACAATCATTACTCTGAGATTTGTCATTACCTGTTTTTATAGATTCAATCATTACTCTGAGAATGCTTCTCCATCAACTTATCGAATACTTTCTCACCTTCTTATAAATTTTCATTAGTTTACTTGAAATTATTAACTAAAGTCTTTCGAAGTTTTTATTCCTTCAAAATATTTACTTTAAGCTAAATTTATTTATTAAAAAGTATAAATTGGGAATTCAGTTTTCACTGCCGGCTTTTTATGGATTGAATCCTTGCTCCCAATATGCCTCCTTCTAAATTCATCAAAATTTTGCATGAATCAATGTGGTACATTACCTTCCTTTGTTGGAACTGTGAAAGCCCCATTCCATCAATGGGCTTTTCAGCCAAAATACATCAATCTATGTAATCTGATAAACAACATAACTGGATCTCCGAATAGTGAGGATTTCCATAAGATTTAATTTGACATGATCTAGTGGATCACAAAAATAGAAATAGGTCAAAATGAGAAACAAAAGAATCTAATCATCAATCCAGGAAGGATTCCAACACTTAAAAATCTTATGCAGAAAAGAATTGTGAGTAAAAATATTATCAAAAGCATACAGCTAAGGAGCAAACTCATTGATGACACTATTAGAGAGTCATCACAATTCTCATTACTAAAGGGAAATCATCTTTTTCATTAAACTCAGGTTTTCTGAAGATAGCTATTATTGTTGTTTATGTGAAAGAGTCATTGTCATGAGAGGAGAGTCCTCATCAACATCGTTAAATTTGAGTCTTTGTCTGTATAGTCATCCCTTTAGTCATTGCCTAAGGAGAGAACTAGTTAAAATTACATGCAAATCAGCATACATCACCAGTGACATTTATAAATCACTTTGTATCATTTTTATTGGTAAAATCAGAAGCAAATCTGATAATTACTGGAAAGGTTTGATTAAATTATTTATATGCTTAGACAATAATATAACATCGAGGCAATGATCCTAGAAAAAAGGAACTGGGTCATTGAAACTCCACAAAGGTAAGGTTCAAAATTCCCGAATTATTGAGGATAAGAAGGATCTACAATTATATCATGTGCCATGGGAAATATCAAACATAATGGAGAAAGTTATCAATGGTGAGGATGTGTATGAGCCAGAGGATGTGGATGAGGACATAGTAGGAGTAATGTAAATTAAAAAGCTGACTGAAACTGTTGATTAGAGTCTTTAGTTAACTTTATGTTTCATTTATCTTTCTTCGTTAGTACTCTAACTGGGATATATATTATGAGTAACCCATAGCATTTGTGTGTAGGTGGGCCACAGCTATAAGTGGCACTTGAGAATATGTCTAGGTACATGGGTGTACCAATCTCTGTAAGTGGTCGGTATATAGTCTAGCGTGGTGAAAGGTGATGTGTGAGTTTTTGGTTTGTTTAACATTAGGTGCAAAGGTCTCTCTGAATCTAGAAAATAGAAGAACATCAGCAGCAGAGGAGGAAGAAATCTCGCCCTTGTCTAACATGGTATTAGAGCAGGTTTTTTTGGATATAAGTCTGAACTTTGCAATATATGCAATCTCTAAGGCTGGTATTATCCTCTTTGTTTTCTTCACAATGATGACGCGAAGACGTGAAGTGGCTGAAAATGATGTCTCGAGCATTCTTGTTGCATTACCTTGTTGATAATCATCATTTTCCTCTGGATTAATTGACATCCAAATATGTTTCTACAAGTGGTTATTCGGAACATGGATGTGGAGAGGAAGGAAATGAGAATCTAGATAATGAGGAGAGATAATATATTTTAGAGGGAGAAAATCCAAAGGGATGCTTTGATGAGAGAGACAGAGAGAGAAAGTGTTGATAGAGAGGAGAGAATTACTTAGTGAGATTAGTGAAAGAAGATGGCTCAGATTGTACAGAGAAACTATAGGAGGGAGAAAAGAGGAAAAAAATCAGAAGAGTTAGGGAAAAGTGACAGAAGGTTGTTATAGGAGGAGGAAATATATAGGTGGAAGTAAGGCCCATGGATGGATGGTAAACCAAATGGGACAGAATCCAATCATTCATCAGTCATCCATCATAACCTCTGAATGTTTACCGAATGAAATCCCTTATCACATACCATCCCACCATGTTCCATCATTCAGTTCCATCTGAAGATTGATGCTTCGCCATTAAATTTCATCATCAAATATAGGGGTGATGTTTTGATGAATTTCAGTAATAATGTACTAATGACGTGTTTTGTGATTAATCTTATAACTAGGACAAACGGAATCAATAATGAATGTGAACTAGCAAATCCTCTTTAGAAGGGTTATCCATAACTTATGCTAATATTAGCATTATAGAATTTCTTCTCCTTATTACCCTCGAAGGAAAATAGCCGCTATGTAGAGAATGCAGGGACATTTTTGGTACCAGAGAAAAGATTTGAAATGAAAGAAACAAAAAGGGAAAAGGGGGCATTTTTCAGGCGATAATGTGTGGAGATAAAAACTTCTTTTTCTTCCAAGCAGCGTGAAATTTGAAAAAGTGACAGCCATTGCAAAAGCAATAGTGAAGAAATTGTCTTGTTCTGGTATGGTGAATCTCGAAGGGAAGACTGCAATCTGCATCGTGACGGGTCTTGTGTCTTGAGTCTGCATTCCACTGAATGAGAAACATGGTGGGATGATATGTGATAAGGGATTTCATTTGGTAAACATTCAGAGGTTATGATGGATGACTAATGAATGATTGGATTTTGTCCCATTTGGCTTACCATCCATCCATGGGCCTTACTTCCACCTATATATTTCCTCCTCCTATAACAACCTTCAGTCACTTTTCCCTAACTCTTCTGATTTTTTTCCTCTTTTTCTCCCTCCTATAGTTTCTCTGTACAATCTGAGCCATCTTCTTTCACTAATCTCACTAAGTAATTCTCTCCTCTCTGTCGACACTTTCTGATCAACAAATCAATAGACACTGCTCATCCATTTTTCATGCTAGATTCTGCATAAGTCAGATCTATAGAAGAAGACATCTTAAGGTGCAGAAACATCAACAAATTACAAAGCTCTAAGTGGTGTGGGCTAGAAGGAGTTGAAGGGATGAGTGACTTTGTGAAGGCTAAGGGGGCCCGAGACTACTCTCCATCTCGATTCTTAGTTAGGTGATATCCGTGTATCCCTATTACCAAGTTGTTTTAGCTGGGGCAGTTAAAGAACTTGGTTAGGGATTGATTGTAAATTCTGACAGGATATCTCGGGACAGGAGTAAGGGAATAGCCCTAACCTGTATAAAAATACCGTGCATTGTCCCTCACTTCCTCTAAAGCCTAAGTAGTGTCAGAGATATCTACATAAAAACACATTACTAGAGGGTAAAGAAGATTCAGAAAAGAAATTGAACAAGGGTAGAGCCTACCCCCCCCTCTTAGGCTATCTCTAGCAACTTAAATCAACACCATCATCAAATACGACTCAGTTCCTCCAATTTTAAATCAAGATAGTGTCTGATTCATCATATGTTCAGTCTAACTGCTAATATGGGATTGGAACAAAACAAAAATTCGTCTAATGGATGAATAAACATAAGCCCCTTCAATCATGTACCCTCTTTTTTCAAACTATTATCCGTAATCTTTCCATGATCGTTACGTGGTCAAATCCTAAGCTATGAACAACAACTCTCGGATCAAACGTGTGCCGACCTCAACGCTTAGGCAAAAACATTGAACAACCTTTGCTTGTGTAGTGGAAGTCGCTTGCAAAAACTTTAGATTGCTTGGAGTTTAAAAGGAGAAGCTAGGGCAAGGCCCCATATATGAATTGGGTCATTGTTATCATAAAAGGACAATATTATTTCATAGTCATAGCCATTACATGGGGGAAGACCAAGGATGATACTGAAGTAACGAGATTAGGCGTAACACGCGCTTGAGTAGTGGCGCTCCTTTGCCTTCACAACCTCATCCCTAAGCACACACCTGCCAACTACTGGGTTCTATGCTTTAGTTTGGCCATGGAAAAACACGTTCCATGGATGCGGAAGCATGGTTGATCGATTCTCCATTGATCTATAAAACAAAACCTTGCTAGCACCTTTTGGGGAACTCAGTCCACCCTTGACTCTGCCGCTCTGAGATCGTTCTGAAGCCGTTCACACGTCCGGCCTCTAGAAGTATCCACGCGATCACTCGGCACTTGGATCTCCACATCTTCTTCCTCAACTCTTCTTAGAAATCTAGAGGATCTCCTCACCATGAAGACACTCTTCCTTGGATGAGTGGAGAAGAGAGTGGAGAGGGGGAGAGGCTCTCAAATGAGGCTTGCATGGGTGCTTCAAATGAGACCCCTTTCCCTCTTTATATTTCACTTAAGGTTTTTCCCAAAAATCCCCCAAAGTAAAATATATCCACCAATGCCCTTATGACCTTGTGCGTGTGACCCTCTAGGCCCATGTATTGTTCTAGTTAATAACTTTAATGGCCTAATAAAATTTATTGACCAACCTTATTAATTAACTATATCAACATATAGATTAATTAAATAATGATCGATTTAACCTAGTCGATAGGTTAAGTTTCTAGCTTGTGGGATGCCAAGCTACACCTCGTGCTCTAGAAGATGCCGAGTAGTCTCGAACTCTCTCATGGAACCTTTACCATCATCGGTTACCGTATATGTATAATCCATTATCCGCGCGAGACTCTCGAACGACTTGGAGTATGGTTTATCATCAAACTCTGATCTGTCATTCAATTAGTACTGATGCGTAACGGGGATCATTGGAGAACGTCTTCTCCAATATCCTCACTACCCAGGCCAGGGATTTTTCTGCATCATCTTCCTTCAGTCAATCTCCTCTTGTACCGAGGGCGGATGATCCCATCTTGACCACTCAATCATCTCCGTAAGCTTCTTACTACATCCAATTTATAACTTATTTGAATCCCATGATAAGAGGCTCGTAAGTCATAGTCAAAATGTAGTCATCCACTCATGAGATGTCCTTTGTGTCTCAGGTCAGTGGATCACTTATACAACCTTGACTTGAATCAACCTAATTGACGTTTAGGTATAATACCATTTAGGGATTCATACGGACCAATTCAGCGAACTCTTTCTCCAAAGAGCACCCACTTTTTGTCCTTAGTGTCGCCACACTAATAGCCATAGGATCAACTATACTTATCGAATAAGTAGAGTCAGCTAGTGCTATTCTATCCGGATAATTCGATGTTAGTCTTGACTATCCTCGAATAGGAATATTTAGAATACATGTTTAAAAACCAGTGATCACTGTATTATGATCTCATCATAATTAACTAAGTCATTGCACATATTCATGGACTTCATTATAAACATCACACAGATTAATAATGAACGTAAATATGGTAGTGTGATTGGCTTGACGGCCACATAATATCCATCATCAGCACCACTACTACAAGTGTGCCCTCGCGCCAAGCATGGCGCGCCATGGGTCATAGTTCTTAGTGCACCAGCCATTCCATCCCAGCCTTCACAATCCACGCGCCACCAGCACTCGTGCTAACACCACCACAGTCGGTCTGCATTGGCACCGCCGTGCTCGTCACCCCAAGCCTTGGCACTATGCGTCACACCACTACCCATAGGGCTGCCACACGCCCCGCAGTCATCTCAGTGCTCTCTACACCAATGTTTTAGTCTCTTAGCGTAATCTCTCCCTCCTCACGCCCCCCCCCACACATAACACACATAGCCCACGCGGCTTACACATGCGCATCTGCTCTCAAGCAGCTTCCGCGTGCAGTGCCAACGCCTTTGATGCCCACTTTGCATATCCCGCGTGCGCATGATGCTTGGTGTCTATGCATGCGCGTCCTCGATAGCCTGTCTGTGCAGTGCGCGTGACTGCCCTTATCCGCCGTGCTTGTGCATCAACAAGCACAAGCACCTAATGGGCATCGGCTTTAAAATCAAGGTCTGGTGTCGCCACTTATGATTCTTAAGGAATTGACCCCCTATTCTGAGTCCAAGTACAAGGATGTGTCTTCACAATTAGCACGCACATATGTCTGTAGGGATGCCGCCTACTTTGGGGCATTACAATGAGCCATAGGTGGTGATAATTAGTGTAAGTCTGTATGTCTATTCAATATCTGCCCGGTATCTGATATTGGAAAACTGATATCTGATATGTGGGTGAAATAGATATAATTCAAATATCAGATATTCAATGCCAAACAGATGTTGAATATCCACCCAATCCCCTATATCGGAAAAAATATCAAAGGAGTCACGACATTGCAGATCCTAGTAGTGGATATTGGATATCAGAGTTGGGTATTTGGATATCTGATGTTACATATGCTAAAAATCAGTATCCAGATATCAGTATCCAATAATCTGACTAGGCTTGGAAATTAGGAATGCGAGTCCGTTTTTGGCTAGGTTAGGCTAATAAATATCGGATGTCATTTTTTTCAACCTTTCAAGCTAAACTTGAATATTGACTAAATCTATTATTCAATTGAAATATAAAATATATTTAAATTTATATGTACGACGATAAAAAAATACATCCCACACCAATATAGAATATCGTCATCCATTTCTGATATGCAATACAGCATCTGTCCCCATATCCATTTCTGACATATGATGACATCATGATGGATAATTGTATTGGATATCTGACCTGTAGCAACCGATATCAGGAAAGATGGATGCCAGATGTCCCATTTCTGATATGCAATACAGCATCTGTCCCCATAACGTCATCTGTATTGGGCTCGGGCCAGGCGAACTCTAGTAGTAAGTAGTAACAAAAGGGAGAGAGAGACAGAGAGAGAGAGAGAGAGAGAGAAGAAGAGAAAAATCAATGAAAACAAGAAGAAGAAGAAGAAATGGGATGATAGAAGGGATACAGGCTTCTAATAGGCCTCAAATGGACACACAACAATGACTCACATGTGTTAAACATCCCATCAATCTCGCTCACAACACCTAGGTTTCAGCAACTCCTTTCAAGAGCAAGAAGAGATCATCCGTTTCCTTCCCAGGAGCCCTCACTGTCGGCGGCATGAACAACCACCAAGAAGTCCCCAATACAAACCCAAGTGTCAACGGCACCGTTAGTGCCGGTTGCAGAGGCCTCATTCCCCGCATACTCCACTGCTTCTTTGCCGATATATCTGCCGTCGTGCAGATCCCGTGGAGCACGAAGAACAACCCAACCTCTCCTGTCGACGGCTCGAGGGACATGTAAAAGAAGATAACATCATGCATGAGTCCAAAAAGAAGAACGACGCCATCACTGCTGCCGTACTTCCCCACAAGCTTTGGACTGGATCATACATGTCGGAACGCATGATGTTTGAGCCCACTAGATTCCACCATCTTCCCCAGAAATCCTGAAGATAAGAAGACAAGTGCGGCGCGGCGAACTTTGGTTCAAGATCTGTGCCTGGAGGTAGCATCGCTCATGTCATGATTGCAATGCTCGCGAGGAATAGATCAAGCCCAACGTATAAGAAGAGGGAGTGGAGAGCGACGGCAACCCAGCGATGGAACTGCAGCCTTTTGGAATAGAGAGACGCAACCAAGGCCAAGAGGAGAACTTTAGTCACAAATCCGGCGATAGAAAGCCTTAGAGAAATTGTGGTTTGAGGGGAGACAGGTTTTCGTTTGACGATAATGGGGAGAGAGGCTATCGCTATGAAAGCTGCCAGTGATAGACTATCTAATGGCCGGCTGGGATGGAGGGGTCCTCTTGAAGGAGTTGGCCCAGCCTCACCGGAGCTCTCCGATTTCGCCGGCTTCGGCGAAATTCTCTGTGGAACGAACATTTGGGGATTCTATGTTTTTCTGGCAGTTATGTTTCTTTTTTCAGGTTGATCTCCACCGTCCATCGCGAGGAGTTATAACGGCGGAGATGCATCCACATCAGACTTGCTTGCCAGGACACCTGCTGGTGGTTATGTTGCCCTCTCTCTCCTTGTCTGATTGGCTCACTATATAAGAGCCTCTACCTGCTCGATGAAATGTGCGCAGAATGATTTCTTGTTACGTGTTCTCGATTTCTTGTTTCTTATGGAGCGATTTCTTTTCTTTGCCATTTTCGGAAGTTCTTGAGGTGATTACGAGTTCAAGGCGCCAACAAGTGGTATCAGAGCCACTCGATTCGGTGGATCGTGCAGCTGGTGAAGAAGACCGGCGAGGCGAGTTCGTACGGCGAGCCTAGGGGGGAGATGGTGCTGCCAGCGCCATCCCTCAAGCTCTCCAAGACCAACTATCGTGTGTGGTCGATGAATATGGAGGTATTTCTTGACTCACACGATCTATTGCAAGCAATCGAATCAGACTCCGTGCCGAAGAAGAAGGATTGCTCCACTCTCTCGGCTATCTTCTCGGCCGTGCCAAAAGACCTGATGATTGTCCTTGACGCGAAGAAGATTGCCGAGCAGAATTGGGACATTCTTCGTTCGCGGAATTCGGGCATGGATTGAGTGATTCAATCCCACGTCCAGAGCCTCAAGCGCGAGTATGAAATTCTCGCGATGGACAAGAGTGACAGTGTGATGGATTTTGCGACGAAATTCACCACAATCGTCTCCGATCTACAACGGCTCGGGGAGACATTGTCTGTGATGGACGTTGTCACTTGGTTTTTGCGTGCTACTCCAGCAAAATTTGACCCGCTGACGCTATCCCTGAAGCAGTATGGAGACTTGTCGAAGATCACCTTGGATGAGGTAATTGGCTCGCTCTCCATCCATGAGCTGCGGCTCAAGGAGCGTGAAGCTCGGGAGGAGGAGCAGGCACTACTTGCCCGCGCACTCAGCAAGACTACACTTACAGCTGAGGCATCTTCATCCCGAGGCAGAGGACGCGGTCGTGGCCGTTGTGGACGCCGAGGCAAAGGCTGTGGTCGCAGCCGAACTCCTCCTGCTGATGAAGGAAAAGTGCAATACGATAAGTCACAGATCTCATGCTACAACGGCCAGAAATTTGGGCATTTTGCGTATGAATGCCGTAGTGCAAAGAAGGAGAGGTCAGAGCAAGCTTATGTGGTAGAGGTCACTGACAAGCCGGATTCTACATTACTCATGGTTATTACTGGTGAAGCCTGTGATGTCTTGCTCCAAGGCTCAGCCGCCGAGCCCTCTGATCCTGACTTATGGTATCTTGACACTGGGGCCACTAATCACATGTCAGGTAATCGAAGCTTCTTTGCAGATCTCGATGGAGAGGCATCCGGAATTGTCAAATTCGGCGACAATTCAACAGTCCAAATAGCTGGCAGAGGCACTATACATGTTAATTGGGGTGATGGACATATTGTGAAACTCGGTAAGGCACTCTATGTACCGAAATTATGTGCTAACATCCTTAGTTTGGGCAGGCTTCATGAAGAGGGGTGTCGGATGGTCATGTATGGAGGTTCCTTGACCATATTTGATCAAGATGGAGAAGTGTTTGCAGAGGTCAAACGCACTGAAGGTCGGCTGTACCTTCACAAACTTCATGTTGTTGATCAGTGTTTGGTCTAGAAAGATGCTGATGAACAGAGCTGGCTCTGGCATTCTAGATTTGGCCACTTGAACTTCCACAGCCTCAGAGAATTGAGTTCGAACCAGTTAGTCGAGGGTCTTCCACTCACTCAAGTGCCCACTCATGTGTGCATCCACTGCCTAGCAGGCAAGAAAAGTCGACACTCCTTCCCCACCTCGAGTGAATTTCGGGCTGCCCAGCCCTTAGCGCTCATCTATGCAGACTTATGTGGCCCGATAGATCTACCCACATTAGGGGGAAGTCACTTCTTTCTCCTAATCATTGATGATTGCTCGAGGTTAATGTGGGTGGCTCCGCTCAAGCACAAGTCAGAAGCCTTAAGTGCATTCAAGAAATTAAAGGCTCTAGCTGAAGCAGAGAAGGATCTAAAAATCAAATGTCTCCGGACTGATAGAGGAGGTGAGTTCAATTTCGATGAATTCTCTGATTTTTGTGATTTCAAGGCACTAAGAGGCAGTTGACTGCTCCTTATTCTCCTCAGCAAAACGGCATTGTTGAGAGGAAGAATAGGACAGTCATGGGCATGGTGAGGAGCATGCTGAAGTCGAAGGATCTGCCTAAAGAGCTTTGGGGAGAGGCAGTGAGCACTGCGGTCTACCTTTTAAATCGCTCACCTACAAAAAGTCTTCAGGGTAGCACACCATATGAGAAGTGGACCGGCAGAAGACCAAGCGTTGACCACCTGAGAGTCTTTGGACCCTTGCTCATGTGAAGGCCACAAGAGGAAATCATAAGAAGCTAGATGATAGAAGTCATCCTATGGTTTTTATCGGGTATGAAGTTGGGACTAAGGGTTATCGGTGCTTTGACCCGGTCAACTCCAAGGTGCATATTACTCGTGATGCAATTTTTTATGAGAATGGTAAATGGATGTGGAACAGTCAAGGTGAGAATGATCGAGTACTTACCTTCTATCCTCAGCTATCTTCAAAGGCTGGTGACTTAGAGCAAATATCCCAGTTAGAGTCGGTTGACTCGGTCAACCCTACACTACCCGATGATGAAGAAATGACTGAAGTGCAACAACCTGTGGGTGAATCGGTGGTATCTTCCCACACTGAGTCACAGACAAGTCATCCTCCTCTGTACATACCTCTTGCTCAGATATATGCTAATACTTACTCACCTTTGAATGTGGATGAAAACTGCCTGCTCATCCAAGAAGAACCTGTGAGTTTCTAGGAAGCCGTAAAGGCAGAGGAGTGGAGGAATGCTATGAAGGAGGAGATGGAATCAAGTGACAAGAATCTGACCTGGGAGCTGGTGCATCCTCAAGTCCATTGCAAGCCAATTAGGCTGAAATGGCTCTACAAGCTGAAAAAGAATGAACAAGGGGAGATTATCCGTCACAAAGCAAGGCTGGTTGTGAAAGGTTATTCTCAGAGGCAGGGCATTGACTTTGATGAGGTCTTTGCTCCAGTGGTTTGATTTGAGTCAATTCGACTCCTAATTGCCCTTGCTGCTGAAAAGAGGTGGGATTTGCACCATCTTGATGTGAAATCTGCATTTCTCCATGGCACGGTGGAGGAGGAGCTTTACGTGCGACAACCCGAAGGCTTTGTGGTAAAGGGAGAAGAGGGAAAGGTGCTGAGAGTGAGGAAGGCCTTATATGGGCTAAAGCAAGCGCCACGTGCCTGATATTACAAGCTTCATACTACCCTCAAGTCGCTTGGATTTTCCCGGAGTAAACATGAACAAGGTGTATATCACAAGATGGGCTCCGATACATCACTAATCCTTGGTGTGTATGTAGATGACTTAATTGTCATAGGTGAAAGTGATGAGCACATCAAGATATTCAAGGTGCAGATGAGAGATCACTTTGAGATGAGTGATCTCGGCCTTCTGAATTCGTACCTTGGGATAGAGATCAGACAGTTGAACGGGCTGATTACTCTGTCTCAAGGGGCATATGCAAGGAAGATCCTCGAGTATGCTAAGTTAGTGGACTGCAACCCGGTGCACGTACCGCTTGAAACAAGACCGGCATTCTCCTCAGTCAACTCAAGCCCAACAGTGGATGCTACCTATTTTCGAAGTCTTGTTGGAAGCTTGAGGTACCTGACTCATACACGCCCTGATCTGATGTTTTTGGTTGGTTTATTGAACAAATATATGGAGAAGCCATCCACCGAGCACTTCACCGGAGTTAAGAGAGTTCTGAGATATGTCAAGGGCACTTGTGACTTTGGTCTCATATATGAGAAGGGTTATGAAGGAGAAGGCCTGGTGGGCTATGGTGATAGCGATTTTGCAGGTGATGCTGATGACCGGAAGAGCACCTCCGGACAGGGCTTTTTCTTAGGCAACATGTTGTTCAGCTGGTCCACCCAGAAGCAAAAGACTGTGGCACTCTCAACTTGTGAGGCTGAATACATTGCGGCCACTTCAGCAGCTTGCCAAGGCATGTGGCTGAACCGACTCACCTGTGAGCTGCGAGGCAAGGCAAAGGAGGCATGGAAGCTAATGATAGATAATAATTCGGCAATTATCATCAGCAAGAACCCCGTGCATCACAATCGCACTAAACATATAGACGTTCGATACCACTTCATTCGTCAATGTGTTGAGGAGCAGAAAATAATCCTGGAGCATGTACCGACGGAAGATCAACTTGTAGATATACTGACAAAATCCCTCGGGAGATTGAAGTTTGAAGAAATGCGGAAGCGGCTAGGCATGCGAAATGTTGACCAGGTGATTCTGGAGCAAGGAGGAGTATGAAGGAGTTGCCCCAGCCTCACCGGAGCTCCCCGATTTCGCTGGCTTCGACGAAATTCTCCGTCCAATGAACATTTGGGGATTTTATGTTTTTTGGCAGTTATGTTTCTTTTATCAGGTTGACCTCCACCGTCAATCGTGCGGAGTTATAACGGCGGAGATGCATCCATATCAGACTTGCTTGCCAGGTCACCTGCTGGCGGTTATGTTCCCCTCTCTCTCCTTGTCTGATTGGCTCACTATATAAGAGCCTCTACCTACTCGATGAAATGTGCGCGGAACGATTTCTTGTTACGTGTTCTCGATTTCTTGTTTCTTATGGAGCGATTTATTTTCTTTGCAATTTTTGGAAGTTCTTGAGGTGGTTACGAGTTCAAGGAGACAACACCTCTATCGAAGGCAAAGAGGAGCTTGAATGTGGCTAGCCAGACGAGGATGTTGGCGGAGATGATGCGGATATGGATTGTGGAGAAGGATAAGGGGAAGGATAGCAGAGTTGAGAAACTTGTCGACAGCAGCCAGCACCAAGATGGCCCGTCGACAGTCAACGACATGCCACCGACATAGGTTTAAATAAGATTAGATAGTAAGGAACTAGAAATATATAATACCCGATATGGGACTGTGGCTAGGATTCAATATAGGAAAATCTAGTGTTAGGATTAAACATAGACAGGTCAATCTAGCGGTTAGGATAAAATCTAAATATACACATCTAGCGACTAGGATCAAATTAAACATAGCCTTTATATTGAGATATAACGGCTAGGATCAAAGATCGACTAGCGAGATCCAACGGCTAGGACTTAACTAAACATAGCCATTGTATTTTCTGTTACAACGGCTAGATTAGTTAAGGAAATTCATTATAATTAGTTACTATTATCATATAAATACAACCCCAAACTGTGTTGATCGATTTGGGGATAATACAATCTAACTTCCATCTCTCATGTTCTTCCCTCTCTCTCTCTCTGTCGTTCTTCTTCTTTCTGGTCAACTTTCTCCCAGTTCTCGAGCACGCTACGTGAAGGGACTCGCGCTCTTTCATGCTATCAGAGCCACTCTAAGCAGGCATCAAGAAGATGGGGGAAAATTTTCCCATGGCCGTGAATCCATCGGCGAACGAGATTGCCATGACAGGACAAGTTCCTGTAATAGTTCCCGCCTGAGGAATTGTGCTGACCAAGCTCAATGGTGATAATATTCGTGTCTGGAAAAGTGCCATGGTCCCAATTCTAAACGGGTATGGTCTTATGCGATTCATTGAAGGTCTCTCTCCACCTGTTTCCATTGTAGATGAACAAGGAAATATAGTCAAAAATCCAGCGTTCAAGAAATGGTGGCGGATCGATCAGCAGGTACTAGGATTTATTCACCAGACAATCTCTGAACAGGTTTTACCTCATATCAGCAGAGCCCGATCATCTAAAGTGGCATGGGAAAAGTTGGTGTCAGTGTTTGCTGGATGGGATCAGGAACGTATAATGGACCTTCAACGCAGGTTTCATAACATGCGGAAAGGAGCAAGGAGTACTAAGGAGTACGTCAGATACTTTAGATCAGTTATTGAAGCATTGGATGCTGCCGGACAACTACCTTACGAGCAGGCCAAGATACACACCTTCTCGAGGGGACTAGTGTCAGCCTACTCGTCATTCATTGTGAGCATCAATGCCAACATTGGGCACCTCAAATTTGACGAAATTATCACCAACCTCAAAGCCCACGACGCATATCTAAGATTTGAAGAGGAAAATGAAAATTTTCCGCCAATAGCTAACAATGCTCAGAGGGGTCAATACCCTTATACCAAGAGGGAATTCAACAACAACAGAGGATTTACTCAATATCGCGGAAGAGGAAGAGGAAGGAATCAAAGATTCCAACCTCGCTACCAAATTTGTTCACAATACGGACATCGAGCCAGGGAATGCGCCAAATTCCAAAGATACAATTCAAATTGGAGACCCTCTTCTTCAAATATTCGAAAGGAGGCACATATGGCTCAAAATGTACATTTCAGGACCGGCCATCCTGGCGCTGACTGCTGCTGACGAGTTTCTCAACTCCGCTATTAGGGAGGACGAAGAAGAGAAGAATTACGGGAAGGATCACTAGGAGCCATCACCTGCCTGGTCGGATGATAGAAACCCAGTGCTGTTGGCACTGCGATGAGCCATACTCGAATGAAGACTCTAGTATCATCTTCCATTCTCTCTGCGTTTGATTACCTAGTCAAAGTTTCCGATTTCTTAGGGAGGAAATGAAAGCCCTCAAGTCGTTGACCTTGATAATGATGTCCTTGACAAGGACGCCCATGCTAAGGCCCCATTTCCTGCCCTTCGCTAAAAAAAAATTAAATCAAGACGCACAAATGAAAATGTAAAATAAAAAATAATTAAT
This sequence comes from Wolffia australiana, assembly GCF_029677425.1. NCBI lineage: Eukaryota > Viridiplantae > Streptophyta > Magnoliopsida > Alismatales > Araceae > Wolffia > Wolffia australiana. The sequence continues at coordinate 17,823,530 of NC_135836.1, read as the reverse complement.
ACGTTATTTTTTCTTGCTGGCATAATTTTCTAGTTCTTCAAATTGAGCAATTCCAGTTTAAGTTTACAGATCACCTGTTCCATGGCTTAAATTGGTGCTGGACATCCTATTAGAGACTCAGAAAAACCCACATTCGTTGCAAGGTGGTACTCCAGCATCATACATATTAGTAAATAAGTTTTTTTATCAACAAATGGAGAAGCTCCAAGTGCATCACAGGAGCTAGAAAAATGGGAATCCGTGTGGTTTGCATGACTCAAGATAGTCAGTCTTGATCTATTCATTATTATTATTATGGAGATTTGTCGTATATGCGTACCTTTATTTTTTTTGTATACTTTTATATTCAATGTACATGGACAAGAGTCAATATAACCAAAAGATTTACATTTCCGTTAAACAAAGATTCATTTTAAATTTTCTTTTTAATCTTTACTCAAAAGTTCATACTATTGAGGATCTTAACTTAATGGAGCCTAAAATATGTATCCAACCAACCATAGTAATCCACCAAGGGTATCGGGATAAGAGTGAACAAAACCCATCTACTGATTGGAGATAAACAACCTTCTTGAATGGGATTATCAATGTTCACAGTAGAGGTTCAAAACAGAAAGTACAAAAGAGAACAAGTTTACCAAAGGGACTGACCAGCAAGAGATACACACTTGGTGTCAGCTCCTCACAAAAGCTTCTTTGTAAGATGCTATGTTGGCCCCAACTTTTCTCCAACTCTCCAATTACCGTAGCTTGAAACCTTCAATGTTTCTAACAAGGATGCTCACAAAGATGCACACTAGGATGCTCTCCAGATCCCCCCTTTGGATGAGGCAGGCACCTCCTTAAATCAAGCTCCTCGGAATCTTCCATAGACTTCCCTCTCTAGAATATTTCCACACCTTTCTAAAACATTTAGAAAGACCCACAAGCTTATAATATGGTCCATTAGCTTATAGAATATTTTAGAGGACTCCATATGATTCTAGAAACACAAAAGATTCTAAAAGTGACTTGAAGGTCGTATAACCATCTATAAGATTTTTGTCTAGATCATTCCATAAGCTTCTAGAACATTAGAGTTGAAGAAGTCAACACTCTGATATCCAGATCCTAAGGATTAGTGGATTAGGTAACATAATAGCTATATATACTTCCTACCTCCACGATCAAAAGCCATAGTAGGCAGGAGGCCACCACGCCCTACCGTCGATCGGAGGCTGCCGCCCCACCATCGACCAGAGGCCGCCGCTCCGCCGCTCTGCGGGGCCGCCGGCAGGCAGCTGCCCCGTGCAGCGGCGGCAGGCGGCACTCCCAGGCCTCGTACGGCGGCATCGCACGGTGTGTGGCGGCCGCGTGACGCAGGTGCAGCCCCGTGGGCGACCGCGTGCGACGTCGCCAAGAGCGCCGGCACCCGCGCGCAGCCCCGCCTAGAGCTCTTGAACCCCGCGGTTAGGCCGCGTGCGTAGGCTGCCAACCCGGCCGCTCGCGCATGCGCCAACGCAGCCCGCGCAGGCAGCTAGTCGGCCGCCTGTGCTAGCAGCACCACAGCTTGTACACCAAATGAGTTGATATGATAGCTTGTACACCAAATGAGAACAAATCTTTTGTTTATTTCAAAACTCAATATAAAAATTCATAATAACTAGTTATTTTAATGAAATAAAAAGCTCCACTGTAGGGTGTCACATAAATTTTGAAGAGGTTTGAATCCACCAGTGCTCCATTTTCTAATCATAATAAAAAAATTTAATTCTTAAATGGTTACTCATAAATTCAACTGTGATATAAGCAGAGGTAATCATTGATCAAAAACCTTATGTTCAGTTCATATTTATCTTCTTTAGTAATTATTCTAGTTACATTTAGATAGATATGTAGTCTTGCTTCTACTAGATACACCAATGCAATTGAATAATGTGTATTAAATAAAATAGATAAGAACATTTATTGTTGAAGTGACCTTGTGAGTCGGTTTCAAATTATGTTGCCATTTTTGATATCATTGGAATTGAGAGTTTCATTTCTAGTGACACTTTTAGTTTCATGTAAGAGATTGAAATTATTTTTTTGTTTCAATTAAATAAGTCTTATCACCTAAGTATAGAAATATGAATAGTGAATATAAAAATATGTTTCATATAGGTGCATGTATTGGTCAAAATAAATGTGAACCGCTTGGTTGTAATTAAAACCTAGATAAATCTAATATAAGATCCCTAAAGCTTGGTTTCAAAATATAGAACTATATTGGGCTTAAATTTTTTACTATGAATGATAGTCAAGTTGTGCTCGCATCTTTGCACAGACACATGAGACATATGTAAGCTTTCTATGTCTTAGATGAAGGCATATGTAATAGAAGATAATACATGAAACTAAAATAAATTAAAAAAATAAGGAATTAAAATATAGCGTAAAGACACTAAATAAAATATATTAAAAACACAATTAAACTATAAGGCACAGCGTAAAGATTGTGAGCTCACATGTGGTCATCATTTTAATAGAGCTAAGATCCTAATTTCTTAAAGTTTGGTTGTGGTGAAAACTCCATTGCTGCATCTTTGGTCGGACGGACTAATAATTAAGGTATGCCACAAGTTAGAGGTAGAAGAAATATGTAGTTTGGTGTATCAAACTCCAAGGCTGGACGAAAATGTATTGCCATAAAGTAACAAAGGTGCTACCCAGACCAGACTCAATGGCTGGTGGAGCAAATTCCATGTTGCATGAGAGTTGGAGATCAACTTACTCTTAAATACTACAAGTAGTTGCAAATATCATCATATGAATGCTCAATATTCTATTATGATTAGTGGAATGAACTCCAAGTTATAATTTGATTTTTTGAGATTCTAATCCCCACTAGAAGAACATTACTTTGTCCTATTTTAGGAACGTGAGGTCGTGTAGAATGCTTAAATTTAGTGGGAGCCCTTACAAATGAATATAGAATCTGGTAGAAAACTTTTATGTTGTAGAGAATATGATCTACTGCAAAAACACATTATCAAGTAACCCACTATGAGATATATTTGATGAAAATCACTTATGACATGTTCAAGAACTTGATGATAATGGAAATATGAGGTTCACAAGCCAATCACACACTACATATCTTATTCCATGTTGATGATGTATTCATTACAATGCATGTAGGATCCTAATAATCAAGTTCATGAATACATGATAGGACTTAGTGAACTACGATGAGATTGTAATACGCAGGTCAATAGTCCTTAAGCATGTAGTCTTAATATCCATATTAGAAGGATACTTGAGAAGGACATCAAAGTAACCAAATAGTATAGAACTATCTAGCCTCACTCATACGGTGAGTATGGCTAGTCTTGTAGCCATTAGTGTACAGACACTAAGGATAGATACAAGGTGCTCGTTCGCGGAAAATATTCTCCAAATAGATCCATATGAATCTCTAAATGGTATTATACCAATTTGTCAATGAGTTGATTCACGATACAGTTGTGTAATTGGTCCTTCGACCTGGGTCACAAAAGATGTATTGTGGACGGTCAGTTGTACTTTGGCTATGACCTGCTAGTTCTTAAACATGGGATTCTAAATAGTCATATGCATCAAGAAGTTATTAAAAAATATTTAGTGGTTATGTTAGGATCATCCACCCTCGGTATAAGAAGAGACATCTCAATGAAGATGATGCGATGAAGTCCTTAGGTAAGGCAGAAAAATATTGGAGAAGAGTTCCCTAATGATTTCCAAATGCATCAATACTAACTCAGATGCCCTACTAGGGTTAGGTAGTTGACCATACCCTAAGTCATCCTAGGAGCACCAAGTGGACAAGTGACTATACTTACCCAATAACTGATGATAGACAAGTTCCATGAGTGAGTCAGTTCACAATCATGTGCATCTTCTAGAGTACGAGGTATAGCGTGGCATCCCAAAGGTTGGACATTTGACCTATTGGTTTCATTTGATTGATCAGGCATTAATTAATCTATATATTGATATAGTTAAATTTGGAAGGGTAATAAAGGTTATTGGGCAACTAGAGTCATTAAAGAGATTGATACATTGGCCTAGAGGGTCACACACTCACGGTATTTTGGATCTCACAAGATATAATTAAACTTTGGATAAATAAGGGAAGGCCCTGAACAACATTCTCCCAGGACAGAATTTTTGAAGGCCCTTCCATTTCTTCTTCCTACTTCTTAGAGCTCCTCTCCATTCCCGATGCAATTGGGACGGCATAACAACAACGAAGGATGGTGAATGGAGCTCGTCAAGGTTAAGGAGGAGATTCAACGTGTCGTAGAACACATGGATACATCTAGAGTCTGCGCACATGAGAAGATCAACACAACTCAGGAAGGATCCAAGAAATCACGGTTGTGATCCATAGTCAGGGGTATTGTTTCATGTATGAGGCGTTTGCCTATGTCCTTTGTAATGGAGCTCATTTTAATACATCATTAAAGATGTTACAGATGGGATATGAGTAAAGAGTTCTCTATAGGAAGGTTTAATGTTACACACCCTCGATGATCTATTAGCAATTAAAATATTGCGAAGATATAGAACATAAGGCCATGACACACTATATGATATAGCTTTTTTGACCAGTGGAATAGGACTTGAAGATATAGTAGCCAAAAATCTATTCAAATCTTACATGGTCAAGTGATCCTTTGCATATGATGAAATACAAAATATGATCTTATGAACTAACAGCCTGCATTTGTGCAGAGTGATTATTCCTAGACATTAGTAGTGACCTCATCATTCAATTCCATCATGAACCATAATCAAACTGTATTTTTATTTTTATCACAAACAAGATTAAGTCAACCTAGTTGAATTAAAAATGCTTGATAATTCCAAAGTTAATTGCTTACAAAAAATACAAAGACCCCAAGAATAACCAAAAAGGTGTCACATGTCATTTTAAAATGAAAAAGATTATGACTGTTAAGTTAGCATGTTAGTGAAGAGAATAAATATTACGATATATGAAACAATGTATATTTTCACCATGGTCTGAAAGGGCACTAACTAAATAACTACATGTAGTGCCTACCTCAATTAGAGAGTCAAATATTAGACATGTTTCAATTTTGAGAAATAGATAAAATGAGATGAAAAGACAATATAATGTTAAGGATAGGAAGTATGACAAAAGGATTTAATGATCACAGTATTGATAGTGAACCTCAAGCTTCTCTTGGGAGATTCTTTATTTAGAAGACTATTATTTTCTTAGTCTAATAAAGAAAATTGGGCCTATTATAAATAAACTTAGATATTTCCTGACTATTGTAAAAATTTGTAGTTCCATTTATTTGAGAACTAAATTCGTTACTTTTGTGTAAAATTCAATCATATATCCATCAGATGTTTCTTAAAGTTACCTCCAAGTTGATATTTCTCTCATGAAGACTGTGTATTAAGGCTTATCTTTAAGAGCTTTGAAAATTTGGCAAATGGAGATTGCCTAAAATTCATGAGATGCCTACTTACTGTCATTCATTTTCAATCATGTTTAACTTGCTAACCATGACACACACATACACATGCGCATGTTTCTAATTTGGAAATTGAGAACCTCCCAAAGATATGTCAGGTCTGATACATACTGATGTATGCGGCTACATTGTTGAGTATGAAAAGTTTTTTATGAGATCGAGGAGAAATGAAAAAAGAGAAAGTGAATTATGTGGTATTATATGCACCTTTTTCATTTCATCCATTAGGAATTGTGTCATGTGTCACATGTTATTTAGATTTTAATGTTCATTAAATAATATTCAGTAAACTAACTTCTCTTGATGTTATATTAACAAAGTGAGTCCTTATTAGACACATCATATCTTTTTGTCTTATACTACTCTTCAAATGAGTACTTCATATTGTGCCTCTTGACCTACGCTTAATGTCCCCGTACTACCTCGAAAACTATTTTCTCATTCAGGATGCTAAAAACTCAACAACATCACTTTTGGTACTTGATTATATCTCAATATAGGCATCAAATATCTGCTCTACATTAGGATCTTTCTAAAGGACTAACTGCTCAGACCCCAAAGACCACCTTAAGGTTTCAAATACAGGCATTAAGATACAACGGCTTCTTATCCCACAACAATGAGGCACTTTTTCATTCTTTCATCTACCATGGGATTTCACTTGGAAAAGAAAATTTTCCATACTAACGGATTTGGCTGTATGATTAGAACTTGATCGTGAACACTCTACTTCATGATATAATGATTATTGACCTAATTATGAATTTGGGGATCTCTTAAATAATATTTATAAAAACCCAGCCATGCATAAGTATTGTGTTTTCAGTAGAACTAAATAATTTTTTTTAAGTTGATCTAACGAATAAACCAATATCAGGGATGATCATGAAGATTATCCACAAGAGAAAAGTTAACCCCTATAGAGCTTAGAATGATATAATAAACATATGTCATTCAAGAGATGTAGATCATAGTATTCAAAACTTATATTCATCTCTTGATTCCCATGGTTGGGATCTCTATATTAAGATTATGAACCTATGTAATGAAATCAGACCATTTACTTGAATGCAAATAAATTATTACAAGTGTATGGATGACTTGTAAAAGAAACTGTTTTAGCAAACTAATGGTAGGACACTTGTGCACTTAATACACTCTTTCAAATGCTTTCACTACCAAGAAAACAATGGATTGAGGATGTATGATACATAAAATGATAAGCACAAGTTGGATTTGTAGAGAAAATTATTGAAGTGGATCTGGTTCCAGTTAAAAATTTGGAAATATATTCTCCTAAATATATCATTTATTTCTCTCCCGCATTGATATCCTAGATTTCTTTGTCACATTGAAATTTCTTCATGATGATTGCATATTGCATATCTCCTTCAGCATTCTTATCTACAAATCATTCATATGACTGTGCATCTATGATCCTTATAATGAAATCCAAGAATATTTGTAATTATTACTGAATAGTGATAAGATTATAATACGACAATTAGTTATTTTTTTAACATATATCATGAATATTCATATTCATAAGACATTAGAGAAGGATATCCAAATCTATAAATGAAATTCTACAATCCTCATCTGGTGAGAATATTTGATAATATGACCATTTATGAGGAGATATTAAGGAGAGATAATAAGCACTATTCAGGAAATGAGTTCACTGGTTTGATGCATTTGAATCCCCATATCGTTTTATATGTAACTATGAACTAGGTTCATTCATGCTACAGGTGTGCTAAGTTGTTCTTTGACCTAAGACACGATAAATATTTTGGATGGGCAACTGTTTTTCTTTTTTACTATCACATAAGGGACTGGAAATATGCTTAGCTCAGATGCAAATGGACAATGGCCCAAAAGTCCCAAAACATAGGATTCTGTCGGCTTACCTATTTTGACAAAAATCCATGAAGGGTTAAATGGTCATGATGTGATCATCCACCTTGTTACAGAGAACAAAGCTCAGAAAATACAAGGTAGAGGAATTACTGGACAAAAGAAATTTTTTGATTATGAACCAAATTCTTGAATACTAGATTGGATGGTTGATTGGGATTTGATAATATGACCATACCCCAAATTATTCTATGATTTTTACATGGACGAGGGATTATACCGTAGATGATAAACATAAAATTTAATGGTTCTTATGAAATATTCTATGAAGTACGAATATATATAAAGGACCAAAAATTTCCAATCAGATTTTTTCTCAGTATCCCTGATCCTTATTCCTCCCTCCATGGGTGGCGTCCTCTATTAATACAAGAGGCATGGGAAAATGATCATCTCAGATTGTTGGATACACATATCAAGTAGAAGATGAAGAGACTCAATGTGCTGAGGACCAAATGGATATGTTTAGAGGTCGGACATGTGTACATCTAGTGATGACCCATTCAAAGAACCTAATGATTGCATTCTGTTTAAGGTGATTGGATCATTGACTTGTGTCTTAGTTTTAGGTTTAATTGTTAAATTTGAGACATTTTATTTCATACGATGAAACTGATTCATATTATGATTTTAATTTGATATTATATAAATAGATGGTGAGCTTTCAATCTTCTATATAACATACTGTATGGGGCAAAAGGGAGTGCTAAAATTTCATGAACTTAGACTTTGATATATCTTTTAGATCTCATTGTATGAATTGTAATAATTTTATGTTTTATATGGGTTTGAAGTGACTTATTTTAAGGGTTTATGGGACTACTTTTAAGGAAAAGGTTACATTTTATTTGTTTGGGTATCTCTTTGGTATTTTCTTCCATTTCTTATAATTATCATTAGGCGATTAGACATTGTGCCTTACACTCACCTGTGCAGGAGTTCATAGCAAGCAGGAATCCACCCGGTGATGTAGAAAAATTTGTTATATTCTGATGTGGTGGAAATGTTACTTTTTATTTATAAAGTTGTCTCCATATATTTATAAACATAACCCCTGTAAACCCCTGTATAATACTTTAACTGGTTAATTATATCATTTTAGGATCCATTAACAATATTGTTAAACCATTCGGACACTAATGCAATCATCATCCCTTAATTTGAAATCGTGTGTAATTTAATGTGATTGAAGCATACCACTCCACCTTTGGTCCGGTCCCAGCTTTTAGCAAAGGCCTAAACCATACCTAAAGTTCAGTCTGGTTCAGGTTCCTCCTTGTTCAGTCCAGGTCCCTTCTTGGTCTGGTTAGGTTGACTAGTCAAAGTGAAAGTAGAAAGGTTATGTTGATGGTTATGTTGAGTATGTTGGTTATGTTAACCAGCTATAGGACCGCTGGTCACAAATGCCCCTTGGCTTCCCTTTCCTCTTTCCCCTCTCCCTATCTTCATCTATGAGCCTTTCTCCCTCCACACCTCCCTTTCTCTACACCCCTCTCCCTCCATACATCTATGAGAACTGTCAGGGTCAATAGAAAAAGAAGAAATTTTCAATAGAGGAAGAGGTTGTGATGGGTTGTTGCAGCTTGCCTTATAATAAGAACTCCTCTTCATCGAGCGGGTGCCCACAAATGATCAAATATGTCACAGCTAGGCGGAACTCAATAGAAACCTCTCTGGTGAAATTGGATTTATTTTTTATAATTTTACAAAAAAGTACTAAATAAATATTTAATAATTTACTTCCAGTTCCCTCCCAGTTCAGGCAGGGCTAACTAGTTCTAAATGTCCCCAGTCCTAATTGTTCTGCGCTATAGTTATTGACTTATTTCCTTGTCTCTTTCCCTCTAACTCTCTCTCTCTCTCTCCATCTCCCTCATTCTTTCTCTCTCAACAGATATCTGGCTCTCTCTTTCTCCCTCTCACTCATTCTCTCTTGATCTCTCGTCATAAATCAGAAGTTTTCTACGGAACCAAACCATGCCACGCCCCCCCTCCGGCGTGAAGTCATAGTTCAGCCCTTAATGCGCAATGGACTAGGTCGCCCTTCGAACGTGTCACGGCCGCTCTAAATGCTCCAAGGGCTCACGACGAGTGCCCTAACACGTCTATCCATTTTCCGCTGGCCATGAGACGATAAGGACTCTTCCCACTTCTCAGCATAAGATATCTTGGAAATTTTCTTCGTCCAGAAATAAGGCGATAAGGTTTCCTATACCACCATCTAGATATAAACCACTGCCATATTTTACAACAATTAACTGGAGGTACAATTCTATCTCTAACGATCGATAAACACCAATCCATATTTTACAGCAATTAACTGGAGGGTACAATTCACCTCTTACGATCGATAAACACCACTGCCATATTTTACAACAATTAACTAGAAGGTGCAGTTCAATCTCTGACGATCGATAGACACCACTGCCATATTTTACGACAATTAACCAGAAGTCACAGATCTATCTCTGACGATAGATAACAAAAAAACCAAAACTGGCGGCATCAATCCAGGAATAACCTTGGCCATGAAGTTAACGCACATCATGTCGCATCACAAATCCTTTCAACAGCGAGAGGAAATCCTCCGTCTCCTTCTCAAAAGCCCTGATTGCTGGTGGCATGAACAACCACCAAGAACTCCCCAACACGAACACGACAGTCACCGGTATAGTCAACACGGGGTGTAGCGGCTTCATTCCTCTCCTACTCCACCATTTTTTTACCGATATCTCTGCCGCTGTGCATACGCCGTGAAGCACGAAGAAGAGTCCGACCTCTCCAGACGACGGCTCGACGGCCAGATAATAAAAGAGAACTTCATGCATCAGTGCGGAAACGATAAACGATGCCATGACACCGGCTGTGCGGCCATACAAGCTCCGGACTGGATCATACACGGCGGAACGCAAGAGGCCTGATATTACTAGATTCCAACGCCTGGCCCAGAAATCCTGAAGAGACGACGACAAGAAGGGCGCGGCGAACTGCGGTTCTAGGCCTGTTCCCGGCGGTAGTAACGCTCGGGCCACGACAGCGGTACTTGCGGCGAAGAGATCGATTAACATGTAGGAGTAAAGGAAGTGGAGAGCAAACGCCATTCCCCGATGAAATCGCCGCCTCTCAGGATAGAAATAGACAATAAAGGCCAAGAGGAGACCTTTCATCGCATACCCGGTGATAAAAATCTTTAGTGGACGGGAGGTCTGAGGCGACGCAGGGTTTTTCTTTATCAAGATTGGGAGGGAGGCCAGCAGAATGAACGTCAGCAGCGAACGCTGATCTGTTGTTCCTCCGTTGCGGAGCGGCCCGCGGTCAAACGCAAAGAGGAGAAGCTTGAACGGGGCAAGCCAGACGAATATGCCCGCGGTGATAAACCGGATGTGAACAGTGGAGAAGGAGAAGGGGAGGAGGATGAAGAGGGCTATTACTGGAAGGATCGCAAGGAGGCGCCACTTCCCCGGTCGGATGATAGAATTGAGGAAGTAGCAGTAACTCATCGCCGCCGGAATGGCAACGAACCAAACTCGGACGACGACTTTCACCTCCTCTTCCATTCTCTTCACGCCTCCCGTCCTCTGAGATCCCAGTCGAAGTGTCTGGCTTTGGAGAGAGGAAAATAGGCTTTGATAGGCCTCAGATTCGTTGACCTTGAGACGCCTTAGGCTCTGATGTGACGTCCTTGATGATGACAATCCTACTCCAATTGTGCGTCATGGTTAAAGCTACTGTTCGCCGTCCCGACATCCAGTATCGGACAACCGATATCCGACATCCGGGAAAAAATGGGACGGTTCCGGATATCGGATATCGGGCGATATCCATCTATCAGTGGTTAGACGGATATCGGTACCGCATATCGGAGGGGGAGGGACGAGGCGGATATCGGTTTTCAATATCCGTGTATCGAAAACCGATATCTGGCAATTTTTGTTCAGTCGCCTGCAATCCCATATTGTAAAATTCTAATTTCCGTGAGACTATATATTCTCCCCAGGCATCTTCCAGTTAATTCTCATCTTCACCAGCTCACCGCCCACAGATAATACCTCATGTAATTTAAAATTTAAAATTATCATGATAACGAGGGTAGAGTTGCGTAATATAGTTCATAAAAATAACAATAAATTCAATATTACATAACATCTAGTGTTATTAAGAAATTAGTATATGGTTATTTGAAGAAAATAAAATTGCGTTTTATAGTTAATAAATTAAATAATAAAGTTAATATGACCTAACAAATAATGTTATTAAGAAATTAATATATTGTTATTTTAAGAAAACAAAATTGCGTTATATAGTTAATAAACATAATAATAAATTTAATATGACCTAACAACTAATGTTACTAGGTAATTAATATATTGTCATTTTAAGGAAATAAAGTTGCTAATATAGTAAACAAAAATAACAATAAATTTAATCTTACATAACAACTAATGGAATTAAGAAATTAATATATTGTTATTTTAAGAAAACAAAATTGCGTTATATAGTTAATAAATGGAATAATAAATTTAATATGACCTAACAACTAAAGTTGTTAAGAAATGGTTAAGAAATGGTTATTTTATGTAAAATTGCGTCATACAGTTAAGAAATGGAATAATAAATTTAATATGACCTAAAAACTAATGTTACTAGGTATATTTTTATGTGAAATTAGTTATATAGTGAAATTAGTAAACTATATTTTTATGTGAATAAAACTGCAGAAAATATGTAATACCATAACTAGATTGTTGTAGAATTGTTATTTTTAACTAACAACTAATGTTATTGAGAAACTAATATACTGTTATTTTAAGAGAATAAAATTGTGTAATATAGTTAATAAATTTAATAGACGAGGAAGTATATTTCTTGGCAGTATATTTAATTACAGGGATTATTTTTTTTGATTGATACTAAGATTATTTATTGAATTGTTGGAGGAATATAGTAATGCCGGATATAAATTTGTAACAAGAACTGAAAGTGTCTATTTAAATTGATTTAAAATTTAATATTATGCATTCATTTGAATCGTCGTAGTAATTTAGGGATACTCAATTACATATTTGGAAAATGTACCAAATTTTAAATAAATTCAAAAGAATCCATACACGCCGTTAATTCGACATCTATAGCAAAATTCATATGTATGCTATGATTGTGGCTCTGTCAAAAAAACATAGTCCCAACGGCTGTGTCAGAGATTTGTGCTCACTTGATCATCACCTGCGTTGCAGAAGATAAGAGATCAGTAACGATAATTACGTAGAAACAAGAACATCTAGTTCAGTTATGTTATGTGCACCTCGAGCACATGCAACCATGCCATCTTCTCCGTCGTCAACATCCTCATCTAGCTCAACGTCATTGTAACACCGTTTGTTGTCCGCACGGAGCCAACACTTCACAGTGATTAGTGTTTCAATGCTTATTGGCGATAGACGCGATCGCTTGTATGTGACAATAGCATTGCCAACCGAGAGCATGCGCTCGGTAGGGGCGCTCGTCGCACATACGGATAATAGGTGCCTCGGAATGGTCGCAAGCAAGGGGAAACGCTTCGACCCCGTCATGGTCCACCAAGATAATGGAGTGAACACACCCTCATTTGGCACAGTCTCTACAAGGAACTGGTTGAACTCATCCCAGGCCAACCTCATTGTCACTGGTGCCGGTTGCACGTGCCGCATAGTGCTGCTAAGCCACTTGTCCAACTCTTCACCTCCTGGCTGCCCCTCCTCGGCGCCCTCTCGCCCACGGCTCGAGTAGTCACCGGTAACAACGACCGTACGTATGCGATGGTCGTTTCTCAGACACCCGGACGGAGCATTGCCCCTTTGTGGATTGGATCCATCAATGTTGCACCCGTGATCGCCTCATTCGCCCACAATATCTCAGCGTTCTGTGCAAACTTGCAATGCATCGCTCTACACGCCTGCGCCATGTTCGAACGATCTCCTTCGTATAAGCATCGAACGGATGTGATGAATGTCCCGTCTTCAATTTGCTGGACCACTTCCTCCATGTGAACCTTGAGGCAAGTCTATGAGATACAGGACATCGTAGATCACCGACGTCACTGTCTTGCAAACATGATTAGTTGATACGGCGAAATGGCCAAGGATGCGGCAGAACTCTTTGACAACCTCCCACTCGTCCTTCGACAACTTCGATGACGTCGCCTTCCGGCCAAAAGCCATCGAGACTTCGTCAAGTACATCACGCTTCTTCACGGTGGCCGCCAACATAGTGTACATGCTGTTCCATCGGGTTGGACAGTCTAAGACAACCATGTTGGAGTCCCCGACTTCGGGGTCGTCTTCACAGGCATATGTATAGAGTTCTCTCCGTTGCACAGAGCTCTGAATACTCCGCACTAGGGTGCGTACCTTTGCAACTGTATCACCCAAACATAACGGCTTGCGTGGTCCCTCCTCGTGATCAGACACTAAGTATACATCACCGAGATCATTGTCGTGGTCGCTTTTGTACTGCTCTGTTGTCATCGTCAAGTCGCCTTCTTCGGGTTCCACACCCTAGGCCGAAGGAATACCGAAGCTTTTTAACGCCGCTTGCACGACAATATTCAGAATGTGTGCCACACATGGGACGTACCTCCTAGCAGTAAACGTCGGGTTTACACTCTTCAACTTTCTCGCCATCAATGCCAACATCCTCTTATTCGCCGTGGCATTGTTGGTAGTAACGGCGTAGACCTGCATAATTACATTACACATTGAAAGGCACAAGTTCAACTAATAAAATGAGATAGACGTTGAGTTCTGACCTTCGTCCGCAGACAAAACTCATCTAGTGATTGGAGAACAATGGACGCCATGTTCTCCCCATCGTGCTTGCCGACAATTTCTCGGATGGCAAGTACCCGCTCTTTGTACGTCCACGTGTCGTCCACCTAGTGGACGGTGATGCCTAGCAATCCAGTCCCGTTCTCCGCAGTCCACGCATCTACAGTGAGTGACACTCGAGCCACATTCTCCCAGAGCTTCCTCACACCAAGTTTCATTTGGCCGTGCATTTGGATGGTCCACCTCTTTATGACCTTCGCACTTGGAGGATCCAAGTCGATAAGCATCGTGTAATGCCACATATCCTTGAAGGTGACATTGTCAACAATGCTCCAGGGTGAATCTGTCAGGCATACAAATCGTGCAATGAAATTCTTCATCTCATCTGGAGTGTGCCCTTTAATCGGCCCCCGTCGGCTAGGCTCTCCTTGTCGTTTGCTCTGCATTCTATCAGTGATGCGTGTCTGACCAGGGTCTTTAGGGGCTTCGCCCTTCAGTTCAGAGTGACGAGCTGGATGGCTGGATTTGAAGTGACGCCAAAATACATTTGTGCTTTTGTCGGCTTGCCTCTTTATGGGTTTCCTCTTACTGTGTGGGTTCAACTCCTGGCACAGTAAGCATGTATAGTATCCATCTTCCATCTGTTCGAATTAGTCAATGTTGACTAAATGATTCGAACAAGGTTGACTCTGTACGGCACGAGACGTTCCCGCCTCCGTACGTTGGGGGCCTACAGCTCCTGACCCAAATCTTTCTTGGGCTGGGTCATTGCCTCCAGGTGGGTTCATGTTTCTGATGGCATAATTTGGTAAGCAAAAATTCAACATAATGGCATCACATGATGCCAAACTGCGATTTAAGCTATGAATTACGTAACGGGTGCAATGAATACGACAATTTACTAGATAGTGAAAAAAGGAGAATGGAATATACAAGTAAAGGAAGAACGATAGATACTCAAGCAAGACTTATTGAGTCACATAGCATGAGAATGAGGTGAGAGGAAGAAAATAGAATAATAGCAGCAGAGTTTGAGAGGGGGCAGGAGAGAGAGAGACAGAAACATGTTTTAGCAAAAAATGAGAGAGGGAGGGTGAGCACTATAGATTAAGGGAGAATGAGAGGGAGAGAAGAGAGAGGGAGGAGGAGAATAAGGGAGTAGTAGAGGGTGAGAAAATAGAGGGAGAGATTGATCATTAAGTTAAAATTCAGCAGAGCGTGAGAGGGAGCAAGGGAGAGAGATAGAAACATGTTTTAGCAAAAAATGAGAGAGGGAGGGTGAGCATTATAGATTAAGGGAGAATGAGAGGGAGAGAAGAGAGAGGGAGGAGGAGAATAAGGGAGTAGTAGAGGGTGAGAAAATAGAGGGAGAGATTGATCATTAAGTTAAAATTCAGCAGAGCGTGAGAGGGTGCAAGGGAGAGAGATAGAAACATATTTTAGCAGAAAATGAGAGAGAAAGGGGTCAGAGATATATTAATAACGCAAAATTAAGCAATCCCACAAAGACTATCAGTAATTTGAAAAAATTCATATACCAAAAAAACACCTGAAATAAAAAGAAACAGAATTTGCAAACAACTGGATTAAAAGACTACTGAATTCATCATTTTACTTCCGGAAAACTCCAAAAAGTCTACAGTTTTCAAAAGAAGAGAGAAATATACAGTATGGGAGAAATATACAGTAAGTGTTAATGATCTAGGGTTGAGAGAGAAGAGAGGGGCGAGGGAGAATTGGAGATTGGAGAGTGGAAAATGGAGAATGAGAAGAGAGATGGAGGCTTAGAATTACAACAGTGAATAAGAATCAGAGAGAATGTGGAGAAATAGATGTAAAAAAAGAAGAAGAATCGACAATCGACAGCCTCCATCTTCATCGTGATTAAATAGACGAAAATTACAAAAATGTGGAAAATGCTGGAAGTCGAAATTACAGAAATTACAAAAACGTACCTGCGACTCTCCCGTCCGCCGATTCCACCGCTGCCGTCGTCTGCCGACACCACCGTCCACTCCCCGCCATCCGCCTACTCCACTTGGCCACTGGCCGTTGCCCGCTGCGTTCAGCTCTCCCTTTTGATTCAAAGCTTTGAAAAAAAAAATAGAGGGAGATTTCATAAGTCATAACTATAATGAAATTCGGTGCGGATATTAAAAATCGATATCCGCATCCGAGATCCGGTACCGTCATCTGTCCCCCTGAGACGAAGACAAATGCCGGTATCGGACGGATACCGGTATCGGATATCGGCACTATAGCAACTGATATCTGATACCAATATCCGGATATCGGAAAAAACGGATACCGAAAAATTCATTTCCGGTATCCAGTTCAGCATCCGTCCCGATACCAGCATCCGACACCGGCATCGGGACGGGCGAACACTAGTTAAAGCGTTGGCGCATCGATGATGGAGTAAAGAAAATAACCTTAAAACTGCAATAAGGTTATAATTTACTAACGCTGAAAAAGGCAGCCCGAAGTCACTGTAACAGTCCAAATAATTACAATCAAAATATCTGCATATATTTACACCGTCTTAAGGTCTGACGTCAGGTCTTTAGCAGAGAAAGATCAGTCCACTCACTAGAAAGCCTGAATCCGTAAATAGAGGGGCAACAACTAAAATGTATGCATATTCCATTAAGGGTTAATAGCACGGTACATCCCAAACCATGTCCAAAATCTGCGAGTTAACCTTAGCTTTTTTTTTGGCACGGTATATCCCAAACTCGCTAAGTCGACGGTGATATGTCCCAGTGATGACGTGGAATCCATCGTGGCTGCCAGGTGGATCTCCGGGCAGATTTTGACCTGACGAAACCCACCTAGCAGCCACGCTGGATTCCACGTCATAAGGGGATATGTCGACCTGCCGAGGGTTTAACTTAAAGAGAGAGAGAGGCATTGCAGAGAGAGAAAAGGAGAGAGAGGTGTTCTAGAGAGAGAAAGAGAGGTGTTCTAGAGAGAGAGGCATTCTAGAGAGAGAGAAAGGGAGAGAGAGGCACTCTAGAGAGACCCGACCGAATCGAATCGCACGGGAGAGTGAGGCGTTCTTGAACAGAGACATAGACAGGGACAGAGGAGAAGGTTATCGGGGATCATCATAGATATTGGAGAGAGAGAAAGAGAGTGAGAGGGGGGGCTCCGCCAAGAGCTCGCGGGCCTCGGCGGCCAGCGGCAGAGGTGGTTTCGCCTCACTCTCCCGTGCGATTCGATTCGGTCGGGTATCTCTAAAGCGTCTCTCTCTCCCATTCTCTCTCTATAGAACGCCTCTCTCTCTAGAACACCTCTCTTTCTCTCTCTAGAACCTCTCTCTCCTTCTCTCTCTCTAGACCGCCTCTCTCTCCCCTTCTCTCTCTCTAGAATGCCTCTCTCTCTCTTAAAGTTTAACCCTTGGCAGGTCGACACATCCCCTTATGACGTGGAATCCAACGTAGCTGCCAGGCGGGTTCCACCGGGTCAAAATCTGGCCGGAGATCCACCTGGCAGCCATGATGGATTCCACGTCATCACCGGGATATATCACCGTCGACTTAGCGAGTTTGGGATATACTGTGCCAAAAAAAAACGCTAAGGTTAACTAGCAGATTTTGGACATGGTTTGGGATGTACCGTGCTATTTACCCTTCCATTAAATGCCTCTTGCTTGCAGCGCTTGCAATTCTGTCCTAAGTTTCCCATCTGTTCCACTTGCGTTTTTTTCACATGTCTGGTACGTTATATCTCTCTCTCTCTCTCTCTCCCCCCCGCATCTGTGCCTTTCTATTTCTCTCTCCTCTCCCCTCTCATTGTCTCTCCATCTGCCTGAACGCCACTCTCTCTCTCTTTAAACCCTTGGCTGAAATTACACCATTATTTGTCTATTTAATTTATCATTTATTATTTATTAAACAATTTTAATTGTGACCTGATGTTTGACTTTTGGCATCGTGTTATAACTTTTACATAAATAACTATGTGATAATCCTAAAAAAGTGTCAATTCAATATGAATTAAAGTTGTCTTTAGTATTTTGAGATACTTGTAAATTAATGTCAAAAAATTTTATTGTGAATTCTGTGGATCCATTTTCCAGGGAGACAGTTCTCTAAGAACAATACGAATTGACATTTTATCAAAAATATCAAATAGCATGTCGAAAGAAAGAAATATTCGTAGGGAAAATTCTGTGTATAGAAAATTTACATCTTTTTATATATTTTTTAATATTTACATCATAAATTCTGTAAATATATATCTTCCAGTGTTATCTTTTTAATGAAATTTCATATGACAATACAACCCAATTGATGGTCGTAATGTAGATGCGGTGCATTGCTATTAGAGAGTGAGGATTTACAAAAAGCCAAATTTTGAACAGTCTAGAGATAGGCCACTGAATGGAATGGAATGCAATGGATGTTTGATCAGGAAGATTTAGGATATTTTCTGTGGAATTTAATATTGTACTTGAATGAAACGCAATGCTCCAAATCATCATAATCCTGTGACGTCAGGTACATACGATATATGCCTTGGTGTTTAAGAAGTAAACCAAATGTTTATAAAGAAACAATGCCACTTCCGGATTCATGGAAACTTTGACTCTAGAAGCAATTGATGTCCTTCCTTGCCAACTAGGTTGGGGTGATCTTCATAATGGAAATTGATGTGTCTGGCAAGCCAAGCACGCATTCCATATCTCATTCCATGTTCATAACTTATGTGATGCTTATAATGAAGTCCATGTATACATGACTATACATAGTGAATTATAATAAGATCGTAATACCAAGGTCGCCAGCCTTTAAGCATGTTTTCAACTTATTCCTATTTGAAGGATAGTCATGAAAGACATTGAAGTATCTGGATAACATAACACTGTCTAGCATTACTCATGATGAATATGGCCGATATTGTAGTCATTTGTGTTGAGACAAGCTAATACCCTAAATTTGATATTTAGTTCAAGTAATTAGTGCAATGTTATGCATTTGATGATTTTAAAATAGGGTTGTTATCATAAATTTAAATGTTAATTAATTTTTCCAAGTAATTTCTCATTTTCCCCAAATTATCTGTTAATTTAAGAATTTTATGGAATTTAGCTACGCTTGGAATAATTCTATTTAAATGAAAGTGGCAGGTTTAAAATTTAATTTTAATTTTAATTAATGTGGGGATGAATTAGTAGGTTTTCTAGATTTTTCTAGAATTTTATCAAATTTTTAGGGACTTTATAAGGAAAAAATTAATTTATAAACCTATAACAAGATACATTTATAAGGAAAATAGGAGTTTTAAAGTAATTTCTAAAGTCGGAGGGACTTTTCTGAAATTATGTTGCAAATATGCCCTTAAAACATTTCTCGGTTGCGCACTACAGGTGTAAAAACCCAATAAAAATATTTCCAATGTTTTATTGAATTAACCGGAATATTTCTATGATTTTTTCTACGATATTTTAGGAAATATGGAGGAGGGAGAATATTGAGAGGCATACACATAATTTTTTTTCTGTTCGGTGTCTGATTGCGCGCGCCCATTTAATCAGGGATTTTTTATGTCGAACGTCGTGTAGGACGTCATACGATTGACACCACGTATGATGACTTGGTGCTGATAAAGGTATCAAACATCGACGGTGTCGTCATCCGACGGATGCAACCCTAACGTGTTATGTGACAACGACGTGATGTATGGGTATCCTATGTGTTGTATGTGCAGGCTCTGACTCAAGGGAGGTGCCGAGCTCCGAGCTTGGACGAGGTCGCCAGGTGGTAGTGACGGTTGCCTCTTGAACCTCATTGGAGCGACGAAGGTGTCTACAACCGAACGAGTCAATCCGTAGGGCTTGCACGTAATGGATGGTCTCGTCCGTACCGGTAAGACACTCAAGTACGTTGTAGTTTTCTCTCAAAACCTCTCTCACCTATCTAGCCTGAGCGCGGAGGAGTCAAGACGATAATTTACTGTAAGTGGCGCGATTAAACGAGCGACGGGAGAGGACGGCGTACCTCGTAGATATGGCTCATAGTGCAGAATTTGTCG
Source organism: Wolffia australiana (assembly GCF_029677425.1). Lineage (NCBI taxonomy): Eukaryota > Viridiplantae > Streptophyta > Magnoliopsida > Alismatales > Araceae > Wolffia > Wolffia australiana. Next base: position 17,803,264 of record NC_135836.1, on the reverse strand, counting down.
ACAGTCGGTTGCAGTCAAAACGGGTGAAGCGGAGAGGTGCCGTAGAGTGTACGGCGGAGGAGGAGGCGGCGGTGGAGCGACCAACGGTGATGTCGTGACTCAAGCCACATTGTCGAACCCCTCCAGGGCAACCTGTGATAGTCAACCCAGGGAGGTTAATTGGCAATGGCGAGCGGCAATGATTGTTATCCCGCAAGGCGTTGGGGAATTCAGAGGCGTTGGGGCCAAACCGTCACGAGTGGCGACGCAGGCTTCTCGTGGGATTTCCCGTGGGCAGCCTTGGGCTCAGCAGCGGTAGACTCCTCGGCGGAGGGATAGAATCCAGTGGCTGGGGTTCAGCTTGAGCGTGCCCCAGCCATCGTCAACGCATTGACCCACCGAAGCAGCTGGCGTAACGACGGCAGCGTCAATTTCTCTAGGACGGCCGAATTCCTGGGTGGCCCGCACGAAAGGGGGGATCAACGTTCTCGTTGGGGTTCTCAAACCTGTAGAGATATCCACAGGAAAAATCCCGAGTTGTCGGTGCCGCAGTGAGAGGTTCAAGTTTCTGGACCGTCGCTACAGGTCGACGGAAGTGGCAAGTGGATTCACTGACTAGCGGGGTGAGAAGAACGACAATTTGGCCCTATCTTGGTCGACAATTGGGGATTCTGAACAGTCTATGATGTAATTACGGGATCGCGTCCCCTGGCTACAACTACAGGCAGTCCGGGGCGGGGCGCGACTGGTGTAGGCGGGAGTGGACTGGACGGCCGTCGGCAGTGAACCTTGGATGGCTATTCCATGGTGGAGGAGAAAACCAGGGCAGTCGAATAGAGTAGTGTGAGAGGAATTCCTCAGAATTTCCTTTCCTCTTTCAGATAGCTCCCTCCCTGGCTGCAGCACCGTTCTCCTCTTCCTCCCCCTTTTCTTTCTCTCTCGATGGAGGGGGGGTGAGACCAAGAACAAAAAAACACTTTCTTCTTTCTTAATTCCCGGTCTAAGGGATTTGGGCGCCCCCTCTTCCATTATAAAGGGGGGAAGGGATGGGCCCTTAAGTAGGTCAACAAAAAGGTGGAAAGAAGGGGACCATTAGCGGGCCCTTACATAAATGGGCCCCCAATTATAAATTAAAGGGAAATAGAAATGAAAATAAAAGAAAAAGAAGAAGCAAGGACACAAGGGAGGGGGTCCAAAAATGACTAAGGATTCCTCCCTGTGTCAATGACGAAGAACGTATGGACACGTTGCAAACGAGACGAAAACACAACGGCAAGACGGGAAAACATAAAACACTAGAGAAAGAACGATGAAAACAATACGCGATAATCGAGAAATTTTCATTTGAGCTTCAACGACGGTGGTGGGCGGTGCGAACGACGTTGTCGACGATCTTTGATGGCCTGCGCCATCAATTTTTCTGCAAAATTTTGGATATCGAATCGCCAATGCTACGTGGCATCATCTCGGCTATTGAAAAGGAATCTGATGTTTTCAATGCATTGCACGGAAATTCTTCCTTTAGGCGGTAAGTTCACCGTCCGGGCTGCCCTACATAGCGCACGCTCACTAGGTGATGTGGCCAAATATGAGTGGGTAGTGTTATTAAAAACACAGGCAAATGTATTTTCGCATTTTTTTATTACTCTTTTATTTCCAGGACAGGGTATGTGGTGCTCCGAAAGAGGAGGCGCCAAAGGTTTTTAAAATGGGCCAGAATCAGCGATCGACACGAAATTGTGTCTATAAAAAAAATTTACTTAAAATTGTTCCAGTGGCTCAGGTTGGTCAATTTTCATTTATGAATAACTTTTGATCCTGAAGTCAGATTGAGGTTAAATTTTTATGGATTTGCTCGTCTCAACCTCCTCTTTTTATCTCTTTGGGTTCAGATCAAGCTCACATCTATGGATAAAAACTAACTACTAATTGGGGGGTCAAATGGTAATTTTACCATTTATCCTAAGTATAAAAGCTGACTTTCGGGTCGAGGAGGTCATTATAGAAGGGACTCTTTCACAATTGCAAAACAGAGAGGAGAACAACTCTGAATCAACCCTATCTGGTACTTTTTATTTTATTGTATTTGAAGTTTTAATGTAATTTAGATGATTTGTGAAAAAGCAAAAATTGGTGTGTTAATTTTGTGTCGTCGTTTCTATTTTTTCTTTAATCAAATAGTTTTTTCATGTACAATCTTACTTAGGAATGTATAGTTGTGAGTATGGTCGTCTCCATAGGGACTGGCCTTTAGGGATGATTGATGTCGGACGTCGACAAAGGCATCGTCCGACGGGTAAATTTATTAAGTGAATGTAACTACGTAATGCAATGAAACCCTAGATAAGAGTACGTGCAGGTCCGATTTAGTGGTTTCGCTGAGTTCCGAGCTCTGGGGCGGGCCCACCAATATAATGGAGTGAACAATCATTACTCTAAGATTTGTCATTACCTGTTTTTATAGATTCAATCATTACTCTGAGAATGCTTCTCCATAAACTTATCGAATACTTTCTCACCTTCTTATAAATTTTCATTAGTTTACTTGAAATTATTAACTAAAGTCTTTCGAAGTTTTTATTCCTTCAAAATATTTACTTTAAGCTAAATTTATTTATTAAAAAGTATAAATTGGGAATTCAGTTTTCACTGCCGGCTTTTTATGGATTGAATCCTTGCTCCCAATATGCCTCCTAAATTCATCAAAATTTTGCATGAATCAATGTGGTACATTACCTTCCTTTGTTGGAACTGTGAAAGCCCCATTCCATCAATGGGCTTTTCAGCCAAAATACATCAATCTATGTAATCTGATAAACAACATAACTGGATCTCCGAATAGTGAGGATTTCCATAAGATTTAATTTGACATGATCTAGTGGATCACAAAAATAGAAATAGGTCAAAATGAGAAACAAAAGAATCTAATCATCAATCCAGGAAGGATTCCAACACTTTTCTTATGCAGAAAAGAATTGTGAGTAAAAATATTATCAAAAGCATACAGCTAAGGAGCAAACTCATTGATGACACTATTAGAGAGTCATCACAATTCTCATTACTAAAGGGAAATCATCTTTTTCATTAAACTCAGGTTTTCTGAAGATAGCTATTATTGTTGTTTATGTGAAAGAGTCATTGTCATGAGAGGAGAGTCCTCATCAACATCGTTAAATTTGAGTCTTTGTCTGTATAGTCATCCCTTTAGTCATTGCCTAAGGAGAGAACTACTTAATATTATATGCAAATCAGCATACATCACCAGTGACATTTATAAATCACTTTGTATCATTTGTATTGGTAAAATCAGAAGCAAATCTGATAATTACTGGAAAGGTTTGATTAAATTATTTATATGCTTAGACAATAATATAACATCGAGGCAATGATCCTAGAAAAAAGGAACTGGGTCATTGAAACTCCACAAAGGTAAGGTTCAAACTTCCCGAATTATTGAGGATAAGAAGGATCTACAATTATATCATGTGCCATGGGAAATATCAAACATAATGTAGAAAGTTATCAATGGTGAGGATGTGTATGAGCCAGAGGATGTGGATGAGGACATAGTAGGAGTAATGTAAATTAAAAAGCTGACTGAAACTGTTGATTAGGGTCTTTAGTTAACTTTATGTTTCGTTTATCTTTCTTCGTTAGTACTCTAACTAGGATATATATTATGAGTAACCCATAGCATTTGTGTGTAGGTGGGCCACAGCTATAAGTGGCACTTGAGAATATGTCTAGGTACATGGGTGTACCAATCTCTGTAAGTGGTCGGTATATAGTCTAGCGTGGTGAAAGGTGATGTGTGAGTTTTTGGTTTGTTTAACATTAGGTGCAAAGGTCTCTCTGAATCTAGAAAATAGAAGAACATCAGCAGCAGAGGAGGAAGAAATCTTGCCCATGTCTAACATGGTATTAGAGCAGGTTTTTTTGGATATAAGTCTGAACTTTGCAATATATGCAATCTCTAAGGCTGGTATTATCCTCTTTGTTTTCTTCACAATGATGACGCGAAGACGTGAAGTGGCTGAAAATGATGTCTCGAGCATTCTTGTTGCATTACCTTGTTGATAATCATCATTTTCCTCTGGATTAATTGACATCCAAATATGTTTCTACAAGTGGTTATTCGGAACATGGATGTGGAGAGGAAGGAAATGAGAATCTAGATAATGAGGAGTGATAATATATTTTAGAGGGAGAAAATCCAAAGGGATGCTTTGATGAGAGAGACAGAGAGAGAAAGTGTTGATAGAGAGGAGAGAATTACTTAGTGAGATTAGTGAAAGAAGATGGCTCAGATTGTACAGAGAAACTATAGGAGGGAGAAAAGAGGAAAAAAATCAGAAGAGTTAGGGAAAAGTGACAGAAGGTTGTTATAGGAGGAGGAAATATATAGGTGGAAGTAAGGCCCATGGATGGATGGTAAACCAAATGGGACAGAATCCAATCATTCATCAGTCATCCATCATAACCTCTGAATGTTTACCGAATGAAATCCCTTATCACATACCATCCCACCATGTTCCATCATTCAGTTCCATCTGAAGATTGATGCTTCGCCATTAAATTTCATCATCAAATATAGGGGTGATGTTTTGATGAATTTCAGTAATAATGTACTAATGACGTGTTTTGTGATTAATCTTATAACTAGGACAAACGGAATCAATAATGAATGTGAACTAGCAAATCCTCTTTAGAAGGGTTATCCATAACTTATGCTAATATTAGCATTATAGAATTTCTTCTCCTTATTACCCTCGAAGGAAAATGGCCGCTATGTAGAGAATGCAGGGACATTTTTGGTACCAGAGAAAAGATTTGAAATGAAAGAAACTAAAAGGGAAAAGGGGGCATTTTTCAGGCGATAATGTGTGGAGATAAAAACTTCTTTTTCTTCCAAGCAGCGTGAAATTTGAAAAAGTGACAGCCATTGCAAAAGCAATAGTGAAGAAATTGTCTTGTTCTGGCATGGTGAATCTCGAAGGGAAGACTGCAATCTGCATCGTGACGGGTCTTGTGTCTTGAGTCTGCATTCCACTGAATGAGAAACATGGTGGGATGATATGTGATAAGGGATTTCATTTGGTAAACATTCAGAGGTTATGATGGATGACTGATGAATGATTGGATTTTGTCCCATTTGGCTTACCATCCATCCATGGGCCTTACTTCCACCTATATATTTCCTCCTCCTATAACAACCTTCAGTCACTTTTCCCTAACTCTTCTGATTTTTTTCCTCTTTTTCTCCCTCCTATAGTTTCTCTATACAATCTGAGCCATCTTCTTTCACTAATCTCACTAAGTAATTCTCTCCTCTCTGTCGACACTTTCTGATCAACAAATCAATAGACACTGCTCATCCATTTTTCATGCTAGATTCTGCATAAGTCAGATCTATAGAAGAAGACATCTTAAGGTGCAGAAACATCAACAAATTACAAAGCTCTAAGTGGTGTGGGCTAGAAGGAGTTGAAGGGATGAGTGACTTTGTGAAGGCTAAGGGGGCCCGAGACTACTCTCCATCTCGATTCTTAGTTAGGTGATATCCGTGTATCCCTATTACCAAGTTGTTTTAGCTGGGGCAGTTAAAGAACTTGGTTAGGGATTGATTGTAAATTCTGGCAGGATATCTCGGGACAGGAGTAAGGGAATAGCCCTAACCTGTATAAAAATACCGTGCATTGTCCCTCACTTCCTCTAAAGCCTAAGTAGTGTCAGAGATATCTACATAAAAACACATTACTAGAGGGTAAAGAAGATTCAGAAAAGAAATTGAACAAGGGTAGAGCCTACCCCCCCCTCTTAGGCTATCTCTAGCAACTTAAATCAACACCATCATCAAACACGACTCAGTTCCTCCAATTTTAAATCAAGATAGTGTCTGATTCATCATATGTTCAGTCTAACTGCTAATATGGGATTGGAACAAAACAAAAATTCGTCTAATGGATGAATAAACATAAGCCCCTTCAATCATGTACCCTCTTTTTTCAAACTATTATCCGTAATCTTTCCATGATCGTTACGTGGTCAAATCCTAAGCTATGAACAACAACTCTCGGATCAAACGTGTGCCGACCTCAACGCTTAGGCAAAAACATTGAACAGCCTTTGCTTGTGTAGTGGAAGTCGCTTGCAAAAACTTTAGATTGCTTGGAGTTTAAAAGGAGAAGCTAGGGCAAGGCCCCATATATGAATTGGGTCATTGTTATCATAAAAGGACAAGATTATTTCATAGTCATAGCCATTACATGTGGGAAGACCAAGGATGATACTGAAGTAACGAGATTAGGCGTAACACGCGCTTGAGTAGTGGCGCTCCTTTGCCTTGAAAACCTCATCCCTAAGCACACACCTGCCAACTATTGGGTTCTATGCTTTAGTTTGGCCATGGAAAAACACGTTCCATGGATGCGGAAGCATGGTTGATCGATTCTCCATTGATCTATAAAACAAAACCTTGCTAGCACCTTTTGGGGAACTCAGTCCACCCTTGACTCTGCCGCTCTGAGATCGTTCTGAAGCCGTTCACGCGTCCAGCCTCTAGAAGTATCCACGCGATCACTCGGCGCTTGGATCTCCACATCTTCTTCCTCAACTCTTCTTAGAAATCTAGAGGATCTCCTCACCATGAAGACACTCTTCCTTGGATGAGTGGAGAAGAGAGTGGAGAGGGGGAGAGGCTCTCAAATGAGGCTTGCATGGGTGCTTCAAATGAGACCCTTTCCTCTTTATATTTCACTTAAGGTTTTCCCAAAAATCCCCAAAGTAAAATATATCCACCAATGCCCTTATGACCTTGTGCGTGTGACCCTCTAGGCCCATGTATTGTTCTAGTTAATAACTTTAATGGCCTAATAACATTTATTGACCAACCTTATTAATTAACTATATCAACATATAGATTAATTAAATAATGATCGATTTAACCTAGTCGATAGGTTAAGTTTCTAGCCTGTGGGATGCCAAGCTACACCTCGTGCTCTAGAAGATGCCGAGTAGTCTCGAACTCTCTCATAGAACCTTTACCGTCATCGGTTACCGTATATGTATAATCCATTATCCATGAGACTCTCGAACAACTTGGAGTATGGTTTATCATCAAACTCTGATCTGTCATTCAATTAGTACTGATGCGTGCAGGGATCATTGGAGAACGCCTTCTCCAATATCCTCACTACCCTGGCCAGGATTTTCTGCATCATCTTCCTTCAGTCAATCTCCTCTTGTACCGAGGGCGGATGATCCCATCTTGACCACTCAATCATCTCCGTAAGCTTCTTACTACATCCAATTTATAACTTATTTGAATCCCATGATTAGAGGCTCGTAAGTCATAGTCAAAATGTAGTCATCCACTCATGAGATGTCCTTTGTGTCTCAGGTCAGTGGATCACTTATACAACCTTGACTTGAATCAACCTAATTGACGTTTAGGTATAATACCATTTAGGGATTCATACGAACCAATTCAGCGAACTCTTTCTCCAAAGAGCACCCACTATTTGTCCTTAGTGTCGCCACACTAATAGCCATAGGATCAGCTATACTTATCGAATAAGTAGAATCAGCTAGTGTTATTCTATCCGGATAATTCGATGTTAGTCTTGACTATCCTCGAATAGGAATATTTAGAATACATGTTTAAAAACCAGTGATCACTGTATTATGATCTCATCATAATTAACTAAGTCATTGCGCATATTCATGGACTTCATTATAAACATCACACAGATTAATAATGAACGTAAATATGGTAGTGTGATTGGCTTGACGGCCACATAATATCCATCATCAGCACCACTACTACAAGTGTGCCCTCGCGTAAGCATGGCGCGCCATGGGTCATAGTTCTTAGCGCACCAGCCATTCCATCCCAGCCTTCACAATCCACGAGCCACCAGCACTCGTGCTAACACCACCACAATCGGTCTGCATTGGCACCGGCCGCTCGCTACCCCAAGCCTTGGCACTATGCGTCACACCACTACCCATAGGCTGCCCTGCACCACGCCCGGCTCTCATGCACCGCCTTTGATGCCCACTTTGCATATCCCGCGTGCGCATGATGCTTGGTGTCTATGCATGCGCATCCTCGATAGCCTGTCTGTGCAGTGCGCGTGACTGCCCTTATCCGCCGTGCTTGTGCATCAACAAGCACAAGCACCTAATGGGCATCGGCTTTAAAATCAAGGTCTGGTGTCGCCACTTATGATTCTTAAGGAATTGACCCCCTATTCTGAGTCCAAGTACAAGGATGTGTCTTCACAATTAGCACGCACATATGTCTGTAGGGATGCCGCCTACTTTGGGGCATTACAATGAGCCATAGGTGGTGATAATTAGTGTAAGTCTGTATGTCTATTCAATATCTGCCCGGTATGTGATATTGGAAAACTGATATCTGATATGTGGGTGAAATAGATATAATTCAAATATCAGATATTCGATCCCAACCAGATGTTGAATATCCACCCAATCCCCTATATCGGAAAAAATATCAAAGGAGTCACGACATTGCAGATCCTAGTAGTGGATATTGGATATCAGAGTTGGGTATTTGGATATCTGATGTTACATATGCTAAAAATCAGTATCCAGATATCAATGTCCAATAATCTGACTAGGCTTGGAAATTAGGAATGCGAGTCCGTTTTTGGCTAGGTTAGGCTAATAAATATCGGATGTCATTTTTTTCAACCTTTCAAGCTAAACTTGAATATTGACTAAATCTATTATTCAATTGAAATATAAAATATATTTAAATTTATATGTACGACGATAAAAAAATACATCCCACACCAATATAGAATATCGTCATCCATTTCTGATATGCAATACAGCATCTGTCCCCATATCCATTTCTGACATATGATGACATCATGATGGATAATTGTATTGGATATCTGACCTGTAGCAACCGATATCCGGAAAGATGGATGCCAGATGTCCCATTTCTGATATGCAATACAGCATCTGTCCCCATAACGCCATCTGTATTGGGCTCGGGCCAGGCGAACTCTAGTAGTAAGTAGTAACAAAAGGGAGAGAGAGAGAGAGAGAGAGAGAGAGAGAGAGAGAGAAGAAGAGAAAAATCAATGAAAACAAGAAGAAGAAGAAGAAATGGGATGATACAAGGGATACAGGCTTCTAATAGGCCTCAAATGGACACACAACAATGACTCACATGTGTTAAACATCCCATCAATCTCGCTCACAACACCTAGGTTTCAGCAACCCCTTTCAACAGCAAGAATAGATCATCCGTTTCCTTCCCAGGAGCCCTCACTATCGGCGGCATGAACAACCACCAAGAAGTCCCCAATACAAACCCAAGTGTCAACGGCACCGTTAATGCCGGTTGCAGAGGCCTCATTCCCCGCATACTCCACTGCTTCTTTGCCGATATATCTGCCATCGTGCAGATCCCGTGGAGCACGAAGAACAACCCAACCTCTCCTGTCGACGGCTCGAGGGACATGTAAAAGAAGATAACATCATGCATGAGTCCAGAAACAAGAAACGACGCCATCACTGCTGCCGTACTTCCCCACAAGCTTTGGACTGGATCATACATGTCGGAACGCATGATGTTTGAGCCCACTAGATTCCACCATCTTCCCCAGAAATCCTGAAGATAAGAAGACAAGTGCGGCGCGGTGAACTTTGGTTCAAGATTTGTGCCCGGAGGTAGCATCGCTCATGTCATGATTGCAATGCTCGCGAGGAATAGATCAAGCCCAAAGTATAAGAAGAGGGAGTGGAGAGCGACGGCGACCCAGCGATGGAACTGCAGCCTTTTGGAATAGAGAGACGCAACCAAGGCCAAGAGGAGAACTTTAGTCACAAATCCGGCGATAGAAAGCCTTAGAGAAATTGTGGTTTGAGGGGAGACAGGTTTTCATTTGACGATAATGGGGAGAGAGGCTATCGCTATGAAAGCTGCCAGTGATAGACTATCTAATGGCCGGCTGGGATGGAGGGGTCCTCTTGAAGGAGTTGGCCCAGCCTCACCGGAGCTCTCCGATTTCGCCGGCTTCGGCGAAATTCTCTGTGGAACGAACATTTGGGGATTCTATGTTTTTCTGGCAGTTATGTTTCTTTTTTCAGGTTGATCTCCACCGTCCATCGCGAGGAGTTATAACGGCGGAGATGCATCCACATCAGACTTGCTTGCCAGGACACCTGCTGGTGGTTATGTTGCCCTCTCTCTCCTTGTCTGATTGGCTCACTATATAAGAGCCTCTACCTGCTCGATGAAATGTGCGCAGAATGATTTCTTGTTACGTGTTCTCGATTTCTTGTTTCTTATGGAGCGATTTCTTTTCTTTGCCATTTTCGGAAGTTCTTGAGGTGATTACGAGTTCAAGGCGCCAACAAGTGGTATCAGAGCCACTCGATTCGGTGGATCGTGCAGCTGGTGAAGAAGACCGGCGAGGCGAGCTCGTACGGCGAGCCTAGGGGGGAGATGGTGCTGCCAGCGCCATCCCTCAAGCTCTCCAAGACCAACTATCGTGTGTGGTCGATGAATATGGAGGTATTTCTTGACTCACACGATCTATTGCAAGCAATCGAATCAGACTCCGTGCCGAAGAAGAAGGATTGCTCCACTCTCTCGGCTATCTTCTCGGCCGTGCCAAAAGACCTGATGATTGTCCTTGACGCGAAGAAGATTGCCAAGCAGAATTGGGACATTCTTCGTTCGCGGAATTCGGGCATGGATCGAGTGATTCAATCCCACGTCCAGAGCCTCAAGCGCGAGTATGAAATTCTCGCGATGGACAAGAGTGACAGTGTGATGGATTTTGCGACGAAATTCACCACAATCGTCTCCGATCTACAACGGCTCGGGGAGACATTGTCTGTGATGGACGTTGTCACTTGGTTTTTGCGTGCTACTCCAGCGAAATTTGACCCGCTGACGCTATCCCTGAAGCAGTATGGAGACTTGTCGAAGATCACCTTGGATGAGGTAATTGGCTCGCTCTCCATCCATGAGCTGCGGCTCAAGGAGCGTGAAGCTCGGGAGGAGGAGCAGGCACTACTTGCCCGCGCACTCAGCAAGACTACACTTACGGCTAAGGCATCTTCATCCCGAGGCAGAGGACGCGTACGTGGCCGTTGTGGAGGCCGAGGCAAAGGCTGTGGTCGCAGCCGGACTCCTCCTGCTGATGAAGGAAAAGTGCAATACGATAAGTCACAGATCCCATGCTACAACTGCCAGAAATTTGGGCATTTTGCGTATGAATGCCGTAGTGCAAAGAAGGAGAGGTCAGAGCAAGCTTATGTGGTAGAGGTCACTGACAAGCCGGATTCTACATTACTCATGGCTATTGCTGGTGAAGCCTGTGATGTCTTGCTCCAAGGCTCAGCCGCCGAGCCCTCTGATCCTGACTTATGGTATCTTGACACTGGGCCACTAATCACATGTCAGGTAATCGAAGCTTCTTTGCAGATCTCGATGGAGAGGCATCCGGAATTGTCAAATTCGGCGACAATTCAACAGTCCAAATAGCTGGCAGAGGCACTATACATGTTAATTGGGGTGATGGACATATTGTGAAACTCGGTAAGGCACTCTATGTACCGAAATTATGTGCTAACATCCTTAGTTTGGGCAGGCTTCATGAAGAGGGGTGTCGGATGGTCATGTATGGAGGTTCCTTGACCATATTTGATCAAGATGGAGAAGTGTTTGCAGAGGTCAAACGCACTGAAGGTCGGCTATACCTTCACAAACTTCATGTTGTTGATCAGTGTTTGGTCTAGAAAGATGCTGATGAACAGAGTTGGCTCTAGCATTCTAGATTTGGCCACTTGAACTTCCACAGCCTCAGAGAATTGAGTTCGAACCAGTTAGTCGAGGGTCTTCCACTCACTCAAGTGCCCACTCATCTGTGCATCCACTGCCTAGCAGGCAAGAAAAGTCGACACTCCTTCCCCACCTCGAGTGAATTTCGGGCTGCCCAGCCCTTAGCGCTCATCTATGCAGACTTATGTGGCCCGATACATCTACCCACATTAGGGGGAAGTCACTTCTTTCTCCTAATCATTGATGATTGCTCGAGGTTAATGTGGGTGGCTCTGCTCAAGCACAAGTCAGAAGCCTTAAGTGCATTCAAGAAATTAAAGGCTCTAGCTGAAGCAGAGAAGGATCTAAAAATCAAATGTCTCCGGACTGATAGAGGAGGTGAGTTCAATTTCGATGAATTCTCTGATTTTTGTGATTTCAAGGCACTAAGAGGCAGTTGACTGCTCCTTATTCTCCTCAGCAAAACGGCATTGTTGAGAGGAAGAATAGGACAGTCATGGGCATGGTGAGGAGCATGCTGAAGTCGAAGGATCTGCCTAAAGAGCTTTGGGGAGAGGCAGTGAGCACTGCGGTCTACCTTTTACATCGCTCACCTACCCAAAGTCTTCAGGGTAGCACACCATATGAGAAGTGGACCGGCAGAAGACCAAGCGTTGACCACCTGAGAGTCTTTGGACCCTTGCTCATGTGAAGGCCACAAGAGGAAATCATAAGAAGCTAGATGATAGAAGTCATCCTATGGTTTTTATCGGGTATGAAGTTGGGACTAAGGGTTATCGGTGCTTTGACCCGGTCAACTCCAAGGTGCATATTACTCGTGATGCAATTTTTTATGAGAATGGTAAATGGATGTGGAACAGTCAAGGTGAGAATGATCGAGTACTTACCTTCTATCCTCAGCTATCTTCAAAGGCTGGTGACTTAGAGCAAATATCCCAGTTAGAGTCGGTTGACTCGGTCAACCCTACACTACCCGATGATGAAGAAATGACTGAAGTGCAACAACCTGTGGGTGAATCGGTGGTATCTTCCCACACTGAGTCACAGACAAGTCATCCTCCTCTGTACATACCTCTTGCTCAGATCTATGCTAATACTTACTCACCTTTGAATGTGGATGAAAACTGCCTGCTCATCCAAGAAGAACCTGTGAGTTTCTAGGAAGCCGTAAAGGCAGAGGAGTGGAGGAATGCTATGAAGGAGGAGATGGAATCAAGTGACAAGAATCTGACCTGGGAGCTGGTGCATCCTCAAGTCCATTGCAAGCCAATTGGGCTGAAATGGCTCTACAAGCTGAAAAAGAATGAACAAGGGGAGATTATCCGTCACAAAGCAAGGCTGGTTGTGAAAGGTTATTCTCAGAGGCAGGGCATTGACTTTGATGAGGTCTTTGCTCCAGTGGTTTGATTTGAGTCAATTCGACTCCTAATTGCCCTTGCTGCTGAAAAGAGGTGGGATTTGCACCATCTTGATGTGAAATCTGCATTTCTCCATGGCACGGTGGAGGAGGAGCTTTACGTGCGACAACCCGAAGGCTTTGTGGTAAAGGGAGAAGAGGGAAAGGTGCTGAGACTGAGGAAGGCCTTATATGGGCTAAAGCAAGCGCCACGTGCCTGATATTACAAGCTTCATACTACCCTTAAGTCGCTTGGATTTTCCCAGAGTAAACATGAACAAGGTGTATATCACAAGATGGGCTCCGATACATCACTAATCCTTGGTGTGTATGTAGATGACTTAATTGTCATAGGTGAAAGTGATGAGCACATCAAGATATTCAAGGTGCAGATGAGAGATCACTTCGAGATGAGTGATCTCGGCCTTCTGAATTCGTACCTTGGGATAGAGATCAGACAGTTGAAGGGGCTGATTACTCTGTCTCAAGGGGCATATGCAAGGAAGATCCTCGAGTATGCTAAGTTAGTGGACTGCAACCCGGTGCACGTACCGCTTGAAGCAAGACCGGCATTCTCCTCAGTCAACTCAAGCCCACCAGTGGATGCTACCTATTTTCGAAGTCTTGTTGGAAGCTTGAGGTACTTGACTCATACACGCCCTGATCTGATGTTTTTGGTTGGTTTTATTACAGATATATGGAGAAGCCATCCACCGAGCACTTCACCGGAGTTAAGAGAGTTCTGAGATATGTCAAGGGCACTTGTGACTTTGGTCTCATATATGAGAAGGGGTATGAAGGAGAAGGCCTGGTGGGCTATGGCGATAGCGATTTTGCAGGTGATGCTGATGACCGGAAGAGCACCTCCGGACAGGGCTTTTTCTTAGGCAACATGTTGTTCAGCTGGTCCACCCAGAAGTAAAAGACTGTGGCACTCTCAACTTGTGAGGCTGAATACATTGCGGCCACTTCAGCAGCTTGCCAAGGCATGTGGCTGAACCGACTCACCTGTGAGTTGCGAGCATGTACCGATGGAAGATCAACTTGTAGATTTACTGACAAAATCCCTCGGGAGATTGAAGTTTGAAGAAATGCGGAAGCGGCTAGGCATGCGAAATGTTGACCAGGTGATTCTGGAGCAAGGAGGAGTATGAAGGAGTTGCCCCAGCCTCACCAGAGCTCCCCGATTTCGCTGGCTTCGATGAAATTCTCCGTCGAATGAACATTTGGGGATTTTATGTTTTTTGGCAGTTATGTTTCTTTTATCAGGTTGAACTCCACCGTCAATCGCGCCGAGTTATAACGGCGGAGATGCATCCATATCAGACTTGCTTGCCAGGTCACCTGCTGGCGGTTATGTTCCCCTCTCTCTCCTTGTCTGATTGGCTCACTATATAAGAGCCTCTACCTACTCGATGAAATGTGCGCGGAACGATTTCTTGTTACGTGTTCTCGATTTCTTGTTTCTTATGGAGCGATTTCTTTTCTTTGCAATTTTTGGAAGTTCTTGAGGTGGTTACGAGTTCAAGGAGACAACACCTCTATCGAAGGCAAAGAGGAGCTTGAATGTGGCTAGCCAGACGAGGATGTTGGCGGAGATGATGCGGATATGGATTGTGGAGAAGGATAAGGGGAAGGATAGCAGAGTTGAGAAACTTGTCAACAGCAGCCAGCGCCAGGATGGCCCGTCGACAGTCAACGACATGCCACCGACATAGGTTTAAATAAGATTAGATAGTAAGGAACTGGAAATATATAATACCCGATATGGGACTGTGGCTAGGATTCAATATAGGAAAATCTAGTGTTAGGATTAAACATAGACAGGTCAATCTAGCGGTTAGGATAAAATCTAAATATACACATCTAGCGACTAGGATCAAATTAAACATAGCCTTTATATTGAGATATAACGGCTAGGATCAAAGATCGACTAGCGAGATCCAACGGCTAGGACTTAACTAAACATAGCCATTGTATTTTCTGTTACAACGGCTAGATTAGTTAAGGAAATTCATTATAATTAGTTACTATTATTATATAAATACAACCGCAAACTGTGTTGATCGATTTGGGGATAATACAATCTAACTTCCATCTCTCATGTTCTTCCCTCTCTCTCTCTCTATCGTTCTTCTTCTTTCTGGTCAACTTTCTCCCAGTTCTCGAGCACGCTACGTGAAGGGACTCGCGCTCTTTCATGCTATCAGAGCCACTCTAAGCAGGCATCAAGAAGATGGGGGAAAATTTTCCCATGGCCGTGAATCCATCGGCGAACGAGATTGCCATGACAGGACAAGTTCCTGTAATAGTTCCCACTGGAGGAATTGTGCTGACCAAGCTCAATGGTGATAATATTCGTGTCTGGAAAAGTGCCATGGTCCCAATTCTAAACGGGTATGGTCTTATGCGATTCATTGAAGGTCTCTCTCCACCTGTTTCCATTGTAGATGAACAAGGGAATATAGTCAAAAATCCAGCGTTCAAGAAATGGTGGCGGATCGATCAACAGGTACTAGGATTTATTCACCAGACAATCTCTGAACAGGTTTTACCTCATATCAGCAGAGCCCGATCATCTAAAGCGGCATGGGAAAAGTTGGTGTCAGTGTTTGCTGGATGGGATCAGGAACGTATAATGGACCTTCAACGCAGGTTTCATAACATGCAGAAAGGAGCAAGGAGTACTAAGGAGTACGTCAGATACTTTAGATCAGTTATTGAAGCATTGGATGCTGCCGGACAACTACCTTACGAGCAGGCCAAGATACACACCTTCTCGAGGGGACTAGTGTCACCCTACTCGTCATTCATTGTGAGCATCAATGCCAACATTGGGCACCTCAAATTCGACGAAATTATCACCAACCTCAAAGCCCACGACGCATATCTGAGATTTGAAGAGGAAAATGAAAATTTTCCGCCAATAGCTAACAATGCTCAGAGGGGTCAATACCCTTATACCAAGAGGGAATTCAACAACAACAGAGGATTTACTCAATATCGCGGAAGAGGAAGAGGAAGCAATCAAAGATTCCAACCTCGCTACCAAATTTGTTCACAATACGGACATCGAGCCAGGGAATGCCCCAAATTCCAAAGAAACAATTCAAATTGGAGACCCTCTTCTTCAAATATTCAAAAGGAGGCACATATGGCTCAAAATGTACATTTCAGGACCGGCCATCCTGGCGCTGACTGCTGCTGACGAGTTTCTCAACTCCGCTATTAGGGAGGACGAAGAAGAGAAGAATTACGGGAAGGATCACTAGGAGCCATCACCTGCCTGGTCGGATGATAGAAACCCAGTGCTGTTGGCACTGCGATGAGCCATACTCGAATGAAGACTCTAGTATCATCTTCCATTCTCTCTGCGTTTGATTACCTAGTCAAAGTTTCCGATTTCTTAGGGAGGAAATGAAAGCCCTCAAGTCGTTGACCTTGATAATGATGTCCTTGACAAGGACGCCCATGCTAAGGCCCAATTTCCTGCCCTTCGCTAAAAAAAAATTAAATCAAGACGCACAAATGAAAATGTAAAATAAAAAATAATTAATATGTTATTTTTTCTTGCTGGCATAATTTTCTAGTTCTTCAAATTGAGCAATTCCAGTTTAAGTTTACAGATCACCTGTTCCATGGCTTTAATTGGTGTTGGACATCCTATTAGAGACTCAGAAAAACCCACATTCGTTGCAAGGTGGTACTCCAGCATCGTACATATTAGTGGATAAGTTTTTTTATCAACAAATGGAGAAGCTCCAAGTGCATCACAGGAGCTAGAAAAATGGGAATCCGTGTGGTTTGCATGACTCAAGATAGTCAGTCTTGATCTATTCATTATTATTATTATGGAGATTTGTCGTATATGCGTACCTTTATTTTTTTTGTATACTTTTATATTCAATGTACATGGACAAGAGTCAATATAACCAAAAGATTTACATTTCCGTTAAACAAAGATTCATTTTAAATTTTCTTTTTAATCTATACTCAAAAGTTCATACTATTGAGGATCTTAACTTAATGGAGCCTAAAATATGTATCCAACCAAGCATAATAATCCACCAAGGGTATCGGGATAAGAGTGAACAAAACCCATCTACTGATTGGAGATAAACAACCTTCTTGAATGGGATTATCAATGTTCACAGTAGAGGTTCAAAACAGAAAGTACAAAAGAGAACAAGTTTACCAAAGGGACTGACCAGCAAGAGATACACACTTGGTGTCAGCTCCTCACAAAAGCTTCTTTGTAAGATGCTATGTTGGCCCCAACTTTTCTCCAACTCTCCAATTACCGTAGCTTGAAACCTTCAATGTTTCTAACAAGGATGCTCACAAAGATGCACACTAGGATGCTCTCCAGATCCCCCCTTTGGATGAGGCAGGCACCTCCTTAAATCAAGCTCCTCGGAATCTTCCATAGACTTCCCTCTCTAGAATATTTCCACACCTTTCTAAAACATTTAGAAAGACCCACAAGCTTATAATATGGTCCATTAGCTTATAGAATATTTTAGAGGACTCCATATGATTCTAGAAACACAAAAGATTCTAAAAGTGACTTGAAGGTCGTATAACCATCTATAAGATTTTTGTCTAGATCATTCCATAAGCTTCTAGAACATTAGAGTTGAAGAAGTCAACACTCTGATATCCAGATCCTAAGGATTAGTGGATTAGGTAACATAATAGCTATATATACTTCCTACCTCCACGATCAAAAGCCACAGTAGGCAGGAGGCCACCACGCCCTACCGTCGATCGGAGGCTGCCGCCCCACCATCGACCAGAGGCCGCCGCTCCGCCGCCCTGCGGGGCCGCCGGCAGGCAGCTGCCCCGTGCAGCGGCAGGCGGCACTCCCGGGCCTCGTCTGGCGGCATCGCACGGTGTGTGGCGGCCGCGTGAGGCAGGTGCAGCCCCGTGGGCGACCGCGTGCGACGCCGCCAAGAGCGCCGGCACCCGCGCGCAGCCCCGCCTAGAGCTCTTGAACCCCGCGGCTAGGCCGCGTGCGCAGGCTGCCAACCCGGCCCGCGCAGGCAGCTAGTCGGCCGCCCGTGCTTGTACACCAAATGAGAACAAATCTTTTGTTTATTTCAAAACTCAATATAAAAATTCATAATAACTAGTTATTTTAATGAAATAAAAAGCTCCTCTGTAGGGTGTCACATAAATTTTGAAGAGGTTTGAATCCACCAGTGCTCCATTTTCTAATCATAATAAAAAAATTTAATTCTTAAATGGTTACTCATAAATTCAACTGTGATATAAGCAGAGGTAATCATTGATCAAAAACCTTATGTTCAGTTCAATTTTATCTTATTTAGTAATTATTCTAGTTACATTTAGATAGATGTGTAGTCTTGCTTCTACTAGATATACCAATGCAACTGAATAATGTGTATTAAATAAAATAGATAAGAACATTTATTGTTGAAGTGACCTTGTGAGTCGTTTTCAAATTATGTTGCCATTTTTGATATCATTGGAATTGAGAGTTTCATTTCTAGTGACACTTTTAGTTTCATGTAAGAGATTGAAATTATTTTTTTGTTTCAATTAAATAAGTCTTAGCACCTAAGTATAGAAATATGAATAGTGAATATAAAAATATGTTTCATATAGGTGCATGTATTGGTCAAAATAAATGTGAACCGCTTGGTTGTAATTAAAACCTAGATAAATCTAATAGGAATTAAAATATAGCGTAAAGACACTAAATAAAATATATTAAAGACACAATTAAACTATAAGGCACAGCGTAAAGATTGTGAGCTCACATGTGGTCATCATTTTAATAGAGCTAAGATCCTAATTTCTTAAAGTTTGGTTGTGGTGAAAACTCCATTGCTGCATCTTTGGTCGGACGGACTAATAATTAAGGTATGCCACAAGTTAGGTGTATCAAACTCCAAGGCTGGACGAAAATGTATTGCCATAAAGTAACAAAGGTGCTACCCAGACCAGACTCAATGGCTGGTGGAACAAATTCCATGTTGCATGAGAGTTGGAGATCAACTTACTCTTAAATACTACAAGTAGTTGCAAATATCATCATATGAATGCTCAATATTCTATTATGATTAGTGGAATGAACTCCAAGTTATGATTTGATTTTTTGAGATTCTAATCCCCACTAGAAGAACATTACTTTGTCCTATTTTAGGAATGTGAGGTCGTGTAGAATGCTTAAATTTAGTGGGAGCCCTTACAAATGAATATAGAAACTGGTAGAAAACTTTTATGTTGTAGAGAATATGATCTACTGCAAAAACACATTATCAATTAACCCACTATGAGATATATTTGATGAAAATCACTTATGACACGTTCAAGAACTTGATGATAATGGAAATATGAGGTTCACAAGCCAATCACACACTACATATCTTATTCCATGTTGATGATGTATTCATTACAATGCATGTAGGATCCTAATAATCAAGTTCATGAATACATGATAGGACTTAGTGAACTACGATGAGATTGTAACATGAGGTCAATAGTCCTTAAGCATGTAGTCTTAATATCCATATTAGAAGGATACTTGAGAAGGACATCAAAGTAACCAAATAGTATAGAACTATCCAGCCTCACTCATACGGTGAGTATGGCTAGTCTTGTAGCCATTAGTGTACAGACACTAAGGATAGATACAAGGTGCTCGTTCGCGGAAAATATTCTCCAAATAGATCCATATGAATCTCTAAATGGTATTATACCAATTTGTCAATGAGTTGATTCACGATACAGTTGTGTAATTGGTCCTTCGACCTGGGTCACAAAAGATGTCTTGTGGACGGTCAGTTGTACTTTGGCTATGACCTACTACTTCTTAAACATGGGATTCTAAATAGTCATATGCATCAAGAAGTTATTAAAAAATATTTAGTGGTTATGTTAGGATCATCCACCCTCGGTATAAGAAGAGACATCTCAATGAAGATGATGCGATGAAGTCCTTAGGTAAGGCAGAAAAATATTGGAGAAGAGTTCCC
Organism: Wolffia australiana; assembly: GCF_029677425.1. Classification (NCBI taxonomy): domain Eukaryota; kingdom Viridiplantae; phylum Streptophyta; class Magnoliopsida; order Alismatales; family Araceae; genus Wolffia; species Wolffia australiana. The sequence goes on along the minus strand of NC_135836.1, from coordinate 17,783,061 downwards.
TAATGATTTCCAAATGCATCAATACTAACTCAGATGCCCTACTAGGGTTAGGTAGTTGACCATACCCTAAGTCATCCTAGGAGCACCAAGTGGACAAGTGACTATACTTACCCAATAACTGATGATAGACAAGTTCCATGAGTGAGTCAGTTCACAATCATGTGCATCTTCTAGAGTACGAGGTATAGCGTGGCATCCCAAAGGTTGGACATTTGACCTATTGGTTGCATTTGATTGATCGGGCATTAATTAATCTATATATTGATATAGTTAAATTTGGAAGGGTAATAAAGGTTATTGGGCAACTCGAGTCATTAAAGAGATTGATACATTGGCCTAGAGGGTCACCAACTCATGGTATTTTGGATCTCATAAGATATAATTAAACTTTGGATAAATAAGGGAAGGCCCTGAACAACATTCTCCCAGGACAGAATTTTTGAAGGCCCTTCCATTTCTTCTTCCTACTTCTTAGAGCTCCTCTCCATTCCCGATGCAATTGGGACGGCATAACAACAACGAAGGATGGTGAATGGAGCTTGTCAAGGTTAAGGAGGAGATTCAACGTGTCGTAGAACACATGGATACATCTAGAGTCTGCGCACATGAGAAGATCAACACAACTCAGGAAGGATCCAAGAAATCACGGTTGTGATCCATAGTCAGGGGTATTGTTTCATGTATGAGGCGTTTGCCTGTCCTTTGTAATGGAGCTCATTTTAATACATCATTAAAGATGTTACAGATGGGATATGAGTAAAGAGTTCTCTATAGGAAGGTTTAATGTTACACACCCTCAATGATCTATTAGCAATTAAAATATTGTGAAGATATAGAACATAAGGCCATGACACACTATATGATATAGCTTTTTTGACCAGTGGAATAGGACTTGAAGATATAGTAGCCAAAAATCTATTTAAATCTTACATGGTCAAGTGATCCTTTGCATATGATGAAATACAAAATATGATCTTATGAACTAACAGCCTCCATCTGTGCAGAGTGATTATTCCTAGACATTAGTAATGACCTCATCATTCAATTCCATCATGAACCATAATCAAACTGTATTTTTATTTTTATCACAAACAAGATTAAGTCAACCTAGTTGAATTAAAAATGCTTGATAATTCCAAAGTTTATTGCTTACAAAAAATACAAAGACCCCAAGAATAACCAAAAAGGTGTCACATGTCATTTTAAAATGAAAAAGATTATGACTGTTAAGTTAGCATGTTAGTGAAGAGAATAACTATTACGATATATGAAACAATGTATATTTTCACCATGGTCTGAAAGGGCACTAACTAAATAACTACATGTAGTGCCTACCTCAATTAGAGAGTCAAATATTAGACATGTTTCAATTTTGAGAAATAGATAAAATGAGATGAAAAGACAATATAATGTTAAGGATAGGAAGTATGACAAAAGGATTTAATGATCACAGTATTGATAGTGAACCTCAAGCTTCTCTTGGGAGATTCTTTATTTAGAAGACTATTATTTTCTTAGTCTAATAAAGAAAATTGGGCCTATTATAAATAAACTTAGATATTTCCTGACTATTGTAAAAATTTGTAGTTCCATTTATTTGAGAACTAAATTCGTTACTTTTGTGTAAAATTCAATCATATATCCATCAGATGTTTCTTAAAGTCACCTCCAAGTTGATATTTCTCTCATGAAGACTGTGTATTAAGGCTTATCTTTAAGAGCTTTGAAAATTTGGCAAATGGAGATTGCCTAAAATTCATGAGATGCCTACTTACTGTCATTCATTTTCAATCATGTTTAACTTGCTAACCATGACACACACATACACATGCGCATGTTTCTAATTTGGAAATTGAGAACCTCCCAAAGCTATGTCAGGTCTGATACATACTGATGTATGGGGCTACATTGTTGAGTATGAAAAGTTTTTTATGAGATCGAGGAGAAATGAAAAAAGAGAAAGTGAATTTTGTGGTATTATATGCACCTTTTTCATTTCATCCATTAGGAATTGTGTCATGTGTCACATGTTATTTAGATTTTAATGTTCATTAAATAATATTCAGTAAACTAACTTCTCTTGATGTTATATTAACAAAGTGAGTCCTTATTAGACACATCATATCTTTTTGTCTTATACTACTCTTCAAATGAGTACTTCATATTGTGCCTCTTGACCTACGCTTAATGTCCCCGTACTACCTCGAAAGCTATTTTCTCATTCAGGATGCTAAAAACTCAACAACATCACTTTTGGTACTTGATTATATCTCAATATAGGCATCAAATATCTGCTCTACATTAGGATCTTTCTAAAGGACTAACTGCTCAGACCCCAAAGACCACCTTAAGGTTTCAAATACAGGCATTAAGATACAACGGCTTCTTATCCCACAACAATGAGGCACTTTTTCATTCTTTCATATACCATGGGATTTCACTTGGAAAAGAAAATTTTCCATACTAACGGATTTGGCTGTATGATTAGAACTTGATCGTGAACACTCTACTTCATGATATAATGATTATTGACCTAATTATGAATTTTGGGATCTCTTAAATAATATTTATAAAAACCCAGCCATGCATAAGTATTGTGTTTTCAGTAGAACTAAATAATTTTTTTTAAGTTGATCTAACGAATAAACCAATATCAGGGATGATCATGAAGATTATCCACAAGAGAAAAGTTAACCCCTATAGAGCTTAGAATGATATAATAAACATATGTCATTCAAGAGATGTAGATCATAGTATTCAAAACTTATATTCATCTCTTGATTCCCATGGTTGGGATCTCTATATTAAGATTATGAACCTATGTAATGAAATCAGACCATTTACTTGAATGCAAATAAATTATTACAAGTGTATGGATGACTTGTAAAAGAAACTGTTTTAGCAAACTAATGGTAGGACACTTGTGCACTTAATACACTCTTTCAAATGCTTTCACTACCAAGAAAACAATGGATTGAGGATGTATGATACATAAAATGATAAGCACAAGTTGGATTTGTAGAGAAAATTATTGAAGTGGATCTGGTTCCAGTTAAAAATTTGGAAATATATTCTCCTAAATATATCATTTATTTCTCTCCCGCATTGATATCCTAGATTTCTTTGTCACATTGAAATTTCTTCATGATGATTGCATATTGCATATCTCCTTCAGCATTCTTATCTACAAATCATTCATATGACTGTGCATCTATGATCCTTACAATGAAATCCAAGAATATTTGTAATTATTACTGAATAGTGATAAGATTATAATACGACAATTAGTTATTTTTTGAACATATATCATGAATATTCATATTCATAAGACATTAGAGAAGGATATCCAAATCTATAAATGAAATTCTACAATCCTCATCTGGTGAGAATATTTGATAATATGACCATTTATGAGGAGATATTGAAGAGAGATAGTAAGCACTATTCAGGAAATGAGTTCACTGGTTTGATGCATTTGAATCCCCATATGGTTTTATATGTAACTATGAACTAGGTTCATTCATGCTACAGTTGTGCTAAGTTGTTCTTTGACCTAAGACACGATAAATATTTTGGATGGGCAACTGTTTTTCTTTTTTACTATCACATAAGGGACTGGAAATATGCTTAGCTCAGATGCAAATGGACAATGGCCCAAAAGTCCCAAAACATAGGATTCTGTCGGCTTACCTATTTTGACAAAAATCCATGAAGGGTTAAATGGTCATGATGTGATCATCCACCTTGTTACAGAGAACAAAGCTCAGAAAATACAAGGTAGAGGAATTACTGGACAAAAGAAATTTTTTGATTATGAACCAAATTCTTGAATACTAGATTGGGTGGTTGATTGAGATTTGATAATATGACCATACCCCAAATTATTCTATGATTTTTACATGGACGAGGGATTATACCGTAGATGATAAACATAAAATTTAATGGTTCTTATGAAATATTCTATGAAGTACGAATATATATAAAGGACCAAAAATTTCCAATCAGATTTTTTCTCAGTATCCCTGATCCTTATTCCTCCCTCCATGGGTGGCGTCCTCTATTAATACAAGAGGCATGGGAAAATGATCATCTCAGATTGTTGGATACACATATCAAGTAGAAGATGAAGAGACTCAATGTGCTGAGGACCAAATGGATATGTTTAGAGGTCGGACATGTGTACATCTAGTGATGACCCATTCAAAGAACCTAATGATTGCATTCTGTTTAAGGTGATTGGATCATTGACTTGTGTCTTAGTTTTAGGTTTAATTGTCAAAATTGAGACATTTTATTTCATACGATGAAACTGATTCATATTATGATTTTAATTTGATATTATATAAATAGATGGTGAGCTTTCAATCTTCTATATAACATACTGTATGGGGCAAAAGGGAGTGCTAAAATTTCAGGAACTTAGACTTTGATATATCTTTTAGATCTCATTGTATGAATTCTAATAATTTTATGTTTTATATGGGTTTGAAGTGACTTATTTTAAGGGTATATGGGACTATTTTTAAGGAAAAGGTTACATTTTATTTGTTTGGGTATCTCTTTGGTATTTTCTTCCATTTCTTATAATTATCATTAGGCGATTAGACATTGTGCCTTACACTCACCTGTGCAGGAGTTCATAGCAAGCAGGAATCCACCCGGTGATGTAGAAAAATTTGTTATATTCTGATGTGGTGGAAATGTTACTTTTTATTTATAAAGTTGTCTCCATATATTTATAAACATAACCCCTGTAAACCCCTGTATAATACTTTAACTGGTTAATTATATCATTTTAGGATCCATTAACAATATTGTTAAACCATTCGGACACTAATGCAATCATCATCCCTTAATTTGAAATCGTGTGTAATTTAATGTGATTGAAGCATACCACTCCACCTTTGGTCCGGTCCCAGCTTTTAGCAAAGGCCTAAACCATACCTAAAGTTCAGTCTGGTTCAGGTTCTTCCTTGTTCAGTCCAGGTCCCTTCTTGGTCTGGTTAGGTTGACTAGTCAAAGTGAAAGTAGAAAGGTTATGTTGATGGTTATGTTGAGTATGTTGGTTATGTTAACCAGCTATAGGACCGCTGGTCACAAATGCCCCTTGGCTTCCCTTTCCCTCTTTCCCCCCTCTCCCTATCTTCATCTATGAGCCTTTCTCCCTCCACACCTCCCTTTCTCAACACCCCTCTCCCTCCCTACATCTATGAGAACTGTCAGGGTCAATAGAAAAAGAAGAAATTTTCAATAGAGGAAGAGGTTGTGATGGGTTGTTGCAGCTTGCCTTATAATAAGAACTCCTCTTCATCGAGCGGGTGCCCACAAATGATAAAATATGTCACAGCTAGGCGGAACTCAATAGAAACCTCTCTGGTGAAATTGGATTTATTTTTTATAATTTTACAAAAAAGTACTAAATAAATATTTAATAATTTACTTCCAGTTCCCTCCCAGTTCAGGCAGGGCTAACTAGTTCTAAATGTCCCCAGTCCTAATTGTTCTGCGCTATAGTTATTGACTTATTTCCTTGTCTCTTTCCCTCTAACTCTCTCTCTCTCTCTCCATCTCCCTCATTCTTTCTCTCTCAACAGATATCTGGCTCTCTCTTTCTCCCTCTCACTCATTCTCTCTTGATCTCTCGTCATAAATCAGAAGTTTTCTACGGAACCAAACCATGCCACGCCCCCCCTCCGGCGTGAAGTCATAGTTCGGCCATTAATGCGCAATGGACTAGGTCGCCCTTCGAACGTGTCACGGCCGCTCTAAATGCTCCAAGGGCTCACGACGAGTGCCCTAACACGTCTATCCATTTTCCGCTGGCCATGAGACGATAAGGACTCTTCCCACTTCTCAGCATAAGATATCTTGGAAATTTTCTTCGTCCAGAAATAAGGCGATAAGGTTTCCTATACCACCATCTAGATATAAACCACTGCCATATTTTACAACAATTAACTGGAGGTACAATTCTATCTCTAACGATCGATAAACACCAATCCATATTTTACAGCAATTAACTGGAGGGTACAATTCACCTCTTACGATCGATAAACACCACTGCCATATTTTACAACAATTAACTAGAAGGTGCAGTTCAATCTCTGACGATCGATAGACACCACTGCCATATTTTACGACAATTAACCAGAAGTCACAGATCTATCTCTGACGATAGATAACAATAAAACCAAAACTGGCGGCATCAATCCAGGAATAACCTTGGCCATGAAGTCAACGCACATCATGTCGCATCACAAATCCTTTCAACAGCGAGAGGAAATCCTCCGTCTCCTTCTCAAAAGCCCTGATTGCTGATGGCATGAACAACCACCAAGAACTCCCCAACACGAACACGACAGTCACCGGTATAGTCAACACGGGGTGTAGCGGCTTCATTCCTCTCCTACTCCACCATTTTTACCGATATCTCTGCCGCTGTGCATACGCCGTGAAGCACGAAGAAGAGTCCGATCTCTCCAGACGACGGCTCGACGGCCAGATAATAAAAGAGAACTTCATGCATCAGTGCGGAAACGATAAACGATGCCATGACACCGGCTGTGCGGCCATACAAGCTCGGACTGGATCATACACGGCGGAACGCAAGAGGCCTGATATTACTAGATTCCAACGCCTGGCCCAGAAATCCTGAAGAGACGACGACAAGAAGGGCGCGGCGAACTGCGGTTCTAGGCCTGTTCCCGGCGGTAGTAACGCTCGGGCCACGACAGCGGTACTTGCGGCGAAGAGATCGATTAACATGTAGGAGTAAAGGAAGTGGAGAGCAAACGCCATTCCCCGATGAAATCGCCGCCTCTCAGGATAGAAATAGACAATAAAGGCCAAGAGGAGACCTTTCATCGCATACCCGGTGATAAAAATCTTTAGTGGACGGGAGGTCTGAGGCGACGCAGGGTTTTCTTTATCAAGATTGGGAGGGAGGCCAGCAGAATGAACGTCAGCAGCGAACGCTGATCTGTTGTTCCTCCGTTGCGGAGCGGCCCGCGGTCAAACGCAAAGAGGAGAAGCTTGAACGGGGCAAGCCAGACGAATATGCCCGCGGTGATAAACCGGATGTGAACAGTGGAGAAGGAGAAGGGAGGAGGATGAAGAGGGCTATTACTGGAAGGATCGCAAGGAGGCGCCACTTCCCCGGTCGGATGATAGAATTGAGGAAGTAGCAGTAACTCATCGCCGCCGGAATGGCAACGAACCAAACTCGGACGACGACTTTCACCTCCTCTTCCATTCTCTTCACGCCTCCCGTCCTCTGAGATCCCAGTCGAAGTGTCTGGCTTTGGAGAGAGGAAAATAGGCTTTGATAGGCCTCAGATTCGTTGACCTTGAGACGCCTTAGGCTCTGATGTGACGTCCTTGATGATGACAATCCTACTCCAATTGTGCGTCATGGTTAAAGCTACTGTTCGCCGTCCCGACATCCAGTATCGGACAACCGATATCCGACATCCGGGAAAAAATGGGACGGTTCCGGATATCGGATATCGGGCGATATCCGTCTATCAGTGGTTAGACGGATATCGGTACCGCATATCGGAGGGGGAGGGACGAGGCGGATATCGGTTTTCAATATCCGTGTATCGAAAACCGATATCTGGCAATTTTTGTTCAGTCGCCTGCAATCCCATATTGTAAAATTCTAATTTCCGTGAGACTATATATTCTCCCCAGGCATCTTCCAGTTAATTCTCATCTTCACCAGCTCACCGCCCACAGATAATACCTCATGTAATTTAAAATTTAAAATTATCATGATAACGAGGGTAGAGTTGCGTAATATAGTTCATAAAAATAACAATAAATTCAATATTACATAACATCTAGTGTTATTAAGAAATTAGTATATGGTTATTTGAAGAAAATAAAATTGCGTTTTATAGTTAATAAATTAAATAATAAAGTTAATATGACCTAACAAATAATGTTATTAAGAAATTAATATATTGTTATTTTAAGAAAACAAAATTGCGTTATATAGTTAATAAACATAATAATAAATTTAATATGACCTAACAACTAATGTTACTAGGTAATTAATATATTGTCATTTTAAGGAAATAAAGTTGCTAATATAGTAAACAAAAATAACAATAAATTTAATCTTACATAACAACTAATGGAATTAAGAAATTAATATATTGTTATTTTAAGAAAACAAAATTGCGTTATATAGTTAATAAATGGAATAATAAATTTAATATGACCTAACAACTAAAGTTGTTAAGAAATGGTTAAGAAATGGTTATTTTATGTAAAATTGCGTCATATAGTTAAGAAATGGAATAATAAATTTAATATGACCTAAAAACTAATGTTACTAGGTATATTTTTATGTGAAATTAGTTATATAGTGAAATTAGTAAACTATATTTTTATGTGAATAAAACTGCAGAAAATATGTAATACCATAACTAGATTGTTGTAGAATTGTTATTTTTAACTAACAACTAATGTTATTAAGAAACTAATATACTGTTATTTTAAGAGAATAAAATTGTGTAATATAGTTAATAAATTTAATAGACGAGGAAGTATATTTCTTGGCAGTATATTTAATTACAGGGATTATTTTTTTTGATTGATACTAAGATTATTTATTGAATTGTTGGAGGAATATAGTAATGCTGGATATAAATTTGTAACAAGAACTGAAAGTGTCTATTTAAATTGATTTAAAATTTAATATTATGCATTCATTTGAATCGTCGTAGTAATTTAGGGATACTCAATTACATATTTGGAAAATGTACCAAATTTTAAATAAATTCAAAAGAATCCATACACGCCGTTAATTCGACATCTGTAGCAAAATTCATATGTATGCTATGATTGTGGCTCTGTCAAAAAAACATAGTCCCAACGGCTCTGTCAGAGATTTGTGCTCACTTGATCATCACCTGCGTTGCAGAAGATAAGAGATCAGTAACGATAATTACGTAGAAACAATAACATCTAGTTCAGTTATGTGATGTGCACCTCGAGCACATGCAACCATGCCATCTTCTCCGTCGTCAACATCCTCATCTAGCTCAACGTCATTGTACCACCGTTTGTTGTCCGCACGGAGCCAACACTTCACAGTGATTAGTGTTTCGATGCTTATTGGCGACAGACGCGATCGCTTGTATGTGACAATAGCATTGCCAACCGAGAGCATGCGCTCGGTAGGGGCGCTCGTCGCACATACGGATAATAGGTGCCTCGGAATGGTCGCAAGCAAGGGGAAACGCTTCGACCCCGTCATGGCCCACCAAGATAATGGAGTGAACACACCCTCATTTGGCACAGTCTCTACAAGGAACTGGTTGAACTCATCCCAGGCCAACCTCATTGTCACTGGTGCCGGTTGCACGTGCCGCATAGTGCTGCTAAGCCACTTGTCCAACTCTTCACCTCCTGGCTGCCCCTCCTCAGCGGCCCCTCTCGGCCCACGGCTCGAGTAGTCACCGGGTAACAACGACCGTACGTATGCGATGGTCGTTTCTCAGACACCCGGACGGAGCATTGCCCCTTTGTGGATTGGATCCATCAATGTTGCACCCGTGATCGCCTCATTCGCCCACAATATCTCAGCGTTCTGTGCAAACTTGCAATGCATCGCTCTACACGCCTGCGCCATGTTGACGATCTCGCCGTATAAGCATCGAACGGATGTGATGAATGTCCCGTCTTCAATTTGCTGGACCACTTCCTCCATGTGAACCTTGAGGCAAGTCTATGAGATACAGGACATCGTAGATCACCGACGTCACTGTCTTGCAAACATGATTACTTGATACGGCGAAATGGCCAAGGATGCAGCAGAACTCTTTGACAACCTCCCACTCGTCCTTCGACAACTTCGACGACGTCGCCTTCCGGCCAAAAGCCATCGAGACTTCGTCAAGTACATCACGCTTCTTCACGGTGGCCGCCAACATAGTGTACATGCTGTTCCATCGGGTTGGACAGTCTAAGACAACCATGTTGGAGTCCCCGACTTCGGGGTCGTCTTCACAGGCATATGTATAGAGTTCTCTCCGTTGCGCAGAGCTCTGAATACTCCGCACTAAGGTGCGTACCTTTGCAACTGCATCACCCAAACATAACGGCTTGCGTGGTCCCACATTGTCATCAGACACTAAGTATACATCACCGAGATCATTGTCGTGGTCGCTTTCGTACTGCTCTGTTGTCATCGTCAAGTCGCCTTCTTCGGGTTCCACACCCTAGGCCGAAGGAATACCGAAGCTTTTTAACGCCGCTTGCACGACAATATTCAGAATGTGTGCCAGACATGGGACGTGCCTCCTAGCAGTAAACGTCGGGTTTACACTCTTCAACTTTCTCGCCATCAATGCCAACATCCTCTTATTCGCCGTGGCATTGTTGGTAGTAACGGCGTAGACCTGCATAATTACATTACACATTGAAAGGCACAAGTTCAACTAATAAAATGAGATAGACGTTGAGTTCTGACCTTCGTCCGCAGACAGAACTCATCTAGTGCTTGGAGAACAATGGACGCCATGTTCTCCCCATCGTGCTTGCCGACAATTTCTCGGATGGCAAGTACCCGCTCTTTGTACGTCCACATGTCGTCCACCTAGTGGACGGTGATGCCTAGCAATCCAGTCCCGTTCTCCGCAGTCCACGCATCTATAGTGAGTGACACTCGAGCCACATTCTCCCAGAGCTTCCTCACACCAAGTTTCATTTGGCCGTGCATTTGGATGGTCCACCTCTTTATGACCTTCGCACTTGGAGGATCCAAGTCGATAAGCATCGTGTAATGCCACATATCCTTGAAGGTGACATTTTCAACAATGCTCCATGGTGAATCTGTCAGGCATACAAATCGTGCAATGAAATTCTTCATCTCATCTGGAGTGTGCCCTTTAATCGGCCCCCGTCGGCTAGGCTCTCCTTGTCGTTTGCTCTGCATTCTGTCAGTGATGCGTGTCTGACCAGGGTCTTTAGGGGCTTCGCCCTTCAGTTCAGAGTGACGAGCTGGATGGCTGGATTTGAAGTGACGCCAAAATACATTTGTGCTTTTGTCGGCTTGCCTCTTTATGGGTTTCCTCTTACTGTGTGGGTTCAACTCCTGGCACAGTAAGCATGTATAGTATCCATCTTCCATTTGTTTGAATTAGTCAATGTTGACTAAATGATTCGAACAAGGTTGACTCTGTACGGCACGAGACGTTCCCGCCTCCGTACGTTGGGGGCCTACAGCTCCTGACCCAAATCTTTCTTGGGCTGGGTCATTGCCTCCAGGTGGGTTCATGTTTCTGATGGCATAATTTGGTAAGCAAAAATTCAACATAATGGCATCACATGATGCCAAACTGCGATTTAAGCTATGAATTACGTAACGGGTGCAATGAATACGACAATTTACTAGATAGTGAAAAAAGTAGAATGGAATATACAAGTAAAGGAAGAACGATAGATATTCAAGCAAGACTTATTGAGTCACATAGCATGAGAATGAGGTGAGAGGAAGAAAATAGAATAATAGCAGCAGAGCGTGAGAGGGGGCAGGAGAGAGAGAGACAGAAACATGTTTTAGCAAAAAATGAGAGAGGGAGGGTGAGCACTATAGATTAAGGGAGAATGAGAGGGAGAGAAGAGAGAGGGAGGAGGAGAATAAGGGAGTAGTAGAGGGTGAGAAAATAGAGGGAGAGATTGATCATTAAGTTAAAATTCAGCAGAGCGTGAGAGGAGCAAGGAGAGAGATAGAAACATGTTTTAGCAAAAATGAGAGAGGGAGGGTGAGCATTATAGATTAAGGGAGAATGAGAGGAGAGAAGAGAGAGGAGGAGGAGAATAAGGGAGTAGTAGAGGTGAGAAAATAGAGGAGAGATTGATCATTAAGTTAAAATTCAGCAGAGCGTGAGAGGGTGCAAGGAGAGAGATAGAAACATATTTTAGCAGAAAATGAGAGAGAAAGGGGTCAGAGATATATTAATAACGCAAAATTAAGCAATCCCACAAAGACTATCAGTAATTTGAAAAAATTCATATACCAAAAAAACACCTGAAATAAAAAGAAACAGAATTTGCAAACAACTGGATTAAAAGACTACTGAATTCATCATTTTACTTCCGGAAAACTCCAAAAAGTCTACAGTTTTCAAAAGAAGAGAGAAATATACAGTATGGGAGAAATATACAGTAAGTGTTAATGATCTAGGGTTGAGAGAGAAGAGAGGGGCGAGGGAGAATTGGAGATTGGAGAGTGGAAAATGGAGAATGAGAAGAGAGATGGAGGCTTAGAATTACAACAGTGAATAAGAATCAGAGAGAATGTGGAGAAATAGATGTAAAAAAAGAAGAAGAATCGGCAATCGACAGCCTCCATCTTCATCGTGATTAAATAGACGAAAATTACAAAAATGTGGAAAATGCTGGAAGTCGAAATTACAGAAATTACAAAAACGTACCTGCGACTCTCCCGTCCGCCGATTCCACCGCTGCCGTCGTCTGCCGACACCACCGTCCACTCCCCGCCATCCGCCTACTCCACTTGGCCACTGGCCGTTGCCCGCTGCGTTCAGCTCTCCCTTTTGATTGAAAGCTTTGAAAAAAAAAATAGAGGGAGATTTCATAAGTCATAACTATAATGAAATTCGGTGCGGATATTAAAAATCGATATCCGCATCCGAGATCCGGTACCGTCATCTGTCCCCCTGAGACGAAGACAAATGCCGGTATCGGACGGATACCGGTATCGGATATCGGCACTATAGCAACTGATATCTGATACCAATATCCGGATATCGGAAAAAACGGATACCGAAAAATTCATTTCCGGTATCCAGTTCAGCATCCGTCCCGATACCAGCATCCGACACCGGCATCGGGACGGGCGAACACTAGTTAAAGCGTTGGCGCATCGATGATGGAGTAAAGAAAATAACCTTAAAACTGCAATAAGGTTATAATTTACTAACGCTGAAAAAGGCAGCCCGAAGTCACTGTAACAGTCCAAATAATTACAATCAAAATATCTGCATATATTTACACCGTCTTAAGGTCTGACGTCAGGTCTTTAGCAGAGAAAGATCAGTCCACTCACTAGAAAGCCTGAATCCGTAAATAGAGGGGCAACAACTAAAATGTATGCATATTCCATTAAGGGTTAATAGCACGGTACATCCCAAACCATGTCCAAAATCTGCGAGTTAACCTTAGCTTTTTTTTTGGCACGGTATATCCCAAACTCGCTAAGTCGACGGTGATATGTCCCAGTGATGACGTGGAATCCATCGTGGCTGCCAGGTGGATCTCCGGGCAGATTTTGACTTGGCGAAACCCACCTAGCAGCCACGCTGGATTCCACGGCATAAGGGGATATGTCGACCTGCCGAGGGTTTAACTTAAAGAGAGAGAGAGGCATTGCAGAGAGAGAAAAGGATAGAGAGAGGTTCTAGAGAGAGAAAGAGAGGTGTTCTAGAGAGAGAGGCATTCTAGAGAGAGAGAAAGGGAGAGAGAGGTGCTCTAGAGAGACCCGACCGAATCGAATCGCACAGGAGAGTGAGGCGTTCTTGAACAGAGACATAGACAGGGACAGAGGAGAAGGTTATCGGGGATCATCATAGATATTGGAGAGAGAGAAAGAGAGTGAGAGGGGGGGCTCCGCCAAGAGCTCGCGGGCCTCGGCGGCCATCAGTAGAGGTGGTTTCGCCTCACTCTCCCGTGCGATTCGATTCGGTCGGGTATCTCTAAAGCGTCTCTCTCTCCCATTCTCTCTCTATAGAACGCCTCTCTCTCTAGAACACCTCTCTTTCTCTCTCTAGAACCTCTCTCTCTCCTTCTCTCTCTCTAGACCGCCTCTCTCAACCCTTCTCTCTCTCTAGAATGCCTCTCTCTCTCTTTAAGTTTAACCCTTGGCAGGTCGACACATCCCCTTATGACGTGGAATCCAACGTAGCTGCTAGGCGGGTTCCACCAGGTCAAAATCTGGCCGGAGATCCACCTGGCAGCCATGATGGATTCCACGTCATCACCGGGATATATCACCGTCGACTTAGCGAGTTTGGGATATACTGTGCCAAAAAAAAAACGCTAAGGTTAACTAGCAGATTTTGGACATGGTTTGGGATGTACCGTGCTATTTACCCTTCCATTAAATGCCTCTTGCTTGCAGCGCTTGCAATTCTGTCCTAAGTTTCCCATCTGTTCCACTTGCATTTTTTTCACATGTCTGGTACGTTATATCTCTCTCTCTCTCTCTCCCCCCCGCATCTGTGCCTTTCTATTTCTCTCTCCTCTCCCCTCTCATTGTCTCTCCATCTGCCTGAACGCCACTCTCTCTCTCTTTAAACCCTTGGCTGAAATTACACCATTATTTGTCTATTTAATTTATCATTTATTATTTATTAAACAATTTTAATTGTGACCTGATGTTTGACTTTTGGCATCGTGTTATAACTTTTACATAAATAACTGTGTGATAATCCTAAAAAAGTGTCAATTCAATATGAATTAAAGTTGTCTTTAGTATTTTGAGATACTTGTAAATTAATGTCAAAAAATTTTATTGTGAATTCTGTGGATCCATTTTTCCGCAGGGAGACAGTTCTCTAAGAACAATACGAATTGACATTTTATCAAAAATATCAAATAGCATGTCGAAAGAAAGAAATATTCGTAGGGAAAATTCTGTGTATAGAAAATTTACATCTTTTTATATATTTTTTAATATTTACATCATAAATTCTGTAAATATATATCTTCCAGTGTTATCTTTTTAATGAAATTTCATATGACAATACAACCCAATTGATGGTCGTAATGTAGATGCGGTGCATTGCTATTAGAGAGTGAGGATTTACAAAAAGCCAAATTTTGAACAGTCTAGAGATAGGCCACTGAATGGAATGGAATGCAATGGATGTTTGATCAGGAAGATTTAGGATATTTTCTGTGGAATTTAATATTGTACTTGAATGAAACGCAATGCTCCAAATCATCATAATCCTGTGACGTCAGGTACATACGATATATGCCTTGGTGTTTAAGAAGTAAACCAAATGTTTATAAAGAAACAATGCCACTTCCGGATTCATGGAAACTTTGACTCTAGAAGCAATTGATGTCCTTCCTTGCCAACTAGGTTGGGGTGATCTTCATAATGGAAATTGATGTGTCTGGCAAGCCAAGCACGCATTCCATATCTCATTCCATGTTCATAACTTATGTGATGCTTATAATGAAGTCCATGTATACATGACTATACATAGTGAATTATAATAAGATCGTAATACCAAGGTCGCCAGCCTTTAAGCATGTTTTCAACTTATTCCTATTTGAAGGATAGTCATGAAAGACATTGAAGTATCTGGATAACATAACACTGTCTAGCATTACTCATGATGAATATGGCCGATATTGTAGTCATTTGTGTTGAGACAAGCTAATACCCTAAATTTGATATTTAGTTCAAGTAATTAGTGCAATGTTATGCATTTGATGATTTTAAAATAGGGTTGTTATCATAAATTTAAATGTTAATTAATTTTTCCAAGTAATTTCTCATTTTCCCCAAATTATCTGTTAATTTAAGAATTTTATGGAATTTAGCTACGCTTGGAATAATTCTATTTAAATGAAAGTGGCAGGTTTAAAATTTAATTTTAATTTTAATTAATGTGGGGATGAATTAGTAGGTTTTCTAGATTTTTCTAGAATTTTATCAAATTTTTAGGGACTTTATAAGGAAAAAATTAATTTATAAACCTATAACAAGATACATTTATAAGGAAAATAGGAGTTTTCAAGTAATTTCTAAAGTCGGAGGGACTTTTCTGAAATTATGTTGCAAATATGCCCTTAAAACATTTCTCGGTTGCGCACTACAGGCGTAAAAACCCAATAAAAATATTTCCAGTGTTTTATTGAATTAACCGGAATATTTCTATGATTTTTTCTACGATATTTTAGGAAATATGGAGGAGGGAGAATATTGAGAGGCATACACATAATTTTTTTTCTGTTCGGTGTCTGATTGCGCGCGCCCATTTAATCAGGGATTTTTGATGTCGAACGTCGTGTAGGACGTCATACGATTGACACCACGTATGATGACTTGGTGCTGATAAAGGTATCAAACATCGACGGTGTCGTCATCCGACGGATGCAACCCTAACGTGTTATGTGACAACGACGTGATGTATGGGTATCCTGTGTGTTGTATGTGCAGGCTCTGACTCAAGGGAGGTGCCGAGCTCCGAGCTTGGACGAGGTCGCCAGGTGGTAGTGACGGTTGCCTCTTGAACCTCATTGGAGCGACGAAGGTGTCTACAACCGAACGAGTCAATCCGTAGGGCTTGAACATAATGGATGGTCTCGTCCGTACCGGTAAGACACTCAAGTACGTTGTAGTTTTCTCTCAAAACCTCTCTCACCTATCTAGCCTGAGCGCGGAGGAGTCAAGAGGATAATTTACTGTAAGTGGTGCGATTAAACGAGCGACGGGAGAGGACGGCGTACCTCGTAGATATGGCTCATAGTGCAGAATTTGTCGACAGTTGGTTGCAGTCAAAACGGGTGAAGCGGAGAGGTGCCGTAGAGTGTACGGTGGAGGAGGAGGCGGCGGTGGAGCGACCAACGGTGATGTCGTGACTCAAGCCACATTGTCGAACCCCTCTAGGCAAACTGTGATAGTCAACCCAGGGAGGTTAATTGGCAATGGCGAGCGGCAATGATTGTTATCCCGCAAGGCGTTGGGGAATTCAGAGGCGTTCGGTGCTGTAGGCGGGCCAAACTGTCATGAGTGGCGACGCAGGCTTCTCGTGGGATTTCCCGTGGGCAGCCTTGGGCTCAGCAGCGGTAGACTCCTCGGCGGAGGGATAGAATCTAGTGGTTGGGGTTCAGCTTGAGCGTGCCCCAGCCATCGTCAACGCATTGACCCACCGAAGCAGCTGGCGTAACGACGGCAGCGTCAATTTCTCTAGGACGGCCGAATTCCTGGGTGGCCCGCACGAAAGGGGGGATCAACGTTCTCGTTGGGGTTCTCAAACCTGTAGAGATATCCACAGGAAAAATCCCGAGTTGTCGGTGCCGCAGTGAGAGGTTCAAGTTTCTCGACCGTCGCTACAGGTCGACGGAAGTGGCAAGTGGATTCACTGACTAGCAGGGTGAGAAGAACGACAATTTGGCCCTATCTTGGTCGACAATTGGGGATTCTGAACAGTCTATGATGTAATTACGGGATCGCGTCCCCTGGCTACAACTACAGGCAGTCCGAGGCGGGGCGCGACTGGTGTAGGCGGGAGTGGACTGGACGGCCGTCGGCCGTGAACCTTGGATGGCTATTCCATGGTGGAGGAGAAAACCAGGGCGGTCGAATAGAGTAGTGTGAGAGGAATTCCTCAGAATTTCCTTTCCTCTTTCAGATAGCTCCCTCCCTGGCTGCAGCACCGTTCTCCTCTTCCTCCCCCTTTTCTTTCTCTCTCGATGGAGGGGGGGTGAGACCAAGAACAAAAAAACACTTTCTTCTTTCTTAATTCCCGGTCTAAGGGATTTGGGCGCCCCCTCTTCCATTATAAAGGGGGGAAGGGATGGGCCCTTAAGTAGGTCAACAAAAAGGTGGAAAGAAGGGGACCATTAGCGGGCCCTTACATAAATGGGCCCCCAATTATAAATTAAAGGGAAATAGAAATGAAAATAAAAGAAAAAGAAGAAGCAAGGACACAAGGGAGGGGGTCCAAAAATGACTAAGGATTCCTCCCCGTGTCAATGACGAAGAACGTATGGACACGTTGCAAACGAGACGAAAACACAACGGCAAGACGGGAAAACATAAAACACTAGAGAAAGAACGATGAAAACAATACGCGATAATCGAGAAATTTTCATTTGAGCTTCAACGACGGTGGTGGGCGGTGCGAACGACGTTGTCGACGATCTTTGATGGCCTGCGCCATCAATTTTTCTACAAAATTTTGGATATCGAATACCCAATGCTACGTGGCATCATCTCGGCTATTGAAAAGGAATCTGATGTTTTCAATGCATTGCACGGAAATTCTTCCTTTAGGCGGTAAGTTCACCGTCCGGGCTGCCATACATAGCGCACGCTCACTAGGTGATGTGGCCAAATATGAGTGGGTAGTGTTATTAAAAACACAGGCAAATGTATTTTTGCATTTTTTTATTACTCTTTTATTTCCAGGACAGGGTATGTGGTGCTCCGAAAGAGGAGGCGCCAAAGGTTTTTAAAATGGGCCAGAATCAGCGATCGACACGAAATTGTGTCTATAAAAAAAAATTTACTTAAAATTGTTCCAATGGCTCAGGTTGGTCAATTTTTATTTATGAATAACTTTTGATCCTGAAGTCAGATTGAGGTTAAATTTTTATGGATTTGCTCGTCTCAACCTCCTCTTTTTATCTCTTTGGGTTCAGATCAAGCTCACATCTATGGATAAAAACTAACTACTAATTGGGGGGTCAAATGGTAATTTTACCATTTATCCTAAGTATAAAAGCCGACTTTCGGGTCGAGGAGGTCATTATAGAAGGGACTCTTTCACAATTGCAAAACAGAGAGGAGAACAACTCTGAATCAACCCTATCTGGTACTTTTTATTTTATTGTATTTGAAGTTTTAATGTAATTTAGATGATTTGTGAAAAAGCAAAAATCGGTGTGTTAATTTTGTGTCGTCGTTTCTATTTTTTCTTTAATCAAATAGTTTTTTCATGTACAATCTTACTTAGGAATGTATAGTTGTGAGTATGGTCGTCTCCATAGGGACTGGCCTTTAGGGATGATTGATGTCGGACGTCGACAAAGGCATCATCCGACGGGTAAATTTATTAAGTGAATGTAACTACGTAATGCAATGAAACCCTAGATAAGAGTACGTGCAGGTCTGATTTGCTGGTTTCGCTGAGTTCCGAGCTCTGGGGCGGGCCCACCAAGATAATGGAGTGAACAATCATTACTCTGAGATTTGTCATTACCTGTTTTTATAGATTCAATCATTACTCTGAGAATGCTTCTCCATCAACTTATCGAATACTTTCTCACCTTCTTATAAATTTTCATTAGTTTACTTGAAATTATTAACTAAAGTCTTTCGAAGTTTTTATTCCTTCAAAATATTTACTTTAAGCTAAATTTATTTATTAAAAAGTATAAATTGGGAATTCAGTTTTCACTGCCGGCTTTTTATGGATTGAATCCTTGCTCCCAATATGCCTCCTTCTAAATTCATCAAAATTTTGCATGAATCAATGTGGTACATTACCTTCCTTTGTTGGAACTGTGAAAGCCCCATTCCATCAATGGGCTTTTCAGCCAAAATACATCAATCTATGTAATCTGATAAACAACATAACTGGATCTCCGAATAGTGAGGATTTCCATAAGATTTAATTTGACATGATCTAGTGGATCACAAAAATAGAAATAGGTCAAAATGAGAAACAAAAGAATCTAATCATCAATCCAGGAAGGATTACTCACAATTCTTTTCTTATGCAGAAAAGAATTGTGAGTAAAAATATTATCAAAAGCATACAGCTAAGGAGCAAACTCATTGATGACACTATTAGAGAGTCATCACAATTCTCATTACTAAAGGGAAATCATCTTTTTCATTAAACTCAGGTTTTCTGAAGATAGCTATTATTGTTGTTTATGTGAAAGAGTCATTGTCATGAGAGGAGAGTCCTCATCAACATCGTTAAATTTGAGTCTTTGTCTGTATAGTCATCCCTTTAGTCATTGCCTAAGGAGAGAACTAGTTAAAATTACATGCAAATCAGCATACATCACCAGTGACATTTATAAATCACTTTGTATCATTTTTATTGGTAAAATCAGAAGCAAATCTGATAATTACTGGAAAGGTTTGATTAAATTATTTATATGCTTAGACAATAATATAACATCGAGGCAATGATCCTAGAAAAAAGGAACTGGGTCATTGAAACTCCACAAAGGTAAGGTTCAAAATTCCCGAATTATTGAGGATAAGAAGGATCTACAATTATATCATGTGCCATGGGAAATATCAAACATAATGGAGAAAGTTATCAATGGTGAGGATGTGTATGAGCCAGAGGATGTGGATGAGGACATAGTAGGAGTAATGTAAATTAAAAAGCTGACTGAAACTGTTGATTAGAGTCTTTAGTTAACTTTATGTTTCATTTATCTTTCTTCGTTAGTACTCTAACTGGGATATATATTATGAGTAACCCATAGCATTTGTGTGTAGGTGGGCCACAGCTATAAGTGGCACTTGAGAATATGTCTAGGTACATGGGTGTACCAATCTCTGTAAGTGGTCGGTATATAGTCTAGCGTGGTGAAAGGTGATGTGTGAGTTTTTGGTTTGTTTAACATTAGGTGCAAAGGTCTCTCTGAATCTAGAAAATAGAAGAACATCAGCAGCAGAGGAGGAAGAAATCTCGCCCTTGTCTAACATGGTATTAGAGCAGGTTTTTTTGGATATAAGTCTGAACTTTGCAATATATGCAATCTCTAAGGCTGGTATTATCCTCTTTGTTTTCTTCACAATGATGACGCGAAGACCTGAAGTGGCTGAAAATGATGTCTCGAGCATTCTTGTTGCATTACCTTGTTGATAATCATCATTTTCCTCTGGATTCATTGACATCCAAATATGTTTCTACAAGTGGTTATTCGGAACATGGATGTGGAGAGGAAGGAAATGAGAATCTAGATAATGAGGAGAGAGAATATATTTTAGAGGGAGAAAATCCAAAGGGATGCTTTGATGAGAGAGAAAGTGTTGATAGAGAGGAGACAATTACTTAGTGAGATTAGTGAAAGAAGATGGCTCAGATTGTACAGAGAAACTATAGGAGGGAGAAAAGAGGAAAAAAATCAGAAGAGTTAGGGAAAAGTGACAGAAGGTTGTTATAGGAGGAGGAAATATATAGGTGGAAGTAAGGCCCATGGATGGATGGTAAACCAAATGGGACAGAATCCAATCATTCATCAGTCATCCATCATAACCTCTGAATGTTTACCAAATGAAATCCCTTATCACATACCATCCCACCATGTTCCATCATTCAGTTCCATCTGAAGATTGATGCTTCGCCATTAAATTTCATCATCAAATATAGGGGTGATGTTTTGATGAATTTCAGTAATAATGTACTAATGACGTGTTTTGTGATTAATCTTATAACTAGGACAAACGGAATCAATAATGAATGTGAACTAGCAAATCCTCTTTAGAAGGGTTATCCATAACTTATGCTAATATTAGCATTATAGAATTTCTTCTCCTTATTACCCTCGAAGGAAAATAGCCGCTATGTAGAGAATGCAGGGACATTTTTGGTACCAGAGAAAAGATTTGAAATGAAAGAAACAAAAAGGGAAAAGGGGGCATTTTTCAGGCGATAATGTGTGGAGATAAAAACTTCTTTTTCTTCCAAGCAGCGTGAAATTTGAAAAAGTGACAGCCATTGCAAAAGCAATAGTGAAGAAATTGTCTTGTTCTGGTATGGTGAATCTCGAAGGGAAGACTGCAATCTGCATCGTGACGGGTCTTGTGTCTTGAGTCTGCATTCCACTGAATGAGAAACATGGTGGGATGATATGTGATAAGGGATTTCATTTGGTAAACATTCAGAGGTTATGATGGATGACTAATGAATGATTGGATTTTGTCCCATTTGGTTTACCATCCATCCATGGGCCTTACTTCCACCTATATATTTCCTCCTCCTATAACAACCTTCAGTCACTTTTCCCTAACGCTTCTGATTTTTTTCCTCTTTTTCTCCCTCCTATAGTTTCTCTGTACAATCTGAGCCATCTTCTTTCACTAATCTCACTAAGTAATTCTCTCCTCTCTGTCGACACTTTCTGATCAACAAATCAATAGACACTGCTCATCCATTTTTCATGCTAGATTCTGCATGAGTCAGATCTATAGAAGAAGACATCTTAAGGTGCAGAAACATCAACAAATTACAAAGCTCTAAGTGGTGTGGGCTAGAAGGAGTTGAAGGGATGAGTGACTTTGTGAAGGCTAAGGGGGCCCGAGACTACTCTCCATCTCGATTCTTAGTTAGGTGATATCCGTGTATCCCTATTACCAAGTTGTTTTAGCTGGGGCAGTTAAAGAACTTGGTTAGGGATTGATTGTAAATTCTGGCAGGATATCTCGGGACAGGAGTAAGGGAATAGCCCTAACCTGTATAAAAATACCGTGCATTGTCCCTCACTTCCTCTAAAGCCTAAGTAGTGTCAGAGATATCTACATAAAAACACATTACTAGAGGGTAAAGAAGATTCAGAAAGAAATTGAACAAGGGTAGAGCCTACCCCCCCCTCTTAGGCTATCTCTAGCAACTTAAATCAACACCATCATCAAACACGACTCAGTTCCTCCAATTTTAAATCAAGATAGTGTCTGATTCATCATATGTTCAGTCTAACTGCTAATATGGGATTGGAACAAAACAAAAATTCGTCTAATGGATGAATAAACATAAGCCCCTTCAATCATGTACCCTCTTTTTTCAAACTATTATCCGTAATCTTTCCATGATCGTTACGTGGTCAAATCCTAAGCTATGAACAACAACTCTCGGATCAAACGTGTGCCGACCTCAACGCTTAGGCAAAAACATTGAACAGCCTTTGCTTGTGTAGTGGAAGTCGCTTGCAAAAACTTTAGATTGCTTGGAGTTTAAAAGGAGAAGCTAGGGCAAGGCCCCATATATGAATTGGGTCATTGTTATCATAAAAGGACAAGATTATTTCATAGTCATAGCCATTACATGTGGGAAGACCAAGGATGATACTGAAGTAACGAGATTAGGCGTAACACGCGCTTGAGTAGTGGCGCTCCTTTGCCTTGAAAACCTCATCCCTAAGCACACACCTGCCAACTATTGGGTTCTATGCTTTAGTTTGGCCATGGAAAAACACGTTCCATGGATGCGGAAGCATGGTTGATCGATTCTCCATTGATCTATAAAACAAAACCTTGCTAGCACCTTTTGGGGAACTCAGTCCACCCTTGACTCTGCCGCTCTGAGATCGTTCTGAAGCCGTTCACGCGTCCAGCCTCTAGAAGTATCCACGCGATCACTCGGCGCTTGGATCTCCACATCTTCTTCCTCAACTCTTCTTAGAAATCTAGAGGATCTCCTCACCATGAAGACACTCTTCCTTGGATGAGTGGAGAAGAGAGTGGAGAGGGGGAGAGGCTCTCAAATGAGGCTTGCATGGGTGCTTCAAATGAGACCCCTTTCCCTCTTTATATTTCACTTAAGGTTTTTCCCAAAAACCCCCCAAAGTAAAATATATCCACCAATGCCCTTATGACCTTGTGCGTGTGACCCTCTAGGCCCATGTATTGTTCTAGTTAATAACTTTAATGGCCTAATAACATTTATTGACCAACCTTATTAATTAACTATATCAACATATAGATTAATTAAATAATGATCGATTTAACCTAGTCGATAGGTTAAGTTTCTAGCCTGTGGGATGCCAAGCTACACCTCGTGCTCTAGAAGATGCCGAGTAGTCTCGAACTCTCTCATAGAACCTTTACCGTCATCGGTTACCGTATATGTATAATCCATTATCCGCGCGAGACTCTCGAACAACTTGGAGTATGGTTTATCATCAAACTCTGATCTGTCATTCAATTAGTACTGATGCGTAACGGGGATCATTGGAGAACGCCTTCTCCAATATCCTCACTACCCAGGCCAGGGATTTTTCTGCATCATCTTCCTTCAGTCAATCTCCTCTTGTACCGAGGGCGGATGATCCCATCTTGACCACTCAATCATCTCCGTAAGCTTCTTACTACATCCAATTTATAACTTATTTGAATCCCATGATTAGAGGCTCGTAAGTCATAGTCAAAATGTAGTCATCCACTCATGAGATGTCCTTTGTGTCTCAGGTCAGTGGATCACTTATACAACCTTGACTTGAATCAACCTAATTGACGTTTAGGTATAATACCATTTAGGGATTCATACGAACCAATTCAGCGAACTCTTTCTCCAAAGAGCACCCACTATTTGTCCTTAGTGTCGCCACACTAATAGCCATAGGATCAGCTATACTTATCGAATAAGTAGAATCAGCTAGTGTTATTCTATCCGGATAATTCGATGTTAGTCTTGACTATCCTCGAATAGGAATATTTAGAATACATGTTTAAAAACCAGTGATCACTGTATTATGATCTCATCATAATTAACTAAGTCATTGCGCATATTCATGGACTTCATTATAAACATCACACAGATTAATAATGAACGTAAATATGGTAGTGTGATTGGCTTGACGGCCACATAATATCCATCATCAGCACCACTACTACAAGTGTGCCCTCGCGCCAAGCATGGCGCGCCATGGGTCATAGTTCTTAGCGCACCAGCCATTCCATCCCAGCCTTCACAATCCACGAGCCACCAGCACTCGTGCTAACACGCCTTTGATGCCCACTTTGCATATCCCACGTGCGCATGATGCTTGGTGTCTATGCATGCGCATCCTCGATAGCCTGTCTGTGCAGTGCGCGTGACTGCCCTTATCCGCCGTGCTTGTGCATCAACAAGCACAAGCACCTAATGGGCATCGGCTTTAAAATCAAGGTCTGGTGTCGCCACTTATGATTCTTAAGGAATTTACCCCCTATTCTGAGTCCAAGTACAAGGATGTGTCTTCACAATTAGCACGCACATATGTCTGTAGGGATGCCGCCTACTTTGGGGCATTACAATGAGCCATAGGTGGTGATAATTAGTGTAAGTTTGTATGTCTATTCAATATCTGCCCGGTATGTGATATTGGAAAACTGATATCTGATATGTGGGTGAAATAGATATAATTCAAATATCAGATATTCGATGCCAAACAGATGTTGAATATCCACCCAATCCCCTATATCGGAAAAAATATCAAAGGAGTCACGACATTGCAGATCCTAGTAGTGGATATTGGATATCAGAGTTGGGTATTTGGATATCTGATGTTACATATGCTAAAAATCAGTATCCAGATATCAATGTCCAATAATCTGACTAGGCTTGGAAATTAGGAATGCGAGTCTGTTTTTGGCTAGGTTAGGCTAATAAATATCGGATGTCATTTTTTTCAACCTTTCAAGCTAAACTTGAATATTGACTAAATCTATTATTCAATTGAAATATAAAATATATTTAAATTTATATGTACGACGATAAAAAAATACATCCTACACCAATATAGAATATCCTCATCCATTTCTGATATGCAATACAGCATCTGTCCCCATATCCATTTCTGACATATGATGACATCATGATGGATAATTGTATTGGATATCTGACCTGTAGCAACCGATATCCGGAAAGATGGATGCCAGATGTCCCATTTCTGATATGCAATACAGCATCTGTCCCCATAACGCCATCTGTATTGGGCTCGGGCCAGGCGAACTCTAGTAGTAAGTAGTAACAAAAGGGAGAGAGAGACAGAGAGAGAGAGAGAGAGAGAAGAAGAGAAAAATCAATGAAAACAAGAAGAAGAAGAAGAAATGGGATGATAGAAGGGATACAGGCTTCTAATAGGCCTCAAATGGACACACAACAATGACTCACATGTGTTAAACATCCCATCAATCTCGCTCACAACACCTAGGTTTCAGCAACCCCTTTCAACAGCAAGAAGAGATCATCCGTTTCCTTCCCAGGAGCCCTCACTATCGGCGGCATGAACAACCACCAAGAAGTCCCCAATACAAACCCAAGTGTCAACGGCACCGTTAATGCCGGTTGCAGAGGCCTCATTCCCCGCATACTCCACTGCTTCTTTGCCGATATATCTGCCGTCGTGCAGATCCCGTGGAGCACGAAGAACAACCCAACCTCTCCTGTCGACGGCTCGAGGGACATGTAAAAGAAGATAACATCATGCATGAGTCCAGAAACAAGAAACGACGCCATCACTGCTGCCGTACTTCCCCACAAGCTTTGGACTGGATCATACATGTCGGAACGCATGATGTTTGAGCCCACTAGATTCCACCATCTTCCCCAGAAATCCTGAAGATAAGAAGACAAGTGCGGCGCGGCGAACTTTGGTTCAAGATCTGTGCCCGGAGGTAGCATCGCTCATGTCATGATTGCAATGCTCGCGAGGAATAGATCAAGCCCAAAGTATAAGAAGAGGGAGTGGAGAGCGACGGCGACCCAGCGATGGAACTGCAGCCTTTTGGAATAGAGAGACGCAACCAAGGCCAAGAGGAGAACTTTAGTCACAAATCCGGCGATAGAAAGCCTTAGAGAAATTGTGGTTTGAGGGGAGACAGGTTTTCGTTTGACGATAATGGGGAGAGAGGCTATCGCTATGAAAGCTGCCAGTGATAGACTATCTAATGGCCGGCTGGGATGGAGGGGTCCTCTTGAAGGAGTTGGCCCAGCCTCACCGGAGCTCTCCGATTTCGCCGGCTTCGGCGAAATTCTCTGTGGAACGAACATTTGGGGATTCTATGTTTTTCTGGCAGTTATGTTTCTTTTTTCAGGTTGATCTCCACCGTCCATCACGAGGAGTTATAACGGCGGAGATGCATCCACATCAGACTTGCTTGCCAGGTCACCTGCTGGCGGTTATGTTGCCCTCTCTCTCCTTGTCTGATTGGCTCACTATATAAGAGCCTCTACCTGCTCGATGAAATGTGCGCAGAATGATTTCTTGTTACGTGTTCTCGATTTCTTGTTTCTTATGGAGCGATTTCTTTTCTTTGCCATTTTCGGAAGTTCTTGAGGTGATTACGAGTTCAAGGCACCAACAAGTGGTATCAGAGCCACTCGATTCGGTGGATCATGCAGCTGGTGAAGAAGACCGGCGAGGCGAGCTCGTACGGCGAGCCTAGGGGGGAGATGGTGCTGCCAGCGCCATCCCTCAAGCTCTCCAAGACCAACTATCGTGTGTGGTCGATGAATATGGAGGTATTTCTTGACTCACACGATCTATTGCAAGCAATCGAATCAGACTCCGTGCCGAAGAAGAAGGATTGCTCCACTCTCTCGGCTATCTTCTCGGCCGTGCCAAAAGACCTGATGATTCTCCTTGACGCGAAGAAGATTGCCAAGCAGAATTGGGACATTCTTCGTTCGCGGAATTCGGGCATGGATCGAGTGATTCAATCCCACGTCCAGATCCTCAAGCGCGAGTATGAAATTCTCGCGATGGACAAGAGTGACAGTGTGATGGATTTTGCGACGAAATTCACCACAATCGTCTCCGGTCTACAATGGCTCGGGGAGACATTGTCTGTGATGGACGTTGTCACTTGGTTTTTGCGTGCTACTCCAGCGAAATTTGACCCGCTGACGCTATCCCTGAAGCAGTATGGAGACTTGTCGAAGATCACCTTGGATGAGGTAATTGGCTCGCTCTCCATCCATGAGCTGCGGCTCAAGGAGCGTGAAGCTCGGGAGGAGGAGCAGGCACTACTTGCCCGCGCACTCAGCAAGACTACACTTACGGCTGAGGCATCTTCATCCCGAGGCAGAGGACGCGGTCGTGGCCGTTGTGGAGGCCGAGGCAAAGGCTGTGGTCGCAGCCGGACTCCTCCTGCTGATGAAGGAAAAGTGCAATACGATAAGTCACAGATCCCATGCTACAACTGCCAAAAATTTGGGCATTTTGCGTATGAATGCCGTAGTGCAAAGAAGGAGAGGTCAGAGCAAGCTTATGTGGTAGAGGTCACTGACAAGCCGGATTCTACATTACTCATGGCTATTGCTGGTGAAGCCTGTGATGTCTTGCTCCAAGGCTCAGCCGCCGAGCCCTCTGATCCTGACTTATGGTATCTTGACACTGGGCCACTAATCACATGTCAGGTAATCGAAGCTTCTTTGCAGATCTCGATGGAGAGGCATCCGGAATTGTCAAATTCGGCGACAATTCAACAGTCCAAATAGCTGGCAGAGGCACTATACATGTTAATTGGGGTGATGGACATATTGTGAAACTCGGTAAGGCACTCTATGTACCGAAATTATGTGCTAACATCCTTAGTTTGGGCAGGCTTCATGAAGAGGGGTGTCGGATGGTCATGTATGGAGGTTCCTTGACCATATTTGATCAAGATGGAGAAGTGTTTGCAGAGGTCAAACGCACTGAAGGTCGGCTATACCTTCACAAACTTCATGTTGTTGATCAGTGTTTGGTCTAGAAAGATGCTGATGAACAGAGTTGGCTCTAGCATTCTAGATTTGGCCACTTGAACTTCCACAGCCTCAGAGAATTGAGTTCGAACCAGTTAGTCGAGGGTCTTCCACTCACTCAAGTGCCCACTCATCTGTGCATCCACTGCCTAGCAGGCAAGAAAAGTCGACACTCCTTCCCCACCTCGAGTGAATTTCGGGCTGCCCAGCCCTTAGCGCTCATCTATGCAGACTTATGTGGCCCGATACATCTACCCACATTAGGGGGAAGTCACTTCTTTCTCCTAATCATTGATGATTGCTCGAGGATAATGTGGGTGGCTCTGCTCAAGCACAAGTCAGAAGCCTTAAGTGCATTCAAGAAATTAAAGGCTCTAGCTGAAGCAGAGAAGGATCTAAAAATCAAATGTCTTCGGACTGATAGAGGAGGTGAGTTCAATTCCGATGAATTCTCTGATTTTTGTGATTTCAAGGCACTAAGAGGCAGTTGACTGCTCCTTATTCTCCTCAGCAAAACGGCATTGTTGAGAGGAAGAATAGGACAGTCATGGGCATGGTGAGGAGCATGCTGAAGTTCAAGGATCTGCCTAAAGAGCTTTGGGGAGAGGCAGTGAGCACTGCGGTCTACCTTTTAAATCGCTCACCTACAAAAAGTCTTCAGGGTAGCACACCATATGAGAAGTGGACCGGCAGAAGACCAAGCGTTGACCACCTGAGAGTCTTTGGATCCCTTGCTCATGTGAAGGCCATAAGAGGAAATCATAAGAAGCTAGATGATAGAAGTCATCCTATGGTTTTTATCGGGTATGAAGTTGGGACTAAGGGTTATCGGTGCTTTGACCCGGTCAACTCCAAGGTGCATATTACTCGTGATGCAATTTTTTATGAGAATGGTAAATGGATGTGGAACAGTCAAGGTGAGAATGATCGAGTACTTACCTTCTATCCTCAGCTATCTTCAAAGGCTGGTGACTTAGAGCAAATATCCCAGTTAGAGTCGGTTGACTCGGTCAACCCTACACTACCCGATGATGAAGAAATGACTGAAGTGCAACAACCTGTGGGTGAATCGGTGGTATCTTCCCACACTGAGTCACAGACAAGTCATCCTCCTCTGTACATACCTCTTGCTCAGATCTATGCTAATACTTACTCACCTTTGAATGTGGATGAAAACTGCCTGCTCATCCAAGAAGAACCTGTGAGTTTCTGGGAAGCCGTAAAGGCAGAGGAGTGGAGGAATGCTATGAAGGAGGAGATGGAATCAAGTGACAAGAATCTGACCTGGGAGCTGGTGCATCCTCAAGTCCATTGCAAGCCAATTGGGCTGAAATGGCTCTACAAGCTGAAAAAGAATGAACAAGGGGAGATTCTCCGTCACAAAGCAAGGCTGGTTGTGAAAGGTTATTCTCAGAGGCAGGGCATTGACTTTGATGAGGTCTTTGCTCCAGTGGTTTGATTTGAGTCAATTCGACTCCTAATTGCCCTTGCTGCTGAAAAGAGGTGGGATTTGCACCATCTTGATGTGAAATCTGCATTTCTCCATGGCACGGTGGAGGAGGAGCTTTACGTGCGACAACCCGAAGGCTTTGTGGTAAAGGGAGAAGAGGGAAAGGTGCTGAGACTGAGGAAGGCCTTATATGGGCTAAAGCAAGCGCCACGTGCCTGATATTACAAGCTTCATACTACCCTTAAGTCGCTTGGATTTTCCCAGAGTAAACATGAACAAGGTGTATATCACAAGATGGGCTCCGATACATCACTAATCCTTGGTGTGTATGTAGATGACTTAATTGTCATAGGTGAAAGTGATGAGCACATCAAGATATTCAAGGTGCAGATGAGAGATCACTTCGAGATGAGTGATCTCGGCCTTCTGAATTCGTACCTTGGGATAGAGATCAGACAGTTGAAGGGGCTGATTACTCTGTCTCAAGGGGCATATGCAAGGAAGATCCTCGAGTATGCTAAGTTAGTGGACTGCAACCCGGTGCACGTACCGCTTGAAGCAAGACCGGCATTCTCCTCAGTCAACTCAAGCCCACCAGTGGATGCTACCTATTTTCGAAGTCTTGTTGGAAGCTTGAGGTACTTGACTCATACACGCCCTGATCTGATGTTTTTGGTTGGTTTTATTACAGATATATGGAGAAGCCATCCACCGAGCACTTCACCGGAGTTAAGAGAGTTCTGAGATATGTCAAGGGCACTTGTGACTTTGGTCTCATATATGAGAAGGGGTATGAAGGAGAAGGCCTGGTGGGCTATGGCGATAGCGATTTTGCAGGTGATGCTGATGACCGGAAGAGCACCTCCGGACAGGGCTTTTTCTTAGGCAACATGTTGTTCAGCTGGTCCACCCAGAAGTAAAAGACTGTGGCACTCTCAACTTGTGAGGCTGAATACATTGCGGCCACTTCAGCAGCTTGCCAAGGCATGTGGCTGAACCGACTCACCTGTGAGTTGCGAGCATGTACCGATGGAAGATCAACTTGTAGATTTACTGACAAAATCCCTCGGGAGATTGAAGTTTGAAGAAATGCGGAAGCGGCTAGGCATGCGAAATGTTGACCAGGTGATTCTGGAGCAAGGAGGAGTATGAAGGAGTTGCCCCAGCCTCACCAGAGCTCCCCGATTTCGCTGGCTTCGATGAAATTCTCCGTCGAATGAACATTTGGGGATTTTATGTTTTTTGGCAGTTATGTTTCTTTTATCAGGTTGAACTCCACCGTCAATCGCGCCGAGTTATAACGGCGGAGATGCATCCATATCAGACTTGCTTGCCAGGTCACCTGCTGGCGGTTATGTTCCCCTCTCTCTCCTTGTCTGATTGGCTCACTATATAAGAGCCTCTACCTACTCGATGAAATGTGCGCGGAACGATTTCTTGTTACGTGTTCTCGATTTCTTGTTTCTTATGGAGCGATTTCTTTTCTTTGCAATTTTTGGAAGTTCTTGAGGTGGTTACGAGTTCAAGGAGACAACACCTCTATCGAAGGCAAAGAGGAGCTTGAATGTGGCTAGCCAGACGAGGATGTTGGCGGAGATGATGCGGATATGGATTGTGGAGAAGGATAAGGGGAAGGATAGCAGAGTTGAGAAACTTGTCAACAGCAGCCAGCGCCAGGATGGCCCGTCGACAGTCAACGACATGCCACCGACATAGGTTTAAATAAGATTAGATAGTAAGGAACTGGAAATATATAATACCCGATATGGGACTGTGGCTAGGATTCAATATAGGAAAATCTAGTGTTAGGATTAAACATAGACAGGTCAATCTAGCGGTTAGGATAAAATCTAAATATACACATCTAGCGACTAGGATCAAATTAAACATAGCCTTTATATTGAGATATAACGGCTAGGATCAAAGATCGACTAGCGAGATCCAACGGCTAGGACTTAACTAAACATAGCCATTGTATTTTCTGTTACAACGGCTAGATTAGTTAAGGAAATTCATTATAATTAGTTACTATTATTATATAAATACAACCGCAAACTGTGTTGATCGATTTGGGGATAATACAATCTAACTTCCATCTCTCATGTTCTTCCCTCTCTCTCTCTCTATCGTTCTTCTTCTTTCTGGTCAACTTTCTCCCAGTTCTCGAGCACGCTACGTGAAGGGACTCGCGCTCTTTCATGCTATCAGAGCCACTCTAAGCAGGCATCAAGAAGATGGGGGAAAATTTTCCCATGGCCGTGAATCCATCGGCGAACGAGATTGCCATGACAGGACAAGTTCCTGTAATAGTTCCCACTGGAGGAATTGTGCTGACCAAGCTCAATGGTGATAATATTCGTGTCTGGAAAAGTGCCATGGTCCCAATTCTAAACGGGTATGGTCTTATGCGATTCATTGAAGGTCTCTCCACCTGTTTCCATTGTAGATGAACAAGGCAATATAGTCAAAAATCCAGCGTTCAAGAAATGGTGGCGGATCGATCAACAGGTACTAGGATTTATTCACCAGACAATCTCTGAACAGGTTTTACCTCATATCAGCAGAGCCCGATCATCTAAAGCGGCATGGGAAAAGTTGGTGTCAGTGTTTGCTGGATGGGATCAGGAACGTATAATGGACCTTCAACGCAGGTTTCATAACATGCAGAAAGGAGCAAGGAGTACTAAGGAGTACGTCAGATACTTTAGATCAGTTATTGAAGCATTGGATGCTGCCGGACAACTACCTTACGAGCAGGCCAAGATACACACCTTCTCGAGGGGACTAGTGTCACCCTACTCGTCATTCATTGTGAGCATCAATGCCAACATTGGGCACCTCAAATTCGACGAAATTATCACCAACCTCAAAGCCCACGACGCATATCTGAGATTTGAAGAGGAAAATGAAAATTTTCCGCCAATAGCTAACAATGCTCAGAGGGGTCAATACCCTTATACCAAGAGGGAATTCAACAACAACAGAGGATTTACTCAATATCGCGGAAGAGGAAGAGGAAGCAATCAAAGATTCCAACCTCGCTACCAAATTTGTTCACAATACGGACATCGAGCCAGGGAATGCCCCAAATTCCAAAGAAACAATTCAAATTGGAGACCCTCTTCTTCAAATATTCAAAAGGAGGCACATATGGCTCAAAATGTACATTTCAGGACCGGCCATCCTGGCGCTGACTACTGCTGACGAGTTTCTCAACTCCGCTATTAGGGAGGACGAAGAAGAGAAGAATTACGGGAAGGATCACTAGGAGCCATCACCTGCCTGGTCGGATGATAGAAACCCAGTGCTGTTGGCACTGCGATGAGCCATACTCGAATGAAGACTCTAGTATCATCTTCCATTCTCTCTGCGTTTGATTACCTAGTCAAAGTTTCCGATTTCTTAGGGAGGAAATGAAAGCCCTCAAGTCGTTGACCTTGATAATGATGTCCTTGACAAGGACGCCCATGCTAAGGCCCAATTTCCTGCCCTTCGCTAAAAAAAAATTAAATCAAGACGCACAAATGAAAATGTAAAATAAAAAATAATTAATATGTTATTTTTTCTTGCTGGCATAATTTTCTAGTTCTTCAAATTGAGCAATTCCAGTTTAAGTTTACAGATCACCTGTTCCATGGCTTTAATTGGTGCTGGACATCCTATTAGAGACTCAGAAAAACCCACATTCGTTGCAAGGTGGTACTCCAGCATCGTACATATTAGTGGATAAGTTTTTTTATCAACAAATGGAGAAGCTCCAAGTGCATCACAGGAGCTAGAAAAATGGGAATCCGTGTGGTTTGCATGACTCAAGATAGTCAGTCTTGATCTATTCATTATTATTATTATGGAGATTTGTCGTATATGCGTACCTTTATTTTTTTTGTATACTTTTATATTCAATGTACATGGACAAGAGTCAATATAACCAAAAGATTTACATTTCCGTTAAACAAAGATTCATTTTAAATTTTGTTTTTAATCTATACTCAAAAGTTCATACTATTGAGGATCTTAACCTAATGGAGCCTAAAATATGTATCCAACCAAGCATAATAATCCACCAAGGGTATCGGGATAAGAGTGAACAAAACCCATCTATTGATTGGAGATAAACAACCTTCTTGAATGGGATTATCAATGTTCACAGTAGAGGTTCAAAACAGAAAGTACAAAAGAGAACAAGTTTACCAAAGGGACTGACCAGCAAGAGATACACACTTGGTGTCAGCTCCTCACAAAAGCTTCTTTGTAAGATGCTATGTTGGCCCCAACTTTTCTCCAACTCTCCAATTACCGTAGCTTGAAACCTTCAATGTTTCTAACAAGGATGCTCACAAAGATGCACACTAGGATGCTCTCCAGATCCCCCCTTTGGATGAGGCAGGCACCTCCTTAAATCAAGCTCCTCGGAATCTTCCATAGACTTCCCTCTCTAGAATATTTCCACACCTTTCTAAAACATTTAGAAAGACCCACAAGCTTATAATATGGTCCATTAGCTTATAGAATATTTTAGAGGACTCCATATGATTCTAGAAACACAAAAGATTCTAAAAGTGACTTGAAGGTCGTATAACCATCTATAAGATTTTTGTCTAGATCATTCCATAAGCTTCTAGAACATTAGAGTTGAAGAAGTCAACACTCTGATATCCAGATCCTAAGGATTAGTGGATTAGGTAACATAATAGCTATATATACTTCCTACCTCCACGATCAAAAGCCACAGTAGGCAGGAGGACACCACGCCCTACCGTCGATCGGAGGCTGCCGCCCCACCATCGACCAGAGGCCGCCGCTCCGCCGCCCTGCGGGGCCGCCGGCAGGCAGCTGCCCCGTGCAGCGGCGGCAGGCGGCACTCCCGGGCCTCGTACGGCGGCATCGCACGGTGTGTGGCGGCCGCGTGAGGCAGGTGCAGCCCCGTGGGCGACCGCGTGCGACGCCGCCAAGAGCGCCGGCACCCGCGCGCAGCCCCGCCTAGAGCTCTTGAACCCCGCGGCTAGGCCGCGTGCGCAGGCTGCCAACCCGGCCGCTCGCGCATGCGCCAACGCAGCCCGCGCAGGCAGCTAGTCGGCCACCCGTGCTTGTACACCAAATGAGAACAAATCTTTTGTTTATTTCAAAACTCAATATAAAAATTCATAATAACTAGTTATTTTAATGAAATAAAAAGCTCCTCTGTAGGGTGTCACATAAATTTTGAAGAGGTTTGAATCCACCAGTGCTCCATTTTCTAATCATAATAAAAAAATTTAATTCTTAAATGGTTACTCATAAATTCAACTATGATATAAGCAGAGGTAATCATTGATCAAAAACCTTATGTTCAGTTCAATTTTATCTTCTTTAGTAATTATTCTAGTTACATTTAGATAGATGTGTAGTCTTGCTTCTACTAGATACACCAATGCAACTGAATAATGTGTATTAAATAAAATAGATAAGAACATTTATTGTTGAAGTGACCTTGTGAGTCGTTTTCAAATTATGTTGCCATTTTTGATATCATTGGAATTGAGAGTTTCATTTCTAGTGACACTTTTAGTTTCATGTAAGAGATTGAAATTATTTTTTTGTTTCAATTAAATAAGTCTTAGCACCTAAGTATAGAAATATGAATAGTGAATATAAAAATATGTTTCATATAGGTGCATGTATTGGTCAAAATAAATGTGAACCGCTTGGTTGTAATTAAAACCTAGATAAATCTAATAGGAATTAAAATATAGCGTAAAGACACTAAATAAAATATATTAAAGACACAATTAAACTATAAGGCACAGCGTAAAGATTGTGAGCTCACATGTGGTCATCATTTTAATAGAGCTAAGATCCTAATTTCTTAAAGTTTGGTTGTGGTGAAAACTCCATTGCTGCATCTTTGGTCGGACGGACTAATAATTAAGGTATGCCACAAGTTAGGTGTATCAAACTCCAAGGCTGGACGAAAATGTATTGCCATAAAGTAACAAAGGTGCTACCCAGACCAGACTCAATGGCTGGTGGAGCAAATTCCATGTTGCATGAGAGTTGGAGATCAACTTACTCTTAAATACTACAAGTAGTTGCAAATATCATCATATGAATGCTCAATATTCTATTATGATTAGTGGAATGAACTCCAAGTTATAATTTGATTTTTTGAGATTCTAATCCCCACTAGAAGAACATTACTTTGTCCTATTTTAGGAATGTGAGGTCGTGTAGAATGCTTAAATTTAGTGGGAGCCCTTACAAATGAATATAGAATCTGGTAGAAAACTTTTATGTTGTAGAGAATATGATCTACTGCAAAAACACATTATCAATTAACCCACTATGAGATATATTTGATGAAAATCACTTATGACATGTTCAAGAACTTGATGATAATGGAAATATGAGGTTCACAAGCCAATCACACACTACATATCTTATTCCATGTTGATGATGTATTCATTACAATGCATGTAGGATCCTAATAATCAAGTTCATGAATACATGATAGGACTTAGTGAACTACGATGAGATTGTAATACGCAGGTCAATAGTCCTTAAGCATGTAGTCTTAATATCCATATTAGAAGGATACTTGAGAAGGACATCAAAGTAACCAAATAGTATAGAACTATCCAGCCTCACTCATACGGTGAGTATGGTTAGTCTTGTAGCCATTAGTGTACAGACACTAAGGATAGATACAAGGTGCTCGTTAGCGGAAACTATTCTCCAAATAGATCCATATGAATCTCTAAATGGTATTATACCAATTTGTTAATGAGTTGATTCATGATACAGTTGTGTAATTGGTCCTTCGACCTGGGTCACAAAAGATGTCTTGTGGACGGTCAGTTGTACTTTGGCTATGACCTACTAGTTCTTAAACATGGGATTCTAAATAGTCATATGCATCAAGAAGTTATTAAAAAATATTTAGTGGTTATGTTAGGATCATCCACCCTCGGTATAAGAAGAGACATCTCAATGAAGATGATGCGATGAAGTCCTTAGGTAAGGCAGAAAAATATTGGAGAAGAGTTCCCTAATGATTTCCAAATGCATCAATACTAACTCAGATGCCCTACTAGGGTTAGGTAGTTGACCATACCCTAAGTCATCCTAGGAGCACCAAGTGGACAAGTGACTATACTTACCCAATAACTGATGATAGACAAGTTCCATGAGTGAGTCAGTTCACAATCATGTGCATCTTCTAGAGTACGAGGTATAGCGTGGCATCCCAAAGGTTGGACATTTGACCTATTGGTTGCATTTGATTGATCGGGCATTAATTAATCTATATATTGATATAGTTAAATTTGGAAGGGTAATAAAGGTTATTGGGCAACTCGAGTCATTAAAGAGATTGATACATTGGCCTAGAGGGTCACCAACTCATGGTATTTTGGATCTCATAAGATATAATTAAACTTTGGATAAATAAGGGAAGGCCCTGAACAACATTCTCCCAGGACAGAATTTTTGAAGGCCCTTCCATTTCTTCTTCCTACTTCTTAGAGCTCCTCTCCATTCCCGATGCAATTGGGACGGCATAACAACAACGAAGGATGGTGAATGGAGCTTGTCAAGGTTAAGGAGGAGATTCAACGTGTCGTAGAACACATGGATACATCTAGAGTCTGCGCACATGAGAAGATCAACACAACTCAGGAAGGATCCAAGAAATCACGGTTGTGATCCATAGTCAGGGGTATTGTTTCATGTATGAGGCGTTTGCCTATGTCCTTTGTAATGGAGCTCATTTTAATACATCATTAAAGATGTTACAGATGGGATATGAGTAAAGAGTTCTCTATAGGAAGGTTTAATGTTACACACCCTCAATGATCTATTAGCAATTAAAATATTGTGAAGATATAGAACATAAGGCCATGACACACTATATGATATAGCTTTTTTGACCAGTGGAATAGGACTTGAAGATATAGTAGCCAAAAATCTATTTAAATCTTACATGGTCAAGTGATCCTTTGCATATGATGAAATACAAAATATGATCTTATGAACTAACAGCCTACATCTGTGCAGAGTGATTATTCCTAGACATTAGTAATGACCTCATCATTCAATTCCATCATGAACCATAATCAAACTGTATTTTTATTTTTATCACAAACAAGATTAAGTCAACCTAGTTGAATTAAAAATGCTTGATAATTCCAAAGTTTATTGCTTACAAAAAATACAAAGACCCCAAGAATAACCAAAAAGGTGTCACATGTCATTTTAAAATGAAAAAGATTATGACTGTTAAGTTAGCATGTTAGTGAAGAGAATAACTATTACGATATATGAAACAATGTATATTTTCACCATGGTCTGAAAGGGCACTAACTAAATAACTACATGTAGTGCCTACCTCAATTAGAGAGTCAAATATTAGACATGTTTCAATTTTGAGAAATAGATAAAATGAGATGAAAAGACAATATAATGTTAAGGATAGGAAGTATGACAAAAGGATTTAATGGTCACAGTATTGATAGTGAACCTCAAGCTTCTCTTGGGAGATTCTTTATTTAGAAGACTATTATTTTCTTAGTCTAATAAAGAAAATTGGGCCTATTATAAATAAACTTAGATATTTCCTGACTATTGTAAAAATTTGTAGTTCCATTTATTTGAGAACTAAATTCGTTACTTTTGTGTAAAATTCAATCATATATCCATCAGATGTTTCTTAAAGTCACCTCCAAGTTGATATTTCTCTCATGAAGACTGTGTATTAAGGCTTATCTTTAAGAGCTTTGAAAATTTGGCAAATGGAGATTGCCTAAAATTCATGAGATGCCTACTTACTGTCATTCATTTTCAATCATGTTTAACTTGCTAACCATGACACACACATACACATGCGCATGTTTCTAATTTGGAAATTGAGAACCTCCCAAAGATATGTCAGGTCTGATACATACTGATGTATGGGGCTACATTGGTGAGTATGAAAAGTTTTTGATGAGATCGAGGAGAAATGAAAAAAGAGAAAGTGAATTTTGCGGTATTATATGCACCTTTTTCATTTCATCCATTAGGAATTGTGTCATGTGTCACATGTTATTTAGATTTTAATGTTCATTAAATAATATTCAGTAAACTAACTTCTCTTGATGTTATATTAACAAAGTGAGTCCTTATTAGACACATCATATCTTTTTGTCTTATACTACTCTTCAAATGAGTACTTCATATTGTGCCTCTTGACCTACGCTTAATGTCCCCGTACTACCTCGAAAGCTATTTTCTCATTCAGGATGCTAAAAACTCAACAACATCATTTTTGGTACTTCATTATATCTCAATATAGGCATCAAATATCTGCTCTACATTAGGATCTTTCTAAAGGACTAACTGCTCAGACCCCAAAGACCACCTTAAGGTTTCAAATACAGGCATTAAGATACAACGGCTTCTTATCCCACAACAATGAGGCACTTTTTCATTCTTTCATATACCATGGGATTTCACTTGGAAAAGAAAATTTTCCATACTCACGGATTTGGCTGTATGATTAGAACTTGATCGTGAACACTCTACTTCATGATATAATGATTATTGACCTAATTATGAATTTGGGGATCTCTTAAATAATATTTATAAAAACCCAGCCATGCATAAGTATTGTGTTTTCAGTAGAACTAAATATTTTTTTTTAAGTTGATCTAACGAATAAACCAATATCAGGGATGATCATGAAGATTATCCACAAGAGAAAAGTTAACCCCTATAGAGCTTAGAATGATATAATAAACATATGTCATTCAAGAGATGTAGATCATAGTATTCAAAACTTATATTCATCTCTTGATTCCCATGGTTGGGATCTCTATGTTAAGATTATGAACCTATGTAATGAAATCAGACCATTTACTTGAATGCAAATAAATTATTACAAGTGTATGGATGACTTGTAAAAGAAACTGTTTTAGCAAACTAATGGTAGGACACTTGTGCACTTAATACACTCTTTCAAATGCTTTCACTACCAAGAAAACAATGGATTGAGGATGTATGATACATAAAATGATAAGCACAAGTTGGATTTGTAGAGAAAATTATTGAAGTGGATCTGGTTCCAGTTAAAAATTTGGAAATATATTCTCCTAAATATATCATTTATTTCTCTCCCGCATTGATATCCTAGATTTCTTTGTCACATTGAAATTTCTTCATGATGATTGCATATTGCATATCTCCTTCAGCATTCTTATCTACAAATCATTCATATGACTGTGCATCTATGATCCTTATAATGAAATCCAAGAATATTTGTAATTATTACTGAATAGTGATAAGATTATAATACAACAATTAGTTATTTTTTGAACATATATCATGAATATTCATATTCATAAGACATTAGAGAAGGATATCCAAATCTATAAATGAAATTCTACAATCATCATCTGGTGAGAATATTTGATAATATGACCATTTATGAGGAGATATTAAGGAGAGATAGTAAGCACTATTCAGGGGTGGGCCTGTCGGAGGAGGAGATTGTGGCCTACTGTAGGGAGAGGCTGCCCAAGTACATGGTGCCCAAGACGGTGGTGGTGCGGGACGAGCTGCCCAAGACCTCCACGGGGAAGATACAAAAGTTCCTTCTCCGCGACATGGCGCGCGCTTTGGGGCCGACTCGTCCCGCTTCGCGCATGTAGTTCGGCCTGTCGCCTGTCGGTGTCTTTCTTCGGGCTTTCTCCCATTTCAGAAACTTTCTTCGTGTTGATCTGTTTTGTTCACTCTGCGCAATGCAAATCTATCTTTTCGTCCCTTCCTCTCTCTATCTCCTCTCCCTCTCACTCTGTCTCTCTGTCTCTCTCTCTGTCTGTCTGTCTCTCTTTGTCTGTCTGTCTGTCTGTCTCTCTCTCTCTGTCTGTCTGTCTGTCTGTCTCTCTCTCTCTCTCTCTCTCTCTCTCTCTCTCTCCATCTCGATCTCTCTCTCTCTCTCTCTCTATCTATCTATCTCTTTCTCTCGCTCTCTATTGGTCTCTCTCTATCTATCTCGGTCTCTCTCTATCTGTATCTTGGTCACTCTGTCTATCTATCTCGGTCTCTCTATCTGTATCTTGGTCACTCTATCTCAGTCTCTCTATCTGGATCTTGGTAACTCTGTCTATCTATCTCGGTCTCTCTATCTGTGTCTTGGTCACTCCTCTCTTTGTCTCTTCTCTCTGTCTCTCTGTCTCTCTGTCTCTCTGTCTCTCTGTCTCTCTGTCTCTCTGTCTCTCTGTCTCTCTGTCTCTCTGTCTCTCTGTCTCTCTGTCTCTCTGTCTCTCTGTCTCTCTGTCTCTCTGTCTCTCTGTCTCTCTGTCTCTCTGTCCCTCTGTCTCTCTGTCTGTCTCTCTTGGTCTCTCTCTCTGTCTCTCTCTCTCCATCTCGCTCTCTCGCTATCTATCTATCTATCTCTTTCTCTCTCTCTCTCTCTTTCTTAGTCTCTCTCTCTATCTATCTCGGTCTCTATATCTGTATTTTGGTCACTCTATCTATCTCGGTCTCTATATCTGTATCTTGGTCACTCTATCTGTCTCGGTCTCTCTCTCTCTATCTCTTTCTCTCCGTCTCTCTTTCTCTCTCTCTCCCTGTCTCTCGGTCTCTCTCTCTCTATCTCTTTCTCTCCGTCTCTCTTTCTCTCTCTCTCCCTGTCTCTCTCGGTCTCTCTCTATCTCTCTCTTTCTCTCCGTCTCTCTTTCTCTCTCTCGCTCAGTCTGTCTCTCTCGGTCTCTCTCTGTCTCTGGGTCTCCCCCCGGTCTCTCTCTCGCTCGGTCTCTCTTTCTTCTCTCTCTCGTGGCATGGAAGTCTATCCATTTGTCGGTGTTCCCACCTTTCTCTGTCTCGGCGTTCGTCTTTTTCTTGTTTTTCCCTCTTATCTCTTTCTTTGCATTAAAATCCATTTTTTTCTTGCTCTTGTTCTCTCTCTCTCCGCGTCAGCAAATATCTTTGCTCGTTACCATTTTTATGGAAGAATCTTAATCAATCTCATTTTTGCACTACTAAAAGATATGTGAAAAGGCCATTAAATATATAATATCAAAGCTCTGCTCTCATAAATATCAGGGCTGAAAGTTTCATCAATCTGTGCCGCTGATGCTTTTATTTTCTCTCTCATTCGTATCACCGTCACATCAGCCTAGCCTTTCACACTGTTGGCTTCTCTTAAATTGGTGACCCTCGTTTGGTGCAGAACTCCCTTTTTAAAACTTTCAATCTAACACGTAACCTTAAAAAACACAAAGTGATCAGGATTTCATATTGAAAAATTAAAGTCCTGGTAAAAATGAAACGCAAAACAGATCTAAATGAACTTCACAAATCATAAATGAGTTCAAATTAATTTACAAAAATTATATCTAGCCTTATAAATTTTATTTCTTCAAAAAGCCTTGGTTACAAATTTTCATGCAAACACTTTTTTTACGACAAATAGAATAACATATCAAAACTATATTCAATCATTTTTAGCCTGATAATACGCATAATGAACATACTAATGAAAAAATAGATAAACTCAATGTCATTCAATATAATTAATATATAGTCAAATAATACCATTCTACCTAAAACACGAATATTGGAAAACCCCTTATTTCATCCCTATATGAAGCAAACCCCTATTCACACCAGTCCTAGGTCGGTAATGCTAGTCTTGGTCCTATGCAATCTTTCACTATATTTTGCGTCCACAACACTCTTATGTATCAAAAAACGAAGATAATAGGCCTTGGACTTCTCCTTATAGGACAAAAACCCCTGAGGAGAGAGGCATTTTTGGTCCTTATAGGACGTACTTAGGTTAAGAGTGAAATTTTCATCATTATTATTTTCATAAAAATAAATAAAATCTAAGCCATGATCAAACCATACCAAATCAAAGGGAATGATGTAGGGAAACTACCATTAAAAAATCAGGCCAATTGGGTTAAGGGATCAAAACTTATTAAGGTTTTAATTTGGGTGTTTATGGGTTGTTTGATTGCTGGATCTAATGATTCATTGAATGTGGCACATGTGTCACACTTTGATAGGGTGCAACATTTTTCTTTTTTATAAATATGTTGGCGACTTCAATGTGGAATGTCCAATCATGATGATTGCAATTGGATGGTCAACGATCATCAATCACAACATGTAGGAGAGAGAGGGCCACAACTAATTGCAGCTGTCCAATTGCCATTGGTTGCGATCAGAAGGTATGTCTGTTTGGCGCATGTAAGGGCTCATCAGAGGAGAGCAGCCACTGTGTTTGATCATGATCAAACGTCAGTTAAAACTTCTGCAACTTTAATTTAAAAAATAAAGATGTTGCACATGTTGGATCATTGTCCTTGGATCATGATCCCACGCTCATCTATGCTCTGCGTGTTTGCCTCTAATAAGCCAAAAAAATGGGAGCAGTTTTTTTCTCTGCTTTCAATGGACCAATGGTTCAT
This sequence comes from Wolffia australiana, assembly GCF_029677425.1. Taxonomy (NCBI): domain Eukaryota; kingdom Viridiplantae; phylum Streptophyta; class Magnoliopsida; order Alismatales; family Araceae; genus Wolffia; species Wolffia australiana. Next base: position 17,739,994 of record NC_135836.1, on the reverse strand, counting down.
CAAATACAATGGAATCATATCAGCATTGCAGATTGAAGCACATGTGAGCACGACACATTGATGTAACATGACAGATGACGGGATTAAACGGTGCGTGTTACACCACAGGGTTAGCGAGACAGTACTGTTATGCAGCAGTGATAAATAATGTGAGTTTTAAGAAATCAATGAAAACGGAAGAGAGAATACAGCTGACCTGGGATGGAGAATCTGGAAACCCCACGGGCGTACCTAGGGATGTCTTCAGGCTCCCAATGACCCTTTAAATCAGCTCGAAGGCCTATAGTGAGGGTACGACTATTGGCTGAAAGCGCCCACACCCGTACAACAAGAGCGAGCCTAGTCCAACACCCCAAAGCAAAACTCCTACCCCTCAATCCTATATCTAGTCTTACGATTCTAAATCCCATAGTTGGAACATGCGATGAAAGCACTAGAAGAAATAATAATACTCAAAGGGGGTGTATTGACTTGCGAGCCGCGACCCCTAAGATCGTGGTGCAATATGCGTGTTCTTGCTTGTTGATAGATCGACCAGCAAAGTATCGGTAAGCGTCATTAGTGGATATCAAATTATTGATACCAACAAGAGTCTCAAAACTAGGTTCGATTGGTCGTTTCAGTGTGTGCGTGGTGAGTCAACGGCTTCTCCTTGGGGCACTCTTGATGATCACAATAGATGTAGGCAGTAGTAGCAGGGCGTGCAAAGCACATGGAGCTGTACGTGGAGCTCACGGAGCAGCACGCGGGGCGCTGAGCACGCAGAGTGCCTGGTGCACACAGCGTGCAAGGTGCACGCAGCATGCACGCAGGCAGGAAGCATGCAAAGCACCCACTGTGATACAGTGCGCGGAGGGCACGAAATGTACACGATGTGCGCTGAGCATGCGCAGGCCATACGCAGGAGTTGAACGGTCAGGCGGAAGTTGAGGAGACAGCAGCGCCCTTCAGCTTCTGGACATGATAGTGGCAGTGGAAGGCGGTGAACTTGGTGGAAGGAGGCACGGGGAGGGATAGAGGACCCTCTGATGGTCTTCTATAGTGGTGATATTGCGGCGACGGCCGTTCTTCTGACGGCAGCCTTTCAGCGTGTGCCACAGTGAACCGGTGGTGATTGGCAGATCTTCTATTCTAATCTAAGCCTGAGATGAAGAAGGTGATGACGAGTAGGTGGCAGCTGTTCTTCCGGGAGCGGAGTTGGTTTCGGTGGCGGTGAACTTGGTGGCAGCTTGTTCTCGGGCGAGCCTCTCCCTCCTAAATCCTCTAGAACATGTAAAGGAAGATCTCCATCAGAATGGAGATAGGTAGGAACCCCATGGATGAAGAGACTTCTTCCTCGACCAAACTCAATTTTGCATAATGAGATTCCAAGGGTCACAAGGGGCGCACTTCCCTTATAAGGGATAGGGAAGGTTGCCCTAATGGGCTAAATTAGGGGGATGCCCAAAATAGCAAGGGCCCCACCCCTAATGGCCCAAATCAGTCCCAAGACATGTTGAGTTTCCATGGCTTTGCCCCACGTGGCACTCTGTTTGCCTAACACATTGAAATATTACAGAAAACCTTCTATTTTCTGAAATGTTCATAACTCCCTCATTTAAGTCCTTTTTACTCCAAATTTTCTCATTATATCAATAAATTGATCTTATATATTTTTAAACCCTCAAATATTAAAGATCGTGACTTTAGTTAGGGATTACTTAGGATAAACCTAACCCTATGTATAGAGTGGACTTAGTTCCCAGCTGAAATCTCTACCATATGTAATTGAATTGTTTGATTCCTTAGATGTGTGGATCATCTTAGATTGAAATGGATGATTATTCAAACACTTCAAAACCTGATTGGGTTCTGCCCCAAAGTCAATGGTGCGTCTGGTCCTTCCTCGGTGGCATCATTGTGCCCACACCACTATCACCTTCCTACCCCTTTACATAATTGCCTTGCATCCTAATAGTCGTAAAAAATGTGAGGAAAAAATCATTTTTCAGATAAGTCAAATGGGGTTAGTTTCTCAAAATTGACACACAGAATACATAAAAGGATGCAAAAAGGGATTAAATGCTTAGTTCATATAAATGTTGTAGTTTATGTTAAACTAAGCACCATTGCATGATTTAATGATTAATCATCAGCTAAAAATGGAATTGCAATGCATGTATGTAATGAAAACTCATGCTTATCAAATACCCCCCACTTTAGTTAATGCTAGTCTATTAGCATTGTCCCATAGTTTTCCTTAGATAAACTTTTTCACCTTCTCACCTTGAAGATAAACATGCATAGTCTTTCAAACTATTGATCAAAATTTTTCGGGTAATTCAGTCCCATAAAGATTGAACTCCATTACCTAGGTCAACCTTCTCAGAGCATGTTGGCAGATCTCGGTGCAGAGCGCAAGGAAGGGTTTTGATGGAGAGAGCCTGCAAGGAAGGATCATCACCACGTCGTCGAAGCCTTCATCATTGTCACCAACGACTCGCTGTCTCGAGCCCCGCACGACCAGGACGCCAAGGCTACGGGTGAAAACATTCGGGTTTAACACCCCAGGTGATAAGCACGACCGCGCCATCGCGTATTTTGAATTTCTCGTCGACTCATGCTCGTTTCATTCACCAATTTATCATGTTTTCATTTTCATCACCCGTATTGTCATGGTCGTTCGTATCATCATGTTCGTATTCATCCGTATCCTCATGTTTGTATTCTTCCGTATCATCACATCATCTAATTTCCAAACTTTATTTTGTTGTAAAAGGTGTCTCCTTATTGGACCCCTTATTTGGACTCTTTGTAAGGGCCCATCATGGCCCGATATAAGGCCATGATGAACACTAAATGTTGTCAGATCTGGTTTTGTTTTTTGGCAGTTATATGTTCCAGGTCTCATGAGAGAAGAAGAGAGGGAAAGAGGAGGAGAGGAAGAAGAAGAAGAGGAGGAAGAGGAGAGGGAAGAGAAGATAGAGAGGGATAACAAGAGAAAAAGTTGTGATGAGAGGGACGGTGTGAACACCGAGTGCTACACCCCCCCACGCCTTCCTTGATCGGTTGCCGGCTGAAGTTGCATCCACGTGGCCTCATCACTGTGGGTCAACGTGGGCCTAAGGTGCGCATGCGATATGGAGGAGGGAGCCTCTGATTTATGTTGGTCCCCAACCAGTCAAAGCAGATGTGGCGCGGCCCACCCTATGTGCATCAATCCACTCGGGTGATCTACGGGACCGTCTAGCTGACGTTCTGTATGTGGCGACGTACATCCTAGTGGCAACTACTCCATGCGCAGATCGAGTCCCCTCGTCGGCTGGTTACACGAGATGGCACGCTTGCCTGCACCCACGAATTTTTGAACTGACCGACACTGCCCGGGCAACTGCTTGCACAGGGTCTAGACTGTCCACGCACCGCTTCACCGCTCAACTTCACGTGTCAGGCCAACAACCTGACCATCTTCACCGGCACCGCCCAGCCACACCAACCACTTGACGCCAAAGCACCGCTGCAACTATCGTGCCTTTGGGAATGGTTGTTCTGCTGATAAGCTCAAAAATATGTGTTTATATGTCGTTGTTTAGGGAGTTTTTCGGACTTAATCACTAAATTTTTATATATCCCTTAGTGCTTGAGTAAGGGGTTGAACCCTAGGGAGGCGATAGGAAATATTCAATTTTCTTTCTAATTAGGGTCTTGAATTCGAAACCTAAATGGAATGATGTTTTAATTTCCTATTTAAATGCTAATACTTGTAAATTTTAACTAACATTCCATCCTTTTGAACTTAAATTATTTTAATGATTCTCTGTTAGTAAATAATAGAGATATAAAATCATTTAAGTTTATCTTTGTATTTGCTTTAAGATCTTAAATTGTTTTGAATTATAATTTTTTTTTGTTCTTTTAATGAATTTGAAATCGATTTCTAAAATAGATTTAACTCTAACTTTGTGTATTTCTTTAATTTGTTTACTATTTTTATCAGAAGACGTTTTACTTATTTTTAAAGAATAAAAGAAACTAATTTTTATGCTATTTTTAGAGCATTTTTATTATATTTTTATTTTATTTTTAATTAATTCGAAATTGTAAATATGTCCGAAAATAGTAAATTGTGAATACAATTCACCATTTGCTCACTTAACAAGAACGAGATCGTGAATGAGATTCATAATTTTTATGCGAATTAAGGAACAGCTAGGATTCGATTTAGGAGTTTGATAACCAACCTACACTATCTGATTTAAAATCAAACTAAAATCTATGAATTAAGACGATTAAAATCAAAAATGAAAAAAACAATGGCGAGCATAAACGGAATGTGAATTTGAGAAAATCAAGTGCAAAATAAGGTGTAAAAATCAAACAGAAATAGCCTAGAGGTTCCATGAAGGATTTCGACTCAACTGGAATGAATCCCGCGCGACGGACGACGAAATTTCCTGTGATTTTGTGCTTCGCTTTGGGGGACGAATATGGCGACTGATCTGCGCAATTCAAGTCCAGTTTGAACTCCAAATCTTTCCAGGTGGTTTCTTGAGTCTTCAAGAAGGGTAGGCGCTCACTCCTCGAGCTTGAGTAATCTCCTTTTTTTTGCTTTTTATCGCCGCGGAATCGGAAGAACATCTTCTTCCAATTCTGTTAATTTTTTTATCTTTTTCGTGTTGTACGCTGAGCGTACAACGTGATGCGATTGGCTCAAAGTGCCTCTGCACTAGACATGGTCCAAACCCTGCGAGGGGATCCCGCTCTTGCGGTTGGGCGCATGTGCGGGGCGTTTGTGCGAATTATCGCACACGACTTTCGCAGACCGCACTGCCCACCGCATAGGGGTCGGTGCAGTGCAAAAATCCAACGTTGTGCTAATATCCCTCCCCCCCTTGTCGGCCGGTCGTCCCCTCTCCTCCCCTGCCCCGACGTGCCGCCCCCCTCTCCCCCCCCTGCCCCGCCCTTCACCTCCCCCCCCTCGCCCCTCCTCTCCCCCCCCCCCAGTACACCACCGCCGCCGCTCTTCACCTCCCGTCCTCCTCCCCCCGCCACCGCTCTCTCTCCGCCCTCCACCCCCCGGCTGCCGGCCCACACCACCACCACCACCTTCACAACCCCCCCCCTTCTCTCCACCCTCCTCTGCCCGCAGCCCCCCACCCCGTCCACCCCCCACCGCATTCGCCGCCTTCGCCGGCACCGTCTTCTCCGGTGACGCGACGCCGCCGCCCTGGGCCGTCGTCTGACAGCGCCACGTCATAATATTTTAAATTATTAATTATATTAATAATTAAACATAGTAATTATACCGCTTATATTAAGAATTAATATAGTTATTTTATTTGCCAAATAGCATTTAATTTTTTAAAAAAATCCTTCTAAATGTGGAAATTTAGTGCGCCGTGCGGTGCGCTTTTCCGCACAAAAGTGCACCGCACACCGCACAAGGCATTTTGCGGGTGCAAAAAATCGCACAGTGTTAATTTTTGCACCGCACCGCATGACCATCTCTACTCTGCACGTCTCCATTCCATTCGCGACACGCACGAAATCGAGTACGTGTGCATTACGCACCGACGGCCCAAACTCTTCTCATAATTGGCTTATGCGGCCCTGCGTGCAGATCGCGTTGTTCGTGAGCCCTGCGCTCCTTATCATAGTTAGCGCCCAAAACTGGCCCAATAAGGGCCATTTTAAATAAAAAAAACATTTGTAAAAGAAAACAATTGAAATAAAATGAAAGAAAAAAGGTTATTAATGCGAAAAAAGTGCTAATTGCTTCTAAAATAAGTTTTATTACTCTTTTTATTTTATTTATAGAAATAGGTCAATGTAAAATAATTTAAATTCTTATAATGATGATTTTAAAACATTGAAAATGTATAAATTGACCCAATTATTTATCAAATACATCATCTGCTTTGAAATTTAAGGAAATTCTTGTTTTAACCTAAAATCATGATAACATGCATGAAAAATTAATGTTTTTACACATTAAAATCCTAAAAAATGATAAAATTAGCTCTTTATTATCTCCTTTTTGCATGTTATCGTCTGCCAAGGGCATCATGTGGCTCGACCGCATGCGAGCCGCTGGACACGCATGGTCTACCAAGTGACCGCGTACGACAGCATGCGCGTGAACGACTTGGCTCGCCCCTCGTGCTATGACCCTAGCCACGCGGGCCACTGGTCAACTAGCCCCCTCCTTGGGGTCTATCGGTCGCATGATGCATCAGTTGGACTTACACACCCTTGCGATCTGTTGGTTGCTCTGTTGGCACGTTGCATTCACGGCCAAGGAGCGTCACGTGGTGCCTTTTTGATCTAATAGCTGCTCGAACTTCATCAAAGTCAGGTCATCTGACTGTCCATTGCATATGGCAGTCGTCGGCCACCTGACTCCTTAGACGTTAACAACGCCCGGTCGTCTCACCACTGCGTTGGTTGACAGATTTACTGCAGTTGTCGCTTGCTGATTGCACGAGTCACCTGGATGTACCTACCGCCGGGCAAGATGCCGCTGCATATGTTTGCCTCACCACACCTGTCACTATAGCCACTTGCCCAGCTCCCCATGCAGCCGTTGACGCTTGCAACCACTGTCTCCATTCGCAATGTCCACCATAACGTTGCGCCCGTCGAGTTCAACTGTTGCTTGAGCCACCTCGTCGCTAGCCTCCTTGCTCTCCTCGCCTCCGCCTCCTCCAACGATCACACTCTTGTGCAAAGGCAATACCGCCGCAAGTCGAGCCTTGCTGTGGCCCCCCCAATGCAACATCGCTCCTTTGTTCTTCAGTTACATACCTCTTCCAATATATTTTTGGTTGTACTCCACTGTGCTTGAGTTAGATTAGGTGAGAGAATTTTATCGAGAAAACTATGAATTGAATGACCTTTTTGGAATGGATCAAGCCCACGCGTTACGTGCGAGCTCCTATGGAAAGTATTCCATTCAATGTCATAGTCGCCATCGTCACTCCGATGAGGGTCAGAAGGTCACTGTCACCATCATCGGCTGTCCACTCCAAACTGGGAGCTTGGCAAATTTCCCCACGAGTCAGGGTCTGCAGTACACCCATGTAGGATTCACGTCATCACGTAGTTACATCTCCTAGTGAATTACCCATCGGACGATGTCAGTGATGACGTCTGACATCATCTTGATGTCAGAGCATCGTCTCAATACCCATTGGAAAATGTCATTAATGATGTCTGACATCAGGTTTAATGTTATGTGCATGAACAATTCTTACCCCACATTGGTGTAGGTATTCCTCACTCGCCCAATGCAGTGATCACTCATTTTTGTCACATTTTTGGAGGCTACTTCGAACAATGGGATATCCATGACTCGTCTCTGATAACATTCTAATTTTGGCCTTTATTTCATGCTATTAGCACAATTTTATGCATTTAAAGAGCTTAAAATGGGGTTGTTATCATATATTTACATAAGTTTAAGGTCTCCAAATGATTTCTCATTTTCCCCTAATTTTCTGCTAATTTTATGAATTTTCTGGGATTTATTTGAGCTTAAAAAAATTATTTTAAAATGAAAATGGCAGGTATAAAATTTAATTTTGAGCTTAATTATTATGGGGATGAAATACTGAATTTTTCAGAATTTTCTAGAATTTTCTGGAATTTTTTAGAATTTATTTAGGATTAAATTGGATTTTTTGAGATTTATTTAAGTGAGAAATGAATTTTTAAAGAGGAAAATGATACATTTATAATGAGAAAATGAGTTTTAAAGCAATTCATACTCTTCCAGGGGCTTTGTGTAATTTCGAGTTGCAATTATATCCCTAAAAACAGCTCTTGGTCGTGGTTGTAGGCGTAAAGATGTCATTTAAACTGTTCCAAGGTTTTATTGTAATTATTTAATATTTTTTTAAATGTTTTTAGGAGAAACCAGAGGAGAGAGAGTGCGGAAGGGCACATACGCAAATATTTTTGGGCGACGTCCATCTGCAACTGCGCGTTTTAAAAAGGGTTTGTGAGCAAAAGGTTTAGAAGCATTTTTCGGGTCTTGACGTGGCCTCATCTCAGCGTCGGATGAGAATCCGACGGCACTCGATGATGGGCACCACCGGAAGGTAAATTCACCACGCGTGTGGCACATACAACGCGCGTGCGCGGGCGGTGACGTGGCGACACTTAACTCATTAAAGCGGAGATAAAGCGCACACGTACGTGCGTATCAAAACGTATACAAGTCGCGACTTTTGAGTTTTTTTTCTGTTTTTATTTTTGCGAGTTAGGTACGTGGCACGACGAGAAGGCAACCACACTTAAAAGTTGAAAGGGTGACAGCCAATCAGTGGCCGACACTTCAGCGCGTGTTTAAAAGAAAATTTATAAATAAATGGATTTAAATCCAATGGCTAAAATTGGTTTAAATTCATTTATTCATAACTTTTGATCCTGAAGTCCGATTGACATGAATTTTTATGGAATTCTTCATCTTGATCCCTTCTTTCTATTTGTATGGTTGGATCAATCAATTCAAACCTACATTGATAGATAAAAATTGATTACTATATAGATGTAAAATCATAATTTTTACCATTTAACCTAAGTATAAAAGCCATATTTTGAGAGGATGGGGTCATTCTTGATGGTGCTCTATCACAGCTACAAGACAGAGAGGAGCTCCCGCTTGGATCAACCTATTTGGTACTTTTTCCTTCTTTGTATTTGAATTTTTAGTGTATTTTGGATCTTGTTAGTTGAATTTCTTAATCTTTCTTCTTGATCCCTGTGTGAACTTCTAAATCGCTTGGCTTGAGCGGAATGTACAAGCCCTGACTAGGATTTAGAGGAGAAATTGAGAGATTTCCTAGCTATTCCAAGTGCATCTAAAAGAAAACTATAAAAAAACTTATAAAAAGGGTTAACATTCTACGATATTAAATTTTCCATTTCATTATCTAATATAGTAGTTATTACTGAATTGTCAAACCTAAAGAACCAACCAAAACACTTCTAAATTTTCTTCTCAATCTCTCTAATTGAATTCTTTGATACTTTCAATTGGATCAATTAGTTCAACTTAGAGCCCCTTATTTCATCTACTCCTCTCATCTCTTCTACCCCCCTTTCCAAATTTCTCATCTAGTTAGGGTGATTTAATCTCTGTTGATGATTAAATTAACCCCAATTAGGTTCAAATTATTCAAGAAGAACATCAATTGGATTTCTTACTAGCTTCCCTCGGATGACACTCATACTTATCACTACACATCTAAAGTAGAGTTTTTATAAATTTTATTGTATAAGCTAAAATTGACAACGATAAGGGTTTAAAATTGCATAAAATTTACCCCCATTTTTGGCTTATCAGTCTCCCCCATCAAAAGACTAACTAGATAGAAAAGACATAGAAAGGATGTAAACAAGGATGAATGATGTAGACATGGTGTGGCGGGATGGCTGAAAAGTGGTATGGATGGTCAATTTTTGCGGGTAAACAAAGGGGGAAAATTAAGTTGATGTGTTCATAGGTGATCAAACTAATGATTATTCACATGATATAGGATCCAATGATAAATATACTCTCAATACTTTCAAGTATGATGGAAGCATAAGAAGGCATAATGGGGAAGAAATGGAATAAATGCTTGATTGTGACGGAAAAGGGAGAAGGAGAGAAGATGGTAATGGTGGATGAATATGGATAATGGACGAATAGAGAAATAAGTTTTTGGTGGATGAAGGATTATACATTTATGGTAACTGATGATGGTAAAGGTTCCATGAGAGGGTTCGAACACTACTCGGTATCTTCTAGAGCAATGGTGTAGCTTGGCATCCCACGGGCGGGAAACCTAACCAATTGAATGGATCAAATCAATCCTTATATAATTAATAGATACATTAATATTGTTAATTAACAAGGTTGCCTAATAATTGTAATTGAGCTATTCAAGTTATTGGCAAGAACAATATATTTACCTAGAGGGTCACATGCATAAGATCATAAGGGCATTGGTGAACATATTTTTCTTAGTGGATTTTAATGAAAAATCTTAAATAAAATATAAATAAGGGAAAGGGCACCTATTTTAGGCTCAGGCCACCCAGAGCAAGGCGCCCCTCAATTCTTCCTTCTGATATTTTCTCCACTCATCCAAGAAGAAAGTCTTCATGGTGAGAAGGTCTACAAGGTTTTCAAGAAGAGTTGGAGATGCTGAAGACGAGATCCAAGAGCAACTTACTCGCGTGGATGCTTCTTGAGGCCAAGCATGTGAACATCTTCAAAGCAATCTCAAAGTGAGCAAGTCAATGGTGGAACAAGTTTCCCACAAGGTACATATGATGTATTATGTTTTAGAGATCAATTTCGAATTGATCAATGATTCCTTTGCATAGAAAAGTGTTTTCTATCTATCAATCAAGGCACGAGAACCCAACAGAACATGACTTATGCTGAACGACTAAGCGCTCAGCTTCCCCCCAAAAGGTGTAACAGGAATTTAAAATTATAAAATATCTCATCAATATAAGAACAATGAAGGAAAGATGATAAAATCAAAATTAGATATAAAATTACATCATTGAGAAGTTGAGTATAATGAATAATATTTATACATCTTTACTCATAAAATAATTTGGTTAGTTAGTGGTTAGCAAGGGTCGTCTCCACAAAGAACGGATATTAGGGAAATAGCTCCCTCTATAGGGTAAATTTTAGGTGAAGAGAAGGGGTACGAATAGTGTAAGAGATAGTTGTAGGAGAAGGGTAGTGATCAATGTTTGGGATAACTCTTATTTAAAAATAATCAAACGAGAGATACAGGAATGGCAGTCGTGATCAATCAAGTGGAAACTAGAGCGTAGGATGAAGGAATACATCAAGAGTTGAGGGTGAGACAAGATGATAATTAATGAAGAGAAGTATCTGATTTAGGGTTTAATGCAAGACATAGAAGAAGTTATGGGTGAAACATGGTGGAAGTAGGAATAGAGTAATGGCTAAAATGGAGGAAGTTAATGATTTTAGTTTTCTTTAATAAATAGAAAAAGAACATGTGATGAGATCATCACTACATTGGTGATTCATGAGGTGATGGTAGATGATGATAGATAGGAATGATGATGGATGATGATGGGCAGTGATGGATATGGATGATCTACCTAAATGTGTTGATGAATGTATGGTAAGAGGCTAACCATAGATCCCTGTATTCGGCTGGGCTCAGAGAATCCTCCTAATGCAGATCAGCCACCTCACTTCTCTGTTTTTTTTCTTTCCAAGCACCCAGAACACCAAGAACATACTTGATGAACCTTCAAAACTTCACTTTTTTTCAATCTGCATCTCTAAGAGGAAGTTAGATTAAATATATTTTTCCAAATATCAGGAGTCAATTTATAGATCCAACAATATGGATGGATAGAGGACATTCAAAAAATTTCAGCTCAATAAAAGTTATGGATCTTCAAATATGAAGCTTGGAAGTTGAATAATTTCAAGTCGTGAATTTAATCAAAATATTTCTCTCTCCTTGTTCTCATTTTTTTTAATGGCAAAATCACTGTGTTGGGTATGTCCAACCCTTCGGTTGTGCCCGTAGACCAATCCATCTGCGCCCAGGACGCCACCCAGGGGGCGTTAATTTATAAAATGTAGTATTTTTCATCATTTTTAGGCGTGGAGTGAGCATACATGTCCCACTTACACACGGACCCTACTCACCCACGCTCATGTTGTAGGAAAGAAAAAGGTACATAGGTGTTACCTAATGAAGGCCGGGAGATGGTCACTCGTGCCAGCAGGAGCTGGGGGAGCCCTCGTAGTGTTGCGATGTGTGGAGTGCATAGTCCACCCTGCTGTTCGCAGATGTCATCGTGGAGGTGCACGACTTGACAAACTATCAAGCGAAAGGGTGAGCTCTCCTTGTCCTTGTTAGCACCGCCATGTTGTTATGATAGGGTTTTATCTTGTTGTGGCATTTAATGTGATGATTGGCCTAGATTTATCCTCATAATTCATGATGAACAGACCCTATCGCGCCATGTGTGACGTGCTTCAAAAAAGATGAGAAGTATTTGATAATCATAGTGGTACTGCAAAAAAGATTAACTATTTAATAATATAATATATATTTATAAAAAAATTGCATCTGATGTGGTGGTGCATCAGCATGTACCATGTCACTATGCTGCCTTTAAAACCCAATAAGAGGAAGACAAATTTATGCCATGTGTACATGTGATGCCATGTGTCGTGTGCATATGGGATGAGTCACAATATATGACTAGTCAAATAGAGGGGGAAATTACTATTTCAGATTTTTGAGCCTTGATCCTCTTGTTGCATTTATTGCAAAAAAAATACTCATTTTTTAAATGGACCATGTCACCCTTACGATTAAAAAAATAGGAGAGAGAGTCATTAACAATAAATGTCGTTAGGCCATCACTAATCCCGGTGCCATTACAATCTTCAATTAAGGATTGATTATCGCCAACCATTAACAAAGTTTAGTGATTGGCTGTTTCCAGTCATTAACCTAAATCATTTGTTGGTAACCACTCGATGAGTCAAACGACGACATGTAGCATTCCAGAAATAAAAGGCCCAAAAATATTTCAAATTCATGTGAAATTAAACATAAGCCTGAAAATTTTAAATTAATATGCATTTGGAATTGGAAAAGTCATATCTTTAGGAATATCATGTCAAAAATTCTGGAAAAATTATGTTCTGAAGGAAAAAATATGTTGTCTCAGAATTTTATGTGATTAAAATATTTAAAGTACTTAAATTTGATAAAATTCAATTTTTCATTCTAAAATTTAATTCAATTATTTTAATATTGATACCAAACATATAATCGATTTAAGGCAAATAAACATTAAACATGGTCCAATTAGACAACTAAACTTGGCACTAACCTATCTATGTTAGTCACTCGCAAGTGGTGCTGGCTACTTGGCATTTTGGTTCCCCACAACCTTCCTCCCACCTGAAAGTAAAGGTTAGTCATTATTTTCTTCTCAAACTAGCACATAATATCAATTGTGTATCAAGGAGACATGTGTCGCGAGGCTCTTATCTAAATAAAGTAAAGAGAGAGGAAAATGATGAATGGCTCAAAAGAATGAATGAATGGTATGTAAAGTATAAAGGATGAGATTATAATACTCAGATAGCTCACGTAGTAAACAGAAAAATTGGAAGACATGTGAATGGTGTGAGAAAAGTAGTGAAAATGAAAATCCATATTTTGAAGAGGTGATGTATAAAATATTGTGCCCTGCCTAAGCATGGATGAAAGTATATTGATCAACAAGTCATGAAGAGCAGCATTACATTCTTTTAAAGACAAGAAACCCCATAATATATTTTTCTTATATTTTTGGTTGTCTTTTATTTTAATTTATTTATTTATTTTTTAACTTTTCTTCAATGGGGGCAAACAAAAATGGAAGCTAAGTGTGAAGTCAAATAGTTATTGATCAAATACACATCATGACATTCATCTAATGCTAGTATATAAAAAAATGAAATAATATGAGAAAGTATAGAAAAAAAGAAAGAGGGGGACAACAAGGGAAAATACATCATGAGAGAATAATATCACAATGGGGAAGAAGAGAATAAAACCAGGGGGTAAGAATATCATAAGCATTTAAGATTAACGGGGGATAGGTGGGTACTTATGGAAATGAATGGCAATGGGTTAAATGGTGAGAGGTAAACTAAGAAAATGGATGAAGAGGATATACACCTAGATTTCAAAACATGGTTCAAGATGGCTCAAGGAGAGGTGATTTTGTGCTCAGGATGTGAACAAACGCCTATTTTTACCTAAGAAGGATTCACTTAGTGGAGATCAAAACTCTAGATATGATTCCCATGTAGAAGGGTGGATGATGAGTGGCTCACTCGGCATTCCCCTAAGATAATAGTACTTCCCTTTGATTTTAATGTCTATTCCTCACTCTACCAGATATCCAAGCCACCTGGGAGAATAACGCATGAATATAGACCATGGCTCATACCATTAAGATATGTAATTGATCTGCTACACAAGCCTAACTTCCATAGACATGTTGTTGAGATATGGGATGAGTGATTCTCCAAGATGTTCATGATTAAATTTAAGAAGCGAATGCTATCTCCAACTTGAAATGATACAAGGAATATTTTTCTGGAATCCACCTTTTCCTCCCCCTCCTACTTTGAACATCCATCTGACCGTAGTTCCATAAGTCATTTGGCGCGGAATGAGTTGGTGCTTTTTCTTGTGAATCCCTGCTCACATTGAGTTGATTCTCACCGTGTTGGAGCCCTGCCAACATTAGACTTCCAAGAGAGAAATATTAGAAGGTCATCAATGTTATGCATATGATAGATGTTTAGTTATTATGAAAATAACAGCATAAAGCAAAAGAACGTCAATGGTAAATGCCAAAATTTGAATGTTCAGAAGTAAATCTAGTGACTAAGATGATTTATTCTTGCAAGATAATGTCACCAACTCATCGTGTAAGTCCACCACAAGTTTCTTTGGTTGAGGTTTGAGCTCTAGGTATGGCTTCAATCTCTGACCATTTACTTTGAATTTTTGACCTGTGTTTGGATCTGAAATCAAAACAGATCCATAATCAAAAAGTTTAACGATAATAAATGGTCCATCCCAATGGCGCCTAAGGTTTCCTGGAAATAACTTCAACTGTGAGTTATAAAGCCAAATTTTATGATTTTCTTAAATAATTCTCTGATTCATTTTCCATATCATGAAAATCCTAAATTTTGTATTTGTAAATCACTGTTCATATGCCTCATTCCTAAACTCCTATAGCTCCTGTAACTACAGAATAGAGCATTTCCTTGCATCTTCTAATGCAAGGTTTGATTTTGGAATTTCCCAAAGCTTGATGCGTGGTCTCCATTGAAAGATGACAAGCTTTCCTAAATATCAGCCTACAAAGGGACATCACAATTCATCCCTTATAAACGATTCAATAACCCTAGAATGCATCAGGTGGTCATTTATCCCAATCGTTACCACCTGGCCATATAATCTTTTACGTATCTTCTTGATTTTATGGTTGCTAACTTCACCCTAGGCATTGGCTTGGGAATGGTAAGGACTTGTCATCTTATGTTGAACTGCATATTCTTAAGGACAGACATAAAATTTGAGTTATTAAAATGCAATCTACCATCACTTATGATTGCTCCAAGACACCCAAATGGGGAGAATATATTCTGGTTTAAAATTTTAAATACTACTTTATGATCATTTGTCCATGTGGGAATGTCATCAGCCCACTTAAAAAAAATCCACTGCCATCTTAATATATTCTTGATTGTGTGATGCTGGAGAGGGTTCCATCAAATATATGCCCCATAAATCAAATATATGCATTTCAATAATTAGTTTAAATGACACCACATCATTATTGTTAAAAAAAATTTGAATGAATCTCCAAATAAGGTTGGCCAAAATAAACCACATAAAAGAACCTTAGAAGCAGTAATTTTGAAAGATAAATTTTCCACCACAAAATGATGAATGAAAAAATTCCAAGATGCTTCTTTCTTCTTCTTCAGGCACACATCTCCTCAATATTTGTTATATGCCTCAGTGAAAAAGGTTAGGATCCTCCCAGAAATAGATTTGAACTTCCCTAAGGAAATTATTTTTTTCTTGCACATTCATCATGAAACGAGCTAATTGACTATATTTGCAAACCATAGGATTCTTCTAGTGCTAACCCTAAGTATATGCCCATCAAGAATTTTTTTAGAAACAAGGATTGCGGTGTTTGACGCGTAATCAAGATAAATGATCAGCAACAAAGTTTTCATATCCACATCCATCATTTCTTTCAATATCAAACTCTTGTGTCGATAAAATCCATCTAATTAACATAGGTTTTCAATTGCTCTTATTCATCAAATATCTAATAGCAGCATGATCAGAAAATACAATTATTTTATTACCTAAAAACTATGATATAAATTAATCTAAATCAAAAACCATAGTTAGAAATTCCTTTTCAGTTTTAGAAAAACAAACCTGAGCACTCACTGATGTTTTGCCAGCATAATAAATGGTCACCTGCTTCTTTTCAATTCATTGACCAAGAACTATGCCCATCGTGAAGTCAGATGCATCCCATAGAAGCTCGAAGAGTAGACTAGACTTAGGTGCTTGTGAAATTGGTACTTTCACTAGAACTCCTTGATCTTCATGAAATCTTGCTTCCATACACCATCAGTCAACAGGATAGAAAATTTAGCAAAGTCATTAATGAATCATCTATGGAAGCCCATGTGGCCAAGGAATCCTCTAATTTCCTTGGTATTGGTGGGAAGTGGAACGTTCTTGACCACTTCCACTTTGGCATTGTCCACTTTGAGCCCATGGCTGCTAACTGAATGTCCCAAGACTATTCCCCCTTGACCCATGAAGCAGGAGTTTTCTGAAAAGAGTGCTAGCTTTTTTCTCCATACATATCTGAAAGACCATTTCTTAGTTAGCCAAGTATGCATCAAAATCCTGAAAAAAACAGATAAGTCATCCATATAAATCTCTAAGAAACATCCTATTAGATCTGAAAATGAGGCAGTCATATATCACTAAAATATGGTGGGAGACTTAAATAATTTAAATGACGTTCTCCTGATTGCAAACGTTCTAAAAGGGACATGTAAAAGCAGTCTTCTCCTGGTCTTTAGGGTGAATTTCTATTAAAATGGTTCTATATTTGATTATCAATGTAGGATTGAAGATTTAATTTAAAGTTACCCTGAATATCTGTCCGGGAACCATAAATATTTTTACCCCTAATTTTTGTAAAATCTGATCAAGAAAGGACAACGATCAGTGATTTTTCTTTGTCATTGCATTTAGCTTCCTATAATCAATGCATATTATCCAGCTAGTTGATAATCTAATTTTTAATCTTCCCCTTGCTTGTCCTTGTTCACGGTATTCCAATTTTCTTAGGGACTACATGCATCAGGCTAACCTAAAAATGACCAAAAATTGAATAAATAAAGTCAGCTTCGAACCAATTCAGTATTCCATTTCTAAATACCTCCTGCATGATGGGTTTAATTACCTTTATCATTCTCTAGTAGGCTTAGCATTCTCATCAGTAAAAAATCTTAGAACAAAGGCAGATGCACTAATTTCTTTGATATCAGAAATGCACCAACTAATGGCAGATGTATAATTCCTAAGTTTTGTTAGCAATTTAGTTTCCTGATGCAAAAATAACGATGATGATATGATAACAGGATACTCATTATTCACCCTAGGAATGTACATTTCAACTTGCATTGCAGTGGTTTCAAATCGATTTGTGAATGAATAGAACAAACATTACACTCAAACATAGAACCATCTTGAGATCATGACATGCGGAACACATAACAGCATAACCAAAATCATCATTAGAATCAACAAACCAAATACCCACAAGCTTTTTCTGGATATTTCATTAAACTAGGTATATTGATTTCTACTTTTAATTGAACAATCCTTTTTCCCCAATTTGTGTTTGCCCTAGAAGTGGTTAAGAAAGGTCTCCCTAATATGACAGTAGCATTTCTAAGATCTTCGGTGACTTCCATGTTGGCCAATATAAAGTCTACTTGAAAAATGACAATATTCAATTCTAACTACTACATCTTCCAACGATCGATAAGGTTGCCTAATAGATCCATCCCCTAATTGAAGTTTTATAAATATAGTTTCTGAATCTCCAAATTGAAATAAAGCATGTAACTCTTGGTCCTCAACCAAGCTGTGGTTTCGAGAAAACCATTCCCAGATAATTTTATTCGTTTCTCACATTTTATTAAAGGACCTCCATGGAACCTACATTTTTTCAGGAAGGTTTTGTAGAATAGAACTTAAATTTTCAGATAATTTGATTTGTTTCTGCTGCCTAATAGGTGTGCACGAGTTTTCAAAATCTTAGTATACAAGGGAATATCTTGAATTTCGTTGATCAAAGGAATGTTAGGTCATATATTACTCAAAGAAATTTCAAGAAGATGCTCATCATTAGCACTTCGTTAAGTCTTACCAATTTCAAAGCATTAGTGAATGGAATGGTCAGCATGTAATCTTTAGATCAAATTATTTCCTAATATCTTATATAGCCTCATGAGAAGGTTTTAATTCCTCAACTTTTGAGAAATATCAGGAAGTACTTTTCCATTTGCCAACTTAGAAATCATTTGCATGGTTTTGTGATGACTTTTGCTTACCATATGGCTATCAATAGATTTTTTTTTTTTAGTATTGATATCAGGATGAGTTTTGAGTCAACCTTGTTCATGGTTATGGGAACCATTTTCATCAGATTTACCTTTTTACAGTCTGTCCTTGCCGTTTGCGCTTGACTCATCTGCTCCATCTCCTTCTTGAACTTTTGCATCATCCCAAACATTTGAGCTTGTGTTTGTTCCATCTTGTCATGTTTTTCTGGCACATCCCTATATAGCTCATCATAAGAAGGGTTAGTTTGGGCTGGAAAGAGTTTTGTGAACTCCACGAGTTGAAATTCCTTTGTTCATTCCGCTGAGAAGATGAGAGGTTAGATGAATAATTAACACACAGATGTATTCATCCTGGACCTATCACAATCCATAACATGTTCCTGTAAAGAGCACTCTACCTCAAGATGATCAGCACCAGAGTAATGGTGGCATAATTACATATCTAGTTATGATGGTTGAGGTGCATCATGTGTGCTCATATTTTCTACTTGGGTAAATAAATCAAAAACTTCTTTAACTAATTCATCAATTCGTATATCCGGTTCAACCTCTCCTAGCATTTGTGCTTCTTCCATGACGGTTGAGGGCAGCATAATAGGCACCATTTTCTACAAGGGTTTCTAAGATCTTGATAGCTTCATCTGGATATCTTTGCATGGAAATACTTCCAATAGCGGCGTCGATCATCTTCTAATCTTGGTCTCTTTATCCTGTGTAATAGGTTTCATAAGTATCCCATTATTCTATACCATGATGTGAACAGTTTCGTGTTAATTTCCTTAATTTCTCCCATGCTTCTCCCACAGTTTCGAGTTAATTTCATTAGTTTTTCCGACATAATATATTTTTTCAATAAAGCAATCTCCATTTCTTTCAAACTATCAAAATTCACAAATAAAGAAGTAAACCAACTATGAGCTTTATCACAAAGACTGATCGGAAAAAATCTCATTTTGATTACATCATTAGTGATGTTATGAAAACTCATTATGGATCATCAGATATTATGATTTGAATTTAGAGAAATTAGTGCCATTGATTTATTATGTTTTTTCCTTGATCCTCTTTATAGTTCACCAGTACGGCACAGAATCTCATGTTGCCAGAAAAACTCCATTTACATTAAATCTTCAATCCTACATTGATAGGTATTTTAATTTCCCACAAATCTTAATGATTAGCTTGAAAAAGCATCTCTTTAATTATTAGCTGAAATGTGTGCTTAAAAACTCAAAAAAGGTGCCATTGATTGGCTTCCGATGCAATGTTTCAAACCTCGTGGTGCCATGTGTACTTAAAAAATGAAAAATTAGAAAGTGAATTTTGCAGTATTATATGCAGCTTTTTAATTTCATCCATTGGGAATTGTGTCATGGGTCACGTTTAATTTATAATTTAATGCTCATTAAATAATTTTCAGTAAACTACCTTCTCTTGAAGTTATCTTAACAAAGTGATTCCTTTTAGACAATTAAGTATCATATATTTCTGTCTAATTGTAGTCTTCAAATGACTACTTTATATTGTGCCTCTTGACCTATGCTTAATGCCCTTCACTTCCTCGAAAGCTATTTTCTCATTGAGGATGCTAAAAACTCAACATCATCACTTTTGGTACATGATTATATCTCAATATAAGCATCAAATATCTACTCTACATTAGGATCTTTCTAAAGGATAGACTAACTGCCCAGACCCAAACACCAACTTAAGGTTTCAAATACAGGCATTAAGATACAACGGCTTCTTATCCCACAACAATGAGGCACTTTTTCATTCTTTCATATACCATGTGATTTCACTTGGAAAAGAAAATGTTCCATACTAACAGATTTGGCTATATGATTAGAATTTGATCGTGAACACTCTACTTCATGATATAATGATTATTGACCTAATTATGAATTTGGGGATCTCTTAAATAATATTTATAAAAACCCAGCCATGCATAAGTATTGTGTTTTCAGTAGAACTAAATAATTTTTTTTAAGTTGATCTAACGAATAAACCAATATCAGGGATGATCATGAAGATTATCCACAAGAGAAAAGTTAACCCCTATAAAGCTTCGAATGA
Organism: Wolffia australiana; assembly: GCF_029677425.1. Taxonomy (NCBI): domain Eukaryota; kingdom Viridiplantae; phylum Streptophyta; class Magnoliopsida; order Alismatales; family Araceae; genus Wolffia; species Wolffia australiana. The sequence continues at coordinate 17,719,683 of NC_135836.1, read as the reverse complement.
TATAATAAACATATGTCATTCAAGAGATGTAGATCATAGTATTCAAAACTTATATTCATCTCTTGATTCCCATGGTTGGGATCTCTATATTAAGATTATGAACCTATGTAATGAAATCAGACCATTTACTTGAATGCAAATAAATTATTACAAGTGTATGGATGACTTGTAAAAGAAACTGTTTTAGCAAACTAATGGTAGGACACTTGTGCACTTAATACACTCTTTCAAATGCTTTCACTACCAAGAAAACAATGGATTGAGGATGTATGATACATAAAATGATAAGCACAAGTTGGATTTGTAGAGAAAATTATTGAAGTGGATCTGGTTCCAGTTAAAATTTTGGAAATATATTCTCCTAAATATATCATTTATTTCTCTCCCGCATTGATATCCTAGATTTCTTTGTCACATTGAAATTTCTTCATGATGATTGCATATTCCATATCTCCTTCAGCATTCTTATCTACAAATCATTCATATGACTGTGCATCTAGGATCCTTATAATGAAATCCAAGAATATTTGTAATTATTACCGAATAGTGATAAGACTATAATACGACGATTAGTTATTTTTTGAACATATATCATGAATATTCATATTCATAAAACATTAGAGAAGGATATCCAAATCTATAAATGCACCTTCTATAATCCTCATCTGGTGAGAATGTTTGAAATGTGATCATTTATGAAGAGATATAGTAAGCACTATTTAGGAAATGAGTTCATTGGTTTGATCCATTTGAATCCCAGTATGGTTTTATATGTAACTATGAACTAGGTTCATTCATGTCACAATTGTGTTAAGTTGCTCTTTGACCTAAGACACAATAAATATTTTAAATGGGCAACTGTTTGTTTTAACTATCACATAAAGGATTGGAAATATGCTTAACACAGATGCAATCTGGCAATAACCCCAAAAGTCCCAAAACATAGGATTCTGTCGGCTTACCTATTTTGACAAAAGTCCATGAAGGATTAAATGGTCATGATGTGATCATCCACCTTGTTACAAGGGAAGACAGCTCAAAACATACAACGTGATGAGGTTTCCCAAGGTAGAGTAATTACTGGACGAAAGAAAATTTGTGATTATGAACCAAATGCATGGATACTAGATTAGACGGTTGATTGGGGTTTGATAATATGACCATACCCCAACTTATTCTATGATTTTTAGATGGATGAGGGATTTTACCATAGATGATATACATAAAATTTAATGGTTCTTATGAAATATTCTATGAAGTACGAATATATATAAAGGACCAAAAATTCCCAATCATATTTTTTGTCAGTACCCCTGATCCTAATTCCACCCTCCTTGGGTGGAGTCCTCTATTAATACAAGCAGCCTGGGAAAATAATCATCTCAGATTGTTGGAGACACTTATCAAGTAGAAGATGAAGAGACTCAATGTGCTGAGGACCAAATGGATATGTCTAGAGGTTGGACATGTATACATCTAGTGATGACCCATTCAAAGAACCTAATGATTGCATTCTGTTAAAGGTGATTGGATCATTGACTTGTGTCTTAGATTTAGGTTTAATTGTCAAATTTGAGACATTTTATTTCATACGATGGAACTGATTCATATTATGATTTTAATTTGATATTATATAAATAGATGGTGAGCTTTCAATCTTCTATATAACATACTGTCTGAGGCAAAAGGGAGTGCTAAAATTTCATGAACTTAGACTTTGATATATCTTTTAGATCTCATTGTATGAATTCTAATAATTTTATGTTTTATATGGGTGTAAAGTGACTTATTTTATGAAACGATTATTTAAGAAAAAGCTTACATTTTATTTGTTTGGGTATTTCTTTGGTATTTTCTTCCATTTCTTATAATTATCGTTTAATTAGGTGATTAGACTTTGTGTCTTACGCTCACCCATGCAGGAGTTCATAGCAAGCAGGAATCCACCCGGTGATGTAGAAAAATGTGTTACATTCTGATGTGGTGGGAATTTTACATGTTATTTTTAAAGTTGTATCCACATATTTTTAAACAGAACCCCGTATAATACTTTAACTAGTTAATTATATCATTTTAGGATCCACTAACGATGCTGTTAAACCATTGGGACACTAATGCAATCATCATCCCTTAATTTGAAATCGTGTGTAATTGTAATGTGATTGAAGCATACCACTCTACCTTAGGTTTGGCGGTCCTGGTCGGGTCCCAGCTTTTAGCAAAGACCTAAACCATACCTAAACTTCAGTCCGATTCAGGTTCCTCCTTGGTTATGTTAACCAGCTTTAGGACCGCTGGTCACAAATGCCCCTTGGCTTCCCTTCCCCTCTTCCCCCCCTCTCCCTATCTCCATCTATGGGTCTTTCTCCCTCCACACCTCTCTTTCTCTACACCCCTCTCCCTCCATACATCTATGAGAACTGTCAGGGTGAATAGAAAAAGGAAGAAATTTCAATAGAGGAAGAGGTTGTGATGGGTTGTTGCAGCTTGCCTTATGATAAGAACTCCTCTTCATCGATCGGGTGCCCACAAACGATCAAATATGTCGCAGCGATGCAAAACTCAATAGAAACCTCTCTGGTGAAATTGGATTTATTTATTTATTTTTACAAAAAAATACTAAATAAATATTTAATAATTTACTTCCAGTTCCCTTCCAGTTCAGGCAGGGCTGACTAGTCCTAAATGTCCCCAGTCCTAATTATTGAACCCTAATTCTGCGCTATAGTTTTTCCTTGTCTCATTCCCTCTTGCGTTCTCTCTCCATCTCCCTCCTCTTTCTCTCTCAACAGATAACTGGCTTTCTCTCTTTCTCCCTCTCACTCATTCTCTCTTGATCTCTCCCCACAAGTCACAAGTTTTCTACGGACCAAACCATGCCACGCCCACTCTCCGGCGTGAAGTCATAGCTCATTCATTAAAGTGCAATGGACTAGGTCGCATTCTAACGTGTCACGGCCGCCCTAAATGCTCCAAGTGCTCTCGACGAGTGTCCAAACACGTCTCTCCATTTTCCCGGGGCCATGAGAGGATAAGGACTCTTCCGAATTCTCAGCATCAGATATCTTGGCAATTTTCTTCCTCCAGAAATAAGGCGATAAGGATTCCTATACCGCCATCTAGATATAAACCACTGCCATATTTTACAACAATTAACTGGAGGGTACAATTCTATCTCTAACGATCGATAAACATCACTGCCATATTTTACAACAATTAACTGGAGGGTACAAGTCTATCTCTAACGATCGATAAACATCACTGCCATATTTTACAACAATTAACTGAAAGGTACAACTCTATCTCTAACGATCGATAAACACCACTGCCATATTTTACAACAATTAACTGAAAGGTACAACTCTATCTCTAACGATCGATAAACACCACTGCCATATTTTACAACAATTAACTAGAAGGTACAGTTCAATCTCTGAGGATCGATAAACACCACTGCCATATTTTACGACAATTAACGAGATGTCACAGATCTATCTCTGACGATAGATAACAAATAAAACTAAAACTGGCGGCATCAATCCAGGAATAACCTTGGCCATGAAGTTAACGCACATCATGTCGCATCACAAACCCTTTCAACAGCGAGAGGAAATCCTCCGTCTCATTCTCGATAGCCCTGATTGCCGGTGGCATGAACAACCACCAAGAAGTCCCCAACACGAACACGACAGTCACCGGTATAGTCAACACGGGGTTCAGCGGCTTCATTCCTCTCCTACTCCACCATTTCTTTACCGATATCTCTGCCGCTGTGCATACGCCGTGCAGCACGAAGAACAGTCCGACCTCTCCAGACGACGGCTCGAAGGCCAGATAGTAGAAGAGCACTTCATGCATCAGTGCGGAGACGATAAACGATGCCATGACACCGGCTGTGCGGCCATACAGTCTCCGAACTGGACCATACACGGCGGAACGCAGGATGTTTGATATTACTAGATTCCAACGCTTGCCCCAGAAATCCTGAAGAGACGACGACAAGAAGGGCGCGGCGAACTGCGGTTCAAAGCCTGTCCCCGGCGGCAGTAACGCTCGGGCCACGACAGCGGTACTTGCAGTAACGAGATCAATAAACACGTAGGAGTAAAGGTAGTGGAGAGCGAAGCCCATTCTCCGATGAAATCTCCGCCTCTCAGGATAGAAATATACGATAAAGGCCAAGAGCAGACCTTTCATCGCATACCCGGCGATAAAAATCTTTAGCGAACGGGAGGTCTGAGGCGACGCAGGTTTTTTCTTTATCACGATTGGGAGGGAGGCCAGCAGAATGAACGTCAGCAGTGAACGCTGATCTGTTGTTCCTCCGTTGCGGAGCGGCCCGCGATCAAACGCGAAGAGGAGAAGCTTGAACGGGGCTAGCCAGACGAAGATGCAGGCGGTGATAAACCGGAGGTGAACAGTGGAGAAGGAGAAGGGGAGGAGGATGAAGAGGGCTATTACTGGAAGGATCGCAAGGAGGCGAAACTTCCCCGGTCGGATGATAGAATTGAGGGAATAGCAGTAACCCATCGCCGCAGGAATGGCAACGAACCAGACGCGGACGAAGACTTTCACCTCCTCTTCCATTCTCCTCACGCCTCCTGTCCTCTGAGATCCCAGTCGAAGTGTCTGGCTTTGCAGAAAGGAAAATAGGCTTTGATAGGCCTCAGATTCGTTGACCTTGAGACGTCTTAGGCTCTGATGTGATGTCCTTGACGATGGCAATCCTACTCCAATTGTGCATCATGGTTAAAGCGTTGGCGCATCGATGACGGAGTAAAGAAAATAACCTTAAAACTGGAATAAGGGTATGATTTACTGCGTGGTATGATAATATGAGGCTGGAAAAAGCAGTCCGAAATCACTGTAACAGTCCAAATAAATACAATCAAAATATCTGCATAAAGTGACACCGTCTTTAGGTCTGACGGCAGGTCTTTAGCAGAGAAAGATCAGTCCATTGACTAGAAAGCATGAATCCTTAAATCGAAGCGCAACGACTAAAATGCATGTACATTCCATTAAATGCCTACATTGATGAATCATATTGCGTTCCCATGCCACTGGGGTGTGGACGTTTATGGGCCAATGAGAGTCACCTCACGCCTCTCGCTAGCAGTTCTGTCCTAAGTTTCCCATCTGCTCCACTTGCGTCTTATTTCACTTATCTGGTCTCCTCTAACGTACGTTTGTTGCTCTCTCTCTCTCGCTCTCTCTCTCTCTCTCTCTCTCTCTCTCTCTCTCTCTCTCTCTCTCTCTCTCTCTCTCTCTCTCTCTCTCTCTCTCTCTCTCTCTCTCTCTCTCTCTCTCTCTCTTGCTCTCTCTCTCTTATGTATCCCTCTTTCTCTCTCTCTCTCTCTCTCTCTCTCTCTCTCTCTCTCTCTCTCTCTCTCTCTCTCTCTCTCTCTCTCTCTCTCTCTCTCTCTCTCTCTCTCTCTCTCTCTCTCTCTCTCTCTCTCTCTCTCTCTCTCTCTCTCTCTCTCTCTCTCTCTCTCTCTCTCTCTCTCTCTCTCTCTCTCTCTCTCTCTCTCTCTCTCTCTCTCTCTCCCTATCTCTCTCTCTCTCTTTCTCTCTCTCTCTCTCTCTCTCTCTCCCTCTCTCTCTCTCTCTCTCTCTCTCTCTCTCTCTCTTTCTCTCTGTCCCTCTCTCTTTCTCTCTCTCTCTCTCTCTCTCTCTCTCTCTCTCTCTCTCTCTCTCTCTCTCTCTCTCTCTCTCTCTCTCTCTCTCTCTCTCTCTCTCTCTCTCTCTCTCTCCCTCTCCCTCTCTCTCTCTCTCGCTCTCTCTCTCTCTCTCTCTCTCTCTCTCTCTCTCTCGCTCTCTCTCGCTCTTTCTCTCTGTCTCTCTCTCGCTCTCTCTCGCTCTCTTTCTGTTTCTCTCTCCTCTCCTCTCTTTTTGTTTCTCTCTCCTCTCCTCTCTCCTCGCTCTCTTTCTGTTTCTCTCTCCTCTCTCTCTTTATGTTTCTCTCTCCGCTCCTCTCTCCTCGCTCTCTTTCTGTTTCTCTCTCCTCTCTCTCTTTTTGTTTCTCTCTCCGCTCCTCTCTCCTCGCTCTCTTTATGTTTCTCTCTCCGCTCTCTCTTTTTGTTTCTCTCTCCTCTCTCTCTTTATGTTTCTCTCTCCGCTCCTCTCTCCTCTCTCTCTTTATGCTTCTCTCTCCGCTCCTCTCTCTTCTCTCTCTCTCTTTCTGTTTCTCTCTCCTCTCTCCCCTCTCATTGTCTCTCCATCTGCCTGAATGCCACTCTCCCTCTATCTTTAAGCCCTTGACTGAAATTACACCATTATTTGTCTATTTGATTTATCATTTATTATTTATTAAACAATTTTAATGGTGACGTGACGTTTGACTTTTGTATAACTTATACATAAATAACTGCATGATAAGCCTAAAAAAGTGTTAATTCAATGTGAATTAAATATCTCGTTAGTCTTTCGAGATACTTATAAATTTAATTTCAAACTTTTTATTGTGAATTTCGTGGATCCATTGTTCCGCAGGGAGACAGTTCTCTAAGAGCAATAGGAATGGATATTTTATCAAAAAATATTAAATAACAAGTCGAAAGAAAGAAATATTTATAGGGACAATATTTATGTATAGACATTCTAAATATTTTTTGTATATTTTTTAATATTTATATTATTGTCTAGAAACATCATAAATACAGTAAATAGATCTCTTCTATTGTTTATCTTTTTTAATGAAATTTTATTTAAAAATACATCCCAATTGATGGTTAGGGGCAACAAGTGTGGTGATGGTTGTAATGTAGCTGCGGTGCACGGAGATAGACCTCATTGGCTATAAGAGAGTGAGGATTTACAAAAAAGCCAAATTTTGAGCAGTCTAGAGATAGGCCACTTAATGGAATGGAATGCGACGCAATTACTATAAAAGTTCATGGGATCTGCTTAAAATTTTCAACGGATCAAATAGAACATGAAATTAGAATGAGAAATAAACCAACTATTTTATGAACTTTTAGGGAAAGCTAAAATCATGAGGAATATAATTTTGGAAGAATAAAATTCTAGATCTCTTGAGGGAAAATAGATAAGTTTATCTATATAGAAAAATAAAGGAAACTAGGGAAAAATTATATTTAGGGAAATTTTAAACTAAACGACGAATCAAGATATGAATATTTGATCAACAATTGTTATGATATTTTCTTTGCAATTTAATAATGTACTTGAATGAAACACAATACTCCAAATCATCATAATCCTGCGATGTCACATACATATGATATATGCCATGGTGTTTAAGAAATAAATCAAATGATTATAATGAAATAATGCCACTTCCAGATTCATGGAAATTTTGACTCCAGAAGCAATCGGTGTCCTTCCTTACCAACTAGGTTGGGGTGATCTTCATGATAGAAATAAATGTGTCCGGCGAGCCAATCACACATTCCTTATCTCATTCCATATTTATTAGTTGAATATATTCATTCAATGCTCGTGTGATGCTTCTAATGAAGTCCATAAATACAGGACTAGACGTAGTGAATTACGATGAAATCGTAATACGCAGGTCACTATTCTTTAAGCATGTTTTCAAAATATTCCTATACGAAGGATACTCATGAAGGACATTGAAGTATCCAGATAAAATAGCACTATCTAGCATTATTCATATGATGAGTATAGCTGGTCTCGTAGCCATTTGTGTGCAGATACTTAGGATAGATAGTGGGTGCTCTTTAGTGGACAGATTTCACTGAATTGATCCGCAGGAATCCTTGAACGGTATTATACTTAACTGTCAATCAGGTTGATTCATGTCATGGTTGTGTAAGTGGTCCTTAGACCTGAGTCACCAAAGATGTTTTGCGGACGAATAATTGTATTTTGATTATTACCTAAAAGTCTCTAATCATGAGATTCTAAACAAGTTTAATTTGGGTGCATCAAGAAGTTCACGAAAATGATTGAGTGTTCAAGATGGGATTGCATGCCCTCGGTATAAAAGGAGACAACTCAAAGAAGATGATGCGATGAATTCTTGGCCACGGTATTGAGATATCTGAGAAGATTTCTCTGATGATTTCCGAATACATCAATACTAACTCAGATGAGTGATTAGAGCTTCACATTTGACCATACCCAAAGTCATCTTAGGAGTGTCTAGCGAATGAGGGATTATGTGTACATGGTAACAAATGACAGACATATTCGATGAGTGAGTCAATACTCACTCCTTTGTATCTTCTAGAGCATGATGTTTTGCGTGGACTACAGGTTATAAACTAGATCTATTGGTTACGTTAAATTGGTGTGACATTACTTAGTCTGTATTATGATATAGTCAATTTATTTGGAAGGCTATTAAAGGTTATCGCGCCATTGGAGTCATTACCTAGACTAATAATACATGGGCTTAGAGGACCACACTCATAGTTTTTTGGATGTTGGAAGATATACATAAATTTTAGGGGTTTATGAAAATACCACAGTTTAAATAGGGAAAGACCCTTAATGAAATTCATTGAGGCCAAAATTATTCAAGAGAATTTCCCTTCTTCTCTTTGCTCTTCATACCTCCTCTCCATTCCCAATCCAATTGAGATGGACTAACGACGACGACAGAGGGTGAACATAGCTCATTAAAGCGAAGGATGAGATTTGATGTGTTGAGGATCAGGTGGATACTTATAGAGGCTGCATACATGAGCAGCTCCACAGGACTCAATCTAGGATCGAAGCAATCATGGATGTGATATGTTTCATGATTTTGTTGATTTCGTTATGCTTATGTTTAACTTCCACTGCAAGGAATCATAATGTTCATCCAGATCAAGGCCTCCAAAACCCAACACTTCAAAAATATTTTATCTCTCTTTCTGAACACTCCAAATGTTTACAATGAAATGGATGTATGAAACTGCCTTTAAAATTTGGACCTTATTAAGATGAAGCTCCTTCTATGGCACTTTAACTTGGCAAAATTTCATCCATTTGATCATTTTATCTCTCCACCACATAGCTGCTAGATGGATCATATTCCACAGCCCACTCTGTCCTTGCCCTTCTATTTTTCTTTACCAACCAATGACCTACTACAACTTATCTCTTCATAGGGAATACAGAAGTGATCCTATTATTAAATCGTCTAATTTATGAAGGTGTCCTAAAAATCATGAGACACCATGTCAAACTTTCATCACTTCTAGGGAGCTGCATTCTGCAATGTGTACATGTCTTAAAAATAAAGATATTCAAAGTATAAAATGTACATTGCCCTTATGATGCTGGACAACGTTGGGAGCGTCGTTCGGACTGGTATCAAGACGATGCTCTGATACTAATTTGATGTCAGACATTGTCAATGACATTGTACGATAGGTAAATCCCTAAGGGGATGTAACTATGTGATGCGATGAATCCTAGGCAGATGTACATGTAGGCCCCAACTCGTGGGGGATCTGCCGAGTTCCAAGCTCTAGGGTGGGCGACCGGTGATGGTGACGGTGACCTTCTGACCCTCGTAAGAGCGATGAAGGTGATGAAAATGTCAAACAGAATAATCCCGTTGGGACTCGCACGTAATGGATGGGCTCGACCCATACCTGAGAATTCACTCGCGACGTAGTTTTCTCAAAATAATATCTTGCCTAAACTGACCTGAGTGCGGTGGAGTGCAGATGAAAATACTGAAAGGCGTAATATAACTGACGAGCAAGGGTAACGACGTACCTCATCGGTGGTGTTGCTCATGGTCAGTGGTCTTTGTCGGTGCGAGATGGTACGCGAAGGTTTGGCGGAAGGGTGCTAGAGGTGGACACTGTATAGCTCGACAAGCGGCGATGGTGCAACGCTAGAGCATAAATTAGAGAGAGAACGAGGGCCATGAAGCAAGAGGTGTGCAGCGAAAATGCGACTTGAACAATCAGCTAACCTCAACAAGCACGTCCTTAGAGTGGATCAATGCAAGCGGAGTCGAGCGTCGGATGTGACTGGTAGGAGGCGGCACAACGGCAGGGCACAATTTAGTGGAGTGACGGGCAGCAAGCGTCGCCAGCACTAGGCAACAACTCACACGATGGGCTGCGGTTGTCACGCGTAGTGTGGGGCACTATGACCGTGCACATGACTGCTTGGCAGTGTCGACGGGGGCAGCGGCGAGTGGATGCAGCGACGACAGTTGGGCAGGGCGTGGGGCGGCTCAGCGACTTCAGGCCAAACGACATGAATGAGCGTGTTGACTGTAAGGTGGCGCGCAGTAGCTAGTCGCTTAGCAAGACGGCTGGGCATGCAGTCAAACACGCAGCTTGCATGGGTGACGGCCCATTACTAGGCGGTGCGGCCACGCAAGCAGCATGCTCCTTTGGTGGGTCAACCTGCTTGTGGTTCCACAGCTAGGTGGGCAGTGTGGTCATGGTAACGACGGTGAGGGGGGTCACTCTGCTGACGAAGCCATCGTAGATCACAGCATGCCGATCGTTGTGGTGCACTTCGGCCGACAGTTCCTCGCACGTATCGTTTCGTGCAATCGCAGCAATACTCCATTGCCAACGTAGAGTTGCACTACGTGGCAACCCTCACAGATGTGTTGACTCATCACGATGGATGCAGGCATCGCGCTGATGCCCCTCGACAGTGGACATGGCAGGAACATCACGTGGCATTTGACTAGTGCAGAGTCATCGTGCGCAGCGCATGACGTGAGTTGTTCATCTACGTGATCACGGGTGTTAAGGAGATGTGTCAGATGGCTACGCCAGAAGTCACACCGTCGCCGCTGCCGCATGCACCGAAGCATCGCACACCATGAAGTGTCATGATTATTCACCATGATTAACTCACTATCATACTCCATTTGAATTTCTTAAGAACATTTTTTGGAGAAGGAACATCCGTTCCTATAAATACTTGTGTATATCCTTCTAAACATTTATACAAGATTTGGTTTTCATTATTTCCCTTTTACTCTTTCTGTTCTATCTTCTCTATTGATTTCTCAACATGGTATCAGAGCACGCTCCGTCAGGTTCTGAAGGATCCTCTAATGAAGGAATCATTCAACTGCAATGGTGACCCAAGCGATCGCCCGAAAGAGCCAATCATGTCCCTCCTGTCCGAATCAAGCTCACGCGAAACAACTACCTCTGTGGATGCGCTGCGTAAGAGCCACCGTGGGAGCTCAAGGGTTAGGTAAACATCTTACCCATGAATGGCCTAGTTCTGCTCCTATGTTCACAGATCTGGAGAATCCATGGTGGAAGAGGGACATGGCAGTTATGGCCATTATGATGTCGTTTATGAGCGATGAATTTCTCCTGATCATACAAAATAGTATGACTGCCTTGGAAGCATGGAGAATCCTCAACGTCGAGCTCTCCTCTTGCTCAGAGTCAAGAGTTATGGAGCTAACGAACAAGTTACATAACATTGAACTAGGTACGCAAACCATCAAAGAGTTTGTTCAAGAAGTACGTAGTGTCAATAATGCACTCGGCTCCATTGGTGAAACGGTCAATGAACGTACTTTGAAGTTTATAATTCTTCAGGGACTTGGACCAAAATACCAAGCCTTTCGAACCAGTATCAACACCCACACAAGTCTTCTCTCTTTCGATGCTTTGGTGGCAATGTTATGATCGGAAGAAAATATGCTAACCTTTGGCAGAGCAGTACAAAGTGAAGAGGCACCGCCGCCAGAAGCCAATCAAGCTCATACAGATCAACAATCCACCAGAGGAGGTGATAACCGTGGACGTGGGAATCGCGGCCATGGCTCTGCTCAATCAACAAGAGCAGGTGTTCGATGCCAAATTTGCGGAAAAAGTTGGACATCAAGCTGATGTATGTTACGACTGATAAGCTGATGTATCCACGCAATGTCTCACCATCACCAAATGTCCGGGCACCTCAAAATCAAGTTCAAGCATATTACCTCACTCCAGGCCCACCATCGACACCGTCTACGAGCACGCAGACGCAAAGTGTCCATATAGTGGTGCAACTCATCAGGTTACAACAGATCCACAAGTCATAAATCAAGCTACACCTTACCAAGGTTCAGAAACACTATATATTGGTGATGGATCAGGTTTGTCCATCCACGCAACAGGAAATTCCTCTCTTCCAACTCAACTTTACCCAATTCATCTTCAAAATATTTTACGTCCCTAAGAGTACAAAAATCTTTTATCTGTTCATCAACTTATAATTGACAATAATGTCTTTTCAAATTTCATCCACAACATTGCATTGTCAAGGATCGACAGACAGGGGCAACACTACTCAAGGGGGACATCCAGAACGGACTGTATCCCTGGCTTTCAAAGCATCCTCACTACCTTTTGTCAGACAAGCGATCGCATAACTTTGGCATCAGTGGCTCGGTCATCCTGGTCTTAATATTTTGAAAAACATCATTTCTCATTTTGGTTTTCCCTTAAATTTTGTGCCACAGATCTAGACATGGTTGTTCTGTTATGTTCATTTAAAACGAACACAAAATTTGCACAAACAAACCGCACAGGGGTCTGTTTGGTGTGCTGTTCTTTTTTGTGCGAAAATTCGAACAAATGTTCGAACAATTTGCACAACCGAACAAAATTCGCACAACCGAACAAAATTTGCACAAACGAACAAGTTCAAACAAAAGAACAAATTCGCCCAAAACGAACAACTTTGAACAATCGAACAAAATTTGCACAAACGAACAAATTCGCACAGAAAGAACATAATTCTTTGGAAATTGCATAAAATGCTCTAAATTGCAAAAAATTGTTATGCATAAAGTATAATTTACTACGAATAATCTAATTTATTATGACGTTATACTAATTTACAACTCGCAAGTCACGAAACACCATATTCAGTACAATTCTATCAGTATAAATATAACAGTCATTAAATATAGTGATAAAGGCATTTATATTTTAATGATACCTGATATGCGAGGGGTTTATGTCATTGTTGTCACTTAGATTTAAGAAAAACTTTTGAATGTTTTGACGAATTCATTGGGCACTTTAATCAGAAGAGGAGATTGTACTGAAAAAATTTGGGTAATTCATTTCATTTCATTGTGTGACATAACTGAATTTATTCATTCTTAAAGGAGAGAGAGAATTGGCGATAGAAAAAGAGAAGATCAGAGAATGATAGAAAGGAAGAAAGAGATAATTAGAGAGAGAGAAAGATAGAAAACTAGAGACAGAGTTAGGAAATGAGAGAAAAGTAGAGAGGAGCAAGCGAGGATAAGAGAGAGTCAGATAATTAGAGAGAGAGCGCAAGAGAGATTCAGAGATAGAGTGAATTCTTTAGAATGGTAGAGAGAGAAAGACAGAATTAGAGAGTGATAATGAGAGAATGAGAGGTAGTGTACGAGTGAATGAGGAAGAGAGGTAGAAATAAAACATGAGAAAGTGGGGGAAATAGATAATTAGATGAAGAGAAACTTATAGAGATAATTGGGGAACTGGAGAGAGAGAAAAATAAAGAACTAGGGATAGACAATTGAAAGAATAAATAGAGAGAGAGAATTAGAGATAGAGGAAGAGCAAATCAGAGATTTAGAGAGAGAGACAGAGAGATTCACAGCTAGAGATACAGAAAACCACGTATTTAGAGAGAGAGACCGAGAGATTCTACAATTTTTCTCCTCAAGAATTTTATTTCAAAGGCCGCAATCTCTCCTCATGGCGGTAAATTAAATTTTTGAAGAAGAATAAACACTATGTGGAGACATATCCATGAGTATACATGTATTTTAATCAATCAATTGCAAAACGTGGGGTACACCATGTCTATTTTGAGGAGCATGACACATTTTTTAAAGAAAATAACTCTCTTCAAAATTGAAGTCCCTCTACAGACCCAAACCTTCAAAATTTCAGTCAGATTTCTGGCCGGGTATTTTGAGATGTAGAACTAACTTTCCGCCTCCTGGCCGAGTATATCTTTCGGCAATGGTTGAATCCTGAGTAGTCCTCAGCTTGATGACGAGTACTCCTGTTCTACACATGTAAAGAAAATCTTATAATTGGAGACAGAATTAGAGAGACGAAGAGAAAGAGAGATTTGAAGACGAAGTTAGGGAATGAGAGGAAAGTGGAGAGGTTAAAGCAAGGAAAAGACATAATCAGCTAATTAGAGAGATATAAGGAAGAGAGAATCAGAGATAAAGATAAAACCTTAGAATGATAGAGAGAGGAAAAAGTAGAGGAGTCTCGCATTTAGACCACGGGATTCTTCCATCATTGTAGGCGGTATTGTGTGGTGGAGAGCTAATCTGCTTGTTGAAAAAAAGAAATAATTTGACATCACACGATCATAGTTTTTGTTCACGAAGGCAAAGATAAATAATAGAGCTCTCTACACAAGACAAGGAGCAAGGACAGAGTCTAACCCGTCGATGCATTGAGATGTTATGTTAAATTGCCCGTCCTCTTCATCACCGTCTTCGTCCTCATCTGCTCTCAGGTCGTCATTGCTGTACCATGACTTCAGCATCATTAACACCTCAACACTCTCTGCCGTGAGCCTCGATTGCCGGTAGTTGATTACTCGGCGACCCTTTGAAAATAGCTGCTCACACATGGCACTTGTTGCTTGAACTGCTACGAATTCCTTCGCCACCAATGCTAATGCAGGGTAAGAAAGTTGACCTGTTTTGGGAGTACAATTACTCAGAAATTCAATAAATGAAGCACAAGATTTGGAATGTAAACATTGCGAATTATATGATACATGTCATCTTCCACCAATGTAACAGCTCCGTACCGATGCTGGGGGGGCCGTCGCGTATACATCTAGATGTGCAATCGGATCAACTCATTGTGGTAGCTCAGATGGATCTAGTATTTCTTCAAGCTCCATTTGTATGAAATCACTCGTTGTTAATAGAGCACTTGGTTTGGTGCACCAATTCCCGGGGTTCCTAGATACTGAATGTGTCCCCATGATGTTGCAGACGGTAGATAGAACCTCATTCTTAGCTTGTGGATCGATCAGGCAAAACTTCATAGATGGATCAAGTAAAGAGGCAATAGTGTAAACCTCATTTTGGGTTAGTACATACACATATTTATCTAGCTTTGCCCGCATAGCAGAACAAACATTAGATAAAGCATTCCTTTGCCTAGCAGAGATAGCACGACCAACTGTAAGCATGGATGAGTTTGATACGCCCACACTAATTCACTCTAGATGCCTCATCGATCCCTTAATAAACACAATAGCCTCATTTGATGCCGGTGCCTTGTTTTAGATAGCAACAGAGGTACCAAGCTGGAGTGGTTTGAGTAAGTTGCCAAATTTTTGCACTAGCTCCCATTCTGCATCAAGTAACGGTTGTTTTCGAAGGGCGTTGGACATCATCATATCGATAACAATCTTTTTTTCAATGCACCCTCATAGCATCTTAAGGCAATCTATTGGGATCCTCCTCGTGTTTGACATATTTCACTGTCTACAATATGTAAAGCACTTCACCTCTTGCCTCGTTGATCCTCGTATAGCAACCACCACCTCTCTTAGGCGTTGAACCACATCCCCTAAGGAAATCGCATGTGAATCATATTCCTCCACATCGATCGTAGCATACAGGGCTGTGAGGTCTACTTTGTCAATGAAACTTGACTGGGAGCCATCTTTGACGACATTAAGCGCCTTCAATTCGGCCTGCATAACTAAGTTGATGACATGCGCAAGACACAAGACATGTCTCTTTGCAGTGAAACGGGCATGTTGGGTACTAGAGGCCTTGACATGGATGAACAAATGAAAATGATGCGCAGCGGAAGACTTTTGCAAATCGAACGACATCGACAAAAACATTAAACGAAGTACCTTTGCACAAATCTCATTCACAATTTCTTCGATCCCGAAGTGAGACGAGTCGAACTGCTCACGTGTGCAGCCTCTAGACGTATCCACGAAGTCCTCGGCACGTCAGATCTCCTCCTTCTCGTTGACGAGCCTCGTTCTTTCTCCGTTGGCGTCATTACGTCATCCCGATCACATCAGGGATGGAGAGGGGGTGTGGGGAGAGTGGAGAAGAAGGGGAAAGGCCCGTGAACAATTTTGGCCTGGGTGAATTTCGTTCACGGCTTTCCCCTATTTATACTAATTGGGTATTTTTCATTAAAACCCCCAAAACTAAAGTATATCTTCCAACATCCAAAAGACCATTTGCGTGTGACCCTCTAGGCCCATGTGTCAGTCTAGTTAACGACTCCAGCAGCCCAATAACCTTTATTGGCCTTCCAAATTAATCAACTATATCAGCATATAGATTAATTAATGTCAGATCGATTTAACCCAATCGATAGGTCGAGACTCCGACACGTGGGGTGCCACGCTACACCTCGTGTCCTAGAAGATACAAAGGAGTGTGTATCGACTCACTCATGTAACCTGTTCATCATCGGTTACCGTGTATGTATAATCCCTCATCCACTTGACACTCCTTGGATGACTTAGGGTATGGTCAATCGTCAAACCCTAATCGATCATCCAAGTTAGTACTGATGCATTTGGAAATCATCGGAGAACTCTTCTCTGATATTTCACTGCCTAGGCCAAGGACTTCATCGCATCATCTTCCTTGAGCTGTCACCTCTTATACTGAGGGTGGACGATCCCATCTTGACCACTCAATCGCCTTCGCGTACTTCTTGATGCACCCGAACTAAGACCCTTTAGAATCCCATGATTAGAGACTCGTTGGCCATAGCCAAAGTACAACCGTCCGGCCACAAGACGTCTTTCGTGTCTCAGGTCTAAGGACCACTTACACAACCATGACGTGAATCAACCTGATTGACAGTTTGGTTTAATACCATTCAGGGATTCGTACGGATCAATTTACTGAATTCTTTCCACTAAAGAGCACCCACTATCTATCCTTAGTGTCGCCACACTAATGGCTACAGGACCGGCCATACTCATCATATGAGTGAGGCTAGATACTGCTATTCCATCCGGATACTTCGATGTCCTTCTCGCGTATCCTTCGAATAGGAATGTTTAGAACACATGCTTAAAAACTAGCGATCTCCGTATTACGATCTCATCATAATTCACTAAGTCCGATCATGTATTCATGGACTTCATTATACGCATCACACCTGCACTATAATGAATATATTCTATTAATGAACATGGAACGAGATGTGGAATGTGTGATTGGCTTGCCGGCCATATATATTTCCATCAGGGCATTCACTGGCTGCAACTCTCGTTCCAATATTGGCATCGTTGCTGCGTTATTTGAAGCATTGTCCATAGTAATAGCACACATCTTATTAATCAACTTAAATTCTATCAGAATTTCCAACACAATCTCGCTCAAGCACTCCCAAGTGTGGGATCCCTCCAACTGGCGTATGACCAGGATACGGTCACACATTTTCCATTCCGTGTCTACCCAATGAACGATGAGTCCTATAAGTGATATTCGATTTGCCGAAGTCCAACAATCCAGAGTGATGGCCACTCTATCAACACTCTCCAAAAGGTCACGAATACAGCTCTTCAACTTAATATACAACTTGAAAGCCTTTTCCTTAACAGTCCTTGTCGATGGAATGGAGATCTCCTCTTGTGCGATGTATCGAAGTAGTTGGATAAAATATTTCTTAGACACAATGTTCCACGGTGAGGCTGACTGACAGATGAAACGTACAAGCTCTTCTTTTGTCATCTCTAGCGACCGACCAGTGAAGTACATTTTTTCAATATCTTGTCTATCAAAAA
Source organism: Wolffia australiana (assembly GCF_029677425.1). Classification (NCBI taxonomy): domain Eukaryota; kingdom Viridiplantae; phylum Streptophyta; class Magnoliopsida; order Alismatales; family Araceae; genus Wolffia; species Wolffia australiana. The sequence continues at coordinate 17,701,971 of NC_135836.1, read as the reverse complement.
TGTTGGCCATGGATGGTTGGTTGGAAGGGTTGCAATCTTGACTCTTCAGCTCGTTATACTCTTTACGGTGCACATTTTTCAAATGACGCCAAAGAATCGTACTGAAAATATACTTACTTTTCTCTACAGTCACTACAAGACCCCTATTACGGGTCGCACAGAGGTTGCATGTGAACACCTATGGCCCCACCTATTTGAAGTGTATCCGCGCAGCGCATTCATTTTTTCTCTTTTTCTTCTTCTTGCCGACGCCAACACTCCCCTCGGACGATGATGAGCTTCCATGTGAACCAGAGGCATAAGATAGAGGTTCCCTAGGCATCCTAAATTACAATTAAAAAGTTGTATTACTTAAAAATTTCATGCAATATCAAGCTCGAATCGGACATTGCTCGATGTGCACTCATGATGTTCAAACAATTTCATAAATAGAAAAACAAGAAATTTATGACAACTAAAAAGGTGAAAGTAGAGTCGTACATCACGCGGGTAAATAATAAAGCAAACAAAGTGAAATATAAGACAATTAACATAAATTGAAAAATCCTCCAATCCGTGTACCATTCGTCACATAAGTACGCAACTTTTGAATTGCCTCTGAGGCAAATTCAGGACTGGTTAAATAGACAGATAAATGCTCTGACCGTTATGGAGAGTACAGAGAACGCCGCGTGGAGCTTCGTATCGGAAGGCAAAAAAATGTTCAGATTACAACAGATGACTTCCGGCTGAAAGAAAATAGAAATCAACCAAAACGTCCAATGGAGATAGTTCAAACTCTACTCGGAGAATGATAGGTAAAGCGACCAACAAATGGAATCAGGGGTTGATAAAACATAAAGAAATATGTATATGCAAAGTTGACTGATAAATCCATATAATCAGAGAATTACAACCATAGAGAATTTTGGAGAGGTATTGAGTCAGAGATTTAGACAGGTAGTGAGAAAATTATGTGAAAGGAGGTATTTAGACAGTGAAAGGGAGAGAGATTAGTGAGAAAATTAGTGAGAGGCAAGAGGAAGAGAGAATTAGACATAGAGGAAGAGAAAATTCAGAGAATTAGGGAGAGAGATAAGGAGGAAAACAGAGAATGATAGAAAGAGAAGAAGAGATTACTAGGGTGAGAAGAAGAGAGAATGACCGACAAAGAATTAGGGATAGAATTGGGGGACTAGGTAGAGAGAAAAATAGAGATTTATGGATAGCCAATTGAAGAAATAGAGAGGGATAGAGCGAATTAGAGATAGAAGAAGACCATGTCAGAGATTTAGAGACAGAGAAAGAGAGATACAGAGATAGTGATAGGGACAAATCAGAGAAAAAAAGATAGAGAATTTGGGACAAAGATTTAGTCAGAGATTTAGAGAGGTAGTGAGAAAATTATGTGAAAGGAAGTTTTTAGACAGTGAATTAGTGAGAGGGCGAGAGGAAGACAGAATTAGACATAAAGGAAGAGAAAATTCAGAGAATTAGGGAGAGAGAGAATTAGAGATTTTCTACCCTTAGTCTCCGCCAGATGCCGGCATTGTCCTTTTATTATTCAACACTGTATATTTTTTGCATGATCTGACCAATTTTATCCGCAATGCAGATAAAATCGTCGATCAGAATCAAGAATATTTCAGATTCCAGAGGGAAAAAAACAAAAACGAAATATATGACTGCTTCTTTTTGTGTGATCGGACAAATTTTATCCTCAACGCAGATAAAATCGTTGATCAAGACACAATAATCTTTCAGGTTCCATCGTAAAAAAACAAATAAGAAAAGATATGACTGCTTTTTTTATCATAATCTATCATATTGTATCCGCTATGCAGTTAAAATCGCTGATCTAAATTCAAGAATCAAATCAGAATTCATGTATAAAGAAAAAAACAGCAAACACGAGTCGAGAAAGAAACATACCAAATCCCATCTCCACTTTCACCCTCGTCTGAATCCACTGCTAGAGAAACGAGCTCAGAGTAGAGCTGCCAAATTGGCGGGGAGAAAGACGTGAAGGAGTCCACAGGAGAGAGAGGGGATATGGGTGTCTATGGGCCATCGTCGAGACTCGAGAGAGATGGAGGGAGGAGATGGGATTCAAGAGAGGAGACTCGATCCCGAGAACGAGGGAGGGAGACTGGGAGCCCGCCGCCTGGGAGTGGGACTATGAGAAAGACTTAAAGAGAATGAGCATATTTTTTTTCTTAAAAAAACCCTTAAAATAATTCGCACAATTCGAACAAAGCAAACCGCACAGCCGCATGTGCAAAGTTCTGTTTGTTTTCATCAGTGTTCTGTTTGGAAATCTGAACAATTCACGCAATTCGCTCCAATTCGCACCATCCGAACAGAACTACCATGTCTACAGAGACATGTGTGAGTGAACCATGTGCCATATCTACGGCAAAACATTTATCGTATAGTATCTCAACTCGTACGTACTCTAAGCCTTTTGAACTTGTTCATTCTGATGTTCGGGGTCCTTCCCCCTTATTATATCAGTCGGGCTTCTCATACTATGTTACCTTTATTGATGCTTTCAGTCGTTACTCCTGGTTATATCCTCTTAAGAAAAAAAGTGATCTCTTCGATGTCTTCCTTATATTTAAGTGTTCTGTGGAAGGGCAATTGGATTGTAAAATCAAGGCTTTTCAATCGAATTGGGGCATTCAACATCGAGTCTCTTGCCCCCATGCTCACCAGAAAAATGGCATTGCTGAACTCAAGCATCGTCATATTATGGAAACCACACTTTCTCTAATGCATCATGCACGTGTTCCTCAATGTTTTTAGGATCAGGCAACTGCTACAGCCGCATATCTGATCAATCGTCTTCCAATGGTGCATCTGAATTTCAAGTCTCCGTTTGAGGTACTTTGACATCACCCTCCAAATTACATTTTTCTTAAAAATTTTGGCTGTCTATGTTACCCAAACCTAAGGCCACACACCGTCTCAAAACTGAGCTCTCGGTCTGAGCGATGTGTCTTCCTTGGGTACAGTTCTCATCACCTCGGTTATCGTTGTTTAATTCTCCACACAAATAAAATAGTTATCTCTAGATTTGTAGTCTTTGATGAAAATATATATCCATTTCTGCTCAAAGACAAAGTTACACCAACTCTAGACAAAGTTACACCAACATTGACCTTCAAGAGAACACTCCAACAACTGAATCCTTAACTTTTGACTTCAGTTCTACTCCCCCAAAACGTTTTAAAAACATTTCTGAATTATATCATACCTCTATAAAACATCCCTTTCCAGTTTGTCTTACTTCACAAACTCACCCTCTAGAACCTACGACAGTAGACATTGCACTTCAAGACCCCGTCTGGCAAAAAGTCATGACTGAAGAATACTCGTCTCTCATGAGCAACCACACATGGGATCTAGTTCCCCCCCCCCCCATCCAACACGAAACTAGTTGGATGGAAATGGGTTTTTCTTAGGAAATTAAAATCTGATGGCTCCTTTGATAGGTGCAAGGCTCGACTGGCCGCTCAAGGTTTTAGTCAAACACCAAGTATAAACTACCATGAAACTTTTAGTCCTGTTCAATAAATGTGCATATTCATCAACTTGATATATCAAATGCTTTTCTTCCCAGCAATCTATGTGAAATTATTTATACGCGTCAACCGTCCGGTTTTGTTTCTCCTCACACGCTAATTATGTTTGTCGACTAAGAAAATCACTTTATGGTTTAAAACAGGCACCACGTGCCTGGTTTCAAAAATTAAGTCAGTTCTTTATCACTAACAACTTTACAGGGTCACACACATGTCCTTCATTATTTTTTTAGTTTTAACAATAAAATACCACAATATGTACTTGTTTAAGTTGATGATATATTAATCTTGAGTCCTAGTGCAGATAGTATTTCTCATACCATTTCAGCATTAAGCAAACAGTTTGCCGTCTGAGATCTTGGACCAGCCACAAGCTTTCTTGGTATTCAACTTCAACGCAATTAGGTCGGTCTTTCTCTCTCTCAGGCATCATATGCTATCAAAATTCTTAAATTGGCCAAAATGACTGAGTGCAAGCCAATACCTACTCCTTGCTCAATTTCAAGTTCCCATCAATGTGACACAAAAAGCCACTCTAATAACGAGGATACTCTCTATTGGAAATCATCGGCAATCTGTAGTATTTAACACTTACTCGCCCTAATATTGCATTTGCTGTCAATAAGGCATGCCAGTTCAAGCATGATCCTGAACCATGCCATTGGAAACAACTCAAACATCTCCTTTATTATTTGAAAGGAACTTTTGATTTTTCATTACAATTCTATAGTAACTCACTACATACGCTTCACATCTTCAGTGATGCAGACTGGGCAGGTGATCCCTTAGATCGTAAGTCCACTAGTGATTATTTAATTTATCTTGGTCATAATCTTATTAGCTGGGCCTCCAAGAAAAAAACAACCGTAGCTCGGTCCAGCACAGAAGCAGAATACAAGGCTATTGCCAATGCCACTGCTGAACTCATCTGGTTAAAATATCTTCTTAAGAATTAAAAATTAAGTTAATTTCTCCTTCAGTACTATGGTGCGACAACATCAGTGCTACCTACTTAAGTAAAAATCCTGTTTTTCATCCTCGCACTAAACATATTGAAATTGACTATCATTTTTTTCGAGATCATGTCTCTCAAAATTTGATGCAGGTCTCCTATGTCTCTACACGTGATCATCTCGCTGATTTGTTCACTAAGCAACTTCCTCGTGCTCGGGTTTCTCTTCTGCATTCCAAACTCAACCTTCAGTCAGGCATGAGTTTGCGGGGGCTGTTAAGGAGACGTGTAAGATGGCTACGTCAGAAGTCACAACGTCGTTGCCATCGCCACATGCATCGAAGCGTCGCACACCATGAAGTGTCATGATTATTCATCATGATTAACTCACCGTCGGACTCCATTTGAATTTCTTAAGAACATTTTATGGAGAAGGAACGTATGTTCCTTTAAATACTTGTGTATATCCTTCTAAACAGATATACACGATTTAGTTTTCATTACTTCTCTTTTACTCTTTCTGTTCTATCTTCTCTGTTGATTTCTCAACAGCGGGAAAAGGGGACAACGTGTGAGATAGTGAGTGGCCGGCGAGTCAACTAGGGCAACCGAATCCACAGCGGCAACGGCGGGTTTGGGTGAAGCTGCTGAAGTGGGAATGGGGAGGACCGAGGCCCTTTCCTCTCTCCCCTGCTCACTTCTCTTCCATTCTCTTCCCCTTCTTCCTCTCTCTCTTCTCCCCTTTCTCTTCTCTGTGAGACGAAGAAAGAACAAAACGATTCCAAATGATAATTTCCTGGTCTTATCAGTTAGGGCTCCATTCCCCTTATTAAGGGTAGGGGAGCCCTTAGTAGTGCCCTTACTAGGAAGGAGGAAGGGGGGGGAGGTGTGTGGTGGGTCTTATACATAGGATCCCCTTAATGCAAAACTAAATATTTTGACATGTGTTTGACGACACAAACGCGACAACACGGGAACACAACGTGACTCATGACTAACACGAACATGACAACAACAAAAACACAAACACAATAAATACGGAACTGAACGAGCATGGTAAACGACTAAAACGAGCACGAGCCGGTGAAAAATTCAAAACGGTCGACGGTGCGGTTGTACTTTTCAACCCGGGTGTTAAACCTGGACGTCTTCACTCTCATCTTGGCATGCCAGTTGGGTGGGACGCGAACTGGCGGGCTGTCTACGAAGATGATGGCAGCTCTGATGACGTCCCCGATGGAGTAAACTGGTGCACTCCATGACCTTATGCACAATGCTAAAAAGCCCCTTTATGGTTATGATTTGAGCCCCATAAGAGCCTAGTATGTAAGCAAATTGACTGCCATCATGTGCCACAACGGGATTCAAAATTTCATAAGTGACGATTGCTGCATTTATTGCCAAAAAAGACAAGTATTTTTTAGTCAGCAACATGTTTACAAGTATTAACTGTGGCAGTTCCTCACAATGCCATGTGTCTCCACCAAATAAAAACTAATTATGTGACCACTTTCCCAATAATTTTCTGCCCTATTCATTGGCCCAGTGGGTGAAAGCACGAATGACAAAAACGGGAAGAAGCCATTACATAAAAAAAAGTGAATTAATCAGATAAAACATCAAAATAATTATTAAAAAATATTTTTTTGACTTGTTAAAAATAGTTCTCAATAAATTTTACAGGAAATTCTATAAAAATACCCAACAGATAAATTCACCTAATAATTCCATAAAAATATTCATTGATTTATACAATTGGTTTCTTAATGAATTTAATGTGTTCGAAATGTAAAAATACCAAAAATAAAAAAAAATTGAAATAATACTTTCAGTCTTATTTCTTCATCCTTTTTTAGGTTATTTCTTGGAGGATAACTTAGGTCATCACTTTTTTGCATGCTACCACCGTCTCTGGCATTCCCTGTCTAATACTATGATTCACTTCGAATGAAATAAAAGTCACTTTTTGGTTTATCTTGTTCCACTCCATTGCTTTCCAAAGTGTATCAGCCATTGTTTTTTCTAAGACAGCAGCATATTTTAAAAACCCCTCTCCGCTCAACTCCACTTCATACACATTCATGTATGCAGTTATGAACCATCACCTCTCTGCCAAAGCATTAGTTAAAGTATTTTATTCAGCTTTAATTCATATTTTCTTCTAGAGAATTCAATAAAACTCTCCAAAATTATTCCATAAAATATTAATAAATTAGGTTCAAATAGAATATGTATTTTCTCACCTTCTCATAAATTTGTAATAGATTCATTCAAATTATTGACTTAAATCTTTAAAAATTTGTATTCCTTCCTAATATTACCTTTAATATATATTTGGCTATTAAAAATATGTAAAAATTGAAATTCACTCGTCACTAGAAGCTTTCAATGGATTCAACCCTTACTCGAAATATGTTTCTCTATACATTTATCAATTTTTTTCACCTTCTTATTACTTATCACAAGTTTCCTTGAAATTATTGAATTCAATCTTTAAAATCCCCCATCCCTTTTAAATATTAACTTTAAGCTAGACTTACGTATTAACAAATATTAAAATTGGAAAGTTAATATGATTCTCTATAAAGTTATCAAATATTTTCTCACCTTCTTATAACTTATCACAAGTTTCCTTCAAATTATTGAATTACATCTTTAAAATCTTGTATCCCTTTCATATATTAACTTTAAGCTAGATTTAGTTATTAAAAAATATATAAATTGGAAATTTACTTTTCACCATCTTTATTGTATGGATTTAATACAGACTCCCAATATGCTTCTCTAAAAATTTATCAAAAATTTTCTCACCTTCTAATAACTTTTCACTAGTTTCCTTGAAATTGTTAAGTTAACTCTTTAAAAAAATTCCTTTCAAATACTAACTTTAAGCTAGCTTTAGTTATAAAAAATTATAAAAATTGAAAATTCACTTGTCACTGCCTGTTTCTATGAATTCAATGCTTACTCCGAGTATGCTTATCCATAAACTTATCAAATACTTTCTCACCTTATTATAACTTTTCACTAGTTTCCTTGAAATTATTGACTTAAATATTTAGAATTCTGTATTCCTTCCAACTATTAACTTTAAACAAAATTTCTTTATTAAAAAGGTACTTTCCACTCTATGCTTTTTTGGATTAAATCCTTGCTCCCAATATGCTTCCCTGAAAATTTATCAAAATTTTGCATGAATCAAAGTGGTAAATAGTTAACCCTCATTTATGATTTAGCACTTACATTACCTTCCTTTGCTGGCATTGTGGGATCCCCATTCTGCTCAATGGGCTTTTCTGCCAAAATACTTCAATCTATTTGATCTGATAAACAATAAAATTGGCTCACCAATCTAGTGAGGATTTCCATCAGATTTTATTTGACATGATCCAATGGATCACAACAATATAAATAGCTCAAAATGAGAAGCATAGGAATCTAATCATCAGTCCAGGAAGGATTCCAACAGTAAAAAATATTATGCAGAAAAAAATTGTGAGTAAAAATATTATCACAAGCACATAGTCGAGGAGCAAACTCATTGATGACACTATTGGAGAGTCATCACTGTTGTCATAACTAAAGGGAAATCATCCTTTTCATTAAAGTTATTGAAAACAGTTATTTCTTGAAGACAGTTATTGTTGTTGTTTATGAGAAAGAGTCATTGTCATGAGAGGAGAGTCCTCATTGCCGTCATTAAAGGTGAGTCTTTGTCTGTGTTGTCATCCCTATAATCATTGCCTAAGGAGAGAACTAGTTAAAATTACAAGCAAATCAGCATGCATCACTAGTGATATTTATAAATCACTTCGTATCTTTTGTATTAATAAAATCACAAGAAAATCTGAGAAGTATTTGAAAGGTTTGATTAGATTATTTCTATACTTAGACAGTTCAATAACACCGAGGCAATGATCTTAGAAAAAAGAACTGGGTCAATGAAACTCCACAAAGATAATTTTTGGGATTGCCGAATTATTGAGGATGAGAAGGATCTACAATTATATCATGTGCCATGGGAAATATCAAACACAATGTAGAAAGTTATCAAAGGTGAGGATATGTAAGAGCCAGAGGCTGTGGATGGGGACATAGTAGGAGCGATGTCGATTAAAAAGTTGACGGTAACTGTTGATTAGAGTCCTTATTTCACTTTATGTTTCATTTATCTTTCTTCTTTAGTACTCTAAAGGGGATATATATGACGAGTGACCCATAGCATTTATGTGTAGGTGGGCCACAGCTTTGTTTTGAGAATATGTTTTGGTACGTGGGCGCACCAATCTCTGTAAGTGGTTGGTTTATAGTCTAGCGTGGAGAAAGGTAATGTGTGAGTTTTTGGTTTGTTTAACCCTAGGTGCCAAGGTCTCTCTGAATCTTGAAAATAGAAGAACATCAGCTGGATAGGAGGAAGAAATCTCACCCTTGTCTACCATTGTATTAGAGCAGGTTGTTTTGGATAGAAGTCTGAACTTTGCAATATATGCACTCTCTAAGGTTGGTGTTAGCCTCCTTTTTCTCTTGACAATGATGACGCGAAGACGTGACGTGGATAAAAATGATGTCTCGAGCATTCTTGTTGCATTACCTTGTTGATCATCATCATTGTCCTCTGGATTCATTCATATCTAAATAGGCTTCTACAATTTTTTATTCGCAAAATGACTGTGGAGACGAAGGAAGTGAGAATCTAGAGAATGAGGAGAGAGAATATATTTTGGGGGAGAAAAGTCAAAGGGACGTATGGATGAGAGATAGAGAGAGAGAGAGATAAAGTGTTGACAAAGACGAGAGAGTAACTCAGTGAGATTAGAGACAGAAGATGGCTAAGATTAGATAGAGAAAGTCTAGGAAGGAGGAAAAAAATTGCACAAAGAATCAGAAGAGTAAGGGAAAAGTGAAAGAAGGTTGTTACAGGTGGAGGAAATATATAGGTGGGAGTAAGGCCCATGGATGGATGGTAAACCAAATGGGACAGAATCCAATCATTCATCATTCATCCATCATAACCTCTGATTTTTTTTCCAAATGAAATCCCTTATCACATCCCATCCCGCCATGTTTCTAATTCAGTTCCATCATCAAACACGACGCAGTTCCTCCAATTTTAAATCTAGATGTTGTCTGATCCATCATATGTTCAGTCTAAGTACAAAGATGGGATTGGAATAAAACAAAAAACTCGTGTAATGGAAGACTAAATGGAAGCTCATTCAATCATGCGCCCTCTTTTTGCAAACTATTATCCATAATCTTTCCATGAGTCTCACGCAGTCAAATCCATAAGCTATGAACAATAACACTTGGATCAAACGTGTGCCGACCTCAATGCTTGGGAAAAAACATTGAACAGTCGTTGCTTGTGTAGTGGAATTCGCTTGCAAAAACTTTAGATTCCTTGAAGTTTAAGGAGAGAAGCTAGGGCTAGGCCCCATATATGAATTGGGCCATTGTATCATAAAAGAACAGGATTATTTCATAGTTGTAGCTATTACATGGTGGAAGACCAGGGATGATACTGAAGTAACGAGACGAGGAGCGACGCGCACTTGAGTAGTGGCGCTCCTTTGCCTTTAAGGCCACAGCCCCACGCACGCAACTGCCAACACCACCACTACAAGTGTGCCTTCAGGCCAAGCACAGCTTGCCCATGGGTCATAGTCCTCAGCGCTCCCGCCAGTCCATCCCAGCCTTGGCAATCCACACGCCACCAGCCCTCGCACTAACACTGCCATGCTTGGTCCGCATTGGCACCGCTGTGCTTGTCACCCCAAGCATTGTCACTACGCATAGCAGCACTCTCTCTAGGGGCGCCCCACAGCCATCTCGGTGCTCTCTGCACCAATGCCTTAGTCTCTTAGCAGAATGTCTCCCGCCTCGCGCCCCGCACACGTAGCACACCCAGCCCATGTGACGCGCACACGCGCCCATGCTCTCAAGCAGCTTCTGCACACAGTGCCCCGCCTTTGAAGCCCAGCCTGTGCGTCCCGTGTGCGCACGACGCTTGGTGCCTACGCATGCACACCCTCGACAGCCTGCGTGCGCAGCATGCACAGCCTGCCCTGATCCGTCGTGTGTGTGCATCGATAAGCTCAAACACCTAATATGCATTGGCTTTAAAGATCAGGGTTGGGTGTCACCACTCATGATGTATGCGGTGTTCATGCTTAAGGGATCAACCCCCTCTTCTGAGTCCAAGTTCAAGGACGTGTCCTCACAATTAGCACGCACTCCTCTCTGTAGGGATGTCGCCTACTTTTGGGTGTTACAATGAGCCATAGGTGGTGATAATTTGTGTCTGTCTTTCTGTCCATTCAATACCTGTGTGGTATCTGATATTGTAAAACCGAGATCTGATATATGAGTGATATAGATTTAATTTCAAATATCGGATAGTAGATGTCTAACGGATCTTGAATATCCACCCAATACCCTATATCGGGAAAAATATCATAGGAGTCAGGACATTGCAGATCCTGGAAGTGGATATTGGATACCAGAATTGGGTATTAGGATGTCTGATATTAAATATGCTAAATAAATCTGTATCCAGATATCAATGTCCAATAATCTGACTAGGCTTGGAGATTACGGATGCAAGCCCATTTTGGGCTAGGCTAGGCTAATAAATATCAGATATCATTTTTTTCAACCTTTTGAGCTTAACTTGAATATTGATTAAATTCATTAACAATGGTTCATTATAATTCCTACAGCTTAATAATGTATTTATATGTTTCATAATAAAATGATAAGCTATATCAAATATATTTCGATTTATATGTTCGACGTTAAAAAAATGGCATTCCACACCAATATCTGATATTGTCATCCAGCGCCTCAGACAGACAGATGATGATATCACGATGGATAATGATATTGGATATCTGAACTGTAGCAACCGATATCCGGAAAGATGGATGCCAGATGTCCCATTTCTGATATGCAATACAGCATCTGTCCCCATAACGCCATCAATATCTGATATTGTCATCCAGCGCCTCAGACAGAGAGATGATGATATCACGATGGATAATGATATTGGATATCTGAACTGTAGCAACCGATATCCAGAAAGATGGATGCCAGATGTCCCATTTCTGATATGCAATACAGCATCTGTCCCCATAACGCCATCTGTATTGGGCTCGGGCCAGGCGAACTCTAGTAGTAAGTAGTAACAAAAGGGAGAGAGAGAGAGAGAGAGAGAGAGACAGACAGACAGACAGACAGACAGAGAGAGAGAGAGAGAGAAAGAAGAAGAGAAAAATCAATGAAAACAGCTGAGAGGAGAAGAGAGAAATCAAGAAGAAGAAAAAATGGGATGATAGAAGGGATGTGGGCTTCTAATGGGCCTCAAATGGACACACAACAATGACTCCCATGTATCGGATATCTCATCAATCTCACTCACAAGTCACAAGTCACAACACCTTCGTTTCAGCACCCCCTTTCAACAGCAAGAAGAGATCCTCCGTCTCCTTCTCGGCAACCCTCAGTATCGGTGGCATGAACAACCACCAAGAAGTCCCCAATACAAACCCAAGCGTCAACGGCACCGTTAATGCCGGTTTCAGCGGCCTCATTCCCCGCATACTCCACTGCTTCTTTGCCGATATCTCTTCCGCCGTGCAGATCCCATGGAGCATGAAGAACAACCCAACCTCTCCTGTCGACGGCTCGAGGGACATGTAAAAGAAGATAACTTCATGCATGAGTCCAGAAATGAGAAACGACGCCATCATTCCTGCCGTACTTCCCCACAAGCTTCGGACTGGATCATACACGGCGGAACGCATGATGTTTGAGCCCACTAGATTCCATCGTCTCCCCCATAAATCCTGCAGGGAAGAAGACAAGTGCGGTGCGGCAAACTGCGGTTCAAGATCTGTGCCCGGAGGTAGCATCGCTCGTGTCACGACTGCAATGCTCGCGAGGAATAGATCAAGCCCAACGTATAAGAAGAGGGAGTGGAGAGCGACGGCGACCCAGCGATGGAACTGCAGCCTTTTGGAATAGAGAGACGCAACCAAGGCCAAGAGGAGAACTTTCATCACAAATCCGGCGATAGAAAGCCTTAGAGAAATTGTGGTTTGAGGGGAGACAGGTTTTCGTCTTACGATAATGGGGAGAGAGGCTATCGCCATGAAAGCCGCCAGCGATAGACTATCTGTTGGCTGGCTGGGACAGAGGGGTCCTTTACCGATGGCAAAGAGGAGGAGCTTGAACGTGGCTAGCCAGACGAGGATGCTGGCGGAGATGACTCGGATATGGACTGTACAGAAGCAGAAGGGGAGGATGAAGAAGAGAAGAATTACGGGAAGGATCGCTAGGAGCCGCCACTTGCCTGGTCGGATGATAGAATTGAGAAAATAGCAGTAACCCAGTGCCGCCGGCACGGCGACGAGCCATACTCGGATGAAGACTCTCGTATCGTCTTCCATTCTCTCTGCGCCTTACGTCCGGCGCTTGATAACCCAGTCGAAATTTCTGGTTTCTTAGGGAGGAAATGAAAGCCCTCTAGTCGTTGACCTTGATAATGCTGTTCTTGACAAGGACGCCCATGCTGAGGCCCAATTTCCTGCCCTTCGCTAAAAATAACAAAATCCAGAAGCACAAATGAAAATGTAAAATAAAAAATAATTAATATGTCATTTTTTCTTGCTGGCATAATTTTCTAATTCTTCAAATTGAGCAATTCCAGTTTAAGTATACAGATCACCTGTTCCATGGCTTTAATTGGTGCTGGAGATCCTACTAGAGACCCAGAACTACCCACATTCGTTGCAAGGTGGTGCTCCAGCATCGTACGATTTTTTATCAACAAATGGAGAACCTCCAAGTGCATCACAGGAGCTAGAAAAATGGGAATCCGTGTGGTTTGCACGACTCAAGATAGCCAGCCTTGATCTATTCATTATTATTATTATGGAGATTTGTCGTATATGCGTACCTTTATTTTTTTGTATACTCTTATATTCAATGTACATGGACAAGAGTCAATATAACCAAAAGATTTACATTTCTGTTAAACAAATATTCATTTTACATTTTCTTTTGATCTATATTCAAAAGTTCATACTGTTGAGGATTTTAACTTAATGGAGCCTAAAATATGTATCCAACCAAGCTCAAGAATCCACCAAGGGTATAGGGATAAGAGTGAACAAAACCCATATACTGATTGGAGATTAACAACCTTCTAGAATGGGATTATCAATGTTCATAGTAGAGGTTCAAAACAGCAAGAACAAAAGAGAACAAGTTCACCAAAGGGACTGACCAGCAAAAGATACACACTTGGTGTCACCTCCTCACAAAAGCCTCTTTGCAAGATGCTATGTTGGCCCCAACTTTTCTCCAACTCTCCAATAACGTAGCTTGAAACTCTCCAATAACGTAACTTTTCTCCAACTTTTCTCCAATACTGTAGTTTATTACAAGGATGCTCACAAAGATGCACACTAGGATGCTCTCTAGAATCCACTCCTAGGATGAGGCAGGCACCTCCTTAAATAAAGCGTCTCGGAATCTTCTACAGACTTCCATCTTAAGAAGATGTCCACACCTTTCTGGAGCATCTCGAAAGACCCACAAGCTTCTAATAGGATCCATTAGCTTCTAGATTAGTTTAGAGGACTCTATATGATTCTAGAAGCACATAAAAGACTCTAAATGTATCTTCAAGGTTCTAGAAGCATCTAGAAGATTCTAGTCTAGATCATTCCATAAGCTTCCAGAACATTCGCGCTGAACAAGTCAACCTTCTTACATCTAGATCCTAAGGATTAATGGATTACTTAACATACCAGGGATATATACTTGAAGGTAGGGAAGTACGTCGGCTACTGTCTTTTTCATTTTAAGTTTTAAACACAAAAAATAGTTAAGGAAAGAAGTATTTATTCATAGGATGAGATGATAGCTTGCACACCAAATGAGAATAAAATTACCTTTTTCTCTGAAAACCCAACATAAATATTCATAATCTAGACGTACAATACTGGACATTATGGAAACAAAACTAGTTATTTCAATTAAATAAAATGCTCATTAGTAGGGTGTCACATAAGTTTGAATGCACCAGTGCTCCATTTTCTAATCAGAATAATAAAATTATTAAATGGTTACTCGTAAATTCTATTGTGAAATAAACAAATGTAATAATAGGTCAAAAACCTTATGTTCAGCTCAATTTTATCTTCTCTTTTAATTATTCTTGTTACATTTAGATAGATGTGTAGTCTTGCTTCTATTAGATATATAAATGCAAGTGAATACTGCGTATTAATTGCAACGGATAAGAACATTTTGTGGAGTGACCTTGTGAGTTTTTTTAAAATAATGTTGCCATTTTTTATAGCATTGGAATTGAGAGTTTCATTCCCAGTGACACCTTTTAGTTTCATTTAGGGTATTCCAATTAAATAAGTCTTATTTAGTTTCTCTTGCAACGAATTTATTTTTCTAATCACCTCAAAAAGACCAATATGAATAGTGAATATAAAAATATGTTTCATATTGTTGCATGTATTGATCAAAATTAATGTGACCCACTTGGTTAGAATTAAAACCTAGATGAATCTAATATAGGATCCCTGAAGCTTGGTTGAAAAATATAGAATTATATTGGGCTTATAGTTTTGACTATGAATGATAGTCAAGTTGCACTCGCGCCTTTGTGCACACACATGAGACATGTAAACTTTGTATGTATTAGATGAAGACATATGTAAATATCAGTTAATATATAGTGTATATCAAGACACTGAATAAAACAAATTAAACAACTCAATTAAAATAGAACGCCTAGCGTAAAGATTTTGAGCTCACGGGGTTCATCATTTTAATAGTGCTAAGATCCAAATTTCTTTAAGTTTGGTTGTGGTGCAAAATCCATGGCTGCGTCTTTTGAAGGAAGGACTAATAATTAAGGTATGCCACAAGTTCGGGGTAGAAGAAATATGTATTTTGGTGCATCAAAATCCAAGGATGGATGAAAATGTGTTGCCATAAAGTAGCAAAGGTACTACCCAGACCAAACTACTCTTAAATACTACAAATAGTTGCAAATCTCATGTATGACTGCTCAATAGTCTATTATGACTAGTCGAATGAACTCCAAGTTATAATATGATTTTTGAGATTCTAATCCCCACTAGAAGAACATTAGTTGCTCCTATTTTATGAATGTGAGGGTTGTGTGACGAAGGCAAATTGTGTAATTATTTTTAATTGTTGTTGTAATTAATTTTCCTACAATCAAATAAATTTGAAATATAGAACTTACTCAAATGTATAGTTGGAGTAAGGTCATCTCCACAGGGACTGGCCTTTAGGTATATATTCAATAATCGAGTTGTTATTTATTAAAATATAGTAATAATATTAAGATAATAAGAATAAGAAGCGATAATTAATAAGTAGAGAAGATAAAATATCTAGATCATATATATATGTACTAGAGATACTAAGAATAATAAGGAAGTAAGGAGTTAGATATTATATTTAAGAAGGATAAAAACCTAGTTAGTGAGAAGATAGATAAGTATCAATAAGACTACTTAGTTTAATGAGAGATAATAATGAGTTAGATTTAAGGAATGTGTACTTCTCTAAGTAATTATAAGTATAGAGAGAGTACTGAGTAATTATTTAACTATAATATACTAAATAAGAGGAATAGAGAGATATTGAGAAGGGGTAAGGAGGTATTAATAGGACTTAATAGACCTATAAGTTTAGAATACTCCTCAGAATTAGTTTAGGCATATTATATATATGTTTATGTGATTTATGTATTTTATATAGTATTTTAAGGGGTCGAATTAAGGAAATATGGGTCGATTTAGGAGGTAGTGGGTTGATTTAGTCGAACACCCGATAGGTGTTCGACCAAATCCCCGAAAGGGATCGAAGAAGAGATATATAGTGTGGTATTTAGTTAATAGTAAGTTTATATATGTGTATATTTTTTTATATGGATTTTATGAAGGGACGAGGACATTTCTGTCGAACGCCCGTGAGATGTTCGACAGAATGCCCGATAGATTTCGAGTAGTAACGAAGATAAAAGGGTTGATTCTGTCGAACGCCCGTGAGATGTTCAACGGAATGCTGAAAAGAAGATGGTATATATTTTCAATGTTTTTATAAGTTCGAATGGGTTAGAATTTAGTTAAATCGAAGAATATTGATCGAGCACACTAGGTATTCGATGCAATGCCACAACAAAATCTGTGAATCAAAATCGATTGAAATTGCACTGTATGGTGAAATGTTTGGTAAAACTTTACGCTAAGATCAAAACGGATGTATAAGGGATCTATCTACGAAGATTAGATCTCATCGAACGCCCTGATTCGGAGAACAGGGATAGCAGTGCCAGTCGCCATCGTGGAGCTTCCGTTTAGTCGTTCACCTGCTCTCCTCCTCCATCTGGGTGCAACTCGATGATGATCTGACCTACGAGATCTTCTCGAGAGTCTTTTGAGACTTTAGAGGCGTGTCGCGGCACCTCGCCAGCTACTGGGTCACCTGTGAGAGTCCTACCCCGTCCCTTCTTTTCTTGCGGCCGGAGATGCTCGAATTGGGGCATTTGGGGACTCTTTAAAGGCTCGGGAAGGATCCCAAAGGCCGTCTGATGGAGGGGGACGGCCCTGGGAGTCATCTCAGGCCGTTGGATGGTTGCTGGTCCCTCCTCGTCGGCCGAAGACGGCCTCCGACCGTCGGCGTCGACAGCCAGGGGCTAAATTGGACGGAAATGCCCCTGGCCATCCGATTGTCATTATAAAACTCCAACGGCTGCAATTAAATCACAGCCGTGGATCCCTTCTTATGGTGCACCCGAGCTGCTGCCACGTCAGCGCTTCATCGGTGTCCGTGTAAGCACTTCATGTCCCCTTCGCCATCTCTCATTCATCCATCGACAGGTGACGCAGTCGCGGGACCGTTAGAGGACTGAAAAGAAAAGAAGAATAATCCAATTAAGTGTGGCGAGATAGATCTCACCGTCCAATCTCCTCTAGGAAGATTGGACGGCTGAGATCATTTCTCGCTGTTTAAACAAAGCCCGAAAAGATATGGACTTTGAGCCGGGCTGGCTCGAAGCCCAGTCTCTTTTTACCTTATTTTCTTATAACCCGCGGCCCGTCGGGCCACGATCCGTAGAATCCACGGCGGCCCGGCCTGTTGCGATTATAAAAGTTGGGATTTCGCAATCACATATGGAAAGTTTCTAAAATATTAAGCGGTATATATATTTTGACATACAATACCTTTGAGTGGGCTATTTGAGTGGCGGTCTTTGCCCGCAGCTGGGCCTGCCTGATCACCGTTGTGCTAGCCGGCCTGGCAGCTGGCTTGTAGACCGATGCTTTGGACCCCATAGACGGCCCAATAAACCACCTTTTTTATCTTTATTTATCTTTTTTCTTTCTTCAAATTCAATTCATATTTTACCCCTTCAATTTTATAGACAAGATACTAAATAGAACATCAGAAAATTAAATAGGTATTAAAGGCATATTTCAACTAAAAAATATTTAAATTGTATAACATGCATAAAATGACATTAAAATGCATCACTTTTATCATTTGCTCTATTTAGTGCATGACATGCAATATTTCAGAAAATAGGGTAAACTACACATGGTCTGATCCCATAGCCGGCCCAATAAACCACCTTTTTATCTTTATTTATCTTTTTTCTTTCTCCAAATTCAATACAGATTTTACCCCTTCAATTTCATAGGCAAGATACTAAATAGAACATGAGAAAATTAAATAGGTATTAAAGGCATATTTCAACTAAAAAATATTTAAATTGTATAACATATTTGATGCAAATCTGCTAAAAAACTTTTATGTTGTAGAGGATATAATCTCCGACAAAGACACATTATCAAGGAACCCACTATGGGACATATTTGATGCAAATCTTTTATGTCATGTTCAAGAACTTGATGATAATAGAAACATGTGGTGGACAAGCCAACCACACATGACATATCTTATTCCCTGTTGATGAATAGAGTGTATTCGTTATAACGCATGTAAGTTGTTAATAATGAAGTCCATGAATACATGATCAGGTTTAGTTAATTAAGATGAGATCATAATACTCAGGTCTCTAGTCTTAAATCATCCAGCCTCACTCATTTGATGAGTATGGCCAATCTCATAGCCATTAGTGTGGGGACACTAAGGATAGATACTAGGTACTCTTTAGCAGAAAAAATTCTTCAAATTGATTCATATGAATCCCTTAATGGTATTACACCAATTTGTCAATCAGGTTGATTCATGATATGGTTGTGTAAGTGGTCCTCAGACATGAGTCACCATAGATGTCTTGTGGACGGGCAGTTGTACCTTGGCTATGACATACAAGTTACTAATCATGGGATTCTAAACAGTATTAGTTTAGATGCATCAAGAAGTTATTAAAGAATATTGAGGGGTTAAGATGGGATTATCCACCCTCAATATAAGAGGAGACAACTCAAGGAAGATGACGCGATGAAGTCCTTAGCCAAGGCACAAAGATATTGGAGAAGAGTTCTCTAATTATACCCAAATGCATCAATATTAACTTGGATGACCGATTAGGGTTTGGTAGTTCACCATACCCTAAGTCATCCTAGGATCAACAAGTGGATTAAGGGCTATACTTACCCTATAAGTAATGACAAACAGGTTCCCTGCGTGAGTCGTTTCACAATCCTCTGTATCTTCTAGAGCACGAGGTGTAGTGTGGCACCCTACAGGTTGGAGACTTGATCAATTGATGAGGTTAGATTGATCCAGCATTAATTAATCTATATATTGATATGGTAAAATTTGGAAGGTTAATAAAGTTTATTGGGCCATTGGATTCATTAACTAGAATGATACATTGGCCTACAGGGTCACATGCTTATGGTCTTTTGGACGTCAAATGATATAATTAAACTTTGGGGGTTTTATGAAAAATATCCACATTATAAATAAGGGAAGGCCCTGAATGAAATTCACCTAGGCCAGAATTGTTGAAGGCCCTTCCATTTATTCTCCGCTGATATTCTCTCTATTCCTTGTGCGATCGAGACGACATAGAAACGACGATGAATGATGAATGGAGCTCGTCAAGGCAAAAGAGGAGATTCAACATGCCATAGACCACATGGATACATCAAGAGGATGCTCAAATGAGCAGCGCAACATGACTTAGGAAGGATCCAAGAAATCATGGATGTGATTTAAATCCAGGTGATTTGTTTCATGTTTTAATAATGTCCTTACGACTCAATTCCAAGCTTTCATCCATATCAAGGACCCATAGAGTCCAACAGTGGATATTCTAAATATATGAGTTGTTTGCCTATGTCCTTTGTAATGGTGCTCATTTTGATATAACACTAAAGATGTTGCTGATAGGATATGATTAAAGAGTTCGCTATATGAAGGTTTAATGTTACATGCCCTCAATGATCTATTAGCAATTAAGATATTGTGAAAATAGAGAACATAAGGCCATGGCACACTAGATATAGTTTTTTTGATAAGTGGAATAGGACTTGTAGATATAGTAGCCAAAAATATATTCAAAGCTCACATGGTCAATGGATCATTAGCATATAATGAAATGCAAAATATGACCTTATGGACTAACAGGTTGCATATGTGCAGAGAATAATCCTTCCTAAAAATTACCAATGACCTCATCATTCAATTCCATTATGAATCATACTCAAATTTATTGTTAATTTTATCACGAACAAGATTAAGTCACCTAGTTAAATTAAAATTGCTAAATACTTCCAAAGTTGAATGCTTACAAAAAATACAGAGACCCCCTAGAATAACCAATAAGGTGAATGTCCTTTTAAAATGAAAAAAATGATGCATCTTAAGTTAGTATGTTAATGAAGAGAATGAACATTGCAATATAAGAATCAATGTATATTTTCACCATGGTCTGAAAGGACACTAACTAATGAACTACATGTATTACCTACATCAATTGATAAATAGATAAAATTAGATGAAAAGACAATATAATGTTAAGGCTAGAAAGTGTCACCAAAGGTTTTAATGATCACAGTATTGATAATGAACCTCAAGCTTCTCATGGGAAATATGTTGTATTTAGAAAACTTTGATGCTCTTAGCCTATATACAAAATTGGGTCTATTATAAATAAACTTAGATATTTTCTGAATATTGTTAAAATCTGTACTTCCATTTATTTTATGACTAAATTCATTACTTTTGTGTCAAAATTCAATCATATATCCCATCAGATGTTTCTTACAATTACCTCCAAGTTGATATTTCTCTTATGAAGAGTGCATATTAAGTGAATAAGGCTTATCTTTATGAGCTTTGAAAAATTGACAAATGGAGATTGCCTAAAATTTATGAGATGCCTACTTAGTGCCATTCATTTTCAATCATATTTCACTTGCTAACCATGGCACACACACACATATGTTACTCAAGTTTATAATTTGGAAATTGAGATCATGCCAAAGATATGTTAGGGTTGATACATGCTGATGTTGTGAGTGTGAAAATTTTTTGATGAGATCGAGGAGAAAAATCCTAATGTAATGCACATAGTTGATTAAGAAAAATCTTATTGGATTTATTTATTGCATTTATAGAGTTACAGTTCAAACAATTCCACCACAAACAGCATAAATGCCCACAAATTTAATTGCTAGAATGAGGTTCACGGATATTGAATTTACTGTCATTGATTTTATGATTTAAAAAACCCCATATTTCTAAAATAATCTAAATTTATAGTAATATATTAAACATAAAATAAATAGTTTTCACTAATTCTTTTTATTTTAAATTATTTTCTTATGTTTTATTTAATTTTAGTATATTTCGTTCCTCGAAAATAGCTAAAATTTAAAAAAGTAAAAAAAACCTCTAGAATTATTGTAAAACATATTTGAACCAAAACTTACTCTATCATTACCTGCTCTTTCTGGATTTGACTCTTATGTACCCTTCACTAAGGAAAACTTGCTAAATATTGTTACACAAGAGAGAGCCTTGAAACAACATATTTTAGCCCAATTTCTGGTTAATCAACTTGCCCCATTTTTGGGGAGCAGTTGTCATTGAGGTGATCAATTTATTTTCATTTTTATTTATTCAATCTCATATTTTTCAGCACAGAAAGGATAGGTATACGTATTTACTTAATCCTTTTATTATTCAACATATTACTACATCTTGATATGAATTGAAAATTTTATGGAAGAAATTCTCGTTCTGGACATCATGATCAATGTTTTATTTCTAATGAAGAATGTGTTGCTGCTTATTATTCTTATAAATAATCATATTCTGGAAGAAAGCACCATTTTCCAGAAAATTTTATCAGGACTAGACTTAATTCTCATTGTCATCTGCATAATTATTTTTGTATCACTTGATTTAGATGTATCCATGCAGATGGAGCATGCCAGTATATCAAGATGTTAAATGCAGCGCAAGCAAGGAACAAAAATGGCAACACCAATGGGGCGTGGGGGGAAAGAAAGGAAGCAAAAATGTAAACCATGAATCTAGGCCTCCATTTCATCACAGACCATTCCATTCTACGTTTCAACCTCAATCTTAATAACATTTTCATCATGCACCTTTAATCACTCAAAATTATGATGATAACATAGTGCAGATGACGTTAGAAAATACTTGATGGATGCTAGACGTGATATAAAATATTATAAGCGAGCAAGATGAGCTAGAGACTTCTCCTATAAACCTCGTGGAAGAAAAACAAACCAACATGTCTCTAAATTAATGACAATACTAAAATAAGAACTTATGTTATTCTTATCAGATATCTCATTTTGAATCACATGCATCATCTTCCATCATCTTCATCATCTTCAATAGATGAAATAATTCCCTTCTAGAAAATTCCTGATGATGGAGTTAAAGGAGATGAGAATGAGCATAATAAAGTTTTGTTATAAAATAGAAATGAAGTAAATCCACGTCCAGAACATCATGAAACTCATATTTCTCTTCCAAGGGCCCGTCATCATGGAATTTCAAATGGTAATTCAATTGAATGCATAACTAAAGATGACACATCAAAATATGGCATTTATATAAGAAAATTAAATGAAAATGTTTTGATAGTTTTGTAATTTTTTTACTATGCTTGAATATCAAATATCAACTACGAGTGGTGATGACTTTTTAAAGATGAATTACGATAAGAAGAAAACATGCATAGAAATTTTGAATGTAGTTCTGTAAAGGAAAACTTAAATGAAGATCTATTTTAATAAATTATCTCATATATTCTTATGTTATTGGTGGATGAATACACTCATATGAAACAAAGTTTCTGTTTGAGATTTTATAAAGAATATTAAAGTATGCATGATATTCATATACTAATTTTGGACGTTAAAAATGACAGTTAAAACTATTTCAATGATAATAAAATTGAGTGACACTATTTCTACTCATTGCATGATCATTTTATGATAAAAATTATCATCAAAAATATTTTTTATCCTTTTGTTCTAGAAATATGAAATTAAATTGCTTTCTTTTATTAGATATTTTCATAAAAATTCAAAGATATGTATGGTGTTCCATGGATTTAAATGACAGTTCATTAGAATCCATTGAACAACCTGAAGAAAAATGAAAGATATGTCTCATAGCATGGCATGATCATCTTTCCCATGGTGAAAGCTTTTCCTTCACAGTCAATTTTATACACACAATGATTACATTTAATTCATGAATATTTGTACGTTCATTATATACATATCTTTTAGCTATATTGAGTTTTCCATGTCCAATATTAATATTAAAAGGCTTATTTTTATTGATTGGACAAACCATTTTTTTTGAAAAATATTTGTGGTCTGGATTAAATACAAATGGCATGCTATTATGATATATTGATTTATTTAATGAAGATGTATCATAGTTCATGCATACTCTCCTCCATTTAGGAAAATTTTCGCATGAGTTGGTTTTCTGGATAAAATTTATATTCTCTTACCATGCAATATTTATTGAGCCAATAGAAATATGATCGCTATCTCAATTTTGGAGTAAGACAATATTAAAACCAACCCTTAAAATATAGGGTTTTCAGAATGGTTATTGAATATCTAGTATGTATATAATTAAATCCATGAAATAAACTTTCTTTCTAGTTTATTTGCATAGGATTATCCTTTAAAATTTGCCAGATATTTTGTTAAAGTTTGTATCTTCTCCGTTTTTTTCATCTTTTTCTTGATTTTTTTGTGTTGTTTTTATTTATTCATTCAGATATTTGAATGGCAGAGACTTGTGTTCCAATGGTGAACCATGAGTAAATATAAATTTAAAGATATGCATGAATAACAAGAAGCATAATATTAGCCCTTGAATCATTCACTGTACCCATTGAAATGCATGTCTTCAGGTCAACATCAAGCAGAACATGTCTTCATTTCATCTTACCTCAGATATAACAAGAAATCTGTAAGGATGATTAAATAGTCAAGATTGGATTGTCTTCTCTCGGTATAAGAGGAGATTGACTCAAGGAATAAGAAAATTTTAAATTCTCAGCCAAAGTAGTGGAGTCCTTGGAGAAGATCTATGCATTAGTATTAAAATGAATGACATATCAGGGTTTTGATGGTTATAACCTTACCCTAAGTCATTTGGGAGTTGTGCACATAGAAATAATTATATATGCATGGTAACCTGTGATGGAAAAGGTTCCATGAGAGACTTCATACAAACCTCTGTATATTTTTTAGCATGAGGCGTAGATTGGCCGCCCACGGGCTGGAATCTGCAGGCGGTTGCCAGGAAAGTTATAACCTAGATAAATGCATGGGCCTAGAGAATCACATGCATAAGATATATTGACAATGGTGGACATACATAAATAGTTAGGACCTTGTGTGAAAAGTTCAAAAATAAATATAACAAAGGGGTGTCCACACCACCAGATCTGGGCACAGCCCTTGTCTTTCCACTTCTCAAAACCTCTATCCTTCAAGTAAGTCTAGTTAGTGAGAATATCAACTAGATCTTCAAGGAGTGTTGAAGAAGTTAAGGAAAATATATATCATTGCATCCGTATCGTGGATACATCTAGAGGTCCAGCATGTGAAACAGCTTGAAGGTACTATTTTAGGGGACAAATTGAGAACCTAATTTGGTTCACATCAGGTTATGTGACTATCTGAAGTTTCATAGATCAATTCTGAATTGGTTTACTTATTCTGCTCCATGAAATATTATTTCTCACAGTCAATCAAAGCATTAAAACCCAACATTGATTTTTGATGTACTACTATGAAAACTGATGAGTTCCTTGATGGCTGAGGGTTGAGACGAAAATATCTCGTGTAAACAAATTAGATCCTATTAGGCTTCATTCCTTCCATTTATCACCACTATTTGTCATCCATTCCTAAGCCTTAATGCCAATCGACTCCAAAAAAGCAAAATTTTATATCTATATGAGGATATAATAATTTTATTGTCCTGAAATTTCAGGTCCAAAAATGAAATGTTTGTCTGATTGACCAGACAGTCATAAGGTATTGAGCACTAACTCCATGACTTTTGCTTCAAAAGACACAGACATGTTCACGTAGTTGACCTTTGATTGATGCCGAGTTGATCGAGGGTCATTCAGTCTATCTAGAACTTGAGACATGAAATCATTAATTAAAATATCAATCAAAAGATTAATTTAGACATTTTATGATAAATGTCATAGCATTCAATATTCAAAAAGGTCTCCATTAGATGCTCATTATTTTTCATTCATGCCATTAATCCACCCCAGTTTTAGTTTCTTGTAAAAAAGGTTGCATTGATAACTTGGTTATGCGTTTGTTTTGCTCATCTATTCTTTTGAATTAAATAAGAGCTCCCGCAATTTTACATGAATTTTTCTTCTACTCCGTATGTTCTTTTCAAATGTATTCCTTAAAATCTCACGTCATGATTTTCAAAAAGTAAGATGATAAGATGAAATAATTTATTAGATTGACATAATTAAGCAGTGGGAGAAATGTTTAACAAGCTCAGTACTTATTTTTTATTAACATAAAATATTAATGGAAAGATAGTTAAATGCGTGCACGCATTAAGAGAGACGTATATGATTGCATGCATACGACATGGTTTAAAGCGACCACTCAGAAGTCAACATAGCTGTCCAACGCGTCTTACCTAAGCCAGCGATACAACTGTCGGTGATCAGAGAGAGAGGGATAGAGAGAGAAAGACGGAGAGAGAGAGAGAGACAGACGGACAGAGGGAAAGAGATGAGAGAGAAAAGAGAGAAGAGTGACACAGACAGAAGGAGAGAGAAAAGAGAGAGAAGAGTGATAGAGACAGAAGGAGAGAGAAAAGAGAGAGAGAGAGAGAGAGAGAGAGAAGAGACGCAGAGAAGGATAGAGAAGAGAGAGATAGAGGAGAGAGAAGAGAGACAAAGGCAGAGAGGAGAGAGAGGGGGGAGAGGGGAGAGAGAAGAGAGATAAAGAAGGAGAGGAGAGAGAGGGGAAGAGGGGAGAGAGAAGAGAGACAAAGAAGGAGAGGAGAGAGAGGGTGGAGAGTGGAGAAAGAAGAGAGACAAAGAAAGAGAGAGAGAAGAGACAAAAGAAGACAGACAGGGAGAAAGAGGAGAGAAAAGAGAGACAGAGAGGAGAGCCAGACAGAAAGAGAGAAGAGAGACAGAGACAGAGGGAGAGAGATGAGAGACAGACAGAGTAAGAAAGAGGAAAGAGAAACAGAGAGTGAGATAGAGAGAGAGAAGAAAAAAGAGCGAGAAAGAGAAAGAGAGTAAAAGACTCCGCGCAGGAAGAGAAAGAGAGAGAGAGTAAAGGAGACAGCAGGGAGAGAGGAAAGGGATGAAGAGAGAGAAATAGAAAGAGAGATTAAAAGAGACAGAGCAGGGAGAAGAGGGATAGAGAGGAAGGAAGAGAGAGAGAAAAAGAGAGAGGAGGGAGAGAGAGAGAGAGAGGATGGAGGAAGAGAGAGAAAGATAGAGAGAGAGAGAGAGAGAAAGAGGTAAAGAGAGAGGGAGGAAGAGAGAGAAAGATTGAGAAAGAGATAACGAGAGAGGGAGGAAGAGAGAGAAAGATTGAGAAAGAGGGAGGAAGAGAGAGAAAGATTGAGAGAGAGGGAGGAAGAGAGAGAAAGATTGAGAGAGAGGGAGGAAGAGAGAGAAAGAGAGAGAGAGAGGGAGGAAGAGAGAGAAAGATAGAGAGAGAGGGAGGAAGAGAGAGAAAGATAGAGAGAGAGGGAGGAAGAGAGAGAAAGATAGAGAGAGAGGGAGGAAGAGAGAGAAAGATAGAGAGAGAGAGAGAGAGAGAGAGAGAGAGAGAGAGAGAGAGGGAGGGAGAAAGAGAGAGAAAGAGAGAGAGAGAGGGAGGAAGAGAGAGAAAGAGAGAGAGAGAGGGAGGAAGAGAGAGAAAGATTGAGAGAGAGGGAGGAAGAGAGAGAAAGATTGAGAGAGAGGGAGGAAGAGAGAGAAAGATTGAGAGAGAGGGAGGAAGAGAGAGAAAGATTGAGAGAGAGGGAGGAAGAGAGAGAAAGATTGAGAGAGAGGGAGGAAGAGAGAGAAAGATTGTGAGAGAGAGGGAGGAAGAGAGAGAAAGATAGAGAGAGGGAGGAAGAGAGAGAAAGATAGAGAGAGGGAGGAAGAGAGAGAAAGATAGAGAGAGGGAGGAAGAGAGAAAGATAGAGAGAGAGAGAGAGAGGGAGGAAGAGAGAGAAAGATAGAGAGAGGGAGGAAGAGAGAGAAAGATAGAGAGAGAGAGAGAGAGGGAGGAAGAAGAGAAAGATAGCGAGGGAGAGAGAGGGAGGAGTAGAGAGAGCATTAACGAGGCAGGAAAATTGACAAGCTGGCCGAGTCGGCGAAGGAATAAAATGCACAGAAATATTGACGCGTTTCTGGTCCTTGATCGACGACGTCAACGACAGCGCTCCATTGAATGGTCTCTCAGCACAGAGCAACTTCCCCCTCTCCTGTCGGCGCTCCTGCCTATTACCTCACCCTCACGGCGAGCTACCCCCCAAATCCATTCGATCACAATCGATCCCACCGCGGAAAAAATTTCCTCTTCGGCGTCCCAGATCTCGACAATTCTTGCCCTTCCATGTCATCCCGTCGTTGATTCTTCTAATTCGAGATCTACCGAGTTGGGTGTACAAATCTGCCAACTTTTGGGTGCTCAGAAGGGATTCAAAGGCTTGCAAGAGTTTGTTGTTGTTGTTGGATGAGAGATGCAGGTTGATGAGAGCTCCAGAAAGGGGATTTTTCCTTTGCTCCTGCCCAAGGATTTGTTCACCGATGAGCTTTCCTCATCTCTTTCGTCGTCGTCATGCTCTCCTGAGAGATCAACGGCGCAATTAAGTTATATCGAGCACCAGGTTTCCAAACTGGATACCGTCGCCGGCGTCGCTATAAAATATGGCGTCGAGGTCAGTATTCGGCAATCGGATTGAGAAACAAATCTCAATCCTCTTTCTGTTCAGACATCTTTTGGTCGGTTTGATGCATGCATCAGGACTGCAATTCCGTTGTTTCTGCGATTTTCTTGGTTGAGGGTCTTTCGATCATGCTTCAGAATTTTGATTCAACTGACGAAAGTGTTAATAAAAATGCTACTGAATTCCAGGTGGTTGATATTAAACGGGCGAATTCTCTCGTCACAGATCTCCAGATGTTTGGGCTTAAAACGCTGAAGATTCCCCGACCTGGAAGGCATCCCCCTTCCCCAATAACCTCAAACGGCTTGTCCGGCAAAGGGTACTCTTCTTCGGCGTAATTAAGTTTTATTTGCTTTGATGATGATACGACTCCTGTTGTAATCTTCAAGAAATTGCTACATCAGTAGGTAATCCAAACAATGTAGTTCGATCTTGGCAAGAACACAGATCAAAGTAGAGGAATTCGTGTGTAGAGAGAGAGGGAGAAATCTCTCATCCCTTTTTTTTATTTTTTTTCAAAAAAAAAGAGAGGGGGAGAGATGAGAGAGTGAAGAGAGAGATAGAGAAATCAAGAAAGGGAAAGATTAGGTGGATAGCTAGGAGAATTCAGGTAAGATTCTTCCTGATTGTCTTGCTGGGGAAAGGTCTTATCTATAGAGTCTCCTTTTGAGCCAAAATGCGCCACTCAACTTGTCTCTTGTGTTGCACATGCGACCCTCCTGAGTCGCTTCTTACTCTTTCTCAAGTAATGTCTTGGGAGGTTTGTAACAGATGAGCAGCATTTGAACCGCATTCTCGGGTTTTTTCCTCTATGGTATTATAATTCTAAATAAAACTTTCTACCATCGTCTTCTGACAGAAGAATCCTTGGTTGGATGCACATGTATGCAATTGATGATCTGCTTTGTACTTGTCTGTAGTGTCATTTTCTAACCTGTCCCATTGGTAATGACAGGGAACAAGAATTGGATTGGAAACCTCAGGGAGAATTCTTAAAATCATGTCGATCTTTGCCAGAAAATGGTTCTCAGCGAAAAATAAGCCGTGCAATGAGCAGTTTGCTTGGATATTATGGTCTCAGTACACCCGATGACAATTCCAAAGATGAAGGCACAGAAATGGCCATCTACTTATCTCAGAGTTTGGACAAGAGCTTTGAGGACAGCCAAAACAAGTCAGTAAATCTGGTCAGCAATTCTCCAAAGGAAAATGGCCAACGGACTATGTCTACAAGTCCTACTATACATAATAAAACTGAGAGATCCACAGGCAAGAAACCTGTCCGACGGCGTCAGAAGGTTGACGATGATGTTGATATTGAGAGAAGCTTCGAACAAGTACCAAAATATGGAAGTCGGCTCGAGTTTGAGTCATTGATGACTAATGGAGTGATTAAGTCAACCAATGCCTCAAATTTGTTGGACGCCGATCGTAGCCCATCATCGTGGTCGACTTCCAAACGGTCAACAAAATCAGACAGCCCATCAAAGCCCTTCTTCGACGGCCTGCCGAAGCCAATCACATTCCGAAAAAACAAAGCCGCAATTGATTAGCTTCCTCTGCAGCATATACAAGTCTAAAACATAGCACAGCAGTATGAGATTAATATGAGATTACAGTGGTTTAATAAGGGTCCAGGTCTTCTTCTTCCGAGTTGTCAGTTACCCATCCAACCATATAAGACTTATAAACAGGTACATAAAAAAACTACAGAGTCAGATGATCTTCCATTTTTCCCCCTTGGCAAGATAGCAGAATCCTATTTTTTGTTATTCTTTTGTATTATTAAAAGATGGGAGTGCCAGACATTTTATGTTAATCTTGCTTAGCCAGTTGCCGATGTTTACGAACCTAGTAATTCTCTGGTACGTTGATCGGCTCCCTTAATTGAGA
Source organism: Wolffia australiana (assembly GCF_029677425.1). Lineage (NCBI taxonomy): Eukaryota > Viridiplantae > Streptophyta > Magnoliopsida > Alismatales > Araceae > Wolffia > Wolffia australiana. The sequence continues at coordinate 17,672,076 of NC_135836.1, read as the reverse complement.
ACGCATAGCCTTGCCTTTTCTTTCGGGAAATAACGGATTTCAGAAACGTTTCACTGGGATTTGTCTTTAAGCTTCGACCTTATTTTTAAGCCATGAATTTAAGCCTATCGTGTATTACTTTTCTCTGTTAAGAGGATGTTTTCAAGTCTTTCTATCTTGGTCTGTTCAGGCCCAAAAAATTTGATTTTCAAGACCATGTTGGCTAGTAATTGTGTGACTGACAAGTATATTATTAGAGAAAATCGATTTGACTTGAGAAAATGAGAAAAACATAATTTCCCAGAAAGCTTTCAAGTATGCACTCTGGTCTTTCTTTGCAGGCATTGAAAGTTATTCATAGAACATTCCCACAGAAGAAGTGTTGAAAAATCTTCTCGTGTCCTTCACTAAATTCCCACAGAAGAAGCACCAACTCCTTTTTTTTAAGAAAATTAAGCACTGACTTCTTGCGAGCCACGTATGTTTTGATCCCATCCCCGGTTCAGGATACAGCTTATTGCTTATTAACGTAATCATCTACACTAACAACAACTGCATATATATTTGATTGAAATATATGGTAACTCGTATCCTTCTAATTTTCAGATTCTTTAAAAGATGTGATACATAGGATGAACCAGCCTGAAACAAGCGCTCTTTGTGAGAGACCACACCATCAAGGACAGGCCTTGACATCACTCAAAACAGAGAGGAAACATAATGAATTTAAGAAGCAACAAATGCTGTGGAATTTAAGCAAATATTTTTTAAATGTAAAAATAAATTTTAGGGCACTTCACTCCAAGGGAGGTGCCAAAATATAACTCCAAGTTTTCTAAATCACCACAGTTCTTTCAATTAAGAAAATAGAAACCGATCACAAAGAATTACAGTATAAAAAAATTGAAGCTATATATAGCTAATGCAGACGGCTCTCTTGCTGAATAATGAAGCGTTGGACTTGCCTCATTAAGAAGGAAAATATTGAAAAGTCACCAAGAAAGATGAATCATGAAGATACGTTGTGCTAGCCTCTTAAACCCCACCTTATTCATTGGCATTATCAATCCCCCCAGTTTTTGCTCCTCTTCTTCTTTCCATCCATATCTTGGAATGTGGAAGAACTTCTGATCTGCCTAATCTGTATCAAGATCCTGTGGAAGCTATTTCTAGAAAAAAGATAACCGAATTTGGCAAATTGACATTGAATCCGCAGGTAGACCTCAATGTATCTTGTACAGAATGCAAACGTAGACAAGGATCTTCCTCAGGATCCGTCCCTCTGGCCGCCAGTCCTCCCACTGCTCAAGTCTCTTGGTCTCGTTGGACCCACTGCTGATGACTTCTTGAAAAAGGATTCCAACCCCTTCTTTCTCATCCTTCTTTCCCATCCTTTAAAAAGGGTGTTTCCACACTTGCAACTTATCTGCATGTGTACCTCACTGACCATCTCCATTTTGTGTTGCCTGTGATACATTCTTGAAAACAACATATCAACTAGATAAGCACTTTGGATTACATCAGAACTGGGGTTAGAAATCGTCGATACGACCATGAGGTCGTATCATTTAGTATCAGAGCTACTACAGTCACTAGTTTCATGGGGGATTAAGTTCAAAGCCTGGAAATGCAGTTGGAACAGGTACTGCAACTCCTAGAGAAGCACACCCACCCACCACCACCAAGCCAGGATGTCCATCTTGGGTCAGCTTCCTCTGCAGGCAAGCCCCACCTTCCAGCACCAGTCAACACGCAGGAACAGCAGCCGACGCTTCTGAGCAGGCCAATAGAATCTCCCTTGCCAGAGGTCTCAGTCTCCTAACTGCAGCCCCCCCTCAGCGACGCCCACGAGGTTGCAGTGCCATTGTGGGCCGAGGGTTATCACATTAATCTAGGAGTTGGAGAAGGAAAAAACAAATAGAGCTCGTTTCTAAGTCAGCAGAAGATGGAGTTGCACATGAATAGCCGTATGGCAACTGTAGTTAATGAATATTGCATTTTTCCACAATAAGAACAGTAAGGAATCAGTCGAAGCTATAAGTAAAGAGCCAAGGCTACTAAGAAGGGGGCCAGTCTTTGCGAAGTTCTTTCAGTGCAAGATCTGACACTAAATTCTGCATGCAGCTGAGCAGTTATGCCCACTGTTCTTCCAGGCGTGATGTCTTGTGAATGGAAGTCCTCGATCGAAGTTCAGTACATCGGATATCCAGAGTTGTGTGACTGGGCAGTACATGAATTTGATGATTCATGTTGAATTTGACATTCCGGGAATAGAGTCGTATGAAAAGTGCCTGGGCTACTGGACAGACCAGTAGCATAACAGGGGACACATATTAGAGTAAATGTCAGTGCTCCAGCTTGAAATATTGTGTACTGCCTACTGGCCTTAGAGGAAACAATTATATTTGTGATTTCCACAAGCATAGAACAAGATGAAGTGAATTGCAAGGAGACCCAAACAGAATTGTGGCACAAAAAATCTTTTGGGCTTAACAGAGACATACCCATGATTGGCCAAGAGGATTTGAGATGTAATGCTGGAGACATGCCTCAGGTCATCTTGCATTCTGTTTTTACTATTTTTCAGGGTCATGAGACTCAACAGACAACCAACCAGTCCCAAGAAACTCATTCAGTAAAACAATGAAGAACCCTAGGAGACATTATTGCAGTCTGTAATTCAACACCCAAACATTAAGTACTTCTCAAATAGAACAATGACCCGAACATAAAACACATGTTACTGGTGTCAAAAGTAATACGGTGATTCCCAGATTTCCATCCTCGAGGCTAACAAGAAGTTGATGAGGGCCATCACTGAAAATCCACCGCAGACTTTTAAAGAAGAAAGAACGATGAGACTAATAATAACAAATGGCTTTGGGAGGACCAAACATACAATGATCCACATCTAAGGTCACTTGTGCCTTTATTTGTCAAATGGCTCAAGGTAAATGAAAAAAATGTTCGATGGGAGATTTTGAAAAGACTCAGTTTCAGGAAAGTTGAAAGTATAGCCCTACCTTTAATTTAAATAAGTCCACTTACAATCAAGCGTAAAAATTCCTAAGGAATGCAAATAGGTGGTGTAGATGAAAAATGACACTTATTTGATGACTTCCCAGTTCCATTGTTTCTTCTTTTGGGAACAAGGTCCCCCTTGTCACTCAAGTCCAACATCCATCAAAAGTTGCAACACCCCGAGTATTCCTTAACTTTGTATCTTATCTTTCAGAAATTTAGAGTAGGACTTCAACTCCAACAGGCTACAGCACAGAAGGTACAAATCCTGATTAATAACTTTGACACAAAGACAAAGGATGTGACTACCAAAGGGAAGAATATGTTTAAAGTAAAGACACAAACTAGGGCCTGTATACATGAGAACCTATTGCCTCTACTGATGATCATGCATTAGTTAAACTTTCAATGCTAGGTTTTTCCGAAGCACTGTTTTCAGAAAATACTGAAAGCAAGAGAATGTTAGGTTATAAAACTTACCGAAAACAATTGTGACATTTGACCTGTAGATGCGCCTAGGCCCATGGTGCCCATATTCTCTTGCCTTCTTTATCCTCTGTCTGCTCTGTTGTATGACATATACACATCGATATCTCCGATTGTTTTCCTTGGGACAAAGTCTTTTATCCTTCCCAAATTGTGCAATAAGGAGCAACTTTGTACAAAGATAAAAGATGTGACTAATGGAGGAATATATATATATATATATCAGGTTGAAATAAAGCACTCCAGAATAGTGGGAATCTATTTTCTATCCTAGTGGTTATGCATTTTTTCAACTTTTAATTGTCTGGGCTTTCCAAACCATTTTTTTCAGGAAATACTGAAGGAAAGTGGAGACGAGGATGTAAGGCCCATTGAACATAATAAAAACTTCGATGCACCGACGAAAAATGTGACTAGGATTAGAAAAATCTAAATCAAATTAAAAATAGAAAACAAAGAGTCTGTTTGCATTAATTTTTATTTTCTTTACTGGTAATAATGGTGTCCTAGTGTCGATGTTTTACACTTGTATCCTGACCTTCTTCTGTATCCTTATTGTTTTTAAGTATTGGACTAGAATTCTTTTTAAGATTTTGCTGCACCAGAAATAATAAGATTAGTATCAGGCCAGACGCTTTCTCTCTTTCCTTTCTTCTCTGTCTCAACAATTTATAGGTGGACCACATACTATAAATAGTCCACATGTAACTTTATATAGAACTTGTATATTGTGGAAATGGGCCACGTACTTATAATAGGCTTACAGTTCAGCCATTCTTTTAAAAATGATTTATTCTGATGTGGGGAATTCAACCATTAGTGTGGGTGTCCACATCACCCAACCGTTAAAACAAAGAGCACGCTTTTCCAGTTCTCTAAGTCGTCGCCTTCCCATTCTCCAGGTGCAAAAATTTAGATATATTTTTTTGTTTCCTCTCCATGTTTTTCTCCATCCTTTCAAGAACGCCTTAAGTTATTCCAAACAATGTCAAAGGAGCAAGGTGAAGTTCCCGTTCCAAGTGTTGGGATTCCCAGATGCTGACCCAAACTTTGATGGGTTCGATATTTTTTGAGCGGAGCAAACTTGTGGAGCTGGTTATTTATGGGAAAGGCATTGGGAATGATCTCGTTGAGGAGGCTATCAAACCAGAAAACTGCCTCTACAAGGTGTGAAATAAAGACGAATCTCTCATCAGGAAATGGATTCTGGAAAAACCTTTCATTATGTGAAATTTTATAAGGAATCATGGGAGGAAGTTCACAAAAAAAGTGCTAAGCCAAACAATGACGAGAGGCTCTATGATTTGAATGCCCAATTAGTGCAAAGGCAAAAGAAAGATACAGCATGGTTTATTCTTTTTTGAAGAAAGATACGGTATGATCTATGCCTACAGGTTGAACGCAATCATCAATTGGGCATGTTCATGAAAACAACTTTACATGTTTTACATGTTGTGCCCAGATCTGGAACTGAACAATCCCAGGATGCAGATCCGAGTGTTGGGTTATGGGGCTATGGTTTGGTGCATGAAAACAACTTTCCAATGCAGCAGAAGCTAAAGATGAATTCAAAATTGATCTCAAACACAAACTATACTTTGTGTTCCTTGTGGGGAACTTGTTCCACCCATAACTTGCTTCATGGGAGAGTTTCTTGAACCTGTTCACTTGCCTTGTTGGACTGTTGGATGTCCTCTCCCTCATCGTCAAACTCTTTTTTAAGACTTTGTTGATCTCCTCACCATCAAGAAGCACTTGTGGAATGAGTACAGAAAACAAAGAAAGAAGAAAGGGGGAAGCCCAGATCTGGCTGGCACGGGCACCTAAAATTGGTCCCGCCTTATTTATACTCATTAGGAATTGTTCACAAAAATCGTAACTAATAAAGTTTATCTTCTAACATATTCTAATATGATTTTTCATCGGGTATATGAACGTAGTAAGCAATCACGACAGAACCGAGGCCCGAGCACGGCAGCCCAGCCCATTACCGGCTCTACGTAAACCCTGCCTTGGGGGAGGCTAGGGCAGGAACAATCAAGTTGTAAGTCCCCTTCCACCCATTCTCTCTCTCCCACCTTTCCGGTCATAACTCTCCTTGGTGTTCATAGGTTGGAGACGTCTTCCCATCGAGCAGTGACCATTTTCCCGGCGATCATTCGACCTCCTTCAACCATTCCCATTCTTTCCTTCTACCCAGGAACTTCTCCTCTCCTCTCTATTGCCCCCTCTCGTTCTTCATCTTGAAAATAAGTCAGGGAACGCTTTGATGAAAGATAAACTCAGCTCGCCCATTGCCCTTAATAAGACCGTAAGAAGGTATCCCATGACGAATTATATTTCATAAGAAAGGTTTGGTCCACTGTATAAGACTCTGATGACTTCATTGGGCAGTATTTGTGTACCAAAAATTGTGGAGGCATTGCTCTTGGTCGTTCATATCTGAATACGCCGAACTGGCCCTCGCGGATATCTTTGTATGGGAACATGACAAGAATGGCAGAATGGAGGAATTCCATGGATGAAGAAATGAAGTCTCCCTGGAAGAATGAGACAGCAAAACTGGTTCCACTCCACCAGTAAAAAGGTCTGTGGGTGTAAGTAGGTTCACACCCCAAACTTCAAGGCTGAGAAAACTGGAAAGGCCAGTGGCAAAGGCCTACACGCAATCCCAGGGCATTGATTACTTTGAGAAGTTTGCACCAGTCACAAAATTCAACAGAGTCCGGATTTTTATAGCATTGGCAGCAACTAAGAGTACGTTTCAATACAACATGAGGAATGTGTCTTTGAATGGAGAATCAAAACAGGATATATATATATATGGCGGTCCCTCAGGTTATTCGTTGACAGAAACTTAAGTGGTGTGTAAGTTAAGAAAGCTCTATATGGCCTTAAGCAAAACAGTAGTGAAATGGTGATCATACATCATTTATCAAACACATCAAGACAGGGAAATTGACCCGTTTAATCATATATGTAGATGATATGATAATTACAGGAGATGACAGAGCACGGATTCAAGCCCTTGGAAAGGATCTCCCGTCACTTTACACTAAAAACATGGGAAACTAGATTTTTTTTTTTTTTTGGGAAACTAGATTAATTCTTGGAATGACTGTAGCATATGGATACAACTCTTCCATATATTTGTGAGGTTCCCAGAAGAAAGAACCTCACAAAGTTCACGTGCTGATTCAAGCAGCAGGTGAGAGGGAGGTGAATGACAATAAACAAAAGGGAGGTCGAGCAGGAAAGGGTGGAGGTTCTTCAATCGCTTGCTGCAGAGACATTGGCTGGAGCTCGGGAGATTCTACCGAACCACAGGGAGGTTTGGCCAATCCGGCTAACCTTGGTTCATTTCCCTATCTCACTTCCATTATCTCAATCCACCACTTTATTTTCTTCCCCCTTTTTGGCCTGTTTGTGGATTATTACGTATGGAAACTCTTAGAATTCTCTACACTGAGTCGCTCCTTTTCAATTTAGAGGAGTTTAAGGGCATACCACAAACTCAAGTGTAGGTATATTAGTGTTACAGCACAAGTATATCCTCAACTTGTTACTGGAGACAATTAAAACTCAAGTCAATTCTACTGGGAGTCCAGTTCACAGGTATGTCATAACTGATAAAGGAGACATACAGTGCACCAGTGAACAAGGAGGCATCCCAGTGAATGGTAGGGAGATTGATCCACCTAAACCATACTGTTCGTTTTTTTCCTAAACTGTGAAATATCTAAGCTAGTTTCTGACTGATCTGATGGAGGTCCATCTGCAGGCTGCATATTATGTAGTACCATATAACATATTGAACAGGTTACACTGTTAGCAAAAGGAGGAGGTGTTACCGTTGAGTTCTACTCTGATGCTGATTATGTAGGGTCAGCCATAGATCGCCAGTCCACATCAGGGCATTGTGTGTTCACTTGGGGAGCCCTGTAACACGGAGAAGGAAGAAATAGGATTTGTTAAACGGTCAAGTGTAAAAGCTGAATGCGAAAATCCATGGCCCATGGTGTCTGTGACGTCTTGTGGATCAAGGGGCTGAAGGAACTGAAGAGACTCTGTTCTCAGAGAAGATCAACGGTGACATAAATTCAGTCTGTTTTGTGGGAAATTTAGGAATTATGGCAGACATCTTCACCAACGGATTGCTAGGCCCAAAATTTCAGCACTTGGTGGTCAAGCTAGGCATGATTAACATCTATACCCACCTCGTGGGTTGTTAGTCAGGCGTGCTCTCTCTTTCCTTTCTCTCCCATCTCCCATCTCTTCTTTCTCGCAAGCATGTATGTGGACCATACATTTGTTACTCTAATATATGTCTAAATGGGTATCGTACTATAAGCGGCCCACTGTTGTATTTCTTTTAAAAGGCTTCAGTGCTCTATTCCCACATCTGGAACTGAATCACTTTAGTGGGCGTCTGCATCAACAAAAAAAAACAATTAAGTGGTTTTTGGTCACATCCGAAATAAGTCAAGTGACTACCCAGGCCCACTTAATGGGTCCGAAATTCAAATCGGTTCCATATTTCTTCAAAAAAAAAATAAATTAGACAGGTTCCCTATCCCTAAACTGATTCACTTTTTCCTGTTCAAACCCTAGCCAATACAAGGCATAACAGTGAAGGCAGGCCCCCGAGATAGCAGGAAAATTTTTTATTCGGATCTGAAACTATATTTTAAAACCTTTTTGTGGTCAACAATGAGAGACTTTTTGGAGGTTTTTCTTCTGCCTCTTGAATCTTCTGCACCTCTGGGTCATGACCAAGAGCTACAACCACATCCTCTCTGAGAAATGGAATTATGAAATTTGATATTCCAGGTTTTCAGTGAGCATATTTGTCAGGATATATTGTATGCATGGGAAGAATTAGGTATAAAACTTGCAAAACATGAATAATAACCTTCTCACGACCACAACAGATAACTGTTATATGAAAAATATCCATGATACGAAGAAAAGACAAACTTGAGTGATTCAGAATCATTGAGAAAACATATCATATACTGATAGTTATTTATAAATCAGACTCCAACTGTCATTGTTTTTCAAAGTATCTGATACAACCATAGAGCTGTATCGTCCGGTAAATGTCTCAGTTCGATGTAATCCACGGACATCATGAAGGAAATTACATGACAAGGGCTTCACACATCCTGAGAGAAGTTACAGGGGTTAGGGAGAAAAAGGGGAATGGTAGAGCAAAGGATTGCAAGAAGGAAGACTGCCGTCTATCTTCAGGGTGCTCCATGATCTGCAGGGACCTCGAGGGGAAAGAGTCATGGTTCGAGGAGGTAGGGTGCCAAGTGAGAAGAGGGCAGGGTTTACAATGATGTTTCATGGCCCCCCATGATTCTAGAGATGGCTGAATGGCTGTCGTTAGTCGGACATCAGGCCCTTGGAAGCCAGTCTTACTCCTAGTCTGTAGCTATGCCTCTACAGGTGTTTTACTATAAGCTTAACTTTCCTTGAGTCAAAGACATTGAAATAAATTGGCCAAAGAGTAGGCAGATATTTTATTAAATTCTTAAAATAGATATATCAGCTCAAAAATAATACAAATTACAACCCGCTTGCCTGACAGGCTCTCATTAGTAAATAAAAGCTGTACAAGTTACAGCACTGAAAAAATTACAATTTACAAGAGTGCATGAAAAAGGCGTGGCAGATCTCGCACCACCTTCCATTCATATATGATCAGGTGAGATGAATTCGTTGTACAAACAGCGAAAGATGACATTTATTCCTCCATGTGTTTCCCAAGGTCTGGAAGAGCCAATAAATTGGGTCAATAGAGTTATATTAAAAAAGTACTCAATTCATACATAAAAATAACACATCCCCACTCGTTAAGACTAAACAAGGACAACATAAGCCATAAAAATTCCCCAATGCAGGAGGAAAAATACCGAGCACATTAATAATCAAATTAGCAAATTAATCTACTGGTAAAAGCTCATATAAGAGCCATTTATCTCCCATTGTAATTGAACAGAAGAGTGATGGCACAATAATAGGTGTGAGTCAAGCTCCCTCAATGATTTTTATTCTTTCTTGTCTTATTTCACTTGTAATATGGGTTGCATGTTATAAGTGGTTCAGATACACTCAAAATACTTGCAATATCTAATAAATTTAGTAGAAAGTTAATAGGCCTTGGCTCATTATTGAGTGACTGGTATTTAAACAGTAACTTCATGAATGTGACCAGCCTGATTGATGTGGACATCAAAAGAACCTGGCACTAACGCTCTTCTGGTGCTCATATGTCACTACATTGGTACTGATATGCTCTCTGCCCGCAAGGGACCTCGTCAAGTTGATATATTTTTTTTTTATGTTTCTTTTATTTTATATGTATTTCCTGTTAAGTACTTTCTATTTATAAGTGTCTCAGGCCCAGTAAGTAGGGCCCACTGTGTAACCAATAAGACTATGGGAACGAATTAAGAAAGCAGTTCTTTTTCCTTCCAAAACCCTAGCCGACGAATCCCAGCTGTGGAAGCTCGACCGTGAGGGAGCTGGACCTTGTTTCTAACATGGTATCAGAGCTCCAGGCGTAGGACGCCCAGAGGAGAAATCTCCCGTCTGCTTCACTCCTAGTTCCCGCAACGGCGAAGGAGCTCCTCAGTGGGATCGGCTTCATCTGTGGTCGACACTCCAACGCAGGAGAATAGTCAAACTATGACAGAAGTCAAAACGAAGCTCTGTCGAGTACCCGTGGTGGAAATATTCTACGGCTGAGTGGCGGAAGGCCATTCAAAGCTTCACTGACAAGTACATTGCTTCCGACTTAGGAGATCAACCACAGATATCCGACTTGGCTCAAGAAGATCCTAGCAACACAGGCGACTGATTCTCAAATATGGCTGGGGAAGAAACCAGAAGGTTATCGTTCAGACTACTGAAGCTGGATGAGAGACCTTGAACCAGGTAGTCTTTCCTATTGTGCCAGAGACAGTCAAATTCAACGGCTTTAATCTACTTGATTGGAGCAAATATGTTGAGATGGTTCTTGAGAGCAGGGGACTCGATGATCACCTTATGCATGAGGTCGACTCGAGTAATCCGAGATATAAAGCCTGGAAGCGTGAAGACGCAAATGTTTGTCAGTGGTTGCCGAGCAGTATGGCTGGAGATCGATTCCAGAAATATCTATATCTGAAGACGACGAAGAAAATCTGGGACCATCTTCAGAAGAGTAATGTGAGAAAGAGCCACACCTGGAGAATATTTGAGCTGGTTACTAAGGCAACTATGCTGGTGCAGGGTGAGATGTCAGTTGCAGAATACGCAGAAGAACTTCAAACTCTGTGGCTAGCAATTGATCATTTCAGACCAATCAAAAATCCAGAGGAGTGGCAAACAACTCTACAAGATCGTATGTTCAGATTCCTGATGGGACTGAAAAAAGAATATGAGAGTTTACAGAGTCAGATTCTCAACCGTGAACATGTACCCAACTTGGAAGAAACAATTCAGATAGTACTTGATGAAGAAAGCTGCATCAAGTTAATTCCAGGTGGTGGGAAATATGAAGCTGGAGCAGGATTCTTGGCAAAAACAAAGCAATCAAAGGGAGCATTGTCAGAACGTGAAGGTGCAAGTGGCAAATATGACAAGAAGCCAGGGGAAGATGCTCAAAGCCAGAAGGGTCAAGGTGGCAAATATAAGTCCAACCTTCAGTGCTCATATTGTCAGAGGAGAAATCATACAAGGGAACATTGTTGGATTTTAAATCCACACCTCAGGCTTGTCCAAGCGCATGCTACAGATGCTAAAGAAGAAGATTCAAGTGCTGGGGAAGGACAAGCAGACGGTGTCAGGACGGTTCATATTGAAGAATATGATAAATTGAAGGAGGAATTCGACAAGCTGAAGACAATGATCAGCTCTACATCTATGGCCCGTGTGGGTGAGACAACTTCTTACTCCTCTAATATTTATTCCGACTGGATTATCGATACAGGTGCCACGGATCATATGACTCCCTACTATAGGAGGTTTCATAATTATGCTCCTTATGAAGGGAGTAGACGGGTGTTCACTGCAGGAGGGGAGATGTTACCGGTTATTGGGATAGGCGATGTTAAAATCGCTAATCTGGGTATTATTTAGCAAGTCTTACATGTCCCAGGACTTTGGGCACAGCTCATATCTCCTCAGAAACTTGTTAAATATTTACATCTTATTTTTACAATGACATCTGATGGATGTTTTGTTTATGACAAGACCAAGAACCTGAGGACTTCACTTTTTAACGAGAAGAATGGGCTGGTGTACCTGAACGACCGTGTTGAGGAAGCTTATACATCCAACTGTGATGCTCGGGAGCTGGAGTGTAGCAGTCAGTTGGAGCGCATTAAGCTGATGCACTATCGTCTTGGACATCCGTCATTTGAACTGTTGAAACTCATGTTTCCGGTGTTCTTTAAGATAACAAATTCTTCCCATGTCTTGTGCGATACGTGCCAATATGCTAAACATAAGCACGTGCCCTTTTCTGGGAAAGGAGAACGAAGTACACAACCTTTTTATCTCGTTCATTGTGATGTTTGGCGTCCATCCTCAACTACAACTTTAACGGGAGCTAGGTGGTATCTTATATTTATTGAAGATTATACCAGGCTAACATGGGTTTATTTATTGAAATCCAAATCTGAGGTTGCTGAAGTAATAGGCAATTTCTTTCGTATGGTGAGAAATCAATTTGGTATCTCTATCAAGCGATTTTAACAAGACCCTGTCATCTCTATTTGCTCAGGAGGGTGTGGTACATGAATCATCCTGCGTGTATACTCCACAGCAGAACGGGGTAGCAGAAAGGAGGATCGGTCATGTAACTACAATGGCTCGGTCATTACTATTACATTATGGAATCCCAAGAGTTTCTGGGGGAGGCTGTCTTGACAGCCATGCATATAATTAATAGATTACCATCAAAATCTTTGGACAACGAAAGTCCCGTAAATCTAATGATACAATTTTATCCACATGCTTGGTTGAAGACTGATTTGATTCCAAGGATATTTGGTTGTACGGCATTTGTGCATATTCATAATCCAAGAGATAAATTCAGTCCTCGAGCTGTGAAATGTGTGTTTCTGGGTTATTCTCATACTCAAAAAGGGTATAAGTGTTACGATCCGTCTTCAAGGAGAATGCCGATATCGGCGGATGTTACATTCCATGAAAGTGTAAGTTTCTTCAAATCACAGGAGAAACTGAACGAAGAAATCCGTGAGCCACCTCTGCCTGGTATTCAGGATATGACCATGAATCGTGGTTCTTCCATTGCCCTGGACAAGACTCAAATCATATCAGATATTCGAGATGAAAGACTTCCTAGGATCGAATATGATCAGGAAGAATCATCAAGTGAAGCAGGTGAGAATGAAAGGGGTGAAGTTGAAGAACCTTCAGAGAAGGAAGCAATCAACACTCTTGATAGATCAGCTGAGGTGGAGGAAGATGATAGTGGATGGCCCATTGCTCTGAGGAAAGGAAAAAGGCAGTGTACTCAGAAGAACAAGTATCCACTCTCCAATGTGGTAAGCTATCAACACTTGGGATGTGAGTATAAATCTTTTATTACAGCTCTTAATTCCGTGTCTATTCCAAGAACACATGACGAAGCACTCAAAGAGATGAACTGGAAGAAGGCTATGGATATTGAGATGGAAGCACTAATAAGAAATAACACCTGGGATATTGTTGATGCTCCACTTGGTAAACGGCCTGTGGGTTGTAGATGGGTATTTACTGTGAAATATCAAGCTGATGGTACTCTAGAAAGATATAAAGCAAGACTTGTAGCCAAAGGGTACACACAAGCCTATGGAATAGACTACAGAGAGACCTTTGCACCAGTTGCCAAACTCAATACGGTACATATTCTGATTGCATTGGCAGCTAATTTTCATTGGGCATTATTGCAGTACGATGTAAAGAACGCATTCCTCCATGGCGACTTGAATGAAGAGATCTATATGGAGTTACCACCTGGATATTATAAGGAAGAATCTGCGAGGAAGGTATGCAAGTTGAAGAAAGCTCTGTATGGACTTAAACAGTCCCCAAGAGCTTGGTTTGGCAAATTCTCATGCAGCTTGATCAATATGGGATAAAAACAGAGCAATGGTGATCACACACTGTTTGTGAAATGCTCCAAGTCACAAACAATCTCAATATTACTTGTCTATGTGGATGATATAATTATCACTGGGGACGATGAAGTTGAAAATAAGGCCTTAAGTGCCAAATTATCAGAACTCTTTGAAATCAAAGCACTCGGAAGACCGAGATACTTTCTAGGAATTGAGGTGGCGTATTCTCCACATGGGATATTTATATCACAACACAAGTATATTCTTGATCTTCTAAAAGAGACCAGAATGGAGGGGTGTAAGCCATCCTATGTACCCATTGATCCCAATGTGGAACTGGGTTTATGTGAAGAAGAACAGCCCGTTGACAAAGGGCAATACCAAGGCTGATTGGAAAATTGATCTATCTCAATCATACCCGACCTGATATAGCATTCGCAGTGGGGCTATTGAGTAGATTTATGGACAATCCCAGGAAATTTCACTTAGAAGCCGCCTATAAAGTAGTGGCGTATTTGAAGGGGTCAGCAGGCCATGGACTTTTGTATCAACGTCATGGAGGAGCAGACATTGAAGTATACACAGATGCTGACTGGGGAGGAACACTGATAGACAGGAGGTCAACATCAGGCTATTGCTCATTTCTGGGAGGAAATTTGATAACCTGGAGGAGTAAGAAGCAACCAGAAATTTCATTATCCAGCGCTGAAGCAGAATATAGAGCATTGGTGAAAGGTATTAGTGAGACATTGTGGATCAGAAATATTCTCACTGAACTTGGGCTGGAGCAAAGGAAGCCTACGGTTCTATATTATGACAGTAAAGCAGCAATCGATATTGCCCACAACCCTGTTCTGCACGACAGAACAAAGCACATTGAGCTAAACAAACATTGGATCAGGGAGAAGATCGACCAGGGCCGTGTTCTGATTAAACAAGCCAAATCTGCTAATCAAGTTGCAAATGTCTTCACCAAAGGACTGACGGGAACACTGTTTGATTGCATACGAAGCAAGCTTGGGATCAGAAGCATCTGTCCACCAGCTTGAGCGGGGGTGTCAGCAAGGGACCTCGTCAAGTTGATATATTTTTTCTCTATGTTTCTTTTATTGTATCTGTATTTCCTGTCAAGTACTTTCTATGTATAAGTGTCTCAGGCCTAGTAAGTGGGGCCCACTGTGTATCCCATAAGACTATGGGAACGAATTAAGAAAGCAGTTCTTTTTCGTTCCAAAATCCTAGCCGTTGAATTCCCCTGTGGAAGCTCGACCGTGAGGGAGCTGGACCTTGTTTCTAACACTCTCTTCATGCACTGATATGGCTTTCTTCTGGCGCTGATGTGGCTGCCTTCTGGTTCCGCGATCAATGTCACGGTCAGTGAATCTCAACAATATGGTCTACTCTGTGACCAACCTCGCCGTGTCTGCTGCACACAAACACACGGTCAAACCAGAAGGCGGGGCTTTGTTCAAACCAGTATCAACACCAAGGTCAGAACCCCAAATCAGAACTGCAGCTACCTATTGTAGCCTTACCACAGGAACGGTATAGAACAACGACTTGAGTCCACAAGCCTGGCTCTACTTGAAGTGGCCAAGTTCTGAATTCTCAGGCTCCGCCTCTTCAACTCTTGAGTCCACGAGGGAGTTGTGCTTGAGTCCACGAGGGAGTTGTGCTTGAGTCCACAAGCACTGGAGCACTCTCTAACAAGAAGAACACTTAGAGAGTGGAGAAAAATGGTTCTCCAGAAAAATAAATATCTCAAATCGTGTTCTTCAAGGTTAAAATCGGGCTTTAATAGGTCACTAAAAGCAGAGGGTCATCCAGAATGGCATTACCCTTGAAAAGACAACTTTAACTGAGGGAAACACAACATGGACAAGCCAAAATAAAAGATCCAAAATCTAACAAGTCTGATCAGGAATATTCTGCAAATTCTAAGACCTGTTGAATCTGTTAGGAGATATAATGTCGCTCTAGAAGATTCTGGCAAGACAAAAAGAATATTTCCGGCCCGCAAAAGAAGTATCAAAGATATTCTTTATACTTGACTGGTGTGGAATCTGTCAAAGAAATTGGTGTGTCCCTGAATGATTTTCTACTGATCTTGTCAGCTTCTATGAGATTCCCCACGTCTCTGCATCAATAGCAAATCATTGACTACCTCCAATCATATGCGTAATGCCTTCTCACTAAGCATCTCAAACATATGCTCTTCCATCACTACGGTCTCGTCCCCATGTTTAGTCCATGATGCCCTGATTCAACAGTATTCCACCATTACCCACCCCTTCTCCTCACTATCAGCCACGCCCATATGTTTAGTCCCCTCTGTTGGGGCGTATTTGACAACGACCAAAGGGTTATCCATGCCCAAGCCAATACACCCGCTTCACAGAATGGCTTCACATTCCCATTGGGTGCAGTTGGATTTTTCACCAGTGGCATGGTCCATGGGATCATTGCCACTATCAATGCCATGATGTGCCTGTTGTCGCCCAATGGAGCCTGCGCTATAGAAGTGAACCCTCCAACTGCCACCATTATAGGCGTCCCCCTCACCTCTCTATAAATAATCTCTTCCTCCACTGGTGGGGCCACATTGGTTAGTTCCACCAAGCTGATATTCCTCATGACTCTTTACTCAACTGAACAATATAAGGTCAGATTGGTGACCAAATGATACACTAATCATTATGGGGTTGCTTATGGGCAGACAATTTCTCTCATAGTAAAATCTAATATTAAAAACGCATTCCTAGAAATATCGTTGATGTATTAGCTTATCTGTATTGGAGGTTGTATCACTATGATATTTTTTAAAATAAATGAAAAAGTATGATATTAAAAATGCATTCCTAGAAAGATCTTGTAGAGGACATATTTTTATGTGAATTCGACTTGTTAGAACTTGCAGGTTCCTGAAGGGAAGTTATGCAAACTGAAGAAGACACTGTATGGACTGAAGCAGTCTTCACGTGCCTGGTTTCGGACTTTTCTCAGGCTATGAAGGATATGGGGTTTAGGCAGAGTAATGGAAACAACTGTTTATTAAAAGAATTACACATGGTAATTTGGCTGTATTCCTGGTATATGTTAAGGAAATTATTATTACAGGAAATCATGAAGATAAATCCAAATATGAGTCAGAAATTTTCTCTCAGCATTTAAATCAATGACATACAGTGTTCCACAGTGCATCAGTGGCCGATTTACTTACCCAACATTCCAGGATGTTTATTCCAGGAATTTTTTTTCAAGAAAGATAGGAGATATCACACAATTGGTGACCCTCCTGTTGTGATATATAAATATGAACGTTTGAGTACATCAATGGCCTACACAGCCACCTGTGGCATAGCAATGGGCCTTTGAACCATGCAAAGGTAAAACACGCCACTTCTTGTACAACAGCACCCGTCGATGCTTCCCATCCATTGAAGATGACTTCATTGCCATGCAGCCATAATGCCCAGAGCACTACGAAGGGTCGTCCATGCCCCTCTTGCCCCCTACATGCGCCGCCTTGTATAGAGTCCCAAAAGGCCTCCTTTGAGGGGACATCCACCACCTCGAGTGGCTGATGGGCCTACACAGCTTGGGCAACCAAGCACTCGAAGAATAGATGGCCACAGTCTTCCTTGCACACAAAGCACAGTCTGTAGAGGCATCTGGGAGTCATGTCATCCTGACAAACTTCGTCATTAGTCTTCATCAAAGCCAGAGCCAACTGTAAAATCTCACCTTAAGGGGGAGCTTTTGTCTCCATATAATGCAACACGGGTGGAGGATCCTCGACTCTTCCGCTATATGTCGGCGGCATAGTTTTGCATTGGCATCTTGAATTGAGAAGGGTGTGCCTTTCCACTTCCACCGTCTTGTGTCCCTCCCAGTGAGCGTTGGTGGATCAGGATCTGCTCCAGACCCGTATATTCTTCTATTCTTTGTTCAAACAAGGTATCACCCAGGCCTGGGATCCATGCGCCATCCCAGCATTCCTAAACAATGGCCTAAGGAGTCTGCGCAAGGGCGAACAAGCGTGCGAATTCTGACTTTAGTGAACCCAGATCCGAGTAGCCAAAATCAGAATGATATGTTGTCTCCCAATTTGGTTTGAAGAATTCTCAGACTTGAGGAAACAACAGCCTCATCCCCTGCCAGAAAGCAGAAGACCCATGGACTGGAGCTGCGCGACTCTCCAGTCCAAGTTGGATCCATAAATGTCCTTTAGAATTCTTCAAACCATATCTGTATCCGGTCCAAGCTATGCTCACCCACTTAGCCAATAAAGCTATGATCAAATCTTGCATTTTCATTACTCCCAGCCCCCGAAGCGGATTAGTTTGCATACTATGTCCCATGACACAAGGCCCATCCCCCCAAGCGGATAAGATTTCCATAGGAACCTTTGCATCATACCTTCCAGTCTTTTGCCGACCCCACTTGTAACTTCAACACCAGTAGGTAGAAGATGGTTACCGTTGAAAGCATGTGTCATAACAACACCAATCATCCTTCCCTCGATAGCTCCATAGCTTGCCATCCCTCTAACTTCCGCTCTACCTTCTCCAGTACCGGTTGCCAATCAGCGGTCTTAATACGACCCCCTGTCAGCAGCAGGATCATTACATGGGTAGTGTACCACTAGGTGTCCCAAAGGTATTAGAACAAAGGGCTTCCTCCTCATGCGATAACCCAAAGCCAACAAAGGCTGACTGGGCACTGTCAATCTGTAGACAAGAGCAATCCATGAATAGGTCTAACAAAATGGATAGGTTCTTGACCTCCTTAGAACCCTCCATGAAATAAGTGGTATCGTCTACATATTGTAGTAGGGGGATACCCAATGGGAAACTAGGGGACCAGAATCCCTTCAGGAGACCATTGCAGCAAGCCTCTGTTGTGCTTATGCAAGGGCATCCGCAGCCAAGACAAAGAGTAACGGTGCCCAAGAGACCCTTGTCAAACCTCTCTTTGGGGATGAATACAACCTCTTTCAGGACGCCCATTAACCAACACTGAAAAAGAGTGGCACGTTATACATCTTTTAGTCCATCCCACCCATTGTGCTGGAAAGCCTCAGCGCCACAATAATGCCCGTAGAAAGTCCCAATCAAGGCAGTCATATGCCTTAATAAAATCCACCTTCCACATGAACCCTTTTACCTTCGATCTGTTCGATGCTGTCAAGATTTCGGATGCAACCATTGCGTCGTCAACCAGTCGTCCACCTGAAATTAATACAGATTAGAAAGAACTAACCAAGTCGCCCATCACCTCCCTCAGCCGGTTGGCCAAGACCTTGGCTATGATAAGATATATGGATTTGGATAATGGGTGGGATGGACTAGGAAGTACATTCAGATACACTTACTAAGACTGTTGACCAAGCTGGGAATGTAGAGCATCTACTGACCAGCTTGAGGGGGTTGCCAGCCATGGAATCTAAGGCCCATAATTTGTTTCTTTATTTTGTTCATTCCTTATTAGACATTATGTATTTCGGCCATGGGTTATCGTTTATAACAATACCCTACCTTTCTTGGGAAGCCTACAGTATTCAAAACCACAAGTACCCGTTCAAAAGGTGATATTTTGTTTTTCCTACATTCATCCTCCAACCAACCTAGGGTTAGTGTCGCTGTGCTATAGGAGATCCTCGGCATCAGAGCAGGCACAGTTAGATGTATCATGTACTCTTATTAGTTTAGATCACAGCAGATTCGTAGAAAAGGAATAAAAAAAGAGAAATAAAATAAGATTGGTTACAGGGAATATTAAACAGTCAAAGTTATCAAAGCATGAGAAAAATTCTAGACTATTTTCTTAAGTAATCAGTTGTCGTTTCAGCACGAGATGTTGAAGGGAAATTTAAGACAAAACTTTTCATACCATCATTACAATATTATGCTTCTATAGGTGCACATATTGCAACTCATGAACTCTACTGTGTATTGGCACAGGAACCCCAAGAATGCTCCACATAATGCTCTTTTGCAAGATGGTTTCGATGAGTCCTGGGAGCAGACGGAAGATAATAAGAATGATATTTCTGTACGTGAAGTTCAGTCATTATCTTCTCACATGGAAAATGATGTTGTGCTGATCGTGTAGAGGACAAAAGATGTTGCCCGTGACCTTGACTCTCGACGGATGCACTATTCTGTATTAACTCATTTAAGCTTGAAAACCCAGTAGGTCGACTGTTACACTCAACATGCTTCAGAGATCCAGGAGAATGGTGTGTGTCATGACTGTGGCCCTGTGTAAAGCATTAACAATAAATTAGCTAAAATAACTCCCACTGTGAGCAATAGGTGAAAGCAATTTTATCATTGAAAAACTGAACGTGAAGTCAAATTTACTCACATTCTGCATGCCCCCGTACTTCTTTTCAGCAGGTTGGTGTGTTGGTGATGATGGCCAAGTTGGATCAGTGAACGATAGATGAGGAAACATTGAACGTTCAAGGTGTGATTTAGTTGGTGGCAGTGGCGGTGGAGGTGGTAATATTGGCGGTGGGGACAAAGGTGGGGGAGGAGTAACTGGAGGAGGAGATGAAGGTAAGGGTGGAGGAGAAAGTGGTGGTGGAGATGACGGTAAGGGTGGTGGAGAAAGTGGGGGTGGAGATGAAGGTAAGGGTGGTGGAGAAAATGGTGGAGATAGCGGTAAGGGTGGTGGGGAATGAGAAGAATCCAGAGGTACCAGAAATGAATGATCAATGAGAGCTGGATTCTCTCTTTGAGCAGAAGACCTAACTCCTAGACTTCCATTAATCGTAGGAAATTCCAAACAATGTCTGAGATGATATTTGTTATATTTAGCTGCATCTTCAAGAAGTAAGTGCCCTCCTTCACTACCATAAGTGACTGTTGATGCAGTTCTAACTATGGACCCACTTATGGGAGTCCCACTGCTAGAAAGGTCTTCTTCAAAAAGGTGGTTGGTAATAAAACTAGGCAAGTTGAATGTGTCATTGCTGCAAAATAGAAAAACGAAGATGAGAGAAAATAAGATGAAACCAACGTAGGAATGTGCATAGATGGAGAAGAGAAATCAAAATTTTGTTCTCACGAAAGTACGGACTGTGTAGAAGAAAGAGCAGAAGACAGTTGAGAAAATATAAAACATAACAGAAACAGACATTTGTTCCGGTGGAAGTCAGTGGGAAATGGGAGTGAAAGGATGTTTGAAGACTAATTTAAGACTGGAAAAAGGGAAATCATGCATTGACGCTCAAAAGATTATGGCATTAATATAAGTTGTATTTACAATAACTTTTTTCATCATATGCATGATCATCTCAACATTAGAAAAATAAACTAGATCGCATGACCATCATCATTATCAAATCCTATGGTTCAAAGATATACCTCCCATATTCATCAACAAGTATCCCCTCCATGTCCCGTATAGGATCATCAATAGGACGATCGGCCCTGGATGGAGGTCGAAGGACCAGATGAACCTCTTGCCCATCATATGATGCCTTGATTCCATCCATCAGAGGACGAAGAACAGATTCAGGAAATATATTTCTCTCAAGCCATAGTTTCAAAACCTGAAAAAAGAAATATGTTTAGGAACCTCTAGAAGATATTCTTTTGAGTCAGGAAGTATAGTACATTTACCTTGAGGCATTGTCTACGATTTTCAGAAGCACCTGATCCAGGAGGAACGGCCGCAGCCAATAAACGTTGAAGTGCATTCTGTACAGCGGGAACAAAAGACTCTCCCGCAACACCTGTAGAGTAGCATTTGAGAATAAAGATTGTGAGAAAGCATAAGAAGTTGAGGAAGGAGAGAAGATAGCTCCCCAGTGATCTTTCAAAAAAAGAACAGGGTGGTAGGGCAACGGGTAAATCTTTAAGAAATCCTCAGGATAGAACACAGTAACGAGAGATCAATACCAGAGAGGATGAAAGAGGACTACAAAAAATTGACCTATCGTTATCCGATCTTTAGAGTAGATAACCAAACCCTGAGAGAGATAGTGGCCAAAGTGGGCCCAATAAGAGTGAGCAGAGGCCGGCTACAATTGACCCATTAGGATAGAGATAAGCTCGGTTCACATAGATTTACCAAACTACAAAATAATTCATGATTCCACTGTACATAACGATGATTATGTACTTATAAAAACATTTTTCAAAACATAACTTAATGCAACTTTGATAGGAGGACAAAGGGACTTTAAAATACGTGTTTGGATTTACCTTTTTGACTATGAGAACACTGTGTAATGGAATCCACAAGAAAAAATAGGTCAACTTTTCGGTGATGGCTCGTCTCGCTTTCCAATTTTTGAATCAAGAGGTCAACGACCTACAAAAATGGTAACCATTCACCATTGCTTAGGAAAGTTCAAAAATGAATAAGACAAAAAAGATTTAAAGAAACTGTGTGACGCTATGGTAAAATATTAGACCATAGATAATTATTTTTCTCACTAAAAGATCAATACACTGATATTTAGCATTAAGTTTTTCATGAAAACTACGTAGAAAGACTGTCGTTAATTAACTCAATTGTTGCAGACAATTGAGTTAAGACGGTAAAAAAAGTGAAGTAGGAAGTAAGTAAAAGAACTCTGATCAATTAATGCCCGCCACTTTGTACCAGAGGTATCACCAGATACAACATCACAGACTGCAGTCACCCTCAACCCTATTAGACCAACGTATTAAAGAAGCAACGAATTTCCTAACGTTAAAAGCACATGCTAAGAAACTTTAAAAAGTGGAGAATAAATATTTGGATATATTTTTATAAAAATAAATTTGAAGGATTGTATTCAATAAATTACCTGAGTAGCTATCCCATATTTAGCACATTCTATGGCAAGACGGGTTGCACGTCCAATACTTTCCTTGGCTCTCGACAATGTTTCGATCATCCCTTCCAATGCATCACGAGCAACAGTTGCTTCCATATCACCGATCGATGCATCTTCTTGGAACATTTCATGACCACAATCGAGTTTATGCTCCCCATGCTCCACATAAACACATGCGTGTGGGTTTTGAGGGACGGTATTCGGCGAAAAGAAATACTCCCCATCAACTTTCTGAGAAAATCTTGAATTAGGAACCTGCAATGCTTCAGTTAAGGGGCTTGGGCTCCTCTCTCGGACAACAGGAGGACTACAGACTAAGCTGGGAACTCCATTATAGGGGTGATCATGCAACTGAACCTCCCTTCGTTTTGCTTGAGCAACTGCGATGAGATGCTTCATGGAAGTAACATTTTCTCTGCCGTTGGATTCTGTAAAAGAAATAGCTGATCTGTGTCATACAGGAGACAGAAACGAGTCAGCAGAGGAGCATAATATAACCGAATCAATTAGAAAAGTGAAAGTATACCTTTCTTCATAAGACAGTTCCTTAGAAACTGTGTTACATTCAACCGTGTTGGTCATGTTCTTTTCCCTTGCGTCCATTAATAACTCAGACTTTTGCATACCTTTCGTCTCACTAAACGCTAATGCCCTAGCCATCTTAGATGTTGCATGACTAGACAGATCTGGTTCATCAGATCGCTTAAACGGGAGAGTGGGAGTCTTCATTACAGCATTAATAGATAAGTCAGTTTTTTTTTCAGATCCTTGGGAAGAAGACTTGGTGATAATTCTGGATTCCTTGACGGAGGTTCTTTTGTTGTCCTGCTTTCCTGGGCTGAGATAACAATGTTTCCTTTCAATATTTGCTGACTTTCTTTCTTCAACATTCCTTGGAGTCAGGTCCGAATGATCACCAAACTTACTGATTGACAACTTATCCCCAAAGGATCTTCCACGAAGTTTTGGAGAACTTGACATATTAGATCGCCGATGGATAGGAGTTCGAAGAATTTCATCATCTTCGTCATCATCCATTCGAAAAGTTCTTCTTCTTTGGTTCGAATGAACTGGAGAATTCTTCTGATTCGGGAACTCTTTGTTCATTCCACATCTAATGCCTTCGGAAGGGACCGCCAAAGCTTTGTTACTAGGCATGTCAACTGAATTATTGAAAGGCTTGACTGCAGATGGTGAGGACTTGCCCCGTTTCTCTTTTCTCTCTCTAGTAGAGTTAGAAGAAACTTTACGTGGACTTTTAGTGTTGGCATCAAGATCATCAACGTGCTTGGCTCTTTTAGCCTCCGACTGCATGGAGACATCCAGGGCCCTTCTTTTATCAACCATTGTCTTTTCTGGATAATGTTTAGACAATAGGGCTAAATCACAAGGCCCCTCCTGGGTGGTGCATAATATTACCTTTTTCTCCTTGCATACTCCAACCCTCTCGGACAAATGAGGAGGTTCCACTAGTTCCTGATCAACAACGCCCACAGCAATACCAACATGTTTATCCTCAGAATTGCTTCCAGAATTCGAGCGTCTATGGGATACATATTTCTCCCGCAGATTTGATATATTCTGGTTCAATGAGGAACTCTTTCCATATTGTTCAGACTTACTTTTCAGACTTTTACCGTGTAAGCAAGATGACTCGCCATCGTCTCTTTCTAGATTTGGGCTTGACTGAGGCAACTTCTTGTGCTCGTGAATGGAAATCCTGAAATACCCGTCCTTGGGCTCACTTTCTGGGGCCTCGTGAATTTCTCTAGTATGCTTCAACAGAGGAAAATCATCTTGGAAATACCCATCGACTTTTTTTAGTTCTGTTTGATGCACTGCAGTCCCGTCGTCAGACTTAATAGTTTCACTGGACTGTTGATTTGTGGATTCTTTCCCATGAACTTTTTCGTAAGCTTCACATATCTCCTCCACAGCGCGACCAAAATCTTTGGAGTATTTACCCCGAGAGCGGACAACCAATTTACTCTTTGATTCAATACTAAACATTTGAATATCGGAAGGTGGGACAAAAGCACTGTAGGAGAGGAAGTGCGGCTAATTAGACAATAAATCAGACAATAAAT
Organism: Wolffia australiana; assembly: GCF_029677425.1. NCBI lineage: Eukaryota > Viridiplantae > Streptophyta > Magnoliopsida > Alismatales > Araceae > Wolffia > Wolffia australiana. Next base: position 17,647,552 of record NC_135836.1, on the reverse strand, counting down.
TCTGAATCACTCGCAAAATAAAACCATGCCATTCAAATTCTAGAAAAGATAACTCATCCAAAATCCAGAATGGGAAAAATCAAAGGATAACAAAAGATAGTTCGAAGATTGAGACTTCCCAAAGGGAAGAAAACAGATACTTCTGAATGTGGGGAACAACTTTCTGATGAATAAAATATCTTCTGACAACGACATGGTAATGGGAAATTTTACTGGGACAATCAAGGATGAAACAGAATGTAAGACACTAGAAAGGTATCGCCCTCTCTGCAAATAAACAGACTAGCTAAAATGGAGAGAAAAGATATTCGAATGGGTAAATTTTGTAATCACCCCGAGGAAGAAGACAAACTTGTTGAAAAGTCCACATCATGGTTAGATGGACAGCTGTTCACAAAATCTTTCAAATTTCGTGCACTGGAACGGTGAGAAATCACATTAGGGACATTTCAGGAAGTTAATTCAGTATGCCTTCGAGGACCAAGAAATATCCAGGGAATCACACAAGGATGGTCAAGACATTTACTGAAGTTAGTAGAAAAAATATATAATTGATAGACACTCAAGTTCTTTCCGGAAAGGAGTTCAAAGATGCAAAGCCAAGGAACTGAGTCTTTTAAATCCAGAAAGGACGCCAGCATTTCAAGAAAATCAGGAATTTTACAGCAATGATTTGGAAATAACAATTTGATATATACTTAAGTCTCTTTTATCAGAGAAGGTTTTCATAGGGGAAAACTAAGGAGTAGAGTCTTCTGTCTCCTAAGAATGGAAACTGAAGCTCTCATTGAGACTACCAGCCTCATGGACATTGTGGTAGTGGTAACCCTCTTGAGGACCTCTAGAAGAGATAGGCGTAGACAGAACCAGGCTCAGTAGTTGGGTGATAAGAAGATGAGATAAATGAAAAATGTACTAACCAATGTTCTTTCGGGAGTGAAGACTAGATGAAACATGTACTAACAAGTGATTATCCGGAAGTCACGGCAGATGAAACAGATCGTTCAGCATAGAAATTTACCATAAAGACTAAAGTATCCTGAAGAGGAATTACGTCCATTAATTAAATTTGTAATATACTTGTAATATTTTACAGAAACCAAGGGCAAGGGAACTAAGATATAACACAACCTTATAGGTGTAAAACAAAGTTTCATGAATACCACGGAATTCTCTACAACCTCAGAAGGATACAAGATTTTCGCACCAAAAGGTAGCAAATTACAACATATTAGAGAGCCCTTCAATTTAGATCAACAGCACGGAAAAGATTTACTCATACTGGACCAAACTCTACACGTGCCTTGTTAACTCTTTGCTGCATTCTTGAGTCTCATTAATAAGAATTTTCTTCTGAACAGTACCATTTAGATGAGGAGATGATCTAAAAAAGTCAAGAAAAGTACAGTCAAATATCCAAAACTTTTCCTTCCGAGTAGCTCAAATTTGGGGTCTTAAACTCTTCAGTATGACCTATCTGAGTTTCGACCAAACCATTTGCAGCTTCTCCACGCTTACATCACGACAATTTTTTTTTTGAGAGACACCTAATCCACTTTGAAGTGCTAAACGAGACACCTTTAGAGTGTACTAACATTCTCTCGGCATAAACTGCTTGCAATTTTGACAAAAAGGACGAACCCGAACTGCCTTTCCACAAACATCCGTTTGTAAGAATTAACCCTTTAACGAAGTGAACAAGAAAGAGTTTTCTCACATAGTTGGAGGAAATTTGTGAAAGACGCGCCGCGTAACATTAGGAAGAAGACTCACATTTCAGACGTCCCAAAGAATTGAACGAAAAACTTCTTAGGGTCGGGTGATCTATCCCAATCCTCTGGTCTGCTTATCTGAAAAAACAACAGAAGAAAAGGGCAATATGAAGTGAACAAGTACCACGTCGAACGCGCTTTCCAAATCCACTAAACCCAACAAACGACGGTAATCGTTCGGAGAAACAGACATTCCGCAATTCAGTGAACGAAGAGCTTAAAGAACCAAATGCCACCGAATAATGAAGAATTTTAGAAATAGACACAGGTCATTTGGGGGGACGAGAAGACCCGCTCCCTTTCTTTCTCGGCATTCGAAAATCTAGCCTAAAATCCCTCATACTCGTTACAAGGCAAAGCGCACCCAAAAAGACTGAATTGAGATTAACATTAAGGAGTGGGAAAATTGAAGGCAAATGCTACTGTACGAGAAACTACACAAATTCCAAATATTATTGATGAGGAGAAAATTGATTGTATACCTTGGCAGGCCACGCCGGGAAACCCTTCACTTTCGCCAGCACCAAATCCCCAACTCTCAAATCACTGTTGGTTTCGCCTTCTGGACCTATCTTCTTCCGCCCAGGCGGCATGACAAAGTCTCTAGTTCACCAATTCCGCACAAAAAATCGACACTTTCGATCAGAAGTCTTCCAAAGCTTCATATCATTCCAAAATCCGACATCAGGCGAGCCACGCGCAGCCGGCACGCTAAGGAGAATTGCACAAGGGGAATCTCGATATCAGAGGCATCGCTACACCTGCGAAACAACTTGGCACGACGAACGCACCTCGACAGTCAATTTCGCATCGTCGATGAAGAATTCTCGTTGGAAGAAGAGACGCAAAGAAAACCAGAGCGGGTCGAGTCGAGTCACGCGTAGATCAGCAGCCCGGAGTATTTCCACCTTAAATACAGCTTCTAACTAAGCTTCCTCGGACGTATAAATAAATGTCATCCGTTAATGATTTCGTCCCGGTTCATCCCGGTTCGTCTCGGTTCGTCTCGGTTCGTCTCGGTTCGTCTCGGTTCGTCTCGGTTCGTCTCGGTTCGTCTTGGTTCTTCTCGTTTCATCCCGTTTCGTCTCGGTTCGTCTCGGTTCGTCTCGGTTCGTCTCGGTTCGTCTCGGTTCGTCTCGGTTCGTCTCGGTTCGTCTCGGTTCGTCTCGGTTCGTCTCGGTTCGTCTCGGTTCGTCTCGGTTCGTCTCGGTTCGTCTCGGTTCGTCTCGGTTCGTCTCGGTTCGTCTCGGTTCGTCTCGGTTCGTCTCGGTTCGTCTCGGTTCGTCTCGGTTCGTCTCGGTTCGTCTCGGTTCGTCTCGGTTCGTCTCGGTTCGTCTCGGTTCGTCTCTGTTCGTCTCGGTTCGTCTCGGTTCGTCTCGGTTCGTCTCGGTTCGTCTCGGTTCGTCTCGGTTCGTCTCGGTTCGTCTCGGTTCGTCTCGGTTCGTCTCAGTTCGTCTCGATTCGTCTCGGTTCGTCTCGGTTCGTCTCGGTTCGTCTCGGTTTGTCTCGGTTCGTCCCAGTTCGTTCTTTTACGTCCTTTTTCGACCTGTTTTGTCCCTTTTCGTCCGTTACGTCCTCTTTCGTCCAGTTACGCCCCGTTGCGTCCTCTTTCGTCACGTTTCGTCTCTTGTCGGCCCATTCCGTAACTTTTCGGCCATTTACGTCTCGTACTGTCTTCTTTCATTCTGTTTGGTCTTCATTCGTCCCGTTTGGTCTTCTTTCGTCCTGTTTTGTCTCCATTTTGACCCGTTCCATAACTTTTCGGCCATTTTCGATCCATTTCGTCCCTTTTCAACCCGTTCCATTCCGTTTCAGCCATTTTCATCCTAGTTTCTCCCGTTTCATCTATTTTTGTCCAGTTTCGTCTTGTTATACTAGTGGGGGTCCACTCACAATGCTCGCTTGGGGGTAGAGAGAGAAGAGAGAGAAAGTAGGGCCATCCTCATCTTGGGAGAGAATAAAATCAGTGTCTCGAATTCTTTAAATCATAAATGTTAAAAACAAATCATCACTAGATTTTGAAAACTTCAAAAATCAACAAAAAGGATAAACATGTATATAGAGAGAAGAGAGAGAAAGCACGGTCATTCTCATCATGGGAGAGAAAAAAATCCCATCTTCAGCCACTCAGATAAATCACGCAGAACTAAAGCTCGTAGACGGATGACGTAGAAGAAAACAAATGAAGGCTCTCTCGTTTGGGTTACATGTCGGGGGGTAGCATAGATGACAGATGACTGAACAGACCTCACCTCGTCCCTCTACAACAACGTTGCCCATTCCTTCTTCGCCTCCAAACTCTGTAATTCAGATCCCATGGGAGAAATATCCGGTTGTCATGGTAACAAAAATAATTTGAAATAAATTAGACTATAATATTACGATCTATATCGAGTGTAGTTTGTGTCTTGATTTGGCGAATGTTTCTCACTCATGGTCGAGGATTTTCCTTGGCCGCCGGCGGAGGAAGGCTGGGCAAGAGAGTATCTTGATACTTAAATATGAAGATGCATGCAGTGTCTTGGCGGCGACACGGTTTCACCATTGCTCGTCTCCGACGACCCAACTAGACAACAGATGGCCGCGAACAAGGCAGAAGCTCTTTTCCTTAAGGAAGAAGCTAACGAAAATGGCAGCCTGGTAGGGAAAGATGATATTTTAGAGAGATAGGAGGAGTGATAAACTCAATTTTGCAATGGTTTCGTACTGGTTAATAATCAGTTAATGCGTGTGAGGATTGAGCTTATACGACGAAATTTATAACCTCACAGCTTAGGGCGAGTGAGGGTCGATCCACGGGGAGACGGCAAAAAACAGCAGAAGAATTCTTTCTATCAAATCAGTTCATTTAATTCTCTAATTCTGAGTGTTAATCTCTGTAGAAACTTTTTAGTTAAGTTGCAGAGATTCTTTACAAATATAGATTCGGCTAATTCCTCAATTAGATTGTTTCCAGTTAGGTTTATAGATCAAGTTCTTATAAACTGGAATGAGCAGAACCTTCAGCAAGAGTTTCTTGTTGACGGTTCTCTCTTGCCCCTTGGGGCAAAAGAACAAGCACCCTGCGCACAGGTGGTGTCCTGTGTGCAGGTGAGTGCTCGCTCGCGGCAGCTGCTGCGCGTGGGCGTGGCCTGCGCGTGGCTATTGCTGCACGCGGGCGTGGCCTGCGCGCGGGTTCCCTGCGCACGGCGCTGCTTGCGCGCGGGTTCTCACGCGCAGGCGGCTGTGTGCAGGTAGATCCTGCGCGCAGATCCCTTGGCAGCAGGCGGCTATGTTCTTCCTGCCTGAGCGAGACCTCACCAATTGTTATGTAGAGAATCGATTAAGCATGATGAGTTAAGATTCGGATGAAATCAAACACAGAAAAGGTAAAAGAAAATGAACTCTGAACAACAAGAAAATCTTCGAATTAAACAAAACAACTCTGGTTGGAAACTGCTGAAGAACCTTGCAAGGTGCTTCAACCCCACTTGAGATTGTCCAAGAGGGAGAAGAAAACAAAGCTGAACCAGCTCAATCACTCCGACTTCGTGTCACGTCCTGTCCGGCGAGTCGACGATCTTCTTGAGCGGGTACTCTTCAGCTTGCTTCTCCTCCCAGCTCCAATGGCTCATCAGCTACTGGAGGGTCTGCAGAACACCTTCTTCTCCAAGCCCTAGCTTCCTTAGAGAAAATTCTGGACAACCTCCAAATGAACTCTCAAGAGAGTATTTATAGGTTTCTCTTAACACATGCCCCGGGGGCATTTTCGGAATTTTCTTCTTCTTGAATTTTCGCCAACTCCTCTTGATTCTTGTCGTCCTCCTTTGGTTGTCTTAACCTGTTTCTGAACTTACTAACCAAAAAATGTCAAATATAATCCACTTGATTCGAAGAATCAAGTGGGGTTAGTAATTTTATAAAATAATGCATATGCATGACAACTCACATGAATTAACTAAATATTCTTGATGCTTTGATACTTAAAAGTCTAAATATTTGATGACTTATTGAGAGTCATCAAGGAGGAGGGGGAAAACGTAAGGGAGGAGTTGATTGCCTTGATGCCCATGCACCCCATGGTGCCGCATTACGACGGTGAAGAAGCTCAGATGGCGGAGATCCTTTTGCAAGCTTCCACTCAGCCACATGATCAGAAGGATTTCCACCATCTGCCGTCTCGCCATGATGAAGAACTCCTTTGCATGGCCCTCTTTCACGGGGTACATCTTCTGCCCCGATGAAGACAATGATGATGATAACCATGATGACAATGATGATGATGATGATCAGTTTAGTGCAGTGCGGATGACAAAACGACTTCGTGGAAGCTGAAATTAAAGGGATGTTAGTTTTGCAGGATTTTGGTGATGAGAATTTGAGTGAGAGAGATTGAGGGTGTACTGAGAACGTAAAAGTTCTTCTCCTACTGTCTTCTACTTGACATCTCCTACTAGAAAACCTCAGTGGAAACAACGTTAGTCACAATTGGTCGGTTTGCGCCGCCATCGCAGAACATGATTCCTGTTGGAGCGATTTGCATCCTTGAGAGGGAGACATAAAGTTGGCCGTAAGTGAAAAGTACGTTCGGTAGATATAACCCCATTGTATCGAGAGATCTGACCTTGGGATTTGTTAATTTTCACCATGAAGGCAAGTCAAACTGTGAACTAAAGGCGCTTGAATCGAAACAGAAACCTCAATTAAGACGGGTATATCGCAATCCGTGGTAGGAGATGGACTTCACCTTAGCGCAATCCTTAGATGACGATTGTGGCTTAGAGCATTGTTGGGAAAAAAACATCGACTCGAAGCCTGGTCTCGTTGCATAGACCTTGCAGTGTGTTCAAGTTTTGGAGAAGGATCACGATGCACACGATCTCGAGTCGAAGCTTGTGGAGTGGCATTGTCGCATCATCAATCGTGTTCAAGAACTCGATTGGATAGAGGGATTCATTGTCGACGACGCTAGGAGGGATTGCGTCGAAGTTGTAGTACTCTGTCACTTCACCTAGAAAGACATCAAGCTCCGTGTTGTTGACCTAGACCACATCATCATTTAGAGGTGTCAAAATCATTTTTGCTATCAACTGAGTTGTGCCATCTTCAGAGGTGCCATAAACCTAGGCAATCAGATCAGGCAGAGATGAGACGCGTTGAATCTCAATTGAAAGATGGACATCAGGGCCAACGCGTCCTTCTCTAACGGCAAGTGAGAACTCTCTCCATGCTTGTTGGTCAGGCAAAACGTGGACGTTGGTTCAGAGGCGATAAACAAAGCAATGGCGCCATACATCACTTCGGTTGGGGGATGAACTAACGATCATTGAGTGTGAGCCTTTCTGTATGACTGGGAACATTTGTTTGAATTCGCCTCCCATCACGACAACCTTGTTGCCGAAAGGCACACTTTCCAAACTTGCCTCGATGCTATTCATCACATCTCGAATAGATCGATCGAGCATCTCGTAAATGCGGCAGTGCATTATTGGAGCTTCATCCACATTATAATGCTTGCAACTGAATTTGACGACCAATCTTAGAGTCAGGTGAGATTCCATATGTTGAGATGTGAGTGAGGGGAATAAGAATCTGGAATGTTGAGTGCAACGTTCACCTCCTTCCATAAGAAGCGTTGCAATACCACTTGTCGCAAGTCAATATGGCGTTGTGGCGAGAGGCCCTGATCTGCGCGAGAATAGCTGAGTAGAGAAATGTCTTCCCCGATCCACCAGGCCCATCAACAAAGAAGACCTTGGCCTCCTTAGCACGTTCGGCCGAGTCGATGGCTTTGAATATTGCATCGTACATTTGTTGTTGTTCTACGTTGAGCATGCCTTATAGGTGTTCTGCTGCGAAAATCGCATGTAAGATGTTGTTTCCTTGGTTTGGTTAGTATTTTGTATCTGTCAGTTGGAGTTCAACGCCTTAGGGCAACGCTAGGAACGGTGCGAGCGAAGATCCATTGTGGTAGTGGATTGACTCGAGTGCGCTCAATACTTCTTGATGTATCGCTTCAGTCACTTGCGAAGGCACATTCGCGAAACAGATGTCCTCCGACATGGCGTCAAGGTATTTCTCGAGAAGTGTTAGTGTGGACTTATTATTATTATCACTCTCTCTCTCCTACTTACTCTCCTAGGGTATAAATACCCTCCATGTAACCCTTTGGGGGCTTATGTCATTCTGTTAGTCTTCCTTCATCGATCATCCTTCTTCTCCTCTCCCTCAACCCTTCTAGGGTTTCACATGGTATCAGAGCCCTTGGGCATCTGATACTAGGGTTTGACATCGCCCTAGTTCCGGCAGAACTCCGGTGAACCAAGGATCTGTTCGATCCTGCAGGAAGGGGAAACCCTAACGCAATTTTGATCGATCGGTTCTCGAAGCTACGACGGTTCTGCCGCGACGATCGGCCGCACAACCAGTCCGCGGACCCGGCAGACGAGCAGCGGACCAGCGCGCGCAGCCCGCGCCGCTGCTGAGCGAGCGGCCAGCTGCCGCCGCACGCCAGCCGCCGAGCAGCTGCGGACCGCCACAGCGCGGCATGACCAGCCACACGAGCAGCCAGCCCGACGCCAGCCGTCGAGCAGCTAGCCCAGACCAGCCGCTGCGCAGCCGGCCCACGACCAGCCGCCGAGCAGCCAGCCCGCACGCCGGCGCCGAGCAGCCAGCTGCGAACCAGCCGCCGCGGCCAGCGCAGACCAGCCGCCACGAGCAGCCAGCCAGACGCCAGCCGCCGAGCGAGCCCGCGACCAGCCGCTGCAGCCAGCCCACGCCGGCCCGGCCGAGCCGCCAGCCGCCGCCAGCCGCGGCAGCCAGCGGCGCCAGCCGCCACGGCCAGCGCGCAGAACCAGCCGCGACGAGCAGCCAGCCCGCACGCCACCACCGAGCTAGCCGTGGACCAGCGGCCGCGCAGCCGCGCCCGCCGCCGAGCAGCCAGCCCGACGCCAGCCGCCAAGCAGCTAACTGCAGACCAGCCGCCCAGCGCCAAGACGCCGCGGACCAGCCGCACGAGCAGCGTCCGCACTCACCCACCGAGCAGCCAACTCTGTCATGGCAGACGCGACGACACTCCTCCGTCTCCAGCAACTCCACCACGGAGGGCGCGAGTACCCGTCGCCAACGGCGTCGGCGACTGATTTTGGACGTTGACTTTAAGCGGAGCCTGTCTCACAAAGTGGTTCATCCACTTCGATGGTCCCGAGTCGACACTCCTCCGCGGCCCGAACATCCTCTCTGGCGCCGTTTCATCAAAACAACTCTCAAGGCCCGCCAACTGTTTAAACACTGCATTGCCGCACCGCTCACGCCGACCCATCCGCACTTCGCCGCTGGGAAGCCAAGAGAACTTCATCATGGGCTGGCTGTACATTCACACCCTCGCTCCGATTCGTGACGGTTCCCGCATCGGACTCTGTGAAGGGCTTTTGGGACCAGGCCGCGCCTATTGTGGTCGTGATGGCGACAATGGCGTCTCTTCAGCCTCGTTCAGCGCGCCAACAGCCTACGTCGAGGACAATTGTCCATTTCGGACTACGCATTGGCCCACAAGAAGGCGTGGGAAGAGGTCGACTATTACCTGCCGACGGCGACCCGACCTGCGTGTCCTATCAAAACACACCGTCTCGGCTCCTGGGATTCCTGAGCGGTCTCAACAAGGAATACGATGACATTCGTCGTCGAGCACTCCACCGACGAAGGCCTCCGTCGATTGATGATCTCGTCAAGGAACTCCGGGAGGAGGAGAGCCACTTCAGCCGCAGAATTCCTCTGCCGAGCCTTCTCCTGATTCGACGGCTCTTCTCACTCGGCAACCTACTTCCTCCTCCGCCTCTACTTCCGACCGCGGCCTCTGCGGTGGTGTGCAACTCTGCAACAAGCCTGGTCACCGCGATGCGTTTCTGCCGGCGTCGCAAGCTAGATCAAGAGAAGAAGAAAGCGGCGGCCGACAAGGCGATGGTCGCCGCCACCTCGTCGCTCCTGCCAGCAGTACCTCCGTCTCCCATGGATCAGCTTCAGGCCGACATGGCTCTTCTTCGGGAACAGCTGGCCGCTATGCAGTCCCAGTCCTCCGCTCACTTTGGTGGTTTCGGTGCGTTCTCCTCTCGGTGTCCGATCGGTGGTACTGTGGTCATACGGCACTTCACTCACCTATCGTCTCGGATACAACCTGGGTACTTGATTCGGGGCTACCGACCATGACCCGTTCAATGACCGGTTTGTATCCTACGAGAGGCACGATGGGCGTCGTCAGTTCTCACGGCCGGTGGCGGCGTCTTCGCGTGGCTGGTATCGGGCGATCTATGTAGATGGCCTCGGTGTCGCCCGCAACGCGTCCTTCATGTCCCGACCTGCGAGCTATCCTCATGTCACCACAGCGTCTGGTTGATGATGTCTTCGCTCGTTCCATCTCCAACCTGACGCATGTTCCTTTCTGACAAGGGGCGGACTACAGCCATTAGACGGGAGAACGGGCTGCTGCTGTTGGCTGATGGGGTCGCCGCGGTGCTTCTTGGTACCTCGTGGCCTCCGTCCGGTTGATGAGCAGCGTCGTGCCCGACTTCACTTGGCCCACCAGCTGGGCCATCCTCCCTTTTCTACTTTGAAGCGACTCTTTCGCCGTTGTGTACTGGACTAGATCTTGAGGCGGTGGTTTGCGAAGCTTGTCGATTGGCCAAGCATCGCGGTCACGTTTTCTCCATCTACGCCCCACACCCACGCCGTTGTTTCGCGTTCATAGTGATGTTTGGGGACTGGCCCCGCGGTAGTCTGAAAGGCCATCGATATTTTCTGATCCTTGTTGGCGAGGCTACCCGCTACACATGGGCGTATCTGTTGGCTGCGGTCTGAAGTTTTGGCCTCGGTCCGGCATTTCTGCACCTTGGTCCAGACCTAGTTTGGACGCGGCATCAGCGCTTCGGTCAGACAACGCCCGCGACTTCATCAATGCCGATCTCACCTCCTTCTTTGCCGAGCGGGAATTCTTCACGAATCCTCGCGTGCGTGGCGACACCGAGCAGAACGGCATGGCGAACGTCGCGCTCGGCTATGTCACCTCGGCGGCCAGAACTCTCTTGGTGAACTCTCATGTGCCATGGCCATATTGGGGCGACGCGGTGTTAACGGGTACCCAACTCGTCAACCGCATTCCCTCCGATGTCCTTGGGTTTGAGTCCCATCGATCGGCTGACCGCGGCATTTCCTGGTGTTCCTCTTCAGACCGGCCTCCTTCCTCGGGTCTTGGCTGCACCGCCTATGTGCACGACACCTCCCCACTCGCACGGCTCGGCGCTCGTGCCCTCCGGTGCGTGTTCGTGGGTTATGCCTCCCTCGAAAAGGCTACGGTGTTATCATCCGCCGTCTCGCAGGTATTTCATCTCGGCAAACGCGTCACCTTTGCGAACATGAGCCCTAACCGGTGACACCTCTTCCCGCCTCCCGTTGGATGAGGTTCCTGTGGCTCCCCACTTGGAGCCCTTTCCCGCGGAGCCCACTGCTCCCTCACCATCCACTCATGTTCCACCTCCACTTGACCTACCTCCGGCTCCGGTGGCGTCGTCTCATGAGGGTCTTGAGCTCTCCTCCATTACCCCATTGCCCCTTCCAGCAGCCTTGCCACCTTCCTCCACCCCTTTGGCGGTTCTGCCACTACCGCCCGCATTGCCTCCACCCGTGTCTCCCTCTTTCCCCGGTGTGTCGTCATCCACACCTCTCGGGGAGACACCCTCCATCACTCCATCTGCGGCTTCTTCTCCTTCCTCCTGGTGAGCTCGCTCTCTCTCCGGAGAGGGTCCTCTTTCCCACGTATGCTTCCGCTCCTCCGTCGGACGAGTCCTCCCAGCCCCTCCCGATGCTGACGATCAGTTGGGTTGGCCTATCGCCCTTGGAAAGGGGTCCGCGAGTGCACCCGCACTCCGCGGTATCCCTTGTCCCACTACATCTCCTTCGACCGGCTGAGTACTCCCTACCGGCTGTTTCTCACTCGCATCGAGTCGGATCCTATCCCACGCCGCCTAGCCGATGCTATTGCTTCTCCTCATTGGAAAGCGGCGATGGGCGAGAGATGCAGTCCCTGCTCAAGAACCACACTTGGGATCTCGTTCCCCTCCCTCCGGGCAAGAGGCGGTGGATTGCAAGTGGATCCACACCAAGAAGCACCGTGCGATGGCACCCTTGAGCGCTACAAGTCGCGTCTTGTGGCCCGGGGTTCACTCAGTCTTATGGCGTGGACTACTTGAGACGTTTTCTCCGGTGGCGAAGATGGACACCGCCCGTCTCCTCTTGGCGATGGCCGCTCATCTTCACCGGGTCATCCGGCAGTTCGACGTGAAGAACGCCTTCCTTCATGGCGACTTGACGGAAGAAGTGTACATGCAGCAGCCTCCGGGATATGCCCTCGGCCCTCCACCGCCGTCGCCGACCGCGGAAGTCCTCTATGGACTGAAGCAGTCCCCGCGGATGTGGTTCGCCGCTTTTCTACGTGATGAAGGCCGAGGCTACACCGAGCAACGGCGACGCTTCTCTCTTCTTCCGCCATACTCCGCTGGTGTCTCCATCCTGGCGGTCTATGTTGACGACATTCTTATCACCGGCTCAGATTCTGCAGAGGCTGGTCGCCTTGGTGTTGCCTTGGCCAAGGAGTTCGAGATCAAGGCCCTTGGGCCTCTCCGCTACTTCCTCGGCCTTGAGGTGGCATACGCCCCACGGGGCATTTTCGTGTCTCAGCACAAATATGCCGTTGACTGCTGGCCCTGGCGGGCATGACGGAGTGTGCGCCTGAGTACTCCCATTGACCCCAACGTGAAGTTGGGCACGGGAGGACTCACCACCGTGAATTCCTTCCGATCAGCAGCTGGCGGGGAAGCCCCTCTATTTGACCAACACCTGACCCGACATCAGCTTCGCCGTCCACCTCCTCAGCCAGTTCATGCACTCACCACGCGAGATCCACCGCCAGGCAGCATATCGGGTACTTGCGTACCTCAAAGGCTGCCCCGGCAAGGGGTTGTTATTTCCTTGCAGCACGGATCGGACAGTGAAGGTGTACACCGACGCTGACTTTGCTGGATCGATTGTGGATTATCGTTCCACTACTGGGTACTGCACGTTTCTGTTTGGCAGTCTAGTCACGTGGAAGAGCAGCAAGCAGGACAAGGTGTCCCGCTCTAGTGCCGAAGCCGAGTACCGAGCACTCGCCGGTGGGGCCTCACGAGGCGTGGATTTACGGGATTCTCCATGACCTTCGTGTGGAGTATTCCGGCCCGATCCACTTCTACTGCGACAACAAGTCGGCGATTGCGTTGGCCAAGAACCCTGGCCAGCAGGGAAAGATCAAGCACATGGAGCGCAACCGCTACTTTTTCAAGGAGCGTATGGACGAAGGGATCTTCGACCTCGACTTTGTTGCTTCCGCTGATCAAGCCGCGGATGTCCTCGCCAAGGGACTGTCCCGGCCTTTCCTTCAACGTGCAGTGTCCAAGCTCGGCATGGACGACATCCATACTTCGCTTGCGGGGGGGTGTTAGTGTGGACTTATTATTATTATCACTCTCTCTCTCCTACTTACTCTCCTAGGGTATAAATACCCTCCATGTAACCCTTTGGGGGCTTATGTCATTCTGTTAGTCTTCCTTCATCGATCATCCTTCTTCTCCTCTCCCTCAACCCTTCTAGGGTTTCACAAGAAGCATGTCTGGTTGGGAGATGTCATAGTAGAGTATCATCATGAAGAGCTCGCGAACTTGATGGGGAGAACCAAGGCTTGTCGCCAATGCGAGATTGTTGTCGAACTCTTCGTCGGAGTGGAGTTGGCCACGCACTTGAGTAGCTCTTTGATACATGTCGTAGAAAACACCATCAACAGTTCGCAAATCTTTGTACCACATTGCTCTTGGAACGTGATGAAGCATCGATTGGAGGTAGTATCGTGTGCACCACAGATTGCATATTCTCATCGTAAACTTGGAGGGCGTACACACTTGGATACATCTTCTACAAGCTGAATTCACATATCTGTCAAAAAGACTCTGATGTAGACATGTATCGGGCATCAAGATACAGTTGGGCTTCATCATGTGACAAAGGGTCGTAAGCTGCACCAACGACGACACCTTCTCTTGGAGCATCCTTCGAAGATACTCTGGCTTGAATGTGGTCGTGGCCCTTGTAGACATACTTGTAGATGTACTTCACCGGCTGGATGGAAGAGCAGATTTCCATGTTGATGTGGCAGTTGAACACCTTGCACAAATACTTGTTGTATGGAACAACCCAACGGTTGTCGATGAGATGCGAACCCTTCTGGATGACGCTGCCATTATTGTTGTGCTCGTAAGAAGGTACCCATCGTTGTTCACTTGTGTTGAGCCGATGAACTCCTCAGGGAACTTCTTGGAGTACTTTCCGCCTTTCATACGCAGGCATCTTGGGTTTGAAAAACCGGAAGGGCCGTGAATCATATGTGTCGCCACACAGTCAAACAACTCCTTATCGCAGGGATTTGATAACTCGGCACACATGATCTTGTCAATGTCTTCACGAGTCTTTGGCTTGTACGGATCATCCAGTATATAGAGAATGTGTGTGTCTGGGAGACCACGCTTCTGAAACTCGACAACGTACACACGACCTTTTACTTTGCCGAATATTTCCTTGTCGACGATCAAATGGAGAAGCTCCTTCAGTTTCAACCATAAAACGCAATAGTAGAGGTCAAATCAATCTTGCACCTTCTGGCTAGGTAGTAGAGCTTCCATGATGTCGAGCCATTTTGGGTTGCAAGTCTTCGTGATGAATAAATCTGGCTTTCTCATCTTTCGTACGATGGCCATAGCATCCTGGTACATCCCTTGCATGCAGCGCAGGGCGCCGGTGAAGGAAGGGGGGAGAATGATCATCCTCCCTACAGGGGCGGCAACATTGTCGGCGGCAACTTGATCAATCAACCCTTAGTAGAGGCTTGCACGCAATGTTTCTTAGTTGCAGCAAGCCCAGTGCAAGCGAGATTCTTCAACCTTGGCATACGCATCCACAACATATTCTTGAATCAAACGACCAGAAAGATGAAGCACTCTTGATGAGTCTCGAACCATGAAGTGGTAGGCATAAAATTGATTCATCGTCACCTTGATTCTTTCCTTTAGTTGTAGGCTCCACCCCGGACTACCATATGGAAAGAGCAGCACGAAGTGGAGCAGATCATAATTCCCATCGAGCCGATTCACGAACTGCAGGCCCTACCACGCTTTCAAAGAACAATGTTGCGCCTTCCATCTCCGTCGTTTCCATCTCCAGGCATAAGAACAATGACCTCAGAGCCTGTAGGTTGATCATAACGACGGTCGGGGAGAGAAGGCTAGCCTACTCAAAGCTAAAATTCCTGGGTGGATGCGGTGAGAAGCGCTTCTTCGTTGTTCGCTTGAAACTGACGAACAAAGGGATTGGCCAGACTCAGACAATAGTGGATCTTTTCAAGGATGCTGCGATGTAGATCGGGGAAGATTGAGCGTTGTCATTCAATATGGTAGTCTGTGTCGTAGATGTAGATATGATAAAAGTAGGGAGCTTGATCAACGTAGGGCAGTAGAGCATTTGATATCTGATGATAGACGCCGCCTTGGATGCAATACGTGTACACGCCGACATGGTTGTCGGTGAGGGAACGGTAAAAAATTTGCACCGTTGGACGTGAAACCAAAAGCTGAATTGTAGGCTCAAAGAAAATTGCGATAGTGCTTTGCCTCCTCCGTCGTCCCCTTGAGCAGAGCAAGAAGCGGAGCCGGCATGATTGCAATGCTAACAACGCGACCTCACCATCCTTCCAACATAAGTGGAACAGTGGGTTTCGTTGATTGGAGTTAGGTTTACAGTCTTGCATCCACATCTTTGATTGGCACGAAGCGCATGTTGAAATCATGCCTCCAAGAGAATGTGGTTGAACGTTTGCCACATTGCGGGTAGCTGCAAGGAGTGTCCTCACCTTGGCTGATCCTGTCGATCGAAGATACGCAATTCGCTCGGCCCTACGGTTGCCCTCAATAGCGGGTGCAATCAGTGTTTGGAAGGGTACATGAATTCCTATTATTAGTAGTCGAGATTAGTAGTATAGATAAACATTTAAAATGAAATATCCAAAAGAATATGGGGAGATGTAATAATTCATTACTCATACAATAGAAGTGTAGAGGGGCATATAAAAAATATTTCATATTTTTACGCCCATTATCTATATTTTATTCACAATCAGATGAAATCCAGATTGAATTTGTAGAACAGATACTCAGATCTAAATTTCACAATAATCAGTAGAAATCCAATTGATTTTAAAGAACAAATAAATTCTTATCGTGAAAATGCATATCGCTAATAATCTGATGAATCATTGATGAATTAGAACAACAGATGAATCTAAAATATACAAATGAATTATCGATGCATATTGTCATTCACGATTTTAGATTTTACATTTTTGAAATCTACAGAAGTCATGAAAATCAAAAATCCAATACACAGAATAAACGAATAGATCTTGAATCCGCAATCAAATTGGATTGTGAATTTAAAATTCACAATTGTAGAATAATCACAGATTATAATTTCCGTAGCTTTTCAATTTCATATTTGATTTTTGAATTCAAAATTATCGATCTATTTAGAAATCATATCCGAATATGATTTTCATAGATTTCATTATTAGATTTTGAATCCAATACGGGGTATAACATATGAATTGAAAATATTGAAACCAATACACAATATATTTTTGTTATTCGAGCGCAGATATCCGTAGATTTTGAAGATTTTATAAAATTGAAAATAGATTTTACATATTCGATTTCACATTGGATTTTCGAATACACGATTTATGATTGTGTATTCATAGACGTTGATTCAGAAAGAATCTGTAGATTTTCGTGGATCTAAAATTCCATAGATTTTCAGAGATATGAAATTCACAATCGGATGAAATCCAGATTGAATTTAAGGAACAGATAATCATATCTAAAATTAACAATAATCAAGATATCTACAATTCACAGATGGATCTAGATGAAATCAGATGAAATCTAGATTGAATTTAAAGGACAGAAAAAATTCACAATAAGTAATATACATAAAATTCACAATTGAATATAAAAATCACATTAATTAGATGAATCAACATCATAGACCAAACAATCGAGAATCATGTATTAAAAAAAAAACTAAGAAATAAGATAATAAAATGGCAAGGTGATAAATTGTACAATATCTAAAGAAAGAGCGAGCCAGAGAAAGACGAGGGCATATAAAATTATGCTGGAAAAATCAAAGGCTTACCAAGCCGAAAAACAATTTCAGGAAAAAAGCAATGGGGATTTTCCCAACACAAGCAAACACAAAAAATGTAGTTTCCTCCAACGAAAGATCACAGATCGATCAAATCGAGGGGAAAAAAACAGAGCGTGGCTAAAAAAATAACTGAAAAAACGAATAAAAGGCAAAGTGATACATTAAACAATATCTAAAGAAAGAGCGAGCAAGAGAAAGATGACGCCATAGAAAATTAGGCTGGAAAAATCAAAGGCTCACGTCGACTGGAAGGTTACTGCACTGCTATTATCGAAATTTAATTTAAGATAATGCAATAAAACACACAAAACAAAGATTATTCCAATCGCCAATTTAAAATCATTCAAAAAACACAAGCGAACACAGAAAATGGAGTTTGTTCCAAAGAAGTTCGACGTGCGATCAGAGAAGTTTGACGTGCAATGAATTTTGTAGTATTATTGGCTGCATGATTAGAGACTTAAACCACATCACAAACTATGAAAAACTAAGGCATTCAACGGGAGCAAAAAACAAAGGCAGTTCGGATTAACCGCTTTGTGCGAATTTTTTAAATCATTTAAAAAAAATGACACGATTTTGCCCTCTCCCTAGTCCCTCGGAAGTCTGCGCTCTCCCTTAGTCCCTCGGCGCCCTAGTCCCTTGGCAGTCTCCATCGCTTTCCTGGTCATCCTCCTCCCGTGTGAGATCGCTTCATGGAATTTATCAAGTATGAGGAAAACTTGGGGACCCTCTCTTCGATGCAACACGAAAGATTGCCCCCCCCCCCTCTCTTCGATGACATTGTTGATTCAGAGGGCTTTCTAAAAATTTTCTCATCCGATGATTTCTTGGAGAAAAATTATTTTTGAGTGCCCGTAGAAACCCCTAACATGGGATTGGGTTCCAATCTTCTCCAAATGAGGCATCAAGATTAAGGATGATTTCATGTAGAATAAGGGCAATACATTTATAATATGTAAACACAAATTGTGAGAATTTGTTGTAATTTGTGCGAATTTTGTTCGAATTGTGTATTTATTTACATTTATCACATTTAAACAGAACAGAACAACCATGTCCAGACTGGACATTCTGAAAATGTATTAATTAGGTATATTTATTTACAAATATTAGCCATCGGAGTATAAAAACAGTTTCGATCCGATCCCCCGCTCGGCCTATTTAATCCTGCGTTCTTCCCAGTGCCAGAGAAATCAGTCCGACCGCCCCCGCCGCGACGATATACCAGGCGATCCCCGCGAGAAGAGCCTGGAGCCAGTAGCTGTTGACGATCTCCACCGCCGCCGGGCCGCCAATGTGCTGCTCCAATCCGCCGCCAGTCCCTCCTCCGCCGCCGTCCGCTCCGGCCACGCCGGCGGCGACGGCAGCCACGAACTCCGGAATCCACCTGATCGCCGGCATCGAACGATTTCCTCTCGAAGAACTCCCTTCGATCTTACTCTTCTTCTTCTCCTTCTCTTCCGGATCGAATCGCCGGATCGAATCGCCGTCGGCCGAGATCCGCGGCGGCGACGGAAGAACAATCGGCGTCCAGTACTCATCGCCATCGCCGGCGAACTTCACCGATCCCTCCGCCTTCCGCCTGGCCGCGGCGTCTTGCAATCTCTTGGCATGATCCTCAACGGCGGACGTCAGTTCCAGGCGAGCCACGGCCGATGATGATCCGGAATTCCTGAACCAGAAGTTCGCCATGGATCTGATCCCCCGGACGGCGAAATCTCTCGCGGAGTCCTCCCTCGAGGCTTCCCGGAGCCGCTTCTGAAACTTCTTCGCATCGGAGAAGACGTTCCCCCCCGCCGCGGCGCCGCTCGCACAGACCTGGCCGCGAGGCTGCTTCGACATGAGATGCTCGAGCGCGGGAAGGTCCGACCGATCCACGATCCTGCCACGGAAGGTCGAAGATCAGATCGAATCGTCGGTCCGAGCCATCAGGCCAACCGCTCACGAGATACAGTCGACGGGGCAGGCGTCGATGGCGTCTAGAATCTTCTCCTCGGGGTCGGCCCACTGGCCGACGGCGCGGGCGCGGCCATACACGGTTTCAATGGCGAAGGTCTTGCGGGCGACGAGCGCGCACTTGAGGCAGCCCACGCACCGCACCTCGTCCACGAACACGGCCCGCGGCTCGGTCTCCGGCCCGCACCAGACCGAGTACAGAGGCCGCCCCGTGAACCCCTGCAAATCCGCCGTCCTCGCCCTAATCTGCCACGACCGAGGATCACCGCCAAGAAAGAACAGATGATGATGATGATGATGATGATGATGATGATGATGATGATCGGAGGGATTACCTCGTCGTAGGCGGAGCGGGATCGAGGATCGGAGAGAAGAGCGTAGGCTTCGTTGAGGAAGATGGCCATGTCGTGGCCGGCGGGGCCGGTGATGTCGGGATGGCAGCGCTTCTGCAATCGGCGGTACGCGCTCTTGATCTGAGATTGATCGGAGGAGCAGTCCAGGCCGAGGAGATCGTACAGATCGTAGTCTCCGAGCGAGGAAGGAGAAGGCGAGAAGCTCGCTCTCCGCTGGAAACCGCCTGCGATCGGTCTCCTCTGCTCGGGCTTCGAATTCCATGGCTTGGAGAGGACGACGCTCGCAGGAACTCCGAGGGCGGGCATCGCTTGGAGATGATGAGAAGGGGAGGAGATCAAGGATTTTGAGCTCTTCTCCTCCCCGCAAGAGGAAATATCTCGCTTTTCCGCTTTCTTTGGAAGGTCAGAGCTCTTTTTACCCTTTTTAATTGTTGATATTCTTTCTTTTCTGTCGACGTGTATGTTTTCCTGTCGTGCATTATTATTATCGAGAGGATATTTTTGGCTGCGGTTTGGGCACGTGTAACCGTGCACGTGCACAGGGCTTCGCACGTGCACGAGAGGCGATGGTCGTGCATGGGTCGTGGCGTGCACGTGTGTGCATACCCAGGTCAACGGACTGCGTTGACCTGAGGATCCGATCTGATTATGTTGGACTCTACATGACCAATTACGTCGGATCCGATTGAACGATCCGATCGCGCGAGCATGTGTGAGAGAGAGAGGTCTCATTTTTTAAGAACTGTCTGATTTCGAATAAACTCGATCAAAACCCCCGTTCCTAATTGTTTATACCTATGTGATGGGAGGTATTAATAATGTATTTTATTAATTTGTCTTATTATAGTCTAACTTATAAATAATTATCAATCGATAAAAAATGGTGAAATGTTGCCTTGATAAATACCTATATGTTTTAACACGTGTAATTTAACTCACTCTCAAATTTCTTTCTCCCTCTCAAAATTAGTAGATAGGCAAACTCAAATTTAGTAGTCATTAAAAAATGATGAAAATAATAAATAAGAAAATCTTTGACTAATCTAGTAAAAAGTACTAACAGTTTGGTTGTTGACACTCAACATAAGACAGTAATAAATCAAAAGTTTAACGTCCATTTCTCCTTCACACATACTTGAATTCATCTCAATCATCCATAACTTCAGTGTAGTTGTAGCCATCCCCATTAGTGGCCTCATTATCTTCTTCTTTTGTCACTCATGTTAGTGTCATCCACATTGCTATCGTCTTGTCTCTCAAAGATGACCTCATGTATGTTACAATAGGCCATTCTACTGAGAGCGTGCTTGTGGCGCTGATGCAAAGATAAGCCCTTGCTAAACCTGAAAGCTTTCAAGGAAAAAAATCAAACCAGTTTCCTTCCCCAATTATAACAGGATATCTTATAACATAATTCTTTCACTCGTTTGTAAAAAATCAAACCAGTTTCTTTCATTTGTTTCATTAGAAACATAATGGAGCTTGTTGTTCGGATCCAAGGTTGATGCCATCATATAAGCATAGTTTTCCTTCAACAAGGACTGGAAGCTTGTCCTTCATCACAATGTAAGTGGTGGATAATACAGCATTGTCAAGGTAAATCACACCAGCATGGTTTATTTAAGTTTATTGAATAAAATAGTTCATTATTAAGCGAGTGTGATGTTTATAATGAAGTCCATGAATATGTGCATTGACCTATTGAATTATGATAAAATCATAATACAATGACCTAGTGAATTCTTTCTCTGAAGATCACCCATTGTATGTCATGTCTCCAGACTAACGACGACTAGATCAACCATAATTATTGTATAAGTAAGATCAAATAGTGAGATTCTATCCAGATAATTTGATGTTCATCTTGATTATCCATTGCATATGATTATTAAGAGAAAGAATTCTTTCTTTCTCATCGACGTCCATTGCATAGGATTATTCGTGATATTCTTTCTGCTCATCGACGTCCACTCACTCTCTCCCTCTCCCTCTCCCTCTCCCTCTTCCTCTCCAATGCTCTGTCTCCCCCCCTCTCAATCACTCTATCTCTCCCTCTCCAATGCTCTGTCTCCCCCTCTCTCAATCATTCTATCACTCCCTCTTGCTCTTCCTCTCCAATGCTTTGTCTCCCCCTCTCTCAATCATTCTATCTCTCCCTCTCCCTCTTCATTTTGATGTGTCTCCCCCTCTCACGGTCTCTCTTCTTCTCCAAATCTGTCTCCGCCTCTCTCAATCACTCTTCCTCTCCCTCTCCCTCTCCCCCTCCCTCTCCATTTTCTATGTCTCTCCCTCTCACGGTCTCTCTTCTTCTGCAATTCTCTGTCTCCCCCTCTCTCAATCACTCTATCTCTCACTCTTCCTCTCCCTCTCCATTTCTATATCTTTCCCTCTCCCTCTCCCTCTTCCTCTCCAATGATCTTTCGCCCCCTCTCTCATTCACTCTATCTCTCCCTCTCCCTCTTCATTTCTATGTCTCCCCCTCTCACGGTCTCTCTTCTTCTGCAATTCTCTGTCTCCCCCTTTCTCAATCACTCTTCCTCTCCCTCTCCCTCTCCCTATCCATTTCTATGACTCTCTCTCCAATTCTCTGTCTCTCTTCTTCTCCAATTCTCTGTCTCCCCCTCTCTCAATCACTCTTCCTCTCAATCTTCCCCTCACTCTCCATTGCTATGTCTCTCCATCTCACGGTCTCTCTCCTTCTCCAATTCTCTGTCTCCCCCTCTCTCAATCACTCTTCCTCCCACTCTTCCCCTCCCTTTCAATTTCTATGTCTCTCCCTCTCCCTCTTCCTCTTCATCTCCAATGCTCTTTCTCCCCCTCTCTCATTCACTCTATTTCTCCCTCTCCCTCTCCATTGCTATGTCTCTCCATCTCACGGTCTCTCTCCTTCTCCAAATCTCTGTCTCCCCCTCTCTCCATCACACTTCCTCCCACTCTTCCCCTCCTTTTCCATTTCTATGTCTCTCCCTCTCCCTCTACCTTTTCCTCTCCAATGCTCTTTCTCCCCCTCTCGCAATGACTCTTCCTCTCCCTCTCCCTCCCCCTCTCCCTATTCTTCTATCTTTACACACATCCTCTCCCTCTCCCTCTCCCTCTCCCGCGTTTTCTCCACACTCTCACTCTCGCTGTACGGTTTGCGTTGGCGCCCGGCAGACTCACTGTTCTAGCGCGGATTCAGCTGAGGATCTTAGGGATCATTTCTGAAGTCCTCCATAATTCGGGTTGCTTAGTTCTTGGTAAGTGTTCCTTCCTGAATTTGATTTTGTTTCGTGCTGATTTGCCTATTTTTTTCCAAATAATTTCCTCTGTTCTAATTTTTGTTGTATTGATCATCGCTTAACAAGACATGTTAATCTAAAAAGGATAATCTGTCACAAAAGACGCTGAAAGTAAGTTATTTGTTCTTGATTCTACTTTTGTGCTGTCTTGAAGTCATTCAATACTGATGTCTTTGTCTTACTACGAAGGAATGGTTGGTGAACCCTTGACTAAAATTCCAAAACCATGGTATTTATGTTTGACCCACAAAATAATGATCTCTTGGATAAACCAACGTATCTGTCCTGTATTGCATAAAATTGGATCAGATAATGTCTTCCAAACGTTTCTGCTACTTTCTCTGTATCTTTGTATCCCAATTGATTTATCTACCTTTCTCGTCATTTAGGATGAACTTGTAATTTAAGATGCCCAGAACACATCAATCGCATACCTCTGCTTCATCCGAGAGCTCTGCATCGACAGAGGAGAGTGTTGGCCACGGCCAAAAGAAGAGGAAAAGAAAGAACAAAAGCGCTGCACGGATACACTTCATAGAGGTGGCGCCTAGGGTTTTCACATGCAATTTATGTGCAACTCCTACTAGGGGTCGTGCAGTGATAGTAGAGTAGAACAAGTATAGCTGCAGTACGGTCCTATGGCGACATTTGCTAAATGTGCACCGTTAAGAATATAACGAATTGAAGTTCAAGAAGGGAGCTCTTCTAACTAACCGTCAGTGGCAAACATCTTTGACCGACCAAGTATAGAAAAATTGTACTTCACTGGTTGCATGTCGGGGACGACAAAAGAGGAGCTCATACGCTTCATTTGTCAGTCAACTACACCATGGAACATTGTATGTAAGAAATACTTCATACGACTACTGCGATACATTGCATAGGAGGAGATTTCGATTCCATCGACAAGGGCTGTGAAGGAAAAAGCTTTCAAGCTTTACACTGAGTTGAAGATTAGTATTCGCGACCGACTGGAGGGTGTAAAAAAAGTGGCCATTACTCTAGATTATTGGACTTCTTCCAATCGAATCTCATTTATAGGACTCACCGTTCATTGGATTGATACAAAATGGAAAATGTGTGAATGTGTCCTCGCTGTACATCAGTTGGAGGGCTCGCATAGTGGGGAGTGCTTGAGTGAGATTGTGTTGGAGATTCTCACCAATTTTAAGTTGAGCGCAAAGGTCTGCGTGGTGACGACGGACAATGCGTCGAATAATTCAATAATGATGGCGATATTAGAACGAGAGTTGCGCTCAGGGAACCCCCATTTTACTGCAAAGAGACATGTTTTGTATATTGCGCACGTGATCAACTTAGTCATGCAGGCTAGATTGAAGGCGCTCGATGTCGTCGACGATGGGCCCGAGGCAACCTTCATTGATGAAGTAGACCTCACAGACATTGACAATGTCTTCGATGAGGAGGAGTCGGATCCTCCTGCAGTTTCTTTAGGAGACGTTGTTTGGCGCCTAAGAGAGGTGGTTGTCGTTATACGAGGATCTTCGAAGAAAGAGGCGAAATATTTTTCCTATTGTCGACAGTTAAATATGTCAAACACGAGGAGGATCTCGATATATTGCCCTATAAGGTGGAGCTCAACTTTCAAAATGCTCCCCGGGTGCATTGAGAAGAAATTAGTCATCAATATGATGATGTCAAACGTTCTTCGCAAATATTCTTTGCTTGATGCTGAATGGGACCTCATTGAAAAATTTGTCGACTTACTCAAACCACTCCAGCACGGTACCTCTATCGCTATTAGGAGCAAGTCACCGATGTCAAATGAGGGTATAGTCATTATTAAGGGTCTGATGAGGCACCTTGAGCGTATTAGAGTGGGAGTTACGAACTCCTCCATGCTTCCTGTTGGACACGCTATGTCCGCTAAGCAAAGGAACGCCTTATCCAATGTATGTTCCGCTATGCGGGCGAAGTTAGAGAAATATGTCTCCTTATTGACACGAAATGAGGCTTTCACTATTGCCTCTCTACTCGACCCATCCATGAAGCTTCTCTTGATTGATCCACTTGCTAAGAATGATGTTCTCTCTACCATTCGTAATATCATGGAGGCCCATTCAGTATCCAGGAATGTTGGGAGTAGATCCATCGAACGATCTGCTCTATTAATGACGAGTGATTTCATACAAATGGAGCTAGAAGAACTACTAGATCCCTCTGAACTACCACAAAGAGTTGAGCCTATTGAGGAGCTCGATATATATGCAACAGCCCCCCTAGCTTTCGGTACAGAGGTGTTGCATTGGTAGAAGACGACAGGTAGTATGAAATTTACATTTTTCATATTCTTACGCTCTTGCTTTCCTGATTACATATCTAATTAATTTTACCCCCATAACAAGTCAGCTTTCTTACCCCACATTAGCGTTGGTTGCGAAGGAATTCCTAGTTGTGCAAGCAACGAGTGTGGCGTGTGAGCGTCTATTCTCAAAAGGTCATCGTGTAATCAGCTACAGGCGATCGTGGCTCACAGCAGAGAGCATAGAAGTCCTAATGATGTTGAAATCATGGTACAACAACGATGACTTGAGAGTGGATGAGCACGAAGACGGTGATGAAGATAATGGGCCATTTGACATTCGTGTCGACGCACCCTAGAACTGCAACGTGAGGGTTTCTAACTCAAGAAATTCCCTCTATCAGAAAGTCTGCCACAAATCTCATCTATGTTCGTCAATGATTTGATGACTATTGATGTTCTAGCTGAGAATGTTCCTCGACAGTTATTGCTGTTCCAACTGAGAATGCTCATATATCCTCATTTATTTATCTTTTAAATGCTCTTCGACTGTTATGTTTGTCTGTTAAGGTGTGGTCCGCTCTGTTTTAGTCTCCCCATTGGTTATAAGCATAATTCTTTCTGAACATTTTAGTGACATCTATTGTCATCATTCATCACATACATATTATGACATCTCCCACAAAATGCAGGTACATCCATAGCCACACAGAGGCAATGGGGGCACAGGAGACAGCAGTAGGTGCGCATGCCGGAGGAGTGTGTGACTTCATTGACGACGACTGCAAAAGCAACCCCAAGACCAGACTGCTATTACCATCAACTTGGACTCCGAACCAGACAGTGATGACACCAATACACACACAAACAATACAGATGGAGGCAACACATAGCAATTTTGCCCCCTTCAGGAAATTTTTATTGCGATAAGTACCAAGCGCATCGGTATAGAAATTCTTGCTATTCCGTCTAAAGACTTCATCCCTGCGACACATGGAGGAGAAGTTGTAAGTACTCAATGGGATGACAACATATTTTGGGAGCGTTACAATTTCACTCCAGCAATGATTGATGCTGCCCAGAAAAATGTCAGCTGTATCGCATCCCAGCTCCTTCGATGATTATGAAACTAGTTTGGCAAAACATCTTTTATGTTTCCTAAATGCACTTGCTCTTTTCCGTCTATAAATGTTTGTGGTAAGATTTGCATAACATTGAATTGTTGGGTATCTATTACTGTTCACGTACTGATTGCTCTTTGGCATGGACTCATTTATTTTGTCATTTTAACTTCTACTCAGTAATACCAAGTCTAAATGTGAACAACTTTAAGCTAAAAAATTAAAACTTAAAAATGCCAACTTTAATTTAGTCAATTAAACAACTGGTAAATCTGCAGGCACCAGAGTTCTGTAGATAGTACTTTTTTTGCACGACCCACTCCCAAATTATTTTTTTAATTATATTATCTCTTACTTAAAAAGCTATGATACCTTTAATCCTAAAATTTCATTTTTTTCTCAAAATTTTAATAAAAATCTCACCTCGCCCTACTCATCTCCTACAATTTGCCAACATCCTAGCCACCTATTTCATCATGATAACAAATACACCCTAATAAACTATCATTTTAATTTATTATCCCCCTCTTTTATATATTAGTATAATATAAAATAACTTAGAATATTTTTGATTTTTTGTAATTTGCTAAGTACATAGCAATTTTTTCCCAACACTGTGAAATTTTATGCAATTTATGAGCAATATATACAATTTTTCACTTTATGTGCAAGTTTTGTTCGTTTTGTGTGAATTTGTTCATTTGTGCGAATTTTGTTCAGATGTGCGAATTTATTGGTTTGTACGAATATTGTTCGGATGTGCGAATTTGTTACGATTGTGCAAATTTGTTCGTTTGTGCGAATTTGTACGATTCGTGCGAATTTGTTTGGTTTGTGCCGATTATGCGAATTTGTGCGAAGTGTGCCAATTGTTCTAACATCTATTCTAATTTTCGCACATAAAAAAAACAGCACCCTGTGCGGTTCGTTTGTGCAAATTTTTTGTTCGTTTTAAACAGAACATCCTCTTAATTTAAGAGGATGCTATTAATCAGAGAGCGAATGTAATGGTGGAGAATCCAGTCATAGAGCAGGATGAAGGGGAAGGAGATGGTGAAGAAAGCGGAGAAGTTGGTGAAGGCCACGGCGAGAGGGCGAGACGCATCCCACGATGCTGCGCACTCGTGCAGAGTTCGCGATTTGGCCCTGTCATTAGCCATTGAAGAAGGCCTAGGAGACCCTTCATCTGCAAATTACTCCTCTGACAGCTTGGAAGTGGTAAGAACACGATCAGATATAATAGATAATCTTGTGGTATAATTAGCAAATGATGAGAATTCTTGTATTTGAAAGCGGTGAGTTTTGCTCCAGTTTCTTCTTCATCGTCTACTGGTGGAATAAGCTTTGCTGTTTTGAGGACATTTTTCATGGTTTTCGTTTTGAGCTCTTGGTCTTCGATTTCGGGACGGAAATGTTCTGATTGAAAGAAATAATTGTGTCTTTGTTTGTTCCCGGCTAGGTGGAGCTCGCCGCGCTACTCCACGACATCGGTATGGCTGAAATTGAACGATTTGGGGGCCGTTTTTCAGTCTAGAATTGGGTTTGAATCGAGGGCTATATTTTTTTGCAGGGGATTACAAGTACACCAAGTAAGAATATTTTGTATTCTTATCGAACACTAATATTTTCTGATCTTTTAGCTCAGTAACAAAAAAAAAATGACCTGGCGAGCTAATCATTTAGTTTGCGGTTCGTGCATTAGTAATTCTCTCGCTTATGCTTTCTCACATAATTCTGTGTAATTTTCAGGGATCAGAAAGATGATATATCAATCGTCGAGAAGTTTCTCAGCAATGAGGGGTTAGAGCACTGGAAAAAAGAGAAGATAATGAAGATAATTATGTCAATGGGTTGGAATCTATCTAGGCACTTTTAATTCACGCAATATTCCCTGTTATCAGTCTTTTCCCCGTTATCAATCTTCTCTAGCAATTATTTCCCATCGTCTTCCTCTTGAGATGATTTTATGTTTCTCTCGTCCTGCTTTCGTTCAGTTCTTGCATTCACATTCTGTCTGTTTAACTATATTTTCTCTGCATCCGGCTGAATGATATCTCAATCCTTTTGAATTTTTCCAGCGTTTCTATTAAGCAACACGATCGATTGTACAATCTGTTCAGAAGCCCTTTTTACGAAATTTCTTATTTATTACTATCACATTTTTTTTATCATGAATTCTAACGAGATATGAAGAGTCATTCTAATTCACCTTCAGGGTTCAAGAATGAAGTTGCTCGTGCCTCAACTTTTGATTCATCGGTTGAATTTTGCGTTGTTCAAGATGCAGATCGGCTCGATGCGATCGGTGCCATTGGTTAGTAATATAATGATTATTTTTAAACTTTCTTACTTACTTACTTTCTTACGTTATTCATTTTTGATCGGTTCGTTTGATATATTTCTCCTTGTGTGATGCTTAATTAAGGCATAGCTCGTTGTTTTACCTTCGGGGGAAGCAAGAACCGGCCACTCTATGACCCTTCAGTCCCCCCACGGACTGAATTAACCAAGGCAAACTACATGAACAAGGAAGAAACCCAGCCTTCCATTAACCATTTTCATGAGAAGCTCCTAAAGCTCAAGGATATGATGAAAACTAAGGTTCTGATCATCTCATTTTCATGTAATTACTTAGTAGCTCATTTCACTTGAGCTTTGACCGTTCTGTTTTCTTTTAACTGTTGACTCCAGGCGGGTCAACGGAGAGCTGAGGCTAGGCATGAGTTCATGCTGCAGTTCCTAAAGGAGTTCCACGAGGAATGGGAGGGAAGAGCCTAAATGATGCGAGGTGAAGGAAGATTTTTCTCAAGCTATGTTTAACTTTGGGTCGATTCAATGTTGCTATGAAAAAATATTATTAGGTACCCTGTGCCATTTCTTTTTCCCACTTGATCACCCCTCTGCTCTCCAGTTTCACCGTAGGAATGTAGAATCTCTCTCTCTGTCTCTTAAGCATTAGGCGTCCCTCTGTTGGTAAGTTATCGTGAATCTTGGGTATTTGATCAATGAGTTCATCGTGATTAGGGAATATGACGGTTTTGGTTTCGGTATTGATTTTTGGCCCATACCTATATCTATACCTAAACTTCGGTACGGTGTCGGTTCGGTCGTAATTCGGTTTCGGTACTGTAAAACCTATAAGTTCGATCACATGCCTCTGAAAAAAATCATATTGAAGGCTTAAAAATCAAAGTCAAAATTTAGGTAAAAATACTAATTAAAAGAGTTAAATAAACAACTGTACTACATAAAGAGTTAAATAAACAACGGTATTGATTTTTGGCCCATACCTATACCTATACCTAAACTTCGGTACGGTGTCTGTACTGTCATAATTCGGTTTTGGTACTGTAAAACCTGTAAATTCGATCACATGCCTCTGAAAAAAATCATATTGAAAGCTTAAAAATCAAAGTCAAAATTTAGGTAAAAATACTAATTAAAAGAGTTAAATAAACAACTGTACTACGTAAAGATTCCATTATTTCCATGGATTCACTACATCATCAAAGGCAAAACTGTATTTGTGGCACATTTTTACATATTTATATTTGAACTTATGTATTTACATTGTCATAGATTTATATATTTACATAGTCATACATTTACATATTTAAATATTTAGGTATTTACCCAATGACATATCTAGGTGTTTGCATTTTTGAGTAGTTATGTATTTGCATATAAACATATTCATGTCATTAGTGTATTTTTGTATTTATATTATTTGTGTATTTGTATATTTATGTTATTTTCACTTTTAATATATTTTTATAGTTACACTATTTTCATATTTATGTTATTTTTGTATTTATGTTATTCGTGTATTGATGTTATTTGATTATTTATGTTATTTTCATATTTATGTGTTTTTTAATATATGTTATTCGTGTCTTTATCTGATTTGCGTATTTATGTATTTTTTGTATATGTTATTTTCATATTTATGTATCGTACATGTTATTTGTGTGTCTATCGTAATTTCACATTTATGTTATTTGTGTATTTATGTTATTTTCATATTTATGTATTTGTTATATATGTATTCATGCCTTTATCTGATTTTCATGTCTATGTATTTTTTGTACATGTTATTTTCATATTTATGTATTTTGTTATTTTTTATTTGCATATTTATGTTAATTTCATATTTATATACTTTTCCTATACGTTATTTCAGTATCTATCTTATTTTAGTATTGCTGTATTTTTTGTATATGTATTATTTGCGTACAGATAACATAAATGCGAAAATTAGATCCAGTGCGAAAATTAACACAACCGCTTCGCACATGCGCCCAACCGCACGAGTGCGATCCACTCGCACGGTTTGGCGCATGTCTAGATTGGTGAGTGCATGTTACTGACCTGGGATCTAATCCGATTGTCAATATATTGTTTAATATTTTTTCTAATATAATATTAGGTCCGGTTTTCAGTTCGGATTTCCTGAAACCGAACCTGGTACCGAAGTTTTGGTAAACCCGATATTCCCGAACCTAAGGTATCGGTTCGGTTTTACCGAATTTCGGTATGAAATGGAGAACCCTAAATCACGATGTCCACAAAGTATATTTTTGTAAGATTCTTTAGAGAGTCCAACGGAAATAAGAAAATTCACAAAAATAATAAACAGTGGTTTGATTTATAGATCAAGGAGATGAAAAAAGTACTAGAAAATCCATAGTCCTAAAAACCTTTTTTGAGTACTAAGATTAATGTTCACCCGTATGCGTCCAGACTCTTACCTTAAAAAGATCCGGAACAATGTTTTTGGGTTGAAGAGTGTTGCAACGCCTACCACGTTGGGATTATGATGATGTAAAACATGGGTTTTATCTCTTGTGACATTATCGAAGATGCTGCACATGTTCCATCCTTGAAAACTATCAACCATACCCTCTTACTCACACTATTAAAAGTTCAGAATTCAGATATCTATGTTGTAGAGACCAAGGATGGAGGGACCTTTAGAGAAAAATACTTGGAAAAAATCATATATTCTGTTCAGGTACTATTCTTCCCCAGTCTTCACTCACAGACCACTTAAATCCACTTAAATAACTTCTAGGCACCTATAGCCTCAGCGCACTAAAGGCAGATTTTTCTCACACACTTGCTATCCAACGATGGTTTATCAGATGGCTGTACTCAGTTACACAATCCCTTGGCCTTGACAGAATTTTTTAGTTATAACTGATACAGGTCTCTACGCGTGTAGCTCTGGTGTTGACCCTCTACTCTTTACATCTGGTGTGGACTTCACCTTCTCCACTCAAGCCTACATAGGGACGAGTCACCTATTATCTTTCCACATGCTCATCCCATCAAGTTTTGTCTATCATGTAATGTTTGCCATCATATTAAAAAATAAATACTATCATTTCAATTTTGTTCTTTGTCTCTAATCTTCAATGTATTCTCCTTCACCTTCCATTCAATCTCAATGAAACTGATAGAACTCAGTAATACTTCATAAATTTGATTCAATTCCAAACAGTAAATTCAAGAATATCAATGAGAATATATAAAATTAACTAACTCAATAATTTCCTTAATACCCTACTTCTCCCAATATTAGTTCTCAGCAACCAATAACTCAACATCGGTGATATTCATTGAGTTCTTTGAATCAGGTGCTAGTAACATGCATATATTTAATCATACTTTAAATATATAAATAATTAGGTTTCAATGCCCCTGTATATAACGACCCTTTTCTCACGAGATATTTCACATGTCAATTTCCCAAAATCTTTGAGTTGTCTAAGGAGGTTATCTTCTATGAGATCAATCAAAATCCAAATGGTAACCATTCAATTTCATTAATATTCAACCTATTGTTATATGATTATAGGTTTCACATTAATAACCACAAAATTCAAGTTTAAATTTTCTGGTTCAGATCAATAGTAAGATATCCAACATATTGATTTTTAGAGCCATATTTATGATGAGGTCTAACAGACTTGAACTACAATTCAGATTGGTTAACAACTCCTCAAGGATTGGTTTAACCCCATTTATTGGTTGAGTTTCTTGCCCATGGGATGCCAAGCTACACCACATCCTCAACAGATATACAAAAGAGTACCAATGGCTCTTTCATGGAATGTTTCTTTCATCGAATATTGTGCACATATAGGATCTTATTTGCATGAAGCTCTTAGGCTAACTTAGGGAATGGTCAACTATCAAATCATACTCAGTCATTCAAGTCAAAACTAATGCGTTCTACTTCAATGAAATGTCTCCTCTTATACCAACGACGATGATCCAATCTTGACAACTCGACCATCTTCACAAACTTCTTAATACACCCAAGCTAGGATGGCTTGGAATGACATCAATAGGATCTTGTAGGCCATAGTCAAATTAGAACCATTCATCCACTAGATGTGTTTGGTGTCTCGTCTAAGGAACACTTGCACAACCGTGAAGTGAATCAACTTGATTGATGGTTTGGTATAATATTATTTAGTGATTTACATGGATCAATTGAGTGAACTCTTTCTTCAAAAGAGCACCCATATCCATCCTTAGTGTCTCCTCACTAATGGCTATGGGACCGGTCATACTCATCACATGAGAAGGACTGAAAAGTTTTTTTCTATTATGATATTTCAATATCCTTCTCAAGTATCCTTTCAATATTAATATTTAGAACACATACATAAAGAAAAGACTTGTGATGTTCATATTATAATCTCATCATAATTTCACTAAGTTGGATCATGTGCTCATGGACTTCACTATAAGTGTCATTTGTATTATAATGAATACACTATATATTATTGAACACCAAACGAGATATTGAATGTGTGATAGGCATCGCAGGCCGCCTATGTTTTCATCAATAAGTACAATACTCAGTTCACATGCTATATATTTGTAAAATGCTCCCTCCTCGCTCAAAAGACTAAGATAAGTTAACTATTGCCTAAACATGTCCCTACGTGTTGATACCTACCTAATTAAATTTGAAATATTTTATTCTCTCTACTTTTCAGTAGTCAAGATTTACATTATTGTTGACTTCAAAAGAAAGTCTAATCTACTTTCAATGGACTTCTTTGCATTTTTTTCAAATTATTAAAAAAATTGATAACAGGAGTTTGATTTCACTCTACACCAGACATCACATCAAATTATGCACATACACTTGATCTCTTTACTTGATGTCACACTTTTCTCATAATCCAAGAGAGCCTCTAAAACATGTCTATATTATAAAAAGTAGTGGTGATTATTTCTGAAAGGATTTTGAGAAAAAAGGATGGAATACTGAAGAGAGATAATACAGATATCATAAGGCTGCTTAAAATTCTTAGTACAGAAACTTTATATTTAAATAACCTTAGACTACTTTGACTTAATTTTTCAGAATATTGTGAAAACTTTATTCCAAAGATGGGCATGTCTAATACAAATTTTAACTATGAAAATATACCCTCTAGGTAGAATTCACCATAGAAATGATCGAATCAGCTGGAGAGAAGAGGAAATGGTTAAGACTTTATGTCAAATGACTATCTCAATTCAGGTCTCAAGAACTTATCATTCGAGATTGAGAAACTATGACATATGAATTCATTCTTTTCGAGCTATTATCTTTTGGGAAGGTTATCAAGATGATTTCTAACTCAGCGGCCATCACTAAACCCACATTTTGGAGGGTTTATCGACAAACACAAGAAATTGGAGTCATCAATATGAAGAAGTAAGGGGTGCTCAATCACATGTACACAAGAATGAAAGAGAAATATCAAAACATAGGGTTCAAATACGATAAAAAGTCAGTTCCCTGTATCCAAAGTTCTGGAAGTATCATTGAAGTGTTTGGTTTGACCATGATCAAGGACAAAATCAAGGTTCTAAATCAAAGGAAAACAAAGATATTCAACAAAGAAATACTTGATGATCACATTAACTAGAAT
This sequence comes from Wolffia australiana, assembly GCF_029677425.1. Classification (NCBI taxonomy): domain Eukaryota; kingdom Viridiplantae; phylum Streptophyta; class Magnoliopsida; order Alismatales; family Araceae; genus Wolffia; species Wolffia australiana. Next base: position 17,613,557 of record NC_135836.1, on the reverse strand, counting down.
ATAATAAAATTTGTAATGGTTTGATTATTTGATCTAGTTGTTTAAATGCACTCATTTTCTCAAACTTCTGAAGTATCAATTAGTGTTCGCCCCTCCCGATATCAGTACCGAATGACGCTCTCGGGACAGATGCTGTATCGGATACCGAAAAGGCAATTTCTGGTATCCGTTCATTTCGATATCCAGATATTGGATATCGGTATCAGATATCGGTTGATACAGTGCCGATATCCGATATCGACATCCGTCTCAATGTAGAGATCCGTCTCTGTCTTAGGGGGAAGGATGACGATATCAGATATCGGGTGTGGATATCGGTTTTCGATATCCAACATGGATATATTTTATAAAAATATATTTCATTCATTATTAAAGAGCGATTAGGCGAATCAACTTGCGGTAGAGGGTATTTAGAGATTTTAATTTATTTATTGGCGCTGTAATATATACAAGTTGAACTTTTTTTTTCTTCCATATGGGATAACAGCAGGTTTCCGAGATTAACAACTTCTGAATACTTTATCCCATATGGAAGATAAAAGAAAATTTGGCCTGTATTTATTAGAAGAAGTATTAATATCATAAATATATATTATATATAAGCCGATTATAATATAAAGAAAACCAATCGATTAATATTAATTCATTTAACATATATACCTCGTGCAATATATACCGCGCACGATTTTATATATCTTCCATATGGGATAGCAGGATTTGAATTTTAATGTAAACTGAAATCCTATTATCCCATATGGAAGAAAATAAAAACATTACACTGTATACATTAATCGAGGTTGATAACATATCAAAACGTAAGTCGTTAGATCTAAATAAACCAATGAATGAGATAGATAGCTTAATTTTTGTCAGTCAATATGGGTACCGATATCCGGATACCGGTTCTGATATCCGGCATCCGGTATCCGTCGCGTCCCTCTACCTACGGTGTCCGATACCAATATCCGTCTACCCCTCATAGACGGATATAGTCCGATATCTGATATCCGATATCTGGCACCGTCCCATTTTTTCCCGGGTATCGGATATCGGTTGTCCGATACCAGATGACGGACGGATATCAGTTGGGAGAACCCTAGTATCAATGCAGGCCTCAACACATTAGATCTTTCCATCTTCTTCCAGATCATGAACGCCAGAGATCATTATTGATATGTTCACCACTTTTAGTCAAACTTGGTGGGGAAGGACATTCATTAGACAGAAGAAAATATAAGTGGAGCGTCTAGGGAGATATCTACATGTGACCTTATCTACCAATCTAGTTAATGGCATTAATTTTTGAACTACTACTTATTTTTTGTCCCGAATAATTAAATATATTTTAGAGTGTTTGGTTATTTTCCAATGACAGAGGTGCCAAGTTAGATTATGAGTTATAAAAAGTAAAAGGAGTTTAATCAACCCTTTTGTACAATATGTGTACTCAGTTCTTGTATATGGATATTCCTGCGACACTCCATGGTTGGTTAAGGGCATACTCAACTATCAAATCTAAATGGACATCCGTGTTCTTAGTGCCAAGCTGGGGCTGATACATTAGGAAGTCAATCTGACTCTGATTTTCAGATATTTCTGCTACATTGGCCTAAAACTACGTTGAATTTATCCAAAGTTTTATCCTCTTATAATGAGTGCAAAATAACCCATCTGAACCACAGAGTCCCTTAGACTTGTTACTCAAGGTTTTTCTTCCTAGAGTCCCATGGTTCGGAACTCATAGATAAGAGTAAAACACAATTTTCAATCTACAAGATGGCCTTGGCTGTCTCAAGTATAAGGACTACTTACATAATTGTAATATGAATCAATTTGGTTGACAGTTGGTATGATACAATGTGGGGATTCTACAAATTACTTCGGTAAAGTCTTTCCTTAAAGAGCATACACTAATCCTCCATAGTATCACAACAAAATGGTTATAATCAACCATCCATGCCACATAATGAGTAGATAGTCATTTTTATCCAAATACTTTGGTGTGATTCTAGAATATTTAGAAATGAGTGGTCTTCACAGTATAGTCTCATTATAATCACGTCATCATTGTACATATCGTTGGACTTCATTGTAAATATTACACACAAATAATACTGAATTTGAATTACATTAATGAATTTTTCAAAAGATGTAGAATGTGCTATTAGTTTACAGGCCATGTGATTCCCTCACAAAGGTCATATGTATATTGTCCGACGAGCAATATTTTTCCCCAATCCATAATACTAAGTTCACTTTGATCATTTGACTCCAAATGTGACGACGAGAAGGAATCGGCGTCATCATCTATATCATCGTCTTCACCTCACTCTATTGCTCTCTTCTCTCTCACTCTCACTCTCACTCTTCCCGCAGTCTATCCTACTCTGTATATCCCGCTCTCTCCATCATTCTACGTATCATTTCATTTTGTATAGTTCTATATGACAACTATTTTCGTAATAATAGGCCAATTAATCCGTGTTTTTAAGATTTCCCGTCACATCACGTCAAATATCCGGAGTTCTCGTCATTTGTCATGTCACCTCACTTTGCCTCTTCGTTATCCTCATCATTGTCTATCATCATTGAATCAAAACCATAATAATTACGCGAATCTCTTATTTATCATAACCTTCACGACGATGACCATTACGGTGGTGTATTTATGGGGCGATTATATCTATTTGTGCCCAGAATGTTCCCGTAGAGTGTCTTCTTTTGTAACTGCAAGGCACTGTGATGTGCAGAAGGGTAATGTCTACCCGAAAATGAACTACAGATAAGTTTGGCTGTGCAGGACGACGCGAATTTAAAAGTGGAAGAATTTGACGACTAAAAAAACTTTTGGGTTCGGTATAGAATATCAAACAATTAAATTTAGGTAAAAGAGTACCGTTTTCTCTATTTGCATGCTTTTAATGGTGATTTTTTGATGGATGGATGAACGGATGGATCGATGCTCAACCAGCCGTCTAGTGTGACTATCATTCTTGGTTAGATTTCTTAAAAATTCGCCTTTGACAATGAATGTGAACGTCCATCCAGCATCCTTTCCTTCACTCTCTAGACAGCCGGTCAGAAGAAAGCAGGCTCAAGCGTTAGCAAGTAAATCCTGAAGCAGAAGACCCATGAAAAACCTGCAAAAGACCCATTTGGAGTTCCTGAACCGTAGCTTACAGAATATACCACAAAAAACTACTACCCTTCGAAAACAAAAGAAAAAACTAAAACAGAGAGAGTGGGTGGGTGACTTCTTCTTCTTCTTCTTCCTATTCTTCTTTCAGGACTCAAGCGTTAGCACGTTAATCCTGCTGCAAAACGAGGTCTTTAAAAGCCCATGAAAAACCTGCTAAAGACCCATTTTGAGTTCCTGAACCGTAGCATACAGAATATACCGCAAAAGACTACTACCCTTTGAAAACAAAAGAAAAAAAACTAAAACAGGGAGAGTGAGTGGGTGATTTCTTCTTTTTCTTCTTCTTCTTCTTCTTTCTTCAGGGGTTGTCGGTATCTTGTTCTCGGCTTGAGAGGGTGACCTTGAGACCGTGCTTCATGTACATGGTCAGAGCGAGCTTGGGCACCACGGGGTGGTCATGGGCGACGTGGACGCGGTAACGGAGAAGAATGGAAGCGGCGACGAACTTCATCTGGTAGTAGGCAAAGTCCTTCCCGAGACACAGCCTCGGCCCGCCATTAAAGGCCGCGAACTTGTACGCCGACTCGTTCACAAACCTCCCGTCCCGTATCCACCTCTCCGGCTTGAACTCCTTACAATCCCTTCCCCAAATCCCCTCCATCCTCCCCATGGAGTAAATCGCGTACACCACCTTCGTCCCCTTTTTCAGCTTCCTCCCATCAGGGAAAACCTCGTCCTCCGCGAGCTACCGCCACCAAAAATCTAGCGTTAGGGTTAGGGTTACGGTGGACGTAAAAATACCCATGCAGGACTCACGTGGGGTTTAAAAGTACCTGCTTGTGGTCGACGGGGACGGAAGGGTAGAGCCGGAGAGACTCGGAAATCGCCGCCTGGAGATAATCCATCTTCTTCACCTCCTCGGGGAGGAAAACCAGCGAGGAATCGTCCGTCTTCTTCACGCGGCGGAGCTCCGCCAAGATCTTCTCTTCCACGGCGGGGTTTCTCGCCAGAAGCCAGAAGAACCAGGCCAAAGCCACGGAAGACGTGTCCCTGCCGGCGAGTATGAAGTTGACGCAGATATCTCTCAGGAACTTGTCCGAGAACGGCCGGCCTTCGTCGTCCGTCAGCCTCATGAAAACGGAGAGCAGGTCGTCCTTCCCCCGAGCTCCCCCCTCCTCCTTCCTGGCCGCGATAACCGCGTAAGCGAACTCGTCCACGGCGGCGATGGCGCGCCGCAGCGACCGCTCCGGGCCGAGCCGGAGCCGCCGGAGGGTCCGCCAGACCGCGGTGGGCGCGACGAACCGAGCCACGGTCGCGGCGGTGGCGGCCTCGAACGCCGCCGCGAAGGGGATATCCGGCAGGCCGGGACGGAGACATCCCGGGTCGACCCCGAACGCGAGCAAGCTCACGTTATCGAAAGTCAGCCGCAGGAGCACGTCCTGGAGGTCCACCGCGGAGCCCCCCCGGCGCGCCGCCTCGAGCACGGGCACGAGCCGGGCGCGGACCAGCTCTTCCAAGGACCGGACCGCGACGGCGCGGAACTCGGCGGAGTGGAAGTGAAAGCTGGCCGCGCGGCGCTGGCGGCGCCAGGCGGCGCCGTCGGCGGCGAAGATGCCGTCGCCCAAGAGATCCTTGACCGTTTCTCTGAAGTAGTCGCCCTTGGGGAAGCTGCTGAACTTAGTCTTGAGCATGAACTCGACGTTGCGGGGGTCAGCCGTGACGACGCAGTGGAGGTTGCTGAACCAGGGCCCGCGGAAGACGAACGTCCCGTTCTGCCGGCTCAGCACGCGAGTCACCCACTCGTACATGTCGCGGCGGAGGCCCAGGAGGAGAGAAGGCAGCATGCCCACCACCGGCCACGCCGCGAGGCCCTGCGCGCGCCGCTGCCGCACCGCGCGCAGCGCAAAGAAGATAGCCGCGGCGAGGAGGAGCTCCGCCACCATGGCGATTTTGATGATACAAGAAAAGCTTCGAGAAGGAAGGGTTGTTATGTTATAGAGGAAGGGGGGGGAGAATGAATACGCGGCAGCGCTTCCTTGATTTCCTTGTTTATTGCGTTCCGAGGGCAGGACAGAGTTGGTTTTCGGAAACGGCCAAGCGTCATCCGTTTTGGGTGTTAGCGGGGGGACGAGGAAGGGAGGCGGTCGCCGGCGAGGAAGTGGGAGAGAAGCGAGAGGGAGCGGTCGGGGGCGAAGGCCGGGACTTGGTGGCCTGCGCCGCGGACGGTGGCGAAGGTGAGACCTTCCTTGTACTCCACCACCCACCCCGCCACCTGCTTCTTGTGGAACCACGCCCGCCAGTCCTCCTTCAAGCTCAGTTCCATCTTGTTTATGCTGTACCTCGTCGACGTCACCGGCACCCTCCCGTCGGTGTCCCCGCTGCACAAACAAGAAAAAACCCGTCAAAAAAGAAAAAAAACTCAAAAAATAGTTTTTTTTTCTTTTTTTTAAACAGAGGACCTGTAAATCCAGACTCGGAGGCCGGCGTTCATGAGCTTGCGGATGATGGGCAGCACCGTGTCTGCCGAGTCCTTCCACTGATCGATCACGTTGCTGCCATTCACGCCAGAGTTAGAGAGGAGGGCAGATAATTAGGGCAGACGACGGGCTCACCTGCAGGAAGAATAAGCGTAGCGGAGGCGGGTCACGTTCGCGTGCAGCGCGCGCTGGACGTCGTCCCGGTTGAAGTACTTCTCCACGTAGTCCTCCGCGCAGGGGTCGTACCCGGCGCGCGAGCTTATCGGCTTGTTCCTCCAGAACTGCCGAGGAAGGATTTCTTAACATCATCATAAATCATAATTATTATTTAATTATAGTTGATTATATTTTGTAATTGAGGAGCTTACGTGGTGAGGCTTGTTCGTCTTGACGGGCATGGCAGAGTGGGACGCGGAGAGGCAGAGGGGAGAGTAGATGCTGTAGATGTCGATGCCGTCGTAGCCGCGCATGAAGGCTTTCATGGCGGCCTCGCAGGCGGCGCTGGAGCCGTTGCCGGAGATGCCGACGCAGGTCCGGCGGAAGGCGTGGTAGACCTTGTCGGAGATGATGGCGTGGCTCCACGCGTAGTCCACCATGCCTTGGATGTCCGTCTCGTCGTTTATCACCGCGTTGCCGATCTGCAAGCCCGGAGGGAGGGATCAAGAGAGAGAGATAGATGCATCAGTGAGATGACAATGGGCCTGCGGGGAGATCACGAGAGAGAGAGAGAGAGATGCATTGATGTGATGACAATGAGACTGTTGGGTGGAAGAAATGTATCAGTGTGATGATGATGGGTCAGTCGGGAGGAAGAGAGAGAAATACATCAGTGTGATGATGATGGGTTACAAGGGAGGTAGAGAGAGAGATGTATCAGTAAGATGTCTATGGTCTATGGGTATGTGGGGTAGAGAAAGATTTATTGGTGGGATGGTGGGTCTGGAAAGAGAGATAAACTGTCATCACACTGATAGAGATAGATGTAATAGTTTTATGAAGGGAATGGAGTCCACGAGACGCGTCAGTGTGGACTAAACGGGGCTAAGAAAGATATTTATAAGTTTGATGTTTATGAGACACTCATTTTTATGATTATAAGTTTGATGGTGGATATGGTTGGGAGAGTTAAATAGGAAGAGACTGATTGAAATATTTCATGCTGGGTCCGTGGACGAGAGTGCGAGCGAGGGAGAGTGAGTAAAAGAGAAAGAGAGAGAGAGAGAGAGAGGGAGTGAGAGAGTATGAGAGAGAGCGTGACCGAGTGAGTGAGTGAAAGAGAGAGAGAGAGAGAGAGAGAGAGAGAGAGAGAGGGAGCGAGAGAGTATTAGAGAGTGAAAGTGAGAGAGAGAGAGAGGGAGCGAGAGAGTATTAGAGAGTGAAAGTGAGAGAGAGCGTGACCGAGAGAGAGAGTGAAAGAAACAGAGGGAGTGAGAGAGTATGAGAGAGAGAGAGTGAGCGAGAGAGAGCGAGAGTGTATGTGTGTTAGAGAGTTAAAGAGAGAGAGTGAGAGAGCGAGTGAGAGAGAGCGAGAGAATGTGCATGTGGGAGAGAGAGAGAATGAGAGTTTGCGTGTGTGTAAGAGAGAGAGATAAAGGGAGAAGAAGGTGTTTGTACGGACGTTGAAGGATTGGGACTACGGTGGTGGGGAGAAGGAATAGAGAGAGAATGAGAGCAGACTCCAGTAACAAAATACACGACTTTAATGGGGCGTCAGACTTCAGAGTTCGGTAGGTTGGAATGCTTGTTACAGTTTTTCGAAAGAGAACTAAAACCCTGGAACACTTTAATAGGCCGCTTTCACAGCTCAGAGCACTGCACTCCGGGTTGTTCGAATCTACTTACGGATGCAAAGAGAAGAACAGAGAGAGAAAGAGAGGGGAGAGCGGGTACCATAAATCCTTTGAAGTTAATGTAAGAGTCCCTGCTGCCCCGCCGGTTGCGTTCGTAAATGAGATTTGCCAATTGTGGGACGTAGTGCCCTGTCATTGGAGCAAAAGAGGAAAAAAAAAAAACACAAGTCAAGCGAAAATCCAATGACCCTTCATGCTCTGTATTCGAAAGCGCGCCTATACCCGCGTAGCTCTCTCCGGCGATGTAGAAAGGCCGAGCTTTGAACCGCGGGTACTTCTTGAACCAGTTGAGCAGGAACGCGTGCGAGTCTTCCGCCGCCACCTGGTCCCCCAACTCTTTGAAATCTGCCGTCCTGTTCGTGTAGGAGTATCCCACGCCCACCGGTGCTTCAAGAAAGAGCAGGTTCGCCGCTGCATCGCCACCCAAGAACGTCAAAGAAGAAGATAATGAAGACGATGAAGAAGAAGTAGATGATGTTGAGAAGATAAATTAATTTTTAAAAAAATGTTGAGAAGATAATGAAGACGAAGAAGAAAATACTGAAGAAGAAGATAAGAAAGTACTGAAGAAGAAGATAAGAAAGTACTGAAGAAGAAGATAATGAAGAAGAAGAAGAAAATACTGAAGAAGAAGATAAGAAAGTACTGAAGAAGAAGATAATGAAGAAGAAGAAGAAAGTAGAGGAAGAAAATGGAGGAGGAGGAGAAGTTGAAGATAGTAAAGAAGAAGATGAGGAGGAGAAGAAAAGGATAGTAAAGATGAAGATACTAAAGAAGAAGATGGAGGAGAAGAAGAAGATAGTAGAGAAGAAAATGATGGAGGAGAAGAAGAAGATAGTAGAGAAGAAAATGGAGGAGGAGAAGAAGAAGATAGTAAATAAGAAGATGAGGAGAAGAAGAAAAGTAGTAAAGAAGAAGATAATAAAGAAGGCTCCATTTTCTTGGAATGGTGAAGAAGAAGATGACGAGAAGAAGATAGTCAAGAAAAAGATGAAGGAGAATAAGAATATAGTAGAGAAGAAAATGGAGGAGAACATGAAGATAGTTAAGAAGAAGATGAGGAGGAGAAGAAGATAGTCAAGATAAAAGATGGAGGAGAATAACAAGAACATAATAAAGAATAAGAAGATGATGAGATTTCTTTCTTGCCTTTGTTCCACGCGTATGGGTTGAGCTTGAGGCCCCGGGAGTAAACCAGGAACGGCCCGAGCTCCTGCGCGGCGCCGTAGGCGACGGACGAGCAGCCCGGACCTACAAACAACATTTCCTTCTTCATCATTCCAAGAAATAGTTCAAGAAGAAACACCAAGAAAGAACAACGCAGATGCCACTGCTCACCTCCGTTGAGCCAGAGAAGGAGCGGCTTCTTCTCCGGAGCTTCATCAGCCTCGAAGAACCAATAGAACAGCGCCTTCCCCGCCCCCGGTCGAACCTCCACGTACCCCGCGTAGTGCTTAAACCCCGCCGCCGGCTGCCCCGGCAGCCCCACCACCCTATCTTCCTCTTCCTCTCGCCCCGCCGCGCCGATAGCGCAGACCAGAACCAGAAGAACCAACGAAAACCTCTGCAAACCCGCCATTGGAGCTTCCCAAAACCTTCAGAGAGAAAGCCGAGAGATGGCTTGCGAGAGAGACGGGTGTTCTTTTCTTTCTTTCTTCTGCCGCCCGTTGTCGTGGACTGAAGATGAAGGCAACGGAGGATCACGAGGCCGTTTTTCGGTCGATTCTGGGCAAGACGCAGGCAGAACTTGTCTTTATTAGGCCCATGCAGTGTATTCTCTCACTCAAAAGCACGAGCCTGCCAGAAGAACAGTGCCCATTTAATCCTGGCGTCCTTTCCAGAAGCCACAGCTCTCCAAATCTGCGGTCCAGGTTGATTGATTACTCGTCCTTCTTCCAAATTGCCCACCAAAACGTCAGAAACGGGAAGAATTTCACGCAACTTCAGACCAAGGCCGCCTGTAGCCTCTCGACACTGATCAAATAGGCAAACCCGTAGGCCATGTTCATCAAGGACGCCGCTTGAAGCTCGTCGTTCGCGGTCGCCGTCGCATCGGTGGAGAAGAAAACCCTAAATCCCCTGATGAAAGCCTCCCTCGCCGTGGTTTCGCAGCAGAGATTGGTCATCACGCCCGTGACGATCACCTCCTCCACGCCCTTCTCTTTGAGCACTTCTTCCAGATTTGTCCCCTTGAACGCGCTGTAAGTGGTCTTCTCCACCACCGGATCGGCATCGCGGCGATGGAGGGAGGGGAGCAGCTCGGCGCCATGAGTTCCTTCAAGAATTAGGTCACCGGACCACCATTCCCCGAGCATGGCGTGGTCTTCTTGGGAGAGATGGCGGTGCCTGGTGAAGAAGATGGGGATTCCGCGGGAGCGACAAAGGTCGATCGAGGCGTTCAGAGGGGGAATTATGGGCTTGGCGATCGAGGTGAAGTAGTTCTGCTTGTCGATCACGAGCAGCGCGACGGAATTAGGGTTAGGGTTTCGCCGTCTGACCTCGTACTTGTCCGCCATGGCTGATTCCGGCACTGAGCAAGCCGAGGAAAGATTCAGACATTCAGTGGACGATCTTCTGAATTGGGGATAAATAGGAAACGGGGGAGGAGAAGGGACGAAACGGGACGGGACGGAGGGAAGGTGTTGAACTTGAACGTTAGGGGCAAAATTGTCTTTCATCTTTGCCCCCCTGTTAGAAGGTTCTAGGTTCGTTATATTCGCGTGGGATTGAATAAATTTGGGGCAGATCGGCAAATTTTGGTTGCGGAGGGGACGAATTTTGGGGCAGGATGTCGTATCTGTTGCCGCATCTGCACTCCGGTTGGGCCGTTGATCAAGCGATTCTTGCAGAGGAGGAGAGGTTGGTGGTGATTCGATTCGGCCATGATTGGGACGAGACTTGTATGCAGGTGGTTTACTCTTTCCTCTCGAATCGCGCGCGTTGATCCTCTTGCGTTAGAATCGATTCCTCCATGTCCTTCTATCACTTTTGTGATTTTGATCTTTCCGACTTGATTTCGAAACTTCTTTCAGTACTCGTCGGGGTTCCCTTTAGGTCTTTGATGAGTTTGATCATCTCTGACGGCAATCCATGTCATTTATTCTGATTTCTTCGTCTGTTCATGCATCAGCGGTAATCCGTAGAAAAGAGTAGGGTTTAATTCTCTGATCCGATCCAAACCGATGGTGCACAGATGGACGAGGTGCTGGCGTCGGTGGCGGAGACAATTAAAAACTTCGCGGTGATATACTTGGTGGACATAACCGAAGTTCCAGACTTCAACACCATGTACGAGCTGTACGACCCCTCAACGGTGATGTTCTTCTTCCGAAACAAGCATATCATGATCGATCTGGGCACCGGAAACAACAACAAGATCAACTGGGCTCTCAAGGACAAGCAGGAGTTCATCGACATCGTCGAGACCGTGTACCGCGGCGCTCGCAAGGGCCGCGGTCTCGTCATCGCCCCCAAAGATTACTCCACCAAGTACCGCTACTGAGTGAGAGTTATCAACTGATCAATCTTCTCATCGTTTATGTCTCTTTTGAATTATTCAAAATAGAAACAAATTCTCATCATCATCATCATCATCATCATCATCATCTTAATTAATCAACAAGGCCCCGCTGCTTAAACACGTCGAGCATGGCGGCGCCGATCTTCGCCGGCGACTCGACGACGGTGGCTCCGGCGTCCTGCAGAGCCTTGATCTTATCTTGGGCAGTGCCTTTGCCGCCGGAGACGATGGCTGCAGGCATTGAAACAAGGAATTCAGATTAAATTTTTCAGCAATTCCAGAGGAAATTGAGTTTTTTCTTGCCTCCGGCGTGCCCCATTCGACGACCCGGCGGCGCCGTCAGCCCGGCGATGAAGGCGACGGTGGGCTTCTCTGTTCCGCTCTCCTGCACAGCCATATAGGAGATCAGATAATTCAAAGGTATTTTAGTAATGGTTTGAATTAGATTACTTTGATTAGAGCAGCCGCATCCTCCTCTGCAGTTCCTCCTATCTCTCCAATCAAAATAATTCCTGGCATAATGAGCACCGTTAATGGAAATTTCAATGATAAACAAGAATGATCAGGAAATTCTTGCATTTTATTTTTATTATTGGGTAGAAGAGCTTAGATGAAATAGGAGTAGAGCAGTTGACCTTCTGTCTGAGGGTCATCCAAGAATTTGGTAATGCAATCGACGAAGTTTGTCCCATTAAATGGATCGCCGCCAATACCAACGCAGGTTGACTGGCCCAGTCCGACAGCAGTCGTTTGGAAAACCTGATGAAGGGAAAATAAATTCCAGAGCATAAAACAGGAGGAATTTAAAGGAATTTTCTTCAATTTGGGGGTGAATCGTAAACGCATACCGCTTCATAAGTCAGTGTGCCAGATCTTGAAACAATTCCAATACGACCCGGCTTGTGAATGTATCCCGGCATGATGCCTATCTTGCATTCGCCTGGTTTGATTATTCCTGGGCAATTTGGCCCAATAAGTCTAGTTTTCGATTGCCGGTTCAGTGCAGCTTTCACTCGAACCTGAATTGAATTGGGAACAAAAAATGATGCAACTCTAAGGTCTGAATCAAGAATTTAGGAACACATAGAATCAAACATGATGTGATGATTTTTTATGTTGAAGAAAATTATGGAAGATAACCAAAATCGATGACTCTCGCAATGAGGATGATGACATATAAACGTGGTTTGAAGGGGTTTCAGGAAGCACAACCAACCAGGCAATGTGGAGTCGAGAGGATAAAATAGAACAAATTAGAGGACTATGTTAACAATGCATGAATTTAAGTCAGTTTGCCAGAAATTTCAGTCAGATTAAACAATGAGCCGATGAAATCATCCTCATGGTGAGCCAGATAACCTAAATCCCAACAATAGAAATCTTTTGGATTCAACTGAAAATATTTAGGATTGAACTCGGACAATTGCAATTAAATTTGAGATATTATATATTGAATTACGATACTGAGAAATGAACTGAGATACTTAAGATTGAACCGAGATCGTCCTTTATCCACAGACTCCACACTGATCGTTGTCCACTCCAGATGACAGTAAAATATGCTTAAAATGTGATAATTTAGGTTATGATGTGAAAACTAATAGTGCAAAACAAAGGCAACGAGGAATTAAGTCAAAACTAACCATATCGTGCTGTGGGATTCCCTCTGTAATGCAGACGATAAGATCCAATTCAGCTTCCATGGCCTCCATGATAGCTGCAGCAGCAAATGGCGGGGGAACATAAATAACAGACGCATTCGCCTTCGTTTCAGACTTTGCTTCGGCCACGGTGTTGAAAACAGGAAGCCCCAAGTGCTCTGTTCCACCTTTTTTCGGTGTCACGCCCCCAACCTGTAAAAGATTCGTTTACTTGTTTGAGAAATTTAAATCTTAGAGACGAAAACTTGTTTAAGAAATTTATGACCCATTGAAAAATATGCAGCCGTTTAAACTGAAGAAAAGATTTTACACCTTAAAATAGGAAAGAAAACTTAGAAATACTGATGCTGGACACGACCACTTTAAAGATATTCCCGGACTAATGTTCAAATATATTTCCTTGTTAAGTTCCTTTCAAATAAAAAAGGAACTTCGGGCTTAAGGAGTTCCTTTTTTATTTGAAAGGAACTTAACAATCTTCAGTGAGTTCCTTTTTTTTTTAATTGGGCTTAAGGAATCAATCTTCAGTGAGTTCTTCCAAATATAGTACCGATGAATTATGCTCATCATGTGTCATTCAACCTGTAGCACTTTGCAGGATCTTGGCAAGAGTGTTTTATATCAAGCAGGAAATAAAATTATGGAGCTAAAAGTCGTCCACACTCCGCGTTTGATTATTTTTGTATTGAATGGCAATTAGGTGTGCTGAATTAAAAAAAATGACAAACTACAAGATATTGAAAACTTTCTGTGGAAATAATACTGGGTTAACATTTTCAAGGTAAGGCATGTGCAGGGCACTCTTAATCTGGGTGGATGTTTTATTCATTCAAGATGATCAGATAAGATCTGCGACAATGATGAGAATATGAACCTTGATCTGATCGACATTGTCATTTGATACTTAGGATTCGAATATGAGCGCTAGATCGAAACATTCATTCCATAAGATAACATTATAACAAAAAAAAAGAGAAATCTCAAAATGCAACACAATTGCACATTAGAAAAACTAAACCTCGTAAGAAAACCTCTCTTTTCATAAGAAAACCGCTCGACTAAGTGAACAAACGCGAGAAAATAAAACAAAATGCGTTGTTTTTTAATCATCATCTGAATCTAAGAATAAAACGAACAATGCAATCCCCCCACACCAGAGCAAACGATCCAGTCGAGATTAAAAAGAAATTGAACGCGAATAAATCACTCTCAAACAAAAATCAAAGCCGGACGGCCAAAATCGCACCGAAAAACGAGGGGAAAAACTTGGCCTACCATTTTGGTGCCATACTCGACGGCCTGCTCAGTGTGGAACGTGCCATTCTTCCCGGTAATCCCCTGGCAAATGACGCGCGTGTTCTTATCAACGAACACGGCCGGCGGCGGGGCAGGAGCGGCGGCAAATCGACGACACTGCGAATCCAAAGAATGCCGAAGCTTCGACGGCGACAGCAATCTCGCCGCCGCGTCGCCGATCTCCTTCACAACTCTTCTCCGATTCATTCCTTCCGCAATCGCCCGACCTCGCAAATTGCAAAAACCTTCTTCCCCTCCTTCCCCTTCCCCTCTTCCGAGAAGATGAAATCAGGAAAGCTTCAAACTCGGGAAACTCGTCCGAGTCGGCGACCGCGCGACCCGGTCAAGCGACCCTGGGCCCTTTTTCATGGGCCTTTCTTATTGGGCCCAAAAGCCCATTACCAGTTCGTTGGCGCTTCCTCTTCCTCTTCCTCTTCGCGAGCGCTACCTGTCGAGATCCATGGCTGCCCGCTCAACACCTCGCGCTTCCCAGCGCTCTACTTATTGGCGATCTCCGATCTCGATCTCTCCGCCGATGCATCGCCCTTCGTTCTGCGGGTATTTCCCGATCTCTGATCGGCTCCTCTGCTATGAAGATCCTCGCTGTGGATCATCTACGGTACTTGACGATGCTCGCGCTGTGGATGGCGATCTGGATGCTTCGGATCTTGCTGGATTTTCTCCCAATTTCGGCCGGTGACCTTTCCTCTCGAGCGCCGTTCGGGGATTTGGTTTTGCGCGGCGGATTTGGGAATGTCGCCTTCAAGCCGGCGTCCAGAGCCATTGGAAGAGCTCTTTGCCAGGTAAAACACCTTCGTTCTTCTGACGATGACGTCTTTGTGAGTAAACGAAATTTGAAAATGTTGGAATCTGAACATTGCTGTTGTTAGGATTAGTGGCAGTTTTTGAGTAGGAATGTTGTAGTGGAAGTGATTATTCAAGAAGAAAATTTGTGCCCTTGCTACTGGCTATAGCTTTTAATATGGTGTCAGGGATTTGTTGAAGTTCTTTTCCTTTTTTTTTTGAAAAGTGGGATTTGTTGAGGTTTGAATCTTAGACACATCTTTAACTGATCCAGAATCTTGACAGATCTTCCTCCCTTGCTATTAGCTATAGCTTTAGGCACAGTGGTAGGCGCTTGAATCCTAACAAATGTATCATCTCTCAGGCACTCTCGCTGATCAATGACGTCCCATCATCGACCCGGAAGTACGATTTTGTAATGAACACCGCAGAGAGGATTCTTGATGAGAATACTGTCGCCGGAGAGGCGGTTCTCCATCAAATCAATCGAGAGGCCCTTGCCATGGCCTTCTCTCGCAGTTGTGACCGCCTCCGCCACACCCTCCAGGCCTCGCATGCGCCATGGCCTGTGCGCGTGCTGCGGCAACTCCCACTTGGATCTCTCCTAGCTGCCTACTTCTCCGCCTTGGCCAGCCTCCTCACCACGGTGGAGCTTCACCATTCAATGGCAGACACAAAGATTGAGTCCCCAGAATCCGAGAAGTTATCTCAGGTATTAACCATGTAAAAGCCAAGTAAAATTTATATATTTACATGGTTTTCACATGGTTAATGACAGGAGCTGTTATGGATTGCAAACAAGATGAGATCTTGTGGGGCCTTGGACGAAGCTTTTCTTCGATGGTGTTATGCTGGGGAGCTCTCCTCGCTGTCATTAACTGCTCACCCTCGAGTGCAGGGGCCCCTGGTGAAGATCTCAGCCTTGATCTTCAAGGAGATGAATAAGAAGGGTGGTAGAGTGCCAAGGGAGGTGAGGTTTAGGGTCATGGCTTTGTGGGTTCCTCTACTGTGCCACGCTGGCAATTGCGTAGGGTGTCCAGTGCTCTCAGGGTGGGAGAAGCGTGACGTGGAGAGGGTTCTTGGGGAGCTGATTCAGGAGATGACGTGGGAGGATCAGGAGCTGATACTTGGGAGGTGGATGGAGGACTTCGCCTTCTCATCATCCGATTGGCCGGACCTTAGAAGTTGTTATGATCTTTGGTGTTGCTCCTCAAGGAAGCTTCTCCTTGAGTGAACTTTTGTCCTCTGAACTCACTGGCAATCGACTTGTATCTATTCGATGTTGGTTTTATGGGTGGTAGTATTTGATGTATGTATAGAGAGGGAATATGTATTACATGTAATTTTACAGAAGATGGAATAAATCAGTGTTTATACCAGTGTTTAGTAGGTACTCTTGATTTGGTTACTTGACTAGTTTCGTTGTGTATGGAAGAAAGTATCATCACTGACTCTAAAAAGTTGTTTTTACTTGGATTTAGATGCATGCTATTGGTTTTAGTGTCCTCAAATTATGTTGTTAATACTTTCCCCTCAGACCTATAGATTGACTTTCATTTCTGATCCTTGTGAGAAGAGAGGGATATCATCCCTAAGCCTAAAAATTCCCCAAATATTTACATCTTGAATTTGGACAGAAAAAACTAAGGTTTGACAAAAATATTAGCTAATTGAAGACAACCCAACTAAGGGAAGGAATGCGATACCTTGCTGAAGATAATGGGTATTCATGTTATTCATTACCCTCCCGATCATCATCACCAAACCAAATTTGGTAAAATTTAATAGGGGTCAGTTACTGACTAGGGATTTCTAATAATCGTGAAAGAAGATGGCTGATACATTTAAGTTTCCAAGTGGGTAGTTCTCTACCAACGACTGAATTCTTTGTCCCTAATGGATTAATGTCTTACTCTATGGATAATTATATATTATTAAGCTATCATTTGGATGTCCTAATTAATGTGATTCACTTGTTCTTATAATGGGATCAAGACATTTATAAATATGGTGATTACAATTAAATGTGTAGAGGTTGTCTCTCTTTGGATTAATGAAGATAGACTTAAGAGGATGAAGTTTCTCCTCTTTCTATACATAGGGACCAGGACATTGGGCCATAAGGGTGTTGATTGTTCTCCAGAGCATCCCTTCCCTCGGAGAGACTTCAGGTAGTCACAATGTACTGGTCTAAAAGGCTTCTTACCTTTATGTGCAATACATTCACCCTTCAGAATCAACACAAGATTTATTCTAATCTAGAATCTCTTTATCTCTACCTCACTATCCATATATATATATATATTCACCTTTCAAAGCATTGAGGAGAATTTGGTAGGTGGGTGTCGCACTGAATTAGTAGCACAGTTTCACTCGCTAGCTTATTTCTCCTTCGTTGTTGACGTTGACCATTTCTTCAAATGATGAGGGTGTTTTTTTGGGTTCTAGGGCCTTAATCTAGATGAGAGATAATAATGATTTACAGCAAAAGACAAAATGGAATCATAATGACATCAAAAAAATATGAACCAAATCATATCAGCACGGATCACATCTGTAATTCCTTAGATCCTCAAGTGAGACGAGTTGAGCTGCTCATTTGTGCAGCCTCTAGAAGTATCCATGCAATCTTTGGCATATCGAATCTCCTCCTTTACATTGAGGAGCTCCGTTCACCATCCATCATCACCATTACGATGTCTCGATCGCATCAAGAGTGGACTAGAGTGAAGTTGTGGGGAGAAGGGAGAATAAGGGAAGGCCCATAAACAATTCTATCCTGGTTGAATTTTGTTCAAGGACTTCGCCTATTTATACTAAATGGGTAAGTTTCATAATAACTCCCCAAACTTAAGTATATCTTCCGATGTCCAAAACACCATTTGCATGTGGCTAGGCCCATATATCGATCTAGTTAATGACTCAAGTGGGCCAAAACCTTTATTGGCATTCCAAATTAATTAAGTATATCATAATGTATATCAATTAATGGTGGATCAATGTTACCCAGTTGATAGTTTGAGCCTCCAACTTGTGGAGTTTATTGGTAATGTGCAGAGAGTGCACAATCATCATCACCTAAGTTGGAGTATGTACAAAGTCAGAGATCACCCTAAATTATTCTGGATTTTAGGCTGTCCATAAGGGCCAGACTATTGACTGTAATATAGTGGAAGGCATGTGGCTGTGCATGGCTGGAACATAGTGGTTCACATGTGGTCTCTAGAAATGGGTGTGCATGGTCAACTATGGAGCAATGACAAAAATAGATTTTCAAGGGCCAAATGATAGAAAGTTTTATGAAATTACAGACATAGAAACAAGATATAGAGTGATGGTTTGTATATAAAATGACATATAGTATATAGAGAATCAGTAGAAATGGTCAGATAGAGAGAAATTATAGAAAGTAAAAAAGTGGATGAAATGGGTGGGGATGATCGAGAAGTCATGCATCTCGATTCCTTAAGTGCTGATGATTTTATCTTGTGCCCCCCATGCCTCTTCCTTAACTTGGGTCCTCATATTTCCTCAAGAGCTTGTGTTTTCTCTATAAGAGAAGGATGAAAAATTCAAAACATTAACACCAACCAGGTTGAACAACCAGGATCCTAATGATTCATGATATGCTGGATAGCCACTACTAGATCACATTTAAAATGAGGTAAAGAGATGTATACATGGGTAAGATTACAAGAATGTCGTACTATTTCCCAGTGTCATTTTTTCCACTTTTATGATTGGTTTAGGGCTCCATCACTTGATTTTTTTGTACACTTCAACAGAGAAGTGGAGGGATCTAGGATGTGGTGCATCACCATCTAACTGCTCCTTGTAATTCCATTACAATATATTCTCTAGTCTAGCATATTAGCTGAAAAAAAACTTTAATTATCACATTGAGCTCTCTACCCCATTGATAATCATCCCATTTATTCATCAGTTTTATAAATCCTTGACATAGAAGTCGAACAGGGTTAGAGTAATGATGTATCATAAATTACGGATAATTTTTTTAAGGTTGCTAGTTTATACAACAATACTTAAAATTTCCTTACGAGCATAGAGAGACTAAGGGTTGAATCCACAAGAAGAAAGTATTGAATAAGCCAGTTGTATCTTTAATTATTTTTTTAGATTTTATATTTATTTTAAGAATTTAATTTAATTTAAAGAAAGAAACTGGTAAATAATAACTCAAAGTAACTATAGGAAGGTCATAAAATCTTGAGCCTATTTAAACTCATTTATTCAGATTTATAGAATAGTATTGAGAATTTTAATATGACTTTTAAAGTAGAAAAATATAAACCTTAGACGACACTTTGCGAGCGCTGGGTGACAATAGACGTAGATGGACGTGAGTGGAATAGAGTGGACCAGATGAAAGAGATACCATGATATTTGTGACATAGATAATGGTGGATATGCGCCGATGAGCAAATGAGTGGGGTGAGTGATGAGGATTTTACCGTTGCTTTTATGACAGAGATAGAGGTGGATAAGTACCAATAAATCGTAGAGTTGAAGGTGGTGTGCGCGAGAGTGGAAAACCCGACTATCAGTGATGATAACCTAAGAAAAAGGACAAATATGTGAGTTAGAAAAAAACAAAGATCACACTAACCTCATCATCATGTGCCTAATGGGCTGAGTGGTGCTTTTTCTTCACATATCTTGATCTGAATGTCACTCATTCAATCCTTTGCTCTTGGAGTACAAGAACAGACCCAAACAAGATGCTGAATGAGCAACACACTTTGTTAATCGTAATTAGGAATAAAATCCAAGGGTGTCTTTTTTACAATGATGTGGGGTTCTATTTATAGATCCAAGATAGTAGATGGATAGAGGAGGGAAATTTGGCGCTACCCCCAAACTTTCTGCCCGGAAATCCTTCTCAATCATCAGATGTCGGCGTTTCAATTTGGAGCAATTTGATATATCTGATTTCCTCTCTCCTCCGAACTGTATAATGGATGGCTATTGTGGCATGAACTTCTAGGAGCAGAAAATTCAATAAATTTACTAAACATATTTAAACAAATTTAAATTTATTTTTGTATGACTTCTAAAATTATTTTCTTTTTGTATTTAACCTCAGAAAATTGCATAAAAATACTAGAAAATCAAGAAAAATCATAATATAATATTAAAATTATAATAAATCCAATGAAATATTTAAATAAAACTAAAATAATATTTTTTGACATGTTAAATTATTTTATTCATGAAATTAATGTCAGCAAATTATGTTAAAATACCATTAAATAAAGAAAAATTGGAAATTCGTTCCAAAAGGGAAATAAATCATTTTAAGCTTTAAAATTTATGAAAATTTCAGCAAGAATAAATACATAAAGTACATGCAGTTAATATGAAAATTAGCATGTTATTCGTGATGATCAAGTAAAGAAATCCAAAACCTGGATAAAATCCTATTCATATAAATTTCAATAATCGAAATTAATTGAAAAGTTATTCGAAGTGTTAGATCAAAATCATATAGTTAAAAAAAATGAGATCCCTCTCTTTCTCTCATTCTCTCTCCTTTTCTTACTCTCTCTATATCTCTTTCCATCTTTTGCTTGTTCTCCCCTTTCATGAGTTCTCTCTTGATGGAGGACTATCCAGAAGATCAAGTCCGAGCTCGTTAGCACCTGCGTCGCAGAGCCCGAGCCGACACGAAGAACACGAGCTTCAAATACCAGGCCTGATGACAGGTCATTAGCATTCGTTTTATTTGTGTATTTTTATGGACCTTATGGAGGGCCCCCGTGTTTCGGGCTCCACACGTTTGTTTTTTGAGTTTATAGTTTTATTCGGGTTGTTAGGGGAAAGTCCATGTCACTTTGGACGTTTGCCCTATTTTGGCCCATTAGGGAAACCACCCCCTATCCTATATAAGGGATGGTATGCCCTCACGTTTGTTGGAATTTCTTATGAGAAATTGAGTTTTGTTGTTCGTCCCTCTTGAGGGGTTCCAACCTCCTCCTCCATGGAGGCTTCCTTTTCAGATTTCTAGATTTCCTCCAAGGAAGACGACAACAAGATGATCTGTCATCGCCACAACGTTCACCACCACAAAGACATCACCACCACTGGAAGAATCGTCGTTGCCACTCACTGTCATCACATATCCTCGTTCGCCTCCACTACCACTGTCGTTCCCTTTCGGATTCCCTCTGCCAGCTGCAACTAGATAAATGCCGCCATCACCTAGCAGTTGTTGGTTTGCCACCATCAGTCACAAATGCTGCAGTCACCACCCAACGTTCAACTTGCCAGTTTGACATCGCCGTCCATGCATGCAAGACCACCGCAGTGCCCCTCAATCCATAGCCACGCCTGTCAGTCAACGCCATTCACAACTGTCACCTAGCGATCATCCTGCTGGTACGACATCACCAACCGCGCCCACAAGATAGCCGCTACGTCTGTCGGCGATAGCCACGCCCGTAGGTCATCGACACGTGCCTCGCTCATCAGCCGCCGACCCACGCCTCGCCCCGCGACCATTCGACTGCCATATGACCTGCATGCTCAGCTAATGTTTCATGCACTACGCGCGTGCGTGGGGGCTTCATGCGCCCACATGTTCAATGCCCCGTGTGCTGATCCAAGTGCTCCACACGCCCTGTGCACACGCGAGACCCAGACGGCATGCTTTGCATGCCCTGGTTCTCCTGCCTACAACGACAGTCAGCCCTTTGCTACCCCAACCACGGACATCCGGGCCTTGGCCCGCAGGTCACAGTCTTTCCCCCTCTACTTTCTAGTATTTTAACCTTCGTCAGTGTCATCCTTGTCAGCCTTGTTGCCAAAATTTATGGGTCGTAGGATTAGCCACCAAGCTCGTGATGGCGCATTTTGTTCTAGTTGTCGGATTCGTGTTGCTCTTGGCGACGGTCGTGGACACATACAGACAGTGATTATCCTCCACTAATATCGGCTTTCGAGCTGAATACTCCGGTCATTGGGAGCTTGCTAGTGCCCTAGACCTCTTGTGTTGTTACCCTGGTCTTACGCCCTAGGTCCGTGGTGTCTGTTGTATACTTTCATTGCTTTTACTAAAGCTTGCATCAACCATTTTGCCTTTCCCTGTGGTGTAGCACGAGCTGTCGATCCTGACATGTTGTGATATTTCATCTCTCTCTGCCTCTCTCTTTCCTCCTGCTCTCATTTTGTCTATGTCGGTCTCTCTCTCTACCTCTCTTTCAAGTTCACTCTCTATGGCTCTCTCTTTCCTCTTGCTCTCATTTTGTCTCTATGGGTTTCACTCTCTTCTCTCTTTCAGGTTCACACACATACTCTCTCTCCTGTTCATTCTCTCTCTCTCACTTGCTAATTTTTATTGGGTTCTGTGCCTTAGTTCGATGATGAAAACTAAGTTTTTCCATGGATGCGAAAGCGATTATTGATTCTAATTTGATCTTTAAAATCATAAATCACATTTACTGAACTCATTCTACCCTTGACTTGCTTACTATGAGATTGTTCTAAAGCTGTTCACGTGCCCAGCCTATAGAAGTATCTGCACGATTAACTTGCTCTTGGATCTTTACTTCTTCAACTCTCATTAAAAATCTTGAAGATCTTCTCACCATGAAGACACTCTCCTTGGTTGAGTGAAGAAGGGATCAAAGTGGACAAAGGGGGGGAGCTCCCAATTCTGCCTGGCCTAGGTGCTTAAAATGAGTGCACGTTCACTATTTATATTTCACTAAGTTTTTTCTCAAAAAACTTATTAAGTAAAATATATTCACCAATGCCCCTACGATCTTATGTGAGTGACCTTCTAGGCCCATGTATCATTCTAGTTAATAACTTTAGTATCCCATTAATATTTATTGGCCAACCCTTATTAATTAACAATATGAACATATAGATTAATTAACTAAGGATCTGTTTAACCTAATCGATACTTTAAGTTTTCCACCAGTTGGGTGCCAAGCTATACCTCATGTTCTAGAAGATATTGAATAGTGTTCAGACTCTCTCATGAAGCCTTTACCGTCATTGGTTACCTTATATATAATCCATCATTTGCGAAAAACTCTCTAATGACTTAGGGTGTGGTTGATCATCAAACGCTAATTCATCATTTGATTAGTACTGATGCGTAACGAGGATCATTGGAGAACACCTTCTCCAATATCCTCATTATTTTTGTCAAGCATTTGCTACATCATCTTCCTTTAGTTAATCTCCTCTTATATTGAGGACGGATGATCCCATCGTGAGTACTCAATCATCTCTGTGAGCTTCTTACTACGTCAGAGCTATGCATTATTTGAATCCCATGATTAGAGGTTTGTAAGTTGTAGTCAACATGTAGTCATTCATCTACGAGATGTCCTTGGTGTCTCAGATCAATGGATCACTTATACAACCATGAGATAAATCAACCTCATCGACGTTTAGGTATAATACCATTCAAGGATTCTTTGGATCAATTCAGTGAACTCTTTCTCCAAAGAGCGCCCATTATATGTCCTTAGTGTCGCCACACTAATAGCCACAAGATCAGCTATACTTATCATATAATTAGGATTAATTAGTGATATTTTATTGAGATAATTTGATGTCAATCTTGACCATCTATCAAATATAAATATTTTAAAAGACTAGCGACCACTGTATTATGATCTCATCATAATTCAGTAGGTCATTGCATGTATTCATGTACTTGATTATAAACATCACACTAGAATACTAATGAATGTAATATTTTATTCAAAAGACTTAAATAAAACATAATGGTATAATTTGGCTTGACAACCATATAATACCCATCATATCTCTCTTTGTCTCTCTTGCTCACTCGTTGTTACTCTCTTGCTCACTCGTTCTCTCTCTCTCACTTGTTCTCTCTCTTGCTCATTCTCTCTCTCTAGCGTGTTCTCTCTCTCACTTGCTTGTTCTATCTCTCTCCCTTTCTCTCTCTCACTTGCTTGTTCTCTCTCTCTCTTCATCTCTTCTGTTTACTTGTTCTCTCTCTCTCTCTCTTGCTTCTTCTCTCTCTTTGTTGCTCTCCCTTTCCTGCTCTCTCTCTCACTTGCTTATTCTCTCCCTTTGTTACTCTCCCTTTTCTGCTCTCTCTCTCACTCGCTTGCTTGTTCTCTCTCTTTGTTGCTCTCCATTTCTAGGTTTCTCTCTCTCTTTCTCATTTTCTCTCTCTATGCCTCTCTCTTTTTTTATTATTGGCAAAAAATACCATGCCGGGTATGTGCTCGCAGACCGATCTAGCCGTGCCCTGGATGCAAGCCAGGGGGTTTTATTTATTTAGTGGATTTTTCATCAAAGTTTATTGAAGCGAGCGTTAATGTCCCACTTACACACGGACCTTGCTCGCCCAGGCCAAGAATGTAGTAAAAAAAAAAATACATGAGTGATATCTAGGAAGGGCCGAGAGAAGTTCTCTCGTGCCAATAGCATGTTGGACCCAGCCGCAGTGGTGGTGCATGGGTTGTGCAGAACTCTTCCCACCTTCATCAAGTGTCAGCATGGAGGTGCGCATGGGGTACAACAATCAGGTGAGAGGGCGAGTGCTCCCACCTCTAGTGTTCCATGCAATACATCAATTGTAGGGGCCATCCTTCGGTAGGAAGCGACGCGTACATAGAGTCGGCAAGGCGAGGTGCTGTGGTGGCATCCCTGAACTTCCCGATAAAGATCCTGCCAAGAGAGATAAATAGTGGAAGGGGCTCGAGTGCATACTGCATGGTTGCCAAGGGTATCTGCTGTCTGGCTGCCCTCACGTAGTTGGTGGCAGATAGTAGTCAAGCGGGGGTGACATCGCATGATGTCATGCCACACGCTCTACAAAAATCATTAGGAGTATGTACCTACACAAAGCATATGGACTAACACTTGTGAGTCCGATTCTATGATGATATTGTGAAGGTTTCGCTCCTCGCACATGAGCAAGCCATCATGTATGCCATAGCCTCGACTGTTGTGTTAGTTTGTATGGCGTAAAAAGATGAGAAAGCGAAAAGAATATCACCGCCTCCGGCTGGTCCCCGGTTCCCTTTGGCTGCACCATTCACATTCATCTTGAGAATGCCTATTGGCGGCAAATGCCAATAAAAAAATTGTAGCCAAGTGATGATGGGGGTCACAGTCACCAGAATGCCCCAAGTACGAAGAGGATCGCATATAAGGCCGGAACTGCATGCAAGGGGCGGTAGGAGCTGATGGTGTGTTATATCCATTGCTTGACTCATTGCATGATATCCAACACTCGTAGGGGGGTCCCTAAAAAATGAAAATAATTTCGCCCTTTCCATATCTCCCATAGTAAGTAAGCTATGGTGATGTGTAGGTAGGGGCTCCGCTTAGAGCGTGTGGGCGAGATAAACATCTTGCCAAACACTCGTGATAGGGAAGCACGACTGCTCATTAGTGGGTGCCAATGATGTGTAAATTGGCACCAATAGTCTAAAGCGATCTCACTATGGAAGAAAAGATGTTCCATAGTCTCAACCTGGAAATAAGTGGGGCAACAATGGTAACGCAAGCTGAGTGAGTGACCGATACGGGTCACTCGATGATCAGTTTGGAGGCCACGATGCATGAGTCTCTAAAGGAATAAGGGGACGTGAGGGAGAATTATTAGATGCCAAATGCGACGACCCCAGGTACGTGTAGGGGATCTGTCGCAAAAATGGTCCCAAGAGGACCGACATGAGAAGGACTCGTTAGTAATGGGCGATCGCTAGAGGTCCCTACAGTAGTATTCAACGCATGTGGTAGCATACTGAGTGGGAGGCCATGATGTTCCCATAAGTGGTGTGTGTTGCCCGTGAGCATCTGTGCCATAGTCAACCGCAATCTATGTGGTACGAAGTGGGCATGGTGGGCTAGGGGCGCGTTGGCGAGCCATGTATCATACAATGCACTAATCGTGCCTTGGCCTACATGCCAATGTGTAACAGTGGATACCACTAGCCAATGTCTCTGCCTAGTCCACCACCTTTTGTGGCCCCGAATATCAGACTCTCTTTGAGCCCACTCGCCATACTTAGTCGAGATGAAACTCCCCAACAAGGAGTTTGTGGTACACATACGCCACACGAGCTTCTTCTGAAGCATATCTTGGACGTCCTAAGGGCGTCTGATCCCTAGACTCCCCTCGTCTATTGATCGATAAACTTTTTTCCAAGAAACCCAGTGGTGCCTACGCTCTCCCTCAAGGTGACCCGACCATAGGAAATGCACGCATAGTCGCTCCACGGAGCGAAGGATCATGAGCGATAATGAATGAACTGCTGGGGTATGCATGCGAGATACTAATGAGGATGTGTCGAATAAGTTGGATGCGCTTACCAGGGGAGAGGAAATGAAGTTTCCATCAATCAAATTTATTTTTCAGCTTGGCCAACAAGGCATTGAAATAATGATTAGAGAAAAGGGGGAGCTTACTGGCACTCGTAAATCGCCGTGATCTTAGCGAAACATAAGGATCTAAGGTAAGTGTCCTCGCCTTATGTTTTTTCTCTCCCGACATCATCGTTATCATAATGATAGTTTGTTATCATCTTTTCATTTATCATTTCACTTAGTTATGTCCCCATTATCTCGTATCTATCTTTACCATCATACCGTTCGTGCATTCGATCACTATCATATCTGTCACGTCATCTACATTATTCTCATAACACTTCATATAATTCTACTTATATTTCCTCAATATTGATCTCTTGCCTACTCTATTCTCGTATCTATCTCTTCTCGTACCGATAATCACTATAGTAACAGAATTAAATCATTAATCATCGTTCCCTGTGGAGAAGATTCGTACTCGTCACTAACTAACTACCCTTAAGTAAGTGCAGTTAAATATATTTTTATTGAATAATCTCAAGTACCAACGATGAATTAAAAACCCCTAAATTTGAGATTAGTAGTCCAGGGAAGCCTATCCATACTGGGATGGAGTGAGGGGAATGGTCTCGTGAACTGCTTGTATGTTCTACCATCCATCAGTATGTTTGCATAGTGGAGCCACTACTAGTCCAAGTGGTATGGCTCCAAGCTTTCCTGAAGTCCACTTCCAATTGAAAGCGGATAAAGACACTCCGACAGTTACGGGCGCTGATAACCACATGTCCAAGGAAGTTACCTGGTGCTAAATATGTTCGTGTAATATCATCAATAAGGAAATGTTTAGTAACAAACCCTGTGATCAGGGTGTAGGCGAATGGCGCTACCATTCGCGAGACCTCCTCTTTGGAGAATGCAACTATTTGCACTCCCTTGGATTCAGTATAACCTCGCGTCAGAGTCTTGTCATCATAAAAGGGGGAAGTGTAGTCTTCGGGAGTTGTTGGATGGTAGCCATTTGTGATGGTCCAACAACTCTTGCCGTCCATGTCATTGGTGGTGTCGATCTGGATGTCTGCTCATCTCGCTTAGGTCCTAGCTGTGCCACCCATTTAGCCAAGTCAAATCGGTCAGATGCGGCTGAGTCAACTTGACCATGGGTGGCCGAGTCCAATTGGCCAAAGGCGGCCGAGTCAACTTGGCGAGATTCAGTCAAGTAGGGCTCTATGAAGTCAACTCAGCCCGACTTGGTGAAGTCTAGCATGGCTAAGTTAAGGCTGTCGGGTGCAACCGGATCCGCGTGTTCTGCATCAGGAGAGCCAGCTTGACTGGGTGCAGTTGAGTCAACTTTGTTGGGTTTGGCCAAGATGTCTCTGTCGGGTTCGGTTAAGTCAACTCGGCTAGGTTGGGCCGAGTCGAACTGGGCAGCCAGGTCGGTTCAGCCAGAGTCGGCTGAGTTAACTCGGCCTAAATCGGCTCATTCAACTCGGCCCGATTCGGCCGAGTCAACTCAGCCTAAATCAGTTGGGTCAACTTGGCCGGGGTCAATCGGGTCAACTCGATTGGGTTTTGGTCGCGCCAACTCGGCCTGACTCGGTCGAGTCAGCTCGGCCTAACTCGGTCGAGTCAGCTCGGCCTGACTCGGTCGAGTCAGCTCGACCTGACTCGGTAAAGTTAAAGGCCTTCTTGGATGAGCGACCTATCGACGTGGGCATATCTCGCTCGTCCGCTTGATGAATCCGCAGAGCATCGGACGGTGTTGTTACTATGGAAGGGCATACAAAGGCGGGCGGTACGTGGAGCGAAGCCTCTGACAATGCCTTTAATGCATTGTCGGGGGTGCTGGTCAAAGGTTGTGACATGGCTCCCTCGACGGTTGTGATTGAATCTGGGTGTTTTTCAGCTGGAAATCCAGCCGTTTGATCTGACTTGTCCAGCTCGCATTTATCTAGGGAAAAATTTGGCATTAATGCACCGTTGGCATTTAATGCCAAGGACTCTTTAGTTTGAAAAGGGCGTGCGTACATCGTTGGTCCATCATGTGGACCGTTGCCAGCATGAAACATGTCATATACAACGGTTCAGATCTCCAGGTCTACTATCTCGCTGTCGACATCTTTTAATGTTGTCGAAGGCGGGACATCTACTTTCTTTTTAGTTTTTGATTTTTTATTTTTTATTTTGATTTTCTGGGATTGTTGGCCGTCCGATGCATCTAGACTGTCAGATCCTACTGTCTGGATGCAGTGGGATGCCAGCTTGGGCAACCCTTGTTCGTTTGACGTGTTCAACATGTCACACAAACTTTGCTTCTGTTCGCCCAAAATGAGCTCAAGAAGTTTGTTTGAGGTGATTTTTGGGTCATTTTCAATGGATTTCAGCCTTCCAAATCCAATGGGATCGGTTTCAGCTTGATCTGAGCTTGGACGCGAGAGTTACAACCAGATCACCGATTTCGTGATCGACGCAACGGCAATATCCAACAATATGGCTCTCTCTTTATCTTTGTCTCTCTCTCTCTTTCTTGCTCTTTCTCTCTCTCTCTCTCTCTATCTCTGGCTCTCTCTTTTGCTCTCTTTCTTGTGCTCTCTCTCTCTTGCTCTCTTTCTTGCGCTCTCTCTCTTGCTTGCTCGTTCTCTCTCGCTCTCTCTCTCTTGCTTGTTCTCTCTCTTGCTCATTCTCTCTCTCTCTCTCTTGCTCGTTCTCTCTTTCGTTCTCTCTCTCTCTCTCCCGATCTATATCTCTCTTGCTCGTTCTATCTGTCGTTCTCTCTCTTGCTCGTTCTCTCTCTCTCTCTCTCTCTCTCCAGATCTATATCTCTCTTGCTCGTTCTCTCTCTCTCTCTCCCGATCTATATCTCTCTTGCTCGTTCTCTCTCTCTCTCTCCCGATCTATATCTCTCTTTCCCGATCTATATCTCCCTTGCTTGTTCTCTCTCTCTCTCTCTCTCTCTCTCTCTCTCTCTCTCTTTCTCTCCCTCTCTCTCTTTTCCTATCTATATCTCTCTTGCTCGTTCTCTCTCTCTCTCTGTGTCTCTTTTGCTCTCTCTCTCTCTCTCTCTTTTCCTATCTATATCTCTCTTCCTCGTGCTCTCTCTCTCTCTCCCGATCTATATCTCTCTTGCTCGTTCTCTCTCTCTCTCTGTTTCTTTCTCACCCTCACATTCATTATCTTTCTTGCTCATTCTCTCTCTCTCTCTCTCTCTCTCCCTCTCTCTCTCTCCCTATCTCTATCTCTCTTGCTCTTTCTCTCTCTCTCTGTCTCTCTTTTGCTCTCTCTCTCTCTCTCTCTTTTCCTATCTATATCTCTCTTCCTCGTGCTCTCTCTCTCTCCCGATCTATATCTCTCTTGCTCGTTCTCTCTCTCTCTCTGTTTCTTTCTCACCCTCACATTCATTATCTTTCTTGCTCATTCTCTCTCACTCTCTATCTCTCGCTGTTATCATAAATATTTATAATTTTTAATTAATTAAATCATTAGGTTGGTTCAAATTCAATTGATTTTGAGTTATTTAATCCGAACATTGGGCAGTAGCATTAATACGATCTGATCCGATGGTGTAGATTGAGGCCAAATCGAACTTTGGACCCAAAAGTTGTAGTAGGGAAGGTCGTGCGGTCCAGTCTGATTTTTTCGGCCGGCGTGCGATTTTTTCGATTGCACAAAAGCACGGATCGATGTACAGTCCAAATTTGTGCGACAAAATCGGACCGCACATGGCACAAAATCGGACAAAAGATGAGCGGGAGGGAAGAATGAGAGAACGAGAGAGGACAGAGCTGCGTACTCAAGAGAGGGAGGGAAGAATGAGCAGGAGAGAGAATAGTGAGCAAAAGAGAGAAGAGAGACAGAGAGATAGAGGGAGAGAGACAAGAGTGAGAGAGAGTGAGAAAGAGGATGAGAGAGTTGAGCGCGAGAAAGTGATAAGAGAGAGAGAGAGAGAGAGAGAGAGAGGAACGACCCAGAGAGAGAAGAGTGCGAAAGAGAAGAGCGTCATCTGACTGTCTTAAACGAGAGAAACAGAGAGAAACTAGAGAGAGAAGAGCTCGAGAGAGAATCGGAGAAAGAGGGAGAGAGAGGAACGAGAGAGGAAAAGAAGAATGCTCGAGGCCCAGATAGACAGACGAGAGTGATAAAGAGAGGAACGATAGAGAGAGAGAAGAGCACTAGAGAGAAAGAGAAGAGCAATAGAGTGAGTAACGAGAGAGAGAAGAGTGCGAGAGAGAGAGGAACAAGAGAGAGAGAGAGAAGAGTGCAAGAGAGAGGAATGAGAGAGCGAGAGAAGAGCGCCAAAGAGAAAGAGAAGAGTGATAGAGAGAGGAGCGAGAGAGAGAGAGAGAGAACAGCACCAGACACCACAGCCCGCAGACCCTTAATCCCTTTTTCAAAAACCTATAAAAAAACCGGCCCAAAACCGCACAATTGCACCGCACACGACCTTGGCCAGTGTGCGGTGAGATTTAATATAATGCTGTCCGATTTGCAGTCCGAAAATTCAAACCAGACCGCACATCGGCCTAAAATTGCACCGGTCGCACCAACCCTAAGTTGGAGGTTCAGATTAGATCAATCGAATGCTCAATCCAATCAAACAATTGATCAGTCAGATCTAGGACTATTGAACTACAGAAGAAGATGACAATAACGGTCATCGTTAAGCGTTACCGTTAAGCAGTGTGCAGCCGTTCGGACGGGACGCGGCCCCGGCCCCACGGAGGGCTGGGACGCGTGACGGGATGCGGTCCCGGCCCCGGCCCCGGGGGCTCACGGCCCCGGATGACACGGCCCCAGCCCCGGCGGTGAAGGGGGGACGTTGGACGGGACGCCGTTCCGGCCCCGGGGCCGCTTCCCAGGTCAGTCGACCGCACCCCAGACTCTGGGGCCCAGAGTTCTTAATTTCTCATTCATTTATACTTTTTTTGAATTTTTACTTGAGAAAATAGATAATTCTCTTCCCCTCCTCTTCTTCCTCTTCTCCTCCCTTTTCTTCTTCTTCCCCCTCTTCCTCTTCCAAATTTCTCTTCTTCTCCTCTTCTTATTCTTCCTCTTCCTCTTCCTCTTCCACTACCTAAATTCCAGAAAAGACCACATTCAAAGTTCAAACACGAAAATAACACATTCTTCTTCTTCCTCCTCTTCTCCTCCCTTTTCTTCTTCTTCCCCCTCTTCCTCTTCCAAATTTCTCTTCTTCTGCTCTTTATCCTCCTCTTCTTATTCTTCCTCTTCCTCTTCCTCTTCCACTACCTAAATTCCAGAAAAGACCACATTCAAAGTTCAAACACGAAAATAACACATTCCAGCAAAGTGCCTTGCCTGCTTATATTCTCAAATGGAGAAAGAAACGAATCCATTGCACATGTATGTCTTTAGTGTAATAACTGCAATAGTTATATAAAAGAAAAACAAGACAATTAACTACCAAATGGAGAACTGTTGACAGGAGCAAACACGTCATCCGGCATGCGCTTCAAGACTTCGTTTTCTCTCTTATTGTCCTAAAAATTGTTAAAAGAAGAATGATTATTTAGTGCATGAAAAAATGAAGAGTTTAAGAGAAGTACGTACATTAGTCGCCATTCTCCGTCAACGTAGCCATGCCCGCCACTTTCTTCATGTGGAAGGGGGAGAGGGATCTTGTACTCCGCATTAATCCAACTTCTCGTGGCCATCAAAACCTCAAGACTTAAGTCCTCCATACGTGATCTTTTACTTGTTACAATATCTCGGCCACTGGAGAACAAGCGTTCGGCCGGAGCACTTGTGGCCGAGATTGACAACACATCCTGAGCCACTTTGCACAAATTTGGGAACAAAAATGCTCCTGCATTCTTCCACCAAATTAATGCATCATCATTGCAAAGTGGCTCCGCTAAGAACTTGTCCAACTCATTACCCGGACATGTCATTGATGTATTTGATGCACTTGGTAGCAAACGTTGTTTATATTTCGCCAAGAACGGGGGATCTTTATGACCCACATTCTGCTCCTCATCATTCTGTTGTCCCCCATTCGTTGTCGCCTCCACTATTTCTTCTTTAAGAAGCCCTAAGATGAATGTTCTCACCTCTTAGTAGACTTCTTGCCTGAGAGCACTCTGCTTCACTCGAGAATCAAGCAACGTAGCCGCAGCCAAAATCATATTGCCCCTCAAAGTTTCCACATATTCAACAAGCTTTCCTTGGATTGCAGTGCATGCATTCGAGATGGCCAACAATTCTGTTGATGGTAGGAAAGTGCTGACATTAAAGTATTGAGCATGATCGAGTTTTTCCATCACTTCATGCATGTGTTCCAACAATGCGTCCATAGTGGTATAGACGTCCGATGCTGAAATTCGTTTTGAAGCGCTGAGCATTTGTGTTGCATCTCGTAACGGCTCTAATATATCACATAAATCTTCACTATTGTCCAATCTTGTGCAGACAAAGAGTAATTCTTCTTTGCAGTTGATACCAAGCAGCAAGCAGCGTCATCCAAGATGGTCCTCTTTGCATAAGCGCTCTTAAGCATTGCAAATGTAGAATTCCAACGGGTCGCACAGTCAAGTGGTATCTTATTCGGGTCTGGCGCACCGTGCCTCTTGCATAGATCAACATATTGGGCGTATCAGCTGGTGGACCCACGAAGTGCTGATATCAATGCTCGAACACGAACAACTACGTTTCCCACGGTAGACGATGTTTGACCATGCGGTATTTCCAACGAAGACAAATCTGGAAAAGTGATATTAAGTGCCTTCAAACCTGCTTGGACTGCTAGGTTCAAAATATGGGCAGCACACGGAACTTGTCTTTGAGGTGAAAAACCAATGTTTGTACCCTCTAACTTCCTCGCTAAATGAACCATCATGGTCCCGTTGTTTGATGCATTGTCGGTGGTTATGGATGATACCTTACCCAACAAGTTCCATTCATCAAGAACTGTATATAACACTTCACTCATCGCCTCTCCCGTGTATGGGCCCACAAGCTCTCAAACAGCAAGCACGCCGTCACACAAGCTCTCGTCACACAAGCACAGTAACACCAAGAACCGGGATACCATTGGGAGATGTCCAAGCATCGACAGTCAAGGAAACACGCCGCACATCATCGAAACGCTGCTTCAACTTCTCTTTCATGGTTGAAAAAATTTTGACAGTTTCTTTCCGCACACCCTTTGCTCCTGGAAGAACAAGGCCTCCTTGGTAGACGTGTTGTATTATTTCTCTGAATGTAGGGTGCTCCACACTTCTAAATGAATGATCGGTCGCCGCAACATGACGTGCAATTAGTGTTTTTAAAATGTCCAATGAAAAACCTGTGTAATATTGTTTTGTCGATGATGACTTGCCGGCATATGACAGCATAGAAAGTTGTTTTTCTCGTATCGCTTTCAAATCATTGTGTATCTGCTTGTGGAGGCGATTACAATGGCGCCAAAAGACATTCGTGCTGTTATCCTTGTTCCTTGTTAATATAACTTCTCTTACTGGATTCACCGAAGCACACAAGTTGCACTTGTATTTTTTTCCCTCCAAATGAGTAAAATACTGCAGAATCTTTAACTTCTGCCCACCTAATTTTTTGGCTGATGATTCATCCACCGGTGACTCAGGACGAGGGCTACATTCAGTCGATGATGTTGCCTCCCCACTGTCATCATTGACTAATAAATTCTCATGCATCTCTTCGACGGAATCCATACTGCAACTGATTTCAATATTAGATTTGTCAACCTTTTTTCCAACTTGAGAGGTTGACATTCAATCCCACAATAATTTGACTCGCTACTTTACATTCAAAATTACAAATACGACAAAACATTCAAAATTACAAAAAGAATATTGCAATCAAAAGACTCTTATGAGGAATTTGATCGGAAGATTTAGATCGGAAGAGGGAATAAGAAGAGGAAGAGGGAAGACGAGAGAAGAAGAAGAGGGAAGAAGACGAAGAGGAAGAGGGAGAGGGAAGAAGAAGAGGAAGAGGGAAGAAGAGAGAAGAAGAAGAGGGAAGAAGAGGAAGAGGAAGAGGGAGAGGGAAGAAGAAGAGGAAGAGGGAAGAAGAGGAAGAGGAAGAGGAAGAGGAAGAGGGAAGAAGAAGAGGAAGAGGGGAGAGGGAAGAAGAAGAGGAAGAGGGAAGAAGAGGGAAGAAGAGGAAGAGGAAGAGGAAGAGGGAGAGAGAAGAAGAAGAGGAAGAGGGAAGAAGAGGGAAGAAGAGGAAGAGGAAGAGGGAGAGAGAAGAAGAAGAGGGAGGAAGAGGGAGAGGAAGAGGAAGAAGGGGGAGGAGAGAGAAGAAGAAGAAGGAAGAAGAGGAAGAGGAAGAGGGAGAGGGAAGAAGAAGAGGAAGAGGGAGGAGGGAAGAAGAAGAGGAAGAGGGAAGAAGAAGAGGAAGAGGGAAGAAGAGAGAAGAAGAAGAGGAAGAGGAAAAGGAAGAGGAAGAGGGAGAGGGAAGAAGAAGAGAAGAAGAAGAGGGAAGAAGAGGAAGAGGAAAAGGAAGAGGAAGAGGGAGAGGGAAGAAGAAGAGGAAGAGGGAAGAGGGAGAGGGAAGAGGAAGAGGAAGAGGGAAGAGGAAGAGGAAGAGGGAAGAAGAAGAGAAAGAGGGAAGAAGAAGAGGAAGAGGAAAGAAGAAGAGGAAGAGTATTGCAATCAAATTTGACATTCAATCCCACAATAATTTGACTCACTACTTTACATTCAAAATTACAGATAAGACAAAACATTCAAAATTACAATAAGAATATTGCAATCAAATTTGACATTCAATCCCATAATAATTTGACTCACTACTTTACATTCAAAATTACAGATAAGACAAAACATTCAAAATTACAATAAGAATATTGCAATCAAAAGATTCTTATGAGGAATTTGATCGGAAGATTTAGATCGGAAGAGGGAAGAAGAGGAAGAGGAAGAGGAAGAGGAAGAGGGAGAGGGAAGAAGAAGAGGAAGAGGTAAGAGGGAGAGGGAAGAGGAAGAGGAAGAGGGAAGAAGAAGAGGAAGAGGGAAAAAGAAGAGGAAGAGGGAAGAAGAGGAAGAGGGAAAAAGAAGAGGAAGAGGGAAGAAGAGGAAGAAGAAGAGGAAGAAGAAGAAGAAGAAGAAGAAGAAGAAGAAGATAATGAAACTTGATTTTACCTCATCAACTAAGAGCTGGGTAGTGCACTCCGCTGTCTGCAGGGGGGAACCCAGTCTGGACTCTGGACGGTAGCCTGTGGACTGTGGTCTGAAGGGGGGGCCGCGAGTTCTGCAGAGTCGTCGGAAACTCCCTTCTAGGGCTTCTATATTATAAAGGGCCGCGTCACCGCGTCCCGTCCACAGGGCAGGACGCGAGACGGAGTCGCCGGGGGGCCGCGCGCTCCTGGACGTGCGCCGGGACGGCGGCCCTAGGCCGGTGACGACCGCACACTACCGTTAAGGGTTTCGGTTAACCCCTACCCCTAGTGGGGAATTTGGGATGCTCCGCGTGGGGCCCAGCATTGACGTGGCACTTACCGATGAGTATATAAGTCGGGTTCGAACAGGCAGACTTGAGGAAATTCCCAAATTCCGACGATCGCCACGGCAGGCGGATCGCGTCGTCGGCCGCGGAGAAGCTCCGCGAAATCATCTCCTAGAAGAGATGAACTTCGCGTCGAAGCTACGGTGATGCCGTTGTGAACGTCAGTGGACAGGGATGGAGTCGGCCGCCATGGATCAAGGGCTTCTTGAAGATTTCGGGCAAAGGGTCGATCTCACTCGCAGGATCCGAGAAGTGCTGGTGAATTATCCTGAGGGAACCACTGTGCTCAAGGAATTGATTCAGAACGCCGACGACGCGGGTGCGACGAAGGTGTGCTTCTGCCTCGATAGACGTTCCCACGGCGTCAACACGCTGCTATCGGACAAGCTGAGGCAGTGGCAGGGCCCGGCGCTCCTGGCTTACAATGATGTCGTATTCACTGAGACCGACTTTTCTAGTATTTGCACTATTGGGGACAGCAGAAAATAGGGTCAAATGTGGAAAACGGGGCGCTTCGGGTAATTATTTGAGCTCGGTTGATTTCAATCGTTACTTCGAGAAAATCATCCAATCGATCTTTGTCTGAGGGAGGACATGATCCAATTGATATCAGTCTCAAGGCGTCAGGAAGAAGCCTAATGTGGAAATTATGGCATGCGAACTATAATATGATTCCAAATGAGAGAATCTGTTTTTGCTTAATTGCTTCAAGTAGTCCCGAGATTACGGAATTCTTAGGGCAACTATGAAAAGTCGATAGAAAACTTGGAAAACCGGAAAATAGCCGCTTGTAATCTGAATTTTCCCGTGCTCTCCGTAGCGGCATTCAAAAAAAATTTTTCCTCTTTCAGCATCGGAACTTGTTTAATATAATTGCATTCTCCTTTGTATCTATATCAGAAAATCGCTGAATGAGGACTACTTGCGCCTGGTTAAGATTTGTAGTTCTTTCTACGTTTGCCAGGTTGTGTCGTATCGCCATTCCAAATTAGTTATTTCTGTAAAAATACATCAGGATGTCCCACTAAATGCCTTTGTTTTGTTTGATGATGTTTTGACCACTAAATACTAGTTGGAAATTCTTGGATTTTACGTTGTACAGGGGCAAACGGTTTGTTATTAAAAAAATTGTCTCCATCTTTTTAACCATCGCTCAGAATACTGCATTCTGCAGAGGTTTTGAATTCATGTAAAATGCTGACCCTAAGTCAGTAACATTTATGAATGCCCGAAGTATTATTTTTCATTTACTCATCTCAAATAAAATACTGTTTCCTATTTTTTAGCCGATGCCATATCCTCTTATTTGTCGCTTAAAGAGGATAAGTATTAGAGGTTGAATGAACTGCCTGAGCACCCTCAGAATATTTTACTTCTGATTCTTTTCAAGATAGATTAGTCATTTTTCATGACGGAATTAATTTCTTGAATCTCTTAACTGCAATGAGGCCATATTTTTCGACGGGTATGAGATTCAGATATATCAGAGTAATCTCAACGTTGTGTTTCTGTTTCTCAAATAAGCAAGGGGGGATAGGCTCGTCACACTCTTCGTTGTCTCTTCCTCTGTTTGTAAAATAGGGTAGAAGCCAAGCGACATTCGTGGAATGGAGTTCAGATCCATAATTTTTTTTTTTTGAAACATTCAGATCCATAATATGTTCATCATGAACGTATGTTAGTACTTAAACACAAAATGACTTTTAGACAGTAACTATTATCCCCTCAATTCCTTTTTTTTTAAACATCAACTGAGTTCTTTTCTTTCTGACCTTGCGGTAAAGTATGCTTCTGACGACTGATCCTTTCAAAAGAAAAAGCTTCTGACAACTGAAATTTATCCAGATTTTTTTTCGATTTTACCCTTCCTTTTAAGACAAGACCATTGTCATTTATTGCTTCTTTCTTTTGCATGAACGTGGCACATACTCCTAATGTTTATTTTTCCTAATTTTTGTTATAGGGTGGGATTCAACTCGGTTTACCATTTGACAGACTTGCCATCTTTTGTGAGTGACAAATATGTGGTGTTGTTTGATCCACAGGGTGAATATCTTCCAAATGTTTCTTATTCTAGTCCTGGAAAGCGTCTTGATTATGTTAGTTCTTCAGCCATTTCATTTTATGAAGATCAGTTCTCTCCGTATAGGGCTTTTGGATGCGACATGAAGAGGTGCTTTCGTGGAACTCTATTCAGATTCCCTTTGAGAACTTCAAGTCAGGCTGCAGTGAGTAGGTTATCGAAACAGTCATGTGTGGAAGAGGACATTATCTCCATTTTCTCTCAACTTTATGATGAAGTTGTTTTGGCCATGCTTTTCCTGAAAAACATCAACTCCATTGAGATGTATGTATGGAGTGATGGTGCGGATAAGCCACAGAAGACTTATTCGTGTTGTATCACTCCTGTCAATGAAATTCTATCCCAGCACCGCCAGAAAGTCCAAGAGGTTTCAAAATCAGTTGAAATTGAAAAAAAAGAGATCGACTCATTTTTCTTGAATTTTTTGTGTGAATCATTTGTTGGAACACATTTGGAGAAGAAATCAGTCACCTATTTCATTGTTCAAGCAATCGAATCATCATTCAGTAGAATCGACACCTTTTGTTCTAGTGCAGCTAGGCAGTATGATTTACGCCTTCTTCCTTGGGCTTCTATTGCGGCACGTGTATCAAATGTCTCGTGTGAGGTATGTAGTTCTGATCATTGTTTCTGCTTTACTTTGTGCCATCATAGATATTTTCTATCGCCGTGTACTTTTATATCTATGTGATCCATCCTTTCAAAGTTTCCAGTTCGCATGTATTCCCCTTCATTTCCTCCAGATTTTTGAGCTTTTAATGGGCTGAGGCAGATTCCTAAATAAGTAATATTGTCATCTAACCTGTCATGGAATCATATCTTAAGATTTTTTCGTGTTTTTTGAAAGTTAAAAAATATTCCAGACTCAAAATTGTTTCTTGTCATTCCTCACAGGATTCCATTACCAAGGAAGGGCACGCATTTTGCTTCCTTCCACTGCCTGTAAAAACAGGGTTGAACGTACATGTGAATGGATACTTTGAAGTTTCCTCAAATCGTCAGACAATATGGTATGGGGATGATATGGATAGAGGAGGAAAACTTCGTTCGGAATGGAATAAATTTCTTTTAGAAGATGTCATTGCAGAAATTTTTTGTGATTTACTCGTTCTTCTTTCAAAGCAATTGGGACCCAGTGAATTGTATTACTCTATGTGGCCTAGTGGTCTATTTGAAGAACCATGGAAATTTTTAGTGGGCAAAATTTATGAGAAGATGACCTCGATCCCACTTATTTACTCTGAGATTGGGGAGGGCAGATGGGTGTCACCCATCGAGGCTTTTTTCTCAGACATGGATTTCTCAAAACATGAAAGCTTGAATGAGGCTCTTTTCTCTATTGGAATGACAGTTGTTTCTCTGCCTAAATCATTGGTGGAAATGATTTTTCATCATGTACCAGGCCTAGAGCGCAGGTTAGTTAGCCCTTCAATTGTCCGCGATGTCCTTAAGAATTCTGCACGGCTTTCTACTGTGAGTCGGCACCACAAATTAGTACTTCTGGATTATTTTCTCAGAGATCTTACAGATATTGAAGTTGGAAAGAACACAGATGGATTGCAATTTATTCCATTGGCAGACAGTGGGTTTGCTACATTTTCGGCGGATTCAGAGGCGTCTTCTGTTTTCATATGTGAAAAGATGGAGTACCAGTTGCTTCAAGGGGTTTCAAATCTTGTGGTTGACCGTACAATTGATTCTGAGATATATGACAAGCTCTCTCGAGTTGCAAGAGCGTCAGCAACCAACATTCAAGTTTTCAAGCTTCTACACCTAGTTAAACTCCTCCCCAGAATTTTCCCCACGGATTGGAAGTCTAAGAATGACATTTCCTGGACTCCACAGTCCAGGATGGATCATCCAACATCAGCTTGGTTTAAGCTCTTCTGGCAATATCTTAATGCATATTGAGAGGATTTGTCAATGTTTGATGATTGGCCAATCCTGCCATCCACCTCGGGAAGACTTTATAGGCTTTCAAGACTCTCAAAGTTGATGAATTCAAAATCTTTATCTGCATCAATGAAAAATATTCTTGTGAAGATCGGGTGCAAGATGGTACACGAAGATTATGCTTTTGAGCACACGAACTTACACATGTACCTTCATGAACCTAATGGAGGTGGGGTTCTAAGTGCAATTTCGGATGTCCTTCCTCTTGACAGTTCAATGATTGAGACAACTTTTCATCTTCTTTCTGTTGATGAGAAAAATGAGCTTCGTAGTTTTCTTCTTGATCCAAAGTGGTACTACTATGGCTGTATGCAGGAGTCTCATATCAGTTATTGCAAGAATCTTCCTATTTTCAGGGTCTTTGGAGGTGCTTCTGAGGTTTTACTCTTTTCTGATTTAGTAATTCCAGAGAAACACCTACCACCGACAAATTTTCCAGAATATTTACTCAGTCAAAATTTTATTATCAGTTCTTGTGGTGAGGAGGAAATTCTCAAAAAGTATTTTGGTATTAGACCCATGGAAATGACTTTATTTTATAAGGAAAATGTGTTCAGCAGGATTACTGAGCTGCCATCCGAAATTTGTGATCAAGTCATGGAAAATGTCTTACATGATCTCCCTCAGTTATGTTCCCGTGACCCTTCTTTCAAGGAAATAATGAGCAACCTGGAATTTGTGCCTACAATGAGTGGTTCTAGAAAGCGAGCGCGATCTCTGTATGATCCTCGTGTTGAAGAGCTCCGTGATCTCCTAGAAGACTGTGACTCCTTTCCCCATCCTTCCTTTCAGGAACCTGCCATACTGAATATGCTACAATATCTTGGCCTCAGGACATCTATTTCAGCAGAAACTGTTATCCAGTGTGCCCGCCATGTTGAGTCTTTGATGCATAATGATCAGATGGAAGCATATTCTTGGGGAAAGGCCCTACTTTCTTACCTAGAAGTTAACTCTGGTAAATGGGCACACAGGTCGCAGTTTGACAGCATGGGAAAATTGAATAGGATGTCCCTCAAGGGGTAGATCAAATTTCAGGCCACCTGTCATGGATGAGTTGGATCCAGAGAAGTTCTGGAATGATCTAAAGTTGATATCGTGGTGCCCAGTTCTTGTTTCAGCTCCATTCTCGGCTCTTCCGTGGCCATCTGTGTCATCTATCCTTGCACCCCCTCGGTTAATAAGACCACAAGCAGATCTTTGGCTTGTTTCTGCTAGCATGCGAATATTGGATGGTGATTGCTCCTCCTCAACCTTGGCATCTGCGTTGGGCTGGAATTCTCCTCCAAGTGGAAGCATCCTAACTGCACAGCTTCTAGAATTGGGGAAAAACAACGAGATTGTGTTGGATCAAGGACTTAGGCGGGAGCTAACCATAGCAATGCCAAGGATATACTCCTTATTGATGGGTTTGCTTGGTTCGGACGAAATGGACATTATTAAGGTTGTTTTAGAGGGGTGCCGATGGATTTGGGTAGGGGATGGATTTGCCACTGCACAGGAAGTAGTGCTTAGTGGCCATCTTCATTTTACTCCCTTCATACGAATTATTCCAGTCGATTTGGCAGTGTTCAAAGAACTTTTTCTTGAGTTGGGTGTTCAGGAGTCATTAAAGCCAGTTGATTATGCTAATATCCTGTGCAGGATGAGCAGGAAAAAGGGAGACAAGCCTCTTGACCGGAAAGAGCTGAATATGTGTATATTAATTGCCCAACATCTTGCTGATGTATGTCACCAGGGTATGCCATTGCAAATCTATTTACCAGATGTTTTTTCTAGATTATTTCCTGTAACCGATCTGATGTACAATGATGCCCCGTGGTTGATTAATCCTGGAAATGATTTGACGGTAACAAGTATGTCAGAAAAAGACATTTATAAATTTGTCCATGGCAGCATCTCAGCTGATGTTGCGGAAAAGCTTGGTGTCCGCTCCTTTCGTAGCACTCTTCTGGCGGAGAGCTCTGATGCAATGAAGTTTGGCTTACAAGGGGTTGCAGAGGCATTTGGACAGCA
Organism: Wolffia australiana; assembly: GCF_029677425.1. Lineage (NCBI taxonomy): Eukaryota > Viridiplantae > Streptophyta > Magnoliopsida > Alismatales > Araceae > Wolffia > Wolffia australiana. The sequence continues at coordinate 17,571,947 of NC_135836.1, read as the reverse complement.
TGAGGCTTTGACTACCAGACTGAAACACATAATTGAGATGTACGCAGATAACCCAGGAATTCTTTTTGAGCTTGTTCAAAATGCAGAAGATGCCGGAGCTTCTGAGGTCAACTTTTTACTGGACAGAACAAATTATGGGACATCATCCATTCTTTCCCCTGAGATGGCCGATTGGCAGGGACCCGCTCTTTATTGCTTTAACAATTCTGTTTTCAGCCCTCAAGATCTTTATGCAATTTCACGGATTGGACAGGACTGCAAGCTTGAGAAACCTATATCCATTCGACGATTTGGACTTGGATTCAATTCTGTCTATCATTTCACTGATATCCCGGGATTTTTTTCCGGGGAAAACATTGTGATCTTTGATCCTCATGCATGTCATCTTCCTGGGATATCCCCTACCCATCCAGGTCTAAGAATACGGTATGCTGGAAAGAATATTCTAGAACAGTTTCCTGATCAATTTTCTCCCTTTTTGCACTTTGGATGTGACTTACGCAGTGCCTTTCCTGGTACCATCTTCCGTTTCCCTCTGCGGAATGAAGTTACTGCCTCTCGAAGCCAGATAAAGAAAGAGAAGTATTCCCCGGAAGATGTTTTATCATTATTCTTGTCTTTTTCTGATATTTTGCCCGAAACTTTACCTTTTCTCCGCAATGTGAGAACCATATCTATTTTTCATGAAGATGGGATAGACCAAGAAATGCGACTATCTTACGGAGTTTCAAGATTCAACATCAATGAACCTCTTGAGAAGCTGCATCCTCATCACAACTTACTTAACTTTTTCCACGGAAATCCATTACATGGTTTAACTGAGGATAAGTTCTTAGAGAAATTGAAGAAAACTTTGGACGGAGACCTACCATGGAATTGTAAGAAAATTGCTATAACAGAAAGGCATTTATCTGGGGAGAAGCTACACATATGGTTGGTTAGTGAATGTATTGGTGGCAGAGATGCCAGGGAAAAATATCTGTTGTCAACTCAGCCTCACAAATTTATCCCTTGGGGATGTGTTGCTGCACGTTTACATTCTTATCATGACAGGCAACTTATCGAAAGTCTGGATTCTGGGGGACAAATAGATCATAATACTTTTACTCAATATCAGCCTGCGGAAAATCTGTTAGAAGAGGCAAGGGATTTGGTTGGTCGGGCCTTCTGCTTTTTACCCCTTCCTATCGCCACTGGTCTTCCGATCCATATGAACGCATATTTTGAACTATCTTCGAATAGAAGAGAACTCTGGCTAGGTGACGACATGGCTGGAGGGGGAAAAATGCGTTCTGATTGGAATATTTCCCTCCTTACAAACGCTATTGCCCCTGCTTATGCACGTTTTCTCAGTGCCATATCATCTGAGATTGGTCCTAATGGCCGTTTTTTTTCATTTTGGCCGACACTAGTTGGAGTAGAACCGTGGGCTTCTCTGGTAACAGCCGTCTACAGGTCTATTTCTGACTTAGGTCTTTGTGTTCTTTATACAAGGGCAAGGGGAGGCCAGTGGATTTCCACAAGACAGGGTATTTTTCCTGATTTTTCTTTTCCAAAGACAGACATTCTTGTGAGGGATTTATGTCAATTGGGTTTACCCCTGATAACAGTTAGTAAGGTGATTGCCGAAAGATTTCTATATGCGTGTCCATCTCTGCACGTCGTAAATCCCCCCTTGCTGAGAAGGTTACTGATCAGGCGCAAGAGAAAATTTGTGGACAAGAGTGCCATGTTGATGATGTTGGAGTATTGCCTGAGTGACGGAGATAGTTCTGTATTTTACAATGATTTGTACAGTTTACCTCTACTTCTCCTTGCTGATGGATCTTTTACATCATTTGAGAAAAAGGGGAACGGGGAAAGGGTGTTTGTTTTATCAGAGCATGAATACAATCTTCTCAAGGACTTTCTTCCACACATGCTCCTGAACCAGGAAATTTCAGGGGTGGTTTTTGACAAACTGCGCAGAATAGCAGAATCTGAGCTATTTAATCTGTCATTACTGACTTGTCATTCGCTTATGGAACTCCTAACAAGAATTCTACCCCCAGATTGGCTTTATGCAAAGACGGTACATTGGAACCCTGGTTATGAGGGTCATCCAACTCAAGAATGGGTTCAACTTCTTTGGAACTACTTGACCTTGCATTGTGATGACCTTTTGATGTTTTCAAAGTGGCCGATTTTGCCTGTTGGAGAAAGTGAGCTTTTCCAGCTGGTCCCAAATTCAAATGTCATTAAAAACGAAGGTTGGAGTGAAAACCTTCTGTCTCTTTTGGGAAAGATTGGATGCTTCCTTTTAAGCTCCAAGGTTGAAATAAATCATCCTCAGTTGAAGAATTTTGTACAGAATCCTACAGCACCTGGGATATTGAATGCAATACAAGCAGTTGCTCAATCACCTCAAGATATAATGAATCGTTTTGCTGGTACACTAGAAGGGGAGATACATGAATTAAGGAGTTTTCTGTTACAGTCTAAATGGTTTTCTGGTGACCTGATGAATACTCAGAATATTCACATAATCAAGCTTTTGCCCATGTTTGAAACCTATCAAAGTAGAAAATTCGTTTCCCTCAATGATCCAGAAAAATGGCTGAAACCGCAAGGCATAGATGAATTTCTATTGGAAGATAATTTCATAAAAGGATAGAATCTGAGAGGGAAAAGGCCATTCTCAGATGTCACATGGATGTTCGAGAGCTTTCAAAAGCAGATTTTTACTCACATCATGTCTTGAATCATATGTCAGACTTCCTCTCAAAACCATCAGTGATCTCGTCAATTTTTTATGATTTAAGGGATCTTATTAAAGCAGATAGCGCCTTGAAAACATTCATCGCTGACTATCCCTTCGTGTTATCAGCAAATGGATGTTGGCAGTGTTCCGCTAGGTACGGACCAGTTTTTAACATTTTTTGTAACATACTGATCCTAATCAATTAGAATTATTATTCCTTGAATCTGCTTGAATATTTTTGGTTCCATTTGAATTTATATCTGACGAAATTGGGAAGTAATTTATTTAATTTGCTATTGTTATTTGGATTAATTCCATGGCATATTGATCCCAATCTATTATTGACCTATCTCGCATGATTGGAGAATTTACTCTGTTTGAATATAAATTATTTATGAATGAGACCCATGGTATGTTCTTGAAACGTACCTATGTAATTTGACAATGGAAGATTCCAATTCCTTGGTCAATTCTTGAATATGTAACTGTCTCCACAATTGTTCTCAATGATAGAATAGAAAGAGAGGTCGAGAGAGAGAGAGAAAGAGAGATAACAGCTACGGCGTGGGTGATCGTCTCTCTTGGAGCAGCAGCTTTGATTCCGCGGGATAGGGGTTGCTATGCCTGGTGGAAAGATGTGAGTGGACGGGAACAAGAAGAGGTAAGGGTTAGTGCAAGAGATGGGAGGGAGAAGGAATTAAGGGAAATTCAAGAAAGAAGGGGGTGACTTATGGTGGAAATTCTTCATGTCCTTCTTTCTTCCCCGTTTGTGTATATATACGAGAGAAAGCCCAACGGTTTGGGCCTAGTTGCGCCGATAGAATGGTTTGGATGACGTATCGGGGCCCCGTTTGGCGTAGCAATGGCCTGGTATCATATCAACCCACCAGTAATCATTAATGATGAAAAGCATGCTGAACTAATACCAGATTTGCGTAGAGTATTATGTCATCAGTTCTAGAACTTCGTATTGTTCCTAGGGCCAGCAGTCTTCTTTAGCTAAGTTTGTCATGCTTAAACATCTCGGGTTTCCAAAAGCTCCTCGAAAATAAAAAAAGATTTATACCAGTGTTTATGAGACCGAGAAACTGACTGGCTAGAGGATGCATCAAATTTTTATCTGTTTGACCTTGACCACTTTTCTTTGCTAGAGATAAAAAACTGCCATAATGATTCCATTGTAGTTGATCTCTTTGACGCTGAGTATTGACTGCAAAAAAAAATCCAATCGTTGGTATCCAGTATGCAAATCTGACAAGCGCTGTATTCCAATAGTAAAAGTATATATTTAAGGCGATGAATATCCGCTCCCAAATTGAGTAAAAAGCATCTGAAATGATGGTCTGTCTAGGTCTCTGGTGAATATGATAAGAACCTGGTGTTCTTATTAGGATTAGGCTGGGAGGGGGGATGGGGTGCTGGAATCTTTGTGGGTAGTAATATGGTATGCTGGGAAGGACGTGGGCTAGAGGAAGGGAGAGGATATGGCGGAATGGACAACGCCTATGAATGGGACACTGATGTGATGCACATGGCACGGCATAGCCAAGGAGATAAACTGAGCTTCAAAATTCTCATTGTCTGCCCTTCCCAAGGGAGGACTACTTCTATTTAAGGACAACTGATCTAAAAGGAAATGACCTAAATACCCCTAAGATAGAAATGACAAAATGCCCTCGCAATGGGAAAATAACTAAAATACCCTCTGTCAAGTTTTAGGGGTCATATCAAAATATATCTACACCTCTGTCAAGTTTTAGGGGATAAGAAATGGACCAAACAGTAATCTCTCTGTTAAAGTATTCTTTACTTAAATATGAGTTGTTTAATCATGTTGGACCTGTTCATGAGAAGTTCTGATGGCTGATTCTGTCTTTGAATTAGTTTGATAAGATTGCCAAGGAACATTTTTAGTGCATTCCAGATTCTTTTGATCCATATTCCTTAAAACATTGCTTGAGCAATAGATCTATATTCAGATTCAGTGCCGTGGTTGAGTCACAACCTATTATGTTTTCTTCTCCAAGTAACCATATTACAACCCACAAAGCTACAATATCATGAGGTTGGTTTTTTTTTTTGAAATCTAAAATGGGTGAACACCCAATGAATCGGTGAACCCCCCTATGAGGACCTTACAGTCCCTTCACCATCAATCCAATCATATTGCCCGCTGGATCCATGTTGCCTTTAAACCCTCCACTTTGTGTATGGCTCCATCTGTAGAACCTGATCTTCCCCTGAACATCACCTCGTATCGATGCAACCAGATGGCCCGCAACACTGCCAATGCTCGGCCACCTTCTTTATTTCCTCTGCCTCTGCAATTATGGACTGAGTCCCAGAAAGTCTCTTCAGATGTCATCTTCACCCTTGATAATACCTGGCTGGCCCAAATCATGCGAGCAATATCATGAGGTTGATCTGAGATTATCGATTGATCCTCGTTGTCTGAATCAGGTTTTGTGTCCAGAGTGAGTTTTCTTTGTTGGAAACAGGAAGGATTTCCCATTTTTCTAAACCCTATAGCTCAACTGCCCTGAGATGTTTAACATTATTTTGAACAAAACTGTGCTCTCAAGGGCTTTTTGTGATAGATCTATTTGACATGTGTCGTATCTTTTTTCCCCTTTTTCACCTACTTTTTAGTATCATAACCTGCATGCAACTTTTGATATGGGCATCTTCAGTACATCTTTTCTATCTGATGGATGATCATGTTCATCCCAGTCAGCATTTTCCTCCAATATTTGATGACCAGATTATGCCCCTGTAGTCGGAAACCAATTGGTGTAGTGGTGCATTCAAGATGTGTATGTGCTATTCTAAGTCCATAAGAAAGGTTTAATGGTTTTCTAGGGTTCGCACTAGAAAAAAATTGGTTCCAGTCATACCAATCATCTTTGATTCTGGTATACTGTAACATTTGTCGTGATCAAATCCTATTCAAAAACATCTTTAAGTTTGGAAATCTGTCAACAGATAGCCACTTTCCTCGTTTAATCTTCTTGTTTTTTTCCTTTCTCTTTGCTAAACATTATAAATCTAGATATTGTATAAATGCCCTTATGATGGCGGATCCATTGTTTTGGGTCTGCGAGACCCAATAACTGTAAACCCAGTTTAAATACTGGGCTATCTCTTTGAACGATTAAGGGTTTTGTATGTTTTGTTGAATCTGTCTCTCCCTTCCTCTCTCTCTGGCGGCTAGGGCTTGAGCAAGTGGAGAAGCTCCACAACTGCAAGATTAGCTAGAAGCTGACAAAATCACTTCAAAATTGCACGCACTGTAATTACTGAGGAGAAAATTAATTGTGGGAAAAATGACACCTATAGGGACTCTAATACCTTCTGAGACTCTACATCAAATGCAAAATGCCAGAACAACCTATTGGCATCAGATAAGAATTTTAAGTAAAATGTTACATGGCCAGATAATGATGTAAATAATGCCTCTAGTATGACTAGGAGGGAGATATATTAAGAAAGAGCATTAAGGTAAAATGTGGAAGAGAAAAGGTCTCATAAATGCTTTGGGTAAACAATGAACTTCCCAGTATTGTTTCTCTGTTTAAGTGGCTATTTCAAAGGACTAACATACAAACAAGCCCTAATGTAACAACACTCGTTTCTCTTTGATAAATGTCAGATGTTAGTTTGTATCATGTTCCTTGACAATAAAATTGAAATATATATGATGAGAGTTTCTTTATACTCATTGGTGAGGTCTTCAAATGGAGATATTATTCGGTAATAAATTTCATTAAACATGAAATGGAATTACTTTTGGTTGCTGGCTTTACAATCCACGCATTCCTGCTCTAAAGGAATTACTGTCCTATCATTACTTCCCTTCAGATCAGTTTTCAAGTCCTGAAATGCTTGATACCCTGGTGCATATGGGCTTAAAATGCTCTTTGAATTTTACGGGCTTGTTAGATAGTGCTCGGTCAGTTTCTATGCTCTATGAATCAGGAGATCTAGATACCGCACGATGGGGGAAAAGATTCTTTTCGCTTTTGTGTTCTGTGTCCACAGAGCTGAGCTCGCGAAAGAAGAAAGTTCTAGGTAGCAGTAATGAGGGCTTTTTTCATAGCAAGAATGATTTGATAGCTTCAGAAAAATTGGTCATGCATACTAGTAATGATTTATTGTGTTTTGATTCGGAGATTTATGCATCCCTTGGAGATCTTGATGAAGAATTCGAAGATGAATTCTGGTCAGAGCTTAAAAAAATTCCTTGGTGTCCAGTCTCTGTTCTACCCCCTATGAAAGGAATTCCATGGTCTATCTCAGACAGCCTTATTGCCTGTCCCATTATTACGAGGCCCAACTCTCAAATGTGGAGTGTTTCTTCAAGAATGAGGATTTTAGATTCCGAGTTCTCTTCAACTTATGTTGAACAGAGGCTTGGCTGGCTGGACCACCCTGATATTGAAGTTTTATGCACTCAACTGATGGAAATATCCAAAATGTTCCACGAATTACATTTGGATTCAGAAGAGAGAGCTTTTATTGTGTCTCAATTGCAAAAGGAAATTCCTGTTCTTTACTCAAAATTGCAGTCCATTGATGGTAAAGATGTTAGTGTCGCAAAAGCTTCTCTTGGTAGCTGCCAGTGTGTTTGGATTGGGGACAGTTTTGTGGCACCCACTGCTCTTGCATTTGATTCACCTATAAACTACCCCCCTTATCTATATATTCTGCCGTCTGAGCTATATGAATTTAAATCCCTATTAATGGAAATGGGTGTTGGGTTGACATTTACTGTCGCTGGTTATTTACGTGCATTGCAACACTTGCGCTGTGATCTCATGGGTGCTTCTTTATGTGGCGCAAATAAGGTTCAGATAATTTATGATAAAAGAGTGCACCCTCGGCAATCCTTGCTTCAGCAAAATCTAGGTAATTTTTATTCTCATGCTTTGGAGTTTTAAATTTTTGATTGGAAAATAAGTTTCTTCATATATAATTTTGTATGTTATACCTAGTGTTTATGTGTTTGATTATTTTTTTTTGGAAATGATGTCTTCCAGCCGAATTTCAAGGGCCTGCCTTAGTAGCTATAATAGAAGGGACTACCTTAACCCCCGAAGAGCTGTATAGTTTGCAGCAATCTCCTCCATGGAAGCTACGGGGGACTGCACTTCGTTATGGTTTAGCAGTACTTAGCTGTTACTCTGTGACAGATCTTCTATCAATCATTTCTGGTGGGTACCTCTATATGTTCGATCCCCTTGGTCTTGCTTTTGCTCCAACTTCAAGTGCCATGGCATCTGCAAAAATGTTCGCGCTGCTGGGTAAACAAAATCATCTCACTGATTATGACGATCAAACACTTTTATTTTCTACTGGAAAGTTTGAATTACATGCTAACGTGGATCCTTTTTATCTTGATGTTGATTTTTTTACTTTTATACAAAATATCTCAGGCACTGATTTGACAGAGAAATTCCATGATCAGTTTTATCCGATGATGATAGATGAAGATGATATGTTTTCCAAAAAGGATTCTACCATTATTCGGATGCCTCTGTCGTCAAGAATGAAAGATGAACCAAGTACTTCTTCAACCAGAATACGAGTAATCTTTGAAGAGTTTATTGGTCAAGCGTCGGCCACAATCTTGTCGTTGAAGTCTGTCACAAAGGTCGAGGAAGTTTATTTAACTTTTTTCATAACTTTTGAATGATGTCTTTTGTCAATAATGCAGTTTTTCTAAAATTTACTTTTTTCACACTCTAGGGTTGTATGCATGCTGACAATGCATTTTTTACTTTCTTGGATTTTCATCTATTTTACTGAAATTGTATGTATAAGATCCTCCGGATTTGTCTCTTCCTTTAGTTTTCATATTCGCCAAGGATGTCTTGCCATTTTGAATTTGTTTCATTCAGTCCTTATGGATGCCTCTTAACTCCTTTTAATCAGTTGTTGCTTGTTATTTTATTCCATTGCAGGTTTGTTTGTCTACATGGGAGGCTGGAAGCCTGGCACCATTTTTGGATTATTCAGTTTCTATTGATCCAAAGTGTGTCAAAATGAGAAACCCTTTTCCAGATAAAAAATGGAAGAAATTTCACTTATCGAGGCTTTTTAGTAGTTCAAATGGCGAAACAAAATCAATGATTGTGGATTTACATATTTTTCAACGAGGAGAGGCTACAATCGATAAATGGGTCGTTGTTCTTAGTATGGGATCTGGACAAACAAGGAACATGGCACTTGACAGGTATATCTACCAAAGACCCTGAAGGTTTTAGCAAATAAAGATTATTTTATAAATATGTTTGACTGTGCTATTAGATCTTATGGTACCTCTGAAATTATTTTTCATTCTCATATTTGCACACTGTGGTTCAATATTTATCCCATTTAGTTTGAAAAACTGAACGAAAAAGACCTTCATTATTTTGTTGTCAATGTTTATTAATCTTTCTGTTGGGTAGATGTCTAAAGTTGCTGTTCTTGCCTTCTGTTAGATTCAAGCGCTAACCAACAATGCTAAAAGCTATAGTAAGGGCTCTCCTTTTCATCTTTAAGCAGGATGTTGTACTTCAACTGTCACCCTCCCCTTATTGTTACTTAGAGTGGATTTGAGGATCCAAAAGTTTTGTGCTTCAATAGAACAGTAGGCGGAAAATAGTTGGACTAAAAATTTCTGATCCTATTCGTTGTGTAATTTAAAGAAAAATTATATAAAATTTGAAGGTGTCGAAAGAAAAAAAACGGATCAAAATATTGTACACTAGGTATCCAAAATTACATAGATCACTGATATTTGTTTGTTGTAATTTATTTCCTGAATCTCAAAATCATTTGACCTTATGAATTATGGAGACCTATCCATATCAGAACTGCTCATTCTTTCTTCTGCTGGATTTTGAAAAATAATTGAAGATTTATTTCCAATGAAAATCGGATTTGTGACTGTTAGATACGAGACGGATGGAGGGAAAGTAGTCAGGTAGTAGCGATATTGGAGTTTGGTTAATTCTATAATGGCTAGTTCTAATGGAAGTATGGGGTAAAAAAGTGAGGAAGCCTCGCATTAGCTTACTTCCCTTGAGACTTGGTGTATTTTCTTCTTCTCCGCCACCCCCTCTCTTCTCATCCTCATTCCTCATAATGATCAGGGCTATTATCACAGGACTGAGAAGGAAAGATTAAAAACACTCATGCGTAATCAAAATTTTCCAGGAATCTGTTGCAGTCCTGGTTCCCATGTTTCATAACAGAATACTTGTAGTTTCTTGAATCTAGAACACCATTGATGAAGTAGTGGACCGAGGAATCCTGATTTTATTGATAATAGCATATGTTTCTGATAAGCTCCTCGTCTGGCTCGCACAATGCTCAGTAGAATTCAAATTTTGCAACAAGTGTTCTCAGTGAAACATCAGGGAAAGACTGAGGTTCGATAGATAAGGAAAGATAGGATAGGACGTGGAGAGAGAGAGAGACGCCAGAGAGAGAAGGAACGGGAGGTCTCCTTGCAGATGCGTCCGCCTGGAGCTCCTGGGAAAGGCGAAGAAGGGACGGATTAGGGTGGCATGAGAGGGAAGTAGGAGAGGAAGGGGGGGGGGAAGAAGAAGGCTTACTAGGGTTCTTGTCTGTCTCCTCTTCCTCGGCCCCCTTCCCTTGTGACTCACGGGGCTCCGTGGGTCATAACCCTTAGTGGGTTTGGGCCTGTTCGGGCCCCCCTTAGTGGGCCGAAAAGACAGGGGGTCGTCTGGGCCCTTGCTGTCGTTGATACTTCTGGATCGGGGTCTTAACAGTTTCTGAGATGGGTTTTCCAAGTCAACCTGAATTCTCATCAAGACATGTCTTTGAGTTTTTTTCCTGATTTTTAACGTCGTACTCCTGTTAAAATGTGTCTTTGTATTATGGGTTAATGGGGATTCGTGTATGTTTTGTGCAGAATGTCTTATACTGTCCGCTTGATTATTTTCTTAATTTGATTTATTTCTTGTCCATTTCTAATTCTTGAGCAAAATTTTCAGGCGATACATTGCGTATGACCTGATGCCTATTGGTGGAGTTGCCGCCCACATTTCCCGAAATGGGCGACCCATTAGCCAACGTCCATCCAGCTGTATCTTGGCTCCCCTTAGTCTTTCGCAAAAAATTGACCTTCCCATCGCTGTTATCGGCTGTTTCCTTGTTTTTCACAGTGGAGGGCGTTATCTCTTTGATAAATGTAGATTAACCTCTTCGAAACATCTCATTGACTCCACAAAGAAATTAATGGAAGCCTGGAACAAAGAGCTAATGTTGTGTTAGGGATTCTTACGCCAACTTGATATTAGAGCTCCAAAAGCATCAATCTATATCTCTGAGTTCGAATTTAGTGTCAAATGATAACCCTGATTCATTGAGTTCTATTCTTAATATTCATGGTGATAGCCTCTACTCATTCTTGCCCAGGACGCCGCTACGCGCTCCTCCTGGTGATATCAATTCTTCCGAGAACACAGTTACCTCAGATGCAGATGATTTGAAATGCCTGATTCAAAATGTAATTAAACGGTTCTATGAACGCGTTGTTGATTTGCCTGTTTGGAGGCTTTATCGTGGAGATCTGGTCAAAGCTAGTGAGGGTATGTTCCTTTCACATTCTACTGGAGAGGGTTTGCCCCCAGATAATGTATGCAGCTTCATCAGGGAACACTACCCAGTTTTCTCTGTTCCTTGTGATTTGGTTGCAGAGGTACTGGCCGTTGGATTTAACGTGAGAGAAATCAAGCCACACATGATCCGATCTCTTCTGAAAGCTTCAAGATCTCTTTCTCTTCAGCTGACTGACATATACGTTGATGTCTTAGATTATTGTGTGTCAGATATTGAGCTCTCACTTTCACTTGCAAGAAAAGAAGCAGAATCTTCTGGTCACAGGGAAAACCTTTCTAATCTCTGGAACACAGACAATGATAAAGCACGTAGTTTAATCTCCCAGAATCAATCGGGCAGTGATGCTCTTGAAATTGTGAGCAGCTTTGGCAGAGCCTTGTATGACTTCGGCTGCGGAGTTGTTGAAGATATTGCAAGGTCTGGAAATGTTAATCATGATATACCCATTTCAGATGGTAGAGTATACTCTCGGAGGACTTTCCAATCAATGGGCCTTGAAGATATTTCACGGTCTGTAATTCTTAATCCAGAATCATCCCTCTCAGATGCCAGAGTATACTCTCAAAAAACCTTGCAATCAATAAGCCTCGAGCTCAAAGGGTTGCCAATACCAACGGCTGGGAAAACTCTTTCCAGGTTGGGAAATACCGAGCTGTGGATTGGAACAAGGGAACAACAATCACTCATGCAGCCACTTTTGGAAAATTTTATTGATTCTAGATGCTTGGAGCGTCCAGCATTATCCTCATGCCTTAATAAAAGAGCCATACAGGGGATAGTGAAACTCGAGCTCTTTTCACCTCTCCTGGTGTCCAGAAATTTAAGATCCATTTTCAGCAAAAATTGGGTGAACCACATAGTAGAATGCAGTACTACTCCTTGGATTTCTTAGGATAAGAAATTGAAATGTTTTGATAGTCCATCGGAAGAGTGGATTAAGTTATTTTGGCAAAGCTTTAGTGCTGAAGATGGGGATCTCTCTCTTGTTTCTGAATGGCCGTTTATTCCAGCGTTTCTTGACAGACCTGTCTTGTGTCGAATTAGAGTACGAAATATTGTGTTCATTCCTCCAGTTATTGACACTAATGATGCCCAAGGAAGTGGTAGCGATACAATAAGATTGTACATTGCGTCCTTTGAGGTTACCAAATTAAGGTACCCTTGGTTGTTCATGTTACTGAATCAATGTAATATCCCCGTTTATGATATGGAATTCTCAAATCTCGGCGCCCCAAGCACTTGTTTCCCCCCTCTCGGTCAATCCATGGGAAAGGTAATCGTCTCTAAAATAGTTGCTGCAAATCAAGCTGGTTATTTTTCCCTGCCAGAGCCTTTTTCCATTGAAGATCGGAACAGGCTATTCGACATTTTCTTATCCGATTTCAAATCTTCAGCTGGCTCATCTTACGAAGTTGAAGAAATCTCTGCTTTGAGAGAGCTTCCAATTTTCAGGACGGCTCTTGACAGTTACACTTCTTTAGGAGGGCAATATCTTATCCCTCCTGATGCGTTCTTCCACCCTAGGAGTGAACTCTGCCTCTCAGCTACAGAAGATGAAGCTTCGTTTTATCGATCTCTCCTTGTGAATGAGATCAACAACCATAAAATATTATTGCAATTTGCATTGCCCATGTTTGAGGAGATAAGTACGCAGGATCAAGAAAAAATCTTACTGTATATCTACTTGAATTGGCAAGAAATACAGTTGGATCATCAAGCTATCGCAACTTTAAATGTTACTTATTTTGTTCGAAATGCTAATGAAAATTGCTTACTATCGCTTAGGCCCAAAGACCTTCTTGATCCTTGTGATCCCTTACTGATGTCAGTTTTCTCGGAGGAGAAAGACAGATTTCCTGGTGAGAGATTTAGTTCTGATGGGTGGCTCAAGATATTGAAGAGAATCGGGCTGAGGACTTCATCAGAGGCAGATATGCTTCTAGAGTGTGCAAGAAAGGTGGAACTCCTTGGCCGACAAGTTACAGAAAGTTCAAAAAATAATGTCGATGCAGAGATGGATTCATATTCAGAATTATATTCTTCCAGGGGGATTCCATCAGACATTTGGTTGGTAGCAGAATCTGTTGTGGAGAAGATATTTTCACAGTTGACTCTTTTATATGATAGTTCTTTCTGCAGCATGTTAAGCACGATTGTTTTTGTACCGGCAGAAGACGGTAAAAATGGGGGAAAAAAAGTACTTTGTGCCTTTAATGAAGCAATTTTGTTGAAGGACTCTGCCCTGGCCTGGAGCTGCTCTCCCATTTTAATTAAGGCAAATGTCGTCCCACCTGAATTTTCTCGGGGGGCATTGCGGTTCAGAAGTCCCCCACCATTTCCTACCGTACTCAAACATTTACTGGTAGCTTTAAATTAACCATTTCCGTTGTTCTTCACTAGAAGGAATTCTTGTTTTTTCATAACTTTAAAAAATAAATGCAGGCTGTAGGAAGGAACAATGGTGAAGATACTCTTGCTAACTGGCCAGCATCATTGATTGTGGGAACAGTCGAAGACTCTTGTGAGAAGGTATTAAAATATCTGGATGGGGTTTGGGGATCTCTTTCAACTTCAGGTCAGCGCTATGAATTACACTCTTTTACACAATATTAATTTTTAATTATCATGTCAGTCAAACAGACCTGATCTCGTCTCAATCTGCAGAAATGCAAGAGTTGCGAAATGTGTCATTCATTCCGGTGGCAAATGGGACTCGCTTGGCCACTGCAAACTCTCTATTTGTTCGTCTTTCCATCAATTTAGCCCCCTTTGCCTTCCAACTGCCCAGTCGGTATCTTCTCTTTGTGAAGATTCTAAATGAATTGGGAATGCGCGAGCTTTTATCGACAGAATATGCTGCCAATATTCTTCTAAACATTCAGAAATCACGTGGATATCAGGCCCTGAATCCGAACGAGCTGCGTGCTGTTATGGAGCTCCTGCAATTCATTTGTCAAGATGAATCAAGTTCATCTAGATTTCCGGATGCCATTGTTCCTGATGAAGGTCGCAGACTCGTTACGGCAAAGTCTTGCATCTACATTGACATTCACGGCTCAAAGTTTCTCAATTGCATAGATACCTCAGTACTGAGATTCGTCCACCCTCAAGTGTCAGAGAGATTGTGCCAGTCTTTGGGCATTAACAAACTTTCGGACGTCGTCATCGAGGTAATTATAAATTTATAATCAGTCAAATACCATAATTATAAACGCATACAACTGTCAATTCTAACTTTTTTCCCTGCTATCCCACGACAGGAGCTAGAAGATCAAGAGGAACTACTCTTTCAGAACGAAATCGGACAAACGTCGTTGGAAAGAATGAGAGATAAGCTTCGTAGCAAATCATTTCCCGAAGCGCTCTGGTTGATCATCAGCAACTCCTTTGGCCAAAGTCCCTCTTGGGAAATCCTAAAGCGAGAGCAGTTACAGTCATCTCTCAAACGCATCTCAGAGAAACTCCAGTTCGTGAAGCGCATTAAAACCCGCTTCATGCTACTTCCAAAGGCAAAGAACATCACCAAGAAAGGATCAAAGTCAGCCATCCCCGAGTGGGACGACGTAGACAACTCTGCATTGCTGCACCGCACAACACACTTCGTTGACAAATCAAAGACTGTTGTTTTAGTGGCCGAGCCGCCGAGCTATATTTCAGCATATGATGTTGTGGCAACAGTCATCTGTCAGGCGATGGATTTGCCTGCAGCGATCCCCATTGGCCCTCTTCTGTCCTGTCCGGCAGGAGCCGAGAAGGCCATTGCGAGCATGCTCAGATGGGGCTCTCCAGGAAAGGAAGCCGCTGGGTCAAATTTGGGCAATGATCTTCTTCATGGGGATGCTCTGCAGGTGCAATTGCGACCTCTCCGCCCGTTCTATGCCGGGGAGATTGTCGCCTGGCGACTAAGGAATGAAGGGGAGAGGCTCAAATATGGGAGATCAGTCGACGACGTTCGTCCTTCTTCTGGTCAAGCGCTTTACAGACTCGCTGTGGAGACTGCACCTGGAAAAACTCAGATCTTACTTTCTTCCCAGGTCTTCTCCTTCCGAAGCCATCCCTCGTCCTCTCAAAGGATTGAAGATCCCACGACGTCAACTTCTTCATCTTACCAGGTGGTGCTCCATGCAAAACCAGTTTTTTCTTATTTGTTTATATTTTTGCTTACTTAATTCTCTACGATCAGTCGCCGGTGGATGAGGAGAAGCATCAGCAGCAGCAGGAAGGGGTGACGGCGGAAGACGTTATCCAAGCCGTGAATGAGATGTTATCGGCGTCTTGGATTTGCATGGACGCTGATAAGCAGTCATTGATGCAGACTAATCTCACACTCCAAGAACAGCTAAGAGAAACACAGTTGGCTCTTCTCATTGAGCAGGTAAAAATAAACAAATTCTGTAACTCTTCATGAACATGATACCCGTTTGTGTTTATTACCGTAATTGGCGCTAAGCTAAGATTGTTTGGCTCATAGGAGAGAGCTGAGACGGCAGTGAAAGAAGCGGAGGTGGCAAAGTCGGCCTGGGCATGCCGGATCTGCCTTGTGGCAGAGGTGGAGGTGGTGGCGACGCCATGCGGGCACGTTCTCTGTGGGAGATGCTCTTCTGCTGTGTCACCAAGGTGCCCATTCTGCCGTGTTCATGTCTCCAAAACTGTGAAGATCTTCCGTCCATGAGATTTTCCCTATCATCTCAAAACCAACATTACATTGGTGTATAGAGAAGCATGTCGTATCCTGAATTTTGATGGAAAATGACAATAGAGTGGGCCCTCGGGGTAGAAGCCGCTGTGTGAATTTTTTCGATCACACGAAAGGGGTAGTTTGTGACCATTGTGAATTTCTGGGAAAAATTGCACAAATTCGCACACAAGATTGTGATCAGAGACGGAGGGGAGAGAGAGAGAGAAAAATAATAAAGAAAGAGAGAGTGAGAGAGTACCGAGCTGTGTACTCAAGAGAGGGAGGGAAGAATGAGTGGAAGTAGGGAACGGCACGCGCCGGACGTGACGGATGACGATGCTGAAATGTTGAAATGTTCGTCATGTCACCGTCTCGTCATGCGTCCGAGGATTTTGGAAAATTCCGTCACGTACTCGTCATGCATCTGAGAATTTTGAAAAATTCTGTCACGTACTCGTCACGCGTTCCTTCTTCCTCGTTCCGTCATGTCACCGTCAGCGTGATGGCATCACCGTCAACGGTGACGGAAATAATGATATTTATTTTACACTATTAATAAACATGGTCGAAGTATAATATTATTTATTTTACTATGTTATTATTTATAATATTTATTTTACTATGTTAGTCCGTCACGGTCATCATCCATGACGGACTTGTCGTCACGTCACACGTCCGGGGTATCTTGTCACCGTCACGTACAGCCCGTCACGCATCACCATCACCGTCACCGTCACACCCCATGCATTCCGTCACTGTCACCGTCACATCATCCATCACGTGTCCGGTGATGTGGACGAGAGAATGGTGAGAAAGAGAGAGAAGAGAAATAGGGAGAGAGAGAAGAGTGACAGAGAGAGAGAGAGAGATAGACGAGCGATAGAGAGAGGAGAGAGAGAGAAGAGCGAGAGAGAGAGAGAGGAACGAGAGAGAGGGAAGAAAGAGGGAAAGAGGGAAGGAAAGAGATGAGCACGAGAGAGAAAGAGGGATAGAGATGAACGAGAGAGAGAGAGAGAGAGAAAGAAGAGCACGAGAGAAAAAGAGGGAGAGAGAGGAACGAGAGAGAGAGAGAAAGAAAGAAGAGCACGAGAGAAAAAGAGGGATAGAGATGAACGAGAGAGAGAGAGAGAGAGAAAGAAGAGCACGAGAGAAAAAGAGGGAGAGAGAGGAACGAGAGAGAGAGAGAAAGAAAGAAGAGCACGAGAGAAAAAGAGGGAGAGAGAGGAACGAGAGAGAGAGAGAGAGAGAGAGAGAAGAGCGAGGAAGGAGAGAGAGGAACGCGAGAGAGAGAGAGAGAGCAGCAGCTGTGGCATTTGAAAGCCTTAAAAAAATCACACATAATCGCACATTCACACCGCACCCATTGCCGATGTACTGTAGAAGAAAAGCTTATGTATTCAAATTTCCCTTGTATAAATGCGTCTTATAGGCATTGGTGTGTATATCAAGGGAGGGACATCTTATAGCCTTTTTTTTTTACTGGTTTTTGGAATTTAATAAAAAAATAGATACTAAAAAATGAATTGAAAATGTCCATTATGCCAGCCATTCTATTCTGTTATGCCAGCCATCCCATTCTGTTAGGTCAGCCATCTCATTTTGTTATGCCAGCCGCACCATTACTCCAGCCAGTCCCCATCAAGAAAGAACTCTTAACTGATTCCCAACTTCAAACTCCGTATCATTAGTCTAATTCTATTGACGGTTTGGGGACAAATGAGAATTGGATGAAACTGCAATCATTGTAATGGAATACTAAGTGTACACCCATGAAGTCATGTTCCTTTTGTCACCTTTCAATTTCCTCTTAACCCCATGTAGACTCACTCAGGTGAAGGTTTGTTTTTTTTCTCCTGAACTTCCATGAAACCAAACCAATTTTTTTTGATTCATGAGCTTACCGAAAGTTCAGCACAGATTTCAGTACAAACTGAAAAAAAGACCAAAAAGCAAATCAATGTCTCAAGGGGGAAAACTATATTGTATACTATGCGCTTGCAAAGTCTGGGGACGTCACATTGGGAGATGAGACCCTTCCACTAAATAAACCACTAAAAAAAATTTAAAATTTAAATATATACAATAAAAACAAAAAAGGAAAATTACAGAGTCAAGAGCAGGAAGTATTTTCCCACTGACTCTAATCTTTAATAAGAAATCCCACAACCCCATCCATTCCTTGCTGTTGTGGTCTGCCATAGATTGCCACCACCTGCTGCCGCCTTTTTCCTCATGGAACTTTGATATAAACAGGTCTTGACGAAGTGTTCTTCGAGTTTGTAATGAATCCATGTCTAAAATGGTATCTTTACCTTCTAAGCCAATAGTTCAACTCCTTAAACTAATTATGCACATTCAAATTTGCCTTTGATTTTCCAACTTTGACCAAACTAAAATTTAAGTTTTACAAAACCATTCAATTTCACCTCTTTAAATAAACCATCATTCCCACAAAGAAACGCTTACTTATAACTTTTTAAATTTGCCTTTGATTTTTCAACTTTGACCAACTTAAAATCTAAGTTTTACAAAACCATTCAATTTTCACTCTCTAAATATACCATCATTCCAACAAAGAAACACTTCATTAACCCTTTAAACTTGACTTTTATTTTTCAAATTTGACTAAACTATTTTATTTTTTGGGCAAAAAACACGGTGCTCGATACGCCCAACCCTAAGGCTGTGCCCGCAGACTGATCCATCCATGCCTTGAACGCCACTCAGTGGTGTTTATTTATTAAATGTAGTGTTTATCAAAGTCTTTAGGCGTGGAGCGAGCGTACATGTCCCGATTACACACGGACCGTACTCACCCACCCCCATGGTGTTGGAAAGGAAAAAGGTACATGAGTGATATCTAGTAAAGGCGACAAGAAGAGCACCCATACCAGCCGGAGTATGTGCATAGACCATCATTCCCACAAAGAAGAAACACTTCATTTTACCCTTCAAACTTGACTTTGATTTTTCAAAATTTGACCAAACTAAAACTTAGGTTTTACCAAACCATTCAATTTCCACCTCTTTAAATAGACCATCATTCCCACAAAGAAACACTTAATCAACTCTTTAAACTTGACTTTGATTTTTCAACTTCGTCTAAATGAAACTTTCAAGTTTTACCAAACCATTCAATGTCAAACTCTTTAAATAATAAACCATTCAATTCTTGAAAAAGGCAGAGAAACGGGCCAAGAACTGAGCAGTGAGCAAGCAGTATGCTAGGGCGGACGATAACTTCCTCAGCGAGGAGAGGAGGCTGGGCGTGGAGGTCGATCTCGGCCATCCATGGCGGAGGAGAAGACCGCCATGGCCAAGCTTTCGCATCGACGGCTTCGAGCCCGAGCCTCTCCATCTGGCGGAGGAAGAAGGAGATGGGCAAGGAGGGGCTCTTCGTCGTCCATGAGCTCAAGCGTCTCCACCGCGCAAGCTCCGACGCCCACCGCCTGCAACACTTCCTCAAATCCAGCGTCTCCCGCCTTGTCCGCACCGACCTCCTCGCCGTCCTCGCCGAGCTCCAACGCCAGGACCTCGTCTTCCTCTCCTTGCAGATCTACGAGATCGTCCGAAAGGAGACTTGGTACCGCCCCGACATGTTCTTCAGTCGAGACATGCTTCTGATGCTGGCGAGGAACGGAGAGGAAGAGGCGGCGAGGCGGGTGTGGGCCGATTTGGTCGCGGAAGGGGTCCGATTCGATCAGCACACCTTTGGCGATCTTGTTAGAGCTTTCTTCGATGGGGATCTGCCAGGTTTCGCCATGGAAATCTACGCCCAGATGCGGGAATCGCCCGACCCGCCTCTTTCCTTGCCTTTCCGCGTCATCCTCAAGGGCTTGCTACGATTTCCCGAGCTCCGGCGCAAGGTGAAGGATGACTTTCTCCTGCTTTTCCCCGGCATGATCGTCTGCGATCCTCCGGATGATGAACAGTTCTGTTTTGAGCATGATCGAGATATCCGATGATAGAAATCCTCCTCTTTTCTTCCTGTCTCTGATCGTCGATTTCTCCCCAATATTTTAGACTAGTTTATGATATGCCAAATCCAATTTCTTCCTTCAAACATTCATGGAAGATCTTAAAAATCTTAGTCCGTCAACCACATCATCAGAGTCATCAAGAAACCCATACTTTCCGTAGAGAAGGTTGACTAGTCAATGAGGTCTGGTCAGGTTGTCTAGTCAATGTCAAAGTCAAAATATAAAATTTATTTTCATAATAATGTTAAATATACTCTACATCCAGGGGGTGCCCACAGATGGTCAAATATATGGCGTCTACACTTAGCTCAGTAGAAACCTCTCTATGAGTTGGATTTGATATTTTTAGAATTTTTTTAAAAATATTAAATGATATACTTTCGGTTTGGGTCCAGTTTGACCTTTGGACCTAAACCTGTTTGACAAACCAGTCCACCCTCAAATGGAGGACCTATGGTCCCAGTTCGGTCTGGTCAAACCGGCCCCTGTCCAAAATGTCCAACACTAGGTGCGACTGTAATATAGAAAAAAACATTTAAATGATAAAGAATCAAATAATATTGTACCATTCTCATACATCCCCTGGACATTTATTTTTAATAAAATATTTATTTGAGCAGCTCAGATTTTTTATCAGATTGTGACTTTGGTCAAACTAATACTATAGGATTTCTGATGCTGATTAGAAATAGTGTCTAATCAAGATCACTGATTAAGATCAGAGGCTGAATATATTTCAATCCTCATTAGACGTTATGACAAGAGGTTGTATTCTGATCAAAATGTGATATCGTCAGAGTTTACTTTGATACGAATGAAATTCATGTCACTGCCAACTTTTGATTAGTAAATTTCTTCATGATTAAATGCTGACTCTTTATTATATATTCCAATTAGAGTTCAATTCTGATCAGAAATGCACACTAATCAGAATCATATTTTAATAAGTGTGTCATTGGACTGGGATTTCCGATCAAGATAAGTTGGTGTTCAGATTCCACTCGCAATCCGAGGTTATGATCAAAGGTTCGATCATGATAAAAAACTGATCCTAACCAGAGTCAACTTTCGGTCATAGTCAAATTTTGATCAGAATTGAACCTGTCATCAGGGTTTGACCCTGAATGGAATTTATGGACGAGGATAGATATGGAAGTGGAGACGGATAGAGAACAATCATATAGGGAACTATGAATTATAATAATAGAGAGAAACATATGGATGAACATGTGCTTTCCCTGCCCATTACCATATCCTAGCAGCCTTGCATCTGCTCTTTAAGTTTTTTATGGTGATGGTCATCTATGTTCCTCCTCAGTAATTTCATTCAAACGCAATTGTAATTTCACTCAAGCCTCTGTCAGTTTTTTTCACTATGAATTCGCAAATATTTTGGGGCCATCCTTTCACTCTGCCCATACTTTAGGGCCTTACAACATTACATAGATACTAAACCAACATATAAATCCGCAAATACCAGAACCACACGGTCACCACTCCCCGGAATGAAAGAAGCCCCGCCAGAACATCACACACAGCAGTTCTCTTGATCAGCTCCTACTTTAATCAGAATAACCAGTATAATCTGATCTGATCAAACTTTCTTTAGAGACAAAGCCGACCGCCGAGTTTCCTTTCGGCAACTTCTCAATTCTTCACTCCCGAGTTTCCTGCTGACGGGTCACTGAGAAATGGAAACAAGGAGTTAACCAACGCTTGTGCCTCGCCGACGATCCACTCCTCCGCATCGCTGCGCAGTATCTGAGGCAAGAACAGCCACAAGCCCGTGGCCAAGACGAACCCAACAGTGAACACCGTAGCCAAGGCGTGGGGCAGCAGAGGAGTCCTCCTCCGCCGCTTCTTGGCGGCGATCTCCGCCGCCGTGCAAACCCCATGAAGCACGAAGAACGCAGTCACCTCCCCTGTCGGCGGCCGAAGAGTCAAGTAGTAGAACATAGCTTCATGCATGAGCCCAGAAACCAAGAACGCCGCCGCCCTCCCGCAATCGGATCCCCAGGCGGCCCTTACCGGGTCGTAAACCGCCGCCCGGAGGATCCGAGACACCGCCAGATTCCAACCCCGCGCCCAGAACTCCTGCAGCGACGAGCAGAGATACGGCGCCGAGAACTGCGGCTTCAGCGCCGCGCCCGCCGGCAACAGCGCCAGGCTGACAGCCGCCGCGCCCGTGAGCAACAAGTCCAGCGCCAGGTACAAGTGAAAGCAGTAGAAACAGAGGACTGCCACGCGGGGAAAGCGGGCTCGCCGCGCGTAGAGAGACACGATGAAGCCGAGGAGCAGACCCTTCACGGCGAAGACGAGAAGGGTCTTCGCTGAAGGCCTTCTCTTCGTCGTGGGGGAGATTTTCTCCACGGTGATGGGGAGGGCCGCGATGGCGATGAAGGACGGGAGAGAGAGGTAGCCTGTTACGTTGTGGTCGCAGAGAGGGCCGCGGTCGTAGGCGAAGAGGAGGAGTTTGAAGGCGGAGTTCCAGGCGAGGAAGAAGGCGCTGATGCCTCTCAAGTGGACGGTGGAGAAGGAGAAGGGGAGGAGAGAGAAGAGTGTTATCACGGGGAGGATGGTGAGCAGGCGGCGGTGTCCGGGTCGGAGGAGAGATGAGAGGGCGTGGCAGTAGGCGAGAGCCGCTGGAACGGCGAGGAGCCATACCCGGACGAGCTCTACCTCTTCCATGCTGGAGGGGAAAATTTATGGCTGACCCGGTCCTTAGTTTAATGAGAGACGGGTTGAGAGCAGATTGTTTAAATGCAACTGACCAGAACTGATGAAGACGAGCAGAGATGGTATATGATGGGGAAAGGGATTTTTCTGGTTTGGACTTTTGGTGGGAGTTTACACAGCATCTAGGCTAATCCCTTTTTGAGGACCCATCTTGCTGGAAGTGGGTTTCTGAATGATGACGTCTCTGGGGTGCCCCCAGCCATTCATTCCATTGTGACCTATACTTTTTTGCTATCCAGCTGTGCTGTGCAGATGACTTTTAGGAACCATGTACAGAGGGGGGGTACCATTATAAGACTGTAGTGTTTGACGTTTTAGTGTTATCTTAGATATCTGATGACATTATAAGATAGAGTTTGCTACAATACCCATATCTGATTATAAACTCTTACCACTGGATGTCGGATCTGACAGGTATCACATCTAAACCAGAATTTCCTTTCCCTTTTCCATTCATATGCCATACTTAAAAGAGTAGATGCAAGGCTGCTAGGATATGGTGATGCGCAGGGAATGCACAAGTTCTAGAAGACATGTTCATCCCTATGTATCTCTCTCTTCTGTTTGTTATATGATAATTCTCTCTATCAATGTTCTCTACCCGTCTCCACTTCCAGATGCATCTTCATCCATAAATTCCATTCAGGGCCAAACCCTGATAACAAGTTCAATTCTGATCAAAATTTGACTATGACCAAATGTTGACTCTGCTTGGAATCAGTTTTTTAATATTAGTCAAACCTTTGATCATAAGACAGTATCCATCTAGGAGTTGGTTTCATTTCAGTCTTTTGATCATCCATATTCCGGGCCATTGGACAGGATAGGACATGAATACAAACTACATCTGAAGTTCATCTCTGGTCCGCCCCAGCCATTCAATCCATTTGACCCATAATCATTTTCTATACAGCTGTTTCGGAGAGAGGAATTTAGAGATAATGTTGGTGGCACTAGAAAGATAGAGATCCAGACCATCCGCCAGAAAAATTGTCTTGACAAAAAAGTGACACAATCAAGATGAAAAGAGGGAAGGAACAAACAAAACTTAATCTACAGCCTTAAAGACTCATTGGCTTATTGATCCTTTTCCAGCTTCCTGAAAATATTGTATGTACACTGTCATTGCACAATAATGGATTAGCGTAGACTTTTTTAGCTTGATCACTCCACCAACATGGTTGGGTATGTATTCAAAAGATGGGATACAACAGGGGAGAGGGGTAGAGGAGACACTTAAATAGGTAAACCCTCTGCTCCTAGTTTCCTTAACCTACTTTGGAAGGCCAATATTACATTATCTTCGACCATTATACACATGCTCCCATTGTTTAAACTTAAGGAGTAACTAACCATTCCGAATTCCAAAAGCCCCTCACAAATTGGACCTTGTAACTTGATCTTAGGCCTTCTTCAATGGGATTGGCTGGTTTTCTCCTCTACATTTGCACCCTTATTTAACTATTTAGCTTTCCTAACCCTTGAATAATTATAAAGACAATGCAACTTAAGAATTAATGTACTTGAATGCATAAAATTTAAGAATTAAAGGTATCAATTGAGCTTAGTTTATTAAATCAATAAATTCAACAAATTAGACCCTAGTAAATTAATATTGATTTTTTTAGATTAACCCTAAATAAAAGTGACATTTACAAAACCATATTTATATGAGATAAATCAAAAGGATTCACCGGCTAGTAGCTATAGATCATGGATGATATCCTCAGCTCTTTTCCTCTTTTGATGATTTAAACTGCTGGCCCTAAATATTATGGTCTGTATTTCTTCAAGGGGTATTGGTATTTACATATAGTTTGGGCTACCTATGTTTCTTTGTTCCACTATTGTCCTGTCATGATTTTGGCTGCTATCATATATGTCTCTTCATCACTCTTTCTTATTTTGACGCTTTCTTGTCTTTTTCTCCTATGTAGAGGAAACTCATGGAAACTATGAGGAAAATCTGGTTCCCGCTGATTTCCTATTCTCCAGAGCTTACAAATGGCGAGCCCATCTTAATTGCATCAAACAGCTTCCCAGTGAAGGCCTTGAACTATGAACCGGCTGGCCATTCATTTCACTCGGTGGCGCTTAAACTCTCCGGCTTCTTGGATAACGGAGAGGGGGACTCCGGCGACGATCAAAGTGTATCATCAGAGGAAAAAAGCCAAGGACCCGCAACCCCAGCAGAATCATACACCAGTAAGGGCAAGAAGAAATCTGGAGCAGGGGACAAGCAGCAAGACCACTACTCCTTACTGGGCCTTGCCCATCTTCGGTTTCTGGCCACGGAAGAACAGATCAAAAAGAGTTACCGTGAGACAGCACTGAAGCACCACCCAGACAAGCAGTGGCCAAACTTCTGGCAGTGAATGCAGGGGGGGTAGAGGTTACCATCGCGACCACTTCCCTTGCCCCGACCGCGACCATCGCCATCCGAGCCGCGAGCGCGAGGTCGGGTCTCTGAGGAGAGGGCGGTCGAGTCAGTCGACAAGGGAGCGGGAACAGGGATAGCTGATCCCGGGGAGCTAACCCGTAAAGCGGTGGAGAAGGCCTCACCCAAGGTTGGCAGAGTGGCGGCACTCAGAATGTGGCCGCGGATCTGGGAACCAAGGGTGGGGTCAATGTCAGACATAAAAAGGCCAACTGCTATCTCCTCGCGGTAGCGACGCTGCACGGTGAGATCGGCCGTGTATGGCTGATAAATCTCAAGCTAGTTGAGTAGGGAGCGCAAGGTGGCATAAAAATCCTGAAGTGGACGAGCACCCTGACGAGCGCGAAACATCCCGTCCACAATCTCCACCGTCCGACCAATGTTGGACCGATACCCGTACATGCAGGCCCATTCGTCCCAAATGGCCTTAGACGGAGAGATGAGCTGCATTGGCTCGGCGATGACTGGAATGGCCATCTTCAGGAGCCAGGAGGTGACCGCCTGAACTTGAATGACCCAGGTGGAAAATCTGGGGTCTTCAAGAGAGGGCGGGGTCGTCGGTGAGGAACGAGATCCGGCCATGAATCTCAAGGAAGCGACAGAACCCCGCGGACCACGTAACGTAGTTGGTGCCATCAAGGAGGGTCGTCGGGCCTTGAAGGCCGGTGATGAAGCTGGGGGAAGAGATGTAGGGTTCCGGATGCATACCAGGAGATGGAGTTGTAGGTGGAAGCGACGAGGAGTCCGACGAACCATCTCGGTGCTCCATGAGAACCCGGAGTGGGGAAAAGGCAATGAAGTGACGCGGGCGGAACAGGAGGTGGCGCGTGCGGAGCAGAAGGCGGCGCCGCGCGGATCAGGTTGGCATCGCGCGGAGCATGTCGGCGCCGTGCGGAGCGGCGGCCGGATGAATCGGGCATGCGCGCGGTGCAGGGCGGCGCGCGCGGAGCAGCGGGGCAAGGCGGCGCGCACGGAGCGGCGGGGCAAGGCGGCGTGCGCGGAGCGGCGGGGCAAGGCGGCCGGAGGAGGAGGAGGCACGCACGCAAGTAGAGGGCGGCGGCCAGAGAAGAAGGAGGTGGTGGTGGAGCACCACCAAGATCAAGGATGACCTTGCTCTGATACCATGTGGAAATGGAAATGCAATCGTATATTTCGTTAGGTGAGGGGGTTCCTCCCTTATGTAGAGGAGAGAAACCCTAGAGAAGGAGAGAGAGTATTACAGGAATACCACACTAAGGGAGATATTCACTCACACAAAGTACTTCATTTTAGGTTTTAATTAGGACCTTTATTTGTATTCACATCCATTTTGTTTTATCCCTTTAAGGTGGGAACTCTTCCTCTAGATTTTCCATCAAATAGAGTGATTTAATATCTATCTTTGTATTATTGTACATATATCTTCTCACATTATTTATTATTATTTACATTAGAATATACCATTTTTTTCATGGCCATGATTCCACTGTAATCAATAGATATATGAACCATCATTATTTCATCAAAAATTCATTTTTCCTCTCATATTTTTTATTTCATAAAATATCATTCACTATTATACCATGAATTCATCATTAAATTTCATATTGTATAGACATTTACAAGTATATAGAATAATTATATCACTCGTACTATCGAAAAATGAAATTTTGACTGACTAGAGTTCTACCTTATAGATAGAGCAGAAAGACTAGTTGATGCCATAGCCTAAATATAAAATATCAAGTCTTCTCGTCAGTTTTACTTGGTGTTTTAATTTGATAAAATAGTCTAATATAATAATTCAGCATTTAAAGCTTCAGCACATTATTTATTAATGGCTTAATCTTGGTTACATATATTCATGTTCTTAAAAATTTTATTTTGATGCACATATGAATTGAATTAAAGCACGGAGAATATTATTTAGGAGGATCAATCAATGCGGTTGTTTTTATTTCCACTTTTATGAGAAGGAATGATAAGAAAGATTCGCTTTAGATTTCTACATTCAATGAATTAGTTTCTAGACATCAGAAAGAGGCACTACTAGGTATAATGCATAACAATTTTGAAATGAGCTGATTGCTCGGTGATTTTTTTATAAATGACCTAATCTCATCAAAATCCATAGGTGTTTGTTTAATTATCTAGAAAAAAATAATTTAAAAAATTCTGAAAATTACTAGATTAAGTCGATACAGTGAATTGACTTGTTGAAAATTTTGCATTATGTAATTAGTTTTTTCTATTTTTTCTCTCATCAAATTAGAATTCATAAATTAATATCAGAAACATCTATTGAATTCCTCAAAAAATAAATTACTGAGTAGAAAAATTTTAAATAAATCAAATTCACAGCAGACAAGCATCGAGATTCCATATACACATTTTTGGGCTATAGGAAGAAGTTATGTATGTATTTGTTTGCTAGTCTGCATGAGGTATGATGAATAAGACCAATAATTTCATTCCAAAGAAATTAACATTAATATTAATGAATTAAGGGCATCTACATAAACTTTTAGTTGTTTATTAAAAAATCTATGGCATTTAATCAACACATTCAGATGTTGATTGATTAGGCAATACCCTAATGATCCAATCTACCCAATTTTTTTCACAAACTTGGTATCTTGAAGAGACTTTTAAAAAATCAAACCATTAATAATTCATTAAAGATGCATGTTATAAAGAAATGGCTATAGAACTATCATCATTGACTCTCTTGCAGCTGAAAACTTCAACAAAACTTATGTTGTCCATATGAGTTCGAAGAGTAGTTTTTCCCCTGAAGTATAAAATTTATTTATAATAAGACGTTTTTATAAATTAACTAAATGATATAATGAGAACTATAGCGTACATACTAATTCAACTTTGGAGTCGAATTACTATATTCTACCTCAAAGTTTGAAAATCTAGACGTTTAACTTTATTTCCAGCCTTGTATTAAAGAAAAGGCTTAAGGCTGGACTGATATGCCACAGTCAGATTAACATCTATTGAATTCCTCATTAAATAAATTAGTAACCAGGAAAATTTTAAATCAATCAAATTCACATTAGACAAGCATTGAGATTCCATATGCACATTGTTGCGGTATAGAATGAAGTTATGTATGTATTTGGTAGCTAGTTTGCATGAGGTACGCTGAATAAGACCAATAATTTCATTCCGAAGAAATTAATAAAAATATTAATGAATTAAGGGTATCTGCATAAAATATTAGGTGTTTATTCATAAAACTGTGGCATTTGATCTAGACATTAAGATGCTGATCGATAGAAACAAGGCAATACCCTAATAATCCAATCTACTAAATTTTATTCACTAACTTGGTATCTTAAAGAGAGTCTAAAAAAATAATTCAATTTAAATTCATTAAAAAAGCATGTTATAAACAAATGGCTATCGAACCAACATCATTGACTCTTTTGTAGCTGAAAACTTCAACAATACTTACGTTGTCCACATGAAATAAAAGAGTTTTTTTCTCTGAAGTAAAATATTTATTTATAATAATTTTTTTTTATAAATTATCAAAATGACATTATGAAAATTTTATGGTACTTAAGAATTAAAATTTGCCGTTAAATTACTATATTCTATTTCAAGGTGACAAAATCTAGACATTTAACTTTATTTCCAGCCCTGTATCAAAGAAAAGGCTTAAGACTGGACTGACATGCCACAATCAGATTAAAAACAATTTCCTCGCCCAATGCTCTGTATCACTCTTTCAAGATCGTTCATAAAAAAATACTAGAATTTGTATTTATAGGTCTGAGAGCAGACCTTTCCTCAAGGAAGTTGCATTTTTAAACATTATAAAGTTTTAAAAAGTAGAATTCTGACAACGGGGATGTGACAATGGTTAGTTTTATAAAAAGTGAATTTTAGAAAATGTGTTTGGTCCATGATCTTCACTCATGTTTAGGGCGTGTCATGAAACGGATGGCTAACCTCATCAAGATATTTTATATTACTATCCAGAAATTTATATTTTCTATTTGAATATAAATATTTATTTGTCTTTGTCTTGCTTGCGCGGATGTCTTTACTCTTTGGACTTTTCAATCCACTGACACACCCCTCTGATTGATGTAATTCAGATTTTCGTATTTTTCAATGTCACCATCCTACCCATTTATGGATAAGATATCACAGCGCAATTCCTCAGAAATTAATTCATTCGAGTGCTTTCCATAGTTCATGCCTGTCCCTACAAATTGTACACTTGGATGATGTATCTTCGTCCACTCCCTCGGGTTTCACTACTGAAGGTAAAATGGGCGTTCATTTATTTTGCTTACCATCTTTTAACTTGGATATTTATACGTCATTCTCGCCGTTCCCAGTATTCATCCATGTATATCTATCTACCTAACATTCTCTTTATCAATGTACCGTCCAACCTTTTAGACAGTCATTGATGGCAACCCGTTCTAATTCGACAAGATTCAAGGCGCAGATGCACAATCGATCATGATCTATTTCCTACTGCGCACACAAAGAAATATTCTTATCTTTTCAAAGAACCACAGGTTAGAAAAGAGGAATACTCTATCCTTGCTGGCGTGCAAGGTTCTATCAGCTTACGTTCCATGGTTAAAGAGTGAAGAGGTTGACTAAAAACTCACGCTGGATTCGTCTTTCCCACAGTTTAAGACGCTGAGAGCGATATTTCCAAGGCCGCAGCTTTTCTTCGCCGCTATCGCTATCCCCGTTGGGGCCTCTTCAATGCGCTCACACAGCGATAAAGAAAAAAAAACATAGAATCTTGTGAACCATGTGGGCACGGATGACTGAAAGAGCGGTGAAAGATCTTCATCCATCTAAGGCGATAGGCGTTTCAGTCATGGTTCGTGTAGATGCGATATCGCCGTCATGACCTCAATAAGTCAAAACTTCGGCTTTGATCTTGCGTATTAGGTCCGCTGTCTCTGCTGGCTGAAGCAGGGCTGCCCTAATTTTAGAATCGCGTTCGCTACGCCGGTTCTCTCGCGAAGACCAGTTCTCCCGTTCTCTCTATCTCTCTCTCTCTTTTCTTTAATTGCCATTAACAGCAGGGAAGAGGGAGCTCGTGAGGAATTCGGTTTTTTTTTTCCTTTTGGTTTTTCTCGGAGGCATACAGTTGGGTCAAAGCGCGGGGCCGTTCTCTCGTGACGGAGAGTGCAAACCTGGTTAGAGCTGTTCCTTCGTCTTCCAGCGAGGCCTCCCACGTATAAATAACATAGTGAAGAAGGGCCTTCGCAGGCTCATCTCTCTCTCTTCTTCTTCTTCTTCTCCTTGTTTCTCTTCCTCTCCTTCTTGTTCCTGCAACTGGGCTCCCATGGCGGGGCGAGTTGAGCACGCGAGGCAGACGGGCTACGGAGAAGAGGAGATGGTGGACTTTCAGAGCGCCTCCATGAAGAAGAGGAACAGGAGAGAAGGAGGTTCAGAGTCCTTCGCGGGAGAAAACGGCGATAAGGAGTACTCTGTAGAGAGAGAGTTCGACGGGAAGCCAGTCCCGTCATGGCGACAGCAACTGACGTTTCGAGCCTTCGTCGTGAGCTTCTTCCTCGGGATCATGTTCAGTGTTATCGTGATGAAGCTCAACCTCACGACGGGAATCATACCTTCTCTGAACGTCTCCGCGGGGCTGCTCGGCTTCTTCTTCGTCAAGATCTGGACCAAAGCACTGGAGAAGACGGGCTTCCTCCGACAGCCGTTCACGCGCCAGGAGAACACCGTCATCCAGACCTGCGTCGTCGCATCGTCCGGGATCGCCTTCAGCGGTACGCCGCTGTTCTTTCTTGGCCAGTTGGCTTCGATCGATCTGATTTTTTCTTGGATTTTTTCTCTTTTGGGGTTCGACAGGGGGCTTCGGCAGCTATCTGTTCGGCATGAGCGAGACGATCGCGAAGCAAACCGCGGAGAAGAACGCGGCAGAGAACATCAAGAATCCCCAGCTTGGGTGGATGATAGGGTTTCTGTTCGTCGTCAGCTTCCTCGGCCTCTTCTCCTTGGTGCCCCTGAGAAAGGTAGAATAAAAAAAAGAAACTAAATCTATGTCGATTCTTGGGTTGATCAAGATTCCCCCTTATTGTTTCAGATCATGATCATCGATTACAAGTTGATATACCCCAGCGGCACGGCCACGGCTCACCTCATCAACAGCTTCCACACGCCGCAGGGCGCCAAGCTGGCCAAGTAAGTTCTCCGATCGATCAGAACAGATCAGATTAGATCAATAGTTGTACAGATTTAATGGGGACTGATCGATCGCGATACGGCGTCTTGTTTGAAAACAGGAAGCAGGTTTCGTTGCTGGGCAAGTTCTTCTCGTTCAGTTTCTTGTGGGGCTTCTTCCAATGGTTCTACACGGCCGGGGACGACTGCGGGTTCATCAATTTCCCATCTCTTGGCCTCCAGGCCTTCAAGAACAGGTACCAAAAAAACCCTCTACCCCGAATAAAAGCTTCGAGTGATCCCCATCAATGCCGAGAGAGTTGAGTAATCTCTCCTCAATCGCAGGTTCTACTTCGATTTCTCGGCGACCTACGTCGGAGTGGGGATGATCTGCCCATACCTGGTGAACATCTCCGTGCTTCTCGGCGGCATCCTCTCATGGGGGATCATGTGGCCATTGATTGAGGACAGAAAGGGAGATTGGTACCCGGCCGATGTCTCCCCGAGCAGTCTCCATGGCATCCAGGGATACCGAGTAAGCGAATTAACCGCGTTCACCTTCATTTCCATCCTTCTATCGGAATTTGAAACCTTAACATGGTATTTTTTCTTCAGGTTTTTGTAGCCATCGCGCTGATTCTCGGAGACGGGCTGTACAACTTCATCAAGGTGATGAGCAAGTCGGGGAAAGCCTTCATGGAGCAAGTGCGAAACAGGCAGAAGAGCGCACTCCCACTTACAGAAGACGGGCCGGGGCCGATAGTCAGCTTCGACGAGCGCCGTCGGGAGGAGCTCTTCCTCAAAGACCAGATCCCAACATGGCTAGCGTACGCGGGCTACGTGCTCGCCGCGGTCGTCTCTATCATCACTCTACCGCACATCTTCAAGCCGCTCAAGTGGTATTACGTGCTGGTAGCCTACGTCTTCGCGCCGGTGCTGGCCTTCTGCAACGCCTACGGCTGCGGTTTGACGGACTGGTCCTTAGCTTCGACATACGGCAAGCTAGCCATCTTCGTTATCGGCGCTTGGGCCGGCGCAGAGCAAGGCGGGGTTATCGCCGGGCTGGCTGCCTGCGGAGTTATGATGAGCATCGTCTCTACCGCCTCAGATCTCATGCAGGACTTCAAAACGGGGTATCTAACGTTGGCGTCGCCGAGGTCTATGTTCGTCAGCCAGGTGATCGGCACCGCGATGGGCTGCGTGATCTCTCCGTGCGTGTTCTGGCTATTCTACAAGGCCTTCGATCTCGGCGTGTCTGGAACGGAGTACCCCGCTCCGTTCGCCTTGGTGTATCGTAACATGGCGATTCTCGGCGTGGAGGGGTTCGGCTCGCTGCCCAAGCACTGCCTCACGCTCTGCTACGCCTTCTTCGCCGGTGGGATTCTGATAAACTTTGTGAGGGACGCCAGCGGGAAGAAGGTGGCGAGGTTTATTCCCATTCCGATGGCGATGGCGATACCGTTCTATCTCGGGTCGTACTTCGCCATTGATATGTGCGTGGGGAGCTTGATTTTGTTCGTCTGGGAGAGGACGAACAAGGCTAAGGCGGACGCCTTCGCGCCTGCGGTGGCATCTGGGCTGATCTGCGGGGACGGGATTTGGACTTTGCCGCAGTCTGTCTTGGCTCTCGCTAAGGTTAGGCCGCCCATTTGCATGAAGTTTCTTTCCAGGGCGGCCAACGCGAAGGTCGACTCGTTGCTGTCGTCGTGAAGAAAATTTCCTTTCTTTTTCTTCTTCTTTTCTATCTCTCTTGTAAATGTACTGCTTGTTACGGACTTACGGCCGTCAATCTCTCGGAAAACGGGGGAAAGTTGCGATTAAATGAATGACCTTCG
The DNA here is from genome assembly GCF_029677425.1 of Wolffia australiana. NCBI lineage: Eukaryota > Viridiplantae > Streptophyta > Magnoliopsida > Alismatales > Araceae > Wolffia > Wolffia australiana. The sequence continues at coordinate 17,538,757 of NC_135836.1, read as the reverse complement.
GGGGGACGCGATCTCTGGAGATCGTAATTAAGGCTTTGTCCTGGCTCTGCGCGTCGCCTCTCATTTTGTTCCTTGCCTGGTTCGCGACGGTCCAGCGTCTAGTCCGCACATTCACGTCTTCCTCGGGAATCGCTATTCGCCTGCCTATTCGTTTCTCGTTCCTGCGTTCGGGTTCCACTGCCAGCTCTCTCTCTCCCTCTCTCTCAGTCTTCTATATCCTTCTCACGAGCACAGCCGATTTCCATGTTTTCTTTCCTCCATCTTCACCGGTTGCTGTTTTTTGCAAATGGGTTGGATCGCGCGGTTAGATTTTTCTCCTTTCGTTGGCTTGCTTTCATGCAGGCTCTGCTCTGGGCTTTCCTCGCGACGGAGACTTCCATCCTCCAAGTAATTTTCGTTTTTCAGTATCTTCGTACTATCGTCTTGTTTCCCTTCGACCGACGTTTGTTCTCCCTCTAGGGTTTCTCATCGTTTTTCTTCGATCTTTCAAATTTACGTCTCCGTTTGATCCACCCTTTGCGCTGGCGATTGTTGTTTTACATTTATTTCCTCAACTTCTTTTTCTTATTCTCTCTGGATCGTTTCTGATGAAAATCTCCGCAGAACGAGGAGAGAGATGCACAAAAGATGAAATATCTCTTCGTTTTCATCGATTTTCTTTCTTCGCGAGCGCCTTGTCCTTGTTTTTCTCCATCTCTTCTTCTCTCTCGATCATCTGCAAGGGTCCAGGCGACGGAGTTCTCAATTTCCGAACAAGCCAATCGAAGAACAAGACTGTGGGCATGCTTTTCCACGGCTTTCTTGAACGGTGCACTCCGGTGTCAGCCAGGCTTCTTCAGGCATGAACAAACTCAACGAGGCCGTCACAAGGCACGGAGCACCGCTCAAGAAAGCCATGGGAAGACATCTTCGCGTCTTATATTCAACGCCATGGCCGCTCTTAATTCTCTTCAAGCAGATTCATCCTCGCTCAAAGAGAAGAGGTGAATCGATCGCTCGCTCTCAACTTTCTTCTTTCATGGTATTCGCTGTTTTCACCCATCAAAGGTAAGATCGCTCGCTCCCTTTCATTCCAATTCGAAATTCTAACATTAAAACGAAGAAATCAGCAGGAATTGCAGTCCAGAGTCGGATGGATGTCAGTTCTTCCTACTCTGCTCTAGTTTAACCATTATCTGACGCAGGAAGAAGACGATAGACGAAGGAGAAGAAGGATGTGGCTCTCTCCTTCTGCATCTCTCCTCTTTTTCTTTTTTTTCTGCTCTCAGCAGAACAAGAACACGATGAAACCGAGTGTTCTCGAACTGATTTCCAATTTCAGCTTTCTTCCGTATGGGTAGTCGATTATCGTTTTGCCGAGGAGGGTTTGCTCAAAATTCTGGCGTAGGTTCGGTGGCTCAGCGAGAGGGGCAAAGAAGCATAGAAGAAGAAAGAACAGATCTCGACGCCGGCGAAAATTAAGGGGAGAGGATGCTGAATTAGTCGATCCTTCTCTACACGTGGGTCGGAAAAAAAATTCATCTTTAGAACCAATGAAAGAACTCTTCTGTTACGCGGTAGGTGTCCGTGCTTCCTGGTAAAAGGGTAGAGAGAGAGAGAGAGAGAGAGAGAGAGAGAGAGAGAGAGAGAGAGAGAGAGAGAGAGAGAGAGAGAGAGAGAGAGAGAGAGAGAGAGAGAGAGAGAGAGAGAGGAAGAGAGAGACAGAGAAAGAGAGAGAGAGAGAGAGAGAGAGAGAGAGAGAGAGAGAGAGAGAGAGAGAGAGAGAGAGAGAGAGAGACGCATGTGAATTAAAGTTTTTTGGAGGAATTGACCTTTGACTGAATTTTGAATGAATTTCTTGAACTATATACAAACGGAAGTATTATACATGTATATAAGCACGTGAAGGAAGGTTTGCTGGATGGATCGAACTTTGGTGCAAGGAGAGGTTGAAGAGCCAATAGTGATTTGTCTTAAACATACAGAAAATATGAGAGAGAGAGAGAGAAGTTGAATGCGCAATAAGGGGTTTAAGGAGGTCATAAGTGAATTATCATAAGCAAACAGAAGTATGAGAGAGAGAGAGAGGAAGAGAGAGAGATAGGTTGAATGCGGCCACGAGTGAATTGCCTTAAATTACAGACAAACAGAAGTATGAGAGAGAGATAGATGGAAGCATGTGAAGGAAGGTTTGCTGGAGGGATACACCGTTGGTGCTTGAATGCGGCCATGAGTGAAATGTCTTGAACTATAGACGAACAGAAGTATGAGAGAGACAGAAGGGAGAGAGAGATAGAGAGATAGAGAGAAAGAGAGAGAGAGTTAGACAGAGATAGAGATAGAGAGAGAAAGTGAGAGAGAGAGGAGAGTGGTCCAGGACGAAGGGAGAGGAAAGAGGGTTGCCACTTGCCAGGCTTTGTCCCCAAACCCTAGAAGGGTCTAGGAAAATAACAGGGAGGCTGGGCTGTCAAGGCTGGCCAGCTTGGAGCCACTTCGCCCTCAAACAGTCATGGTGCTTGAAGATAGAACATAAAGATGAAGATACAAGCTGAGCACAAAACTAGAAAAAGAGAAATGCTTTAATAAAAGAGAGAACAAGGTAAGGCCTTGGCGCTCTGTGTTATGAAAGTTTTCAGGGTGAATGAATGCAAAGAGAAAAAGCAGGGGAACTGGGATTATTCTTTCTGACGACAGCTTTTTCCCTATTGTTAGGTGGGTAGGTATTTCTTTTTCTCATTTTTTCCCTTCGTTATTGGCTTCAGGTGACCGGCCCATTGGGCTGCTAGCCCAGTTAGTAGGGCATGACGTAGGAAATGATGACGGTAAGAGCAGGTGTGCGCTTGTCACTGTGCGAGCAGCTTTCTTCTCAAAGGTCAAATCCCAGATCAGGCTTTTGTAGATGTGCGTGCCCATTAAATTATTCAAAAATCTTGCTGCGTTCCTTCGAAAATCCAGGAAAATAGGCGAGAGAAAGCTTCTCTATTTCGGTGAATGAGAGACAAATGTTGTTATCACCTCATCTTAGTGGATTTTGATTCCCCGCATTAATTTGATGAAAAACTTGCAGCATTCCTTCGAAAATCCAGGAAAAAAGAGGAGAGAAAATTCAAATTTTTGGGCGAAACCTTCTCGTTTCTTGTAAAAAGAGAGACAAATATTGTGGTCACCGAATATTCGGGGATGTGTGTACCCATTTAACTAATAAAACCTTACTGTATTCCTTCGAACATCCAAGAAAATATTCGAGAGAGCTCAGATTTTCTTTGCGAAAATCTTACTGTATTCCTTGGCGAAAATTTCTCCTTTTCTGTGAAAAAGACAAATACCGTGAGCACCGCATCTTCCTGGATGGTGCTGCCCATTAAATTATTCAAAAACTTCCTGCACTTCTAAGAAAACCCAAGAAAATAGGCGAGAGAAAGCTCATTGGGCGTAAACTCCTCCATTTCTTGCAAAAAAGTGACAAATATTGATATCTTTCTGGATTTGCGTGCCCATTTAATAATTCAAAAACTTGCTGCATTCCTTCGAAAATCCAACAAAATTGGCGAGAGAAAGCTAAAATCTTTGGGCGAAAACTTCACAATTTCCGAAAAAGAGTGTCAAATGTATGTGACACTTTAAAATTTTTAAATACTTGCTGCATTTCTTCGAAAACCCGGGAAAATTGGCGAGAGAAAGATCAAATCTTTGGACGAAAACTTCCCCATTTCCGCTAAAATATGATTTAATTATTCTGTATCACAGGTGCTTGGAGTAGCTGCTCCTGGCGAGAAGTTTCCCATGAAAAAAAGAGACGAGGATCGACCCATATGGCCACTCGGGGAAGGCGAAGAACCGCTGAATGTTGTGGCGACCCTTCTCAACAGGGATGCCAGAGGTCAACTGGGTCAAATAGGTTTGACCGTCGTAGATCAATCTGAGCTGCTGCGACAAGAGAGCGCTGACGCCGATCAGAATAGAGAGACTGGATATCCCCAAATAGAGCACCAGTAAACTGCGGGGAGATAGCACGAGAACTGAGTTGACCATGGAAGAGACCACTTGTTTGAAGAAGTTTGTTGACTCTGAGCTTTCCTCTAAGGAGTAGTAATAAGCCATACGCTCGGGATCAAGCGGCGGCCACGCCATATACCAAGCGAACGCCGACATTGCCGTAATGTACAGGCAGCTGACGACCGCAGAGATCAAGAACACAACGAAGTACCGGTGGTTTCCGCCTCCCACGCAGTTCCCAATCTGCGAGTTTCAAGAAAAAAACGTTGGTTTCAAGAAATTACGGCGTTTAGATGAAAGTTCATCCCTTTATCTATCTATTCATTCGACAATTTTGATGCATTTAGAGAACAAATTGGTGTAAGTTATAGACTCTACGGAGACCAAGATCCAGCTGGAGAGCAGGAAAACCTGATTTTTAGAAAGTTAAGATAATAATTTTTGGGTTTACGATTCCTGGATCGGATATAACGCGCTTAATTAGACCTTCAATGCAAATTTTTCCTGCTCCACTTTCTATTTTTGACACATGTAGTCCTTGTCCTAAAAATCGCCCGGACTAGAAGAGAATGATTGGCACATTAAAATGACACATGAGATTTGTGCGTAAAAATAAATGAGAAAAACAATCCACTTTCAAGATAAATATGGAACAACAAAGCGAAATTTCCATGCCAACTCAATGGATTCAATTAAAACTTGCCGAAAACGAGAATAATCACTACTGGTTGAACGAAAAGAACAAAAAGGAAAGCCAGATAGAACTCACAAAGGGGCAGTGGTGATCCATGTCCATCACACACATTCCGCAGGAGCGGCAGTGATGCGCTCTCGGCGGCTTCGGCCTCGAACAATACGAGCAGAAGTTGAAATCTTCGAGACTTCCTTTACTCACCGCAGTATAATCGCCCCATGATGAACAAGCCGGCGCGCCAGGCGAAGACAACGACGCAAGAAGGAAGGTAGAAACTGTGCAAATAGATAATACTCCTGCTACGATGAACTGAATCGTGCCGCATAGATAGCTGATGGAGTAAACAATCGGGAGAAAAACCCACAAGCCGCCGCCTGCCATCTTCAAAGTTTTCAAGAAGGAGCTCGATTACCACGAATGACAAAGATATGGTGATTTGGGATTACCAATGACGAAGAACATGAAGAGGAGCACGACGGATAAACAAATGCGATCCCGCAGTCGCCGCCATCTAGCAAAACAACGGCTGTCGGGTTTCCTGTTTGAGCGAAAATTGTTTGTGATTGCCCCACACCATCCGCATCGGAAGATGGGAGAATACGATGGAAGGATAACCCGCAAACCGCATCCCCAGCATACGCTTTCATGTCTACCTGCATTTCGCGGGGTGGATGCCTCTTCCTGCAGCGCAGATGATCAATCAGTTCTTAATCGAGTTAATCCAGAAGAGGAGAGCGCGAATTCCGACGGATCAGAATGAAAGGTCATCGAAGAAATTCATCTGATTTAAGCAGCCACCGCAGGAGTCTTTACTTATTCTTTTCTTAAGTTGATCCAGAGGAATCATAGAATAATGGATTGAAGTAGGGGAATTTCGAAGGATTTGAAAAATTCATCTGCTCTCGGCACAGATCTGAGAGTTCATGTATAGATTAGAATATACAATCCAGAGGGATTCTGAGGGACATATACATTGATTAAATCACAGACCAATGTGAACACATACCTCGATCGCCAAATCGCCCATCGCATCCGACGTTCCAAGCGCTCTCCGCAATCGAATAATGATCGAAGAACGGTCATCAGAATCCCTAAATTTCCGCACCACCGCGGATCTGAAAGCGATCGCATCGACGGCGAAATTTCTTCCGCGCCTTTAAATATCGGACGAAAATGCCCCCAATCCCTACCGTGGGCCCAATTAAATTAAAGAAAACCATAGCCCAGAAATGTCTCAAACAAAGTCTCTCAATTCTAGCAATTAAATTGGACAACAATTGAAGGAGAAGAAGAAGAGAGTTCAGAATTAATGAGAGAGGAAGGAAGAAGAGGAAGAAATTCAAGGTTCCTCAGCGTAGGCGGCGTCGGCGATGGCCTGCTCGGCCTCCTGGACGTCCTTCTCCGTCTTCTTCCCCTTCTTGGACTTGTAATAAACGCTCATGAACGTGCCCACTGCCTTGTACTTTCTGCGGCAGGCCTCGTAGAGCTCGGCGTCGAACATCCGCCAGAAGTCCTTCTCGGAGAGCTCAGACACAGCGTACTGCGGCTGGAAGGAGTGGTTCTCGATCATCCATTGCTCGAGCCGTCGCACCGCCTCGATGCCGTTGAACTCCTCCCCCCGCAGCACCGCTGCCGGAGCATAGTACACACCAATGTCCGTGAACATCTGCGCGAATTGCGTGTCCCCCTGGCGGTGATGCAGCTCAAATCCCGGCTCCGGATAGATCATGGTTTTCACCGGCAGCTTGAACAGCCTGTGCGGGCACAACCACAGTGGATACACCTGCGGATTCACACACCAAGAAGAGCCACATATTTCAGAATTTGCCAGCTGCTGCTGCTGCTGCTCATGATGATGATGATGATGATGACGACGACGATGATGATGACAATGACGATGACGGTGACGATGACAATGACGATGACGATGATGACGACGCCGATGATGATGACGATGACGATGACGATGACGATGATAACGACAATGATGATGATGACAATGACAATGACAATGACGATGATGACGATGATGATGATGATAATGATGATGATGACAATGACGATGATGACGATGATGATGATGATAATGATGATGATGACAACAAGATCATCACAATCGCCTACCCCCAGAGATCAGACAACGATGACGCATCTTCATTTGCCCAAGGTGAAGATGATGGATTGTCTTCCTCCACGAACTTAATTTGGATGATGATGGCGATTACCATCCTCAAACACTTAATTTGTCATGACTAGTATTTGCCAAGAGAGGATGACGCCCAAGTCGCCTTTGTCCCAGTCATTCATCCTTGCCAGAATGACGATGACAAACTGGTCATCAACATAATCATCCTCGACTGGATGATGATAAGTCATCGTAGTCCCATTGTTACCCTTGCTCAGATTACGAAATACTCATCATCATTGTCATTCATCTTAGGAGAGGGGCTGGGGGGCTGACGATGACGATATTCCCATCGTCATCCACGCCTACAAATGATGGCGATGACACAATGGACATCGTCATTCAAACCTACGGTCGATGACAATGACATATTGTCATCGACATTCAATTCTACGGAATAAGAGAGAGAGAGGGAGAGAAGAGAGTGGGTGGCAAGGGCCAGACCTCCATTTCTCGGTGGACCCACTCGAGGGCGTCAGGGACTTTGTAGAGGGGGACAAGGAGGTCCTGGATGACATGCATGTCATGGTAGTAGTTACGAATGGCCTCGCCCTGGGTGGCCTTCAGCAGGGAGACCTTGGGGGGCATGAGCCAGCCCAGCAGCCACCGGAACCAGAACTGGTCTCCAAAGGGAAGGATCAGCTTTCCCTCCCAGTACAGGCACCGTGTATGGCGATGATAGTACTCTCTGGTGGGAATGTACTCCACAAACTCCCCCTTGGTCAGTGCCTTCTCTGCATGCTGGTAGAACCATGGCTTGAACCACCAACCAACAGAATTGATGATGTTGCCACGGCGGCGGGCCTCCTCCTTGGAGGCATAACGGCCAGTCATCATGACCCCCTCGCTGGCGCTGTAGACCATGCCCTCCACGAAGTCGGGGACCTTGCCAGGGTCCTTGTCCCTGGGTGCAAAGGAGTCAGCATAGGCCTGCGCCACGTCCCGGAGAGTGCCCCGGACTGGGGTGTACGTCAGCCGCATGTACTCCTTGATGGGGATGAGCTTGATCTCTGCTGCCACGAGGAGGCCGATGGTGCCCTGTGACCAGGGTACAGCATAGAAGAGGTCCGAGTACTCGTTGTCCTTGGTTGCCCGGACAAGGCGACCGTCAGCCAGAACCAGCTCCAGTGCCACCACTGTGTCCGAGAAGAGGCCGTAGATGTGGGAGCTGCCCTCAATGCCGTAGCCGTTGATCAGGCCGCCGACGGTGAGATCGTCGAGCTCTGCCACCACAGCCAGGGCCAGGTTCATGGGCACTGTGACCCGAGTGATGTGGCCCATGTCAACCAACGGTTCGACCCGTGCTACCATCCGCTCTCGGTCGATGTCCAGGACGTTGCGGAAGGCAGAGAGGTCCACCTCAAAGTGACGGGCCCGCTTGTAGTCCACATTGCGCATGCCCACTGCGAAGTATGGCTTACGGGCCGTGCAGACCAGCCCATCGCGCTTGGGGTCTCGCTGCTTCAGCCGGTTCATCACCTTCTTCACATTCTCGTCATGCTCACGTTGGCGGCGCTGGAAGGACTTGGAACACGACCAAACATCACCCAGGTAGGTCAACAGGTAGAGCGTCGCCGAGATGGGCAGCACCACGAAGATCACAATGATCCATCGGAATCGCACAAAGTAGTCCACCCACACCTTCTTCCTCTTGGGCCGGAGTGGAGTGCGAAGATCCGCCATCTTCTGCGAGGGGTATTTACGGCAATGAGTCAAGTTTGAGATGCAGAAGATGGCGAGAGCATCTGAGAGGAGTATGAAAACAGGAAAAACAAAAGGTAAAATGTTTCCAGGAAGAAACAAGCAGAAGACGATGCAAGAAGCAACAAAAATGGATAAATCTTAGGACGACTTAGTTTGAATGGATAGACTGAGTAGAAACAAAAGAGCTGAATACTCCGGGAAGAGTTTAGATGACGCTTCGAGAGAGGATGCACCGCTCATACATCCGTCTAAGATTTGAATAATACTGCTCTTGATCGAGACCTTTGCAATAAATACGAGTCACCCCGGAAATTGTATAAAAAAATCTGAAGGTAAAAACTGATCACCATCCCCCAAGAAGAAAATTAAAAGGTGCCAAACGCAGGAAAAGCCAATCGAATCGTTCCCATGAAATAAAACGCAGACGTTAAAAAAATCTGAGAATGTGGGCGATATCAAAGAAAACATTTTTTTATTGAGTGGTGGTTGCGATCTCATTAAAATAATTTGTTTCTTAATGCGGTTGACGGTATACTAATCTGAAAGAGCTACACATGAAAGGCACTGTGAAAAGAGCGGCTAGAGAAACGGACCATCACATCAAACATTTTCATGAACAGAAATGCCAGAGTGAAAGAAAAAAATGTTACAGGGAAAGTTAGTGGCTTGATACAACTGTCACGAAGAATGCAAGAAAACACGCATTGATCTGGGAGGAAATAGAAGAACCAGTCGCAATCATATTATTAAAGTCTACACTCAGCAAACACCACAGATCTGGCAGCATGCACAGGAGGAAGAAGAAGACCAAGTGAAGCTTCAAAACTGATGAAAGACCGGTAAAAACTACAACTGAATGCAGATCTGGCAATCTTTCGTAGCAACAACAAAAAAAAGTACATGAACAACAGAGGGGAAATGCCTACCGGAGCCGCTCCGCAACACCCTTCGAAGAAGTGCTAAGCGCCAGTAAAGAGACTCGACAACGGAAGTAGTAAGGGGGGGTATACAAGAAACGGCGGAGATAATGAGAGAAAATCACAGTACCGAGCAAATACAAATCAAGAAGGGGTCCCAAAAAACAGAAGCGGTACACGTGACCCTCCAATTAAATATTCATGAGGAAGATCAGAGAATCAATGACATCAACAACAATAACAAAAGGAAAATGGGGTAACTCATAAACCAGGGTAAAACAGAAGACGATTCCTTTGGATTTTCTAAACGTAAATCACAGGCTGGAATCAGAAAACAAAAGATCTCGGCCTCATACAGCGCAGCAACACATGAAACTTTAAAAAATCGGGAAAAAAAAAGAAAACAAAGAGCTCACGAAAGATCAGTATCGCCAATGCAGCTTCGAAATTTAACTTACGATCCAGCGACGAACTCAGCCAGCGACTAGCCATACAGTAAGGAGATGATCTTTTTGAAGCGTCTTGGCTTGGTTAACTATTCGGGCTTAGATGACTGCATATTTACTGCAGTGCCCTTCAGATCCACGAATGACACGTGTCCATCTGTCGCGCGCGCTGACAGAGAGGCTCTATAACGACGCACGTGACAAGTGGGAAACCAGTCCGGCATTCGATCCGGTCGTTCGAATGGTCGATCGGATCGAATTATTCAATCTATAGTTAATAAAGGAAACATGGTAGTTTATATTTTAATATATAGGGCTCGAAGAGAAACTAATTATCCCCATTAAAAATATGACTTTATCCTGAGTGTCGAATTTTTCAAACGATTAGAATTTGAATCAATCCTGGATCAATCAGGACTTCGATCTACTGCAGAAAATAAAAATTATGGTAGACTAACAGTAAAAAATAAAAAATGCTTCTTGATTTCACTCGCTCTCTCCCGATGGGACAGATTGAAAACTAAGAATTTTTTTAATGGGTAAATCAGATGAGGGTTGGTTCATTCCACTGTATCAGCCATTAACTGTAGACCCAATCACTTCAACAGATCAGTCTTGACTCAGTCTAAAAGCAGTCCTGCCAACTTGCTCGATCGACTTACCTGGCCCCATCATAGATCAAGGCTGGCTGTACATTTTGGATCTACTTGTTCGAATAGGTTAAAAAATATTAGATCTGATTGAAAGCCAATGCCCTGATTCTTTACCTGTTTGGTTCGGTCTTCTAGTTCAACCGACTAATTTAATCAGATTGAGTGGAATTACCTCTAGATCGTTCGACTGGTCTGGTCAAGAATCGATCAATGTGATTCAATCCCCAAGGTCTAGAAACACACTGTGAGCGTCCAGATCCATGATATGGGAAAAATAATTAATTACAGAGAAGAACCATATTCTCGCGTAATTACACGGGCCGACAATTGGGCAAGTGTGCAGGAAAATAGGCTCAAATTTACGTTTTTTTCAAGGATTGAAGAGACTTGAACCCCCCACATTAGCCGAAATCAAGAAGGAAACACTGGAGATAACGGCATACCAGAAAAGAGCATTCTCTGCACAAAAGAAAGGGAAAATTTAAAAAAAAGAGGGGAAAAAAGTGGGGACAAAATTCTTACCCCTAGACCCAGCAGCAGGAATTTGGGAATCCAGAAGGGGAATCTCAGAATCTTCTCCTTCAGGTCTTGAAGAGAGTGATTCAAAACTTCCAGTTTCAGAGGCCACAATGCCTTGAAACTCCTCGCTAACAATCAGCGCCGCCAGCACATCCATGAACGACTCTTTCCCCTTGTCAGAGGCATAAACACTCCTCCTCGACCTCCCAAATGATCCACCCGACTCGTCCAAGTCAGTCTCGTCATCTGACACGTCCGAATACTTCAACGCCGGTTTAGCGCCATCTTCTTCTTCATCTTCCACATATCTTTTGTAGGTAAGACGCAGAAGAATCTCCCCAGCCGATATACCAAGCGGGCCCAAACGACCCAGTAGGTCCACCACCCGGTCCGTGGGCACCGTGTCTTCGAGAGACCCCAGCTCAACCTGGGTCAAAGTCAACGTTGAGACAAATGCATAATTGACCAGCATGGTTGACTTTGACAGTTACCTCTCCAGAACCGACGGTGAAATCTCCCAACCCAAAAGAATCCTTCACCTGGATCCGCAACTTCTGTTTTCTGGGGTTGGAAACGAGCAAATGAAAATCCTGCAAAAGAAAACAAATACAAAACCTCTGAGGAAATTTGGAAAAAAATCTAGGGTAATTGGATTCTCTTACTTGATTCCAAATTGGCTCGCCAGGTGGACCAATGACCGTCGTTTGACTGTTTCGCTTACTGAGAATCACCTGATCATCCAAGCTTAGGACGACAAAGGGATCGGTTTTTGCTGGAAAAAGAAGATTAAGAAATAAATAAATAGAAAATAACTTCATGAACTGTTTTTAAAGTTACTTCAATGCTCCAACGAATTTTTACCAAAGAAGACGTAGGGAACTCTCCGGGCGTCCACGAGAGTGACAGACAATTCTCCCACAAAATCTTTGTTTCCTTCGTTTACTGTGTCAGGCCTAGGATCAACTGCAACAGGACCATGAGCCTTCCCTTTCTGGAAGTCAAGAACAATTTTCTTCGGACGAACAAACAATCGAGGTAGATCTTCAGTGAGGAGCTTCGTCAGAAACCTAAACAGAGTAAATTGATATCATAGCATTAGATGTAACAGTCACACTTTGATATTCAACTGGTCTTGGAAGAGAATGTAATTTATTTACATACTTTTTTACATCTTCAAACACGAGCGCAAAATGGAACTCTCGAAAATCAGAGTTGACTCAAAAGCCCTTGATTTTCAAGGAAAATGAGATGCAACCGTACTTAAACATTATAATTTAAGTATTCTGATCATATCGTAGCATTATGATACGAAACCGATGATTATTTACATTGGAAAGAAGAAGAAGAATAAAAGATCCATCGTATCACGTTTGGATGCACATGACACTGTATGAGTGTAATGGCTATAGATACAGTTACTAGTGTGCTGCCGCAGGTTCACAAGAGATGATCATGGAAGTTATCAAAGAAAATATGGGGCAGACACCACCCCAACCAGAGTTGATTGGGGGCACAAAGAGGAAGGCGAAAGCGAAGTTTGCCTAAAGGGACCTGGAAGGCCGAGACGAAGGAAATGTCGATTCTGGGAGGGACAATGGTCATGACCAATTCAGTGACCTTGGTAAGCAAGATAGAAGCATCAGTATTCGGCAGATGTGGGTGGATGGATGGCTCACTATTTCCAGCCGCATCATGTACCTGAGGGGGAGAGGATAGATAAAGTGGTGGCGTGTCTGAAGTAGATGGCACTACAGTGGTATACATGGAAGACACATCACTTTAGCCTGGACGGTTGGAACAATTTTAAAAGCCAGATTGGTCGGTGTTTTACCAAGAAATTTCTGATAATGTTCTCTATTAATTAAATGATACACAGAAAAAAGGTACTGTGAAGAATATTCGAGAAGAATTTGGACAGTTCTCAGGGTATTTAATTCCTTTCGACGATCTCATTACAGGAGAGGTCTTTATGAAGGGTCTAAAGATTCAAGCAGCGATGTGGAGTTAAGTTACACTGCTTCAAGCTATCATGAGAAAGGTGAAATTGGCAGAAAAATGAGGGAGTATTATATGGAACACATCTGGGACTTGGTGATATGGAGAACATGGGAAGAAGGGAGCAATGACGTCCAACTCACAGAATCCTCACAATCAATATTGATAACATGGTGAGAAATCAAATTATGAGAAGGCAGGAGAAAGAAGAGACATGAAGACCAATGTGCTAGGACCAAAGGAATTCTATTTGGCTCAAAGTGTGAAGAAAATCAAGCTAACTGCAGACAATTTTTTCAAGTGAAAGGAGAGAGAGTTCTGTTACCACAGAAACAAAAAATTTTAGCACTAGCCATGGGTGCCAAAAATCGTTAAGGGTGATTATTGTGAATGTGGAACTGGCAAGACTAGTGGAGTCCCTCAACAAAGAGCCAACAGAGGTTTGATGAGACAGAGCAACAGTTTGAAGGAAATTTACTGCTTACACGTCTGTCATTGTGTCTGACAATGGGAGGTACTTTCTCACAATTGATCAAGCTCAAAGGAGTAATGGAAGGACATGGCATTATTATATTTCTTGACAGCAGGCCTCACACAATTTTATAGTCACCAAATTATTGGAGTTCCAGGTCGCAATGGATCTGTCTCTATTGTTTCAAATTATGGTGACAAACAGGGAATTGAAGAGGGAAAGGAATATGTAATGGAGTATTATTTTCTATTCAAGGCATAGAGTTGAAGGAAGAATTTCAACCACTACAATTAAAGGAGAATGACCCGATACTGGGTATCACATGGTTGACATCGCTGGGGTTGACTTCCGCCTACTGGAGATGTTTGATCCAGAAATCCAAGTGAGAGGGGCAAATCGTCACATTGCATGGCAATCAAAGTTTATCCCTCTTGACAAGATGTTGGAGAAGCAACTGTTAGTCCTTGAGCTATATCTACTGGAAGGTAAACTGACCATGATGACAGGGCTTGACTTCACATAAGCTGATCAACTTAGGTAAGAATATTTGCAAATTTTCAACAGCCCCACTGAATTAGCTCCCCCCAGGGAAAGAGATCATGCAATTCCGATGTTTGTCCGGGCACAAATGGTGAACTTAAGGCCCAATCAATAGTCACATTTTAATAAAAATGAGATTGTTGTGCTGACTAAAAATAGTGTCGACAATAAATTGTGAACTTAAGGCCCAATCAATAGTCACATTTCAAAGTTTATCCCTACGTCTCCAGCCTTATCACCTCCAATCACTGAATTTCAACAAGAAATTGAAAGAAAATTTTTTTTGGACCTTCAAAAATTATAGCCAGAAGTGAGCCTATCACTCGCAAACTCAGATTTCCCAAAGTGGTATTCTCTATCTTGTGTTCCATGTCTCACAATTACGTTGAGGACAAGGCCACGTGGATCAAATCCAGACTATTCCTCTAAATTTTCAGGTACATATGGAGTTTTAAACCCAACAAATTGTCACAACCAAAATAGGGGTGGACAAGAAGAAATGTGTATTTAATTGCAAGGCCTGCCCGATCAAAATGCGTCATGGGAACCAGTGCTTTGACTTTTAATTTGGGGCCAAAATGGTAGTTGATGAGGGGGGAAGTCATTGATACGTTCTTTTCAAGAACCTACCAAAGGCGTCACCCAAAGCGTCAACGTTAAGGAGCGTCAACGTAAGAGACCTATAAATAAGTCAGATCCGATCAAGAAGGTATTGGTGAATTTGAATTCAGGCAGCGCAAGCTGAGGCTGGGCGGGAGTTTCCTTCCAACCAGAAAAGGGGAGAGGGGGAGTGATACTTCCTCTCTTCATTCTATCTTCCATCCTTATTGTGTTCCTCTTCTTTCTAAGACTTGTATTCAATCTGTTCCGTTCGTGTGGATTCTCAATACGAATTTCATCGTTGGAAATCACCTTCTTGATATTGCATCGTATCAGTCATATTCTATCGATTGTAATCTAAAACTGAAAGAAGAATAAGAAAGGACCCATTGTGTCCTGAGCTCACGCATGTGACACGTTATGAGTGTAACAGCCCTACAGACCATTACTAGGGTGTTGTGGCAAGCACCCAATAAAGAGGTGGCTAAATGAACGGAGATGAGACCCAATATTTTGGACTTGATTTGGAAAAGGAGCATCTGGCGGCGAAAGTTGGAGGGCAACTAAGCAGTTGTAGGCTACTTCGTACCTGAGAAAGAGGTCTAGAGAGGGATCCTCATCGGTTTTGGATCACATGGTGAGTCGATAAAATTTGATTTTGAATACTTAACAGTAAATATTTCCCATTTGTGTGGACTTGAATGGATTTAAGATTAAATCACATTGCTCCTAACAGAAGTCTAGAGAGACATCTAGAAATCCAGAAGTATCACGAAAACCTATCTTATCTTGAAAACCAGATCTTAATGTTGTCCTTCCAAAATCATGTAAAAGAAAAAAATAGGACTAATTCGAGCAAACATTTTCTTCATCATAAAAATATAGTAGTGATAGAATATGTGGAGACACATGAACCAGGATGGAAACTCCAAGTATAACTCATTGCAGATCTGAGGTCCCAAAATGACATGAAATCTAGTCCATATATGATAGAATTATTGGGAAGAAATCCTGTACATTAAAATTGTAGAAACTTGTATTGAAATAAGAGAAAATGAAAAGCCTTAAACGTTAGGGTTTGATACATCTTCTTATAGAAGAGAGAGAGAAGACATGTCTAAAGGATCAGAATAAGGGCCCATGAGATAGTGGAATGTTCATGAGCCCATTACAGGGTAACATTTCAATAAAAACCTCAGTCTAGGTTTGTATCGGAAGGAGGGTAGAGGGCGAGGCGTGGTAGATGTTCCCGGGGGAGGAGAGTCGAAACGGGAATGATAGGAGGGATAGAACAGATGGGACAGGGATCGACCAGGGACGAGCCGCCTGATGACGCAGTGAAGGGTTGACGATTGTGGGGACTGGGATCGTCGGAGACTAGAAGAGAACCGAACGGCAAGGGTAGGGATCGGATAGGAGGGGAGCCGACTGAAGATCCAGTGAGATGATCACGGGGATAGGGGATCGCTGGACGGTCAAGGAGACGGAACCGAGACAGGGAGGATCGATATAGCGAGCCAAGAGGCCGATCTTACCATAAGTCTTCACTGCCCTCCTCAAAGGAGGGCTATACATATTTATAAGAAAAGAAAGCAATCTACCCTAAGCATTATATGACTAAAATGCCCCTAATGGACTAAAATGCCTAAGATACCCTTGGGGGTACAGGATTGTATCACATTTCAACATAAATATAATAAATAAATGAGTGATGAGAAAGGATTCGACTTACATGGAAATAACAGGAATGGCTGGTGAAGATAAGAACCCATCATGTAGAACATAATAGCGTCAGTGAGGCGTCAAATGTTCCAACTTTGTTTATAAGGTAAAAAAGCATAACAATGCAAAATAAACATGATGCTGATCACTCATTAATATACCATAATTGGCACAGATCAACACATGAACAACTGAAACAACTTTAGAAATAGAAATAGTAATTCTCCTCAGTAGCACTCATCATCTCTAGGTTTCCTGTCATTTTAAGAAACATAACAAAAAACTACACGAGATGGCAAATTGCATGGAAACAATGAATTTAAGGACATTACCCATAAGATTGAATAGACGGAAAGGTGACAACTCAAACTTGATCTTCGGAAGAGATACAAATGCCAGAGATACGGCCCCCACCCAAGGTTCTGATTGTATCAGCCGCAACTTGACCCAGAGTTCTCCGTCAATATCAAAATCTCTAACTCCAACCGGAACTACAATTGGGATGATGCCAAATTTCAAAGATAAGGATAACAGCATTCGAGCACCACCTGTGTAGCGGAGACCAATTTGATACCTGAGAAGGAAAGGCAAACGAAAATATGAGAGTATGGCACAGGAAAAGGGAGCGACTCGCAGTCTTGTAATATGACTTAAAGGATTATGACAATACATAGACCTTAAGTAACCTGAGGGCAATGGGTGGATGGTTTTTCATGTGATGGATAATATTATGAGGATGTTAGTTTGAGTAATTAGAAAATGATATTGGTAAATGTTGATGATCAACACTTCTGTCGCCCCAGCAGAGAGTATGAGAAGAGAGATGGGGAAGAAGAATGTGATATTGAAATATTCAATGGATCAGGCAAAATGCCTCTACAAATAGAGAAAGGATTATGACAATACATAGACCTTAAGTAACTTGAGGGCAATGGGTGGATGGTTTTTCATGGGATGGATAATATTATGAGGATGTTAGTTTGAGTAATTAGAAAATGATATTGGTAAATGTTGATGATCAACACTTCTGTCGCACCAGCCGTGAGTATGAGAAGAGAGACGGGGAAGAAGAATGTGATATTGAAATATTCAATGGATCAGGCAAAATGCCTCTAGATATAGAACAAGGAATTATCTGACTCCAGCATAAGCAGGCCTGATAAAGGGTACATTAAAACAGCAAGAAGGAGTTTATATGCAATATGAAGAATTATTGGCTTAGACAGTTCGTTGTAGAAAAGACCAATTTGTATCTAAAGATTCCAGGATGACTTGAAAATCGAGCTGGGCAGTACTAATTCAACATCTCAGCAACAATGAAGACTGCTATTGGTATTGTGCATGAACTAGCTCTGCACAGCAGAACCAAGCATGCTGAAACTGACCAATATTTAAAGCTGGACAGATCTGCGCACCCTAGATCAGATCCTCATACCAGTATGCAGACCTTTATACCAGGAAACAATTCTAAGAATTATTAAGTGAGCTGGAATTACAAGACTAGCATACCTGCCCTGCTCAAGGACCTTGAGTGTACCATGTGATTCACCAAGAAACTGATTGCATTCCAAATTTTTTTGACAGAAGAAATCCATAATGAAAAGACGCTCAACACTCAATAATGTATTTTAGGGTTAATTACATGTTATAAAATTGGGGTGGAGAGAAAATAAGAACTGGGCCCATGTTGGGCCGTTACATAGGATGCAAGAGAGAAAGAAGCCCATTCACCACTCCCCCCAAGCTGGTGAGTAGATATTATACATTCCCAGTTTGTTACAGAACTCTTGAAAGGGCAAGTAGATGGGCCTTCGGTGAAGATATTGGCTTGCTGATGAGCCTGAGGGATGTGCATAGAGCAGAATCGTTCTGACTCCAGCTTCTTTTTAATGATCCGAAGATAAAATTTAACATGTTAAATATGGTCTCGTTGCATTGGATCATGGGCTATAAGAAAGCAGATTTAGTATCCCAGAAAATATGAGTAGGTTGATCATGGGACAGCTTCAGCTTTACAAGAAGATTAGTGAGCCATAATGCCTCACTGAGACCTTTACCAAGGGCACAAAAATCTGCTTCAACGTTGAACCGAGCGAGGATGAATTGCTTTGTGCTTTGATGGCCTCTAAGAAAGGTAAAATACTTTTTTGTAGATCGGTTGATCGACATAAGAGCCCCCATAATCAACAGCTGTAGAATCATCTAAATGGAGGCCACCTTTATGCTGAACTGAAGACTAAGTTCACTGGTACCCTTGAGATAGCAGACTACTGATATGATCCCCATCGGGAACGTATCGTAATGAAAGGGGGAAGAAGGTGACCCTGGCGGGATGGACTACGCCGAGGGGAACAAGGGCGGCTGGAGAGTGGCGGAGTGGACGTCGCTCGAGGGAATGAGACCCAACAGAGTGGACGTCGTCAAGGGAGAAAGTAGCTACCAAGGGAAAACACTAGAATGCAACTTCAAGTTCTGCTCTCCAATGAGGGGGCTACATATTTAAAAGGAAATGCAAGACGCGAAAGCAAAGACAAGAATGCCCTTAGTGGGCTTACTAGCGGAAGTAGATCGTAACATTACTTCCCCCTTCAAGCACAACTTGCCCTCAAGCTGGTGTGTCGTCGTCAGTTGTCAAGAGACTAGCAGAGGCCTTGAGCTTTACGGGCTAGAAATTCCTCTTCGGTCAGGTTGAGCCAGCAAGAGCGGTTGGGGATGTTGCAGTTGCTAGTCTCCGTCATGATTGCTGGGACCTTTGGATTCTTGAGGGCGCCAGTTCCTTGGGGGTTGGTGGAAGGCTCCTCAATTTCCTGTTGGATTGCTTCTACTTCAAAGGCACAGTCAATGAGGTACCGTAGGATTGCCAAGCAGTTGACTTCACCTCGGACTTTGGGCTGAAAGGCGACATGGAGTGCGTTCATGACCATTTCTTTGGCAAGGTCTGGAAGGTAGCCAACAAACTCCATAAATCGGACACTAGCTTGTCCACTGTGCCCTCTTGGCACAGATTGAACAGATCCAAAATGCCAGTTGAGCTGGCGTCTAAAGTCAGCCCAGCTTTGGAAGCCCATCTAGTCGTCAATGTAGCAGAACCAGGAGGTCCAAGTAGGACGATATCAAATGGATTCGTTCCACATCGTTGGCAGGGTACGCATGGAAGTATTGTTCCATGCATTGCAGCCAACACTCAAGATCACCCCCGGAGAAGATTGGAAGGTCGGCCAACGGTGGTGGGGTACCAAAGGTGGGTGGTTGCCTCGAGGCTGATAGAGATGCTCGGTGTCGTCCTCCCACGTGTCATTGTTGACGGGGTGCACCTGTTGGGATCGTAACAAGGCATGACTGGTGATGCGAGCCTGTTGGTGGGGCCCCCTGTGCTGAGGTTGGTTGTCGATGAAGTCACCCATGCGTGGGCAGAGACTGGGTGCACGGGGGTCAAGCTGATATGTTCGAAGAGTGGCAACATGCATCGTGTCACGAGCGACTTTGCACTTGTGAGGCCACACGGATGAGGGTCGTATGGTCAGTTGTGGACAAGGTTCCATGCGAAGGATGGTAGGTGTTTTGTCTGGGTGGTGTGCACCTGCTGATCGGCACTCGCCTGGCATTTGGGGATGATTGGAACTGCCCAGCGATGGCCCCGCAAGGCTTGGACAACATCGATCATGTGATCCAGGCCCACAAGAGCCCATGATGGTATGCCCGACTGGTCCTGCAATGGTCCCAGTTGGGATGGCATCGGGGAAATCCCTTGATCGGCCCATTAAAAAACTATTAAACACATTAAAAGACGACACTGGCAATCTGGCTATAGAAAAAAGGTTTACTAACAGGATGTGAAGGGACCCACCCGAATGTGACGGAATGGGGAAGGGACCATACTACTATTATCAAATTGAGACGTACATGAGGTGGTTTTCCCAGTGCCAAAAAGGCATAAGATGGTAATTGATAGAAATATTTCATTATTTTTATCCAATCATCATTGGAAGATTCAATAACTATTGAATTTAACATACAGATATGCTAAAGCCTACCTCCAGCATAAGGAACAATAGTAATGCCATTCTGAGGGCATCTGCATGAATAATTTTCTTAGATGTTGCTTGATCATATCTAATGCTTGATTGACTATACATGTCCTTGATTTATTATGCCAACAGATACATCTCCGAGATTGTAACTCTAACTTCAAAAAAACTACTCATTTTCCTCTACTCAAATGCAACATAAACGAATCCATAGGAAGATATTCACTTTGCCCCAGACTTAGAGAGCGAATGAGAGCTAACTGATATGCTGAAAGTGATTCCTTCATTAATCGAATTTTGTCTTGTGCATCCGGAGATCAAATTTTTTTGTGACACGTTTTGTAATGGCATCTTGATCTGGAGTAAACGACAATGCAAGAACTTAGTCAGCTATTTGATCAGGCATAAATGACTGGAATCTTGATCTGGCTTAAATGACTGATCTTTGTTCCAGTTACTTTGAACGAGTGAGAGCCCAAAACTATTCAGACTAGTATCTCTTTACCCATCCTTTCAAATTTCCTTCAGGTTTTCACATCTCCAATTGATCTGGACACAACTTTGAGGACGAGATAATTTTTTTTTCACAGAAATTAAAATTAATAAGGTTTCAAAATAACATCAAATGATACACTCTTACCAACTCATTAAGGACATCTTTGGTGATCCATTACCAAATTATTAATGGACAAACAGTCATAAATGGTAATGTGAGATAGGAAAAAAAAAAAAAAACAAAAAACATCAAAGATGCTGAATTTATGAGCTAAGTATCTCTCAAAATTACTTACTGCAAATCATTTGCCCTGCGAGAGGTCCTCCGTTCCACATTTCTGACAGATAGTGGGTCATTTCCCAGGGAGAATTGTTTTATTTCGACCCTCTGAACATAGTCAGGCTTCTTAAGACCGTCGATGACAGGCTGAAGCAATCCGATTATCCAATTCTCAATTCCTCCTTGGTAGACCTTCCAGAGTTTCCCAACAACCATGTTAACCCATTCAACTGACTCCTTCCTCTGCAAATCCTTCTCCAGAAATTGAGAGAAGCTTGTGGGCACTTGAGGCCGGATGCCAGACTGAGTTTCTCTTTTAGATTGATTTCGCTTCCTCCATGTCCAGAGTTTGTCTACAATAGCCCCAAAAAAGAAGAAGAAAACGAATAGTCCAACAATATTCCGATTAATTGGAAGTTCGGGGATTGGATGGAGGACTCCAAGCTGTGTCCTGAGCTTATGGACCATGGGATCTTCCTGAAAGTTTGAAAATTTTGACGCTACCTGAAGAATTTCAGGTGAAAAATCTTCATGAATCAGCTCGTCAGGGATGCGCTGATTGGCCACCCATTTCTGGTTCTTGGAGGATTCCTTGCCATCTGATGAATTGCCAAACGCTTGGCATCTCAACTTTACAAAACGATTGTTGAGATAAAGATATCCAGCGTGCATTCTTGGTATCCGGCGAAAAAGCGAAGAGCATCTCGCCGGTTTGTAATTTGCAGCCCTTCGTGAGCATGTTGTAGTCAAACCCCAGAAAAACTCAAGGTGGCATGGGCTCGCGGAATCATTCGCATTCATAAACATAAATTACTGAGAATCCCGCGGCCCTGGACTGGAATTCAGCACTATAATGTGCCTTCGAACAAAAAGCAATAAACCAATTGCACACCGATCAGAGCGAAAACGACCTTGCGGTAATCACAGGCGCCAAATTGTCTCTCAAAAAATTGCGGACAAGAGAATTCATCTTCCCCGGATAACCTGATGAAGCAGGTAACCGAACCAAACAATCACAATGGAAGTGAAAATCCCTGCCTCCACAACAACTCAATCTGTTAATGATTTCCCCGTGATACTGCGCGCTCTACAACATCTTCAATACCTGGAATTCCACGTTCCTCAAGATCAGCATGCGATCAAATGCATATCAAAGCCGCTCTACAACATCTTCTGAAGAGATTCGAAGGCGCGCGAGCGGGTGATGGCGGAAAAATAAACGGACGAGCAACGAGATAAAATTTCAATGGAATAATATAAGATGATGAAGAGATTTGAAAACTATAGACCAGAAAAAAGGGAAAATTGTAATACTGAAGGGCCGCGTCAGGGCTTGAAAGTTTTGAAGTCCACACAACGTGCTGGGACGCGGACGGGACGAAAATTCCGTCCGGTGACGCAATATTCGTCTTGTCTAGACGTTTCGGACGTCAGACGGGACGGATATCCTAGACATGGTTGTGTGGTGCAGTTAGGGAACTCCACGTCCAGGCCGTGACGGGACAGATGATGAATGGTGACGAACAGGGACGTGACAAATATTTCATCACATGAGTCCCATTACACACCCCAGGTTTTTGAAAAAATCGGTCACATTCTCGTCACATGTCACCGCACACGTCGCCCCGTCACCAGTCCTTGTCTCTGTCACAGGTGACGAAAATTCAAAGCGCAGTTCTCTCTCTCTTAAGGAGACAGTTTTTTAAGTTTTTTTTGCAATTTTTCAATGTTTTTACAAATCCGTCACTGACGTCATCCGTGACGTCTGTCCCATCATGTCACCTGTCCGAGGACCTCCATCACCCTCATGGATATTTCGTCACCGTCATCGTCACGGGCCAAGAATTTCTTCACCGTCACTGTCACGTCATCCATCACGGTGCCATCACCGTGACATGTGAATGACGGATGACGTCTGCCGTTGCCTAGGTATAGTGTGAATTTTCACAGCAAGTGTAAAGAAAATTAGATCTCACGATACCTCCTGAGCGAGGTGAACAATCGTCTTCTTGGGCTGCATGGTCTCGTATACCACCTTGGGGAATGGCCAGAGAGAGAGGCCCGGGTCACAACGCAGTGAAGGAGAGAGAGAGAGGCCTGGTCAAGAAGCAGTGAAGGAGAGAGAGAGGCCATGGTTTGTGAATAATTGGGATGGGTGTTGTACCAATTATTCGACTGGGTAATTATGATATCAATTTGTTTTAATATCCAGATACTGGATGACGATATCTGATACCATCATACATCCTGATATTGGCATCCATCTTCCTCTCCGAGGTTGGATGGCGGTATGGGATATCGGTGACAGATATTGGTTTTTAGAATACCCAACATTTATGAAGTAAAATATAATTTAATTAATTTATCTAACTATTTAGGTATGAAACATATTAATACATTATTTCGCTATTGGACGTATTCATATTTTCTGTTTGGATAATATTGACTATAATTAAAATAGTTAAACAATTTTCAATATAGTCGAAGAGGTTGAAACAATAGTAGAAATTTCAAATTTTAGATGAGATATTTGTAAGCCTACCCAATCTAAAAGATGTAAAAACTACGTGAACTTGAAGTTTGGATTGACTTGAACTCAATTGCTTCTTCCAAATATTGCTCGAGCAAAGGTTTTTCTGTAAATACATTTGTAGTGATTTGTTTATTTTCTTCCATTTCGGACAGTGTATTCTTATAAAAGTAAACCGATTTCCAGATCTCTGATATTGATCTCCGAATACTGATTTTTGGTACATATTTTGATATATGACACCCGGATATCAGTTTCTGATATTCACATCTTGGAGTCCAATATTTGGCACCGGCATCTGCCACATTCCAAACCATATGATATCTGTCCTGATAACCAATATCTGGTGGATATTTGATATCCGTCCGAATATCCGGTATCTAAAATCATCTCAATTTCATTCGGATATCGAATACCGAATAGGTGAACACAACTGGCTTTTCCAGTAGACTGTCACAGCACCATCACCATCATCCTGTTGAAGCTCTGTCATCGGCATCATTGCGGCCTCCCTTTTTCATCGAGCTTGAAAGACATTAAGAATGACGCGAGAGGAGAAATAACTAGAGATTGAAGAGGAAGAGAGAGAGAGAGAGAGAGAGAGAGAGAGAGAGAGAGAGGACACATCGGAGAAGGTCATCACACATGATAATATTACCCCATATTAAATGTTTACCATCCCTTTGTATTTATACTTAATATGCAATGATAACTTCATATATTTTAATCATAGATATCATAAACATCCCTCCATGTTCAATCCTGACCATCCATCATTTCATATTTTCCAACCATAGAAGGAGATTTAAAATGTCCTTTGATTATTTCTTATTTTCTATCCTTTCCATTCCTTTATCTTTTCTTAGTTGTAAGAGTTCCATCATTTGAATTTTGTACTCCAATTCGGAAGGAAACTTATAGGAATTTTGGAGGGATTTAGGATGTGACCACACTCTTCTGACTACTCTTTTCAAGTCCAAAACTCAAACGGCACCAATTTGTCCCAATAACCCAAACAAATTGCTTTGAAAATTACATGGAATGATACACTCCATTGATAATTATTTCTTTAATTCCTGGGTTTTTATACATGCATGAGACTTGAAAATACACATCAATATGAAAATTTGTTGACAAAGAAGTCAATCTAGATTACTTAAAAAGCCCAAAATATTCGTAAAAATATACATATGAAATTCAGAGATATTCAAATAATCTAGTAAATACCATGATATATCCAATATTCAAATGCCTAAATTCATATGAAATGCATGAAGTTTTGGGGCATTTATCATGTTATCAAGATGTCCATCGATCCACATGATGTTTTGCCCCCACAACTACAAAAAACATTGATATCAGCCCTTAAGAGTGCAGGATGGTGAAGTAGTCCACTAAAAAAATCCAAGAACTTCAATGATCAAAGGAAAATTTTATTATAAAATATTAGGTCCACTTGTTAAGCATTTACCACTTGAAAGAGGCTGTGTAAATTTTTCAGATGGATAGATTCTTACCCACATAATAACAAAAAAGCATCTACACGAAGTATGATGATATTAACAAGTTGGAAAATGTGTTGATATTATCTAACACAACCAAGTGTTTTCCATTTCAGAAGTTCTGGATCTGATGATAAAATTCCAGACTTTTTATTAGTGGTCTTATAAATGGATCCATCATTATTGAAGACAAAAAAATCATCCCAAAATCATAAGGAACATCCTCTCGAGCATTAAAAGGCTGGAAATTTACAACACTCATCATAGAATTCTACCAATACATGATGGAGGGATATACTCTAAAGTTTTGGATAGTTCTATGAAAATACTAGTATTTCTTATGCAATCAATTCTTACAGTGAAGGATGATGAAAATTATGATTAAGCCAATATAGAAACCCCATCTGATTTTTCATTAGTAAAACAATTGTATGGGAATGTGTTTTCACATGATTGATTATCTAGTATTGTGATTTATGGTCCTGTCGTAGCCCAAGGTCATTGTCATCACAAATTTTCATCCCACTTGCTGCTACTATTACTCTCACAACCATCAACTGTTGTCTCTAATACTGATGCAGCTAACCATTGTGACCTCTTTAATATGCCCAATTTTCTTTGACATTATTCAGCAGTTTTTTTTATCTTTTTACCAACTTAAAGATCTTGTCATCTCCTTTATGACATTCAATAACATCTCTAATGGGTTATTCTTATATTTTGGGAAGGTACAAAGAAATCAACATCATGGTTTTGTATTTTTATATGTTTAGGCTCACCTTTATGTGTCAAACAATCCTTGTAGACCCACATTTGATTGTTCCATAATCTGGAAGTGATCTTATTTAAAAATAAGATTAGGAGCATTGATGACTCTAAAATATGTCATCAAATAATCAAGTCCTTAAGTTTAAATTCATTACAATTATCTTGTGAATTCATGCTAAGTTCATGCATATGTATTGTTTTATGAAATCACTAACCCCACTTGATTCTTTGAATCAAGTGGAATATATTTAACATTTTATGGCTAGTGAACATTCAGAAACAGGTTAAGAAGATCAAGGAAGAGAGGAGGATCAAGAGAAGTGGGCAAAAATTTGAAGTGGCAAAAATTACGAAAATGCCCCTGGGCATGACTTAAGAGAAAACCTATAAATACTCTCTTGAGAGAGGAGTTTAGGGGGTCCAGAATTTCTCTCAAGGAAGCTAGGGCTTGGAGAGGAAGGATTTCTGCAGACCCTCCAAGGCTGATGAGCATTGGAGCTGGGAGAGAAGCAAGCTGAAGGATAGCTGGAGCACGACGATCGTCATCTTGCCGAAAGGGCGTGACACAAGGTGGAGTGAGCGTTTCAGTTTCAGTGTAATCTTCTTCTCCGTTCTAGACAATTTAATATGGGATTGAGAATCCTCCAGTTGTTTCTCAGTCAAATCCAGACTAGATTTCTCTGTTTCTTTGTTTGATTTCCAGTTGTGTTTGTTCAACTCGTTTTCCTACCCATCCTCTTCTACCTCGCTCAATTCTCCAATGATACTCGCCCAGCCAGGAAAAACACAGCCAAGGCCGTGCTCAGGCCAACACGCAGGATTCTAGCGCACAGGGAAACCCGCACGGCCAAGGAACTCGTGCGCAGGAACAACCTTGTCGCACCATGCGCGTTGCGCACGCCGCGTGCAGGGAGCCCGCGCACAGAGAATCAGGGCCGCGCGCAGGCCGCTGCGTGCAGCCAAGGCCGCGCGCAGTGCCCCTGCGCGCAACCAGCCGCGAGTAGTCGGTTGCACACAGGCCACCCTGTGTGCAGCATAAGCAGCACACAGGCCACACCTGCGTGCAACCTTCACCGCGCGTAGGCCACGCCTGCGCGCAACAGCGCGCAGCTCAGCTGCGTGCAGTTTCCTCCTCGCACAGAACACCCTTGCGCGCTCGCGCGCGAGGTGTTTATTGTTTTGTCTCTTCCATAGGCGTGAGCCTTTCGGTAAGATAAACAACAGTAAAGATTGGTTCACCAGAACTAATCTTAGGGAAGGATTTATTATTCTGCTGAAGGAGTTGTCTGTGCATTGCTCCTGAGGAAACTAACTGAACTTCACTTAAGATAAACTTTCTTTAATTGAAAAAAATCCGAACCATACATTTTCTGAGATAAACTGATAAAAAGGAGAGAATCATTACTGTTTCCTTGCTCCCTGTGGATCGACCCTTACTCGCCCTAAGGTTGTGAGGTTATAAATTGTGTTGCATAAGCTCAATCCTCACACAAATTCAACTGACAAATAACCAGTAAAAAACGCCCTAAAATTGAGTTTATCAAGCATGTAAAATTTATTTATGATCTAATTTTTTATCAAAACGCGAAAATTGATTTTATTTCAGTATTGAGTAATAAAAGGTGAAATATTTCTGAAAACTTTCACATGTTTTTTAAATAAATAAAATAATGCTTGTAACAAATAGTTGACATTTTAAAGGTATATATGTGTTAGGCACTAATGAAAATATAACTGGTCAACAAGCAAATCACACATTCCATATCTCATTCTATGTTCATTAATAGACCGCATTCATTGTAGTGCATGTGTGATGCTTATAATGAAGTCAATGAATACATGATTGGACTTAGTGAATTATGATGATATCATAATACGAAAATCACTAGTCTTTAATCACATGTTTTAAATATCCTATTCAAAGGATACTATAGAAGGACATCAAAGTATATGGATATATTAGAACTATCTAGCCTCACTTGTATGATGAGTATGGCCAGTCCCGTAACCATTATAGTGGAAACACTTAGGATAAATATTGGGTGCTCAAAAGTATAAAGAGTTCACTTAATTGATTCGCATGAATCCCTAAATGGTATTATACCAAAATATTAATCAGTTCTATTTATGTTAGAGCTGTGTAAGTGGTCCTTAGACTTGAGACACCAAAGAGTTCATGTGGATAGACAATTGTACTTTGACTATGACCTTCGAGTATCTAATCATGTGATTCTAAATAGTCTTAGTTATGTTAAATCAAGAAGTTCAGAAGATAATTGAGTTGGCAAGATGTGATTGTCCACCCTTAGTATAAAAGGTGATAGCTCAAGGAAGATGATGCAATGAAGTCCTCGGCCAAAGCAGTGAACCATCGGAGAAGAGTTCTTCAATGATTTATGAATGTATTAATACTAATTTAGATGATCGGTTATGGTTTGACAATTGACCATATCCTAAGTTGCCCTAGGAGCATCAAGTTGATGAGGGACTACGTATACTGTAACCGATGACAAACAAGTTCCATGAGTGAGTTGATACACACTCTTTTGTATCTTTTAGAGCACGAGGTATACCTTGGCACCCCACGTGTTGGAAACTAAACCTATAGATTGGATTAAATAAATCTGAAATTAATAAATCTATATTTGGAAGGCCAATAAAGGTTATAATGATGCTGGAGTCATTAACTAGACTGATACATTGGCCTAGAGGGTCATATGCAAATGATCTTTAGATGTCAAAAGATGTACTTAAGTCTGGGGGGTTTCATGAAAACACCCACTTAATATAAAAAGGAGAAGGCCCTAAAAAAAATTCAACCAGGCCAGAATTGTTAAGGGGCCATCCCCTTCTTCACTCTTCTCCACATGGCCCCTTTCCATTCCCAATGCGATCAAGATGATGTAACGACGATGACGGACGTTGAACAAAGCTTATCAAAGTGGAGGAGATTCCATGTGTCGAGGATGATGTTGATACTTCTAGAGGCTCCACGCAATTCATTCTAGGATTAAAGGGATCACAAATGTAATCCGTGCTGAGGTGATTTTTTTTAATATTTTATTATGTCATTGTGATTCCGTTATAAGTATTCTGGTCTAAGGAATCATTATATTTATGATGGAAAATATATGTGGCCGGCAAGCCAATCACACATTCCACATCTTGTTTTCTATTCATTAATAGAACATATTCATTATAGTGCACGTGTGATGCGTATAATGAAGTCCATGAATACATGATCGGACTTAGTGAATTATAATGAGATCGTAATATGGAGATCACTAGTCTTTAAGCATGTGTTTTAAATATCCTATTCAAAGGATATACGAGAAGGACATCGAAGTATCCGGATAGAATAATACTATCTAGCCTCACTCATATGATGAGTATGGCCGATCCCGTAGTCATTAGTGTGGAGATACTAAGGATAGATAATAGGTGCTCTTTAGTGGAAAGAGTTCATTGAGTTGATCAGTACGAATCTATGAATGGTATTATACCGAACTGTCAATCAGGTTGGACCACCTCATTGTTGCGTAAGTGGTCCTTAGACCTGAGACACGAAAGACATCTTGTGGCCGGACGGTTGTACTTTGGTGATGGCCAACGAGTCTCTAATCATGGGATTCTATATAGTCTTAGTTCGGGTACATCAAGAAGTTTGTAAAGACGATTGAGTGGTCGAGATGGGATCATCCACCTTCGGTATAAGAGGTGACAGATCAAGGAAGATGATGCGATGAGGTCCTTGGCCAAGGCAATGAAATATCAGAGAAGAGTTCTCCGATAATTTTCGAATACATCATTACTAATTTGGGTGATCGATTAGGGTTTGTCAGTTGACAATACCCTAAGTCGTTCAAGGAGCATCAAGTGGATGAGGGATTATACATACACGGTTACCGATGACGAATAGGTTCCATGAGTGAGTCGATACACACTCCTTTGTATCTTCTAGGACACGAGGTGTAGCTTGGCACCCCACGTGTTTGAGTCTCGACCTATCGATTGGGTTAAATTGATTTGACATTAATTAATCGATATGATGATATAGTTTTTTTTTAATGACAAAAAACACGATGCCGGGTACGGCCAACCCTGGGGTTGTGCCCGTAGACCAATCCATCCGCGCCCTGGATGCCACCCAGGGGGATTTTATTTATAAAGTGAAGTGTTTGTCAATGTTTATAGGCGTGGATCGAGTATAAATATCTCAATTACACTCGGATCCCACTCGTACACGCCCATGTTGAGAAAAAGAAAAGATACATAAATGATACCTTGTAGGCGCTAGGGAAGTGTGATTGTCGTCGTCCCACCAGAGCCGCCCCACGATGACGATGTAGTTCAGGAGATCCTCGTCTCCATCAAGTGGGATCGATGAAGTGCGTGGTGACGGCTCTAGTCAAGGCGTGCGTAGTCCACCCCTCTAGCTCCAGCGTTCCACGCAATCCTCCATTCCTGCGGGCCGGCCTTCATGAGGATGCGTTGTGTGCGGAGGGTCGGTATGCCGAGACGATCAACGCGATAACAGCCCCGAGCTGGCAAAGGGAGCGCCTGCCAAGAAAAAAAGATGGATGAAGGGGTTCGTGCATGTACCGCGTGGTTGGCGAGGGCATCTGTGGTCTAGTTGCCCTCTCGCAGCTGATGACGAAAGCATTTTGTGCGAGGACGACACCGCATGATGTCCTGCCATACATGGTGGAGTGGCCACTGGGAGCATGTACCTATACGAAGCATATCAACTAACACATGTGAGTCTGATTCTATGACGATATTGTGAAGGTTTCGTTCCTCACAAAGGAGTAGACCATTACGTATCGCCATAGCCCGGCTACTATATTAGTCTATATGCCTTAGAAAGAAGAGAAAGCAAATAGGATACTCCCTGTATGATCCCGAAGGATACCCCCCCCCCCCCACGGGTCCTGGGTTCCCTTTGGCATTGCCATCCACATTCAATTTAAGGATGCTGATTGGCGATGGTAGCCAATAAACAACCCGGTATTTAATGCGGATAGGGGCAGGGGTCACTAGTATGCCCAAGGAGCGGAGGAGGTCGCAGGCGAGTGCTGATCTACCGGCTCGAGGGGGGATGAGGTGGTGGATGCGCCTTAGCCACAGCTTGACTCGACGTAGGATATCCTCGGCGTTCATGGGCATATCTCCAAAACGAGAAGAGTTTTGCCCTTTCCATATCTCCCATAGGAGATAAGCTATGGTGATGTGTAGGATGGGGCTCCGTTGAGAGCAGGTTGGCGAGAGAAAAATCTTGCCAAAACACTCAAATGGGGTCAGTGGACGCCAATGGTCTGTGATTGGGCGCCAGCATGCAAGTGCTATCTCACTATGGAAGAAAAGGTGATCCGTGGTCTCTGTGTGTGGGAATGTGAGACAACAATGGCAACGGGAAGTAAGAGAGTGTCCTATATGGATCACTCGATCATCAGTCGGAAGGCCTCGTTGTAAGAGTTTCCAAAGGAAAAAGGAGACTCTCGTAAGGATCGCTGGATGCCAGATGCGGCGACCCCAATGTTGTGTGGGGGATTTCACACAGAAGTGCTCCTAAGAGGAGCGGCACGTGTAGGCTCCATCGGATGTGAGCGTCCAGATAGCACAATCGAAACTAGACTCAATTGGCGTATTTTGGACCTCATGTAAAGTATCTGAGGGGAGACCATGCTGCTCCCATAGGTGGTGCGTGTTGCCCCCTAAGCAACTGGGGCACTGTGAGTCGCACTCGATGTGGTACGAATTGTGGGTGGCAAGCGAGTGACGCCTTAGCATGCCAGGTATTGCACCACGCGCTGATTTCTCCTCGGCCTATGTGCCACCGTGTGACCTGAGCAATCTGAAGCCAGTGGCGCTGCTACGTTCGCCATCTCCGAGGGCCCCAGATATCTATCTCTCGACGGGCCGACTCGCCATATTTGGCTAAAATGAAACTCCCCAATGGGAAACGTGTTGTACGCATACGCCATACGAGCTTCTTTTGAAGCATGTCCTGGACGTTCGAGAGGTGTCTGATCCCTAGACCCCCCTCATCCGTCGGTCGACATGCTTTCGCCCAAGAAACCCAGTGATGACGACTCTCGCCCTCAAGGTGACCAGACCATAGGAAATGCGCGCATAGTCGTTCCACTGAGTGGAGAACTGTAAGAGATAAGGAGGGGACCGCTAGAGTATGTAGCGGGATACTCATGAGGACATGCCAGATAAGTTGGATACGTCCTCCAAGTGAGAGGAAACGAAGTTTCCATCCCTCTAGCTTCTTTCTAAGTTTGCCCAACAAGGCATCAAAGTAATGATGACGAGAGGACCTAGAAAGATAGGGCATCCAAGATAATCGAACAGGAGGCATCCTCGTGAGTATCGTGTATAATGTTGGAGTATCTCAGTGCGCCTTATAGTGGTGGAAGGATCCACTATGAGGCTACTCTTCGAGGCATTGACAAGCTGGCCCGAAGCTTGCTCGTATGCTATAAGAACACTCATAAATTCCTTAATGGATTTTTTAGATCCATTGAGGAACATAATGGCATCATCAGCAAATAGTGAGTGCGAGAGAATCGGGCAACTCCTCTTTATAAAGTACGGTTGGATGAGGCCTCGGTTGATCGCACGTGTGAGCGATCGGCTGAAGACCTCCATCAATATAAAGAGGGTAGGTGAGATAGGGTCACCCTGCCGAAGTCCCCTCGTAGCCATGAAAAATCCAGTAGAATTTCCATCCATCAGGAGAGAGAAGTGATTCTCCCTAATGCAAGCATTGACAAGTTCGATGAATGCATCCATGAATCCAAAGCGTCGCAACACTTCGATGAGGAATTTCCACTCAACTTGTCAAAGGCCTTCTCCATATCGAGTTTGATGATGACGTTGGAGCCTGGGATACGAGTGTCAAGGGACTGGGCTAGCTCATGAACTAGCGTGATATTGTCATGGATCTGTCGACCCTTAACAAAACCACACTGTTCTGGCGAGATAAGTCTATCAAGGAAGCGCCCTAGTCGGTTTGTAATGATCTTGGATGCAACTTTGTAACATACATTACAAAGACTAATGGGGCGAAAGTCTCAGAAGGAAGTTGGGGTATCCACTTTTGAAATGAGCGCGAGAAAAGTGGACTTCCAACTTCATACGAAGACTTTGCGCATGAACACCTCCTTAATAGCTAGCACCAAGTCAGTGCCTACGATATCCCAGCACGCCGTATAGAATTCTGCGGTGAATCCATCCGGTCCTGGGGCTTTGTTGCAGCCCAAGGAAAAAACTACCTTTTTTATCTCCGTTTGGGTTGGAAGGGCTGGCAGAAGTACATTTTCTTGATCGGTCACCAAGTAAGGGACAGAGGCAAGAAGGTCCTCGCTCATAACAGTGGGTTGTGAGGAGAGGAGCGAGTGATAGTACTCCACTCCTGCAGTGGCTAGCTGGACAGGGTCCTGATTATACGTCTCTAGGAGGATGGTATAGTTCGGGTGTGCTCGGTGACAGATCAAAGTGTGAAAGAAACGTGTGTTTCTATCACCCTCTCGAAGCCATTGGACACGCGACTTCTAGAGATAGAAGACCTCCTAACGCCGCATAGCGTCCTCGAGCTGCTCTCGAAGGCGGAGTTGATGCTCTCCCATATCATCCGTCCAACCCTCCTGTAGTTGGCGGTCGACAACAACTAATTCCTTCTTAAGTTCTTCGACCGGTGCGTGGACGTCTCCAAAAACATGTCGGTTCCACCATTTTAGGTGAAGCTTGATATTCCTCAGTCTATAACTAAAGTTCTCCATAGGGAATGTAGAAATCGATCCTTGCCAATGGCTTCGTACATAGCTATCGAACTCTCTATGCTCTAACCACATGGTTTGGAATCGAAAGGGGGGATGGCGGACCCGATGACTCAAGTCTGGGAGAAGGAGGATCGGCGTATGGTCCGAGTAAAATCTTGGGAGGATCTCTATCGTGATGGTGCAATGCATCAATGCGGTACTATTGGTAAAACAATGATCACCGTTCGTACATACGCGCATCCGCTTGACGTTCATTACACCAGGTCCACTTCTCCCCTGTGGTAGTCAGCTCCACTAGTGAAGCCTCGTGGATAAAGTCATTGAATGCTTGCATAGAGCGTAGTCGAGGTGGGCGGCCCCATGTCGCTCACTGACGTCCCGTATGTAGTTGAAATCTCCAGCTATAAGCCAAGGGAGATCAACTAGCTGTGAGTGAGAGTGGATATGTTGAGCAAGTTCCTCCCAAAGGGCCTCCTACTCGAGGTGTCTATGCGAGGCATACACGACATTAAGTGAGTAGGGCTTTGGGGAGTATGCTACGTCAAAGGTGACGTACAGTGTCCCTTCAGCCAGGAGTGCGATCGAATAATCTCGCTTCCAGAGAAGCCAGAGCTTATTCGACGAATGGCAATAGACATGGTCCATTCCGAGTTTCCTCGCAATGATGATATAGTTAATTAATTTGGAAGGTCAATAAAGGTTATTGGGCTGCTGGAGTCGTTAACTAGACTGATACAAGGGCCTAGAGGGTCACACGCAAATGGTCTTTTGGATGTCGGAAGATATACTTAATTTTTGGGGGATTTTATGAAAAATACCCACTTAGTATAAATAGGGGAATGCCCTGAACGAAATTCACCCAGGCCAGAATTAAGCAACTCGACTCGGCTCACTCCGGGATCCAAGAAATCACGGATGCGATCCGTGGAAAGGTACTTCGTTGAATGTTTTTGTTGATGACGTTCGATTCATTTAAGTCTTCCGTTGTGAATCGTTTTGTTTTGTTCATCCATGTTAAGGCCTCTAGAACCCAACAGTTTATCCAAATCAAGGCCTCTAGAACCCAACAAGGCAAACACAGTCTAGTGGATCAATAGAGTCGTTAATTGACATTGGCCTAGAGAGTCACATGAAAATTATTTTTTTACGTTATAAAAAAATCACACTTAGTATAAATTTGGGAAGGCCTAGGATTAAATTCACCCAATATAGAATTATGGAAGACCCTTATCTTTCTTCTTGCATCTTGTTCATTCTCGATGCAATCGGGATGGTGCAAAAATGACAACATAGTGTGAACATGTCTCACCAAGTTGAAGGTGGAGATTCAACATGCTAAGGGTCACAAGGATACACCTAGAGATTATACACTTGAGAAGCTCACCACAATTCACCTATGGATTCAATAAATCACAGATCTGATCCATGCCTTGGTACTTTGATCAACCATTTTGTAGATGTCATTTTGATTTTGTTCTAAGTCTCTTTTGAAGGAATCCCTGGTGTTTCACCTAGATAAAGGCCCTAGAACCTTATAGTGGTGTTCGAGCCAGTCTTGGCCTCAATCTAGATGAAAAAAGAAATCAAATTATTCAAAATGGTGTGCAAAAATTTTTGTATCATCATTTTTTGTTCATTCTCATTAGGGATATTATTAACTTGTTCTAAGCTCCAGTGCTTGAACATACCCTATTTGAGGCTGTATGGGGGCCTAATTAGTCTAAATGGAGTCGTTGACTAGTGCGGCAGCTGCCATGTAGGTAGCTCACACGCATGTTCGGTGCTATCTAAGTGGCCAACCTATGTAGTGATAGTTAAGTAGCTAACCTATATGGTGAGTGCCACTTAAGTAGTCAACCTACATGGGGAGGTCATGTTGGTGCCCCAACTTGCATATCATGGTCACTTAGGCATCACGCCCTACGTGAGGGGGGTACGTAGGTGCCACGTGGGTGTACACACCTAATGGCAGCCAAAAGGGGCCGCCCAACTATGGCTGGGACCCAAGACCTATTGGTCAAGCCCATTGCCACTAAGCCATTCCTGTTTTTGTGAAAGCTAATATATCTAGACCATATACCTTTCCTAGAAAAGTGGAATATTAATTTTGAATACAATAATTAATAGTAATTAATTTTAGACATATAAATGCAAACATTTCTGTAAAAATCAGGAAAATAATATTATTGATTTTTTGACATGCATACTTTAAATGTTAAATTATTTAATCTCAAATATAATTAGAAACATAGATTTCCCACTATTTCAGGTGGAGAATTTAAAATTTAAATTATTCCATAAAAATCAGGGAAAATATGGATTTGATTTTATTGATTTAAATACACTCATATTTAATTTATTTGATCCCATATAATTTATTAACTAAGGGAATGCACATATTTTTGGAATGGTTGACTGAAACAATTTAAGAGGTAATTTATGAAATTAAATAAAATTTCCAGAGCCATTTTAAATTATTTAAATGGTTTTCTTTATTTATTTAACATGATTGTTAAGTTTTAAATGTAGGAAATATTTGATGTTATTTAGTTTTCTTTAAGTTTGCATTTCATTAAATGATTTGTGATTTTTAGTACTTTTAGATATTTTGGATGGAATTAGGACCAAGAAAAATCTAGATGTATCTAATTTGACGAAATAACAGGCTTAGTATTTGGACTATGAATGATGCTCAAGATACATTCACATCCTTGCACCACACATGAGGCATAAGTATTGTTCATTATGACACTAGAGACAAAAATTAAACCCCAGAGACCAAAATTTAACCCTTCAAATTCAAATATGAGGTGTCGCGCGAGAGTGATAAACTTAAATGTTGCCCTCCTTCGTTATAGTCTTATGATCCTTGCCTCTTTAAGTTGGGTTGGTTGAGTCCACTTTAGGCTCAATTATTTGGGACGGAAGACTAAGTACTAGTGTATGTTTAGTTTGGTGTGGATATACTCCAAGATTGCATGCAAATCTATTTTCGTCAAGTGATGAAGGTATGCCTCGTCCAAACTCAGTGGTTGGTTGGGGTATAATCTAGGCAACATGAATGTTAGGGACCAAATTATAATCATATACTGCAATTGGTTTCAAGTCCAATGACATAGGTACTCAATAATGTGTTATCATTGGTTGGGGTATATTCTAGAACAATTTTACGTTTTTTAGATTTGGATCCCATCTAGAAGAATGTCAATTTCTTCACTTCCATACACTCTAGCCCTTATTGATGCATAAAATGTCTATGAAAATTTCTTTAATCTTAATTCACCTAGTCTCCTACAGACACAGATTCTCAGGTAGCCTATTAAATTGCACGTTCGATGCAACTCATTTGACAAGTTGATAACTTATGTTGTGTTTAAGAAATTGATGACATCATTCATGTGCAAAATGTTAGTTTAGGTCTTTACAAATTATGCTCCTGTCTAGCCAAATTTTAATTTTGCTAATGGGATACAAGTGAAAAGCTAGGAATGAAGAATTCACTATCATGTAATTTAATGAGAGGAAGCCTTACTGAGCTATTGGCTATTTAGGTAGCATGAAGACAGAAAACCTAAGGCCATAAAACACGATATGATAGTTGTTTAATGAGCAGAATATGAAACTTATGGATGTCTGATATCAAGACTCTTGTTACGGCTCACATGGTCGAGGGATCTTATGAAAATGGGAATGTGATAAAGATGATTGAATTGACTTAGATGTTAGATATGCTTGGATAATGGTTCTCCCGTATATTTATCATTGACATAGTCATTCAATTACTTCATGAATCAAATTGAAATTTATCAAGATTGTCAAAGGCAAACCTTTAGAAGGAAACATCCCAAGACTACCTATTTGGTATGACAAACGAGAAGGTATTTTTACTATGGACGCCCTATGACAATAGAATATATGCGACAAGAAATATTTTGACTATGATCTGAAAGGTCATTAGAAGAGGAATTATACATAGAACCTCATGAAGATAGCTCTAAGAAAATTCAATCATAGGATACTTCAATTATGGGAAACTGATAAAAAATTGAGAAAAAAGAAAACATGGAGCGGAGGACAGGAAATATCTTTAAAGTTACAAAAATCACTCTATGGGTAGTAAACCTCAAGATTAGGTGGGAAATGTGGCATCTTTGGAAGATTACTATGATTCTAGCATAGTAAAGAACATCGCATCAGTAATGAAAAAAGTGTACATTCTCCAAATATTGAGAACAATTGTTTTTTCTATTTATTAAAAAAATAAACATATTAGATGTTTCTTACCACTATATTAATATACGCATTAAGATAGTCGTAAACTTAAGATGCTTGAGATGCATGATTGGTGCATTTGATGTTGAATCATATGCTAGGCCCTAGTCATATATTATGAATAAAGTATCCATGTTTCAAAATCTTCAAATTTGTTAAGTGGAGAACATGTCAATGACATGTTTGAGCCAACACATGGTGATTTGTCTACCTATTTGAAAGAGTATTCAAACTTTTTGATGAGATCGAAGGTAATAATTCTTGAGTATAGAGTTTACATAGTTCATGAGGGATAAGGTTGTTGTAACTAAATGAACTCAACCACATACATCTCAGATGAATTCTTCATTTAAGAGGGAAAGTTACTTTTTTTGGACATAGTGGAATCCACGAGGAGCAACTTATGATATCAAGTGAACTCGTTACGTAGTAAATCTATAAAGTCTAATCAATATAAGTTGTGGAAAGAGAAGAAAGTCCAACTTTAATAATGCAAAGTTTGTTCCATAAGATGAGGTTCTACTCATATAATTTATAATTGAGGACTATGAGGTTTGGATTTTATGGATATTCATATTAAAAATTTTGCTTACAACTTTTACTATCCTGAGGAATAAAAATATTTTGTCGGACAGGGCTATCTTTTTGGAAGATGAATTTTCAATAGGAAGATAGTGGGATCAAAAATAGTATTGGAAGAGATTTCAGGTCTGAAATATCACAATCTCATTGGATGAGGACATACTACTCCAATAATTATCATAATTCTTTGTTTAAAGGGCATGCCACTGATTGAGAATGATATAGGAGTGTTATCCATGCTAAATAAATGATTGTCAAATATCTTCTCCAAGAAGGGTTTTAGATGAAGTGTCTTACATATTGGGATTGAATATATATAGGGAGGTAAAAAACATTATCAAGATAGAAGTATTCACCAAAACAGGTTTTGGAATGGAGAACTTGATGCAGGACGGCGTCAGGGACGTCGTCCCGTCGTCACCGAGTATGATGGCTCGGCGACGATAAAGGATAAAGTATCGGGAGATACTTTATCCTTTATCGTTCCGACGAGGTTGACGGTCAGTAGATACTTTATCCTTTATCATTTCGACGGCGATGTTGTCGTCCAACGATTAGCCTAATGGCTATGTAAATACGATGCGAAATGAGGGTCCTACTTGTCGTACATGCAGGCTCCGACTTGAGAGAGGCGCCGAGCTCCTAGCTTGGATGGGTGACAGCAACCGTGAACTCTCGAACCTCGTCGGAACGATGAAGGCGTCTACGGCCGAACGGACTCAATCCGTTGGGCTCGCACGTAACGGACGTACTCGTCCGTACCGGTAAGACTCTTGAATACGTAGTTTTATCTTATTTAACCTCGCTCACCTACCTAGCACGAGCACAGTGGAGTCGGAACAAAAATATACTGCAAAGAGTAAATAAACAAGCGTCGGAGAGTACAGTGTACCTCGATGATGGGCTCCTAGTGCAGTGATTCGTCGACGGCGGGTGCTGGAGCGGGTTGGATGATGGGCGGCGGAGAGGTCACGGCGGCTCGACGTGCAGTGATGGGTGCCAGAGCTTCTCGTAAAGGGTCGGTCGTAGAGGAGGTTGACGGTCAGTAGAGCACGTGGCTTCACGCGTGGTCGACCGAATCCCACGGAGCGGGCGAGACAAGCCTGGGACGGACGAGCGGTCGGTCATCTTTGCCGGGTTGAACTGGTCGGCCTATTGGCCGGATCGGGTCGGCGGAGTCTCACGACCAGATCGGGTTGGTCGGAACGACCAGTCACTACGTTCGTCTTGATGAGGGCCGGTCGGCCAGGCTGAGCGGACGATCGGTTGGGTCGAATCGGGTCGGCCCGACCGATCGGGTCGGGTCAGTTCGACCGGGTTGGATCGGCCCGATCGATCGGGTCGGGTCGACTCGACCGAACGTCCGCCTGGTCGGGTCGGGTCGACTCCACGTCAGGACGGGCGGCCGTCAGACCCGTCAGGTGGACCATCGGCGGCGTTCATGGGCGGCACACGGCGCGGCGGCGCGGGGTGAGAGGACGGGGCGTCGGCTCGGGACCACGGGCGACGCCAGATCGTTCTGATCTGTTCACGACGTCACCGTGCGCGAAGGCGAGCGCGAGGGCGTCGGCCGGCGACGGTGGCGGCGGCCTGGGGAGGCGCGCGGCGCGCGTGGTCAGCGGCGCGACGGTTTCCGGGACCGTGGGGCAGCGATGTCCGTCTGCTCGGCAGCGGATCCCCTTCTTCTCCTCTTCCCTGTTCTTCTTCCTTCTCTTTCTGTACTTCTCAAACGAGGAAGGAGAGACCACCAAACGTTCGATGAAATGTCCCTTAGAAGAAAATGGTCTCTAACAGCTTAGGGCGCCCTCTCTTCCGTTATAACGTGGGAGAAGAGATGGGCCCTTACATGGGCCTTAGGGAAGTCCATTAGGGGAGCCTTTGTAAATGGGCTCCCCCTATTACAAACAAAGAAAAAGGACATTAGATAATGGAAAGAAAAGAGGGAAATGGCGGTGAAAGAAAGGCGAGGGAAAGGGGGACGGGCTAGGAGAGAGGGACATAGGATGGCCCCTCAACCTTGCCGACAAAAACACGGACAGACGAAAACTAGATGGACGAGAATGGGATAAAAGCAAAACACGAGAGAAAGATAGACGAAAGATCACCCGGTCTTCAATGTCGTGGGCGCGGGCGCGGATGACGTCGATGACGATCCTCGATGGCGTGCGCCATCAGAACTTCTGAGAGAGGTCCATTTTATTATGATAATTTTCAAGAAAGGAGGATGCAGAAGATAAAAGAGAGATTAACGAAGTAATCTTTTCAGAGAAAAAAATGAAAATATACATGGATCTATATTTATAAAGATCATTTGTTAAAATTAAACCATTGCAGTCATAGCAGGCAAGTAGCCACTCCAATGTTTATTTCGTAAGTTATGCCTATTTTATTTCTGTTTTAATAGTTCTTTAAGTGGGGAACACATTCATTTCCTATTTGAGGATGTATTAAGTGAATGATGTCTGGTCCCTATATATTTGTTGTTTGATTTTGTTTTTTTTATTCTAGAAGTGGGGTATGTGTGTTTATTTTTATTGGTTTCCAATAAAATGATTTCCTATTGGTTAGATTTCCTGTTGATCCAGTTATGCTTTGGATCTAAAGCCTCTGTATTGACTCAGATATGCTATGAGTCTGAAGCCATCTTTAATGAAACTTCATACCATGAGATTGTATGATTCTGATGTGTCTTCAATTCCCCTCTCAAGATCCCCATGGGTTGAGGTTGAGCTTGTCACAAAGCCAATTTAACCATTTCTTAGGCATGAGTCTTGTCAAGGCATGGGTCTTTTCAATCCTTGGTAGATATAAAGGAAAATTTTAGGTTCTTTGAGTCCAACTGCTCTAGAACAAAATGATTGACAATTCCACATGTTTTTTTTCTTGCATGGAAGACTAGATTAGCCACCGAGTATGTTCCTCCTAGAGGATTGGCTTGGAATCAAGATGTAGCTCAAACTCCCACATAAGAGACATTCACAAAAGAATATATGTGGTAGCATTTTCTAAGGCCTTATATTCAGGATTAGTCCTACACCGCAATACAATGGGTTTTTTTAAAAACTCCAAGAGATGAGATTATTCTTTAAGTAATTGAGGTAATCATTGGTTTATCTTCAATCAGCCTGGGATCCTGCTCAATCTACATCTGTGTTGGCACTTAAGCAAAGGTTAGAGCTCTTAAAAAATTGAAGACCCAAATGAATACCTCCCTTGACATTGTGTAACAAATGTTTCACTTGAGTCCAGCCCTTTGGAGATGGATCAAGTTTTTTTTGACATGCCATGTTTACTGCATAGGAGATGTCAGGCCTTGTCAAAATTCCATATTGTAGTGCTTTCATAACAGTCATGTACAGTTTTGGACCAACAGAATTGACATCTTATTGACATGTGAAAGTGTGACTACATGGGGTCGATGCTGATTAAAAGACTTCCATATTAGCCCATTAGAGGATAGAGGCTAAGTACTTTTTGTGTGACAGTATGCAGCCTCTAGATTCAGGAATAAGGTATAGGCCATGAAAAGTACCTTGCTCGTCCTAGATCCCTAATTGTGAAGAAAACCAAAAAAGACTTGATGACTTATAGTATAACTTCAGTATCTCGGCCTATAATCAAAATGTCATTGATAAGCATGGATTTGCCATCACATAAACTACTGAATTATATGGATCATGCATTTTTATCCCTCCACACATCATTTTATACATCCTGTGTGTTATTTTTGAGAAATTAGCCCCATTTGACTTCTCTGAAGTCAAATGATTTATTTGTCACAATTTTTATGAGCATTGAAGTGTGGCTCAACGATGACACCTACGAATCCAATGCACTGGTCAAACAAAGTGCCATGTGGCAGCAAAGAG
Source organism: Wolffia australiana (assembly GCF_029677425.1). Lineage (NCBI taxonomy): Eukaryota > Viridiplantae > Streptophyta > Magnoliopsida > Alismatales > Araceae > Wolffia > Wolffia australiana. Next base: position 17,496,222 of record NC_135836.1, on the reverse strand, counting down.
AGGTCACCTCAAAGTTAGAGAGGCACTTCCACGCCATGATGGAGTGAGGTATGCCACACGTGCATGTGGCTTGCAATAGAGGGTTAAGGAGCACCTTATGCACGATTTCAAAAGGTATCTTGTGGTCTTTATTTTATTTATGAAAACTTCTCCAAAATTCTCCGATATGGGATTAAAAGCACATGAACACATGGCGTGATTACGTGCACTCTGATTGTGAGTGCTCATCGGAGCCATTGGACCATGGAGACCACCGGTCCATTGGATCAGATTGAGCCGTTCTTTTGACTTATTGAAGGCAGACACACGAGCAAGGGTCACGATCCAACGTGTGCAACATCTTTATTTTTAAAAAATAAAGCTGCACAATTCCATAGAGCCATTTGATTATGATATAATGACCACAATCAAACATGGTGGCTGCCCTCCTCTTGTGAACCCAAACGTGTCACAGAGGTAGACCCTCTAATTGTGATCGGATGGTTGTAATTGCTCAAGACCCCTTCTCTCTTACCCATTATAGGTGATGATTCTGGATCATCTGATCATGATGATGAGCCATTATTCTCTAAGATGATATTGAAATTATTTCCTTTGTCTTATGTACTCCTTACATGCCTCATGATCTTCATCCATGTGACCATTTCATACTGTAGTTTATATTACAATATTTTGATTATATCTAGAACATCATCCTTCTACTTTGTCATGAAGTTACCACCACTAGATTCATCAGAAATTTACATCTGTGTCATCCAAAGACTTGGAAAAATTTTGGAGAAATTTTGGAAAAAATCATGATTTGTCAATCTTGGTCCTTTATTCTCTTCCTTTGCTCACAGAATGCGTCAGTTAGTTGTTGAAAACAAACAAAAATCAATTTTCTCAAATGGTTTGCCTTTTCCGCATAGTAATTATTGAGAACATTTGATTCAATCTCTCCCCAAATGTTGAACCTTTCTATATCTAGTTTAATGAACCAAAGTTTTTATATAACTATAGGGTGAATAAAAACCTTGTATTATTAGGGTATGAAACGGGATATTACCATACTAGTTTATATGACCGACAACATGAGGTAATCTATGTGTCAATATATTTTGTCATTAAGTGAGAATCAATTTTTAATTTCATATACTCCTCTAGTGCCGCATTGACTTTTTTGTTAGCCTACAAAATATGGATGTGGAATAATCTGTCAAATTATTCGTGTTGTATCTCTCTGATGCTATATAGTTTTTGATGTAGCACAATGGGCGCTGGGATAGAATGGCTCGTGTGGCACTCCCTCGATGTAGCGCGATGGTGGTTGCAACCTTGGTTGCGGCCGCGACTGTGGTTGCGGCCGCGGTAGTGGCATGGGTGGCACAAGGAAGTGACGGTCATGGATGAGAAGGCCTGGCAGCGACGATGGACAAAACTCCAGCGGCGGTCTGCGGTGGTTGCGGATTGTTGCGGCGGCTACGTGGCCGGGGGTTGCTGCGGCGCTTACGCGACTGCATATGGCTGCGGCAGCTACGAGTGTCTACTATGACGGCCGGGGGCATCCTAGGCAGCCACGAGCGGCCTCTAGGCAGATGCCCACGTCCCTGGCAGCCATGAACGGCCTAGGCGGCCTCGGGTGGCCTGGGCGGCTGTGGGCAGTGCATGGCGACCGTGGGCGGCGCTTGGCGGCTGCGGAGGGTGCTGGATGGCCGCGGGCGGCGCTGAGAAACCTCAAGAGCGGCAGTTGGAACTTCCGCGCAGGCAACGGTGGCGACGGTTTCTGGCAAAGTTAGCAACGGTTTTCGACGAACTCTAGGGTTTTTTCTCTCCTAACTTTGTAGTGGCATTTTTGTAAATACAATGAAAATTAGAAAAAATCCTTCAAAAATCACTTTTTCAATCTTTCTTCTCCTTTCTACTATGGGCGGGCCCCACCTTTTATAGGGGAAAATATGGTCCTCCCCCCTTAGAATTAAAGGGGAGAAGACCCAATTAAGAGTAACTAGCGCCCCCTTATAGGAGAGAGACCACTACCATTCCCACACATGCGCTAACACACGCGGAAACGTGTAGGTGTATACAGCTTTCCAAACAAGTGTGAATATATATAAACAAACACACACGCGACCGACATATAAGGCCGACTAAACAAGGAAAATAAGGAAAGATAATGTCAAACCTTTGCGGCCCATTGACTAGGCGGGGTACTTCGAAGACTGGATCTCGCGCGTGAGCCTCGCTCGATGAAGTGGTTTGTAGGGTCTTCGAAGCAGGATGGTCCCCCATTAGTTTTTAGCGATAATAAGCAGTCCTGAACCATATTTTTGAAGAATTTTGGAACCAAAGTAAAGATATTAGATAAAGGGTTTTGGTCCTTGATCTGATATGTGACAATGCCTATGGATAATCAGATCTATGAGGAGAGAGAAAGGGAAAGGAAATTGAACATTTGAACAAGAGCTGAGAGATAGAATAGTCTGGGATTAGAATGTCTTTATGTTAGTAAATTCATATTCTGATTTACAAAAGTGAAAATTTGAATATTCAGTTCGTGTTTAGGACCGTTATCCCACCATGTCTTACGGCATAGATTCTTTGTCATCTTTCTACATGGTAGTGATACCATGATTTTGTGTTGAAGAATATTGTGTCTTTACCTTGGGTGTATGTTGTGATAATTCAGATTTTGGGGTAATTAGTGATGAGCTAACTTCACTAATTAGTGTCGTTGGTTTATCCGAATTAAAACAACAAAAAATTATAATAACCTTACTAGCGTAGGGAGAGTAAGGGTCGATCCACAGGGAGCAAGGGTTTTGTGCTTTAGTTTTGTACTTTTTAATAATTTTAGAGGTAGGTTTACTACATATGAAGATAAATAACTAATTAAATAAAAATATATAACAAAGAAAAATAAAATATTATTATAATATTATAATAATATTAATAGGCAGAAAATAATTTTTGGGTATTTTTTAGGAGTATTTGAAAGCTAAAACAAAATAGGAAATGAAACAGTTTGGCGCTCTGGACTTAGTCAAAATTTGGCTAAGTCTGGATGCCAAATGGGGAAGGTTCCTTGGTGGAGGAGAGAGAAAAAAATGGACTGTACTAAAATCACTCTAGAATGAGTTCTAGAACGAATTTTAGAGCGTGGTTGGATGCACTGGAACCGTCTGGATATTGGCTAGCTGATCTAAGTCTAACCAAAAGACAAAAAACGAACAGAAAAGAATGAAAAATGAGAAATAAGAAGGTAACCTCTTTGTCACACCCGCTAAGGTCCAAGGGACTTCTTCTTCTCCTTTCCACCAGCTTCTTCAGCCCTGGATGCTTCCTGCTCAGCCTGGCACTCACTGAGGTGAATGGATCTACGACTCAATTGCACTTAGGCCACCAAACATTACTTTGGATTGAATCACAAGATGAATTTTACAATAGGGTGAAGGAGTTTATATAGGGAGAGAGAGCAAAGGAGAGCCATTGGATTTTTAATACGATGGATGGCCAGATCTTCTTTTCAGGGTCATGATCCACGTCCATTATGGTCCTCCAATCAGCATTGAGACCTTTGAAATACCCCCTGGACGTTCAAGGCTTCTTTCCTTAATTAGCATTAAAGGTGCTATCTTTAAGTCTCCACCCTTGGATGTTTTGTGGATTGAATGGCTGGATCTTCTTCTCTGGCTTGGATCCACGTCCAAGGTTGTCCTCCAATCATCATTTAAGCCCCTGAAATATTCATAAATAATCATGACTGGACCTTCCCCTTGCCCTCCTTTCTTTGGCCCAACATGCCTCTCATAGTGGGCTTAGTGGAGCTTCCTTAGTGGGCCTTTAGACTAGAGCCAATTGTCTTGCTTTGGGCCTTCTTTCTTGGCCCAGGGTTGTGGCTGAGCCTGCTCCTCTGGTCCAAATAGCTTCCTCTTCATTTAATTATCCCCTTTATTCATGAAAGTTTCACCTAATTCCTGCATCTTCCACATAAACTAAGAAGAGAGTGAGATTCATTCCACTTAACTCATTGAGTTAAGTGGGGTTAGTCCCACAAATGATAATAATTAACTCCAAATTAGAAAAAGGTGATTTTGTTTCATGATGTTTCACAACTTAACATAAATGTTGATAATATATCCAGATAAAGATAAAGAAGTACATAAATTAGCTGAAATTGCACATATATATTACTATCATTTTGGATTTATCAAATACCCCCCAACTTAGATCATTGCTAGTCCCTTAGCAATGCCCTTTGATTTTCTTTGGACTTCCCCTCTCGCCTTTACACCAAAAAGGTATCTGCATGAAGCGTTAAGTTTATCAATCACATATCTAGATGAGCATTTTCCTTCGACAATCTAGGTCAAAACCTTTGCAGGAATACATGAACTTTTTTCTCATGGTCTGAGCAGAACTGGTGGTCATAATAGGGCAGCTTACTTCTCTCTAGGCTCAACAGCATAAAAAAAAGATTTCCTCACTTCACACATTGAACTGGGCCTCACCCCTCTTGGTTCACTCGCTCACAAGAGAAAGGGCTACCTAAGTGGTGATGTCCCTAAAAGCTTCATCAGACCTGAAATAGAGAGTATGCACTCTTCGCCTCTTATTATGAGCACAAGGTAACAAGGCGTGTTAAGAAATGGCTTCCTATCTATTTTAAGCTTCAAGAGAGATGAGAAGAAAGGTTTAAGGAGAATGGGCAAAGTCTGAGTTAAGAAAGTCGGAGTAAGATTACTTATATAGCCTACTCCCAAGATTCAAGAAGAAATGTGGAAGGTAGAAGAAGGTAAAGATGATCCTCATAAGTTATTCTTCTAGGTAGAGAATGCATTCATTATGGAATGATAGGCAGTTCATAGGAAACAAATAAGAAGAAGAAGAAGAAACAAGCCCCATAGTAATTTTTCCTTTCTTTTTTCATAATATTGTAAAATGTATTCTTCATAGTAATTTTTCTGTATTTCCTGTTTTTTTTTTTTTTGGGGGCGGCAAATAGAAGAAGAGAATAAGAAAGGATGTATGAACTACCGTAATCAAATAATTTTTCTTGAATGAATGTCAATCACAGATTTCATGTAATCACTCTACCCTCGAAGAGGATTTTTTTTTTTTTTTAACTTTGAGGATCAGAAAGAGGAAATAGATTGAGAAGATGTAGAATGAATATCAATGGAAAAGATTTAAAATCAGATGACAAATATCAATATGATATTGTTTTTAAAGATAAGAGAGATAGAACGACTTGGGAGTAAGGCATTTCATAAGCAAGGAGGTGGGGTCGTATATAGGTACGGTGAGGTAAAGGTGGTAAAGGGTCAGTAAGCATAGATGGATGAAGATGGAAAATGAAAAATTGTGGGATGAAGATTTTATAAGAGGTATGAAATGGAGGGGTAATGTGCTCAAGACTTGAAGAAGTGCATCTCACTATCCAGCATATGATTAGGCTGATAGGTAGTCATTCACATAGATAGGTTCAGTTAAATCAAAATATGGGTGTAGTGGGGATGTCACACTTTCACTCAACACTCAAATCCTTATCTATGGGGTATACACCTTTTGATTTTCAGATCTGTCCTTCACCCTACCATGTACTCTCGCCATTTGGGGATAAGATCATGTACTACCTAGAAATCAACATTGATGCCCCTATAATATGATCATGATGCGCTCAGTGAGCCTAGCTTCCCCACATTTTCTTCTAGGGTAAAAAGATAAAAGGGGCTGTCCAAAGTTTGGTTATGGCATGATGTTGAATTCAAGAATCTTTTATACCCCCCATCTTATTTTAAAAAAAACATTGAGACATCATAGAAAATATAAAACTTTTAAGGCGGATTGAATCTCCCCCCACATAGTAGTTGCATAGTCCTCAATGCATAGGAAAATATAAAAAGGAGTTTAGAGGACGCAAACAGTGGGTTGAGCGCTTTCATGTAGGTTCCTTCACGTCCATTTCATGTATTGGTGGTAGGCATTTTCTGAAACCAAAGAAAAGAAAAGAAAACAAAACAAAAACAAAGAAACAAAAGAAAATAATAAAGGTAAAAAATAGAAATAAAAGCTTTAATGCAGCTCTATGGATGTTACTAACCTGCAGGTTTTTCCAATATCATACTAAGGGGTTGATGAGGAGCATCATCATGTAAGTAAGGCTTCAGCCTTTGCCCATTCACTGTGAATTGTTTATGGGTTCTAGGATCCGAAATTAAAATGGCCCCATTTTCATATGATTCTACTACCAAATAAGGTCCATTCCATCTACTTTTTAGCTTACCAGGAAAGAGTTTTAATCTTGAATTGTAAAGCCATACCTTTTGATCTTTGACAAAGGTCCTTCTTCTGATGTTTTTGTCGTGGAAGGCCTTCATCTTGGCTTTGTATATCTTGGAGTTTTCATAAGCCTCATTCCTAATTTCTTCAAGTTCTTGGAGCTGGAGCAACCTGCATTTTCCTGCTTCATCTAAAGAAAGATTTAGCTTTTTAATTGCCCATGAAGCTTTATGTTCCAACTCCAATGGTAGATGACATGGTTTTCCAAATATCAACCTGAAGGGGGACATTCCTAAGGGTGTTTTATAGGCTGTTCTATAGGCCCATAATGCTTCATTTAGTTTGTATGGCCAATCTTTCCTATTGGGCTTCACAATTTTTTGAAGGATTTTCTTAATTTCTCTGTTACATAATTCAACCTGCCCATTAGCTTGCGGGTGATATGGGGTAGTTACTCTATGTTGTACACCATATTTTTTCAAAAGCTGTCTAAAATTAAAGTTTACAAAATGTGACCCCCCATCACTAATTATAGCCCTAGGACATCCATATCTGCAAAAGATGTAAGTCTCCACAAAATCAGTGACAACTTTACTGGTATTGGTCCTAGTGGCTATGGCTTCTACCCACTTTGAGACATAGTCTACAGCCATTAAAATATACTCATATCCATTCGAATTAGGAAATGGTCCCATGAAATCAATGCCCCATAAATCGAAGATTTCTACTTCTAAAATGGGTTTTAGAGGCATATGATTTTTTCTATCAATATTTATAGATGCTTGACATGCTAAACATTTTAAATAAAAATCATGTGCATCTTTAAATAAAGTTGGCCAATAAAACCCACTTTCCATTACCTTATGGGCTGTTACCTTAGCTGAATAGTGACCTCCTCCTGGGTTGGAATGGCAGAATTTAAGGATGCTGTTCTGTTCTTCTTCGGGTACGCATCTTCTAAGAATTTGATCAGCTCCTTGATGGAATAGCTCTGGTTCTTCCCAAAAATAATCTCGCATGTCCTTGAAGAACTTCTTTCTCTCATTGTAGCTCCATCCTGAAGGGACTCTTCCTGTCACCAAAAAATTCACAATGTTTGCAAACCATGGAACATTTCCTGTTTGGATAGCCAGAATTTGCTCATCCGGAAATGCTTAATGGATAAGTGAGGAGTCATTTACTTTGATCCTAGAAAGATGATCAGCAACATAATTTTCACAGCTCTTTTTATCTTGAATTTCTATGTCAAATTCCTGTAATAATAAATCCATCTGATAAGCCTAGGTTTAGCTTCCTTTTTAGATAAAAGATATTTTAATGCCGCATGATCAGTGTATACTATTATTTTACTACAAAGCAAATAAGGTCGAAATTTTTCTAAAGCAAAAATTACAGCTAGTAGTTCTTTTTCTGTTGTAGAGTAATTGAGTTGTGCATCAATTAAAGTTCTGCTAGCATAATATATGGCCACAGGTTTCTTCTCTTTCCTCTGTCCTAAGACTGCCCCTACAGCAAAATCCGAGGCATCACACATGATTTCAAATGGCAAGCTCCAATCTGGAGCTTGCAAAATAGGTGCATGTGTGAGAGCCTTCTTCAGCTCTTCAAAAACAGAAATAACACTTTTATCCAAAGTGATTTCATTAGTTTTACTAGAACGGAAATTAGTAAGAGGTTTGGAAATTTTAGCAAAGTTTTGAATGAACCTCCTATAGAAACCTGCATGGCCGAGGAACCCTCTAAGGGCTTTTAGATTTGTGGGGAGTGGAAGGCCCTGGATGACTTCTATTTTGGCCTTGTCCACTTCCAGTCCACGATTGCTGACCTTGTGCCCCAATACCACTCCCTCCTGTACCATAAAATGAGATTTTTCCCAACTTAGCACAAGGTTACTTTCAATGCATCTTTGAAGAACTTTAGTAAGATTTAGAAGGCAATTTTCAAAAGAATCTCCAAATACAGAAAAATCATCCATAAAAATTTCTAAACAATCACCTACTAAATCAGAGAATAAAGAGTTCATGCATCTTTGGAAGGTGGCTGGAGCATTACATAGGCCAAAAGGCATGCGCCTGAAGGCATATGTACCTACAGGGCTAGTAAAAGTTGTTTTCTCTTGATCATCAGGATGAATGTTAACTTGATTATATCCTGAATAACCATCAAGAAAACAAAAGAAATTCTGTCCTGATAGTTTTTCTAAAATTTGATCAATGAAAGGAAGGGGATAATGGTCTTTCTTTGTAGCCTTATTTAATTTTCTATAGTCAATACATACCCTCCATCCAGTTATCAGCCTCTTTTGGATTTCTTCTCCCTTTTCATTGATCTCTACTGTTACTCCAGATTTCTTTGGCACCATGTGAACAGGGCTGACCCATTCACTATCAGAAATGGCATAAATAATACCTGCATCTAGCCATTTTAATATTTCATTCTCTAATACTTCCCTCATATGTGGGTTCAGCCTACGTTGGTGCTCCCTAGAAGGTTTAGAATCTTCTTCTAAAAATATTCTGTGTTCACAAATTGATGAAGGGATTCCTCTAATATCTTCAAATGTCCATCCTAATGCTCCTTTATGCTCTCTCAATACCTTAAGCAAATCATTTTCTTGTGAAGGAGTAAGGGACGAGGAAATAATCACAGGTAAGGAATTTCTAGAATCTAAAAATGCATATTTTAAAGATGATGGGAGAGGTTTAAGCTCTAAGTTCAAATCTAAGGAGAGTGTAGGAGGCTCAGGTTCTACTCTTTCCTCGTTGGCATCATCTACTCTCAATAAAAACCCTCGAATAGCATCGACATCATCCTCCTCTTCATCACCAGGGTCGTGCGGACGTTTAGGCGAGAGAGTGGCGGTCGTCGGTGTCCCCTGGACCCGGGACACGGACGGTGGTTGCGGCGGGCTCATCGGCGGCGGCGAAAGACACAAAGAAGAGGGCGGCGGCGCGCGGAGACGATGGGCGGAGACGGTATCGAAGACGAGGTCAGCGGCACGGAGGCGGGACCGGAGAGGAGCGCGGCGGTGACACCTCGCTCAGCACGATCGCGGCGGCGGCGGGGACTCGGCGGCGCTCGGCCTAGCCTAGAGATGTCATAAATGGTCCAGAATACCCTCCTCGTGGGAAGGAATTACGAACGCAGCCCCTTACTTAAAACCTGGTTGACTCAGTCGAGGGGGGGGGCTGAGTCGTAACTCGGTTGCGGGTTGGGCTGCCCCGGGTCAAAGCGGGGCTGAGTTGGGGAGGTCGTCCGTGACTCGGCGCCCTCATGGTCCCGACGGCAGAGCTCGTCGGCGGCCGGGTTGTCGGCGGCACCTGGCCGCGCGGACGGTCTACGGGCGGCAGAGACCTGCGGGCTGTCCGTGGCGGCGACCCTAGGATGGAGGAGTTCGGTGGCGGCGGGGGCAGAGAGTGGCGAAGAGCAACTGCGGTCTGCGTCGAGGAAGACCGAGCGGCGCGGCGAAGGCTGAGGCGACGACTCTTTTGGGGAGGGAGAGAGGAGTCGGTGGCGTCGGCCGGTCCTTGTCCTCCTCAACCCAGTAATCCCGCCACCCCTGGAGGGGATCTTCACTCCTTGCGAGTTGCTACGAGCTCAAGACTTCACAAACGAGAGCAGTCATTCCAGAGAAAAGGAAAACTCCATTCTTCATCAAAACAGCAACGACAACCTCTAGGGCACCTCCTCTCCCTTTTAGGGGGGGGGATAAGTGGTTAACCCTAAGGGTTGGCTCGTAATTAGGGGAGGGAACCCCCTAATCGAGCCGTAAACAGAATACGGTTCGAAAATGAAAACCTGACATAATGTGATAATTAAAAGCCAAAAGATAGATGGGGTGATCGGGGGAGCTCCCTCCTCAGGCCATGTACTTGAATTCTGCGTCCCTCGCGTCGTCTCGAGCTTCACGACGCGGTTGCCCGCGGGTCGCGATGGGATGATCTTGAACCTTGGCTGGCGGATGGTCCCCCATCAATCAGCCATATATATCATATAATTTGGATCAAATAGTGTTATTCATTCCAAATAGTTTCATGTGAATCTCAATTATCCCTTGAATATTAATATTTGGAAAATATGTTTAAATACTAGTAACCCATGTATTATGATCATATTATAATCCACTTAGTCATTGAATGTGGTCAAGGACTTCATTATTAACATGTCACAATAGATATAATAAATTCATATTTACTTTGATGAACTTAAACATGAGATAGATGTGTAGTTGGATTGAAGGCCACATACAATCCATCTGCATGAATGAAGATTACAAAAACAACAAAAAGATAAAATAAAAGCACGAACTGATAAACCAATAAATGGTTAAGGAATGATAAGAACACAGACAGTGGAAAAACTGCTTTCATATATTTGAGGGTAGAACAAATAGAAAGAAAATGAATATGAAAGAAAAGGCAGTGGAAAGATAAGCAGTAAAAAGTTAAAGCTTAGTTCCAAGTTTTTATGTGGTGTATTTCTAGGATTTTTTGGCAGATAAGGTGAAGTGGAGTAAGTAGGATAAGAAGAATATCATAAACTAATGCAAATGGTGTGGAATTTTTATTGATTTAGTGAATTTAAGACCAGTTTTGATGAAGAGAAAAGAAGGAACTATGATTACAAGTTGAGTTCAGAAAATGGATTAAATGATCAAAATCAAGGACAGAATTATTAAATAACAAAAGAACGATAATAAATTGGATTTATCTCTTATGCTAATTGTACAGATAAAAACATACATTGACTTTTATGTTTGTAACATCTAGTATTTGAGAAAATTTTCAACTAGAATGAAGTGAATCAATCAAAATTACAAGGATTTGAGGCTGATCTCTGTTATTCCAGCTAAGATTATAGTCTTCCTCTTCTTGAGTTCTACTAGAAGCTTTAGATATCTCATGTAATAGGTCAAAAAAATCAAGGAGAAGGAGGAAGATATGAGAAATTGTGAAAATTATGAGATTTTTTGGGGTACATCTCAAGAGACGAGAAATGATGAAAAAAGCGTCTTCAGAGTGCATGGGGCAAACGTCAAAGTCTTTTGCTCCCATTCACCACTTTTGGAAGATCATCTCCCTCCTCTTGGGTCAGTTTTTCTGCTCTTGATAAAAAATGGATGTTAGAACCAGGGGTTTGAAAACTGAGGGACATTTTATGGCCTTTACTTGACTGTCTAATATTCATGATGGGGATTGAATGGTGGTGATTAAATCACAGCATTAAATACCTAATTAGATTGGGGGTCCCTTGTACTAGAAATTCTTCGCAGCTCCATCTAATACAATGGCTGCAAGATAAAGGAAAAATGTAGGTTACTGATCCTAATCTCGTTATCAAAAGAAAATAAATAACCATTTGAAAGTATGTATACCATGTAAGTGAATGAAGGGAGAGAACTTGTAATACCATCCGGCTGATAAACTGAGTTGTTGTCAAAATTGCTTCATCACATAATCATTTAGGTAGTGACACTTGATGGAGAAGGATGGGATCCCTTTCAAAGATTCATTTTTTCAAAGGGATAAACCCTCTTGTTTTTACTGTAATCCTCAATTAATATGACATTATATAAGACTGAAAATGAGATTTAAATGGTGAAGGTATCCAAAGGTTTGAATGAATTATCTCAAAGGTTTAGAGAAATTGGGTGGGGGAAACATAGCTGAAGAGTAAATTATGATGGAAATATATGTGGTCGGCAAGCCAAACGCACATTCCACATCTCGTTCCATGTTCATTAATAGAACATATTCATTGTGGTGCACATGTGATGCTTATAATAATGTCCATGAATACATGATCATACGTAGTGAATTATGATGAGATCATATACATAGATCACTAGTCTTTAAGCATATGTTCTAAACATTCCTATTCAAAGGATACGCGAGAAGGATGTCGAAGTATCTGGATAGAATAACACCATCTAGCCTCACCCATATGATGAGTATGGTCTGTCCTGTAGCCATTAGTGTGGAGACTCTAAGGATAGGGAGTGGGTGCTCTTTAGTGGAAAGAGTTCGCTGAATTGATCTGTACAAATCTCTGAATGGTATTATACCAAACTGTCAATCAGGTTGATTCACGTCATGGTTGTGTAAGTGGCCCTTAGACCTAAGACACCAAAGACATCTTGTGGACGGATGGTTGTACTTTGACAATGGCCAATGGGTCTCTATTCATGGGATTCTTAACGATCTTAGTTCGGGTGCATCAAGAAGTTCACGAAGATGATTGAGTGGTCTTTATGGAATCTTCCACCCTCAGTATAAGAGGTGACAGCTCAAGGAAGACGATGCAATGAAGTCCTTGTCCAAGGTAGTGAAATATCAGAGAAGAGTTCTCCGATGATTTCTAAATGCATCAATACTAAATCTGATGATTTATTTGGGTTTGACAGTTGACCATACCCTAAGTCGTCCTAGGAGCGTCTAGTGGATGAGGGATTATACATACATGATAACTGATGACAAACAGTTCCATGAGCGAGTCGATACGCACTCCTTTATATCTTATGGAGCACGAGGTGTAGCTTGGCACTCCACTTGTTGGAGACTCGACCTATCGATTGGGTTAAATCAATCTTACATTAATTAATTTATATTATGATAGTTAATTAATTAATTTGTAAGTCCAGTAAAGGTTATTGGGCCCACTAGAGTCTTTAACTAGACTGATACATGGGCCTAGAGGGTCACACGCAAATGGTCTTTTGGACGTCAGAAGATATACTTAAGTTGTGTTGGTTTTTATGGAAAATGCCCACTTAGTATAAATAGGGGAAGTCCCTGAACAAAATTCACGCAGGCCATAATTGTTCAGGGGCCTTTCCCCTTCTTATCCCTTCTCCCCACACCCCTTCTCCATCCCCGATGCGATTGGGATGATGTAACAACAACAATGGAAATTGAATGGGACTCGTCAATGAGAAGGAGGAGATTCAAAGTGCCAAGGATTGAATGCATACGTATGGAGGCTGCACACTTGAGCAACTTGACTCGTCTCACTTTGGGATCCAAGAAATCATGGATGCAATCCGTCAAAGGTAATTCATTTCATGGTTTTATCCATGTTGTTTGTGGAATGTTTTGATTTGTTCATCCATGCCAAGGCCTCAAGAATCCTAAAAACTAAAAGTCCTGTAACATTTTCAGAACGAATTTGATCTCTTTAAGAATACACCTTGGGATCCATTAACTCATTGGACTCAATAGTGACATATGTACATGAGATAGGTGATTGAAGGGATTGTTTTTCCATGGTCAAAGTTGATATTTTGTATTTGAATAGTTTTTTTGATCTTTCAGAAAAATCTTGCACTCAATGGAGAACTCAGAACATAACTGCCACCATTATCAATTTATTGTCTCAACCTCTACCTCAATTTCCATTGCAACCACCATTTTTTACTTTTCCTTAAGGACTGTGTGGATGAGTTTTATCCATGTAGGCCATTGATGTAAAAGTTTATGCACATGATAAGTCATTCTTTAGTGTCCTCAAGTGACTACCGTTTTGTCTCAGTACTTCATTAGTGCACATATGGTCAACCACTTCTTCAAATGTCATTATATATGTCTGATAAAATATGTGTCATAAAAGTTGTCATTTTTGTAGCTGAGCCCTTATACAATGGGAACATTAATTGTTGATGATGGACCAGTTTTCCAGCTCATGATAGATTACAGGTTATGGAGAGCATTTTGGAGCTCCATCATATGAAGAATGGCTAGGGCTTCGCAAAACTCTTTTCCAGTCCTTCTGCCAACAGAACTGAAGATGAACATCAGTCAAAGATGATTACAAAAGCATAACATGTACTTATTAATTATTGTAACGACCATGTAACCCAATGGTCACCTCTTTGCACAAATAAAGATGTAAATCCACATGGTTCTTATGAATCTGGATCATCCGCATCTACTTCTATGCCATGTTATTCACTTATAGTGCTTTATCACATCGTCAAAGCTAGTGACTCCAAGGGGAAATCAGTTCATTCATATGGAAGCTGCAACTCAAAATCAAGTTTAAGCATGATAGACGCAAATGATGCAAATGAGATAGCACAATATTCTTTTGGCGTACACATTGATCAAATTGACCTAGATCCAAGGGCCAAATCTGCCATAAAATAGGACACCTTCAACATTATGATATTGCATGTACAAGCCACAAGAAAACTACATGCCTTGAAGAGACACTGAAATGCCGAAAGTCGTGTGTTTGAACCCACAATTTTACTATTTATAACTAGAAAACTACGGATTGTGAAAGGGATTTAGTTTGCATAGGTTTCTAGGACGATCCTCAAGGATTTCAGGGTGTGATAATATCAACTGATGCGAGAATATAGATAAATTAGAAGAGAGAAGAGACGAAAGAGAGAAAAAAAGTCGTTTAAATTGAGGATAGTGGCAGCGAGATGAGTTTTTAAAAGAGAATGAAAGAGAAACATGATTCAATTAATCAATATCTTTTTAAAGTTGATCTTTCATTAAAAAAACTCAATAGACAAAAAGGAATTCCATAACATTACATTTGAAGAGTGACTAGAGTCCACAATTCAAGAGCCAGAGATGGAGAGCCCAATCACCAACATTGTGAGGAAGAATAGCAGCCACTAGATTCCACAACCTTGGTGAGGAGAAGAGATTGGAATAGAGGGAAGAAAAGAGATTTCAAAGGAACAAGAAGAATGAGAATAAAGACTATAGGGTAGAGCAGAGATGTTACATAAAAAGATGAGTAACAAGAAGAATAGAGAGGAGAGATAGATTTCAGAGAAGAGAAACAATTGTAAAAGAAATTAGAAAAATGGAGTTTCAGACACAATGTGAAAAATAGCTGTAAACACCATAGAGAAGAAAGGGAAAATTAAGAAAAATGAGGATTAGAGAGGAGAAGGACAGATCGGAAGCAAGCTCATAAAGGATAGAGTAGACGAGAGAGCTAGTGTAGAGGAGAGAGAGGGAGAGAGAGAGAACATAAGACAGAGAAGTCAGAGGGGAAAGATTGTAGAGGAGGAAGTGCAGGAGAGAGAGAGAGCTGGATAAGTGATGTCGGACGTCATAAACGGCATCGTCCGACAAACAATTTCCTAACGGATTGTAACTATGTGATGTCATGTGAACTAGGCGGAGTGTATCTAGAGGGACAACCCATAGGGATTTGCCGACCTCCAGGGGGGGGGGGTGACCGGTGACGGTGATAGTGACCTTCTGACCCTCATTGGAGCGACGACGGCAACTACGGTGTCGAACGGAATAATTCTGTTGATGCTCGCAAGTAACAATCGAGCTCGACCTGTACCTAAGCAATCACTTGACAAACCCGAGCGTGGTGGAGTGCAGAAAAAAATATATTGAAAGACATAATATAACTAACAAGCAAAGGGAACAACGTACCTCGCCGGTGGTGGCGTTCATCGTTGGTGTTTTCTTTGGGCACAGGTTGACTCGACTAGCGGCGGTATCGTGACACAGAATCAAATACCGGAGGTAGGAGGAGAGGGCAAGGAGGAATAATGTGCGGCACTAAGTGGTCGTGCGGCAGTCGAGTCTGGTGGACACAACTTGGTGGCCCAACGTAGTAGCAAGCACTACACACTAGGGGCACTTGACTGAACAATTGGGACACATGAGGCTGGACAACTCCTCGCACAACGTTGGCGTGGTTGGGATCGAAGGCTCGGTTGCCGCGAGGAGGGCTCTATTGACTGTGGATTAAATTGTAGTTACATGTCTCGTTGTTGAGCGATGCCCTGGAGTCACACATGCATGGGTTCCGGATGGCAGTCACGATCTGCAATGCACGCATGACTGAGGTCACTGCACGAAAAGTGCAGCAGACTAACTGACGAGTCACAAATCAGGCATGTAAATCGACATTAATTATGAATTTATGAAGTCATAAAATGAAAGAAACATGCATTTTTATGTCAAATTCCACTTTTATGCAAATATTCATTCATTTTGTAAAATGTCACATTTCTAATGGGTTTTTGCGTTGATAAGCATAGTATGAAATTTGATGACTAAATAGAAAGAAAATAAACAAATAAAAATTAATAAAATAAAAATAATATTAATAATATAACTAGAATAAATAAAAAATGGGGTCTCTAAGAGCCGCCAAGGCTAGTAAGGGCCAGGCGCACCGCACACGCCACCCGCAGCCACAGCTAAGGCTGCAAGCCGAAGGCGTCACGAGCAGTACAAGCCAAGCCCAAGTAGAGCCTCAAAGCAGTCCACATAGTATCAGAGTCAACACCCAAGGTAAGTATGCATTTTAAAATTCGCTAAAGATAGAATTGCGGGAATTATATGCCGTTTAGAATTTTTAAAATGGTCGAGATGGGATTGTGAAATCCCATATCTAAGGTGCAAGCAGGCTGGGCCTGAGATCCAATGGGATTGATCCTGGCCCATCGAGCCGCGATCTTAGGTGGAAGTGAAGAAAACCAGAGTGGGCTTCGAACCAACCCGGCCCGAAGCCCATGTTGGTTTGGGCTTTCATTAAAAGCACTTTATAATCTTGACCGTCGACCTTCCTCAAAAGATCGAATGGTCAAGATCATCCTTATATTTTATCTTTGTTTTCTTTTATTTCAGGTGACAACTCTTCTCGCAACGCCGATGTGGACGAATCGAAGGATGGCACGTGGACAACCGATGATGATGTGGCGGGAGCTAACAGAGCATAGTCCATCAGAACTTAAGAGGGTCCACGGCTACAATTTAATCGTAGCCGTAAACTCTCAAACTGAAGATCGGATGGTCGTGAAGAACCCCAATCATCTTCCTTGTCCCGCCGCCATCTCTGTCGTCGGAGCGGTTACGCCGACGATGAGAAGGCGCATTTCCATCGATTCGTCATCGTAGATGGTGGCGGGATAGTCCTATATCGGTAAGGAGCGTCTTTTGACTGTTCCTGACCTATACAAATGATGTAAATCACCGGAAAACCATCTTTCGCTGCCGAACTCGAATGCTTCTTTTGAAATAAAATTAAGGAGGAAGATCCTCCTTTTTCATTTTCTTCCAATTCTCTCGGTCGATGGCAGTGACAGTGCTGCGATCTGAAGGGAGAACGTGAAGAGAGTGATAGAAGAAGAGAGAATTAATAAATTTTACCTAGAGGGAATACTTTGACCGGGAACGGAGTCTAATGCCAACGGCGACTCCGAGATCGCGAGAATTCCCGATCTTCCATCTCCTTCTCATCTCTCTTGGGTCTCTCGATCAACGACGGTGACAGAGCTGTGACTTGAAGGGACATTAATGAGGAAGAAGAGTGGAAGAAGGAAACATTCAAGAGAAACTTACCTGAAGGATGATGCGGCCGGAGCAAGGTCAGGAGCCGACGTCGACATCCATCCACCGCTAAATCCGGTAAGTGATTTGATTTTACTTTAGTTTTAATTCATAATTCATTAAGTATAACGAAAGGATTGAGGAATTGATGGAGGACCATCGTGCCGACGACGACCTGATGACGACGATGACATCAGCTGGACGACCGACGACGACTCGCCAGCAGCCACGTCGGACAGCTCGTGCCGACGTCCGCAACCCGGGGTTTAAGTACTCCGGGTAGGTTCGAACAATTTATGTTTTTTCTATGTGTATTTTCTTTGCATTTCGAATTATGGATTGGGCCAGTATCGTAGGGCCCATCCTCGTCTTTATTTTCATTTTAAGATTGTATTTTGATTTTGTAAGGAGAGGTCGAACCACGTCTCATGACGGTTCAACCTCTCCCCACGTCTCCTTGGCACCCCTCCTCCCTATATAAGGGGAGGGCATGCCCAAGGGACTACTTGGAAGTTTTTGAATTGAAATTGTTTCAAGAATCTTCCCCCTATCGTAGTCGTAGCGTAGGGGGTTTGGCTAGCCCCACCTCTTCGTCGAGACCACTCCGAGGAGTAGAGCCCACGTCCTGTCCGTCGAGATCACTCCGGGCGTGACGTGTTCAACCGTACCGTCGAGATCACTCCGGTACGTTGAAGATTTTCAAGAAGCTGTTGAAATCAAGAATCGAGAGAGCACCCATCGAGATCACTCTGGGCGTCCTCGAAGGTTCGCGACGACTACGGCGCCGCGCTGCATTCGGGAAATCATCTCCAACGAGGAGAACCACCCGCGACCCACCAAGAACTCACCACGCCAGGTTCTTGGCTCTACCCATCCACCCCCCCCCCTTCTCCTTCATCCAGCCCATCTCGCCCACATTTCCTTGGACGCCACCCCTTCACCCTCGCTTCTTGATCATCTAACCCCATTTCTTGATCTTTCCCGCCGATTCTTGAACGCCACCCATTCTCATCCCCCATTTTCTTGAAATTCTTGATCGCCCAACCGCTTCCCCTACCCTTTCTTGATCGCCCTTTCCCCTTCCCCTGCCCTTCTTGATCGCCCAACCACCTCTTCTTGCCTTTCTTGATTGCCCTCCCCCTACCCTGCCTTTCTTGATCGCCCACCCTCCTTTCCCCTTCGTTTCTTGATTCCCAACCGCCTCCTCTTGCCTCTCTTGATCGCCCACCCTCTTTTCCCCATCGTTTCTTGATTCCCAACCGCCTCCTCTTGCCTTTCTTGATCGCCCACCCTCCTTTCCCCATCGTTTCTTGAATCTTCCTCTTCACCCTCATCGTTCTTGACCATTCCCCACCATCTTCCATCGTTCTTGACCATAACCACCCCATTCTTGCATCACCCTTTGGCTTCCCCCCCCCTTTTCTTGATTCGACCGCCACTTCTCCCATTGCCGCCCGCCCAACCCCGATTCCCGACCACCCGCATCATCGCCGCCGGGACCCGCTGCCGCGACCCCACGCCGCGCCGTGGACCCATTCGCGCCGCGACTCGCGCCAGCGCGCTCGCCGCCAGCGCCGCGACTCGCACCCAGCCGTGATCCGACCGTGTGCCGCGAGTTCGCACCCCGCCGCGGGTCCGCCAATCGCCATGGTTCTGCCGCACTCTGTGGCTCCACGCCGCGCCGAGGCTTCGCCCCGCGTCATCAACCCCCCTGCGCCGCCGTTCTGCCCTGTACGTGGCTCGCGCCACCGCCACTGCTAGTTGCGACCGGTGCCGCCCCGTCACTTGCGCCAAGCCACGTTGATCCCTCCCGGCATTCCGGCCTACGACAAGACGAATCCGTCCCCGGAACGCTATCTCTACGCCCGTCTTCGATACGCCGTGGACTACATATTTTAAGGTCAGCTCGTCTCCTCTCCCTCCTTAACCAGTATTATTACCTGTTCCAGTGCCGTCCTCCGCTATCGCATCCTCTGCCGCCACTCATCACTCGACGACGGATTAGGAACAGCCACTGTTGTGGGAGCAGGACTTTCTTGAGGTAAACGGTCTGTCACTTGATCTTTAAATTCCGAACTTATCAGGGCCGTTAGACGCCCCTCTCGTCTAGACGTCTAGTGGTCTTGAGGGTCATTGGGAGTCTGACTTTCGGATCAATCTATTTGGTGATCGTCACCGTCCATCGCGTTATCTCCTTGTGTCTTAACTGCTCGATCATAAAATCTCATTGTGTTTGCATCATATCATCATTATTCCTGTGACGCGAAACGCGCCGCTCGATCCCGGCCGTCGGCGTTTCGCATCAGGAATCATCCTCAATCCATTTCTTGAAATCGATGTAGTTTGATTTCGAGAAAAAGAACAAAAAAAACTCTTTTAGGCATTTCATCAAATACCTTTTCTCCATGCATTCAATCTCAAAGTTCTCCCACAAAACGATTTCTAAAAAATTTCCAAAATTTTCCTAAAATCATTAGTATTCATCTACTACAAGAATACAAAATTAGAGGTCTAGATAAAATATTTAGAGAGGGCTTCCTTTACACATCACTATTAAATACTTCATTGTTCTGTCCAAGACATTATATTCACCTAGTGGTGTTTGTCGACCTTCCTACTCATCCGTTGAATTCAACTCTAAGTCCCAATCCCTGTGGAGATGACCTTACTCAACACTATACATACCTGACTAAGTTTACAAAATAAATTTTTATTTGATCAAAGTGAAAATAACAACGACACAATTTACACCCCATTTTTGCCTTCATCACTAACGTACGGTGGAACCCATTGACTGCTATGAGGTACGTCCAGAAGGTCCCGTTCGGTTGATGGGAATGACTGGAGAGCGCTGCAGGGCCGGTCGTAGAGCAATCCGCATGTCGTAAGCGTGACGGTTGACCCCACAGAGTGTTCCCGAAATGGAATGCCTCAGTTAACGAGACGTGCACGAGCCGAATGACCTAGCCATTGCAGACATTCAGCGGGGTAGCCAAGCACAATGGGTTATGGTCGAGGGAAAATGTAGGGCGCTGGTTGAGAAGACTGTAGGTCAACACAGAGGATGACGATGCTGGATCGTGGGGTCGCGGCAAGCGCTCAAGCAAGAGTCAGGAACTCGCACTGGATTGCTCGGGAGGATTTCAAAGATCCTGGCGGTGTGCGATGGAGGAGCTAACACAGTCGCACTGGTGGGATGTCCACGTGGAAGACTGGCATCCCAGTCCACCATGCGGAGTAACACAAAACATCGTCGCTCGACCACATGGCAAACACGATGCGGCTACGCAGTCAACCGGTGTCGCAAATGAGCGATGGTGGAGTGGAGGTTGACTGAGCGTCGTGCATTGGGGCAGACGTTGCAGCTCTATGAGACTGGGCAAAGGTAAGGCATTGGTAGACTGTACCCGACAATGCAAAATGACGCTGTAAGGGCTAGCCCTTGACAAGGGAGAAAGTGGCTAACAGTGCAGCAATAGCAACACTCGGCTTGTCCCCGTCACTTCTTCCTGCCCCTTCTTCCTCTTCGTCTCATTTCCCCTCTTCTTCCTGGTGAGATTTGGGAAGGAACGTAACTTCCACAATGATAAAACCACATATGGATGAGGTCCTGCCCATCATGGCCTTATATAGGGCCATGATGGGCCCTTTGCGGATGGTTCCACAAGGGCCCAACAAGGGACCCCTTTTAAAACAAAATAAAATAAAAGAATGGAAAATTTTAACGACACAAAGATAAAATGATGCGTAAAATATGAAAGTATGGACGAATGCAAACACGATGATACGGACAAACATGACATGACGAATACATGGACTCGACGCAGATGAAAACACGAACACGAGAAACAAAATTCATGGGCAAGGTAAAAGAGCAAATAGAAAGAGCACGTGACGATGAAGATCAAGATGTCAACTGCATGGATGTGCTTTTACCCCAGGTACTTGAACCCGGGCGTCTTCACTATCGCCTCAGCATGTCAGGCGAGTGGGGCGCGAGCTGGCGGGGTCGTCAATGATGATGCTGGTGGTGCCAACGATGTGTTTGATGGAATGGGCTGGCACACTCCATCAACAAGATTTTAGAGAGAAAGAGAGTGAGAGAGAGAGAGCTAGATGGAAATGGGAAATAGAGAGAGAGTTGGAGAGAGAAATGAGGAGAAATCAGAAAACAAAGAGCGAGGAAGAAAAAGAAAATGAATGAAAGGTAGGAAGAGAGTGATGGAGAGTGCAAGACCAAGATCGTAGCCATGTCTTCGAAGCCATCGTCATCGTCTTCATGGACCCCTGCCGGCTCATGCCGCGCCCGACCACATGCGAAAGCATCAATGAAGACACCTGAGTTTAAAAATCCCAGGTAAAGCATGTCCGCGCAAGTGTTTGCTATAAAATTCATTTTTGTATGTGCAATTCATGTTTTTGTATTCATCACGATGCATTTGTCATACTCGTCGTGTTGTGTCTATTTTGTCATGTTTTTGTGTGTGTATCGTTGTATTCGCCCATGTCATTTTATATTCATGTCGCTTTAAATTCCCCTTTGTTTAGTTTATTTGTTGTAAAAGTGATCCCTTGTTGGGCCCCTTGTTGAACCAGATGTAAAGGCCCCATCATGGCCATATATAAGGCCATGATGAGCCCAACCAGATCTCAGATCTATAAGTGTTTTGTTACAGATACACATCGTGCTTTAGATCTCACCCTAGAGAGAAGAGAAGGACGGGAGAAGGTGGAAGGAAGAGGAGAGGGTTGGGTAAGAGAGGAAAGGAGGGGAATCCCCACCCGGACTTGTCCCTCTATTGCTCTCCTGCCCTATTGCGTCCCATGTGCGTGACTGCCTGACGACCTAGGGTACCACCCAGAGCTTGTCTATGTAGCCAAGTGGTCTTACCAAGCAGGTCTCCCAAGCGGTCTTACCAAGGAGGAAGGGGAAGAAGAATGTCAGCGTAGTCTTGCACTCGTCTGTTGACCCCCGCGTACCCTTTAATTATCCTGATGAATCACCCGTGCACCAGTAGTTGTCCACTAGGCATCGCCAAATACCTGGTAGTTGCATCATCAGCCTCCGTTGGAAACAAAGTATCATTGAACCGCGACCAAGTATTCTGCTTCACGACACGCGCGCGACCTGAAAGTCTCTCCATAAGTGACGACAACGGCCAAGTATTCTGCTTCTCGTCGGTCTCGACCGTCATGTGCAGTGTACGCATCAAGCAACATTCCGTGCAAATTTGGTGCCACTCGCGGTTGACCGCACGGTCGGCGTCCGACGAAAAACCTGTCCACGACCAGGTTTCTCTATCCACGACCCATAGCAAAACTTAGCCATTGGCAATCTCGATACCAACAATGGCCTCTCTACCATCTGAACTATAGATATCTTGACGCCCCATTGCTAGCATTCTGTTGTCACTGGTCTAAATGCCGATGCAAAATCATCTTAGTATCCGCTAGTGTTGCCCGAGCCCTACCCCTTTGTGCCAACGCCGACACACATGCAACCACCGACGCGCTCCTCGACACTAGCTATTGTTGAGCCTGCTCACCATTCACCGGCACCGACACGGACCACTCGCACTCACTATTCAAGTCATACTGAGCCGTGCCCACGTGCCGTCACTCAGTGACTGTGTGCCATTGTTCCTGCGACCTGCGCCGTTGTTGTTCTTGCGTGCGCTTCTTGCATCGTGTCGCCAACCAACGCCGAGCCTGCGCGCCGCTCACGCCCGCGCCCACACTGCGCCCAGTGTTCTCTTGACGCTCCTTTCGCCTCAACCTCGTCTCCAGAATCACGCTCTAGCATGCGCATCCGCCATTTGTTAAGCCATTCATTGCCAACTCAGGCTCACGTCCACCATAATTACCCACACCAGCATGTGCATTGATGAAGACGCCACCGACGAACACCTCCACCTAATGAGGTACATCGTTCCCCTTGCTCATCAATTATATTACGTCTTACAATATATTTTTGACAGCACTCCACCATGAAGTTATTTTAGGTGAGAGATTACTTTGAGAAAACTACAATCTAAATGTTTCTCTAGGCACAGGCCGAGCCCATCCGTTACGTGCGAGCCCTTGCAGAATTATTCCATTCAGCCCCGTAGATGCCATCTTTGCTCCGACAAGGGTGAGAATGTCACCGTGTTCATCATCGGTCGCCCGCCCTGGAGCTCAGAACTTGGTGAATTCCAACAAGTCGGACCTGCACGCACTCTCATATAGGGCTTCATTGCATCATGTAGTTACATCTCCTCAGTGACTTTCTCATCGTACAACTCCATCGACGACTTCCGACATCATTTTGGTATTAGAGCATCATCTCGGTACCGAACGGATGACGTCTTCGACGATGTCTGGCATCAGAGAGTGGGCGAGAAAGAGAAGAGAGCAAAGGAGGAGATAAAATGTAGCAGGAAAGAGAGAATCGCAAGAGCGGGAGAAGAGAGGAGAGAAAGAATGACAGATCAGAAGAGAAAGAGATAGGGGAAAAAATAAGGAAGATGGAGAGACTGAATCAGAAAAAAAATAGATAAGAGAGAGGAGAGAGATCGAGATCACAGAAATGCAAGAAGAACCTGGAAAATAATAAAACGAGGAAGAGGGTGAGAGAGAGAGGGCTTAAACAAAAGAGCATCTCGATAAAAGGGAATCAACTAGCCTTAGATAGATAGAGAGAGAGAGAATAAAGGGGAAAATATGGTTAGATAGATAAAAAGAGTTATATAAGGAAACTTATAATTAGAGATATATTAAGAGAGAAATAAGGGATAGTATATGTACAAAGAAATATTGAGATATATTTAGAACTAGAGAGAGATAGAGATAGTAATATAGAGATTTATAATTAAAGGAAGGTTTTTTCTTCTCCCTCTTTTTAGGGATTCCCTTCTTCATTTCAAGGATGTTGAACTTCAATCAATGGACTTCCTTTGACCACTTCTCTTCTGTAGTCCACAGAAGTTCTCCTTGTTGTTTTAATGCTCTCTAAAACAAAAAAAAATCAAGAATAATGTAGAGAAGTTCATCTTTTCATGCATGTATACAATAAAAATGTCCAAGTGTAAAATGGTGAGCTTAGAACAATATTTATGAGATTATTGTAGTAGATAATACTAATTTAGATGTATTTATAGATATTTCTTATGCTGTTATTAGACACCCTAAACTAAAGAGGATCCAATCGCATGAATCATTGATGTCAAGCCTACACAACATCAGGACATTTCTTAAATCATAAAAATCCTCAACTCATTGTACCAAAAATCATAGCCACTGACGTCAGACAAGATAACAGACTTTATAAAATACAAAATGATATTTATTAAATATTCCTTGATGGCAATCTGAATGGGTTTTATCTTATAGACAGGGGCTAAATATGTGACCAAGGGATTTAACAAATACAAACAAGGGAATGCCTATGAAATACCTAATTTAATGGAAGTAGAAGATTCAAAATACCGAATCAAGGTTTAACACAAAGGGATTCATAAGGTCAACAAACACTCAGAGCAAATCAACAATGATGATAAACTAATGACAATGGAGAAGGGAGCCAATAGATTAGTTGTTCTGATATTGAATGGCCTTGATTAACATTAATCTGCAGCTCCATGGAAGATATTGAAGAGAAGATGAGAAGGTGTGAGAAAAACATATAATGGAAGTGAAAGAGTTGGTTGGTGAGAGAAGATGTTCACCAGTAACGCGAGACTGGCGGAAGTGGAGCGCTGAAAGTGAATTCAGAAGATAGGTGGGATAGGGCATGAGAAGGGATGAAGGTATGAAGAAGGGAGGAAATGAGAGGCAAGATGGAGATTATAGGGGTGAGAGGACGGTGCACAAATAATGATCTCGATTGTTAGATGTTAAGATGATGGTGAAAGATGATAAGGTATGGAATAAGTGCAGGGAGGAACCCAAGAGGAGTTGATCGATGTAGAAGATGAGATGTCATTTATGTTGACGTTATCAACAAAGAATTAGGGATGGTCCTGTGGTGTGGGGAGAATTTTCACACATGTCGTGCAAATTTTCACTCGCACGAAAGCCCTTGTGTGATGTGCGGTGCAAATTTGTGTGCTAATTTGCACCACACATTGCACAAATTTGCACATATCCTACCCCAATTTTTAATTTTTTTGTCACTTGTGGCTGAGAACTGCTTTACGTTCAAATATTAACGTTGAAATGATCGTTTTAAAAGTCTCATAATCCACCTTGTACTCTTGAAATATTTATAATTTACCCTTAATTTTCTCAATCATAAATCATGTGCAGGTTGAAGAAGTG
The DNA here is from genome assembly GCF_029677425.1 of Wolffia australiana. Taxonomy (NCBI): domain Eukaryota; kingdom Viridiplantae; phylum Streptophyta; class Magnoliopsida; order Alismatales; family Araceae; genus Wolffia; species Wolffia australiana. The sequence continues at coordinate 17,470,345 of NC_135836.1, read as the reverse complement.
GCAAGAGATGTGTTTTGCGCCCCTATGCTTTTGAAGTTTCACTCATCTATCTCACAACTTCATCTTATTGAATGCTTCAAATGGGTTACAATTAAAACCCACAGAAATTCAGTAATCGTTTGTGCTGATCATGTCCTTGTTTTCTTATATTTCTTCTCTTCTCATATGCAAAGTCTAAAGGCACATACATGAGCGCCTGAAGAACCCATCTCATTACTCTTCACTTCTTAGTCTACGCTTAGTAACTTCTTTGCCAAACAAAGAGTTTGTAAAGGTGACAGATATCCCATCTGAAAAGTGAAACAGACTATTACTTCATATCTCATCTCATGTTTTGTAGTCGCTGAGAAATCAACAGTCCTTCAGCTTTTGTTCCACTTGTTGATGGTTAATACTTTGTTAGAACTTTAATTTACGTACACCCTCCATGGTGTCTGATTTATGGAAAATCTTGATAACTATGAAGATATTATGTTGGTTATGGATTCTTCAACATAGTAACCATTGTTATTCTTCAGTCATTAAAATCTTGAATTTGATGGAAACATCATAGATAAGTGTTATCTTCCCTTGCATCACACACACTATTGTTTAGGAAACCCTCCAACACACACCCTAAGTGAAGATCCAATAGAACGTTTTAACAAGGAATAAATCACTTTTAAATAGTACGCAGTATGGGGAAGAAGAAATTCAATAGGTTCTCGTTATCTTGAGCCTATGAATTTTGTTTGTCATGTTTTTTATGGAAAAAACAAATCATCTGAATGTCCTCTCTAGATCACATACTCATGATTCATTGTACTATGTTGGTTTTATGGACAAACATACTTATTCAATAGCTAACAGAATTTCATCCTAATGAATGGACCATCTGAAAACTCAATTTATTAGCCATGCTAAACAAATCATGTTCCTTGATAACATCAAAAAACACGAAGGAAAAAAACAAACACTAGACAAAGGAAAAGAGCGAGTAAAGAAAATTGAAAGGATTAATAGCTTGATTGAGGATGCGACTTTCACAACTAGCAATTAGAGACAGTCCTCGTAATTTAACTAATTGTCATAAATACATGTATTGAGATTTACTTGAAGTAAAATGAAATATTCAACGCCACAACTAGTTCTTATCTACAAAAAAATGTATAAATGGTTCAACAAGTTGAAGCATTAAGAAATGAACTTAATAACAGGTGGGTCTTTGTCATTATCTTCATCCGTTTGATTTGTATCACAGTTGACCTCATCATCCGTTTGCCACCAACACTTGAGTGTCATTAGTAATTCGATGCTCTCTACTGTCAACCTGGATCACTTGTAGTTGATGAGAGCTCCACCGACAGAGAAGAATCTTTCACAGGAATTCCATCGCGACCATTACCAACCTTTGATGAGCGTGTTCTCCTGTTACTTTCCACCAATGTAATGGTTCTGTCCCCTTGAGAGGAGGTGAGCTCATGTACTCATCTAGCTTGTGCCTTGGATTAATGGTTGGTGTATGCTCTATGTCTTGTAACGACTCATCTAGTGCTTCATTGAATAAAGTTCTAGACGTCCACACTGGTTGAAAACATCCACAAGAATCTGAACGATCTATGCTTGCATCATTATGACCTCGGGGGTACGTAATAAGTTTTGCACATATGCTATTATTTCGTTCCGGTGGTCACGATCAAGTAACTGTAGATTCATGGAGGGATTGACGAGTGCAGCAATGGTGAAGGCCTGGTTTTGAGTGAGGATTGATGCATATTTAGTGATCTTGGTCTTCATCGCCTTAGAAGACTTCTAGACTGATGTCTGTTCTGTGGATATAACATTGTTGGCTCAAAACATCCTTCCCTATCTGATACCGCTCATGACACCATCCAAGTGTCTTGTTACTGCTTTAATGGTAACCGTGGCCTCATTTAATGTTGGCACCTTTAATTGGCATGTGATGACAGTAGCCACCTGTAATATACATGTTAACTCATTTCCCATTCCTCAGCAAATAACACTTGTTTCTTTAAAATGTACAACGCTATGATATCTAGAACATCTATTTTCTCAACAGCAGCTAATAGCATGGCGAGCGTAGAATTCCTTCGTGTTGAGAAGTCCAAGGGAACCTTTCTATAGTCAGGTGGGCCAAATTTTTTGCATAATGCTACATAGCATTCTCCACATTGTGTTGAACCACGTATTCCACTGACTATCTCTCGGACCCAGAGTACGACATCACCCAATTTAATGTACTAAATGGATCAAGTGTGTTGTCTTGTTATGTATCGTTCACCCCAAACATATTGTCCTCGTCTATAATGAGTGTCTCTAACGGCACCTCTCTCACACATAGGATCTCATCCCAGCCTGGACTAGAAGGTTTATCATACGCTCACAACACAACGCACGTGTTCATGTGCAGTAGATTGAGGGTTCACTAACTCCAGTTGATTGTCCAGAATACTCATCATCTTTTTGTTATTCAATGCATTGTATGTGGTCACTATACACCTGCATAAAATTGCGTTATGAATATAATGAAACTGCGAAAAAAATCAGCAATACCGTATTTAATGAAGTAACCCTTACCTTTGACTTCAAGTCAAACTCCTCCACGATGCGTGCACTCATGTTTTTCACCCATGTGGGACCCCTTCAATTAGCATATGCCCAGAACACGCTCGCACAACTTCCACTTAGACTCCACCCAATGCAAAGTCAGACCTAAGAATGCAATATTGTTTTTTGAAGTCCATGTGTCAAGTGTTAATGACACTCATGCAAAGTCAGCCAATTTACTTTGAATGCTCCTCTTCATATCTTCGTAGAGAGAAAACGCTTTCTCCCTGATAGCCCTAACTAATGGGACTGATATTTCATCTTGTGCAATGTAACGAAGATCTCATATGAAGTACTTTTTCCGAATAATGTCCCATGGCAAATCAGAAAGAAATATGAAGCGCACCAACTCTTCTTTGGTGCTATCCACTGTATGATCGATATAATATTGTTTCGTATCATCTGCTGAATCAAACACGTATTCTTCTGACCTCTCTTTTATAACTCGACTCAACTTCGCTTTCAAATTGTAGTGGAATTTTTCCAGATGTCTCCACAATGGAGTGCTCCTTTAATACTTGTTACGGTCTAGAATGACACCACACAAGTTGCATTTGAATTTCTTTCTACTTAAAGATCTGTAGTGCTTTAGTGCATCACATACATTAAGGCGAGTCTTTTTCTGTTTGGTGTTTGCTCTATTGTGATATGATTCACCTTCTGTAGAATTTCTGTAGAATTTAATACATGCAAAGATTTACCAGCTTCCATCCAAAAAATTTTTATTTGACAGAATGAATTGGGTGGCAGGATATGTGACACAATCAATTCACAATATCATAATAGGGATTGTGAAAAGAAAGCTAAATTGACAACATCACATTATAATAATGGGGATGGTGGACAGAAAATAAAATTCTGGAAGTGAGACTAGCATAAACCTATGCCTTACATCTTGGGAAATTTAGAAGAGGCATAATTAAATTAGAGAGGGTTCAATTTCGTCGGACAAGGTGCATTTCATTGGAATGGTTTGAACACGGATAGACATAGCGTGGTAAAGTGACAGATGAGAGACTAACTAGAACGACAAGATAAGGATAAATATGAAACAACAGTAGAGATAAATGCTAAATTAGATGTGTTCAGCCCAATCTATGTTTACCCCATTGCTCAATTTTTGCCTAACTTTATGTAATATCTAGATTTACTCTTGAACACTAAAAATTTGAAAAACTAATTTTACTTTTGCCCTCTTACGTCCAAATATAATTTCCCTTTTAAAGTGTGATATTAGCAAATCGTCCTTGGCTGTCTCTCTCAGCTTTAAGAATTCAGGTGGCTCAAAGAGGAACTTGGATTTAGACAATGAGCTCCTCAGATGTCAATGTTCCAGAAGACAATTTCTTAGAGTCAACCAAGCTGAAAGTGGCAAGGGAGGAGAGGGTGCCCAAGATGGCCCCTCTAGAGAGAGAAAAAATATTTTGGAGTGAGAAGAGACAGCCATAGCTTGGATTATAGATCACCCTAGACAATGAGTAGAGTTCATAGAGGAATAGGTTGATGCCAGAAATCTGAAGAGGATTATTTTTGGATGTCTGGTGGGCCACATAAGGACGCATGGGGTCTGATGATGAGTAAGTTCTTGTCTCTAGAACACTCAAAAGATCTGTGTAAGATTATCAGAGCACTAATTAGGAGGATGACTGATCTAGGAGAGAGATCAAATATGTGGCACATTTCTAGGATCATATCCTCATTAATGCTCTGTTTTATACTGTTCCATAGACTTAAAATCAGTGGAGAAGGTTATCTTGTCTTAATGTTTTTTATCCCTGGTTGGGACTTCAATTACTACTGAGCTCTATAAAATCGATGCTCAGAGGGGGCCTAATGCAGTAATTATTCTAGCCTTTCCACCAAGTTTTCTAAAGACCAGTTCTATGACTTCAAACATAAAATCCCATGAAGGTTACTTATCTGTGTGTTTTAATTTCGTGAGCTCCTTGGACACATATTAAATACATTGCGTTGTTTGGATTAAAGTTTGACCAAAGTATTATGCCACGTTCATGCAATCCATCGTATTATTATGCCACGTCCAAAAATACACTAGTGAAGGACAAAGGCAAAAACATTTCATTTACATTGGCCAAAAAAACAACAACAGCAAGAACAATTTGAAAAATTAATTTAAGCGAGGATGTAAAAATGATCAAAATAACAAAGGAACCTAAAGAAGTAATTATATCTGTAAATTTTCATGATAAAAGTGGTTTCAAGAAAAAAAATTAGCCTCGGTTGACCGATTGGATAAAGTTAAGCAGCAAGAACAACTTGAAAAAATTCAATGAAGTAAAGAAGCATAAAAATTTTAAAAATAGGGAAACCCAAAGAAACAATTTTAAGATGGGATTCATTGATGAAGTGGTTTAAATGAAAATTTTAAGACAGGATTTATGAACGAAGTAGCATCTCATCAAAGCCAAGAATTAGAAAAATAAAAAGAACAATTTAATTGAAGTAAATAACAAAAAAAGGGAACATAAAGAAGCAATTTTATGCCGAGATTGCAGGCTGAAAGCCAAAATGCCAAAAGGGAAATGAATGTCGAATTCGCAGGCTAAATGTGAAATGCTAATTGTTGATTCCCACTAGAATAGTGAATGTCAAATTCCCACTAGATTGCCGAATGTCGATTCCCACAAGAATTGAACCCCAAACTTTGGTTGTCGAATGTCAAAATCGCAAGATGAATGTCGAATTGTCTAGATCCTTCACTTAAAAATTGCACATTTTTGCACATTCGCACAGCACGAAGGTCTGTGCGATGTTCGGTGCAATTCCCTTTGTGTGAAGTGTGGTGCAAAATTCACACCGAACTTCACAATCGCACAATTTCCAATTGCTCGCATCAAAGGACCATCCCTACAAAGCATCACTCTTCTCCAATAAATAAACTTCACAATGAACTCAAGCTAAAATGTTCTTGCAAACACGCTCATAGCCCGTTTAATGGAAAAAAAATGTGCATTTATAAAGACTGTAAAATCATGGATGGTTTAAGATAAAGTGATGTAGAGAAGAGATGGGATTGATAGTGTAAGTGGAAGAAAATCGTGGGAGAAGCTTAAGGGAAAGAGGTTTGAGAAAAGTCAAATTTGGTAGTTATCGAGAAGCGAAGAAGAAAAAGAATTATTTATGGAAGAGAGTGGTAGAAAAGTCAACAATAATGGGTGGTTAAGAGGATGAAAGTAGAATTGTTGGATGTATGATGGATGATGTTTATGGACGGATGGAACGGGACTGAACAGACTTCCGTTCAGCCATCCATCCATAACATTTTGTCTTGTCAGTTTCGTCATCCGTCCGTAATTCATCATGGTCACAAATATTGGCTTCTATAGGCATTGACATGGATGAACAAATCAAAACATAGCGGAAGACTTGAACGGAATCAAAACGATATCGATAAAACCATGAAACAAAGTACCTTTGCACCGATTGCATTTGTGATTTCTTGGATCCTAGAGTAGGACGAGTCAAGCTGCACAAGTGTGCAGCCTATAGACGTATCCATGCGATCCTCGGAACATCAAATCTCCTCCTTCTCATTGACATGCCCCTTTCAATCTCCATCGTCATCATTACTTTGTCCAGATAGCATCGGGCATGCAGAAGGGGTGTGAGGAGAAGGGAGAAGAAAGGTAAAGGCCCCTAAACAATTCTGGCATGGGTGAATTTTTTTCAAGGACTTCCCCTATTTATACTAAGTGGGTACTTTTCATTAAAATCCCCAAAACATACGTATATTTTCTGACGTCCAAAAAATCATTTGTGTGTGACCCGCAAGGCCCATGTATCAGTCTATTTAATGACTCCAGTGGCCCAATAACCTTTATTGGCCTTCCAAATTAATTAACTATATCGTCGTATAGGTTAATTAATGTTGGATCGATTTAACCCAATGGATAGGTCGAGTCTCCAACACGTGGGTGCCAAGCTACACCTCGTGCTCTAGAAGATATAAAGGAGTGTGTATCGACTCACTCAAGGAATATTTTGTCATCGCTTATCGTGTACGTATAATTCCTCATCCACTAGATGCACCTAGAACAAATTAGGGCATGGTCATATGTCAAACCCTAATCGATCATCCGAGTTAGTATAGATGCATTTGGAAATCATCGGAGAACTCTTCTATGATTTTTCTCTTGGCCAAGGACTTCATCGCATCGCCTTTCTTGAGCTTTCACTTGTTATTCTGAGGGTGGATGATCCCATCTTGACCACTCAATCATTTTTGTGAACTTCTTGATGCACCCGAACTAAGATCGTTAAGAATCTAATGATTGGGGACTCGTTGGCCATTATCAAAGTGCAATCATCCGTCCACAAGATGTCTTTGGTGCCTCAGGTCTAAGGGCCACGTACACAATCATGAAGTGAATCAACCTGATTGACATTTATATATAATCCCATTCAGGTATTCGTACGGATCAATTCAGTGAACTTTTTCCACTAAAGATCACCAACTACCTATCCTTAGTGTCTCCACACTAATGGCTACGGGACCGGCCATACTCATCATATGAGTGAGGCTAGATAGTGCTATTCTATCCGGATACTTTGACGTCTTTCTCGCGTATCCTTCGAATAGGAACATTTAGAATACATGCTTAAAGATAAGTGATCTTTGTATTACAATCACATCATAATTCGCTAAGTTCGCTCACGTATTTATGGACTTCATTATAAGCAGCACACATGCACTATAATGAATATGTTCTATTAATGAACATGGAATGAGATGTGAAATGTGTGATTGGCTTGCAGGCCACATATATTTCCATCAACAACTCCAACACCAATTATGTTGCATCATTCATCTATTATAGAAAACACAACTGATAATGGACCGATGATAAAGGAACACATCCTTTTTTAAAAAATATAACTTCAGCAATTAACTTAATAATGTATAATTTTGTCCTCCTGCTGGAACTTACTGTTCTTTCTTCCTCTTGCTGGAACTTACTGTTCTTTCTTCCTCCTGCTGCATGTCGCCCCCGTGCCGGCCGCTAGCGCCCCTTGCCTAAAGTGGTCGCCTGCCACTTGGCGTTGTCGCCCATCGCTTGCAACTCATCTCATGACAACTTGCCATTCGACGTAAACTCTCTTATCTTCTTTATTATCGTTCTTCTCCTCTTTCCTTCTTCTATTTTTTCTCATTTCATCATTCTTCTCACTCATGAAATTCTTCTCCTATTCCTTCTGTTTATGTCTTCTCTTTCTTTTGTTGCACTTTCTCTCAACCTCTCAACCATCTCTCTCATTTACTTATTTTCTCCTGGATTCTCTTTCACCATGTCCTGTTCTGTATATATTCTTCCTTCACCTATGGCAGGCAGTGACAATTTCTCAGAGCTATTACAACTAGATTTGGAGGAAGATCCCACTTTAATTAATCATTCTTATACAACTTTCAGGTATATTCTTTGAGCCTTATTTTAGTAGTTCCATGAACATTTAATTGAGAATATCAACACTTGTCTCAAGCACCACATTATTTATTTTTTGTGGATGATGTGATCCAAGGATGTGATCCTTACCTTCTTCTTACCTTCTTCTTTCTACACCCATGAACATAAGTCTATTCTTCACGCCTCTATATTTTGCTCTTTTGGACATTCATTTACCTTTCATCACTCTGTTTCTCTCTCCAAAACCAGCGGAGTGCAACTATAGTTTCCCATAATCATTCTAGGTAAAATGCAACTTTGTCTTTGAGGCTGGTCTTTCTCTTCATTGCCCTTATCTCCTCCTCCCCAAGAGGGTTATCAGACATGGGTAGAGAGAGAAACGACTCCCTACCTTCTCCATTCTCCACACATGAACATAAGTCTACTCGTCCTGCCTCCATTGGCTTTGATGGGGACCCATCCCACTAGCAAGAAAACAGTTTGTGAACAACCACGATGCGAAGTTCGAGCCAACATCCAAGACCCGAGCTTCAAGTATACGTCCTAGCAATGGGTCGTAATGATTGTCTTCATTTACATGTATTTATTTTCTGGATTTTCAGATGAGACGTTGTTTTTGGCCTCGTACGTTATCATTCCAATGTTTTTCATGTATCATTAGACATTTAGGGGAAATCTCTCATCATGGGACAATTTCCCCTACCTTCGGCCCACTTGGGCATCCTCCTTACCCTATATAAATAGAGGCATGCCCAAGGAGCCAAGTGGAATTCATTTTGAAATTGAAATTTTGAAGTCATCTTCATCTTGGGCTTCCGCCCTCCTCCCTCTAGAAGTTACTTTATCATTTTCCTAGTAAAGATCTTGAAGAACCGCACATCGCAGCATCGTCAGCTTCACCACGTCGAAGCACGTCTCCATGGAAGAATGACCATGCCACCGTTGCCATTTATTGATAGGTGCATCCATTCTTGAACCTTTCTTGGAGTCGCCCTCCAAGAAACCCCCTGTTGTTGAATGCCAGCCTCCATCTTGCTTTTGCCACTTCTCGCTCTCCAGCTAGTCTCCACTGATTTCCTCCTCCGTCGACAAAAATTGTGGTGTTTTCACAATCCTTGAGAGTTGTTTCCAAGCCGCCCACCGCTGCATGCCAGGGCTCATCGATCACTAGTATGTCCTCAACGTGCCACCTCCAAGCGTGCACCCGCTCACTCAACAATGATCCACTCACCTCCATGTCACCGCCTACCGCATGTCGGCTCCATCGTGTCCAACACGCCTGCACCAGCGCACACATGCATGCCCTCGCACCCAGTGCCTAACCACTATTCCACGCATCAGCGCTATTGCCGTGGTGATTGCTCCCTAATACATCCCTGATCGGTCCCAACGTTGCACACCCATCCGTGTGACATACAATCTCTTCATGCTTCGCATCCCGATGCCTAGACACATGTGCACTGCCATGTCTTGCACACCCTGCACCCTTATTGAACAACGCTAGCGACTGCCCATGCTTATCGTCATCACATCAATCCTTCGCCGCCGACTTATGGGTTTTGACCCATCAGGTTCTACCGTCTCCCCTCCTATTTTGCAGTATCATTAGTTCTTTTAGTGCCGATATCGAATTGCTCCTCTGTCTGGGATTAAAGAGAATTATAGGATTAGATGTCTCTTGTTAACTGGTAGGATTTGCTTCTGATATTGATTAGGATCTCTAATAGAGAGGGTTGCGGACACCCTGTGGATACTAATTATCCTGCACTATGATCGACCTAGTCAGCAATTTCTGCACACTTCTCATTAAAGTTTCACTGCTTCCGCATTCATCTTAATTGTTGCATACAATCGCATCGCATTTCCCTGTGGGTGTAACACGAGCCGTCTGATCCCAACAGTTGTGTTACATCAGGGTTCCTCAGCAGTGGCCCCAGAAAAACATCCAACATGTCCCTCGCTGGGTCTACTCCGTCTCTTAAATCTTGAGCATTGTTCCCCTTTCATTTTTGGAGAGAGAGTCTCTCCTTTATTCTTACCCCTCCTCCCCATTCACCATCTACAACCAAAGAATAAATCATTCCCAGACATGGTTTTTGAGGTATAAACATATCTTTCCAATGAAAAAGTTATCAAATTATGTGGATGTTGATTTAGTTCTTTTTGAAGCACTCTATTGGTCGAGTGAAAATTTCATGAAAAAGTTATCCAATTCCGTTGTTGTTGTTATAGTGTTTTTTGAACTATTCTCTTGATGGAATGAAGACTTTCATGAAAGAGTTATCAAAATTCTGTGGATATTGTTATAGATATGTTTGAACCATTCTCTTGATCAAGTGAAGATTTTCATGAAAAAGTAATCAGGTGCTGTGGATGTGATTATAGTTCTCTTTGGACCCTTCTCTCGATCCAAGGAAGATTTTCATGAAAAAATAATAAACTCCTATGGATGTTGGTATATTTCTTTTTGGACCATTCTCTTGATCGAACGAAACATTTCATGAAAATGTAATCAAATTTAGTGTGTGTTGTAATAATTCTCTTGAACCATTCTCTTGATTGAATGAAAGTTTTCATGAAAATTTTTGGAAGAATAATCAAGCCTTTGAATGTTATAATAGTCCTTCTGGAACCATTCTCTTGATAGAATTAAAATTTTAATGAAAAGGTAATTTTTTTGAAGAGATAATCAAGCATGTGAATGTTATTACAATTCTGTTTGAACCATTCTTTTTAGACGTCCAACACTATGAAAGCAATCAACCATTTTCATGATGTCTATTATCTCAACCATTTGACATTGAGTGAATTTTATTTTTAAAACACTGTATCAGTCCCCCCATTTTTCTATCAAAATGTTGTTAATTTTAATGGTGATTACTGTCTTTTTAAAGGCAAATCGTTTGCTATTCTATTTTTCTTGTTAAGTGAACGAAAGGGAGTTCCTCTTATCCTATCTCAGAGATAAAATCTGAACTCGGGCGGATTATAGGAGTTAAAACATAACATGGGAACTAAGATAATAGTCAGTTTCAGATATCCGAGCAGTGTTAGCACAAATGTTCTATTAGCTTATTCCTCTCTTCTCATTCTTCTCAAATGATTCTCATTGGTTGTTTACTTCTAACATCATTTTTTATATTCCTGATTTAATATTTTACAAGACTGTTATATTTTAATCTTTTAATAAAAAATTTCTTCGTATGTTGAATGGGGGAGACACTAAAAGCCCTTTGAAATGGTGGATGGTCACCAATGTGCGAGCTTATCCACATCTCGCAAAGTTGGCCATGGAGTACTTCTCTGTGCCAGTGACAAGTACACCCACGTAGCGTCTCTTTTCAGTGGGTAGTAAAGTTGTGATGCCCACAAGATCGTGCCTAGATGTTGAGAGTATTGAGCTGATGTGTATGTTATACTACTGGATGGGCCCGACAACCTCATTGGGTGATGAAAAGTTATCTCTTCCTCTGAAAACATGAACGAGGTAATTAGTCCTTTAATGAATTCTCAACATTTTAATTTAAATCTAACTCTACTTTTTTGGTTATCACAGTGTCATTTCACGACCAAAGCATGAACATTGAGCTTCTGAGAGAAGTCACATAAGCATGAAATCCTTCACATTTTCACCTTTTTATTTTGTTTCCCTGGATGTAAGACATGTCTTCATTTAAAAAACTTTGATAAATTTATACCAATTATTTAAGTTCCACAACATTTATCCTACATTCAGCATTCGTCATTTCCCGCCCTCGGTCGTCGTGTTTTCAATCCCCCCTTATCATCATCATTTTCATTGTCCTTAGTGATTGTGCCTTGCTGGTGTCCATGTCCCCGCCCCAGCCTTCGCCATCCCCGCCCTCAGCCGTCGTCGTCTCCGCCCTCAGCAGTCATCATTTCCATCCTCACTTGTCATCATCCCCGTCCTCGCTTGTCAATGTCCCCGTCCTCGCTTGTCGATGTCCCTATCCTCGGCGATCCCCGTCTCTGTCCTCAATTGTTGTCCATCCATCCTCGGCAGTTGTCCACCCCGTCCTCACTTGTTGCCATCCTCGTCCTCTGCGTTCCCCGTCCCCGTCCTCATCCCCGGCGTTTGTCGTCCCTGCACTCGATGATTTTCGTCCCAGCCTCGGCGATCATCATTCCCGTCCTCGCTTGTCATCATCCCTGTCCTTACTTGTCGCTGTCCCCATCCTAGTCCTCGACGGTCGTCCACCCATCCTCGGCGGTCATCCAACCCGTCCTTGGTAGTTGGGAGTCCTGTCATTGAGGGCCATTACACCCATCTAGGAGAATTGAATAAATAGCTTTTATATTTTCTTAATTGAAAACGTGAGGGAGAGGAGAAAAAGAAAACTCAGAGAGAGAGAGAGAGAGAGTCACTCACCACATCACTAATGATCCAAACTCTTTCCGCAAACAATATTTTTACAACATTTCTGTAAAACTGAACATCAACAGTACAACAGGTTTAGTTATCCTATCTTACGGTACTTATATCCCCACAAAATGAAACTTCTCCAACTTCAAAAAGTCTACATGTTCTGGGCATTACCAAAATTTAATGTCACTAGGAAAATTTACTACGGATAATGATGTATTCTTTGAGTTTCACTGTAAACATTCTCTGGCGACGTTTTCACGAGTAAGTAACAAGATGGCAACATGATAACATCAAGGTAAGGGGTGGCCCATTTTTGCTGATATTGTGATATTTGGATATCTACCGTTGTCATTGTAGGAACATAAAAAATGGCAAAACACATGGAAGGTTATCCATATTTTGAAAAAGATGTTTCTTTTTGTGCTATGTATGGCAAGAATGTTATGAACAAGCACTTTCGATGATTTTCACAAAGGAGAATACTAGAGATTTTTGCTTTTGTTGATCTCTCTATCCTCTTTTCCTTTATCTCTTCTTCCCTGCTGTGAGAGGGTGTGACGCCCTACAGTGACCAAGGTTGTGTAGAATGTTGTATGCTCTCAATGAAGAGGCTTCATGCCGAGTGTTACCTTGTATGAGTCTATGGAGTCAGATTGCTACTCTGTGGGGCCATTTGTTCTGGTACCTTAGGAACAGTGGAAGAGAAAGGTTAACAACAAAAAAAAACTGAAAAAGAGGACTGAGAGAGAATAGTCTTGTATTTTATTCAGCTCATAAGTGTTTCTATTTATCTAGTATTATTTCCAGTAGATATATTGGGCCACTCTGCATGTTGTCATTGATTGTATGCCATCTGTGTTGTCCTTAACAAACAAAGCTGCCAATTAGTTCTCTTAAAATATATGTCACAAATCTTTTTAAAAAGTATATTTTACTTAATATATTAGTTGTAAAACTTTCTGCACCAAAACTGTTTTAGTAAAAGAAATAGCAAGGAATGCCAGCAAAGAAGTTTGAAAAAATATTTATTATAAAATTTTATCTTGAAATATACTGCATAGTGGAAGTCCTTAAAGCCTGTTTCAGTAAGACTCGGCTTGACATCAACATTCAAATTTAGAAAGAGTTGACGGTGAAATCTTTATTTTGGTAAACTATTTGTGGAACATCACTATTGAGTACAATTTTATAAATATTCTCCTGTGCTATATGTTTTGAGACAACCATTTTGCGGTTTCGTTTATTTTGTGATTAAACTATTCAACATTTGGATCTGAGTTATTAAAGAACATTACTCCAAACTCTAACAAGATTTCATGCACTGTAATAAAACTCAAATAATAGATTTAAGTTGAAGGTTATCATCGGCCAAATTTGGACATTTTAAAGCACTTTGAAAATAAATATTGATTTTCCAAAAAATGTGTTTTATTAGTTTGTTTTTTTTAGTTATTGGAAAATGTTTTTTATTCATTGTTCTATCCATAAAATTTGATATATCGTGCATCGTAAGAATTTAATCTGTGAATTCATATTATATTTTCAGCAAGGAATTTGTGTGAAATTATCTCATAAATTTATATCCTATACAATTTTTTTAATTATTATGTGAAATAAATTGATTTCAATATGGTATTAAATATGACATTCATTCTTAAATTTATCTGACCTAGAGCCTGATATGAATACTATCTTGAATCTGGTATTAATATCATACTGAATTTCATATCAACACTATCTTGAGTCTGACACTAATCTGTTATTGAATATTATTTGACTGAATCATATATTAAATATCCAGGCATTAATTGTGCTTGACTACTATTTCAAAAATTCATTTTCTTTGAAATGTACCATTAAATAAGGAACTTAATTGATATTTGATTTTTTTGATCTAGGCAAAAGTTTTCATGTCGTTGAAATGACCATTAGTAGATCCATATTTGAGTTATGTTGACATTTGAAAAAAAGTTGGCCAAGTGAGAGCTTATTGTATTTTCATCATTATTTAATCACTAAATTATTCATTTTAGTGAATATTCTTACTGATTCCGAATCATGAAGTAAAGTCGTAAACTGACTTATCTCAGACTCATGATTTGATGTTGAGATATTCCTTGTTTATAATAAATTTTCCGAGAGATACTGGTAGTGATATCAGAAAATACTGATATAGCTGATCTGTATTTTGTCATTAAAGTAAACCTACATTCGAATAATTTTTTGTGTTTGGAGCATCTCGAGACCAGTGAAGAAATTCCATAGAGTATCGCGGTTGATTACTTTTATTATATATGGTAATATTTGAGAGAGGCTAATGTCAGCGAATAAGATGACAAAAAAACATTAAAAATCACAAAAATCCAGAAAGTGAGAATACCATTTGGAAAACATATTCAACAATCTTAACCTCCGTAACAAAAACATTTGATCATTTTAATGCCAATAAACATGTAAAATAAACAAGGGTTAATAGCATGAAATGTCCCAAAAATGTTTAAAAATCTGAGATATATCCCAAACTATTTTTTTGGCACGGTATATCCCAAACTCTCTAAGTAGACTCCGACATATCCCGATTATGACGTAGAATCCATCGTGGCTGCCAGGTGGATTTCCGGTCAGATTTTGACCTGGGCGGAATCCACCTAGCAGGCACGATGGATTCCACGTCATAACCGGGATTAACCCTTTTCTCTCTCCATCCTGGATGAAACCTACTTGAGAGAGAGAGCGAGAGAGTGAGAGAGAGATTCTAGAGAGAGAGAGTGAGAGAGAGCGAGAGAGAGAGGTATTCTAGAGAGAGAGACGTTCTAGAGAGAGAGGCGTTCAATGTTGATATTTGTTTTTCAATAAGAGAGAGAGAGAGGCATTCAATATCGATTTTTTTTTTATAAGAAAGAGAGAGAGGCGTTCTAGAGAGAGGGAGAGGCATTCTAGAGAGAGAGAGGCATTCAATATCGATATTTCTTTTTGATAAGAAAGAGAGAGAGGCGTTCTAGAGAGAGGGAGAGGCATTCTAGAGAGAGAGGCATTCAATATCGATATTTGTTTTTTGATGAGAGAGAGAGGTGTTCTAGAGAGAGAGAGAAAGAGATAGAGAGAGAGAGGCATTCTAGAGAGACCCGACCAAATCAAATCGCCCGGGAGAGAGAGGAGGCACAGAAATAGAGACATAGACAGAGAGAGAGGGGAAGGTGGAGAGAGAGAAAAAGAGAGTGAGAGAGGGGGGAGAGAGAGAGGGAGGGAAGAGGAGAGGGAGAGATTTTCTGCTTGGGGGAGGTTATCGGCAATCGCCTTAGATATTCTTTAGGCTTTCAAAAGCCCAAACCAAACCGAGCATTCCGACCAAAGGTAGGTTTGCCTATCGATATCGGTTTGGTATTTGATATCATTATGTCAGTAATCAATACCCAATTGTTGATGTTTGATCTGAATGTGAGATATCAAATGTATGGAGAGGAAGAAATCAATATCCCATCGACAGATTGAGCTACAATTGTGACACCGAATATCGCTATGGGGACCATTATATCGATATAAATGTTCAACAACAAATATCGTATCCATTCATATCAGATGTTTATCGAAACTTATAGCAATATAAAATAAAGCGAAATCGAATAATATGTAGTACATAATGTTGTCAACCAGAATATCGATATTTTGGAGCGGATAACAGCAGCTAATATCACTATCGGTGTTGAAATATCGACATAGATATTGAATAGCAAGTGCTGTCCATATCCGTTGGTTATCATCCCAATGCAATATCGATATCAAAACTCAATATTCAGACCCATGGTTCATTATCTGATACCCGGACAGAGATTAGATAATGAATTCTCAATTACTCTATTATCATCGTTTGTCGATATCCATATTGTATATAACAATAGTCGATAACCCATATTCAGTTACTGTTATTCGTTATCGTCACATTAACGAATATCAAATATGGGCTTAATACCGATTTCAATCCAAATACCCATTTTGTGGATCCAATAATAGTAATGAACATTGTGATCTTACTGAAATATAGATAGCATTATAGAATATCCTATCCATTTGGATCCGGTACTAATTATGATCCCATTGCGATATCATTAATGAATATGGCTTTTTCTGTCGAAATATCGAATATTGGATCCGTACATACTGATCGTAATCCAATTATGATATTGATAGCAAAACTAGATATTGAATAGTTGGATCCATGTTTGGTTTTGATTATGATAGTGATGCTGATTAAATAAGGTCCTAGTGTAGGCCAATAGAGCACTGTAGAATGTCCTTTCTCAACCATAAATACCGGAAGAAAGAGATCAACAATGCTGAGGAAATGAACATCCATACCCCACAATCAAACCTGTAACTTGCTTATGCTCTTCCACAAATTTTCATTTTTATCTGAAGAAGACAGTCCCGTTTCAGTGGGAGTGGGTGTAGGAAATGGTTGGGATGGCTGTTGTATAATTTCAGAAATTTGACTATACATGTCAATCATTGGCTGATATGCATCATCTACTTCAACACGTGGAGGTTCTGTAGCTCCTTGTGATCCCTGCATGATTGATTAATACATGTTCATTCTTTTATGTTGAATAAGATTCAAAGCCTGTAAACAAAGTTAAACAAAAAATTCAATCCGTACTTGGTCTGCAACTTGTATCCTTGTTTGGGTGCATCTCTTCCGATTATGGCCAACTTGGTGGCAGAGAGAGCACTTCATCTGCACGCCTTTCTTGGATAATCTTTGACCATTAAGTTCCTTCTAGGTTGTTTCTTCACAAAAGAAGGGAATACATAGTTCCCTTCAACTTCATTCCACAAGTTTTTTCCATTCATTGGTGGGATATCATGACTATAAGCTAGCTGGTATACATCTTTCTTCAACCAGTTAGTGACAAAATTGACAGGGTCTTGCTTGATCTATTGAATGCAAGTAATATCATGGGAGCATCGAATGCCCCTTATATCCCAATATCTGCAAGTACAGGCTCTGGTAAGTAAATTGATAAGCCTAAAAATGCACGTAAATATGTCGTTATTTTTGGATTTAGACTTATACAAAAATATTTATAATTTCCCTTAATAACTAAATATGGAATATAGAGCAAGTAAGGGGTCAAACCACAGGGAGGCAGCAAGTGAGAATTTTATCCGATTTCAATGAATTAATTCAAAGATGAATTAATTTTTCAACGAATAAATCTTAATTATGCTTAATAATGTTTTTAATTCATCAAAATCAAGTAAGACTTAATTTTAATTTTAAATATTTCGGTCAGAAAGCTCAAGATAGGAATATTTCAATTTTAAAATCAGATTAATTCATATTATTAATTTCCCAATTATTATAAAATTTTAAGACAATTTTTATGAATTAAAATTGGGAATTAAATAATCAAGAAAGGGATTTTTAAATTGGACTTCAAGATGGATGAATTTTTGAATCAAATTTTATTTTTAGGTTTTTTATATATTAAATTAAATTCCTAAACAATAAAAATCGAAATCTAGAGAGAGAAACTAGACAAATTGATCTAGAGAGAGAAAGTGAAGAATTTAGGGAAAAGATGAAATCTGACCCTAAATTAAAAATCTAATGAAGCAGAAATGTTTTAAATTGATGTAGAATTAAGGATCATAAATCAGATCTTGAATCAGAATCAAAATAAAGTGCTAATTTCATTCAAAACAAACTTCTAGGGCATGTACATTTCGCCCATGCCTCGGCGTTTTAGAATCATTCGAGAAGATGATTGAAATACAAATCAGAAACTTACAATTTTGAGTGCAGAAGCAAGAGCTGTCGACTTCAAGAACCCCTCCTGTGTCCTTCCTGGACAATTGCTTGGGGAGAGCGTCCAAAAGTGATTTTCGCCCATTTTTGGACCTCTATTTAAAGATCCAACCGTCCAGATTGTAGAGGGAGAATGGACAAACCTACCCTCAAAATTTCAGCCCAATCGGACTTCTAAATCTCAAGATATCGTCATTTTACTATAGATTAATCTAGGCCGTTGGATTTAATTTTCTCTCCTCCAATAAGTTAGGAAAATGTCATTTTCTGATTGGTTGCCATATTATTTCTCGTTTTCCGCTTCCTCGAATCGCATTCTGAGGCTTCGTTGTCCGCGTCCAATGCGCGCAATCATTGGATGATGGTTACAGTCGTTAAATGATTAAAAAATGATCCACGTTGTCTCGTCAGCACCTAAAAAAAACAAATACAGAGAAAGGTAAGGTTACCCCCTTTTAGTCACGTTTTACTGTGTTGATTTTCGTGTGCATTTAATGCACGCGGCAAATCAGCGCCGTAAAGCATCGACTTTATTAATTTTTTCAAAAAAAATGTTGGTTAGCGCGTGCATTAAATGCACGCGCTAACGACCTTAAATATATATATATATATATATATATATATATGTATAAGTGTTACACGTGCGTCGGTTAGCACGTGCATTAAATGCACACGCCTAACCGACCCACATGCAAAACTTTATGCATGTCGGTTGCCGCGTGCATTTAATGCACGTGGCAAACTGACATTTTTATTAAAAAAAATAAAATCTACCTTTTCGCCGACTTTCCTGTTTATTTATTTATTATTATTATTATTTTCATATATATAAAAAGGCATCCACGTGTTTGCCTGAATTTTGGGCAAATGACGTGGATGCCCCTTGATAAATATATATATATAAATGCTAAATAAATGATAAAAAATCATTTCTTGGGTAAATATTGGTCAGAAAAATATATAAAAATATGAAAAAATTCCAGAAAAACTAGAAAACCCTTACCAACCTTTAGCCAAGTATTTAGAGCCCTGTAAAAAATATCTCTTCACTAAAATGAGGTTAAATTCCATGTAATAAATGATAAAAATCAGAAATAAATAATAAAATGAAAGTGTAAGTGATTTATCTTTATTTTAATATGATAACATGCAAATATAGTCATTAAACTAAATAAATATAATGTAAAATTCATCAATTAATGATGTTAATTTGCAAGTTATCATAAATCAATCACAAATCTGTTTCCCAAGTTTGTAACTTCAAATTGATACTGATCTACATGTCTAAGAGTGCATGTCATAGACTTCAACTTGTTATCTTCGAGCAACTCTCTTATCCGAGGGCATAATTGATCAGTTCTATCAGAAAATAACTCCCTTTTCTTAACTATCCTCTTCATGACTGCACTTCTAATATCTTCTGGCATGTCTATGATAGGTTTAGACCTAGACTGTATGATATAATTATTGAAGCACTCACAAATATTGTTATCAATCACCTCACATTTTGGCCACTCACTAATGTAAGCCTTGCAAAACTTCTTTATGTCTCTATCTCCAAAGTCATGCGCGGCTTGTGGTTTCAATGTGCTCATCTGTCTCATGATCCTCTGGAAATCTTCATGAGTTGTGTACTTCACAGATTTCCAAAATAAGTTCTTCAGTATCTCAATGGAATGTCCCTTCTTCTTCCAATTTGCATAAATATGTCTAGCACAATTCCTATGCTCCACATGTGGTAACAGATATGCCACTACATTTTCTAGTCCCTGCACAATGTAAGAGAGTATAAAGCTATTAGTGCAATAAATTAGTTCTACATTAAGCAATAAGACTTCAATAAATTATAATATTATAAACGAGTTAGTTAAGTACCTTCTGTTGATCGCTTATAATCGTCCAACCATGACCAACGGAAATTCCTAAATCTTCCATTAGTAGTTGAATAAACCAAGTCCAAGAAGCTTGATTTTCCCCTTCAACCACTGCCTAGGCAATAGGGAACATTTGATTATTCCCATCCTTGCCCACATCACCCAACAATTGGCCTTTCATTTCAGTCTTCAAAAAACATCCATCCAAACCAATGACTCCTCTGCAACATTCAAGAAACCCTATTGCTAGTGAATCAAAGCATACATAGAGTCTCTTAAACCTAATAAAAGAATCAGGAGTGTCTCTATCAAGCACCAACTCAAAAGTACTACTCCTATTAACCTTCATTAACTCGGCAACATAATAAGGAAGCAAGTGATAATGGTCATTCAAAGATCCTTGAAGCTTCTTATGCGCCGCAGATCTAGCTCTATAACAGGTATGCTTTGAAATTGTGATTCCAAACTGTTCGTTTATTTACCGCATCATATCTACCACCTTCCAATTCATATTCATTCGAATTTTCTCTAAGAAGTGGTTTGCAATCCAATGATAATCGGCTTGTCTATTCCTTGGAGCCCTACTGCACCTATGATTATCATTTAGTGTCTTCACAACAAAAGCCTCCTTCATACCATCCCAACTAGCATATATCCTCCATGGGCAATCTTTCTTGCAAACAACTTCAACTTTTTGCTCACCAGACTTTAAAAACCTGATGTTCAACCCATTCCATATAGCATGGTTCTTCACAACTGTCGTAAATTGAGAAGGCGATTCAAATTTCATGCCTACTTGAAATTTAATCTTCTCAATGGGGCATCTAGGATCATACCTTTTGCCCCTTTGTATGTTCCTTCTATTTTCACCCTCATCATCAGTATCATTCGGAGTTAATATCTCATCATCCGAATCAGCATACTGACTATGATATCCATCAACAGATACTTGTTGTTGAACTTGTTCTTTTCTATTTCTCGGGCCGTCAACAAATTCATCATTCCATTCTTCACTTGAATATCCATCAGGATCACTTGTATACACATCACTTTCCTCATTTTGTTCACATGGACTATATTCAGAATCAGCATCACTATCATAATCAGAACCAAACACTCTTCTCTCGTCATCAACCCTATTTAAGAAACAAATGGAAAATAGTAGCTGATGATGTGTGTTATATATTTAAATAATTAAGGGAAAACTTACATTCTTTTACACTTTGACTTGTGAGACAATCTAATAGGAGCACGATGGGGGAGAGCACCACTGCACGATGAAGAACTAGACCTTAAATTCGGTCCAGTTTTAGGCACTCCTTACGGTCTAAACCTTAAATTCGGTCGGGTTGGGTCACGGTCCAGCTCGGTCTGGTTCGATCAGACCTTAATTTCTGAATGTGAAGATGATTTGGAATGTGAAGTTGAAAAACTATAAAGAAAACATAAAAATAAGTAAATTTAATAATCTAAGTTTGAATTACAATGTAAAAGAAGAAAAACCAAATTACATTTTAAAGAATTAGAACAAAAAGAAATAGAATAAAAAAAAATCAAGAAGTAGAATAAAAATATTTAGAATAAAAGGAGAGTTTTAGTTTTTCAGTTAGAGGGGTAAATTTAAGAGAGAGAAAGAGAGAGTTTTGAAGAGATAAGTAAATTTTAGAGAGAGAAATAGAGAGTTTGATTTTTAGATGAATCATTATCATTATTGAGATGTTGAGGTCAGCTAGTGGTGTTGAGTAGTGCTATTGGTATTGAGATATCGATAAAAATTTCAAACATCGAAAATCGGATCCACTCAGATCTGACACTGAGCAGGATCTGATCACCATATCGATATCTAACTTCGATAACTGATATTTCATATTCATTCTCCTTTTTTGATATCCAATATTCAATTCGATATCGAACAACGAGTATCCAATCTTATCGGTCCATCGATGTAGGTACTGCATCAATATTGTGTATTGAATACATGGTATTGGCTATTGATATTTGGATAACGAATGTTGTCCCATATACCATTAGATGAACCCTACAATGATCTGATTATTATGGTTGTTGATCGATCTATTATCATGAACAATGCCAAATTAACGAATATCAAATATCCAAAGAGGACAATGCCAACATAGATCACAATATATGGAGAACTAATAGCAATATCGAATATTTTCATTTCACAAGATGAAAAGCTGTAAAAAACATAAAAATAAGTAAATTTCATAATCTAAGTTTCAATTAGAATGTAAAAGAAGAAAAACAGAATTACATTCTAAAGAATTAAAACAAAAAGAAATAGAATAAAACAAAATCGAGATGTAGAATAAGAAGATTTAGAGGGAAAGAGAGAAAGAGAGTGGGGGAGAGAAAAAGAGAAATTTAGTTTTTCGAAGAGAGGGGTAATTTATAAGAGAGAGAGTTTTCGGAGAGTCTTCCTCTCCATACATTTGATATCTCACATTCAGATCAAATATCAACAATTGGGTATCGATTACTAACATAATGATATCAAATATCCAATGGATATCGATAGGCAACCCTACCTTTGGTCAGAATGCTCGGTTTGGTTCGGGCTTTTGAAAGCCTAAAGAATATCTAAGATGATCGCCGATAACCTCCCCGAAGCAGAAAATATCTCCCTCCCCTCTCCCCTCCCTCTCTCTCCCCCCTCTCTCACTCTCTTTCTCTCTCTCTCCCCTCTCACTCTCTTTCTCTCTCTCCCCCCCCTCTCACTCTCTTTCTCTCTCTCCACCTTCCCTCTCTCTGTCTATGTCTCTGCTTCTGTGCCTCCTCTCTCTCCCGGGCGATTCGATTCGGTCGGGTCTCTCTCGAACGCCTCTTTCTCTCTCTAGAATGCCTCTCTCTCTCTTATCGAAAAACAAATATCGATATTGAATGCCTCTCTCTCTCTCTAGAATGCCTCTCTCTCTTGTTCTCTCGCTCTCTCTCTCGAGAACGCTCTCTCTCTCAATTAGGTTTGATCGAGGATAAAGAGAGAAAAGGGTTAATCCTGGTTATGACGTGGAATCCATCTTGCCTGCCAGGTGGATTCCGCCCAGGTCAAAATCTGGCCGAAGATCCACGATGGATTCCACGTCATAACCGAGATATGTCGGAGTCTACTTAGAGAGTTTGGGATAAATCGTGCCAAAAAAATAGTTTGGGATATATCTCAGATATTTGAAAAAGTTTGGGGACATTTCATGCTATTAACCCAATAAACAATATTAAGATAATTACTAGCATGCCAACTAGGGATTGGCGGTCGTCATCCGTCACGTCGCGCGTCACCGTGATGGTCACGTGATGGATGACGTGACGGTGACGAATCAGAGGGCTCGTGACGGTGACGGGGTGGTCTGGACGAGTGACGTGACGAATAATCCGTCACGGATGACGTCCATGATGGAATTTTAATAAGTCTCTCTCTCTCTCTTTCGTTCTCTCTTTTGTTCTCTCTCTCTCTCTCTCTTTCGTTCTCTCCCTCTCTCGTTCTCTCTTTCTCTCTCGCTCTCTCTCTTTCGCTCTCTCTCTCTCTCTCTCTCTCTCTCTCTCTCTCTCTCTCTCTCTCTCTCTCTTTCGCTCTCTCTCTCTCTCTTTCGTTCTCTCTCTCTCTCTCTCTTTCACGATCTCTCTCTCTCTCTCGCTCTCTCTCTCTCTCTTTCACGATCTCTCTCCCTCTCTCCCGATCTCTCTCTCTCTCTCGCTCTCTCTCTCTCTCTTTCACGATCTCTCTCCCTCTCTCCCGATCTCTCTCTCTCTCGCTCTCTCTCTCTCTCTCTTTCACGATCTCTCTCCCTCTCTCCTGATCTCTCTCTCTCCTGACGTGACGGTGACGGATTTTTTAAAAATCCTCGGATGATTGATGTGACAGTGACGTGACAAACATTTCGTCACGTCACTGTTCATCACAACCCGTCACCGTCCCGTCACGTCCGGGGCGTCACGTTCCGGACGTTCCCTGATGCCAACAGAGAATTCTATCCAATACCGATACCCGATACCATGATATATGAACCCATTAGCGCCAAAGAACAGCCTAGAACCCTAACCCTTTGTTCATCCCCTTCACTAGGGAGAGCAGCGACTCTCTTTGATTTCCATTCCCACGGCGAGCGATCGAGCTCAGAATCTGCAGGACTGATGGCGAAATCGGCCGGAGCTCTCCCTCGCCATTGCTCTCATCTGCTACGCCACCTCCGTCTCTCATCTTCATCATCGTCTTCATCCCCTCAAGTCTCTTCGTCCGCCGCGGCGGCAGAGAAAATACTCAAGGATGAAGCCGCCGACGCCTCAAAATCATCATCGGTTTCAGTTTCCGGCTCCGCTCCTGCATCCGACGGCTTCGCCATGGAGTTCGTGATCAAGCGCCTTGCGAGGTCCGGCAATTTCTCAGAAATCGAGAAGTTAATCGAATCCCGGAAGAAAGATCCCGCGATTTCTCACGAGCCGCAGGCGGCATTCCTCATCACGGCCTACGGCTACGCTGGAATGATCGATCACGCCATCCGCACCTTTGATGAGCTCGGCAAGCTCGGCTCTCCGAGGACGGTTCTCTCCTTCAATGCGCTCCTCTCCGCCTGCAACCACACAAGAAATCACGGCCGCGTCCCCGAGCTCTTCGAAGAGACTTCCCGGAAGCACGGCATCGTTCCAGACAAGATCTCGTATGGGATTCTGGTCAAGTCCCTTTGCATGTCCCGCTCCATGGAAAAGGTTAACGCAGTCCTGAAGAAGATGGAGGAAGAAGGGATTGAAATCACGCCCGTTACGTACACTAGTCTGCTGGATACACTGTACAGGGACAAGAAAGTATCAGAAGCGGAGCGACTGTGGAAAGAGATGGAGAGAAAGGGGTCTTCTCTTGATGTGGCGGCTTACAATGTTCGGATCATGTATCACGCTGCGAATTCTAAGCCCGAATCCGTGATCAAGCTGTTCGACGAAATGAGTGTGGCCGGATTGAAGCCTGATATCATCAGTTACAATTACTTGATCGCTTGCTACTGCAAGAACGGGCGGCACGACGAGGCGAAGAACTTGTACCGGAGTCTCGCAGAAAAGGGCTGCCGGCCGAACACCGCCACTTACAGGAACTTCATGTACCTTCTCTGCAAGAACAAAGATTTTGATGCGGCAATGGAAGTCTGCGTGGAAGGAATCGGGAAGAGCAAGCTTCCGGATTTGGGTCCGATGAGGATGCTGGTGGAGGGTTTGGTGGAAGGTTCTAAGCTGGACGATGCGAAACGGTTGATGAAGCTGGTGAGGAAGAAGTTCTCTGGGAATTTCATTGCCAGATGGAAGAACATCGAGGAGAAGCTCGGTTTGGAAATCGGAGATGAGGCCCCCACTGTCGAAGGCGCTTGATTCTTTTGGCGATCCGATAAGGTAACAGAATCGCGGTTCTGTATTTCTTCGATTTGAAATATTCCTTGCCCGTAATTCCCAAGATGCTCTCTGTAGAATCTCGTCCGACTTCTGAATTCTAAACCAACGGTAGATGATCTTTATCATTGGTCCCGAGCTAGAAGTTAGAATGACGTCTGGATTCTGATCCATATCCCCGGTAGATCTAGATAGATTGCCTGGTTCTAGAGACGAGTTTGTTTTTTCTCATTTTTTCTGGAATACTAACACTAGGACAAGTGTAGAGGAACGCGGTATCCGAACCCCGCATCCTCGCGTCATGTGGGGTCTCAAAAGTCGAAAGAAAAGACAACTTGGGCCGATTTTTTCTCTGATTTTTTCTTATATATTAACAATACAAATGAGATAACCATCCGTATCCCAGAGGCAACTACGGGGAGCCCCTGAAGGAGGAGTTCGTCGTTTCCGGGCATCAAAAACGGGTCTCTCTATCTCTCTCTACAGCTCTAGAGAGAGAAAGAAAGTCCGACAACCCGACAACCCGTGGCCACACAGTAGAAGACGGAATCCGTCATGTGGGCCGATTCTACGGGCGGATTTGATACAGCACAGTTATGGGGAACTGTGGGAAGAAGAACAAGGGAAATGAATTCTCTCAATTCAAGTCAGCAGAGCTTGGGTAGGCCCCGGCCGTGGATGTCTCCGACGGCGGTTTGGTTCATCCTCGACATCTGGCCCTTCATCTGACGGCACATCTTCTCCAGCTCCGCCACCCGCCACTGCATCGTTTGGAGGTTCTGCCGGAGCTCCTCCTTCTTTCCCTCCGCCGCCGCCGCCAGCGCCCTCACCGCGCTCCTCGGCGGGATTCTGGGGTTCTTCGCCAGCTCTTTACAAGTCTCCAGCGTCAGCTTCTCGTAGTTGAGGCACCGGCACAGCCTCGACCGCTCCCCGCACGTCAGCCCCGGGTGCGACTGCCGTCATAAACGCCGTCAAGGAGAGATACAGAGACAGAGATAGACTGCTGTTTAATTTACCTCGAGGTAGATGTCGAGGGCTCTGTAGACGCCGTCGAAGCAGTCCCTGGCGGAGTCCGGCAGGCTCTCGGCGACGGCGAGGAACTTGGACGGCTTGAGGCTATGGTCGGGGGAGATCTCTCTCAAGTACTTGTCCATCAGCCGGCCCACCTTCTTCATCTTTTGGAGTGCCACGTCGCCGGAGCTGACGAAGACTCTCAGCAGCCGGACCACCAGGCTGACGTCATAGACCGCGTCATCGTGCCCCGAGACGAGGAGGTCGTCCAGCGTGGCCTGGTCCAGCGCGGACCCGATCAGCCCCTCCAGCTCGGCCCGGCAGCCCTTGCTCAGCCCCTGCCCGGCCACCACGCGCAGGACCCGGAACAGCCCGCGGCAGGAGAAGCCCGCCGGCGCCGCCATCGCCACCCCCCGCGCCGCCGCGTCGGCCAGCCCCCCGCACCCGCCCCCCCCGCCCCTCTTCCTCAGGTAGTGGAGCAAGAACCTGGTCATCACGAGCCCCCCCCCGGACCCCCCCACGAGCCTCTCCACGAGCCTCGGCTCGACCGCGGCGAGGTCCTCGAACCACCACTCTTTGCCCGCGCCCGGGGTGGACGACGACGACGAAGACCGGTGCGGGTACCCGTCCGGGGACGATGACGCGGCGGACGACAGCGGGCTGTCCGAGATCTTGGCGTGGACGGCGGCCGCGAGGCAGCGGAGCAGCCCGCAGTCCTCCGCCGCGTCGGCGAAGCCCTCGCAGCTCTTCAGAGCCGCGACGACGTCTCCCCACGTCCAGTAGAAAATCCCGTCCAGGAAGGCGTCCGTCTGGGCGAGGAGATTGCAGGCCGCCACGTCGTCCGTCATCTCGAGCGCCACGGCGGCGCACCGGAGCGCCGCCACGTTGCTCGGGCTCATCTTAATTCGTCCCCCGCCGTAGCAGAACCGGGCGGCGAGCTCGAACCCGGCGGCGCCGCCGGGGAACGCCGGCAGGTCCAGCTCCACCCACGCCCGCGCCCGCCGCTTCTCCTTCCTCACTGCCCTGCACAAACTCCCCGAGAACAGGCAGAGTATCCTCTGCCAGAGAGAAAGAAAGGTATCAGCCATTCATCCCGGGGGAACAAATTCTTGATCTTCTTACCTGATGAAGGAACAACTCCTGGCGGCCATGGATTCTCACCCTCAGGTCCGGCGCGTCTTCTTGCATGACTGAAAAAAGAGAGAGAGAAACTGTTCTGTGTATCTCTGTTCTCGCAGAGAAGAAAGAGTAGGAGTCCGCGCCGCTGAGTCTTGTGACTTTTTCTGAGAGGGGAGGGGTTGGTCTTTATCCTTCGCCTCCCCCCCTTAAACTGAAAGAAGATAGAGTATTTTCCGCCTCCGCTTGCGTTTGTCCTCTACCGCGCCCATGTGATCTGCCCTCTCGTAGACGACGCCAAGTGCGAGATCTAGAGCCGCCGGTGCGACTACTTAGCGACTGTTCTTTGAATCTTCCGTCCTCTGCGCCAGATGTAAGCGGATGAATCAGAAGGAAAAAATACGCCCATCCTTTTCTCTGCGAATATTTTACACACATGGGTAGTATTATTCTCGCTCTGCTGCACTGGATGGATAGATTACTTGGATAAATAGACGATCAACGATAGATCATCTATTTTTGTCTGTGCGTTGAGTTCCGGCCATGGTTGTGGATATTCTGTGACGCGCTATCTTGCCGACGGTGACGAGGAGCTTGTCGATTGTGGGAGTGCCAGATGGTGGGACGTGGGGGATTTCCGCGGCCTCCAACGGCGGGGGTTGAGCCTTGTTCCCCTATCGTATCAGAATTTCAGCCTTTCCCAGCGATTTTTTATTTTCTTTTTTTCTACGGTAGGTGCCTTCCAAGAAGCTCTCTTTATTGGATCTTTTCCCACTCTTTCTTAGGCAACATCACTCTCTCTCCCTCTCCATCTCTCTCAAATGCCATCACTCTCTCACTCTCTGTTTTCACCACCCCCCCCAGATTAATTATCTTGTGTGATGGATGATGATGATGAACAGTGACTGATGAAACTTTGACGTAGAGTTTGTCACGTCTCCTGTCCGTCACACGTCCTCGGTTAGTTACATGCCTCCTCCCCTGATTAATTTGCTAAATTCATAATTCCAGTACAATATGACCACAAATGTGATAAAGAACTCCTACCCATTTTGGTGTTTCGATTGAAATACCCATAAATGGTATTTTACGTAGAAATAGTATTCTTGCTTATTTCGACGATCCCCAATACCGAAGAAACAGTTCTGGAATTTAGACGTCCTGGGTTTTGAAAAAGTCCATCACGGTTGCTTTACATGTCACAGGCCCTCATGTCCCATCACCGGACGGCGTCCCAGTCACACAGGGCTTAAGGTCATATGAGCAGATTTATTTTTAACTGGTGAATCTTGCCTGCTGGTGCCTCTGTCTTTATCTCTTTCTCAATCTTTCTCGATCTCTCTCTCTCCCGTTGTCTCTGTCTTGCTCTCTTTCTCTTACTATCTCAGTGTCTGTTTTGGTCTCTCTTTCTCTGTCTCTCTGCCTTTCTCTCTTTCTCAATCTTTCTCTCTCTCTCTCTCTCTCTCTCTCTCTCTCTCTCTCCCCGTGTCTCTGTCTTGCTCTTTCTCTCTCTCTTACTATCTCAGTGTCCGTCCCGGTCTGTCTTTCTCTGTCTCTGTCTTTCTCTCTTTCTCAATCTTTCTTGATCTCTCTCTCTCCGTGTCTCTGTCTTGCTCTCTCTCTCTCTCTTTCTTACTATCTCAGTGTCGTCTTGGTCTCTCTTTCTCTGTCTTTCTCTCTTTCTCAATCTTTCTTGATATATCTCTTTATCTCCCCGTGTCTCTGTCTTGCTCTCTCTCTCTCTCTTTCTTACTATCTCAATGTCGTCTTGGTCTCTCTTTCTCTGTCTTTCTCTCTTTCTCAATCTTTCTTGATATATCTCTTTATCTCCCCGTGTCTCTGTCTTGCTCTCTCTCTCTCTCTCTCTCTCTCTCTCTCTTTCTATCTCAGCGTCGTCTCGGTCTCTTTTTCTCTGTCTCTCTTTCTCTCTCTGTCTTCTTCTCACTCTTTCATTATTTAAAAATTCGTCTCCACCATCTGTAACAGCCATCCCATAACGTCACCTATCCAAGACCCGTGGTCATCGATATCCTGTCACGCTATCTACGGCGTCATGACCTCCTAAAATGTCATCCATCACCAGCACTTATTCGGTTACACCTCTATCACCGCGATGAATGACATGACAGATGACGTTTGCAGTTCCCTATGCCCCTCTGTCTCTCTCACTCTCTCCATCTTTCTTTCTCCCTCTCTTCAACATATCATGTATTTTTCATTGATGGCATAATGGGCTTAGTGGAAAAAGAAAGAAAGACAACTAAACAGGCTGACCGGACCCTAATCTGGGCCAGCCCGAGTCACAACCGACTGGACCCAACCAACGAAAATTAATTCCAACAAATTTATATGAATCTTTCATTCTTGGAAGAGCGAAAGCAACTATAGTCTGGATTGTCTGGGATGTGGACGATGGATGGGATGGGACGAAGATCGTCCTGTTTGATGTCCGGATATTTCAACTTCGTCCAAATCGCTCCGTCCAGGGATTCATCCATTGAAGAAAAAAATGGTCCGCACCCAACTTTGCCAATTTTGTCGCGTCTGGAGGAAAACCATCTTGTCCCTCTTCTCGGACAAAAAAAAATCACATTAAATTTTTTTAATATACTTTTTTACGCTTTTAGGGAAATATGGAGGAGAGAGAGGGGAGGGACATATGTACAATTACTTTTAGGCGGTGTCAGTTTGCGCGCTCAAAAAAGTCGGGATTTTGATACCAAATGTCAATGATTTGATTACATGGCAAGATCTCAATGGTCGGAAGCAGATTTGACCGTTTTTTTAGGAAAACCGTCCCGTCCATTCTCCCAGGACGAATTTCCGTCCTCATTTTTGTCCAACCTCGTGGACGGGACGATTTTATTTGTCCTGCACTATAATGGCGAGTATAGTTCCGGATCGTCCCGGACGTGGACGAAGGATGGGACGGGATGAATTTTGTCCTGTTCTATGTCCAATGTTAGCTCAAGGACGAAGGACGGGATGTTTTTCGTGCACCGACAAAAAAACCGTCCCGTACAATAATCTCGGGACGGTTTTTCGTCCCGTTCAGTCCTCCCGGGAATAATTTTACACACAGACTTTATGATTTTTTCGGGAAAATCATAAAATTAAAATTAATATAGATTTTTTCAAGTTTTTTTGGGAATTATTGAGGAATTATTGGGAATTACTGATACACATCTACAATTATTTCTGAGTGGTGTTCATTTGCATGCACTTAAAAATACATTGATGCAAATTGTCATTGCGAGGCCATGTGGCAACATCTCAACCGTTGGATGTAAATCTGGTGATTTTCCGTCCAGTTTCGTCCGTCCATCGTCCTAGACATCCGGACGGACGGTTTTTTCGTCATACGGACGAAAACCGTCCCGTAGAGTGGTCCACGGGACGAATTTTCGTCTCGAAATTCGTCCGCGTCCCTGCACTATAACGGCGACTGTGTCCGACATCGATCCGAGTTTGAGCGAGCTGTGGGAAGATTGAAAAGGAGGAAAGAACTCATCTTTCGGCGATTCTTGGCATAATTGAAGATCCGGAGTAGGGATGAGGCGGAGTAGTCGATCGCCGGAGAACGGCGTGGACGGGGATGACGAGAGGGAAGAGGAGGAAGAAGACGAGGATGAAGAACAATCTGCCGTTGATGAATCCGACGAGGAGCCAAGGCTCAAGTACCAGAGAATGGAAGGGAATGTGCCGTCTCTCCTTTCTGCGGACGCCGCGTCTTCAATTGCAGTATCAGAGAGGATGATCGCTCTCGGCACGCGCGGTGGTGTCGTTCACATCCTCGATTTCCAGGGGAACCAGGTTTCACCGTATCTCTGTCTTTTTGTTATCTTCCACTTGAAATTTTACCTGTATATTTCGGATATCTCTCTTGATTTATGAGAATTAACATTCTTTTATTGGTCGTGATCTAAGAATATGCTCGTCGAATGTACGATTTGCTGGCTGCCGAGGTTTTTGTGATACATCTTGACGTGCACATTCCTGTTTAACGTGTTGGAAATTGGGTGATGAACCATGATGAGAATGATTTTTATCCGATGGCTTGAAATCTTGCTCGATGATGAAACTTAATGAAAAACATAGAATTGGTTGAGAATCTCAAAAGGAAAAGTACGTAGCCTATTTGAAACCGGTTTTATGTGACATTTGCTGTCATAATATCCTCAGAACACTCGCACGACTGACCAGCAGGCAGTCACTTGCCACTTATCCTTTGTTATCTGGAGTCCTAGACGAGCATATCCGCTTTTTATTGGATGGTGTCGCGGGTTTCACCTTCCGCTGTAGTTCATCCTCAGCTTTTCGAGATGCGAACTTAGTTTGCTGTGTACAAACAATGGAATCTCAATTTAATGCCCATTCGAATGTTATCAAACTCCAATAACATTAACCTTGACCTCAGATCAATTTAATGCTTTAGCATGGCTGAAGCCCTAATCACATTAACCTTAGCCTTCGATTCGGACCACGATGGTGTATTCAGTTTGAAAGAATATACGATTAAACTGCATAAATTAATGAAGGACTGATGTTTCGATAGTGTACAACAACCATGAATCAGTTAACATACGTGGCCATGATGTCTAGAAAATTGTGGGAAAAAAGTTAGACAAAATCAAAGGAGTTAACTGCATTCTTTTTCATTATACTTCTTTGATATCTCACAGCAAGTAGGAGTCCCGCTGGAAATCTGCGGGAGAAAGTGATCCTGTGTTCCTTTATCGAATGAAAATATATCATTTAACATCAATGTGGCGTAAATCTGAAACCGCTGGTAATCTGTGAGATTTATTATTCATTCATCGTTATTTGGTAGGTCGAAACCATGGTTAGATTCTGTGTAAATGAGTATTTATTTTTTATTCAGCGTTAATTGCTAGGTCGAAACCATGGTTAGATTCTGTGTAAATGAGTATTTATTTTTTATTCAGCGTTAATTGCTAGGTCGAAACCATGTTAGATTCTGTGTAAATGAGTATTTATTATTTATTCAGCGTTAATTGGTAGGTCGAAACCATGGTTAGATTCTGTGTAAATGAGTATTTATTATTTATTCAGCGTTAATTGGTAGGTCGAAACCATGTTAGATTCTTTGTAAATGAGTATTTATTATTCATTCAGCGTTAATTGGTAGGTCGAAACCATGGTTAGATTCTGTGTAAATGAGTTTTTATTTTTATTGTAACGTTTCTGATGGAAGCTTTTGCCCGGTGAAAATTCAATTGGATATGAAGCTGCTTTGATTACTTCCAAAATAACGCCTTCATGGGGCCTTATTGCACTCTCTTCTTTGTGCTGTTATTTTAAGATTGTCTATTTCTTTCTCTTTCAGATAAAGGAGTTTCGTAGTCATTCAGCCACAGTCAATGATCTTTGTTTTGATTCCGATGGAGAATTCATTGGAAGCTGCTCAGATGATGGGTTAATCGTCATTAATAGTCTGTTCACTGATGAGAGCTTCAAGTTTGTGTATCATCGACCCATGAAAGCGCTTGCCCTTGATCCTAGTTGTTCTCGAAAGTCATTTCGAAGGTTTGTAACTGGTGGGTTGGCGGGTCATCTCATCCTCTGTGCAAAAACCTGGTTGGGCTACCGTGATAAGGTATTTCAATTTCTTGCGTGCTGATGGGAACCTTTTTGGAAACTTTGAGAACAATATAGCGTGCATATACTTTAGCGGCATATTATCTCATTATTTCAGATATTGCATTATGGCGAAGGACCTATTCATGCTGTGAAGTGGAGGACAACATTGATTGCTTGGGCAAATGACACTGGTGTCAAGATATATGACATGGGAAATGACCAACGTATTGCATTTATAGAAAAACCTCGGGGTAACCCCTTGGTTGATATGTCACTTCCGCTACTCATTTGGCAGGTTAGTTTTAGATCACGAAAGATTGAAATAGATTTATTCAATTCTTGCATCAAATAGTGATTGTTTCTTCTGATCTCTAGGATGACACTGTCTTAGTCATTGGATGGGGATCAAGCATAAAAGTTGTGGCCATCAGGACAAAAACATCACAAAGAGTTGATGCAATGGAAAAGCCTGCCAATGTATCCACGACTGCATATGCAGACATCGTAGCATCTGTCCAAACAGGCTACCTCATTTCTGGAATTGCACCGTATGGTGATGCTCTTGTTGTTCTTGCATACATATCGGAAAAATTAACTGGAGGAATAGCCTCAACTAATGACACACTTCGTCAGGTAATGAGAAACCATCGTTTCTTTCCTCTCATTTTCCGTGTGCTTCCTATTTCTTTCTCTAATTCATGTTTCTTTGGTCATTGATTTTGCTTTAGTGGAACATCATCTCCATTTTTTCTCATATTTTGACGTGCACCCGAATGATTTCTGATAATAGCACTTCAATTTTTTATGATTGGATCCTGTCTGTAGAATAAGGCTACCTAGGCTCTGGGACAATATAAACTTTTCTTTGTTTTTTTAATTAATTTTTTCGATATGTATTTTTTTACAAAAAAACTTGCTAATCGTCATAACGTGAATCAGCCCAATAAGCTTGTATATATCTTCTGATACACTCTATTGTATATCAGTGTCTACTGAGTTAATCGATTGAGTAGCACAGTGCGAAAATGAGAAAATTGAGCAAATCCTTTCCAGAATACAGGCACAGAAGAATACTCGCTTAGAGAATATAAGGAGAAGAGAGGGGAAGCAACAAACGGTAGAAATGTGGAGAGTCAAGTTCGGATCGAACCCCCTACTCCCAGAAGCACAATGATCTCGCACTCTCCCTCCTTGACCTCAGTCAAATCTTGTTTATCAAAAAATGAACGTAGTTAGACTGAACTGGTGGCACACCCTCGCTGATGTGGCTGACCATCATTCTCATGTCCCACCTTGATGACATTAGCTGGTTGTTGATCTGTCCACCTGATGACATGGGCTGTATGTTATGGACTCTGGATCAAGTACATCCCCGAGAAGTTGAAGGTCAGCCATGCAAGGAAGATTCTTTTTTGCAAATATTACTCTGCTATTCAGATGGCAGACAATGCAACACAACATGATCACACCAACCACGCAGATTGACCACAATTTTATAAGAGAGAAGGTTGAAATGGGAGTAATCTCTTTCCCATTCATGTGATCATCATATCAGGTGGCAGGTTTTATCACCAAAGGCTTATCACATCCATGCACCAAGTTTAGGAAGAGTGCTAACATTTTAAAAAATAAAACCACAATTTTCTTATGGGTCCTTAATGACCTCCCTACTTTGTTATATCTATCCCATTTCCGTGTATTTGTTGTAATTTGACGTGTGGCCTAATCGGATCTGATTAGAGCAATTTGAATCTTGCCATATTGGATCCCTTCTCTCTATTTACGGTGCCAAGCCTTGGAAATAAATGAGCTGTTCTTTCCTTTTTGAATCATTTTCAATTGCACATCTCCTTTCAAAATCCCTTGTCATGCCACAGTTTCTATCTTATTCGTTTTGACATCTTTTTCATTCTTACTTCATTAACTACTAGGATTCACTGTAATTATTCCGGGGTAATGTGTTTGTGAAACTCCATTATTATTCTTGTTTTAAAGGTATTTTAACTGTTTCACTAATGATCGTGTGACCTTTCTTTTGTTCTGAGACCACCGGAAGGACAATTAGTCCCATCATTTTCTTTTTTACTAAAGATTTTACTTTAGAACCAATATTAGTAGTACTCGTCATAGAGTGTGGTCGCTCTCTTGTCTTGAAATGATGCATGTGTTTTTATGGTTTCTAAGTAGGGAACTGCATATAGGCCCGAAGTGCATATGCTGACTTGGAAGAACGAAGAACTTTCGTCTGATTCTCTTCCTGTACATGGTTTCGAACACTACCTAGCGAAGGATTATGTCCTTGCTCATTCTCCCTTTAATGGTAAATGATTCTTTATTTAGATTCCAGTCCAAGGAAATCTCTTAAACGTTTAAATTGCTTTTGGGATTTAAAATTGTAGGAAGCAGTTACGCGGGCGGTCAGTGGGCTGCTGGTGATGAACCCATGTACTATATTGTATGCCCCAAAGATGTTGTCATCGCCAGGCCTAGGTTGGTTACTTGGTTACCTTCTCTAAGTTACTACACCTTCCTTTCTCTTATTTCTGTCGATGGCGTTTATTCTATTCACCTTACCAGAAGTGTTACACTTATGAGTGAAACGTTCCATTCTTACAATTTGTATCTCCACTTTGTGTTATTTCATATGATACACCCTATTTCCTTATGGTCATGATTAACCTTACCCCGTTGAGTTTCAGGGATGCTGAAGATCATATCTCCTGGCTCCTTCAACACGGTTTTCATGAAAAAGCTTTAGCTGCAGTTGAAGCGGGCCAGGAGCATAACAGTCTCTTGGATGAGGTCTGCAAGATGAATTAATGAATCTCTATTTATCTTTCTTCTCTGTACCATTTATTTTCTTGTATGCAAGTGCATTACATGTTTTTGTTAGAGGATGATCAGCTGGAGCAATCCTTGCTGTCGAGGGGTTGACCTGTTGGCGATGCAAGTAGGCCAGAAGCCAAAAGACCTCTTCATTACTTATGATTCTGTTGGTTAAATACCAACTTACAAATAATCCAAACTGATTACAGTGTTGATGGGTCCCGATCTTGAGATACAAGGATATTAATAAAAATACATGAAGTTCAGAGTTAAAGCAAAAAGGCATTAATGCATACTCGGGACACTCTGACAAGGCTCACCAAGGTCCCATTGGGGGAAAATGAAGAGGACGAGACCTGAAGCATGTGCTGACTAGGCCAGAAGGTGACTGTTCAAGTAGTGGTTTTTCAATTTTGGGAAATTTGAGATGGCAAGATGGAAGGGCTGGTGGTGCGAGATTCTCCCAGACCGGAGGAGCGAAGCTAATGTGGAGAGCTCTAGCTTCTTATCCCCATCTCATCGCTCTTCTGGATCATGTTTTCTAAATTCTTCCTTGATTTTGATTAACACATTGGACCTCCTTTTGTTTTTTCTCTATTTATTCTATTGGCGAAATTGATCTGATCCTATGGCTGACTTAGATGCTGTATTGTTTTGTCTCTTGCTTACTGAAGCCGTAGCCAGTTTTTCTGATTAAAATGTGGCGTTCTCCTGTTTTTTTTTCGGCCAGGTTGGATCCAGATATCTTGATCATTTGGTTGTTGAAAGGAAATATGTTGAAGCTGCATCCTTGTGCCCGAAATTACTTCGTGGTTCCACATCTGCTTGGGAAAGGTATGTCTAGAATATATTTTTTATTTGCATTTATCAGAGGTTCAGGAAAGTAACAAAGATCTCGACAGATGGGTTTTTCATTTTGCTCAGCTTCGTCAGCTTCCATGCCTTGTGCCTTATATGCCGACAGCGAACCCTCAATTGAGTGATACTGCTTATGAGGTTCACTGATGCCATATTTCCGTATTTTATTTTATTTTTTTGAAAAATATTTTCTGTTATATTTTCCGTATTTTATGCTTTGTCCTTGTTATCTTTGGTGTCTTCCTGAGTACTGCTGCCATCGTTATTTCTCTCACATGAAACGAAAATTATTAGGTCGCACTTGTTGCCTTGGCAAATGATGCATCTTTTCATAAGGAGCTACTTACGACTATCAAAACATGGCCACCAGAGATATATTCTGTTTTGCATGTTATTTCTGCAGTTGAAACCCAGATAAAGTCGGCATCTGCTACTGAACTTCTTAAAGAGGTACCTTTTCTTACGGAATATTCTCATTATTCATTGTATCCTATTTTATATAATGCTGTCTTTTTCTTTCTCAACAAGGCATTAGCTGAGCTATATGTGATCAATAAACAATATGAGAAAGCCTTTGCCTTGTACGCTGATGTAAGTGATTCAGTGATTTTCGTTTTCATTCTTGTATTCTTTGTTTCAGAGAAACTCGTGAAATCCCACCCTAATAAAATGAACATTTTCCATTTTGTTTAGAAAACTCACTCCATTTTTGATAAAGCGTTGCATATTTTTAATCTGTGAGTTTTTCTTCATATCCTTCTTCATCTTTTAAACTCATGAGATTTGAGGTTATTTAATGACCTCTGTGTGTTTCTGTCATTCATCATTCATGGGCTCCCGTAGGAAACCTTCTGGGTCCATGATGCTGTTCCTTGAGATATTTTGTTTTTTGGAAATATACTGTTCCTTGAGATACACACGACACTAGATTTTCATGTATGAGCTGCTGCGTCTTACTCTGATTTTCTTACTTTTTTATTTTCTCAGATGATGAATCCTGGAGTGTTTGACTTTATAGAGAATCACTCTCTTCATGACTTTGCTCAAGACAAGGTTAGTTGGCTCCTAGGGAGCCCATACATCATTCTTTAGATCCGTCCTTTGATGTCTTTCTGTGTTCCAATCTAGTTGAATAGTTTACTTCTGTTTATTGTTTTTTGTGCTAGAGAGTGAATTTGTGATGGTGAGAAAGGCTGCATAAGCCGCCTAGTTTGCACTTCTCTAGAACAATAATGGGAATCGATCAATTAAGCCTGAAGTTAAGACAAACAAATTTTTTGGCCAAGATTTCTCACGAAGCTTTCTGTAGGAAGCCTTACCTTCCAAAAGTAAATCACTTTATTGTCTTTTTGCGTCAAGAACTCCTCAATTTTAAATGGACTTCTTAACTCACTGGATAACTGGGAAGCGAATATTGCCCCAATGCTATTTCTACTTCATGGGGACCCTCTTCTTTTTTTGCTGTATTGTTATTTTGATCATGCGCTGGTGGCTTTGAACGTGGATCTGCTCCAAAATGAAAGATAATTGGCCAGTGGAAGGACCAGCGGCCCGAAAAAACAATATCAGAAGGCTCAACGCTGGTTTTATTTTATCCGTTTTTCTCTTGAAGATGTGACATTCTACAATTTGAGATTCCTATCAGTATCCCAGCCGAAGTCCTACTTACAGCCAACATAATTCTTCCCTTGGGTCAGTTCTACCTGGTGTAAATATTAATTTTTTTGTTCAGCTCCCGTTTCTGTATACATCGCCCCTTGCCAACGTTCATCTGTGCGGCCTCATTAACAATTCTCGGAATAGTAGTATGGTTGAGATTGAACAGGGGAACTTTGATTTTTTTTCAAGAAGGGACAGGGGAACTTCGTGAGGGAAAATCATTGGATACGATGGCTTTAGTAAACAGCTCCTGCCTCGTTTGCATTTAGTCATCAACCATGTAAGTTAGCCTTCATACTGGCCTCTATTGTCTAGAGTGAATCACTGGTAGAATCCTATGGGCTTACCAATATATAATTGTCGACTTTCTTCAATGTTAACGTATTGATCAACAGAGGAACAATGAGAGGGAGGAGGATAGATGATTGATGGGGAAGCGGGTTGGGACCAATCAAGGGAAGTCCCGGCCAAAGATCCGGTCAATTAGAGACGGCCACTGTGAAGAGGATCATCAAGGGTAGAGAGAGATGACTACTCACCAGGCAAGGTAGAGGGGAGGAATTAGTGCTCTATCTCAATAATCCCTCTGCATTCTTAAGGGGAGGGCCAACTCTCTTTGAAGGGACACTAAATGGTAAATGACCAAAAAAACCTGAATCAGTGCTCCTCTGCTTGATGATTACTACCTGTCACTGCTGAGATATTACCATATCCAGCAGAAGTAGCGGGTATAGCTAAACTCAACGCATCTGGATGTTTGGTGCTGCTTTATTCTGGATCTACCTGGTCCATCGCTTCTAGGTTCAAATGATCTTCGACAGGTCCGCTACTCTTGGCCAATACCTTCTCATGTGTGGAACGGTCTTATTATTCTAGAGTAAATTGATAGTTGGAATTCGGATCTAGGTTTCTTGAGGAAATCAAATGGACTTTGTGATAAGCCACTTTGCCTCCCAAGTTGTGATCTAGGAGGGCCCCAACCCCTGAAGCGGGTGGCAATTTAGGCTTTAAGACATATGATGATCCATCATCCATTCCTTCCCTTAGTCGTCAGTCATCCTCCTGACCTCGTAATATAAATGGGATGGAAGAAATTGTTTCTTATGTTCCTTCCCGTGCCGCCAGCGGGTGCTGATGATTTACTCTTGGTTTACCACTGTCCTGCATCCGTTCAGTCATCTGTGCTGTCCAGCCCATTGGACGGAAGTGCAAAGAAATTGTACACTCTGTCTCTTATTCATGCCAATGACGTGAAGTGTCGCTATTTTTTTATTTTCTCAGTCTAAGGGTTTCATCATAGGCACCCTGATTTTGTCGTTTATTTGTGCCCCCAGAGGTTGATGAAAGATTTGAGTTCTGATTTACCATAGCGTATATTGTCCCTGCTACGGAGGTTGTCTGTGACTCTTCATGAGGGTTTCTGATACGACTCTTCCCTGAACATTATGAGAAGGAAGAAGTATAGTTCTCATCAGCAGATTCAAATAGAACTTGAGAAGGATGATGACACGAATGGACTCTATAAATAATAAATGGGGTAACATGGGACAAGATCATTGACTTCAGAGACTCCGTTGCTGCGGCGATTGAGGGCTGGTACTCAGGAGTTCTTACTGATACACATCAGTTGGCCAATCCATCTAGCCTGGTTGTGTCTTTCCTTGATCCTTTATGCATCTCTCACTCACCGTTCTCTCCTCTTCCCCTCTTCCTTGCATTCGGGATCTTGAAGAAGACTATTAAATTTGGCAATTCTTGAACATATTGGCTAGATCGGCCCTCTTTGGTTTCTATATCTATTTTCAAGGAGCGTATCAGTTTCCTTCATTTGTCTTTTTTTCTTACAGTTACACTGTCAGGAATCTCTGGCTTCATTTGATTTTATTACCCATTTTTCTGTCCATTTCGTTTTTGGTAGATAGGTGCGTTTCTGCAGCCCTTCGGAACCTCTATTTCTATGAATAGGAAGGTCGTACATTAGTGTTTGGCACTTGTCAAGGACATCGACCCTAATTAACGTTTAGAATGATGAATTATATTGTGGTTGATGAGGTAGATGGCACCGATGAGTTTATTTTTGACGGTTGGTGTGGACAATTGACGGTTATCACAGACACTTGACGCTGTCAGTCAACGTCACCCATCAACTTATCAAAATTCTAGGTAAAAAAATATCAACCCTCTGTAAACAAACCCGCCTAGTTGACAATGTCAATGACATTGATTGAAGTTTTCTTGAAATACGGGCAGCTGACACTTTATGTGGTTGGTGCCTTTTGACATTGATTGTGTCATTGGCAAACTATCAACCAATATCAATGCCAACATCACACATCACCCATGTTATTGTCATCAGGATGTGGCAAACCATACCGTGCATGCTTCATCCTTCCTCTCATGCCTGCCCTACCAGTCAGACCTAGCTCAACTCTGATACCCTATGATTATCACTGCATTCAGACCCCTAAGGTGGTGACACTGTTGAAGGACGGAGAAGATTTAATCCAAGACAGAAGGAATCTGACTTAAATGCAAAGGGAAGAGGATGGTTAAATGTAACATGCATAATTTTTGACTTGTTGCAAAAGGAAAAAATAACTTCAAACAGTGAACGTTGTTAATGTTGACATGAACTGTCGTATGCTTCTAGAGTGATGGAGAAATGACATACATTACTGGGTGGATCTTTTTCCTGATTATCCTTATATCTTTTCTGTTAAAAGTACCCATTGGGACATTACTTGACATTCTACCATCTGTCAATTATGATTTATCTACTGATTTGCAATTTCGCATGATTTTTCCGAAAGGCCGTGCCATAATATTATCGTGTCTATCCTCATTTTACCAGGTCGTCCAACTGATGATGCTTGACTTGAGGAAAGCAGTCGCTATGCTAATCCAACACCGGGATATCACTTCTGTATCTGAAGTCATCAGCCAGCTGCGGTCTTGTCCCGAGAAGTGCGATAAGAACTATTTCTTGCACGAGTATCTGCATTCATTGTTTGAAGTCGACTCAAACGCAGGAAAAGACTTCCATGACTTACAGGTGATTGATCTCCTTGACACAACAATCTACTCAGTCGTTGACTTAATTAATCAGGAGTTTAATGCCTTGGCTATCCTTCATGTTATTTCCCTTTAAAGGTGGGACTTTACGCAGAATATGAACCACGGTTACTGCTCCCGTTCCTTCAGAGCAGTCAGCATTATAAACTAGACAAGGTTTTGGCCCAATTCCAGCCTATACTCCGTGGATTTTCTCTTGTTTAGAGGCCTGATTCTTGCCGACTTTGACCAGGCATACGAGATCTGTGTCAGAAAGGATCTTCTTAGAGAGCAGGTCTTCATCCTGGGCCGGATGGGCAATGCGAGAAAAGCACTATCCGTTATCATCAACAAGCTGGAGGATATTGAGCAGGCACGATTCTTAATCTTGCTGCTGATGGGCCGTCCTTGGGGTTTGACCTGATATTCCCCGTTTCTGCAGGCAATTGAGTTCGTGTCCACGCAGCACGACGATGAGCTCTGGGAAGTACTGATCAGCCAATGCCGCCACAAGCCCGAGATGGTCAATGCTTCGACTCGTCATTAATGACAATTTAAAGGGCACTTCTAAGCTGAATTTTTTTTCCCCTTTTCAATTGAAATGTTGGCAGATAGGGGCTCTCTTGGAGCACACCGTGGGCAATCTCGACCCGCTCTACATCGTTCGAACAGTTCCTGAAGGGTTGCGCATACCCCGGTGAGACTCTGTCCAGGGCCAATGCGATTGATCATACTCCAGTTGACATTCTGTTTTCTGTACAGGCTCAGGGACCGGCTCATCAAGATTATCACTGACTACCGGACAGAGACCTCCCTTCGGCAGGGCTGCAACGACATCCTCAAGGTAGAGAAGTCAACACTGTTCACTTGACTGCAGGGGGTTGACTTATTTGACTCATGGCAGGCAGACGTGGTCAACCTCCTGATCAAGTATTACAAGGAGGCAAGGCGTGCAGTCTACATGGGCAGCATGGAAGGGGAGAAAAACAGCGTCCGCTGTTGCCTCTGCCTTGACCGTCTCTCCCGGCAGGACAGCGGTGTGGTCGTCTTCTTCTGCTGCCATGCCTACCACTTGCCCTGCCTCACAAGTGGTGCTGCTGCTACGACTCGTTGCGTGCTCTGTACCACGGCCGCAGGCTAGGCTAACATTATTTGAGGTATTTATTTATTAATTCATTGTGGGTTGCACAGGCTACATTGGCAGCACAGAAGAGGAGAATGATAATGCCCACTGCTCTCTATCTCGACCATCTCTCCGGCCAGGATGGCGGCTTGTTCTTCTTCTGATGTGCTGCATATCACTTCTCCTGCCTCCTGAGCGCCGCTGCCGCCACTGCGACATGCTACATGCTTCGTTCCACGGCCATGGGCTAAGATTATTTGAGATATTTACTGTGAAGCGGTGGGCCAGGGCAGGGGGAAATGGCCCAGGCACTGCGGACCTCATTGAGGGGGCGGTGGAAGTGCTTCTCGTAGTAAATGGGCATGAGGGCGGTGCAGGAGAGACCGGCACGGGCAGCCCATGGCAAGTAGTGGCCCAAGAAGAGTGCCCTTTGGGATGGGCTGAACCGGGCCGACCCACCAAGGACAGAAAGCGCAGCCATGGGCAGCAGCATCTGCTCAAATTCCACCACTTTAAGGGCCGACTCGCCAAGGAGGTTAGTCGGGAGGCTGAATAGCACATGCCAAAAATCGTGCACTTCGCGGGCGCGTGCGGCGATGAAGGCCAGTTCATCCGAGTCCATGAACCGGACCGGCGGCCGCTCATCCGGTGAGAAGTTCCTGGCACCCATGAAGTGTGCGTAGGCTGCCCCGAACGTGCCCTCCGGCATCTCCCACGCGTGTGCCACACTCTCACTTGTCACACGGGGCCGATCCTTGAGAACCTCCTAATCAAACCACCCAAAAACATCAAAAACAATTTTTTTGAAAAAAAAACTTAAAATTTTAATAAGATGGTGAGAATGGGAGGGAGAATTGGGTGTCTACCATTCCTTCCGGGTTATTTTTCATGCGCTCCAGCACTCTTTGGAAAGCAGATTTGCCGGTTGTTTCACCAAGAGCAGCTATGAGATCTGCCCTCCGAGGGTCCATAAGAGCGCCCAAGGCAGAGCCAGCGGCAATCGCTGCCTGTTGCCACCCCTTCAGCTGAATTCGTGCTCCTCGCATTTTCTGTTAAAATCTCGGTTGTCAATCTTGCTTCCAAAGAAGAGCCAAAAATGGAAAACCATCAAGATTTCATGTGTAGGTCTACTT
The DNA here is from genome assembly GCF_029677425.1 of Wolffia australiana. Lineage (NCBI taxonomy): Eukaryota > Viridiplantae > Streptophyta > Magnoliopsida > Alismatales > Araceae > Wolffia > Wolffia australiana. The sequence continues at coordinate 17,426,479 of NC_135836.1, read as the reverse complement.
GGATCATCAACTTCGAGGTCGAGATTAGGGTTTGGCAGCCGTCATCTGTCATGTCACACATCAAGGTGACGGCATCGTGACGGATGACATGACGGTGACGGAATTAGGGGCCGGTGACGGTGACGGACGACCTGGTCATGACGGTGAACAGTGACAAGGGGCATTGGATGAGGGATGTGATGGGAAGACCGTCACAATGGCCATGACAGATTTTTAGGAGTCTTTAAAAATCACCCAGAATGCTTAAAACCGTTAGATTTAAACTTTCTGACGCAGAGATTTCACCACATGGCATCACTAAATTGATTTCTTGGCATTTTGCAGAAAAGTTAGTGCATTAATTTGCGTACTCAGAAGGACGTTAATTAAAAATAATTGAAGATTTGCCCCTCTGATGGATTTTTTCAAAATCCGTGGACAGGTGACGCAACAGAACTTCCGTCACGTCACCGTCCTCTAGTCGGGATGTTGTGGATTGAATCCCTAGGCGGGATGCTCTCTTTTACCACGATCATACAAATGCAAAATTAGTTGCATCAGAATTCTGTTTCCGAGTGTTCTCAAGTCAATAGGTGGCCAAGAGAATTTGAATGTTGTCGACTGAATGGTTGTTGAATTCTGTTTCCCAGCATTTTCAGGCCAATTGGGGGCCAAGAAAAGTTGAATGTTGTCGATTGAATCCTTGTCGATACACAATGGATGAGAAAAGAGAAAAGGAGTTGATGAGGTTGCAAGAATAATCTAAGAACGCGCCTTAATGAGGCTTCGGAGGAAGAAAATGTCGAGCATGAAACGCCCCGCGATGATAAAATCTTTACTCCAATCGAGATTCAATCTCGTTCTTCAGCACGATTGAGCAAACAAATAAAAACAGCAAAGAAACGAGACGATCAATCATTCCCGCATAAAAGGACATTGAAATTCGAAATGAAGTTACCTGATTGATACTCCGAGAGATCAGCAGGCTGATCGCGAGCCCCAATCTGAGATCAAGATCAGTATCTAGCCCTAGGCGGAAATCCCCGTCCGTGCGAGTAGAAAAATAAACTCCCGTTCTAACAGAAAAAAAATATTAAATAGTGTCCGCCGTCACCGATGACGATGACGATTTCCCAAGGATGACGATGAAAACCAGTATAAATACGGGGGCGATGCTCGGTTGTCCAGGGGAAGAACAAATCTCTCTCGGAGAGTCTGAGATGAGGAGCGGAGTTGGGATTCAGCGGAGCTTCTACTCGTCTCCGGCATTGGGAATTCAACCGTCGACCACCTTCATCGGTAGACAATTCCCTCGCACAAATCTCCGAAGAGAACGACGAACTCCCCGGCCATGGCAGATCATGGCATCAATCCAGAAGATCGAGATAAGAGTTTGCGTGAACAGGACCTGCAATCGCATGGGTTCGAGGGAGATTCTCGCCACGCTCTCCGACATCGCGCCGCCGGCGGTGACGGTCAAATCCTGCGGTTGCCTCGGCCTATGCGGCGCTGGGCCGAATCTCGCGTTGCTGCCGAGCGGCACGCTTGTCAGACATTGCGCAACCCCCGCTAAAGCCGCCGACGTCTTGGCGGAGGTCTGTGGAAGTTCCAGAGAAGGGGCTCGGAAGAGTCTTGAAGCCCTGGCGCTGAGGAAGAAGGCCGAAGCTTTGCTGCAGGAGAGAGGAAATCCTAGCGAGGCGCTGGCTCTCCTCAGACAGGTCATGAATTTCGATTTTTTTTTCAAAAATCTCTCGTTTTTGCAAATATTGAGTTACTCCTCTCGGTTCCATTTCGTATCTTTCTACCTGAACAGGAAATTCTCCGGAAAAGTTCATGTAATTCTTGAGAATCACTGCATTTTGGAGATGCTCCTTAGTTTTCCTAACTGGCCTGATGATTTTTTCTTTGATCTTCTGTATGCAGGCTATCGACCTCAAACCCTTGGGCGGCCTTCATCTCATTTACAAAACCAGGTCTCCTAGTACTTGAAAATTCGAGAGTTTCAGTCCCATCATCCGCTGAACAATCCTTGCAACGTCATAAATACCCAATTAAAAGTAAAATTTTCAGTTTATAAGCGTGGGCTAGCAAAGATCGTCTTACCTCTGTAGTTCTCTTTTATGGATGCATGTTAGACATTCATGTCTGTCGACAGGTCTGTGGCGAAGTTGACTTTGGGAGATGCAGAGGGCGCTCTCGAGGACGCAAATGAGGCCTTGAAAATAGATCCCAGATTTCATCTGGTATGTCAGAATTTTCTATTAAGTGGGGCCTCTTTCCCTTATATTTTTCTTGGACAAGATGTGGGTGCCTAAGGTCATAAAAATGTTAAACCCTAAACTAGGTGTGCAACATCCTGATGATGCTGATATGTGACGAATTACCCATGGTGTTGTCGTCGTCAACATATATCAATGTTTTCGTCAACAGCAACCGTCCATAGTTTTGTTTTTAGTTGAAGATGTAACTAAGGCAGTTGAAGGTCGACGGTGTTGAGGATTTTAACCTCGATTTTTACTAAGTTTACAGCTGAGGATGATTGAGAGTGTTGCTTCTTGCTATCCCCTCAATGTAATCGTCAATCACCCAAATTTGTCAAAATCATCGTTCTCATCATCACGAGGGTTGATGGCATTGACATTGATGTTGACAATCGCTGAACCCTAATCTAAACCCTAGACAGTAATCCCTAAACTCAGGCATCTGATGGTTGGATGTGTCAATATCTGAAGTATAAATTTCCTCATTTTCCATTTAGAAACTATTTGCCTTTTGTTTGTAGATGCATGCTGCTTGATCATTTGTGTTATCAACGGCGTAGGCCTACATCTGTCAAGCTGATTCCTTTTTGGCGATGGGAGAGTGGGCAAAGTCTGAAAGTGCATTCCTGGAAGCCCTTCAGATTGAACCGTCGATTCGTAAATCCAAGTGGTTCAATGTCGGTGGCAGTTATGCTCTATTTTTTATCCAAATCAATCATGTAGTTTGAAATATTTCTTACATATGAACTGGGCATAATCCTCCAGGATCGGATAACCAAGTTGCAGGAAAACTGGACTGCTGCACATGATACAAGCTAGCTTCTATCTCTGCGGTTAGAAACTCTAATGACCAAGTCTCTCTCTCTCTCTCTCTCTATCTATCTATCTATATATCTATCTATCTATCTATCTATCTATATATATATAAATATCTATAAGCTAAGATTTCTCATCTTTTTTACTGTTATCAAATCTCCATGTTCATGAATAAAATTGACTTTTTAAAATTTAAGCTTGTTCAAACATTAAAAAGTATTATGTCTTTTATATACATATTGACCTCTTTTTAATTTTTTACTTATCGTCTAGCGTTATTACTTGAGATGGCTCCCTGTTAAAAATTGATCTGTCCAAGTAAAATTGAAAATAGTGTCCTCCTGAAATTCAAGGCGCATTTACCTTTTCGAAAAAATTATTTGAATTACAGATGATGGTGAACATGCTATTATGACCTTTAGTCGCTCTGGTTGACTGAAACTTGGGATAGCTGGCGACCTTTGGCTGTGTCAGATAACCATTTTTAGTGGCTATTTGTCCTTTCTTGAAGATGGTTGAGGCGATAGTAGCTTGGAGGGCATCGTTGAGCCAGTTTTATTATTTAAAGAGTTCTGTTTATCAGGTACTGTAATCTAATAGCAACATTTTAATTTTGCTCTGTCAGTTTTTCTAACACTTCTCCGTCCCTATTTTTTGAAGAATTTTCAAAATTGTCATTGGACTGATTCTAAGCCACACCACAATCGGTGCTAATCCAACGAAACAATAATAAGAGCTTACTAACCCACTTTCAAGTAATTTGTTTGTGCAAAGGAACGCCTAAGAGGAGAAATGAATCAGGCATTTAAAATAATTAAGTGCTCTGTCTTTTTCTTCCAATTCTTCTATGTAACTAAATTCTTCAGTAATTTATATTTTTGGTGTATCTATTGAATTGCATCTAATCTTTTTTAGGGAAAGGGGTAGGAGACAAAGCTATGACATTGGATTCTTCAAACAGGTGAAGGCTTTTTACAATACCTGTCCAGTTTAATCCCCTTCACCAAAATGCCACTCACAGCTAGCCTTACTGATGGTCTTGGCTTCTAACCGTAAGATACACAAAAAAGTTGACCACCCATGATGTAAGCATTCAGCCTCAACCTCACTTTAGGTGCCATGGCTACCACAGATATGAGCTGTGGCAGTGTTATTTTGTGAGGCTTGGAGAAGCTCTTCAATGAAAAGTTGACCACGAATTAAAAGTTCTTGTTAATCATCTTTACCTCAATCCTTCAATCAATCTCCTAGCCATGAAAATTGGTTCAAGGGCTTCTAAGAAGCACCAAGTGAGATCATACTTTGGTAATTGTCAGTCAACCAGTAAGCTTACAATAATCTCTTTCATTTCTTTCAGACAATATGTTACATGTTCCTAGCTCAATTTCCCTCGATAGTCAATTTTGACATCTAGCATCTATTTTTTAAAGTAATATATATAGGCCTATAAGAACATATCTTAGTCAAATGAATTATAAAATACTTCCAAAAAAAATTCTACTGGTGGATTTGAACTTTCTCCGAGATGCTTTGCAAAAAATAATCAAAAATCAAAAACTCTAATTCATCAGATATCACAACAATTTTTCATGAATCCAAAAATTATTTAAAAATTTCAATGCATACATTTTTATAATTTTTTGTCTCTATTCTAGCATTCTCAAAATTCAATAATTACGAACACTAACCATGAATATATATAGTAGAATACTAAAGTCGAAATGTGGTAACTTTGATGTTTTTGGGGAAAAACATGTTGCCAGGTAATATCAACTCTAGGGTCCTACTTTTTGACCAATCTAGTCATGCATGGGATGCCAAGCACGGACATTTCATATATGTCAAGTTTTCGTGTTTGGAAGAGTTTTTAGGCATAGAGAGTGTGTAAATATCCCAATTTATGCATATATCTCTCACATCCAAGCCCACAACAAAAATGTAATACCTTGGTGGGTCACGGAGTAGCTTTCCCGTGCCAGAAACAGAATCATGCCCACAAGAGGCATTGGTGCATATAGGAGATGAGGTCTGGTCATCGCCTTTCTTGAATGTCGTCGTAGGAGCTCCATGATGTAGACTATGCCCACATGTGTCGTCATGCATGCCCACTGGCAATGCCCCATACTATGCACCCCTCACAAGATCCATTAGGGATGACCATGCTTCAAGTGTGAACAGCTGACATACCGAGGCTCTCAATATGATGGCTACCTTGTGCTTCTTGGTGTAATTCATACCAAGTGGAGAAGAGAGCATGTCCAAGAACGTACCATATATTTGGCAAGCACATACGGTCATTTGATTCTCAAGTAGCTGGTGGTGGCTACTATTATCATACATTTGAGTGTGATGTACTTCCATACACTCTCCATACACCAATGGGAGCAAGAACCTCTACAGAGCATTTCAACTAATTATTGTGAGTCAGGTTCTATGGAGACACCATGAGTTTCCACTACTCACGAAGGACCAAGCCATCGCATATCACCACAACCTTTGTTGTGTTATTTTCAATGTCATAGAATTATGAAAAATCTTATTACAAATCTGATGCTCCATGTGTGGAACTGGATTCTCTTTGGTTCCCACTTCCACTTTGAGCTCGAGGAAGCCCATCAGTGATCGGTGCCAATGGACAATCTTTAGTCTAGAAATGCACAAAAAAATTCTTATAAATGGAAGTTTGATCTATGATGAATTTACTACGACTAGATCGAGGATCCATAACTAATGATAGCCGTGTGTTTGGAGGTGTTGTCTTTCGAACTGGTGTGCTGATACTTGCCTTGAGCCATCACCACAGTGCACCAATGATTCCTCTACCACCAAGTCGACATCAGTAATGGTGTGAGATATTCCACAGTAATCTTTACTTTTGACAACACCTTCTATTACCTCCAAAGTCCATCTAAAATGTTTGATGTCACCAATTACGTTCCATGGGGGCTGGCTTTGGATAATTTCTTCATATTCATGGGCTTTTGGCTTTCGTCTCCGATATGACACCATCACTCTAACATTCTGATTTTGAATAATGGTCCATTCAAGATGAAGTAATAATCTCCTGGGTTTTGAAGACTGTTGTAATAAATATTGTTGCTCCTATGCTGCTCATTTCTTTGGGAAAAAAACATCTAGGATGAGAGGCCCTCGATGTACAAAGATCTTTCTAACATTTATCCTACCTTAAATTCTATGAGAAGATATTTTGAGTGCAAAATTTTTCATATGGACTCCAAGATTATTTTAGATGTCTTCGTTGTCTTCTAACTCCATTGGAATTATAAAAGCCTATTCAACAGATTTGAACATGTAGACATGACATTGGATGGAGCTTTTGGTGGCAGTATTTTGGCAGGAATTGATCCCTGCATTCATACTCAGATGTGTATTTCTTAATAAACTGAGTTTATTGACTCTCAATCAAACCTTTTCTTGAGCTCTTTAAGTGGCCTTAAAGCAGGATATTATTCAACTACCTTAATGATTTGGATTCCCAGGTGATGGTTGTCAATAGAAACAGGAGGGAGAGGTATGATCAAGATAATGGCAGTGACAGTGGTCCCATATTCATGTGTGATATTGGTTCACATACTCGTCATGGTCATGACAAGCATCCACTTCCACCATGTGGGCACCATGGCACCATGGCCCTAGTTTAACTGCACTACTATAAGTTTAGGAAAACTATTGATTAGGCTCATGAAACCATAACTATCACTGCTTCCCTGCTAATAAATTACAATAACTATCCCATGCATGGAGTATGAATGATTGCATCAGTTCCAAAATGGGGATTACCATCAACTCAAGTAACCATTCCACCTCCGAGTACTAAGATTTACATGATTACTCTTCCCCAACCTCATGGGTCATTGAGTTAGGGGCTTCAACCCGCATGTCAGAAATATCATCTAAATTTTTTTACAGATTTGAAGCCATTTAAACTAAATCTCCAATTGTAATTTTAATCTCCTATTTTTAACCTGGTGCAATATGTGTCCCCTTACATAATGGATATTATGCGGCCATCAAGCCAAATCACACCACCATGTTTTATTAAAGTTAATTGAATAAAATATTAGTTAATTATTATTCTAGTGTGATGTTTATAATGAAGTCCATGAATACATGCAATGATCTAGTGAATTATGATGAGATCATAATACATTGATTGATAGTTCTTTAAACATGTATTCTAAATATTTCTATTTTGTAGATAGTAGAGATGGGCATCAAATTATCTGGATAGAATTGTAGTAACTGCTCCTACTTCTATGATAAGTATAGTTAATTTTGTGGCTATTATTGTGTCGACACTAAGGACAGATAGTGGATGTGCTCTTTGGAGAAAGAGTTCACTGAATCGATTTGAAGAATCCCAGAACGGTATTATACCTAAACGTCAATCAGGTTGATTCATATCACAGTTGTATAAGTGGTCCATTGACCTGATACACCAAGGAGATCTTGTCGAAGGAGAATTACATTATGATTATGACTTACAAGCCTCTAATCATGGGATTGAAAAAGCCATAGCTCGGATGTAGGAAGAAGCTCACAGAGATGATTGTGTGGTTAAGATGGGATCATCCACCCATGGCATAAGAGGAGATTGAGTCAAGGAAGACGATGCAGTAAATCCCTGGCCACGGTAGTGAGGATATTGGAGAAGGCATTCTCCAATGATCCCCATTACACATCAGTGCTAATCGAACGATGGATTGTAGGGTTTGAAGATAAATCATACCATAAGTCATTCGAGAGTCTCTCCCGAATGATGGATTATAAATATATGATAATTGATGATGATAAAGGTTCCATGGGAAAGTTCAAACACTGCTCGGTATCTTTTAGAGCACAAGGTATAGCTTGGCACCACACGGGGTGGAAACTTAACATATCAATTGGGTTAAAGCAACCCTTAGTTAGTTAATCTATATGTTGATATAGTTAATTAATAAGTTTGGTCAATAATTATTATTGGGCCGATATAGTTATTAAATAGAGGATCACACGCAGAAGATCATAGGGGCATTGGCGAATATATTTTACTTAATGAGTTTTTTAGAAAACCTTAAGTCAAATATAAACAGGAAAAGGGGAACCCATTTCAAGCACCCAAGCTAGCCAGAATTAGGAGCCCCCCTCCCCCTTCTCCACTTTGATCTCTTCTCCACTCAATGAAGGAGAGTGTCTTCATGGTGAGAATATCTTCAAGATTTTTAAGGAGAGTTGAAGAAGAAGTGAAGATCTAAGAGCAGCATTATCCCGTGGATACTCCTAGAGGTCGGGTACATGAACAACTTCAGAGTGATATCAATGTGAGCAAGTAAGGGGTAGAACAAGTTACCCATTAAGTACATATGATTTATTTGTTTAAAGATCAATTTTGAATCAATAAACACTTTCGCATTCATGGAAACCCTATTTTCCATGATTGACCTAAGGCACATAACCCAAAATTCCATTCATTAAACTTTTAGTCAAAAGATTTTCTTCTCTCACCACATATCGCTGCTCACTTAAAAATATTAGGTACATGATTCATTCATTACAAATATGATATCAGAAAATGTGGTAAACTACTATAGTATAAAATATCTTAAAAGTTCTCAAAAAAAAATGAAATTAATCATTTTAAGTGATTATAACATGCATGTATGATCAATTTAATGAAAATAGTTTTCATGTGATCAAAATTTTGTTCCACTCCTTTTAGGCTTCCTCTATATATGACTAAATGGTAACATTAGAAACCATAATTTATAAACCATTTTACCTCTCATTTAATAAAATAATGAGGATACTTTTGTGCATTTACCATCCTCTCTTAAAGATACATTATTCAGGTTAAATGAGGACCTTGAGTTAAAAATCTTTTTTTCGTTGAATTTTTATATCACCCTTAGCATACATTCTATAGGCTGACCTCCCTTCAGTCTTGAAAAAATCAAGGCTCTTCTTTCCTTGGAATCATGTCAAAGAACACAGCCTTTCTGGTATGACGATGAGCTTTTAATGGAAGAACTCTTTGATGGTATTGAAGAGGTAAAATTTGATGATATCAAGATGTTTGGCATAATTATGCCAAGAAACTATCGAGTCTCAGGGTACAATATTGTTTCTAATTAGTACCAACTATTTTACTTCTTCTACCATGATTATTCTTGTTAAAATTGTGTTATCATTGACATTCCAGAGAGGTGAGACATTTTATAATTTTATTATATGTCCCAGAGATATCAGAAGATTTGAATGGAAGGATATTGCAACCTTTTCAACTTCTCCCAACTTTCTTCATGAGTTTTAAGAGAGAGGTGGTGAGCATGGTTACACCGATTGAAAGTAGTGTGAAGAAAGTGTTCTTGTCACCTTCCTCAAGTCAGTTGACTCAATAATTTTGATTCATGAAGACCTCTGTTGAAACTGGTACGTATTTGTCTCAACAACATTAAAGTAATTAAATATGGACTGTAGGTCTTTAGTATACTAGTGCTGAAGAGGGCCATCTATTAACTGGATCCCTTTTACTAGAAGTTCCATCTTATAGTTCACATTTCTATAAACATGTTTGTTCAATCATCAAAGGAAAGTTTCATGTTTCTTAGATGCAATATTCCCATAGAAGTAAATATGATATGGATCCATGTTTGGATAACCTTGAAGAACTGTAGGTGGTGAGTCCGCATGGTTTGTAATTAGATGGTGATGCATGCCTACAAGGTTATTCTGAGGGATTTATCAGTGGTGGAGAATAGCATAAGTGGATTCTTGATAGAAAATGGTCATTGCATTGTAGTAAAATTTAATGTTATCCAAGGATATATCAAGCCTACGGTACATTTAAAGAGCTGTGGCGGCCATTTTACCCTTTCCCATTTTTGAAAAGGGTTGGAGGATCAGCCAGTCTGCATGATCGCTAAAGTAATTAAAGCTATCCATGAATCTAGTGTATGTGGGAGACTCTCATGGATGATGAATGTAATCTATTATAGAATTCAAGAGTTCTACAAAGATCCATGGGTTTTCCCTTTGTTCTAATTTTAGAGATTACATGTGTAAGAGGTCCATCCAAAGTTGTTCCCATTTTTGGCATTGTGAGGTGAAGCATAGATGGCATAAATATGAACATATTCTGAAGGTTATTTTTTGCACATTCTAATATCATTTCCAATATAACTAGATTTCATCAGATTTATATTTCTATCACAAGAAAAAAATATGTGAAACCTTGAGATAATCTAATTTATAAACAAAATGAATAAGTTATAATAATTCAGGGCTTTATATGGCATGGATATTTATCAAAAAATTTAAGTGAGCTGTTTGTGGGTTATCCCCAATATAAAAATATTCATTTTTCTAACATCTGAGTTAGAGAAAAGAAAAATACATTTTTTACATGTTTTTGAGACAATATGAGTATATGAGGTGACTATGTATCTTAGAGTCTGATTTTAATCCCGACATAGTGTATGGCACCAACTCTAACTTCTTAGCCTGATATTTTTATGCCACTGATATATTTTCTTCTAGTATATGAAGGAGAACCTCCACCTATTCTAAAGGAGCCCTATATTTTCAAGAAGCCTCAATGGTCATGTATTTTTTAGACTCCCTGAAATTTCATTTGATCCTCGATTTGAGGGTTTGTACCCAGGACCCAAGTTATAGGACCATAGGCCAAGGATGTGAGTTGGGATCTTGTGTGATCCTATGATGGAGCTTAGTACTTGGGTTGAGCAGGGTGGGGAAATTTTGATAAATTTGACAAGTTATATGAAGACAGAGAATGGAATTCATCAAGGTGGGTTCAATTCAGGAGATGGATGGGAAGATGGGGGTACTTATTGGCTCAACAGAATACACAATGATGTACTAATGATGTTCCTACATGAGTGTGGGGTCTTCTTCTCTGAAGATTTAGGTTGTGGGATAACAATAGGAAGGGATGATGTCAAATTTTGAAATGTCTAGTATTTGATTTGAGTAATTTGATGGAGTTTGGTTTGATGTAGTAGTTACAAGAGAGGATGGTATAATCACATTTTATATTTCTCACTCTCCCAAACATCTCTCGCAGAGAATCAACAAATGTGATGTCCATGGTCAGATCATGAGAGTTTACCTTGGGATCATGGGCATGCAGCAGCTTCATTTTCTTTGGTGTCCATTGAGGCTTATGAAATATTATTTTAGCATCAAGTTTGATTGTGCCTCCTTTAATGGATGATGAGATTACTGGAGCGGTTTATCAGAGACTCCTGAGGGTGTGATTTAGCTTGTTTGGGCTTTCTTGTATTCAATATAGTTATCATAAGAAATGAGAGGAAGCAACATTTTTATAGGATTTTGTATCCATATATCTGAGTTATTATCTATATATGTATCTCTTTTTTATGTTTGGATCTTGTCTGTTATGAAAAAGATAGTCCACTGGGAGAAAAACTTTGGGAGGTTTTGTAGATAATAAATTCATCTCATCTTGTCTATTTCAATGATAATGGCTTGTCAATGAAGTTGTGAGCAAGTCCAGATCAACAAAAAAATTTGAATAGACAATCATGTTATAAGTGAAAACATCACCATCCATGCAAACCTTTAGGTGCCAAAATTGTTTTCAATTTATACCAGATCATTTGGATTGAAGAAATGGAGTGGTAAATATGGAAGCTGATACAAATAACATTCTTAAAAGGTATGTCATTATGTGTCCATGCATATGTATCCCATTTGTATGTGTCCATGATATCACTCTTAATAGTCCATGTTTTACCATTACAGACATGCCTAAATAGGGCTCAAAAGAAATTTTATAATGGCATGTTTTTAATCTATGGATTTGATTATCACTAGGCCTAAGAATTTCCACACCTTCAAATAAGTTTATTTAATGAACTTAAACTGCTTTCAATTCCTGTGAAAACTTCTTAAAATATTCAATGCAGGTTGGGCCAATGTATGAGCTTCATTATCTCTAAATGGTTTTATCCCCAGTTGATTTTCATGTCATTTCATGGGGTGTGCATCGATGTTACATTTTGGGAAGGCATTGCTATTTGAAAACAGGTACTTTTAACTGACAAAATTTTGAGGGATATGGTCACATGCATTTACTCATGAGTTACAAATTTGAGCTCCAGTCAAAGGCTTTGCTTTTGAATGCATTGGAAAGTTGTGATCCAGCATCAATACTTTGGTTTCTATACATCATCCAAATTACTTTTGAATTGCAGACTCACTTATGATTGATTTCAAATCATCTTATCTTATAAAGCACTTGGATACTTTGAATTGGGGAATCTGTTATTTTTCCCTTTTCAAGTTTGCATACTTCCAGGTGATGAAAAAATATGAATTTCCCTTTTTTCAAGTTTGCAATGTTAGGAGATCAAATAATTAAAATTTTCATTTATTAGTTTTTCTTTGATTAAATCCTTTACTAAATTCATCTACAATCCCATTGAATTGAAAATTTCATGATTTTTTTTTTAAAAATTACCCATCTCCATGTTTTAGACCTGGAACACACAGTGGCAGAAAATACTAATTTTTTATATGGATTTTGTGGGTATAAATATAAATCTCAAGTTTTTAATCCCTTATTTACTCCATTTATATTTTTTTATGTTTTCTAGATTCGATCGTATCTTAAACTTGCCCATAATCCCATCCATCTTAAAATTTCGTACCTTTTTCTTAAAATTTAATCATCCCCTTGTGTTCGACGTGGAGCTCATAGGGATAAGAAAAACTAATTCTTAAACTGATTTAATGGGTATAAATCTAAAATCATCAATTTTCTTAATTGATAAAATTCATTTTTTGTGATATTGTTATGCATGCTTTATCATAAAAACTATATTTTGTGTAATTTCCCCTCCACTAAATGTGCCTTTTCTTAAATCAAAGTACAGAGAGACATGGTTTTGACCTGCGATCGTAATGGAAGTTATTTAACCCCCCATTTTTTGTTAAATAAATGACAAAAAGACATGGTTCTTTTAATTTTTAAAATGTCAGATAAATTTTGAGATAGAGCACACTACTATAATTATTTTCTCAAATTTTTGCTTAGAATATTTGGTGGAATAGAATTAAAATATTTATTTATTCCTAATTACGGGACTAACACAATGTATTTTTAATATTAATCAATAAAATCTCATATTGATTAAATTTGAGCCCCCACACTAATTGTTTTGTTATCATGCTATAGTTTTGTGATTGAATAACTATTTTCAAGGCAGCCGAAGGCTACCAATACTGAGTTTATCTAAGAAGCAAGAGGAATCATATTACCTTATGGGAACTTGTTCAAAACTTGATTTTCTCCTAGGGAGACTGCTTTTAAGTCATTCACTTGACCAACCTCTAAACATATCCACATGATCAAAGGATTCTTGGATTATCTATCCTCCTCCGTTTGGTCTTCAAGATCTGACTGATTTTCACACTATTAAGAGCTTATAATGGAACTAAAGGGGGTGCCCAAATCTAAGTGGCATGGCACCTAAAATGAGTGCCCCACTTATTTATATTTAATAAATTAATATTTTCAAAATACACTATGATTAAAGCAGATCCTTTAATGTCATTTTACTATTATACGTGTGACTATATAGGCCCATGTATCTATCTAGTTAACAAAGTTAATGCCTACTAATATTTATTTTCCAACCTTATTTCATTAATTATATTGGCATACAAATTACTTGATTCAAAATCAATCAAACCCAATCAATAGCTAAAGTTTCCACTTGTGGAGTGCCAAGCTACACCTCGTGCTCTAGAAGATACTGGGTAGTATTTGAGCTCTCTTATAGAACCTTTATCATCATCAATTTCTGTATATATAGAGTTATTTGTACACATGAGGCTTCCAAGTGGTTTGAGGTATGGTTAGGCATCAAAATCTAGTCCGCCATTTAGTCAATATTGATGCATAATGTAGATCATTACAGATGCATTTTCCAATATCCCTATTACTCTAGCCGGGGAATTAATGCTTCTTTTTTCCTATATCAATCTCCTTAATAATGAGTAAAAATGGTTTTTCTTGAGAACTCAATTGACTTCATGTATTTCTTTCTATGTTCAAACTGAGACATGTTTGAATCCCATGGTAGAGACTCATACATCTTTGTCAAGACCTGACCGCCCATGCACAAGATGTCCTTGGTGTCTTAAGTCAACAAATCACTTATACAACTTTGACATCAATCAACCTAAATAATAGTATACTATATTACCATTTAGATATTCATAAAATCACATCAGTGAACTCTTTCTTCAAAGAGCACCTACCATTTTTCTTTGTGTTTCCACACTATGGCCACATGATCTACCATACACATTATATGAGTAAGATGAGATAGTGATATTATATACATATAACTTGGTGTTCATCTTGAGAGTCCAACAAATAAAAATATTTGGAATACACACTTGAAGGCTAGTACATATGCTAATTGAGACGAAACATTAATCATTCGCTAAATGAAAGTGTGTGCATAGATCGAATCCATGATTTCTCAATTCCTCAAGTTTTGTATTCAACCTCATGTTCCGATGTTCATGTATCCATCCTCTAGATATATCCGTGTCGTCATGGGCATGTTGAATCTCCTTTTTCATCTTGACAAGCCACGATATTGATTCATCATTGTTGTTACATTTCTTCAATTGCATCGTGAATGGAGAGGAACTAAAGAGAGAAGAAGGGTGGTGCACCTATGAAGTATTGTATTCGGCTTCATGTTCAGATTCGTATTTAGATGTTCATGCATCCATCCTCTGGATGTATTCATCTCATCCCGAGCATGTTGAACCTCTTTTTTCTTCCTGACAAGCCATGATATCTCTCCATCAATGTCACTACGCTGCTCCAATTGCATCATGAGTGGAGAGGAGATAAGGAGAGAATAGAGAAGAAGGGTGGTGCACCTATGAAATATTAGTACATGTGAACTTTTTTAGGGCCTTCCCCTACTTATACATGATGTAAATTTTTAAAGAAACCCTTAAAATTTGAATATGTCTCCCAATATCAAAAATATCATTTGCATGTGACCTTGTAGGCCCATGTATCAATATAATTAATAAATCTAGTGCATAATAAACTTTATCAGGCTTGAAAATTAACTATTTATATCATAATATAGATTAGTTAATCACATATCACTTTAAACCGATCGATAGGTTGAGCTTCTAGTCCTTGGGATGTCAAGCTACACCTCGTGCTCAATATGATACAAAGCAGTGTATTTACTAAATGCCTATTGTGTAGATAGTCCCTGACCTGCTTGCCACTCATAGGATGACCAAGGGTATGGTCAACTAGCAAACCCTACTTGTTCATCCGAGTAAGTACTGATGTGTTTAAAAATCATAGGAGACCTCTTCTATATCCCACTACCTTGGCCAAGGACTTGATCACATCATTTTCCTTGAGTTTTCTCCTCTTTGTGAACAATCCCATCTTGACCGCTCAATCATCTTTGTGAACTTTTTACTGAATCCAAACTAAGACTATTTTTACTTCCATGATTCTAAACTCGTGTGCAATATTGAAAGTACAACCATCCATTCAAGTGATATCTTTGGTGTGTCAGGTTTGAACTAACACTTACACAATCATCATGTAAATCATCCTGATTGAAAGTTTGATATAATGGCATTCAATGATTCATTCTCATAAATTCAGTAAACTCTTTCCCTAAAACCCATCACTATATGTCCTTGGTTTTTTTCCACGCTAAAGACTATGGGATCATCCATGCAGATTATATCAATTGGATCATACAATGTTATTCTATCTAGATATGTTGATGTTCTTCTGTAGAATCCTTTTAATCTGAGAGTTTAGAACATGTGCTTAATAATTATTCATCATTGGTATCACATGTACATTGTAATGAATATATTATATTTATAAACATGAAATTAGATATGAAATGCGTGACTGTCTTACCGACTACATATAATTTCATCACCAAGGAAATATTATGTTGAAGAAATTGTGTTAGAGGCCTTAATGAAGTTAAAATTGAAGACCTCAATGGATACTAAAACACATGATTTGACTAAAAATGACATTGGGACATATATTCCTAGTGTTTGCTATTTTCGACCGCAGACAAGAACCGTTGTTCAGTCTAAATATGGTCAGAGGGTGAAAATGGATTTGAATTAATGCTGATAAAACCCCCCCTAATAATCATAAATCTCATCTATTCTCTAGTATTAATTTAATTTTTTAATGATAAATTCATAAATAAAATAATTTTATAAGTCTGAACAATATAAATTTGAATTTATTTACATACTTTAAATGAATCTGATTATTTGACCACTCCTAGAATTGCACTCCATGCTAGACATCTGCCACACTAATTGGAAATAGAAATGAAAAAGAGAGAGAAAATAAGACGTCTAATACTCCTCGAAATTCAAACAATGATATGTAACGATCTAGGAGGAGTTTCTCATTGAAATTTTTAGGGCAGTTCCGTATTAATAGACTATCCATTCACTATCTTGGACAGATTAGGATTTCATTCATGATAACAATTAGGAGAGTGGTTTTTTCATTCACAATCTCATTTGGGTCCATTCATGCATTCAATGAGAAAAGCATGGAAGGTGTGATGTTTATATTAAGATATGTGGAGAAAAGACACGACTCGGCCTGTTGGGCACGTGACTATGAGATTAGTATGACCTCTGTATTTTGTGACTCAGATCTTTGACATGTTCCTTGCTTATCATCATCAATAACCTAGGTTTCCATGATCACCCACTCCACCTTTAACTCCACAAATTGTCAGTGCATATCCACCTCCAACTACATTTCACCGGCAATGACAAAATCATCATCACTTGCCTCTTCTCTACCACTTTTGAATGCATATCTCCCATCATCTCCATCAGAGACAGTGGCGGTATTTCTTTCACATGTTCCACTCCACTCACATCCATCGCCGTTAATCGTCACATGACACCCCTAAAGGGCAGGCTATGGTATTTTGAATAGAATTAATTGGAATTTTTTAATTATAAAGTTACTTACAGTTTTTCCAAACTTATTCTTTAAATCTTGAATAAGTTAGGTTACATCAAGCTCATATTTTCTGACTTTCTAGAATTAGTTTGAGTAATTCGTCACTAGTTTGCTTTCAATAAATTAGATTTAATTATTTAAATAAATATAAAAATATCCGTAGAAATTAAAGGTAAATTCACTTATTCACTTCTTGCTCATAGTGGATTCAAGCTTTGCTTTTCCAATTCTCGTAAGGAAGATCATAAATATTGTTGCATAAACCATAAGCCTTAAATGCCATTTCTAATCCAAATTTATTTTTCATCAACTAGGGCTTTTGCAGGGGATTAATATTTATCTTCTTCAAGTTTTATTCTTATTTTCATGCTATCCTATTTTCTCTATTGTTGTTTTGCTTTCTTCATCTTTACTTGTTCTTCTCCCTTCCTTTTCTTCTTCTTTACAACTTTTTCTTAGACCTTTTTTCTTGTTTTTCCATGCCATTTTTGTACTTGTCTTCTTTGACTTTGACACTGACTAGCGAATATGACTGGGCTGTGATCAGATCATGACTACACCAGGACAGGATTAGACCAAAACAATATGTAGCTGAGGTTTAGGTCCTTGGTAAAAAGTGAGAGTGGACAGGGATTGTTAAACTGTACTTATTCCCTTACCCTAAGCAAGAATTCTGTAGGATGTTGTTATATTTTCACAGTAAACTATCAACTTGGTATAGATGCAAAGGGGTATAAAGTGTATTGGGTAGGTTAAGGTTATATGCAGCAATAAAGTATAGCTCTAAGGAAACCTTTGCCTCTGTGGCAAACATGAACATACTAAGGATCATTATTTCCCTTTTCACCTATCAACGCCTAGTAGATACAGCAGTTAGGCATTAATAATGCTCTCTGTCATGGACATCTGGGGAATATATATATATATATATATACATATATATGTATATATATATATAATATAGTATATATATACTAGGCGTTGATAGGTGAAAAGGGAAATAATGATCCTTAGTATGTTCATGTTTACCACAGGGGCAAAGGTTTCCTTAGAACTATATATATATCTTCCCCAGATGTTCATGACAGAGAGCATTATTAATGCCTAACTGCTGTATCTACTAGGCGTTGATAGGTGAAAAGGGAAATAATGATCCTTAGTATGTTCATGTTTGCTACAGGGGCAAAGGTTTCCTTAGAGCTATACTTTAGAAATAATATGTATATATATATATGTATATATATATTATGTTCTATCACTTTGGGTTCAAAAATGACCAAAAAAGCTACTTGGTCTGCAACCTAAACAAAGCTTTTTATGGCCCTAAATAATATATGATGACTTGATTTGGAGAACTACAAATACCATTCAGTCAATGGACTATAACCAAAGTAATGGGGGCCACACTTCATTCATAAAGCATGCTTGTAAGGGAATAGCCTTATTACTACTATATGTTTGTAATATGATTTTGACACGAGATGATCAAGAGGAAATTCAGAATGTGGATGAGAGCTTTAATAAGGAATGTGAAAACTAAAAATTGGGCAGACCATAATATTGTTTAGGCATTGAGGTAGCCTATACACATCAAGGTATAGTTCTCTCCCAACTCTATTATAATTTTGGACTTACTAAGAGAAACTGATTTGCTTGAGTGTAAACCATCACCTATACTATTCAGATCCATACCATAAACTAGGCATTTGGTTGAAAAGTACTCGCCCCGATGAAGGACAATATTAATGACTGGTTGGTAATCTTATATTCCTAAATCTTACTCGTCCAAACATATATTTTAAATCTTACTCGTTCTCTCTCTGTCTTTGATTCTCACCTCCTTAATCTCACATCCTTAATTTTTTATTTATTGTAGGAAATGTTATGGAGATTAAAAATGTGAATACAAGTATTTAGGTTATATGATTAAATATAGATAATGTCCATTTTTATCGCATCACAATTCACTCTTCATTGTATACATCTAAACATATATTTTGCGATGTATTCTTGGTGAGTCAATTCACACAGGATCCCTTGGAAGTACATTAATCTTGAATATGTTGCATACTCAGATATCTGAAGGGAAAGAGATGACTCAGAAATATTTTAAACCAGCAGTTTATATTAACATTGATGTTTATACTTATATTTCTTATGCAGGTAATATTATTGATCGACGCTCCACTTCAGGGTACTATGCAATTTATGGGGGTAATCTTATCTCATGATTGTAGGAAATGACACATCTCGGATGAGACATATAGGATGCGATGGGAAGGATGACTATTGCTATTTGACGGAACTATGACTTGTAGTTCATCATGTCTCCCAACTCGTCACACATGCCTGGGTTTTGAGAAAATCCATCGCAGTTGCGTCACACGTCACAGGCCCTCACTTCCCATCTTTGATGTGGCACTAGCCTCTCGCTCTGTAGTTTTGTTCTCTCCGTGGGTATCTCTCTTACTCTCTCTCTCTCTTTCTTTCTCTCTCTCTTTATCTCTCTCTCTCTCTCTCTCTCTTTATCTCTCTCTCTCTCTCTCTCTCTCTCTCTCTTTCTCTCACTCTTTCTCTTTATCTCTCTCTCTCTTTCTCTCTCTCTCTCTTTCTCTTTATCTCTCTCTTTCTCTTTATCTTTCTCTCTCTTTCTCCCTCTCTCTCTCTTTTTCTCTCTCTCTTTATTTCTCTTTCTCTTTCTTTCACTCGCTCTCTCTCTCTCTCTATTTCTCTTTCTTTCACTCCCTCTCTCTCTATTCCTCTTTCTTTCGCTCTCTCTTTCTCTCCCTCCCTATTTCTCTTTTTCTTTCTTTCACTCGCGCTCTCTCTCTCTCTCTATTTCTCTTTCTTTCTCTCCCTCTCTCTCTATTCCTCTTTCTTTCTCTCTCTCTTTCTCTCCCTCTCTATTTCTCTTTTTCTTTCTTTCACTCGCGCTCTCTCTCTCTCTCTATTTCTCTTTCTTTCACTCCCTCTCTCTCTATTCCTCTTTCTTTCACTCTCTCTTTCTCTCCCTCTCTATTTCTCTTTCTCTTTCTTTCACTCACTCTCTCTCTCTCTCTCTCTCTCTTTTCGCTCTCTCTCTCTCTCAGTCTCTGTCGGGGGGCACTCGCTCTTGGCATCTGTGAATCCTTGTGGATCAATCATCTGCTGTTTGATCACACAGATTCCATTAGCAACCTTAACAAGTGAACTGTAACTGAGATATATATATCGTTTTACAATATTGACTAATAAAACATAGATGGCCTAAATAACCGCGCCAAATTCGCTTTTATACTTTTTATGTTTCAAATGAAAATAGGGGAACCTTTAAATTCCGTTTCAAGGTTTTTCAATTCGAAAACGAAATATAAGAAGAAATAAAATTTCAACTTCGTTTTTATCAGATTAGACGAAACAGTTATAAATAATTTCGTTTTTCTAGTTTTAAATGATCGAGCAAAGGTACTAAATTAGATATTTTTGTGGTTTTGGTTTGATACATAAAAAACTAATAGATTTTGTACTGGCCTTTAAACTGAGCGAGGTGGTAGGACTCAATTTACGCTTTTAAAGTAGGACTCAATTTACGCTTTTAAAATTCACTTAACGACGTTGCCAGCGACGCGTTTGTAGAATTACTAATACAACATAGGTTATCGTTTTTACCTTTCAGCGAATGATAACATGGCAGCACTTTTTTCTGTTTTCTCACCAATCTCACTATACTTAATTTCTTTTGCCTTCCATTGCTAAATTACCTGCCATGCGCCGAGTAATTTTTACGTACCTCAATAAGCTAGAAGAAACAAATGCTGACCTTTCTTATCAGCAGTCAAAGTCTAATATTATCATTGGTCTCAGAGAGCAGATAAGCTGGGTGCCAGGTTGCAGGTCAGCAGGTGGCAGACCGTCTGAGGGTGCTCAAAAGGCAATTCACGTTGGCAGCATACAGAATCACAGATGGGCAAAATGTGGCAGATTGTCGCGGGCACTTCTCAATTTTTTGCTGACAGGCTCAGCAGTTTCGCTGGACGCCTCGTGAGCATGGAGAAAGAGGAACGTTTCGGTGGTTTTTTCAAGGATAATAGGGCGAAGGGTAGATTCCAATCGCAGCAGGGCGTGGCGTGAAGAGAAGCAGAGCGCAGAGGCCAGCGGGGCATCTCAGAGTACTTGTTTCAAATGTCTACGGACCGAAATATAATGAGTTTTACGACCCTTTTTTCTAATCATGTATGATAAGATTTAAGAGAAACATCAGACTTTGACTAAACCATCCGAATGGATTGAGATATATCTATTGAACTTACCAGCCTTCAAATAAATCTATCTTTTATTTGAAATAATACCGTACGGTGTTGTTTGTTTAACGATAAACTATACGAACAGTATCCTCCCATAATAGTTAGTTAACCGTAAGGGGTTTTCTCGTTGACCTCATTATTTGCCTGCGCTACCGTTGTTTTCTCACCCTTCCAAGTTCCAATGTTAAAACAGAGAGAAAGCAACTCACGTGGAGAACCGATGGAAGTAATGTTCTTCAGAGCGGTGATAATTTACAACGCCGGACGGAACACGGCTGCCCTCATCGCATATCGCAACGTACGCCCGACATGGGTCGAGAGACTGATTGCGCGGCAAATAGGTCTTCAGTTGCCGGGGGCAAAATTGGCGGCCAAGGCCGAGGCATTGTTGCTGGCGGGGTCCGCGAGATGGTCGGCGAGGTTTTCAAGCGGGCCCTTGCCGGTGACGATGGCCTGCACGAAGAAGCCGAACATGGAGAACATGGCCACGCGGCCGTTCTTGATCTCCTTGACCTTGAGCTCGGCGAAAGCCTCGGGGTCGTCGGCCAGGCCGAGCGAGTCGAAGCTGCCGCCGGAGTAGAGCGGGTCGGTGACTTGGCCGAGCGGCCCGCCGGCGACGCGGTAGCCCTCGACGGCGCGCATGAGGACGACCTGCGCGGCCCAGATGGCGACGACGCTCTGCGCGTGCACCAGGCCGGGGTTGCCCAGATAGTCGAGCCCGCCGTCGGTGAAGATCTGCGAGCCGGCCTTGAACCACACCGCCTCGCCGAACTTGACGCCGTCGCGGGCCAGCAGCTCGGGGAAGACGCGGGCCAGCAGCTCGGGGAAGACGCAGCCCAGGGCGCCGAGCATAGCCCAGCGCGCGTGGATCACCTCCAGCTCGCGGTTCCTGGCGAAGGTCTCCGGGTCCGCCGACAGCCCCGCCGTGTCCCACCCGTAGTCGCCGGGGAACTCGCCCGTCAGGTACGACGGCGCCTTCCCGGAGAAGGGGCCGAGGTACTTTGCGCGCTCCGCCCCGTACCAGGGGCTTCCGGACGACGCGGGCTTGGGCTTCGCCGCCGTCTTCCTCATCGAGATCCTGCCCTCGCCGCCCGGAGGCTCGGAAGCGGCGCCGGGTGCGAGCTTCACGGCTTTGCCGGCCAGAGAAGCGGAGGAAAGGGCCATGCTGGTTGCCATCTCGTCGTTTCGAGGAAATTGACCGAGCTTCACTCTTGATGCTTGCACCCGTCTGGCCTGAGAAGTTGGCGGGTGGCCAGTCTCTTTAAATAACGTTCGGAATCGCCTAGACTAGATAGATATCTTGGTCCGCCCTTCCGTAACTCAGCGGTTCCTCCCATTGGCTTCTCCCAAGAGATAGTTTGATATCCTCCCGTGCGGCCACAAGTTTAGGTACTCTACGAAAGTCTCTTGTAACTTGTGAAGCCCGCTACTAAGAACGGCACGTCTGGGACGTGACGCCCCTGACGTGACGGGATGGATGACGCGACTAATGGTGACGCGACGAAATGTTTGTCAGGTCATTGTCTCATCAGGCGTCCGACGGTTTATAAAAGATCCGTCATGTTTCCGTCATGTCACCGTTGATCCTCGTTCCATCACATCACCATCACCGTGACGCCATCACCGTCACCGGTGGCAGAAATAATGTAATTTATTTTACTATCTTAATAAACATAGTAAAATAAATCCAATTATATGCGTTGAATCCGTCGATTGGTCGAACCGTTGAAGTCCCCTACTCCTCTTAGGTCGAGTCTAAGTATAACTCACCAATCGCCACTCGCCAAGTCGAAGTCTGAAGTCGGAACTCCAAGTCGGAAGCCTGTCGAAGTCAAACTCGAAGTCAGGACTTCGACCGTCGAAGATCATGTTGATCTTCTCTGGCAAGTTGCAATTCTGCGCTCTCTCACTGTGAGTTGTGCAATTTTTTTTTGTTTTTCATGAAATTTCAGATAGGGAGAAAGAGATATAGGGATGTCTGATATTGTATTTATGGATGCATTCGTTCTGTAGTACCTTCGATTTCAGAAATATTTGCAAGTCTATAGGTAATTCGAACGCTCTCTTTTTGGGTTATTTCTGAGGCCGATCCATCGATTTTGTGTCGTAGTCTGTATCTTCATTGGTCATCTGAGTCGAAAATGGTAGGTCGAATTGGTGGTTCTTGTGATGCATTTCTCTGGATTGATTACGATGCAGAATCTTTTTAAAAAATTCTAGATCGGGATTCAGTCGTTAATGATGTCCAATTAAGTGAAGATTTAATTGAGATTTTTTGTAAATTTGTCACCAAATTTCCCTAGATCGTAACTGGTGTTTTGCCCAATCTATTTCTCTTTCTGACGAATAAGGATTTTGGGTTTTAGATTGAAGCGCATGTTGATGTTTCTTTCTGGAGGCATGACGTATATGCATCATGGACTAGAAAAAAAGGATGAATGGATGAATTTTTCATTTGCTCTTGAAAATCAATTCGTTAAGATTTGCTCTTGAATGGATGTATTTTTTGTTTTGTCTTTATTTCAACTAATGTAATTTCGTTTTAGTACTTCCAATCATACAATTGCTTTGTAGATTGACAAAATTTGATGTAATCAATAGGTTCAGGGAAGATTACCAGTTTTTTTAGATTAATTCGTACTTAGTCTGTTTTTTTAATTTCTGGTAAAGCAGGAGGTGATATAATGCCTCCTTTCTTTCAGTTTTTATCGACGTTTTCCTGCTTCTATTTAAGGCTATATTGTGTAAGGTTTATGGAAAATATTAATAAACCTTTTCTCTAGGAAGTTCTATTCATGGTTCTATTTTGAATTCTTGGAAACAAGTATTTTAAAGATTGTGACATCTTCTAAAGAGGATACCATTCCATCCCTTCAGAGACAAAGCCTTGCCTAGACTGCTGTGTAGAAGCATTTGATAAATTTCTAGGATTTGTTGTCGCCAGTGAGTTCTTTTAGTGCGCTGTGTAGAAGCATTTTTTTACTGTCGCCAGCCTGTTGTGTAGAAGCATTTTTTTTGCATTTCTTCAAAAAATGGATGGTACATTTGTGAGCTCGTTCACAGTGTTACTACAATTTATTACTTTATTTTTTCATTTATTTTCTTCATGTCCCAATTCGATTATCATAATTACTACCTCATTTCTTGATATTGATTCAACTATGTTTTTCTTAAATTATTGAGAATTTTATTAACAAATATTTAAACAGGTTTCATAATATTTTCACGAACTGAAGTTGTAGGGATGTTGTCCATGCATTCCATATTAAACCATAAGTCAGTAAATACTTCATTTTTCCAACAGTCTATTAAGTTATTAAATTATTATATTCAGAAATTTCATTATTAAAGTGTAACTATAAATTTTTAATCCGTAAACAAATTATTCAATTCTATTGAAGACTGCGTCAATAAATCCTTAATTTCTCCGTCAATAAATTTATTACTAAAATAATTTCTTTCATTCCCCGGGAAAAAAATTAATTACTTAAATGTATTTAAAAAACAAATAAATGTCTTAACTTTTCTGTCAACAAATTAATTATTACATTCAAATTTTCACATTCATACAATTAATTATTAAATTATTTTCAAGAAAAAACTCACTAAGTATTAAAATTTTCTAGCAAGAACTTAATTATAAAATTATTTATATTCCCAATTCTATTGCATTACTTTGATTATCAAAACATATTAAACCATAAGTCACAAAATCCTTCATTTTCCATCAATATATTAATTTATCAAATTATTGCATTCATAATTCCCATTATTTTAATGTAATTATGAATTTTTAATCTGCAAACAATTCTTCAATTCTATTAAAGAACACGTCACTAAATCCTTATTTAAAACAAAATTTATGCACATTTCCCCAGCAACAAATTAATTATTGAAATGTATTTAATAAAACAATAAAATTCATATCATTTTGTGTCCCTAAGTTCATTAGAAAAATGCATTAAAATTCCGTCACGGGCGTCATCCGTGACTGACCTTTTATCACATCACCCGTTCGGGCTATCCCGTCACCATCACGTCACCGTCACGCACAGCCCGTCATGCGTCACGGTCACCGTCACGCCCCATGCATTTCGCCACAGTCACCATCACGTCATCCGTCACATGACCGTCATGGTGATGTGTGACGTGACGGATGACGTTTGACGATCCCTATCCGCTACAATATCCGATACGGTTGGCATCTGTCTTTGTCTCAAGGTTGGATGACAATATGGGATATCAGTGTCAGACATCAGTTTTCTTTTTATTTCCAACATATGAGTACCACTGTATTTAAAATAATTTATGACGCTAAGCTAAGCTATTGGGAGCTATATATATAAAGTATGTTTGAGCATTTATTAATTTTCTTAAAGGTTTTCAATTAATATTTCACTTAAGTACTTAGTATGGAAAATGGGCCGAATTGTATGAATTTAGGGACCCAATATGGGCCCACCATAGATATAGTAGTTGTAGAGGCTAGAGCGCAGTTTTTTTTCAATAAAATTTTTATGTTCTATTTTTTCAATTCTATTGTAAACTTAATATTTTTATATTTGGGACAATACATGTTTGTATTTTAAACAGGTATCCGGTTATCGGATATCATTATCCAGAAACCGAATTCGATATATGATATCTGGCTATTGGATACCGGATTTGATGTCCTATACCATTATCTGCCATATCCGAAGGCTTACCATATATCTCCCCATAACTGATATCTGATGGATATTTGATATGCATCCAATATCTGATATCTAGTACCAGAAACCGCTAACACATATGTGTATCAGATTTCAGATGGATATCAGACAGGCAAACACTACGCATACTATGATGGTGGTGATGCCGGTTTGGGTTCTTGAAGTGAAAGACGCATATCAATATTAAGTTATGTCGAACGGTTCGTCTATCTGTGAATTGGTTCTAGTTTTTTATCTAAAAGGGTGCAAAAACTACTTCTAGGGTGAAATGGAGCCACACTAGAATCTCAAGTGAAATAGATTCTAATATTAAGTTTCTTGCATTGGCTTTGGCCCAAATTAGATTAATTTTACGGGCGGTGCTGATGTCAAGGGAGAAGTTCAGTTTAATCATATTCTCACATATATTTTTCTTAAAATATTAATCTTTTGATGTTGTCAAGACCGATGCTCCAGGTTTTATGTAATGTGTATTACCCATTTAATGGTGAATTTACATTTTGCCAAAAATGTATTGCATCGTGCAACGTTATTTATTTATGGACATGTCTGAAAAGTAAGAGAGAATCTGACTGATAAATCAAGTGCATTCAAAATGCAAATAGAATTTTTAATATCAACTGATATTAATCTTGTAATATCAAGTAACCCCTTTTTGTCAGTAATGGATAAAGGAGATAGAACAGGCATAGCTAACCGCTTGTGGCGTCTAACTCAGATATACCTTAAATGATGATTTTTTTTCAATGATTATTTTATTTTTTGAATAAACATATGAACGTTTCAAGAAAGATTTCACCTTTTCCTCTCAATATTGAAATAAAATCATTTTTGGCCTTTTGATAAAAAATGAGATCATAAATAAATGCTACATGATCTTGATCTTATTATAAATAATATCACTACCGGATTACGGAAAAATTAAATGTGGGTCAACATAGTTTCTAGTTATGATATCCACAAGGATCAGTTGGCAGATACAGGTGAGCTTAAACAAATAAAAGGACAAAATCATGATGCTGTTTTCTTTATAACATCCAAAAATTTAAGAATAATCCATTCCAGATGTCACTGAATGTCACCAAGTAGATGAATAGATCTTTAGGTTGTTTAAAGATTAAAAAAACTGCTGAGTAATGTCAAAAAAAAAGGGCAAAGTACAAAGGTCCTGTTGGTAAGCTGCATCAGCATCAGTGACAATTGCTGCTGGTCGTGACAGTAATAGTGGCAATTCGAGTGGGATCAAAATTTGTGATGACAATGACCCTGGGTTGTGACAGGAACATAAATCACAATACTGAATAATTGATAAACTCAATCATGTGAAAACACATTACCATTCAAAATCCGACAGAGTTTCTAAATTGGGTTTTTCATAATTTTCATCATCCCTCTTTGTACAAATTAACTGCATAAGAAATACTATATCTCCAAAAATATGAATAACACATAAAAACATAGTTGACAGCATTTCCCTTGGTGGCGATGCTTTGTAGTTTGATGCATTTAAACAATCCTATTGATATCCTGATCATGTAGCCAGCACAATATGCTCATGGTCATCTTTACATTATTTTATCAGCCTCTTATACGTCACAGTCCCACAACCTAGGGAGAAGAGCTGGTTGCATGACATTCTTGGTGTAAATATTAAGAGAAATTATACATAATCTTCTGAAGATTTGGGAAGAGAGGTGCCTGCTAACTTCCACCATTTTTGGGATCATCCCTTTAGCATTATTTACTTAAGTTTCCAGTCATTTATTCTCACACAACTATCCAAATCTTCAGAGCATATCCGTCCATCATGCATTGGTAGAATTTTATGATGAGTGTTGAACATGTCCAGCCTTTTAATACTCGAGAGGGTGTTCCTTATAATTTTGGGATAATGATTTTGCCTTCAAGAATGATGGCACCATCTATAAGACCCTTAATGGAAAGTCTGGAATTTTATATCAGATCCAAAAATTTTGTAATGGAAAACACTTGGTTGTGTTAGGGAATATCAAGACATTTTTCCTACTTGTTACTATCATCATATTTTGTGAAGATTATTTTTCATTCTTATATGGATAAGGATCTATCCATGCGAAAAAACTACACAACCTCTTTTAAGTTGTAAATGCTTGGCATGTGGACCTAATAATTTTTCATATATTTGTCTTTTGATCATTGAAGTTCTTGGAATTTTTTGGTGAACTACTTCACCATCCTGCACTCTTAAGGGTTGATTTGCTATTTGTTTTGTAGGTGTGGAGCCAAAGCATCATGTGGATCAATGGACATATTGATAACATGATCAATACCACACAGCTACATGCATTATATATGAACTTAAGCATTTTCATATTGGATATATCATGTTACGAACTGGATTTTATAAGCATATCTGAGTTTCATATGTATATCATTTTATGTGTGTTTCGGGCCTTCTAAGTAGTCTGGATTGACTTATAGGTTAAGAAATTTTCATATTGATGTATATTTTCAAGTCTCATGGGTTTATAAAAATCCAGGAATTAAATTAAATGATTATCAATGGAGTGTATCATTTCCCTTTGATTATCAAAGCAACTTATTTGGGTCATTGGCCCAAATTGGCCCAATTTGAGTTTTGGACTTTAAAAGAGTAGTTAGAGGGGTGTGAGTCACATCCTAAATCCCAAAAAAGTCCTCTAAGTTCCCTCTTGAAATGGGGCACAAAATTCAAATGATGGAGCTCTAATAACTGAGAAAAGATAAAGGAATGGGAAGGAGAGAAATAATCAAAGGTCATTTTAAATCATGCCCTATGTGTAGATGTCCTCTTCTTCTCTCTATCAGTGGCTAACCATTAGACAAGGCTCTCTAGGATTCTAGTTGTTCATTCTTTGGTACTAGTTGATCGTAGTGTTTTAAAGTGTATGTATAACGATATAAACACAGATAGATTCACCAAGGGCTCAAGACATAAGCAACAGCACTTAAGGAACCTGGATCTAATTTTTCACCATCATGTCCATCAATTTCACCATCACTTCCCTCTATCCGACCCTGTTCTACCACTTTCTCACTTTAGAATCTACAATTTTATCCTAATATAATTTATACGCCTGAAATTTCCTAAACTAATGCACCCATTTTCCTTCCAATTTCTCAACCCATTCTTCTCTGTTTCAATTTAATTCAAATTTTGGTCTACTCTCATTGCATCCTGTTCCATTCTGAGGACCATTTACAGACTTGGGCAAATTTTGGCAAAGGCAAGGTTCCTTTAGGGTGATTCATGACCTTCAAGGATCCCTTGACCCCGGGCATACAGGACTGTGCGCATGTGCCTGAGTCCATTGTGCAATGAAGGTGGAAAGAGAGCAGACTGGCACAGGGGTGCAAACTTGCCCTAGGTTGTGACAGATCATATTATCCTAGCAGATCCAACATGCTGGATCATAATGATTTACCCAATGATCAGATGGTGATCATGATCTAATCCCACCCCAATCCGATCGGATCTGATCAGATAAGTATTACCTGGGTCCAAATACCCTAATTGTGGATAGCAGTAGGAAAATCTCCCCAAGTGGACAAATGTCTGACTACCCCCATTGGTTTGGGGGGTGGCAGTTTCTGAGGCTGAAATCTGAACTAACCACTGCTCAAAACTGTTCGAATCCGCTGTAATTTAATCAGACTGGTAATTAAAAATTGTAATATGTTGTGTTTATTATTTTGATGTCTTATAGGTATTATATGCCTATATTATACTCAGTATGAATTGATTGGGTGTTACGGGGTGAGAGGAAAAGGGGTGTACTTGTAGCTACAGCAGCAAGTTGGCAACTTGCCACTACACGAGAATTGCACAACTGCTCATCTATCAGAAGCGCAATGCTCGTGATCCCTATATATCGCAGTCGCTGCTCATATCATCAAGAGTCAAGACTAAGAGACCCCTCTTTGACCGAAATCGGATCAGTCTCAAGCAGTAGAACTTGGCCCCACAACCATCGACGCCCATCCTTCTGACACAATTTATACACTCAGCCGGTCCCATCCGATCCGTACTACCAATTAAATGCCAATAGAACTCCCAAAGAAAATTCATCCCCAGCCGACCGTGGAGTCCCCATAATCAATCGAGGAAATCTCATTTTAGTACTGAAACCAACGTGAAAGCAGAATATCTTACAGCTATGCAGGCGGAAGCTGTACACCCACATCGTTATCAAAAGACACCCAGATATCATATAGAAATCCCTCAGCTCTACGTCGAGCTCGGAAGCGACTCTCTCTGGCGAGTGAAAAGTCGCCATCATGCAACAGCTCAAACAAGCTAGAGGACAACTCCAAGAACACACCAAAAAGCCAACTAAGTTTTTTCAAGTTTTACAGAGAGAGTCAAGAGCCACAGCGGAGACCGAAGCGAGCCCACCAGCGGCGGCGGCCCTTGTGCCGCCGCCGCCCCGCCGCCGCCGCCTCGCGGAGGCGGCGGTTCTCCGCCTTGACTCTCTCCAGCTCCACGCAGACCCCCCGGACGATATCCGCCTTCTCGCTATCTCTCCTGGTCATCACCTCGTAGCACTCCCTGTTCCTCTTCTCCAGCGCGTAAATCTGGGCTTGCAGCTCCTGAATCTTGCGACCCAACAAGCAGACCCGGCGGTCCTCCCTTAGCTTGGCCACGCACCGGGCGAGCTCCTCCGCCATCCGGCGGAGATACACCGCCTCCGCCGCCAGCTCCTCGCTCTCCTCCTCCGCCGCCACCGCCCGCTGCCCCAGCCGCGCGTTCTCCGCCAGCAAGACCATCCGCTCAGACTCGAGCACCTCCACGAGGCTGCCCTGCAGCTCCATCTTCCTCACCGCCTCGCCGTTGAACTTCTCCAGCGCCGCCATCTCCTGTTGCAGAACCTCGTTCTCCACCGCCCGCGCCACCAGCTCCGCCACCAGCTCCGCCGCTCCCGCCGCCGGCGGCCGCTGCGGTGGGCATTGGAACGAGAGAGAGCTCTCGGCGTCGGAGTCCTCCACGTCCGACAGCAGCGCGGAGGAGGCCTGCGAAGAAGACCGCCGGTGGGCTTGCGGCTGAGGCTTGGGCAGCGTCTGAGAGTAGCGATCGGCGAGGGAGATGTAACGGTGGTAGAGATCGTGCAAGAGAGCGAGTAGCTCCGGGCGCCGTCGGTAGTAGTTCTCCGCGCGCTCCGCGAACGAGTCCGGCCCCTCCGCCGGAATGCTGCCGGCTATGGCCTGGTACTTCTCCTCCAACTCTGCAACCAACCCATCGTTCAAAATTCGAACTTTTGAATTCCAAGATAAGACCAAGAGAAAGATCGATACGTCACATCAACGTTGAGACAGAGCGCTGGAAAGGGTAAGAAAAGTAACCGGGGAATAAGGTTAGGAGAAGAGCGGCGTTCGAGAAGACCCGTGAAAGGGGTTTTCGACGTACCAGAGAGAGCGGCGACGAGCCAAGAGGGTTTGGCGTTGGGTGCGCTGCCGCAGCGGCTCAGAGATGGACACGTCGCTGTCGGCGTTGTCTTCGACACCGCACCGGCCGGCGTCGCCATGGTTCGGACCGGTCCCTGGCGGCTAAGGCAGGCAGGGTTCTTTTCCGGCTGAAAAAGGGGAACTTTTAATGAGCGCGAGCAAACGATCCGCGGTGAGCAGAAAGCTTCCCCGGATCCGCGGATGATCCGTGAAGCGTGAATGAACACATGATGAACATGACGAGTCATGTTTGACATCGAGGCGAAGATGGAGATTTGTGTTAATGGCTGCCATTTAATGGAACTAGAGGGAAGATACTGTTTGCGGTAAATAGCGGAAGCGAAGTGAAAGAGATTAAGTAAAGCTTCGCCGTCTGCTCTTCCGAGTAATTGGAATCGATGATCTTGAAAGAAATCATACGATAGGACACTTACATTGAACAGGGATCGGATGCGAAGATGTTAACCTACATTGAACAAGCACCGAAAGTCAGATCTTAACATGGGTGGTAAAAATTCGACAGTTCTGAACTTCTCTCCGAACAAATATCAGATCTTAGAACCAAGCTGATGCATCACAATGAGAAGAACAAAATCAGAGGCAGAAATCAACCTTTATGAACAAAACAGATAATTTTCAGGCGAGAAAATCTTGACCGCAGAAGGGACAGTTTCGCGCCGGCAGAGCAATCGGCATAACTTGAGCGGAAGCCTTAAAAACAATGAAAGAGGGAAGAGGTTGACAACGAACGAAGGCGGGAAGAAAAAAGGGTTTATAGAGGAGCTGCCAGAAGATCGCCACTGATCCGAAGAACCGAACCAGAGGCCATGATTTTCTTCGAGGCGCGCTGCAACCTACCGCAGAGTTCCAGCTTTAAGCGCAGGCTTGTCCTATTTGCACTATCGTTGTTTTCTAAAAGCCCAGAATCTGCAACTTATTTACTGACCAGCCATGAAACTAACCCTCTTTGTCGAGAATTAATAAAACATTTTCTTTTCAACAGCGGAAGGGGATAAAAAACGAATGAATAAATCATGCAATTAATAATTGCGGAATACCGATGACGCGCACTCAGCGTCTTGCTAATCATTATATAGCTACTCCAGTTAAGTTATCTGGAACTGCTAAATACAAATTCTTAAATATTAATATAAGCAATAATTCTATGCTATGTAAATCAGCACAAAGGTACTGTTGAGGCATTGGGGTCTTCACGATTGCAGCATTGTTCTATTTCTTGTAGTGTTTATTTTAATAAACAATGCCGAAAGTCCATGCATTTTGTTGCTTTCCCGGTTAAGGGGCGAGATAATTAAATTTATGAATCAATCCCATATATTCATTTGACTAGATAGGGTGGATCTAAGGACAAACGCGGAGACACTGAGAAGGTGATGGCGAGGACGCCAACACATCACCATCGGACACGTCGATACGGTCAACCGAAGTCAGCACTCCCGCTACGGACTCAACGGTGAAGTCAACCAAAGTCCACGCCTCCGCCACGGACACGCCGCAACCGTCCTCATGCACGTCTCCACCCGCGCACGTCCCTACGCGCGTCATGACACGTCGCCAGAGGCAGATCAACAACTGCCCTTTGGCGTGACATGAAGCACGTCTTTAATTTTCTCTTCTCTAATTTCTCGTCATTTTCTCTTTCCTCCAAGGCCTGTATATATAGGCCATTGTTTTCAAGAAACACTTAGGCAGTCATATTTCAAGAATTGAGTTTTCTGTTTAACTCTTCTTGGAGGACTGCCCAGCCTCCCTCTCCCTTCAAACCCTAGCCGTCGCCGCTGCTGCTTTAGCGTTTCGTCGTCGACCGTCTCTTCCACTTCCTCATCTCTCTCTCTCTCTCTCTCTCTCTCTCTCTCTCTCTCTCTCTCTCTCAGCCTGGGCTGCCCCCAGCCTGTGCCAGCCCCAAGCTGGCCCTACCAGGGCCGTCCACAAGCAGCCCGAGGCCGCCCCAACATGGCCGCCCAAGGCCGCCCAGGTCGCCCCTGCTAGGCCACCCAAGGCCACGCCCAGGCCGCCCTTGCCAGGGCCGCCCATGAGCAGCCCTAGGCCGCCCCAACAGGAGCGCCCATGGCCGCCGAGGCCACCCTTGCCAGGCCGCCCCTGCCAGGGCCGCCCAAGGCCACCCCTACCAGCACCGCCCAAGGCCACCCAGGCCGCCCCAGCCAGGGCCGCCCTAGGGCGCCCAGGCTGCCCCTGCCAGGGCCACCCTAGGGCGCCTAGGCTGCCCCTGCCAGGGCCGCCCACGAGCATCCTAGGCTGCCCCAACAGGGCCGCCCAAGGCCGCCCCTGCCTGGCAGCCCAAGGCCACGCCCAGGCCGCCCCTGCCAAGGCCGCCCAAGGCCACCCCAGCCAGGGGCGCCCAAGGCCGTCCTAGGCTGCCCCTGCCAGGCCGCCCAAGGCCACGCCTAGGCCGCCCCAGCCAGGGCCGCCCAAGGCCGCCCAGGCCACCCTCGTCAGGACCGCCCAAGGCCGCCCAGGCTGCCCCAGCCGGAGCCGTACTCGCTCCTCCGGCTGTACCCGTCAGCCCCCCTCGCCCTCCGTCAGAACTTCACCACGACATCAACTCACCACCAGGGTCGTTCAACACCTGGAATGCCCAGACCCCTTCGTCCAGTGGGCCGCTCAACACTCGGATTCGCCTTGCCTCGTCACGATCGGAATTTCCCGCATCCTCTTCACACACTACGGTGCCGAGGTACGCCTGAACTCTTTGGTGTCGAAAGTGTTCTCCGTCCAGTGTTTTCTCGAGAAGTTTCCACCGCCGTCAGAATTAGATTTGGTTTGGATTTTCCACTTCTTCTCTCTCTTTCTTGAGTGTTTCTTCGCGACGCGAATTCGGATATTGATTTCGGTGCTTAGGCATCGTCGCGGTGGGGGAAGACAATACTCCAACCCTCGATAAGGGTCGGAGCTGCACCACCAAATTTTCATCGATTTTAAAGTCCGGATTCGATTGTGTGATTTCTGTGGCTGTTTTATCCCTCCAGTATCTGATCCATCCCTAGTCGTCCATCTACCCGTAGTCTGTCCCGTCAACCCAGTCGTCCATTCCTTCGTCGTCCATTCCTTAGTCATCCATTCTGTAGCCATCCTACGTCAGAAGGGGTCTCAGGTCTTCACTTAGATAGAACTGGAAGTAGAGAGAATGTTAGATAGATTTAAGAGGTTGAATTCCGCAAGGATGTCCCATTCTATCTGTTCAAATTAAAAACAATCCGAGCCCATTGCCCATCTAAATAGGAAAAAAAATGGTATACACTGTTCCAAGGGAGAATGAACTACTAGTTTGTGAAATTTAAATGCTTTTAACTAAATTCATGGTCCAGCATTGAGTAACTCCATATCATCCTAAATTGATCAGATAACACCCTCGAGATTGATTTCAAAGTGTATAGACATCATCCCCATTTGTAAGGTCAATAAAGACTGCATTATAGTTCTGTATTTGGATCTGGGGAATTTCATATTGAAAATATATCAACCATTATCTCATTGACCATCATCCATTTCTATGACAATAAGTCTTTAATGTTGTAGACGATCTGTTGGTAGTATCGTTGGTTCAAAAGTTGGCCCTCCCTTGACTCCAAAAGCACTGCAATATATCCTACACTTGCTTAATAAGGAATTGAGTGGTCAGTATTCTTCTCCCACCAATGGCTCATGAACCATATAATTGATGTACATTTCCTCATGTTATAAAATCTTCTCAACCATGCTTTGAGCCTAAAAATGTTTCACATTATCAGCTATCAGGTCCATGAAAAATAATGATTTTTTAAGGCAATCTTTGCACTGAAAATTAACAAGGCTAAGTCATAATCAAAGTCATGGATTGTTTAAGTGCATGCGTAGAGGACACAAAATTATGCTGCAGGACCCAAAAAATCATAAAAAGGGGAAATCAAATAATGCTTAAAATGTTGAACCTTTTAAACGATAGAAATATATGCGGCCAACAAGCCAATCACACATTCTATATCTTGTTCCATGTTCATATTACAAAGTATTCAGTATAGTTCATGTGTAATGTTTATATCAAACTAAGTGACATATGATGATGTTGTTATTCAAAAATCACTAGTCTTTAAGAATGTGTGCCATTTTTTCATATTTGAAGGAGACTTGAGAAGGACATCCAAGTATCCGGGTAGAATCACCCTATCAAGCCTCACTCATATGATGAGTATGGCTAGTCCCATAGCTATTAATGTGGAGACAACAAGGATACATATCGAGTACTCTTTAGTTGAAAGAGGTCCCCCAATCGATTCGTACAAAACTCTGAACGGTATTATGCCAAACTTTCAATCATGTTGTTTCACGTTAGGATTATAAATGTTTTCCTTACACCGGGACACCAAAGACGCATTGTGGGTGAACATTTGTATTATGATTATTACTTACAAGTTCCTAATCATGGAATTCTAAACAATCTTATTTGGGTGCATCAAGAAGTTCACGAAGATGATCGAGTGGTCAAGATGGGATTATCAATCCTCGATATAAGATGAGACAGCTCAAGGAAGACAATGCGATGAAGTCACTGGCTAATGTAGTGAAATTTTGGAGAATAATTCACTGTTTTATTTATGAACGGATCAATACTAACTCGAATGATTGATTGGGGTTTGAAAAATGACGAACTATAAATGCACATTGACCGGGACACCAAAATCTAGTATGAGTGATTAGTTACACACTCCTTTGCATCGTGTAGAGCCGAGGTGTAGCTTGGCACCACACGGATTGGAAACTTGACCTGTCGACTGGTTAAATTGATATGTTGATAATTAATCTATTTGATGATTTTTTCAAATACCAATAAAGTTTATTGGGCACTAATTAATAACTAGAAGGATACATGTGCCTATAGGGTCATACATGAATCGTCTTTTGGATGTCAGAAGGTATACTTAAATTTATTAGACGCTCTTCTCCTTCTTATCCCTTCTCCCCTTAGCTTCTCTACATTCTTGATGCAATCAAGACGGTGTAACAATGATGGTGGTGAGTGAAAAGGGCTCAAAATGGTGGAGGATATTTAACATGCTAGAGATTGTGTTGATACATCTAGAGGCTACACACTTGACCGGCACTACATGTCTCACTCGATGATCCAAGGGAACATGGATTTGATATGTGCTCAAGTAATATGATAGTTCATATTTTTTATGTTATTTTGATTTCCATTCAAAGTTTTTTGCTATAGGAATATATTTTTTTATCCAATGAAGTCCATAGAACCCAACAAAAGATTATGGTGCATATATACCTGTATTCATAAGTTATTCGAAATGTTTAAAAAATTTAGTGTAAAATTCAACATATCACGATCATTGAAAGTTGAAATGTGTGATAATGTTTGATTTTTTTAGTTTTGAAATAGTAAGTTTTTATAATCATAACTAAATATGTAAAATATTCTTATGAGTAAACATTACAATACCCAATGAAAATTCCAATGCTAAGTAAATCAGGGATGGGGATGTGAAAGGATTTATAAATGGGACAAAATGATCACATAATCAAAATTCAGATGAAAATTTAACAATGATGGATATATTAAAGGTAGAGATTATTCAAAACAATTTTGGTTTTGTTTTGAATTATTGACATTTATTTTGAGATCTTATAGTAAATATTATAAAATAAAAAAATAAAAAAATAGATAGATGACTATGTTTGGGACTTTGCTTGCAACCAAAACCAGATGTTTTAATGGGGAAGAGGCTATCTATCAAGTCAATAATAATACTATTTATAATTAAACTAAATACTATTACAACACAATAATGACATATGAATTCTAGCCTTTCTTTTTCAAGATGAGTTTTTTAGTTTCACAGGTACGACCATTCTGAGGGAAATATTGATGGTTTTGGTATCATTAAGAATAATCCAAATTTGATTCACTCTATAGAGTAAAATAAAAAGAGTACCAAAAGCTTAAACATGAAAAATGAAAACTTTGATGATGAAACATTCTCGCAGAATCAACTCTGTAATCCATTTGGTTCTTTGAATGAGTTGTGACAAGCTGCATGTGTCTGGCCTCTAGATTCATCCACATGGTTCTCTACAATCCACCGATGCTTTCTAATAATCTTCTCATGATCCAAGGATATGATAAAAAGAAGGGAAATCCCAAGAATGACTTGCATGGGCATAATTATTTGTTGCTTCCTTATTTTTATACATTATGGGAATTTAATAAAACCCCCTAGAATTTAAGATAATTCTCTAATGTCCATTAATTCATCTCTGTGACCCTAGAGGGTCGTGTACCTGGTTAGTTCAATACTTGATGAGCCTAGTAAGTCTTTAATAACTTACTGAAATAATTAGCTATATCCAACGCATATCTTAACTAATCTTAAATTGATTTACTGGAATCAATTGGTCAAGTAGACAAAATGTGAGGTGCCAAGCTAGATATCATGATCTGAAGCAGCTTGGGGTTCATCAAGCCCGTCATGTAATCCCCTATTTCATTGACTAAAAATAAATAATATGCACATAAAGAGAATACAAAGGATCTGATTACCTTGTCAAGTTTTACTAATAAATTAAATAAAAATATATGTATAATGGAGAACTGAAAAAATTAGAAAATAGATCTGATAAAAAGCATAAAATTTATGTAAAACTATGCATAAAATTTACGTAAATTTATGAATAATGGTGTTGCTCAATGAGATATGTTGTTCCTACAAGGAGTTAGATATTGTCGTTTTTAAAATTGGTCTGAATATGATGAAATTAACGTTTCTAATATGTTTGGCATGATAGAAACTCCCTTTTCCCACATATCTTTCAATGTTCATTACTACAAGATATTCCTTACAATGCACATGTGATCCTTAAAACATGAATTATATAAATGCATGGATTGAATAATTGAATTATGGTGAGATCATACTACATTGATTACTTATCTTTCAACATGTATTCAAAGCATTCCTTAATGAAGGTTTCTATAAAAGGACATAAAAACATCCAACAAGAATAACATTGTTTACTCCCCCACATGTGACTAGTATGTCTATCTCCTTGCCCTTAGTGTGCATACACTAAGGATAGATATCCTAGGCTGAAAAGTATGTGTTCATGTGCATCTTTGGTTCACTTGAGAATGCCTACAAATGTTGTGGATGTGAAGCCTATCAAACTCCATGATTTATTTAAAATCATTCAAATAAATAGTTATTCAGTATCACTCTTGTGTGATGTTTCTATTGAAGTCTTTGAATATGTACAATGACTTCGTGAATTATAATGATATCAGAATACAGTGATCACTAGTATTCAAGTGTTTATTCGAAGTATTCGTATTTGTTGGATACTTGAGACATACATCGAGTTATTAAGATATTATTGCACTATATAGTCCTACTTAAACAATAAATATGGCTGATCTTGTGGCCTTTAATGTGGAGAAACTAAAGACATATGGTGGGTGTTGTATGGAGAAAGAGTTTAATGAAGTAATTCCTATGAATCCCTTAATGTTTTCATACCTAAGCATCAATGAGATTGATTCATTTGATGGTTGTGTAAGTGGTCCTTTGACTTGAAACAACAAGAAAATCTTGTGTAGGGAGGGCTAACCATGTGGTTCAAACATCCACAAAGGTGATTGTGCGATCAAGATAGGATCATCCCCCCTTCAATAAGAGGAGATTGACTCAAGGAAGAAAATGCATCAAATCCCTACAGGGAAGGTCCGTTCGTGCGACTGAACTGGCAAATGTGCGGTTGTGTAATGCGAAATTCGCACTTCACACCGCACACTATTTTCGCACAGCACACAGCACATCGCACACGGGTCTGTGCGGTGTGAAGGTATGCGATTATGTGAATTTTTTGAATTGCTCCCCCCTTCGCCGGCGTCGTCGTCTAGGCAACCCAGAGGCGCAAATCTGCGGTGTGCGGATGTGCGATGTGCGGTGCGGATTACGGCACAAATCTGCGCCGCAAATCGCACAAAGCTTCTCGTGCGGTGAAAATTTTGCACACTCGGTACAAATTTTTGCACCGCACTACAAGCCCTTCCTATTGGTAGTATGGATTTTGAATAAGATGTTATCCAATGATCCTCGTTACACATTCGTACCAACTATATGACAAAATACGATTTGATAATTAAGCATATCATAAGTCATTCAAGATTCTCATGTGGACAACGGATTATACATACAAGGTATAAAAGTTCCATGACTATAAAGGTTCCATGAGAGAGTCATTCAACTTGAGAGGGTCTAATTTGACACAGTTTGGGATGAACAGCCAAATTCAAACTTATTGGTCAATGAACTCTATCAGGAAGCCCATTGTCCCAGTCTGGGAATTTGTAAAGTGAGATCTGCTTTAGTCAGTCTGCTCTACAACCCAAGAGACCAGGACCCACTATGTTGGTATGTTCTAGGATCCAGGTTGGGATCAGAAAAATTATCTGATTAGCCAGAAGTCTTGGACTAAATGAAAATAAAACGTACAGAATATACATTCCAGTCTAAATAAATCTGATGTAGGATGATAGGACTTACACAGGTAGGATATACTAACTCAACTAGGAATGGATAAAACAGACCACAAATCACACGGTCAAATTCGAAGATTTAAGTTCAGTGTAAATACTGATGGTGCAGCCCCTTTCCTCGTCGAGGCCGGGAGTACTGTCTTATAACAACCGCAGTAAAAACAAAGCAACAATTTCAATAAATTCAAATGGGCAATCGCTAGAAGATTCAAAGGCCTAATCAACTAATCGCTAGAAGATTCAAAATCCCAAAGCTAATCTGACGGTGGTGGACAAACAATCGAAGAATACTGGACAAAGAACACTAAGAGCAAAGAGGGCAGGAAGTACCTCAGCACTAGAGTAGTGCGTCGTGGTTATGCGGGAAATTCTAGTCGAAGTGTTTGGCAAGCAAGGGACGAGTATGAAGTTGACGAAGTGTGATGATGATCGTGTGCACACGGCTGGTACATGATAGGCGGCTGGAGTGTGGCGAGCACGGACGGACGACCTGAGGCTGGCGGAGTGAGGCAGACAGCCCTGCGCGCGAAGGGGCAAGGGGAAGCCCTACGCCTGACAGGTGAGGGCGGCGGCCGTGTACGCATGGTGCGACTGGCGCCCGTGTGCGCGCGGGCACCAGCGGCAGTTGTGCGTGCGCGTACGTGAACGGTGGCCGTGCGTGTGTGTGCGCGAGCGGCAGCTGTGCGTGCGCAGCTGCAAGCGACGGTCGTTCGCGGTTGGGTGCGGGCGCCGACCGTGCGTGTGCGTGCAAGTGGCAATTGTCCACGCACGTACGCGAGTGGTGGCCGTGCGTGCGTGTGCGTGAGCAGTGGTCGTGCGCGTGCGGCCGAAAGCGGCGGTCATCCACGGGTGGGCGCGGGCGGCGGTCGTGCGCACGCGTGCGCAAGTGGCCGGCGGGGTGGACAGACTAGTCTGCACGCAGTGGGGCAGGGAGATCGTCCAGCGTGCGGCAGGAGAGAGTAGTGACCGTGCACGCGCGGGCGTGAAAGGTAGGCGAGGGGTGACCTTCCCTTGACGGCGGCGGTGGCAGCTCAGAAGGGAAGATGTCTAGGGCAAATTTTCCTTGAGAAGAAAAACTTCAATTCTTAAAGATTATTCACCAAGTGTTTCTTACAACATTGGCCTATGTATAGGCAATGGAGGAAAGAGAAAATTGGATAACTGTTAATTAAAAAATCTGATATTTAAATGATGTTGGCGATGTGTCGACGTGTCACGTCATAGGCAGTTTTGAAGCTGGCGTTGATGGTG
Source organism: Wolffia australiana (assembly GCF_029677425.1). Taxonomy (NCBI): domain Eukaryota; kingdom Viridiplantae; phylum Streptophyta; class Magnoliopsida; order Alismatales; family Araceae; genus Wolffia; species Wolffia australiana. Next base: position 17,385,089 of record NC_135836.1, on the reverse strand, counting down.
TCATGACGCGGGAGGCTTCGTGTGAAGGTGGAGGCACGTCCGGTACCGATGCCTTGTCGAGGTCGCCACCAAAATCATTTTCTAATGAAGCAAAAATCCGTAAAATTCAGTGAATTTTTTTCCAAAATCTAGAAAATTCATACTAGCTTGAATTTTAATGTTACCCTTAATTGTAATGCATAATATTCTCAAGTTACAAATATCTAAATAATATAAAATGAGAAACAAAAGTTTTATGCATAAATAATGATAATATGTATAAAATAATTGATAACTTGATTTATTTCAATAACTCATATGCATAAAAATGATAATTAACCCATAAATGAATGTTGTGAATGCATGTTATAAAGGAGAAAACATGATGACATTGCCTTATCTCTCTTTGTACTTTGTACCAACGGACTGGAAATTGTCTCGAATTAGAAGCTTCCTCTGGATCCAAATATTTAACCTCTGGAATTAAAGTGCCAGTTAATGTATCAGTATAGTGGATACCAGGAATGGTGCGTTGGTATCGACTGTTGGAAGCGAAATCAAATTTTAATTGACCAAAATGTATAGAAATAAAACATTTTACGTATGCATAAAATTTCATGCTGATATTATGGGTGTTACAAAACTATCAGGTTCCATTCGAAAAGAAAAATAATACTAATACAAACAAGGAGAGTAAACTCCACTGCCCAATTGGAAATATTTTCGAAATTGATCATGATCCAGAGATTTTAAATTATTAGATGATCTAAGGAAGCAGGATCCTGGTTGAAGCGTGATTGCTTTCCCCCTCAAGGACTCAGGAAATCATTGCGTATATATTTTTCGTCCCGCCAATTCGCAACGGATTGTAAGGCGCAGCCTTTGACCCGACCTCATGAAGTACGAAACGCTTACTTATAATAGTTTAAATAATTGGTCTTAAGAGATGAAAATCGATGTTGATAACGCATTTTTTATTTTCCCCGATTCGAAACACGAAGTACAACTACAGATCAAACACTCTCTATGGGGATTTCCAGGGCGCCATTCTAAATAACAGAAAGGTGGTTCCCACAAAGTATAATATTTGTTGCTTGACCATGAGGTGCACACAATAACAGATGTAATTCCTTAACAAAACGATTCATGCTCTAAATTAGCGATAAAATTTTAGTGTTATCACTAATCAGTGGTCTAAGGTCCAAGATTATAATTCAACTGATAGGCTCTTTGTGCAACAATATCCACTCTGGGATACACAAAATACGATAAGGGGGCATATTTCTGTATTTTAATGCGAATAGCCCGACATTGCCCTATCGACGGAGCCTCCATTGTAACATCAATAAATTAAACCCAAGTGCAACCTACGCCCACATCAAAGGGGAGAAAAACCAAGTATGTGGGCCTGACAAGCAAGTGAAAAGGGACTTCCCAAGGAGATCTAAACTTGTGGCCGCGCGGGAGGCTATCAAAATGTCTCCTGGGAGAAGCCAATGCGAGGAACAGCTGAGATACGGAAGGGAGGACCAACATATCTATCTAGTCTACGCGATTCCGAGCGTTATATAAAGAGAATGGGCACCCGCCAACTTCTCAGGCCGGACGGGTGCAAGCATCAAGAGTAAAGCTCAGGAACCGCGAGCTGGAGGTGATCCACGCGCGCTGGGCCATGCTCGGCGCCCTGGGCGGCGTCTTCCCCGAGCTGCTGGCCCGCAACGGCGTTAAGTTCGGCGAGGCGGTGTGGTTCAAGGCCGGCTCGCAGATCTTCAGCGACGGCGGGCTCGACTATCTGGGCACCCCCGGCTTGGTGCACGCGCAGAGCGTCGTCGCCATCTGGGCCGCGCAGGTCGTCCTCATGGGCGCCGTCGAGGGCTACCGCGTCGCCGGCGGGCCGCTCGGCCAAGTCACCGACCCGCTCTACCCCGGCGGCAGCTTCGACCCGCTCGGCCTGGCGGACGACCCAGAGGCCTTCGCCTAGCTCAAGGTCAAGGAGATCAAGAACGGCCGCCTGGCCATGTTCTCCATGCTCGGCTTCTTCGTGCAGGCCATCGTCACCGGCAAGGGCCCGCTTGAAAACCTCGCCGACCATCTCGCGGACCCCGCCAGCAACAATGCCTCGGCCTTGGCCGCCAATTTTGCCCCCGGCAACTGAAGACCTATTTGCCGCGCAATCAGTCTCTCGACCCATGTCGGGCGTACGTTGCGATATGCGATGAGGGCAGCCGTGTTCCGTCCGGCGTTGTAAATTATCACCGCTCTGAAGAACATTACTTCCATCGGTTCTCCACGTGAGTTATTTTCTCTCTGTTTTAATATTGGAACTTGGAAGGGTGAGAAAACAACGGTAGCGCAGGCAGATAATGAGGTCAACGAGATAACCCCTTACGGTTATCTATTATTGGAGCATGTTGTTCGTATAGTTTATCGTTAAACAAACAACACCGTACGGTATTATTTCAAATAAAATATAGATTTATTTGAAGGCCGGTAAGTTCAATAGAAATATCTCAATCCATTCGGATGGTTTAGTCAAAGTCTGATGTTTCTCTTAAATCTTATCATACATGATTAGAAAAAAGGGTCGTAAAACTCATTATATTTCGGTCCGTAGACCTTTGAAACAAGTACTCTGAGATGCCCCGCTGGCCTCTGCGCTCTGCTTCTCTTCACGCCACGCCCTGCTGCGATTGGAATCTACCCTTCGCCCTATTATCCTTGAAAAAACCACCGAACTCTTTGAACTGCCACTGGAAAGGGCTGTTGACAAGCTGTAAACGTTCCTCTTGCTCCATGCTCACGAGGCGTCCAGCGAAACTGCTGAGCCTGTCAGCAAAAAATTGAGAAGTGCCTGCGACAATCTGCAACATCTTGCCCATCTGTATGCTGCCAACGTGAATTGCCTTTTGAGCACCCTCAGACAGTCTGCCACCTGCTGACCTGCAATCTGGCACCCAGCTTATCTGCTCTCTGAGACCAATGATAATATTGGACTTCAGTACTAATGATGTATTGGGGTGGATTAGAATTTAAAATCAGGAACGTAAAAATTACTCGGAGCATGGCGGGTAATGGAAGGCAAATGAAACAAGTGCAGCACGAAGTGTGAAAACAGAGAAAGTGCTGTCGTGTTATCATTATCTGATAGGTAAAAACGATGTTGATACCCTATGTTGTATTAGTAATTCTACGAACACGTTTCTGGCAATCTCGTTTGGTGAATTTTTAAAAGCGTAAATTGACTCCTATCATATCGCTCAGTTTAAAGGGCAATACAAAATTTATTAATTATGGATCGATCAACTTAAAACCAGAAAAATATCTAATTTGCTACCTCTGCTAAGTCAACTAAAGTTAGAAAAACGAAATTTGAAATACCTGTATCGTCCGATCAGATAAAAATGAAATTTACGTTGTCTTTCTTCTTATATTTCCTTTTCGAATGGAAGACCAATTAAACGGAATTTAAAAATGCCCGAAGTTGCATTTGAAATCAAATTTGGCTCTGATATTTTATGATATTTATGTTTTGTCAGTCAAAATTATAGAACGTAGTATATATCTCTGCTACAGTTTAGGTGTTATAAAGGTGAAGGATGGAATCTCTATTGTAAACGAACGTGTGAGAGAGGTTCTTAGGGCCTACCAGAGAAAGAAGGCTCGAGCAATATCAGCGTAAAGCCACCACGTTCAATCACTAGAGCAGCTTCCCGACTATCAGTACATATCGGGTTCAGATCCTAAGATCCAAATCTGGGTTACTAGAACGATTATATTTCTAGACGTTACATGGATATACAACAAATAGTAAAAAAAAAGAATAGGCTTACGAAACAAATAGGAAAAGAAATCTTTTCCCAGCTCGATGACAAGCTGCTTGAGCAAAAAGACTGCACTCCCTTGGTGACAAGATCACCCTATTGTTCTGCAGATGTGACATGAGAGGTACAGATGTTGCCACCGTCAAACTTCTCCTTGATAAAGTGTAGGTCAACTTGCACCTGTTTAGTCTCTCCACTATATTGCTTATAGTGGAGAGACATAGTGATTTTCTAGAGGTAGCCAACGAGGTGAATCAAACTAGTTACATATTTGAAGGGAATGCTGGGAGTTGGAAATGTCCCTTGGTCGACTAGGACACTGTCACACCCAAGGCATAGTTTATTGGCTAGATCAAACAGGTGAGGGTGATGGCTTAAACCCAAACAAATCTGTTTCCCTTTACGAGTCTAAAGTATAGTTCCGTTGGGAGAGAACTATGCCTTGCAGTTGGTAGAGTACTTTGATGCCTTAAACCATAATGTAGTCTACCAAGTGTTTGGTTTCAAACTCCTTAGCAGGGTGCTGATCTACCTTATGAATTTCCACTTGATCATCTCCAGTCAAAATCATACTACTCATAAGGCTATTTTGGTATAAGTGTGCTAAAGAACGGTCCCCATTACTCCACTTGTAGTCGAAACCACACCTTAGAGTCTGTTTGATCCCAAATAAGGCTTTGTTTGATTTGTAGACCACACAGCTAGTTTAATCATTTTAATCTAGGGTGTATATGCATAAAGATATCTTCCTTCAAATTTTCATAAAGGAAAGCATTATGGACATTCAACCAGGGATAATTGCATGGGGAATAAAGATAATGGAATATCTTTATTTCACCATGTTCATCTTTTTCACAAGGAAAAATGTTTACTCGTTGCTGATACCGTATTTTTGTGTAAATATATGTGGGCAACGAGCCAGCCACATATTCCACATCGCATTCATTGTTCATTATTATAATTTATTCATAATAATGCATGTGTGATGCTTATGATTAACTCCATGAATACATGTTCCAACATAGTGAATTAAGATGATATGATACTAGGGATATCTCAAGTGTTTTAGCATGTGTTCTAAATATTCCCATTCTAAGTATACTCAAGAAGGACACCAAAGTATCCAGATAGAATAAAACTATCTAGTCCCACTAAGATGCTAAATATGGCCGATCCACTTGTATCCATTAGTAACGATACACTAATGATAGATGGTACTTTTTGGATTAAAGACTTTACTAAATTGATCCATATGGATACCTAAATCGATTATAGAAAATTTTCAATCAAGTTGATTCAAGTCACAATTGTGTAAGTTGTCCTCAGGCCTGAGACACCAAAGACTTGTTGTGGACAGACAATTGTACTTTGACTATGACCTACTAGTTCTTGATCATGAAATTCTAAACAATCAAAGTTTGGTGAAGCAAGAAGTTCACAAAGATGATTGAGTTGCCAATATAGGATCATTGTCCATTGTTATAAGAGGAGACAACTAAAGGAAGACAATGCAATGAAGTTCTTAGGCAAGATAATGGAATATCAGAGAAGAGTACTTTGATCATTTTTAAATGATTTTGTACTAACTTGGATGAGTGATTAGGGTTGAAAGTTTACAATACCATATGCTTTCCAAGGAGCGCTAACCATATAAGGGACCATATGTACATGGTAATAAATGATAAACATATACCATGAGTAAGCCAATACACTCTTTTTGTATCCTCTAGAGAATTAGGTGTAGCCTGGCATCCCACTGGCTAGAAACTCGATCTATCGATTGGATTAATTCGATCTATGATTAATGAATACACATGATGATATAGTTAGTTTCTTTGAAAGGACAATAAAAATTATTGAGCTGTTATAATCAATAACTGTACAGATACATCGGCCTAAAGGCTCATATGCAAGTGGTCTTTTGGACATCAATAAATATGCTTAAAGTTTGGGAGTTTTTATGAAAAATTCCCAGTTAGTTTACATAGAGGAAGGCTTGAATTACAATTCAACCATGCCAGAAACTTTTAGGGTCCAACCCTTCTTCTCCCTTCTCCCCTCTCCCTTCTCCCTTCTCCCTTCTCACTTCTCCCATTTTCTCCTCTACATTCTTTATGCAATCAAGATGGCGTAACAATGATGGTAGACCAAAAAGGGGGCTCGTCAAGATTAAGGAAGATACCTGACATGCCAAGGATTCCATAAATCCATCTAGATTCTGCATACTTGAGTGGCCCAACATGCCGCAGACAAGGAACTAAAAGTCATGGATCCAATCCTTGCATAGGTTATTTGATCATCAAGGTTTTGTATCCCGTTGCAATGTCATCCAAATTATTGCAGTAAAGGATTCACTTTTGTTTCATCCAAATAAAGGATATAGACCTCATACCCTTTTTCTACCATCACACTATATATCTATCTAAATCTCCATTTGGTTGATAGTTCAGAATGAATAATCCACAACAAACTATATCTGTCTTGCTAGTCGATAAGGGAAGAAGTGTCCAAAAGTTATTATTTATTAAAGCATGAATTCAAATTAAATTTTTTAGAAGTCTTCATATTCAATTTCATTTATGAATTAACACAATTTCCTTAAGGCTACTTTTGATAGAAATGCATGATAATGTTGGAAAAATATCATTGGAGAAACATATTTTTTGGGTGGAAAGAGAGACTCCTCTCATATCCCAAAGTTTGTTTAAGAAGAGATTATTGTGGATTTCATGACTGTTTTATTGTACTTTGGACATACCTTGGCCTAGCTTACCTTTAGTGGAGGTAGTTTCATTCAAAGTAGAACAATGCTCCCCCTCAAGAGCTAGTGCACTATAGAATGTTAATATATGCCCATGATAGAGAAAATCAGGGGTTTCCCGACCAAGTTCTCTAGACAAGAACTTGGATCCTTCTCATAGAGTGCTGGCTCAGACTTCCAATTCCCTTCATTTCTGGGGCCACTGAGACCCCTTGTAGAGCTCCTATACTCATGGCACTATGTTTTCTCCTCAAATGTGACATTTATGGTGACTTGGTTTTTCTTGTTAGGGGGATACAAACAACAATAATCATTCTATATCATCAATCAGCCAAGTAAAAAATACATCATGAAACAGTATGAAACGAGAAATTATGTTGTTGAAGGCCTATGATTTGTGGAAAAAATTATACTAATTTGATTACTAATAAGCAAGTGAGTAAGGATCCAATTCACTAAAGAGGAGTATTGGAAAATGAATTTTAAGATGAAAATTATTTTATTAATTTTAGAATTATTTTTTGCTTTTTTGTGTTTTAATGGATTAATGAATTAGTTTAAATCAAGATGAAATAAAAATAATTTTATATATTTGAAAATTTCAGTAAAAAGTTATTCTATTTTAAAATCATTTACCTCAAGTTTTGGGAAAGTATTGGAATTTTTATGAATTGAATAACTTTTAAACTATATAAAACTACGTTTGGTTGGGTATGGTGGCTTAGTAGAGTGAATTTGGTAGCGGCCAAGTAAACCAGGTTCCACAATATGTTGGTGGGGGTGTGGGGAACCCTTTATTCACTATGGGAAAATAACCAGTAGCAGCTAGAGAGCTACTGAGTAGGGTGGTGGCATGTGGTGGATAAAAAAACACATAGTTTTTACTACATGATAATTTTGTGGAAATTCTTGATGGCATTGGAAATCTCTGAAAATAAGATGCTAATAAAAAATAACCTAGCAAAAATAACAAACTAAGTGGAAGACCTCAAGAATATCTATAGAGGTAGTCCTTTACAAACTTTGATGGTTCGTCACCAGATTTCCTACCCCAAACTTCAGTAGACTTTGACCATCTCTCTTCATGACTCAAAAATGTCCTACTTGAGATTTTGATGTGTGTTTTTCACTCTGCTAATTGAAATTGGGAACAAAATCCAATGGATAAAATGGTCAAATGGGGGGGGGACAGAGAGGGGGTTTAAATAGTAAAACTAAAGACCCTAGCTCGTGCATTAAAAAACCAAATTTTTGAGTGACCAGAAGTACTTTATATACTTGTTTTTACCCTCCTTGAAAGAGCTGACTGCCCATTTCAAATTTGCAGTCATCTCAAAAATAAAGTAGGAACATTGAGCTATGCCTTCAACTCCTAAAGCGGGAAATCTCTCATGGCTTTGGACAAACTCTAGCTTCTCTTTTTTGTGTAATTTCTTCTATAATTAATTTTTGAAATTTCCTAAGAGCCCCATCTGAATTAAAACTAAGAAGATGTGAGAATGGACACACTTGACTCGATGCGTAAAATAGCATAAGTATTGAAAACCTTAAATAGGCACATAACAAAATATCATTGAGGGTGTAGGTATATTTATGATATTAATAGAATGAACAAAAAATATGATTTAGTCATGTGAGTAATGATTACATTATAACAAATGAAAGTATTTTATTACATAACTATTATAAACTGTTCGATGTTATCAAATGCAAAACTAATTTCCTGGCAATAGAGAGGTGGAGATAAGTTACAAATCCAAATACCTTATGTTGTAGATTGGATCGCAATGGTACAGATAGAATATGTTCTGCCCTTTCCCCCATGGGACCTGCAACTTTTAGGAGCTTAATAGGCCCATAGCTAATAAGTAGGGTACTATTTAGGAAGGTCTCACTATAGACAAAGTGTAGGATATGACTGGAAACCACTAGTTATCAAGTCACTTGGAGTAGGTGTTGGTTTTTCATTCAAATAACTCATTTATTTAAGTGTTAAATGCATATTATTTCACATCTGAGCCCTAAAAGACCTCCTATTTATTTTAAATGTCAGGACTCACATAATCTTTAACATTATCGAATTTAAAGTTTTTGATAGCTCAGAAAAAATTAATTTGATCATCTTGAGGAAACTAATTATGATGTGTGTAGATTCTGACTGGAAAGTGAAAAAAATATATCCAAATCATACGAAAGAAGTAACCATTAAAGAAATTGTACCATCATTTCTTCAGACATGTGCTCTTCCGGAGTGAAAACCATAAATATTGATGAAGTCTAGGGGAGTAGCTAGCACGAGTATCCTTAATATTTTAAAACAGATAAAAAAAACCTAATTTTTTGGTTCAAAGGATAGATAAGGAAATAAGATTGTGTATATCCTTGCAATGAAGCCAATAAATGCCAAACCTCCCGATTCATGCAATGAGAATTCTAATGAATCCAACATTGAGTATCAATGCTGTGAGTACTTTCTTATCGTGAGAGAACTTTGTATAATGAGAAAAATAAAATCATGTCAGGAGACATATATTCTATTTCATCTACATATATGATTCCAAACCATGATTTGTTGCCTTTTGTCTTCATGTGATTCTATTAAGAGTCATGTTTTCCTGAAAAATATGGAAAGCTGATAATCAAGAATAACATGATATTTAAATAGTGTTTTCATGTATTTTATATAATTAGTTTTTATTTAAATTATCACAAAAGCATATTTTTAGAATGGACATTTTATTTCCCCAATTTTTAGTATATTTCCATCATTTTTTGAGATTCAATTCTTAAATAAATTAAAATCATTGTTTAAAACATAATTTTCAGTATCTGAGTATTTGTGCTTATCTTCTCTGCCAACTTTTGCCCTCTAAGTTGTTATGATTGCCGCAAGTGATTGGTATTACCAAATCATTAATTCCAACAAATTATTCTCGTAGGCCAATCATTGGCAGGAGCCAAATATTATGAAACATTTTCAATGCTACTAATAATTCATATTATTAGTTTTTCCTAAGAAAGTGCTGAACCAATACAAAATAGTGTCTTTTCTTAAAATAAGGTGTCATGGAGGTACAGGTGGCATCATGTAATTGGATGAAATTTAAAAAATTATCTAAAAGAGCATTTCTGTACAATTTATTTTTTATTGTTAAACATATATTGCAAGGATGATTCTTGGGATTTCATGACAAGCTGATGATCTGTGATGAAGAGAGATGAGAAATCAACATGTATGATTGCTCCAACTTTAACTTACGATATCTAATAATGCAAAAGAAACTTTTGGCTGAAAGTTTAAGATTGATTTGGTATTTATCTCATGTATCCATCCTTGGTCTTGGATAAAAAAATGAACTCCCATATTTTTAAAGAAATAACATTTAGATTTTGTTTATAATTAAGATTCACATGGTGATGTTGCATTCTAAATCTTATTTTGGTCAGTTCTTCAGTTTTGAATCCAAAAGATAGAAAGATCAAATCTTTGATCAAGAAGCTTGAAGAGAAATTGCTACTCAGCCTTTTTGGGACATAATGGCGAGGTTAGTTTAATTTTCATCTGTTTCTGACTGACAACTTAGTCCTTTTTCCATAGTTACCATTTTCAAGGATAACCTAGTATTTTCACTATTCCCATGCGACTATGGATTACATCCCTAGCTGGTGCATATTTGCCTCCATCTTCATTGCTTATCAATGATTTTAAGCCCGCATCACTTCCCATTGCTCTAACGCTTGCTAGTGCAGATCATCCATCGTCATCGTCGCAATTTACAATGGTAAAAAACATTCTCTCTGCTCAACATCATCCCACACGCCCTCCACGACTCCCCCATCAACAACATTTTTTTTGAAGTTTTATTTATGGTAGAAAATCCCGTTGAAATTATTTACATTATTTATAAATTAGGTGAATTTAAAAAATTCAACCTCCTAGAATTGTTTAAAAATAATTGTCACTAGTCTGATTTTATGATTCATTCATAGAAAATATTCAAATGGACTAGAAAAATAGAGAGTTAAAGAAAATTCACTTATTCGATACTTGATTCCTGTGGATTTGACCTTTTTATTAGGTGTATGCTTGTAATGAAATTTTGATTTATGAATAAATCCTAAGCCTTAACTAACATAATTAATATAAATTTATGGTTAATTGTCTGGTGACCTGTGGGTCTAATGGTAGAGATGACTTATCACCCTCCTTTCAAGAGTGTTAGAAGTTATTAATTGATAGGTTGGGCATTGAGCTTATTTAAATGAACTTTTGAAGGTGCACTGACGATGGGAAATTGCATAATTAATTTTTAATTGTCGTTGCTATTAATTTGCCTTCAATCAAATACATTTATAAAATGTATAGAAACTTACTCATGTATAGCGTGAGTAAGGTCGTCTCCACAGGGGCTGGCCTTTAGGTTTGAATTCAATAATTGAGTTATCATTTATTAAGATATAATGATAAACTAAAGTTAATTAGAGTGAGAAGAGATAAGTAATAAATAACTAGAGTGGATATTAGTTTAGTAAGATAAGTATAGAAAAGGGAATGTTAGATATATATAGATAAATCTTTTGTAGCTACTAAGAATACTAAAGAATTAAGATATTAGGTGGCTAGTATAGAAATATAAAGTACTTGATAAGAGTAATTAGTAATAAGAGGATAGGAGAAAGAAGAAGAGTTACATAGATGGGTATATATATACTAAGAGAAAACAGAGGGGATAGAGACTTATTTATATATTAATAAGATAGATAGGAAGAGAATGAGTATCTAATTATTATATGCTAAGCAAGAACTTCTGTGTGTAGAGAGATATTAGGAGGATGTAGAGGATAATAATAGAAGTGAAAAGGTTGTTTATGATTTATATATTTTTTAATGGAATTTTTATAATTGATTTTATGAAATGCAGGTAGATTTAGTCGAACACCTGAGAGGTGTTCGACCAAATGCCCTGAGGAGGGATAGAATAAAGCTGTTTATATAAGATTTACTTAGTATAAAGTTTTTTATACGTTTTTACAGATTTTGTAAAGGGAAGCGAGTGTTTCTGTCGAACGCCCGCAAGATGTTCGACATAATGCACGGATGAAACAGACTAAGAGAGAGAATATATATATTTATATGTTTTCTAAAGTTTTTATAAAGAGGAGAGGGTGTTTCTGTCGAACACCCGTAAGGTGTTCGATAGAATGCCCGATAGAGTACGAATAATGATAAAGATATAATATGAGAGCCGATTCTGTCAAACGCCCGTGAGGTGTTCGACAGAATGCTCAAAAGAAATCGAGATATATTTTTTTGATGTTTTGTAAGATTTAATGACATAGACTTAACTAAATCGAATATTGTTCATCGAACACACTAGGTGTTCGATGAAATGCCCCCAAGAAGACGGTGAATCAAAATGGATCGAAAACGCAATTATATGATGAAATATTGAATAAAATTTTCCGTCAAGCTCAAAACGGATGTATAGGGATAATCTAAGAAACTCAGATCTCACCCAACGCCCTGATTCAGAGGGCAGAAGTGGCGGCGCCACTCGCCGCCACCGAACCTCGGTTTATTGCTTCTTTCCTCCTCCTCCATTTGGATGCGAATCGATGAAGACCTAAGCTTCCTAGACCTTCTCGAGAGTCCTCTGAGCCTTAGAGGTGTGTCACGACACCTCGCCGGCTACTAGGTCACCTGCGAGAGCCCTCTGCCGTCCCTCTTTTCTTGCGGTGGAGATGGCGAAATTGGGGCTCTCAGCCCCTTTTCAATGGCTTGGGAGGGAGCCCTGACGCCCTCTGATGGAAGGAGGCCATTCTAGGGGTCCTCTCGGGCCGTTGGATCACCCAACGGTCCCCCCCACCGGCCGGCAACGGCTTTCGATCGCCGGCGTCGGCGGCCAAGGGCGAGGGTGGGCCAAAATACCCCTGGCCGTCATATCTCTCTCATAAACATCCAACTGCTGCAATTAAATCGCAGCCGTGGACCTCTGTATGATGTACCCCGATCTTCGCCATGTCAGCGATCCATCACCGTCCACGTGAGCAGTCCACGTCGCTTTTGCCGTCTACGACTCATTCGCCGTCAGGCCCCGCATCCTCGTCAGCTACCCCGACCAATCAAGGGCCTGCAAAATGTAAAATGAAAATGTTATATAACAAGAGGCTGATCTCGTCGTCCGATCTTCCTTGAGAAGGTCGGACGGCTGAGATCTAGACCTCTTATTTTAAAAAGCCCGAAATGATACGGGCTTCGGGCCGGGTTGGCTCGAAGCCCGGTATCGATTTCTTCTTGTTTTCTTTAAGATCGCGGTCCGTCGGGCTGCGTTCATGTTTTTACTCTACAGCCCGGCCCATAGCGGTTTAGAGATATGGTGCGATTCGCAATCCCATATGGACAATTTTAAAAACTCACATTAGTATATATGCACTAGCGCGAATTGATTATCCGAATGAAGTCCATACCTCCCTCTGTGACTTCCTTGGGCTTGATATCGACACGAATTTGGGTATGCGCTCTCTGGGCTCCTCGTCCATGGGCCTCGCCGGCAGCTGGAATCTATACCACAAATGAAAATCTCTGTGGGCCTGCGCTGCGCTCTTTGGGCTCCTCGTGCATGGGACTCGCCAGCGGCGGGGCTGGCGCGAGTGTTGTGCGCTCGCTGGCCTAGCTGCTGGCTCAAGGCCCAGTCCTTGGTTGCTCCATAGCCGGCCCAATAAAACAATTTTTTTTATCTTTATATATATACATTTCTTTTTCAATAATATTTCTCCATCTCTTCCTACAAATTAAATACATATTTTTCTCCTGCGATTTCATAGAAAAGATACTAAATAGAACATGAGACAATTAAATATGTATTAAATGTATATTTCAACTAATGAAATATTTAGATTGTATAGTGTGCATAAAATGACATTAAAATGCATCATTTTTATCATTCATTCTATTTAGTGCATGACATGCAATATTTCATAAAATAGGGTAAAATACACATGAATTGATCCCAAAATGCCTTTAAAATATGTATAATTACATGACTCATTTTGGACTTATCATGCACCAATGGTGGCACCAGTCAAAAACTATTGTAGATTATCCAATTCTTGACATAGCCTCTATATATCTTTAGCTAAAGCCCTCGAGAATCATCCAAATTTAGATGGTGCTGCTGAGCTTCCTTAAACAGATTGACATCACATATGAGAGATCATTTGTCCATATCTTGTGCCATGACTAACTTCTAGACTCACGCATTGCTAGCATGGTATACCATGTATTTTCCAGCATGTTTCTTGAACATGTCTAGGTTTCTGAAAACATGAGCACCATATTTTGGGTTTGTGTCAACCGTAGGGTTGATGGCCACATAAGGGAACAGAAAGTCTATAGCCAAGTTCTATGGTTCAACAGAGGTCTGGATATTTGAAGATGGGGTCTGACCTAAAGACGAAGCTGAAATCTGCATCTTCAGTTCAAGTACAAGGCCACTCAAAAAGTTTAATCAGCTACCTCCAGTAGAGCCATCTTAGTTGCATCGATGATGTCAGAAGTAATCTATTTGTTCAGCAACATTTCCATCAAGATGTAAAAATGTGAGTTAATACATGAAATACACTTATGAACTGGTTTTTCAAATACATTGGAAACTTTTTCATACTCAAGGTCTTGACAAGTCAATAAAAATCTAATGCATATTCAAACACCCATATATCACCTTGGATTAAAAAATTGAGATAAATATAAAAAAACTTATGCTCTAGATTCCACATTTCCTCAACAAAAGTAAGTTTTAAGAGGAGGCCACCAATGGGGGGGTTTGGTTCTGGTTTCCTCAATTGATGAAGTGTAAAGGAGATGCTGAATGTGTAATTGGGTACTTATGATGTTCATAGTGATTGATTTATGATGAGATCAGAACAAAGTGGTCGCTAATTTTTTTTGAAAAATTCCTAAATAATAGAGCATTGAAATATCTAAATAAAATACAAAAATACGCCCTTGGTCATATGAAGAGGATGGGTGAACCCTCAACCGCTTGGGCTGTGGACACAAATGAGAGATAATGTGTGATCTTCAGGGAAATAATTCACATTGTTCATATGCATTAACTGGTCAATAACTTATACCTAAATATTAATCCAGTTGATTCATGTTGTGATTACGTAGGCACTCCATAGTCCTAAAAAACCAAAGACATATTGTGGATGGGCAGTTGTGTTTGCACTATGACCTGTCAATCTGTTATAACACATTGAAAATAGTATCGGCTTCAATGAAATATCAAGCCCACAATTATGATTTTATGGCCAAGATTGGATCTCACACACTCGATAGAAGAGTTTAAGACTCAAGGAATATCGTGGAATGAAAAATCCCAGGAAACAGAAACATTATAAAAATAGTTTTTTATGATTTCCCAATGCATTTGCCTTAACTTAGTTGCTAATTTACCATACTCTAAGTCATTCTAGGAATGTTATGCATATGAGGGATTATACATGACTTGTAAATGATGAGATAAAATTTCCATGAATGCATTAATGAAACTTTTTGGAATGCATGTATCTTGTTAGCAGACGGGCGGGCAAATTTGACTTGGTTAAATCTATCCTTGACTAATTAATCTATATGTTGGGTGTGCTTGCTTAATTAGGTTAGTCAATGAGTGCTTGGGTAAAAATTATTTTAATAGGCTTGTACAAGTTGTCATCCTCCTAGCATTAACGGGGTCATCCCGAACCACCAGGATGAACGAATCCTCTAGCAGCCCTCATTCCGGATGATGACCCGACAAAACATGCTTACCTATGATCTGATTGTGAGTGAAGACTGGGCAAGGGGGGAACAGTTATAATGTTACCTCCTCCTCTAGACCTCATCGCTTTGCCCATAAGGATTGATCATCGATAAGAGGGGAGGCAGTCCTATCTATTATTATTCCTTCCCTTCTATTTTCTTGTTGAATGATAGTTCCCATCCTCATTTTCTATGTTTTGTTCTACAACTTCGATTGCAGCATTCTTTCATGTGACACATGCGCCTAGAGGATCACACCCATAAAGTTTATTAGATGTTCGATGAAACCCTAAAAGTGCCAGGGATTTATGAAATGTTCATTAAGATACACACGAGATTTTGGTCATAGAAAAATAGATAATTTTTTTTGATCCAGTAATACATCAAACAAACTTATTGCCTAGACCCATTATTCAATGATTGTATGGAAATGGAATGTAGTGTCAAATCCTTAATAATTATCATTAGGAAAAATATTGCCCAACTTTTGTTAGAAAAAACTTTATATCCATTACTATCATCAAGATTTAAATAGTTATAATTCCTAAAAAATAAGAGAGCACATCATGTATACTATTAAGAGCTTGGGAATATATTTTTTCGAGAAAGGTATAATGGCTCTAGTTAATAAGAATAAAGTCATGAAGATTAAGCTTTAAGGGCATTTTTAGTACAATGCTTTAATGTGTGTTTTGATGAATGTTCAAAGTGATGCATGCCTCAATATGGGTTGTGATTAAAGCACAATAAGCCCTCAGTCAAGTAGTTGACTGATTGTATGTGAAGATAAAATAGGAGCCTTAGATTTTATTAAAAGGCTACTTAGTTTGGCCATACGCTGGACAAGTCAAATCATGTATTTAGGACTTGTATTTTTTATGACATTACGATAAACATAGTTTTTAACACTGTTCAAGTATTTGTGTGAATTTGTCTTCCTTTGACTTGTTGAATAACTTATCCAAAATCCTATTTATTACCTTCGAGTATTTCAGGCTGAATTTGCTGATGATTTAATGAAAAAGAATTCCATGAAGATATTATTATCCAGTGGTGATATCTTTATTTAAATGATGGGGTAAACATATCTAAAAGTTTAAGATTATTTAAAAAAAAACTCAAATCATTGGCATAATAGCTAATTTTGCTCTTAACTCTTTAAAGGTATTTTTAACTGATGGCAAAATTGTAAATATAAAAGATAAAATTAAAATGATTAATATTTTATATTTCTTAATCATAATCAATGTATATATATATATTTTTAATGGCAAAAATGGTGCCAGGTACGTCCAACCCTGCGGTTGTGCCCGTAGACCAATTCAGCCATGCCCTGGATGCCACCTATGGGATTTTATATATGAAGTAGATTGTCTATCAATGTTTATAGGCATGGAGCAAGCATAAATATCCCAATTATACTTGGATCCTACTTGTCCAGGCCATGTGCAAGAAAAGAAAAAGGTATATGAGTGATAACTGGCCGGTGCTCGGAGAAGGCCGCTCGTATCGACAACAGTGATGATGCATGGAGTGTGTGGAGCTCTCCCCTCTGTCAACAGGTGGCATCATTAAGGCACGTTGCGGGACATCAGTCAGGCGAGAGGGCGAGCGCTTCCGCCTCCAGTGCTCCATGCAATACACCAGTCGTGGGGGTCTGTCCTTTGATAGAGTGCAACGCGTACGAAGAGTCGGCAAGCCAAGGAGCTCAACGCGGTGGCAACCACGAGCTACCCGAGGGAGTTCCTTCTCTTCTACGAGTTGCCTTCTAATTCTCCTCTATATTCTTCTTATTCTCATCTTTTTCTTTTTTTCTTCTCCTCCTTTGTTTTTCCTTTTTTTCCTCTTCTTGTGCCTTTTTATTTTCTTCTTCTCTCCTTCCTTCTTTTTTCTGTTCTTCTTCTTTTTTCTTGTTTGGCTACTTCTTCTTTAGTTCTTCTTTCTTTTCTTCTTCTTCTTTTTTCTTTTCTTCCTTTTTATTTTCTTCTTCTACCTTTTTCTTTTCTCCTTCCTTTTTTCTTTTCTTCTTCCTTTTTTCATTTCTTACTCCTTTGTCTTCTCTTCTACGACTTGCCTTCTAATTCTCCTCTTCATTCTTCTTCTCATCTTTTTCTCGTTTTCTTCTCCTTATTTGTTTTTTTCATCTTCTTCTTGTCCGGCTACTTCTTCTTTCTTATCTTCTTATTCTTGTTTATTTTCTTCTGCCTTTTTTTCTCTCCTTCTTTTTTCTGTTCTTCTTCTTTTATCTTGTTTGGCTACTTCTTCTTCAGTTCTTGTTTCTTTTCTTCCTCTTCTTTTTTCTTTTCTTCTGCCTTTTTTTTTTCTTCTACCTTTTTCTTTTCTCCTCTCCTTTTTTCTTTTCTTCTTCCTTCTTTTTTCTTTCCTTCTGCCTTTTTCTTCTCTTTTGCGTCTTCTTTCTAATTCTCCTCTTTATTCTTCTTCTCCTCTTCTTTTTCTCCTTCTTTTTTCATCATCCTCTTCTTCTTCAACTTATTCTTCATTCTTTTCTTCTCCTTCTTTATTTTTTCATCTTCTTCTTGTTTGGCTACTTCTTATGCTTTCTTTTCTTCTCTATTTTTTCATCTTCTTCTTGTTTGGCTACTTCTTACTCTTTCTTTTCTTCTTCTTCTTGTTTCTTTTCTTCTGCCTTTCTATTTTCTTCCTCTACCTTTTTCTTCTCTCCTTCCTTCTTTTTTTCTGTTCTTTTTCTTTTTTCTTGTTTGGCTACTTCTTTTTCAGTTCTTGTTTCTTTTCTTCCTCTTCTTTTTTTCTTTTCTCCATCCTTCTTTTTTCTTTTCTTCTTTTTCTTTATACATTTCTTCTGCCTTTTTTCTTTTCTTACTCCTTTGTCTTCTCTTCTACGACTTGCCTTCTAATTCTCCTCTTCATTCTTCTTCTTCTCATCTTTTTCTCGTTTTCTTCTCCTTATTTGTTTTTTTCATCTTCTTCTTGTTCGGTTACTTTTTCTTGTTTCTTTTCTTCTGCCTTTTTATTTTCTTCTTCTACCTTTTTTTCTCTCCTTCCTTCTTTTTTCTGTTATTCTTATTTTTTTTGTGTTTGGCAACTTCTTGTTCAGTTCTTGTTTCTTTTCTTCCTCTACTTTTTTCTTTTCTTCTACCTTTTTCTTTTCTCCTTTCTTCTTTTTTATTTTATTCTTCCTTGTTTTTTCTTTCCCTCTGCATTTTTCTTATCTTTTGCATGTTTCTTTCTAATTCTCCTCTTTATTCTTCTTCTTCTCATCTTTGTCTCTTCTTCTTCTCCTTTTTTTCCATCATCTTCTTCTTTAACTTATTATGTATTCTTTTATCCTCCTTCTTTATTTTTTAATCTTCTTCTTGTTTGGCTACATCTTACTCTTTCTTTTCTTCTGCTTCTTGTTTTTTTTCTTCTACCTTTTTATTTTCTTCCTCTATCTTTCCTTTTTTTTCTGTTCTTATTTTTTTTTTGTTCGGCTACTTCTTCTTCAGTTCTTGTTTCTTTTCTTCTGCCTTTTTATTTTCTTCTTCTACCTTTTTCTTTCCTCCTTCATTCTTTTTTCTGTTCTTCTTCTTTTGTCTTTCCTTGTGCTTTTGTCTTCTCTTCTGTGTCTTTCTTTCTATTTCTCCTCTTTATTCTTCTTCTTCTCATCTTTTTCTCTTCTTCTTCTTCAATTTATTATTCATTCTTTTCGTCCCCTTCTTCATTTTTTCATCTTCTTCTTGTTCGGTTACTTCTTATTTTTTCTTTTCTTCGTCTTCTTGTTTCTTTTCTTCTGATGTTTCTTATTTTTTCTTTTCGTAAGTCCCCATTAGTTGCTCATGTCCTTGCCGCACCTGGTGTAGCTGAGCTCAAGATTATCCTTAGTGTTAGTGTCTTGGGAGACCCATTGAAGGGCCTCTGCCATTATTGAGGGTACAATTTAATTTTGTTACCGAGCCAAACGTAGATGCACTTGATACCATTCCTAGTGAAGACCTTCCGGTAGAGACTCCGCCACGGCAGACCATTCGGGGTAGTTTACCCACTGATTCAGAGCTAGTAGAGCTCGACGTTATGAGATGTTACAATTTCTCGGAAGACTGTCC
This sequence comes from Wolffia australiana, assembly GCF_029677425.1. NCBI lineage: Eukaryota > Viridiplantae > Streptophyta > Magnoliopsida > Alismatales > Araceae > Wolffia > Wolffia australiana. The sequence goes on along the minus strand of NC_135836.1, from coordinate 17,365,661 downwards.
GGAGGAGTTTCTTCTACTTGGGAAAACTTCAATTTACCTCTCCCGATATGCCCGAGCTAGCTGAACTCGTGGATAAGTCTAGTGATGGATTCCCGGACAAGAAGTCGGAAGAGCCTCTGCCACTGCAGATGTTACAGTATACGGTTCCCCTAGTTCTAGAGTGAGTTGAACCGTTGGTTACCTTTAGTTATCTATTCCTGGTAGGGCCTACAGAAGAGCCTCTACCATTTGGGATTGCAACTTGGATTTAGTACCGATCTAGACTTAGACTCGCTTTTAGCCATGCTTCCCGTTTATATCCTAAGAGAGTTTCCGACGAGTGCAGAAGTTTCTACGCGTAACTGACCCCACGGTTGAGATGGTGATAGCCGTCCTTTTCGCGCTAAGAACCATACATCAGGTACCCACAGAAGCGAATTGCATTCACGAGAGGAGGTCTGGCGCACCTCCATATTTCCTTCCCGATCGTGATGTTCTATTTGTGAGGTACTTTTGGAAGCCGATGTGGCTTCTCCAAGATACACGAGTTGGTCTTACTATGACTTACCCCTTTGCCATGGATAGATGGACTGAGGCAAACTTATCTCTTATGTATTTCTTAGTATGTTCTGGTGATACGAGAGATTCCATAATGTGGGAATGGGTTGTTCCCTGGGCAGAGTTCGCTACCGTACTGCTAGCGATTTTCATCATCGAGTTGATTATGTTCGATAGCTTGTACTGTCAGATACCATGCAAGCCTCCCGATCCCACACCCTTAGTCATGCATGTCATGCATTTTAGGCTCTCTGATTATGGAGTTGCATTCATGCATCATGTGAGAGAGTTACATCATAACATTCATGCATGCATTGCATTCCAACATGAGAAGTATGAACTCATTGCTAGTTTACATCGACACCCAGTAAGTTAGTGCGAGGGATACTTGGTTATGGATAGGTTGAGGCCTGAGAGATACTCTCCAAGGGACGCTTCGCACGCGTAGTGTCGGGTTTTTCTCGATAGTCCAGATGGTTGGGAAGATTGCATGCATTGCGAGTATTTCCCCCAATTGGGGGATAGGCCACATCGTCAACATGTCCAACTTGAGTCGTACCATCCCATGCCGCCTCTTTTCTCAACCAAAAAGCCGTCCCCTTCTAACCCTAGTAGTCCACAATCATTTGTGAGTGAGTTTGCCAGTCCACCTTCCTCAGTTTTCACCCCACTTAGGCATGAGAGCGTATAGGAGGTACTAGGTAAGATAATTAACGTTGCAGGGAAATGGGACACACGACGACTATTCCTTATTTGATGGGTGGGTCGCCCCCCCGACGAAGCACTCTTGGATATAAAAGAGGAGGTCCAACAGCCTGTCTAGCGTGGTCTACCCCTCGAGACGATGTAGTTGGTCTCAAGCTCGACACTATCGAGCTTTCCCTACACTAGGAGGATGATGGGGGACTATCCAACTTCGAAGACCCTATCAAAACAGTTCGTTGAGTGATGGTTCACGCACGAGACCCAGCCTAGTCAACGGGCCACAAATGTTTGACGTTACTTTCCTTACATTTTCCTTGTTTATGGGCTGCAATGGGCTGCGTCCATTCCCTACTTACACTACTGCGTCTACTTGCGTCATTATTGCGGCTACATGCGGTTTGCCATCCACTGCTGTCAAAACATACATCATCCCGCATGCTGCTACTGATACACTCATAACTCCCTCTCGGCGTTATATTGTTTCTTTCAGTGCCTCCGAACGTTTGTCCACCGCCGGGGTCAAATTAGTGATAGATAGAATTCATGTTCTGAGGATTAGGATTTCAATCAATATGTCCTTGGTTGAGACCATCGAGGGCGTGCGCAAAAGCAATGCTAGCCGAGCTAGCACTGTTGGCCTTCAACCCAATGTCCGGATCATTGGGAGCCTAGTGTCATTCCCCGGTTACGCTTACTGTAGCTGAATTGTCGTTGGTGTATGTCAACGCTGGATTTATACTTCTCATGGATTTTATTTATGCTTTATAATTAGAATTACATAAGCACTATTCATCTCTACTTCATGACATGACTCCCCTCATCTTCTTTGTGGTGTAACACAAGCCGTTCGATCCCAGCATCCCGTGTTACATCAAACATGCTATGTAGAACTTCACAGAAAACCATTTGGGCCCGGGATCTTGTTCCGACAAAAGGAGAAGACCACCTCCTTGATCTCTGCTCTCGTGGGAACGACTGTTAGTAGAACATTTTGATAGATTATCATTATTTCCTTTTGGATTTCTAAGTGCATATACACAATTTTGACATTCTTTCAAGATATCATTTGTTTGTAACATCAATCCAAGTCCATAGAACTTGGAATCATATTTTTTGGTGCAGGGTATTTCAAGATTCAAAGAAAAGAAGGGTGGGATCCGAACTTCGCACATCTTCAAACCTGTGATAAGTTTATAATTTTTAGCATATCTTTGATAGTGATTTTGAGCTTTTGTTAAATATATACATTGTTGCTAACATCCATACAAAACCGAAGAATTTTTAATCGAATCATTTGGTTGAGTTTGGAAAGAGTTACAGGGTTTTAAAGTGGGACACGGAGAAATATACAGGTAAACTATGATTGTTGAAAGATTGATCTCTGGAGATTTATTTAATTTATTTTTGAACACTTTGTATGAGATAATAGTTTTGTGAATTGTGTTACAAAACCGTTCCAGGTGGAACCATTGCATTTGGTGCAGGATTGAAAAAGATATTTAAGTTTTAAGCATCAAAGGTCTAACATGAATCATGAATTTCATTCAAAGAAAAACGTGGAGGAGAAGAGGGTGAAGAACGAATGACCACAAACAAGGATGTATTACTCAAGGGAAGTCATAGTTATATTTATGAATCTTTATCTCTGAATAAATAAAATTTTGACATAAAAGTATTCTTGTTGAAATACTTAAAATTGGTACTTGTCTTGAATACTATTTTAAGTAGCCATCAATATTAAGTGTTGTTTAGGAGAATACATTATTCAGAAATATATTGTTATTGCTAGATCTTTGCGATCACTTAGGTTAAGGCTTTGGGGGCCATAAGAAGAAGGATTTGAGGGTCATGTTGAAGTAGATCAAGCAACGTCATTCCGTGGAAGCCTTTGAGGGTTGAGGATGACAAAGCTTCATCCACTTTTTCCATTTCTTGAAATCCTTGTTCAGCCCAATTTCCAAGTGATTTTCTTGGGGGGGATTCACACAAACTCATTTAGGGAACATCATCTCCTCGGGACAGATACCCCCAAAACAGCATTAAGGATGAGCCTAAGCTGTTTTAAAAAATAACTGTGTCTCTCATTTCCCCTACCTCATTTCTTAGGTACAAAAATCCTAGGCAAAAGAAAAATAAGAATATAATATAAATAGAGAACCTAATTCCCCCGCGCCCCCCAGGTTATTCTTTGGCCACCTAAACTAACAAGTCACTTAACATTTAAAAACAAATGCCTAAAAATGTCTCCATGATCTTGTCTTTCTATGAGAGTTCCAAATTTTATTTAGTAATACCATCAGATTAAAAATATATCCTTTATTCAATAATAAAAATTATTTCAATAAATTAATGTATAGTGAAATATTATTATAACTCGCTTAGTTGTGGCTCATATGCAACAAGTTTTCAGATCCCAAAAACTTAAGTTTCAATAGTATCAAGTAGTCTTGCTAATAAGACTCAAAGGTTTTAGATTGCTTTAAACATTTTTCAAAGGCTTATGGGTATTATGTTGGGGTATAAATCCGGGGCTATTAGGATTTTTTTAATTTTATAAATTCAAAATATTGTTATTCCAAATTCAAAACCCTTAATTTTTCAATTTGGAATGTTTTCAGTCTGGTATCTAGGTATACAATTTTTTTGAGAACAGAAAGACATCAATTAGGTTTCTTAGCCTTAAAAAATCAGACCTGGAGGAATATGACCACGTTGTATTTCATCTATTAATTATTTTGGTTAACTTTGATGAAAAATAATTATTATCGCTATCATATTCCCCGAAAATTATGTCCCCAATAAAATGAATAAATTATGAATACATAAGGTGATATATGGTAAATTATACATTGTCTGATTTTCTCAAACAATATGTAATTTTTTTTAATATAGCACATAATTATCCTTGAGAGCGCTGGAATTTAACCAATAATTTAAATTAGTTCAAATAGCTATAATGATATTGTTACATTACAGTTTATATTTTTTATTACATTTCAGTCCGCAATATGTATTTATCGCTTGGTTTGATCATGATTATCCTAAGATTTCAATCACTATCTACTTGTGATTTTTATCTCATTTTATTTTATTGTCCAAATATATATCAACTCTATCTTGAGGTATTTATCAAAGGTCATTTATATTAATATATATAATATTTAAATCTGAATATCAGTCAATATCTCATTCCATAGCTGAGATCCTTTATAATTGAATCCCCATGATATGGCCCTATCCAGTACATTTATCAACTTTTCTCAATATGTGTAACATAAAAAATTAATTGTATAAAATAATGTAAATTATTCACCTCATTTTCTTATTCGATCTATCTGATCATTTTTTTATTTCTATAAATTTTGATCGTATTGTTAATAAAAAAATTTATAAAAAGTGAAATCCATTGTATATTTAAAATAATTCTAAATGAAAAAAGGTGGACACAAAAAATGCATATCTGAGATATAAGATTATTGAGTTACAATTTATTTTATTGAATTATATTTAATAAATATTTATTTAGTTTTATAAACAATATAAGGTATATATTAGTGATGTATATAAGAAATATTGATGCTCCCTTGCGTTACAATTGCTTTTATTTAATTATAAGGTATTCTGAGTTGACTCAATTTGAATAATTAAAATTTAAATATAGACATATGAAGGAGATATTGATGCAGAGGGACAAGAGTTGGAGTAAAGGTAAGATACATATTTTGTGTGTGTGTGTGTAATAGTTTTTAATTTGATGGAATGAATGATTCTAGTTGAGAAACATGTTTACAATTAAAATATGATATGATTATTTTAGGATAAGAAAAAAATGGATGTAGATTCAGATAATTTTTAAGATCTCTTTACTGTGCTTAAATGTTAAAAGCTGTGATTTACTTCGTAAGCCATGAATAAAAAATAAAAAAGAATGTTTAAATATTGTTAAATTATGTAAGTCTGTGTTACACATTAGATACAAGCCCAAATTAAGCTGGATTATGATTGAATTAATTAGCTAAATTTAGTTCCTAGTATAATCCTATTTAAAATCATGTTGACTTTTGATAGTGAAATTAATGGGTCAAACCAAAAATGTTGGACATGAATGTTATCATATTCACTTGAGAAAGTAATTTTCTAGTGCATGTGATTGAACCTCTTGGTACAATATTTTTAAAATGACCAGCACATGTTTGAATCATTTAAAAAGTTGTGAGTTCATCTCTCATCCCATCCTCATGCATTATGTAGTGGAATCATTGTTTTCAGAAATTTAATTTTCACTTCAAGTTTTTTAGTCATAAAAACCATAGATTTTACCTAGTTTAAATACCTGATAAAATAACATGACAAAAAACCCATATCATATTCTCTAAAATTTTCCTCTCCTCGAGCTGGGCTTCTCAGTCATGAGATTTTGGATTTTCTTATCCTTGATCATTTCGGCTCTAATGAAGGTGAAACTTGTTCCATTGGATTTGGAAGACCCTAGTATATTTGAATCGATCCAAATGGTTGGGTGTATACTTCATAATTTTCCTTTGATGATCCTCAGTCTGATGCAGACCGCCGTGATGGAAGAACACAAGGGGCTTACTCTAAGATGTGTGACAAATCGTCATAAAAGATGAGAAAGGTTACTCATAAGTTTTTTATGGTTTATAGTTTGATGGAAAAAATTAAAGAAGAAATAAGTATATGTAATAAATATGGAGAAGTGATTGATTGATAAATAACTTTATGGATACTATGTGTTGGGTTTAACCCTTACCATCTACACCACAAAAATGGTAGGATTTTGGGTGGCTGAGAAGAGTTAAATTAAGTTAATATATAAACTCTAATGTAATAAAAAAATGGGAACATATATAAACTTTACATATTTTAATTCAAACAGTTATAAATCATACTATCAAGCTTAAAATGATTCAATATATTTTTAGAGTGATATTCTGATTTTTAAGGATTTTTCTGACATCAAATCATCAAAGAGATTAATTTTATGATTCATAATATTTTTTTGTGAATTTCTTGATATTATATTCATACAGATATTAATTTTATATGTCAAAAATTTTTATTTATCATATTTGTATGACTTAGTATCCATTTTTGAATGATTTATTAAGATATTTTGCCCTAAAATTGTGCCTTGGGACATATTGCCATTCAATTGGATCGACTTGCGACCAATCAAAAGATTGGGAATGATTAGCTGCACTAATCATTGTGAAGATGTGTAATATTGCATTGCAAATTACAAAGCGATAATTTGTGAATCCTTGACTAAGTAGGTTCTATGATTTTAGTCACAGGGGTGACAAAGCCCAATAGAAAAGATATAAGATTTAAATCACAATAAATGTAATGATTGTTGAGGGAGGAAGGAATAAAAATTTTCAGAATTAAAAGTCAACATTTATGGCGTTAAAGGTGGTGTGCACATGTAACATGTTTAGTAGGTGATGCTGACATGGCATATGCAAGCACCTCACCACATCACACAATCATTGGTATCATGGTGAGGACGAAAAAAAAGGGAAGATATCTGATGTGGCCCTTGGTGATGCACCTCCACAACACACAATTATTGATTAATGAAAACAACATTTTTTTTCTTTTCGCTCCCATAGGGACCTGTGGTATTGTTGGAGCAACAATTCACAGAAGAAAAGGCAATCACACCATTTTTTTAGAGTAGGGTATGATTCAATTTACAATATCCAAAATTGAATCTTATGGTAAAAATATTTAGCTAACAGCATACACAAATTATTTGAAATTATTTTCAATTATCTTTTTATTATGGACTTGAGTATACACATAATTTATATAATTTCTTTAGCATTAATATGTATATATATTTTAAAATAAAATTTACAGATATAGTTTTTGAGTAACCATTTATAACAGCAAAATAATGTTCAAAATCAATTCAAACGATGACATGTCTAATAACATTGAGTTAGTTATATGCAGTTTAATAAATAATTAATGTAGTATTAATATATACTAAAGGGTTTAGATTTCATATTTTAAAATGAAATTTATATTTAATTTGTCTTCAGTTGGAAATTTAAAATTTTGAGGTGTCATGTTTAAAAGTAATAACAGACCATTGACAATTAGTTACCCAGAAGACTACCAAAAAAAATAATGTAGACTTATCTTTAAAGAAAGATAGAAAAGTTAAGTAAGTTCTCAAGTTTCCTCACTATCTGAATCTCATAATGGACACTGCATCCAAAATGATAACTTATTAAAAAATTAGTCGCAAAAACTACAAATCACAATTAGGAAGGGTACTAGACAGCAAAACAGATGATGTTTCCACGGGGTGGAAACAATTGGGATGTTTATGATGTTACAATATAGAAAGTTGGGTATTCTCATGTTTCATCTAAGCATAAGGTTGGTCAAGGAAATATAAGAAGACCAACTATGCCAATTTCATTTTCCCACATCAAAGTAAATAGCGAACTCAATTTTTTTGTATTTTTAGCTTTGAAAAATCTTGAGGATGTTGAAAATTAGATTTTTTGTGGTTTTAAACTTATAGACCAAAAATAGTCAAATTTGTTTTGTCCTTTAAAACTGATAAAGACGAACATCTTCAATTTTTGTTTTTGAATTTGCGAAGAAATGAGAATAGCAAAAAGTATTTTTAGAATTACTAAATTGCTGTTTTACTTTCATGTAATGATTAAAAGACCTGTCTTTTTCTTTTTCTTAAATGGTCACTCTGCCCTCATTTCATTCGCCTTTGATTTCTTAATTACCTGTCATGTATCAATCAATATTCAAGTTTTCTGACTTGAACGTAAATCCAGTAGGGGGCAGGCTGTTGATTTTATGATATGAATATTGGCAGGGTGTATCACAGGTCTTTCTCGATTATCTATTTACATGATCCTCAAGTTTATTGATGGCCTTGTGAGCATGGAGCAGAAGGAATGTCTCAGGCCCTTTTCAATGGCAGTTGTTAGCATTGATTGGTACTTTCATGGAGAGTAGACCACAAGGTAGAGTGCAGTGTAAAGATTTGAGCGGGTCGGAGATATCAAACCCAAATTGTCTCACACGATGAGCAGGAACAACAAGAGAGAGAGAGAACGAGAAGGTATTAGGACCATCGTATTAATACACAAAAACAGTGGTACATGTAGGTTTGTATTTATATTACGGTATAATAGTTTCTTATTTGGGTCTTAATCCTAGCCTTTATAAAAAACATAACAGCTAGATCAAGACAAACATGAACCATTAGATTTAATCCTATCAATGTGTAATCCTGACTGCTAGATTGATCCTATCTAGATTGAATGTTGGCCGCTAGATTTAATCCTATATATCTTTAATCTTAGATTGAATCCTGACCATTTATTCTCTTAACAAGTATATGGGTACGTGTTCATTTCTTACTTGCTAATTTTTTAATTTAAGTCCTATTTAGCCACATCAGCTTCCTCGGTGACTTGTTTGTCGGCAGAGAGTCGAGTTTTAGACTGACCTACAGCTCTGCCCCAATTTCATTCACCTTCAATTTCTTAATTATCACCCATACACCAATCAATATTCAGATTTTCTGACTTGAGTTTAAATCCACTTGGGGGCAGGCTGTATCGCAGGTCTTTCTCAACTATCTGTTTACATGATCCTCAAGTTTATCGATGGCCTTTTGAGCGTGGACCAGAAGGAATATCGTTGGGCCCTTTTCAATGGCAGATGGTAGCATTGATTGGTACTTTCGTGGAGAGCAGACCACAGGGCAGATTGAAGTGCCAGGAGGGCGTAAAGAGATTCAAGCGCAGATTCCAATTGTCCTGCCCTCATTTCCGAAACAGAGTTCGTTTATTGACCCATTTTCTAATCATTTATGATCGAGAACAAAAAATATCGCAATACCATTAATCACCCAATCACATCAAGGATAACCTGCTCATCCTAGATGAGCTTATCCTATATTTAAATATGGCTACATGGGGTGACTTGTCTAACGATGAACATTGTGAAAAATATCTGCCTAAGATGGGGTAATTGGTAGGGGTTTTCTTACTTATTTCACTATTTGGGTGCTATCGTTGCTTTCTCGACCTTCCAGGTTACAATCCTAACACATAGATAAAGTAACTTACGTAGAGAGCCATTGGAACTAAAATTCCTTAGAGCGATGATAATTTAGATTACCAGAAGGATCAAGGCCAGCCTCATCCCAAAATAGTGAAGTACTTGGGAAGCTGGGAATAGATTTGCTTGTCCAACGTACGTTTAACATGGGTTGAGAGATTGCATGGAAAATAGCTTTTCAGTTGTTTGGGGCAAAATTAGTGACAAAGGCCCAGACGCTATTGCTGGCGGGGTTTGCGAGATGCTTGGCAAGATTCTCAAGCGCGTCCTTACTAGTGAAAATGGTCTGTACGAAGAAGCCAAACATGAAGAACATGGCCAACTGTTCTTGATCCCCCTGACCTCAAGCTCAGTGAAGATCTCTGGGTCGTCACCCAGGTCGAGTGGGTCATGTTGAAAAGCAAAGAATCAACTGAGAGTAGAGACAAGGAATTACAAGGAATTGGGATATAGTAGAAAGTCCCATGAACCTTAAAAGGAAAGATTGACACAAAGTTTTGTTGTGTACAAAAGAGATCTATAAGATGTAGATGTATTTAAGGCAGTCTACCACTACCTAAGGCTTAAACATGAAACATTGTAATGCCTTCCACACATGATATGACATATAGAAGGGTGGCAGATGCCTGCCCATGGCTCAAGGTGTAATGATGATTGACAAGTACAGTGTTTCCAACGGGATGATGCTTTAACATTCCCCCATAAAACCAGGATGGGAGACACATTGAGTTTTGAAAGAAGCCACTAAAAATATTGCTTGGGTAAATGTTTGGTTAAGATATCTCCAAGTTGATCATGGGTAGAAATAAAGGAGACATGAAGTGAGCCAGTAGCAACACGTTCACGAACAAAGTGAAATGCAATGTCGATGTGTTTAGTGCAAGCATAAAGCCCAGAATTCTTAGTAAAATACATTGCACAGATTTGGAGAAGTACATGGGTGAAGTTGTCTCTCGTTAAGTAAAGATTCAATCCAAATCAGTTCAGTAGTGGCACAGACTACCAATTTATATTCAACCTCTGTACTAGACTCAGAAACAGAGGATTGCTTACTTGAAAACCAACTTACAGGATTTGGCCAGAGAAATATGAGATAACCATGCGTGGACTGTTGATCATCTGAATCGCCAGCCCAATCTGAATCACTAAAAACATTAAGATTCATGTGTGAAGAGCTAGAAAAGGAAAGATGGTGATCTTGGGTACCTTTAAGGTATCGTAGCAAATGCTTAAAAACAACCCAATGAGCCAGTTGGGGATCATTCATATTTTGGCATTCCCTATTAATAACAAATGTGATATCAGGTTGGATAATGGTCAAATACTGTAAAATCCAGAGAAATTGTGGATAAAGAGTTGGATCAGGCTTATCTAAGTGTTTACGATGAAAAGCTGAGGATAAACTACATGGTGCACTAATGGGCTTGTAGTGATCCATCTTAGCCACTTGGAGAATCTGATTAGAAAAATTGGTTAGATTTGAAAAGGAGTTTACGACTTTTAGCCAAACAACAAGCTGAACAAACAAAATATTTTAGGGTTTGAGATAGAGGAAGGCCAAAATGCAAAATTATCTATTGAAGAACATGAAAGGCAGGATGTCCTAAAAGGAGATGCTGGTTCAATGCCAAGATGGTTGACCTTCGCCTAGAAAAGCCTTCGCTTATGCTAGTTCAATGCAGTAGAGACCACCACGAACTGTTCCCATGTGTAGGAGCTCCCACGTCATTTGATTCTTAACAAAAAAGAGTTAGGGAGAAATTATATGTAAACATTATTATCAGAAGCGTGCGCATAGAAAGTAAATGTCTTAATGTGCAAGACTCAGATGGAAGAGTGCAACACATTACACAAAAGAAGCGTGCAAGATTGAGATGGAAGTGTGGAGGAGCCAAATGTCTTAATGTGCAAACTTGAACCATCTCCCTTGAAGAGCTTCTTAGAACCTTCATATGGAACATCACCATAAAGACGGTTAATGTCAGAGGTAACATGACATGTAGCACCACTGTTAGGATACCACATAACATTGTAGTATGGATGAGTATGAAAAGCAGATTATTGTCATGGATGCCGAAGAATGGAACCTCCAATAGTGGAAGCATAGGCTTGTGGAGGTGGTCGCCCTAGTAGAACCGATAGAGGATTCAATGTAATTAGATGATTGTTAGTAACAGACCTGCACTCGGGAGCTTGATGGCCTTGTTTGAGACAGAGTTGTCGATGCGTGATAAAATGTCCAGCACTACCTCCCTTGCCTCGACCGTCTCCATCTTGACCACCACTGCGGCCGTCACATGCTCTTGAGGACTGATTTTAAGCATTGTGTTGAGCTTGATTAGAAACTAAAACTTTCACCTGATTCACCATTAGAGAAGATGGTGTTTCCGTTGTTTCTTATTCAATTCCAAAGTTGTCAAGAGAAATTTTGGATCAAAGTTCATCTAATAAATCATCAAATGAAATATTTTCATTATGAGTCATAATACCAGTACGAAAGTAACAAAACTTTACACCAGTCCTAGAAGGAAAAAAAACTTGATTGTATGCTCGAAAATGTGATCACCAACATTAACAAGATTGGTTACAACTTGTCGAAACTCAGAAATGTAGTCATGTAGGGAATCGATTCAATTTCTGGATGGAGTGAAACTGTGAGGTTAACTCAATAATTCAAGATTCATATGCAAAAGATAGTTCTGTAGTGAGCTTGTCCTAGGTGGCTCTTATGGAAATACAGCTTGAGATCATAGGAAGAAATTCACGAAAAATAGAAGCAATAATAGTATATAATACTCGTTGGTCACTCCTCTTCCAAGGAGTGTTTTCAGCATTTGTATCATGTTCTTCAGGCGAAGGTGGGTGTGTAAGATGTCAACCCAAGCCTTGTGCCTTGATGATGGGAATTATTTAAAATATCCAGATCAAATAGTTACTTCTGGTAAGCTTGATACATCATTTGTATCACATTGCAGGAGTTGTCGATACTGTGGGAGATCGAGTGACTGTTTGGTTGTGGAGAGATGATACTTTCGCATGCACTATAGTGCAGTTGGCGGAAGTGCTTTCCCCTTTTCCATGCTATCATACCATGTTGAAGAACGAAGGATTGATCGACAGTAGAGACGAGAAATCAAAATGAACTCGAACAGGAGGATAAAGTCCCATGAACATTAAAAAGTGTGGTCAATACATAGTTTTATAATGTTGAAAGATCTATAAGATGTAGATGTATTTAAGACAGTCTGCCATCGCCCAAGGCTTGAACATTAAACACCGCCATGCCGTCCACGTATGACGTGATATGTAGAAGGGCAACGGATGTCCATGTGTGGCTCAAGGGGTAATGATGATTTAACCAGTCAAAGCTGTCAATGGGGTGGAGCGGGTCGGTGACTTCACCAGGGGGGCCACTGGTTATACTGTAGCCCTCGACAATGCCCATGAAGATGACCTTCATGGTCCAGATGGCGAGGATGCTTTGTGCGAGCACCAGGCTGGGGTTTCTTGGATAGTCGAGGCTGTTGTTGCTGAAGAACTACAACCTGGCCTTGAACCACACCACCTTGCTGAATTTGATGCCGTTGGTGGCCAGCAGCTCGGCGAAGACGGAGCCCAGGGTGCCAGGCATGCCCCACCGTGCATGGACCACCTCCAGCTCGCGGTTCTTGGAAAATGTCTTAGGGTCAATAAATGCTATCTTATGCTCATATATTTTATTTAGGGTATTCAAAAAAGGAAATGGTTAGCCAAAGAATAATCTATGGAATTTCTAGACCTGTTGCCACTTTTTAGTGGTAACACTAAAATTTTATCACTAATTTAGAATATAAATTTTTTTAATGGAATCACATACGTGATTTTATGCACCTCATTATGAAGTAAAAAATATTACAATATGGGGGAGCCGCCTTTCTACCAGTAGCTTGATGGGTCCTTACTGTTCGAGCCCTGTGATTCATTGCCAATTGATGGGGTGACTTCACATCTTTTAGGATTTTCAATGTCATTAAGAGAGTAAGTTATCACTCTTCATCTAGCATCTAAATTTTATTTGATCATCTAAAGTAGCAAAATACATGGATCATGATCAATTTTATAGATATTTTTAATTACTCACGGAGATTACCTATTTCAACTAGGGGAAGTGGAGTTCACTCTCCTGGTTTTTATTAGTATTCTTTTTCCTTTTGTAGGGAACCTGATGGTTTTTTACTACGTATCATGTCAGTGTGAACTTTATGCACGTGTAAAGAGTTCTATTTTTACACATTAGGGTCAATCAAAATTATGTTACGCTTCCATCAGTCTCTACCGACACAGCATTCCAGATATCCACAAATTGAAAGCATTAACTAGGACCTTTATGGCAAGTGATTACATATTTGGTTGCAAAGTAACCTATTAGTTTGAGACAACTTCCAGTCTATCAGTGCAAAGTAAGAAGAAAGACAAGGTGATGCCATTGAATTTCCTCCATGATAACATGCATTCATATCATGCATTTGGGTTGTATACATGATTTTTCATCATGTAATCAATTTTGTTTAAATTCTATAACTATTTTATGAATATACATATTGATTAATCTATCATGTTCTTTATATATAAGTAAAGCGACAATAGTGAGGTCAACATTAAAATAAGGCTAGCATGACTTTTCTAGAGTTTTTCCAAAACGTTTACTCAATTGTCTGGCTTTTGTTTCATTATGAAATATCTTTGTTAAGGTGGAATGTATATTCTTCAGGTCCGAATATCATTTAGTTCAAGACTTCTGTCAAGTCAGATCCGCTTATCTCCCTGAGCGGATCCTAGAGCATGCCAGCAGATTGGGTCTTGTTTTAGAGGGTTGTAGAGCATATTTCTATAGAGTTCTATAGGGTTGCAATACCTGGCCAATGGGCTGGCTGATAACGTTCATTGGCCAAGGTGTTTAAATTTTCTTGATCAGCTCAAACTGAGTCAACTTGGACTCTCCAAAGCTCACTCTCTCCAAGTAAGCCGATCCAAGATCAGAAAAAAATTCACTCAATTCTCACTGAGTCAAACCTGATCTAAGAAAGACCAAACTTCATAAGTTTAGCCATTCGTGGCTGAGTTACCCCAGATTCTATGAACTCAGGTTTATACAACCCATGTTCGTTGGCCCATTTTGCTGACAAAGGCTATAAAGTATGGCCAGTCCAAGTCATTAGATTAGAATCTAGTGGCGAGCCCATTTATCTAAAGAATCAATGAAATTTTCTCTTTCCTCCTTGTTCCATGATAGACTCCCCTCCATATGTATGGTGTAAAATCTATGTTATTCTGCAGTGCAAGTTATATTTGTTGGAAGGTAACATTTGGGCAGAATCTGTGTTGGCTCAAGACTGAGTTAACCTATGGGGTATGTTCTTTCCTGGTTTGATTCAATGAGAATCGGGTACTTTTTTTCTGAATGTGTATTGACAGAGTTTCGACAGACCATGTTCATCAGTTCATCTCTCTGACTAAAACTAGAAAACATGACCAATCCTGGTCATTAGATTAGAACGTAATGGCCACCCTATTTCTCTGGAAATTGTGAAATTTCTATTTTACGTTTGATGTCTCTAAATTGTGTTTGTGCCCTTTCTTATTCTTGGACCAGTCATACCAGCCAATGAATCTCACTAAGAGCTAGAGGACCCATCTTTCTGCATGAAGATTATGGGATTTTGCCCATTGCAAAATATGATTTTTCTTGTCCTCCCTCTTCTGCATCATCTAAAAACTACTCCATGGATGCCTGATTGGAGGCACATTTTCTCAACCTCCTACACACTCTCTCTCACACACATCTATCTGAAGCAACATTTCCCTTCATTGTGTCATAGCAATATGACCCAGGTGTGGTTATTCTAACCCTATATGTTAGAATGTAATTCTAACACATCTATTTCTCTCCTTGAGATTTTGTGTTTTACTTTCTTATTTTGGGGTAGAACTGTGATTTTTTTAGCATTGTAACAATCTCTTCTCTGAATCTACCACAGGGATAGGCCTTAAATCCAATTCTTGTGGCTATATCCCTCTTTGTGAGCAAGTGCCTATTATTTGTTTGATCAAAGTCATAGACGAAGAAAGAGCTGAAGTTTAATTGTGACGGTAACCCCCTTTATTAAGGTATGCCTACTATATGTTAGATCAAAGTCCCAGATGAATGGAGAGCCCATTTTTCTAGTAAGTTAACTTCAAAACAGCAGTTTTGCATAGCATCCCTTGAGTATGATATTGGTTTGGCCATAGCCCATTTCAAGGGATAACTCATTATTCTAATCACTTAGCTGCAAAAATGAGAGTGCTACATAGTAGGCACTCTCATTTTGGGAGAGCTTGGTGTTAATATAATTGATTTTTTTTATCAGTAATCCTACACATTGGAGAACTTACATTTGTTGATTGTGACTTCATAAGTCAATTTTTAAGGGTTTATAATGTGTCGTTCTAGGCAAATCAAACTTATACAACAATTTTATAACTCCTTAATCACTAAATAACCTAATATAGAGTGAAAAAGGGTCGATCCACAAGGAGAATATGTATCTAGATTTTCATTTGGGTTTGTTTAAGAATTTGGAGAGATAAGAAGGATGATGGAAAATTCATTATGTGTTTATCTCCTTTGGAAGATCAAAACATAAAGATCTAATTGGTGTATTTAACTAGGGGTATTTACCTAAACATAAATTGATTATAATAAAATTGTAAAAATGAAATATACTCCTAATATAACCTTGCTTTCACCTTTGTGCAAGTGATATTCTGTTCACGTTCATATCTTCATTAACCTGTACATTTCGCCTGGTGCCTCGGCATTTTACTCAAACATGAATCAACTGATGAGAAGAGAAGGAATTCACTAACCTTTGAATGAAAATACAATCCTTCACGTCTCTACAATCCTTCACGTCTCCTTGAGCATTATTTTACTCCGTCTAGCCATTTGCTAGAAGCCACACGAAGAACACAAGAATTAGATGCTTTGAAAACTCTTTTCTTTTACAACTTTGCCAAAAATTGAATACAGAACAAAACATAAAATAAACATAGCTTTGGGGCCTATTTATTGGGGGTCCATCAGTAAGAAAATAGGTGTTTATGAGAGGAAACCACAAAAAATAATTCAATTCAAAAGCCTTCTATATCAAAAGTTATGGCACTTTGAAGATTTCCCCTTTTTAGGATTTTTTTATTTTTAAGGAATTTTCCAAGTTTTTCTGATTTTTATAGCTTTTTATCGTTTTCTGATGATCGGGAACCTCCTCAGTTGTCTGATCGGTCTTTGTCAACTGAAGAATTGTTGCTGACCATCGGATTGATGCGCGTGATGATTAGATCGAATATTGAAAGTTTGGATTAAACTCTGATCATCAGATTGAGTGGACGATGGTCCACTTCCTCCATATGATGCCACGTACTCCCTTCAATCTACATAAAAAGACAAAAAAATGACAGTTAAGTTTACCGGTATTGATCGTGATCTGGCGGTTCCGATGACACCACATCCCCCTCCTTTTAGTCCCATATTGTGTAACTTCTAGAAAAGTTTAAATATAAATTTGGAGTACTCCCTAATAAATTGAACTTTGCTTATGTGCCACGCTCTCCCACAACAAGCATAAATGTGTGCACATGTTGCGCATCTGTTAACTCCTCCTGGGCTCGCCTACCCCATAGGCTTGCCTCTTCAGCCCGTGCATATCCTAAAAAGTACTTTAAAATATAATAAATTCCAAAAAACTAAAATTTATAAATTAAATATCTTCGGATATATTCATTATTTGAACATGAAAATTTCACCAAAAGTTATCTTTAAAATTTCTATTTTCCATCAAAATAACTTAAAAGCTCAAATTATATTCAAATTAGTTAAATAATTATTTTAATAGGAATTTTGTATTTTTTAGCAGAAATTAGATAATAAAATGATAATATGCAATATAACTTACTGATTTAGCCCAACAAATGCATGAATTGTCATCTATAAACATGTATAAATTGCATATTATCATTACTCAACCTTGGTGGAGAGACATTCTTTTTCATCTCGACTCTTATTTGATAATAGCCTATTATTTGTGATGAGATTATGGATGACAGTATGGAAGCTCAACTCTCACTTGTTCTTATTCAGTGTTCCGCTGACTATCCCAAGTCATGTTACAACTTACCTAAAGCTCCAGAAGTGTGCAAGCTGAAGGGATCACACTTACTAGAATGGTCTGATATGTAACTAGGACTTTTGAAGGTTGGAAGCAGTTCCCACATCTTACTACTTACCAACATACTCTCTTTATCATTTTTTTATGAAGGGTGGATAGAAGCTGATGATGTACTCTAGGCATGGCCTAGTGAAACATAATGAATTCACCATTTCAGAGTGAACATATATTGTTGTGGAAATGTAATATCTGGACGTTTCATTCAAACATAGTTTTGTATTAATGAATCAACAGAGGAAGAAATAGTTGTATTTACCAGAAGCTTTCCCATTGGGATTTCTATGCATAAAGCCTGAAATCGGGCAGAATTTAAATCATTGCAAGGAGAAGCCAAGATAATCAGTGTTTCCTTATATCCTTGAGATAAATTTATAGAAAGAATGAAGAATTAAAACATCGTACATAAGGAATTCACAAAAAAATCACATTTCATCATTGTTTATCCAAACTCATGTGGGGGGACTTTTTAAAAAAAAACAAAATTCATTGGTATCACCAATGGTTTACACTTGTTTGAGCAGAGCATCCATGCATGTTGGTGCTATACGATTTCTGATACCAAATATTACCACATATTATAACTTGTGGGAGATTAATTTCACTTAGTCGTCAGTTTTTTGTTAGGGTTTTAGACTCCCTTAACATCTAAGTCCAACCACACTTATCTTCCTTATAGAAGAACAAAAACATAAAATGTGCTTAAATCCAACAATCTCTATTGATACCCTTGGAAACCATAGCGGTAGAAACTTGATCATTTGCTTAAAGATTTTTGGATATTATAAATCTCAATGAATACTTTAAGTGACATCTGACATCCTAGTCTTCCATGCCAATATATGCCATGAACTACTAATAAGGAGACTAGCAGAATTTTGTTATTTTGTTTCCTATTTAACATATAAATACCTCCCTGTTTTTGTATAGTTATTAACTACATCATCTGTCATCTGGTATACTACTTCGTCATGTTTTTTGTGGCTATCCTGCATTGGGTTCTGTGTCTACTACCTGAGTCAATACCTCTGCCCTTACCAGTCCAGGTTTGGGTCACTGTATGGTGTTTAGAATCATATTGGTTTCCCATATTGGGATTCTATTGGTTGTTTCTCGTTTTTATGTCACCCGATTTATGGATCCATCTGTCTCGCATTGATGGAGGACCATCGAGAAGCTCCTATTCAAACCCGTCATCAACCGCGACATGATCCCCGAGCCGATGCGAAGAACCCCACCCTCAAGTACATGGCTTGACGATCCAACGGGTAAATTATGCAGTTTATTTTACCCTTTTATTTATGTGTATGGACTTTTAAAGGGTCCACCTGTTTAGGCCTTGTTTTATTTCTGATGTAATTGAATAGGCTCTTTAGGGGAAGGTCTCTCACTTGGACCATTCCCCTAATGACTTATTAAGGCATCCACGTATATAAAGGGGGGTATGCCGTAATGTAGGGACAGATTGGCATTTGGAAAAGTCAAAATTTGTTTTATTGTGTTTTTGTTCTTTTACTTCTTCTATTGAATGGGTCCTGCCATAGATCTGCCCCAAAACAGAGCATTTTCAGCCAATGTTTGTCGGTGAAACTATCGGTGAAGATGACCATTGGTGAAGAAGACCGGTGAAGAAGCTTGTTGGAGAATAAGAAGCTAAAGAAATTGATCTTCGCCCGTTCACTGCCGCAAAAATAATCTTCCCCAGGCTTACATTTGTGTCGCCATAGTTACATCGTTTGACTTTGGAATGATCGCAATTGTCAACACCTCTCTTGTTTGGATTATTCGTGACGACGGACTACTGCCGCTGTTGGCTTGCCACTCTCCTCTATTTGCCGGACCCTCTTGAAAATGAATTGTGTTACACTTCCACCTTTGGATTGCCGCCGATGATCTTATTTTTTTTATGCCTGCCCGAATGGCCAGATCACCCTCTCTCAACTAGGAACGACGACTGCTCCAGTCATCTTGGGATAACTTTGTGTACTATTGGCCATCTATAGTCGCTCTTCTACTCTTGATCACTGAAGCCCGAATACGACCTCCATCGAGATTTTAACATTGGTCACGATCGACCACCGTCGTACAGGGTAGAACTATCACTTAACATGGATCGATCATCTCGTGGGAGACTACTACTTCCTTTAACGACCATTCCTATGGGTATTGTTGTTACTTCCACTTGGCCTACCACTCCACGGCTATCCAATCTGCGATGACCATCCAATTCCTCCTCGCTCAAGGATCAACTTTTCCAGGTTCTAGAGGTATTATGTTGCCAGTATCACTTTCATCAGGTGTCACATGGTCAAATCCTGAGCTAGGTCTCTTGTTCGAATCTGACGTGTGCCGGCCTTAGTGCTCGGAGCAAAACACTGAGCAGCCTTGACCTCTTGCAATGGAAGTCTTTGCAATTGCTTAAGATCACATAGAAGGGATTATAGGAGATGGTGAATAGGGTCATTGCATTGATATCATGAAAGGTTACATCGTAGTTGGGACAATTACATGGGGGAAGACGAGGGCAATACAAACAAACGAGACGCAGCACCTTGCACCAAGGTAGTGTCGCCTCTCCGCCTTGAGGCCGCCGCTCCGCATGAGCGCGCCTGCTCTGCCACTAATCATGTGCCCCGGGCCGGGCACCGCGCACCAGCGGGTGTGGCGATCACACACGCCACCCCTGCCTTGACGATCACATTCGCCACCAGGACCCGCACTGACACCTTTGCGCGTAGTCTGCGCGGCACCGCCGCATTCGACGCCCCAAGCTGGGCGCTGCGTGCCGAGCACTACCCGCGGGAGTGCTTCGCGCCCTTTGTGCCGTCATGATTAATGCAGGGGATTAACACAGTGATTTCATGAACTATGATTTCAGTTCAATATTAATTCAGACTTTCTATTACAGAAATCCATGGCAGAATTTTCAGAAAATTCAAGGTGGATTTTGTGTCTGACATGCTAGTGATCCAATACGTGGATAAATGGCAGATGGATAAAATTCCACAGCTCAAAATGAGTCAAATTCAGTATTGATATCTAGTGATCTGAGAGGTGGATCCAGAAAGAGAATCATCTCTTTCTAGTCTACCCATCCATTGCCTTAGATTTATAAATATAAACAAAAAATATCTAAAACATTTTTGAACTTGTCTAACATTGTTAAGCCAAAGGAAAGATGTAATTTCATGATTTATCAATTTTCTTGTTTCCTATTTATGGTTGGACTTGAAGAAAATAAAGAAATGTGGATGCTCATACTTGATCAGAAGATAACCTTTATTATGATGGAATATAATGATATTAGGTTAGCCCCTTAAACTCAGAATGTTATTATATTTTCATACCATTCATTTAGCTTGGTCTGCAAATTCATCCATCTAAATCCCTGCTAGCCTCAAGAAACCACATACTTTTCATTTCATCCAACTCTCTATCATCCATCTACCATTTACAACCCATCCCTTTACATGAATATAACTATTTATCAATCAATCAGCACACCCCATTTATCACATTAATTAACTTTCTTACCACCCATGGTTTATTCATAAACCCCCCTATCAAGCACAAACTTATGCCAAATAATAAATAGCATGATCATGGTGACCATTTTTATAAAAAATATCTTATTTTGCATCTTTGACTAAACTTTTAATTTCCTAACTCTACCTTTTCAGAACATCACAAATCATTGAAAAACTAACATCAAATTTCCATAAGCTAGAAAATATTATCTACATATGCATGATTACAAATATTTTGTCCATAATATTCCATTCTTCTTCCTTTCACTTGATATTATCTTCTCTTTTACTATTATTATTATTATTATTATTGTTTATCTTCTTCTTAAATCACCGTCACTTTTATGTCCCTCTATTTATTCTCTTATAAAAAATCCCTTTTCATCCCTAGTCATTATTTAAACTGTCAATAATCCCCTAATATATTTTCATTTTTTCAATGAATTTTTCTCATCACTATCATTCTACATCTCTAAGAGTCAAGGCCACATTAGTATTTTTTACATAACCCTCAAACATGTGTTTGTCACTGATCATGGATAAGTAATTACTAGAAATGATCATGAAAAATAAAATCATGAATAAGTTTACAAATTAAGATGAGGACCTGATCTCTCAAGTCGTTATTAGTTAATTACATCACGTGAACATTAAATTTTTCTCCAAATATGTGGCCCCTATGTTAGTCTTAGATTGAAAATTTGAAACTTACTCCAAGAAAAGATTATTTTCTATGGGTATGATATATTACTTGTTAACAAGGTGAAAAATAGGATTTTAATTCATCGTTGGTATTTTTTACTTTAATGAATAAAAATATAAACATGTACTCAATTATGTAAATTTAGCTAATGATGAGTTCAGATTGTCTCCACAGGAACTGGTAATTAAGGATTTAATAGTCTTTAAATAATTATTAATAAGCTGAGCTAAGGTACATATAGAATACAAGACTGAGAGACAAGAAAATAAAAGACTATCAGGTGATAAATCAAGATGATAATCATAAATAGTAAATAATGATAACTAGAAGGATGGTTGAGGGCAAGGATAGAGTGATGATAACAAGATTAAAAATTACGTACATACAAGTGGATAATAAGTTTTGTAAAGTGGATGGTGAGTGAGATGTTGAGTTTGATAATAATGTGTGAAACATAAATGAATGTGAAAGGATGAGAAGTTATGGTAAAAAAGAACAAACAAAGGGACCTAAGCTAACATTCATATCAAGAATAACCAAAATTAGGTGATGCTACTTACCTTAAATCCTTAAGTTCTACCAGGATCATGGTGAATAACGAGTTCGTATAAGCTCCTTCTCTTCTCTGTTGTCTCTTCTCATACACCTAGGACACGAAGAACAAGCTTTGTGGATCCTAAAAACTCACTTTTAATCAGCATACATGAATATGAAGCAAGTTTGAGGATGAATTTTACAAGTATCCATTTCTCTATTTATACATCAGAGGGCATGGATGGAAAGAAGGGGGTGAAAATTAAGGGACCCTCACAACTACATCTCCATCAGCCTTGTGTTTTTTCAGATTCAAGCTTTAAAGTTGGAGAAATAGTTGCCATTGATTTTTTATTGTTCATTTTCATCAGCACTATCCCTTCCTCGTTTTCTGTTGGGGGTTAAAATACCCACTCATCCTCCATTTAATGATTGGATTAATTGCATTTTCTTCCACGATCAATCACTCTGAAAATACCCCACATCCTATGCAGAAGAAAATTACAAAAATATCATTTTTATTGATCAATCATGGTGTGATGTGATGGCACATCACCGCACGCTGCATCACACGTCTTCTCTATTTTTATTTTATTTGATTTTTCAGAATGACATGCTGATGAGCGTAATTCATGTCAGAGAAGACAAAAAGTCACCAATAATTGCATGATGTGGCAATAAATTTTTGTGCACCACACCAGCATCATGTATCTTTTACACAAGTGACAACATTACAAGAGCAGACCACGTGTACGCTTGCGATTGTATACTTTTAATATTGTAATTTTTTATTCTTTACTCCCTCTATCATTGCATGGTATTTATTGCAATTCAAATCTCATATTTCTTTCTATCCGGCCAAGTCAACCCCAACGAATAAGAAAAACTTTCTAGTCAATGATTGACAAATTATGGCGCAGCTAATCATTGCCAAAGCTTTGGAATGATAACACATGGGGGGGAAGAATTTTGAGGCAAAAATATATTAAATAATCATTATAAATTGAATGTCAAGTCATATAAATATGACAAATATATATTTCAACCTATAAAATCCTTAAATATGATTTAATCTTTAAGAATATGGTTCTAGATAAATCCAATAAAATACCAGTAAAATTACAAAAATCAAACTTTCGCTCTAAAAATAGATTCAATCATTTTAAGCTTGATAGGATAATTTATAATTATTTTAGTGCATGTAAATATCTATATTTCTTAAAAGTAACCCAATATTTTGCAGGTTATCTGACTCCCCAATTTAATTCATTGCTAGTCCCTCAGTAATGGCCTCAAATTGACTCTACATTTTGATCCTAGAAACTTGGGTATGAAGCATTAAAGATATCAAGTACAGCTCTACGTATGAATTTCTCCTTGCATTGCTAGAACACAAATAGTGAACTCTCATTTGATTTTGTAAAGAGCTGGTGGTCACGAGGAGGGAAGCTTATTTCTTGTGGGGTACGATAGTATAATCAAGGTGATGCTCTCTTGTTCCTTCCTATCTATGTCAATCTTTCACATGTAGTGGCAACTTAGCCTTTGGAGTTCCCCATTAATCTTTACCCTACCTGAAGTAAAAGATGACAACTCGTCTCTTCTTGTTCAAGTACAGAACATCAATTGTGTTTCAATGAAACATGGATGTGAAGCTTGTATCTAAGGGTAAAAAAAGAAGATAATGGTGGATGGCTAAACAGAATCGGCAAGGGTAGATAATAAATAATGGCTAGATAGGTGATACTTAGATAGCTAACTCCCAATAATAAATGAAAGATCAGAATACACTATAAAGTTGTGAGAAAATGATTATATATGACACTTAAAAAGGGACTATATAGGAGAATGTCCACCTAAGCATGCTATGATCAACAACCCCTCAAATAATGACTATTTATCTTTCCAAAACAAGAAACCACATATATATTTTTTATTTTGTTATTTGTCTCATTCTTATTTATTATTATTTTGACTTTATTTAGTATTTGAGTTTCTTTAACAAGGAGTGCAAGAATAAAAAATGGAACCTTTAAAACCAAAGTGGTTTTGATCAATTAAATGTTTTTCATAAATAATTCAATGTAAATGAACTTCCCAATGTGGCACTAGATGAATTTCATAAAGATATTTTTAAAATGCACTATTTAAAAAAATCAATTTACCCCCAACTTAAAATTTGCATTGTGCCTAATACAAAATGCAAAATAAAGATGAGAAGAAAGACCAAATCGTGATTTCTTCTGCCCATTTAGTTCAGGTTACTGCTCCTGCCTTGGATCCTTGTGCTCATTATTTTTGCATCCTCCTTATATATTGGTAAACCAAAATATCTACAGAGAGAGTTCACCAGATTAGGTTGTGCTATGTGATTGCCATTTATTTTTGTGAATTGAAAGAAGCTTTAAATTTAAAAAGTATATAAAACATGAGGAGAATAAAATTAATAATTAGATTTAATTTACTAAGGCAAGATTAAATCAATGGTTCATCATGAAGGTCTACTGCAACTTTCGTTAATTGAGGTTCTGATTCTACGTATCGTTTTGATCTTTGTTTATTTACTTTAAATTGTCAACCTACCTTTGGATTTGAAATAAAAAAAATTAATGATAATAAATTTTCAATACTGTCTTCTACTTAACTCCCTATAAACATTTTAAACAAGAATTATAAAGATAAACTTATTGATTTTATAGAAAATTGTTATATTTAGTTTGGTATCATGAAAGGCCTTCATTTTTGCTATATAGGTCATCCAGTTTTCATATGCTTCATTCTGTAACTATTGAAGCTCTTGAAGCTGGAAACATACGATTTTATCTTGTATCTTCTAAGGTGGGATTCAACTTCCTAATTATCCAATAAGCTCGATGTTCAATCTCAACAGGCAGATGACCTGTTTTCCCAAAGATCACCCTATAAGGGGACATCACAGTGGGTCTCTAGTATGATGTTCTATAAGCCCACAGATCATCAAGTAATCTTTCACACCAATCTTTACCATCGGACCATTTTTTATTTTTCAGAATCTTCTTGATCTCTCTATTGCGTACTTCAATTTGGCCATTCACTTCAGGATGATAAGGAGTAGTCATTTTATGGTGCAACCCAAAGATGTAAATATCTGAAATGACAATTGTGAAATTGGGATCCACCATCACTAATTATTTATCATTGACATATTCAAATTCATGCATACCCTTTATCAATTTGAAGGTTATATGTTGTCTACGAGATAAAACTAGGCTACATATTTTTTTATATGTGATGAATACATTCCATACCATGCATTGATTCACTTATTATAAAAGCTTTTCAAATTTTCACAATTTTAACATTATTATAACAATGAATATAACATAAACATGACAAGTAAAAATTAATGATCACTAAAAATAAAAAGAGAGAGAGAAAAAAAGTTTGTCGCCTAGAAGGAGCGGCCAGGAAGCACCGCAGGCACAACTGCACCTACAGGTGCTAAGGTAGCACCGAGGGCCTCAGCTGGAACCACAAGCAAAGGTAATGAGAGCTGCTGCAGGCCACCAAGGAGAAACACATAGTTGATCAGGTTATGTGTGCATGGTAGAGAGGTTAATTCCTTTTCGAGTAGTATTGCTGCTCAGCATTTATATAAGTCAGCCATATTCTTATTTTCTTTCATATGGGATAAATTTACGTTCCCTTATGGAGATCTATATTACAGACCTATGGCTAAGGCAATATCGCCTACGGGCCTATCAATAACATATATAGAGGCATAAGAGGAGAGGGGGCTTGTGGCTGACCTGGCCTAAAACCCATCGCAAAGCTTCTTTTAAACAATTGGATTTAATCCTGAACATCACTTTTCTCAAAGAAGATCAAACGGTCAGGTTCAATTCCTAGTCTTTCAATATTTCTTTCTCTCTATTTCAGGTTATGAGTCAACGGCGGGGGGTGACATGAACAAATGAAGAAGAGCCAACAGGAGATAAAATCTGACTTGACCTCACTGACTAGGTCAAGGAACACCAAAAATCAAAAAGGTCCATGGCCATAATTTAACCGTAGCCATTGAACCCTCCAAGACATGAATCAAAGGGGTCAGATGAATCCCGTCTCTTCCTACCTTGGCCCCCATCTTTGTTACCTATGACCAAATTTTGGCAATGAGAAGGAAAATCTCCCCCCAATTGTGTTCAAAAAGAAGCAGGGAGTGGTACCATATCACTCAGTAGAGTTCTAGTAATATTCACGTCTTATAAAACCTGAGTTTACAGATTAAAAATGCATCTTTTTCAGCAAAATCCTAAGTTGAGTTTAAATAATAACGCAAAGCAAGATCCTCCTTTGCATCTTCTTTCTTCTTGCTTTAGAATGAGGGGTGACAGCTCCTACCTCCATACAGAAGTTCATTGAATGAATGAACAAGCTAGAGGAGTGGAGAGAGCAAAAGCTGGTCAAGTAGGCTGCTCATAAGACGGATCTAAAGCCAACAGTGATCTCCCATGACAGTGTAGTCTGGGAAGTTAGCTATATTCATATAAGGTCACACATAGTTGAATAAAATAAAGTCATAGATTAAAGTGATTTTTTCTAATAGCTATTTCCTCAAACACCTTATGCCTATCTTCCTTTCTACCTGTTCTTATTTGTTTTCTTCTGAAATTCTTATTCGATAAAATCTATAAAAATCATCTTTATTTTTTAATATATGTATATTCTAAATATAAAATTTTTCAGCTTGTAATTAAATAAATAGAGTAAATTTTCATAATAAAACCTATATAAATTCTCTCTCTCACTTGGGCATTTCCACAAACATTTAGTGAGTTCTTTGATTTTCTTCAACATTTGTTTTCCTTTTTATCTTTCTTCACGATTCCTCTCCCTTTACATTCTGATTGTCCATTTCTAGAGATATCTCCCTACATTTTCCTTATCCATTAATTTAAATAATAATAATAATAATAATAATCATTAAAATTTTCATTAGTAGTCTTATTTGATCATCACTTATCCCTCTTTTCAAACTACTCAACTAACGATACCTCTAAGAGAAAATCCCTGTGGAGATGACCTTATTCTCTACTACACATTTTTCAGTAATATTGAAAGGTCTTAAATATTATTTGAGTGAATAAGAATTATAAACAATGACATACTAACAAACCTGATTTTGATCTATCACATTGGTTTTGTCGCCAGGGATTGGCGTCCCTTGGAGTAGATTTAGTTGTTTCTTCTTTACTATAATTGAGATACCTAATTTTACATTTGCAATTATCTTTGTGGTGGATTATCGTTTATTATTCCTCTTTCCTTTTTGAGGTCAGCCGTGTTCTAGGCAGAAAATAAAATAGAAGAATACCTTGGTGAGAGGACTACTATAAGGAGAATCTAGGTTAAAATTTGACTTATTCTATTTCATTAGGACTACTATAAGGAGTACTCACTCCTTTTTGTTTTTTGGAGAGTTCAGTTGCTATCAACGGGAGGAGGTCACATTGAAATTCCCCCATGAACCACTTTAGCCCAACACAAGAGGAGTCGAGTTTTGATGACATCTCAACTTCAACACAACAGCTTTCAACTATGGAAAGAGAATATAGGAGCAATGAAAGGATGCCAAAACAGACCATTCAACACTGATGTAGTATAGGCCAATCACAACACTTCATGGTCCTATTGATGCAAGAGTGAACTTTAGCATTGACGCTCCTACTATGAGCCTTTTACCAACATTTTTAGAAAAACCTTCGAAAGACCCTTATAGGTTGATTGAATATTTGTGATGGAGCACATCCAGACAATGCCAATGAATCATCAGCGGAGCCATCTTTGTCGACATCAGCATCACCGTCAGTCAGTGTCCAGCCTGACCAGCACACCAAAGTGTTAGTGAAGACACCCGGGTTTAAATACCCTGGGTAGAGCACATCCGCGCCCGTATCTTTGTGTTTTTGTTATCTATTTTCAGCCATTTTGATTTATTTTTCAGTCATTCGTATTGTTTTAAGTTCACGTCGTCTTATCCGTTATTCTCATATTTGTGTTGTAAATGAAGGGGGAGATCCTTATTGGACTCTCCTTTCTTAACTCCTTGTAAGGGCCCATCATGGCCCTATATAAGGCCATGATGGGACCACGTCATTTTCAGATCTGGGTTTCAGTTTGTTGCAGTTATTTTCATCATTCAGATCTCATCATGAGAAGGAGAAGAAGAGGAAGAGGAGAGGAAGAGAGAAGGAAGAAGAAAGGAGAAGAAAAGAGAGGAGGGTGAAGGAGCATCGGCGCCACCGCTGATCCAATTCGCATGCGCGTCTCCCCCCCCCCCTATTCTCTCCCCAAGTTCACCTGCACGTGCGAGGCGTGCAACCAGGCTCGCGATAGTTTACGATGCAGCGTCGTTGGCTCTGCGACGTACCACACGCGAACGACTCCATGTTGGATCACGCATTGTCTATTCACTTTATCTGCACGTCGGGTGCCTATCCAGTTCACCGAATATTGCCGCACCACCAATTCCACCAGTGACGCCGCCGGCACCAAAGTTACACCACTAGTGTCGCCGATGGCTTCTCCCAGGGTTGCTGCTGAGGGGATTCCATACCTGCCGCGCATGCATCACGACTGTCGCTAACCAACCCGCTCGTGACACCGGGACGTCATCAGACAACCACGCATCGCCCGTATTGTTACTGCGCGACCATGGACGGTATTCTGAAGTTGGAATATTCCAACAGGTCAGTGTGGCTCACACCATCATTTGGTCTTGCGTGTGACGTCATTGAATTCCACATGCCAATCTTGCGTGTGACGTCAGTGCCAATCTCCTCCGGTGTCCACGTTGTGTCTTGGGTTGATGCGCAAATTGAACAAGGCGGTTGTGGTTAGGCTCTCAATCAACCCCTGGATACGTCCGTAATCACACAACTGCCGAGGTGTTGCCGCACGCCAGACTGTCCATTCTACTGAACCGCCGCTCAGTGAATGTGTTGTCTCTATTGTGCCTTGCGTCTCGGCTACTGCCGCACGCACATATTGCGATGTGTTGCCAACCGACGCTGAGCTGGCTTGCTCTTAGTGCCCATGCCCACAACGGGCCCAGAGTTATCCTGTCGCTACTCAGATCTGCCTCAATCTCACCATCTTGCGCCTCGCTCTAGCACTGCATCTCCGTCGTCTGCCGAGTTATGCCGCGCTAGTCTCCAGCATCTCTCTCCTCGCCTCCAACATCCATCATCACACTCCTGCGTCACGTCTCTGCTTCCAGTTGAGCGGCGTCTATCCATCTTCGGACGGCTCTCATCGTCCCCGTCTGCACCGACATTTTGCACTGACATTTTGCACCGACGAAGATTCTGATGACGAGTGACATCACCACCAAGGTACGCCGTCCCTTGCTCGCCCGTTACATTATCTTATGTCGTATACTTTTGGCTGCACTCCTCCGCGCTCGGGTTAGACTAGGTGAGAGAGAATTAGTTTCGAGAAAATTACAAGTCGAGTGTCTCCCTAGATACGGGCTGAACCCGTCCGTTATGTGCGAGCCCCTACATGACTATCCCGTTCCGTGCCGTAGTCACCATCGTCGCTCCGATGAGGGTCACAAGGTCATCGACATCATCATCGGTCGCCCACCCCGAGCTCGGAGCTCAGTGAATCTCCACTCGTCGGCCCTGCACATACACGTCACCTAGATCACTCGCATTCACATAGTTACATTTCTCTTAGTGAACTTACCCATTGTACAGCGCCATTGACGACGTCCGACATCAATTTGTCTCAAGTTTGTGAGATAAACAATTACCAAAGTGTTCCTCTCCGCATTTCGAATATGCAACTCTTTCTCTTTACACTATGGGATATAGCTAAGTAATGGGTCCGAAGTCTTGCTCGAACTCTCGATTCATTGGATAAGATGAGCTAGCATTATGTAGAAAATTTTGCCCTTTCGGGCAGACCCACTCGGGTTTTTCACCAAGATGTTGGAGAATTTTTTAATGATGCA
Source organism: Wolffia australiana (assembly GCF_029677425.1). Lineage (NCBI taxonomy): Eukaryota > Viridiplantae > Streptophyta > Magnoliopsida > Alismatales > Araceae > Wolffia > Wolffia australiana. The sequence continues at coordinate 17,335,289 of NC_135836.1, read as the reverse complement.
TGGGAGAAGTTGACATAACACTCTAGATCTTGTCCTCATTGCGGAATCCCTGATCATTAAATAGTACATATCTTGTATGAAGGCCTGAACCATTAAAATCAGTTTATGTTGGACCCAGCCAGTGATGGACCATTCAAAAGAAAATATGATGATGATGGTTTTTTGAACAATTGGAATTGGGCTATTAACATTCACTTAGATAAATATTAGTTATGAAATTCTAAGACTCATGTCAATCATTAATTTCACGCTCAAACTCTAACACTAATAAAATACTTTTAATCAGTCTAGGTTTTCACTCTATTGTTCATTAGGTAATTAATATCTGCCTGATTAGAAAATATCACTATTTCATTACCTAACAAGTATCATCTAAATGTATCTATTTAAAAATCTATAGCTAGAAATTCTGTCTTATTTGTAGTATAGTGTACTTGAGTGTATACCAAGGTCTTGTTTTCAAAGTTGATGGTCATTGGCTTCTTTTTAATACATTGATCAAGCACTGCTCCTGGTGCAAAAACAAAAGCATCACGTGAGCTCAAAGGGGTGATTCCAAACTAGACTTTGTAGATCTGGTTCTCTGACCAGAGCCTCATTTATCATCATAAAGTAAGCTTTCTTGCATCATTAATTTCAAATTTCATATCTTTGTCCAATTATTTAATCAACAATTTAGATAATTAGCAAAATCTTTGATGAACACCTGTAGAAGCTTGCGTGGTGAGGAACCCTCTAAGTTCCTTGATGCTTCTAGGACGTGGAAGGTTATAGATCAGCCCTACTTTAGCCTTGTCCACCTCTAACCCACAACTGCTAACCACATACCCCAGGACTACTCCCTCTTGGACCAAAAAATGGGATGTTTCCCAACCAAGAACCAGCAATATTTCCACATACATATGTTCTACCTCTCATAAATTATCCAAATATGTATCAAAATTTTGGCTGAAAACAAAAAAGTAATCCGTAAAAATTTCTAAGCAATCTCCAACTAGTTTTAAAAAAGGGCACCCATGCATTTTGAAAGGAAGCGGGATCATCAAATAGTTGAAATGGCATCCTCCCAAATGCAAAGCTCCAAATCAACAAGTAAAAGTAGTTTTTTCTTGATCTTCAGGTTGAATCACTATTCGACTATATCCTGATTATCCACCTAGAAGACAAAAGTAGTTGTATCCTGATTATTTTTCCAAGCTTTTATCAAGAAAGGGCAATGGATAATGATCTGTTTTAATGACTGCATTGAGTCTACATTATCTATAATTAATATGTATTCTCCAAATATCTGTCAGTCTAGATTAATTTTCTAACCTTTTTTCATTTTTTTCTTAATTGATGCAAGTTTTCTTAGATACTACATGCACAAGACTTACCCAAGGACTATAAAAAATTGAGTAATTAAAACCAGATTCTAACCATTTTAATATTTATTATCTATATACATCCTTAATTATGGGATTTAATTTTCATTAGCATTCTCTGGTGGGTTTAGACTTGTCATTAGTAAATTTTCTATGAATGTGTGCGGATGCTTTAATTCCCTTAATATCAGAAACAGACCGTGAAATATCAGATGTATATTTTCTAATCATATGGAGTAATTTATTCTCCCAATGCAAAGATCAAGATAACGAAATGATACCCAGAAAGTCAGTGGTTCAAGAGAGTAAACCCCATTCATAGTAAATGTTAAGCTATTAGATATCTGTTGAGGTTATGCACATAAAGAACTTAATCAATATGCTTAAAAGTATGAAGCAAACATATATATTCAGAAGAATTTTAAGGTTATTTTCTCAATTTATATTTTTTAATTTTGATGTATTCCATTCCAGCTTTAAGTTTTACTATCTCTTTTAGCATATTAAGCTTTCGGAAAAATGTTGTCACTAGATCCGGAATCAAGTAATGATTTGGAACAGATCATTCCTCCTATTACAAACTTGATTAGAGGAGCTCCTTGATCCCAACATTTTTATGGAAGCTTTTGTAGCATAGATCTAACTTTTTCTTAAAAACAGTTTTTGTTTCTGTTTTCTTCTAGGTGTACATAAATTCTGAACAATTTAGTGTACAAGTAAAATGGTGTATTGCTTCAGTCAACGGAATAGTGATAGTTACTTGCTTAAATTAAGATTTAGAACTTTTCAAACCATTAGTGAATCAAATAGATGGAATAAAATATTTTGGATTAAGTTATATCTTTATAGCGTCAACTAATTGTTACACATGTACTTCTACTTCTTCTTTTTGAACTTCAGAAATATCTAATAATATTTTCCATTTTTTAATTTCCAAATTGCATGCATGGTCTCATGATATTTTCAGATAGAATATGGCTTTCAAGCAAATGCAAATTACTTGGATTCATTTGAGGTTGAGTTTGGAGTCAACCTGTTTCCTAGATAGGAAATCCATTCTCATCCATTTCACCATTTTTTTGGGTCCCCCCTTGCGGTATCTTATTCTCTCATCCACTCCATTTCATTATTGGATTATTTGAGCATTCATATCCTCTGAGCTTGCGTTTGCTCCATTTTATTTTGTTTTTCCTAAACATTCTGGAAAAACTTATCATATGAAGGATTCGTAACTGATATAAATATATGGGGTCATCAAGCCAAAGACACTTTCCATATCTCATTCCATATTTATTAATAGAAGATATTCATTGTAGTGCATACGTGAGGCTTATAATGAAATCGGTGAATACATGATCGTACTTCGTGAATTATGACAAGATTGTAATACGGAGATCACTAGTCTTTAACCATGTGGTCTAAATATTCCTTTTCAATGGATACTTGACAAGGACACCAAATTATCCATATAGAATAACACTATCTAACCTCACTCACACCATAGCCATTAGTGTGCAGGAACTAAGGATAGGAGGTGGGTGCTCTTTATTAGAAAGAGTTCACTGAAATCTACATGAACCCAGGAATGGTAATTATATCAAACTGTCAATCAGGTTGATTCACATCATGGTTGTGTAAGTGGTGATTAGACCTGAGACACCAAAGACGTCATGTGGATGGACAGGTATACTTTGACTATGACCTACGAGTATCTAATCATGGGATTATAAATGATCTTAGTTCACATGAATCAACAAGTCCACCAAGGTGATTGAGTGGTCAAGATGGGATTTTCCACCTTGGGTATAAGAGGAGATAGCTCAAGGAAGATGATGTGCTGGATTCATTGGCCAAGGTAGTGAAATGTCAGAGAAGAGTTTTTTGATGACTTTGGAACCCATTAATACTAACTCAAATCACCAATTAGGGTTTGACAGTTGACCATACCCTATGTCATCCTCAGAGTGTCAAGTGAATGAGGGACTATACATGTATGGTAACCAATGATGAACAAGTTCCATGAGTCAATCGATACACACTCTTTTATATCTTCTAGACCATGAGGTGTAGCTTGGCATCCTACGGGTTGGAGACTCAACCTATTGATTGGGTTAAATTGATCTGACATTAATTAATTTATGTGATGATATAGTTAATTAATTTGGAAGGCCAATAAAGGTTATTGGGCTTTTGGAGTCGTTAATTAGACTGATACATGGGCCTAGAGGGTCACACGAGAATAATCTTCTAGAAGTCAGAAGATATACTTAAAATTTGGGGGGTTTTATGAAAAATAGTCACTGAGTATAAATAGGGTAAGGCTATTAAAAAAATCACCCATTCAAGAATTGTTCACGGGCCTTTCATTATTCTTGATTCATCCCATGGTTCCTTTCCATTCCCAATGCAATCATGACGCCGTAATGATGGCAAAGGAGGTTGAACAGAGTTCAAAAAGGTGAAAGAGGAGATTCGACATGCCGAGGATTTCCTGGATACATCTAGAGTCTACACACATGAGCATCTTGGCTCCGCTTGCTTAAAGATCTAAGAAATTACGGATGAAGTCCATTCACATGTGCTTCGTTTCATTTTTATGTCGTAATGATTTTGTTATGACTTCTGCTGCATGAAATCATCGTGTTCGTCTAGATCAAGGCCTCCAGAACCCAATAGTAACTTGGAAAAAATTATTCTGATTGGCATGTTGTGGGTATAAGTTGCTGATGAAAAGGAGAAGGATTTATATACGCAATTCTTGGCATGTTATTTCTAGGGTATCTGCTAACTCTAAAATTTCAAAAATTTTGAGCTACAGGTCTATTCATCTAGGACCTGTCGATGGCCATAAATTTTTCATGAAATGGGAAGCCTATTGTTTTACATGATCAGCGATGGAACAATGCTTGCAAAGTGAACTACTTATTTGAGAAGGATGAGATGAATAAGTGATTTTCAACTATCAACACATGTAGTTAAATAATCTTTTAGTAGTTCTTTGATTTGTAAATCATGCTCAAAAGCAATTACATTAATCATCCACCCCTCTTAGAATTTGCATTTTGTCCATTGCGATTATGAACAGCATACTAAGCATCATTTTCTGCTAAAATTCCTGAAATTCTGAGTGTGTCATTCATATATAGATGATAATAGTACATCCACTTATGGAATTTTCCAATCTTATCTTCTATGGTGTGGGCTTTTTTGAGTGAACTGTTTTCTTTTTTTCCATGCCTTACATTGAGAATCATCAAGACCTTCACAAAATTCTCTTTTTGTTCTTCAATAAACATTCACTCTTCCAACAAATTTTTTTTTTTAAGAATGTGATTTCTATTAACTTCCAGCAATTAAATTTAATTGATAAGTATCTAAACAAACTACTAGCTTTATCACTAAGACATAAAGCAAACAATCAGATTTTTATAACCTCACGCATAACATCACGGAAGTGAAAAGTTAGACAAATAAGAGTATATTCTTCCAAATATTTATATGAACCCTATTGAGATATACCATCAAAGCCAGGGAAACATTAATTGATATAACAATCAATTTTGAAATTTAATTCTTCATAACCTAGGAGAATGGAATATTCATTTAATCTCCGTCTTCTAATTCCAACATTCCCATTTAAAATATAATCCCATTTAACTTCAAATGTTCTATTTTATTGAGAAAATACCATTATTTTTATGTAATTTAATATGACAACATTAACTATTGGAATTATATAAGAAACATTCGTAGCTTTTCCTGGCTAAAAATTTTCTCTAAGTAGAGGAGATTATGAGTTAAGTTTATTAAATATTTTCCTTCAGCTTCTATTATCCCAAGTCATGGCTTGTTATTTGATTTCAAATCAAAATATGAGTTTATGCCGATTGATTTGATTACTTTCCATGCAAATAATTACCAAGTAAAACATCCTATCTACACAATAAAGTAAAAAATAATCTAGGATAGAAACAAAATAATTTTATTTTTCTGATTTCAATATTTAGTAGTTGTTATGCCTTATGTTAATCTGATTATTTTTTCCAACATTTTTATGGACTTAAGCATACTTCAGCAAGTGATATAAGCTTTCAGAAATACTAGAAATTCTGATTGAATTTTCATATGACAGATTACAGTGTCACAAAACTCCAACTGTGTTGAAGATTTCGGATAATTATGTTAGTGATTACTCCTCACATCATTTTCAAGTGCATGTCATCAAAAATCTTGGTACAATCGAGTGAAAATCATCACCTGTGTGTTCAAATATTTCTAAACATTGATGGTTCATCTCTCATCCAACCCTCATGCATTATGTACTAGTATCATTGTTTTTTACATGTACCTTGTCAAATATTAACTAGGGTACAGTTATTAGGATCTTCAAAAGTTGTTGATGCCACCTCATGCTTAATTTTGTGTTGATAATTCAGATTTTATGGGTAATTAGTGATTAGCTAACTTCACTAATTACTGTTGTTGGTTTATCCGAATTAAAACAACAAAAATTTATAATAACCTTACTAGCGTAGGGAAAGTATGGGTCAATCCACAAGGAGCAAGGGTTTTTCCTTAAGAATTTGTGATTTAACTCTATTTTTTAAAATAATTTTAGTAGGTTTATTACATATGAAGATAAATAACTAATTAAATAAAAATATAAAACAAAGAAATTTAAAATATAATTATAATATAATAATAATATTAGTAGGCAGAAAATAATTTTTTAGGAACTTTTCGAAGTATTTTAAAGCCAAACAAAATAGGAAATGAAACAGGCTAGGACTCTTGACTTAGTCAAAATTTGGCTGAGTCCGGATGCCAAATGGGGAAAGTGGCTTGGTGGAGGAGAGAGAAAAAATGGACTGCACTAAATTCACTCTAGAATGAGTTATAGAATGAATTTTAGAGCTTGGTTGGATGCATTGGAACCGTCTGGATATTGTCTAGCTGATTGAAGACTAATTAAAAGACAAAAGATGAACATAAAAGAGTGAAAAAGTAGAAATAAGAAGGTAACCTCTTTGTCACACCCTCCAAGGCCCAAGGGACTTCTTCTTCTCCTTTCCACCAGCTTCTTCAGCCTTGGATGCTTCCTGCTCAGCCTGGCACTCACTGAGGTGAATGGATCTATGACTCAATTGCACTTAGGCCACCAAACATTACTTTGGATTGAATCACAAGATGAATATTACAATAGAGTGAAGGGGTTTATATAGGGAGAGAGAGCAAATGAGAGCCATTGGATTTTTAATACAATGGATGGCCAGATCTTCTTTTATGGGTCAGGATCCACGTCCATTGTGGTCCTCCAATCAGCATCGAGACCTTTTAAATACCCCAGGGACGTTCAAGACTACTTTCCTTAATTAGCATTAAAGGTGCTATCTTTAAGTCTCCATCCTTGGATGTTTTATGGATTGAATGGCTGGATCTTCTTCTCTGGCTTGGATCCACGTCCAAAGGTGTCCTCCACTCAGTATCCAAGCACCTAAAATGGTCATAAATAATCACGACGGCACCTTCCCCCTGCCATCCTTTCTTTGGCCCAAGATGCCTCGCATAGTGGGCTTAGTGGAGCTTCCTTAGTGGGCCTTTAGAGTAGAGTCAGCTCTCTTGGTTTGGGCCACCTTTCTTTCCCAGGGTTGTGGGTGATCCTGCTCCTTTGGTCCAAATAGCTTCTTCTTTAATTTAATTATCCCTTTTATTCATGAAAGTTTCACCTAATTCCTGCATATTCCACATAAACTAAGAAGAGAGTGAGATTCATTCCACTTAACTCAATGAGTTAAGTGGGGTTAGTCCCACAAATGACAATAATTAATTCCAAATTAGAAAAAAATGATTTTATTACATGATTTTTCACAACTTAACATAAATGTTGATAATATATCCAGATAAGGATAAAGAAGTAGATAAATTAGCTAGAATTGCACATAGATATTACTATCATTTTCGATCCATCATGTGTGCGGATTTTCAGCGTTAATATTGTTTATGTATTTTAACTTCATATTTTTTTATTCAATAAAAACCATAGATTTATCCTATTTTAAAGACCTGACTTGGCCCAAAATTTCCTCTCTTCCTGATGAGAGATTCTCACTCCTGAGATTTTTAGGGTTTTGTTCCTTGCTCATTTGAGCTCCAATAAATATCAAAACTATTACATTGGATTTGGAAGACGCACGAAATTTTGAATAGATCCAAAAAACATCACAACAATTAATTATCACCTCCATAATTTTCCTTCCATAATTCTCAATCTGATGTGGGTTGCCATGATGGAGGATTACAAGGGATGTATTCCTGAGGTGTGTGGCACATTGGCATAAAATATGAGAAGTGGTATTCATAAATGTTTGATCGTTAAATGTTTGGCATAAAATGGTGTAAAACAATTTTACATATGTTAGAAATGGGGATAACTGATTGACTTATAAATTTATTGATACTAAGGGTTGGATTTAACCCTGCCTTTTATGTGAGATACCTAAGGCAAGGTTGTAGGCCAACAAAAGAGTTAAGTTTATTTATATATTCCTATTCAATACACAAGTAATATACAAGATTGATAACAATTATAACTCCCCTCAAGAAGTGCCATTAGATTTTTTTGATCTAAGACAAACATGGGTTCCACGTATTAGGAGGAAACTTGCATATACACGAGATGTGATTGATTAGTAAGAACACAAAAGGTCTGTTCCTAATTTTATTTGTAATATTACCCCTAATTTTAGTTATTTTCTGTGCATTTATAATAAATAATCATTCATGTTAGCCCCCTAATCTCTTATGTCTCCATTGCAGCGGCCATGTGTCCACCATCTACACCGCATGCATTGGTGTCATTGCCCCTGTCAGTGACTAGGCACGCCCCTCGCAGCATCCCACATAGATGGTGAGTCAGGCTTCCGGTCTGCAAGTGCTGTAACACTACACACACTCTTGGCAGTAGTGGTGTCCAACATTGTGTTGCATGCGTGAAGGGTCTTTGCTCATACCCACATCATGCCACTAACAATGGATGTGCCATAACTATCAATGGGCATGAGTGGATGTTGTGTACACCCTATGTGCAATGTTTGGGCAGTGACATCAGGTCTAATAATGAATTACACAGAGTTGATGCTGGTATTTGCATTAAGCATTGGCTGACCAAGGGTAGTGTTGACGTGGGATACAAAGACCTTATCCTTGGTACCATAGTCTCCAAATGTTGCACATAACGCATGAGATCTGTAGTAGGAATTTCAGGGCATTCTTTCCAAAAGAATAAAATATTGAATGTGGTGTGCCAAGAAGTATCTATAAAGGGCACATATGCGTTAGGGTAGTGGGGTGGCCTGACCAACATTCCAACAATAGGTTGAAGTAGAAAACTAGGCAGGCTAGGTGTTGTGCCTTCACCCATTATTGGTGTAAGGGTCAAGTGCTAGACTATCCATGTCACACTTGAGATCAACCAAAAAAAGAGTATAAGTCGATAATTCCTTGATTAAATGCCAGAATTGATATGTTTCCTAACTAAGTGTAGAATTCAAAAAGGATCTAACCATAGAGAGCAATAAATAAATTTTGATGATTTTTCCATTTAATTATATTTATAGTTTTTATACACAAAAATTAAAACCAACTATGAGAGAATCAACAGTTTTTTAAAGCAAATGGAATAAAGCAAAACCTAAATTATGTTGAGAATAATTATATAGCATCACTATAGTGTTTTTATCACACAATAACATCTCCGAAATAAATATTCTAGAGGTTTGATTTTTTGTTCATCATCATCAAACCCACAATCCTCTTTTCAGATCTTCAATACCCTGATCTTGAAAATAATATTAGGATATTCTAGACACTCTATACTTCTCACTTATTTCAATCTTTATTTCTTTCCTAATGCTCATTGCCTTTACTCAAATTAAATTTAGACTAATACATCCTCCTCTATATGGTTCAAACTCTGAGGCATCCAATACATGTTATTTAATGATTAATGTGAATTTTCCAAGTGTTATATCAAAAGAAAATTTTGATTCAATGACAGTTTTACCCCTTAAATGGACTTATCAGTGGTTCAGAATGTTGTTTGCACATAGACAAAAATGACAACACTGGCAATGCATTAGTATTAGGTTGTTGATGTTGTGCAATTTTTTCAGAGGTGGCATCAGCTATAGTTGCAACTATGCACTAGGCTCAGGGCTACATATTCAGCTGCATGGCTGCTAGAGCAGCTTTTGCCCCTTGGGAACTCTATGGTCAACAATAGTGTACTTTATATGTTGCATTTGCAAAAATGGTGGATTTACAAAATGGGAGTAGTGAAATGAATCTTGCAAGCATTATCAGTGATGCAACAATTAGTGGCAAGTAGGGAATGATGTGTTGATTTTTGCATGTCATTGAAGAGACTATATTTGGTGTTAAAGGGGTATGATTTTCTATTGGTTTTCTTTGGGCTTGACATTCCAATGCCATGAAAAAAACCTCATTTATGCCATGAAAAGACTTTACGAAAATCCAAGGAGAGAGATGAAACAAATGTCACTTTTATACCATTTCTAGGCCAAATGGTGTTATACACTCAAACTCATGATCAGCCTCTCTACAACTTCTCCAACACTCTATGAACTAGAATAGATCATAGAAAATGTTATTTCAGAAGCCTGGCCTTTTCTAGGGTGGAATCCAAAGGTAATTTTATAAATGAGTTGGACATTAAATTGAGGTATTCAGTGCTCCAGATTGCTCCAAATGTGATTCTTGAAAATGGATGGTAGGAATACATCCCATGGCTCATCAGATCCACACTCTTCCTTGGTAAATATCTGAAAAATAGGCACCATATTTGAACAGGGGAGATCCACAAAATGCGGACTCTTTTGATCTAGGCATGGCCCCTTGGGCCAGATACACAATGAATGCAACTGTTTGATCAGTCAATAGGCGCCTAATCAAATATAGATTGAGTCTTAATTTCTTCCCTTTATATCTTAGGCCTCCTCTTCTGGTCCAGGTTGTGTCTTGGACTCCTCCTTTTCTCCATTTGAAACCATATATACTCATTAATTTCCCTTGTCATTGCATTCAAATAAACTTCAAGATAATATTAGATTAACCGCTGAACTTAAAGAAAATTGACTTTACCGAAGTCAATTGAGGGTTAGTCTCTATATACCAATAAATAATTTCACAAATTAAAATTAAGACTTAAGTAGTTATTTTAATTAATTTATGTATAAATCTATAAACACAACAAAACCTGAGTTCATGGCAGGAATTTCATGAATAAATATAGAACAGAGCATATTTTTAATTACATCAATTTGTGATTAGAAATCTTCCCAATTTCATTTACATACCTATCTAATGAACTACTGAGGCATATTGTCCATTTCTCCAAGTTCTCTTCGGCTTTTGCAAATCAATGTCTCAACCTCAATAGTCTACCTGGTGCCCTACCCACTTTAGCTAAACTGAGGACCAGAATAGTACTATAATCTTATAAATATGGGAATTCTTTATAATGAGATAAATTGAATAACTTTTCAAAGTTAAGGCTTTTAAAATGACCTGATTAATGACATCAGTGAAAGTTAATAATTTGACCAAGAAATTGAATCATAACTGGATGAATGAGTGATAGATAGAAAGCTGATAAATAGAGGATTCTAAAGCTCTAAAAATAATGTAATCTGGAGATTTGAGTATCGAGATATGGATCTCACAAATCAACGCCCAAAATTTGCAACTTTCATGAGAATGATATGGTCAAACCACAATATTGCTATTATTATATACCAGTATCAATAGAAAGGGGGCCCAAAAAGGTATCTATTGCCAGTAAATGCGTGAGATTTTGGTTAAGTTATGAGTGAGAAACAATCGGCCAAATTTACCACAAAACATTTATGGCAAACACAAGGAAAACAAAGTGAGGATTCAATCAAAATTTCATTTTTTCTAATCTAATTGGAATTTTAGTCCATTCCAGTTCAAAAGTAACAAATATTACATCTTTCTAACCCCCAAAAGTTAGGCCTCAAATCAAGTTCAAAGCTCATTAATCACTTCATTCTTCAGATTTGGAGTATTCCGATGTGTTGGTGACGATTCACCCTCTTATTTTGATGGATTGACGAGATTTTTGCACCTAGATGAGCACCATCAAGTGAACAATGCTAATCACTCTTCTTTTAACCAGAGAAACACGATTATAAGTCCACTTTTAGGATTTTTTAGGTATTTTTACTGCAAATAGAACAAAACTTAAATATATTTTTGTACATTGTGGGGTCCAAGTCTTGATTTTTAGATTGTCATCCAATGACAAACATCCTTATTCACACTAAATGTTAGTATGAAATAAATGCTCTAGAGCTCCTATGGGCCACACTGTATTACATAGGCAATATGCTAGGCCTTGAGATTGGGACATCCACGTCAGCTGCTGCAGTCATTGCCCCATGCCTATAATTTTGTTTGCATTTTAGGCCCTGAAAATCCTTAATGATATATACCCTAGAGAATTCATATTTTATTTATACGGTATTTTTAATGATTTTTTCCGTTTGTTTCTAATTTTCATATTCTTTAAACTCATGCCAGATGAAATAAATAATTAAACAGAAAGTTTAGTTTTCAAGAATCACTAGTTTGACTTGAAAACCCAAACTACAACTTTGTTTCGTTCAATCTTTTCTTTCGTCTCTTGCTTCATTATTCATCCACTTAAGTCATTAAGGAACTAATATGAAAATTGTGACTTACCAGAATGGCATGGCATTGGTGAAAATATCATGAAATAATGTCATGTCATAGCAAAATCATGAAAATTAGGCATTTTACATATAATGATGGATGATATAAATGAATACACATGAACACCTAAATTTAATTGACCTTCATGCTTAATAATACACCTTTGATAATTATCTCTATCCAAACATTGTGCTCTGGCCTCAAGATTGGGATAAAATTAATCACTTCTTCTAATGATGCTCTGACATAGTGTTCGCCATCCCGATATCCGTCCGATATCCGGTATCGGACAACCGATATCCGATATCCGGGAAAAAGTGGGACGGTTTGGGATATCGGATATTGGATATCGGGCGATATCCGTCCATCAGGGGTTGGATATCGGTTGGATACCGGATATCAGAGGGGGAGGGACGAGGCGGATCTCGGATGCTGGATATCGATTTTCGATGTCCGCATATCGGTTTCCGATATCCGGATATAAAAAATCGATATCCACCAATTTTTGTTCAGTTATTTGCAATCCCATATCGGAAAATTCAAACTTCCGTAAGACGATATATACCATCGAGCGATTTTTCAGTTAAATCACATTTTAAGAAAACAAAATTGAGTTTTGTAGTGAGTGGATTCAGTAATAATGTTAATATGACCTAACAACTAATGCTACTAGGTAATTAATATGTAGTGAATTTGGAGTAAATAAAGTTACTAATATAGTGAATATAATTAACAATAGATTTAATCTGACATAACAACCAGGGCTATTAAGAAATAAATATAATGTCATTTTAGGAAAACAAAAGTGCGTTTTATAGTTAGTGGATTAGGTAATAATGTTAAAATGACCTAAGAACAAATGCTACTAGGTAATTAATGTGTAGTGAATTTGGAGAAAATAAAGTTACTAATATAGTGAATAAATTTTACAATAGATTTAATCTGACATTACAACCAGGGCTATTAAGAAATAAATGTAATTTTTATTTTAAGAAAACAAAATTGCGTTTTGTAGTGAGTGGATTCAGTAATAATGTTAATATGACCTAACAACTAATGCTACTAGGTAATTAATATGTAGTGAATTTGGAGTAAGTAAAGTTACTAATATAGTAAATAAAATTAACAATAGATTTATTCTGATATAACAACCAGGGCTATTAAGAAATAAATATAATGTTGTTTTAGGAAAACAAAAGTGCGTTTGATAGTTAGTGTATTAAGTAATAATGTTAATATGACCTAACAACTAATGCTACTAGGTAATTAATATGTAGTGAATTTGGAGTAAATAAAGTTACTAATATAGAGAATAAAATTCACAATAGATTTATTCTGACATAACAACCAGGGCTATTAAGAAAAAAATATAATGTCATTTTAGGAAAACAAAAGTGTGTTTTATAGTTAGTGGATTAAGTAATAATGTTAAAATGACCTAACAACTAATGCTACTAGGTAATTAATATATAGTCATTTTGGAGTAAATAAAGTTGCTAATATAGTGAATAAAATTAACAATAGATTTAATCTGACATAACAACCAGGGCTATTAAGAAAAAAATGGAATTTTTGATGTTAAGAAAATAATATTGCGTTTTATAGTTAGTGGATTAAGTAATAATGTTAATATGACCTAACAACTAATGCTACTAGGTAATTAATATATAGTCATTTTGGAGTAAATAAAGTTGCTAATATAGTGAATAAAATTAACAATAGGTTTAATCTGACATAACAACCAGGGCTATTAAGAAATAAATATAATATCATTTTAGGAAAACTAAAGTGTGTTTTATAGTTAGTGGATTAAGTAATAATGTTAATATTACCTAAAGTTACTAATACAGTGAATAAGATTAATCACCTGATCATCACCTGTGTTGCATAAGATAAGTGATAAGTAACGATAATTACGTATAAATAAGAAGATCTAGTTTAGTTATGTGATGTGTACCTTGAGCACATGCGACTACACCATCTTCATCATCGTCAGCATCCTCATCTAGCTCGACGTCCTTGTACCAACGTTTGTTGTCTGCACGGACCCAACACTTCACAGTGATTAGTGTTTCAATGCTTATTAGCGACAAACGCAAACGCTTGTACGTGACAATAGCATTGCCAACCGAGAACATGCGCTTAGCAGGGGCGCTCGTCACACATACGGATAATAGGTCCCTCGCGACGGTTGCAAGCAAGGGGAAACGGTTCGCCCCCGTCGTGGCCCACAAAGAGAATGGAGTAAACACACCCTCATTTGACATAGTCTCCGCAAGGATCTGGTTGAACTCATCCCAGGCCGATTGCGTTGTCACCGGTGCCGGTTCCACGTGCTGCATAGTGGTGCTAAGCCACTCCAACTCTTCACCTCTTTGCTGCCCCTCCTCAGCGGCCCGTCTTGGAACACGGCTCGACCTGTCACCGGGCAACAACGACCATACGTATGCAATGGTCGTCTCTCGGACCCCCGGGCGGAGCATTGCCCCTTTGTGGATTGGATCCATCAATGCTGCGGCCGTGATCGCCTCATTTGCCCACAATATCTCCGCGTACTGTGTAAGCTTGGAAAGCATCGCTCTACACGCCTGTGCCATGTTCGAACGATCTCCTTCGTGCAAGCGTCGAACAGATGTAAAAAATGTCCATCTTCGATTTGCTGGACCACTTCCTCCATGTGAACCTTGAGGCCGTTTATGAGATATAGGACATCGCAGATCGCCGGCATCACTGTCTTGCAAACATGATTCATCGATACGACAAAACAGCCAAGGATGCGACAGAACTGTTTGACCAATTCCCATTCGTACTTCGACAGCTTCGACGACGTCACCTTTGAATAGGAAGAAGACAAAAAGAAACAAAGAAGGCGAAAAGGAGTGAGAGTAATAAGAAGAGAATACAACTGTAGAATAGAAAATGAGGCAGATGAAGAAGAGATAAAAAAATAGAAGAAGAATAAGGGAGCAAGGGAGAGAGATAGCCACATATTTTGGGAGAAAATGAGAGAGGTAGGGTGAGAATGAGAGGGAGAGAAGGAGGGAGAGAAGAGAGTGGGAGGGTGAGCACGATATTGAAAATATGTGGCAATATCATAAGTTCAGGGATAAATGACAAATTAAGTGATTAAATGACCAATTAAGGCTAATGAAAATAGAGAATATTGAAGTACCTGTTCAGTTTCCTCTCCTTCAGCTTCAATGAACGTGGGCTCGTTTGATACGTAATGTATGCTCCGGTTCCTTTTGTTTACAGATCCCCACTCTTTCTCTTCTTCTTCGGCCTCTTCTCCAATAGAGAGGAACTTAAAGTTCCTTTAGAGAAAGGGCATTTTTAAATTTGCTCCGTAATCCATGTACAGGAAGATCATCCAAGATGAATAGTGTAGAGAGAGAGAAAGCTATCTAAATTGCCAGGGAAATGTAATTTTTTTACAAATTGTGATGAACCCTGATCAATCTCGAGAAGTTATTCAAATTTGCTCCGTGATCAATGTACAGGAAGATTATTCAAGATAAAGAATTTAGAGAGAAAAAGCTATGTAATTGCCAAGGAAATGTATTTTTTACAAACCTGTGATGAACCATGATCAATCTCGAAATGCAGAGAAAGTTATTTACATTTGCTACATAATTAATGTACGGATAGATTATCCAAGATAAATAGTTCAGAGAGAGCAAGCTATCCAAATTGCCAAGGAAAATGATTTTTTTGCACATTGTGATGAACCCTGATTAATTTCGAAATGTAGAGAAAAGTATTTAAATTTGCTCCGTAACCAATATACAGATGGATTATTCAAATATTAGTAGTTTAGAGAGAGAAAGCTTTGAAAATAAAATCTGTCCCCCTGAGACATGGATTATTCAAATATTAGTCTCGATCATACACAATGTGGATGACAAACCAGCAACGATGGGGATGAGTATTCTCAACGATGCTGACAAAATTCGAGACGTTGAAATTCAACAAAATTCGAGAATAGAGAAGAATTGGAGACTACGGTCGAGAGAGAAGAGAGGGCCTGAGGAGAATGGGAGAGTGGAAATTGGAGAATGAGAAGAGAGAATTGGAGACCGAAATTACAAAAATTAGAATAACGTACCTGCGACTCTGCCGTCCGCCGATTCCGCCGGTGCCATCGTCGGCCGACACCGCCGTCCACTCCCCGCTGTCCGCCTACTCCGCCCGCTGCCGTTGCTTGCTCCCTTTGGATTCAAACCTTTGAAAATAAAATCGAGGGACATTTCATAAGACATAACTTATGTCTTATGAAATTCGATGCGGATATCAAAAACCGATATCCGCATCCGATATCCGATACGGTCATCTGTTCCCCTGAGACGGGAGACGGATGCCGGTATCGGACGGATACCCGTATCGGATATCGGCACTATAGCAACCGATATCCGATACCGATATCCGGTATCCAGATACCGGAAAAAACGGATACCGGAAAATTCAATTCCGGTATCCAGTTCAGCATCCGTCCCGATACCGGTATCCGGTGCCGGCATCGGGACTGGCGAACACTACTTTGACATGATCAATGGTTTGAGAATCTAGAGGACAAGGTTAGTCTAGATGCCTCTTCTGCAATTCATGCATGAGTCTTCACCATTGTATAGGTCGGAGACAAAGGAATGCTGTAGTGGAGGCCAGACCAAGCCCTCATTACTGCACAATATACATCTTGATGTTTAAAGAAGGTTAGGATTCTATTAGGGCAATATGGATGATTATTTTCGAGAGCAGACTGGGTGGACATACACATGATTGCTCCCTTCTTGGATGGTAAATCTTACTCATGATTTTCTTAAGCATGAGTGCATAGGATTCCGAAGATGTGAGGATGTCAGATGCCAATCGTACCGCCACTTTGGCCTCCATACAAGAAGCTTGTCAACTTAGACTAGAATGGTTCAGTGGACAAGTTAGTGGCCAAGTTTGTTACATTTGTGGGACCCCATCATATTAATCAAAGTAGACAATGACAAATGCCTTTTTAAGCTGCGTTGTGATGGAACTTACAGGATGAAAGCTGAAATATGCCGCCAAGATATCAATCATGATATTCCCATACACTTCAGTATATTGTGGACAAGCAGGTTTTGAAGGATCACCAAACAGATAATAAGGTGCAAGCTTCCGATCATGTCATAGCAAGGCATATATCGACTTATTCGAATTGGCCATATGAATTATAGTCGTGATATTGCAGATACATGACTGGAATGTGAACAAAATAAGGAAGACCCTCATTGAAACCAATCGATGTAACATTTTGCGCAAATTTTCTGTACGCCAGCTATGCGGAATGTGAAGCTACCTCGGTATCTTCCCCCAGAGAGCATGCTTCACTCTTGTGGACAGAAAACCCCTATGAATTTAATGTTGTGTATAGCCCTGACCGAATCTTCTGCTTGCAAATTATGTCATTCAATATTCTTAACCACTTAATCCATCCACTGCCAGTAATCTATCTCCCATGTCTTGGAAACGGGCTTAATGGACCTGAGAATGACAGTCAAGGCACACACCAAATTTCTTCACAATCCTCCACTACACAGACGACAGAGCCTGTATCAAAGCAGCGATCGTGCTGCTCCAGGAGAAGAGCCAATTCTGCAAGCTTAGCAAAGATCTCATCGCTCTGAGGATGAGTCTGGTCTCCGGCGAAGAACTGGTGCACGACACCATCGGTCTCGATCCAGCTTTTCCCTGCCATCCTCTTCATCTCCGATGCCCCTAACCTCCTTGAAATCCTTCTCACGCCATTCCAGTCCCTGACTCTAGCACAGGAGCTCGACAGGAACACAAGGCTGCCAGAGTGTTGGGGATCAAGCTCCAGGATCCGGTCAGCGGCGTAAATTCCGAGCTCAACCCGGCCGTTGACTTGGCAGGCGCCGAGCAGAGCTCCCCAGATAATCACATCCGGCTCGTCTGGCATCTCCCCAATCAGCCGTAATGCCTCGTCGACCCGGCCAGATCTCCCTAGCAGATCAACCATGCAAGTGTAATGCTGAAGCTTGGGGGCGATTGAGTAGATCCTCTGCATGGACTCGAAATGGCGACGACCCTCTTCCACGAGTCCACCATGACAGCAGGCACAGAGAACTCCGACGAGAGTCACATCGTTTGGCCGCAAGCCAGCCATCATCATCTGATCAAAAACCTGCAGAGCCTCTGCACAGCTCCCGTTCATGGCCAGCCCCATAATCATGGAGCTGAACGCAACCACATTCTTCTTTGGCATTTTGTCAAACACTGTGACGGCCTCCTCGACGGCGCCACACTTACTGTACATGTCGATGAGCGCGGCACCGGAGAACAAGTCCAAGTCGGAATCTTTACGCTTCAGTTGACGGTGGATTTCTCGGCCGATGTTGAGGGCGCCGAGATTGGCGCAAGCAGACAGAAGGCTGACAGCGGCCATGTCGTTCAACCTGATCCCGACAAAGTTCATGTCGGAGAACAAAGCCAGAGCCTCGTCAAAGCAGCTATTCTGCGCGTACCCAGTGAGCATGCAAGTCCAGGAGGCTTCGTTCCTTTCAGGCATATCATCGAACAGCTTTCTAGCACCGGAAATATCGCCATGTCTGGCCAAGCTCGAGATCATCGAGTTCCAGCAGACGACATTTCTCTCGGACATTTGATCGAACAGATCCCGGGAGGCGCCCAAATCACCGCATTTTGAGTAGGAGTCGAGGAGGGTGGTGGCGACGTAAACATCGGCATGGCCGCCGAACTTGCAGACATGGGCATGGACTTCCCGGATCAGCACTTTCGAGCCGGCACACGAGCGAAGAAGCGGAGAGAAAGTGAAGCAATTGGGCCGGCGAGCTTGATCCCACGATGAACATTCCCTGAGATGTCGTTTGTACACGCCGACGGACCGTAGCCTCCAAGCCTCCTCGGCGGCAAGAGCTTCAAGAATGGCGTTGAGGGGGTACGCGGTCGGGCGATACGTGGCAGAGAACGCAGAGAGGGCATACCGGGGTTCGCTTAGACGGCGACAGTAGGAGATGAGTTGGGTCAGGAGGAACTGGTCTTGGTGAAGGCCCCGCACGTAAATCTGAGCATGGATCTGGCGGAGATGACGGGTGGAAGAAGAGAGCAGGAGCAGCCTGGAGAAGACGCTTTGCCCATCTCTTCTCAAGGTCATGTGGGCTCAACCAGGCCTCTCATAGCTCAACTGCTCGCACTTCTCATGGATGTTCTTTTTTTTGCCGCTTTTTGTTTGATGGAACAACTTTCCTTTTATGTTTCCTTTCAAGCAAGGACCCTGCTACACGGGCAACCGGGACATTTCAAGCAAGGACCCTGCTACACGGGCAACGTGGAAAAAAACCACGTGTCTTCCAAGGATTGGACTTAATCCCCTCTCTCTCTCTAAAAACCAACAGGTTGCCTCATTTTTTTTGGCGCTCTTCTTTCGCGCTCTTTCTCTCTCGCCCATTTCATTTTCCTATATTCTCTCTCTCTTCCCGGCGATCGTCCGGCGATTCTCCAGCTTCAGGAAAGCCTCGTAGAATCGTCAATTGCTCATGAATAGTAAATATTCCCTTCATATTTCTTAATCTGCGACAACTTTCGTATGAAGGAGCCCAACCCGATCAGGCCAGAAGAACCACGTTGTTGGTGTCGATCAAGTAAGGAGCCGATCATTTGCCACAGCAGAGGTTTCTGATGCAACCCAATATCAGAGGAAGAAAACGTGCGGAACAGATTTGGAAGGAAAACAAACTTGGACCAATATTGGCGTTCCGCAACCGGAGCGGAACAAAGAAGGGAATGGGCACACCAGCGATCAACGGGAATAAATTTAGGGTCAATTTAGATCAACGGCAGTTGGTTCTGATGCCCCATTAAGGCCGACAATAGATGGAGAAGATTCAGTGTAAGCTCTCATCGATTACGACCTCCGGTGAGGATCTAGATCAGGGGAATCACAACGGCATTGATCGGAGTCTTCGTTGAAGAAATCGAAAAATAAAACTCCCAAAAACGCTTTGGCGCAGGGCTTCTTCTAGTTTTTGATCAACTTCTCTTCGATGCCAAATAAACTTAGAACTAAGAACAAGAGAATTCCAGAAGTACGTTGACGGGATTCCTCTCAACCGCGATACAATTTCAGTGATAATTTCAAGTTCACAGTCGATGCTGTCTCTCCAAATCACACGGCCATTCTTCTTGAACTCAAGCAGGACTTCAATTCCTGATTCTTCTTCAACCGTATCTTCCTCTTCTTCTTCTTCTACCGGTCCGTCATCGAATAGCCTAGTAGCCGTGTCTCGGCGTTGATGGTCGGGGCGGCAGCGTGGGTGCCTTACGGCAGGGCGCGCGCGGGAGGGCCGCGCGGAGAGGCCGCGAGGATGCTGCACGGCGCCGAATGACCAGGCGCGCGCGCAGCTGGGTCGCGCAGATGGGCACGAGAGATGGCCGCGCGGGCGCCGAACACCAGGATGCGCGCGAGGGGGCCGTGCGGATGCCGGTCGGCAGGGCGCGCGCGCGAGAGGGCCGCGCGGCTGGGCGATGGTGGGCACCGGGCGTGCACAGATGCGGGATGGGTTGCAGCCGCCGGACGCGTACAGGGCAGCTGCGCGTACGGGTGGCGCGTACGAGCGGAGGCCGGTGGCGGCGGCAACAGTGATTGGTGGCGGGGCTTTTTCGGAAGCCGGAGAATCGCCGGAGGATCGCCGGGAAGAGAGAGAGAATATAGGAAAATGAAATGGGTGAGAGAGAGCGCGAAAGAAGAGCGCCAAAAAAAATGAGGCATCCGGTTAGTTTTTAGAGAGAGAGAGAGGGGATTACGTCCAATCCTTGAAGACATAGTCTATCATGGGAAAGTTTTAGACATAGTCTATCTAATTGATCAATTATCTCCGAATCTGATTTAATAAACCGGTCCACATTGTCTTGCTCATAGGATTCCCCCATAGATTACAAAATTTAGCTCTGGGCAATGCAGAATGTTCTTTAATGGTTTCATGTTTTCTAACTTTGTACCATGTGCCAACTTTGTATAACATTCTTTCTTATTTTTATCAGAACCCTGCCTCTCAGCCCAGAATAATAAATACTCAATAACGTTCTTCGCTCTAAAAGTTTCGCCTCGTGCATAGTTGAGCGGGCATAGAAGCACTTCCTCAATCGCATTTTTTTTATGGTCTCTCATTGTCACGTGTCAGTCCTGCAGACTCATCTCAAAATTGACAGGACACAGAGAGCTCTTGAATGAACGCCACTAATATCGGTCCCATGGAAAGTCTGGTTCAGATTTAGAAATTAAACGATACGATGTGACACGAAATATCATCATTGCAAAGCATGTCGGCATAGCTCCTCATGTCATTCGCTCCGAACTAGTCATCTAAAAGCTTCTTCAATGAGGGATATAACCACAGACCATCATTTCATTTATCTGACAATAAATAGGTAGGTGATTTGAACATTGAAGACAAGAAACACTTCACACATAATCTTCTTCGTATCTCATCTTCCTCTCTTCTTCGTGTCGCTACTGCTCTTCTGCTCCTCTTCTATTCTACTACATTAGTTTCAACAGGTTTCGATCATCGATCGTCCAATGTTAATAGGAATCCAGTTAACGGCAAGGAAATCCGTCTCCCAACCATGGCGATGGACGGAAGACGCCTCGTCATCCGTTCGGATCGCTCCAGAACCGACCATGATCGGATCGGAGTTGCGGACAGATTTAAGAGATGCAGAAAGGGGCCAGAGATCTGACTTCACCGCCATGGCGACGCCGTCCAGAGCTTCGGGGGAGAGCAAGAGAGGGCTGCCATGGTTGGAGTGGGCTCGGGGATGGTACAGCATCTGCGCCGAGTTCCTCTTTCAGCGAATCATGGCCAGCCACCTCGAGAACCCGCTTCCCCTTCCGCCTCTGAACGGGGTGACCTTCATCGTCACCGGCTGCACCAGCGGAATCGGCCTCGAAACCGCCAGGTACCGGTCATCTCGCCATGTACTCGGTTGCCGGCGTAATGGTGCTGTTGATGGTCCAGGCAACTGGCTATGGCTGGAGCGCACTTGGTAATGGCCGTGAGGAACACGAACCTTGCACACGAGCTGATTCGGAAGTGGCAAGCTGAGGGGATTCCTCTTGATGTTGAGGTGCGTTCTTCGATTCCCTCTGCGAGAATTTCGATTTGTTTTCTGCGAGAAGTTCTTCACCCATTTTGCACTTCTTCAAGGTTATGGAGATTGACCTTATGTCGCTCAAGTCGGTCGTTAGGTTTGCCAAAGCCTGGAATGCTCGTCTTCAACCGGTGCATGTTTTGATCAACAATGCTGGAATTTTCTCGATTGGAGGTGAGCCACACTGATCTGCGTCCGCTCTCGAATGATATTAGAGCCGTGATCGAGCTTAGAAACTTTTTCAAATGTTCTTTCCAATAATGGATGTTTCCCAAATTCGTTCCGCTCCACTTATGAAGAACATCCGGCCTGCATTAAAAACCCCTTCGACCATGAAGTAAACGGTATTGCATTTCGTGTCAAACATCAATATATTCAATTGTGTAAATTTTCAGCCCTCTGATCGGATTTAGCTGCGGTGGAAATTTGCTCTCCTGAAATCAAACTTTGAAAGAAGAATGACTGCACATACCCATGAATTAATTCATTTTTTCTAAAATTTTTATTTGCGTTGGCTCGGTCTGCGAGAATCTCATAAAAGATGCATTGAATCAGAACCTCAGCGATTTTCGGAAGACGGGTATGAAACGCATATCCAAGTGAACCACCTGGCTGCTGCGCTCCTCTCTTTGCTGCTAATCCCTTCTTTAATCAGAGGTTCTCCAAGCAGAATCGTTAACGTCAACTCTGTTGTAAGCTCATCTACCCTTCTTTCACCTTGCCAACCATACAAGAAACAGCTGCTCTTAATCTTCGGATTACCTGTCAGATGCACAACGTGGGCTTCGTTGAAGCAGATGGCATGAATTTGGTCTCTGGAAAAAGAAAATTCACCAGTTTACGAGGATATTGCGACAGCAAGCTCGCTCAGGTCCGCAGCAATATAATCATAGGAATGTTACCAAAGTTCTTACCTTACAACTACTCATTGGATTTACAGATCAAGTTCAGCAGCATTCTTTTCAAGAGATTACCCGCTGAAGCTGGCATCCACGTAGTCTGTCTATCTCCTGGGATCGTGCGCACCAACGTTGTGAGTGAGCTGCTCACCCTTGAATCGGATCGTGCACCAATTCTCAAAATTGTTTCATTCAGTGATTCGTTTTCCCTTAGGCTAGGGATCTCTCCAGTTCTTTGAGGACTGGTTATCATTGGATCCCCTACTTCATTCTTGATCCAGAAGAAGGCAAGTGATGAAAGCCTTCGATTCATGTTACTTTAGATTTTTGAAACCTGATTGAAATTATGTGAGATTCTGTTGTAGGTTGCAGGAGCTCACTTTTTGCAGGGACAGATCCGCAGATCGTTGAGTACAGCGAGCTTTTGAAGATGGAGGAGTGGCCGGTGTGTCCTTATATCTCTCATGATTGCCGTCCGGCTAATGCTTCGGATGAATCCCACAATTTGGAGACGTCAAAGAAGATTTGGGAGAAGACGTTGGAGCTTGTTGGGCTGCCTGCAGACGCTTTGGAGAAGCTTGTTGCCGGGGAGGAGGTTTCATGCCAATACGACGAGATAGATGAGTAGCCGAAGTTTCTCTTGTTCCTGCACGTTTTTCGTTCATCCATATTGCCTGCTGAGCAGGAGGAACTTTACACCTCTATTTGTATTAGTTCCCGATTTATTGTTTGAACTTGGATTCAATACCAGGAAAAGAAAGCATGGTCATACTACATTATCTAAAAGGATTGTAGAATAAGGAGAACTACCTTGTGTGAATGGATGTTTATCTTTCCAAGGTGGTGCGCGAGAGGGTTGGCCCTATTAGGGTCGTTGGGTATGGAAAAATCAAGGGGGATATTTGGATTCCTCCCTCCACAAAGGGAGTGGGGCGACTTCAGGATCATGGTCAGTGAGACACATGCAGTGGAGCCTCCTATGTTTGTGTGAGAGGCTCTGAATGCTTTTGACGGTGGCTGAAGGAATGGAGAAGATTATGATGAGAAACAAACAAACAGAACCACTCTCATTTTTGCATACAAAATGACGGTGTCCCGATCAATCTTAGCACATATAGTACATATTTTTAATTTGGGAAGTTGCATGCCCCGGCTTTAGAGGTGGTCTGGTTTTAAGTTTGTAATTTTAGCTCTTCCAAGTTCAAATTTTTGTGTTTGATTGGGCTGCTCTGGTCTTGAAGATTGGATGTGGCCATAGAATGGTGCGGTTTAACTTTTCGGCCTTTGCCCAGCCCATTAGGGTGTGCTGCCTTTAGAGAACCGATACACGCCTCATGATTGGCAACTCTTGCACTTCCTGTCTCGTGTTCTTTCTCTCAACATGTATACAAGAGTCCCTTCGCAACCTTTAAAAATCCCCTTCGCGCTGTGTCTATTATTTTGCGCACTTTACTTGGATGAAGTCAGTTTGAACCTATAAGTTTGCTGGTCTACTAGTCCACACTTGGTCGACTTGTTTGTTTATCCATCTGAGATGAATCATATTTATTTGTGTATGGTAATATTAATTACTCGATCTCTAGAATTTGGCATGGTTTGTCTTTACTCTCCATTTATGTCTAGGTTTATACCTAAGGGGTGGGGAATGAATTAGGTCCGTAAATATTAATTTTTAGTTTTCTAACTGAAGTTTTTAGGTGATAGTGTACCTATTGATGAACACCAGGATTGAGCGGCACACGTTACAACACAGATTTTCAACTAATGAATGCAATGATTACAAGGTATGCAAAATTTAGAGTAGACCAATGAGAAAGGTATGTCAATTGCTGACTAGAAAAGACGATCTAGTAAAGCTTTGGGAGGGGACCATTCAAGTACAGACTCCCAATGACCCGTTAGAATCAACTAGACGCCTACGTAGTAAGGGACACGACATGTCCAAAGGCATCACCTACCCCCATTTGTGTTCCTAATTCGTTATCTCAAGAAAAACCTACCTCTCAACACAAGGTGGTTAATCCTAATACATCTGGGCAGTGGAGCAAGTAGCAGAAGACAGCACTGAAAAAAGTAATTATATTGTAATTTTTAAAGGGGGGGTGACAGTACCTGATGGGTCGAGACCCGGGAGTTTGTGGCCAGGAGTCGTCTCAATGAGTTATTCGGCGTCGTTGACGAAGAATCAGGCATGGGCGGGGTTACGTCATTAACGAGCTCATGTGGATTGGCACTTGGACGGTGGGGCCGGCGCTTGTATGGTGGGTCAATGCTTGGTCGGCAAGCGTGCGGGCCAGGGCACGACGCACGAGCACAATTGCACGAGCACAAGTGCGAGTGCGCGCCGTGCGTGGGTGCGCAGTATGTGAGCACGCGGCGCGTGGGGCACGCCGCGCAGGGGCGGTTGTGTAGGGGGGGTGGTCAAGGGCGGCAATGGCAGCAGTAAAGGTGAATATCAAGAACAGCGCCAAGAAAAGCAGTTCATGAGGGTTCTTGAACAATATCTGATCAAGAACTCATGTTCTTGATCCAAACTCCAAGAAACGACTACAAGACGCGGCAATGACAACAATGGCGACAGTAGTGGCGACGACAGCACTGGCAGCGGCGCCGGCGGCGGTGACAGTGAATATCAAGAATAGCGCCAAGAAAGACAGTTCTTGAGGGTTATTGAACGATAACTGATCAAGAACTCATGATCTTGATGCAAGCTCCAAGAAACAGGTACCAGACGCGGCAGCGACGGTGTCCGCGGCGGTGATGGCAACAGCGGGGGCAACGACGACGATGACAACAGTGATCTCAAGAACAGTCCAAATAGAGTGTTCTTGGTACTTCTTGAACCAGATCCAAATCAAGAAACTAACCTTCTTGATGCAAACCTTCAAGAAATAGCTATGGGGCGCGGGGGCGACGGTTCCTCCACAGGATTCTCGATGTGGGCAGGGCGTCATGGAAGGCGATTCCCACGATCTATGCTAGGCAAGAAAACTGTAAAGATAATCTCCAAAGGGAGGAGGTGGGAGCCCAATCAAAATGAACTTTCACTTTTTTTCAATTAAACTCCAAGGCTTCCTTTGGGCATACCATCCCTTTATATAGGGGAGGGAGGATGCCTAAGCGGGGCTGAAAAAGGGAAAAACCATTCAGTGAAATGGTTTCCCTTAAAACATCAAAACAACTGGAAAGCAAAATTGATGTAACACGACGATCGGAACCGATACGCCGTGTAGCGTTTAGAGATTAGGCTCTAAATACAATGAAATGAGGTGAAAATATAATGCAGATGATCTTGAGAAATTTTAAACGAGAAATACTACAAGCGTCAGTAGACGAGAGTGGTAGATCAATTAGGCGACACGTGATGGGTTTAGTCACGATCGAGCTCCCAATGATCCACGTAATAGATAGAAGGGACTGACGTATTGGGGGACGATTCTCGTCCAAAATAGGTCCACACCTTATACGTAGACAATCAGATCCGGTACCGTCAATGAAATTCCCTAACACAAATAAGGTGGCTAATCCTATATTTAATGTTTAAATTCTCTCGACCGCGATGAGCAGTTGATATCAGCACTGAAGAAAATAATTAAAACTATAGACAAAGGGGAAAAGATGAACCTGCCAGTTTGTGCTGAGAGGAGGCGTTCACATGGTCGGGAGTATCTCCAACAATTAAAACCAAATGCTTGAAAGAGGTCCTATGTGAAATGCTCGAAATGGCTTGGTCGAAGATGCTTCTCCGCAAATGAATGGATTCCACAGCATCAGCCTCTTCTAATCTGGTAATTCTTATTCCTCTTCCGATGTTCTTCCTTTTATTGATCCTCGGCTAATTCTTCCAGATTCGCTAGACTTTCCATCAGACGGCATTGAATGTCGCAAATTGTCAAATTCCTATTCTTCTTCCTCCGATATTCTTCCTTGTGCTGAGCCTCGGTTAATTCTTCCAGATCCACGCTAGTTTCTTCATCAGGAATGGCTACAGAGGTGGCGAGCAGCAGATCAGAAGGCTACAGCCTTGACAGATCCTCCAAATTCGTGCGGCAGAATCCTTGCATCGAGTGATTCGGTGAATGATGCCCGAGGGAATGATTTGAACTGTCTTCTTCTTCTGATAGATTATCGATCGATGGCCATGCCAGCAATCGAAGGTTTGTCGGTCATGACAGAGGGATACAGCAGCAGATTGTGACTATAGATCTTCGATGGTTTGATTAATTTCTATCAATCTTCAATGTTGGCGATCAAGGCAAATGAGGAGGATGATTGATCGCAATTCTGGAATGATAAAGCTTAAGGGGAAGGTTCAGGATGAAAACTTCAAGAACAGAAAAAAAAAACCACTGCGGAATCAAAGGAAAAAAAAGTCTTCCTCGAAGAATTCTGAAACACAACTGCCCAATGTTCTCTTCTTGTATCCGAATCAACTCTTCAGTGAGGCAAAAGAATAAGTACAAAGAAGAGGAAAATTCCAGGAGAATGCAGACGAGATTCCTCAAATCGAGAAGCAATTCAAAGATAATTTGCAATTTCCAACTCAATTCTGAATATGTAAAACCACACATCTTTCCTTGTACACAACTCCACACTTCTTCAAAAAATGCTGCCGAGAAAAAATAACTGACAACTTGAACGAGATCTGGTTTTCTGAACGCAATGACTTCTTTTTTCTAACTTCCACTTCT
This sequence comes from Wolffia australiana, assembly GCF_029677425.1. Classification (NCBI taxonomy): domain Eukaryota; kingdom Viridiplantae; phylum Streptophyta; class Magnoliopsida; order Alismatales; family Araceae; genus Wolffia; species Wolffia australiana. The sequence goes on along the minus strand of NC_135836.1, from coordinate 17,307,401 downwards.
GCCTCTTCTTAAAAGTGTGTGTGGGGGGGGGGGAGGGGGGAGTGGCAGTTATGGCAGCCCAATTGGGCTCCCTTTAAGGGGAAGGCCTATTGGGCGTCCCCTTAAAAGGGATTCTTTAGGCGGAGAAGCAGCCCATTATGGATTTCCTCCCCCTAAAGATGACAACTAAACACAGTTAAAATAAACACGAACGACGGGGGAGGCCGATACTCATGCAGGAGGGGCCTCCAACAATTCAAAGACGATGAAAAGGAAAAGAACGCAAAGACGTCTCGGTACTCTCCAAGACGACACAACTGTTGCTTCAAGCTTGATAGTGGAAGTGTTGATTCTTCACGTCGGCTCTGGCTCCAGTTAAGGGCTGGCGACGAGTCTGGGCGCGATCAGCTGCTTAGTCTTTCATCAAAAATGACAACAGACGATCCCAAACACGGCGTCCCACTCCGAATTGTTAAGAAAATACAAGAAAATAAATGCATAGCTCACAGTCATTGAAGACGTCGAGTACTTGAGCGAGGGTTGTGGACGTTGGCTCGAGCTAGTCGACAAGGTATGTTGGCGTTCCGTGGCTTGTTCAGTGCGATGGTTCCCTATCACCTATATATTAGAATGACCATGGAAGATTGACATTGGGACTTTATACGTGTTAGTGCTAGTCCATTACTCATGTCCTAAGGATATCTTTACCTGGAGATAAATAAAAACCTATCCTGAGTTTAAAGCCCCCCAAGCAAATGCTTAAAAGCAGATTTCTACACGTATAGGCTTTCCACTCCTCAGCCTAAATCAGGGGTCTTTTCCTTGATTTCTCTATGTGTAGACTAATTTCCCTAAATCCAAAACATATTAACTTAGAAAACATTCATTCGGATGAACTCAAGTGTGCTTAGTCCATATAATAATCATGAGCTATTAATATGTGCATGATATCTGGGAAATATATGTATAGGATGCGTAATAATTAATGGTATGAACTATATCTGTAAATAGGGTTGGACATTTAGGACCGAGGGCCAGTTTAACCAGACCAAACTAGGACCATAGGTTCTCCATTTGAGGGTGGACTGGTTTGTGAAACAGGTTTAGATCCAAGGGTCAAACTGGATCAGATCTGGAAGTATATTATTTGATATTTATTGAATTTTTTATAAAATTCTAAAAATATCACATCTAAGTCGACGGGGAGATTTCTATTGAGATCAGAGTAGAAGCCATATATTTCACAATCTATGGGCACTCGCTCTAGACGATAATTAACATTACTGTGAACATAAATTTTCTACTTTGACTTTGACATTGTCTAGTCAACCTGATCAGACCGTGAACGGTCCGACAGAATAGGGCCGAACAAGAACAGATCAGAACTGGACTGAAGTTTAGTTCTTTGTTAAAATCCCATACCGGATTGGACCTGCAAACACTATCTGTTAATGACAAAAAAATAATGCCAAAAACATTTCTAAAATAAAGGCATAAACCTGAAAAAAGATGATTTATACAAAATACATATTTTTTTATTAATGTCATTCTATCACATATATATTAATGATTACAAACATATGTAATCAGTATTATTAGACATAAATTTAACACGCCATCTTCCTCCCACAATGGTGAAATTATTTATAATTTCAAGTCCTTAGATCTTCTTAATGAGCTATGAAGAATTCAGCTTGGGTATGCAGAAGAATTGCATTTAGGTCACAAATATTTAAAGATAACAAACATAAAGGAGATAATAAATAATATATTTAATTCATCTTATTATTTTTTACTCGGTTACGCTATATTCCCTTCATTACATATTAATCTCAACTCCTAAATACTGTGCCTCAGAAAAATATGCCAGAGTAAGAAATACAGAAAAAATTTGTGATAAGGGTAATAAACAACGAATATCATGCTAGTTGGAGGTCTTCTGGTCAATAAATTTATTCTTGATAAATTTTCATTGCTATTTTTACTTACATGCATCTTGAAGTTACTAGAAATATGATTAATAAGTGATGATAGTTTAATTCATCATCACATCACTATGTATTAAATTAGCATTAAATCAAACAGTAATTTAACGATTATGTCTTTTGATTGATACAATATAATGATTTGATTGTATAGCATTATCTTTCAAAATATTTAGCTTCTCAATTAGTAACTCTGTGCATTATAAGTTAAGAAATTGATTCATGGATTTAAAGAGAAGTCCATAAGGGGAACTTAAATTTCCTAATTGGGATTTCATACTCATATCTATATCTCATATTTAATGAAGATAACCATGATACAGAGATATCATAAAATATATGATGATATATTATCATAAAAATATAGGGTTGTGTTAGTGGTCCTTAGAGCTAAGATACCACAGACATTTTGTAAAGAGGTATTTTGACTATGGCTTACGAGTGCCTAATTATGGCATTTTAATCAAACATAGCTTGGATTTGGCAAACTAATTTGATTGAGTCGTCAAGATGGTATTATCTGCCCTTTTATAGGGTGAGAGTGACTTGAGGAAGGAGATGCAACACATTACTAGCCCAGATGATGGAGATAAGGGAGAATATGTTCTTGTATGACTTGTGTCACATATCAGTGCTAGCTAGAATGATGTCTGCGATGGAAGTATAAGTGGTCAAAACCAATCACACATTCCATGTCTTGTTCCATGTTCATTTTTTACAATCTATTCAGTATAGTGCAATGGTGATGCTTATAATGAATTCCATGAATACATGATTGGAATTACTGAATTATGTTGAGATTGTAATATAGAGATCACTAGACATTTACCATACTTTTCAAATATTCCTATTTTAAGGATACTCAAGAAGGACATCAAAGTATCCAGTTAGAAGAGGACTATCTAGCCACACTCATATGACGAGAATGGATGGTCCCATAGCCACCAGTGTGGACACACTAAGGATAGATAGTGTGTTCTCTTAAGTAGAAAGATTTTTCCAAATTGATCCATGTGAATCCCTGAATGATATTATACCGAATTGTCAATCAAGGTTATTCATGAAATGGTTGCGTATGTGGTCCTTAAACCCTAGACACCAAATATGCTGTCTTGTGGACAGATGACATACAAGTTGATGCAGGATGTCGTCGAGACGTCGTCCGATCGACACCGAATGTGTAGGTTCGGTGCCGATGACAGGTAGTGGTAATCGGACTACTGTGGAACATCGTCCAACGGTGTATGCGAACGAGCAATTAACAATGGAATGCAAAAGTGGTAAACTATGGTACGTGCAAGTGCCGACTCGCGGGAACTTCCGACGTTTCGAAAATCGACAGAGTCACCCGGGGAGGTAGGGTAGACCCTTCGAACCTCGTCGGTGTGAACGAGGATGGCTACGGCGCCGAACGAGGTTACCCCACCGGGCGTTGCTATCACAGGACGGGCGAAACTGACTCGTACCAAATAGGTAATACGCTCTTGTTGTCGATGTAATTCACTCAACCTATCTCGCTCGCCTACGCCTAACCCGAGCGCGGTGGAGGCAAACCGAAAGTGCACTGAAAAAAGATAAGAGACGGTGACAGTGCAGGCGTACCTCATCAGTGTCCGCTGGTCGTCATCTCGGCTTTGTGCCTAGGTCTGGTGCAGTGACGTTGGGGACAAGAATGGCTGGAGGGCGAAGGGGCAGGATAGTAGACGGGCATGAGGAGGCTTGGTAGGTACGCGGTGAGAGCATGACGGCAAGCACGCGCGGGCAGTGGCCTGGGCTGTTGGCCGCGTTGGCGACGGTGATCAGCTGCCGCTCGGCCTTGCCGCGATCAACGGACTCGTGGGCAAGCCGGTGGCGAGGAGGGCGCTCAATGGCGTCGAGTGCCATTCACGCGTGGCGGGGCGTCGAGGGTAGACAGCACATAGGCGTTCAGCCGAAAGCCGGGGGGGCTCACGAGTGCAGGCTGGGCGAGAAGGAGTTGTCCGCAGGCGGACAGCTCAGTGAGCGCACAAGCGGTGACGTAGTGTGGGGCGCAGCGCCGGGCGCGGGGCAGTGTCGGGCACAAACAGACTGGACGGCAGCAACCACAATCCCGCGTTGTTGGCGCGCGTGAACCAGAGATGCTCCCGTAGTGCGGGCGCAGTGCTGCGCCGTCGGGCGTGCGCAGGAGGCCTCGGATGTGAGGGCCGAGGAACGGAGGGGGCTGGCAAACCTGCAGGGGTCAGATCGCATGAGCGGCGGTGTAGGCGCAGTGGCGGACGCGTGCGTCGGCGGCAGAAGGCTCTACGGCGGTTACGCGCGCAGGCGGTTGGTGTCGGCGCGCAAGCGGCAAGCGTCCGCGCGTATAGGCAGATGGCGCCGACGCGCGATCGGGTGAGCGCTGCCTGAGTTGGTGCCTTCGGGGCATGGCTCTCCCCTGTCTTCCCTACTCCTTATGCTGTCTTCTTTCCTCCTCCTTCCTCCTCGCTTTCTCCTTCCTCTACCATGAGCAGCGGCCCTTCTCAATTATCAACAACTTTCTTGAACGAAATTACTTAGTTAAAAAATAAGGGGTAGTTTTTAGGGCGCCATCCAGTACCTTTTATAGGGGGGGCTTGGATGGGCCTTAACATAACAGGCCTAAGCCCACAAAAAGAAAATAAAAGAAAGGGAAGAAAGAAAAACCAAAGGGGAAGAAAAGAAAAGGATGAGGAGGAAGAAGGGAATGGTCTACCCCTTTTTGTGGTGGTGGAGGGGAAATTCTTATAGGTTGGATTTCCCCTCACTACAGCGAGTAGGGCGAGATAAAGAGGCATAAACGAAGATAAAAATGACGGAAAATAAGAAAAGACACACGAAGGAAGTCCGAACGAAAAAATGAAGGGAAATATGATGAAGGGGGTTGTTACCTGGTATATTTGAATCCAGGCGTGCGCGTTGTCACTTTAGCTTGCCGTGCAGGATGGACGTGAACTGGCGGTGATGTCGTTGACGAGGTTGACGTCTCCGAAGATGATCCTCGAACCTCGGGCTGCGTTGCGCCATCACAAGTCTTAGGTCTAAATAGTCTTATTTTGAGTGCACTAAGAAGTTCACAAAGATGATTGAGTGGTCAAGATGGAATCGTTCACCCATTGTATAAGAGGATGCATCTCAAGGAAGACGATATAATGATGTCCATGGCCAAGTTAGTGGAATATCAGGAAGAGTTGTTTGATAAGTGTTTAAAGCATCAATATTAACTCAAGTAATCTATTATGTTTGGTAGATGATCATACCCTAAGTCATACTAGGGGCATCAAGTGGCTGAGGGGTTATACATACGCGGTAACCCATGACAAGCAGGTTCTATGAGTGAATTAATACATACACATTTGTATCTTCTAGAGCACAAGGTGGTAGCTTTTCACCCCACATGCTAGAGACTCAGCCTATTAAATTGGTTAAATTGATTCAATATTAATTAATATATATGACGATATATTTACTTAATTTAGAAGGCTAATAAAAGTTATCGGGCCTCTAGAGTCATCAGATAGACTGATACACATGTCTGGATGGTCATATGAAGATTTTGTTTTGGATGTTGAAGATATACTGAAAGTTTGAGGGTTTTTTTATGAAAAATGACCACTTAGTATAAATAATGGAAGACTTTGAAAGAAATTCACAGAGTTCAGAATCATTAGACGCTCTTCCCCTTCTTCTCCCTTCACCCTTAAGCTCCTCTACATTCTTGATGTGATCGGGATGCCGTAACAACAACGACTGAGTGAGTGAGAACAGAGCTCATAATGGCAAAGGACAAGATTACACATTCCATGGACTGTGTGGATACATCTAGAGGTTGCACGCATAAACTTTACCACCATCAGATTCTAAGAAAACACAGATGCAATTGTTTTCTAAGTGATTCAATTCCATGGTATTAATGATGTTATTTTGATTACGTTCAAAGTCTTCCCCACAGCAAATCTTTCTAAATTTTCACCCATATCAAGGTCAAATAAAGCAAAAGTGTCAGGGTTTTATGGTTAACCATACGATAAGTATATTGGGATTCTCCTGAGGCACATCACAAAATAGTGGCAAACTATTGCTGGCGGACGTTGATGCATAAATGCAGCATCGGTGGCATGCAGTATAGTGGCATGGATGAGTCTTGTTTTCTAATGGAGCAATTGCATAATGAGAGTGCAGTGACAACATACTGAGGCACAGTGGTGCATGATAACATGCATTTTAGTAGGTTAATATGACCATAAATTGATTATATGTTTATTTGCATTAAATGGATCGTATATATGTATTATCAAGCCTAAAATGATTAACTTTATCTATAAAATGATATTTTAATTTTATGAATTTCAAGTATTTGAATGGTTTTTATGACATCCAATTATGAAAGAACACAAGTTTTTGAGTCAGAATATAATTTTTCCCTAATTTTGATAAGTTTTATAAATTTTATTCATTAAACTCAAATCCAACAACGGCAAAATTTATGCTAATTTTGAAGTGGGACTGAGTTATAAAAAATTAAGTTAAATTAGATTGAGAGTAGTATAACTGTTCAAGGTGAAGTCATCGTAGATGCTAAAGCAAAAAAAATATTGCCTTTTACATTGAGTGGCTCCAAATTAGTCCTTGACTTTTGGAAAGTGTGGATCACCTTTTAGTTTCTATTATTATTATTCTTTCTTCAGATAAAAATTATGATATTTAATAATTTCATAATTTCAGAAAAAAAATTAGTTGCATTAACCTACATATTTGATTAAGAAATAAAGTAACCTTATTTGGTGGTATCTAACAAAGGAAAAAGGGAACTCAGCAATATTTTAATTATTTGAAAATATAAAAAACTTTTGATATGGGATTTAATTTTTTTGTGACTTAATCAATCCTAAAATATGTAGCGACCAAGCATAAGACTCAACCAAAAGTTTAGGGATGATAGTAAACAAGAAACCAGCAAATTTAATTGGGAAAAAAAACATTCTTGAATGGGATGATCAATGTTCACAATAGAGGTCCAAAACAAAATAACAAGGAAAAAAGGAGAAAAGAGAACAAGATCACCAAATTGACTAACCAACATCATCACCTGCTCAGAAAAGTTTCAAGAGGTTATTTTTTCCCAAGTTTCTTCAATGTTCTAATTATCTTATCTTGAAACCTCCAAGGTTTCTCAAAAGGATGCGCACAAAGATGTACACTAGGATGCTCTCCAAAATACCCACCAGGATGGGGAAGGTACTTTCTTTTGTAGAGCTCCTAGGAAGCTTCTAAGGACGTAAGTTATTGGATTATTTCTATGAAATATACACATGTTCAGGCATTGAAATAATTATAAATCTGTGCTATCACCTTTTGAATGATTAACTCTATTTTTTGGAGTGATATACTCATTTGTATGGATTTAATATTATTTTTACAGACTTTTTCGACATCATATTCTTATAGCAATTAATTTTCTGATTTGGAGTATATTGTTTATAAATTTTGTAGCCTCTTATTTGTGGAGATAAAACTTTTTTAAGTCAAAAGATATATTTATTATAGTTATGACTTAATATTATTTTCATAATAAATTATTAAAGTATTGGTGCCCTCCATGCCTCGATATTTGATTCATCAAATAGTGAACAATTAAAAGTGCCTTATATGATTAGCTGCACTAACCATTTTGGAAAGGTGCAATTATGTCATTGTGACTCATGATGTCATAGTGGACCAATAAATAGTAAATACATTGCAATAATTCAGAGAGAAATAATGAAAAAAGAGAAAGAGAAAACTCAAAAATTGTGGCAGTGTACATGGCGCACATGTGTACCACTGCAATTGATTAAAAAGAGAAATAAAGGCTGACACGTCACACAAAAAATCATGCCACATCAAGTAACTATTGGGGAATATTTCTTCACACGAAAAATCATGCCGCATCCCAAGATTCTATTTTTTATTCTTTTCCAGTGAATGACAAGTTGGCGCGTGTCAGTCACATCACAAGAATTAAAAATATTTTTTTCATTAAATCTTAGGTGCACATGGCGCTCTCAGATTGCATGATCGCAAAAGGTGAGAAGATCATGCCAATCATTAAATAGGTGACAATTGGGCATTTCAACTACCAATGAAAAAGAGGAAGCATCAACACCGATGACAAGGAGAGAGAAAAAATGAATGGCTAGGATTTCTCCAACTTCAAAGTTTGATATCTGATGATCTAGAGGTGTGATTGATTTAAAATTTTTATAGATGCTTGGTCTTCAACCCCTCTTTCCATCTGTACCCTCTGATTTTCTTATCATTCCTTTTCATATTTAGTATGTATCTTATCTCATCACATTAATAAGAATAATTAGAATATTAAATCCTGGTGGAGACGATCCGTACTAATTACTAGCCAAAATTAGTGAGTACATGTTTATATTTTCATTGAATAATCTCAAAATACCAATAATGAATAAAAATTCTCATTTTTTGATCTTACCAACCGCCTGTCAATAAGATTTATACTCCTTTCTAGAACATCTAGAAAGACCCACAAGCTGCTCGTAGGATCAATTAGCTTCTAGAATAATCATCAAGAGTCTAGAGGACTCCATAAGATTCAAGAAGTATCAAGAATACTCTAGAAGTATCTTGACAGTTCTACAAGCATCTTGAATATTCTAGAAGATTCTAGAAGAACCTCTCGTTCATTATGGAAGCTTGTAGTACATTGAGTAAGTCAATCCTTACTAAACACAATGAATAATCATCAATTAGGCACAAGACTCCTCCCATATTTTTGTGGTCACAATGTTGATGACTTGGAACAAAATTTTTCATTACTAAACACAATGATCCAATGTCAAACAAATATGATAAAGAAATTAAAACAATAAATATAATGATAATTAGATTCTTAATGATTTGTATAGACGTATATCTAATTAACTAAAACTAAGAATGAACCCTAAATCTACTAATTTAGGTAGATGGTGATGGGAATAGACATGTATCTGCATAGATTAAGTTTAAATAAGTGGGACTATTTTTTTAATGAGAATATAAACATATGGGATTAAAGGTAAGAAGTTTTTTAGTTTTTCGAGAAGAGAAAATTGAAATAAGTTCAAGATTGATTTCTAAAACATGGTAAAATTTGTGTCCCTGTTGATAACTTGTTCCACCCTTGACATTCTCCTTTAGGAGAGTGACTTAAAGACGTTCACATGCACGGCCTCTAGAAGTATCCATGCAATCAGAGGACCTTTTGGATCTCCTCTCATTCTTCTCTAAATCTTCTTGAAGACCTTGTTGATCTCCTCACCATCAAGAGGTGCCAGTGGAATGAGTCAAGAATAAGAGAAATGGGGGGATGGCAGATCATGCCGGCATGGGCACTAAAATGGGTGTGTCCCTTCCTTATTCAAGCTTATTAGGAACTTTTTGCAATAAAGTATATCTTCCAATGTCCTTCAATCTTATGTGTTTGATCGTCTAGACCCATATATAAATTAAGTTCATATCTTTTAAGGCCCAATAAAAATTATTTACTAACCTAATTAAATAACTATATCAACATAAGTAGTAATTAAATATGTATCAATTTAACCCAATCTATAGGGTTTTTATTAACAAAAACATAGTGATAGGTACGACCAATCCAAGGGTTGTGCTCGTAGACCGATCCAGCCGTGCCCTGGATGCCACCAAAAGGGGGTTTTATACATGTCAGGTTGAGTGTTTATAAGAGTTTATAGGAGTGGAGCGAGTGTAAATATCCCAATTACACATGGATCCCACTCTCCCATGCCCATAACATAAAGGAAAAATATACAATAGTGGAAACCTCAGGCACCAATAGTTTGCTTGTGTCCTTCTAAGTTGGTAATGTGTGGAGCAGGTGTTTTGTTCGCGTGCATCAAGTATTATCTTAGAACTCCATCAAGGGTAAAACGTCTATGTAGGACGTGTGCACTCCTGCCTCCATCATTCCATATGATTTGTCACTCGTGGGGGCCGTCAAACGCAAGAGCCCATTGTGTGTAGAGAGCAGGCAGGCCGAGTCTCTCAACACACTGGCTGCCTCATATCTCCTATGGAAGATCCTACCAAGTAGTAGAAAGTGAATGGGTGTGAGAGCATACGTCATAGTTTTTGAGGACATCTGCTGTCTAGTTCCCCTCTTGACTCTAGTGCTGAATGTTGGTGAGACGCATGCAACACCGCGTGACATCCTGACATACATTCCATAGACGTCTCTAGGAGCATGAGCGTGCACAAAGCATATTGACCGGTAATTATGAGTATGATTCTATGATGATATCATGAAGGTTTTGCTCCTCCAATAGGAGCGCGACATTGCATATTACCATAGCCTTAGCTGATATTTTATTATGAACTACCTAGAAATGTGAGAAAGCAAAAATGATACTCTCTATGTGGTCTTAAAGGAGACCACCTCCATCAGCTAGGCCCAGATTCCCTTTGGCCGCACCATCCACATTGAGCTTGAGAGAACCCATTGGTGGTGTGTGCCAATGGACACTCTATAGCTGAGTGGTAATGTGTATCAAAGTGACTGAGATGTCCCAAATGCATAGTGTGTTGCATGTAGGTAGTGAGTATCAGACAATAGGTGGTACGAGGCCATGGATTTGTCATAGTCATTGCGGGACACAGCTCACGACATAGTGTGTGCTCATAGTGGACCTTGAAAAATGAGAAATTTTTCACCCTTTTCATATATCCGATAATAAGTATGTTATGGTAATGTGTAGATAAGGGCCAAACTTAGAGCATATTTACAAGATAAAGATCTTGTCAAAACATTCTAGCAGTATTAGTGAAGTAGCAGATCAAAAGTCAGACATTAGTGGGGGATAAATTGGTGCCAATTTTTTCTAGAGACCTCACTATGGAAGAAGAGGTGTTCCAAAGTCTCAACCTGAGAAGAGATGGTGCAATAATGGCAGTGTGAACTAATGGAGTGGCAAATATGGGTGGCCTAATCATCAATATGCAGGCGATAGTGCATGAATCTCCAATGGAAGAACAAGACGTGGGTAATAATTTGTTGGTGCCAAATGCATAAACCCCAAGCCTACAAAGAAAATCTCTCTTAGAAGTTATTCCAAGAGGAATAGTGAGAGAAACTCCCATTAAACATGGGTGTCCAAATAGGATGATCAGGGGAGGTTCCTATCCCAATGGCCATAGCCGTCAGTAAGGAGTCTAACTGAAGTCCATGTTTCTCCCATCAGAGTCTCATGTTCCCCATTAGCAATTAGGCCATGGTCAACTAGAGTCAGTTATGTAGAAAAGTAGGGTGGCAAACTAAGGCGATATATGCAAGCCAAGTATTGTATAAAGCAATAATCATTTCTTGGTCAATGAGTCAATGTGTCACCATAGATATCTCAAGCCAGCGGCATTTCCAAGCATATCAATGTTTGGGGTCTTTGATATGAGACTCACGGTGAGCCCACTCGCCGTACTTGACAGATATAAAGCTACTGAACGGAGAGCTGTGGTACACATGCGCCACACAAGCTTCGTTTGAAGCAAGTCTTGGATGCCTTGATGGATCCTGATCCATAGACCCCTCTTATTCATCGATTGACATGCTTTTTTCCAAGAAACCCAATTGTGTTGGTGGCCTCAAAGATCGAGCAACCCCATTTCAAAAAATATGGTTGGATGAGACCTCGGGCGATCACTCGTGTGAGTGATTGGGTGAAGACATCGACCATCAATATGAAAAGGGCATGTGAGATGGGGTCACCTTTTTATGGACCCCGCGTGGTAGTGTAGAAAAAAGTGAAGCTTCCATCCACCAACAAAGATAAAGGATTCTCTCTAATACAAGTACCAACAAAATCAATGAATGCATAAGTGAAAGCAAAGTGTCACAACACTTTGGTAAGGAAAGTCCATTTGACTCTATCAAAGGCCTTCTCCATATCGAGTTTTATGATAATGTTTGAAGCCCAAATATGAATTAGCATGATTTTGTCATGGATCTATCTGCCCATGACAAAACCACACTACTCGAGAGAGATGAGTCTACAAAGGAAGGTCCCAAGTCAGTTTTTAATGATTTTAAATATAAGCCGGTATCATACATTAGAAGGATTATCGGGTTGAAAGTCTCTAAAAGAAATTAGATTATCCAATTTTGGGATAAGTGCAAGGAAGTGGATTTACATATTCAAGGAAATACTTGATAGACTGGACTAAATCTGTGTCTATGATATCCCAACAAGCTATGTAGAACTCATCTGAACATCCATGAGGCCCTAGGGCCTTGTTCTTACTTAGTGATAAGATAACCTCCTCGATCTTTTACGCGCATAGGAAGGGTTTTCCTGGTCAGCCACTAGGTGTAGGATGGAGGATAGAATATCTTCAGTCATCTTTGTCAGTTAGAAGATAAGATGGGAACAAAAGTAGCTAACACCAGTTGTCGTCAATTATTCTAAATCCTTATTATATGTCCCTAGTAGGGTCATATAGTTAGGTTGAGATCTATGTTGAATCGAGGTGTGAAAGAAGCGTGTATTTTTATCACCCTCTCTAAGCCATTAGATATAGTAAATCTCCTATTTTTTCATGACATCATCAAGCTGCTCGTTAATCATAATATTCCTCTCCCAAGCTGCATAGTTCCATGCTCCCTAAAGTTGGCACTCAATTATTGTGAGCTCCATCTTTAGTGTCTCAACCTGTACATGCACATCCCTGACTACATGTATAGTCCACTATTTCAGGTGGAGTTTGAAATTCATCAGTTGATAACTAAAGTTCTCCATAGGTGATGTAGAAATCTTTCCATGCCAGTGGTGTCACACAAATGTGTGAAAAGCCTCATGTTGGAGCCACGTGGCCTAGAAAAGGAAAGGAGGTCTAGGGACTCTAGCCTTCATGTTTGGGAGGAGGATTGATGAATGATTAGAATAGTACCATAGTCTCAGTGTTACGATAATAGAGCATTGCATAAATCCAATGATATTTTAAAACAATGATCAAGAAACTCAACATACAATCATCTACTTGGCGTTCATTGCACCATGTCCAAGCCTCATCAATACTAGTTGGCTCAACAAATGATGTATGGTATATGAACTCATTGAAGGCATGCATGGCCCATAACAAATTTGGCCTGATTGAATATAGTTCAAGGCCTTCCCACATTTATACTAAGTGGGTATTTTTCAAAAAACCTCCAAAACTTAAGTATATCTTCGGCATCTAAAAAGTATTTGTGTGTGATCCTCTAGGCTAGGAACGTCACGTCTGGGACGTGACGCCCCGGACGTGACGAGATGGATGACGGGTTGTGACGGACGGTGACGTGACGCAATGTTCGTCATGTCACCGTCATGTCACTCGTCCAAGGATTTTTGAAAAATTCGTCACCTACCCGTCACTCGTCCGCGCGTCCTCATTTCGTCACGTCACCGTCACTAGTGACGGCGTCACCGTCACTAGTGACAGGAATTATTTTTATTTTTATATCTTATTTATATGTATTTTTTATTGTTATTGTTTTATGTAACTGGCCCTCTCCCTCTCTCTCTCAACTCCTCCCCTTACGATCGCTCCCTCTCCTTCTCCCCTTACAATCTCTTTCCCTCTCTCTGTCTCTGTCTGGATCACTCCCTCTTCCTCTTCTCTCTATATCGCTCCATCTCGTTCTCCCTCTCCCTTTCTGGATCACTCCCTCTTCCTCTCTCTATTTCGGTCGTTCCCACTCCTCCCTCTCTATCTATGATAGTAGTTGATTTTTCCGCTCTCATGCGGTCGGGGATTTCCACGTAGGGTTGGATGCTGATCTTGATCTTAGATTGGGGGTCGCCATCTGCCTGCTGATCTCTCGGGGTATCAATCAGGTATTTTTTGTTTCAAATTTCAATGTCCTTTTATGCGTGAATCATTGATCGTCTCGTTTATTCGCTGTTTGTATTTTTTTGCTCAATCGTGCTGAAGAACGAGATTGAATCTAGATTGGATTTCAGATTTTATCATCGCAGGGCATTTCTTAGAAATTTTATTGCAACCTTATCAACTCCTTTTCTCTTTTCTCATCCACTGCGTATCGTCAAGGAATCAAATCATTCAATTGACAACTTTTTGGCCCCCAATTGGACTGAAAACGCTGGGAAACATAATTCAACAACCATTCTGTCGACAACATTCAAATTTTCTTGCCCCCAAATTGGCGTAAAAAGGAAGCATCAAATTTTCTGGGGAACAGAATTCTAACGCGACTAATTTTGCATGTAAATGATCATGGTAAAAAAAAGCATCTTGTGAGTGACGTATATTCTCATCTTCTTACGTAGAGCGATTTCACTGTCTTCTTCTCTGCCGTAGAAGGGTCGAAGGCTCAAAGCCCCCTAGACCTTAGGTTGAAGCCTGGAGCAGGAAATTTAATCCGGGTACTCCTCCCATCTCTCTCATTCTCTCTTCACTCTCTTCTCTCTCACCCTCTCTCTCACTCTGTCTTCTCTATCACCCTCTCTCCTCCTCTTTTACTCTTCCATTCTCTCTATCACACTCACTCTTCCACTCTATTCTCTCTTACTCTCTCTCTCATTCTCTATTCACTCTCCTCTCTCTCACCCTCTCTCTCACTCTGTCTTCTCTCTCACTCCCTTCTCTCTTCCACTCTATTCTCTCTTGCTCTCTCACCCTCTCTCTCGGTCTGTCTTCTCTTTCACTCCCTTCTCTCTTCCACTCTATTCTCTCTTGCTCTCTCACCCTCTCTCTCGGTCTGTCTTCTCTCTTACCCTCTCTCTCAGTCTGTCTTCCCTCTCACTCCCTTCTCTCTTCCACTCTATTCTCTCTTGCTCTCTCACCCTCTCTCTCATTCTGTCCTCTCTCACCCTCTCTCTCAGTCTGCCTTCTCTCTCACTCCCTTCTCTCTTCCACTCTATTCTCTGTTGCTCTCTCACCCTCTTTCTCACTCTCTCTTCTCTCTCACCCTCTCTCATTCTGTCTTCTCTCTCACTCCCTTCTCTCTTCTACTCTATTCCCTCTTTCTCTCTCACCCTCTCTCTCAGTCTGTCTTCTCTCTCACCCTCTTTCTCACTCTCTCTTGCTCTCTCACACTCTCTCTCTCTGTCTTGCTCTCTCACCCTCTTTCTCACTCTCTCTTGCTCTCTCACCCTCTCTCTCATTCTGTCTTCTCTCTCACTCCCTTCTCTCTTCCACTCTATTCTCTCTTGCTCTCTCACCCTCTCTCTCATTCTGTCTTCTCTCTCACTCCCTTCTCTCTTCCACTCTATTCTCTCTTGCTCTCTCACCCTCTCTCTCGTTCTGTCTTCTATCTCACTCCCTTTTCTCTTCCATTCTATGAGTCTATTCTCTCTTGCTCTCTCACCCTCTCTCTCGTTCTGTCTTCTATCTCACTCCTCTCTACCACTCTATGAGTCTATTCTCTCTTGCTCTCTCACCCTCTCTCTCGTTCTGTCTTCTATCTCACTCCTCTCTACCACTCTATGAGTCTATTCTCTCTTGCTCTCTCACCCTCTCTCTCGTTCTGTCTTCTCTCTCACCCTCTCTCTCATTCTTCTTATGTCTATCTAATCTTTTTCCTCACACTAAGCAAAGCACCATG
The DNA here is from genome assembly GCF_029677425.1 of Wolffia australiana. Classification (NCBI taxonomy): domain Eukaryota; kingdom Viridiplantae; phylum Streptophyta; class Magnoliopsida; order Alismatales; family Araceae; genus Wolffia; species Wolffia australiana. Next base: position 17,291,843 of record NC_135836.1, on the reverse strand, counting down.
AATTGTGTAGATTTTATTGTCAACCAAAATGGCGTGTTTAAGATAACTCTTGTCCGTGAATTTTTTGACATGTGCTCATATAGTTAGTTTTCATTTTTTGTTGAAAATTCTTGCAAATGCCTTACAATTTTTCGTATCTTTCAATTATATTACAAATAGAAGGGAGGATGAAAAATTAATGACTGTAGAACACATGGAGATTGGATGTTGAAACCTATTGGAAAACTTAATGTTCTTTCAGATACGCTATTACAGGTCATGGCATCCTTAGTTCATTCGAAGATAATTTTCTCATAAATGAATAAATCAGTTCTTTCACCTGTTTCCCTAGGATGTAGTCGGCAATGGGCACTCCAACTGGCGATGAGTGCGTTGACTTGGCCATAGAGTCCTCGGATGAGGACATACAAGAAACGACCGTACCGGTGGTAGGGTCGTCACATCACAAACGTAAAGGGAAGGCTGAAATACTGTGGTACTTCACTGAGATAGGGTCAGGCGTGTGGGCATGCCTACTATGCCGCGACCAAAAAGTTAACCCATTGCGCAATAGGTTGAAGCGGCGAAAAGACTGGTCTACGAGCATCTTCTAGACGCATCTGGAGTGCAGCCATAGCAGAGTATATCACGAGATGAAGGGGATTAATCTCGATCAACGTACAATAACTGAGGCATACGGACAGGGTGGTGCCATCAAGAAGACGCTGGAAAAACTAAGGAGATTATAGCATAGTTCGTTTGTCTCACGGACTCCTCGTGGGCTATAATAGACAACATGGGGTTCAAGATTATGTGGAAGTACACCGCGGATACAACAATTGACCCGCCAGGGTCGAAGGCAATAAAGGATGCGACGCGTAAGCTATATGGGAACATGAAGGGAAAGCTCGTACAGTTATTAGCAGTTGTCCCTAGGGTCTCCCTAATAGTTGATGCATGGACCGCCGAGAATTCCTGTGGTCTTCTCGGCATCACGGTTCACTGGGTGAACAACCGGTGGGAACTATGCGAACGTGAGCTAGACGGCAAACACAACGGCAAGAATATGAGTGCAATAGTCATCCAAGCGTTGGAAGACTTCGGCTTGAAGACGAAGGTCGACAGCTCCTAATCTGGCTTCAATTTAGGCTCGTGCTTCCGTATTGAAAGACTAACAATTTTATCATGCAGGTTAGTTCGATCACTACCGACAATGCATCAAGCAACATGCGGATGGTAGCGCTGCTCACAAAGGAACTAAAGCTGATTAATGATCGTTTCACTGAGGACTGACATGTCCCATGTGCTTCCCACGTGTTGAACATCATCGTCCAGGCTGCACTACAGTCATTACGTGTATTAGTGACCACAAATCCTCCTAAGACTACTGATAGCAGCGCATTGGACATAGTGTACGAACCGGATTACGACGCTGATACAGATGACTTGGACGCCATGCGAGAGGCTGCGATAAGTCATGCAAAAATGGTCAGCCATGATAGTGGCCTCGTCCTGGGAGATGCGATTGCCCGTGTTCGGCAATTAATGAAGAGTATCCAAGCATCGACACAACGATGACAACAGTACGTGAAGACGTGAAACAACATGGGGAAGAATCACAACCAGCTTCCGTTAGATTGCCCGATGCTGTAGAACAGTATGCATGACATGTTGCATGCTGCATTGGAGAAGAGAGAAGTCATCGATTTTATGGCGTTACAGATCATGTCGGTGACCGATAAGGACATCAGAATCTCACGTGAGGATCGGGAAATGTTGGCAGACTTCTGCGACATTTTAGGCCCTTTTTATCGGACGACAAAGTATGTCAATGGCTCGAAGACGATGATGTGATGATGGCAATGATGCGACATATCGACACGATCCTGTTGAAGTTTGATATGTCTACAATTTTTGCATCGAGAAGGAAGATGTCTGCCGCACAAATTGCGTCCATCTGCAAAGCTTGTGAGAGCAAGAAGTCAAAGATGTTAAAATATGAGAGGATGATTTCGAAAAACCGTGCAACAAAGACAGCCGTAATTTTGGACCCTTTCAACAAGGGAGTGTTGCTTGACTCTAGTGACATTCAGGAAGCACTTGCATTTGTCTGCCGACTTATGCCGCAACACGGTGAGCAAGACCTGAGCCGTAACAACCCCGAGGATGAAGATTTGCTCGCAGAACTTATTGATGGCGTAGCACTAGCTAGAGAGAAGGAACAATAAGTACCAACTCCAGCCGAGGAATTGGAGGCGTATCCGCAATCAATGGAGAAGAAGGACAATGAGACAGCATTGAGATGGTGGGCACATATTGGTTCACGAACTTACCCATGTCTTTCTACACTAGCGCAAGAATTCCTCTCAGTATGTGCAACCAGTGCGCCAACAGAACGTTTATTCTCGGCGGGACGTGCAGTTGTCACTTTCAAGCGAGCATGTCTTAGTGCTGAAAGCATCGAGCTTCTGGTTACAGTTAAGTGTTGGTTACGTGCCGAGAACGCTCAGCTGTGCGATGGAGATAGGATGGAAGACTTACGTGACGATGAGGACTAGTGTAAGTCTTTACTCTTAATTTTTTTCAGCAATGGTCAATTTTTTTGCGGTGTAACCAATGGTCAGTTTTTTTGCAGCATCGACAATCTTGGTGGTCCTTTTTTTTGGCAGCATCGTCAATTTTTCAACAATGGTCATTTCAAAATTGACATCGTAAGTTTCTTCTTGCTAATTACTTATTCTCGTCAAAATTGATATCAAGGATTTATGTTAAATTTATAATAATGTAGTGAACTTAGAAGTGAAATTGTTAATTATTCGTAGAGCAACGCATGATCCAAGCGTTCCTCTCTGAAATCAGAATTCATATTCGATTTGGAATTCAATCAATCTGACCGGAAAAATTTGATTTGACAATTTGACGATGAGGACCCATTTATCTTGTATGAATTGATTTATGTAAGTCCATTTTTTTGTTTTCTATTTACCGTTCACCTCTGTTTTAAGGTTTGAAAAGTCTATAAAAAACTCACCGCGCCAACTTCGACATATGAGATAATGAGAAGAATGGAGATTGTTTTTTTTCTCTCTTTCTTATTAATCTCTCTGTATAACTCCATCTATCATTAAGAACTCAAAGGCAACGTCCTGTGTGCATTTTCAGGTGGGTCGACGTCAAATGGACATGTCTTTCTTTTCAGCACCATGCCCCTCGGAAAGGACCTGATTGCCGCAGTCTATGCATCGTCTTCGTTCAAAAATGATATTTTCGTCTTTCAAGATCGGCAACCGTGGTTCTTTGAGAGCGCGAATTGGAATAAGTTTTGTAGGAAGTGATCAGATTAAATTCTCGGGCTTCTCGTCATTTTTTATATGTTAAAGGTTTTCCCATTTGGTGGCATACTGCAACAAGACACGGGCAAAAAGAGAGATACATAGACAAAGAGATAGAGGGAGAGAGAGAGAATACTGTGCTCATTCGGTCGAATTTACTGACTTGACTTTCTGAGTCAGTTTCAATCAGTTTATAAGAACAAGAAAAATTCAAAACAGATTCCTTCTTCATAATCATTTTCTAAATTTTGGCATTTTCTCTATCATTATATAAATTTATTATATCTTCTATCTACCAGTGGTGAGTCACTAAATGGTTCAATAAATTAATAAATTAAGATATTAATATGACTTCGTGACAACTGCATCAACAAGTTAATTATTACATTAGTTATTTCACATTCTTAAAAAAATTCAGATTTAATCAAACTATTTTCGCTAAATATTTAAATTCCCAACCAAGCACTTAAATCTTAAGTTACTTATATGATGTCAACAATTTTGGTATCCTGACATATTAAACCATAAGACAGTAAATACTACATTCTTCCAACAGGATATAAAGTTATTAAATTCTTCTAGTAGGATAATTCTTTAATTATTTTCCAAATGTAACTAAAATTTTAAAAACTGTAAAAGAAAATTTTCAATTTTACTGGACTTTGCGTTTATAAGTCCATAATTTCTCGGCCAATAAATTAATTGGTACAAAAATTTTCTTACATCCCCTAACAAGTCTCAACAAATTATTTGTCAACCTGCATATAAAATATATATAAATTATTTGTGAATAAATAATTCATTATATTCTTTAAATTTCAATCAATACCTTAATTTATAAATTATCTACATTCAAAATTTTAGGTCCATAATTTTATTATCATAACATATTAAACCATACATCTCATTTTAACCAATTTGATCATTACCACCTATTTAATAATAAATTATAATTGTATCAAACAGATGTCATTCATGATGGATTAATCGTCACGTCACTCGTTTGGACCACCCCATCACCGTCACGTCACCGTCATGGGCAATCTGTCACCGTCACTGTCACCATCACGGACCCTCTGATTCATCACCGTCACCGTCACCGTCACGGACCCTCTGATTCGTCACCGTCATCGTCACGTCATCCGTCACGGTGACGCGCGATGCGACGGATGACGATTGCCAATCCCTACTCTAGGCCCATGTATACATACAATTAATGACTCTAGAGGCTCAATAACTTTTATTGGCCTTCCAAATTAATTCACTACATCACCATATAGATTAGTTAATGTTGGATCGATTTGACCCACTTTATAGGTTGAGTCTCTAACATGGGGGGTGACAAGCTGCACCTTGTGTTCTAGAAGATACAAAGGAGTGTATATCGACTCACTCATGGTATCTGTTCATTATCAATTATTGTGTATGAAATCATTGGAAAACTCTTCTTCGACATTTTATATCCTTAGCCAAGGACTTCATCACATCGTCATCTTTGAACAGTCAACTCTTATATCGAGGGTGGACGATCACATCTTGACCGCTCAATCGACTTCATGAACTTCTTGATGCACTCGAACTAAGACTATTTAGAATGCCATGATTAGAAACCCATACGTCATAGTCAAAGTAGAAATGTTTGTCCATAAAACGTCTTTAATGTCTCAGGTATAAGGACCACTTATGATCTAACACAGAGCACCGGGATCAGTCGGCTCATGTCACAACACAAGGGAAATAGTGAGAGGTATTCAACAAGTGTGATGAATGTAGGAACGATTAAAATGTGATGAGAAATATGTGTTAATTGCCAACTAGGGTAACACTCAATTAAGGATCGGTGGGGCTTAGCTACGATCAGACTCCCAATGACACACTCAGACCAACTAGACGACCTACAAGGTGAGTGGACAACGAGATGTCTGAAGCTGTCCACGGCCTCCATTGTTAGTGACCCTAGTCGTTATCTCAAGAAATCCCTACCTCTTGACAAGTAGGTGGTTATTCCTATTTTGTGATGTATTCTTAGGCAAAGGACCAAGATAGAATGTGGACATTGAAAGAAGTAATTGAGCTGCAAATGTAGGAGGGTGGGGGGGAGGGGGGAACGGTAGTACCTGATAGGGTTGAAACCAAGAAGTCTGGGGCAGGAGTTATTTCACGAATGATGAATAGAGGTCGTGGGTGTGATGTAGGCATGGCGGCTATAAGAGTGGGCATGGTCCCCTGTGCGCATGGGTGCCGAGCGTGTGGAAAGCATGCAGTCGCGCACACAGGCATGGAGCTTGAAAAGTGCCCACGACTGGTGATTGTGACTGTGACTGGTGGCGTGCAGCCTGCTCAAATGCATGCAGGCGTTGCTGCAAGACAGGGCGCATGCGGGCACACTAGCACACACTGGTGGTGTAGGGCTACTACGTTGATTTGTTGGGGCTGAGGTGAATCTGTGGATGGGCCGGCTCGTACAACAATCGATGTCCCAAGCAACGCGCAGTCAGCGTGCACGCATACGGCTTGGCATGAAAGATCAAGAATTTGGTTCTTTGATGAATCAAATAGTAGGTATTAAATAACATGCTTGAGTGAACTTTTTAATGAATATAGATATTTAAATTTATCATTTCAACATAATTTAGAACTTAATTCATGAAGTTGGCCTAAATTAGTAATTGAGTATTTATAAGTATTCTTTTAGACTACTCCCCCCTTGACTCTATGAGTCAAGTGGAATGAATTTCACTTCTCTTCGAGAATTTTTCACATTTTCAAGTTTAGGTCTCATTTGAGGATTATTGGGCTGAGGAAAAGAGGTTCAAGAAGACTCAACAACATTCAGAGCTCTAGGAGTGCCCCAGAGTTACATCTTGGATGACTTTAATGAGCCTCTAATGAGCCTTTAATCTCATTAAGGCAAAATCTTCAAAAAAAGACAAGCCCAGTGAGCGACCATAATGCGGAGTAATCAGAGGACTCAAACCTGATTGTAGGACACCTCTTCACCAGTATTGAGGCTACAGAAAAGATCTGCACCTTTGGGAGATCCAAGGGTCATCATTTCTCTCTCTTCCCATATAAACCTCTCACAATCCAATGTAATACTCACTCTTGTTTCAATCTAAATCCAAGATTTCGTGGCCTGTGTGCAATTTTTCTTGAGTCCTCTAACCTTTAGTGAAAGTTGGGTAGAGCAGGGGTGTTCTAGAGCAAAAGCTGTTGGAGAAGTGGAAGAGTCTTTGATCGCCTTGGGCCTCGGCGGCTATGACAAATAGATTTGATCACTATTTCTTTCTCTCATCCCTTTCTGTTCACCTTTTCTACAGGTTAGTCTTGGAGCATCTAGCCAACATCCAGACGGTTCCAATGCCTCCAACATCTAGACGTTTAAATTTAATTTAGTTATTTTTATTTTATTTTAAATTTAAAATAATTTCCTTAAAATTTAACTTTTAAATGGACTCCACTTGGCTTCTTTGGCATACCTCCCTTTATATAGGATAAGGAGGATGGTAAAGTGGGCCAAAATAGGGGAAAGCATCTTGTGATGAGAGATTTCCCCCTAAACATACAACAAAACATAAACGTAAAATAATGGACGAGGCCCAAACACAATGGCCCATCCGATCGGTCAGAAACCAAAATACAAGAAAATAATATCAATGAACGCGACCCGTTGTTAGGCCGTGTACTTGAATTTGGAGTTGTGGGCATTGACTTGAGCTTCACGGTGAGGTTGTTGGTGACCTGTTACTGGGCTCGTGAGATGGTCCCCCATTAACTTACACAACCATGATATGAACCAAATTGATTGGTAGTTTGGTATGATACCGTTCAAGGTTTCGTAAATATCAATTTAGTTAACTCTTTCTAGTAAAGAGCACCCACTATCTATCCTTAGTATCTCGGCATTAATGGTTACGGGAATGGCAATACGTATCATATGAGTGAGGAGAGATAATGCTATTTTATTCAGATACTTCGATGTCCTTCTTGAGTATCCTTCGAATAGGAATATTTAGAAAATAGGGTTAAAATCTAGACATTTATGTATTATGATCCCATCATAATTCACTAAGTCTGATCATGTATTCACGGACTTCATTATAAGCATCACGCGTGCACTATAATGAATATATACTATTAATGAACATGGAACGGGATGTGGAGAGTGTGATTGGCTTCCTGGCCACATTTATTTCCATCACTGCTTAATTACCATGTTCGTCATGTTGATTGCATGCTGAATGCTTTTTGGTCGTCCACGAAAGGGATGTGGCTTCATCAAATGGAACCCATTAAGGCCAGCCGCCTGAGTGCTGCCATCACATCTTAACCAATGACGCTGACAACGCCATTGCACACCGAACTCTTGTTGATATCATCATGACTGACTTGACTTTAGCCCTGCAGGTATGCTTGCAGCAGCCCCTTTGACCACTCTTTATTTCTTTCAATACTTTCCAAATTGAGCTCCACCACTGGGTTTAGGGAAGATGTATATAGGGATATTGCACTGAGAGGTAGGACTTCTGTTGGTATGCCCTTAGTTATAGAGTTGGTGTGGGTGGATGCACTAACGGTAGTAGTCATACTTGCGCCGTCGGCCTTCAACCCCTTCGGGTCATTGGGTATCTAGTGTCATTCCCAAGCCAGGCCTCTCATGCCGTGACTTAGTGGTTTTCAATGACCTTCAATGCCTGGTCTGTACTTCTCATTGTCTCTTATTCTTGCATTAGCATTTGCATTTCCAGACATATTCTCCCACCTAATTGACCCTGGAATGGTTCGATCTCGACCTGGCATTCTGCATCATGAGTACACTAGTATCCTCGTGAGTATCCTATCTCGTAGAGGAAGGGAGAGTGGACTTCCAATTGGTAGAGCATTGTTCCCTAGAAAATAATACATGGGACAGGTGGACATCAAGCAAGGAAAACAAAAAAAGGCTGCGTCGGTGGATGCAGAAGTGGGGTTGTGAGGGTGGATGAGCAAAAGGGGAGGAAAATGGGTGGGGACAAGAAGGCAAGATGGAGAGGATGAAGGGCTGACTCATCGTGCTAAGCTACTCATTGTATCTAAAGGGGTCCCAATGTATAGGTTAAGCTTCGATCCCGTGGGGCTCTAAGCTACACACTGTACTCTAAAAGATACACAATAATACATGAACTCTATCATATAACCTTTACCACCATTGACTACTTTATATATGAAATACTGAGCCCAGGTGAGATTCCCAATGGACTTCAAGTATTGTTAATCATCAAAACCTAATCTTAGTACCTATTGATGCATAACAGGGATCAATGGCGAAGACCTTCTCTAATATCCTCTTATACTATGGATTTAATTGCATAATCTTCCTTGAGTCAGCATCCTCTTATACCAAGTGCGGACAATCTCGTCTGGACCACTTAATCAGTTATGTGTACTACTTCTTACTATCTCTGTGCAAAGACTTACATGAATCCCATGATTAGAACATCATAAGTCATATTCAGAACATAGTCTTCCATGCACAAAATGTCTCATGTCAATGAATCCCTTAAGACAACCGTGGCATGAATCAACCTAATTGGTGTTTTGTTATAATACAATTCAGGAATACGTATGGATCACTTCAATGAACTCTTTCTCTAAAGAGCACCCAAAACACCCATAGTATATCCTTAACATCTCCACACTAATGGCCAAACAAGCAACCATACTCTTCGTATAAGTATGACTAGGTAGTGTTATTCTATCTAGATAAGTCAATGGCCATCTCTATTATCAAACCAACAAGAATGTTTAGAATGCACCATAGAAGACTAGAAATCACTATATTAGGATCTCATCATAATTCACAAAGGCATTGCATGTATTCATGGAATTCATAATAAACGTCATACGAAAATAATAATAAATAAAATATTTTTTCAATGAACTTAAATAAATAAAGGAAGTGTGATTGGCTTGAAAAGCACATAATATCCATCAGAAGATAGATGAGAATGATTTTAGGCGAGATCTCAAGTTTAGGATAATATTTAAAGAAAATAGAAACTAAAAGGGCTCTATACATATGATGTACGTCTAACAATAAGAACAAATATTATAAGAGGATTCAAATATTAATATCTGATGAAACTAAAAATTATTTACAGGTATTTTTACATTATTAAAAAATTATTTTTACTTGGTTTTTATTAGGAATTCCATGTGGCAGTCCTCTATTGGGCCCATTGGTGCATTCTACTTCCATTGGATCAAGCAAACCCCTCTACTCGAACGGACCAGCCATAGATCATCAGAAGCTCCTATTAATTAGATTGACCAGCATAGTCTGATAATTATTTGGCCAGTTCACTTGTTATTCTGACAACTCAGTCTGACCTTTGTTCAAGTATTTTGATCTGATCCAATCACAAAAAGTCCAACTACTAAATACTAAATATCTCCTTTATCTTTGCCTCTCCCTCTCTCTTTGTCTCTCCTCTTCTTTCTAACTCTTCCTATCTCTCTCCATCTCTCTCTTATTTCTCTCCACCTCAACATGCATCTCTCTCTGTCCTCTTCTTTCTCTCTCTCTGGCTATCTCTGTGTATATCTCCTTGGTTTATGTCTCTTGATAAACCCAAAATGTGTCATGGAATTATACATATTTCAAAGTCATTTTGGAATAATTTCATGTGTATTTTATCCAATTTTATAAGATTTTGCATCACGTGCTCTAAATAGAGCAAGTTATAAAATAATGCATTTTTAATGTCATTTTTATGCATGTTTTACAACTTAAAATATTTTTTAGTAAAAATATAAATTAAGACCTTTTTTAATTTATTAATGCTCTATTTAGTATTGGTTTATGTTATTGCAGGGGTGAAGTCAACGTAGAAGTTGAAGAAATAAAAAAAAAAAGAAGAAAGAAACATAGATTTATCTAAATAAATAAATAAAATTTTAATGGGCCAGCTAAGGAGCCAACCAAGAGCACCAGCGCTCAAGCCAGCCAGGGCAGACGAGTGCGCGGGGCACTCAAGCCCCCGTGCGACTGGCGAGGGGTAGCACATCCGGATGGTAAGCCAAAGCCGGCCACATAAGGGGTACACAGGCCCATAAAAAGGCCCACAGCGAGTCGTGCAGGTCGAAGAGAGGTACCTCATTTATTTATATCATTTGGTAGTTTACACTGACATTTATATAGCAATTTGGTTTTTAGCAATTTGGTCTCGCATTAGGCCGGGCCAATGAACAAAAAAGGGATAGTGGCCCAACGGGCAGAGATCTGATCAAATTACAAAACATAATATGGTCGGGCTTCAAGCCAACCCGGCCCGAAGCCCATATCATTTTGGGGCATTTTAAAAAGGCGGATATGATCTCAGCCCACTGATCCTCTTAAATAAAATCAGACGGTGGAGATCTATTCCATCCATTTAACTGTTTTATTCTTATTCCAGGCTTCTAGTTGGTCTACGAAGCCTGACGAGACAACGGGACCCGAATACGGACGACTCAAAGAAAGCAGAGGTGACGTGGGATGCCTACGCGTATGCTGACGGGGTGCTGAAAGGGCAGGACAGGGGTGTGCCGTAAGTGGGTCCATGGTTGTGATTTAATCGTAGCCGTTGAACCCATTTGAATGGGGGATCGGACGGTCGACACTGTTGTCGACGCCACCAACCGGAGGCTGTTTTGACCAGCGAGGGGGAACCAGCAGCGATCCAACAGCCTGGGAGGATTCCCAGGGCTGTCCCCCGCCATCGGACGGTCTGGGAGGTCTCTCCCAAGCCGTTTAAAGGGGCCTCAAAGACCCCAATTAATGGCATCTTTCCACCTTAAGTCCATAGGACGGCGGAGATCCCTTCCGCGTTTGGTAGCAAGCTGCGACATCCTGACAGCACCAGCATTTGTGGACAGCGAGTCAGGAGCCAAAGAAGCTCTGAAGAAGCCTGCATAAGCACCCAAACGGAGGAGAAGAGAAAGAGAACCCTTAAACTGAAGCTCGTTGATCGACGACACACCTTCTTTTCAAATCAGGGCTATTCAGGTGATCTGACAATAATTTTTGGCTGAATTCTATGTTTTGGTTTAATTTGGATGCTAAATTTCTCATTTAATATAGATCTTGATTGAGTTCTTTTTGTTGACATTGGTGCTGCGATTATGTTTGGCATTTCATCGAGCACCTCGCGTGTTCAATGATTCTTTGTTCAATTTATATAAGTTCGACTTTACCCAGCGTAAAAAAAAACTAGCCACATACCTTTTACCTGAATTCTATTGGGCATTCTGTCGAACACCTCATAGGTGTTGGACAGAAATACCCCCTCACCTTTGATTTCCTCTACAACACCTGTATAAAGTACTTATAAAAATCATAATATAACTAAGTATATTATACATCTTTTACATCTCGATCTTCTGTCGGGCATTTGGTCGAACACCTCTTGGGTGTTTGACTAAATCAACCCACTGCTTATCAAGATCGATTATATAAACTCTATAAAAAAATATATAGAACATATAAAAAGATAAAATCTATCCTATTTCAATATTCTATAGGGCATTCTGACAAACGCCTTAAGGGTGCTCGACAGAACTGTCCCTTTCCTCCCTATTTTTTACTATTATAATTATTAAAAAAACTCATTACGATAGATATACTATCTATATAGTAAATATTATAACTATATAAGGTATTCACCTTAACTATAGGTGATTATATGCATATCCACTCCCTCATAGCCTCTAGTAATCCGTTTATTCCATCTTAACATCTCTCTATACTTATACTTAGTATGTTATAGTTAAATAATTACTTAATACTCTCTTTTCACCTATCCTCTTAGTATAGATAAATATTACTCTGAACCCTTTCATTCTCTCTTAATATATTTATCTAGCTTCTTCTACTTATTATTATTCTTTTACTCTTATTAAACTACTCATTCTTATTAAATTCTTATCTATCTTATTATCCTTTTTAAATATAATACCTAACATCTTCAATTCTGTATTATTCCTAGTATCTTTACTACACATATATAATCTTAAATATTTTCTATTCTCTAATTGTATTATTATAGTAGTATTTTCTCTACTTCCTAATTACTTAATTCTTCTTGTTAGCTTTTGTATTATTATATAGTATTAATTATCAAATCAATTATTGAATATATACCTAAAAGCCAATCCCTGTGGAGACAACGTTACATAACGCTATACACTTGAGTAAAATTTAACTACATAATTTGCCTTTTTCATCTCTTTCCATCTTGTTGTCTCTATAAAAGTATCTTTCTACCTCTCCAATGTCTCAATCTTTGTCTCCCTATCTCCCTCAATCTCACTTCCCATTTCTTTCTATCTCTCTCGCCCTTGATCTGTGTCTCTTTCCATCTTGATATCTCGAGAATGATATACATACATACATATGTATGTGTATGCATATACATACATAAAATACATATGTATGTATGTATGTATATCATTCTTGAGATATCTCTCTTCTTTGTCTTGCAGACTTCATCCATCTGTGATATGTGGATTCCATCAAACTATAACAACTTAAACGCTCAGTGATTACTATGACTTATCATTCATTTCTGATTTCCAGTCAGAGAGTCTGATGCTTCTGAATGTTCTACTTTATTTTTATCAGCCTTCTATTTCTGAAAGTATCAACTCAATTTTTATCTTTCCCCTATTTCTGAATCTTGTACTTGAAGTTCATCAGTTTGCTATTTATGAACATATTTAATTTGCTTCTTACCCTTGTAATATCTTCTACAAAGTTCTGATTGATTTCTTTGACATCTGATATTTATAATTCCTTGATTGATTATCTTTAAATTATCTGATCTAATATTTGACAACATGATCTGCACTCTCAACTTTGGATCCACAATTTGAATATCTGATTGCGATTTTATAAACTCGCTCTAAAATTTTAAAAATTAGTTTCTATCTGAATTTTATGTCAATATGTTGTCTATATATGAGGTTGATGATGCCTACAACCATCATCTACGACAATGACTCCATGTAGCCCGCACCAAACTTTTGTGAATCTACACAGGGTTGACGTCGAAGGCAATGTCAACACCATCATTTTGATTTTGTTGTCCCTTGGTCAATGTTAACATAGACATCACGTGTCTTTGTTCTCTAAAATGTGCTCTCTATGTCACTCTCTCCTCTATCTCTCTCTCCATCTTGTTCTGTGTGTTTATCTATCATATCCCTTTTATCTCTCTCTCTCTCTCTCTTTCTCTCTTTCCCTAGGTCTCTCTACCTCTGAAAAAGCAATCTTTCTATTTCACTTGTTCATTCTCTCGTCCTCTCACTCTTGCTCTCTCTCTCTCTCTCAGTTTATACCCCTTATAAATTTCATACTTTTCAGTCAAACTTGGTACGCTGTCAAGATAATTTAAATTTAACGCAATCAAAATAGAATTAATTCAGGTGGCTACTTAATTCAAGAATCCTCTTTAATAGGATTATTTATGAACATGAGGTACATCATAAGTTACACCCGCTAAGCACATTAACCACACACTGCAACTTTCAATATGACAGATACAAGCGTTGTCTCAGTCACAGCGCTTAATAACACGGACTACCCAGTTTTAAACAGAACTGTTTTTTAAAGAAAAATATTAATATAGCATATTTGGGCGGTGGGGATATTAACAAGAACAGAGGATATAAAACTGAGAAAAAAAATATAATTAGATGCAAAACTTGGTCGCTCTGGGACAAATGTCCCAGGATTTTAGACAAGCAGGAGAGCGGATAAGATCTCACCCATTGTCTTCTCGGGGATGACATTCCCATCCCCCATATCTGCGCCGGACTCCAGCACTGCCGCATCCAGGATGAGTTTTCTCTTGGCGATCTCAAATACGTTTTCATCCACAGTTTCTTTCGTAACCAGCCTAAATTTTTGAATAAAATCAAATAATTATGATCCGTGAAGGGAACAAAATCATCAGTCGACTAAGAGTCTTGTCTGAGACCCTTAATTATCAAACGAAACTAGTAATCTGTTGGGCTCTGATTCAAAAGCTGATATTATGAATTCTGAGCAAAGAAAAAAAATGCTCATGTTTCCTCTGGTATGGATGTCCATGTAGAGCCAGTCCAAGTCTTCTAGATTAGCAAACAACCCAGAACAATGCTCTATATTCGCCAGAAACAAAAAGATTCGTACATTTGATACGAGGAGTCCGCAAAACAACCGGAGGAAGACTTTAAGATAAGAATTGTGACAAAATATTATCATTTTCTTGCACAGGCTTAATCAAAAAGAGGGAGCTTAATCAGACCAGCCACACAGCAGGACCCGATTGGCCCGATCAGCCATTCCACTTGCTGATCAAAGTAGATAATCTACAATCAATCGGCCTTCTTGACTGGATCTGATCGATTGACGATCGGGAGGTTCGATGGGTCTGGTCGGAGAGATGTAATCATGATATGGAATTTCTGATCGATCTAAATTATAATTAGGACCAGTCCTATCCCCAACCTTATTTATCAAAGAGAATATATTATACCTGTACACAGTAACCGGATTTCTTTGGCCAATACGATGACAACGGTCTTCGGCCTGCCTGTCAATCTGTGGATTAAAATCCATGTCATGTATGATGACAGTATCAGCTCCAATCAAGTTCAAGCCTTGTCCTCCAGCTCTAGTGGAAAGTAAGCAAGCAAAAATAGATGAATCGTTGTTGAATGTGTCCACTAATGTCTGCCTCTCTGAGACTTGAGTGCTGCACGGAGATTAAAGCTAAATGTAAACCTGAGAAACCATAAGACTCACGGAAGATCTGAAGCATCGTAGTCTTTACCTTCCATCAAGACGATTATAAGTGACCCCAATGACATCCAGTGCCCATTCTAAAATATCAAGCATGGACGTCCACTGGCTAAATATTAGAACCCTGTGACCGTTATTTTTTAACGACGGAAGAAGTCTGCTTAGTGCCTTGAAAAGGAGGGGGAAACAGTGAAAAAAATGGACGACTTAATAATGAAAAAAATATATGATGCATATATCCATGAATCAAAACTATACTTGACATTTTGCTGAGCCAAGAACATGAGCATCAGAGAGAGCTCCTTTGATGCCAAAGCCCCCATTTGAAATTAAAAGCTGACATCCAAAAAGATGAATAAGAAGCTATAATGAGTAAAATGCAAAGACAAAACGTGAGTCCAAACAAATGGGTACCGAATGTCTATAGAAAACCAACAAATCCTGGATTTTCTACTTAAACTACGAAGTACTTCGAAAATTGGCTGGCTAGAAAGTTTTTTAATCCTGTTAAACTATCTCGAAAGAAAATGCCAGAAGGTACTCTGATATAAACCCACGGGTTTTTATCATGAGGAAGAGACGGGAACAAGAGAAGAGAGGGGGACGACAAAGTACGCATCAGAATAGTTATTGTCTGGAGAGATGTATTGGCAGGATGGATTTCACTCAAAGTGACCGGGATTGAAATGGAAACATATGCATCACTCGAGGAAGAGAGAGAGGAGCGATCAAAGTGACTTCTAATTTCTAATTTTCCTACCCGCCTTAAGTACTACCTTATTTAAAGGGAAACCCATGCAAAAATAATAAAAAATCCCTTTACAGGGATTGAAATGGCAGAAATATCTTCACAGGGATTTGGGAACCTCATATAGAGCTCCCCCTTCAACAACTAGCTTCTCCTCAAGCTGGATGGCCCAGGCTGCCATTTGGCCTAGCTATGCAAAGACTTGGCTACAACAGGGCTTATGCTTGGACTCTGCTAGACTTCGCTGGCCCATGAACTGGACCGCTACTCCATTGTGGGCTGGACCAACTGGACCGCTACTCCATTGTGGGCTGGACCACTGCCAGCATTGCATCAGGACCCTTCGCGATGGAAAGGTAGTCGAAGGCGGCTACAAGGCTGAGGAGTTGATCGAGGTATCCCACCCTCTGTAAAAAAAGGCAGTCACAAGGGTTGGCTCTCTGGGTCAACCGCTAATCAGAGGGCAGTTCCCATGGCAGCTGTGACAATGGAAATGGGCAGAAGCAGCAGGGGTTCTGACAGTGGTGGTGCCAGCACCAAAAGGGGTACATGGGCAGTGGCGACTGCACCAGCAGGACTCCGATGATGGTGGTGGCATAGATGAGGACTCTGATGACCAAGACAAAGACACCAGTGGTGGCTCAGAGGGGGAAGGTGATGGAGACTCAGGGGATGCTACCACCATCTTCCTCTCTGACACTGGTCCAAGATGCCGATCAAAGTAGATGATGCGGTGCAGTTGGCAGAGAAAGGCAATGGGCAGAATGGCAGTGCGACCTTGATCGACGGAGGATTGGCTCTGAGAAAGCCGACTTGATCACTTGCAGTTGGTTCAAAAACTTCTTGTCCACCATATTCTGCCGAGCACCAAGGTTCTCCATGGATCTTGTAGCTCTGATACCAACTGAAGGATTTGCGCTGACGATCCTGTTGGTGGCTTATTGCATGCCACATTGTGTCCAAGCATGGTGCCACCCTCGAGACTGCCTCCTGTTGAGACTCCTGTTGGCACTCAAAATTCTTGTGCAGCCCCCCCCTCTCCCACGACCACTCCAACCCACTGCTCTCCGCAACACAACATTTCACCACTTTCCACAATCACTGTCGCCCACTGTTTCCCTGTAACCACCACTGTCCACTACTCCCTTGCAACTGCCGCAGCCGCCACATCACAAATTCACTGAGTTGTCCCATATCTCTGTGCGTGGGGATGCTACCCTGATAACCAAGGGCCATGGGGTGTCTAAAAGGACTGGACACTACATTTCAGACCTCAACACGTCCATAATGGCCCATCCCACTACAGAACCACCCACCACAGCCCAGGGCCACCTGCCCATTTCCGCAACACAACCCCCCCTCCTGTTCTTGCTCAGCACCTGCTCTGCCCGATCCTTGACCACTCGCCTCCAGAGTCTGGGCACCCTGCCTCTATGTATATGGCACCACTCCGGAGGATATTTTAACCATGCTGCCCGGATTTATCCTGACCGACCATGTACCCAGACGAAGCTGGGCCCCAGCCTTCTTGAGAGAGACAAGCTCATGGCATGAAATGATGTGAAGGACCACTACAATCCATGAGAAGCCATGGGGTAGCAGTCTCATGAGATGATTGAATCCCAAAGCCATCAGCCTAAATCAAAGGATACCTCTGCTACCATGGCGTGGCCAATGCAAAGGTTCTTGCTTGTGCCAATGACACACCTCTACCTTATCTCAGGTTGCTGGATCTTTGGTGTTTCAGCTCTTACAATGAGTTCGGAGTTACCCATCTCCTTGGGAGCACCACTTGCAAGGGATTATCGGTTATCTTTCCTTTATTACGATATCAAAAGCATTTCCCAAATCAGGGACTGTCTTCCTATTCAGAATGTGACCAAGGGATTCATTATACATATTAAGTCCCATGAGGAATCTCTAACGCCTGTCATTTGTCGCGTATTTCCATAGCAGACTTTGATTCCCAAGAGGCTGATAATGATCTATATCTCGCTAGATAGATTGGAGCTTGCAAATTCACTGTCTTCTCGCCCTGTCACAAAAGGACTGCCTTAATGACCAGCTCATAGATGTGCCAATCTTGGTTCTTTTTCCACAACTTTACTGAATTGAGTCCCAAACATGCTTGGACGTTATAAGTTTCAAGAACGTCAAGGATAAATTGTCAGATATACTGCAGAGGAACCATGCATGGACAGTAGCATCATCCTTGTCCCAGGCATAATATTGTTGATCTTTAGGTTGCTTCTCTTCAACTAACTCAATCCCCCCCCCCCGCAGTATGAGTTCAATATACTGGCTCCGGTCCAGCAAAACTAAACTCTGTTAACTTCAAGGAGTCAAGAGTCACTGGGAAAGATGTATGTCCTGCAAATTCCACCTTGTGAGTGACACAAGATTTATCTTGTTCAGAGTCGGACATCTGATGATAGGCAACTCAAGTAGGAGAAATAAACACGTCTCCCACTATGAGCGATAAATTCTCCCTGAAAGATCCACAAATGGCAATGCAGATTACAGAGAAAATATCCCCTCTGACAGAAGATATATCCCGAATTAGAGCCAGAAATATCAGCAGGTTTTGCAACAATAGAGTCGTTGTAGAGGACCAACGACAAGAAGAGGGAGATAGAAGACAACCTTGATGGTTGACTCCAGAGTACTTGTCAGGCAAACACCACAAAGTGATCAATGAGTGGTTTCCAGTGGACAACGGATTCTTGAAGAAGTTACTGCCTAGCCAGCCTGCTTTGGTACTCACGTGTTACAGGGTTGTATGTTGACCAGCGGCTAGGCTAACCGGAGTGCAGCTCTGATACTAATGAGTTGGAGGTAGCTGGTCGCCATCAAATTGTCTTTGTAGAGCTATGAGAGGATTAATGTTTCAACCCATAGAAAAATCTTACTTTAATAGGAGGGGCCAGGATAATAGGAAGGGCCCATTCCTCTCGTAGATATGATAATGGACCTTAACAGGCCCACGAATCCTTTATAAGGGACGTCCATCTGAGGCCTTACAAACTACCACTCATGGGATACAAAATATATAAGGGGAATATAAAGGTCGGATTTTATAGGACAACTTCCATCACAGGATGACATAGGACATATTAGGTTTTCCAAAACCTCTGGTAAAGCTATGTATGACGATCATAATGAATGAACTCAAACAGAATATGGATTGCCAAATACTAACATTTGTTGCAACGGCCAAATCCCAGAGGTGTCATTAGGAAAAAAAGAGCAAAAATAGGGCAATCCTAGAAAAAAAAAACAGAATGTGTTATCTCAAAGACTTAATAGGGTAGACGGTTCAATGTGAGACCCTCAAATTAAAACAATGTGAAACTAGAAATAATATTCACAAATAAGTAGAAAAGTAGCACGAGGCTACCTGATGGATCTCGTAGTCATTATAATCTCTGATCTCTTTTATAACTTTGTCCAAATTGCATTCAAAACCGAATATTCCTCTAGGGTAAAGCTCTTTTGCTATACGAATGACATCTTCATCTTTGTACACTCGCCTCACCAACAACGGATGGTTCGCAATCTGGAAAATCATGATGAAACAAAAAGGGAGCGTTAAAGATTCTGTTAAGAACCCTGAAACATAAAGAAAACATGAAAGAGCTGCATGAAAAAATGGCATATCTTCACCTTGCGAAACTGCATGAAGTAATTTGAAATTTGACGGCCGGGAAGAGGAACGATATTACTATTAGAACCATTGCTGGTAGCTTTATTTGTACGAGCAAGACATGCCCGGCGATAGTCCCCAATGGCATCATTATAACACTCTCTCTGATCAGAAACCATGTAAACATATTCAACCTGGAAATTATAGTCAGTTGAACAAAGTCTTTAACACTGTGTTACGAAAGAAAAAAGCAGGTTCTGAATGCTCAGTCATCGAAAAGGTAAATGAAGATATCAGATTCAAGGACAGTAACTCGAATCGACCTGTTGTACTTTTGGTGTTAGTTGTTGCATAACATCTGACTTCAAACGCCTCAATACAAAGGGCCCCAAAATAGATTTGATACGGATAATCAGATTTTTGTCGTCAGCGTTTAATCGTTTTTTTAAGTCGTCGTCATCATTAGCAAAAATATCAGGTAACATAAACTCCAGCAACGACCACAACTCCTGCAACAAAACGTTACACCTCCGTGAATATAATGAAATGGGCAACCAAGAAAACAGGGAAAAAGACTGGTTGCGTAATCATAAAATACGCTAAAATAATGAGGGAAAAGAGTTTGACTTAGGAGAGCTAACTGTGATGCGTCATTGCCATGTAACAGTACTTGCTTCTTATAGTCCTACCACACTGTCGGTGAATAAAGACTGTCTAGAGTCTAAGCACAGAAGAACAGACTTCATGGTTACAGGTAGGATACCTGGAGACTAGAGTCCAACAAGTCACGTTGATCCATGACATTGACGTTGATGTTGATGAGTCGGCAATGACAACGTCAACAAGAATCAACATCAATATCAACATCGACCGTCCATCTGTTGAAAATAAATTCTGTCGACACCAAAGTCATCATCGACTAGGGCGGTTTACGTTGACATTGGCATAGTCGACGATTTTTTAGCTAGAGTACTAGTAGCCTGACCTTGACAGACAGTGTCAACCAACAGAAATTGTCATCGTTAACTTTAAATGTATGGATGACGAGTGTTAAACCCCAAAACAAAACATTTGTTTTCCATCATCTCGGGGAAAGACAACCTGCCCCCTGATACACCTGGGTCTACCAGAAGTACAGAGCATGATTCTTGATAAACGCATTTTGCCTTCTCAGGTGTCCTCTTACTGAGGTGAAACGGTAAGGACCAGATTTGCAAACGGATATGTTTTCACATCAAGTACCCAGTTAAATGCACGTAAAAACATTAGAAAAAAACAGGAGATGATAAGTCCAAGATAAACTAAGATGAATTGCCTACGAAATAAAAGGTTAGTTTTCTCTCCATACTACATCATAAGAGCTTGGCATTGATGACAATGTCATGACAACGGAACAAATACGCTAAAGCCAGGGTTACAATAATCACAGTGAACTTGAGTAAAAATATAAAGAAAAGTTTGGATAATTGAAGAACGGTTAATTGATATGTACGACATCCACAAATGAATAATGGTTAATTGGATATTGATATGTAATTGATATGCAAATATTTTTTCAGCACGACTAAATCATGGAATCATAACTCCACAAAGTCACACGCAGAAAAAATCATTAATGTTTGCCTGCTAGGGTCCTACCTTACCTCAGAATTCACCCCAAATAGTTATCGAGAAGAATGAGGTTTTCTAATCCTTCGCCCACATCAGAATTATTTTTCTCCACAAAATCATGATTTGGAACTCGACAAATTTAATAAACCCAAAAGGGTTTTCTTTGAAATAACGACTATGACAGCATTCACAACCGAATATCAATAAAAATGCTTTGAAAGAATAAAGCAGCAGAGAGAAAGATGAGTATATGCAGGAAATCTCAAATCAGCCCACAGCTGCAGGTAATAGAACACATATTTACATGTAAATCATTCTGAAGTGGTGTCCCCGTCAGCATTAAGCGCTGGCGGGCAGTTTTTGCAACAGACATCAAGCTCTTCCAGCGGTAGCTCGATTTATCTTTAAGTGCGTGAGCTTCATCCATAAGTACACAACTCCATTGCCATCGTTTTAACACCTTTCTATCATCTCTCTGCTGCCCACTGCACAGAGGGACATGTAATATGGTTTATTAAAATGCTTTGAGTTGACGTTAAACAAGTAATAAGAAATAAAAACGAGATTCACATACGATCGTCGCTCAAATAGTGAGTAAGACGTTACAAGAACATTGAAAGGGGGAGGTAGCCCAGCCTTGCCAAGAGAATTCAACTCCTTTGAGTATGTTGTTCTTCCAGCTCCATGAAATAAAATAACAGAAAATGAGGGGCACCACTTCTTAAGTTCCCTCTCCCAGTTTTCAAGGAGAGATGCCGGGCAAACAATGAGGTGCGGGCCAGGATCATTGTCCAAGTGTTCCAACAGATTTAAGTATGTAACGGCCTGGGAAATAAGAAAGATGTAAGAAACACTTACATTTTCCAATCATTTAAAAAAAAAAGAAATAGCCTACCTGAACAGTCTTTCCTAAGCCCATTTCATCTGCCAAGATGGCTGCATGCCAAAAACTAATGTTAGGATGGAAACCATTTAACCAATGAGAAAAACTAATTTTAAAAGACATCGTGATAAGTAAATGATAAGAAACTGGGAAAAACATAATATAAGAACGAATAAGACCATAACAATATCCCTCTCCCTATAATTGTTTTATGAAGAAATCCCTCTCCTTATAAATACAGATTAATGACACGAAATATTGTGCTGCCAAAAAACCAGAAAGAATAATCCTCCACTACTGGTTAAATTAGGGTCATGGGATTTAAAGTCCTCTCCAAAATATGAGTTTGGATGCATCGGTACCTGACCATGGAGATAACTAAGGTTTGTACAAGGTTCTGAGGATATAACGAAAAAAAGGAAACAACAAAAATCTTTTGATGAATCTGGATAATTTTATTCCGTGTCTGTAGGCACATGATGCCATCAAACTCTGAAGCAACAAAATAATCACTAAGGGATGAATTTAAGTCTTCTATAAATAATATTAAGTCTTACACTTTTGTATCAAATCTCTTGTAGGGTTCACAGAGAAAAAATAGATGGGATTTATTCAATTGAATGACCTGGTCTAACTTAAAACCTATGTTGCAGAAAGGTTATCAGGATACCGTTAAAGTTATTAGTCTGCATGCAACGGTCATTTTCATCGAAAAGAAAAACAATTGTAGCTAACCGATACATTTCATTTCGTCATATTAAGTTCTGAAAGGAGGTTATACAACGACAAAATGCAAACAAGAAGGATTAATATAGACGTTTCAGTGAGAATATTGAAATTAGGCTCCAGCAAAGTTGTAAAGAATTTAATAAGGTAACCCCCAAAGGAGTACTGAGATGCCTCCCAAAGTTATTCTCTTTTCAATGATCTTTTTTCCCCTATTTCTTCAGCCAAGATCTTAGCCAACTGAGAAGATAAATGAAGACCTGTATCATCATAAAAATAATAGAAGTACAGTGCGTTACTCGTATAACGTCTATACTCTATATTTCATTGAGAATTGTTGATTGTTATTTTCATCATGGAGATACTGTCTCTTCGATTGAAAAATCTCCACTCGAGATATCATATTCCTATGAAAACTGTCACTGGTCATTTCCACAACTGTACCCATGACGAGGTAGAGGAGCAAGCTGAAATTGCCGAACAACTCAGATCCCCCAGAACGATGAAAATAACCATTGTCCAACCTGTTGGGAGATTCCGCGGACGATACCTTTATTAGAGGAATGATATGGTTTCAGGGAATGAAGGCAAATTTCCACAAGCGCAGACCACAATCCAGATCTCATATTACTTGATGAATTCAAAGGAAAACAAAACGCTCGAATATAAAGCAAACCTCCTCCAATTCGCTTTCTGTAGAGCAATAGAAGAAAGTTAACACCAACGAGCTGGTACGGTTTGAGTACAGGATCAAAACCCCCCGCGGAACTCGAACAAGCCGCATTAATATCCTCCTGAAACAAGAAATCGCCGCAAAATGATAAGGAACATCGTGGTCTCAAACAGCTCCAATATTCACACCTGGGTCACGATTCTCGCGGCCGAAGCGTCCACTTCGGCGTATCTTTCAAAAGAACTAGAAGCAGAGCCGTAAAGTTCTTCTCTCAAAGAAGCAGATATCTCGCCGCACTTCTGCAAAGCCTTGACAACCAAATCCGTCTCCTCTTCTCCTTCGTCTGCCGAATCCTGACAAAAATCGACATCATCGTCGTCCTCCTCTGCTGATCGGATCTCCACAACCTCAGGCGAGGCCTCCGCGTCACTGTCATCGTCGACAACGAGGCGGCGCACGCGATTTCCACCGTGAACGGAGCGAACAACCACAACGTCCTCATCATCATCATCAAAATTGGGAGACGTACGCGACGGAAGAGCTTCCTTCTTCTCGGGAGGCTTATAAGCAAAGGATTCGATCGGAGGACGCTTGCCTTCCAATTTTTTGAACACGCGCGACGTCGCGAACTTGTGATTTTCCCATTCTTCGTCGGATATCTCGTCGAACGCGCGCTTCATCAAGCCGGAGACGAAGAGGCGGATCAAAACCCTAATCTGATGAGGAGCTGGAGCTCGATCGTCGGAGGGGAACCGAGATCGAGATCGAGAGCGAGCTCGGGACTGAACGAGGCGCGCAAGCCGTACAGTTCCTCTATGCCGCGAAACGGCGTCCCGCCAGTTCTTTTTTCCCTTTTTCCAACTCTTCGGAGTTCCAAATTCCGATCGTGGTTGGGTAATGTTGGTGAAAAATGGACGGGACGGGACGGATGGCGGGAAATCAAATCCGATTCAGTAAAAGCAAACTGGTGAAAAATAATTTAATTTAATTTAAAATTATCATAAAATATTTATTCTGCTTTGAAATGGTTTATTCTGATACTATAGATTCTTATGAATTTTGGGGATTTTTTCGAATGAAATGAGTTAAAACTAATTAAATAACCCACCATGGCACTCTTGCACCACATGGTGGGTATTACACGGTCCTGGTAGACATTAGAAGTCGGCTGCTATAGAATCTGGAAACTGCGTTTGATGGTGTTCCGTTGGCTGTGAACATTTGTGAAACATGTAGAACATTTTGATGTGGTTAATAGCATTGGAAAGTTTATGAATTGGGCTAACGATTGAGAAATGATGAGAAAATTCTGGATGAAAAGATGGAAGATCACATGAACCTCTCTGTCAACTGCCCCGATGGGAGCTTGGTGTTTTGTTTCTCGGTTGTTGTTCATCCTCTCTGAATATTTTAATCCCTCAATCATGGGATGCAATAATAGACCGAACAAGGTTTGTAAAGCTGAATCCCTCTATCCCAAATGGATTAAGAAAAAATCAAGGATGTGATACAACATGGGGGAGGAGAAACTTAAGTAGGAGAACCTCCCTTGATCCTAGTTTACTTAACCTAATTTGGAGAACCAAGATTGATTCATCTTCAGCTTACGTCCACGTTCCCCCATCGTTTCGACTTAATGAACAAGTACCAATTCCAAATTTGAGGAGCCGATCGTAAAAAAATATTTTTTTACTTGGACATGGGGCTTCTTTTGTGGGCTTGGGCTCCATTTCTTTTCCCCATTTGCATCCATATTTGGATATTTCATTTACAGATGTCGTGCATATTAAATAAGCTCCAAATAAATGTGAGTATGAATCCATTTGACTTACATGAGTCAATAGATATTCATCTAATAAATCAATAAAGGATTTTCTAATTTTAAAAACTCAAGTTTTTTGATGTTAACAATAAGTGATGACTGATATGAGTGCATAGTTGAATATAACTTATAAAATCGAACATTATAATCCACTATTGTTTGTACCGATGATGTTTTCAATTCTTCAACTCAAGTTTTTGCGAAAAACTTCAGAATTTTAGACTTAGTCCCACCCACTTTGTCCTTTTTTTCTTGAAGGTCGTCTCATCAATGTATTTGATTGAGTCTTACGACTCATTGATACTAGGAAGCTACATGCCATATCCCTTCAATTCCACTAAATTCTAAATCGAGAAATGTGGAGAAAATCTAAATAAGATAAATGTGAGATAAACCAAAAGGTACACATTAAATGCATATGAATTTTCAGATCTGACTTAGATCTGATACTAACCTGATCCAATGAATTCATTGGATCTGGCTTAATACTGATTTAAACTATATCCCACATGTCATTAGATATGGCTCGGATCTAATCCATACCTGATCCAAAATTCAATTGATCTCAGTTGAAACTGATCCAACCCAAATCCCACAACATTCTCACATCTAGTTTGGACAATATCCAAACCATATCCAGAGTATTTTGGATTTGGCTTATATCTTATACCAACCTGATGTAATGAATTCATTACGTGTGGCTCAGTACTGATCCAAACTACATCGCACATGTGGCTGGATATCGCTCGGGTCTGATCCAGATCTGATCCAAAGTCCAGTGGATCTCACTCAAAACTGATCCAAATGAAACCCCACACATTCTCATATCTGTTTGGATCATATTCAAACAATATCTGGTGTATTTTATATCTGGATGAGATCCGATCCAAACCACGAGGGAGACAGAAGTAAAAATGGCTTGAGTATATAAAAGAGATGAAAAACTGAGGCAGAAAGTGAGATATAAGGAGAGATATTAGATAAAGAGATGGAAAGAGAAATACATAAATAAATATACATATATATTTAGTAAGGGAGCTGAGAGCCTGAGGTAAAGAGAGATGTACAAAACAAAAGGTAGAAAGTGAGAGAGAGATAAGGAGAGATCGAGATATATAGAGGATGAGGGATTTATATGAAGAGAAAAAATGAAGAGAGGGTTTAGAAAAGTAGAGGTAGAGAGAGATGAAAAGAGGTGGCATAAAATCAGAGGCAGAGATAAGAGAAGATATAGGTAAATGGAGTGAGAGGTGATGAGAGAGGAAACCAATGAGAGGGACAAATATAGAGAGACGCATTAGTGATAAACTCAAAAAAAGGGTTTGATTTGTTGTTGGTGCTTTTCAAATTTTTATTCAATAAAAATTAAATCTAGCTCGTGATGAGTACTGATCATCTCCATAGGGAACCATTATTAAATATTTATTCTAATTAAAAAAGTGATTAATGAGATGAGTGGAGATATACATACAACACATAATATAGAGACAAGGAAAATGGGAGGCGAGAAGGTGATTATTATTAACAAGATTCAGATGATTATAGTAGATTGGAGATAGTGACATGAGCAATATTATAAGAACGAATGACACAGAAAAGGAAGTGATGATAATGAGATTAGAAAGTAAGTAGAAAGTTAGGGATGTGATGAAACAACGATTTGCCTAAATGAGATGACAGTTGGTAAACTAAAAAAATCATGGTTTTAATTCCATTTTTTATATTAATCAATAAAATTATAAGCACGTACTCACTTAAGTAAATTTATCTAATGGTGTATAGATCACCTCCATAGGAAACAATAATTAAGGATTTAATATATATTAATAGTGACTAGTAAATATGAGATGATGTAGGTATACAAAACAAAGTCGCAAATTGAGGAAATGTAAGGCCAAAGGTGTTGGGTTCTAGAGGCCTTGACATGGATGAAGAAATCAAAATGATCCGCAGCGGAAGACTTAAATGTAATCAAAAGATATCGATAAAACCATTAAAACAAAGTACCTTTGGATAGATCGCATCCATGATTTTTTGGATCCTGGAGCGAGACAACTCGAGCTGCTCAAGTGTGCAACCTCTAGACGTATCCACGCGATCATCGATAGGTCAAATCTCCTTCTCGTCGACGAGCCCCTTTCAATCTCTGTCATCGTTGTGACGCCATCCCAATCACATGGGGAGTGGAGAGGGGTTGTGGGGAGAAGGGAGAAGAAGGGGAAGGCCCCAGAACAATTCTGACCTGGGTGAATTTTGTTCAGGGCCTTCTCCTATTTATACTAAGTGGGTATTTTTCATAAAAATACCTAAAACTTAAGTATATCTTCAGACATCCAAAATATCATTTGTGTGTGACCATGTAGGCCCATTATTAGTCTAGTTAATGACTATAATGGCCCAATAACCTTTATTGGCCTTCCGAATTAATTAATTATATCATCATATAGATTAATTAATGTTGAATCGATTTAACCTAATCGATAAGTTAAATCTCCAACATGTAGGGTGCCAAGCTACACCTCGCGCTCTAGAAGATACAAAGGAGTGTGTATTGACTCACTCACGGAACCTGTCCGTCATCATTTTCTATGTACATATAGTCCATCATCCACTTGATGCTCTTAGGACAACTTAGGGTATGATCAACAGTCAAACCCTAATCGGTCAGCTTAATTAGTACGGATACATTCAGAAATCATCGGAGAACTCTTCTTCGATATTTCACTGCCTTGGCCAAGGACTTCATTGCATCATCTTCATTGAGTTGTCACTTCTTATACAAAGGGCGGTCGATCCCATCTTGAACACTCAATCGTCTTCATGAACTTCTTGATGCACCCAAACTAAGACTGTTTAGAATCCCATGATTAGAGACTCGTTGGCCATAGTCAAAGTACAACCGTACGTCCGCAAGACGTCTTTGGTGTCTCAGGTCTAAGGACCACTTACAAAATCGTGACGTGAATCAACCTGATTGACAGTTCGGTATAATACCATTAAGGGATTCGTACGGATAAATTCAATGAACTCTTTCCACTAAAGAGCACCCACTATATCTCCTTGGTGTCTCCACACTAATGGCTACGGTATCAGCCATACTCATCATATGAGTGAGCTAGATAGTGTTACTCTATCCTGATACTTTGATGTACTTCTCATGTATCCTTCGAATAGGAATGTTTATAACACATGCTTAAAGACTAGTGCTCTCGGTACTACAAACTCATCATAACTCACCAAGTCCGATCACGTATTCATGGACTTCATTATAAGCATCACATGTGCACTATAATGAATATGTTCTATTTATGAACATGGCACAAGATGTGGGATGTGTGATTGGCTTGCCGGCCATATATATTTCCATCAGAGTCGACCCTTACTTACCCTATTCTTGGTAAGTAAAACTTTATAAATATCATTGCATAAATCAGAGCCTTAATATAACTTATTTAATCCAAATTATGTTTTATCAGCAACCTCTAGACCTATCCGTGCAATCAAAGGACTGATGAAGATCTATTGATATCTCAAAATAAAGACCTTGTATAGTCATGTGTGGAAGTGAAAGAAATAAGAAAGGGGGGCCTAGATATGGCAAGTATGGGCACTGATAATATCAAATTTAGGGGATTTAATTTGTTGTTAAAAATATATTTAACCGTACTTATTTTGTTATATTTAGCTAGAGATGAGTACGGATCGTCTCCACAAGGAACAATGATTAAGGAATTAATTTCTTATTGTAGTGATGATCAACGCGAGAAGAGATGAAGACGTGAAAAGATTATGTGAGTTAGTGATATCGAGTAAAAGGATGCAATGGTTATATTTTAACTTAAATTAGTAAATAAAATAGTAAATGGACATAGAATTGTGCGAAAAGAAATGGTGGTGAGATAGAGAATGTGAAGAACACGATGATGATCAAGTCGGTGAACGCTGATATGGTAGAGACAAAATATCGGGATATAATAAGTTAAAAAATAGTGAAAAGACGATGATAAACCCTAATTAAACTAATTATGATGTCGGGAAAATGATAAAGCTTGTAAGTTAATTATGATTCAGGTATTAAGGCGGAGACAGTTACCTTAAATCCTTACGTTCTGACAAGATTGCGACAATTTGTGAGTGTCGGTAAGCTCCCCCTCTTCTCCAATGCTTCTCTCCACACATCTAGGACATCAAGAACATACTTGATGGATCTCAAAACTCACTATCTTTCAATCAACCCACACAAGTAGGAAGCAAGTTCAAGATGAATTTCACAGTGATCTAGGCCTCTATTTATAGATCAAAGGGTATGGATGGAAAGAGGATGGGGAGATGAAGCAATGCTGAAAGTTTCAGCTCAATTAGAGTCGTAGATAATAAGATATTGCCGTTTGAAGTTGGAGAAATCCTATCCCTTGATTTTTTTTCTCTCTCCTCATCATCGTCTTTGGCGCTTCCTCGTTTTCTATTTTGGTTGAACTGTCAAATCACTTAGGTTCCTCATCTTCTCATCTTCCACATTCACATTTTTTGGAGCTGCCACATGTACTTATAGGGAAAAAATACAAAAGAGAGAGAAAGAAGAGAGGAAAAAGACAAAATAGGATTTTGTCTTTTTTCTTCCATTATCCACGAAAAGAGAGAGAGGAAGAAGAGAAAATAATTTTGTCTTCTTGTGCCTGCAATGTTTATTGCAAAGGAAAAAGGAGAGAAGTTTTCTGATTGGTGCACGTCGCCAAAAAATTCAAAAATTCATATTAAATAAAATAAAAGCCCAAAAATAGAAATAAATATATATTTCGACTTAGAAAAATCATATCTTTCAAAAATTTAAAGTGAAAAAGTTCCCAAAAAAGCATATTTCATCTCGAAAAATTATATTCTTTTATATTATATTGTCAGAAAATTCTCCAAAAATGCATAAAAATTCAAAATTTTCATGAAAATGCTAATCTAAAAATAGATTCAATAATTTCAAGCTTGATAACATGCAAATATAAGTAATTTAATGCAAATAAACATGTAAATCTGTTCATATAAGGTACTAAAAATGGATGTTATCAGACACCCCAACTTAAACATTGCTAGTCCCTTAGCAATGGCTTTAAAGATTCCTTGGGTTGTTACTCACATTGCGAGCCTAGAAACTTGGGTATGAAGTGTCGATGATATCAAGTACACTTCAAAGT
The DNA here is from genome assembly GCF_029677425.1 of Wolffia australiana. Classification (NCBI taxonomy): domain Eukaryota; kingdom Viridiplantae; phylum Streptophyta; class Magnoliopsida; order Alismatales; family Araceae; genus Wolffia; species Wolffia australiana. Next base: position 17,261,437 of record NC_135836.1, on the reverse strand, counting down.
AAGAATACTTCTCGCAGGGTATGATACTATAATTAAGGTGGTGCTCTCTCTTTCCGTCCAATCTAGGACACTCTCTTACTTGTGATAACTATGTGACCCCTGGGATTCCCTACTAATCTTCCTCCCACTTTAAGTTAAAAGGTGAACATTATTCTCCTCTTGTTTGAGCACATAATATCAACTGTGTATCAACAAATCATGTGTAGTGGAATTTCTATCTAAGTGAAAAGAAAGAAGCGAATGGTGGATGGCTTAAAAGAATGGGTACAGGTAGGTAGGTAAGTAATACTTAGATAGCTTAATCCCAATAACAGATGAATGAATGGAATACACTAGAAGGGAGTAAAGAATGATGATGATGATGGTGGAGGACAATCTTCGTAAATGATTTAGTTTTCACTTATTCACTATTGATTATCAAATTTATCTAATTAAGAGCTCATCTACGAGAAGGCCCCAAATTAATTTTGCCAACTGAATTTTCAGTTTCATTACAAGTGAGATCCCTAAAGCCTCTTATTCATAGTCCTTTCTTCTGTTAGATTCCCATTTTTATTTTTTTACTCTTAATTTTCATTATGCCCCAATGTTAATCATCTAGATAACTCATTAATATTTAACATGTAAGTTTATTCTCTTTCGTGCCTCCTTATGTCTATGTTGCACATTTTTATTTTTACCTTTGAACTCCAAACTTTTGACTTTTTCCTAATGGCTATGTGTTCTTAGTGATATCTTCAAAAAAAATTATTATTTCATATTAGTAATAATTTCATAGGTATCTGTGTATTTTGCATGATTAGTTTACACTTCCCAAATGTAGAACATGTTTATTTTATGATTCATAGAAATAAGAACGAATGTATGGATGGTGGGTGGGTGGTTGACGGATTTATGGATAGGTCATTGCTCAAATAATAAATAAATGGATGGGGGATGGTGGATAGAGAATAAATGTATCAAAGATAAACAAATGGATGGATGGATGGTAGATGATAAAGGGGCTAATGGATTAATGGATGGATCTTAGATGGGTTAATGGCCGGATGGATTGAGAATAGATTGACTGATGGATGATATCAAAGTTCAACAAATGTATGGATAAAAGATGCATGATAATATTGATATTAATACTTTATATCATATCATATGAACTCTTAAAGAACATTATTCATATGTGATGTCAGTGACCTGGTCTCAAGGGGTGATGTCCTCCATCCGTAATGTCATTTTCATCATTGATATGTGAGGTCGGGGATGTCCTCTAATTCGATCACATCATGCCATCTCACTTGATGACGGTAATGACCTGATCTCAAATGACGATATTGTCCATTTGTGAAATCATTGTCGTCATCAATATGAGACATCAGGGACATCCTCTTGTTCAATCACGTCATGTCGTATCGGTGGATGATGGAAATGACCTGGTCTCAAATGGTGACATCATTCATTTGTGATGCTTGAGATAACTTGTTACCGTGTCACATCACTTCCTGGTTGGTGACATAAATGGTATCATCTCAATCTGTGATGTGCTCTATTGGTTACATCGAGAACATCATCGATAGGTGACATTCACAAGATTCTCTCGCCTAGTCATGTCACGCCATCGTGGAGGGTGATGTGGACCCAAATGATGACATCATCCATCAGTGACCTCATTGATATCTGATATCTGGACTTTTCTCACTCAGTCATGTCACACCATCTCAGTCCTTTCAAATTTTAAACATAATTTCATCTATATAATTATTTAATTTAATATTTCTTAGTAATGATGGTACATAATTCTCTCTTCCAAACTCAATACGGCCATACCTTGTTGTGTCAAAACATCTGAATATAAATGTATATATGTTATAAATCATTTTCATAATAATGGGTGATTTATAATTCTCCATTCCAAACTAATACCCTAGGCTTTCAACATATTTCAACTAATTTCATCTATGTATCATTATATCTGATTTTTCATAAAGTATGGGTTTCCTCATACCTCAGTATTTTGAAAAATATTCACCAATATCGCACTTTTTTTTAGTACCCAATTGTTTGATTTTTTTAACAGTTCAAATGATTTTTGAGTGATATCAATTGAATCAGCCAATTTTTTTAAATTGATCAAAAATATTTTCCGACATAAAGATTTGATCTGTTAAAATTGAATCTTCATCTCATTGATTGAAACATTCAATCAAGATTCAATATGGTTTGATTCAAAACCCAATCCTTATGCCCATGTATCAAATTAATTAATTAATTTAATTCCCAATAACATTCGAAAAACATTATTATTTAACTGTATCCACATTTAGATTAATTAATTAAGGATTGACTAAATCCAATTAGTAGGTTAAGTTTCTAGCACGTGAGGTGCGAGATACACCTCGTGCTCTAGGAGATACATAGAAGTATTTGAATTATCTCATGGAATCTTTATTGTCATTGGTTACCATATATGTATAATCCTCCATCTACGGAATAGTTGGATGATCTAGGGTGTGCTTAGTCGTTAAACCCTTATCCCTCATTTAGTTAGTCGTGATGCATAATGGTGATCATTGGAGAACGCCTTATCCAATTGCCATACTACCATAGACAAGGATTTAATGCACTGCCTTTGTTGAGTTGGTCTCCTTTTATAATGACACGAGTCAATCTGCTTATATTTCTAGCTATGTTGAAACATAATTGAATACCATGGTTAGAGACTCATACTTATTTGATAAAACATGACCGTCCGTACACAAAAAGTCCTCGGTGTCCCGGTTATAATGAACCGCTTATACAAAGAAGACATGAATCAACCAAATTGATGTTTGGTGTAATATCACTTAGGGATTCGTACATATCACTCTATTTATCTTTTGATATAGAGAGAAGCTACCAGCTGTCCTCAGTGTCTCCACACTAATGGCCATATGATCAACCATAATTATTAGATAAGTAGGATAATATAGTGTTAATTTGTATAGATAACTCGATGTCCATCTCAAGTATCCAATAATTAAGATTCTTTAGATTGCACTCTTGAAGATTGTTCATCATTGTTTAATGATTTCAATATAATTCACAAAGTCATTTTTCATGTTGAAGATTTTTGATTATTTTTCACATTGACTTCATAATAAACATCACATTGGAGTTATAATCAAGAAATATTTGTTTTAATGAAAATCATGGTAGTGTGATTGGCTTGAAGGCCACATGTGTTGCCAGGCTACAACTCGTGTCCCATAATATTAAATTAATGTTAACTCTCCCATGGAACGTGTTCCGTTGTCGCTTACACTGTATCTATAATCCTTCATTAATACTTCTCACTACTTCATGGGTATTATATTGGAGATGATTCTTGACCTAATTGATGATGTAAATTAGTGAGATTCGGTATTAGGAGTGAATAATGAACAAAGATAAAGATTTAGATGAAATATGTATAATATTTATCCATACAAAGATAGGAGGGTAAAGTAAGTCCATGTGAGTGATTTTGTAATTTCCATAAGTCCAATCCTATAATATAAGTCTATCTATAGATGTACCTTTTTACTTAGATTCAACCAAATAAAAAAATGCATTAGACTTCATCTTTATTCCAGGAAAGGTAATTTATTTTCCTTTATGAAAGTCTAATAGTTTTGTGGAAGGTCCAAAACAAAGAAATATATAAAAATCACATCAATAAAGTCATGTGGGAGTTCAGTACTGTTTGTCGATGCCCAAGTGAATTAGTCCCATTCAATACTCGTTTTTCTGGTGCCAACTCAATATTTTTGTTCAAATAATGTGACATAAGCAGAGGACAAATATGGGATGTGCACGTACACATCAAGATCGCAAGATTCGAATGGTGGATCATTAAGCAAGTGAAAATCATTTTTCTTCCATTAATCGTAGTAATGATTTAATACTAAATGCTTATTTTTAATTAAGTTTAAAAATTAATGTACCATTTAAATTATTGGGTCCAAAGTGTAGAACCTTATAGTTTACAATAATATAGATGAACCAGCTTGATGTCTAGATTATGTTCGTGTTCTGTGTAACAATATGGTTATACCAAATCATGATTATGTCAATCATAATTAATTATATACTTTCATTCTTAAATCTTCCTAAAGAGTAAAATCTAAAAATACCAAAAATTAGAAAATATTCCATAATGAAACATAGGTATTTTTATGGGTTGATTTAATGTCTAAAATTTCAATATTAATAAAATAATTTAATTAATTAAACTAATTTTTCACAATTTTAAAATCACCCTTAAAAGATAAAAGTCCATAGTTCACTTTTAATTATATGCAAGATATTTGATATTAAACAAAGTCATTAAAAAATTTAAGGATATGGAACAGAATGCAACACATCCGTATAAATTAAATACTAGTTAGAATGATGAAGGCTTTTATATTTAAATAAAAAGTATCTAAAAATGATGAAATAAATACACAAATGTGAGAAATTTAAATGCCTATACTCATGCTCAAGAGCTTGAGATTCATAGATGCCTTGGATTTCTGAAGGTGGGTGTGGATCAGGTATAAGTTTGGGTGTCTTTCTTAGAACATCTTAACCATATCATCTATTTGTGGACACAGTATGATGTAGTACTGTGTAATAGTTGGAGGTTCAGGCCCAATGCTGAGTTTGGTCCATCATAACTATTGAGTCTGCTGCCAAAGTTGGTGCCCTAAAAGTCATAATAGATTGGTTTCCAAAAAATAATTTTCCCCCTTGATTTCGTCATCCGTCTCAAATGATACACCAAGGTAGTACCATGGTGGGCACGAGTCTCCTCCCAAAATATGCCAATTAACACTCCATTCTAATGCTAAAGGATGGAGAAAGGAAAGCCATGAAGCTGGATAATATCCCACATGACCTTCTTCAACCATGTCTTTTAGACAACTGATATTTCAAATGAATAAAGTTTTTATACTTTTGAGCCTGTAGACCACCACATTGATTGCCTCAAGCCATCCAGAATTGGACAATCCTTACATAAAACCCAAGAAGATGTCTTCCCAAACAAGATTGGGATTTGTTATGGTGGTATAAAACTATGCCGACATTCCATCAAGCAAGGTGAAATTGGAAATAGAATATCTAGAGCTTCAGAGTTATTATTCTCCTATGAATCCCACATCATATCATGGCGTATATCATTAAGATCGACATTCTTGGAGATAGGTATGAATCCCATATGATCTCAACTCCTATGGGGTATGCAAGTGGGGGAACACATCCTTCGCTTGGCTTACTTCGGATTTTTAGTGAATTGTTAAAATCCCATCAATTTGGAGATCAACATATAGTATGTGATGTGGACTTCCCTGTGTTCCAAAAAACAATTCAAGCTGCGTTTTATCATGCAAATGATGAAAAATTAAAACATGATATTTACGCGAATCTCATTCAAAAAGGAAGATGCCAAAAAATTGATTTTCATAGACAGAAAAGTGTCAATCAGGCGATAATATTAAATGGGTGAAATAAGTGGTTGGAGAATCGCATCGCATAAGCACAAGTGCACAACATCAAAGCCCACCCTTGATGAGTTTGCTTACCAATAGGTGTGTGAAATATTGGAGGGCTAAAATCATGTTAGATGACTGATCTTGCTTCAGATTTTCAAACAGTTACAGTACCTCCATATTTCGTATTACTGAAACACTGTTTAAAAGCTGAGTTGACGACCACACCAACTTTGCATACACAATGACAAAATACAGATGATAATCTGTTAAACATGGGTTCTTGTATCTAGTAAAGCATGTAATGATATGGACGCCTGTAATGGTTCTGCATTCCTAGAATCTATTTCAATGGGTGTAGATGATATTTAATGCCCCATGCACTCTATCTTTTTTTTTGGGAAAAAACAGGCACATATTTATTGAGACCTTAGAGTGCTAGGTTCAGTTGTTCCTGATGCTCTTCAATTGGCCTAGTTTAATTAAAAAGGATGTGTAAAAAAAAACAGTCTAATGGTGTGGCTAAAAGACAAAATTCATAAGGGCTTGACAGGTAGACATGATATTGGATACACCACATGACCTGATGTCATCCTTGCACTAACAAGTCTAGTGATAACCATATTTTATATCCAACTTTCATAATACATTCATACTGTAATTCTTCAAGGGGTTAATTAGCCATCACTAAAGGAGAATGGTTTAGGATCGTGAGTTTGCTGAGGCAACATATTATATGTAGGCATTATCCTTCTTTATTGCTAGTAAATTTGGACTCACATGCATTCTGCGAGAAGGATTGATGTCTTATTTGAATGGTCTGGTGGCAACTCAAGGAGGGGGGTTGAATTGGGCATTGTAAATTTTTATTATCTGAACTCAGGTTTTGCTGTCTATGAAATAAGGGGTGATGAAAGAATATAAAATATTATGATCCAAGTTCAGGAAAAAAACTATCGTTTGTCTTGTTCAGATGCTCTTCTTCTCGGACCCTCACCTATCCACCCGCTAATTTATAGTCTAGGAACCTGCATGCTCATCGATGACAAATTAAGATTGTTTTATTGAGCCTTGGTACCCTACTGGGGTTGACCAAATTATAATGCATCATTTGTTGGTATCTTGGCTCCAACAGCAGCCACAAATCTTAGATCGGGCATGGGCCTTCAATCTTCTATCTTAAACATTGACACATGTGGTCCTTACGGTTATTGTGGCCTTCACCTCCACGGGCCATGCCTCCAGAGTGGATTAGGTCCTACTGAAAAAGAACTATGTAATTAATTCATCTAAGGTATTCCCAAATACTTAATGGAATAGAAAGTAAGGTGGAGCCCATGATTTTTTTACACCTTACGCCGGTGCTTAATCTTTTGGGGGATATCCGGCAAAGAGTTGTGAAAGCACTAACTTGTGGGATTTTGTGAGGTCCCCCAAAACCAAAGCACTCGTCAATAGGATGCTTTGGCATAAATATCAAAAAATGAATGCTTTGTGAAATTTTGATCTCCTAGACCCCGAGTCTTCCACGGAGGATATAAAACCTCCTCCTCCTCCTCCAATTCATCCCCAAAGCTTCCTTTGGATTGACCTCCAAAGCCGTCTAGGAAACACCAAAAATATATATCTAGTTTTTATATCATAAAGTCCACAACATTAATGACATTTTAACACAAAACGTATTTCAATAAACGCAAAAAAGCATTACTGATAAATTACAAGACAATAAATATTTAAATAACATAAAAATTGAAGAGTCTTATTAATATTTTGAACAATGTTTTTATGAAATAAAAAAATCAAAAATAGTTTCCAAAAAAAAAGTATCGTCAAATACATTGCTGACTGCATGATTTCACAAATGTAGTCTTATCTTGTGTGTATCTTTTACAAATATACATCAAATGACGCTATTGTAGTATTTGAATTTGCATTCTTTAGGAGGAGTTTTTATTTTCATTAGAAACCAACAAACGGTTTGTGTAAATCTCTGAATGATGATCTTAATATGCAGATTTATGGGCGTGTGATTCAAAAGGAAATTTTTTCCTCCTGTAACTTTAGAAAACCTCCCCCAAAGAATACAATCTGGATCCTATGAACTTGAATTAATGTTAAAAATAATCATAATGATGGATAAAAATTCAGAGTTGGCCAGTATAATTATTTGAAAGGTAATGTTTCTCTGTTTCTCATTGAAGCAGACATACAAGGAGAGAGATCATACGATTGAAAATTTTGGGCGCAGCGAAAATTATGAGGAATTATAAAATGAAATATGTCACTCCAAAATTTTAGAAAATAGTAGATGTTAAATTCAAAACATGACAGACTGAAATTAGGGTACTGGTAACCCCTTTAAATTTTAACTGTTATGCTTGGAATTTTGGCATTCGTTTTAAGATCCTTGGAATGTAGATTTTCTAGTGGCACTTTATCCATGAATTTGACTTGGAAAAATTCCCAACATTTGTGGTAAAATAATTTACTAACAATAGAAGTATAAATTAGCATCCAAGGTAAATAAGTGCTCCATTATACCCCTGTTCTGTCTTTTTCTCAATTACCGTGTCAAGCATCTCTCGTACTTTAATGCCACCTCATTGATGGTCCAGGACCAGATTTTCTTGACTCGGGTTAAAAGGCTTCAATGAAAGGGTCAAGTAAGCGTTAGGTTTACAGTTCCAAATAGAATATGAGGCTCGCTCAAATTGAAAAAAATGTTTATTACCACGGACTCATTCCCCTAAACTTTAAAGTCTATATATCCCTTAAATACTCCTTTATTCTGCATATTATGGTGTAGATTTTCTCCCCCAATGGGGATGAATTTTCGTCCTAAACTCGTTTATTTCTGTAGTTCTCTCTCTCTCTCTCTCTCTCTCTCTCTCTTTCAGGGTTACCTCTGGTATATATCTTAAAATAGCAGATTCCGAGAGAGAGAGAGATAGAGGAGAGAGAGAAAGGCGGCAAAGAGAGGGGACGGAGAGAGAGAGAAAAGGAGGGAGAGAGAGATGAGAGAGAGAAAAGGGGGGAGAGAGAGATGAGAGAGAGAAAAGGGGGGAGAGAGAGATGAGAGAGAGAAAAGGGGAGGAGAGAGGAGGGGGGGGAGAGAGAAGCACCGTCGGATAACGCAACCCCGGATGGAGCTACTACTTGTACGACGGAGATTGCGTCTGGTTTGGAAGAAGTCAGGTTCTTAATCCCATATTGAAGAATTTAGATAAAAAGAGTGCTATATATTCTTTGATCGAACACATCGATTGCCGAGCCCGGTAGCGCGGACTTGTGACCCGAGCGGGGGCTTCAACGTGGTCGGAGGGGCGTAAGCAGAGTCGCTGGGCGGTCTGAGCAGGCAACTCTCCCGGCGCGCCCGTTCCAAGTCGCGGAGTTGAGCCCCGCGGCCCGGGCGAAGGCCCGGCTTGCCGATGGGTTCCTAGAGGGGAGGGCAGCGCGCCAGGCTGGCCTCACAGAGCAGCGATAACCTCCCGCTCTCGACGGTGGAAGGACAACGCGCAGGGGCTCGCTCAGCCCACTGAGCCCACCACTCTCCTCCGAACCCGACCACCACGTTTTTAATCTCCCCATCTTCTTCCTCGTTATCTCTCGCTTCCTTCTTTTTGCGCCTCTCTCTCTCTCCTCATTATCTTTTTCTCTCTCTCGCCCTATATTCTTCCTCCCTTTCTCTCCTCATTATCTCTCTCTCGCCCTATATTCTTCCTCCCTTTCTCTCCTCATTATCTCTCTCTCGCGCCTATATTCTTCCTCCCTTTCTCTCCTCATTCTCTCTCTCTCTCTCCAGCTACCGCGTTGCCCTCCCCTCTCTCTTCCTTCTTTTTGCCCCTCTCTCGCCCTATATTCTTCCTCCCTTTCTCTCCTCATTATCTCTCTCTCGCGCCTATATTCTTCCTCCCTTTCTCTCCTCATTATCTCTCTCTCTCTCCAGCTACCGCGTTGCCCTCCCCTCTCTCTTCCTTCTTTTTGCTCCTCTCTCTCGCCCTATATTCTTCCTTTTTCCTCATTATCTCTCTTCATCCCTCTCTCTCTCCTTCCTTTTCTTCCTCCCTTTCTCTCCTCATTATCTCTCTCTCTCCCTCCAGGCTACCGCGTTGCCCTCCCCCCTCCCTCTTCTTTCTTTTTGCTCCTCCTCCCTCTCCTCATTATCTCTCTCTCGCCCTCTTTCTAAGCATGTTCCAAACTCTTCTCGCAACTGTAAACACAAAATGAGTAGGAAGATATATGAGATCAGTGGGTCGCAACTGTAAATAAGAGGTGTTTATTCTAGGGATGAACTTCATGTGATCGACAAGTAACAGATGTGGCGTCCGGGTCAGACTAGCATTTAAGTGCTTAAAAATAAAGATAGAGTTACTTTAATCTCCCTATCTTCTTTCTTTTTCCTCATTATCTTTCTTCATCCCTCTCTCCTCATTATCTTCCCCTCTCTCTCTCTCTCTCTCTCTCTCTCTCTCTCTCCCCCCTCTCTTTTTAAGCATTTTCCAAACTCTCTTCGCAACTGTAAACACAAAATGAGTTGGAAGATATATGACATCAGTGGGTCGTTTTTCAGTGTAAATAAGAGGTGTTTATTCTAGGGATGAACTTCATGTGATCGACAAGTAACAGGTGTGGCATCTGGGTTCAGACTAGCATTTTAGTGCTTAAAAATAAAGATAGAGTTACTTTAATTATTATTCCATCCATTAAAGCTGTTGACTTCAGAATCCATTTTCTCACATTCCATTTTATTTGTTATTTACATCTCTCTCACATTCCATTTAAGTGAGACTAAGGCACTAGTAGATCCGATGTTGATCATTCAGTTTTCAATTGATCAGATCTGATGGGGTGAAATCAATTCTTCAGATTGATCAGTTCGATTGACATATCATGATCTATCTGATTGACCATTATGATCTCCCAATGTTTCCAGATCAGGACGATCTAGTCCAATCAGTTTGACATATCATTTTAACGATCAGTCAAAAATAAAGGTTGATGTCTCTGTCTCTTTAGGGGGATCATGATCGACACCACCAACCTAACTTAGAAGTAGCTCTTAGGTTGGTGGTGTCAACTCCAGGCCTACTTCTTTGAGAGGAGGAACTAAGAGCTAGTGTGTGACTCGAGGTCGAGATAGATGAACCGTGTAGTTTTGTGGGAGCTACTTCTTGGATCCTAAGACTATAACAACGGAGGACCGTGCTTAAGTTCGTCACTTTCCCATTGTGGCTCAGATTTTAAACAGAGGGATTTTGATATGGTCTCTTCGATGACATACACACATGTAATATCTCATACTAACATATGCCCTAACTCATGTGTGGTGTATGGATTCGCACATGTGAGTGTAAGTTGACTATCTCATATAGTCAACTCCACATTTCAATCCCATTAGTACACTAACTTAAGGGAACCTACATTTTGACCACCTAAGTTTTGATTTTCCACAACATATTCATCATGCCAAATATATATCACAAATTTAATCATATAACAAATGTAATATAACACAATTATTTAAATACTTTTAAAATTCTAGCAAAGAAACATGACTTTCATGCTTAAAAAATCAAGAAATAATTATTGAAATATTTTAAAGAATTTTATTGAAGGCAATTATAATTTAACTCTTAAATTATTCCATTCAAAAAATCCAAAATTATATTAGCCTAAGTGTGAGAGCCAGGTTCGAATCCCGGCTCCTGCACTTTGTTAAAATAAAAATTCTTTTTGCGGATCAGATCCGACCCAATCCGACCCAAAAGGAACTAATGGTCAACGCGAATAAGTCAAAACAAGGATGATTGACCAAAAGGAAGCGATAATTTTCCTTGGGCCAACACGATTCAAGCAGAAGAGAACATAGGGAGGGGAGGGGAAGATCCGTCAGCAAGTCTTAACCAATTACAGCTCTTGAATGTCATTCAGCTAGGCCCCCGCCTCGTCAGTTAACCACTCCAAGCTTAATTTTCATCCCAGTACAACTGAATATGAAGGATTCTATCGCTATGCTCGATAGTGGAACGACTAACAACTTTATCTTTGTGGAAGAAGCAACTCGTCTGGAACTCCGATGGACCGAAGCTCCTAATCACGTGAAGGCAGTCTATGGGGAGATTAAACCAGTAACGGGAATTGCTTGGCAAGTTCTAGTACGCATACGAATGTGGATCGACAACTTGGATCTGTTGGTGATGCCAATAAGGGACTTCACCTTCATCCTTAGAGTTGACTTTATGCAAGTCGCTAAAGCAGAAACCTATAGACATGTTCCCGATACAATGATATATGGCGGTGAGACTCCCTATTTTGTCCCTGGCGTCAAGAGGCCTTCCTCAAAAATGAAGCTTCTATCTGCCCTACAGGTGAAAACAAGCGTCAAGAAGGGCGAGGATATGTATTGGGTCACAGTGAAAGAAGGCGATGACCACATAATATCCAGCGAGGGTGTGGTTCCTCCTTCTTTAGACGAGGTACTTTCAGAATTTCAGTTCTTTCTTCCCTCTGAACTTCCCAAAAATCTTCCGCCCCGAAGGGAGTTGGATCACGGCCATAGACCTCATACCCGGCACCCGACCACTGGCCCGTGCCCCTTATCAGATGCCACCACCACATCTGGAGGAGCTGAAGAAACAACTATCATATTTACTCACAAATAGAATGATAAAAAAAACTCCATATGGGGCTCCAGTACTATTTCATAAAAAAAAAGACTCTCTCCGACTTTGTGTCAGCTATCGGGCTCTGAACAAACTTACTATCCAGAATACGGCTCCTCTTTCCCGAATGGATGATCTATTCGACCGTCTTGGGACAACGACCATCTTCTCCAAGCTTGACCTCCGAAGCGACTATTACCAAGTACGTATACAACATGGCGACGAAGAAAAAACAACGTGTGTCACAAAGATATGGGTCATTTGAATTCACGGTGATGCCCATTGGACTCACCAACGCACTCGCCACCTTTGCCAGCCTCATGAATGTTATTTTCTGGGAGATGTTGGATAAGTTCGTCGTTATTTACCTCGACGATATCCTGGTGCATAGCACCAACATGGAAGAACAAAAGGCACATCTGCAAACGGTTTTTGAAATCTTGGCCACAAATTCGCTCTTCCTCAACCCAAAAAATGTGTTTTTGGACAATGTCGGGCAGAGTTTTTGGGGCACATTCTCAGTATTGGGAACATCCACAGGGATTCAGAAAAGGTCAAAGCTATCAATAAATCGGTAATTGAGGTATGATCCTTCCTCGGTTTGGCCAGTTTCTATCGTCATTTTATTGAAAACTTTTTGCGCACTGCAACTCCACTCACGGACCTCTTGAAGAAAGACCAGCGGTGGAAGTGGTCACCAGAATGCCAGCTAGCATTCGAGGATTTGAAGATAGCAGTAACAAGGGATCATGTTCTTCCACTACCAGATTTCTCCCTACCATTTGAAGTCTATACCGATGCATCAAACACGACTCTTGGTGGCATTCTTATGCAAAGCAGACGACCGTTATGTGAGTACCAACCAGCGAGAGTGGCCGGACTTATTAGAAATAGCACAATTTTGCTCATAACCTCCGGCGGTCATCATCCACTAGAGTTTCCCCCTTTGAGTTGGTCATCGGCTGGCAACCAAATTCATCGATTAATCTGTTGTTCGATTCTACTGATTCGAAATGTCCGGCAGCAGATCGCATTGCAGAGGACAGAGAAGTACTGGAAACAGAAAGCGACAATCTAGAAAGAGCAAGACAACGAATGAAGACAGCGGCTGACACTCATCGGCGGGAAGTTTCCTTCCATGTAGGAGAGGAAGTCCTCGTACGGATTTTCCCAGCGCACCACAAAATTATGAGAAAAATTACTCGACATCAAGGACTCATCCCCCTCTATGATGGGCCCTTCAAAATTAGGGAAAGGGTTGGATGCGTCGATATCGTCTTCAACTCCTGACGTGGCTGGCTATCCACCCGGTATTCCACGTTTCCCTGTTAAAGCCATATTATCGGGACCCGGAGGAACCCGAGAGGAACGAAGTACTCCGCCCCCCACCGATGATTACTACGATGGTACCAGAGAAAATCGAGAAGATTGTCACTTGACGTGATATTCGGGGAGGCGTACGATATCACGGCCAAAACAAGACAGAGTATTTAATCCAATGGAGCTGCCACTCGGAAGAAGACGCGACATGGGAAGAAGAGAAAAATCTGTGGAAATTCAACCGCCAGTTGGGGGAGTTGGATCTTCTCCGATCGTCAATGAGGACGCTGACTTTATCAGGTAGGAGAGAATGTCAAACCTCCACTCCCAACCATTGCTCAACCGCTATTGACACACCAGGAGGACTTATTCATTCTTCGGATCTCCCCGATCATCTGAACGACCCACGACCTGACGAGGGGTAGGAGCTGATCCACTACCATGTCTCTTCAGCGGTTATTCCGCCACCCACGATCCACATCGAACTCACCTCCTCCTTATATTAAGGGGAACGAACAGAGTCCGGGGGATCTATCTGTCTCTTTCAGTTCTTATCTTTTTTTATGAGTACAAGATTTTCTGTTCGTTTCCTTCTCTTCTCTCCCGACTTCAAGTCACAATGTGTCCGGTTGTGACACATAGCCTATCAATTCAGGATGTGGCCGAAGAGAAACAACGGCCATGTCACCGATAGGATATTAAATAACTTAGAGTAGTAAGAAACGTCCACGTACCTATTCTCATTTTGAGAAATAGAGGGTCCGGATTAAATATAGGAAAACATAGAAGGCTAGGATTAAATCTAGTTAGGAGAAATCTGGTGGACAGGATTAAATCTAGATAGGATAACATAACAGTTATCTGTAACAGAAGTTACAAATCTCGATTTGTAGCTTCTCATTTATAACTGTTAAGTACTTATCTATAATATATAAATAAGAACAAACCTGTTGCTAATAAGATTAAGGTGGTTAACCACGATCTTCCTTACTATCTCGTCTCGCTTGTGCGATCTCTCCTTTTCTTGTAGCCCCATTCTTCTTCTTCTACTACTTCTCCTACTTCTCTAGTGTGATCTTTACAGTGGCTAGCCGTCGGAATCAAAAGAAACAATAGACGAAATGACATGGATCACGGTTGGTTAGATGGGCAGATTGGCTCACAGGGATCAATCTATCAAGATCTAACCAAGCCAGCTAATATAAAAAAGAGGTTCATTTTCAGATCGAACAGCCGATCATACAGATTGGATGGGTTGATAAGATCGGCCCACTATGTGGATTCGCTAATGGGCACAATAAGGTTGTGCCATGCGGCATGCCTGGCGGGTCAATCACATGTTGACTTTTCTGAAATGCAGAGGGGACAAAGGTTTTGGGTTGATTATCTATTGCAAAAAAGTATCTGTCGATCATGATCCCCCTAAAGAGAGAGACATCAACCTTTATTTTTGACTGATCGTTAAAATGATATGTCAAACTGATTGGACTAGATCGTCCTGATCTGGAAACATTGGGAGATCATAATGGTCAATCAGATAGATCATGATATGTCAATCGAACTGATCAATCTGAAGAATTGATTTCACCCCATCAGATCTGATCAATTGAAAACTGAATGATCAACATCGGATCTACTAGTGCCTTAGTCTCACTTAAATGGAATGTGAGAGAGATGTAAATAACAAATAAAATGGAATGTGAGAAAATGGATTCTGAAGTCAACAGCTTTAATGGATGGAATAATAATTAAAGTAACTCTATCTTTATTTTTAAGCACTAAAATGCTAGTCTGAACCCAGATGCCACACCTGTTACTTGTCGATCACATGAAGTTCATCCCTAGAATAAACACCTCTTATTTACACTGAAAAACGACCCACTGATGTCATATATCTTCCAACTCATTTTGTGTTTACAGTTGCGAAGAGAGTTTGGAAAATGCTTAAAAAGAGAGGGGGGAGAGAGAGAGAGAGAGAGAGAGAGAGAGAGAGAGAGAGGGGAAGATAATGAGGAGAGAGGGATGAAGAAAGATAATGAGGAAAAAGAAAGAAGATAGGGAGATTAAAGTAACTCTATCTTTATTTTTAAGCACTTAAATGCTAGTCTGACCCGGACGCCACATCTGTTACTTGTCGATCACATGAAGTTCATCCCTAGAATAAACACCTCTTATTTACAGTTGCGACCCACTGATCTCATATATCTTCCTACTCATTTTGTGTTTACAGTTGCGAGAAGAGTTTGGAACATGCTTAGAAAGAGGGCGAGAGAGAGATAATGAGGAGAGGGAGGAGGAGCAAAAAGAAAGAAGAGGGAGGGGGGAGGGCAACGCGGTAGCCTGGAGGGAGAGAGAGAGATAATGAGGAGAGAAAGGGAGGAAGAAAAGGAAGGAGAGAGAGAGGGATGAAGAGAGATAATGAGGAAAAAGGAAGAATATAGGGCGAGAGAGAGGAGCAAAAAGAAGGAAGAGAGAGGGGAGGGCAACGCGGGAGCTGGAGAGAGAGAGAGATAATGAGGAGAGAAAGGGAGGAAGAATATAGGCGCGAGAGAGAGATAATGAGGAGAGAAAGGGAGGAAGAATATAGGGCGAGAGAGGGGCAAAAAGAAGGAAGAGAGAGGGGAGGGCAACGCGGTAGCTGGAGAGAGAGAGAGATAATGAGGAGAGAAAGGGAGGAAGAATATAGGCGCGAGAGAGAGATAATGAGGAGAGAAAGGGAGGAAGAATATAGGGCGAGAGAGAGATAATGAGGAGAGAAAGGGAGGAAGAATATAGGGCGAGAGAGAGAAAAAGATAATGAGGAGAGAGAGAGAGGCGCAAAAAGAAGGAAGCGAGAGATAACGAGGAAGAAGATGGGGAGATTAAAAACGTGGTGGTCGGGTTCGGAGGAGAGTGGTGGGCTCAGTGGGCTGAGCGAGCCCCTGCGCGTTGTCCTTCCACCGTCGAGAGCGGGAGGTTATCGCTGCTCTGTGAGGCCAGCCTGGCGCGCTGCCCTCCCCTCTAGGAACCCATCGGCAAGCCGGGCCTTCGCCCGGGCCGCGGGGCTCAACTCCGCGACTTGGAACGGGCGCGCCGGGAGAGTTGCCTGCTCAGACCGCCCAGCGACTCTGCTTACGCCCCTCCGACCACGTTGAAGCCCCCGCTCGGGTCACAAGTCCGCGCTACCGGGCTCGGCAATCGATGTGTTCGATCAAAGAATATATAGCACTCTTTTTATCTAAATTCTTCAATATGGGATTAAGAACCTGACTTCTTCCAAACCAGACGCAATCTCCGTCGTACAAGTAGTAGCTCCATCCGGGGTTGCGTTATCCGACGGTGCTTCTCTCTCCCCCCCCTCCTCTCTCCTCCCCTTTTCTCTCATCTCTCTCTCCCCCCTTTTCTCTCTCTCATCTCTCTCTCCCCCCTTTTCTCTCTCTCATCTCTCTCTCCCTCCTTTTCTCTCTCTCTCCGTCCCCTCTCTTTGCCGCCTTTCTCTCTCTCCTCTATCTCTCTCTCTCTCTCGGAATCTGCTATTTTAAGATATATACCAGAGGTAACCCTGAAAGAGAGAGAGAGAGAGAGAGAGAGAGAGAACTACAGAAATAAACGAGTTTAGGACGAAAATTCATCCCCATTCGGGGAGAAAATCTACACCATAATATGCAGAATAAAGGAGTATTTAAGGGATATATAGACTTTAAAGTTTAGGGGAATGAGTCCGTGGTAATAAACATTTTTTTTCAATTTGAGCGAGCCTCATATTCTATTTGGAACTGTAAACCTAACGCTTACTTGACCCTTTCATTGAAGCCTTTTAACCCGAGTCAAGAAAATCTGGTCCTGGACCATCAATGAGGTGGCATTAAAGTACGAGAGATGCTTGACACGGTAATTGAGAAAAAGACAGAACAGGGGTATAATGGAGCACTTATTTACCTTGGATGCTAATTTATACTTCTATTGTGAGTAAATTATTTTACCACAAATGTTGGGAATTTTTCCAAGTCAAATTCATGGATAAAGTGCCACTAGAAAATCTACATTCCAAGGATCTTAAAACGAATGCCAAAATTCCAAGCATAACAGTTAAAATTTAAAGGGGTTACCAGTACCCTAATTTCAGTCTGTCATGTTTTGAATTTAACATCTACTATTTTCTAAAATTTTGGAGTGACATATTTCATTTTATAATTCCTCATAATTTTCGCTACCAAAATTTTCAATCGTATGATCTCTCTCCTTGTATGTCTGCTTCAATGAGAAACAGAGAAACATTACCTTTCAAATAATTATACTGGCCAACTCTGAATTTTTATCCATCATTATGATTATTTTTAACATTAATTCAAGTTCATAGGATCCAGATTGTATTCTTTGGGGGAGGTTTTCTAAAGTTACAGGAGGAAAAAATTTCCTTTTGAATCACACGCCCATAAATCTGCATATTAAGATCATCATTCAGAGATTTACACAAACCGTTTGTTGGTTTCTAATGAAAATAAAAACTCCTCCTAAAGAATGCAAATTCAAATACTACAATAGCGTCATTTGATGTATATTTGTAAAAGATACACACAAGATAAGACTACATTTGTGAAATCATGCAGTCAGCAATGTATTTGACGATACTTTTTTTTTGGAAACTATTTTTGATTTTTTTATTTCATAAAAACATTGTTCAAAATATTAATAAGACTCTTCAATTTTTATGTTATTTAAATATTTATTGTCTTGTAATTTATCAGTAATGCTTTTTTGCGTTTATTGAAATACGTTTTGTGTTAAAATGTCATTAATGTTGTGGACTTTATGATATAAAAACTAGATATATATTTTTGGTGTTTCCTAGACGGCTTTGGAGGTCAATCCAAAGGAAGCTTTGGGGATGAATTGGAGGAGGAGGAGGAGGTTTTATATCCTCCGTGGAAGACTCGGGGTCTAGGAGATCAAAATTTCACAAAGCATTCATTTTTTGATATTTATGCCAAAGCATCCTATTGACGAGTGCTTTGGTTTTGGGGGACCTCACAAAATCCCACAAGTTAGTGCTTTCACAACTCTTTGCCGGATATCCCCCAAAAGATTAAGCACCGGCGTAAGGTGTAAAAAAATCATGGGCTCCACCTTACTTTCTATTCAAAATACACCTTACACCTTACACTTCACACACTTCATACACTTCATACACTTCACACACTTCACACACTTCACACCTTACACTTCACACCTTACACTTCACACCTTACACTTCACACACTTCACACCTATTATAATAATACAGTATTGAAAATACACTTCACACCTTACACTTCACACACTTCACTTCACACTTCACTTCACACTTCACTTCACTTCACTTCACTTCACACTTCACTTCACTTCACACTTCACTTCACTTCACTTCACTTCACACTTCACACCTTCACACTTACACCTCACACCTCACACCTCACACCTATAACTCAAACACACCTATTATAATAATACAGTATTGAAAAAAGACACATATTGACTCTTATTTCCTTTTTGGTGGAGTTTGTGACTCCCGTCGAGGGAGATACTATCTCTTGAAATGCAATCATACTTTTAACCTAAACCTTCTTTTGAAGCGAATTTCTTTAGTTCAAGAGTGATTAAGGAAGTGCTGTAAGGCTAGCAGACTGCAGTATGATGAGTTTATCCCTCTCTATAGTCATGTTCTTGTCACGAGCTGGACTCGAACCAGCATTTAGCTTTTCAACCCACCGATCGTGACTTTTGTTAACCCGCTTCGCATAAATCTTCAACTAAAAAACTAATTAGAGTAGACTACATCCGGGGTGGCATGACCACAGGGATCTCCTTCTATCTTTTATTTTAGTAATGCACGCTGTAATTGTTACTTCTGTTTTCTATAAGTTTCTTAAATTGATTCCACTTCACAGCATTATAATGTTCATCAGAATCAATCACTTGGTTACTGCACACAGAATCAACATAGTTCTTGTAACACTTAATAAAGTGTGATACTACCATATTCCATTTCTTTTTATTTTTAGCTGGTGAAATGGTATTAAAGAAATCTTCAAGATAATCAGATGTTAATGGGATAGACTCATTACTTATTTTGTTTCCTTTTTCTGGAAGAATGAGATTTTGATTAATAAAATGATTAATTATTTTAAGTGGATGACCCATATTAATAAAGACCTTGATATATATACAATTGATATATATATCAGGTATTACTTTTACATAAGGTGGAGTTGTGATAAAATTATCGTGTACTGTGTAGATTTCAAGTTGTTGATTCGATAATGATTGTACTACTTTCATGGCTATGTATGCATCCTTTTGATGAATGAAGTTTGCGAATGTTGCTGATAGTGTTTTTCGCTTATCCCGTATCGTGGTTGGTATACTTAAAGTAGCTTTTCGTCTCTTTTTTGTACTCCGTTCATAAACATTTATACATTCTTTTTTGAAAGCCATATAATCCTGTTTTGTAGTGAAAAAAGGTATACTATAGAAAATAGCTCTATCCTTTGCAGAACAAAACCAACTAACGATGTTGATCAATTTCATTAAATTTACTATGTCTGGATATTTATGATTCCAGAATTCATCGCTAAGTTTAGCGAGGTTATATGTATCTTTTCTACTTAGTAATTGTCCATATGTACTCCTAATATCTTTTTCTATACTAATCAATGTCTTTCCATAGATCAATGGCATAAAAATAAGCTTAATGAGCTTTCTATCTAACTTATATTCAATGATATCCATCTTTACCTTATCATTTATTCGATGATTAATAAATTCTTTTAAATCCTGGAGCAAGTAGGTATATACGTCTTGTATTTTACCATCAGGGTGAGGAATAAGATTCGTTCTCATAGCCATTTCTTCGTTAAGTAATAAGTAACTCATGATTTGATAGGCACTAGCAGAGGCATCTTGCGTTATTGGTATTTTATTATATTCTTGAACTACATCGTAACATAGGACTTTGGATATGAACTGAAATGGATCGCTAGCATCCTTAGCGAAGCTTATTAAACTCTCATCAGAAGCATAGATTAAACTCTGTATTTTCTTATACCATTGAAGAGCATCATCATAAAGATAGAATTTCTTATACTTAAAGGCAGCTGAAGAGGTTACTATGTCCTTTACCGAGTCTTTGCACCCTTCTACTTCTTGAATATTGTTGGCAAAGACTATTAAAGCTCTAGATAGATCACGTTCATGAAAATGCAAGATACCTGATCGGTAAATTCTACCACGGAAGTCCATAAATGCAGGCAGATAAAAGACAAAATCCTCATATGCGGAAGCTAACGTGATTATAAAATCTTCATACCTAGCTTTTTGTACCTTAATAGATAATTCTTTTAAAAGAGCATCAAGGCGATAAGTTACCTTTATAGCCTTATTCTGATAAAAAGATATCCTCAAAAGATCGAAGACTTCTTTAAGATTCACGCGGGCTAGTATTCTAGGCATAAGAATACCTATTTTTTCTAAAGTAGAACGATTCTTCTTAATGTCCATTCTTTTTAACTACAGATTTATTATCATCTGCGGAAATGGATTCAAGAAATATAAATTTTCTTTCAATCATAAACTCAAGCAATCTTCTACCTATTTCAAATTCTTTACCTTTTTTATGACTGATATCACCTTCGCTACTACTATCAACTCGACTATTTTTAATTTTATTCTTATTAATTATATTAGCCTGTGTCATAAAAATTCTATCTATTAGTCCCAAAAATGTAGATACCCTCACAACCGAGTTCTCTTGAATACTGTGAAAGGACACACTTAAGGCATATATAAGAATAGCTTCTATCGTATATTCACCAAATTGAACAATAGTGCTATCATAAAGTTCTTTAGTAATGTATTTTTTCAAATAGTATTTAGCGCTAATAATATTCTTTCCTATCAATCGTTTGATTAAATTAGGAGTTTCAGTAAATATAGTATTTTCATCGAATTTTCTAGTTATATCTTCAATCTGCATTTGTAATTTTCTTAAATCCGACTCATTCCATTTATCATTTATTCCCTTATTCTTGTACTCATTCAATTTCCTATAAACTTGTGTATTAAATATTTCTTTTTCTACAAAATCTGGTAACTTTTCCACTATATCCTTATACAATTGATCCCAAAATTCATTGATGATATTATCACTACTTATATTAGAATATGCCCTTATAAAATTATTTCTATTTTGATTTAATGTCATGCACTTTCTCTGCAATTTCAAGTCAATCAACTCCTTTCTCAGTCCTCTTCCAATGAATGAATATCCTTTACAACACACCGTTCTAAAAATATTATTAATGTTTTCACTCTGACAGTTAAAAACTCCGCATTTCTTAATCGCCAAAACAGCGATAGCCTCCTCTTATTTCAATCGCTCGGAGGTTGATGCGATTCATTGTAAAAAATGATATGTTCATGGTTTTGTTTTTTAATATTTTTTTTACCTCGGCATGTCGGGGTATGAGGATTTTTCCCCTAAAGAGAGCCAAGAGTTATAGGTGTATTTGGGAATACCTTAGATGAATTAATTACATAGTTCTTTTTCAGTAGGACCTAATCCACTCTGGAGGCATGGCCCGTGGAGGTGAAGGCCACAATAACCGTAAGGACCACATGTGTCAATGTTTAAGATAGAAGATTGAAGGCCCATGCCCGATCTAAGATTTGTGGCTGCTGTTGGAGCCAAGATACCAACAAATGATGCATTATAATTTGGTCAACCCCAGTAGGGTACCAAGGCTCAATAAAACAATCTTAATTTGTCATCGATGAGCATGCAGGTTCCTAGACTATAAATTAGCGGGTGGATAGGTGAGGGTCCGAGAAGAAGAGCATCTGAACAAGACAAACGATAGTTTTTTTCCTGAACTTGGATCATAATATTTTATATTCTTTCATCACCCCTTATTTCATAGACAGCAAAACCTGAGTTCAGATAATAAAAATTTACAATGCCCAATTCAACCCCCCTCCTTGAGTTGCCACCAGACCATTCAAATAAGACATCAATCCTTCTCGCAGAATGCATGTGAGTCCAAATTTACTAGCAATAAAGAAGGATAATGCCTACATATAATATGTTGCCTCAGCAAACTCACGATCCTAAACCATTCTCCTTTAGTGATGGCTAATTAACCCCTTGAAGAATTACAGTATGAATGTATTATGAAAGTTGGATATAAAATATGGTTATCACTAGACTTGTTAGTGCAAGGATGACATCAGGTCATGTGGTGTATCCAATATCATGTCTACCTGTCAAGCCCTTATGAATTTTGTCTTTTAGCCACACCATTAGACTGTTTTTTTTTACACATCCTTTTTAATTAAACTAGGCCAATTGAAGAGCATCAGGAACAACTGAACCTAGCACTCTAAGGTCTCAATAAATATGTGCCTGTTTTTTCCCAAAAAAAAAGATAGAGTGCATGGGGCATTAAATATCATCTACACCCATTGAAATAGATTCTAGGAATGCAGAACCATTACAGGCGTCCATATCATTACATGCTTTACTAGATACAAGAACCCATGTTTAACAGATTATCATCTGTATTTTGTCATTGTGTATGCAAAGTTGGTGTGGTCGTCAACTCAGCTTTTAAACAGTGTTTCAATGTCTGAAATATGGAGGTACTGTAACTGTTTGAAAATCTGAAGCAAGATCAGTCATCTAACATGATTTTAGCCCTCCAATATTTCACACACCTATTGGTAAGCAAACTCATCCAGGGTGGGCTTTGATGTTGTGCACTTGTGCTTATGCGATGCGATTCTCCAACCACTTATTTCACCCATTTAATATTATCGCCTGATCGATACTTTTCTGTCTATGAAAATCAATTTTTCGGCATCTTCCTTTTTGAATGAGATTCGCGTAAATATCATGTTTTAATTTTTCATCATTTGCATGATAAAACGCAGCTTGAAGTTTTTTGGAACATAGGGAAGTCCACAACACATACGATATAGTGATCTCCAAATTGATGGAATTTTAACAATTCACTAAAAATGGGAAGTAAACCAAGCGAGGGATGTGTTACCCCACTTGCATACCCCATAGGAGTTGAGATCATTTGGGATTCATACCTATCTCCAAGAACATGGATCTTAATGATATATGCCATGATATGATGTGGGATTCATAGGAGAATAAGAACTCGGAAGCCATTGATATTATATTTATAATTTTACCTTGCTTGATGGGATGCCGACATAGTTCTATACCACCATAACAAATCCCAATCTTTTTTGGGAAGACATATTCTTGTGTTTTATGTTAATATTTTCCAAGTCTGGATGGCTTCGTGCAATCAATGTGGTGGTCCACAGGGTCAAGAGTATAAAAAATTTCTTCATTTGAAATATCAGTTGTGTTAAATACATGGTTCAAGAAGGTCATGCGGGATATTGTCCAGCTTCATGGCTTTCCTTTCTCCATCCTTTAGCATTGAAATGGAGTATTATTAGGCATATTTTGGGAGGAGACTCGTGCCCAGCATGGTACTACCTTCAATGTTAGTTTGGTGTATCATTTGAGACAGATGACCAAATCAAGAGGGAAAATATTCTTGGAAACCTATCTATTACGACTTTTAAGGCACCAACTTTGGCAAGAGAGTCAATAGTTATGATGGGCCAAACTCAGTTCTTCTCTTTTCTGATGAATACAAGATTTTCTGTTCGTTTCCTTCTCTTCTCTCCAGACTTCCAGTCGCAACGTTCCTGGTTTTGACACTATGTCTTCGATCTGCAGGAACTCAACGATTGGGCCCAAGTTCTTGAATGCAAGCGTGGGGTTTGGCAGGTCATGCTTTCAGAAGGACATACTCAATCCGGTCTACATCTGTGAGTGCAACGGGCTGTCGGAGGTGGACAATTATTGGAAGCAAGTGATCAAGATCAATGACTACCAGAAGAGCAGGTTCGTGAACAGGGTGGTGTTCTCCATGTTCAACATAGTCTCATGAAAGAAGTGGGCAGTGCTGGGATTTTTCTTCAAGAAGGACACATGCGGCACTCGCGGGACGCCCGCCATCAACATGTGCAAGGGGCTGCTAGGGGACAAGGCTGCAGTGAGCATATACGACCCACAGGTGACAGAGGAGTAGATACAGAGGGACTTGGCCGTGAACAAGTTTGACAGGGACCTCCAGCCGATGAGCCTGATGGAAATGAAGCAGCAGGTAACGGTGATGTAGGATGCATATGAGGCGACCAAGGTGTGAAGATTCTTGAATCTTATGTTTACTCAAGAACAAGAACGGAGATGGAAGAAGAGTAGATAGAGTGAGAGAGAGAGAGAGAGAGAGAGACAATGAAGTAAAATCATTTGAATCCGCAATTTTATTCATCAAATGTAGGTTTGTATTTATACTACTATATAGTATTCTGTTATCTAGCGTTTTAATCGTAGCCGTTATAGTGGTTATAGCGGCTAGTTCAAGATTCATCCTAACCGTTTAGTTTGCTACCTATCTAGATGAAATCCTAACTGTCTACGTTTGATCCTACCTAGATGAAATCCTAACCGTCTATGTTTGATCCTATATTTAATCCTGACCATCTAAACTTCTTAACGAGTATAGGGTACATGTTCTTTTCTTACTAGCTATTGTTTTTTTTAAATCCCTATTGGCGATCTGTGTTGCTGATGTGGCTGCCGAGTTATTCTCTCCTTCTCTTTGTTTTTGTCTTCTTCTTTCTTAACACAAGGACATGCATGCCGTGTGCGTGTTGATGGAGTGGATGAGTTCAAGTCTCTGGACTTTCAGAGGATATATGACCAGATGAAGAAGCCAGCCTTTGTTTTTACGGATGGAATGTGCTCGACGCCGACCACCTTCGCTGCATTGGATTCATCGTGTATGCCATTGGCAAGCCCCTTGACCCCTGGCTCAAGGACATGCCTACTCATGTTAGTCCCATCTCTCTCTCTCTCTCCCTATCTCTATCTCTCTTGATTGGCACCTATTATGGGTTTTTGGTTTATCTGATTCTTCCCTCTCTTCTCTCCATATCTCTATGTTTCTATTTCTATATCCCTTATCTCTCTCTCTTGATGGAATCCATTGATACATCTCTGCTCCCCAGCTTCCTCATTTGGAATTTCTGTGATGGTGCTTATATTGGATGAACTGCATTTATATCTCTTTGTGTCTATAATGATGTATCATGCATCAATAATCTTAGATCCAAACAGTTTTAGCAGTGATTTTGGGATGTTCATCCATGGAAAAGGGGTTCATGAAGATGTATCATGTTCTCATGCATGAGATTATTGTCATGGTAGGCTTCTCACCTCCTTCCCTCTTTTTTGTAGGTATTTGGTGTTTATTTTCTCTTCAAATATATCATTCCATGTTATCAATTAAAATGCACATTTGAAGGAAAATAAATGGGACATAGGTCTAACCTTGTGGTTTGTTAAAAATCATCAACACAGTACACACAAAGTTTATCCATGATTACCTTCGTGGAAGTATTATTCATCTCATGAGAGAACTGGTTCATAAGTGCAGTAACATGTCTTCATATTCTTTGACGAAAATCTAATACCATTCGCGTTTTTTTTACATGAATTTAACATTTAATTCTCTACATAAATTAATATTACATTATACAATGAGTGGCTTTCTCTTATTCCTCATAAGAGCTGATACTTCTAGTTTAAAGATTGCATTACATTTATTCATCTCTGAAATTTTTCCCAATGAAATTCTCATTGATAATATCAGGCGATCTCTCTTGTAGAAATTTTATCGACCCATGATTAATCTTTAGCCATTTTAGCCCAATTCTAATGTACCCCTTTCATTATCACCAGAAATAGGGTTAATCTCTTCATTGTGATATAATGTATTATTGAGAATCATGTCAAATAGTAGTTATTTTGACAGCTGTCATTTGTTTTAAACACTTGGTTTATTTATTCAGTACCTCAGCAAAGTCCAGGAGTTGAGCATGACCATTGATAAACCTGTTAAAATAAGATAAATAGCCTCAATAATTCCTCCAATTTGAGTATTTAAATTCCCCAAACATTATGTTCATTAACACGAATCTCTTATTAGTAATTTCAAACGTAAATACATTTTTTTTATTCTCCATATATCATTTACATTCTATTATGAATTCAGGCTAATCCATTCATATGTGTATTTACCTTGTCCTTTGACTAATCAACTAATTCTGACTAATATTAAAACACAAATGAGGATAGGTGATATCATATTATACTAATATTGAATACTTAAATTTCATACTAATCCTCGACTTCTAGTGTTTTCCCAAATATAAATTATATTCATAATTTTGGACCCTTTGGGGCTTACAATTAAATCAGAATGATACATACAAGATTAACATGGCCCTTGTGCAAAGATGACATACACAAATATAGAAATAACCCAACCATATTATGAGTATGACAGATAGTAATTCGTTCTATTTTAAATGATCTATTTAAGAATCACAAAATATTTTGGTATTTCCATGGCAGACAATGGGATATCCAAAATAAGTTTGTGAAATAAATCAGTCATCTCAATACTTCTCAACTACTTCATGGGTATTATATTGGAGATGATTCTTGACCTAATTGGTGCTGTAAATAAGTGACATTCGGTAGAAAGAATAAATAATGAACAAAGAAAAAGATTTAGATGAAATATGCATAAGATTTACCCAATACAAATATGAGAGGGTAAAGTAAGTCCAAGTGAGTGATTTTGTTTCCATATAATTCTAATCTTATAAATATATATGATCCATCCATGCACCTCTATGCTTCGATTTCAACCAAATTACAAAAAATACTTTATACTTTATTTTTTGTACCATGACAGGTAATTTATTCCATTAAGAAAGTCTAATAGTTTTGCGGAAGGTTCAAACAAAGAAATATATAAAAAAACATCAATAAATTTATGTGGGATTTTAAGACTGTTTGTTGATGCCCTAATGAGTTAGTCAGTTCAATACTCATTTTCTCTGGTTCCAAATAAATATTTTTGTTAAAATAATGTGATAAAAGTGGAGAAGGATATATTTTCCAAGCTTTGTGCACATACACATCTAGATTTCCAGGTCCGAATGATCGATCATGAATCAAGTGGAAATCATTTTTCTCCCATAAATCATATTAATATCTGTATGATGATTTAACATTAAATGTTTATTTTAATTAATTTTAAATGCTAACACATAATTTGGATTATTTGGGCCAAAGTGTGGATCCTATAGTTCACAAAAATATATATGAACCAGCTTGACGTCTAGATTATGTTGGTATTCTGTGTAAAAATATGGTTATGCCAAAACATTATTAATTATGTACTTACCGTTGCTTAAATTTTCCTAAAAAATAAAACCTAAACATACCAAAAATTAGAAAATACTCCAGAATGAAACATATTTACTGATGGGGGCCATCTCGCCACCAGCAGCAAGGGATGTCAACAACCACACCAAGCAGTCCGAGCCAACGTCCGCAACCATGACTTCAAGTACTCGGTCTAGCGATAGTCGACAAGTTTGGTGTTATTTCTGTATGTTTGAATTATTTTATGAAACATTTTGGATTGGGCCATTATGTTTGGGCCTCTTCCATGTTATTTTTGTTATGTTTGTAATGTATGTTAAGGGGAATTCTCGTCATGAGATGGTTTTCCCCTTGTTTTGGCCCACTTGGCATCCGCCCTATCCTATATAAAGGGACGACATGCCCAAGGAAAGGCTTGGATTTTAATTGAAAGTTGAAAGTCTTCTTCGATAAGGCTCCCGCCTCCTCCCGTTGGGAGTTATCATTTACAATTTTCTAGCGTAGATCGTGGGAAGAGTCACGCAGATACACCTCTTCCCTCCACGACATCGTCATTCTGTGGAGGCCAACCGTCATCGCTGCTCTTTCACACGTTTGGTTCTTCATCGCATCGAGCCCGTTCTTGAATCCAGTTCAAGAATGCCGCGTCCCCCTCTCAGGCCTGCAAGAATTTCCTATTTGGATCATCTTTCTGCACGCCAACGCTCCCGTTGCCTTCGACAACTCCTGGATTGGATCCCTATCTTTTTCAAGAAGTCATTTCTTGAAAAGGTTGCTCCAAGAAACCCTTCTTGGGTCGCCATCGCCTTTGCCACCATTGTCAACACTACAGGGGTCGCCATTTTTGTTGTCATTATCACCACTGCCACCCAACGTGCTCGCGTGCGTCTGCGCCCACCAGTGGGCCGCACATACGCACCCATGTCTGTCGCGTACCTGTGTGTGCCCTGATGGAAATATATGTGGCTGGCAAGCCAATCACACATTCCACATCTCGTTCCATATTCATTAATAGAACATATTCATTATAGTGCACGTGTGATGCGTATAATGAAGTCCACGAATACATGATCGAACTTAGTGAATTACGATGAGATCGTAATACAGAGATCACTAGTCTTTAAGCACGTGTTCTAAACATTCCTATTCAAAGGATACACGAGAAGGACATCGAAGTATCCGGATAGAATAGCACTATCTAGCCTCACTCATATGATGAGTATGGCCGGTCCCGTAGCCATTAGTGTGCCGACACTAAGAATAGATAGTGGGTGCTCTTTTGTGGAAAGAGTTCACTGAATTGATCAGTACGAATCCCTGAATGGTATTATACCGAACTGTCAATCAGGTTGATTCACGTCACGGTTGTGTAAGTGGTCCTTAGACCTGAGACACCAAAGACGTCTTGTGGACGGACGATTGTACTTTGGCTATGGCCAACGAGTCTCTAATCATGGGATTCTAAACGGTCTTAGTTCGGGTGTATCAAGAAGTACACGAAGGCGATTGAGTGGTCAAGATGGGATCGTCCACCCTCGGTATAAGAGGTGACAGCTCAAGGAAGAGGATGCGATGAAGTCCTTGGCCAAGGCAGTGAAATATCGGAGAAGAGTTCTCCGATGATTTTTGAATGCATCAGTACTAACTCGGATGATCGATTTGGGTTTGACAGTTGACCATACCCTAAGTCATCCAAGGAGCGTCAAGTGGATGAGGAATTATACATACACGGTAACCGATGACGAACAGGTTCCATGAGTGAGTCGATACACACTCCTTTGTATCTTCTAGGACACGAGGTGTAGCTTGGCACCCCACGTGTCGGAGTCTCGACCTATCGATTGGGTTAAATCGATCCGATGTTAATTAATCTATATGATGATATAGTTAATTAATTTGGAAGGCCAATAAAGGTTATTGGGCTGTTGGAGTCGTTAACTAGACTGATACATGGGCCTAGAGGGTCACACGCAAATGGTCTTTTGGACGTTGGAAGATATACTTAAGTTTTGGGGGGGTTTATGAAAAATACCCACTTAGTATAAATAGGGGAAGGCCCTGAACGAAATTCACCCAGGCCAGAATTGTTCAAGGGCCTTTCCCCTTCTTCTCCACTCTCCCCACACCCCCTCTCCATCCCTGATGTGATCGGGACGACGTAACGACACCGACGGAGAAAGAACGGGGCTCGTCAACGAGAAGGAGGAGATCCGACGTGCCGAGGACCGCGTTGATACGTCTAGAGGCTGCACACTTGAGCAGCTAGACTTGTCTCACTCCGGGATCGAAGAAATTACGAATGAGATTCGTGCAAAGGTACGTCATTTTAATGGTTTTTTCGATGCCGTTCGATTCGCAATTACGTTTTCCGCTGCGCATCGTTTTGTGTTGCTCATCCATCTCAAGGCCACCAGAACCCAACATGCCCCACGCCCACCGGCGCACCCCTGCGCGTGTGGCCGTGCACCTGATCGTGTCTGCGCTCGGCCGTGCGCCTGAGCTCGTCTGTGCCTGCCCGCGTGCCTGAGCACGTACTCTGAGCGCGCCCGCGCTCGCCCACGCAACTGAGCGCATCCACGCCCACCCATGTGCCCGAGCACGCAGCACCCGCTTGCGCGTTCCAGCGAGCGTTAGCTCGTCGATCATCCCCTCTCATTGCTCGCCCTGCCCGTGAGCATCTGTGCACCCCTCACTCACCGTACGCCCGTGCCAGCAGTATCTCCATGCACCCCGGTGCCTCCGCGTGTGCCCCCACACCACGCCTCCGCGTGCGCCCACACCCTGTGCATGCCCGAATACTCTTGAAGCTCCTCCCCGTCCCCCGTGCGTGTCCGAAAAATCTTGCCAGTCCTGGTCTCCTGTGCACTTTCGCCTTCGTGCAACCTCGACTAGAGCTCGCTTGAGGACAACAACGCAATGGACTACGGGTTCATACCCATTCGGGTTCCCTTGCTTCCCCTTTGCTCGCAACCAAGTTATTTCTTTCAGTGCTGTCGTCGTATGTGTTCCTCTGTCTAGGAAAAAAATATTGCGATAACAATAGCCACTCATTGTTGAGAGATAGGAAATTCTTGTGATACAATTAGACCTCACGGTGGAGGACGAGGACGTCTTTGGGTACTTGGTACCCTCACTATCTAGTCGTCTAGTTGATCTAATTGGGACATTGGGAGTCTGACTTTGACAAGTCGAACTGTGGAATTATAACTGATCTTTTCGGACTCGTCAGTTCTGTCAAAATACTTCTCATTTATTTTCTCACGCTAGCATACCTTCATTACATACCATTTACATCACTTAGTTTTCTTTAACTATGTTGTAATTCGAGTCGATCCATCCTGACGAGTATCGTATTACATCATTTATTACAAAGGTTCACTTACCATCTAAACTTTAAATATTAACTAAATACATAATTTAATTAAACTAATTGTTTGTAATTTTAATATCACCATGAAAAGATAAAAGTCCATAATTCTCTTTTAACTATACAAAAGGTATTTGAGAGTAATAAACTGATTAAAATTTTGAAGGATATGGAACAGAATGCAACACATCCCTGTAAATTAAAGATTAGCTAGAATTATGAAGGATTTATTATTTACATAGAAAGTATCTACAAATGATGAAATAAATACACATATGAGAATTTTAAATGCCTAGACTCATGCTCTAGAGCTTGAGATTTCATAGATACCTTGGATTTCTGAAGGTGGGCATGGATTAGGTTTAAGTTTGGGTGTCTTTCTTAGAGCATCTTAACCATGCCATCTAATGGTGAACACAGTATGACGTAATAATGTGATATTTCAAATAAATAAAGTTTTTATACTTTTGAGCCTGTAGACCACCACATTGATTGCCTCAAGCCATCCAGACTTGGACAATCCTTACATAAAACCCAAGAAGATGTCTTCCCAAACAAGATTGGGATTTGGTATGGTGGTATAAAACTATGTTGACCTCCTATCAAGCAAAGTGAAATTAGAAATAGAATATCACGGGCTTTAGTGTTATTATTCTCTTATGAATCCCATATCATATCATGACATATATCATTAAGATAAATATTCTTGGAGATAGTTATAGCACATATCTCAACTCCTATGGTGTATGCAAGTGGGAGAACACATCACTCACTTGGTTTACTTCCCATTTTTAGTGAATTGCTAAAATCCCATCAATTTGGAGATCAACATATAGTATGTGACGTGGACTTCCCTCTGTTCCAAAAAAAACAATTCAAGCTTCATTTTATCGTGCAAATGATGAAAATTGAAACATGAGATTTACATGAATCTCATTCAGAAAGGAAGATGCCAAAAAACTGATTTTCAAAGACAGAACAGTGTCAATCAGGCAATGATATTAAATGGGTGAAATAAGTGTTTGGAGAATCACATTGCACAAGCACAACATCAAAGCCCACCCTTGATGAGTTTTCTTACCAATAAATGTGTCACGAGCGAGTTTGAACTCTACTCGGTATCTTCTAGAGCACGAGTTATAGCTTGGGCAACCCATGGGTTGGAAACTTAACCTATCAATTTGGTTACATCGATTTTTAGTTTTAATCTATAAATTGCTACAGTTAATTAATAAGATTGGCCAATAATTGTTATTAGGACACTAAAGTTATTAACTAGAATGATACATGGGCCTAGAGGGTCACACACATAAGATCATAGGGGCATTGGAGAATATATTTTACTTAATGGGTTTTTGGGAAAAACTT
This sequence comes from Wolffia australiana, assembly GCF_029677425.1. Lineage (NCBI taxonomy): Eukaryota > Viridiplantae > Streptophyta > Magnoliopsida > Alismatales > Araceae > Wolffia > Wolffia australiana. The sequence continues at coordinate 17,228,896 of NC_135836.1, read as the reverse complement.
AAGTGAAATATGAATAGGGAAGGCACACTCATTTCAAAATTGAGAGCCCCCCTTTCTCCACTCCACTCTCTTCTCCACTCAACCATGGAGGTTGTCTTCATGGAGAGAAGATCTTCGAGATTTTCAATGAGATTGAAGAAGAAGAGGTGGAGATCCATGAGCAACATGGTCGTGTGGATACTTCTAGAGGCTGGGCATGTGAATGGCTTCAGAAAAATCTCAGAGTGAGCAAGTCAATGGTGGAACAAGTTCTTCGTTAGGTATCTGTGATAACAAGTCAATGATCGATTTATAAATGATAACACACTTCCTCATCCATGGAAAGCATGTTTTCATGATTCAACCAAGGCACATGATCCAACAGTTAGATGGCATCGTTTCAATTTTGAGAAATCTGAGCCATCCGGTTTTATATCGCCTCTAATTTGTGTAGGGGATTACTATCATGTCACATAATTCTAAGATTTGAAAAAATCAAATAATTCATGAAAAATATTTAAATGAATTGAAAATTATATTTTTATGAAGTTAGTATTACAAAATTCTATAAAAATACCAAAAATTCAAATTAAGAATATCATTTTAAATATGTAAAAATCCCTAAAAATAATTTTAAAAACTAAATAAATATTTTATAACTTGTAAAATTATTTAAATTATCAAATTAATGTCATAAAATTCTTTTAAAGTGCAATAAATCATTTTAAGCCTTTTTATTTTTTATTTATGATCATTTTTAATGAGAATACACATCTAAGATATATTAAGTTACAGTGAAAATCGGCATATTATTTATGATTATCATGCACCCAAGCTAGCTAGAGCTGGGTGCCCCCTCCCCTTTTTCTTGATTTTTATTTTCTCTCTTCATCTAAAAAGAGTGTCTTCATGGTGAGAAGATCTATGAGGGCTTGAAGAAGAGTTGAAGGAGAAGAAGTGGATATCCAAGAGCCCCTTGATCATGTGGATACTTATAGAGGTCGGACATGTGAACATCTTTAGGATATTATCCAATGGAGCAAGTTCAGGATGGAAAAAGTTCCCCATAAAGTACCAAAATTTTGATTTGTTTTAGAGATTTATTTATAATCAATTTCACATTTTGTTGCTTAGAAAACTATGGTATAGCTTTAATCAAGCCTCAAAACCCAACAATGATGGTATTAAAAATACTGATTGGATATTAATAATGTGGCTAACATCAGATGTCAAAGTAGATACTAAAGGAGTTGGATGGTGATGGACGGTGTTACTATCTATTAGCACATGATATTTGAATCTTAGATTAAAATATCCATATTTCAGAATGGAGAAATGTTTTAAAAAAATTGTACATGCTTGGTGTCCAGATGACATTGCATATAGAATGCAAGCTTGCTTGATAAGTCCCACGTGGAATTTGGGGGGAGAAGTTGGAACATTCATGGTGCGGTCGTATCTGTTTACTCAAGCTATTGCATTGAGGTTGATTATTGGGAAGGGTCCTAAGATGTATTATGATGTATTAAGTTGATTATATAAATTATAATTACTCTTGTACGCATACACCCACACATCTTTGTGAGCTAGTTAATTTTATGCATAATTAGGTCATTTCCCATTAATCTCATACTATAAACATATATTTTAATTATTTTAATTGAATGGAAAATTATTTAAAACATATTGAACATATTAAGTTTAGCATCAGAAAACTCGATATCCACAAATGGCATCCAAACCCCGAGATGAAGGCAGATGCCGGTAGCTTTACCGATGTCCGGAGACATTGAATAATAGGTTATGATTGTTCACCATGAAATAATTATTGTTATGCAGTTCATATCATCCATAGATGGTGTTTTGATCTTAAATCTTAGACTGAGATAAGGCCAAAGATACTTGCGACGATATGGGCCTGTTCCAGAAACAAAAGCCCAAAACCACGAAATCAAAGTTAAGTACTTTCTACTATTCATGTGGTACTGGCAGTCATCGCCCTCTCTCTGTGTGGCGTGTCATCGCGTCGAAATCGGCCGAATCTCCGGAACTGCTCGAGAAAAGCGGGGAACTTTTTTCTTCTAAAGGGCATCATCTGTTCATCATCAAATCTTAGCCGAGTTTAACGACGGATGGCGAGCCTCACGACTACTTCGGAGAGGGACAACCTGGTATCGTCCTTCCTCGAGATCGCCGTCGGCCAAACCGTTGATACCGCGACACAGTTCCTGCAGGTTTCATGGATTCTTCTCGTTTTCTCTCTACCACCGCGTAATTTTTTTTTGTTATTCTCTTACTTGAGGCGAAAGAATTTCCATGTGGGTTGGCTACGCGCTGAGTTTTCTCTATCGTTTAATATCTTTAGATCAAGTTATTTTTTTATTGATGGGTAGTTGTGTTATTGTTGATCGTCCAGGCCACAGGCTGGAAACTTGAGGAAGCGCTTCAGTTGTTCTATGTCGGCAATGAGACTTTGGGGGCACCAATTTCAACAAATTCGGATTCGCCGGCTTTCCATGACACGGGGTCATCATCTCTCTCTTTCCCATCTTTTGAAAAGATTTTAATTTTTTTTAATGTTACTCATCTTTCTCTCGGCTCGGTTTCCATTTTAGGGAGAGCATCATCGCTGATGAACATGTGGAGGCTCAGGCGTTTGACGATGGGGTACGCGCCCCTCTACCGGTGAAGAGGGAAATACTGTATGATGATGCCGCTTTTCATAGGTACCAATCTTTCTTCCTTATACTTTCTTGGGAGGAACCCACTTCCAAGGATGCTCTTGAAAATTGATTTTTAGTCTATTTTAATTTCTGGAGTAATCTTTTTTTCTGCTTATTTGGAAAACTCTTATTCTAGAAATACTTCCGATATTCGTCTTTTTAAGTGGGTACTTGTCAGGATCCTTGATCTTAAGAATAATGGGCTGATTGAGGGAAACGGGGATTCCAAAAATGAAGATTCAAGGTCAAGAGCGAAGGATTCAAGAAACAAGAGGAATGAGGAAATAAATTACAGAACTGGGTAGAATGATACAGTAGTAGGATATCAGTTTTTGCAGAAGCTCTTTGCTTTCACACCCAACTGAGAACGCACTCTTGCCCTCATCTTTACTTCGTCCCTCCCAGGTTCATCTTTTATTAATAGAGATTCACCGGTCAATGCTGAAAGACTAAAACGAGATTCTCTCTTCCTCGTGGGTTTGTAACAGTACTGATGATGTCTTCAAGAACATTAATCCTGGCAGTCTGATCCCTTCGCAGACCTAATAAAAAAGTTGCCTTCATTATCTCTCATTCATGGTAATAACTTCTTTCACATCGGGTCTAAACGGTATCTTAAACGTTTTGGGTCGATTTTCTTACATTTGGAAGTCCATTTTCATGTTGATTCAAATATTGGGAAATTGGCTATAGGTGAGCGAGTGTAGGAGGTTGAAATATTATTTTCATGAGTATTGGTCGATCACCAATTTCGGGTAATCTTCCCTCTTTTTCTTAGAAAAAGTGTAATTTTCATATCTAGACTATCATTTTTGTGCAAGAATATGATACTCTGGTTTTCATCGAGCCTATCAATCCCTGAACATGTGCATTCTTAATTTAGAAGTCCAATGTGTCTTTTGGGCTGAAAAACCGTCATCAGGAGGAAAAGACGCCGGAATCTCAATTTGTGAAAATTTCGCCCACTTTCTATTTTTTTATGAATTTTGGGGTGCCCGTTCAATTTAAACATCTCATTTATTTTCGGCAACAAAACTAACACCTCTTTTAAAAAATCTAGGTTCCATCCTGCATCGGTTATTCCTTTTCGGAATTTTGAGGAGGAATCTAAGCGTGAAGGAATTTGGGAGGCTGGCCAAAGTGCATCGTCTTCAGCTGCCAACTCTAGAGACAATCTCGCGTCTCTGTATCGGCCGCCTTTTACCTTGATGCACCAGGGCCCGTTTGATATGGTCTGTTCTCACTCTGTCGTCTCGTGGCATCATATTTTTTTCTCAATTTCATGGATGTATCCGTTCCTGTTGCACGCTTTATTCAGTAATTTGCCTAAATACTGCTCAAAATGATCATAGAGTAAACTGATCGTTAATTTTTTCATGTTGTATTTTTTAAATAATAGAACATTATTCTTATTGGACTCATCATTTTAAGTTATTTCATGTATATTCTCCACCAAATGTGATTTGGCTGTGGTATGATGTCCTGAGGATTATTTACTCTCTCTTATTTTATTTTATTTCTTATTTTCTTCATACAGGCAAAGACTGATGCCTCACTTCAGGACAAGTGGCTCCTCGTCAACCTGCAGTCAGCTGATGAATTCGCCTCACACATGGCAAGTTTCTCCCACCTCTTTCTCCTTCCCTGGTAGTAATATAAATAAATACTAAATTTCACTTTTATTTTTTATTGGATGAAGCTAAACCGCGACACATGGTCAAACGAGGCTGTGTCCCAAACAATTCGTTCTAATTTCGTTTTCTGGCAGGTTAGTCCACTTCTTGGACGAATCTTTCAGTTTTTTTAATCTTTATGAACCAAAAACTGAGGTTTTTTTTCTCCATCTCTACCAAGGTGTATCATGACAGCAGCGAGGGGAAGAAAGTCTGCACTTACTACAATCTGGCAAAAATGCCGGCAATTCTCGTCGTCGATCCAATTACAGGCCAGAAAATCCGCGGATGGCATGGCATGGTGCATCCAGATCGCCTGTTAGAGGTACAGTTCTGCCACAATGCCTCAACTGACTATCATTCTTCTTTTAAATGGCTGAGAAATTGAGTTCCTCCGGTCCAGGATCTTCTCCCGTTCATGGACAGAGGTCCGCAGGAGCACCACGTTCTTCTTCCACACAAGCGTCCCAGAGAAAGCGCAGAGAAGCGCACTGCTGCAGGTGAACACCAGTTCAATTTGAACTGAAATCTCGCTCCGTGCCTATAAACTCTTGCAAACACTAAACTTTTCACTTATATAAATCTCTCAGCAGATGTACCCCCGAAAGAAGAGGAGAAGCCGCCGGTGGAGGATAAGACAATTGATACCACCGCCACCGCAGCCGAGAAGCTTGTTTACCCACCTCTGCCGGAGGAGCCGCAGGCCAAGAGAGAGCTTCTCTGCAGGGTTGGAATCCGGCTGCCAGACGGACGACGGATCCAGCGGAATTTCCTCCTTTCTGATCCGATTCAGGTACAAATCTCAACTACGATCCAGCCCTCTTCGAAGCCTGAAACTCCTAATTTCGTTCTGCGCGTGGCAGCTTCTGTGGTCCTTGTGCGCGTCGCAGCTGGGGGAGGAGGGGACGAGCAAGCCATTCAAGTTCACCCAGGCGATCCCCGGCGCGTCGAGAAGACTCTCCTTCGACGATCAGCTCTCCTTCGCCGAGTCCGGCCTCGCCAACTCCATGATCTCCCTCGCTTGGGAGTGACCCTTCTAATCTCTTCTTCTCTTCGAACCAAACCAGTCCTTCCGCCATGAATTTATTTCAACACCCACCTTCTCTGCCCGCCCATCTCGACTGTAGAGAGAGAAAACGGAGCTAGCGAGAGACAGAGAGAGGGGAGAGGGGAGAAACTTCATCCATGGCGAGAGGAGACGAGGGCGTCGACGGCCCCGGCGAGGCGGTCCAGCGCGCGGCGGAGAAGCTCGGCGCCGCTCTGCGCCGAGCGGACCCGCCGCTCCTCGAGCGCCACCAGCTCGAGGTGGCGCTTCCCCCGCCGCTCCTCGCGCGCTGCCAGCGCCCGCAGCAGCGCCGCCGCCCGCCCGAGCGACACTCTCCGACCGAGAGTCCCCCCGACGGCGTCGAATATCTCGCGGGACAGGTTAGAGGGGAGGTTCCTCTTCTTCCTCTCCTCCCTCTCCATCTCCCAGTAGGAAGAAGCGCCACTGGCCTCGTGCTGCTGGACCTTCTTGTACCCGCGTAGCAGGTTATCCCACCGGTCGTTGCACTGGTTCTGGCTTCGGAAGCAGCGGTGGCGCCAGCAGTAGTCCGCGATCCACTTCCACCGCGGCTCCGCCGAGTCGCCGCCGGCCTTGGGCGCGGCGGCGCCGCCGCGGGAGCGGCGGTCGTCGTCGAGGCGCTTGGCGGCGATGAGGACGAGGGTCTCGTGGAGGGTCCAGTTACCCTTGCGGTACTCGCGCGGCGGCGACGCGGCGGCCACGCTCACTTGCAGCGGCGGCTCGGCGGAGGGCGAGCCCTGGCTGCGGTGGCGGTCGGGGAGGAGGATGACGGCCGGAAGGGACTGGTCGGACATGGTCGGACGCTGAAATGAAGCCTTCGTCGCAGACTATTACTGTATATTTACTTCCTGGGACCGGTGGATGGGCCGAGACGGGACGGGACGGGACTTGTCCCTCCAACAAACCCAAGTGGGAGACATGACACGACGTCGGACGGGACGGGACCCTGTGGACGGCGCCCGGTTCTATACTTGAATGATCATTTCATGATATCGTTTTAATCAAATTCTGGATCGATGGATGTTACAGTTTGACTTTTTTTGTCATCGGTGCCCACGGGAATAGTAGTCCCAAATAGTCCCACGGTATGATGAAGCTTTCGGACAGACTCAACGGGACTGAACCAACATCCGTTCAGTCATCAGTCCACAGCATTTCCTTCTGACTAAATTTGAAAAGAGCGCCAGAATGAGCGATCAAGGGAGAGAAAGAGCAAGAGAGGCACAGAGAGAGTCGTCCTCGCTAGTTTTACGGCCATTGGTGGTCATTGTATGTGTCATCAACGGTCATCATCCCCATTATCCATGCTACACATCCCTGTCAGTTGCGGTGATCATTTGTATCACTGATGGTCATCCCCATCGTCGATGGTCATTGTCTATGTCATCGGCAGTTGTCGTTCCCATCGTCAATAGTTGTCTTACCCTCATCTGCGGCAGTCATCATCAGTGTTGTCAATAATCCTCATTCATCCCTCCATTGTTGCTTATCGTCCACGTCTTGGAGTCGTCATCCCCCTCGTCCATAATTGTCATCTGCGTTGTCAACAATCATTGTTCCCCATCTTCTCAATTTTATTTTCATATTTTATATTTTCACTTTTTAAATTTTATTCCTCCTTTCTATCATCGTAAACATCACCGGTCATCATCGTCATCCATTTTTCATTGTCGTCATCAGTCACCCGTCATTTGTCACGGACTGCTGGTGACTGATTTCGATTCGTTCAATCATTTGTCAATTTGTCCAAACAATAAGGGATGAAGAAAATGGAAAGAACGAATGTCAGTACGGCATCCATCCAACAAGCCTAGTCCTAAAATACCTTTGGAGCTATTACCCCCCACATAAAAAAATGTCAAGGTATTACTATTTCATACTGACTTTAGTTTTATTTAGACTTTTTAATGACAATGTTTAGTGTTCAACTCTTCAGAAGTTACTGAAATAGTTATTATTTAATAAAATACATACATATTTTTCTAAACAGAAATTAATATTTTGATCAAGTCCTTTAATATTGAGGTCGTGCATAGTATCTTTGATATATGCTTATTATTTTTATAGGAATTTCTAAGCATGTTGTACGGGCATCCAATTGGACCAAGTTGAATCATATTCTTGATGAAAATATAATTTTAAAGTCACAATATTTTTTGGAATTTTTTGACATTGAATTTATAAAGATACTAATTTTTTAAGTCATGATACATTTTGTAGAACTAATTAAAGTTTTTATTTTTATTTAAATACAATACTGGGTAATATATTGTGCTCCCCTATGAGTCACACTATGATTTAATTGAATGGTGACCAACCATTGTTCTTTTTTTCATGATTAGTAATAACACCAAATAGTTTATGATAGTTCTGTGCACAATTACTTTAATATATCATCAAAACCATAAAGTGGATGTATAAATCATAGCACTACATTCAGTCAATGAGTATCAAAGAATATTCCCCAAGCCCTTAATTATCTTATTTTTTGAGCTTATTTTAGGTTTTTAAGAATAACCCCAATAGTAGTCAAGTCAAGTTGACTTGTTCTCACATATTCTTGAGTCTTACTTGTGACGCCAAATTTTGGAGACTAAAAGATGATTTTGGAAGCTATAATGGAGGAAAAGAGATGATGGAGTTTGTCATGTACGATTATAGATGACTCCTTAAGGAGTTTAAGACAACGTCTGGCATGTCTCCTCATTCTTAGAGACGACTACAAATCTTGAATATGCACTTAATTTATCTCGTCTTAAACACAAAATCACCATCATGGAACTTTTAGTACATCTTAGCTGAGATAGTTTGGAATCTATGACTGGGGATTGTCCGTCCGATGTCCGTCCGATATCCGTTCGATTTCCTGTATCGGACATTCGATATCTGATATCCGAAAAAATGGGACAGTGTCTGATATCGGATATCGGACGATATCCGTCTGATAGGTGAAGACGGATATTAGATGGCTTAGGACAAAACGTATATTGGATTTTGATATCTAGATATCAAAACCGGTATCCGCATATCGATATCTGGTACCAACAGAAAAAAATCAAGTTTTGCCATCATTTCAGATACTGTATGCTAACAATGCCACATTTTTACCATCTACCTCTTTTAATATATAGAGCTCAAACTTTTGATTTTTTACCATATGGGATAACAGGATTCGGAGTTTAACATTAACTCCGAATCCTATTGTCCCATATGTTAAACAAGGCAGGATATATATTAAATTATTGAATAATATTTTAATAAATAATTTCCATATCACCAGCCCCTAATATGCGTAATATATATAGCAATTATCTATGTTTAACATATTATTTACTTGTTCAATAAATACAGTTCAAAATTTCTAATTTCTTCCATATGGGACAGAAGGATTCGGAGTATAATGTTAAACTGCGAATCATGTAACCCCATATGGAAGAAATTAGAAAATTTGAACTGTATATATTAAACAAGCTACATGGTTAAGTAGAAAGCTTTCTGTTTACCCACTGGCCCTGTAAATCTTCTCCAACCATTGCACACTGAAAAATTAATTATATTTTATACAACCCTCTAAGTTGGATATCAAAATCCGATATCCAACTCTGATATCCGATATCGTCATCCTCCCCGAGAGACGGAGGCGGATGACGACATCAAGACGGATACCGGTAACGGATATTGGTATTGTAGCAACCGATTTCCGATATCGGTATCCGATATCCGGATATCGGAAAAGACGTATACCAAAAATTTGATTTTCGTTATCCAGTACAGCATCTGTCTCGATATCGGTATCGGGACAAGAGATCCCTATCTACGACACAACCATAAATTTCATAGCTCATAGTAAAAGAATACAGTCATCTATCTACAGCATGTCTTTTGTGTCTAAAATATGACCATATTCAAAATGGTGACATTAATCAGCCTAACTAACAATTGGGTATAATAACATCCATCAGTTCATACAAATCAATTCAATGAACTCTTTCCCCAAAGAGCACAAATCATCCGTCCTTCGTGTCTCAACGAATGGCTATGAGATATTCCATACTTGGCATAAGAGTGGGATTTAATAGTACTACTATATCTGGATATTTTGATGTCATTTTTGAGAAAAAATGGAAAATAAATGTATTAATAGTATGGATCTCCTTATTATGATATGATCATAATGCACTTCACCATTGCATGCATTGGTCAACTTTATTTTTAGCATTGCATTTGCATTATATGAATATGTTGTGTCAATGAATATTGAATGGGATTTGAAATGTGTGATAGGCCTGCCTACCACATATATTTTAATAAGAAATATGGATATGAAACAACACTTCCCACTTAAAATCATATAATTTATTGGTGAGCTAGCGTCTTTGACTTTTAACATGTAAACTCCCCCTCCCCATTGATTGTTTCACCCTTACATTTTATTCCCAATTTAAAATAGGGGAGTTGAAAAACCCGTCATATTATAGGTTGGGTCCATTCCTGAATAATCAAGTCTAGAGGTGAATGTGGTTTGAAGCTTGGAGGAGGAGAATCGGAGGAGAAACACCAAAGTTTATTAAAAGATGATGTCTACATAGGTTTGTGTGGTCTTCCACATTTTACACCCCTATTACTTCATCTTTTTTGTTAGGAAAGACTCATAACTTTCCATAACTTTCCAACACCACCAATCAGGCCTCAAAACTCCCATTATAGTAAAAGTTAGACTTTTTTTTGTCAACTGTACACAGTGTCTCAATTACAACACTTTCCATGTACCTCCCCCACAACTTTCTTTCAGTTTGCATGAGAGCAACCCAACTACCCCCACCATATCGCGGGAGAAGTTATATTAGCTATTTGTAATTCCTAAAAAGTATATACCTTTGTCATACTTTAATAAAAATAATATAAGTTCTTATTTTGTTTTTCAAATTAGCTTAGATTATTTTGCTATCATCTTCATGAAAATAATTCCTATTAAATCCTAATAGTATTTTTTAAAATATATATATACATACAAAAATGACTCTTTCAATGTATACTCTCTATGGTTCAGCCCTTGTCACCTCACTAAGAAGCTTTGTAAATTTGTCAAAAAATCAAAAGCTTGAAAAAATATTCTAATCTAGATTTATGTTTATAAATTAATTGTGATAATCATTACAAAACTGAGATTATGGCTTCACTTATCGTGATGCCATAATGGACCAATAATAAGCTGAAAGTTTTATTTTTTTAATGTGCTTGGACACGTGCATCCAGAAAAAGGTCACCTTTAGTTAGAATGAATGCAATGCACGTGTCAAACATGTGTCAACTCTAAAAATTATGGATATTTAATTGACATAAATATGACCTGAAACCATGGTACATGTCAACACCACAAAACTCTCAAGATCAAAATCACTTTAAAAGTCAAATTTTAAAAATGTGAACACATGGTGGAATGAGAGTGATTATTAATAGATCACGATGATATTTTTATGGATTATGATATTGGTTGTAATAAGCAGTTAAGAATGGAAAAATGTTGTAGAATATTTGGAAAATCTGAGGATTCAATCAGCACACTCTCAACCTGATTCGTGGATCAACTAGGAGAGAGAAAAAATCAATTATCTATTCATGTTCATATGAGTATAGTTTATTATGGGTTCATTTTTGTTGAGATATTGATGATGGAATGCAGTGCTCTATAGGGAAATGTCGTTAAATTGATCCATGTGAACCACTAGATGTTATTGTAACCTATTTTCAACTAGGTTGGTTCATGTAATTGGCGATAGGGAAAATGCACTTTTGAGCAACATAGGGTTTCAATTCAAATTTTGGTTAAGATGATATCCTTTTTTTTCAAATGAAAAGTACGCTTGTAAGATATATTCAACCTTATACTTTTTTAGCTCAAAACATATCGATTTACGGAAATTAATTTTCTACATTCTTCTATCATCAAGCTTCAGATGTATGATTAGTTAACTATTTTTGGTAAGAATTACTAAGTAATCGCAGAATTGTTAGCTAATCAGACTTAGTGGGATTAATTAATATGTTTTAGTAAATTTCAATTGAAATTGATTGTTAAATTGGTATGATTTAGTTGAGGCAATTTTAGTGAATTCAAATTGATTTATGAAATTGTCTAGTAAAATACAATTCAAATTCTCACGGGATTTGGGACAATAGGAAAGTTTTTATTCATTTTTTATTTTATCCTAATTAATTCAAAATTGTAGAAATGCCCTAATTTAGCAAATCGTGAATACGATTCACGATTTGCTAATTTAAGATATACGAGATTAATTTGGATGATTTAAGAGATGGATATAATTCAAAATTGTTAATCGCTACTCGAGGAGTACTAATTTAATTAAAAACAAAGTAAGATTTACGAATAATTATGATTAAAATCGGAAATTAAAGAAAACGGCGAACATGAATGAACTATCAAATTGGGAAAATTGAACACGTAATTAATTGCGAAATGAATTCAAAACAAACCTAGAAATACCAGGAATTATTAGAGAGTCGATTTGAGCAACCCCGAGCAACGAACACCAAATTTTTCCACGGATTTGGCTTGAACTTGACAAAAAATTGCGACGACGGATCTGTGAAATTCCTGCCCCGATCGAGCTCTAAATTGTTCCTGGTTGAATCTCGAGTCTTCAAGGGAGCTAGGTGTTCGCTCCTTGAGCTTTAAAATCAAGAATGCTTGTCTAATTTCTCAATTTTCTCTTTTATCGCTGCGGAATCGGAAGAACATGTCCTTATGTTCCGTTATTATTTTTCGCCTTTTTTGCTTTTCACACAGGTCGCACAGAGCAAGCTGGTTGGTCCACCTCGCGTGGTCGAGCGTCAGGCATCGTGCGCACGACGGTGTGTACATGTGAAATGCACGAAGGAGACTTCGCCGTCTTAGCTTCGATCTGCATTTCTATTGGTCCACGTCGCGCGTTGCACGCGACAGCATTAAGTCGAGCGTGATTGGTCCACGTTGCGTGGCGTGTGCTGCACGTCGCGCTTGACATGTTGCGTGACACGCACGGTGCCCGCGTGCATGCGTGTCACACACCATACTCTAAATCTGGCTTCTGATTTGTCCGCATGCCGCTTGGTGATTTTCACTTCGCACTTAACAAATGTTTAGTGCTTAAACCGGCCTAATAAGGTCCAGTTTAAATGAAATTTTTTTTTATTAAAATAAACACTTAAAATAAATCTTAAAAATTATTTCTTAATGCATAAAACTAATTATTCGTTTCCAAAATGTGTTTCATTGTTTACTTTCTTTTTATTTATAGAAATGGGTCAATTAAACATTTAATTTATTTTAAAATTCATTTTAAGAATGTTTAAAATATATATTTACCTAATTATTTTTCAAACGTATTATTTAACTTGAAATTTTAGGAAATTCTTCTTTTAACCTAAAATCATGATAACATGCATTAAAAATTAATCTTTTATGCATTAAAAGCCAGAAAATATGATGAAATTAACACTTTATCAACTCTTATTTGCATGTTATCAAAACCCTTGATCTGGATGAACAAAATAATTCCTTATAGCAGAAGACTATAATAAAATCACAACAATCTCAATAAAAACATTGAAACGAATGTCGCTTGTACATGGGTCACATCTGTGATTTCTTAGATCCCAAAACGAGATGAGTCAAGCTGCTCATGTGTGCAGCCTCTAGATGTATCCACGTGGTCCATGGAACATCAAATCTCCTCCGCCTTAATGAGCTCTGTTCACCCTCCATTGACGTTGTTACACTATCCCGATCACATTGGGAGTGGAGTGGAGGTGTGGGGACAAGGGAGAACAAGAGAAAGCCCTTGAACAATCTGGTTTGGGTGAATTTTTTTTGGGTCTTCCGTTTTTTATGCTAAGTAGTATTTTTCATAAAACCCCAAAACTTAAGTATATATTTTGACTTTCAAAAGCCCATTTGCGTGTGACCCTCTAGGCCCATTTATTAGTCTATTTAATGACTCCAACGACCCGATAATCTTTATTGGCCTTCACTTTTAATTTACTATATGATCATAAAGATTAATTAATGTCGTATTGATTTAACCCATTCGATTGGTTTAGTCTCCAACACGTGGGGTGCAAAGCTACACGTCGTGCTCTATAAGATACAAAGGAGTGTGTATCGACTCACTCATGGAACATATTCATCATTAGTTACCATAAACATATAGTCCCTTATCTACTTGATGCTCCTAGGATGACTTAGGGTATGGTCAACTGTCAAACCCTAATAGGTCATCCGAGTTAGTATTGATGTATTCAAAAATCATCGTAGAACTCTTCTCCGAGATTTCACTACTTTAGCTAGAGACTTCATTGCATTGTCTTCCTTGAGCTGTGTGATAATCTCTAAACACAGGTTTTTAATTCATTGCTGGTATATATTCAATAAATATATAAAGCAATAATTAGTATTTTTTAGCTAGTGATGAGTATCGAACGTCCCCATAGGGAACAATGATTAAGGACTTAATATTCTTTATATGAAGGTTATCGAGATGAGAAGAGATAATTATTAATATGAAGTCAAATGACGAGGAAATACTAGGCAGGATAGTGATATCAAATCAAGGAAAGTAGACAGGGATAATTCAAGTTTGAAACAAACAATTAAAAGCGAGAATGAAATACTGATGATGTGAGATGTGAGGGGAGTAGGGTAGACAACGAATTAGATACGATAATTGGCTAGTAAGTTAATGGTACAAGATGGTAAGACATGATTTGGAAGATGTATAGAGGTTGTGTGATAGTGAGATGTGATTGTGGAAATGAGCTTCACTATCAACGATGTCAAGAAAGAGCAAAGTAAGCCGAATACACTTACCATAGATCCTTACGTTCCAATAGGATCACGATGATTTGAGAGTGCTGTAAAGCTCCCTCTCATCTCTTATGCTTCTTCCTACTCACCAATGGCATTAAGAACACACTTGATGGATCTCACAAACTCACTATCTTTCAATCAACCCACATGCGTAGGAAGCAAGATTAAGGATGAATTTGATAGATTCGGACCTCTATTTGTAGATCATAGGGTATGAATGGAAAGAGAAGGGGGAGACAAAGAAAACCAAAAAATTTCAGCTCAATCAGACATGCGGATCATTAGATATTGTGTTTTGAATTTAGAGCAATCCTAGACCTTCATTTTTTCTCTTCTACACTTTATCATGTTAGAAAAAGAGAGGATATTCCCAATTCAGTGTGTCTGATGTGACACATGTTTCTGCATTCTGCATCAACAACTGTTTGGTTTTTTTAATCAATTATGGGGGTACACGTGTGCGCCACGTGTATATCTTAAATTGTCGACTTACTTTTTTTATTTTTTAAAACATTTTCACCGTTGATTCTTGATCCCATTTACTGATATTTAAATTGCTTCTTTTTTTCATAGGTCCATGTCACCTCTTGCAAAAAAGTGTGCCAGCGAGTCAGCTAATGTAATGCCATTGCGATCCACTATGCCATAATTGCACCTTTTTGCAATGATTATCACATCTAATCATTGCTGAGGTGTGTATCGGTCGTTATTCGATGAATCAAATGGCCACACGTGATATGCACTTATAAAACCCAAAATAATAGTAATAAATTATTATAAAATAAATACTATGTGATGCAGAACGGCTGGCAGACGTGGCCCGGAAAGAGAGAGAGAGAGGGGTTTAAAGGGGAGAGAAAGAGAGGGAGAGTCAGAGGATGAGTAGTGCTACTGTGAGAAGAAGAAAGAAGGCGTTAATGAGAGAGGGGGAAATAATGGATATTAGAGGTCTGGTTATAACGAGCGTGGATATTGGAGACAATGGGAGAAAATAGAGAAGATGGAGTGAGAGAAAATAGAGGAGATAGAATGAGAGAGAATAGAGGAGGAGAGCGTGAATGATAGGCGTGTTGTCGAGAGAAGAATTAGGCGACAGAAGGAGAGAGAGCAGGTGGAGAGAGAGAGAGAGAAAGACAAGTTAATGAGAGAGAGAACACGCGAGAGAAATAACGATAGAAAAAGAGGGGATCTAGAACGTGATGCGATTGAGAGAGAGAACGGGAAAAGAGAGAGAGCGATTGAGAGAGAGAATGGGAAAAGAGAGGGAAAACGAGAAATAACTAGGAAGAGAGACGACTTTGAGAGAGACGGGAAATAAGAGCGTGAATGAGAGGGGATCTAGAAAGAGAGAGGATAGAGAGAGCTGACGGGGAAAGAGAGAGAGCGATTGAGAGAGAGAACAGTCCGTCGAAAGAGAAATAAAAGTCCGATAGAGAGAAAGAGTGATGGAGACGGTAGTAGGAGGGCCTCCCCTTACCGGCGGCGACGGCGGCACTTCTGGCGGCGACGACGGTGGCGGCTGAGGAGAAACCGATGGGCGAGATTTATCGAAGTAATATTTTCTTCAAATTAAAATCGCCATCGAAAACAATGAAAGTTTTGGGATCTTATAGATCCATAGAGGGAAAGAAGAAAGTGGGAAGCGTGGGAGAAAGAAGAGGGTGCCGGCGGTTGCTACTCCAACGACCACAAACGTGGTGTCGACCACTAAGTCACAAACATATATTAAATTTATACTTTGACTTAGGAAATTCATATCTTTATGAAAATTCATATATGAAATAAATTCGTAAAAATATATTCTGAATCATAAAATTGAGTTCTTTAAAGAAACAATGTTGGAAAATACTTAACATAGGAAAATTCATATATGAAATACACCAATAATTTGTGTTATTTCTGTCTCCTATAATACCAAGGGTGGACGATCCCATCTTGACCACTCAATTGTCTTCGTGAACTTGTTGATGCACCCGAACTAAGGCTGTTTAGAATCCCACGATTAGACACTCGTAGATCATATTTAAAGTAAAAATGTCTGTCTACAAGACATCTTTGGTGTCTCAAGTCTAACGACCATTTACACAACCGTGACATGAATCAATCTGATTCATAATTTGGTATAATACCATTCAGGGATTCATACATATCAATTTAGCGAACTGCTTCCACTAAAGAGAACACACTATCTATCCTTAGCCTCTTCACACCAATGGCTACGAGACTACCTATGCCTATCATGTGCCTAATAGTACCAGGAAAGGATTAGGATGTTTCTTGAAAAGATTCCGCGCCACAAACAAGATGAAAATCCAAGGATTAATTTCTTCGAATTTTGGGGAAGAACACTTGTCCAGATCGTTGAATTCACCCTCAAATCTTGCTCCAAATCGCTACAAGTTGATTCTTGAGTCTTCAAGGAGACTAGGCGATCATTCCTTGAGCTTCAAAATCAAGAACGACCTTCAAATTTGTTTTCCCCCCTTTTATCGCCGCGAAATCGGAAGAACTCGTTCTTCTAATTTCGTTACTACTCCTACTTTTTCGCTTTGTACGTAGGGTGCAAGATGCCTCACGATTGGGACACGTGATGCCACGCACGTGTCGCCCTTCGTATGCACGGCGCTGTGTACCTGCGCTTCGCACAAGCGCGGCTTGCGTGAACCATGGCGATCTGCCATCCCATTGGTCCACGCAAGCTTTGTGCAACTTATCTCGTTGCGTCGCACGCAGCGAGTTAACTCGCATTTCATTGGTGGAGTCTTACTTGGGTGTGATGCGCGACACGCACGATGCTGTGCACGTGCGTGTGGCGCACTGACAACATTTCTCGCTGCCCTGATTGGCCAGCGCACTCCATGTATGCCCTGCGCCACTTAATCACTGCATTAGCGCTCAAACATGCCCAATAAGGGCCAGTTTTATACGACAAACGATTTATTTAAGAGTAAATTGAAATAAATCATAAAAAACCCTTAACTAATAAGTAGAAAATTGCTTTGTTAATTTCTAAAACAAGTTTTATTGTTACTTTATTTTTATTTATAGAAATATGTCAATTGAAACATTTAGTTTCTTATAAACATCATTTTAAAAACATTTAAAATGTATAAATTGACCTAATTATTTGTCCAAAGTATTGTTTAAGTTGAAATTTAAGAAAATTCTTCTTTTAACCTAAAATCATGATAACTTGGATAAAAATTAATGTTTTTAAGCATTAAAAGCCCAAAAATATGATGAAATTAGAACTTTATTAGCTCTTATTTGCATGTTATCAATGCCCATAAGAGAAAAAACCCTAACTAAATGACATGGCTGCGTTTATGAGAATGAGGAGAGAGAAATGTTTGAATTATAATGACGGCTAGAAATCATCCAACTTCCAAGCTTGATATCTGATGATCCAAAACTCGGATCAAGCTGAAATTTTGAGAGCAACTTCTTCTTTTTGTGCTCTATCCATCTATATGGTTGAATCTATAAATTGTGCCCTCAATCCTTGTAAAAAATATCTTTAAGCTCACTTCCTCCTAGTGAGGCTGATTGAAAGAAAGTGAAGTTTTGAAGGTCCATCAAGTGTTCCTTGGTGTCTCAAGTGCTTGAAAAGGTTAAACAGAGAACTGGGTAGGTTGATCAACAATAGGAAGACGTCATGATCTCGACATAATATAGGGTTGGCCTTTCACCTTACATTGAATCATTTCCAACACACTTAGTTAGTTTATCCATCTTCACCATCTATCACCCTCATCCATTACCATCCTTAATCCACTCTGTCATCGTCCCCTAATCGTCCTCACCTTAACCTTCATTTCACGTGCTTTATAAACTGTGAAGATCTTGTCACACATCTCTCTCCTTCCTATTTCAAACAACACATATTACTATGTCTCTCATTTCTACCATCCATCTACCACATTCTCGTGATCTTTATCACTGTATCTACTTGCGTTTACGCCACTTACCAAGCCATTGTTACAATCCCGTGTTGCTCTTCTTTCTCATCCATCTTAATCCCAAATTAGTAAAACCCTAATTAGCCCTTTTTCATATTATTATCTACTCTCATCACACATTCACTACCATATACATAAGTCCTCTCATCTTCGTTACACCTAGTTGAGATCGTACTTCCCCAAATATCTGTTCCCTGCGGAGACGACCTGAACTCATCACTAACTAGTTAAATTATTCACAAGTATTGGTTATAAACTTTATTGATTAAACTCAAATTCTCAATGATGTAATTTTTACCCAAATTTTGAGTTTATCACCTGCCAGTGCGCCCGCTAGTGCGCTCGCCGCAGCGTCCCGCCACGTCGCCCCCGTAGCTCCCACTACGCCCACTATCGCGCCCATCGATGCTCCCACTGCCATGCACATCGCAGCTTCCCCTGCCATGCGTGCCGCTGCTGTGCCCGTTGGCACTGTGCTCACCGCTGGCGTGTCCGCCGAGTCTGGCGTGTCCGCCGATAGGGTTGGGAAAAAAAAATCCATTTGTTCGCGAACATGCGAACGAACGAACAAGAACACAAATGTGAAAGTCCAAAAATGGACACAAACGTGTTCGCGAACAGTTCATGAACATATGAATCATTAGTGAACATGTTAGCTTCCCGAGGCACATTGGACAAGTGTGCTATCGCTTTCGTATTCCCGCCAGGTGTTCTCCCCGCAGCTACCTCTCCGACAGACGACAATTTCCCTCATTGATGGCTCCCTCCCCTGCGGGCTTCCTCTCTGCAGCTCCCTCTCCGCCGACTCGCCCCCGGCGGTCTTCCTCTCCGCGGCTCCCTCTCCGATGGCTCCCTTCTTCTCCCTCTCCTTCTAGCTCCCTTCTCTCCCAGCATTGCCCCAACTCCTCCCTCTCCCAGCATTGTCCCCAACTCCTCCCTCTCCCTTTTCCCCTTCTACCTCCCTCGCCAGACCCTCGCCTGCCCCTTCTCCCTCTCCCTCTAGCTCCCTTCTCCCCTTCCATCGTCTCCAACTCCTCCCTCTCCCTTCTCCCCTTCTCCCTCCCCCGCCAGACCCCCGCCTGCCCTTTTTCCCTCTCCCTCCAGCTCCCTTTTCCCCCTCCTTCGTCCCCAACTCCTCCCTCTCCCTTCTCCCCTTCTCCCTCCCTTGCCAGACCCCCCGTTGAAACTCCAACAACTCCCCCTACATCGTCTCCAACTCTGGCAAGGCATTCCATCTATCTCTCATTCTCTCGTTCCTGCCTCCGGCAAGCCCCTATCGACAGCTCTTGGTCTACATTCATACCCATCAGCAAGCCATCCCCTTCGGCTAACTACAAGAAGGTACTTGATTGCAGAGATGGTTTGATTCTAATTTACTGCATGAGTTATGTATTTCTTTGTTGTGCTATTTGTTTGTTGTTCTGATTTTATTGCATAATCCGAATGATATGCTCATTTATTGATTGGTAGGCTGTAACGAATGGTCATATGCAGCAACATCTACATGTTTAATCTTTCAGTTGTGTGCGTGTAAGGAGTGGTCATATCTAAAATTGCTTTTAGATATGTCTATATATATCAATGTATGTGTCTATGACCAGTTGCATAATGATAATGAGAAGTGATACAATACATGAACAATTGCGTTCTTCTTTATTCTTAAAGGAGGCGTTTGGAAAGGCTTATCCTCTATGAACGTTGCCGAAGCTTAGACATGCAGCAATTCAAATCAAATGGAGTTGAAATGACACAAAACTGTAACCGCAGACGAGAGTCATGCAAGACTACTCCACTAACCTTGTAGAGAAAGTGTCGTGGGCCAGAATCAGAGGCCATGCAATACAGAATCAGAGGCCATGCAGAATCAGAGGCCAAACCAGTATGAATGTATTGTGTGCAAGGAGAACAACCCTCCAAGAATTATAACTATTGAGAGAAACAAAGACAGGACGACAACAATGTTTTGGAGGCACTTATAGAAGAGCCATAAGGAGCTGCACGATCAGCTGAAAGGTAAACAAGTCCCAGGGTCAAAGAAGGAGCCAAGTTCTGGAGGTCAACGATCTGTTGTTCTAATGTTGGGTTTGCCAATAGGGCAGAATACCTTCTTACTAGGTATTACATTTGAGATAACAAAGGAGATGCTCACCAGATTTATATGTCTCACTGACCAAGTGTGGACCATCGTTGATGGCAAAATTTTCCGAGAGGTGTTGCTTTATTGTGCACAAGATAATATTAGAATACCATGCTCGAAGGCTATTCATGAATACGCGAAGGCTTTCTTCGGGTGAGAGAAGCAAAAGCTGGTACACTCACTATCAAATGTTAGAAGTGTTTGCCTAATAGTAGATGCATGGACTTGTGAAAATATGATTCCCTTATTGGTAATCATTGTGCGTTGGGTCACAGACGAATGGAGACTTGAAGAACGTGTCTTGGAGGTAAAGAAAATTGATGATTCACATAGCACATATCGGGAGTTACCTCGCACAACTTCTCCTAGAGATGTTGGTCGACTTTGGCCTGGGGAAGAAAGTGAATGCTATTACTATGGACAACGCAATAGATTGATGATTACATCGTTGACAAATGCAGTAAGAAAAGTGAACCCAAACTTCGATCAAAATTGACACATACCTTGTATTGCGCATGCCATAAACTTTGCAGTGCAGGATGGGTTGAAGGCATTGAGAATTCCACCACACCTACACCGACGAGGCAGTAGTGGATGGGGAGTCCGAAGAAGCATGAAGGCGATGGGTTGGGCGATCTTCCTCGTTGGGAGACTTGGTTACAAGAGCGCGCCAAATTGTTGCAGCCATTCGTTCTTCGGATGATAGACGGAGGAGCTATGTCCTATGGTGTACACAATCAAAGATGCCTAATAACAGTAAATTAGTGTTGGATGTGAAGACTAGATGGAACTCGACACATGAAAAGTTGCAAGTCGCATATGAGAAGAGAAAGTGTTGTACAAGATGGATATTTTTGAGCTGGAGAGCACGACAGAGAAAAACTTTGTGATTGATGACCATGAGTGACAAATGGTGGCATACTTTGCTCAAATTTTAAAGCCTTCCCGTGAAGCGTCAGATGTTGTTTGCATCTCTAAGCATGTGACAACAACAACAATTTTATCATTGCTCGAAGTCCTTGATGAACACCTTCATGAATAGATTGATGCCATAGACCAGGGACGCCTTTTCCCGAATGGTGTTGTCCTCACGGTTGAACAACGAGCTTCCATCCAAATCACATGTAGAGCCATGAGAGCAAAATTGTCCAAGTAAGAGGCTCGCATTCGGGGAAATACTGCCTTCTCAGTTGCATCAATCGTAGACCCGCATATTAAATTAGATTCTATTACTCTAGAGGATCGTGGCACCTTGGTGGCATATATGCAAAGACTTCTGAACGACGTCAGTGATGAGGAAGTCCCAAATTTGCAGGAGAACGACAACATTGGAGGCGATGGAGTGAGTTGACAACATTGTATGTATTATGACAAGGAAGCCAGGATGGATGAGAGCTACACACCATCCATCAAGACGATTCTTGCACATGTGTTCCCACGACAAGAATATGTCACTCCATCAGTGGACGACGGGTTACAGAGTTACCTACAAATGTCTCATGTGTCGATGGATGCTCTCTTATGGTGGCAAAGTGATAGTTGCAAGAGATTCCCTAAGCTTTCTGTTTTGGCACAATATTTTCTTCCTGTTTGCGCGTCCAGTGCACCAGCCAAATGCTTCTTCTCCGCCGGACGTGGAATTTGCATGTATAAACGTTCACGGATTTCGACGGAGAACATGTCAATACTGATGACTCTAAAATGTTGGTTGAGGCAACACCATCGAGAAAGCAACATAGCAGAGTCATTGTCTGAGATTGAAGAGGTCGAATTAGTGGAAGAGGATTCCGACAAAGAAATTGTAGAGGAAGGATGTTAGCCTGAAATCTCCAGGTATATGTCATTTTTATCATGCCTTTTTTTATTTCTTTGCAGTACAAGAATGAAAGCATTGATTATTTACTTTCCAATTTCTTATCAGGTACCTCAAGGGGCTAGTTGTGGAATAAATATCATCAAAAGGCACCCTTA
Source organism: Wolffia australiana (assembly GCF_029677425.1). Classification (NCBI taxonomy): domain Eukaryota; kingdom Viridiplantae; phylum Streptophyta; class Magnoliopsida; order Alismatales; family Araceae; genus Wolffia; species Wolffia australiana. Next base: position 17,206,525 of record NC_135836.1, on the reverse strand, counting down.
AAAAATTTGTTGTACACGACATTTGGATGTAATCCATTTAAAGAACAGTTCATTCTGAATGTTTTTTGACTGCCTTGGAACATTATTTATCTCAGACATTGTATGTGAATTGTGGAAAAACATGTACCATGGATTATGATGCACCTAGTTTCCAAGGCTCGCTCAATGTTGATGGCCTCGCCGAGACAATGGAGACAGCAGGAGCCCAACAAAGGTGCATACCATGGCAGAGTGTATGACTTCTCCAATGGAGACTAGCAAAGCAACCCCGAAACTCTAAGATTGTCTTCATCAGCTTAGACTTCGAATCAGATGGTGATGACATCATCAAAGATATTTACGCTGCCAATAGAGGAGATGCAGAGCCATTCTCCATAGTCCAAAACATACTAATTGGGGTAAGTACCAAGCGCATCCTTATAGAGATCCTTTCTCTCACGCTACCAGACCATGTTTGAGCCCCACAACCTTGCAAGACATGAAAGAGAAGTAGTCAACACTCAACGGAATGACAACATATTTTGGGAGCATCAGAACTTCACTCCAACAATGATTTCTTCTGTCCAGCGTAATGTCAGCTACGTCGCCTCTCTAGAACTTGACAAATTAACCCGTAGGGGCGGCAACAGATGGCTCATCGAGTAATCCACTCTTTTGATGTTTTTGAAACTCCATTGCCAGAACAATCACTTTACTTTTCAAATTGAAGTGAGCTTGAAATTTAGCCAATGAACGTGTGTTTCATATTTTGAACTCTAACAATCTTTGTACTGATTGAATCATTAAGTATAGATTAATGCTTGTGGACTTAAGATTTAATTATATATGTCTACATATTGCATTACTACTTTTCAAAATAAATTTCCACCTGTCTATTACTTCCAAGAAAGATAACTACGAAGCATCAAGTGATTTCACATCTACTAATTATTTCCTTCTGTTAGTTTGTCGACGAACAACGAACTTCCCATCCCTACTCCATGGACAAAATAAATATATCTCCATCTGGAAATAAGTTGGCAAGTGGCAAAAGAAATTCCCCATAATATCACTAGGCATGAATAATTGACCCCTTTTTAATCTCCCAACCACACCCCTGGTGATCTCATTCCTGGAGATACAACTGCATAAATTTGGTTATGTTGAATTATCCATCTCCAAACTCGGTATGAACATGGCTCCAATGCTCCATACGCAAGGGCAGGAGAAGATTTGCAATAACTATAACGCAAATTAAGGAATTTCACGATAAATATGTCTCAACTAACTATTGACTAACCATAAAATCAGAATCGAGACATTCTTTTTGGACCGTGATAAAGTGTCTTATTCCATACCATTCCGCGAGAATAAGCGAACTGAAATAAACCTTGTATGAACCGATACATCACTAAAAGTTAATACTTCCAGAGAAAATCGTAGATAAATCTCAATCATGTTACGCTATTATTTTCTCCCAACAAGCACATTTATGTAAGTTAGAAGAACTGTCATGGAACTTTGTGTCAATGTGTTTGAATATGCTTTCCCCCGAATGGATAGCATATTATGAATTGTTGCTCGTAATTTTATGCTCATAATCATTATCATGATTATTAGGTAGCTCTTTAGAGATTAATTTCCCCGGCGCGTAGACAGCGGAAGTTCAAGCTTTGAAGACTTTGATCAATCTAATTCTATCCTCAGATATGTCTCTAAATCCAAAGACCATTGAACAGTCCGGGATCAATCCATGAAAACGCGCTGAACGACCAACGACCTTTTCGTTGAAAGAACCTTGGACCTGGCCGATGTTCTTGCCAACCACAGAAAAAAGCGTCGTTGAAACTTCAGTCTCATCTACACCGCTGAACTGGTCATTTTTCCAGATTTCTATCTTTTCACATGAACAACAACAACCGCAGAACAGCAGCATCTTCAAGAACAACAGGACTCTCATTTCAATGTCATCTCCAAAGCAATCGCTATCTTGAACAACAGCAAGAATTTCGACGATAAAATCCCTCTCTATCTCTTTGCACCGCCATTAAAAGATGTGGACTATCGACGGCGCGTTTCATAGCTGAGTTTCTTCGCGTTTCAAAGTGCATTCTCACGCGCAACCACGTGGACTGCCTTGACAATCCCTCTTCAATTCCTACGCGTTTCCTTTTCTACCACAAAATATAATAATTTCTTGACGAAAAATCCGGCCTTTCGCCATCGGCAAAGCCGCCTTTTGCTGAAATTTTCACAGGTCGTCCGTTCTTGGATCCTTCACGAGAAATTCATGACCGCCGATATCTGATTATCTATCATCAGATCAAATTTTTTTTTTTAATTTTCATTTTTTACGGAATTTGCGCAAGCGGGCCACCTCGGGGACGGCGGAAGGGATTTCCGCGTGGGTCGCAACTTTGTACTTTCGAACAAGCCAATACGATTATTTATTTTATTGTTCAAAATGGCCGCCCGGGATTATTAAAATAGGGGCAATTAATGCAGAAGATAAACCGTCGGCCTTCAACAACAAAAGACGGGGAGTATTTAAGAAAAATCCTAGGCGATCTTCAAAGTCAACGAAGCTCCCGTCATTCTCCTAATCTTTGTCAACGGGCAGGGCGGCTGGCGGCCGGGTCCGCACGACGTCACCGTTTCCGTTTCTGGCGGCACAGACACGTCAGCGGTGACCGTTGACTTCGCGGCGCCGTTCCTTCACCTGACCCCGATCATAGTTCGAGAGGTCAAATCTTCAACTTCTTCGGCGCGCCGGCGGCGTTGCGGAGTTCTTCCCCTCCCCGCCCCCTGTTCATCATCGCCACCGTCGATTTCTCCATCTCTCGGCGACGATCTTCTCTTCTTTCGCATGATTCGTTCTTGTAGCGGGCAGTCGGCGTTGGCGCCGGAGCGTTTGGTTCGTTTTGGCGGCGAATTCGGCGGGATTTTGGAACCCTAGTTGCCGAATTTTGGAGTTCCTAGACTGGTTTTGATATCGTATTTCTCTGATCGATCGAGGATGGAGAGGAAAAAGCCGCCTTTGATCGTGGCTCTGATTCTATTGATGTTTGCCGTTGGCTTTGCTTGCGATTCCGGCGATCTGAAGGCCCTTCAGGAGTTTTCCCGGCAGCTCGATTCCGGAGCGATCGAGGGGTGGAGATTCGATCAGACTTCGTTGCCGGTGGATTGCTGCGGGTGGAGAGGGATCACCTGCGAGGATTCCTCGTTGTCATCGTCAACGTCTAATTCGAGCAGACGGGTTGTGGGTTTAGATCTTAGCGGCCGGAGAATCAAGGGAAACCTCTCGGTTTCGGTAGCGAGTCTGGACGGTCTCCGAAGACTCAACCTTTCCCAAAACTCTTTCGGGGGAGCTGTTCCAGCGGAAATCTTCCGATTACAGCGATTGGTGCAGCTCGATCTGAGCGCCAACGAGTTTTCGGGAGGTTTACCGGGGGATTCATCGTTGCCTTCAATCCAAGTCTTCAATCTCTCCTTCAACGAGTTCAGCGGCAGCCACCCGGTACTCAGAGAATCAAAAAATCTCATCGCTTATGACATCGGATTCAACAGCTTCTCCGGCGTCATCGACGCGAGCATCTGCACAATCTCCACAGAGATCCGAGTTCTCCGGTTCACGAGAAATCAATTCTCCGGCCCATTTCCGGCGGACTTGGCGGAGTGCAAGTCTCTCTCCGAGCTGCGCCTCGACGCGAACGTGCTCTCCGGGGATCTAAGCCGGCTCGGCGATCTCTCCTCGAGTCTCGTCCAGCTCGACATCTCCTCGAACGAATTCTCCGGCGGCCTCCCCGACGTGTTCGACAGGCTGAAGAATCTCCGCTACTTCGCCGCCGCGAAGAACAAGTTCAGCGGCGCGCCGCCGCCGTCGCTCTCGGCGCTGTCGTCCATCCAGGTGCTGAATCTGCGGATGAACTCCTTCAGCGGGGAGATCAACTTCAACTTCTCGGGGATGCCCCGCTTGTGCTTCCTCGACCTGGGGTCGAATCTCTTCCGAGGCGAGATTCCTGCGGAGATCTCGTCGTGCCAGGATCTGCGCACTCTGAACTTGGCCAGAAACTCTCTTTCCGGGGAGATTCCGAGGAGCTTCAGCGGGCTGAGCTCGCTGACCTCGCTGTCTCTCTCGAACAACTCCTTCACCAACATCGCCTCGGCGCTGGAGACGCTGCAGCAGTGCCCGAGCCTGACCAACCTGGTGCTCACCCGCAACTTCGAAGGGGAAACGCTGCCCTCCGCCGGAGTGCAGGGTTTCAAGAACTTAACCTTCCTCGCCGTGGCCAACTGCCGTCTCTCCGGGGAGATTCCGCCATGGCTGAGCGGCTGCCCGAAGCTCCGCCTCCTGGACGTCTCCTGGAACAGGCTGCACGGCGGCATCCCCGCCTTCTTCGGCGAGCTGGACCTGCTCTTCTACCTCGACCTGTCGAACAACTCCTTGACGGGGCCGATCCCGGGGAGCCTGGCCCGAATGCAGAGCCTGGTGTCCAGAGGCACCGCGTCCTTCTCCGACGCGCCATCGGCGGACTTCCCCTTCTTCAGCAGGACCAACATAAGCGCGCCGGGGCTTCAGTACAACCAGGTGACCGGCTTCAAGCCGTCCTTACTTCTCAGCGACAACTTCCTCTCCGGGTCCATACCCCCCGAGCTCGGCGGTCTCCGCAACCTGCACGTCCTCGACCTGGCCAAGAACAACCTGACCGGCGGCATTCCGCCGGAGCTCTCGAACATGGAGAAGCTCGAGACTCTGGACTTGTCTCATAATCAGCTCACCGGGGAGATACCGCCGTCGCTGACCAAGCTAACCTTCCTCGCCAAGTTCTCAGTGGCCGACAACAACCTCATCGGGCGTATCCCCCGCGGCACCCAGTTCGACTCCTTCCCTTACGACAGCTTCGCGGGGAACCGGGGCCTCTGCGGGGTGCAGTACGAGAAATGCCCGGCCGAACCCAGCGCGGTCCCGGGGCGGAGCCGGCGGAGCAAGGGGTCGGTCGCCGCCATGGCCGCCGGGATCGCCGCCGGCGCGGTCTGCGCGTCGGCGTGCTTGGTGCTGGTCTTGTTCCGGGCGCGGTCCAAGAGAGTGAGGGACCCGTCGGAGGAGGCGGCGGCGGCGGCGGGGTCGGGAGACGAAGACGCGGCTCCGGCGCCCAAGGAGTCGAAGATCGTGCTGCTGTTCAGGAACAACAGCCGGGAAGGGAAAGGGCTGACCGTGGAGGACGTGCTGAGGTCGACCAACAACTTCGACCAGGCGAACATCATCGGCTGCGGCGGGTTCGGGCTGGTGTTCAAGGCGACGCTGCCGGACGGGACGAAGGTGGCCATCAAGCGGCTCTCCGGCGACTACGGCCAGATGGACCGCGAGTTCCAGGCCGAGATAGAGACACTGTCGCGGGCCCAGCACCGCAACCTCGTCCTCCTGCAAGGCTACTGCAAGATCGGGAAAGACCGGCTGCTCATCTACTCGTTCATGGAGAACGGCAGCCTGGACTACTGGCTGCACGAGAACCCCGACGGCGGCGCCGCCCTCGACTGGCCCACCCGGCTGCGCATCGCGCGCGGCGCCGCGCGCGGGCTCGCCTACCTGCACCAGGCCTGCGAGCCGCACATCCTGCACCGCGACATCAAGTCGAGCAACATCCTCCTGGACGATGGCTTCGAGGCGCATCTGGCGGACTTCGGGCTGGCGCGGCTGATCCTGCCCTACGACACGCACGTCACGACGGACCTGGTCGGCACGCTGGGCTACATCCCGCCCGAGTACGGGCAGTCGTCGGTGGCGACCTTCAAGGGGGACGTGTACAGCTTCGGGGTGGTGCTGCTGGAGCTGCTCACGGGCCGGCGGCCCGTGGACATGTGCCGGCCCAAGGGCGCCCGCGACCTCGTCTCCTGGGTCTTGCAGTTGACCAAGGACCGCCGAGACGTCGAGGTCTTCGACCCCGTCGTGTATAACAAGGCCCGCCACAAGCAGCTCGTCCGCCTGCTCGAGATCGCCTGCCTCTGCCTCAGCGAGTCCCCCCGCCTCCGCCCTCTCACCCAGCAGATCGTCCCCTGGCTCGACTCCCTCCCCCCCGAGGACGACCTCGCCTGACCCCCTCTCCCCTTCTTGTACATGCCTCCCCTTCCTCCTCCTTAATCATACTCTTCGTAATCATACCCCGATCGATTGGATTTGATCGATTGATTCGTTCATTGATTGATTCGGCTTCGTTTACTAGCCTTCGGTGGCGTAATCTTTGTGGTTATCCGAGGGTTTAGGTTATAAATGTGCCCGGCTGGCCCGGGGATTGCGGATTTGGGGGAACGGAGAGATGAATGCCGGGGGCGCGGCGAAGCTGATTGTGGAAGCTCTGCTTCAGCGGTTCCTCCCTCTCGCTCGGCGGCGCATCGAGACGGCGCAAGCCCAGGTGAAACGCCTCGCGTTCATAATTCTTGTCGCGGGTTTCTGCGAGAGTTGACCGCGGTTCGGTGCCCCTGCGTGCTGTCCGGCGCGTTTTCTTCGGCGATTTTCTCGTCTCGACACTCTCTTGAATCGGTGTGTTCGAGTTGAAGTTCACCTCTTGTGGTAGCCGCGAATGAACAATTCTTTGCCGCGTTTTTCGCGAGAGCTCATAGATCTAGGAGATGCTGATTGTACCTTGTTCGTGGGATTATGCGTTCTGGCTCGCTAGATTTCCGTCTTTGAGAAAGTCCGTTCTTGATACCGTCGGATTCTTTAATTTCTTGGAAGTTAAAACCTGAAACGTGGTACATTTTCTTCTCCCGCCTACGATTTCTTGCAGGATGGACAGTATCTTCGACCTTCCGATCCGGCTTACGAGCAAGTGCTGGATTCATTGGCCATGGTGGCTCGACATACGCCGGTGCCACTTTTGGAGGCTCTTCTTCGTTGGCGGGAAAGGTATTGACCTTCCTTTCATGTGCAACTGCCGTGATTTTTCGTTTGATTTCTTGTTTCTTCTGAGTTCGTAGAATTCGCAACAGGAACATCGTTTTATGTATTCGTGTATATCTCCTTGACATCTCAGGAAGAATTCAAACCCTCATGAAGATGCCTTCCTAGTCATCATTTAGTTGTTTTTTTTGTGGTTGAAGAAATGCATCATGAAGTTGTTATCCAGAGCGCCGGTCGGATTCAGAACGCAATAGAAAATAATAAATTCGTCGGCTCTATAAGGTTACGGGACCTCCTTTATGTAATTGAGTTAGGTTTTAGATTGTCCTACTTTTCCCAGACTCCCAGGGTGGAAGGGGCTTTCTCTCTCAATCTCTCTCTTTCTCTTCCTAGCCACCTTTGAGCAAATTTCTTCATGGTATCAGAGCTTGGTTCCTATTCTGGAACCTATCGTGTGTCCTGGGATCTATATATGACTCTTGAGGGAAAATTCGTTTACCAGTTTACAATTTCTAGGAGTTTGCGTAAATCTAATCCTATTCTTTCAAACAAAAAAAATCTAGTCCTATTACTCACTGCCTTTTTGTCAAATTCCTTCATGGCAAAGGTATCCCCACTGTTAAACGCAGGTGTACATAAATAATGTATTTTTTTCTTCGTTAAAAATATCATTTTAGTCCGCCGACGTCAAAACAGAGACCTCACTTTTTTGTATCACGACATTTTTCTAAAATATTACATTTTTATCATATTATATTTCTGGCGGTCGTGTGTCAGACTGGTTTTTCTCTTTCATTGTCCCGCCCACCTTTACATTGATTTACTTGTTACATATTTTGCTACTATCATCTCAGTGAATCGTCCAAGGGAGCGAACGATGCCTCAACGTACCAGAAAAAGGTGTGATTTGCTTTGCATGCGCTATGCCGATATGTAATTTGGTTGTGTAAGTGCTATGCTGTGTGAGGATGCTAATGTATTGTGCTTTTGCCTTTTATCCCATTGATCGTTTAATGTCACAAAAATAATAGACATTAATAAATTCCAAAAAGCTCTCTTCATTGTACGTTTGATGGGGCATCTCTGTTTATCACCTATGCACAAATATCTATAGCTTTGTGATTTTACAGATTCCCCCAGAGCTTACAGCTCTGTTTTCTATCTCCTTGTCTTATTTTCTTTCTATTATTTACCTTTTTTTTTATTCTTCCACAGCTTGCGGTGGAATGTATATTTTGTTCTGCATGCATCCGTTTTGTGGAGTGTTGCCCTCAGGAGGGCATAACAGGTTGCGTTCCTACATTTTTATCACTGTTATGTGATCCGCGCTGTTGAATTAATATATTAACGTGGTTTTTTCTACTTCAATGCGCATCATCTGATTTTCCCTCATATTTTCTGGAACAGAAAAACTATGGTCTGGCCTTGAAAATTTTGTTTTTGACTGGCTAATCAACGCTGACAGGTATGACGTTTTATTTCATCACCTTTTTATGCTGTAGAAATATAAGGGTGATGAGGGGTAATATAGTCTGGTGTAACTTAAAATCAATGGGCACACATTTTGGTAGACTAAAATTTTCTTACCGATCAACCCGGACCAAAGAGTCATGAGTGGTGATATAGCTCTATAGAAAATTACGGACCAGGGACCCTATAGTTTGGTGCTTTTAGAATTTATGGTGAGTTAGATTTAAGCGCTTACCAACTGGGCCGATGCATATTAGACCACACTTATACTCCCTTGGATGAGAGCTATTGATTGCTGAACAAGGGCAGCTATGTAGGCTTTGTAATTGCGTTTGGAGTGTGTATGCTGCAGATTTTCCCTCATGTCCTTTAAATAGGGTGTTTGTAATCGGGTCCGTCCAACCCAATGTTGGCTTCCACCATCTCAATAAGCCATACTTTAAGGAGGACATGGACTTTGGTCCACCCTTCATAGAGTGGGCTGGTAATAGCAGGTGCTAATGTAGTCAAGTATGTCGTTGTTGAAGGAACATCTTGTCATACTTTGCTGATTCAAGAAGGTCCCTTTAGTTTGAGGAATTATAGGATCTTTGGTAGGAATTAGCACGACTTCACTTTCTCAACTGAAGATTGAATAGGAACAGGGGATAGCTGCATTTTCATGTTGTCAATCCATGCTTGCACGCTGGCAAGTAAGGCTCTCTCCAACAATGTTGCTACAACCAGATGATAATAGCTTTTCCCAAAATGAGGGTCATGGCCACAAAATAGGGCTGTCCCTAACGGTGGGGCTCAAATCATGCCCTAAAAAAGGTTCAAGGGGTTATGGTTGTTTCTATAGCACTCGTGTAATAAAAAAACAAAACGATCACACTTGTGTGTCCTGCTCTGATACCATGAGGGATTTAAGCGGTCACCAACTGTGGTAAAATATATAGCTGGTAGCAAGGGGGCTACTTTTCATCTTTAAGCAGGATATTGTGTATCAATATGGTGGAATGGGTGGTGAGTGCAGTAATCTTAAATATCATGGAGTTTTAGACGTACTCTGTAACATGTATTATTTAGAAGGCTTTTGGGTTGTTAAACTTCTTGATTAAGTTTCAACTGTGTACCTCGGTTTTCTTGTTAACTGTCCCTTCTAATTCTTTTTATCGACCCGTTTGTTTGATGCTAGTGACTGATTTATTGGAAATAAAAAATATGAAATCTATAAATATTTTCTTTAAAAAAAAATGAAATCTGTAAATATGGAAGAGGATTACTATTATCCATGTCTGGAGCTGTCATTATATATATTTCTTTTTACTGTATCTTATATTCATGCCTTCGTCTGACTTTCTGTTTCAGGGTTGTTAGTCAGATTGAGTATCCTTCACTCGTTGACCTACGAGCCCTCCTTTTAGATCTTGTTGCCCAACTTCTGGGGGCTCTATCTCGTATCAGGTAACATTCCTCAATTTCTTGGATTTATGTCTTCAAGCATATACTCCTCTAAAAATGAAATAACTGAAGGTGCAATGCAAAAGCTAAAGCTAGATAGCAGTTTCATTAGTTTCTTAAAAAAAAATCAGTTTCACTGGGTATTCTATTCTTGTTAAGGCAGGCGAACCTATTATGATTCTTTTTCCGCCTATTTTATCCCTTCCTTCTTTTCATCCGTCACCACATTATCCTTCTTGGTCATCTTGAAGTTTTAAACTGAGATGATCTTCTGTAGTTTTTATCATATTTGTAGAATGACATCGACGTTTGTTTGCATTTTGTACAGGTTTAGTTCTGTCACGGACCGTTTCTTCATGGAACTAACAACTCGAAATATCGATAACGGTGTTGCTAGGAGTGAAACACTCAGCATAGTCAACGGGATGCGATACCTTAAGCTTGGGGTCTGTTCTTCTCTTTTTTGAGATTTTCTCCTTAAATAGAATTTACTTTAAAACCATTCTCACGATAGCCATTCTCCTTCAAAAAATTTGGTGAAAATAATAATATTCTCTCTGATTTGTTTTCTAAGCTTCTCCAAGCTTTGTCTTCACACAGAGAAACTGAAAACTTGGTACTCAAGAGGATTTTGGTTTTCCTTGTCGCTTCCTTTGATTACAAATCTTTTTCTTTTTGCATTGAACAGGTCAGGACAGAAGGCGCATTAAATGCCTCGGCATCCTTCGTTGCGAAAGCAAACCCTCTTATTCGTGCTTCCCACAAGAGGAAGAGTGAAATTCAACATGCGTTGTGCAACGTGCTCTCCAGCATTCTAGCACCGCTTGCTGAAGGTGGGAAGAATAGTTGGCCTCCGTCCTGCGGAGACTCTGCGTTGACCCTTTGGTACGAGGCTGTTGCTCAGATTAGAGGACAGCTCATGCATTGGATGGAAAAACAAAGCAAACATATCTCTGTATGTCATTCTCTGTTCTTTTTTTTGATTCGTCGAATGAATAATTTCTGAGTATGACCTTTCTGGGGTCCCCACCGTTCCTTATGTTGTCTTTTTATATTTACTTGACAGGTTGGATATCCATTAGTCACTCTTCTACTTTGTCTTGGAGACCCACAAACGTTCAACGGCTATTTTGTTACTCATATGGAGTACATCTACAAACATCTGAGGGTGAGTCGTCGCTCATTCACTTGAGAAAGAACGGACTTTCAGATCTGGGGAAATTTGGATTTTTCTTGTCGTCCATATGAATGATTTGTTATTCCCTTGCAGGACAAAAACCATCGGTCTATGGCGTTAGACTGTCTTCACCGAGTACTGAGATTCTATTTGAATGTGTATGCGAATTATCAGTCCAAGAATCACGTCTGGGATTGCCTGGACAGCGTGACTTCGCAGTTGCTCAACGCTTTGAAGAGAGGGATGTTAACTCAGGATGCACAACACGACAAAGTTGTGGAGTTTTGTGTCACTATTGCAGAGAGCAACTTGGATTTTTCGATGAATCATATGATACTCGAGCTTCTAAAACCAGACGTCCTAAACGAGGCCAAAGTTATTGGGTTAAAGGCTCTTCTAGCAGTAGTTATGTCCACGCCGAACCAGTCCGGGGACTTGGGCTTCTACCGAGGTGACAAAGCCGACCTGCCCTTAATTTTTTTGTTCCAATGAATTATTTGTTTGACACTGCGATATCTCGCAGGCTCTGAAATAGAAAACTACATTCCAAAAGTAAAATCAGCCATCGAATCAATACTCAGGTCTTGCAATAGAGCGTACAGTCAGGCTCTACTCACATCATCAAAGACCACCATTGGTACTTGAAATTTTAAAAAAATTGACTTTGTTTATTTCCCATTTTCCTGACTGACCGTGTGGCCTTGTTGATCAGACGCCGTGAGCAAGGACAAGTCTCAGGGTTCTCTTTTCCGGTCAGTACTGAAGTGCGTTCCTTACTTGATCGAAGAAGTCGGACGGGGTGAGAAAATCACCGATTTCATCCCTCAGCACGGTATAAGCATCGACCCCGGTGTTCGTGAAGAAGCTGTTCAGGTTCTTAACCGAATCATAAGATTCCTTCCGCACCGACGGTACGCTGTTCTTAGAGGAATGGCGAACTTCGTTCGCAGTCTCTCCGATGAATTTCCTCTTCTCATCCAAACGTCCCTGGGCCGGTTGCTGGATCTGATGCGTCTGTGGAGGGCATGCCTGGCCGATGAGAAAGTATCTGGTTCGGGATCCAACTCGCGGGCTAAACTTTCTCTGTTTCATCAATTGGGCGATCTGACCGAGTTCAACGCCGCGGAGATGGATGCTCTTGGACTCGTCTTCCTCGGCTCTGTCGATGTTCAGATCAGACACACCGCTTTGGAATTACTACGCTCCGTCAGAGCGCTGAGCAACGACCTAAGGGATTCCTCGGCAAATGGGTCGGACAGCAAAGCTTTCTACGGGGTGGAACCGATATTCGTGATAGACGTCTTGGAAGAAAACGGGGTATGAAATTGTTGTCGTCTCGATTCTCAGTTTTTTCTAAAGTTTCAACAATTCTCTAATGTTTTGGGAAGATTTGCAGGATGATATCGTTCAGAGCTGTTTCTGGGACTCGGGCCGGGCTCATGATTTTCGGCGCGAGTTGGATATTGTTTCAGCCGACGTGACGCTGCAAGTCCTTCTCGAGGGCCAAGACAAGAGCCGCTGGTCTCGTTGTCTCAGCGAGATCGTCAAGTACTCTAGTCAACTCTGCCCCGCCTCCGTCAACGAAGCAAGGTCAAATTTCTTTCTTTGAAGAAGATCTTGAATGTGGGCAACGAAACATGAACCAATTAATGCTCGAGTCATCATCAGGTCGGAAGTCATCAGGCGGCTTACTCAAATCACCCCTGTTGAGTTTGGAGGGAAAGCGTATCAGCTACAAGAGGCCGAGAACAAGCAAGACCAGTGGGTGATGTACTCCATGTTTGCGTGTTCTTGTCCCCCGGACCCCAGAGAAGACGGCACATTCAAAACGACCAAAGGAATCTACCGCCTCATCTTCCCCTCTCTCAGACAAGCGTCCGACACTCACGCGGTGATTTTTTTTACTCACTTAACCCGTCATTTCAACCGAGGTTTAAACCGTAGGTGTTCGGTGTCTGCAGCATGCGGCGGCGGTCGTCGTCGGTCACTCCCACTTGGCGGCATGCGAAGTCATGTTCAGCGAGCTTGCAGCATTCGTCGAGGAGGTTTCGTCAGAGAGCGAGGGAAAACCCAAGTGGAAGGTGCGCTGAAATGAGTATAAACTTGTTTACCTGTTAATAGACATGGTCGTTCTGTTCTTTTTGTGCAAATTTGTGCGAATTGTTCGATCTGTTTGGTTTTCCGAACATAACAAAAGCGAAATCGGACAGAATATCGCACTGACCCATGTGCGGTTCTTTTGTTCGCATTGTGTGAATTTTGTTCTAGTTTTGTGCGAATGTTGTTCATTTTTGAGGAAAAAAAAAGAACAGAACAAAGAACAAGGTCCTGTGCGGTTCTTTTGTGTGAATCTTTTGCTCGTTCCAAACGAACAGAACAGAACGACCATGTCTACCTAAAATTGGGTCTAGGCTTTTGTTGATTTGGTGGGGTCTGTGCGCAGAATCAAAAGCCACGGCGGGAAGAGCTCCGGGTGCACATCGCGAACATCTATCGCATGGTGGCGGAGAAAGTCTGGCCGGGAACGATAGGGCGGATGCCTGTCTTCCGGTTGCACTATCTCAAGTTCATCGAAGACACGTACAGGCAGCTGGTGTCGTCAACGGACAGCTTCCAGGACCTGCAGCAGCTCCGCCTGGCCTTCGCCTCCGTCCTCCGGTACTTGGCGCCCGAGCTGGTCGAGTCCCGGTCCGATCGGTTCGACCCGCGCAGCCGCAAGCGGTACTTCGACCTGCTCTTCTCGTGGTGCGACGACAGCGGCGGAGGGGGCGGGGGCGGGTCGGGCGGCACGGACAGCAGCGGCGACTACCGGCGGGAAGTGGAGCGGTACCGGTCGATCCAGCACAGCCGGTCGCGGGAGTCGATCGACAAGATGTCGTTCGACAGGGAGACGATGGAGCAGGTGGAAGCCATACAGTGGGCGTGCATGAACGCGATGGGGGCTCTTCTCTACGGGCCGTGCTTCGACGACAACTCCCGGAAGATGAGCGGGCGCGTGGTCAGCTGGATAAACAGCCTGTTCGCGGAGCACGTCCCCCGGGTGCCCCTGGGCTACTCCCCCACGCCGTCCTACCTGCGGTACGCCGGCGGGCGCGAGAAGCAGCGGCACCTCCGCGTGCTCCTGGCGAAGGCGGCGCTGAAGAACCTCCTCCAGACGAACCTGGACCTCTTCCCGGCCTGCATCGACCAGTGCTACTCGCCGGACGCGGCCCTGGCGGACGGCTACTTCACCGTGCTGGCGGAGGTTTACATGCGGCAGGAGGTGCCCCGCTGCGAGATTCAGCGGCTGCTGAGCCTGATCCTGTACAAGGTGGTGGACCCCTGGCGGCAGGTGCGGGACGAGGCTCTGCAGATGCTGGAGACGCTCTCCGCCCGGGAGTGGGCCGAGGAGGAGGCCGACGGCGCCGCCCGCTACCGCGCCTCCGTGGTGGGCAACCTCCCCGACTCGTACCAGCAGTTCCAGTACAAGCTGTCGTGCAAGCTCGCCAAGGACCATCCCGAGCTCAGCGAGCTCCTGTGCGAGGAGATCATGCAGCGCCAGCTCGACGCCGTCGACATCATCGCGCAGCACCAGGTGCTCACCTGCATCGCGCCCTGGATCGAGAACCTGAACCTGGTCCGGCTCGGGGACTGCGGCTGGAGCGAGCGCCTGCTCAAGAGCCTCTACTACGTCACCTGGCGCCACGGCGACCAGTTCCCCGACGAGATCGAGAACCTGTGGCGCACCCTCGGCGCCAACCCCCGCAACGTCGGCCCGGTGCTGGACTTCCTCATCGCCAAGGGCATCGAGGACTGCGACTCCAACTCCTCCATCGAGATCACCGGCGCCTTCGCCACCTACTTCTCCGTCGCCAAGCGGGTCAGCCTCTACCTCGCCCGCATCTGCCCCCAGCAGACCATCGACCACCTCGTCTTCGAGCTCTCCCAGCGCATGCTCGAGGACGCCCCCGAGCCCCCCCCCGCCAAGCCCTTCCCCGCCCCCACCTCCGCCGCCGCCGCCGACGCCGCCTCCTTCGTGCTCGAGTTCTCGCAGCCCCCCGCCCCTGCCCAGGTCCCCCCCATGGCGGCCTCCGCCGCTGCCGCGGCCGCCGCGGCCACCGCCGGGGAGAACGCCCAGGCCCACATGTCTCCTCTCCTTGTCCGCGGCTCCCTGGACGGGCCGCTCCGCCGGGGCCCGGGCGCGGCCGGCCGCAGCGTCTCCGGCCCGCTCAGCCCGCTGGCGCCGCCCGACTCCGCCGCGGGCGGCGCCCGCTCCGGGCAGCTGCTCCCCTCGGCGCTGGTCAACATGTCGGGCCCGCTGCTGGGCCTCCGCAGCTCCGCCGCGCGGAGCCGCCACGTGTCGCGGGACAGCACAGACTACCCGCACGCGGCGGAGGCGGCGGCGGCTGCGGCTGCTGCGGCGGCGGCGGAGGAGGGCGGGTTCTCGGGGGGGGAGGCGGGGGCGGGGCGGGCGCAGCCGCACCTGCTGTCGCGGGCGGACATCGCGCTGATCCTGCTGGCGGAGATCGCGTACGAGAACGACGAGGACTTTCGCGAGAACCTGCCGCTGCTGTTCCACGTGGCGCTGGTGTCGCTGGACAGCGCGGACGACATCGTGCTGGAGCACTGCCAGCAGCTGCTGATCAACCTGCTCTACTCGCTGGCGGGGCGCCACCTGGAGGAGCTCTACGACCGGGGAGAGGGCGGCGAGGAGGCCGGCCACAAGCGCCGGGTGGTCAGCCTGATCAAGTACCTGCAGTCCAAGCGCGGCGCGGCCATGTGGGACCGCGAGGACGCCACGCTGACCCGGGCGGAGCTGCCCAGCGCGGGCCTGCTCTCGGCGCTGGTCTCGGACATGGTGGAGGCGGTGTTCTTCCAGGGGGACCTGCGGGAGACGTGGGGCGCCGAGGCCCTGCGGTGGGCCACGGAGTGCACCTCCCGCCATCTGGCCTGCCGGTCGCACCAGGTCTACCGCGCCCTGCGCCCCGCCGTCCGCGCCGACGCCTGCGTGCTCCTCCTCCGCTGCCTGCTGCGGTGCCTGGCCAGCCCCTCGCCCCCCGTGCTCGGCTTCGCGGTGGAGATCCTGCTCACGCTGCGCGTCATGGTCGACGCGCTCGAGCCGGAGAAGGTCATCCTCTACCCGCAGCTCTTCTGGGCCTGCGTCGCCATGCTCCACACCGACTTCGTCCACGTCTACTGCCACGTCCTCCAGCTCCTGGCCCGCGTCATCGACCGCCTCTCCCTCCGCGACCGCACCACCGAGAGCGTCCTCCTCTCCAGCATGCCCCGCCACGACGACCCGCCCTTCCAGGGCCTCCAACCGCTCGTGCTCAAGGGCCTGCTCTCCCCCGCCAGCCACGCCGCCGCCCTCGACGTCCTCGCCCGCATCACCGTCCCCGGCTGCGACTCCGTGCTCGGCGCCGGCGACACCCGCCTCCTCATGCACGTCACCGCCCTCCTCCCCTGGCTCAGCCTGCGGCTCGCCGACGACGACAAGGCCCGGGCCGTGGCCTCCGGGGTGGCCCTCTGGTGCCGGGCCAAGTCCCTCGACGACCTGGCCGAGTTGTTCTCCGACTGCGCCCGGGGCCGGATCGCCGCCGCCGAGGAGCTCTTCGCGCGGGCGGCGCCGCTGATCGCCGCCGAGTGGTTCCCGCGGCACTCGTCGCTGGCGTTCGGGCACCTGCTGCGGTTGCTGGAGAAGGGTCCGGGGGAGCACCAGAGGGTGATTCTAGTGCTGCTCAAGGCCCTGCTGCAGCAGACCCCCGTGGACGCGGTGCAGAGCCCCCACGTCTACGCCATCGTCTCCCGGCTCGTGGAGAGCACGCTGTGCTGGGAGGCACTCAGCGTGCTCGAGGCCTTGCTCCGCGGCTGCGGCAGCACCGCCGGCGGCGGTGGCGGGGTTGACGAACAGCAGCAGCAGGATTATATGGGGGGGGCGGAGAAGATGGCGCCGGCAGTGATGCTGGCCACGCAGACGTCGTTCAAGGCCAGGAGCGGGCCGCTGCAGTTCATGTTCGCCGGGGGAACGGCGGCGGCGGCCGCTGTGGCGGCGGATTCTGGGGCGTCGCAGAGAGCTCTGCAGATCACGAGGACGCTGCTCGCGCGGGTGCTGGAGACGTGCGCGCTCGGGAGGCGCAAGGATTACAAGAGGCTGGTGCCCTTTGTTACCTTGACCGGCGACCCTCAAGGATGATATACCGTTTCTCGCGTGTGAGACGGTCCTGGGGAGTGGACTTTGATCTTGTGTGCAGTATATGAGGTGTTTTGTAGATGTCGTGTGCGCGACCGATGCTGGGAGCTTTCGAAAAGAAACGGGTCGTTGAAGCAGAGTTCAACCATTCCTTTACGTGAAATGTAGTACGGAAAACGGCCAAAGCATCGTTCGACATCATTCGATCTAAGAGGAATCAAGATGCACGCATAAATAAAAATGTTTGGAAAAGAAACGAGTCGTTGAAGCGACGTTTACCTATTCATGTTCGTGAAATGTAAAGAGAGGAAGGGAAACGGCCAAAAATATCGTTCAAAAAGCACATACAATGTCTCGATAAAAAGTACGCATAGATGGAGATGCGGGGTATCGATCCCCGTACCTCTCGCATGCTAAGCGAGCGCTCTACCATCTGAGCTACATCCCCGTATAGTGTATAGAGAAAAAATCAATATTTTTTTTTCTAAAGACTTCCGACGAAACTAGTAGCTAGGGATCGGGGATTAGATCTTACCGTTTGAATTTTAGATGCTGGAGCTAGTATTTGAAGCGATCTAATTCGGATTTCTGGTTTGAATTGAATCAAAATCAAATTTTCTGAATGAATAACAAATAAACAAAATAAATATGTTTCATGCTCTTCAGCTCTTAATGCTCTCATGCAAAGACTATCTGACTCAGGAATTTTAGTCGTAATTCAACTTTTTCAGATAAGTTAGTTTATTGGTTGCTGTTCAATATAACAAAGAACATATTCACAGTCTGTAACATTTGAGCCCTCGAAATTGGATTTTGGAGACCCACGTTCTATAGAACTGAACTAAGAGTGTTTTTTCATGAATATACAACTGTAAGGCAAAGAAATTCTCTCATGAACTGCGAGATCATGCCCAATAATAATCAATCTCAATTAATGCCTCATAACTACCCATAGAACAAGTAATTGATAGGGGTGAATGGATTTGCTCTTCATTCCGAGGAGTGACTATAGGTGTGAGTTAGTGAGCACAAATTAAAGCGGAAACAAAGTTCTTTCAGAACGTATCATTTTCAGAGCTTAAAGGGCTCATGCGTGCGTCACCTGAGGAACGGAAGGGTGCAGCCAGATAGTCTTCATACTGGATACTTGTAGGATAACTTTGCCAAGGAAAAGTAGGTCAAGAGCCCGACAAGCCAAATATAACCTTGTTTCAAGTTACAAAGTAACAAGTAGGGCTTTCGACTTCATATGTGAGTTTGAAAATCTTCCTCCCTCTATGATGAGAGTAAGCAGAAATGATCAGTCGTTTCCTTGGTCAGAAAGTAAGCAAGCTAAGGTTAGGTAGTTCAGTGAGGCCTAATAGCCCCTGGTTTCCTCTTCCTTATAAACTAGCTGCTCTCCATTGACTCTTCTAGTGAGCAAGCAAACAGGTCAAGTTTGGTCAGGTGGACCAAAGCTAGAAGTGGGAATATCACTCACTTGTTGAAGTCCAACCAGAAACAGGGGTTGTCCTCTCCCTTAATATTTCGTAGTCCATTTTTTTTCTTTGCAAAGGTTCAGCCTGAATTGACCCACACCTTACGAGGAAATAGTTTGGTAGCTCGCAGGAAGCAAAAACAAAACCACCTTATCTTTCATTCAGAGCCAACCTCCATGGGTTTCTTTCTATGTGACATGGTCCATTGGATTGAGCTAGTGGTCCTCACCTATATTTGGCGTCCCCTCTCTCACTTTCAGTATCAACCTGGTTACGGAGTAAATGCTAATTGATGAACTGGAAACTAAGGATAAATATATTGGTTAAGGCTTTTGGTTGATACAAAAATCTTTATAATTGCCTTACAAGCATAGAGAGAGTGAGGGTCCAATCCACATGAATCAAGTATTAAATAAGCAAATTTTATCTTTAGTTTCTAACTTTTTGAATTTTATATTTATTTTAATAATTAAAATTAATTTAAAGCAAGCCAATTAAGAAAAAGATAATTCAAAATAATTATAGGAGGGTCAGAAAAATATTAAGCTAAATAATTTTATAGAATAATTTTGAAAATAATTTATTCATATGTTAAAGAATAATTTTGAGAATTGTAATATAATTTTATATTATAAAATTATTAATTAAATGCAATTTAAAATTCCTTAACCAGCAATTTGGGAGCTCAGGGTGACGGTACACGAAGATGGATTTAAGTGAAGTGGAGCGGATGAAAGAGATACTCTAGTAATTGCGACATAGATGATGTCAGATACGCATCCGTGGGGGACGAAGACAGGGTGAGTGATGTTGATTTTACCGTCGCTGGTGCGAGAGAGATGGAGGCAGATATGCGCTGACAAGTGGTCGATTTGGAGGTGGTCTACATGAGGGTGGAAATCCAGGCTACCAGAGATGATAACCTTGGAAAAAAGATGGAGATGTGAGTTAGAAAAGACACATAATAAACTAATTTTATCATCATGTGCCCAATGGGCTGAGTGGTACTTTTTCTTCATGTTCCTAGATCGGAACATCACTCCTTCAATTCTTCACTTTTAGAGTAAAATAACTGAGAAAAAAATTTTTTAATGTGCAAATCAGTGTGTTAATTGTAATTAGGAAAAAAATCCAAGGATACCTTTTTTACATGTATGGGATGTTTTATTTAAAGATCCCAAATGGCTGATGCATAGAGGAGAAAAATTTGGAACTACCTTCACAATATCAGCCTAAAAATTTGTCTGTATTTCTAGATATTACCGTTTCCATTTGGAGCAATCTAAGCCATCAAATTCTCTCTCCCATCCAATTTTCTCTCCCTTACAATTTGTGCGACAGATTGTCAGTATGGCACTCAACCCGAGGAGTTGAAAAGTCACCAAATTTTAAAAAAAATTAAATAAATTGAAATTTATTTGTTCTGACTTATAACATTTTGTTCTTTATCATTTTAACGTGAAAAAATTCAACAAAAAAAACATTAAATCCACAAAAATCATAAAACAATTCTAAAATTGTAATAAACGATTATAAATTTAAATTTAAAATTATAAAATATTTTTACTATGAAATTTATGTCAAAAAATAATGCTAAAATACCATAAAATATAGACATATTGGAGCTTCATTCTACAAAAATAATAAATCATTTTTCACCTTAAAGACATGGAATAACGATTATTTCAATGATATTAAACACATAAAAAAGACATGAAATTATTGTGAAACTTATCATGCTATTTGTGATTATTACAAATCAATGACATTGAGTCAGAAAGATACGTAATGAAGTTAAGTAGCTCTTGGATCAGGTTTCTTTTGGGTTTTAGAGGCGTAGATCTGGATGAGAAATCATCACGAGGGCCCTTCATGAGCTACTTAATCTTTTCCTTGTAAGGTCGGTTCTTTAAAAAGAACAATATCATGTCACTATTTTATGTCGGATTGATTTAACCCAATCTACACCTCATTCTCTAGAAGGTAAAAAAGAGCGTGTATCAACTCACTCATGGAACATGTTCATCATCGGTGACCATGTACGTATAATCCCTCACCACTTGATGCTCCTTGGATGACTTAGGGTATGGTCAACTGGCAAACCCTAATTGGCCATCCGAGTTAGTACTGATGCATTCAGAAATCATCAGAGGACTCTTCTTAGATATTTCACTGCCTTGGTCAAGGACTTCATCGCATTGTCTTCATTGAGTTGTCACCTCTTATATCAAGGGTGGACGAGCCCATCTTGACCACTAAATCATCTTTGTGAACTTCTTGATGTACCCGAAATAAGACTATTTAGAATCCCATGATTAGGGACACATAGGTCATCGTAAAAGTACACATGTCCGTCCATAAGACATCTTTGGCATCTCAAGTCTAAGGACCACTTACACAACTGTGACGTGAATCAACCTAATTAACAGTTTGGTATAATACCATTAAGGGATTCGTACAGATCAATTCAATGAACTCTTTCCTTAAAGAGCACCCACTATCTACCCTTAATGTCTCCACACTAATGGCTACAAGAACGGCCATACTCATCATATGAGTGAGCCTAGATAGTGATATTCTATCTACATAATTTGATGTCATTCTCGTGTATCCTTTGAATAGGAATATTTAGAACACATGTTTAAAGGCTAGTGATCTAGTATTACGATCTCATCATAGTTCACTAAGTCTGATCATGTATTCATGGACTTTTTATAAGCATCACGCATGCACTATAAAGAATATGTTCTATTAATGAACATGGAACGAGATGTGAAATGTGTGATTGGCTTGCTGGTCACATATAGTTCCATCACTTTAATAGTGGGGAAATAAGAGTCAAGTTAGCAGAAGTGATGTGAGATGGGAAAAGATTATGAAGTAAATCATGCTTTACTTCTACGCCCCAGGTTTTGAAGGAGCAAAGTTAATTGAAAACTGTAATAAAACCTTCAGGTTATGCAATAAAAAGCTATGGATGACATAGTTTACAAAACCATTGGCTTGGGCTGAATTTACTATTTTGTCTTGTATCCCCCTTGGCTTAAAAAGGTATACTGCACGAGTTTAGGAGCATAACGATCAATCATGAGTGAGTTTATGAGTGGAAGTGGAGCACTAAAGGTTTGACGATGCTTAGGGGTGGGGATAAGAAGTCAGAGATGAAGAATAATGAATGATGAGCAAAATTTATTAAGGTCATGTTATTTTTACACAAAACATCCTCAAGGCACAAGGTGCAACCATGTAACCAAGAGAAAGTTATGAAGTGAAAATAAGCTTAAAAAAAAATGTCTCTAAATCAGCTGATAAGGTTATCCGAAGGTGATGCCTAGGATGATAACTCGAAGGTTTTACAAGAAACACAAAATCTTCATTAAGATTAAGATAAGGAGGTATGAATCAAATATGAGACATCCCCAATATTTCGGAATTCTGTTACCAGACATTGTGGCTAAGACATCAATCAGATTGCAAGGGTCGTAAGACAATTTTGACCAAAGCCATCATAGCTAGGAAAAAATCATAATAGAGAGACTTTCAAAAAGAAAATGATACAATATTAGAAGAGGGATAGGGCATGCTAACATGGTCTAAAAAAGAGAATGTATCACCCACATATCAGTATTTTAATACCAGCTTTAGAGAAGACCTTACTTCAGGGGGGAAGCTACAATGATGTGTGATGAGTGAATTAATTTTCAAAAAATGGATAAGTACTAGTAATAGTAACTGAGCCAGGTTCTGAGGTCACAAAGAAAATAAAATCCCCACTAATTCATAACTGCTCATTAAGTCATGCCTCAAAACAAAGGTTCTTATTTTCTTAATTCGCATATTTTGAATTGACTTCGTAACATTTCATCACTTATTTCACTCATTGTAACCTTTCTTAACACATAACCTTACTTCTACTTCATCTGAATATTCATTGACTTCTTAGAATATTCATTTTTACCTCATAACCGGCTTGTAAACTCGCAATTCAGAAATTAAAGTTGGAACCTCACCTATCGAGAAAAGTCACCTAAATGATTCTAACAAACTTTTAATGCCATTCTGCATCCTTACTTTTACTATAATGGTTGGTAGGTTTGGGTACAGAAGGACTTGAAGATGCAACCATTAGGTTAAAAGCCCAATGTTCTACCAACTGAGCTATACACCCAACTTTGAATTATGGATTGATGCGGAAGAGAAAAGGTGTTTTAATACCTTTTCTTCTCATCATATCACAATGATTTAGCTCTGTATCAGGCTCATACCACGGAGCAAGTCTGGTCATACTTCAAAATTAAACAAAACAAAAAGAGCTAACTCTCACTAACACCATCTAAGAGAAGGTGAGGTTGTATTTCTTTCTTAACGCCATACAATTTGACCAGACATTGTTCTATGGTTTGTTTGTCAGTCTTCGTTGACTCAGTCGATCACTCTATTTTCTTCATTGTTCTATGTTCTATGGTTTGTTTGTCTGATTCTGTCCAACCAACTAGGTTGTGAGGTTTGGAAAGAAAGAATGAATCTCTGCTCTCTTCCATTATAAGGTTCTTCAAAGTATCTGGCCAATGATCCATCAACTGCTTGAACACAGCTTAGTGTTGCTTGGTGGAGATTCTACAATGGAAAAAGTTGAGGTTTTGCTAAGTACTGGCATTTTATTGAAGATCTTGAGTGAGAACGAGAAAACAGTTCTTGAGCAGGAACAAGCAAGAAACCTCAAGGCTTACAAGCCCTAGATGACACAAGAAGAAATAGAATACTAGCATTCTTACTAAACCTAAACCTGAGGTTACTTGCCCATTATATAGGGTACTAAAATGTACGGTACTAATATGCTACTTTATATAGTGTACCCTTATATAGTGTACTAATATGGGCTACATCATATTGGGCCTATAATAATGCGCATACAGGCATAGGGAGAAAATACAAAAAATATAAAAGTAAAAAAAAATTGGTTAACTATAGCTGACACCCCTCTCTATCTGGTAGGTAGATGCTTCAAACTCCTAGCTTGGATGTGTTGCTGAAAGATGCTTCCATGTAGGCCTTTAGTAAGTAGATCTGCCACTTGTTGAGTGGTGGGTACATATTGTAGTTGGATGGTCTTTTGATCTATATTTTCACGAATGAAATGCCTGTTGATTTCCACATGCTTTGTCTGATCATGTTGTACGGGTTTTTGAGTTATATCAATCACTGATTTACTGTCATAGCATATCGTAATCGGTTCCCTTCACTTTATGCGGAGGTCATATAAAATAACTTGCACCCATATCTTCTTTCAACTCTCTATATTCAACCACTGCACTTGATAAAGAAACGACAGGTCCTTTCTCGCTCCACGATGTAATCAGATTTCTCCCGAGAAATGTCCTTTCTTCTTGCTCTACGATGTATCTTGTAGTGGAACAATGATCAATGAGAGAGCCATCATAATATGAGTCTTTATAGATCTCCATGTTCATTTCACCACCCTTCTTGAACATTAGCACATACCTTGCAGTACCTTTGAAGTAGGATGACACTTTGTATGCTGCCTGCCAATGTGGTTCTCTAGAGGTAAGCATGAACTAACTTAAGAATCAAACAACAAACACAATATCTGGCCTTGTATGATTCAGGTTGATAAGTTTTCCGATTAATCTCTGATATGAGGTGGTTATTCACTTAATCCCAACCTTGTGTTAGACTCAAGCGGAGTCGCATACGGCTTACAATCACTCATTCATGTCTATTCCAACAAGTCAACTTTGTATTTTTTGCTGAGAGATAAAAAGAGTATCTTTTGGGTATGCTACTTCAATACCCCAAGTATACCTTGGTTGTCCAAGGGATTTCACTTCAAACACTTCAGATAGTCGATAACCCAAAGATTCCATTTCTTCCACATCATCACTAGTGGTGATTGTATCATCTACGCACACAAGGCAATACAACCAGATGGAGAAAATTTTAAGAATAAAGTGTATCACCCTTGTGTGTACCCCATACTCTTGAGAAAACTTCCCTAACCATGGCCTAGAAGACTGCTCGAGTCCATATAAAATCTTCCCCAGCTTGCAAATTTTGTTCTTGGTAGTTTAGAATAGTAACCTTGAGGAAGCTGCATATAAATTTCTTCATCTAAATCAGTATGTAAAAAGGCATTTTTCACATCATACTGCTACGACCTCCTGCCAAAACATGCTGATATTGTAATTAATACACACTGTATTCAGTTTCACCACTGGTGTGAATGTCTCATCATAATCAATTCCATAACATTGAGTGTGGCCTTTAGCTACAAGCCTGGCTTATACATTTCCACAAAACCATCAGCTTTATACTCTATCGTATACACCCATTGACACCCAACTGGAAGTTTTACCTTTGGAAGATCAACTACCTCCCAGGTTTCCATCTTAATAAGCGCTTCCATCTCGATGTCCATTGCCTTTATTCGATATTCTTCAACTGACGCTTCTTGCAAAGTTTTAGGGATAACATCAGACTATATCTGTGTCAAGAATATTTGAAACTCAAGGGACAGATGATCATATGTCACAAAATTGGAGAGCGGGTACTTTATGCCCTGAGTGCATGCTTACTTTATGCCCTGAGTGCCATGAGTGCTAAGGGCTATCCAACATCATCAATCGGATTTAGCACTTTCACGTGATTGTTGTAACCTCTGAAATAATTTCCTCAACAATGTGATTTTTTTCAACTTCTATTGGTGATTCATTTGCAGACGCGGTTCCATTTGATTATGTACCTCAAGTTAACCAGAGGAAAAAATTATGAGATGATTTCCACATGGCTCTCGTAGTCCAAGGTCTTTGATGGGAGATGGTTGATCAGATGAACATCAGTCAGCACATCCTCTCCCCATAAATACTTGGGCACACTCTGATGTAGGGTTCTGGCAGTATTAACCACATGCCCAATTTTCCTTCTACTACATTTTGTTGTGAGGAGTCCACACATGATGACTCTTGCCCTATCCCATGCATCAAGAAATATAGAAATATGCGTTCAATGTCTCATTAAAGAAGTCCTTTGCATTATTAGATCAATATTTTTTTAACATAAACATCAAATTTGGTTCTTCACCATGACACAAAATTCTTGTATCGCTCTTGCCACTTCTTACTTATGCGTGAGTAGATGTGCCCAAGACAGTTTCAAGCAGTCATCCACCAATATAAGAAACCACCTCACACCTATAAGGGATGACACATATGTTGGTCCCATACATCACAATGGACAAGGGAGAATGGAGTTCTACTCCTCTCTGCCCATTTACTCTACGGAGCTCTCTTATGTTTTGCACGATGGCATGACTCACAAATCAACACTGAAACATCAATATTCTTTGAAAAGAAAGGGAATATTTGTTTCATCATCTCAAAAGATGGATGTACCAAATGGAAATGTAAAACTTTCAAAACTTCAAGTCACCTGTTGTTGGAGTCTCCCAACATTTGTGCATTCACCATCATTCCCACCTTCATTTTATCCCTTTAAGGAGAGGAATGGCTTGATTTACATCAAGGTTCCTTGCCTTGTCATAAATAAAACGACAAGTAAAGTCAATAGGCAGTGCATAGTTAACATTCTTAACCAAATGCTGAGGGGACATAAACTGGGCCTTGAGATCAGGAACATGTAAAACATTCTTAAGTACTCCCAACACTTCCCACCACCAATACCCATTACAGATAAAATTTCACCCCCTATAGTGAAGTCTCTCCTAACCCTTTCATATTGAATATAAGATTGAAATTTCAATCAATATGGGGTCATATGATCAGTGGCTTTGGAGTCCAAGATCCGACCAATATGAAGGTGGTCAGGAGAAAATTGCTTACCAGGCCTGGTACCAGACTTGACCATGGATGTGGAACTAAAAAGAGACTTCAAATTCTCTAGTTCCTCCCTCATAGAGCTGACTTCATCATCTCCTCGCTTGGGCTGGTTATGAGTAGTGCTTGGGTATGATGTTGCTCCTTCTTCTTGATAACTCTCTTGGCTGGATACAGAGTGAGCCTAGGTTTTTGGAGGTCGACCCTAGCAAGTCCCAACAATTCTCTTTTGTATGGCATCTTCTTTTGTAATAATTACACACTATATTGTTTTGATAAAATTTTCCTCCTCGACCACTGCCAGTCCAAGTCTTACCCTATTCTGTTGGGGTTTTCTGTCCTTTCGATTTAGCCATTAGCAGTGCAGCATTTTCCTCCTTAGGTGCCCTTGGATTCAGCTATAGATGTCGACTTTCCTCTTCTAGTATAATTTTTATTGCTTCCTCAAGATCAGGTACTCTTTTTTGATTAAGGATTTGACTCCTAAAGGCCTCATATTCAACATTTAGACTCAGAAGGAACTTAAACTTACAATCCGTAAGAGGGTATTCCCATTCATCTGGATTCAGTATTGGTTGATAGCAATCTAATTCAAGCCAAATGGATTGCAACTCATGAAAAAATTCTCTCATCGTTCTGTCTCCTTGTTGTACACTCCAAATCTTCACAACCAGATCATACGTTCTCCAAGGATTGCTTCTTTTGAGGGCAATCTTATGAATGTAATCCCAAATTTTCTTGGCTGCCTTCAAAAAAGATATCTTAAGGAGTACATATTTCGTCATGCTTGCTAGAAGAAACACATGGACATTAGCATCGTCCTATTTCCACAATCTATAGGATTGAGCAGCTAAATAAACCTCAGTTATTAAGTGATCACCTAATTCTCTATCAAGGAGAGTGAGCTCAACCATCTGGCTCTAGTGGTCAAAATTGCAACCATTGTATCGAAGAGGTTCAACAATAGGTGGAATCACAGATGGTATTGCATAGGATGTGGCACTCAGATGTTCGGCAGCCTCTTGTGTTGAACCAACTAAACTGGATCCAGGCTTCTACAAATGCATGTATAACAACTGAAAAAATAAGAAGTCCAGATATAACAATTGATAATGGTGACTAGTTTCTCGTTGGCTCCAACCAACCAATGAACACTACAGCTTCACACTTCCAGAAGGTTTTGAGACCCAATGACTTCAACCGACGAGGTGAATGGTTCTTTGTTTACTACAAATTGACTACTGGAAATAACGACGGCGATGACCAACAATCGTCATCAAGAACATTCAAGAACAGGTGACTCCTCATTGACTCCAATAGACGAGGAGAAAGGACACTCACCCCTGACAACAAAGGTCGACCAATGAATGTTGTCAAGAACGGTCTAGAATGAGTGACTACTCGTTGACTCCAAATAAAAGAGAGAGAGTTACACTCACCACTGACAGCAGAACCAATTGACGGAAGAGGGCAACTCCACAAACACCCCGATCCATTGGAAACATCCTCACAATGTCGATGATGCCACGGCATCTACTCTGGTTCAATGCTCTGATACCATGTGAGTTCGTGAGCAGGAACGGGCAAGTAACCTCAAGGTTTACAGGACCTAGATGACATGAGAAAGATAAAATAGAATACTATCATTCTTACGAAACCTAAACCCGTGTACCCTTATATATAGGGTACTAATATGGGCTACATCATATTGGGCCTATCACAATGGGCCATACATGAAATAGGGAGAAAATACAAAAAAATATAAAAGTAAACAACATTGATGAACTATAGCTAATAGTAGTGGTGCTTGGTGGAGATTCGACATTGGAAAAAGTTGAAGTTCTGTAAAGCACTGGCATTTTATTGAAGACCCTGAGTGAGAATGAGAAAAGAGATCCGGCCTTTGAACTTTACTTTACAGATTCATCCAGACCCAAACTCACATCGGCGCAACTTTAGGAGCATTGAAGTTTTCTATATGAATTTCTCGTAGAATGTTATAAATAAGAATAGAGAGAAAGTCAATTTATTTTTAGGGGGAAAATGAATGATAAGGTTCAGAATGAAAAATCTTTATTTTACTTAACTAAAAGAGGTTCTCATTTATCAGAAGTGGGGATTATGATTAGAGGACACATGGTACACTTCTAATATGACACGTACCCAAGTTTATTGATTTAAGAAGTCTATACTCTATAGATAGTTCAAATTTATAATGATATTGAAACAGACCAACATTTTGTCTTACCTGACCTTTGACTCTTTCTTCCAATCAATTTGATTTGACTTATTAACATTTCAGAACCTTATTTTAGTATCCTGAGAGTGAAGATATCAAATTATGTCCCGGAACACACAAAACAAGGATATGAATTGGGTAAATGAATATGGAAAAGAGAGATTGGAAATTCCTCAAAAGAAGAATATTTTTCTAGATCCATATGACTTCCTCAAGTAAACCAATATTTCTCATATAATGAAAATAGATCTTAGTCCATGGACTCCCAAGAAGGTATGAAGTTTTCTAGATCCATATGTCTGATGCTTCTTTGGTCAAATACTTGGTACAAGTAGGACCCAAAATATGAGCAAGCTGCGAAAAAGTGCTTTTACCAGCTCTTGGTCGAAATAAGATGGGAAACCATGGATTTTCTGGTTTTCACCATTTGTTACTGTCCAACTGCTGGAATGGAATGAGACAGGAATATATGAAGATCTTCCTCTCTACTGACTCGTAACTGGGTTTCCCTCTGTGTTATACTTCTTGGGGTCATTTACTTTTTAACCTTTGTAAATTATCTTCATTTGTTCGTTATTCCTCCCAAAGTTGGAACCTTGATTGCATCTTGATTCATCTTCTCCACATTACTTTATAGGGCACAACAGCAATGAGACCGCTGATTATTTATAGATATACATAGAACATTTCTTGTTTGGGTGACTCACCAACTGACCTAGCTGTAATCGGTACCAGAATGATATGAAAAAATAAAAGGTTAAAAAGTAAATGCATTCTCCATTGAACCCACTATTATGAACTACAATGAATTCTGTCATGGGTGTGGACCTTCTTTTGAGGCAGGATCTAGCCTCCCACTCTCTTATTTATGCAGCATTTATTAGCTTAGCGAGTGGGTCATGCAATAACTTTGTGATTTCTTGCAGAACATTTATGATAAATATTTATTTCATAACCTTCCAGGTCTGGTCCAACATAAACTCATGAATGCTAAACCTTCGGAACCTAATTTATTTTTTACTTCTTTATGTAAACATAATGTTACTTTGTTTCAGAATGTTGGATACATGACTTCTGTTATCTTGACTCGTTGAAGAAAGCTGTATAACCTCTCTCGCTCATAAACTCACACTTCCCTAAAAAATTTTGTGTATGTAATAATTATTTTTCTAGTTCAAAGACCAGCCCAAATTCTGTGTTTCCATGTTGAGAATTCTTTGTAGATGAAGAGATATTAAAGGGGTTTATTTCTTAAAAATCAAGTTCCTTCTACACTATATCTGTAGGTTACAAAGGTGTGACTGGTGACTTTAAGAGTGGATAAAGTACTTCAAATTTTTTATTTACTGCCGGTTCAGCACCAATAGTTCATTATCTAATACACCTGATAACATTATACAGACTAGTGAGCTATTGGATATGAATCTAGCAGTAGGCTATTGGATCAAAGGCCAAAGACATTGTTTACAAATTTTTCCCATATGAAACTTAATCATTCCTTAGCTATAAAGATATGTAGTCATGAAAAATAGATTAAGAGGGTGGATTTTTTATTTCTGATAAATGATTAACGCTACGGGCCTTAGCACCATGGAAGAATATGCTACTGCAGAAGCATACAAGAATTTTAATCTTTGATTAAAACAATATGTATGAATGATATAAACTGCCTAAACAAGACTGATTAACTTTATAACCCTCACAATTTAAAAAATTCCATAAACAGAGACCCAAGATATGTAATAAATACACATGTCCAATGATGTTGCATTGCTGTCTTCTCCAATAATGAATAATTAGTTTACCTGAATCATTAAAGAATATATATACATTTATCTTCATCTTAGGTCAACATATCTTCTCAATTGTAATCTCCCATATGGATAATACATATTCCAGAATACTGACCATAATTCTAATTGTTATGTTTTGAAGCAAAGATATCCGCAGGGACCAGTCCTATCAATTGAGATAGAAACAACCAAGAGAAGAGGTACTGGATTCTCTTTTGAATAGGTTACGAAATAAAGGATAATGAAGACAGGAATGACAACAAAGGTCTGTGAAAGAACTAAATTGGCAAGTCACCAATTTTCTCTGATTAAGACAACTCTTTTTTGGATAGACTACAGTCCAACCTTTGGATAATTTATCTTCAAGGTAACTTGAAGATAACACTTTCTGCCACTCATTATTGGGTTAACCATAAATTTCCCATGTCTCTTGTGATTTACATTAGATCATCAAATGATGCAAGTCTAGGACAGGAATCTTGATTTCTTGAAGAACGTGTTTCATGACTCAATGGCTTCTTTGCTCCTCTCTTAAACTCATGCCTTGCACAAATTTCCATTTATGTTAAAAAAAAAAACTTTTCTCCTCCGTCTAGGTTTCTGAAATCATTGTTCTATCTCACAGCTCATAAATTCTTAAGCCTTCCTCCCCTTACTAATACCACATAATGTTCTTGTGAAATATGTTTGTTGTTGATGAATCTTAATTTTCATTGTCTCTCTACCCTTATTTATTAGTGACTATTCTCTTGCTCATAAACTCGCACTTTCATTGACTTCCTAACATTCATTTTCAACTTCATTGACTTTGTAACATTCTTTATCCATTAGATAACCTTCATTTACTTATTTTGTAACATTCAGATTTAATTTGACTCCACTCCTAAAGTTGCACCTTCATTTTAATCTGGAGATTTATTTTGAACGTAACATTCATCTTCATCTTCATTGACTTTGTAATCTAAAGCCAGACTTTGCAAAACATTGTTCCCTTCTAACGTAGCTTCACTCCCTTCTGATCTTGAATTTACACTACTTGTAAACTTGCGCTGTTGGAACCTTTCTTTTTTATAAACATCGAATACTATCCAACTATTATTGAATAGAACATGCTGAACAATACATTTAACTTAATTTAGATCAGAAAAAAATTCGAATTTGATGAAACCATGGGGTATGGCTCCAATCCATAGAAATCCTATTTCTGATAGAACTAGTAGACAAAAATTATTGGGTCCCATTTTTCCCATTAATCTACTATCTGTAATAGTGCAAAAATCAGGCTCCAAATGTTATGAAACTATTAAATAACAAAAGAATGGAAAACCTTCAACCCACTGCTGCTTTCACACCTTTTATATGTTTCAAAATGCTTTAAGAACTACTTTCAGTTGGGTCAACCTTTCTTTGGTTAAAAAGAGGTGTGTGGTCATCATTTTTTTTCGTCTCCTTATGCATTCATCCATTTAGGTCAGAGTGAATCCAGGGAGCCGAGCTCAAGAACATCCCATACTAGGAATTGTAAGTGAGTTCAATATCTGAAATAGAGCATTTTATCTCCATAGTAGTGGTACAAGACACAATATGTGACTTGATACAATACCATAAATCCAAAGTAAATCTAGATTCCACACATTGGTATGAGCTTGGAAAAAATATGATCTGTGAAGCTGAACGTTCAGTGTGAGGAGAAACTAGAGTACTCAACCCAAAACAAACAGAATAGGTACTTGGGGGAGCGTTGGGCCAGGTGCAAGGGAGTGATGGACAACCTTACTGATACTCATTATTTCTTGTGGACCGCCAAGTACCAGTCTCTCAACCATACTGGATTTTCTTAGAAACATTTTTATTCTTATTATTAATGACACTCATCATTTCTTTTCTTTCAGAACATGTTTGTTGACTTCATTTATTTCATAATGTGATTCATCACTATCAAAATTGTGCCATTCTTTTACTTTGTTACATCGTACGTGATTGAATTTTTAACCTTGCCCCATCACACATCACACCTTTGATTTTATAACATGCTTGACTTCATTACTTCACTCCATCGGGCATCACACCGCTCGCAAACTCATGATATATGCTCCGTCACTTTTTTCTCTGCTCCTAAAATCGTGCTTTTACTTGCTTCTTATTGAAGTGAAGAGGGTTAAGTTTATCATAGATCAAAAGCTTTTACTAACTTTCTTGAGTCAGATTCCATCTTGGAGGATAATTTATTCTTCACTCTCTTGTTATTATCCACATGGAGTGTATCAGCTGACCGACGGGTGATAACATAATAAATGCAAGTATAATTCCATAAATTTTAGATGTTTTTGGTATTAGTAATTTAGAATTTATCATGTTATCACTTGAATTAACCAAATATTTATGCATTAGCTTGAAATTCAATTTTTTTCACATTATGGTTATTTTTCACAAACTTCCTTGACTTCTCTGAAGTCAAACAGTTTGATTTCTAATGAGTATTTTATAGTTCTAAATGTGCAGAAATTTACATTAATTGTATGATACAGTTCTTAGGGAATTGGAGAATTTTTGGGAGCTGAGTGATTCTACAAAGGGCCTTTAAAGGATCAAGTGGAGTTGTGGACCTTCAAAAGAGAAATCTGAGGAAGATGTGCCACTACCTGACCTGCCCATTGGGATCTCAAAAGCCTTCCAAAGAAAGAAGGGGAATATTACGAGGGGAAACTCTCAACCCATGGAGAAAAAGAGGCAAAAATGGCAAGAAAAGAGAATAGAAAATACCCAAAGGGGTATTTTAGTAATTCTTGTTATCTATAAATACTCCTTTTCTCCCTCAATTCTCCTCATTTTGTAATTTCTCTAGCAAGTGTCTGGTCAGTAGGACAAGGCATATTTCAGAATCTTGGTTGTTCAACCTGCTTAATTGTAAGTTTGTTGAAGTTTTCATTCAATCTCATCTCTTGTCTACATTGAAAAATGCCTGATTCTGGAAAAATATAAGGACCCATACTTGAGAGGAAGCATTGAGGGCTCACCAGACTTTTGTTGAGGTTTTAGGAACCTAGATTTACACAATACATCCATTTACACTAAAAATCTATCAGTTTCTCACTTTAGACACTCATTTTCCCTACTTTCTCTCTCTATAATCAACTCTTTCTCAATCTAAACCTTCATCCATATCCCTAGTTAATCCCCTAAAAATTTCATATAAAATATCCTTCATTTCCACCTTCAAATCATAAAAAATTAAGAAAATCAGGAAATATTATTTTGTAAAGTTAAAAATTCCATACAAATAGGAAAAATCCCTAAAATTCATATAATAAATTTCTAGTGATTTCAACATCTAAAAAAATTCTTAAAAAATCTCTAACTCTTTTTTTAATACTTCTAGTCATTTTTGGTGTAAATTAAATTACACAAATTTCTAAAAATATTTATTTTATTTCTATTGTAAATTAAGATTAGGAAAATTAGCGTATAATATTTTGTGTTTTTCCTTGTACTTATGTTTCAATTGAAAACATATAAAAGTATACAAATTAGATAAAAATCCAGAACAATACCAAAAATATATTTCTCACTTTTAAACTCATTTCCCTCATTCCAAGAAAAATTATGAAATTAAATTTATGCGTCTTTGAGGATCAATCCCTAACTTTGTAGTTATAGAGTATTTAAGAGGAAATTTTCTTGAATATTTTTTGTTAACTCTGAATTAAAACAACAATATGAAACCCCGAAATTTAAACTTATGAACGGTGCATATTATCATATAGAAATGTGAAGAGTTTTGTGATTTGTACAACCAAAGCCACCAACTAGAAAGTAATGTTTCAACATAAGTGGGGTGGGACATAAAAAACTGTAGCAAATCACATAGAGTTGTCTATACCTATCAGCACGCATATAGATAAGACCAGTGAAGCACAAAGGGATGAATGTCAAGTGGTTGCGAGAGACGGTCTTGTAAATTGAAGTATTCATAGGAATATTGAGGGTTCAAATCTCTTTGTCTGTGAGGTCATAAGTTTTGGACAACTCTTCAATATTCCCCAACTACAATCTGGAAAACTACTTATCCATGTTTGTTTCATGAAAATTTAGACCGTTTTTGACTTAGTAACATGAAGATTCATTGACTTCATAAACCACTCGTAAAACTGCCCTCATGCTATGCTGGTGCGATCACAGATCAAGCCCTGGAAGTCCTCTCATTGCAGTTACATGAGTTGATATTCAAGAAAGTAGCTCTCGGTACGGTGTATTATACGTGTCCTAGATCCCCAATTCTCCATGGTCATTCTTTTTCACATCTACAACTTTATATTCTTCTAATGTAATGCTCTCGATACACACCTCATATTATCCACTTGTGCTTCCTATGTCACATCAAGGAAAGGGAATACTCATAATACCACAGCAGAAGGGGTAAGGTTATTTTCTTCCTTCTCAAAAATAAAATTTTTAATAGACTCTCAGATATCAAAATGCTTAGTCATTTTTTTTGGAGTGAGTGGTTCACGGGTCAAACCACCAAAGTTTGAATGCTAGGTTTCTGTAGTCGTCATTTTTGTTGCAGAAAAACCTCCTTATTTAAATGATAAAATAAAGAAGATAATTTTTTCTTTACTTTGTCTTTATAAATTATCTAAATATAACCTATTATGTGAAAAATAAGACAAAATTTTCTCTATTCCACCGTCGCTTCACTCTTGCTCTCGCTTCTGACCATAAACTTGTGCCTTATTCAGAATCCACTGTTGGTTCTTTATTAATACAGTTACAATTTTGGGAAAAAAATGATAACCCTCCTCTCAATTTTTATTCTTCTGATGCGAGTTGTAGTTGTAGTAAGTTATTTTCTCAATAACAACTGGTGCTCTTATCTCCACATTTTTCCTGGTTTTGTAAATTTGATTACTTCACTTGTTGTGCCATCACTTCTTTGCTCCTAAAGTCGCGCCTAAAGTACCACCATCACGCCTCCAGAATCTCTTCATTCTTGGACTTATCCTCCATCTAAATGTATTGTACTGATTTTCCACTATATTTTCATTACAAAGATGTATCACATCAAGATTTTTTGCTCAAACTGAATCATGCCAATGTTATGGAAGTTCCAGGATTATGTGAAATAAGATTAGTAACATATTTTAGAATTACTAATGTAAATTGGCTATGAAGAATCTGTGCACGTAGAGATTCATAAAGCAAAAGGGGTCCCTTTTTCAAAGGAAAAAAGTCATTTCGCTCCAGAGATGAAAAAGATACTGGATATGTCAGTGACTTTGCATGATAAAGCACTCTTCGAGGGAATGGAATGTCACATTTTTTGAACGAATCTTGGCAGTAATGTCTCTGTTAGATTCTGTTGTTAAAATATGGGAAAACCCTTTCAATTCTTGATGACAATGTAGTTTTGTGAATTCTCATCGGAACTAGAAGATTATTTCATGATCTTAGAGCAAATCCAAAGATTCAATGTGACTATGGCCACTTTGGAAAATATGAAAGACAAGACTTTACCACTGTGGTGCGGCTTTTTGCAAATAAAATGATGTAGGGGAAAGCCAGCAAGATGTCAGCAAACCTAAATATATGAGATCACAAACATAAATTACTCAGGCTTCAATATGAATTGAGATGAAAGTTTGTATTACTATTATTATCTTTGTGAAAACAGAAACTGTATGTTGTAAAGATCCTGATCTTCTGTCTGATATGCAGGACCAACTAATAAATGTTTCAAGTTTCCAAGAAAGATTTACTTTTCAAGAAACTGATGTATTTCCACATAATAAAAAGATCTCATTTCGTAATTGAGCTCCTTGACATTTTCCGGATCACCGTGTATTCCCCATCTCTATTTTATTTTGCAGGCATAAAGACTCTTGGTAGTAAGCACCAATATTGTAAAGGTTAGCTCCATTGATGGTCCACAAGCAAAGGTTACAGGTCCATTATCGT
This sequence comes from Wolffia australiana, assembly GCF_029677425.1. Classification (NCBI taxonomy): domain Eukaryota; kingdom Viridiplantae; phylum Streptophyta; class Magnoliopsida; order Alismatales; family Araceae; genus Wolffia; species Wolffia australiana. The sequence continues at coordinate 17,170,074 of NC_135836.1, read as the reverse complement.
GTGACTCCAGAACAAAAGAACAGATCTAATGGACACGCATAAGAGATGTTAACCGGACGTGAATAAAATTGGGAGACCTCTCTACCAAACCTGTCTCTCTAGGCATAGACTACACATAGGGAACCTGGAAGGATAGAAAATAAACATGTTTTGAAAATGCCAAATGTCACTTTCGAGGTTATGAAATCAAATTATTCAAAAACTCGTAAGTGGCACGTGTTCACGCCAGAGTGCGAAGGTTTTCCCATCATTGATTGAAGCCATTTATGTCAGAGTCTGGATGTAGGCTAGAAACCAAACATCTGTTTGGTAGAACCAACACCAATATCATATTTATTCTATCTCATATAGAGTTTTGAGAGTGATTTAATTATCATCTTCAAGGTCCAAATTTAAAGAGTAATAGTTTATTGGCAGAATTCTTTATTTGTTTTGAACAGGGGTATGTAATAAACTCAAAATTAAGGGTATGTCATTATTGATTTGAGTGTAATCAATAACATTTTGAAACCAATACTCATGTAAATTTATTGTAGTGGACGAGTAAGTTTTCTCTCCACAATGAAGTAGATCTCCCAATGTAGAGATTTTATGAGGACGAGAAGAGGTACGTATAGGATATGAGGTAGTGATAAGATGAAGATGGTAAGATGAGAGAGGGATAATAGACTATTTAATAAGAATAAGAAAAGTATTACCACAAGTGGTAGATATTGGAATGTGTATGAAGAGGGGGAAAATGAGAGAATGGGATGGAGGAAGATGTCAAGAGGTGATGATAAGAAAAGATGATGAAAATAAGGGGCAATGACGGGATTACGGGAGAAGTAGTGATGAAGGTATTGGAAGTAGGTTATGATTGAGGAATGAGATGGAGGAAGATAGTGGTTTAGATTTTATTAGGTTAATAGAGAGGGAAACATGTGACAAGATCATGATGGCATAGATGATATGTGATGCAAGTGGTAGATGATATGACAATGAATGGTGATAGATGATGGTGGATATTGATGATAAAATGGATATGATCTACTTCAGTGAATGTGTTGAAGAATGATCAATATAAGGCAAAAGACTAACCTTATCTCCCTATGTTCCGCTGGAATGAAGGCATTTTTATGATCCATATCAGCCTCCTCACTTCTCAATTAATCTTCTCCAAGCACTCAAGATAGAAGAATACATTTGATGAATCTTCAAGATCTCACTTTCTATTTATCTGCCTCTCTAGGGGGAAAGTTTAAAGATTTTTTTACTAGGATGAAGGGTTTAATTTATAGATTAAATCAAATAGATGGATAGAGGACATAAATACAAAGCTCCCCTCAAAAGTTTAGCTTAATAGAATGTATGGATCATCAGATATTAAGCCTTGAAGTCAGACGATTCTTAGCCATTGATTTAATCAAAATATATCTATCTCTTCATCCTCTTTTAAGGTTTTATCTTCATCGTGACATTAAATGCAATCACCAGAGTGCCATGTGTCATCCTTGTTCGATGGATCCCATCATCTCATGTGTCAGTGCAGGAAAAAGACAAAGATTTAAATAACGGTATAATATTATTGTATTAATATGTTAAAGTGGCATATAAATGTGACATGGTTGCACGTTAGTGCATGACACATCAATGACTTTATTTTAAAAGCTAATGAAATCAGGAGATGTGCACTACATCCACACATGGTCCAATATGTCTTGTGACACATCATCATCCCTACAATATTTGACTGTTCAACTCTAGAAAGTTGATTTTTTAAAAACTATGTCGTGCTCGGTCTCTGTTTCACATTTATTATGAAAAAAATGTATTTTTGGGGCCACATTTTCCATGCGATTAAAAAAAGGGAGATAATTTGTTAGCAGAAAATAATAGAGATAACAAGCTTTAATAATTTGCGGATGCCAGTCATTAACTGTAATAATTGGTTGGTCTCTCTTCATCGAATCAAACAATGACACATGGAATGGTGAAGATGAGACCCCTAAAAATCTTATAATTGATATAAAATTAAATATAAACCTATAAAATATAAATATATATTATGTCAAAAAATTCAGAAAAATCTGTCATTAAATATTAAGAAAAAAAATCAGAAAAATTCAGACCCCTAAAAATCTGTCATTAAATTATTTTCTTTCAGAATATGTCATCATAGAAATGACTAAAATACTTAAAACCAACAAATTTTAAATCATCATTCTAAAAATGGATTTAATCATTTAGGCTTTATAACATGCATACATAACCAATTTAATGCAAATAAACTTGTCAATATAGTCATATTAATATTTTACACTGTGAGTTATCATTAAGTTCTGAAAAAACTAGGTAACACTTTTAAGTGAAAGGTATGGAGTTTGAATATTGTATCTTTTTGTCATATATTTGCTTCTTCACTTCGCTTTTTAAGTCAAGTATTTCATGACCCATGTAAACATAACCTTACGTTTTGCTCCGAATGAGTTCATCTAGGATCAACCAACTAATAAAATCAGTGCGTATTATCTAAAGACAACCTTCCAAAATGAGTTCTCATGTGGTTTTTTGATGGACTTAAGATGCAGATTAGCCAAATTCCATCTGGCGTGAGTTTATGAGGGGGAGAAGAGAACATGAGTTGTCACGATAGAAAAAGTAAAAGACTATACGGAACCAACGATCCTCTCTTCTTAAACAACCTATATCCTCCACACTTGACCATCATTTGGTTGATTATCCAACCCTGAGCAATATTAGCCATTGGTTGGGGTCTGGTCTGTTAGCTGGAATTTGTTTATTCATTCAAATAGTGGCTGATGTTTTTAGCTATGCATTACGCATCTCATGCAGATCTAAATTTCAACATCGTAGAGCACATTATGAGAGATGTTGAAGGGGATGGTTGCTACATTATGTGAATGCTAATGGGGCAAGTATATTTCTCATTGCAGTTAACCTTTGCCTTTTTCATGATCTATAGTATGTGAGTTATCGCAGTCCAAGGAAATTTGTTTGTTGTCGCATAGTTATCTTATTCCTATTAATGATTGTGACAACTTTTATACCATACTGACTTGGCTTCGGGGTGGTTTTTCCATGGAGAATGCCCCTTGAAATCATTTTTTAGTCTTCATTATTTACTCCCCTTTTCGTGCATTGTATACACATCTGAATTTTTGCAATTTCGTCTTGGAGAGTTTTATAAAGCGAACAGCATTAAGTGGTCCTCAGCTCTTAATGCTCTCAAGCAAAAAAATCTCACGCGGTAGGGAATCGCAGATTAATTATCTTAAAAAGTAGAAACATTTCTTGAAGAATGTTGGATTTAACCATAGGAACTTCTTTGACTTCGTAACATGTTTATTTAAAGATAACATTTCATGTTAAAACATAAAACATTGAAAACTGCTCTTTATTTGTTGGATAACATTTCATCGCTCCCACTCGTATACTCGTTTTTTCTCCTAAGTGCCTGAAGTCTCTCGCTCGTAATGGCGTGCCGTCAGAAACTCATTCATCGTTGATGAATTGACTTCACAATGTTTCTCCCCCTCGTAAACACTCCTAACATCGTGCCCGCTCATTATCCCGCACCTTGGGAACATTGGTGAATCATTTTATGTGAAAAAAAGAACCTTGCTGCTCCATCACTTTTCTCCCTCTCGTAAACCCGCACCTCATTTAATTCATTCAACTCTATGCTTTCTTTAAGATTCATGTTCAAACCAAAAAGGATGGGTCGAGAGGCTTGTATACGCGTCTGAACTTTTGCAAGTTCCCCTCAGAGAGTAAAATAAGTGCCAACCCATACTCATAATATCTTTCTGTTCTCCTTATAGTTATCACTGAAAGGTCTGTAAAGGCCAAATCTTCAAGGCAATCATGCTTCTTGGGTGTACTTTATTTCTGATTTATTTTAATAATAAGTCAAGTGTTAAAAGGCGCGACTTGAGAAGTAGACGGAGAAAAAAAAGTTAGAGTAGCTGCCCAAACGAACATGTAGAGCAGCAAGCTTAGCAACTGAAGTCCGATTAAGATGTCACGAAGGACTCATTCCTTCTCCCAGGCTAAGGCAGTCAATAATAAATTGAAAAATTACTTAGCAAGTTAATGAGCGGGAGTGGAGCGAAGAAGATAGCTTAGACACGCCTTAAGGGGCGATAAATCAAAACCTGGTTCATCATAACAATTCTTATTTTAACCAGAAATTATGGCACAACTTTAGGACAGGCAAGAGTGCAAGGTTTTTTTTTGAGGTGATATTACAAAGTAAATAAAGATGTATCAATGTAATCTTTAGATGATAAATGAAGGGGATGGCTAAAACATCTTTAGTCCACTTGGGCCGGGTTTTTTTTTCCCTTGCTTCAATAAGGTATTGGCTAACTTCGGTGGGCCTTGAGGGTTTTGCATCAATCTTTAAGGTGGCCTGGCCCGTCAGCCAACGTAGTAACTCCTGCATGTGGAGCTAGATGTAGAGCCCAACTAGGAATGAAGAAAAATTCCTTGTTCTTAAACTAACGCCTAACGTAACCGTACTACCAAGGCTAATTATCCTTCTGCTCCTAAAGTTGCGACTTTGGAACCTTCAAAGTTCGTTTCTTTTTTATCTTTGATTCTTCACTCGTAAACTCTAGCCTGCTCATGAACGCACGCCTTGAAGAACAAATGTAAACATAACCTGCTCATCTCACATCTCGGGTAGGGACTCGTAGAAGAGAATGAGGTGTGACTTCAGAAGCCTTCTGGTTCGAATCAAATTGTTTGAATTAATAACAAATAAACAAAATAAATGAATAATAAATGAAACAAGAGAAGAACGAACTCAAGAGGGAGCAAGAGAGGGAGAGAGAGTGTGAAACAAGGAAGAAGAGAGAGAGGGAGAAACAGGGAGCAAGAGAGAGAGAGACAGGGAGCAAGAGGGAGAAAGAAAAAGAGGGAGCATGAGAGAGAGAGGGAGAGAGAGAAACAGGGAGCAAGAGAGAGAGAGGAAGAAACAGGGAGCAAGAGAGAGAGACACAGGGAGCAAGAGGGAGAAAGAAAAAGAGGGAGCAAGAGAGAGAGAGGGAGAGAGGGAAACAGGGAGCAAGAGAGAGAGGGAGAGAGAGGAGAGAAAAAAGGAGTGAGAGAGAGAGGGAGAGAGAGAAACATGGAGCAAAAGATAGAGGGAGAGAGAGGAGAGAAACAGGGAGTGAGGGAGAGAGGGAGAGAGAGAAAGAAACAGGGAGCAAAAGAGAGAGAGGGAGAGAGAGAAAGAAACAGGGAGCAAAAGAGAGAGAGGGAGAGAGAGAGAGAAAGAGGGAGCGAGAGAGAGAGAGGGAGAGAGAGAGAGAAACAGAGAGAGAAAGAGAGAGAGGGAGAGAGAGAAAGAAACAGGGAGCAAAAGAGAGAGAGGGAGAGAGAGAAAGAAACAGGGAGCAAAAGAGAGAGAGGGAGAGAGAGAAAGAAACAGGGAGCAAAAGAGAGAGAGGGAGAGAGAGAAAGAAACAGGGAGCAAAAGAGAGAGAGAGAGAGAGAAAGAAACAGGGAGCAAAAGAGAGAGGGAGAGAGAGAGAGAAACAGGGAGCAAGAGAGAGGGAGAGAGAGAGAGATATAGGGAGCAAGAGAGAGGAAGAGAAAGGAAGAGAAAGTGAGAAATAGGGAGCAAGAGAGAAGGAGAGAGAGAGAGAGAGAGAAACAGTGAGCAAGAGAGAAAGAGAGAGAAACAAGGAGCAAGAGAGAGACGGAGAGAGAAACAGGGAACAAGAGAGAGAGAGAGAGAGAGAGAGAGAGAGAGAGAGAGGGAGAGAAACATGGAGCGAGTGAGAGGGAGAGAGACAGATAGAAACAGGGAGCAAGAGTAAGAGAGCGGGAGGGAGGGAGAGACCGATGCTGGAAGTTTGGAAAAGAATCGATTTGTTGAAGCGACGTTTACCTTTTCATGTTCGTAAAATGGAGACCGGAAGGGAAACGGCGAAAATGTGGAGATGCGGGGTATCGATCCCCGTACCTCTCGCATGCTAAGCGAGCGCTCTACCATCTGAGCTACATCCCCTTGTTGTCTAATAAATTGCAAGATTCATATATAAAATAAAATAAACCAAAATCTATGAGCCACTACCAGTTTTGAAAATATTACACTCAAAAAGCTAGCGGACCGCTTAAAGTGGGATCTCCTTGATATTCATTTAAATATCCAACTGAATCAGGATTTTATAAGATTTTCCAAACCTCTGAGGGGCCAAAAGGCGTATTTCAAAAATCTAGTTGCTCAACTATTAACTCTAATATATTTCATGGATTAAGAGCAATCGAAAACGTCATGTCAGACCTTTCCTTTAGAGTATCCATCAAACTAATAAATAGAGTGATACCACCAATTCAATATCGAGGAACCTCTTTTCTGATTTCTTCTATTCCAGGAAAAATCAATTGAATATTTTTATTTCTAATTGTTTGATCATTGTAATCAGTTGTAACTACATCGAATATCAATTGCAAACATTTTGCTTGCTTTTCTGAATCAATTCTTTTTTCTTCCAACCTGGAGTTCCACCTGAAGAAGCAGGGGCTGCAGTAGCTGCGGAATCTTCTACTGGTACATGGGCAACTGTGTGGACTGATGGTCTTACCAGTCTTGATCGTTACAAAGGACGATGCTACCATATCGAACCTGTTGCTGGAGAAGAAAATCAATATATTGCTTATGTAGCTTACCCATTAGACCTTTTTGAAGAAGGTTCTGTTACTAACATGTTTACTTCCATTGTAGGTAACGTATTTGGGTTTAAAGTTTTACGAGCTCTACGTCTGGAAGATTTGAGAATTCCTCCTGCTTATTCCAAAACTTTCCAAGGCCCACCTCACGGGATCCAAGTTGAAAGAGATAAATTGAACAAGTATGGTCGTCCTAATATAATAATATTCCGGAAAATCCCCATAATGATGGCTTGAATATTGGTACCTTCGACCATTTTTATTAAAAAATTTTGAATTACATTTTATTAAATATTGCTACGTATGGTGAAAGAGTATTTACAAAAAAACACTGATCGTGAATGTTCATATCGTGGTGATAAGATAAGTTTGACCACATAAGCAATGCATGAACATGTTTTTGGTTCAAGATTTGAGAATTAAACTTTCAATTTCATCATTTCTCGTATACTTAGTCGAGGACCTTCAGAGGATAAATTAAGCCATGGATGAATATATACTTCTCATCAGAAATTTTCTTCTAACTATAATATTGATGTGTGATTTGATAACTTCAGTCATAGCCGTCTAGATTTTAACAGATTGTGTTTCATATTCTACATTTAATCCTAGCCATCTAGATTTGATCCTAATCTATGTGAAATCCGATGGTTAATTCTAGCTATCTATTTCTCCTAACGAGTATAATATATATAGATTTTACTGTCCAATCTTTTTAAATCCCTATTGACTGTCGTGCTGATGCCCGTGCTGACTTCCGAGTTGGCACTCCTCAACTAGGGAACGGCACGTCCAGGACATGATGGCCGTGAGGTGACGGGACGGATGACAACCCGTGACGAACGGTGACGTGATGAAATGTTTGTCACGTCACCGTCACTTCACGCGTCCAAGTATTTTCAAAAAAATCCGTCACGTACCAGTCACACGTCCATGCATCCTCGTTCCGTCACGGTGGTGGCGTCACCGTCACCGGTGACGGAAATGATAATATTTATTTTTATTATGTCAATAAACATAGTCGAAGCATAATATTATTTATTTTACTATGTTATTATTTATAATATTTTTTTATGTTAATCCGTCACAGCCGTCATCCGTGACGGACCTGTCGTCACGTCACGCGTCCGGGGTATCCCGTCACCATCACATACAGCACGTCACGCGTCACCGTCACCGTCACGCCCCATGCATTCCGTCACCGTCACGTCATCCGTCACGTGTCCGTCACGGTAACGTGTGACGTGACAGATGATGTTTACCAATCCCTATTGACCTCAACAAGGAGAGGGTGATCGAGAGGAAGAGATGGAGAAGGAGAGGGAACAATCGAGAGAGAAAGAGAGAGAGGGAGGGAGAAGGAGAGGGAACAATCGAGAGAGAAAGAGAGAGAGGGAGGGAGAAGGAGAGGGAACAATCGAGAGAGAAAGAGAGAGAGGGAGGGAGAAGGAGAGGGAACGATCGAGAGAGAAAGAGAGAGAGGGAGGGAGAAGGAGAGGGAGGGAGAAGGAGAGGGAACGATCAAGAGAGAGGGAGGGAGGGAGAAGGGGAGGGAACAATCAAGAGAAAGGGAGAGAGGGAGAAGGAGAGGGAACGATCAAGAGAGAGAGGGAGGGAGGGAGAAGGGGATGGAACGATCAAGAGAGAGAGGGAGGGAGGGAGAAGGAGAGGGTGATCGAGAGAAAGAGAGCGAGAGAGAAGGAGAGGTAAGGAGCGAGAGAGAGAGAGAGAGGAAGAGGGAGTGATTGAGAGAGAGAGAGGAGGAGAGTGGTGGGGACCACAGCAGCCACGCGTTGCTGGTCCAATGGGACATGGGCTCCCCACTAGTGAAAACTGGTCGGGGAGCTCGCCTGCGACGACCAGTGCAAAAGGACCCAGAATTTGTTTATTTTTGAGATATCTCCCTGCGTAACAAACTGTCATCCTCTTCTTTCTGCCGATCGCATGCCCAATAGGTAAATTTTGTCTGAGAGGAAGAACACTCGGTGAAAACAATAAGCCCAACAGGTAATTTTTTATGTCGATATAGGCTTTAATTTTTGCCACTATCCCTACTCTCCGACGACTTATTCTTCCTCTTCTTTTAGTCCATCCATTGTAAGCTACGTGGGAAAGTAGATCCCCCTAGCAGTTACATTTTTTCTTCTTTCTTCTGGCCTATAAATACTTGTGTTTTCTTCTGAAATGTCAAGTTGAAAAGTGTCTTTTTCACTTCTGTCTTCTCTCTCGATTGACATTTTGTTTCTCCATCGTCGACACCTTTTTGACGGTGTGAAAGCTGATGGAAATATATGTGGCCGGCAAGCCAATCACACATTTCACATCTTGCTCCATGTTCATTAATAGAACAAATTTATTATAGTGCACGTGTGATGCATATAATGAAGTTCATGAATACATGATCGGACTAAGTGAATTATGATGAGATCGTAATACGGAGATCACTAGTCTTTAAGCATGTGTTCTAAACATTCCTATTCGAAGGATACGCGAGAAGGACATCGAAGTATCTGGATAGAATAGCACTATCTAGCCTCACTCATATGATGAGTATGGCCGGTCCCATAGCCATTAGTGTGGCGACACTAAGGATAGATAGTGGGTGCTCTTTAGTGGAAAGAGTTCATTGAATTGATCCGTACGAATCCCTGAATGGTATTATACCGAATTGTCAATCAGGTTGATTCACGTCATGATTGTGTAAGTGGTCCTTAGACCTGAGACACCAAAGAGGTCTTGTGGACGGACGGTTGTACTTTGGCTATGGCCAACGAGTCTCTAATCATCGGATTCTAAACGGTCTTAGTGCGGGTGCATCAAGAAGTACACGAAGGCGATTGAGTGGTCAAGATGGGATCGTCCACCCTCAGTATGAGAGGTGACAGCTCAAGGAAGATGATGCAACGAAGTCCTTGGCCAAGGTAGTGAAATATTGGAGAAGAGTTCTCCGATGATTTCCGAATGCATCAGTACTAACTCGGATGATCGATTAGGGTTTGATAGTTGACCATACCCTAAGTCGTCCAAGGAGCATCAAGTGGATGAGGGATTATACATACACGGTAACTGATGATGAACAGGTTCCATGAGTGAGTCGATACACACTCCTTTGTATCTTCTAGGACACGAGGTGTAGCTTGGCAACCCACGTGTCGGAGTCTCGACCTATCAATTGGGTTAAATCAATCTGATGTTAATTAATCTATATGATGATATAGTTAATTAATTTGGAAGGCCAATAAAGGTTATTGGGCCACTGGAGTCGTTAACTAAACTGATACATGGGCCTAGAGGGTCACACGCAAATGGTCTTTTGGATGTTGGAAGATATACTTAAGTTTTGGTGGTTTTTATGAAAAATACCCACTTAGTATAAATAGGGGAAGGCCCTGAATGAAATTCACCCATACCAGAATTTTTCAGGGGCCTTTCCCCTTCCTCTCCACTCTTCCCACACCCCTCTCCATCCCTGATGTGATCGGGACGACGTAACGATGTCGACGGAGAAAGAACAGGGCTCGTCAATGAGAAGGAGGAGATCCGACATGCCGAGGACCGCTTGGATACGTCTAGAGGCTGCACACTTGAGCAGCTCGACTCGTCTCGTTCCGGGATTCAAGAAATCACGAATGAGATTGGTGGAAAGGTACTTCATTTCAATGTTTTATCGATGCTACTCGATTCGTAAAAGTCTTCCGCTGCGCATCATTTTTGTTTTGTTCATCCAAGTCAAGGCCTGCAGAACCCAACAAAAGCTTCAGCTTTCTTCGGAACCTTATTTTTGTGGTAGAATGAAGTTTTAAGTTTGTGTTATTGGTGTTCTGCTCTATCGTGTGTCTGGGATCTGTTGGGAACCTCTGATCAACGATGTCGCTGCCTGTAGCCACTGACGTCGAGAATGAATCCAAACGTCCGCTGTCACCTATTGTGAACGGACGTAACGATCTGTCACCTTCAACCTACAACTGTTGTGCTGCCGCATGCCATCGCACTAAGTCTTGCTGCTCTATCGCTTTGTCGACATGCAACCACTGCCGCATTATCCCCCCCCCCTCAGCATCCCGTCGCCAGCGCTCCCCTTCCTTTTCTCTTATCCTTCTTCACCTTCTTCTCTTGGGACACCCGACCATAGAAGATCTTCTTCGACATCTTCTTCCTCCTTTTTGTCCGTCATCTCTCCTTCCTCTTCTTCCTCTAATTTGCTCTTCTCTGCCTCCTGCTTGGGAAACTTGACCCCGGGGATCTTCTTCTACCTCCCGTGCTCTTCCCGGCAGCGACATCGTCCTCTTCGTCATTTTCCTCTTTTTTTCCCATCTTCCTCTTCCTCCTTCATTTCAAAGTTGCTAGAATTCTCCTCCTCGGACTCTTCGTGCGCCCTTCCTCGTTGTTGTCGTCTACTCACACGTCAATCCTCAGCACCCTCATCTGCGGCATCCTCTTACTTGTTGGGCTGATGTACATCACCGACACCAGAACTTGATACAAAGTCTCGCCACAAGAATAGTAGCAGAGGGTTTACCTCGGCATGCCCTCGTCATTGTATTCGCAAGTTGCACTTTGGTGGCCTCGCATCGGACACCTTCCATCATTGTCGCTCCTCCCCGGTCCGTATTCTCTCCTCTACTCTTCATGGCACTTTAATACTTCATTTAATATGCTCGCTTTTGCCATTGCCACAGGGTATATCAACTGTCTTGGGTAGTTGATGTTGGATGTCGTCAAAGGTGGCGTCTGATGGATAATTCCTAACAGAGAATGTAATTACGTGATGCGATTAAGCCCTAGATGAGAATACGAGCCAATCTGACTTTTAGGAATTCATCAAGTTCCGAGCTCTGGGGCGGGCGACCGATGACGATGACAGTGACCTTCTTACCTTCATCAGAGTGACGAAGGCGACTACGTCGCTGAACGGAATAATTCCAAAGGGGCTCGCACGCAATGGATGAGCTCGGCCCGTAACTAGGGAAATACTCGTGATGTAATTTTCTCAATAACTTATCTCACCTATCTAACCTGAGCGTGGTGGAGTACAGTCGAAAGATATACTGAAAGAAGTAATTTAACTACTGAGCGAAGGGTAATGATGTACCTAATCGGTGGTGTTGTTCATCGTCAAAGAATCTGTTGATGCACAGTCGGAGCAGGCAGCTAAACGGAAGAGGCGTGCAGCAATTATCACGATGTAGAGAAAGACGGTAGGTGAAAGATGCGACGCTAGAGCGATAAAGGAGAGCAAAGGCAATGAAGAGCGAAGTGCTAAGGACCGGCGTTGCTCGTTAGGTGACAGAGATGCGATAATGGATTGAGGACACAAAACGCGACACTGACTCTAGGTCACAACTAGGAGAAACTCAAACAACTCCGCGACGTACATGACGTAGCACTTGAGGAAGGCCGAGTAGCACCAGGGGGGATTCAACCCTTCAACTAACTTTAGGGCATAGGAACCGAGTTCGTAGTCCATGAAGGAGCCAGAGGCAGTAGCACCAAACGAAGTTCGTCAAGTATGCAGGCGCCTCAGAGGATTGTGGCGTTGCAGTGCTCGTGCATTGAAGTGGTCGGGAGTGAACCGTTGTTGTCGTCCCAGACTGACCGAGTGTCACGGACGCCCCTTCAACAGATGAAATAAAATATTGTTCAGTGACCTCCATATAGTCAACAATGCATCACGGGATCACGACAATTCTCGTGTGATCATCATGTACAAAGGGAAGGCGATTGTCCCGTGCGATGATGCACACACATGCCTTGGTCAACCAAAAGCTCGACTGGATTGTCAGATGAGGGGTGGGGCCGCATGACTAGAAGATTCACTGCGACGTGCAATGCATATCCAGAGTGACCAAACGAACATGATGGTCATCGTCCGTGGGGAGTATCCACTGTCGGATCATTGTACCCAGGATGAGTCGCGATCTGGTGCCAGTGCGAATCAAAATGCGGCGAACGACCGTGGGGGTATAACTCTCGAAGGTTGCAGTGAAAGATTCGGCGATGAAAATCGTGTGACGGAGCGGGCCGCGGGCGTCAATTCTGTTGACAATTTACACTTGGGAAGAGACCTGAAGGAGCATAGTAGCATGTGGGGGGGGGGGGAGGGGGGATGCACCTATCTTTCTCCCCCTACCCTTCTTCCTTCTTTCTCTTCACCTTCTCTTTGTCTTCTTGGGTGTGATCTGAAGAACGACGATGTAACTACAACAGTTTAAAAATCCAGATCTGAATAGAACGTGTCCCATCATGGCCTTATATAGGGCCATGACGGGCCCATTACAAAGTTTACATGGGGGGCCCAATAAGGGACCCCTTTTACAACATTTAAAATGAAAAAAACATTGGAGAAATCTTTATACGATTTGAAATAAAACAATGGATAAACGCTACAATACGGACGTGTTATGACAAATACGGTGAACTCGTCGTGACAAATATGAAACATGAAATTGGATGAACGGAAACAGATAATTAAAATACAAACACATGCACGGACGTGCTCTACCCACGGTACTTAAACCTGGTCGTCATCACTGATGCTTTGGCATGCCGGTCGAGATGCACACGGATCAGCAGTGATGGTGATGACGGCGAGGACGGCTCCAATGACGTTTTGTCAATGACATTTGGGCGCACTCCATTAGTAGTAGTATAGTGGATAGCACACTCATGAGTACTGATCAGGGATATTGACCGGGGATCTACTCAAATTGTATTTGATCAACACGGCATTGAAAGACAGTTATCCCGCTCTCGAACTAGGTTGGGACCACCACCATTGCTATGTTACCATAACTCCACAAATTTGTACTCGTTTGTGGGAACCTCCGCTGCCTTCTCTTTAACATACACCTTGCACCTTTTTGTAGATGCCTCCCTCAGATAGTAGTCCTACATCAGTTATGTATCAGAGCCAAACCTGTTTTTCCACCACCATTAAACATTGTCATTCACGTAGGACTTCATCCTAGCACCATAGCATACATTCTTGCATGCACACTCGTTCGGGCAATTCCTTTTCAGTTATGGGTGACCAAGAAAGGCGTGCCAATGAGGACAGTCCCCGTCTCAGCCACTCTCTCCGGTGAGCATTTAGGCCAACACACTACTTGACTAGAGTCCGAGGGCCCTACTAGTAGTCATACACAAGGACCGCCTAGGCTAGAACCCTCTCACCATGATCTATATATAGAGACCATGATAGGCCCCGTTTTGACCCTAATGACCCATGGGACCCTACACAAAGAAATGTTCAGTTAGACACCCCTTATTTCAAAGACACTCGGGACTCAAAGGAGTGTCTCGATTGGGAGTCCAAAATGAAAAGCTATTTCAAGTGGCTTAATATGACGGAAGCAAAGAAAGTTCAATATGATGAAATGAAGTTAGGCCGTCAAGCCAAGATCTTCTGGGAGAATGTGGAGTTATCCATAGCAAATGGGGAGGATGCCCCCATCAACACATGGGTGGCCATGAAGGATATAGTCAGGGGAAAGTACATTCCCTTAACCTATCTAGATAACCTAATTGATCAATGGAAGGAGGTCTCTCAGGGTAATAGGCATGTAGAGCGGTTCAAAGAATTCTACACGCGGTGTAAGATTGTAGAGAATCCTCGAGTAACTGTCTCTCACTTTCAGACTGGGTTGATCCCTTATTGGAACCGAGCTTCTTGTTTGGAAGGTGGCCACGCTAGAGCAGGCTTATCAGGTTCTTGAGGACCTTGAAATGTTCCGAAAACATTCATCGTTACGACCTCAACCTATCACTAAATTCCCATATGGTGAGAAATCTTCTCCAGCCTCGCCCGTGCAAGGTCTGTAGTTGGGCCCTAGAGGAGGGGCTCTGCTAGTTCATCCTCGCACTGACAGGAGATCTCCCATTACCACACACCCTATAGTGGGGTCTAACCCACCACCACCGACGAGGTTCCAAGAGAACCCCGACACTACAGCCCTGCGCCCCCCAACCATCGTTGTACCTCTAGAACCTCAAACTAGGGTCGTGTGTTTTAAGTGTCAAGGACTTGATCACCAAGCCGCCCAGTGCCCCTCTCACACTCTACATATTGGTAATAATGATATCGAACTTGAGCAACCTGACGTTGAAATCGAACTTGAGGAAGAGGAATATATATTAGAGGAGCCCATTGTGGATGATTTTGTAGAGCACGAGGAGCTTGTAGGTTTCGTTGGCATTGATGAATCCCTAGTACCTGCCTCAGAAGATGTCTCAACCTCTGCACTTAGCATTGTCTGATGTAACTTGGCCCGACCAGTACCAACCGATAGCATATTGAAAACCTCCATCTTTTATACCTACGTGAAGATTGGAGATAAGATGTGTAAGACCATCGTTGATAGTGGGAGTTGTGTGAACGCCGTCTCTAGAACCTTGGTGATGTAATACGATGTTCGCCGAGATCAGACGGCTCATATTACACCACGGAATAGCAATGAATGGGTTCAGGAATTTATCTTTAGGTGAAATGATTGTCGATAGAAAAAAACCCTGAAGAGCAATATAAGACGTCTACAGATGGGTGAACAATCAATGACTTCCGATGAGAAAGATATTAGTCAATCTTAGACTCCTAATGACCTTTAAGACCAATTATGATGACAACGGTGTAAGAGGCGTGTGACGGCCCTGAGTTGTTCCAAGTCTATTGGTCAGCAAGAAATCTTCTACCACAAGAAATCCTATCTCTCTTGATATGTGGCTATCCTATTTCAAGTAACGTCTCGTCTTCAGCAGAGGAATCGATAGGAGAAGACGGCACTGCAACAAGTAATGATACTGGGAATTAATGGAGGAGAGACGAGTAGGTACCTGTCTATCGATAGTCCACGGCAGCGTAATCCAATTCAAAAATCAGGACGACGGCGCGCCCGACCGTAGCATCGAACGGTGGAGGGTGGTCGAGGGCGCGCGGGCGCGCGGGTGCAGGCGCACGAGCGCGGGCGCGTGCGCTGGCATATACGCAAGCCGGAGGCGCGCGAGACCGTAGATGCACGGACACAAGGCACGAATGCCTTGGTTGAGCACTCGGGTGAGCGGCGCGCGTCGCATGGCGCGCGCAGATTGGCACGAGAGAGCACGGCGAGGCGGGTGCGTGCCGGGCACGCTAGCGTGCGGGCGTGGGCGCGAGACAACAAACACGTGCGGCGTTTGCAGACAGGGCACGCGGATGGTTGCGGCCACGAGCTTGCGGACAGAGACGTGCAACGAAGAACCAGCGAGTGGCGAACGGCGGTGAAGAACTAGCGAGCGGCGGAGGGCGGTGAAGAACTAACAAATGGCGGACGGCGGCGAAGAACTAGCAAATGGCGGACGACGGCGAGGAGATGGTGGAGTTGTGGAGCACTGGTGATGATGACGGGACAAGAACTCAGGGTTCTTGAAACGTAACCGCCCAAGAATCCCAAGCTAGGGGCGGCAGATGCTTGAAACTTGTAGGTTCTTGAGGGGCGACTGCCGTCTCCCAGGGCGGAATCGTTGATGGTGGTGGCGGTCGTCGACCAATCCTCGGAGTGATCTCAACGAGGAAGCAAGGGCGACTGCAGCCTCCAAGAACTGGAATCTTGATTCTTCAAGAAGCATCCGGGAGTGATCTCGATGGGGCGAATGATGACATCTCACGGAGTGATCTTGACGTGATGACGTGTGGCAGAGGCTCACGGAGTGATATCGACATGAGGGAGGGACTGACCACGTTTCCCACTAACTCTAATCTCTATCTAACTTTATCTCTCAAGACACTATGGTAGAAAGAAACACAAATTTCAACTCATCAAAAGCCTACTTCACTTCGGCATGCTATGCCCTTATATAGTGAGGATAGGTGCCAAGTGACGTCGTTTACAGGAGGAACCATCGCGAGACGTGGTTCATCCTCTATTCAATGGTTACAAGAGGAAATAAAGAAAAAAAACAACATGGACAAGGCCCAAACACCGACCCAGTCTGTAAGGTCCGTGAATGAAAATACAACCAAACAAGACAAAATAAAGCGTGAAAATGGGAAGATACTTACGTGGAGTATTTGAACTCTGGATGGCGAGCGTCGACGCAAGCAGCCCGGTGTGGTTGGATACGTCTCATCCCGGCATCATCTGGATGGTCCCCCATCACTTGGTCTCACATCTTCATCTTCCCATGGTGAACCACCCGATGCCATACCAGGTATCATGGATTGACGCCACATCCATACCGGTCAACAGTCAATGTATAATTCCTCTAAAGGTGCAATCGTATGAAGAAGAGGTCTTATGTGATGTGTTGCCCATGAAAGTGGGGAGCGTTATCCTAAGTCGGCTATGGCTCTATGACAACAATGTGCACCTCTTTGGATGGAGCAACACATGCCCGTTTGTGCACAAGGGCAAGAAGCTCTTGTGGCATCCCTACAAGCTTGGACCTCACACTCCCAAGGGAGACAAGCCGACTGTAAGTTTGACATTAGTCAACGGACGGGAGTTCAGCCGAGAGTTGGACATTGACCTTCCCATATGCGTGGCTATCATTCTGGATTCTACCATGGCATCTTTGGCACCAAATCCCACTGAGCATAGCAAAGTCACCAAGCTCGTGGCGGAGTTCACTGATATATTACCGACGAGCTTCTTGATGATCTGCCAACCATGCGTGACATTTAACATGAAATTGACTTAATCCCCCGAGCCACTTTCCCAAACCTCCCTCACTACTGCATGGATCTTATCCAATATTGAGAGCTTCAGGCACAGGTCCAGGAACTCCTCCATATGGGATTCATCTCCGAAAGCCTCTGTCCATGTGCTGTCCATGCTCTCTTAATACCCAAGAAAGATGGGACTTGGCGTATGTGTGTTGATGGCCAAACCATTAGCAAGATTACAGTCAAATACCGATTCTCCATACCATGTATAGACGATATGTTTGATGTGCTAGCAGATTCCACCATATTCTCAAAAATTGATCTTAGAAGTGGCTATCACCAGGTCCGAATCCGACCTGGAGACAATTGTAAGATCACGTTCAAGATCAAGGATAGTTTATACGAATGGAAAGTAATGCCATTTGGGCTGTCAATGCCCCTAGAACTTTCCAAAGATTAATGAATCATGTACTTCAACCATACATTGGCAACTTTGACATCGTGTACTTTGATGATATCTTAGTCTATAGTAACTCAATGGTCGACCACCTCGGGCATCTTCGCAGGGTTTGTGAGACTCTTAGGGCAGAGAAGCTATATGCGCACTTAAAGAAATGCTGCTTTCTAAACAACCAGACTGCATTTTTGGGTTTTATTCTCTCCGCACGTGGTATTTCCATTGACACCACATCGCCAAATTAAGGTACTCCACTTATGATAAGGGGTTCTATTCCCTTGTCCAATCCCTACGACATTGGCGGCACTATCTTTTGTCAAAGGAGTTTGTGCTCTACTCATATCATGAAGCTCTAAAGTATCTCCACTCACAGCAAAATCTAAACCAAAGACATGCACATCGGGTCGAGTATATCCAGACCTCCACATTCATTCTAAAGCACATGAGGGGAATTGAGAACAAGGTAGCTGATGCCTTGAGTCGTAGAAGCCATCTCTTAACTACTATGAGCATGAAAGTGACTAGTTTTGAGAAAGTAACGGAAATTTATTTTCTTTGCCCTGATTTCTCCCCTATCATACAGGCTCTAACCGACGGTCCTAGCATAAAATACAGATATTTCATATTGAATGATGGCTACCCCTTCTTTGGGCAGCGAGTGTGTATCCCACAAACATCCCTCTGAGATTTCTTAGTATGGGAGTTGCATGCAAGTGGTCTCAGCGGACACTTCGGACGTGACAAGACCATATTGGTAGTAGAGGACCAGTTTTATTGGCCCTCCTTGAAGAGTGATGTGGTGCGCCTTGTGGCCTAGTGTCCAGTATGTGCTGCAGCCAAGCAAGTGAAGCAAAACACCGGGCTCTACACACCCCTCCCAGTTCCTCATATTCCTTGGATCAATGTGAGCATTAACTTTGTTCTCAGCCTACCGAGGATGTCAAAACGACATGATTCCATAATGGTTGTAGTTGACAGATTCTCAAAAATGGCCCACTTCATACATTGCTTTAAACCTCCGACGCATCTCAGGTCCCCACTCTCTACTTTGATGAGGTTGTTCATCTTCATGGGCTACCCCAGTCTATCATCTCCGATAGGGATGTCAAGTTTACTAGTTACTTTTGGAAAATCCTTTGGCATCATCTAGTAATGAAGTTGAAATATTCCACAGCCTTTCATCCATAAGCTGATGGTCAGACTGAAGTCATAAATAGGAGTCTAGGAAATCTTCTTCAATCGTTGGTTGGGGAGCACCTCAAGTCCTGGGATATGGTCATTCCTTGCGCTGAATTTTCCTGCAATTCCTCCGTTAACCAGTTGTATGGTTAACACCAGTGCTCCCGCCCTCGAACGAGGTTGTGTCCATCACCACTTCTATGTTACCAGAATTCCATAAATCTTGACTCGTTTGTAAGAACCTCGACTGCCTTCTCTTTAACAAAAGACCTGCACCTTTCATGGACGCATCCCTCAGATAGTAGTCCTGCATCAGAGAGGGAGAGGGAGTGATAGAGAGAGAGAGGAGAGGGAGAGGGAGCAATCAAGAGAGAGGGGAAGGAAGAAGAAATATTTCGGTCACCACCAAAAGTCATCCGTCTATTCTGTCATCCATTCGTCATTTCCATCATCTATCATCCGTTACAGATGATAGATGACTAATGATGGATGACTCAAAGCTCTCTGTTCAGTCATTCGTCAGTTGCTCCACACGATGACAGATGACAATTTTTTAATGGACGGATGACAAAACGTCATCCGTCCTCCAGCTCTAGTCATTTTCAAATGTTTACTCCGCATTTTCTAGCAGCAATCAACTTCTAAAAATACAATAAAAATTACCTTAGCTATCTAATCTACATATACTATCATAATAGAAAATTTCATCTTCGAATAAAATCTCTAGGGGAAATTCTCATTATAAAAGCAGTTATAAACTCTATCTCTACCTTAGACATTTCAACAAATACCTAGTGGTGTTCTTTCACTCCCCTCAATTGCTGCTCTATTTATTTTGCTTCTTGATAATTCTCATCACCCTAAATACCTTGTCATATTCTACTTAACCATCTTTAAAGATTTCTCCCACATTTCCCTGTTTTGAATTCAAATAAAAATATTAATTAAACTCATTATTATTATTATTATTATTCTAAATCTCTTATCCATACTTCCTAAATCATTAGTTAATTCTATTTCTAATATCCAATCCCTAAATAAACGACCTTACTCTTTGCTATACATCTTTGAGTGAGAGTAAAAAACAAAAATATTATTAGATATAAGTGAAAGTAATACACCCATTTTTTCCCTATCACTTATTATTAGTTCTTAAATTATATAATTAATTAAATAAATGCATTTGAAATTTAATAATCATTCTTATGTGGAATATTTTTGTCATTTCATGAAAATAAAAATATGAATTGTTTGTTGGAAAATTTGTAATTTTTATTTTTGAACATTTTTACTGATTATAGGGTACAAAAGGGAATCCCTCTTAAGTATTTCTCAGGAGCCTAGGAAGGCCCCATCATATTTTTAAACATTTCTCTCATCCCATCTTCTAAAGAACAATGAAATTCTCATATTATGACTAATACAAAAGTTATAGGTAGTAATACAATATTTTGAAAATGATACATTTAAACTCAAGTGAAATGATACCCAGACATCCATGGTATGATGATAATTTAAAAGGCTCTTGAAAAAAAAACATGAATTGAATTTCTAACTTGTACTCTACGTTGATTTAATTTTTTGAGTATACTTAAATTTTTCATTTCATTCATTTGGTAGAACTGAAGAGAATCCCATTGCATAAATGAAAGGTAAGGATAATAAAGGATAAGAAATTAATGTATAAGGTTGTATCTTATTTTAAACGTTCTTTTTAATTTTTATAATAAAAAATAATCTCATGTTATATAGAAGCAATGGTTTTAAGGTTGACAGAGATAACAAATATTAGCAGGCCAATGTAATTTTTTTTAAATTTAAAATTTTGAAGGTGGAGAGTGGGATAAACAAGCCAATGTAATTTTTTTTTGACTTCTTGGAAGGTTTTATCAAAGGTTAGTTCTCCAACGTTATCAATTTTTTTGTTTCAGTTTACCTTGTCAACACAGTAAATGAGTGAAACAGTGAGGGTTCAATAGATAACCTAGAATGGGTGGGGCAGTAATATTTTGGTGTAATACACTCAAATAAATAAAAATATAAATAAAATAAATCTAACCTCTCAATGGACCCAGTTTGTCACTGAGTTTTAAAAAACAAGAGGTAAATAACATTCACTCTTGGCATAATCTCAATGAGTGTATCACCGACTCATGAAGACTTATAACATGGGGAAAATAATTAAATACAGATAAATTAAGCCGTTTAACAACATTTTAAGTATTGTTTATTAAATTTTGACATTAAATATTGTTAAAATAAAATCAAATGTGTCAGAAACTATGAAATATGTCTCAATGGGAAAGCCACTCACCTACTAAGAGCCAATGTATGAACCTAAAGAAATCAAAAACTTGAGAAAAAATATGGACCAAAGGGAAATGTATGATGAAAAAATGTATTTACATATTTTATATTTTAGATTTTTTATTCAAATCACGATACTGTCAATTTTTCTGTCAATACATATATTATCGCATGGTTTGAACTTTGACTTAAAGCTCCATGACTCCCATGTTCTTATTCGACAAATGCCTACCACTGAATGAAAATCACATGCTTTTCCCATTTCAATAAAAACATAAAAAGTGAAGAGTGCATTGTACAGATAGAATAATTTCATTTTGAAAGAACCTTGAGGGTCATAACTATATTATAAATACAAAATTTATGTTCCATACAAATTTTATATTCATAATTATCTATTTTAGTTTCTTAAATGAGTTTTAATGAGGTGTAATTTTTTTAAATCTATTGGCTAATTAACACAACACAAAATTTATTTATCATTTAATTATGGGTGAAAATGATTATTGATCCTGAGTGAAAAGAGAGACAATGGTGGTGAAATATCTTGTGAAAAAAGAAAAAATATCAATGATAAAAGAGAAATTGAAAGGCGATCAAAATCCTAATTCATCTGTGTATGATCATACTTTAATCAATAATTATGATCTATAAGAATTATTTTTATTTTACTTATTCTCCGGGGTATTTAACTGATTTAATAAAGGATTAATTAATTATAAAAGGGGAATAAAGGAAACTTGAATCAATAAGACAAAGGATTTATAGAAATGTTCTGAACTAATAAGAAGTACTTGATTAATAAATGTGTGAGGGATTATATGATCCTATCTAGACCCAAAAGAGAAATAATGGGACTAATGGAACAGTCTAAAACTACCCCTCAAGCTGTAGCATATAAGTAAAACATGCCCAATTTGTGACATGATGTCATACGGAAGACATTCCTCAAAGGTTCTTAGTACAAATGCATGCAAGGTGATTAGATTAAGCCACATGTGGAGTAGATGGAGCCTCTCCAAAAGTAGATTGAGAATCATATTTCCTTTGATATAGATCCAAATTTCCCTTCTGATAAGAAAAATTAATACTGAGAAAGCAGAAAGGTCGCCCCAAGTTTAGCATCATAAAGTACCGATGAAGATACACCTTCATATATATGACACCCCACTCTTCACTGCCAATTAGGCAGATGCCATCAACTTAAATTTCCGAGACGTTCATACATCCAGATGTCATCTTAGTCACTACAGTAGGTTCAATAATGCAGGAGGTGAAGCTAAAAGTAAAGTAAGTCTACCAAACTTCACAAAATTAGGCATAGGGACTTTGCTTGAAGCTGCATAAAGCATGATAGAGTAGGAACACTCAAGAGAACCCCCTTTGGTAATGTATCATGGAGGTTTCTCCATAAACCCCTGTTTACTCAGATCTCCATAAATAAATAGATAACATATATCTATCTTAAGGAGATATTATGTCTAGTTCATCGCAATGGAGAGAACAAAATGAACACAATTCAAACAGAAAAATGAGGAGAATGTCGCAGTATAGTTTTTCATAAAAACCAATTAAGTAAAATATAATCACCAATGCCCCTATGATCCTATGTGTGTGACTCCTTAGGCCCATATATTGTTCTATTTAATAACTTGAGTGGCCCTATGACAATTATTAAACATCTGATAAACTCAAATTTGGGTGTAAATTTGTTGTTGATATTTGATTTAATCAAGAAAAAAATTTTAAACCTTTACTCTTAAAATAATTTTACTAGTTAGTAATGAGCAAGGGTCGTCTATGCAGGGAACATATACTAGGGTTTAGATGCACTTTAAATGATGATTCAAGAGGGATGAAAGGAGATACATATAAAATAGGGGATTGTGATGTGATGAATCTAAGGTAGTGGGAGTACGATTGTTATTATATTATAAGGATGATGTGAATAATAATAATATGATTAATAGGTAGGAGGACATGGATGGATCAAATGGAAATGAGAGTATCATATAGATAAAGATGTGAATTGATGATGGATGTAGAACGTGAGTAAAATGACAGGATGATGAAATGGGTGAATGGATGTGAATATATGTGGATAGATGATGCTAAAATAGAACGGTGGAAGAAGAAATGAAAATGATCTAACTTAAGGCAAGAGATTAAACTTAGATCCTTATGTTATGTTGGGATCAAGGTGATTTTCTGATGTAGATCAGAATCTCCACTTCTCTCTTGATCTTCCCCCATCACTTAATACACCAATAACACCTTGATGAACCTTCAAAACTCTCACTCTCTTTCAATTACCCTCTCTAAGAGGAAGGGAGTTTTTGCAAAAATTTGAGGCTATATTTATAAAAAAATTGTATGGAGGGAAAGAGGTGGGAAAAACAAAGATCCACGCAAAATATTAGCCCAAAACTCTTTATGGATCAAAGGACATTGCAATTTCAATTTGGATCATTCTCAGTCCTTTGATTTTCTCTCTCCTCTGATTTAAGAATTAATATATGTTAAATAATTAAAACAATATTAATTCATAAAAATTCAGAAATATATTTTAAATTTTAAAATGATATCTCTTCAACTATAGTGCCCAAAATTCTGGAAAAGATATATTTATACTTAAAAAGTTATGCTCTTTCATAATTTGATGTCATACATATTATTAAAAATACTTTAAAATGAATAAAATTCAAAATATGATTCAAAAAATAAATTTAATCATTTTAAGCTTGATAAAACATGTAAATGTGGTCACATTAACCTAATAAAATGTGTGTTATCACCAACCTTACTATATAAACATATAGATTAATTAAATAAGGATCGATTAAGCCCAATCAATAGGTTAAGTTTCTAGCCCGTGGGGTGCCACGCTATACATCACGCTCTAGAAGATGTTGAGTAGTGTTCATACTCTCTCATGGAATCTTTACCATCATTGGTCGCCAAATATGTATAATCCTTCATCCGCACGAGACTCTCGAACAAATTACAATATGGTTGATTGTCAAACCCTAATCCATCATTCCATTAGTACTGATGTTTGATGGGTATCAATTGAGAATGTCTTCTCCAATATCCTCACTACCCTAGCCAGGGATTTAGCTGCATCATCTTCTTTGAGTTAATCTCTTCTTATACCAAGGCAAATGATTAAATCTTGATCATTCAATCATCTATGTGGGCTTCTTCCTATATCAAAGCTATGACATGTTTGAATCCCAGGATTAGAGACTTGTAAGTCGTATTCATAACATAGTTTTCCTTCCACGAGATGTCCTTGGTGTCTCAGGTCAATGGATCACTTAGACAAGCATGACAAGAGTCAACCTGATAGACATTTAGACATAATACCATTCAGGGATTCTTCGGATCAATGCCGTGAACTATTTCTCCAAAGAGCACCCACTATTTGTCTATAGTGTTGCCACACCAACAACCACGTGATCAACCATAATTATCATTTAAGTAGGATCATATTGGCATATTCTATTTGAATAATTGGATGTCCATCTCGACTATCCATTGAATAGTAATATTTAGAATACATGTTTAAAGACAAAAAATACTCTATTATGATCTCGTCATAATTCACTAAGTCATTCCACATATTCATGGACTAATAATTCAGTAAAGATTAACATCACAATGGACTAATAATGAACTAATAAAAACATTGTATACTATTTTATTTAATAGACTTAAATAAAAACATAGTGGTGTGATTTGGCTTGACAACCACATAATATCCATCACCTAAAACATGGAAATCATATATAAGGTAGGATGCATGCGATCATCAGAAATAAATGTAGAGATAGGGTGAAGTGTAAACAAGCATTTACCTTTCCACAAGGGTATTTTAAGATTGAAGTCAAGTGAGGTTATAGACGTTGATGAATCTTCAAATGGTGAAGAAGGGTTAGATGAGCACAAATGAAATAATGGCAATGGTGATGATCAGGAATCTGGTGAAAACTATGGAGTTATAGTGAGAAAGTCATTGATCAATGAGAAAGTCATTGAGGAGGTGGTTTGGCCAAGGAGATTTGGTACAATTATGAATTTCTCCCAAGGAACATTACATTGACTACATTTTGTAGCAATGATAGTTGGGAATTTACATGATATATGTAAGATTAATTATTAAATTATTATAATTTTTTGCTTTCTTATTTGGATTAGAATGATCATATGTGCGTTATCAAGTTGATTATTATTAAATTTATTTTGTAAATATAGTATAATTATCTAGATTTTAAGGTATTAAATAGAAATTTCTGAGATTCTGCTCTTTGGGATATTAATTTCTTAAGTCAAAGAACATGTTTTTATAATTATTTAAAGTATTCATATGGTTTAAATGGATTTAACTGGTATTTATGGCTTCCTTTCATGTGTTATAATCTGATTCGTTCGTATCTTGCCCAATGATTGGATTCCCCAATCATTACAAAAAGTGCTACCATTGCATTGTGATTCAGGATGCCGTAACATACTAATCGTGGATTAACTGTGTACTTTTTACACATGTTGGGACATATTCATAGAATTTATATGCCAGTTAGGCTAATCATACAAGCGTGTATTCTATAATGTTCCTATTTGATTAATATTCAAGACAGACATCGAACCATCAGGATAGGAACACACTATATTATCGTACTTATCTAATAAGTATGGTTGATCTTATGACCATTAGTGTGGAGACAATAAAGGCATATCGTGAGTTCTCCTTAAAGCAGTATTTGACTAAATTTATCTGGGAATCCTTGAATGATATTAAAGCTAAACATCTATCAGGCTGATTTATGTCACGATCATATCATCGATCCTTTAACCTTAGACACCAAGGACATCTTGTGCACGGACGACTCTATTTTAACTAAGATATACAATTCTTTAATCATGGGATTCAAATATGGCTTAATTTTAAAATAGCAATAAGTACGCAAGGGTCATTGAGTAGTCAAGATGAGATCATCTGGTCTTGAAAAAGGAGAAGATCGGTGATAATCTATAAATTTGGGTTAGTGAAAACATTAAATAAGATCAATAAAATTATGTTTTTTATAATTATTTTTTACCAGTTTTTTTTTAGATTTTTCACTTTCAATATTCACCATTTATGATATAAAATGAGAATTTTATGATTTATTTTCCAAAATTTATTAATTTTTTAGACTATCCCAACTTGACTCCTTAGAGTCAAGAGGGTTTCTCACATGCTCTTAGAGTTTAATTTCAAAAACAAGACTTGGGTAAATACAATAGTGAGTTCAAGATACAAATGGAAGGAGAGGAGAAACCCACATCATCTCATAAATAAAAAGAAGAGGCCCAATACCCAAGAAGCCCACTCTAGAAGCCCATCCAAACCTCCGTAGGAACTGAGTCAACTTAAGGCAATAATTCTAGAACTAACCCACAATTTGAATTTAAATTCTTATTTTCAAATTTGGGAAGGAGGCAACATGGATCCAGCCTGGAAATCAATTAATCCTAGCCCTCCAAACCCTTGGAATCAAACAGAATGGCTGGGAGAGTTAGAGCACTTATATTTAATCTCTTATCCCCTCTCTTTGTATCTCATCATAGATTTCTATTCCCATCTTGTTGTTGGCATCCTAGTGAATCGTATTTCTTTTATCCATTTTTATTCTAAAATATTTTGGGAAATATAATTCAAGGGTGATCAAAATTCTTGGAGAAAAAGCACCACTTGGCCCGTGGGGGAAGTGGCAACTAGGTTTGTGTGATCTCCTGAATGTTTGGTTTGAATTTTCTCACAGTTTTATCTAGCTAAACTAACCAGTGGATAGCATAGACATCGAGCTTTACAATGCATCAAATGACACTAAAACATTCCTCTTTTAGAAAAACTTACAACATTTTTCGTAAACTACTTGTTGCTGCCCAATTCTATCGCTCTATGGAGCATCACCACCCACAAATTCTGTGTCAGCCAACAGTCGCTCGCAGATTTCACTGCAGGAAGGGTGGAAAAAGGTTCTCTTTAACCTTAAATTTTATTTCGTTCCCTAAAAAATCCAAAATATTCCTAAAAATCACATTAAATTATTGGAAATTATCTAAGACGAAATAAATATTTATTTCATTGGTTTAAAAAAATTTTGGCTATATTTCTATTATTTCGTTGGTTTTCTCTTTAGAAAATAGTGAAAATCCAAAAAAGTCTAAATTGGTGACCAATCATCAATATTCACAATTTTTGCCACTGCCATTCTCTGAAAAGATGAGACTATGCCATCGCAAATAGCAATGTCATAATGGGTTATCATTAACTGACTTGTTTTCTTCACATAACTGATGTGGAATAATGAAAAATGATGATTTTAAATCACAATTAATTGATGCAGAGACCGAGGAAAAGATATATTAACATATTATTTAATTTAAGTCAAGAATGGGAGCATCAAACATATGGCAGGTATAGAGTGTGTCGATGCATACACGTGACACCACGTGTATACATGGCGCACTTGTATCCACCTGGATGGCCGAAATGAATAAAAAGCGATGACGTGATAGATGTTGATGCATTCCACATCACACTCATTTAATCATTCAATTATAGTGTTTTTTGTCCTTTTTGTACACAGTTAAACATGCCGCTTTGTGGCTTGTCAATTGATAATGACATATTAAATTTGTGCCAATAATTAGGGAATGCCAAAGACGTTAAGGAACAAAAGCCTAGATCTGATTTGATGTAGGTATTAAGGAACAAAACATTTAAATGTCCATCTACATGATATATTTGGTTTCTCAGGTCTATGGACCATATCACAAATTGATAAGCCATAACTTGCATTAAATAAGTCATCTTTAAGGTTCTGATTTATGCAATAATATTTATCAAATTCCTTACATTATATAGGGTAAGTAAGTGGGGTCCACAAGGAGTAGGTACTGGCCGAGTCGTGGTGGTACGTGGCGACCCGGCGGGAACTGGCCGAGTCGACCTGGTCGACTCGGCCCAACCCGCCACAATCGACCGGGTCGCGGACTGCCGAGTCAACCTGGTCGACTCGGCAATCCAAGGACGAGTCGACCCGGTCGAATCTCCTCCAGTCGACCCGGTCGAACAGGCCAAGACTGACCGAGTCGACCGGGTCGACTCGGTCAACACCGACCGGGTCAACTCGGTCATACATGACCGCCTCAACCCCGTTGACTCGGACAACATGGTTCGAGTCAACCAGGTTGACTCGGTCAACATGGTTTGAGTCAACCCGGTTGACCAATCCATCCCGTCCCATCTTGACCACACGGTCAACGATGGCCGACTCGACGTAGTTGACCAGGTCAACCTCGGGCCGGTCAACCAGGTCAACTCGGACATCCCTGAACGAGTTGACTTTGTTGACCGAGTTGACCAGGTTGACCTGGTTGACCATCTGGTTGACTTCGTCCCCCTTACACGTCAGGAACACTTAGTCAATATTGACCGAGCCAACTCGGTCAATATTGACCATGACGGCCGTGCGGACTCCGCTAGCGCGGATCGCGAGGAGTTTGTTGACCCTATGGTCAACGTGGCCCGTATTGACCCCCCGGTCAACACGGATCACGTTGACCCCAAAGTCCACATTGACCGAGTTGACCATTTGGTCACCTCTCTATAAGGGTTGACCACTACCCATGTACACTTTGCCCACCCTCATCAGGTTGACCGTGCGGTCAATCTAGTACACATTGAACATTTGGTAACTTCTACGCCGATTGACCCGCCACGATCACCTAGAGTCAACTTGGCTGACTCGGTCAATCCTGACCAAGTCAACCAAAACGACTCTAGAGACTTATCCGGATCGGTTATGGAAGCTCGAGACCACATCACCCCGGCCCACGGGTCCCCCTCCACACATGCTACTATGCCTTCTACTAGCTCGGGATCACTCCCGAAGATGACTTGGGCAGCGAGAGTGGCGGGCGCCCCACACATCACATCAACTACCTCCATCCCGAAACCTACACTTCCCCCTCTATATGATCACATGATCCCGACGAGGGGTTACATTGATTCCGATGGTTTACGCTTAGTTACCTTCTCCAAGGAGGAGGTAACATGAATGGCAGTACCATTCGCCTACACACTGATCGGGCGGTTCGCTACGAAGCGGCCGCTTATAGATGACATCATGAGAGTCTACGTAGCGCCAGGAAATTTCATGGGACCGGTGGTCATTGGAGCACGGAACCACAGGAGCGTATTTATTCGATTCGAGCTAGAGGATGACTTCCGACGAGCTTGGAGCCGCACCACATGGACGATCAAGGACTCCACGATGCATACATACCGCTGGACAGCCGAGTAGACAGGGAGCTCACGAGACCTATTTCCTCACTCTGTCCCGGTGTGGATAGGATTTCATGGCCTATGACCACATTTATTCACGCCTACGGCCTTGGAATCTCTTGCTAGCGCGGTTGGCACCTTCATACGAGCGGACAAAGATGTCCAAATTTTTAGCCGGCCCAGATACGCACGAGTATGCGTTAAGGTTGACCTACTCGCCCCCCTACATCGAATGATACTTATTCGAAATGGTGATGAGATGATCCGACAGGCCGTGGTGTATGAAAACCTTCCGACGTGATGAGGTCATACCCTCCACACCTGTCGCCAAAAGGCGACGTAGACTCCTCCCACTGAGGAGGAATTCCTCCATCCCCTGTCTTACGATGACTACATCGCCGCTACTATTTCCGTTCCCCAGGGGCGACGACCTACCGAACGACCGTCACTTGGTTCACACCCGATGCCTACATCGGTGCAACCCACCGTTGTACCATCTTCTCTTCCTCGAGGCAACGGGGCAGCTAAGCCGCCAACGGCTAGGCGCTGAGAAGCATCCCAAAACCCCTCCACGTACGAGAGATGCCTCCTCTCGAAAGGGGAAGGAGGTCAGTGCTGCCACACTGACCTCGAATGCCTTTGCCCTACTTGTGGTACCCGAGATCCCCGAGGCGAGCACCGCCATTACGGATACCCGTCCCATTAGGACCACACTTCCCCCCACCCGACCTACAGCCTCTCCTAAACCCCCTACCTTGCTTCCCACACCCTCACTTAGTGACCTGTCCCATGCTTCTCCCATCGCCCCATATCACCGTTCACCTTCTCGGTCTCCCTCCCCCCTGACCATCCCACCCGACCCTCTCCACCCGCACCATCACCCCACGCTCCATCTCCCCCCCCCTTCACCACCCCGCGATCCCTCGCACCCACCCCCTCACACCCTTCCCCCCCCCTTCACACCCACCCTACACCCTACACCCATCACATATCCCCTCTGAACAAATGGAACGCTTGACTAACTGTCAAGCTACTCTCACTAGTTCGGAGGACATAGGTAGCGATACTAGTGGACGGGATTCCACTAGTGTAGAGGACGATGTCTCCCTCTCGGAGGACTCGAACGTGGATACATCTCCTTATTCGAGACACCGCTCTGATGCATCACCACCACCCTCACGCCATACGTACAACACCCGATCTCGGGTGCGTTACGCGAGCCGATAGACTTATGATTCCAAGTCTCGTTTGGAATTGTAGAGGGATTGGTAACCCTCTCACCCAAAATCATCTACTTTCACTTATTAATAGGCACAATTTAGGCATAGTGGGGCTTCTCGAACCAATGATTACATCGGATCAGTCCCACACCATCGCGAGGAAACTTGGGATGGACCATGTTTATTGCCACTCATCGAATAAGCTCTGGCTACTCTGGAAGCAAGACTATTCGATCGCATTCCTGGCCGAAGGGACGTAGTACGTCACCTTTGACGTATCATATTCCCCAAAGCCCTACCTACTTACTATCGTGTATGCCTCGCATAGACACACCGAGCAGGAGGCCCTCTGGGAGGAACTCGCTCACCATATTACCTCCCACGCGCAGCTAGTTGATCTACCATGGCTTATAGCCGGAGACTTCAACTGCATACGGGACGCCAGTGAGCGCCAAGGGGGCCGCCCACCTCGGTTACGCTCTATGTAGGCCTTCAACGACTTTATCCACACCACTTCATTAGTGGAACCGCCGACCATAGGGGAGAAGTGGACTTGGTGCAATGAACGTCAAGCGGATGCGCGTATATACGAACGGCTTGATCGTTGTTTTACTAATAGTACCGCATTGATGCATTGCCCCCTCACGGTAGAGATCCTTCCGAGATTTCACTCGGACCATACACCGATTCTCCTTCTTCCAGACCCGAGTCATCGAGTCCGTCGTCCCCCATTTCGACTCCAAACCATGTGGTTAGAGCATAGCAGTTTTCATAGTTATGTACGTAGTCATTGGCATGGTTCGATTTCTACATCCCCTATGGAGAACTTTAGTTATCGGCTCAGGAACCTTAAGCTCCACCTCAAATGGTGGAACCGACATTTCTTTGGAGATGTCCACTCACCGGTCGAAGAACTTAAAAAAGAACTAGTAGATGTTGACCGCCACCTATAGGAGTGTTGGACAGATGATATGGGAGAGCGTCAGCTCCGTCTTAGAGAGCAGCTTGAGGATGCCATGCGACGGCAGGAGATATTTTATCTCTAAAAATTGCGTATCCAATGGCTGCGAGAGGGTGATAGGAACATGCGTTTCTTTCATGCCTCGATCCGTCATCGAGCACGTCCGAACTACACGACCTTACTAGAAACGCATGGTCAGGACCCTGCCCAGCTAGCAGCAGTAGGAGTGGAGTATTTTCACTCTCTCCTTTCCTCCCAGCCCACTGTCATGAGCGAGGACATTTTCTCCTCCATCCCTCCCTTGGTGACCGACGAAGAAAACGCACTTCTGCTAGCCCCCCCCCCCCCCGACACGCGCGGAGATCAAAGATATAGTGTTTTCCTTGGGTCGTAACAAAGCCCCAGGACCGGATGGCTTCACTGCCGAATTTTATACGA
This sequence comes from Wolffia australiana, assembly GCF_029677425.1. Taxonomy (NCBI): domain Eukaryota; kingdom Viridiplantae; phylum Streptophyta; class Magnoliopsida; order Alismatales; family Araceae; genus Wolffia; species Wolffia australiana. Next base: position 17,137,860 of record NC_135836.1, on the reverse strand, counting down.
CATGTTGGGATGTTGTAGGCACTGACTTGGTGCTAGCTATCAAGTGTTCATGCGTAAAGTCTTCGCTAGGAGTTGGAAATCCACTTTTTTGGCGCTCATACCAAAGGTGGACACTCCAACTTCCTTTCGCGACTTTCGTCCGATTAGTCTTTGTAATGTATGCTATAAAGTCGCATCTAAGATCATTACAATCCGACTAGGGCGCTTCCTTGATAGACTTATCTCACCCGAGCAGTGTGGTTTTGTCAAGGGTCGACAGATCCATGATAGCATTACACTAGTACATGAGCTAGCCCAATCGATAGACACGCATATACCGGGCTCCAATGTCATCATCAAGCTTGATATGGAGAAGGCCTTTGATCGAGTTGAGTGGAACTTCCTACTTGAAGTGTTGCGGCGCTTCGGATTCACGGATGCGTTCATCGCACTTGTCGATGCTTGCATCAGGGAGAATCATTTCTCCCTCATGATGGATGGAAATTCCACGGGCTTTTTCACGGCTACGCGGGGACTCAGGCAGGGTGACCCTATTTCACCTATCCTCTTTATATTGATGGAAGAGGTCTTCAGCTGATCACTCACACGGCGATCAACCAAGGCCTCATCCAACCGTACTTTACGAAGAGGGGTTGCCCGATTCTCTTGCACTCATTATTTGCTGATGATGCCATTCTGTTCCTTAATGGATCTAAAAAATCCATTAAGGAATTTATGAGTGTCCTTACGACGTACGAGCAAGCCTCAGGCCAGCTCGTCAACACCTCAAAGAGTAGCTTTATTGTAGGACCCTCCACCACTATGAGGCGCTCTGAGATCATTCAGCATTATACACGATACACACGAGGATACCTACCGTTCGACTTCCTTCGATGCCCTATCTTTCTTGGCCCAACTCGTCATCACTACTTTGATGCAGTGCTGGGGAAGATCAGAAAGAAACTAGAGGGATGTAAACTTCGTTTCCTCTCCCCTAGAGGACGCATCCAGCTTATCTGGCATGTCCTCATGAGTATCCCGCTACATACTCTAGCGGTCCACTCACTATCTCTTACAGTTCTTTGCTCTGTGGAACGCCTATGTGCACGCTTCTTATGGTCAGGTCACCTCGAGGGAGAGAGCCGTCACCACTGGGTTTCTTGGGTGAAAGCGTGTCGATCGACAGATGAAGGGGGTCTAGGGATCAGACGCCTCTCGGACGTCCAGGACATGCTTCAAAAGAAACTTGTATGGCGTATGTGTACCACTAACTCCCCATTGGGGAGTTTCATCTTAGTCAAATACAGAGAATGGGCCCGTCGCGAGTTAGATATTCGGGGCCCGAAGCGATGGCGGACATGGCAGCGCCATTGGCTTGAGATGACTCAAGTCACACGTTGGCACATCGGACGAGGAGACATGAGCGCGTGGTACGATACTTGGCATGCTGATGAGCCACTCGCTTGCCACCCCCAGTTCGTTCCACATTGTGTGCGACTCACTGTGTCGCAGTTGCTTAGAGGCAACACGCCACACCTATGGGAGCAGCATGGCCTCCCCTTAGACACCCTACCTGAGGTCCAGCTTACGCCCCTCGCCTCTAGTCCTGATAGTGCTATCTGGACACCCACACCTCATGGAGCCTACACATGTCGTTCCTCTTGGGAGCATTTCTGTGTGAAATCTCCTCCCCAACCCTGGGGTCGGCGCATCTGGCATCAGGCGATCCATACACGAGTCTCCTTCTTCCTTTGGAGACTCATACACCGAGGCCTCCCGACTGACAACCGAGTGACTCGGATCGGCTATTCTCTTAGTTCCCTCTGCCATTGTTGTCCCAATCTCCCGCACACGGAGACGATCGACCACCTCTTCTTCCACAGCGAGACAGCAGTGGACTGCTGGCGCCTCATCACCGACTATCTTCGCCCTCTTACCCCGGCTGAGTGTTTTGGCAAATTTATCATCTCGCCAACTCGCTCCGCCCGAAGCCCCATCCTCCCCATCACCATAGCTTATCTTCTATGGGAGATTTGGAAGGGGCGAAATTCTTCTCGTTTTGCCGGTACACCCATGCGCGCAGTGGACATCATGCGTCGAGTTCAGCTGTGGCTTCGGCGCATCCATCCTCTACTCCCCTCTCGAGTCGGCCGATCAGCACTCGCGTGCGCCCTCCTCTGCTCTATTGGCATCCCGGTGACCCCCGCTGCCACCCGCATCCAGTATCGAGTTGTTTATTGGCTCCCGCCACCAATAGGCTATCTCAAACTGAATGTGGATGGGGCGGCGAAAGGGAATCCGAGGCCAGCAGGGGGAGGAGGTATCCTCAGAGACCACACATGGAGTTTACTTTTTGCCTTTTCTTCTTTTTATGGCATACAAACTAACACAGTAGCCGAGGCCATGGCGATACATGACGGTCTACTCCTCTGTGAGGAACAAAACCTTCACAATATCGTCATGGAATCGGACTCACAAATATTGGTTGATATGCTTCGTTCAGGCACATGCTCCCAGTGGCGGCTACATGGTGTGTGGAAAGACATCGTGTGGTGTCGCTCGCGCATAGCGTGCTATCGTCACCAGCTGCGAGAGGGCAACCAGACAACCGATGCCCTTGCCAACCACGCGGTACATGTCCGCACCCCCTCCTCTCTTTTCCATTCTTGGCAGGTGCTCCCGACCACGGCCCGAGGATGCCATCGGCTCGATCGTCTTGGCATGCCCTCCCTCCGCACACGCCGCCTCCTCGCGAAGCCAAGCCCGCGAGATTGGAGGATTGCGTGGAGTACTGGCATTTGAGGCGTGGACAGCGGCTGCCTCGACTAGAGCGTCACCGGGCACTACCTCGAGCACACTTGACGACGGAGAAGACACACCCCGAATAGAGCGTCACCAGCTACTACATCGACATCGCGGAGCAGCTCCAGAGGGACGGAGGCCCACACACTTCCTCACGCGGCTGCGAGGTATCACTCATGTATCTTTTCTTTTCCCTGAATATGGACGTGGACGAGTGGGATCCGAGTGTAATTGGGATATATATACTCGTTCCACGCCTATAAACATTGAAAAACACTACATCTTATAAATAAAAACCTCCTGGGTGGCGTCCAGGGCACGGCTGGATCGGACTACGGGCACAGCCCTCGGGTTGGCCGTACCCGGCACCGTGTTTTTTGACAAAAAAAAAAACAAGGAGTAGTTAATGCGAGAGTAAATTGCAATTTTAATTTCAGGGAAATTCTATAGTTAGCAATGTAGTCTAATATAAACTTTTAAACTATGAAGAATGTATTAGTACTCGGAAATGGCAAAATTCATATGCTTTTGAATGATGTTGATGTCTTATTACAGAATTTTTGGTATATTTTGTTCATGGTTTGACTTATACTAGAATTTTTAAAATATCTGGAAGTTTCTAAATAAGGTCATAATATAGTTGTGCTTAATGGAATAACTGATATCCTTGATTGTGCTTTAATCACATAGAATCCTTATAACTTATCTAAACGTCAGTGGATAATGAGATTAAGTATGAATATAATATATAGTAAGATTGTAGTTATCATACGACTATATCTAATTGGTATAGTGGAGACAATAATATATGAAACATAAGAGGTACTTAGTTTAAAATGACTATTGGGCAATAAAATGTGATATTGAGTGCATAGACATGGAAATTTTCAAAGTTTTTTGTGAAAATTTTCACAAGTTCATGGATAAGCTGCTATTATTGAATGTATGTTATAAATTTTCTTAAATGATAGAAATACAATACCGCCTTTTGAGATATAATAATGAAAATACAAACGCATGAGGTTAACTACTGTCGTACTTTCCGTCTCTCCTTTAGTCCAGTTTAAATTTTCTTATATTTGATCATTTTCTAGTTCCAATAATTTTCCTCGTAGAAATCCATAGTTTTTGCTGATCCCTAATATTTCAGAACACTATGAGAAATGAAGATAAGGCTTTTGGGGTTTCCGAGTTTTCATTCTGCAGTTCAATTTCTCCTAACATAATTCCTGTCCGTAGGATCCATAATCATGTCATCGGGTTCAATTACATGAAGTTTCAAAGGAAACAATATTTTCTTCTGGATATCATGCCAAAGTGACCTATGTGATTGGATTATCTTTTCAAAATTGTACTTTTTTAATTAAATTAAATAAAATATTTATTCAAAAAGATTGGAAGCATGTCATTTGATATAGGTTGTAAGAATTAATAGAAAAATAAAATTTTCCTTTTGAAATTGAAAAACCAATTATTTGAGATTGTAACAATTTTCAATTTTTTTCTAGACCGTATAATCTGGAATTTTATAATTTGATCAACTGTTGAAAAAGAAATCTGAATAGGGATCTCAAAGAATTGAATACATTTCAAGACTATAAATAGGTAAGACGTCAAGAGAAAATAACTAGCGACGATAACAGAAAAATATAACAAAGGTGTATTTTTGGCAAGATAATTAAATAATTAAATTTATGTGTCTATATATATTATAGATCATATCTTTTGAAATCAATAATAAAATATGATCCAGATCATCATAGTTTTTCTTGTTGAAGTAATTTATAAATATTTGAGAAAGAATTACTCAAGAAATATCATATTAATTTCAGTTTTCTATTTTTTATTCAACTGAAATGTTGTATGGAAATTTATTTTATAATTTCCTTGAAGGATTTAGGGACCAAATAAAATAAGGCATTTGGGAAACAATGAAGCAGCAACGGAGGCTATATTGGAGGCGGTTGTGCTATGACCACCTGTGGAAGAGTCTAGGGGTTGAGTATATTAGAGATGCTTCAAGATTTTATTTTATTGACATCTGTGTGAAGTGCCTTCTGACCAAGTGTCTTAGATTGATGGGCCTTACACATATCTGTTTGTGATCTATCTTCTGAGGGCTGGACTTCCTAGAGACATGATTAAGGAATTGCTCAACTTTTTTAAAATAATAGATTCTAACTTATAATAGAGTCTACCAACATTATAGATAGTTGAAACACTTAGATTAAAGTTGGTAAAATTACCCCCCCCCCCCATTATTAGGACATAACTTAGCTACATAAAGCAAGTGGTATTACAGCCTACCTACACTGTGTCATTAATTGTGTCTAGGATTATATATTAATACGTATCAGAGTACATAGTAATAACTAAAAACTGCATGAAACAATCAGTATATCAAATAAAAAATAGTATAAAATAGTCATTTTATTTTCTCAACAACAAATATATTTAACCGTGACCTCAAAAGAAATCAATTCATGACTGAAATTTCCTAAAATTGAATATTCCATTTGGGACAGTAATAAATAATAGTCATTTCATAACTTCAATAAAGTGATTCTTAATTATATCAAACCAAATAAAATAAATTTAAGTATTTAAATTGGAGAGAATACTAAATGCAGGTGGATGGAACATGTTTTTTATGTTTCAAAATATAAAATGGCATATCCAGATAAAAATTGATGATTAAAATGATAAAATTTTTTAGATGCAAATAGAAGAATAAACAATGTACATTATGAACATGGGGAAATGATAAAATTCAGGAATAGAAAAATTTCAAAATAAATTAAATCTAATAATGTGATAGAATCTAATTAAATGTATTTAATATTATTATGCGGGAAAACACATAAGCAAGGCTCCTTTAAATTTTTTGTCTTGTGGAACTTTGAGAGCTCAACTTGGCTTCAAACTATAAAATATTTTATCAAAATGTTATCCACTATTTAATATTTATTTAATGAACCATTCAAGGTGATGGAAGTATATGTGGCGACAAGCCAATTACACATTTCATATCTCATTACATGTTCATTAATGGAACATATTAATTATAGTGCATGTGTGATGCTTATAATGAAGTACATGAATACATGATCAAACTTACTGAATTTTGATGAGATCATAATACATATATCACTATTCTTAAAGCACGTGTTCTAAATATTCTCATTCAAAGGATAGTCTAGAAGGACATCTAAGTATCCGGATAGAACATCACTATCTACCCTCACTCATATGATGAGTATGGCCGGTACCATAACCATTAGTGTGGAGACACTAAGGATAGATAATGGGTACTCTTTAGTGAAAGAGTTCACTGAATTGATCCGTACGAATCCTTGAATGGTATTATACTGAACTATCAATCAGGTCGATTCACATCACGGCTGTGTAAATGGTTTCATGAGTGAGTCGATACACACTCCTTTGTATCTTCTAGAGCCCGAGGTGTAGCTTGGCACCCCAATAGTTGGAGACTCAACATGTTGATTGGGTTAAATCAACCCGAAATTAATTAAACTATGGCATGATATCATTGATTAATTTGGAAGGCCAATAAATGTTATTAGGCCACTTGAGTCATTAACAAGGCTGGTACATGGGCCTAGAGGGTCACACACAAATGGTTTTTTAGACGTCAGATATACTTACATTGGGGGATTTTATAAAAAATAAGGAAGTCCCTGAACAAAATATACCCATGCCAAAAAATTTCAGGCGCCTTCCCTTCTTCTCCCCATGGCTGCTCTCCATTCTCGATATGATCGAAATGGCGTAATGATGGCAACAGAGGTTGAACAGAGCTCATCAATGTGAAGGTGGAGATTCAACATACGGAGGATTGAGATGATACTTCTGGAGACTGCACACATGAGCAGCACTATGTGACTCATTCGAGGATCAAATGCATCACAGATCCAATCCGTGTTGAGGTGATTCGTTTCATGATGACATTATGATTCGTTAAAGTTTTGCGCTGCGGATCGTTTTGAGTTTTTGATCCAATTGAAGACCTCTTGAACCCAACCCAAGGATCCATGGGAGATTCTTAATGTTCCAAGATAGATTTGGGACCATCAAAAGGTTGAAACGTGAGAAGATGGTAGAAGTAGGATAAGATGGGGAACAACTAGAATATATGCAACTATCCTTTATATCAGATTAATAAGAAATCAGAATATGTGGGCTTTGGTTACTATAAGAACCAAGCGAGCAAAGGGAGGGAGATAGAGATAGAGAGAGAGAGAGAGAGAGATGGAGAGAGAGAGAGAGTGTGTGTGTGATAGAACTTTAGCATAGTAACAGTGTGGAATTGGCCAAGATTTGAATCCACAAAAGTATCAACTTCAACCCTTTTATCCACAAGGGATTTGTGCTCAAGTGTTCAAGTACTATATCTCTCTCTAATAAGCAGCGAGAAGATGCAAGTTTCTTATGGAAAAGGGGATACTTATCATTGTATCTTCAAGGTTGCAAGGGGGTCTTATATTTGGCATTAAAGGCAGAGGGTTTTACAAAATGACAATACCCTTGAAAAATAACTTAAAACAATTAGGGAAAGCAACACTGACAAGAAAACAGAAGATACAAGATCGGATAGGTATGATCAGAAATATTCATCAGACTTTGGAAATTGCAGAATCTGTTCTAAGATATTTTGTGGCTCTATAATATTATTACAGAAAAAAAAGAAAATTTCCAGCTATTAAAAAGTGGGACAAGGATATTTTGCAGATTTAGAATCTGTTAGATTATTATATGTGTCTCAGAGTGATTTTTTGCAGAAATTTTGAGACTCTATGAGATTCTCCACTCTTGAAAGTCATCTACAAATCGGCTTCACGAAATGGGCCCCCTTCCCACTTCTTCGTTCTATTTGTCCATCATCAACTCTGAAGCCCACTAAACAGCGTGTCGTGTGCCTTCAAAACTAGATACCATACAGCATTTGTCCCCAATTGTATGTTTTAAAAAATAATTGATTCTAACACGTTGGCTTTAATTTTAAATTTTCAATCTCCCTTATAAATGAGCAGATGCTAGTTTGTTGCCTTGGAAAATCAAGTGGATCGACTTAGGTATGCCTCCTAGTTACTACCTCAGTGCCACCTCTATCAAACTTTAACATTTAGGCACGATCGACTTAGAAATGATTCATATTTTTATACTCCTTATGCTTGTGGTTAATCATTTCATCTGATCCATGCATTCAATAGTAAATAAAAGTGTTCTAGGCAAATTTTGATATTTGAACAGGACAAACAAAGAAATTCCATAGATTCACACAATACAGTTGCATCTCGTGAATGTAACCTGAAAAGATAAGACCACAATGATAAAGTTCAGTACATTTAATGTGCATTAAAAGGTAATTGTTCTCATAAAAATCCATTATAAAATGTATGTTATTAGCTGTCCAATCAAGATGTTGTAATGCTAAATTTTCCCTCTCGACGAAGGTATAGTTTTTCTGATGTCCTATTTTAAATTTTTGCTCATAATTTATGAGATGGCAAAACAGTTACCACATAGATTCAAGACGAATTCAGTCTTTTTACCTTTCCTTACCTATGATATTTGTAGTAGCAATCTGGGAGATCTGATCCATCAAACCCCATCCTAGGATCATTCCCGTTCTACTCTCCAACAACCGGGACATCTGCACTTCTCATCTAGCCCCCTTCCCCAATAAGCGTCTACAACATGGATCGAATCATCTAACACTCCAATTGTTCTTTATCAGGCTTCTCTAGTTCCCATTGTGTAATATTTATCTACCCTGTTTTTTCACATCCATAATTTAATGTTTGTTACATCATCTCATTTCGTAGGGAATACCTTTGTCACATCATCTCATCTCATTTCAGTAGAAGCTTCTGTATTTAATGTAAGGAGACCTTTTTCTATGCTTTGGAAAACAACGGAGACCTCCAATTCGGAGGAGATTATTGAATTAACTGCCTTGAGACACTTCATACAACGAACTTTTAACAGTGAAGATGGAAAAAACAACACTTCACCTAAATGAAGAGTAGAGGAAGATATTATGTGACGTCACAAAGATAGACCAGGAGGACACTCGTTCTTCCAACTGAAAAGACATCGCCTTGTTAGAGGAAGACTCTACTTTTAAGAAACTATGAAATTCGAAATGAAATGGGAAGATGTCAGCTTGGATTCAGGCAGACTGAAACGGGAAGATGTCAATTCAGATTCAGGCAGACTGAAACGGGAAGATGTCAATTCAGATTCAGGCAGACTGAAATGGGAAGACGTCAATGTAGATCCAGGCAGACTGAAATGGGAAGACGTCAATTTAAATGTTATTTTAGATGAAATTGGAAGATGAAATGGAAATTCATCGAAGATCCGCCTAAACTTCAGCCTAAATTTTAAATTTGATGTTTGAAGACAACCACCTTAATCTTTTGCATCAAATCTTAAGACCCACTTTCTTTTTCAAGTCTGGGCTCAGAAAAATGACGAATCCAACTTCGCAGCGAAAACAGATGAGGACATTTCTCTGTGTTTTCATCGCATGCATTGCACGAACTGATTGACCTTGTAAAAACAACAAGCCCAAAATTTCTTTCCAAAAAAAAAACAACAAACCCAAAAATATTTATTGACCTCTAGATACAAAGGAACCAACATTTCATCAAGGCAGACTGATCAGCAGCAACCTCAAAGTCATAGACGGTAATGCCAAATGAGAAAACTGATGCGAGTCTAATTGTCAAAAGTAAAATCTCTAGAAATGCGCAGGAACGGAGGAAGAAACATGAAAAAACGCCATGCTCCCGCCGACTTTGAGCTCACAGTGTGACAACAGCAACCGAAGATTCATCAAAAGTTGACAATTACCCGTCAAAACCTGAAGATTATTGATCAGAGGAAGCACTCAGACGGGGCCATCGCCAGCGCCGAAGAGCTTCAACCTAGAAAGCGGCGTCTGGAGGTACCCCTCGACGTCGAACTTCCTGGGAGACAGCTCCTTGAACTTGGCAAACTTCTCCCTGGCCTCCTCGTTGCGATCCAGCAAGGAGTATATAACCCCCTGGCAGAAGAAGGGCCTATAATCCCGCGGATCTTCCTCGGCGAGCTCTTCATAGCAGGAAATGGCCTCGTCCACCCTCTTCTGCAAGTAGAGCAACTGGGCCATGACCAGCCTCACGTCTCTCGCCTCCTTCTCTCGCCCGCTTTCCTTAGCCGCTAGAAGCGCCGCCTCCAGCCGCGCCGCCGCCGCCGCCCCCTCGCCGGCGCGGTCCATGACGACGGCGATCTGAAGAAGCGCCTCCGTGGACAGCGGGTCCGCCGCCAGGACCTCCTCGAGCCGCCGCCGGGCTCCGGCGAGGTCGCCCATCTCGTCGTGGACCCGCGCCGCTAAGAACCTCCACTCCGCGTCGTCAGGCCGCGCGGCGATGAGCTTGTCGAGGATTCGGAGACCCTCGCGGAGCTCGCCGCCGTCCAGCTTGTCGTAGAGCAGAGTCCGGAGCGCCTCCACGGCCTCGGCGTTGGACTCGAGGAAGTGGGAGAGCGCGGACGGGGCGGAGACGGGGGCCGCGGCGGAGGGGTCCGCCCACGCCGCCTGGGCGGCGGCCATGGCCGCCGCCGCCGTGAAAACCAGCGCCCCCGCCGCCGCCCTGATTCGCTGCGCGACGCGCGGAACCTCCCCTCGGCTGGCGGAGGCCGAGACCGGCCCTCCCAGCGCCATGGCCGACACCTGCATCTCGCTAGGGTATGCAAAAGAGAGGGGAAAGACTCCGTCCCGTTCCGTAGTTGGATGACGATGTGGGGGGCGGTTAAAGAGGTAAAAGGCGTCTCCTTTACAAGGGATTGGGGGAATTGGGCGTTGTCGGTAAAGAAGATAGAGAGGAGGATGGCGTTCGTGCTGTCCGCGCCGTTCTGGGGGGCTGGCTCGATCCCTGCGAGCTCAGGGAAGTTCAGGAAGGCGGCCTTCTCCCGGCCCAGGTCCGTGGTAGCGGGATTCGCCAAGTTCCGGTTGGGCGGGCTGGCGGCGCCGCCGTCCTGGCGCGGAGCTCGGGCCATGGAACTGGAATTCGGCGAGGAAGACGAGGAAGGGTCGCCGTGGGAGGGCGCGGTGGTGTACCGGCGGGACAGCGGGGTGACTCACGTGGAGTACGGGACGACGCTGGAGCGGCTCGGCTTGGGGAAGCTCTCCGGCGAGCTGTCCAAGTCCAGGGCTTCCGCCATGGGCATCCGGCTCGGCGCCTCCGCCGGCACGCCGGTGCTCGTCTCCATCGACGTCACCAGGAAGAAGCGCAAGCTCAAGCTCGACGGGGTTCTCCGCACCGTCATCCTCCTCGGCTGCAACAGGCAAGCAAGCCAAAAAAAACCTCCGATTCCGTCATCTCCGTCGTCTCGATGACGTTGCGCGTGCGCAGGTGCGGGGGGCCGGCGGCGGAGAGCGTCTTCTGCAACTTCGCGTTCCTGCTGACGGAAGACCCGGTCGAGGACGACGGGGACGAGATCGACCTGGGGACGATCTTCGGATCCGAGAAGACGAGAGCGAGAGGGGACGGGAACGAGGACGAGGACGAGCTGATCGACCCGGAGGATCGGCTCCACTTCCCGGCGGAGGAGAAGGCGATCGACATCTCGAAGAACATCCGCGACCTCGTCCACCTGGAGATGACGATGAACGCGGTCTGCGATCCGGGCTGCAAGGGGTTGTGTTACGACTGCGGCGCGAATCTGAACCAGAGCCGCTGCCGGTGCGGCGGCGCCGCCGGGGAGAAGCTCGGGGAATTCGGCCCTCTCGCATCTCTGAAGCGGCAGATGGGGGAGAGGTGACATCCGATCCAACACTAAAATATTATACACAGGAAAGCAGCAAAACTTCATGGCGAGGTCAATCGACGCGGTGAAGTTGAATCTTGGTGAGGGAGCGGCGGCGCTCGGCGAGGCGGCGGCCGTAGTAGGCGTGGTAGGGGTCGTCGGCGGAGAGGAAGCCCCAGCGGTCGCGGTTCCTGGTGAGACGGAGCAGCTTGAGGAGGATCTGCTCGACCTGGAGATCCTCCTCCTCGGCCACGAACTTGGCCACCTTGTCGATGTGCTCGCGCTTGCTCGGCGGCGGCAGCGCGGGGAGCGGCGGCCTCTCCGGCCGCGCGCCGCGGCGCGCCCGCCTCTCCTCCGCCGACGATCGCTCCATCGTCGCCGAAGACTTTCTCTCCAGAATACGAATAAATACTCGACCCGGCGCGGAGAAGAGTGCGGCCGTCCAAGCCTTTATATTCGGATCGCCGCCCTAATTTCCTGCGAACCAGACACCCCCCCCCCCACCCTCTCTGCTCCATTACATCAGGAGAAGATGATGCCGATCTCGCGGGCGAACTCGTCGCCGTCGTCGTCGGAGGCCGCGTCGTCTTCCGCGATTGGGATCTCCTGGCTCGGAGACGAGCCGGCGGGTTCGGCTGCGGCTCGCCGCTCGCTCGAGTAGTCCGTTTCTGGGTCGAGCTCGCCGTCCTCGATCGCCGGTTCTTCTCTGGCAGCTTGACGCTTCCTCTTGAGAATCTCGCCGAGCGGCTTCGGAGCCTCGAAGGAGGCGGAGAGCCGGTTCAGTCTCTCGTCGGAGGACTTGGCGGCTCTCAGCTCGGCGAGGCTCCGCGGGCCGGCGAAGTCCGCCGGATTCCCTCTGATGTCTTCGTCCTTGTCAGGGAGAGAAATCCTGCCTCTGAGACGGCTGCTAAGCGCGCTTCCGCCGGAATTCGGGCCTCTGCGGCGGCGATCTTCTTCCTCGCCGTTCCTCTTCTTCAGCAGCCGGAGGCGAAGATCCGACCCGTCGACCGGCGCGGTTTGCGGGCCTACTCTCTCGGAGCTCGGCCGCCGGCTGTCCTCGACCAGCACATCAAACCCCGGCACTCGGTCTTCGTGTGGTCTCTTCTTCTTCTGCTGCTGCTGCTGCTCGGAGCCAGTGCCGTTCTGGGTCTTCCCTTGAAGTGCTGCGCTCGCGGTCGGCAGTCTCTTCTGCAACCCACTTGAATTTGAAGGGTTTTTCGCCGTTGGTGGCTGAGCTTCTGCTGCAGTCTCGGCGCTTGTTCTTGGTTTTGAAGGGTTTGCTGGCTCTTGTTTAGAAAGAAAGGCCTTTGCCGCTGGTGCAGCAGGATTAGGGTTGTTCGCGGCTTGCGGGCCGTGCGAGAATGGGCATTTGTCTCCCTTCAAGCAGCACCCTTTCTGGAAATAGTAACAAGGGGTTTTCAGCTTGCCGCCGGAGAGATGAGCGGTAGCGGAGGTTTGGTCAGGTATCACAGGGAAGGTCGATTCAAGGGGCTGCAAAAAAAGGAGCAGATTTTACTTCAACGAATGTCAAGGCCAGAGTTTAGTGGATGCAAGGAAAAGTGGGAGAAGACTTACTGGATGTCTAAAGAGGCACTTTGGGTTCAAGCAGTTGCCGTTTAACCAATACCAGCAGTCTCGAGGGTTGGCTCGGGCAGCCTCAGCATGGCGAAATTCGCACTCGCTTCCCTGAAATCAAGCCGTGTGGATTATTAGCAAAGAAAATACACCACTTCATGTTCAGAAAATACGATTCGGTTGAAAACCAACACCGCATCGCCTTGCATGCAAGCCAAAGCGCAGAGATTGTCGGGGGAACTTTGATAAAAATAAATCACATCTGGAAGTTAAGCGTGAGAAGTGTATTGCTTCGCACTTGACATGAAAAAATTTGATGGAGCAGCGAAGAACGGCGCAGAGCTTTCCAAAAATTCTCGGGATCTAAAATGTGCCCATGTCCAAAGAGAGCGCTTTGCTTGTTTCACGAAGATGAGAACTGTCCTCAAGTCTAGAACTGAAAAACTGAGGTGGTTCTAAAACCAGTCGCAAATCTGCGCATACTTAAGATAGAGAAACGGCTGCGCAAGGAACCTCGGCCGAAAATCTGAACCACATTAATAGTCAATACAAATCCCCCTCCCCATCTCAAATGATTCGGAAAACCCAATAGGGGATTTCAATATTGGCATAATATTATGACCTAATTCATAAAGTAAGACCACCGAACATTCCCCAAGGAATCAAAATACACTAGGGTTCTTAAATCTCGAAGAAAGACTCAAACTCAACACCACCGAGGCCAGCTTGACAATCAACAGACCTCAACGAATGGGATCTGAGGTTACAGAAGAGCTAGTGTTCAGATTGATCAAAGCGCGATCCGGGACGGAACAAAATCCAAGTGAAGGGCGCAGGATTGAAGAAGGCGCACCTTTTTGCAGGTCAGAGGCGAAGCCAAGAAATAGATGCAGTCAATGTTCTTCTTCACCGCCTCGCCGCTCGCCCGGCTCGTCTCTTCGATGTTCATCTCCTCAAGAACGCAGCAGTTGGAAATTTCCACGGTAGAACGCAGCTGGTGCGACCGCCGGCGACAATTTCTACGACAGGCGGATAAGATAGATCGAAAAAAGGATCTTTCTCTCTCGCGTCTCCTGTTTCTTCCCGAAGAAAGAAACTGGCATATATGTAATTATCTGCTCATCCGGGGTCCTTTAAAAACAGACTTTCTTCACGGAAAAATTATAGAAAAGCCCCGAAGACGAGGCAAAGAGTAACGCAAAGATACCGAACGATGGTCGACGAAAAGACATTAAGGCTAAAAGTCAAACAACTTAGAAAAAAAATAAACTCTAAATCAAGGCGAAGCTATTCGATCCAACGGCGTATGATGATCGTCCCGGTAAGCCTTGAGTCAACTATCCGCATCTGGCGAGAAAAAAAAATAAGCCCAATATATCAAATAAATGAAATCGATGACAAAAAAACAGAAGCGAAGATTCGGGATAGAGTATATACTTTCCCATCTTCTGCACGTCCTCGGATGAAAGTATCTTGATGTACCAGACATTGTGCACAAACGCGCTGAATTATTCACAAGGTCAAAGTTAGACCAACAATAAGCCGAATCAATTAAAAAAAAAAAAAAAAGAATTTTTTTTTCTTACTCCCAAGGATCGTCTCCGAGGAGAAGCACGTCGTTCTCCCGGTCAACGAACACAAGCTGCCAGCCTGATCTTAGAGGGTCTTCCAGCTGACCCTCGATGCCAAACATCTGCCCAAGCTCCTCCCTCAGCTCGGCGTAGTTCCTGAACCGGCCGATGTCCAGCAGTCTCCCCACCGATCCCGACTTGTAAACCTACGCCAAGACTTTGATTTTAATTTTTTTTTTAATAAATTCGAGTGAATGAACTGTCCGAGAGCGATTCTCGCACCTTGATGAAGGTTCTTCCCGGAGGATCGGCCGACCCTTGCAACACGTTAGTGAACTCGTCGCCGACGTAGAAGGAACTCTGGAAGGACGGCGGAAGGTTGGGTTCTGCGGCAGGAGGAATGGATGACGTGGGAAGGAGGCCGGCGAGAAGCGGGGAGGAATCTACGTCAACGCATAAAAATAATCTAAATTTTCTCTAGCTCTGTTGAGTAATCATGTTTGATCAGGGGAGAAACTTACCGTTTCCAAAAGCAGAGATTTGAGGAGAGATGAGCCTCTGCTCCCACGTCTGCTTGCCCAGCTCGTTGAGGTACGGCTGAGTTGAGCGTTCTTCGCCTCCGACTGGACCCAGAAAGGACTGAGCGCAGGCAGGAAAGTCTCCTTGCGATGTGTGACATAAAGAAGGAGACCCGAACGCAGGGTTGGTTTCAAGAACATGATTTCTGGGAATCGCAAGATCTGACGCGTACGAAGCGATGTTTTGCTGCGAAAAATCCAGCAGATATTGAGGCCCGACTTGCTGCTCAATCTGCTGAAAGAGAAAACGGACGTTGTAAGTTTGTAATTTGAAAATTACAAAGTTCTGGGGCTCTGCATTTTGAAGGAAAAGGACGTTCGTCGTTGACGAAAACGTACGGTTGAGGTTTTGTCAGCGTCGTGTTTAACCAATATTTTTTTAATATCCGTCATTGTCAGTGATGGTGGATGACGGGGATGACGATTGATCAACGACAATTTTGGAGAAAATTAAGATCTTCCAAAATTCGTCAAGATTTTCATCATTAACAAAGGATCAAGGACGTTAAATCAATGTCATCACCCCTCTTTGATGCTGGCATTGAAAAGACAACGCTGAGTCTAAGTCAACGGAATGATTGCTGTCATCACGTTGATGATGACTTTGACGGATGGCAATGTTGACAATTCCTTGTCGGATGGCCAAGGTCACCTCGGATGGCAATGTTGACGTCAATTGTCAACAAATGAATTGTCAACGTACAGGTCAACGACATTGAGACAAGCGGGAATCACCTGGAACTGATCGGGTTCAAATCCTTGGAGTGTCGGGTCAATCCTCTCCAGACGACGAGGGTCTCTTCCCACTGGGAAGCTCTGAGATTGAAGACTATGTTCTCCGAGGTAACCCGGCGGCCACATGAAGTTGAGGCTTTCATCCCCTCTGTAACCTGGAAAAACACAATCCCATGAATTAAATAGGGGTCACAGACTTCGGAATATAAATCCAAATCAAGCTAGATTAGGGAATGCATACCAGATAGAGGGGGTGTAGCCTGATACCACGGCCGTTTCAGCCTCAGAGGAAAGAGTGATGGGTACACTGGAAAGGTGGTCAATGGCTCTATCTCCCACAAGGAAACTCTAGGCTGCTTCTCACCAGCGGTGGATTCGTCCCAGCCAACCTGATGAAATCCGATGAGACCAGAGAAACTTCAAGAAGAGAAATCTTGGATTTTAAATTGCACGTGGACATATTCTTAAATAAAAGTAAACAGTAATGAGAGGAAGTATGACTCTACGTCTCTACGACTGTATTGGAGAAAAAATTCTTCCGAACGGTTTTAGAAAATTCAACGCGCTCCAGTAACTGTCAAGGGTCATACCCATACCTTGACCGACCTCCAGTGAGAATTTGGCCAGTGGACAGGATCCAAATCAATTATATCAGTAACAGTGCCCATGTACCTGCTCCATGAAAAATCGAGTTAATGTACGTCAAATAAGTAAAAGATATTAATGAATTGAAAATTATTTTGATGCCGTAGATCTCTCCTTTTATGGTGAAATATAAGACAGTTGATTTTTGTCATTCCATCCGCAACAAGCCTTATCGTGTGCCCCATGGTCTCATTTTGGTAAACATTATGAAAAAGTTGGGAACTTTTATAAAACTATTTCGCATGGATATTAATAAAAGATGGTTACCACACTACCTTACCTTCTGACACTACATTCCTCCGTTTCAAACAGCATGCGAAAACGCATGCCAACTGACACACGCGTGTGAAACACAGCCTTAACAAACTTTGACAGAGGGACGACAAACTCGGAAGGACTTGCCCTGCCAAAGACGAAATATAAGATGCCATGAGCTCCGACAAGGAAGTTTCTTCTATCATAAGGTCTAGAGTGCAAATAAATAAAACCTTGGGTTATAGAAGACGGTGAAACGGCTGTGGGTAGCCGCAGCATGAGCAGCTGCGGCGAGAAGTCCAATATGCATACTGTCACTTGGTAGAACGGATGAAGGTGTCGTGGTCTGCGGCCTATTAGAACGTCTGATGCCCAGGAGTAGCTGACCTTTTTCGTTCCTGGAAACCGAGAGAAATTTACTTTCAAAGGATAATTGACTCCACAATCGACTTCAACTTCTAAGATGATTCTCATCAAAGAAACTATCTTTTGAATGATTCGTATCAAACGCAAGCGTACCAGATAAAAAAGACAGAATCCCCGGCAACCAGTTTCTTAGCACTGACAAAAACACTCCACCCCGTCGTCAGAAGATGTCTTTTGGGTTGACCTACAGTAAACAAAAATGTTAGCATCGAGTAGATGCATGAAATAAGACCAAGGCATCATAGGGAGTTTCAGTCCCCTGCAATTTGTTCTCAGAATAAGATCAATAATTCACTTGTTTCAGCCTCCGGTTATGATATATAACCCATTTGTAATTCAAGATGGGTAATTGTCTTACCACGAAAAATATGTCTAAATTTCCATTCGACGTCATGGAGATCTCTGGCAACGAGCTCCTGAGCTGGAGGGTGCTGACTGTAATCCTAAACCGACAAGCAATCAACAATAACCGATGAAAAGACAGGTAAATTAGCAAATCAGAATATGAAACGTGTCCTGAAACTAGTGCACTGATATTTCACTAATAATAAGATGCAACACACCAAAGGCGGAAAAACTTTCTCTGCGGCCCGACGGGGGACAGAAAATCCACCGTGAGTGCTCGTGTCACTTGCCGTCAGGGTCTTACAGAAGTAATTCGTCGGCTGCTTGCTCTGAGGCGCCATTTCAACGGGAAGGTAGACATCTTTCTGCTCTTCCTGCACGTTACAACCGGTTAACTCAAGAATTAATACTAGAAAAACGTTAGCATTACCGAGCGCAGCGGCTGCAACGTCATCTGGGCGTATACTTCATCGGTCTCCGGATCTGCCTGAAGCACACGAGTAGTCAGTTCCAGCGAACAAACCCCGGAAATCACAGAAAAACGCCTCGTTTCACTTACATGCATCGTTACATCGTGAAGTTGGCAGATCAATTGAGGGAAGAGATTTGGGTAGTTCGGAAGGCGTCCGTCAACCTCCTTCTTGGTCGATGCAGCAACCTTCAATCGATTAAATGCGCGAAACAGATAAGCCCACCCGTCTCAATTCGGAGACGATCTCTAAGAAGGGGGGCATTGACTTGCCTGCTCACTGTGGCCCTGCGGTAGATAAACGACACGGGTGCCGACCGTTGGCAGGGACACCAGAGGTCCGGCACAAGCGTGCCAGAGCTCTGAATTCAGGCCCCGCCTCTCCCCACCTAGAACCAGCCGTGCGCACAAATCTCATCGTCAATCTCCTTCCTCGCAGGGTAATAATTCAAATACAGGAGACAGATACAGCGCGCAAGACAAAAAGAAGAAAGAACAGGGGATACCGTCCGGGGTTCTCTGGCCGGTTTCCGACATAGCCAGCTTCATTTCCAGCGCGCAACGTCGCGAACGATCATAAACACATTTCTTCAGTCGGAACAATCTCAGTCCGCCTGTTCGTCCAAGAACGATCAACAATCTCACTCCGCGGAAACGAGCAGGAACGCCGGAGACGCCATGAAAGCAGTCTTGCGAGCTCCCTCCGCCTCCGAAAACCAGCCGCGAGCGCGCTTCCGGCGTCGTAGGCAGCTCTGCTGGAGCGACTTTCCCCTTGCTCTCTGTCCTCGCCAACCTCAACGCGAGGAAGAAAAAGGAGGACTGAACAGAAAATTCATAATTTATAATATTTTATTAACCTTCATTTAAAAATGTTTACGCCTTTGGATAAGCATTTTTCTGCGTTACGGGGGGGCTTTTAAAAAGCGACCGATTTTTAACTCCCAAAATACTGAACGAAGACTGACTTCCTTTTCGCTAAGTGGAGCAGATGCTGTGAAAGCCCGAGATTAGCGGCAGGCGTAGGTCTGCTTCCATCCGGGCCGTCCATACGGCCGTCGAGACGGATCTGACCGTCCAATGCTCTGACAGCGCGCCCGATGGCATGTGCGCCTCTGAGTATACGATAGGGAATGACGGTTATGCCCCTGGTAGGAACCCATTATTTCGGGAGAGGGCGGGCCCGCCGACACAACACTGTGTGTTCGGGTTCGGTTCGGGGGGCCCTAAGCGAGATCTGGCCGTCGGATTGGGCGTGGACGGATGAGATTGATCGTACGGCGGCAGTAGTGCCAGAGAAGAGATATGGACCGCTGTTACCTTTCTCAGGAATGATTGACTGGTATTATTAACGATCCTCTGATGACGTAAGAAAGAGAGATTTTGAGAGAGGGAGGGGAATCTCCGCAGGCTTCGTTCAATTACGCGCGAGTGACATCCGCCGCCAGCGAGCGTATTGCCGGTATCTGTCGGCTACAGAACGGTAACGTGGCGGTTTCTCATTGGCCCTTGGAGAAGGAATAATATAATATTAACGTCTTTTTTTTGTTGGAAGGGAGTCAAGGTGTAGACGGTCTGTTCCCTCTGTGCTGCTTGAAATATTGTGGATAGCTTACTTTGTTCTATTTTTCTAAGCACACCGTGTCATGGCTACACTTTAGTTCTGTTGTTATTTGGGTTATGTATCTCCAAGTAGAACTCTTAATTTCAATAGTTATCGTTAATAATCTTAAGTATCATGTATTTTCTTTGACTTGATTTGATTCACATATCTAATAAAGATTAAAATATTGAGAGGAAACAAAGAGAATGTAATGACTGATCTAAAGAAAGAGATATGTCCAATGGTAGAGTTTAGCAAGCAGATATATCGGTTTCATTTATAAACTATGAATATAAAACCCACTCTGACTTGTGTTCTTCTTCGTTGATGTTAGATTTGCCAGCTGAACAAGCGGGTCATTTTTATTTATATCCATTTTCTGCCCAGGGTACATCCTGATCTCATAAAATCTTTTGTAGTGGTCCAAGATCTGCTTAGAGATCATGTGAGGTCATAATGGAATAACAAGGATCCTTCTTATTCTTTTCTCCGTTGGATTATAATGTAGGTAAATTGAGAGAAGGGGGAAACAATACAGAATGACTCAGATAAGATCCTAGATAATAAGAGTATTAATTGGGAAAAATGTATAGGAGGAAGTTCCTAATGATGGATACTGAAGGCTATGAGACTAAGAAAATAGGAGAGGTTCCTAGAGAGAAAGCGATTGTGCAGAAGCCCTTTCCACATGACAAGGATGCACTATAGTACTTGTGAGGATGTGAATAAGGTGGGATCAAATTTCATTTGATTTTTTCCGCAACAAGGTCTCCTGCAATGGACTCAATGTAAGATAGAAGAGCATTCATGTACTCAATGGAAGTATATGTATATACTCAATGGAAGGTTATATATTATAGTTGTTTCCTAAGTATTTGTTACTACGTAGTTCTAAAATTTGGAGGAGATAGGGTAGGGTAGACTCATATTTTGTAAACTAATATAAAGGCTCCACAATAATGGTATCTATTCAAATGTGAATATTTAAACTTACCTAAAAATTGAATTAATGATTGTTCATCATTCTCTAAAAAAAATCATCATGTATGCTCTACTTTTGTCAGTACAGGTCAAATAATATACATGCTAGTTGAGCTTATCATTAAACTAATCAAATAAATTCCAATTGAAAAAAAAATTACACGCTAATAAAAGACTATCATATTATTATATTAAAAACTTATTTCCATAAAGAAGTTTTGATTTTAAAAAATTGGAGAAGTTTGAACCATCTTCATTAAAAACTGAAATATCAAATTCCGACGACATTAAATTTCATTCAAATTGGTTTGATCTTTGTTCATTAAGTTACTAAGATGTTTTCATGTTATTAGTGTTATTAATTAATCAAAATAAGTCAAAGTATGCTGAAAAATATTTGGATGACCATTTTAGAAATTGTATTAATCTAAAGGTCCTTGAAGTCCTCATGTCTACATGTTAGGCTTTATAAAAATCTCAAGAACATGTCTTCATGGTATGACTCATACATATGGTGGTATTAAAATGTGATGATCTCGTATATTTAAATATATATACATATATATTGAAGAATTCATAAGATATTAAAGAATGATTCTAAAATATCTAGATGAAATGACATTAAAATATTTATATGCTCCCATGATATGATCCCTTTGCATGGAGATGATAAAGATAGAAAGTGGACAAACTTTAAGGAAAATTTCTCTGAATTTATCCCTATGAATACCTGAATCATTTTACACCTAACTTTTATCCAGGTTGATTCATGTCACATTAGAGTAAGTGTTTCTTATAAATGATGCATCAAATACTTATCACTCAATCTTTGTCACAGACCTTTTTTTCAGAGATCATCCCATTAATAATCAAGTGATAGATGTAAAATTTTATTTTCACAATACAACTGTTCATCCTAAGATTTGATTTCCCTTCCTTAGTATAATGGGAGACATACTCAGGATGGTGAAATGAAATCCTTATCTGACATAGTGGAAATATCAGAGAAAAAGGTATCCAGTATTATCTAATTCAGCAGACCTAAATAGTTTGAAATATTAGGATTTACCTTTTAACCATGGCCTAAATGGTCCTAAGAGAATATCACAAATGAATGATTATATGCACATAGTAACTAGTGACAGGTAGGTTCCATGAAAGAGTTAGTAAATTCCTTTGTACTTTTATGTCATTGCTCTAATTTACATTTAATAAATAAACTTATGATGGTTTCCACTGAAGTATTATATAAATAGTATAAATTAAGTAAATGGTTTACCCACAAGAAAACATCAACTTCAATTTGCTGTTTTTATGAGTTTGAAAAAAAAATGAAATTTGGAGTATTATTTGAAAAGTAAAAATATAATATTTAAATATTTTTGGATTTTAATTCTATATAATTTTATAGGATCTATACTCAATTATAAAATATTCATTTTATTTCTCCCAATTTTTTAAATGCAGGAAAACAAATCAAATTTAGTATTATAAATTATATTTTTTGGAAATTTGAGATATTATAAAACTTATTTCAAGAAAACAATGACTACAGAAATTAAATGCTATTTAAATGATGAAAGTATGGAAAAATACCTGAAAGGCTGGTTGCTGACTCTGTCTTGGGCATGCAATCCTGGGCAATTGGATCGAGGGGATCAGCGAAAATTTTGGATTTCCTTGAGTAAGATCTGAGATTCTACTTATGGATTTTACTTATGGATTTTCATTGAGAAAATTGTGGATTTTACTTATTATAAAATCTGAGATTTTATTTAAATCCTAAGGGTCTTCGAAGGTGCATGAAATGTGGCCATGGGCAGATTGTAGTTTGTGGTTTTGAATGATCATGGTGCACGACAGGTGAGCGGTCCACGATGTCATGTTCGTGTAGGTAACAACATGTTGAATTTTTTGAGTTTAAAAGGGAAATGATGAGATTTTTCGATGAAGTTTATGCATGGAATTAATATATATAAGTTAACTTCTAAAGGGGGATCATGAGGATTATAGGAAGATAAAGTTGTAGAAAATTGGAGTAATGAGTGAGAAAGTGAAGTGAAATAAAGGAAAGTGGAGGAAATGGATAGAGATGATGGTGAAAAGGAAGATCTAGTTCCTAAAGTCCTGTTTCTGATGCTCTAAAACCCTAATGCATCTTCCTAAAATTTTGTCCTTTTAATTTTTTAGAATCATGCATTTTTCTATAAGAAAAAGGATGAGAAAAGGATGAACAATTGAAAACATCTACATAAACCAAGTTTACAACCATTAGATCTGAGAAAGCCTTATGCTGGGAATTTTGGGCCTTGATGGACATATTTTGAACTCTATTTGAAAAGGAATATTACATCAAATATGGATCTGAAAATCAAAACCATTAAAAAATTCATTTCCTTTGCACGGATCAAATCAGTAATTTCTTTGTTTGGTGAATGAGAAACTTCAAGCTGTTCAAATGTCTGACCTCTAGATGTATCTGATAACCCCCCTAAATTTGGTCTTTATTTCATGCTATTAGCACAATTTTATGCAGTTAAAGAGCTTAAAATGGGGTTGTTATCATCGATTTACATGAAAATACTGTTTCAAG
The DNA here is from genome assembly GCF_029677425.1 of Wolffia australiana. Taxonomy (NCBI): domain Eukaryota; kingdom Viridiplantae; phylum Streptophyta; class Magnoliopsida; order Alismatales; family Araceae; genus Wolffia; species Wolffia australiana. The sequence goes on along the minus strand of NC_135836.1, from coordinate 17,114,492 downwards.
TGATTTCTGATTTTTCCCTAATTTTTCGTGAATTCTATGAATTTTAAGGGATTTATTTGAGCTTGAAATAATTATTTTTGAATGAAAATGATAAGTTTAATATTTAATTTTTAGATTTATCAGTACGGGGATGAATCAATGAATTTTCTAAATGTTCTAGGATTTTCCACGATTTTTTAGGATTTTTCTGAGATTTTATTTGAAGAAGAAATGCATTTTTTCTAGGAAAAAAGGTATATTTATAAGAAAAAATGAGTATTAATATTATTTTTGAACTTTGAAGGGCCTTTTTGTAAAATTTGGTTGCAATGATACCCTCAAAACAGCTCTCGGTCGTGGTTGTAGGCACAAAGATATTATTTAAAATATTCTAGGGTTTTATTGCAATTATATAATACTTGTTTTAATGTTTTTAGGAAAAAACTAGAGGAGAGAGAATGCGCAAGGGGTATATACGCAATTATTTTGGGCGGCGTCAGGTGGAAATTTTTCGTTTCACAAAGGATTTATATGTAAAATGTCATGGCGAGCCTTGTGGGCGACGACGTGGCCTCATCACAACCGTCGGATGAGAATCCGACGGCGGGCAGTGATAGAGGCCAATGGGTGGTAAGTTTACTGGCCGTGCGGCGCATGCAAAGCGCACGCACGGCGGTGACTTGGCACGTTTCAATTCGATTAAATCGAATATAAAAACGTATGAAATTCCCGACTTTTGAATTTTTTTTCTTTGTTTTATTTTTGCAGGGGGGTACGTGGTGCAACAAGAATGAATCTGCCCTTAGAATTTGAAATGTCGCCCGCCAATGAACGCTCGACACATCATTGCGTGTCTCAAAAGAAAATATTTAAATAAATGATTTAAATCCAATGGTTAAAATTGGTTTAAATTTATTTATTAATAACTTTTGATCCAGAAGTCCGATCGAGATGATTTTTTTATGGATTTTCTCGTCTTGATCCCCTCTTTCTATCTATTTGGATCACTAAGAACAATCCTACATTGATAGATAAAAATTAATCACTATTTAGGGGTAAAATGGTAATTTTTACCATTTAACCTAAGTATAAAAGCCGAATTTCGAGAGGAGGGGGTCATTCTTGATGGTGCTCTATCACAGCTGTAAGACACAGAGGAGCTCCAGCTTGGATCAACCTATTTGGTACTTTTTCCTTCTTTGTATTTGAACTTTTGGTGTATTTTGGATGTTGTTAGTTGAATTTCTTAATATTTCTTCTTGATCCCTGTCTGAACTTCTAAATCGCTTGGCTTGAGCGGAATGTACAAGCCCTGACTAGAATTTAGAGGAGAAATTGAGAGATTTTCTAGCTATTCCAAGTGCATATAAAAGAAAACTATAAAAAAACTTATAAAAAGGGTTAACATTCTAGGATATTAAATTTTCCATTTCATTATCCAATAGAGTAGTTATTACTGAATTGTCAAACCTAAAGAACCAACCAAAACACTTCTAAATTTTCTTCTTAATCTCTCTAATTAGATTCTTTGATCCTTTCAATTGGATCAATTAATTCAACTTAGAGCCCCTTATTTCATCTACTCCTCTCATCTCTTCTACCCCCCTTTCCAAATTTCTCATCTAATTAGGGTGATTTTAATCTCTGTTGAAGATTAAATTAACCCCAATTAGGTTCAAATTATTCAATAAGAACATCAATTGGATTCCTTACTAGCTTCCCTTGGACGACACTCGTACTTATCACTACAGATCTTAAGTAGAGTTTTTATAAATCATATTGTATAAGCTAAAATTGACAACGACAGGGGTTTAAAATTGCATAAAATTTACCCCTATTTTTGGTTTATCAGTATCAACACGATCTTCAGAGTTCTAGATACCATTTTATTTGCACAAAATTGGATGTTTTAAATCTGATTTCCTCTCAATCTAGTCTCCACTGTAAGAACCAATTAGGGAAAAGGAAGAGAAGAAAGGGGGCACTCAAACTGGTATGTATAATCCTTCATCTACACAAGATGGTTAATGATAAAGTCGTAATTATTCATTATGCATATGACTGATGCGTGGTGAAATCATCGAGGAACGCTTCCTGATATTTTCACAAACTTGCTCAGTGATTTAAGTGCATCATCCTCCTTCAGTCAATCTCCTCTAATACCGAGCATGGATGATCACATCTCAACCACACAATCCCCTTATGTAATAATTGATGCATCAGAGGTATGAAGGTTTGGAATCTCCTACAGGCTCTTCACTCATAATCAAAACACAATCATCCATCCATAATTTGTCTTTAGTGTATCAGGTCTAAAAATAACTTAACAAAATCGTGACATGATTGATAATTGGTTGATGTTGTGTATGAAGAATTCAAAGATTCATAAGATGTCAATTTAATCAACGATTCCCCAAAGAACACTCACAATCTACACATAATGTCTCTACACGAATGGCAATAAGATTGGCCATACTCATCATATGAGTGGGAAGACTGTGCAAGTTTACCCCAATAAATTGATATCATTGATGAGTGTCTGTCCAATTGGAATGTTTAGAATAACTATTTGTAAGCTAATGATTGATAACATGCATTTTTAGTACCTTATATGATCACATGTCCTTGTTTATTTGCATTAAATCACTCATATTTGCATCTTATCAAGCTTAAAATGATCAAATCTATTTTTAGAATGATTTTCTGAATTTTATACATTTTTTTGGGATTTTTCTAACAATAGATTCTGTAAGAATATAATATTTGAGACAAATATGATTTTCTGGAATATTTTGACATTAAATTTGGAAAGATATGATTTTTTCGAGTCAAAATATATATATTTATACGTATTTTTTGACGTTTTATTTTACTTAATATGAAATTTTAAGTATTTTGGCTTTCTTATGGTGTAGGGTGACATGGCGCACTGACGCGCCACCACGTCAGCATTGAGAAAGAGGTTTTTTTCTTTGTTTTTTTTTCCTTTTTCCATGTACACGTGGCACATAATACAAAAAGCCACGGAATATTAAAAGCCATCGAATATGAAAAGCCACAGAATATGAAAAGCCATAGAATACCAAGTGTTTTGACTTCTTAACATGCACGAAACCGATGACATTGATGAGGAGAGAGAAGAAAATAAAGGCTAGGATTGCTTCAACTTCAAACGGTCATAACTTTTGATCTACCACTCCAATTGAGCTGAAATTTTTAGTGTTGCTTCATCTTCCCCTCCTCTTTCTATCTATATCCTCTGGTCTATAAATAGAGACCTGAATCATTGTAAAAATAATCTTGAACTTGCTTTCTACTTTTGTGGGCTGATTGAAAGATAGTGAGTTTTGAGATCCATCAAAAGTGTTCTTGGTGTCCTAGGTGTGTGGGGAGAAGTGTTGGAGAAGAGGGGGAGCTTACAGGCACTCGTAAATCGCTATGATCCTGGAGGAACGTAAGGATCCAATGTAAGTATCCTCGCCTTACGTTGTCTCTTTCCCGACCCCATAGTTAACGTAATTAGGGTTTATCATTAAACTTGCACTCTCATTTTACTCTCATTTCTCATCTCTCCATCCTCGCCATCATACCACTCCATATCCAACCACTATCCTCCTTCGTACCGTCGTTCATTGTCATATCCATCTCAATCACTCAATCTTCTCTTTAAGTTAATTTCACTCACAAATTACGTAATTTTTATCGATATCACTAGCTAACATCCTCGAATCTTGTTTCCATTAATCTTCTCGTAGATCATCAATAATATAGGAAAATAATTCCCTAATCATCGTTCCCTGTGGAGATGACCCGTACTCATCACTATCTAAGTATTTTCAGGTACGGTTAAATATATTTTTATTGAATAATCTCAATTACCATCGACAAATTTTCACCCTAAAATTGAGATTATCAATGATCATCGTGTTATGATCTCATCATAATTCACTTAGTCATTGCATGTGTTTATGAACTTAAATTATAACCATCAAACATGCATTATAACTTAAATTATACATGGGCCTAGCGGGTCACATATATAAGTTTGGATATTTTTATTAAAGAATACCACTTAATGGTGTTTTGAAGCATGTGGCCTATCTGTTTGCCAATTTTTTACCAATGATTAGCTGGAACAAACATTGGAAGGCATCATTATTGCATCATGATGCAGGTTGCCATTACGACTCAATGAGTGTGTTATTTTTCATTCACAGAGTCACATGGCATGGTGAGAATCCTAAGTATTTTAAAAACTTTAGTTACATTTACACACATGGACATGACGGACAAATCAAGAAATTTTGGTTTTTTGAGATAAATGCCTCACAATTTACTATGAAATTTTGAATTTTCTTGGAGCACGTGGCATAACTCAATTGACTTAAACATGTCTTTATTGTGAAAATTTTGTGCCATCGAAGTCCTATTTTTCGTTTTAAATACCTGTATTTTTTTAGGCCTAGGGTATATGGCACTGTTCCATTGATTTAAACATGGTCCTTCTAGGACGTTGATATGGTGCCATAAAGGTACTATTCGTTTTAATTTTGAGTATCTGTATTTTTTAGCACATGTCCACTGGAAATATATATATGTATATATATATTGGAAGGGAGGAAAATGTTTACCTGGCATCTCATAATTTGTGAGATGACATCATAATTTAAATGACAAAGTAATATATTTACTTAAAATTCCCTTGAGACACTTCTTAATCCTTATCATCCATGTTCAATTTATATCTTATTCACAGCCTCATGAATGGGGTAACCCATAGGTTAATCTAAAAAAGGGTAAATAATCCTATAATTTAGCCATGCGGGGACTACAATGTTTGACCCAATAAAATATATTGGAAAGTAATAAATATACACCCTTACTATTAAATCCTATAGGATTAAATGGAGTTTACTAACTGACCCATCATATAGCCGAATCAAAATTTACAGGGATTTGAATTTACCTATAGATATTGTACCCATAAAGTATTTTATCAAATGATGTTTTGGTCTTATCCTATTCTCAGGGAGTCACTTCGTGAATACAGATATAATAGTTTCATCCATTTTATTTATGCCTTCTTTCAGGAGCACATAAAAGTTCAAAAAATATCATATAATGGAACATGCTCTATATCGTTTCATAAATGTATGGTGATAATAACATTAAATGACTAAGAATTATTTTAGCTTCTCTTTATGCATGTTTCTGAAATAATTCAGGAATGGGTAATAAATGGGTCAAAAATTATGTATGGGTACTTTTCACTTACTTTCACACTACCTAGACCTAATTAATACTCAAGACTATCTTCATCATGAGATTCTAACTTAGGAGTTTTTACATCCTCTTATTATTAAAAATTAAAGTAATTACATTTATGGACTTTATATAGTAAACAGCTGAGGTCTTTAAATTTCTGAATATCAGAAAATGGCTGAAGTGAGTTTTCTCTATCACTATAATTATGGATATTCTCTATTTCTCTCGTGTGAGTATATACATATTCTAGCTTAAAATATAATTTTTCTATATCACCATACATTTACTTAAAATTTCATATGCAAAAATTTTTAATGATAAAATATGAAGGGACGTAGAATTTATATTGAGAAGTTATCATAAGATTGTCAATACGCTGAGACTAGATTTTAAAATATAATGTGGTTATTGGTAGGAATATAAATATAATGATACATCTCTCTAAAATGTGTCAGAATATTTATTGATTTGGATTTGAATTTTTAGTCTTCCAATACGAAAGCAAATGATGTATCAAATAATTAGGTGCGTGTTTTTGAAAACTAAATGTTTGAGTTTAAATGAGTCATAAATATGTGGTATATAAAACATTTTTCAATTTGATATTTGAAAATTTAATATTTTTAGTGGATTTGACATTATGAGATTCATATTCAAGAAATTAAAATAACACTATCATATATGGACTTAGAAATCTACTTAAGGAGGATATTCTATAAATTTTATAGAGAATTTATTAAGAGTTTGATTTCATATTGTTTTGATGTCAATATGGATTTAATCATATATTAAATTATTACGTAATATAATATTTTGAACCATATAAATTAGTTGCGGAAAACCATACCAAAGGAGGACCACTTTTTAGTCATCTTGATAATTTTTTTGTGATCCTCATTGGTACTAAATTAATACTAATATTTATACCAGTTTTTTAAAAAAATATTTATTTAAATTTAGGAACTAAATTACTACAAATGTTAAGTCTTTTAAGTTAGGATATTCCTTAGCATTTGGAATAACACAATTGTGCAGGTTTAGATTGGAGATAAATTGAGTGTGTAAAATCAAGAACGCCAACTTTTATACATTTTTTTTCTTACATGTTAAACACTACAATAACTATATGACTCAAATAACTTTTCACATCCAAGAATATTAATTTAAGGTGTCTTTTGAAATGGGAATAAATTAATCAAATCACTGTCCCCTTGTAATTATTTAGAAAGTTGTGATACCATTGTGTTTATAAGTAGTGACACAATGTAATATATTATTTTAGTTCCTAGATGATGTGTACCATCATAATTGGTACTGATGGGGCTTTTCGACAGCAAGGTTTTTATTGGATGCCTTTAATGTTGGTTTTGAGCGAGGAACAGTAACGAGAGAACAAATTCACCCCATAGACATCAGAATAAAGTTAGCTTAAATTAATATATATTAAACATTTCCTCTTAATGCTACATTCCAATTCAAAATGGCATTAATTAATAATATTACGTTTTAATGCAGATTATTTTTCTCTTCCTCTCCACAAGCTAGAAACTTTATATTTCATTGTATCTATCCAACGGAAAGAGAGCTTCCAGAAAAAAGAAATACTGAAATGAAAAGTTTTTGGTAAAAAATCAAATCTATAGAAACTATTTAATATTTTTTATTACATAATAATCACTGCATTATGTTTGGAAGGCATCATAATTTTCACAAGATATATAGGAGTCAGATATAATCAAATGAAAATCACACAGGAGAGTAAAGAAAAATAAAAATCTAAAGGAGGTAAATTAGATTTACATATTTTTTCACTTTATAATTTATTATAATATTAAAATTTTTTATTATAAATTTTACATATTACAAATAATATGTATACTGCATGATATCTAATTAAAATGGTAAGTTTTGATAATTTAAATAAAATGTGAGTGAATTTTTATTTTGAGACTATTCTCCCATACAAATTTATATCTTCTAAGTTCATATTTATTTTGGTTTCATCTGAAAAAAACTTTTTAATACAATGGTTGATTTCATATTGAATTTCATAAATTAGAATATAAGATTAGCATTTCATTGCATTGAATATTAAACTTCTGGCTCATAGGCAAGGATACCATTATTAGTTACTCCATGGAAATGATATGTGGTGATCCATAGGGAGGTTGGTCAATTTTTCATCTTAATATGATTATTATATGAAAAAAATTTGGGATGAGTAAGAGATTGAATAAAACTGAAAATTTGTAGAATAATGGGTGAAATTTCTTCCAATCTACCAAAAGATAATAATATCAAAATACATAATTTTTAAGTAAAAACTGATAATTTAATAAATTTCCTAAACTTAACCTTTGATACTCAAGACATGCACCAAATCACGATCAGGTCTTAATTACACGACTGTATTTTTTTACATTAAAACATGTCAGTTTAAGCTCTGATTTCCAGTTGGAGGGGTATAGCTTAATAGTAGAGAATATCCTCAACCAATTATTGATCAATTCCAGTGAAATTGGATTCAAATGAAGGTCCAAAAATATACAAATTGATGTGGCACATGTTTTTCACAATGTCTAAATATTATAATTTTAAGAAAAGAAATATAGATACATTCAAGTAGATAAAATGGATTTTATTATCAGATTTTGATCAAATGATCATGTTTTGCAGATTTCTTGAATAGCTGACAGATACTTGGCTTGTAACTTTTGGTTGATTCCAGGATCAATGATCCCAAGATGATTTTTCCAGAAGAATAAAATTTACAAAATTTAACCAACCTTAAATTAGGAAAATAAAATGTCAATGATTGAATCATCTTGTGCAGAATTGAACAATCTATCCATTTAGTTCCTCAAATTATCCATCATGAGCTACACTAGTGTCTAGCCTCCATACATATCCACAAACCTCAACAAGTTGTATTGTCTCACATTTTACTCAATAAGCACTACTATGATCCAGGAAATCTTCTCACTATTCCATTCACGCTAGAAGGGCAGTCAAAAAAGGAGGAAGTGAGGAGTGATTCTTAAAAAAAGGCATGCATGTGTGTATTGTTCTGATTATTTGTCATTTTTAATTAATGTGATTTTTTTCATAAAAAACCTTAAAACTGAAGTATATCCTCTGACGTCCAATAAACCTTTTGCGGTTGACCCTGTAGGCCCATATACCAGTCTATTTAATGACTCTATGATCCCTAGAACTCTTAATTGGATAATCCAATAATTAAATATTATATGAATTATATATTATTTAATATTTAATCACTTTAGGGTAAATGGTAAGCCAAGTCATTAAAATGTGAGGAGACATGTTGCGCTGCTTGTTCCAAAATTTACAAAGGAGTTTAGTTCATCAAATATTTCATGGAACCTTTGTATTTTCATTTATCATGTGCATACAATCCCTCATCTGGATGTCACTCTTAAAACTATATATTACATGGTCAATTTTAAAACCCTCAACAACCATCCTAAGGAATCATATTTTTAAGTTTTAATGCACTGTGAAATCATAATAAAAATCTTTTTTTAATATTTGTATGACATTGGCCAAGGACACCATCCCTTCGTCTTCTTTGAGCTGTCTCTTCTTATACCGAGGGTGGAGGATCCATAATAATAGTTCAACCATCTACGAAGACTCGTTGGTGCTTCAGTTTATTATTAGAAATGTACATCCTGGGTTTAATGATCTAAATACAAGATTAGAATGTGTTTCAAAAGTATCAGATGATATGGAGTTTATTACATATATGTTCTGAGGAATGGAGCCACTCTGAGAAATTCTATTCTGACCGTAAAATGGGGATGTTGAAAAATTAAATTTCAGAAATTATTGATGGTATATGGCTGGAAAGGAATTAGGCAAAGATATAAAAAAATTTAAGAAGAGGATTGTATACTAGTTCCATGCAAATAAAATGGTTATTGTTATATTGGTTTCAGTGATGATCATTTCAATGGAGAATGTATGGAAGATGAAAAAGAAGGGAATGACATAAACTCTAAATAAACTCATGATCAGAAAAATAATGCCCATTTTTACATATAATACTAGAAAGAGAAATCATGGAAATTCCAAGCTTGTTCCTTCATATTTTTCTATGTGTTTTAAAGATGATCATATAGAATAATGATGCCCATTTTTACAGTTTCAAATGGAAAATAATGGAGATTCTCATAGTGAAAGTCAAGAATAGTCATGTAATCACCATGCCCAAAAAGTGCAGAAGGATACAGACGATCTCACAGAAGGACAAGTGGAGCAATTAATGCGATAGTCAAAGCTTTCTATCAAGACGTATTATGAAAAAAATTGTGAACCCAGAAATAGCCCCTGCAAAAAATGGCTCAAAAGTGGTTTTAATATCACTAAACTTGGATTGTATGAGTTTCTCTGATTATATGATTCCTGAAGAGATCCTTTTTTTCCATTACTTTTCTAAGAACTTGTTGTTGCATTTGGCTTCAAAGCTCAAAAAGACATAATGATAGAGAGTGTTTGGATAATGGGGAGAGAGACATAGCACTTTCAGTTAATAGTTCTAGAGTTGATGGGTCTTTCAAAGATCAAAAAGCAATTTGATACCTCATTACCTCAAGCATTCAACCATTTTGGTTGTTTATTTATTAAGGATTACCTCCACCCCAAATTTACAATGAACGGTACTCCCCTACTATTTGAACGAGATGATGTAAACTTAATGTCATCATTATTTGCATTTTAATGATGTTTGAGTCAATCTACTAGCTTCATAAAATACCAAAACTCCTCAGTTGGATATTTTCTCAATTTAATAAGTGTTTCAGTGGAAGTATGTTAAGATAACACAAGTAATGCACTAAACATATTAGTAGTTCACGAAATATCTGGGTAAGTGTTTCGCCAAAAATTGAATTAAGCAAGATTTTATTTTCACCTAATATAATTATTGGCGGGATAGGTTGCGTGGGTGTGTGTTGCATTAGTAATATTATCTAGATGGTTCCGTACATTTTAGGATGGCGTTCATCCAGCTGTCATGTTCTACAGGATATCCTCCACTCTCCCTCTAGGTTGTACATAACTGAATGATTAGATTAAAGAGGTGAATTTTTTGTGTATTTGCTTCTTTTCTAAAATAAATGTGACTTTCATGAGGTTTCTGCTTCTATATTGTGTTGACGTCAACTACAAGTAGGGAAGGATATGATCCATTCTCATTCTGATTTTACCAAAAACCTAAACCTTGATCTGAAGTTCAGTCTGGTCTCAATTTGGGTTCGCTGCCGTCTCTGCGGTCTCGGTCGGTTGGTGCAGTCTCCGTCTGGTCAAGTTGACTATTTAATGTGAAAGTCAATGTGAGGTTGACTTGATCGTCTCATCACATCTAAATAAACTTCATCTGAATCTCATTTCTATTGCGAAGTAGTCTTCGTCGATAAGAGAGTGAGAGAGGGAGAGAGAAAGAGTGTTAGACATATAGTTAAAGAGTAAGAGGGGGAGATAATGAGAGAGGGAGAGAGAAAGAGTGTTAGACATATAGTTAAAGAGTAAGAGGGGGAGATAATGAGAGAGGGAGAGAGAAAGAGTGTTAGACATATAGTTAAAGAGTAAGAGGGGGAGATAATGAGAGAGGGAGAGAGAAAGAGTGTTAGACATATAGTTAAAGAGTGAGAGAGGGAGAGAGGGAGAGATTAAGATATCAGATCAAATCCCTTAATTGGGAGAAAATATCAGATCAAATCATCATAATGATCACATTATCCATGCACTTAGATTCAGATTTAGTCCAAAGGAACGACTACATTTACAAAAAAAATAAACGCGCGAACCCAAGTTCAGGCAACCAACAAAGGAGCAGCATGACCCACCATACGAGCAGCGATGAACCTGCAGTAAATAACAAAACTAAAAGAGAATAGATCAGCAGTACCGACTACATCCTGGAGATTTGAAGCGGAACCGCAGATTCGGCAACCTCCTCCTGACGAGCAACCAGGACACCGTCCGCGCCACCGGGCAACGCGGAGAGGAACTTGGCGCATTCTTCAGCAGCGAAGATACCCGCGGAGAACGCGCCATGCACAGTGCCGGAGTGGTCGACACTTGCAGCCTCCCCGGCGAAGAACAGATTGTCAACAGGTTTTCTATACCTCTCGTACACGTCTTCATCCTTACCCACCAGGTCGCAGGAGTAACATCCGAGAGAATCCCCGTCGCTCCCCCACCGAGAGACCAAGTACTGTACCTGCATAAGCCCATCGCCAGTCTTATTCATTAATGGCATGGCTTAGCAGGTGAGTAGGAGAGGAGCTTCCTTACAGGGTCGGCGGCGCAGGCGAAGATCTTCCTTAGGATTTTCATGGCGAAGGCGGCGGCGGCGGCGTCGGAGAGGGTCTCGAGGTCGGCGGCGATGGCGCCGGCGGCCATGAAGACGAGGACAGGGTGGCCGGTGGGCTTGTGCAGGTTGAGGAAGTAGCCGCAGCGGCGGGGCGCGGCGGCGACCACGCCGAGGAACTCCACGTTGGGCCAGAAGACGGAGTCGAAGAGGAGGGCGATCTTGTTCTCGTTTCCCACGCCGATGTCGGCGATGGCCGCGCGCTTCCAGTCTGGGAGCTCCGGCTCGAACTGTATGGAGTTGGCCTTGAGCACGCCCAGCGGGACGGTGATGATGGCCACGTCTGCGACGTGGCTCTCCCCGCTTTCTGTTGTCAGCGAGACTTCGTTGCCGCACCTGGCGATCCGCTTTACCCTGTCCGGAGCTAGATTTCGTCATCTTTTGTCATATATCGTTACGTCAACCAATGTGGCATGTACCTTTGATTCAAGCGGATGGTTAGGTTCTTCGAGAGGGCTTTGATCAAGGGATAATATCCTCCAACCATCAGCCCATGGCCGCCGGAGAGGACCTGCTCCTGCAATTTTGATATACAATATCCAGCTTAAATATGAAAAGTAGCGCCCTTGCTATCGGCTATCGCATTTAACACAGGTAATAAGCACTTGAATCAAACAATCAGATTCGGAGGGTTATCAGAAGGTTCAGCATTCATGAGTTTGTGATGGACCGGATCTTGAAAGGTTATGAAATAAATAAGTACGAGAAAGGTTCTGCAAAAAGTCAGGAAGTTATTGCACGATCCACCCGCTAAGAGCCAGTTTGAAGGTTAGGGAATGGCCGTCATGCGTAAAACGGATATCCGGACATATATCGAATAGGTAAGGACGAGGCGGATATCGGATATCGGTTTAAATATGAAAAGTATTTAACACAGGTAAGCACTTGAAACCAATTTGATATTAGAGCCAGGATGCAGGTATTGTGGAGGAGTGTTTTAGTACAACATCATTCTAAAGATGAAAAGTGGCCACTTATTATCAGCTAAAGCTTTTAGCGCAGTTGGTAATAGAAAACATTAGAAAAGATAGAGAAATGTTCTCCTTCCCCAAGATTTCGCATTCGTAATGGTTATTTACCTGGTCCCAGTTCTTCAGAGAGATTTTGTCCACGTCCGCTGCAAACCATGCTTCCATTCTACATATAAACCATTGTAGCACTTGATAGGATAGACCCTCTAACCTGTAGCGACGTGAATACATGTCTCAGTCGTGAAACTGAGTGAAGTTAGAAACAGGGTATTTCCGATGAACGAGGAATAATGCATGCCGCACCTTAAGTTTGGGTTCCTCTCCAATACAATAGAAATAGCCCGGTTGATGGACATGTCTCCATCGTGTTCATCCCTTACGTTCTCTGTCTGATCAAGTCAGGAAAATTACGACATCGCATCAAAATAACAGGGAGAATTACGTCAACCGCGTGCAAGTTTTCATACTTGTTTCAGGATCCTCTTAAACGTGTCACCCACTTCAACCACCAGTTGTTGAGGAACTTGCACTCCGTTCGCGTCAAAAAGTGCATAACTGCGAAGATGTGTCAGTTAAGTGTGGAAAATGGAAATAAAATGTATGTTATCTCTCACAACACTATTCTTAGTAGACAAAATGGCGGGGTAATTAACTATGACCATGAACGTGCTTAGGAAAACGGCTCCACTCACTGTATGAACTTTTTGACTGATTTCTGGGACCTGTACTAGAAGGAAAATCCAAATAACAAATTAGTTACCTTTCTAAATCATGATCGTATAACACTGAGTCGTCACCACTGGTGCGGTATAATTTGAGGCCCAGATAACGAATGAGTGGAGCCAGAGAATTTTCGTTGCAAACACCATGAAGCCTGCAGAAATATTGAGAAAATACGGTTATTAGGATTGAAAACATTGAGAAAATACTGTTATTAGCAGGGAGATGAGTATTATGATTAGACAGACTATAAAATCGACGCACCATGAGGCTCCCATGTCAATCGGGCAACCGAAGCTATAATCTGTATGAACTCGGCCCCCAAGTCGATTCCGTGATTCTAACAAGGTTACCTGATGAGAAATATTACTGGGAATTGTGATTTATGGACAATAATCCAATGATAAGGTACAAATATGCTCGAATGAGTTTAAATTTAGCGCATCACCTTAAAACCAGCATTGTGGAGTGCACGCGCAGCCGCTAGGCCAGAAATCCCTCCCCCGATGACGACGACAGAAGGACTATTCTGCCATTTTGTGCTAGAGGTAAAATTTCCTAGATAGAAAACAGACCAAAGCTGAATTACTCTCTGACAATCTTCAGGGTATATTTTACGGGAGATATGAAACTAATCCATCAGTCCCTCTTCTGGTCACACCGTTTACTTTCCTTTGAAAAACTCGAGCTTCCAGATCCGCGCATGCTAGTTTTACTTAATAAATTTAAAGTTCTGGGAATGGGCAGAGGCTTTCGTCATATCAAACTACATTTTTTATTACAACATTTTGTAACCGCAGTAACAGGTAAAATGTTTTAATGATTTTTCAGTCTTAAGGAATACGAAAAACACCGCCCAGATAATTTTTTTATACATTTGCCAGAATAAATCCATCCATTCGAGAAAGTTTATCCGCACGAGATCTCCATTATCCTTGGGCCTCAGATGAGGGGAGCTCAAATGGGAAGTTGAAGCCTCCCTGGTTCGTGAGATTCCGTGTAAGATAACACGTGATTATTATTCGTCTATTATACTAAAATTGACGCGGCACCCAATATTTGTTCCGTAGAAATTACGAATTTTGACTCTTTGAGAATACCTGAAAGACAGATGCGACGAGAAAGATAGAAAGAAGACTCAATTAGAAAGACAGATGCGACGAGAAAAGGCGAAAAAAGATAGAAAGAAGACTCCGCATGCACGACAACCACAATTAAAAGCAATTAAAAGCTGGACATCTAACATAGCGTCTGTAAGCGCAATCACACTAAATGCAACAATGCAGGATTGCCAGCACCAGAATCGGCTAAAAATGTACTGATGTCTTTGCTGACTGTCGACAATCACAAATAAATAAACTGACAGCCGACTAGATCCAAAGATGAGAACTTAATAATGCAAACAGAAGATTCCTTCAATTTAGCCCAGAACTCTTACCATCGGGACCGAAATTCTCGAACTCGCATTGAGCTTTCACCTCCATCCCCAAAGATGACGACAATTATCGAATCCGGAAAATGCAGCCCAGTGGGAACAACAGACGGAAATGAAGGCTTAATACAGCGGAGACGCGTTTTTCGAGATGAATTCGCTACTCCGTATAGGAATCAAGGAAGAACGGTTTTTAAGGAACAACATGAAGATCATGAGCCCGTCGATGGAGCGGCAAGCGTCCGAGAGGCAACGGATCTTGTCAAACCAGCTCATATCAGAGGAATCAAAACGGCGACACCGATGTAACTGACTGATCAGATGAAGAATTCCTCCGCACCAGGAAGAAGTAGCCGCGCCTCCGTGGAGATTCTTCTTTTCTAATTTCCCCAATTCTCCGTCCGTTTATATAGCTGCGTGAATTGCGCTTGAGCACACGGCTTCGGATCGGACGCAACGTCGACATGGCATGGACATTTCTGTAATTTCGCAAGGTTGGAGGATTAGTTGGCAGTTTGGCTCGATCGATCGTTGCCAGCTACGCCGTAGACTTTACCATTGCGGAGCTTCCAAACCGTTGAATGTAAAAAGATAGTAGTAGCTTTAGGACTAACGATGCAGGACGGATGACGAGTGACGAACGACGGACCTTATATATTCGTTTGTAGAGTGACGGTTATAGATCTCCATTGTCATTTGGAATATGACAGAAACGACAGAAATTATTGAAATGACAGCCATTGCTTCTGTCTCAAGTATCCACCGGACCCACCCCTCTTTGCCATAGCTGACAGCTGAAGATGGACGGGACGGGACCACTAAGGTTTGTCCTGTCCTACGTCCCAATTTTTAGAGTTTCGTCTAAATCATCCTGTCCTATGTCCCAATCTTTAGAGTTTCATCTACCTCTGGTCCCGTCCAAAACCATCTTGTCGAAGAAATTCTCGTCCCCTCCAATGTCCCCAGACAATACAGGGCGTGTGTCAGCATTAGACCACTCAGAAATTGACACTTGGTGCTGCACTTGCGTCGGGCAGGTGGACCTGTCAGGCAAGTACTATGCTCCCACAGGACGAAATAACCATCCAGTCCCCTGTCCAAGGCTCCAGACGGGACGGTTATTTCATCCATGGAATAAGCAATAATTCCGTCCCGGGACGGGCGGACAATTCTTCGTCCCGTCAATCATCTGAAGTCCTGGACGAAATTACTGTCCAGTTAGCGTCCCTGCACTATACTCTCTACCCTTCTCTAAATCTATAGCTATACATCCGGATCGTCCCGGACGAGGACGGTGGACGAGGACGGAACGAGCTTCGTCAACGTGACCGTCCGGTGAGTCCCCCGGGATGAAGGACGGGACGATATGTCGTCCGCATCGTCCCGTCCTGCATACCCTGGGACGATGTTTCGATCTGTCCCAAGGCCCTGGGACGAAATAAAATGAAAAAATGAAAAATCATTGCGCCTGCCCTAGGTTTTTAGAAATCGCATCGGCGGGATTGCGTGTCTGCGTATTGGTGTCTGGCGACTTGCCAGTGGCAAGCACATTCTTGGCTTGGAGAGGTGGAACCAACCTGCTGGAGCACGAATCGGCGAGTTCGACATCTTCTTCAAGATCCTTCGAGCTCGTGACAGGGACGCGGAATCGTGCCGGCAAGGTACGTATGTATTGGTATTTCTATCCGATTTTTCTTTAGTTCTTTCTATCTAAAGTTCGACCTATCTATGTATCTATCTGTCGATCTTTCTTTCTATATATCTAGCTATCTATCTACCTATCTGATTTTCGTTCTATATATCTATCTATTTATGTACTTTTCTCTCTCGATCTCCCTCAAACTGTCGTTTTAATTTGTTAATTTTCTCTCTCGATCTCTCTCAATCTCACGTTTTAATTTGTTAATGTTCTCTCTCGACCTCTCTCAAACTCTCTCGATCTCTCTCAATCTCTCGTTTTAATTTGTTAAATTTCTCTCTCGATCTCTCTCAAACTGTCGTTTTAATTTGTTAATTTTCTCTCTCGGTCTCTCTCAATCTCACGTTTTAATTTTTTAATGTTCTCTCTCGATCTCCCTCAAACTGTCGTTTTAATTTGTTAATTTTCTCTCTCGATCTCTCTCAATCTCACGTTTTAATTTGTTAATGTTTTCTCTCGATCTCTCTCAAACTCTCTCGATCTCTCTCAATCTCTCGTTTTAATTTGTTAAATTTCTCTCTCGATCTCTCTCAAACTGTCGTTTTAATTTGTTAATTTTCTCTCTCGGTCTCTCTCAATCTCACGTTTTAATTTTTTAATGTTCTCTCTCGATCTCCCTCAAACTGTCGTTTTAATTTGTTAATTTTCTCTCTCGATCTCTCTCAATCTCATCCATGTTTGTGCCTGGAAGAATGAGGATGGGTTTATCGTTGCTGATGGCGGGCCGATGATGTGTGTCTTGGAAATCAGATGAAAAGGCCAGATAATGAAGCAAAATTGTCCACAGGCGGTCAACGTCATCAGCCTGATTACGTATCTCCGATAATGAATCAAATTATTCATTATCGGAGATACTGGACTCTCCCTTGGGTTCTTTTTCGACGATTTGGGGTTTAGCTTGTGGTGGACGAGGATGAATTTGTTGTCATCACCGCCATCCCCAGATCGACCCATGTTTGGGCTCGAACGAATGAGTTTTAGCAATGATTGTTCAGTATTAACCGATGGATGGTTGTGATGAGGATGACAATGATTTCATCATATAATGGGGAAACTGCCATGATAGTATGTGAAGACGTCGGCTAAGCATTTGTAGACATCTTGTTTCATTGATGAAGTCAATTTCCATAGAGTACTTCAATATATTTGGCTTCTGAATTCTCATTATTATTCTGTTTGAATGAGTACTTTGCTAGAAATCTAATTTTTTGAATAAATACGTGACCACATATAACTCCATCCAAAATGAAATGCAATAAACATCTGAGTATATCATCATTATCTGCAGGTCGGTGCAGGCGTAGGGGTTGGCTGCGACGTGTCCTTTCTTCTAAGAAGCGGTGCTTGATTACTACGTGTCCGGTACTGTTTCTACTTCTTCTATGTGTGCACATTGGTTCATCTGTCCTTCTCATATTTCTGTGTGTGGATACCCTTCCCTTTCTCCTCTATCTGGGCTTCCCTTTCTATCTTTACCTCTCCCCGACTGTCTGAAACTTTTTTTATCTACGCATCTCTCTACTTATATACCTCTCTAAATTACTCTCTTTTATTCTTTCTCTTTCTCTCCTCGATCTGGGTTTCCCTTTCTATCTACGTCTCTCCTCGACTGTCTGAAATTTTTTACATCTACACATCTCTCCACTTATCTCTCTCTCTAAATTTCTCTCTTTTATTCTTTATCTCTTTCTCTCTTCGCTCTCTGTTTCCCTCTCTATCTACTTATCTCTCCATCTCTCTGAAATTCTTTCTATCCAGGTATCTCTCTACTTATCTCTCTCTCTAAATTACTCTCTTTTATTTTCTTTATCTATATCTCTCATCAATTCTACATCTACATCTCTCTGAAATGTATCTCTCCGTCTCCCTATATCTCTTTCTATCTACGCATCTCTCTACTTATCTCCCTCTCTAACTCTCTATCTTTTATTTCTATTACCTGCAGGTTTTTTAACTCAACGTCGACTAGTTTTGTGCAAGGGCGATGGATGGGGGCACGACGTCCGCCTCATCCTTCCGTCCCAGTTCCTCAAAAATGATATTATTTTCTCTTTCACCCACACTGTTTCTGGACCTTGTTCTTTCAACATTTAATCTCTTTTAATGTGGCAAACACTTTGAAAGTTGGGCAATTGTTCTGAATTTTAAAATTATTATGAAATTTCTTAGCTTCGTTCTCCAGTGCGAAACGCAAATGAATGATAAATCACTGAAAACCTTGAGTGAGATTGTAATATCGTATATAATTATCAATATTACACTACTCATGACAGAAATCTAAGAGATTTCTGTATTATCGGATTTAGGTAAATTAAAACAACATGAGTTTTGATTTCTTATTTATCTAAATATTTTCTTGGAGTTGAAGTTCAATGCCACCTTTATGTAAATGAAATAGTAAATAGAGGAATGCAAATTACTATTAACATAAATTAATACTAAAAAGGGGCTGATGAGCACAATTTATTAAAAATCAGCCTATATTCGTGTTCAATCTCAATGGCATTCTCGCAGAGAAAAAAATTTATGATTAACATCAATTAATGATGAACACAATTTATTAATAATCAGACTATCTCTTCAAGAAAAAAAAAAGAATAAGCAGACTACATTCATGTTTAATCTAAATGGCATTTTCGCAGTGAAAGAAACAAAAAAAAATTCGTCCAATTCAATCGTCCACCGTCCAGACATCCCGGACGGACGAAGTTTTCGTCCAATGAGACGAAAAGTCGTCTCGTCCGGGGTTCTCCGGACGAAAGTTCGTCCCAGGTTTCGTCTAGGGACGACAGACGGGACGAAAACTTCGTTCCCGGACGAAACCTTCGTCTCGTCCGCTTCCCGGATGTATATCTATAGCTCACCTTCTCTCTCCTGACCTCTCTCTCTCCCGCTCACTCTCCCCCCCTCTAAATCTACAAGTCACCCTCTCTCTTTCACTCTCTCTCTATCTACCTCTCTCTTTCCCGCTCACTCTCTCCCCCTCTAAATCTACAAGTCACCCTCTCTTTCACTCTCTCTCTCTCTCTCTATCTACCTCTCTCTTTCTCTCTGTCTACCTCTCTCTTTCTCTCACTCTCTCTCTATCTACCTCTCTCTCTCTCTATCTATCTATCTACCTCTCTTTCTCTCTCACTCTTCCCCCATCCTGACTCTCCCTCTCTCTTTCCTTCTCTCTCTCTCACCCTGTCACGTTCTCCAATCCTGTATGAGACCCATCATCATTCGAGACATCCCAAGAAAAAGAATAAAAAGCCAAGATCAGAACTGAAAATTTCAATTCATTTTTATCCATTTTCATAGGATCCACCAATCCTATATGGGAGCCATCATCATTCTAAACATCCCAAGAAAAAAGAATAAAAAGACGAACTCAGAACTGAAAATTTTAATTCATTTTTTCCAATTTTCATGGGTTCCACCAAGAATGGGATCCACCAATGACGAGCTTCAAAGCCATTGAATGTGGAGGCCATCTTCAAAAGGAAAAATCGTTTGTGCAATTGATTTAGAACCAGAGCACCTTGATTTAGACGGCTCGATATTCCAGGAAGAGAGACAGCTTCTGGGCGAGGACGTCCCGGGTGCCATACAAGGGTTTCTCAGAAATCCAGTTCTTCTGCAGCGAAGACGCCTTGGTACTGGCCAGCATGTCGTCTTCAAAAGCAGAGACAATCTGATACGTCGCCCTTCTGAGGACGTCCGCCATGGCAAAGGCCTTGGCCTCTAACCCCGCATCTCTTCTTCTGCTGGAACCAGCACTCGGAGTCCCAGTCTGGCCTACCGTGGCCCATTTGATGCTTACTGGGCTAACGCGAGCCGCGGGTGGGCTGGGCTTCCTCCCCATGGTGAACTCCACAGCCAGCAGGCAGGAGAGGAGGGTCGACACGGCTGCTGAGTTGCAGCTGGTCAACTGGGCGACCCCATATCTGTCTTCTTTGTGAGACCGAGAAGTCAAGGCCGCCACCGTCCTCGCGCACCACGTCATCAGCTATAGTTTGAGAAGACACCGGATTAAAAAAAAAAATTACATGGAAAGTTTGCAGAGAGACAGCACAGAACCTGAAGTTTATCAAATGCTTCTCTAAAGTCTTTGGGGGCATTTGTGGGTCCGCGCAATTGAGAGGAACTTATTGATTTATCCGCATAGAAACCTTCAAAGGCTTCGGCAAGTCCCAGGGTAAACTGCTCCAAAGGCCTTAAACAAAGAGAGATCAATCTCTTGTATGTTTCGCCTGTTTCTTCGAATAAGGGAGCTCGACGCCACAG
Organism: Wolffia australiana; assembly: GCF_029677425.1. Taxonomy (NCBI): domain Eukaryota; kingdom Viridiplantae; phylum Streptophyta; class Magnoliopsida; order Alismatales; family Araceae; genus Wolffia; species Wolffia australiana. The sequence continues at coordinate 17,093,763 of NC_135836.1, read as the reverse complement.
CTCAAAGTCACTTTCTGAAGCTAAACAGAGATCGAGATAAGCAAGATACTGAAACAGAGAGGCTGGGCTGCTCTGCTCCAGCGCTTCCAGAAGAGCTTCATTAGGATTTGATTCGGCCGCAGCAGATCCAGGTGCAGGCGTAAAAAGAAACCTTCTCGTGTGGAGAACCTGCAATGCCGTAATTAAAGTTCAGTTGGGGCGAAAAAGTGAAATTCCGAGACTATATTACAGCACTAATTGGAAAACAAGAGGATGGTTATTTTGTTTGCCTGCACAGGATCAAAGTTATCTTCCATAGAAGGGAGGCATTGCTGGATGGTGCTGTACAAGCAGTGGCAAGTCTTGCCTCTTCAAGATTTAAAGGGCCACAGCCAATGGCCTTTAGGCCTCGTGTGTACTAAATGATCATATCAATTTATCACATCGGGAGGGTCACCATTTGTGGGTGATCTTCCTTAATTTCTTCAAAAAAATTAATGTTTCTTTCAGTTTTTAATTTTAGTATGAACCTAAAGATTTTCCAGCCCAAGAAGCCCATGAGACTACAAAGCATAAACCATTTAACCACAGTTGACACTAAGGGACGAATAAGATGTTTCAGGATCAATTCCAATGTAATCTGCGGGGTCCATAAGAAGACATTCACAAAAATAGTTACTATTTTCTATATGATACGTCTGTTCTTATGGTTTTTCGATGGGTTGATATTGGGTCATGCATGACGAGAATCGGAGACACCTACCTCAAGTAAATGCCGACTGACTTCCCAACAGAAAGAAACAGCGGAAATACAAATTAGAAGCCGGATTTGTAGGATTATAAGCTGTCCAAAAGTCTTTCCCCGCATAAAATCTTCTGACCATAATAGCGTCAACAACGCACAACCAATAATCGCTGAGAAGGATAGCTTTAGAGCTTGCTTGAAGGCTGAAAATAGACCGATCTTGAAGCTGAAAAATAGGGGACGCTGAAAGTAGAGGCAATCTTTGAAATTAAATTTGAAAGAAAAATGAAAAAATACCAAACACGAAATATATTTAAACCGTAGATGCAAGAAATCCACATTGGATAGGGGAGAAAACGGAGAGCTAAATTCACAATCTCATTTACACGAGGATTATGAGATGATGGTAGAGATATGACCCAAATCTTAAGCTACAATTTTGTTTTGATGAATCTGGTAAGATGGATTAAATTGTTTTTTTTTCATGTCCTTGTAGAGAATTTTAAGATTAAATTCCAACTGAAGCGCGTGTATGTCTTACCAAAAAATGGCATTTGTGGCATCTCATTTCAGGATTCGGCCGTATTTTTAAATGAAAGGAATACGGCACTTAAGATGGAACCCGTGGCTTCTTATTCCTTGTATCGAAGATAATCCATAGTAAAACAAAGGAAGATGAGAATTGATGGCACAGAAATTCCATTAGAGAAAGTATTACAAGATGAAGAAAATAAAGACAGGAGGGCAAAGGTAAAAAGCTTCAAAGAGTTACAACACTATAAGTCTATAATTAAGCGAACGATGATTGAACGTTTTTTTCCTGAAACTGCATTCATGTTTACTAGTAGCGTCGAACCCGCCTAAAAAAGTCAATTACAAACCTGCACAATAGGAAACTGCAACACCCATCGTTTTTGATAGACATAATGAGAACCAAACAGCAACCCGAAAACCAATCCTCCCGATCCAAAGTATATCAGCGCAGATAAGTGCAAACGCTCCAAATCACAGCACATCGAGACAACAGACAACCACCCAGAAGCCGCACAGACCGAGATAAGAGCCAGAGATTTCATCGTCCTACAAACCCGACGCCGGAATTCGGGAGAAAATGAAGGACTCTGAAATCCGCCAACAAGGGCCTTGATGAGGGCCCTAAGAAACCCGCCACCGAGCTCCGAAAGGGAGGCGGAAGGTTCGGACTGAGGAGTCGATGTGAGAAAGAGGGAAAACGAGAAAACAAAGACTGAGAGAAGGAAGATGAGAAAGGATGCCAAGGAAGAGAGGAGAGAGGTCGAAGGGGATCCAAGCAACGGAGATATGAGAAGAAAAATGGAGGTGGCGAAGATGATCTGCCATATCAAGAATCCAAGCCAGCGATTCTGCACTACATCAGGAACTGATGAGAAATAGGGCCGCATACTCTCGGAACGACGATCGACAGAGGTGTTGGGGAAGAGAGGCGGGCGGGAGTGAGTAATGCTTTGGAATGCTAAAAACCTCGCCGTTTTCAAAAGGTTCTTATGCCCCCCTAGAGGGAGAGGGGGGAGAGGAGTCCTATAGTAAGCTATCGTCCGGGACGGGATGACGGACGAGACGGAGCGCAGGACGGGACGATGGCGCCCACTATCACCTAGAGTGCAGGGACGCGGATGGGATGATCTTTCGTCCCGGGACGAAAAAGCGTCCCGTCCCAAGCCAGAGACGAATTTCGAGATGAAAATTCGTTCCACAGACCACCGGATGGGATGGTTTTCGTCACATGGACGAAAAAACCATCCGTCCGGAGGTCTCGGACATTGGACACACGAATCCGGACGGAAATCCGCCAGATTCACTTCCGACGGTTGAGATGTAAGCACGTGGCCTCACAATGACAATTTGCATCCAAGTCCCTATTTTTTGACATGAGTGAAAACGTACTCCGCTCAGAAATAATTTGTACATATGGCACTTTGCATTCTCTCTCTGTAATTCCCTAAAAAACATAGAAAAAATCTATACTAATATATTAAAATTATAAAATGGGTTTTTTTCGTCTGGGATGGGGGACAGGATGAAAATTCATCTCGAGAGGACTGGACAAGACGGTTTTCTTACAGTCAGACGAAAAAGTCGTCCCGTCCTTCATCCCTACACTAGTGTTTGGTCCAATCGATATCTGTCCGACATCCAGTATCGAACAACCGATATCCGAAAAAAAGTGGGACGATGTCAGATATCGGATATCGGATATCGAACGATATCCGTCTGTAAGGTGTAGACGGATATCGATGACAGATGTCGGAGGGCTAAGGAAGATCCGGATATCGAATACCGGATATCAGATTTCGATATCCGGATATCGGAACCAGTATCCAGATATCGATATCCGGTACCGACTGAAAAAATAATATTATTCATCACCTTCAATGATTTATATACATCCAACACGACATGATTTTGATATGTTTTCAACCTCGGTTAATATATCATTAAAATTTGAACCCTGTTATCCCAAATGGAAGAAATTAGAAATCGTGTGATGTATATATTAAACAAGGTATAATATTTTTAATGATATAGTAATATTAAAATATTCAGTATATTTTAAGCCGGTTATATAAGTAATATATTTAAGATATTATTAACTCGTCCAATAAATATAGTCCAAAATTTCCATTTTCTTCCATATGGGATAAAGGATTTGGAGATTGATGTTAAACTTGGAATCCTGATGTTATCCCATATAGAAGAAAAACAAAGTTAGACCTGTATATATTAAACGTGCCACTTAATATATAAAAGCTTCCAACTACCCTCTTCCGCAAGTTGACCCGTCTTACCTCTCAGTAATAATGATTAAATTATATTTTTATACAACATCTCTAAGTTGGATATCGGAATCCGATATCCAACATAGATATCCGTTATCATCATCTTCCCCGTGAGATGGAGGCGGATGACGACATCAGGACGGATACTGATATCGGGTATCGGCATTGTAGCAACCGATATCCGATATCGTTATCCGATATCCGGATATCTGAAAAAACAGATACTGAATATTTGATTTTCAGTATCCAATACAGCATCCGTCCCCATATCGTACTCCGATACCCGTATCGGGGACGGGCGAACACTACCCTACACTGAATCCAGACGTCGGATGGGACAAAATTTGTCCCGTCCCGTCCATCGTCCATCGTCCATATCCTAGACGATCCGGAACTATATTCCCTCCTCCTTATTTGCAGAGGCTCGTCTGAATCGTCCCGTCCAAAATCCGTCCCATCCTGAATAATTTAGTCCACGTTCCATCCACACCTGGTAGCCATCCGTATAGTGCACGGATGCGGATGAGACAATTTTATCGTCCCACGATGAAAAAATCTTACTGTACGCGGGTGTATGAAAACTGGGACAACAATTCGTCCCGGGGACGAGTGGACGGAACAGTTTTCCATCCCGTCCAGAGGTCTCGTGGCGATGGACGGTCAGAGAAGGATGAAAAATCCTCGGGTTCACATTCGATGATTGAGATCTAGCCGCATGGCCTTGGTATAACATTTTGCATCAAAGTCCCTGTGTTTTTATGCGTGCAAACTGACGCCGCTCAAAAGTAATTGTACATATGTCCCTCCATCTTGTCTCTCCTTCATATTTCCCCAAAAACTTGAAAAATCAATATTAGTTCAATGAGACCTTGGAACTATTTTTATTGGATATTCATTAAAAGTATACTACATTTAATATATATAAAAAATTAAACGTGCTTTTTCTCGTCTGGAACGAGGTAGGGGAGTGCTTTTCTCTCGACGGGATGGAAATTTGTCTCGATACAAATGGACGGACGGTTTTCATATCGTCGGACGAAAAAATCATCCCATCCGCGACCGTGCACTATATTCCGGACGTCGCACGGGAAAATTTTCGTATCATCCTGTCCATCGTCCACATCCAGGACGATCCAGAACTATAGCCATCTGGTGTGGGGAACAAAAAACAAGTTGCCCCTAAGAACACTGGGCCCCCTCGGCTTTCTCTCTCATGCTCTCGGTTCTCACTTGGCTCCCTCTTGAGCTCTCGGCTCCCACTGAGCTGACTCGACTTTCCCTCTCGGGCTGAGGGCTCCCACTTGCCTCTCTCTCGGGCCTCCCAATCTCAGCAGTTGGAAGTTGGACCTCGCTTATCTGAACTCTCAGCGTCTATTTCATGGCACCAATTATATCAGTGAGTGTATGTTATTATCATTGAGTTTTCATACTGCCGTGTATTAGAATCTTTAATGTCTAAGTGGCTGTTTCATCTTCTACAAAGTCTATAAAAATATGAATTGGAGAGTAATGATTTAGGCGTATACCCTTCTATCACTCCTTGCATGAGATTGCTAGAGGCAAAAGCGATGACATAGAATGATACAAGGACGATAGCGACAGAAAGCTATCATTACTTGTGAACTGAAGGATAGAAGATAACTTAAATAGGTCCACTCAAACCACTCAAAATATGACACTAGTAACGGTAGCAATGGCAAGCTATCATTACTAGTGGACTGAGGGATGGAAGATAATTTAAATAGGTCCACTCAAACCACGCAGAAAATGACACAAGTAATAGGAGCAAGGGCAAACTATTGTTATTAGTGGACTGAGGGGTAGAAAAATAACTTAAATAGAAGATAGCTTAAGATATCTTAATATACACTCCAATCTGTAGTTCAATGCCCAAGCAGGAGCTGGAAAAAGTTGCCCCCTGAGACGGTGGAAGGAGTTTGGCACACGATACTATCCCAATTTGTCCAAAGTTGCATTTGAGTTTCTCGCGGTTAGCCCAACAAGCGACGGCAATGACAATGATGATGACATTTTACAAGCTGTTTAGTAATGTAAAGTTATTTGATTTCATTTAAAAACTTATATTTCCTTTAGAGACTAAATGTTTTTCCATCTAACATGATGACCAAAGAGAGCACTTGGAAGACACTCTGTCAGATGTGACACGAACCATCAAACTTAGCTAAAGATGTGCCTTGCCTTTCCATTCCTTATGACTCATTTCTGAATACTGTTGGAATTTGAAAGCTAAGCTCGCCTTTAGTTGTTATCTCTTTGTCTAAACCTATCCTCCAGCATCACTTATTTATTTTCCTCTTTGTTTTACATATTTATCTGTACTTGACTCTTCATACGTATCTCTTTGCTCTCACTTTGTGTGTCCTGAACTATATGTAATTATATCCCTTTGAATCTTTATTATGATTTTATGATTCTCACATATCTCATATTATCGTCTTAAATACATGGTGCTAACTTAGCTGCACTTGAGCTGCAAGTGATGTGTATTTACGTGTCTTTCGTTTCTTTCTCTATACCTCATTATTAATATGCACCTCCTCCCTCTCGACCTGAAATTTTCTATTCCTCCCTAACTGTTTCCATCCTTGTCTATATTGCTTATCCTTTAATGTTTAAATCTCTATCAATCTCAATTCTCTTCTCTCCCTACTTACTTTTCTTTAGCTTTCAAATCTCCCCTTTTATCTCTAATTCTTTAGCGCTCTTCTCAGAAAATCAGGTCAGCACATTCATCTCATAGCTCTTTCGCCTGACATTTACAGTATTTTGTTTTCTCTACCTCTCTTTTTCAATTCATCTAATGTACTTTATCACTCTTTCTTTGTCCCTTTTTAACCGTCAGGACAGTGGATAACTTTCATTCCCCATAAGACATTAATGTAAGAAAGGAAATTAATTATCCTTCAATATTTATTACATGCAAGTAGATAAACCAAAATTTTATTTCGTCCCAAAAATTCAATGACAGGGGCTAATCTTCATCCTATGCGAAGAACCAATATAAGATAAACACGTTCGAAACCTTACAGATCTTATTATGGGAATCAGGATTTGATTGACTTGATCTGAGATTGATTGTGCTACATAATATTTGTTTTATTTGTCTAGTCTCGCCAAAATCGCCCCTTAAGGATAGGACGAGTCAAGAGCAAAAGGCACATAGAAATGACTTGCATGGGTATCAATTGAAGTTGTTCCCCCCATTTATACTCTATTGGATCACTTCATAAAATATATTGACAGACTTTTTTAAAAGCCCGCATCCCTGAAAAAAATCAATAAACATCCCCTAACTTAAAGTATATCCGCCATCTAAAAATATTATACTCCTGAAAGCCCATGTATTAGTCTAGATAATCAATCTAGCCACCCAATATTTTTTATTACCCAAACTCATTAATTCACTAAATTAACATATGTTGGGTTTAATGGCCATAATTGAGATGAAACCTTGGTGATTCAGACAACGAAAAAACATATCAAGGGCATATTTACAACAATTTAAAAGTAGTGATCAAATCAAGTTTGAGCGGATCATATCTGAATTTTATCTATTCCTTGATAAGGACATGTTGAGATATTATTGTGTCCAGCCTTCAGGTATATCCAGATGATCCTTTAGACATTGAATCTCCTCCATCTCAGTGATCATTGTCATAGATCTACCATCACTGTTATGGCGGAAGGGAGAAGAAGGTTGGGCACCTAAGAATTCTGGCCCGGGCAATTTTTTTACGGCATTCTCCTATCTATCCTTAGCATTATTTTTTCTTCAAAACCCTGGAATTTAAGTAAAACTTTCAACGTCCAAATGGCCAAATGACATTCTCATGGGATATTTTATCATATGCAAAATACAAATTCATGAATTTTTTTTTAATTTCCCTACTAGGACATCAATAACTATCTAATAAACAATTTTTATTGTGACAGTTTTATGATGATCTCTAAAAAAAATACAGATCTCTTACATTTCTCTCTTGATAACTCCTGAACCATATTGTGGCCATTCTCTGAGTTGCTCCCATTTGAAAAATATGAATATGGTTACATTCTATGCTAATAACAATATTCAAAGTTTCATTCAAAACATTTAGAAATCTTCAACATATATTGGAGGAAAATTTCTTCCTTGCATTGATTTTTAACAGATGCATATTTTCATAAGTTTTTATCACATGTGTGCATCATTAAAATCAGGAAATTTAATTTTTTTCATAATGTTTGTTATCAATTTCTTTAGAATAGTGATTCTAAAATTTTCATAATTTTTAGTATAAGTTTGTCATATACTGTCGTTTGACTAGTGTTTTGTCAAAAAAGTAACAAATCTTCTGTCTTTTTCCATCTTACTCATTTTTTAACACGTGAAACTTCTGAATTCATGCATTAATTCATATATAATAAACAAATTGCTATTTTTTCATGTACTTACCATGCATTGTGCATACTTAATACAATGAATATAACCTTAACATTTTAAAGGCATTACAGTGTTTGGATTTTCTTGGAAAGACAAATTTTTATTATAATTATTAAACAGCGATAAGTGAAAAAATCCTTTGAGGCAATGTAGATACAACTTGGAGACACCTTAAGTACCAGCTGCTACCAAGGGCACCAAGGCATCACCGTAGGCAACATTCAAGCCCCACACATGCTCGCAGGGGGATTTTTGTTATTAAGGTTCACACAATGCATGATCTTGGAATTTATATATTATTATTTCTTTTCAAATATTTCATCATGGGATTAGCACAATTTAAACTTTAACCTACAATTATACAACTTTATAATTTAAACTTTAAGCTACAATTCCATTATAAAATGTGGGCCACCTATGAACAAAACCCATAGAGAAAAATGACTTCCGGGTTTAAAGCTAACACTGGCCAAAGCTCGTGTCAGAAAAACTTTCTATAAAGTGAAACATTTTAATCTTGACCTTCAATCTTCTTTAATAAGATCAAACAGTTAAGAACAATTTCAATCTTTTGTATGTACCTTTCTCTTTCGGGAGGTGAATCAGCAACGGCAGGCGCTGATACAGATGAATGAGGAAGTGCCAGATGGTAGTGAATGCTGATGTGGTGAAGTTTATTGGGTTTGAGGACCAGTGCAACTTAAGGGTTCATAGTTGAAATTAAATTGCAGTAGTTGAGCCCTTTGTGATGGTGATTGAATGTCCAGGGGGAAACCTCGTTTATTTTGGACCCTAACCATTGCCTGTGCTGTTGGAGAGCCATTTCTGCCAATTGGAAAGTGAATATCAGCCTGATGGGACTCAAAAAAGGCCAGGTTTTTCCCACACTGACCGTATACAGTCCTAGATCTTTCCTGTCCCCATAAAAGTCAAGCTTTATCGTTGTTCAGCCATATTTGTCACCCTGTGAAAAAAAAAACTTGGATTTAAATTGAGGAAGATCGTCCTCTGATTTTCATCAAGTCCGAGGAGGAGGTGACATCCTTGAGTTTGTGAAGGAAGATTGCGACGAGTGAGAAAAAGGGGAGTGTGGCTAACGATGTGAAGGAGGACATCATTCCAAGATGATGGTCTGGAGCCGACGCCGACCATCAAACGATTACAAAATATGTTAAGTTGTAAATTGAATGTGTTGAATATCTTTGACAGAGATGGAAGCAGAGAGTAGAGGAGGAAGGAGAGAAGTGAGAGAGAGAGAGAAGAAGAACACCAAGAAAAGAGGTGCTTAGGATGGATCGTTGTTATTCCCCAAATCATTTGATAACATTGTGTTGGTTTTTATAATACGTATAGATGATAGAAAATAGTAAGTTTCCGTTATTGAAATATATCCGTTGTAACGGCTTGCAACAGATATATTTCATTTGAATCCAGATTAAATCTAAACCGTTATAATTCAAAGGGGTGCACCGATCCTGGCCGTCGATCGGTGTCGTGTCCTTTGCTTTAGAATCTTGATCAGATTTAATCTGGACCATTATAACTAACTGGGCGCACCGATCACAACCGTAGATCGGTGTTGTGGACCCAGTATAATCCTAACTGTTATAACTCTATCTAGATGTAATCCTATCCGTCTAAATTTAATCCTATACTATGTTTGAACCTATATTTCATCCTGGCATCTAACCCTCTATCGAGTATAGTACACCAATTCATTACTAACTAATCTGATTAAGTCCTAGAGAGGCTCCGCTGCGTCTTTGCTTGACTCTGCGAGTTGGCGCACTGCATTCCTGGTGCTGAATCCTTAACAGAATGATCCATATGAATTCCATTTATTTGAATCTAAGTGTAAGAAGTAAGTATGATACAACCAGTAATAGTGCATAAAAAATAAAAAAACATATAGGCTCTCTTTCAAGCAATTTTCTGCTTAAAACTGCGACCATCCCATTTTAAAATTGATCTGCTTAAATTTTCTCCTCATTTTAGTTCAATAATAATCTCTAGAAAATAACGAATACCCCTAATCCATTAACCATCTTGTTCCGCTATTTTCCATTTTAATTAAATAAAAATTATTTGATTTCATCATATAAAAACTATATAATTTCTATCTCTCACTTGGGCATTTCATAAACACCTGGAATGCCCTCAATCACTTGATATTTTCACTTTCATCTCTCTCCTTCCAAATAATTCTTCTTCCCTCCAACTACCTCTTTATCTGCATCTATCCATCTATAGACTATGTTCCAATATATTTCTTGTCTAGCATTTAAGTAATAATAATAAATTCCCTGCCATTATTGTTATCCTAATATATCTTATCCCTTTCTTTGAAATATTTATTTGATTCTACTTCCAAGTACCAATTCCGGAGGAGATGACATTGCTCTCCGCTATAAATGTTTTGAGTGAGATTACAAATTACATCGACATAAAAATACACTTTTGCTTCGTCAATATGTCAGAAATGATCTGTTGCATTTCAACAAACTTACAAGCATATCTTGCTCGAGTAAATTTATTACATACTCAAGCAGTTCAATTTTTCAAACTGAGGATTGTTTTTGACATTAGTACGCACCTGAACCAAAACATCCTCCTCATCTAACTACCTTTAGATATTTAATTTATGTCCCATATTTTTCCATTTTTGGTTATTTTGGAATTTATGCAATGTACTTACCAAAACCATTAGAGTTATTCCCATCAACTATACCATATAAGATTGAGTTTCATGTTAAATGTCTCCATACTGAATGCTTTAAAATATGACTGTGTGCTAAAAGATCCCAAATCGCTGTTTGATTTTTAGCAGTAATTTCACATATGGCAGTGATTTCACTCCAGTTTTCAATGAAAAATGACGCTCTTCAAAACTTGTCTTTTGAATCAGAAATAAAAAATTATTAATTTTACACTTTCAGGTTTGGATTTTTGGTTTAAAAATTAATTTTTATTTGTCATTTTGATCCGCCAAATTAATATTTTCGGATAGTTTTTGTTATGTCCAAAAGAAGCTTTTCTATTAGGTTTTAAAAAACATTCATCTTTGTATGTCAGAAAGTATCGAGAAACAAATCGAGAAAATATTTGTACAATCTAATGCAAAATAATATTTGTACTTTAGATATAGATCAGAGTAATTATTGTCATAAAAAACATATAATACATTTAATTTCTTATAATACATTTTATTTCGTAAATTGCATCACCATTGAGGAGACTATTAATGTAATTTGGAAATTGTAAAAAAAAATTGTTATCACAATTTTATACTTCAGAAATTAGATTACATATGGTTACCAACTTGATACAATCTTTCTTAGTTTCATATATTATTGACATTAATCATTTCAAAATATCATTGTTTTGAATGGTTTTCTTTAGCCCAGATAGTGGTCCCACTAAATATATATTTTTGATAAATTCATTAATATGATATTTAATATTAGTAACACGAGATTCATGATTTGACACTGATATTTTGCATCTTGATATCCATAAGCGAATATTAATTTACAGATATTTGGCATGAGATTGAGTGGACGTTATGTGTAACGTTATCATCCTTTTATTAGAGAACTCCTCTTTCTCCGTAGTTTGACTATTGAAGCATAAAAAAATCTGAGAGTCTAGGGAAGTAAGATCATTGAAATCGGGAAGGTGATATGGCGAAGTGAAAATTGAGTTTTATTGATATAGCTGGTCTGGATCAAAGCATCACTGTAAACTTAGGGATGGAGTTTTCACTCTACTGGTAACTAAATCCTTGCAATTTCTTTTTATTTTAACATAATCCCCTTCAATATTGCTGAATACAGTAGCCTCACGTTCAGCATAATTCTGGTCAACAATTAAACCGAGAGGAAACGACATGACATCGACTATTCGCCGCTGATATACTGGTATTTTAGCAGGCAGCATGGAATCTCATCCCTTCGCTGACGCAGCAGACAGCGAAATAAGCCTCTTACACATCAAGCGGTAGGACTGTTCTTTTATTAAATAGAAAGCGATAAGACCATATCGCTGGGGGCCTATAAGGATCGTGTATTCAACTAAATATTCATTCATATTTATTCATTTCCCAGTACTTTCCAACTCCGCTAAGATTGCGACGGAACCCGTCATTAACATGGAGTAATGGTTCTGCTTTCAAACCTTCGATTCTGATTGCGAATAGTAAGTTTGGTGCAATAATTGAACCTGTGATATATCGTTCTCACATCCACGTAAGGGTCCATATCTCTCTCTCTCTCTCTCTCTCTCTCTGTGCCGTGACAGTGGCCGCTCGTATATCAAAATGATCAAATTATGTCAAAACTTGTAACAGCGGCCGCTTCTATGTCTAAGTCTAACATCAGACGTCGGGGGCGTTAACTGTTGGCGCAAGGGATAAATATCGCACCGCCGGCGTTTAACTTGGCCTGGAATTCTTAAGTTCACAGTCCATGTCGTGGCGGAGAAAGACGGCTGCTACGCGGCGCTTAACTTCATCTATGAACCACCGCGGCGGCCGATCGCGAGCGTGCAATAAATGAGAATCATCGTCCCCACGCTTGACCTGAAAAGAAGCGAAATTTGCGTCTTTAAGGCCACCAAGACAAGCAAAACTGAGCAATGAGAAATGAGAACTCACAAGGTGGCAAAGAAGAGGAGTATTTTCCTGGGATGAACGGCCGGGAAGCGATTGAACCTCTTGTTCTTGCTCTCCACCGACTCTGCTTTGAACTGGTCCATTGGCAAGCACACGACTGGACCCGATCACAGAGAGATGTCAGATGAATAAAACTCCAGAATGATGAAAGGATGACGCGAAAAACCTTTCAATGGAAGCCTCTTGGAGGGGTCGTCCTGTTCCTGCTCCTCGGGCCCGCGCCTGTCCATGCGGCTCGAACCCTTTCGGGACAGTGCTTTCTGGGAAAAGACTTAACGTTATTAATGGATTTCCATGAATGGTGGAAGAGAGTAGATCTTACGGTCATCTTGGGGCTGCCAGAGCACATATCTGCCAACTGCGCGAGGCTGTCCATGTCTAGAACCACGCTTTCTTTATCTACGGTGGCAGCTGCTGCTGCTGCTGCTGCTCCTTTGGGTGACGCCAGACTCTGCTTGCAAGGGTTTAATTCACTCTGAACAACAAAAGTACGGAAGCAAAAGTGGGAAAGATAGCAAAAGTTTACTACCTGAACTGGGCAATCCTCCATTTGCGGCCGTCACCTTCTTTGAATCAAGATAACTCAGCACGCAAATCTTTGAGAAAAAAAAGAGGAGAGTTTTCACACTGTCCGGTTAAAGCTATTGTTCGACGGGTCTAAACGAGAATTTCCTAGAGGAGAAAGATGAAAAACGTCAGTTCGTGTCGACGGTTTAAAAAAAGAGGGGAATGAGAATAAGGAGTTGGGTAATAGTCTGGATCCTTGAGTTCTTGCAATAGTGCGCTCAACTTTGAGGCCGTAATGGATGACAAGACACCACTTTTCTGCCCTCGCAAACGTGGTATGCTTCAAATCGAAAGACACATTCGCCCAGAGCTGTAGAGAGAGAGAGAGAGAGAGAGAGAGAGAGAGAGAGAGAGAGAGAGAGAGAGAGAGAGAGAGAGAGAGAGAGAGAGAGAGAGAGAGAGAGAGAGAGAGAGAGAGAGAGAGAGAGAGAGAGAGAGAGAGAGAGAGAGAGAGAGAGAGAGGAAAGAACTTGGAATAGGAGGGTCGAAAGGGATCAAGAAGGTCCGAGAGGGTCACGCACCCTTTAGAAATTCACGGGCGTTACGATGGACTCCCCCCCCGCTCCATGAATTACCCACCGTAAAGCGGGGCTCAACTCAATCCGATAATAAACAGCGCCGCCGAAGAGGAGAAGCGGGCCGATGGCCATTGAATATCGATTCAAAGGGGCAGCCCTCAACGAACAAAGACATAAAAACCCATGAAGAAAGACAAACATGACGGGGTGCTCACCGAGAGTATCCAATGCAGCAGGCCGAGCAGAAGATATCAACTTGACAAAAATCACAAAGAAGAAGAAGAAGAAGATATCAGCTTGACAAAAATCGCAAAGAAGAAGAGGAACAAAAATAATAATAATAATAATAAGAAGAAGAAGAAGAAGAGGAGGAGCACCCTTGTTAAACAGTAGAACGGAGGTGGTTCTGCTCACCTCTAACTCTCCATTGGCGCCAAGGAGCTAATCTTTCAAGCTGTCATCTTTCGTCGCCTTCTTCTCGCTGCCACTGCCAGGCAGCCGTCTCTGCCACGCTCCTCGCTGTCCCCAAACCCTGCTAATTGGTCGCCATGGAAGCCCAGAACGTGAGCGTAGACTCAAATAGAAAAAGCTAAGCATCCACTCAGCAATTGGACGACGACGACGACGACGACCATTCTTTTCCTCCCCCGGTTAACCGCTTCTCCCACCCTCACCTGAACGCCTTGTGAAAACTCTCGCCCGGGGATCCAACGGCTGAGATCGTCGGACACACGCCATGAGATGGGCCGCTTGTCCGCACGTCGAATCGTGGGTCCTGCCCCGCGCCGTCCTACCAGCTGGCCGGACCTGTTCCGGAGTTCCCACGATCCGACTACATCAACCGCTGGATTATGATCCGACGGCCAACATTCACCTCAGGTTAATCATCAGGCGCGTGGGTCCCGCACCCATCCTGCGACTTGACAGCCCACTATATAACTTTTCAGTATTATCCCTGAATATTTTTAATTCCAAGATAATACACTAAATATTGAAATTCTGGTAGAGCCCACGGTAGTGTCCTGGCCCAATTCCCGCATTCTTTGTGCAAAAGATCAAGGCCAGCGTGATGCTAAACTGCGAATTCTGTTAGAGCTCGTGGTAGTGTCCTGGCCCAACATTACATCAGCGGAGCGGTTGCTAAGGGGCACCATTTAGGCGTGCACACAGTAACATCCTGTAATGCTTAACTGCAAATTCCGTAAGAGCCCATGACGTCTAAGCTTTGACATTTTGGACCGGCGACCATCACATTGGACCGAACGGGGCCGAACAAGACTGGACCGGATCTGTACCGAACTTCAGGTAAGGTTTAAGTCCATGCCAGAAAATTGGACCGGATCGGGACCGTCAAACCCTAGTAATGTCCTAGCCCAACCTTACATCAGCAGAGTGGTCGTGGAGGTGTACCACGTGGCGTCATAGAGGTGCGCATGCTGTAGCCTTGTAATACTTAACTTTGAGAAAAATAGAGCTGTTGGGCGAAAACCGAAGACGTTTTTGAAAGGGACTGAACGGACTTCTGGTCTGTTATCCGTCCATGGAATTTTGTTTCGCCCATTTCGTCATTCCTCACTGTTTAGTCATCGTCACAAGTCCATCATCGTTATCTGTTCAATTATTAGTCCGTTGCATAAAACGGAATGGATAACGGGCGAATGGATGACGAATTAGATAGATAGATAGATAGATAGAGAGAGAGAGAGAGAGAGAGAGAGAGAGAGAGAGAGAGAGAGAGAGAGAGAGAGGGAGATGAAGAAATATTTCCGTCACCAAAACGTCATCAGTCAGGTTTGGTCATTCGTTCGTCATTTTCGTCATCCATCATCCGTCTTACTCCGTTCAGTCATCCGTCGCTCCGACAATGACGGATGAAGGATGCCAATTTTTTGAACGGGCGGATGACGTTTGACCGGCCCTTGGTGTCTGGTAATTTATCGGACCGGCCCTTTAAGACCGTGAGGAGATCGGCCCAAAACACTTGCCGCGTTCGATTGAGGATGAAGAGAGAACTGGCGGATGTTCTCTTCAAGAATGCTGCGAATCCTGCTCTGGCATGGCGGTTTTTCAAGCATTTCATGCGATCGGCTTCTCCTGCTTCGTCCCCGCGGGCAATCTCAGCCATCTCTCGGATCCTCGCGCGGGCTCGCATGGTGCCCGAAATTCGGGAACTCCATGCCCATCTCCTCTCGCAATCTCCTGCCGAAACTTCGTACGAGGCGCTCGTCGTCCTCGCGCTGGCTTCCGCCAAGTCTGGACTCCTCGATGAGGCCTTTTCACAGTTTCACTCTCTCCGCGACCGGTTCTCCTCCCCTGTTCCCCCTATCCGCCTTTATAATTCCCTCTTGGAGTCGTCTTTCAAGGAAAATCGGCTTGAGCTAGTAGAAATTCTGTACAAGGACATGCTCACCTCCAGAGTCTCGCCAGATACATTCTCCTACAACCTGTTGATGCAATCTTTGTGCGAGTCCGGCCGCCTCGCCGAAGCTCGTCGGGTGTTCGACAAAATGCCTGAGAGAGGCTGCCCACCCAATATCTTCAGCTTTGGCATCATGATACGCGGGTACTGCAGGACAGGGCACAGCCTTAAAGGCGCGGAGCTCTTGGACTTGATGGGGAATTTCTCTTGCTCTCCAAATCAAACAATCTACAACACCTTGGTGTCCGGTTTCTGCCGTGACGGCAAGGTGGAAGAAGCAGAGAAAATCGTCGACAGAATGAGAAACGATAACCTTCATCCAGACGTCGTCACGTTCAATTCACGGATATCAGCCCTTTGCAAGGGCGGGAGAATCGCTGAAGCTTCTAAGATCTTCGAGGACATGCAGGCAGACAGCAACCCAGACGTTCCCAGACCTAATCAGATAACTTACAACACACTTCTTGACGGGCTCTGCAAGAAGAGCATGATCACGGAGGCCGAAGCTCTAGCCCAGACCATGAGAAGTAATGGACTGTTCTTGAAGCTGGAAACTTATCACATCTGGTTGTCTGGTCTGGTGAGGTGGGGTAGGTTGCTCGAGGCAAAGGCATTGCTTTCAGAGATGGCGCAGTCAGGTATGGGTCTAAATGCGTACACATACAACATCATGATCTTCGGTTTGTGCAAGCAAGGTCTGGTCTCTGATGCTCGGTCGCTGATGAAGGTCATGAGAGACAGAGGGGTGAAGCCAGACACAGTAACTTACAGTACAATGCTTCACGCGTACTGCGCGAAGAGGAAAGTGAAAGAAGCGGCCAGGACTCTCCGCGAGATGGCAGAAGCGGCATGCCCGCCGAACACGTTCACCTGCAACATTCTTCTGAGGAGTCTCTGGAGAGAAGGCAGGCCCATAGAAGCGGAACAGCTTACGAGGAAGATGAAGGAGAAGGGTATTGAGATCGATCGGGTGACCTGCAACACGATGGTCGACGGCCTTTGCAAGAGCGGGAAGGTTGACGTGGCCGTAGAGCTCGTCGGCCATGGCGGAGACTGCCTCCCGGACGTGGCTACCTATTCCTCGGTGATCTGCGCGCTGTGCAAGGACGGGAGATTCGACGAGGCGAAGAAGAAGTACCTCGAGATGGCCATGGAGGGGATCCGTGCAGATCAGAAAGTCTACGAAACCTTCATCCATGGCTTCTGCGATCACGGTAAGCTCACAGCGGCCATGAAGGTTCTACGAGACATGGAGAAAATATGCCAGGCTCCCAGCGCCCGGGCTTACAACGCTCTCATTCACTTGATGGCTAAAAAGAACCAACCCGATAAGATCAACGCGCTGAGGAAAGAAATGCAAGAACGAGGAGTCTCCCCGGACGGGTTCACGTTCAGAAATCTCGTCACCGTTCTCTGTCAAGAAGGCCGGGAGAAGGAGGCCGCCTCGCTAGTCGACGAGATGTCTGTCCGAGGCATCCCGCTGGATATCTCATCCTTGAAGGGCTTGATCATAGTTCTTTGCCGGCGAGGAAACTTGGAAGCGGCCTTCGAAGCTCTTCACAAGTATTCATCCCTCTGCGACGGCCGAGAGCACGTCCTGTACAACGCGATGTGCAGCGAGCTCTGCGCTCGAGGGCAGCTGTCCGAGGCCGAGCAGCTGTTCCGCGCCGCGGTGGAGAAGAGCTTGCCCCTTGAGCGCGACGCGTACAGGCGCCTGACTGAAGCGCTGTGCAGGGGGAACAAGACGGAAGCCGCGAGCCAAGTCCTCGATCTCATGCTCAGCAGGGGGTACGTGTTCGATTCCGCCGCGTTCCTACCGGTGATAGAAGATCTGGGCAAGAGGGGGAACAAGCCGGAAGCCGACCGGCTGTCTGCCCTTATGATGGACACGATCTCGCGCCACAGAGAGAAAAGCTCCGATCTTTTTCACTGTAAGTGGGCCATGGCGGTCTACAGACGGAAGCTTGCTGGGCCGCCCCGACTAGATGACCGCCGGGCCATGCTTAACAGGTACGTTCATGCATGCGATTTGATTCCGTTCTCTCTTTCCTCTTGTTATGTGCAATAACGCGCACTGTTGTTGCAGAGAGGACGGAAGTGGAATCGCGATCAAGGTGCTGAAGCAGGTACAGAGAGGATGGGGACAGGGGACGATGCTGAGGCCGAGTAGCGAGAGAAAGGGGGAGTTCGACAAGGATTTTCTTGACGTGATTTGAGGCCTATTTCCTCTTGTTCTCTCTCGTTGAATGAACAGACGCTTCTCCAGCTGGCGATGAGTCCGTCGAAGTCCTGCGCTTTCAATGCGCGACTTGATAATCGTGTAATTATTTTCTGAAACGGGCTTGTTTTGACGTGTCTCGAATCCGACCGTCGGAGGAGACGGCAGGAAGACGATCAGTCGAGGTTGGTGGAGGGGTGAGCCCAGACCCAGAGCGAGGGGACCAGACCCATGTTCATGGGTCAACGCACGAGGATGGCACAGGGAATTTCAACAGCAGAGCGGCGAGAACGAACAGCCGACGTTGTCGGTGACGGGGAAATCCAAAGTTTGGTTCTTTTCCTGGCGAATAATCCGACGCAATGTGAAGGTTTGACTACGCAACGGATGGAGCTCATCTGTCGGGCGCTTCTTCCCCCTTCCTCTCTCTTATTAAAAAGAGCCCTCCAAACAGCAGTTCGCGACGCAGGAGCAGCAGCAGAGAGAGAAAGACAGAGGAGAGTAATGGAAGAAGAGAGATCCGAGCCACCCTTTGAGGCGAGGTACGGAGAATTCTTCCGGGATTCCTCGTCGGCGTTGAGCAGCAGGAGTAGAGACAGAGAGGGAGAGTGCGAGTTGCCGCTGGTGGATCTGAGTGGCCTGACAAGCGGCGCGGAGGAGGAGAGAGAGGCGTGCGCGGCGGCCATGGCGGAGGCCTCGGCGGAGTGGGGATTCTTTCAAGTGGTTAACCACGGGATCAGCCGCGATCTCCTGGACGCCATGAAGAGGGAGCAGAAATCTCTCTTCCGGCTGCCGTTTGAGAAGAAGCCCAGCTGGTGCAAGCTTCTCAACGGGTCTTATCGCTGGGGAACGCCAACGGCCACTTGCTCCAGCCAGGTCTCCTGGTCCGAGGCCTTCCACATCCCTCTATCCAACCTCTGCGAGGCTGACCCGGAAGAAGACTTCTCCGAAGAAGGCTCAGATGTCACCGCTCTCTGGCAAGCGACGGAGAAGTACGCGGCGGCGGTGTCCGAGGTCGCCACGACCGTGGCGCGCGTGCTCGCGGAGAAGGTCGGCGCGCGGGGACGGCTGCCGGCCGACTGTTGTAGCCCCGCCACTTGCTTTCTCCGTCTAAACCGATATCCGAGATGCCGTTTCCCGCAGGAGGTATTTGGGCTTGTCCCTCACACCGACAGTGATTTCCTCACCGTCCTCCTCCAAGACCATGTCGGTGGCCTTGAGCTCATGAAGGACTCCCGCTGGGTCGCCGTCGCGCCAAACCCCGACGCCCTTATCGTCAACATTGGCGATCTCTTTCAGGTTTTTCTTCTTCTTCTTCTTCTTCTTCCTCTTCTCGCCACTTTGACCTTCTTCCAGGTGTTTCGCGCTTCTTCAACCTCCTCCACATCTTCCTCCTGCCGTTTCTTCCTTCTTCCATACGCTTCTCACTTCTTTAAGCCTATTACTATTATAATATATGCTGGTGATGTTATCGCTATTACTGTTTTTACAATTATTATTGTTGTTGTTGTTGTTGACATTGCAATTGTTGTTATTATTATTATTCGACTTCGACAGTTCCATTTCGTTCCTTATAGCCGGCTGCTGAATGGGTTTCTTCCTTTATCTGGCGACTGTGGGCAGGCGTGGAGCAACGACGTGTACAAGAGCGTTGAGCACCGAGTTCTCGCGGCCGGAGAAACGGAGCGGTACTCCGTTGCCTACTTCATGTGCCCCTCCTTCGACTCCGTTATAGGCTCGTGTGGAGAGCCGTCCCTCTATCACAGTTTCACCTTCGGCGAGTACCGTCGCCAGGTGCAGGCCGACGTCGACGCTACAGGCCGCAAAATCGGCCTCCCCAGATTCCTCCGTTACCCAGCAGTGTCCCATATATCGGATAATAGAATACAGTAGGACTTAGATAGGGTCGAGTCCCCCGTTAAAGCTAGTCTATTCACACCTCGCAGGAAAATTCTTTTAGTCACCCTCGTCGACCATAATTTGTTCGAGTCTGTCTCCGTCACCACCTCTCCATCTTATTTTGGCTCTGATCAAGGTTCTATCTCCATTTATTTATTTTTCCTTTCGCTCATCAGTCGGAAGGGGCAGAAAGCGATATGTGACATGAACATACTTGGTGAATCATCGATAATATTTGCCATGACACATGCGTGGGCACTGAATTCTTAAGCTCGCCTTTCCAACCGGCGATGCCAAAGAAAAAATCCTTTGAATTTTGGATTAAACAGTTTATCTACTTTATATGCTTATTTGGCACCGGAAATATATTTTTTCATTGAAATATTCATTTTGCCCAAAACTTTTAGATGTGGACTAGTATTGAGTCACCGTGTAATATTGTCTTTTTTTCCAAACTTTTTGGCTTGGAGGGGTCTTGTCGACGAACTCTTAGTCTATTCACCCATTACCGAAATGCTCCCATCTAGGTTAGACGGTCCCAGTCCAGTCCTGGTATGGTCCTGGTTTCTAGCAATGCCTACATCTTACCAAAAGTTTGGTTCCGTCTGGTCTGGTCCAGGTCAGATCAGGTTGACTAAGCATCAAATTCAACATTTAAAGTCAAAAAGGATTTACAGTACGAGGAACACTATATTACAAAATAATATATAAGTACATCTTGGAAAACAAAAGGCTCCCATTATACGGGGTTCCACTACATGGGGCCTGCATAAGGTGCTACTTCCTAGACTGCCTTGGCTCCATTCTGTCCTCCCTCGTGTCCAATAGGTCATTGCTTAGGCCTCTCCTCTCTGCTTCCACAGGAAAGAAGCATAAAAATGCACCATGATTAAAAGTGCAAAATAAAAATACGTTGAAAAGATAGATAGCAGTACCAACGATGATCCAAAAATTATGAGGGATACCTAAAGTCAAAAGCCGGGGACTGCATTGAGTCGCTGAGATCACATTTATTTTCTTCACAAAGAGGGTATGCCTTTTTCGTTGATGGTGATGATCAAGTGCATGTTTTTACAATGATACTCGCTGTTTCTTGAGCCTCTTTGGAGTAATGATGAGAGCCAATCATGCAGTCATTTTAACACATGATTCATCAATCAAAAACTAAACTTCCAAACTCACTCAAACATATAAACACAATTACCATGACGAGTGCTGGTCCTCATAGAGCAATGGCTGAACTTTTTTTTTAAAAAAATAGTTGACTCGGCCAAACTAGGTCAAATTGGACGAAATAAGAGGTAAGAATTAAGATAATACTTATCCAATTAAATTTAAGAAATATTCTAATCCTATTCAGTCAAAACATATCAAAATTGGTTTGAAAACCTAACTAAAAATAAATGATCAAGTCAGCTTATTCAAGTGCCTTGATCAAGTCGACTCATCATAGTTTAAGAAATATTTTTTATGATTTTTATAATTTCAGAAATAGGATAACTTATAGTTTATTAAAAATATTGGTATAAATTTTTATAATTTTTAAATAAGAAGAATATCAATGGATAATTCAAAGCGTTGATTTTGACCAACCCATTGCCATTAGGTGAATTTAGGGTCAAAATGGCGATATAACTTTTTTAAAATTATATTCTATAAACCAGAGGGATAAATGATAATTATGATATTAAATGTGAATATTTTGAGATCAGATAAAATTAATATTAATTTTTAAAGTCACAGCATTAAAAATAACTCAATGGTCAAAGCCAAGAAATTGACCCATCAACTAATATCAGAACTGGATGAATGAGTATGGATGGCAAGCCTATAAACAGATGATTCCAAAGATATAAAAAATGGTAAAATGGAGATTTGAGTACCAAGATATGGATCTTGAAATTCAATGCCTAAAATTTGCAACTCACATGAGGATGCATTGACCAAATGAAGCTATGGGGCGATCAAATCTCAACAGAATTGTTATTACATATAATTATAAATAGGAATCCTATACTTGTATAAAAAAACTGATAAAAGTAGTTTTTCTTGAGGAACAAATGAGAAAAATGTCACGAAGGTTACCGCAAAACATTTAAGACAAACTTGAGGAAAAATGGTGAGGATTGAATCAAAATATTTATAATTTTATAATATAATTGCAAATCTATACTCCTGTGAATCTGAAACAAATATTACATCTTTCAAACCCGAAAGCCCCAAGATTAGGCTTAAACCAAGTTCAAAGCTTGTTAAGCATGCCATTCTTTGCTTTTGGAGTATTCTAGCATGTTGGCAACGATTTTTCTTGTTCTTTTGCTGGATTAATGATAGTTTTGCTGCATCAAATGTTCTTGGAGTTTTATTTGAAAAAAAGATTTAGGTAAATGCAATGGTGAATTTGAGTTATAGATGTGAGTAGGAGAAACCTAAGCCATCTAAGATAATAAGAAGAGGCCCAATACAAAAGAAGCCCACTCTAAAGGTGCATTCAAACCTCCTTAAAGACCAGTTGACTAAAGGCAAGGCTTGTGGAATTAACCCATAATTCAGATTTGAAAAGCACATTTTCAAATCCGAGAAGGAGAGCATGTGGGTCCATGATAGAAATCAAGAAATCCTAGCCCTCCAGATCCTTGGAATGAAATCCAATGGCTGGGAGACTTAGGGCACTTCTATTTTTTCTCATCTCCCCTTTCTTTGTATCTTATCTTGGATTTCAGCTCCCAACTTGTTTTTGGAGGCCTAGTGCATCTTTGATCCATTCTTGTTCTATAAGAGTGTGGGAGAGATAGTTCAAGGGTGATCAAGATTCTTCGAGAAATAACACCTCTTGGCCCTTGGGGGAAATGACAACAAGGTTCATGTGATATCCTGAATATTTGATTTAATTTTCTCACCTTTTTAATTCCAGTGTCTATCCTAGACTTCAAGATTTCCAACTCATCAAATGGCACTAAAAGATTTCTCCAATAGCAAAAGTTACAATGCTTCCAGTCTACTAGTTGCTTGGTGGAGCGCTGCTGCCCACCAATTGCGATCAACGATTTTCTTCAAAGCTTAATATTATTTCTTGCCCCAAAAATTCTCCCTAAAATAACATTTAATTATTAGAAATTATCTAAAACAAAAAAATATATTTTATTGATGTTTCATGTTTATAAAATACGTAAAAATCCAGAAAAATGTAAAATCACCTAAAAGAATTATTTTAAAGTAATATTTTAGATACAATTTACCCTCTTATTACCTTCTCCTTGTGAATACGAACATTACTCACCCTATTCTAAGGAAGGAAATTTTAATAAATACTTTTGCATAAATCAGAGCCTTAAAGTGACTTATTTAACCCAAATTCTAGTTTATCCATCTTCATCTAATGGCTCACATTGTTCCATGTGTTCCTGCAAAGAATTTCAAAATAATAATTCCACATGGAAATATCAAAATTTTGAGAAGCGTATAAAATTCTGAAACTGAATGTCATTGCGGAATTATGTTTATTGCCCACCAATGGGTCAGCACGTGTCACATCAGTGTTTTGGTAGGCCCATGAAGTTGTGCTAGCTAATGGATATTATGTGGTGGTCAAGCCAATCACACAATCATGTTTTATTTGAGTTCATTGAAAGAAACATATATTTATTATTATCATATGATGTTTATAATGAAGTCAGTAAACACATGCAATGATCTAGTGAATTATGATGAGATCATAATACAATGATCACCAGCCTTTAAACATGTATTCCAAACTATCCAATTTGATGGGTAGTCGAGATGGGCATCAAACTATCCTGATAGAATAACACTATCTGATCCCACTTGTAAATTAACTATGATTGGTCCTGAGGTCATTAGTGTGAAGACAACAAGAATAGATGGGTGGTACTCTTTGGAGAGAGAGTTCACTGAATTGATCTCTATGAATCCCTGAATGATATTATACCTAAACATAAATGATGTTGATTCGTGTCATGATTCTATAATTGATCTGTTGACATGAGACACCAAATACTTCTCGGGGATGCATGATTCTATTTTGACTAAATCTTACAATTCTCCAACCATGTGATTTAAACAAGTCTTTGCTTAGGTGTAGTAAGAAGTACACATAGGTGATTGAGTGGTCAAGATGAGATTGTCCGCCCTCTATATAGGAGGATATTGACTCAAGTAAGGTGATACAAATAAATCCATGTCCAGGGTAGTGAGGATATTGGAGAAAGTGTTCCCAAATGGTCCTCATTACGCATTAGTACTAACCAAATGAAATATTAGGGTTTGATGATTAAACATACACTAAATCATTCGGGAGTCTCAGATGGGCAAATGATTATACATACATGGTACCCGATGACAGACAAGGTTCCATTAGAGAGTTCAGAGACTACTCTTTATCTTGTAGAAAACGAGGTGTAGCTTGGCACCACATGGGCTGGAAACTTAATCTATCTATTGGGTTAAGTCAGTCATTGATTTATTAATCTATAGTTAACTAATAAGGTTGGTCAATAAATGTTAGTGAATTTTAAAAGTTATTAGGTATAACGATACATGTGCCTAAAGTGTCACACAGACAAGACTAAAAGGATGTTGGAAGATATACCTTATTAATTTAGATTTTAATAAAAGATTATCAGTAAGTAAGCATAAATAATGTGGGTTCACCCAAATATAGGCCCCCTTCACTTTCTTCTTTAATTGATTTCTCCACAAGTTACTTCATATGTGATATTTTTTAGAAATCAATTCTGAATTGATCTTAGTCTTCCATTGCATTTAACTTAATTTAATATGCCAAAACCATAGCCCCACAACCCATCACTACCTTGTTGGGATGTCTCCATATGGTGCTCTCCCCTCAGGGATGTCTCCATTTAAACCATTATCATGCTAAATATCATAAAGGAACAATAATATGCATCATAACCATTAGATTGAGGCGTTAAATTTAGTGAGGTATGATATAAATGGAAGCACAAGATAAAATTGTGAGTAAGTGGCGTCAGGGCTGCCAAGGAGGGAGTGAGGCGAGAGAGCGAGGGAGAGGGGGGGAAGTTGTCATGTGTGGAGTGGGGAAGGGGGAGGCATGGGGGTCCATCAGATCAATCAAGAGAATATCTAGTTGGATATGAAAGAATCAAGAATATCAAACAGTTGTCAATCACATGAACATATTGTGATTCCCCTCATCAGTCACTATTGACCGAGTGATTGAGGGTCTGAGACAATCTGATGGATGATCTTGATCAGATCATCAATCATGGTAATTTCTATGATCCGATGATTAATTGGTCAAGTGATCATTTTAGATTTGGGATAATGAACCAATCTGGTCCAAATTTATAGGTCCAGTTTTTACGCCCATTCATCAATCGATTCACAATTTGGGATAAGGACCCAATTTGTTATTTTTCTGTACGGTAGCTTCTCAAGTTTCTATCTTGTTTAAATACACTTCAGTTGATCTCCATTCATAATTCACACGACTAAAATGGATATATAGGTCTGAAAAACGTTTCATGCAAAGATTGTGTTTGGCCTCCATAGTTGATTCATGCAAAGATTAATAAAGATTGGTTTGGTTTACATCTTTAATATTGAGCTTAGTTTTTTAAAATGTGGAAACAGATCTTTTGGTTATCTATTAGTTGACTCATGGAAATTTATTAAAAAAATTAGCAAAATCCTTGAATTCATAATATCATATATGCACCATATAGAAATTACAGATGTTATCTAAGCTGGAGATTGTTAGACTTCATTTATTGAATCGAGATCATAGAAATCATAGAAATCTTTGCATGAAACGTTTTTCAGACATATATAACCAAAAGATCATAGAAATCATTCTATCCCATTCTGACACTAAATTCACTGGAATTCAAATATTGGGCTCAACTGGAATGTACATAGAGATTTATAATTGCATCTTATCTATCAATAGGGTCATGGTCCTTGGGTTACACTGCAGTTCACCTCTCTCAACTCTAATGGAAATCTTGGCACCAAAGATATTCAAGATTCATATTGTTTATGTTGAATAAAGGTTTTGGACTCACGATGAACGACAATTTTCATATGATGTTTCTATTTTAATTTTTTTTAACGATAAAAACTTAATAGGATTAGTAGAGTTCTTTGATACCAAAATTACTTGAGATAAATTGTAATGTAGAAACTTCATAGAAAGCTTCTAACTTTGGTGGAGAGTCACATGTCCTAGAAAATAAAACAAGGAAAATTTGTTTTTTCTTCCATATCTTATGTTATGTGCATCCATCATTGAGCCTAATCTTTGGGTATATTTGAGCCATAAAGCTTTCCTCTTTCATTAAATTCTACAACATTGTCCGTGATTGTAACTAATTTTTTGATGGATTTAATATGACATTCACACATTACAAACCTCATTGATTTTAATAAACACAAACACTATTTTTATAAATTGAGTGCAAGGTTTATAATGAAGTCCAAAAATATGTGCAAAGATAAGTGAATTATGATGAGATTCTAAAATGTTGATCACTTATATTTAAATTCTCACCTTAAAAATCTAGTCCTGCTCAAATTATTCGGATGGGTAGCGGGTACTCTTTAGGGATATACCCACTTAATTGACATGTGCTAATCCTCAGATGGTTTTATACCTGTGTCAACTAGGACTATTCATATCAGGGGTGTGTCCGTGGTACTTAAACTTCATACACCAAATACATCTTGTGAATGAAAATATTTTTTTTTGACTATAGCCTACTAGTCCCTAGTTGTGCCATATACATGATTGTGTTTTCCCTCAGGATAAGAGGAGCAAG
Source organism: Wolffia australiana (assembly GCF_029677425.1). Taxonomy (NCBI): domain Eukaryota; kingdom Viridiplantae; phylum Streptophyta; class Magnoliopsida; order Alismatales; family Araceae; genus Wolffia; species Wolffia australiana. The sequence goes on along the minus strand of NC_135836.1, from coordinate 17,066,671 downwards.
ACTTGAGAATTACAATGAGATTAAGTCTTCCACCAAGGAGGTTGAAATTTGGGAAAAATGAGTTTTTCTGATACTAATATGATGTAACACGTAGTCGTTGAGATCGCACGACACGTGTTACAACACAGGAATTAGAGAAAATGCATGGAAAGGCATGAATGCACTTCAGAAATAACTCTTGATGAGTGAATAGGGGCAAGCTGTCGATTCAAGAAAAGACTATTCAATTGACCCCAGATGGGGGATCATCACGATCAAACTCCCAACAACCTGTAAAAATTCACTAAAACACCTATAAAGTGAGGAGCTCAATGGCCCAACGGCGCCCACAACTCTCATTATCAAGTAATCCAATCCTTAACCACAAGAATTATCCAAACACTCAACGAAAGTGGCTATCCTATATGTTGTATTTTAAACACCGTAGAGAAAACGGATAGCGGGAGACATCACTGAAGAAGGTAATAATACTGAAAAATAAAGGAAGACGTTGGAACCTGGAGCAGGCACAAGCGGTCGATGGTCAATCATGGCAGTTGGAAGCAGATACGTGCGGAGATGATTCATTGTGTGTATGGATAGGAGAGTGGCGTGTACGGCGAGTGAGACTGCATGTGACGAGGTGGCTGTGTGCGCGAATGGACTATTGCAGCGCTGGCAGATGGCTTGCTGTGCACGCGTACGGTGAGCAGCGCGCACACGGACAGCGTGTGGCAAGTGCAGTAATGTGACCGGCGCACACGGCGGCATGCGGTTTTGCGTATGGCAATGACATGCTGCAGCGTGAGCGGCGGTGTGCGGTTGCACGCGGCGTGCGCAAACGACATGTGCGACAGTGTGCAAGGGGAGGATTGCTGCGCGCGTGGGTGGCGCGTGGTGGCATGGCGGCTGGCGGTGCACTGAGGCGGATGGTGGATGTTCCGTTCCCAAGAAGGGTTCGTGAAACCTTCTTGATCTTGGCAACCGCTCCAAGAAGGTGGGTTCTTGGAAGAAAGAATCATGCACGTCAAGCGGTGCATTCTTGGTGATCTGACGAGTGGTGTGCTGGGAGGAAATCTTGAATGAGAACCTTGCAAATCGGTGGAGAAGACAAGATCTTTCTTGATCTGCTCCAAAACTTCAAATAGAAGAAGTTGTGGTGTCATCAATGGCAGTTCTTCCACGGAGTGTTCTCAACGTGGTGAAGATGGCATGGTGACGAGGAATCCATGGTCTTGCATCAATCTAGATCTACAACTGCTATTCTAACAAGGTGGTAAATGAGAACTCTTAAGAACAAGATACTTTCAATTTTCACGACAGTCTAAGGCGTCCTTGGACATACCATCCCTTTATGTAGGGAGGGAGGATGCCCAAGTGGCCAACAACGGGGGAAAACCATCGCGAGACGATATTCCCTTTAAACATACATTACAAAGAGAGGAAAGAAAACAACAGACGAGGCCCAAAACATAGTGGCCCAATCCAAATCGTTTGAGGAAATTAAAATACAAAGAAATAAAGTGCAATACTTACGAGTAAGAACTATGCAGGATACTTGAAGCTGGGATCTCGAACATCAGCTCGAGCAGCACACTGTGGTTGAACTCGTCCTGTGTCTATGTAGTCGCGATGGTCCCCTGTCACTTCTTAATGCACTAGTCCTATTAGAGGATCAACACATTTTGTTTGTTTATTATTCCTAGAGTTATCATTTCAGGTTTTTGAAAGGATATTCTCATTATTCCAACCACACGGACATACATTCTTTTACAAAGACTATATCCTTGTAAATAATGAGAATATCCTTGTAAAAAATTCAAGAAACACAGACGTACATTCTTTTACAAATATCCATGAGGTCCTCGACACGTTGCATCTTCTTGTCTTATCATCACAAATTATGTCATAGATGGTTTTGGATGCACACTAACAAAGGGGAGAGTTGGGCAAATGTCACCAATAGCAGCAGATATGGAGGCCAGGACACACCCCTGAGTGGCAGAACCGATGGTGGCATGCAGGATGATGAAACTTTGGATAGATATGATGATGATAACTAGGGAAAAATGACACATACATGAGTCTTAACAGGAAAAAATATAACACAAGCCTTGTGATAACACACATTCTTATTCAGATGTATTAAAAACACAAGTTTATTTGCATTAAAATGATTGCATATGTGTGTTATTAAGCCTAAAATAATTAAATTTGTTTTAGAATGATGTTTAGATCTTTGTGAATTTTAGCCATTTTTGGAGATTTTTATGATGTCATAGTCTGAAAAAAGAATTTGAGTGGGAATATAATTTTTGTGATTTTATGAGATTAAATTCACGAACATTTCAGTTTCTAAATTAAAATACATTTTTAAAAAATATTTTTTGACTTATATTTAGTTTAATATGAATCAATTAAAGAAATATCAGGGTTTATTACTGATGTGTCAGGTGTCTCCATTTGATTCATTGAATGGCAACCAATGATATACTTTGTCGATGATTGGCATTGGTCAATCATTAAAAATATGCATTATGGCATCACTTATCGCGATGCCATAATGATTAATCATTAATGGTGCTTTTTATTCTTTTTGAACTGTAGGTGATGACGTGGCCAAATTAAAAAAGACTGGATTTGTATTGTAATTAATGCAATGAGAAGGCCAAGAAAGTTAAACTAAAATATACAGTACTTTATATTTTGTTACCTTTGACTGCTAAAAAGGACGGTGCTGAATCAAGTGTCAATAGATAGGCAAATTGACGTATACACGTCATGCTCATGTGTATGTACCGTGGCCACAAGTCGACATATCATTGGTTGAAAAAATATAAAGTGTGGATGAAGCACACGCTGATGGAAGGCCACATCACACTCTTATTAACATTGATATCTTATCTTTTTTTCTTGTCTTTTGCGCGCTGGTGAAAATCATAACTATCATGAAAATTTTAATAGTAATACCAGGTATGTTATGTGCTTATTTTTTCATTGAAATGATGATTAAGGCATGTTATCAAAGCTTAAAATGATTCATTATACTTGTACAATGAAATAGTGGTTTTTCTTGATTTTATAGTATTTTAACATAATTATCTGAAAGTAGTTTCATGAGTAAAATAATTATAGACGTTAATTAAACATATTTATCTGTTTATTGTATATTTGAATGATATTATGATTTTTCAGGATTTTTGGTATTGTATGGAATTTTTTGAATTCAAATTTATAAATAAAATAATTTTATATGTCTGAAAATATAATTTTGAATTTATTCAAAATTTTAAATAAATTTATTGACCTTGTCTACTCCTATGATTGCACGGTACTAAAGCAATCTACCACATAAATCGGAGGATAGCGAAAATCAGATTGCTCATATTGCAGCAAATTTAAATGATGATATATAATGATCCAAAAGGAGTTTTGTGCTAAACTTTTGAGAGTAGCTCCGTATTTCCTTCTTCTATACATCCATCCTCGTAAAAAAGACACCCTTTGATTTTTTTCCAAATGATGATTAGTAGTGATTTACTCATTAAAAATCTCATTTGGGTTAATTCTTGCTCTCCAATAGCAAAGTTTAGGAGTGATGTTTAAGTCAATTCATATGCGAAAAAAAAAACACTCAGCTCAAGGTGGATGTGAAAATCTTTTTCATATTATGATTTAGGTCTTCGCATTTTTTTCTAGGTTATCGTTGGCAATAGCATAGGTTTTCAGCATCATGCATTGCTGCTCGTCGGCACATAGCGGCCTTCATCTCCATCTCATTGGTGATGATGAAATCATCATAAGTCATTACCCTCTGTCATTTGTCTGTTCATATCTGCCATCGTGTTTGTCGTAATCAATGGTAGTATGTCTTCCAGTGGGTCCATTTCGCTCATGTTCGTCGCTATCACCCAAATCACAAGTTAAGGAATTTAAACTAGAATTAATTAGTATTTTTCTACTACAAAAGTTACATTAGAATTCTCAAAATTAGTCTATATAAGTTTAATAAATTAGATCAAATAGGAATAATATTATGTAACATTCCTAGAATTTTTTTTCCATTTCATTAGTTTACTTTTGTTAAATTAAATTTTATTCCAAAACTAAATATAAATATCCAAAAAAATATAAATTAAAGATAAAATTCACTAACTCGATAGTTGCTTTTATGTGGATTCGACCCTTGCTTGCCCTATGTTTGTAAGTAAAAATATAAAGATTATTTTTAAACCATAGGCCTCAAATGAAATTTCTAATCCTAATGTCTAGTTTATTATTAGGGAAACGTGGCACGCATGGGCCATCGATTGAGAACAAAAAGGACAAATTATGACAAATCATTGGGGGGATTTTGGAAATTATAAGAAGAAACCCAGGACATGACATGATTGTAGTGATGATGATAGAGAATTATTTGGGTTACATCAACATATGATACTCTTCCAAGTTCTGGGCTTGATATTTGAGGATCCAGAAAGTCTTGTCAAGCTGAAATTCAGAGGGCAGATTCATCTGAATTTCCTTTATCCATCAGTATGGTTAAGTAAATAAAATGAGCCCCAAATTTAGACTGTTTTCTCCTAGAGAGGCTGATTGACAGAGATAGTCAAGTTTCTATAGATCCATTAATGTTTTGTTGGTGACCCTTAGTATTTGGAGAAGGTCAATGTAGAAAAAGAGAGGTTTCATTCAACATGAAATTTCCTTCATCCTAGTTGAGCATAGGGATCTAAGGTTAATCTCTTTCATTACATTGATCATTCATAAACATATCTATCTATTTAGATCCATATCATTGCCCTTTTCTATATTACTGTATCAAATTATCTCAATGATATCCTGTTATTTTACTCCATATCTCCATCTCACCTTCAGTAAATCATAAATCCTAACTCACCCATTTCATCGCCTTCTTCACTTATTCTAACTCATTCGACTTCTACCTTCTTATATATCTTCCTTTGTCTACTCTCTCTTACTTTCATTTAATCTATTTACGTCTTCCCTCTTATTATTTTTATATCATACATATTATCTAGTCATTATCACCATCTCAACTCACCAGTTTTCATAACATCACTACCTCCTATCATATACATATACCATTGATCCTTTTTTGATTATTGGATAGATAGTATACATGTACTCATCCACAATAAATTATTATGTATTAGTTTATATATTTTTTGACTAAACTAAAAACCAACTACAATGAGCCTGATTTTTGAGTTTATCACCTTGTAGTCACATGCCCAACAACTTTAATGGTGCATTCTCTGCACAAATCTTTATCAGATCTCCACTACTTTAATTCTTTGCTCCCAAAACTAAAGACAGACCGAGATGAGATTTTGAATAATCAAATAGCTTTTCCACTCTTAATAGTGCAAAATATATGGGCACCTTTTGTTTTGAGAGCAAAGGATTAAAGTAGTAGAGATCTGTGGGATGGAAGTTGTGGAGATCTGTGGGATGAAAATTCAATGTCATGGATGGATGGAGGAGGTAAATATGGAAATGACCTTAAAAGTTCAGCCCATGTCACATTGGTTATCAGGTTTTGAAATTGGAATAGTCTGGCGCTTTGATTCATTCTCTCTCCTCATCAAACTTTGTACTAGATCACCAATGTGACATGCAATCCTTTCCCATAGATTACATGTAAAAATCCATGAGGAGCACGAGTTTCACTATAATATGGATGGGGACCAATTTCAATTGTTTCTTAACCAGAACATCTGTATACTCATTCTCGTCTCCCTTAAGTTCATCATTAGGAATTTTCATGAAAGGGCCGATGATTTTTTTAAATAGTATTACTCTAGGCATAGCATGAATTAATTACCTATTTTCCTCATTAATTGAAGGAAAAGAAGATGATGTATGTGATTCAACATAAGAAGGATAAGAATGACAACAATTCTGAGTTAAGGGTTGACCTTGATGGAACACATAATTCTTTGTTCATCTTCCATGAGGTTGATAGGAGAATTTTCAAGCTCCTCATGGACCCTTCCAATATTTTCTATCCTGTCTAGCATCCTTGCATTCTGCTCCATCATCATCTTCTTCATCTGCATTATGTTATTATTAGAATTCTGATTAGTTAAAGGCACATTCTGAAAGTTTGAGTGAGATTTATGTTTGGCGAAATGCAACGATCTCTGTTTGAGGAAATTCACGATTGAAGTTTCTGCTTCCTTGATTTACTGTTGTGCTCCATTGTTGATGACCTTGGTCTACAAGGATTTCATTTGGTTCCATATTCTGGCATGCTCCATTACAATAGCCAAATCTAAAGCAAATCGTACAAAAAAACTTTTGCATATGATGATTATTATAAGTGTGGTCCAGATAATTCTCCCAAGAAAAAATATTTCATTCTTTCATAGTAAGGCTGTTCATTGAAATAAAAATCATCATATTTTGGATCCTCCGAAATAAAACATGGATCATGATATCCATAATCAACATTTCAAGAATAAAATTTTGAATTCATGTTAAAATAGTCAAGGATCCAATAAATAAATATACCTATGAAATCCTCTGATGCATTGTTAACAAAACAGATGTAAGATTTAATAATAATGATAAATTTACTACCTCAATGGCACCTACTCGACAACTGTGCCAGTTGGTAAACTAGAATTTCTATTAAATAAGTCATTTTAAGGCTCTGATTTATGCAACAGTATTTACAAATTTTTCTTACTTTGAATATGGTAAGGGTCGAATCCACAAGGAACAGGTAATGAAAGAGTAAATTCAAATTCAAATTCAAATATGCTTTAAAATAACTTTTGGGTGGTTTTATACTTTCCTGAAATTTTAAAAGTATTTTCTTAATGAAACCCTAAATACATATATATATTCTGTTTTAGATAAGTTTTAATAATTAAATGTGATTTCTAAAAATTTTTCTGGGAATTTTTAGGGAAAGAAATAAGATTTAATGTTAAAGAGAACCTTTGGTCGCAATTTGCAGTCGATAGTGCTCCGCTTGGCAGGAGGACCAACCCATAGTAGACTAAAAATGCTGAAAGTTTTGCTACATCAGAATTTTTTCAATTCCATTTGATGATTTGTAAATATTGAAGCATAGGATATATGCTGGAATGTTTACCTAGAGGAAAAGGTGAGAAAATTCAAATCAAACGTTAAGGTGATCAAACGAACCCTATTGTCACTTCAGCCAAGGGCCGAGTGGTGCTCTCTCTCCAAGAATCTTGATCAGACTTGAACTCTCTCTCCCAAAATCTTGTAAAATAAGAATATTTTAAAGAAATATGATACACTAGGCCTCCAACAACGAGTTGGGAGCAGAAATCCAAGATGAGATACAAAGCGAGGGAAAAATAGATTTAATATAAGTACCCTAACTTCCCCAGCCATTGAATATAATTCCAAGAGTTTGGAGGACTAGGATTAATTATTTCCAGCCTGGAACCACATTATCTCCTTCCCAACTTTGAAAACATACCTTTCTAATTCAAATTATGGGTGAGTTCCACAATTATTGCCTTTAGTTGACGTGGTCTTTAAGGAGGTTTGAATGGGCTTGTAGAGCGGGCTTCTTGTGTATTAGGCCTCTTCTTATTATCTATTAGATGGTTTAGGTTTCTCCTTTCCTCCCATTTATATCCCAAACTCACCATTGTATTTAACTAAGTCATGTTTTTCAAATAAAACTCTATGAAGATGTAAGAAATCCACTTTACTCTAGAGGGTCAAGTGGGGTTAGTCTAAAAAATCAAGTAAATATATAAAATAGAGCTTAGGAAAATATATCGTAAATTTGTCATTTTTTCTTTACATGATGAATAATGCTAATGAAAATCCGAAAAAAGTCATAAAAGTAAGTATAAAAGCATAATTTTATTGATCTGATTTGATGTTACCAAATAACCCCTACTAAATCATTGTTAGTCCCTTAATAATGTGCAATAATTTTTCCTGAGTTAATCAATCATCCTTGAAAACAAAGAGAGATAGAGTAAATTTTTAGACACATCAATCACTTAGCAATACATGATACTTTTGCTGAAAATTTATACACAAACCTATAAAGGATATGTAAGTTAACCCCCTGATGTAAAACGATTCAACGGAATCTTTGGATTGGATTACACCACAAAGAATAGATGTATATGACGCCATGAATGATGCAAATTTTAAAACTACGAAAGGTAGTTCAATTGTAGTCATCTAGATCGATGGTCAGAGGGATGCCACGAGAGTCTAGGGTCCGAACAGGATCCCAATGATCAGATAGAACTGAACGAACACCGACGAGGAAGGAAAGGCTATCACTGCCCGTAAATGTTCCAACCTTCGTCGACGATGAATCTAATCCAACACCAAGAACAAAGATTTTTACTTTCACAAATGAAAATGGCTAGTCTTATAAAATGACTCACTAATAAGGGTGATGAGATCAACACTGACACATGTAATTAAGCTGAAAGTAAAGGGATGGTTAATAGGACGAGACCCACAAGTAGTTGGCCTGGTTGTATGAAGCAACACGTGGTAGCTTGATGATGTCGTCAACGCCTATACCCTCTAGGTGACCAATAATGCATTCCCAATCTAGTATAGTTGATGGATGTCCCCAAGGACTGTGGGTCGTCAACATTCCACAAGCAAGGGTCATCAACATGAGATCCAAGAACTCCAGAGAAAGAAGCCTCCGCAGACGACTGGACAGAGAATAGACAGGCTCTTCCCACTTGGTGCCTCCACACGCGGTCAACACCGGTTGTCTTGGAATAACTGCAATTTCCCACCGTCAAGAGAGCAGAGATTCAACATGACCAGATGCAGTAAGGTTTACTCGAACACAACCAAACTGATGGGAGCCCAAGGGTCAATGGCTGTTTGATTGACCGGGGAATACTGGTCGGGTTTGATCAGTTGGCGTTTGTTGAGGTGGATCCGGTGGTCAATACCAATCTCAACATCGGTCACGAGAACTCATGCAGAGACAGAGGTGATTCACTGCAGTAAAATGAAACCAATAGTTGTGAACCTCGAGCCAGACCACTTTCGACATGTGGGGAGACTGATCGGGTATGATTCGGGGATGATTCATCCACATGCGGCGGGACGCCCCGTGAATGAAGAGATCGTAGGTGATGGAGAGCGTTGCAGTGACGACCAGTTGCAAAGCAGGAGGCAGATCATCGAACGTGGCACAACGTATTGAGAAGGGATGGTCAAACTCGAATGGATATTGAGAGGTCATGACGTCGACTTTTGGCAGCGTCAGAGGTCATTCCGGTTGTGGTATCATTTTTCAACGGAGAACAGACGGCAGCGGCGACGTGTCCTTTGATCAATATCCTGGCAATGGATCTAAGAACACGATTGTTATTCTCCATGTGTAGGGAGAGGGGATTTCAACGAGAAACTTCCCATTTCAAAAACCAAGAAATCCAAATTCCATTAGGGTAGGCCACCCCTTTAAGTAGGGGTGGTTGTCCCAATGGGCCCTTTAGGGAAATTGTCCAAACATGGCCATTCCCCAAGTGGCCCTTGTAAAACAAACATAACATAAACATAAAAAAGAAGATAATGGAGCCCAAACACAAGGGCCCATAACAGTTTATAATGACAAAAGTCAGAAGTAAAAGAATAGTCGAAGCCGGTCGTCACGTTGTGCACTTGAAGGTCGGGTCCTTCGTGTCGGCTCGGGCTCCACGACGCGGCTGCTGGTGAGTCTGACCTGTGTCTTCCTGATGGTCCTCCATCACCCCCTTGTAGCTTGGAAAGAACTGATGAAGATGAGAAACGAAATCTAATTTTCTATAGGTTTGATGCTATAGATAAGAGTGACCTTATATTCTCAACAAATAGGTCTCCTTGCATCTCTCAAGGCTATGGACACACTCTTTCGCTCTCTCAATAGGTCGCCACTTCGTGTTAGATACCTCTGATATATTTTTCTGAAGTAGTTGGAGATTTGATACTTTTCTCCTCCTGGTGAACACAAAATGCCAAGTGGCTGAAAATGAGATGAGGTGGTGAGGAGTTACATGTGGTATCTGTCAATAAGGAGAGAAGAGAAGGATAGATGACTCGAAAGAAAGGGGAAAGGTAAAATGAATGAGGACATGTGTAGATGGAAAAATTACTTAGGTAGCTTTACTCTCAAGACTTTAGACGAAAGGGGGGATGCAGAAAAAAGATTTAGGAAATTGATGAAAATACTTCATTAAGAGATAATAAACTTTAAGTGTAAAACCCTAGTGGTAATTTTTATTAATTTTTTTTCCTTTTCTATTTTTTATTTTATTTTTTCTTTGTTTTTTTATTTTTTATTTTTAAATATATTTTTAAATCTTTTTTATTTTTTTCAAAGTGGTACAACATAAATGAACTGCTCAAGAAATGGCCAAAGTCATAATCAAATCAGTGTAATTTTTTCATGACCATAAAACATCTATTCCTAGTGAGAATGTAATGAGCAAGAAGAAGAATTAGAGAGAAGAATAATATTGAGAAGATAAAGAGTAAAATTAGAAAGAGGGATAACAAGAAAACAATATCACAAGGGGAAGATAGATGGACTTGGGAGAAAGCATATCATCAGTAATAGTGGGAAGGTTTAGAGTTGTTCCCATGGGTAATAAAAGCGTATGGGGGATGGTTTTAGGTAGTCTAGGAGAGGGATGAAGAAGGTAAATATATATGTTCTGATGTAGGACGACTAGGAAATGGACGACTGGAGGGAAGGAGAAATGATAAAGATGGATGGAAGGCAAGGGATGGATTGGGTAAGGGAGGGATAAAACAGACCACATAAATCCACACGGTCGAGTTCGGAGTTTAAAGCCGATGAAATACTAGTGGTGCAGCTCCGATCCTCATCGAGGGTGGGAGTACTGTCTTCACCCACCGCGACCATGCCGAAGCACCAAAATCAATACCCAAATTCACGTCACGATAGGAACTCTCGAAGAGAATTGTAGGAAAATCCAAATCAAAACAAATCTGATGGCGGTGGAGACTTCTCGTGGAATACTGGACGGAGAACACTACGACACCAAAGAGTTCAGGTGTTCCTCGGCACCGTAGTGCGTGAAGAGGCTGCGGGGAATTCTGACCGTGACAAGACTGGGCGTATCCGGGCGTTGAGCGGCCCATTGGATGATGGAATCTGGGCGTTTCGGGCGTTGCACGGCCCTAGCAGAGAGGAAGACCGACCAGCGCAGACACGGGCAAGATGGGCGCTCACAGACAGATAGGGCACGGGCCGTTCCTGGAGTAGTCCTGGGGTGGCCGTGGGCAGGCGGCCTGGGGCGGCCTGGGCGGCCCTGGGAGGGCAGCCTGGGGCGGCCCTTGGGCGGCCTTGGGCGAGCGGCCTGGTGTGGCCTGGGGGCGGCCTTGGCAGCCCTGGTTGGGGCGGTCTGGGCGGCCTATGGGCGGCCCCAAACGGGCAGCCTGGGGGCGGCCTTGGGCGGCCTTGGCAGGGGCGGCCTGGGCGGCCCTTGGGCGACCCTTGGCGGGCAGCCTGGGGGCCCTAGGGCAACCTTGGGTGGACGATAGAGAGAGAGAGAGAGAGAGAGAGAGAGAGAGAGAGAGAGAGAGAGAGAGAGAGAGAGAGAGAGAGAGAGAGAGAGAGAGAGAGAGAGAGAGAGAGAGAGAGAGAGAGGGAAGAGAGGAGAGAGGAGGAGGGAGGCTGGGCAGTCCTCCAAGAAGAGTTAAACAAAAACTCAATTCTTGAATAATGACTGCCTATTGTTTCTTGAAACAATGGCCTGTACATATAGGCCTTGGAAGAAAGAGAAAATACAAATTAAAGATGAGAAATTAAAGATGAGAAATTAAAGACGCAAGACGTGCTTCATGTCACGCCAAGGGGCAGTTGTGGATCTACCGTTGGCGACGTGTCAGAATGCGTGAAGGAGTGTGCATGCGTGGAGACGTGCGTGACGCTGGTATGTTGAATTTGTCCGATGACGATTGCGGCGTGTCCGTGGTAGAGGCGTTGACTTCGGTTGACTGTGGCGGTGTGTCCGTAGTGGTGACGTTATCTTCGGTTGATGGTGGCGGCGCGTGCGGTGACGATGTGTTGGCATCCACGCCACCATGTTCTGAAGTTAGATTTTGGTGGATCAAGAAAAAGTAATTTTTCTCTCCGTTCTTAAAGAAGGACCAATCCCTTCCCTACTCAAGATTCCACTCCATGAAGGAACTAGACACTAAAAGTAGGTTTGGCAATCTGTCACCTAAGGTAGAGGTGCTCCTATACTACTTTTTCTCACTCTCATCACTCATACCCATAGAATTTTAACCCATTGATTTTTAAAACCCCCAACTCAGTCCACTAGTTATCCTTACTATTTGGGAAGTATCATACATGGTGTCTAAAATCAAGGTTGGTATCATCGCGAAAATCTCATGATGTTCTCAACAAGTTTAACATCTCAACCCACTCTTCTTGGATCAAGGATGGAATGAGTTTATCAAGATAGGGTTCTTAACATCTATCTTTTTTTACAAAAATGAATTCCTCCCAACTAAGTGGTGGCGACGACGTTCATGCATCGACACCGGACGTGTCACCACCAGCGTCCGAAGTCAACACGACTGCTGAAGACTTGCCGTCATCGTCACCAAATCAAGTCAACACGCTGACATCAGGCACGTCTCCACCCACGCATGCCCCCTGACGCATCTTGACACGTCGCCAAAGGCAGATCCAAAACTGACCCCTGACGTGATGTGAAACCACGTCGCTGGTCACATCGCTCGTCTTTATTTTATTTTTTATTTCTTTAAATTATATTTTACCTTTCCTCCAAGGCCTATATGTATAGGCCATTGTTTCAAGAAACAGTTAGGCAGTCATTATTCAGGAATTGAGTTTGTTTTAAACTCTTCTTGGAGGATTGCCCAGCCTCCCCTATCCCGTCTCCAACCCTACCGCCGCCTCCGCCGTCGTCGCTGCCTCGCGTCGCCGACCACCTTCCTCCCCTTCCTCTCTCCCCCTCTCCTTCTCTCTCTCTCTCTCTCCTTCCCTCTTGTCTCTCTTCTCTCGTCCTCTTTCTTCCCTTCCCCAGGCCGCCCAAGGCTGCCGCCCAGGGCCGCCCAAGACAACCCGCCCTCGGTCGCCCAAGGCTGCCGCCCAGGGCCGCCCAAGGTCGCCGCCCAGGGCCGCCGCCCCAGGCCGCCCAAGGCAGTCCGCCCCAGGCTGCCCAAGGCAGTCCGCCCCAGGCCGCCCAAGGCAGTCTGCCCTAGGCCGCCCAAGGCCGCCGCCCCGGGCCGCCCAAGGCCGCCACCCCAGGCCGCCCACGGCTGGCACCCCAGGCCGCCCAAGGCCGCCGGCCTAGGCTGCCCAAGGCAGTCCACCCTAGGCCACCTAGGACTGCAGCCTCGGGCACCCAAGGCTGCCTTCCTAGGGTCGCCCCAAGGCACACCATCCCACACCAGTGCCCGCACACACCAGCCCTGTTTGTGTCCGTACTCGTCTGTCACGCTTTCTGCCAGGGCCGTACAACGCCTAAAACGCCTAGACTCTCTCGTCTAGTGGACCAATCAACGCTCAAAATCACCCAGTCTCGTCACAATCAGAATTCCCAGCAACCTCTTCACGCACTACGGTGCCGAGGTACGCCTGAACTCTTTGGTGTCGACGTGTTCTTCGTCCAGTGTTCCGTGAGAATTCTCCACCGCCAACAGATTTGATTTGATTTGGAATTCCCTAAAATTCTCTCTACTGTGAGTTTCCCTCGTGACGTGAATTCGAGTATTGGATTTAGTGCTTCGGCATCGGCGCGGTGGTTGAAGACAGTACTCCCGCCCTCGACGAGGAACGGTACTGCACCACCAGTATTTCATCGGTTTTAAGTTCCGAATTCGATCGCGTGGAATTCTGTGGTCTGTTTGATCCGTCCATCCAAACCCATCCAATATCCTCCACCATCGTTGTCCTACGCATCCCCACAGTCGTCCTTTTCCCTAGCTGTCCTGCATCACTAAGATTAACACATGAATGTAAAATTATGTTTTAGAAGCTATCACACAAATTCCATCCCCCCCTCATAAAATAAGCATGGTCGCTAATGCCTTGAAAAATAAAACAAAATATCCTGAGCATGCATATCGAGGGGTAATTTTCTTCTTCATCAATATTTTTAAATTTATTTGTAGTTGTGCCTCCCTATCGCACAGAAGGTCTATAAATATTCATATTTTGAGATGAATTATATATGCAAAAGATAATTCCACACCGTATAATTATATAAATAGAACAACAAATAATTATCAAATGAAGTTTAGCCATGCCAAATGTTTCATACGATATCAAATGGACTAGTAGTCACTGAGTTAATTATCCTTCTAAAGTTTCCTTGGATATTATTTTCTTCTAAAATGTCTCTGATCCTTTATAGTTCAGTCGAATTATAAATTTGTAAAAGTCCGTGATAAAGAATGGAATTTCCAAGGACGACTTAAAGTAATTTGAAATTATGCATAGTTTCTGATTTCTACCTCGAGATTGAGGAACCTAAATGTCATACAACTGAAGTTGCCCCAATATCTCCAGATCATATGTAAAAACTCAATAAAATTATATAGGAAAAATCCATATAATTAAATAACTATTAAATATTTGAGTTTTTTATCTTAGTTAGTTGTGAATGATGATCACAAAATATCCTCATAATTTCCATCATCCATTTCTTAATAAGAAATCATCATCTCCATCTAGGAGCAGTCATCATCATCATCACCATCACCATCATATGTCAATTGAATCATATATTTGATAAGCCTAAAAATGGTGCGATTGATTGTAAAGTTTATCATCTCACCATGTGTTTAAGCTTATGCGTTGACATTTATAAGTCCCTTTTTCAGTAGATAGAAGTGAAGGATGAGAAAGGGATTGATCTAGGGGGAGGATATTTAAAATCTGAAACATAGATTGAGGGTTATGAGAGATGAGTCTAAAGTGGTGCGATTGAATGTAAAGTTTATCATCTCACCATGTGTTTAAGCTTATGCATTGACATTTATAAGTCCCTTTTTCAGTAGATAAAAATGTAGGATGAGAAAGGGATCGATCTAGGAGGAGGATATTTAAAATCTGAAACATAGATTGAGGGTTATGAGAGATGAGTCTAAAGTGGGTGAGAGACACATAGGTGAAGGTAAATGAGAGACATGAATCCAAGTTATCTGAATATTCTCTTGAAGATTCAGATCACTCATTTGTGCCTAAGGGGATAACTTTGCCAATGCTCCCCCCCTTAAAGGATCAAGTCATAAAGCATGAGTTGGAAGTATGTCGGTGCTTGCCCTTTCTAGATATTGATCCTCACTTGAATACAGAAACATCTTGAGGGGGAATCAGAAAAATGTCTGGTGGAAAAGTAAATGGCAAGTTAGCTAGTATAGATACTATTCAAAACTGAGATTAAAACCCTATATATTTTTATTAAAAACTTAAACACACACTCTTGGGTCAAGGTAACGCTCTCACAGAATAACTTCTCCTACAACATGAATAATCCACCCATGCTTGGAATTTTGGTAGCAGACAAGAGGAAGAGGAAGAAAGAAGAAGAAACTCCCAGAATGAATCCAAGAGATGCAACAAAAACTGACTTCAAAACAACTTGTCTCCTTCTTGGCCAACTAAGGTTGGCGAAGTTTCAAGTTTTTTCTCTTTCCCGGCCTCATTTTATTAATCCAGCAGTATGTATCAAAAGAGGGGTAAAATATAAAACTACCCTGAAAAGTTAACGTTGATTGGACAGTTGGATATTAAGATATTAGGGTTTAAAAATTGTTACTTCTAGGCTGTCTGATTTCTTCTTTTCTTCTCTCTCCTCTAGCTGTGCCATTTCACTTTACATGCATTCTGAGAAATAATCATCACCTGTTAGATAACTAAAAAGTTAGAGAATATACCTGATTTAGGATGCAGTGCCATGTGTCCTTATCTTCATCAAATGTTGTATGCTTTAAATATTAAAAATTAGTTTGTTAATATTTAATAATTCATACGATTCCCCAGAACACATGCATTTGTTGCAAAAGCAAAAATTTTCATTCATCATGTATGCTTTAAAAATTTTGCAATAAATATAAAAATCAATTCCCTTTAACCAAGTTCTCTATCCCCCATGTGGCCTTGTGAGATTCAAAATTTATGCACCATTAGCTTTTACTCTGTGTTTTGGATCTCGTGATTCATGAGATCAAAATGATCTGGAAAGAAAAGATGAGGTAGACTAATCATTGACTCCGTTATCCATTTAATCACAACCATGACATGGCAGCGTGACAAACATTTCAAAATAAACAATATAAAAGCATATACAAAGTTCAAATAAACAGATAAATAGCCCATGTTACTAAAAATATTTTTCTCAATGATTAAGTGCTAGAAAATGTGGAAAAAATACAGAAAATTCCTCAAAAAATGCATTCAACTTTAATAATGCAAAATAAAATTTTATGATCATTAAATATTAACTACTCAATAAAACTGATATCAAAACATGTAATAAGACTACAAAAACTATAAAAAATTCAAAATTAGGTTAAAGGCTTCTTTAAGAAATTTAAGTATGAAAACATGCAATTAAAAACACTTTATAATAATAAAAGTCATTGTAATGTCTTTGACATTTTTTAATAATCAAAATAATTTAATTTAACTTGACATAAGATGAATTTAATCCAATCTGTGATATAGTAAAAAAATATGTTATAATCAATTTAATAAGTTGTGATCATTAAAAAACATGTTAATGAAACATACATTTTAATAAAAATGTAAATAATTCACAAGAGAAATATTCATCTTAAACTATAAATCTTTGTGTCGGCTGGTGCCAATTCTGCTCCTCGACAAACAAAAATGTTGTACATGTAGAGACCAAATAAGGTATTTAGAACACATTCCCATGAGGAGGGGATGCAGAGAAAGATTGTATGTACATCTTGGTCTACTATCCTTCTTACAAAGATTCATCATTGTAGTCTCGTACTGCCAACTTGACCTCATCAATCTCAAATACAAAATGGCATGTCCCAAACACGATGGCTCATACATGATGTGATGGATGACAGGTAGTGACTAACCATAGTGTGAGGAAGAGTTCATCACATCTCCCATCCCATACCATGTCCTTGGTTTTTGAAAAAAACCCTCACTTTTTTTATTGGCAAAATACACGAGCTGGGTACGTCCAACCCTTGGGTTGTGCGCGTAGACCAATCCAGCCAGGCCCTAAACGCTACCCAGGGGGAATTTCTATATGAAGTGGATTTTTTATCAGCATTTTTAGATGTGGAGCGAGCATAAATATCCCAATTACACTCGGATCCTACTCGTCCATGCCATGTGCAGGAAAAGAAAAAGGTACATGAGAGATACGTGGTAGGTGCTCGAAGAAGGGGGCTCGTGTCGATGTCACACTGGGTCCACCGGCAGTAGTGATGATGCATAGAGTGTTGGAGCTCTCTCCCCCATCAACATGTGGCATCGTTGAGGCATGTGACGAGACATCTGTTAGGCGAGAGGGCGAGCGCTCTCGCCTCTAGTGCTCCATGCAATATGCCAATCGTGGGGTCCATTCTTTGATAGTGTGACGCGTGTGATTAGCCAGCAAGCCGAGGAGCTCAATGTGGTGGAAACCACAAGCTGCCTGAGGGAGTTCCTTCCAGGAGGAGTAAAGAGTAGAAGGGGCTTGATTGCATACTGCATGGTTGGCAAGGGCATCTGCAGTTTGGTTGCCCTCGCGCAACTAGTGTTGGATGCTAATCAAGCAGGGGGGGCACCTAATGATGTCCTACCATAATTGCTGCAGGCGCCACTAGGAGCAGGTACCTGCATGGAGCATATTTACTAACACTTGTGAGTCTGATTCTATGACGACATTGTGAAGGTTTTTCACCTTGGAGAAGAGCAAACCATCATGAATTACTGTTGCCTATGCTGTTGTATTAGTTTGGATACCATAAAAGGACAAAAAGGTGAAGAGAATACTCCTTGTGTGGTCACAAAGGATACCACCCCCTCCTATGAGTCTCAGGTTTTTGGCCGCACCACCTACATTCAATTTGAGGATGCCAATTGGCAGTGGGTGCCATGGACAAGATGTAGTCGAATGGTGATGGAGGCGAGGGACACCGATATGCCCCAAGTGTGAAGAAGATTGCATGTAAGGGCTGAGCTGCGGGCGAGCGGCAATATAAGGTGGTGAGTGCGTCATATCTACTGCTGGACTCGTCGCATGATATCCCGTGCTCGCATAGGGATCCTTGCAAAATGAAGAATTTCACCCTTTCCAAATCTCCCGTAGTAAATAAGCTATGTTGACGTGAAGGAATGGGCTCCACTTAGAGTGTGTTGGCGAGATAAAGGGAGGCATCCAAGATAATTGAAAGGGAGGCATCCTTGTGAGTATCAGGTATATTGTTGGATAATTTGAGATCGCTGTGTAGTGGTGAACATACCAACCATAAAGCTGCTCTTCGAGGCATTGACGAGTTGGTCAAAAGCCTGCTCATATGCATTGAGGTTTTTTTAGATTTTTTAGATCCATTGAGGAAAAGGATGACATCATTTGCAAATAGAGTGCGAGAGGATCGGGCATCCCCTTTTTGTAAAATATAGTTGGATGAGGCTACGGGCGATAACTCACGTGAGCGATCGGCTGAAGACCTCCTCCACCAATATGAAAAGGGTGGGTGACATGGGATCACCTTGTCGTAGACCTCTCGTGGTCGTGAAGAAGCCAGAGGAGTTTTCGTCCACCAAGATCGAGACTGATTCTCTCTAATGCATGCATCCATTAGATGCGGTGAATGCATCGGTAAACCCAAAGCAACATAACACGTTGGTAAGGAAATTTCACTCAACTCGATCAAAGGCCTTCTCCATGTCTAGTTTGATGATGACGTTTGAGCCCCACATATGAGTGTTTACTGACTGGGCTAACTCGTGAACTAATATGATACTATCATGGATCTGTCGATCCTTGACAAAACTACACTGTTCGGGCAAGATAAGTCTATCAAGAAAGATACCTAGTCAATTTCTAATGATCCTATATGCAACTTTATAGCATACATTACAAAGACTAGTTGGTCAAAAGTATCTAAAAGAAGCTGGATTATCTACTTTTGGAATAGGCACCAAGAAAGTGAATTTCCAACTTCTAGGAAGGACTTTATGCATAAAGATCTCCTTGATAGCAAGCACCAAGTTCGTGCCTACTATATCCCAACACGCAATATAGAACGCTGCAGAAAACCCATCTGGTCTCGGGGCCTTGTGCCGCCAAAAGGAGAAGACCACCTCCTTGATCTCTGCTCTGGCAAGAAGGGCCTTAAGTAGTGCATTTTCCTGGTAGGTCACCAAGTGGGGGATGGAATAGAGTAAATCCTCACTCGTAGTAGTCGGCCGTGAAGCTAGGAGTGTATTATAGTATACAACACCAGCTGTCGCTAGCTGGGAAGGGTCCTGATTATGCATCCCTAATAGGGTCGCATAATTAGGATGAGCTCTATGTTGAATTGAGGCATGAAAGAAACATGTGTTTCTGCCACCTTCTTGCAGCCATTGGATACACGTTTTTTGGAGACCAAAAATCTCTTGTCGTCGCATGGTTTCCTCAAGCTGTTCACTACGCCTAAGCTTGCGCTTTCCCACTTCATCACTCCAACTATCCTATAGTTGTCACTCAATAACAGCTAGCTCCATCTTGAATGCTTCGACTGGTGCGTGGACATCGCCAAATACATGTTGATTCCACCATTTTAGATGAAACTTGAGGTTTCTCAATGTATAACTAAAGTTCTCCATAGGCGATGTAGAGATCGTTCCATGCCAATTGATGTGCACAAAACTATGAAAGTCTTCATGCTCTAACCACATAGCTTGGAATCATAATGGAGGATGGCAAACTCGAGTACTCAACTCCGGGAGAAGGAGGAGCAGCAAGTGGTCCAAATAATATCTTGGTAGGATCTCAATCGTAATAGTGCAGTGCGTTAGTGCCGTGCTATTAGTAAAGTAACGATTGAGCTGCTCGTACATACGCGCATCTGCCTGGCGCTCATTGCGCCATGTCCACTTCTCACCTATAGTGGGAGGTTCCGCAAGTAAAGCCTGGTGAATAAAGTCATTGAACGCTTACATAGATCACAAACTTTGCGGTCATCCTCCCTGGCGTTTACTGACTGACCGTGTGCAAATGAAATCCTCGGCTATAAACCAAGGGCGGTCACCAAGTCTCGGGTGGGCCTAGATATGTAGAGTGAGTTCCTCCCAGCGGGCCTCCTATTGTAGATGCCTATACGAGGCGTAGACTACCGTGAGCGTGTTGGGTTTTGGGGAGTACAATATGACAAAGGTAATGTATTGTGTCCCTTTAGTAAGAAATTCCAACGAATAATCTCACTTCCAAAAAAACCAGAGCTTATTCAAGGAATGACACTAGATGTGATCCATTCTAAGTTTCCTTGTAATGGAATGTGAGTGATCCGATGTAGTTATCCGCTCAAAAAGCCCAACAACCCCTAGGTTGTGTGTATTGATGAGGGAAAGGAGATGTGAGTGGGTTGGAGGGCTGCCAATCCCTCTAAAATTCCAAACGAGACATGTAATCATAAAGCTATCGGCTCGCGTGATGCACCCTCGATCGGGTATTACATATGCGACGTGTATGGGGGACATCCGAATGATGTCCTAGAGAGAGGGATGTGTCTATATCTAAATCCTCAGAAATGGAGGCATCATCCTCCTCCTCTCTTGTGGAAGTAAGACCGCTAGTGTCCCCACAAGTATCATTAGAACTAGGGAGTGAAGAAGATGGTCACGAACATAAAGATAGTGCACCCACAAGTATCATTAGAACTCCATAGTGCACCCACTATGGAGTTGTAGGTGTGGGCTTGGCCGACATAGAGTCCTGAGGTAGGAGAGGTGACTCACTGGTTACACATTGCAGTGCGAGGGTCGGCCGTGTAGCTGGAGGCGGTCTCTGGTTATGGCAACGCCCTTGGGTTGTGGGTTTTGCCTCTACTATGTATTAAGGCAAAGGAATGTATTCGTTATATGGGAAAGGAGGAAGGTACTCTTCCGTGGAGGTCGTGGTGGCCTGTGACACCTTTTGGCAACACATATGGAGAGTGTGACCCAAAAGGATGTACTGTGTACAGAACTTGGGGAGGTTCTCATACACCATGGGCTGGCAGATTAACTCATCGCCATTGCGAATGAGTACCATGCGATGAATGGACTCTATCAGATCTATCTCTTCACATACCCTTGCATATCTAGGGTGATTGAACGAATGTACGTCTTTGTTAAGACATTTAAATGTTCCAACGACATTAGCTAAGGATCCCAAAGTAGTAGGCGTGAAGAGATGTGGTCGTAATCCAGGGAAACCTATCCACACTGAGATAGAGTGGGGGCAATGTTCTCATGAGCTGATTGTCTGCTCGGCCATCCATCAGTAAGTGTGCATAGTGGAGCCTCTGATTGTCCATGTGGTGCGGCTCCAAGCCTTTCAGAACTCATCTTCCAATTGGAAGCCGAGAAAAACACTCTGACGGTTGCGTGCTCTAATAACCACCAGATTGAAGAAGTGCCCTAGCACTAAGTATACCCTCATGATGTCATCTATACGGGAACACTTTGTAGCAAATCTCCCTATCAAAGTGTAAGCAAGTGGTGCTGCCATTCGCAAGACCTCTTCTTTGGAGAATGCAACTACTCGCACTCTCTTAGAGTCGATATAACCCAACTTCAGGGTCGTGACATCGTAGAGAGGGGGAAGTGTAGTCTTGTAGAGTGGTTGGGTGGTAGACTTCTATGAGGTTCCTCCCACTCTTTCCGCGCAGGTCATCAGTGGTGTTCTTTTGGATAGTCGCCTGTTGGGCGCAGTTCCTCGCTTCTCGTTTTGTGTGTTATATACTCTCGTGTAAATAGGACCTAGTCTGGGCGAAGCAACTTGGTCCGGAGTGGCCAAGTCAACTCTGTCGGGACTAGGGGAGTCTGCATGGCCGAGGTCGGCTTATTCATCATGGATCAATTTGGCTCTAACACTTCTGACCAATTCAGATGAGTTTACTCGAGCCGAATCAGCTGAGTGAGCTCAAGCTAGGTGTACTAGGTCAACCCCTTGCTATTTCTTTGTGCATCACAAATATGTTCATCCTATCCTTGTCTCTTCTGTTGGACTCTATTAGCCTTGATATGGATGAACAAATCAAAACAATCCACACCAGAAGACTTAAAATAGAGTCGTAACGACGTCATTAAAATATGAAACAAAGCACATGTGCAGGTATCACATTATTTGCTTTCTTTTATCCCAGAACAAGTGTGCAGCCTCTAGACGTATCCACACAATACTCAGCATGTTGAATCTCCTCCTTCACCCTTGCAAACTCCAGTCACCCTCTGTCGTCATTGTTGTGCCGTCCCGATTGCATTCGGAGTGAAGAGGGGGTGTGGGGAGAAAGGAGAAGAAGGGAAAACCCGTGAAAAATTCTGACCTGGGTGTATTATGTTGAGGGCCTTCCCCTATTAACAGAAAGTGGGTATTTTTCATAACAAACCCCCCAAACTTAAGTATATATTTCGACGTCCAAAGACCATTAGCGTGCGACCCTCTAGGCCCATCTATCGATCTAGTTAATGACTACAAGGAATCAATAATCTTTATTGGCCTTACGAAATAATTAACTATATCAACATATATATTAATTAAAGTCAGATCGATTTAACACCCTAAATTTGGTATTAATTCATGAAATTGTCACAATTTTATGCATTTAAATAGTTTAAAATAGTGTTGTTATCATATATTTACATGTTAATTCATTTTTCCAAGTAATTTCTAATTTTCCCCTAATTGTCTGTTAATTTCTGAATTTTATGGAATTTATTTAGGCGTGGAATAACTTTATTCATATGCAAATGGCAGCTTTAGAAATTAATTTTAATGTTAATTAATGTGGGGAAAAATTACTGAATTTTCTAGATTTTTATAAAATTTTATCATTTTTTTGGGAATTTATTTGAGGAAGAAATAAATTTTTAATAAAAAATGATATATTTACATGGAAATTATGAGTTTGAAAGCAATTTCTAAAGTCGGAGGGGCTCTTCTAAAATCTGTGTTGTAATTATGCCCTTGAAACAACACTCGATCCATTCCAGGCTAAAAGATACAATGAAATAGTTGTAGGGTTTTATTGAATTAAATGGAAAATTTCTATTATTTTTTATGGTTATTTAATGAAATATGGAGGAGAGAGAAAGCAAAAGGGGCAAATACTAAAATAATTTTTGGGCAGCATTTGTTTGCGCGTGCCCATTTAATCATGGACTTTTCTGCAAAATTCAGAGAAATTCTCTCTCCAGGTGGTAAGTTCACTGCCCAAGTAGCGCATACACAGCGTGCGCACGGGAGGTGACGTGGCGCACTGTAATTGGCTTGCAGGACTGAAAGCGCACAGGTATGTACAAAGAGCTTTGTACAAGGTTTGTTTTTCTATTTTTTCTTATTTCCAGTAGGGTACGTGGCATGCCATGAGAGTAGGTTCCAAATGAACTTGAAATTTATCAGCCACTCATCAGTCGATACGTCATTGCATGTGAGGAAAAAAATAATTAAATAAATGAATACTGATTCAACGACAATGATTGGTGAAAAGTCATTTATTAATAACTTTTGATCCTGAAGTGCGATTGAGGTGATTTTTTAATGGATTTGCTCGTCTCACCCTCCTCTTTGTATTTGTATGCTTCATTCAGATCAAGCCTATGATGATAGCTAAAAATTAATTACTAATTGAGGGTAAAATGGTAATTTTACCATATAACCTAAGTGGAAAAGCAGAATTTTGAGTTAAGGAGATCATTATGGAGGTGGCTCTACCACAACTATAAATAGAGAGGAGCTTCTTCCTGGATCAACCCCATTAGGTGCTTTCTATTTCCTTATATTTGATTTTTTTGTAATTTGGAGGATTTGTTAGTGAACTTCTTCATCGTTCTTCTCGATCTTGGTCTGAATTTCTAAATCACTAGACTTGAGCATAATGTAGGAGCCCTTACTGAGATTGAGAGGAGAGATTGTGAAATTTACCTAGCTATTCTATTTGCACATTAAAAAATATTTTATAAAAGGTTTAATTTCTTGGATATATTAGATTGTCTTTCTGATCTAATAATCAATGAATTTTGATACCAAATTCCCCAAATCAAACTAAAACCAAATCAAACTAAGTGACCCCTTTGATCCTTTTTATTGGATCATAGAAGTCATTCTAGAGCTCCTTACTTCTGTTATTCCCATCTCTTCTACCCCCCCCCCCCTTTTCTTCTAAACTCTTCATCCAATTAAGGTGATTTGATCTTCAAAGATTAAATTAACTCTAATTATGGTCAAATTATTCAAGCAGATTACTGATTGAATACCTTACTAGCTTCCCTTAGACGATATCCATTCTTATGACTATACATCTTAAGTTAGGGTTTTATAAATTTTATTGTATACGCCAAAATAGCAATGACAAGGGATTATAAATCTGCAAAATTGACCCCCTATATTTTGGCTTATCAATCAATAACCTTTATTGGCCTTCCAAATTAATTTACTATATCAATATATATATATTAAGTAAATTTGGATCGATTTAACCCAATCGATAGGTTGAGTCTTCAACACGTTGGGTGCTAAGCTTCACCTTGTCCTCTATAAGATACAAATGAATGAATATTGACTCACTCATGGAACCTGTTCGTGATTATTTACCATGTATATATAGTCCCTTGTCCACTTGGCACTCCTAAGATGACTTAGGGTATGTTCAACTGTCAAACCCTAATTGGCCATTCGAGTTAGTACTTATGCATTCAGAAATTGTTGAACAACTCTTCTCTGATATTTCATTACGTTAGCCAAGGACTTCATCGCATCATCTTCCTTGAGCTGTCACCTCTTATACCAAAGGTGGACAATCCCATCTTGACCACTAAATCATCTTCGTGAACTTCTTGATGCACCTAACCAAAGACTATTTTGAATCCTATGATTAGGGGCATGTAGCTCATAATAAAAGTACAACTATGCATCCACAACACGTCTTTGGTGTCCCCTGTCTAAGGGCTACTTACACAACCGTGACATATTGAAAGTTCAGTATAATAGCATTAAAGGATCACTAAACTGATGGGGGACCATCTGGACGACGCCGAGATGGGACGAATCCAACCACACTGGGCGGCTCGCGTCGACGCTCACCACCCCACATTCAAGTACCCCGCGTAGGCTATTTCATTTCATGCCTTATTTTTATTTGATTGTATTTTCGTTTTATTGACCTTACAGACTGCGCCGGTATTTGGGCCTTGTCCATGTTATCTTCAATTCTTATCTTGTAACCATTGAATAGAGGTTGAACCACGTCTCGCAACAGTTCCTCCTCTATAGACATCACTTGGCACCTATCCTCCCTTTATACGGGGATAGCATGCCCCAAGTGAAGGAGGCTTTTGATGAATTGAAATTGTGTCTCCTTTTCTACCTTAGTGCTTAGAGAGATTTAGATAGAAGCTAGAGAGAGTAGTGGGAACGTGGTTGCCCATCATCTGCTCACGTCGAGACAAGTCCGTGAGTCGCTGCTGTCACGACCTCGTTGAGATCACTCCGAGATCGTTGTGCCGCCGCCGGGAATACCTGTGCTGTCCTGATAGATTTCTTGAAGATTCAAGATTCGTAGTTTCTGGGAGCCATCTGCATCATCGCCCCCTCATTGAGATCACCCCAAGGACGCGAGGACGTCTCCTCCCGCCATCGGCAACTCCGTTGCTTGGAGTTGCCCGTTCTTGCCGACAAGAAGGTTCAAGATTCAAGATTGGCTTACCATTCTTGGAGATCTTGTGACCAGCAACCCTGCCGGTTCCCCCGGGAGCACCCGGTCTTGCTCCAACCATACTCACCACAGCAGACGCCCGCGCCAGTACCCTGCCTTGCCCGCACCCAAGCCGGCGTCCCGCGTTGTATCGCCCTCGCGTCGGCATCCAGCACAGCCCATGCTGGCGGTCCTGCTAGCGCGCGCCACCACACACCGACGGCTCTAGCCCCCGCTTGCGGACGCGCGCCCGCGCCCTTCCTCCCACGTGCCCATCTGCGCGCTTTGGCGTTGCGGTCACACGACCTCCACGCCTGCGACCGCCCACGCCCTACCGCGTGCCGGCGGTTTCGTCTCCGTCCGCTGCCGCGCGCCCGGGTTCTTTCCCCACGCGCCTGTTCGCGCATGCCTACGCAAGCACCGTCCTGCCTCCGCACCTGCGGTCCGCCTACGTACTACTATGCACTGTGGTCACCCACCGACGTGCACTACATCGCGCTCGTGATCGTGATGTTTTGTGTGCCGTGTCATCATCACAGAATTCAATCGATCATAATTTTCTTGCCGACGGACTTGCGACGCCCAGGTACCTACTCGTTCCCCATCCCCCCCCCATTACTTTCTCAATATTATTACCCATCGCAGTGCAGTCTCCCCCTATCAGTTCCTCTGCCATGGACGACGACGATAATTGAAATAGGATAGCCACTTTGTCGTGAGTTAGGGGATTTCCTTGTGGTAGATGACTACTCGTTGGCTTAGAATTGGAACAGATTAGAGCCGCCGAACGCTCCTTGCATCATAGTCACCGTAGTTAGTCGAGTGGGTCATTGGGAGTCTAGCCTGACTATTCTCTCTCTCGAAGGAATTCCTTGGTCGTTCACCCTAGTTCGTAACGTCTCCTATTGCTCATTTGGGGTTTCTAACGACATTCTTCTCATCCAAATAGATTTTAAATCAATTCATTACTATTGTGCTGTGTTGTAATACGAACCTCGATCCCAGTGTCATTGTATTAGATCATAAACTCTTTCTACTGAAGAGAACTCACTACCTATCCTTAGTGTCTCCACACTAATGGCTACGGGACTGGCGATACTCATCATATGAGTGAGGCTAGATAGTGCTATTCTATCCGGATACTTTGATGTCCTTCTCAAGTATCCTTCAAATAAGAATATTCAGAACACATGAAAAATGACTAGTGATATCCGTATTACAATCTCATCATTATTCAATAAGTCACATCATGTGTTCATGGACTTCATTATAAGCATCACACGTGCATTATAATGAATGTGTTCTTTTAATGAATATGGAATGAGATGTTGAATGTGTGATTGGATTGCCAGCCAAATAATATTCCCATCATTATGACCTCATTAGAATTCAGTAAGTCTGATCATGTATTCATGTACTTTATTATAAGCATCACTCATGCACTATAATGAGTATGTTATATAATGAACATGGAAGGAGATATAGAATGTGTGATTAGTTTGTCGTCCGCATATATTTCCATCATCTTCACCATATGATATCCCAATCATAGAAACTAAGGGATATATTAAGAAGTAATTTTTTTTATATGTGTAGTATTTTAATTTATGTTGAATTATCACACTAAACTTTGGGGCTTTTGGCATCTTCTCTTCCCCCTGTCAAAGTGTGTTAACATGATAAGTACATGGTATTTACATACATTTTTAAAATGATTTTGGTATTTATAATTCAAAGTTTATCATGGTATTATTTGAATTAACAAAATATTTATTAATTAGCTATAAATTTCAATCTTGCACATTATGGTTATTTTTAACTAACCTCCTTGACTTATATGAAGTCAAAGAATGGAATTCATTGCTAATGAATAAATATTTACTGATGAGCAGTTTAGTGATTCTTAAAAGGGGCTTTAAAGAAGCAAATAGTGTTGTGGGTCTTCTAAAGAGAAATCAGAGGGAGATGGGCCACAACCTGACCTGCCCATTGGACTCTCAAAAGCCTTACAACGAAAGAAGCTGAAGAACACAAGGGGAACCTCTCAACCCATGGAGAAAAGAGGCAAAATGACAAGAAAAGAGAAAAGAAAATTCCCAAAGGAGGATGTTAGTAATTTTTCCGTTGTATAAATAATATTTTCTCCTTAATTTCCCCTCATTCTGGATGTGCTCTAGCAAGTGGCTGGCCATTAGGAGATGGAAGTTTCAGCTTGTTCAACCTGCTTGATGTAAGTTTGTTGAAGTTTTCTCTTAATCACATCTCTTGTTTGCATTCAAAAATGCCTGATCCTGGTAAAATATAAGGATACAGATATGAGAGTAAGCATTGAGTGCTCAATAAATATTTTGGAACCTAGATTTCCATTTTTCCCATCATTATCTATCTATTTCCCCTTTAAACCATCACTTTCTCACTCTAAACACTTATTTTTACCTACTTTCTCACTCTAGAATTGACTCTTTCTATCTATGACATTCATCCATATCCCTAATTTTTTTCCCTCAAAATTTCACAAAAAATATTCTACCATTTGCACCTTCAAATTCCATCTCAAACTCCTACACCCTTTCTTTGCTTTCTCTCTCTATCTCTTAATTTTAAAGATTTACTCTCTAAAATTGTTCCTTTATCTCTCTAGCATCCAAAATATTAAAAATCATAAAAATTCTCTCTTTTTTTTTAGGGATTTCTCTCTCTATCGATCGCCGGAGCAGGTAATTTTGTTATTTTTGAATTTAAAGATTGTAAAAAATTAGGAAAAACCCTACTTATTTTCTGCATTTTAAAATCATAAAAATCCAGAAAACTTCTCTTAAATTAATAATATCAATTACTTTTAATTCTAGAATTTTAAGTAAATTCTTGTTTTTATTATTTCTAGTAGTTTTAATTGTGAACTTAAATCTAGAAAATGATGAAAATATTCATTTACTATTTCTGGGGATTAATTAAATTTAGGAAAATTAGTATAAAATATTTTTAGTGTTTTATTTTCCTTTCTTCTTGAGTTTAGATTGTATAAAACTATATAGATTAACAGAAAATCCAAAAATCCCATAAATTATATTTATCACTTTTAGACTCATTTATTTTTTTCCAAGCTTATGAAAAATCTTAAAATTAAACTTCTGCCTCTCTATGTATCGACCCCGTATTTTCCCTATATTAAATATATATTATTTAAGTGGAAACTTTCATAAATAATTTTGGTTAAGTCTTGGTTAAAACAACGACATTAAACCCCCAAAATGTGGACTTATCACATCGAATCTTTCAACTATCTTGTTGTTGCTCAACAAATGTGCAAATCTACATGTGAAACGTGCTGATGGAGCACAGGATCCCCCTCCATCAAGGACGACACCGAAGTCCACGTCATCCCTGGCAACACGCGCCGGCTCAAGCCCTGCCAGAACGACACGCCGAGGGGGGGGCGGAGGTATCTAGATAGTTTTGATTTTCTCAGGCCATTATCCTCGTAAAGGCCATTTTCGTTTCGTCTTTTCCCCTTCAAACTCTCTTCCCTTTTTGTTTTGTTTTAAAACATCTGTATTAGTGGTCTTAAGGGGGGCCCTTTCCTAATGGGCCCCCCTCTTTTGGTCCCTCCTTAGGGCCCATCACCCTCCCTACATAAGGGAAGAAGAGGGCGCCCTAAAGAGTAGCCAGAACCTCTTGAGATGAAGAAAAAATTAAAAAAAGGAGAAAAAAAGAGAGTGAGAGAGAGGACGGAACGGAAATGGGGCTGACACCCGTTGCCCGTTCCAAGTTCCGCTGAATTCCGTTTTGCCAGAGTCCTGTTCTGTCAGAACTCCGCCGCCGAAACCTTAGCCCGTGCCGGCGCCATCAACGCCACCTCGCGCCGCCCGGCCTCTCGAGATCCGCCAGCTGGGATCTTGACGTCGTCGACCATTCATCCATGGGAGGGAAGATCGACGCCGCTGCTTGGTCGACGTCCGTGTGAAGAACTGGTGCCGTTGGAACCCTAGGCTGGCCAACGCTCCACTGCCTGAGCCGCGGCCGCAGCCGATCACGGCTGCAGCCGGCCATGTATGCAGAGTCGCAGCCGTAGCCGCAATCTACAGTGGCTGCCGATCGCGGCCGCAAGCCACGGCCATCGTCGATCACGGCCGCAGCCGCTGTCGGTCGCGGCCATAGCCACAGGCGGTCATGGCCGCGACCGCAACTGCAAGCCATGGCCATGCCAATGGCCGCCAAGGACGCAGCCGCAGCTGCTCTCGGTCGCCCTCGGCTGTTTGCGGCCAGCATCAGCCGCCCATGGCCTCCCTCGGGCACCCTCAGCCAACCTGCGACGTCGCTGGATCCCCGCCACCGCCGAACCTCCATGGGCCTGTCCACCGCTCCCCGCGCTTTGACCATAAGCCACCGCACGCGCCGTCGTCACTTGCGCCACCGTCCCTTGCGCCGCCGCTTGAGCCACCACACCGGGCTGCCATTGTCACCGCTGTACCCGTGACGCCGTGTCGCCACCGGCACAGCTCCACTGACCCCGCCCATCGGTACTCTCGACGTCGCCAAGAGTTACCTTGCTCCTCTAGATCGCCCGTTAATTATCTTTGTTGTATGCCCTTTGATTGCACTCCACTGTGCTTGGGATAGAGTAGGTGAGAGGGTAAACAAACACGAGAGCGTCCAACGAGTGTCTTCCCTAGGCACGGGCCGAGCCCATTCGTTGCGTGAGAGCATTGACAGATTTAATCAGTTCTGCGTCGTAGACTCCTATGTCACTTTGACAAGGGTTAGGAGGTCAACGTCATCATCATCTGTCGCCGCCCCAGAGCAAGGAGACCGGCGAACCCCACAAGTCAGGGCCTGCACGTACCGTCACCTAGGGTAATCATCGCATCACGTAGTCGCATCTCCGTAAGTCCACACCAGCGGACGATATCTTCGAAGATGTCTATGTATCTCCTCGGTATCCTCGGTACACCTCAGTATGATGTCAGCGATGTCGTCCTGCGTCACATGCATCTTGACTTCTTGCCTCCCTTATTTTCTCTCTATCAGTCTCTAAATCTCGATCTCGCTCTGTTGGTCTCTCTTTCTCTTCCTCCTCTCTCGGCCTCTCTCTGACTCTTTCTCTCTAGGTTTCTCTCTCAAATAATCTCTCTCTAAGTGACACTCTCTCTCTCCCTTTCTCACTTAGTGTCTCTTTGACTCTTTCTTTCTTGGTCTCTCTCTAGCTCTAAAACTCTCATACTCTCTCTCGGTCTCTCTGTCTCTCTCTCCCTCAGCCTCTTTTCCTTTTTTCTCATTCTCTCCCTGATTTCTCTCTCTTTCTCTCTATGTCTCCCTCTCTCTCTCCATCTATCTTCCTCTCTATCTTGGTCATTCTCTCTTTCTCTCTGGCCGTTCTCCCTCAGTCTCCCTCTGGCCGTTCTCCCTCAGTCTTCCTCTAGCCTCCATCTCTCTCAGCCTATCTTTGCTCTCTCTCTCTCTCTCTCTCTCGGTCTCTCTCCAGCCTCTCTTCTTTGGTCTCCCTCGAGAGCCTCTCTCATGGCCTATCTCCCTCTCTCTCTCTCTCGGTCTCTCTATAGCCTCTCTCCTTCGGTCTCCCTTTGGTCTCTCTCTCTCTCAGCTTATTTCCCTCTCTTTCTCCCTCGGTCTTCCTTTGGCCTCCATCTCTCTCAGCCTATCTTTGCTCTCCCTCTCTCTCTCTCGGTCTCTCCCCAGACTCTCTTCTTTGGTCTCCCTCTAATACCTCTCTCATGGCATATCTCTCTCTCTCTCTCTCGGTCTATCTGTAGCCTCTCTTCTTCGGACTCCCTTTGACCTCTCTCTCTCGGTCTATATACTTCTCTCTTAGACTCTCTCTGACTCCCTCTATCTCTTGGATCCCTCTGGCCTCTCTCTTCTCTCTCAATCTCCCTCTCCCTCTTGGTCTCCCATAGGTCCTTCTCTCTTGGTCTATCTCCATATCTCTCTTGGTCTCCCTTAGGTCCTTCTCTCTTGGTCTATCTCCATCTCTCTTGGTGTCTCTTAGGTCCTTCTCTCTTGGTCTATCTCCATATCTCTCTTGGTCTCCGTTAGGTCCTTCTCTCTTGGTCTATCTTCATCTCTCTCTTGGTCTATCTCCTTCTCTTTCTCAGTGTCCCTTTTGCCTCTCTCCTTAAGTCCACGTCTGGCCTCTCTCTTTCTCGGTCTCCCTCTAGCCTCTCTTTTATCTTGGTCTTTCTCCCTCTCTTTCTCTGTCTCCCCTTGGCCTCTCTCTCTCTCTCTTTGTCTCTCTTTGTCTCTCTTTGGCCTCTCTTTCACTCTCTTGGTATATCTGTCTTTTTCTCTCTCTCTCTCTCGATATATCTTCGTCTCTCTCTCTCTCTATTTATCTCTGTCTTTCTCTCAGTCCCTTTCTAACCTCTCCCATTCAGTCTCCATTTGGCCTCTATCTCTCGGTATATCTCTCACTTTGACTCCCTCTCAGTATTGGTCTCCCCTTGGCCTCTCTCTCTCTCTTACTCTCCACCTGGCCTCTCGCTCTCTCTCTCTCTCTGTCACTCTCTTTCTGGCCTCTCTCTCTCTCTCTCTCCCGGGTCTCCCTCTGGCCTCCTCTTAATCTCTCTGGCCCCTCCCTCTCTCTCTCTTGTTTGTCGATATGCCTCCCTCTATCTATGGGTCTCTCTCTAACTTCCTCTCTCTCTCAGTCTCTCTCTAGCCTCTCTCTCTCTCTCACAGTCTACCTTGTCTCTCTCAAGGTCTCCTTCTCTCTCGGTCCTTTCACCTCTTTATCTTTCACTCTTCCTCTCTCTCTCGAATTCTCTCTGACTTTTGGTCTCTCAATCTCTCTCTAGCCTCTCTCCCTCCATGTTTGTAACCCAAATAACATGCTAATTTTCATAGTAATTTCATGTACTTTATCTGCTTATTCTCACTCAAATTATCATAAATCCATATTACTAAAGCTTAAAATAATAATTTCAGTTTTGGAAAAAAATTATTTATTTTATGGTATTTGAAAATAATTTAACAAGTCAAAAAATATTTATTTTGATTTAGTTAAATATTTTAATAGGTTTATTTTATTCTTAACATGATATTCTGATTTTCCTGGATTTTCTAGCATTTTTATGGAATTTTTTGAATTTAAAATTCATTAATTTACAAGTCAGAAATATAATCTTGAAATTTTCAAACTACTTTTTTAGGAATTAATTGAACTGTTCCACTCCTAGAAGTTTAGATCAAGGCGCTTGAAGAGAAGTCACAACTTGGTCTGTTGGGCACATGGCGACAAGGTTTGTGTCAGCTTTGTCTTTTTCCAACTCACATCTTTATCCTTTTTCCTAGTATATCATTGCTGATAGCCTAGGTTTCCACAATCACCTCTAACTCTGTCATCCATTCACTTTCATCTGATTCCATCTTTGTCACAATAACAACAGTAAAATCATCATCATTCACCCTCAATCCTACGATCATCAGAGCGTATATGTCATCATCTCCATCAGAACCAGTGTGGTATCTCTTTCATCCACTCCACTCACATTGTCTCTTTCGAGCATCACATTGTGTTGTGAAAGCACCAGAGAAGATATTTTAATTAGAACTAATTAGTATTTTTCCATTTTATATTTCTATAAAAGTTCCCATAATTATTATATAAAATATGAATATATATTAGGATAAATAGAATTAATATTTTATGACCTTCCTAGTATTATTTTAAATTAATTTTCATTAGTTTGCTTTCTTCAAATTAGATTTTTGTCCTTTAATAAATATGAAAATCCTAAAAGATAGAAATCAAAGATAAATTCATTTATTCAGTACTTGCTCTATGTGGGTGTAACCCTTGCTCAATCTGTTCTTGTAAGGAAAATTATAAATATTTTAACATAACCAGACGCCTTAAAAAACATTTTTAACCCTTGTTTCTGGTTCATCAATCTCCCTCTCTCTCAATCCCTCTCTGACTCCCTCTATCTATCTCAGTCTCTTTCTTTCATAGTGAATCACTTGTGAACCAGAATCCTAGGGTCAGGAGGAAGAAAGTCCAAGAGTATAAGCTCACGAAGAGAAAGAAGCAGAGAGGTCTCTCATCATTCTGATAGACTAGAGGCCTAGGGTTAAGTGTCCTGGTCAATTACATAAAAGATAGGGTCTAAGCTATCATGGATTCAATATCCTGGATCTGTTTATTTATGTATGATAAGGACATAGCATAAAAAAGGGTTCTAGGTTATTGTGGATCCAATAGCATTGATTTGTTTACTTATGTCCAATAAGGATATGACATAGGAGAAATAATAAAAAGATTGGTCCAATATACAACACATAATCTAAAGTAACTAAGGAATGTTGGATGACACCCCCTTCCTCTCTCCCCCCCTCCCCCTCGCAAGTTGGGAGGTAAATGATGTGCATTCCCATCTTGGAGAACATCCGCTGAAAAATCTGGCCAGGAAGGCCCTTAATGAGAATGTCTGCCACTTGCTCGGTTGGTGGAACATATTGGAGGCAAATTGGTGGCTATCATTTTTCTGGTGAATAGCGATGAGTCACTATTCATGAGTGCAAAACTACATGTAATAAGGGGTTATGAAGTCATTTTAAATGAAATGAACATGCATTTTAGGTTAAAATCCCACTTTTATGCAAAGATTCATTCATTGTGTAAAACTTCACATTTTTATGCCTTTTGCATTTATAAACATATTAAGACATTTGATTGTTAAATAAGAGAATAAAAATTATAAATAAAAAAATAAAAATGAAAATAAAGAAAAAAAATGAAAAAAAAGGGCGAAACCGCGCGGCCAAGCCAAGGTGCAACCATGGCCAAGTGCACCGCAAGTGCTGCCGCAGCCGCAGCCGGCACGCGCAGCACTAGCCTAGCCAACGGCCGCGCCTCAAAGCAAGGATAAGTAGTTCAGCCACCGCCAAGAGGTATGTGTAAGTTTTAATTCACTTCATTGGAAATATCAAAGATAAGTCAATATTTTTTAAACAACCAATATGGGATTGCAAAAATCTCAACTCCGCTCAGGCTGGACCAGCGATAAAGAGAATGATCGCAGCCCATCGGGCCACGATCTTAAATAAAAACAGAAACAAAGCTGTTCGGGCTTCGAACTAACGCGGCCCGAAGCCCAGATCAGAACGGGCTTTACTTAAAGCCACGTTTTAATCTTGACCGTCGACCTTCCCTTGGAAGATCGAGCGGTCAAGATCGCCCGTATATATTACATTTGTTTTCTTTTATTTCAGGTTGACAGCTCAGCGTGGAGCTCTCATCGTGGATGAATCGGAGGGGATCACGCGGGCCACCTACGCTGACGTGGAACCGATGACGGAGCAAGGGTCCACTGTAACTACTGGGGGTCCACGGCTACGATTTAATCGCAGCCGTTGGACCCTCTAGAAAGGAAATCGGACGGTCAAAAAGACCGCCGATCGTCCTCTTCATCCCACCTCCGCCTCCGTCGCCGGCGAAGTCAATCCGGCGACGAGAAGGCGGATTTTTGCCGATTCATCGCCTAAAACTTTGCCGGAATAATCCCATTCCGGTCAGGAAGGTCATCCCACCATACCTGACCTATAAAAGGATCATGAATCACTGGAAACATTATCTTTTTTGCCACAGAACTCAAACACCTATTTTGAAATAAAATTGCGGGGGAAGATCCTCCTTTCCATTTTCTTCTGATTCTCTCGGTCGACGGCAGTGACAGTGCTGCGACATGAAGGGAGAGCGCGAAGAGAGTGATAAAAGAAGAGAGAACCAAGAGAAGCTTACCTGAAGGATGATGCGGCCGGAGCAAGGTCAGGTGTCGACGGCGACCTCCATCCGTCGTTAAATCCGGTAAGTAACTTGATTTACCTTAGAGTTAATTCACAATTTACTTAGCATAACAAGAGGATTGAGGAATAATCCTCAATCCAATTCTCAAAATCGAAGAAATTCGACTTCGAGAAAAAGAATCAAAAGAACAACAAAATCTCTTTTAGGCATTTCTACAAATACCTTACATGCAATCTTTCAATCGATCTTTTTAAAACCCATTTGAATACTTTTCCACCAATTAAAAAAATCTCTAAAAATATATAATAAAATTTGGGAAGATATACTTCGTATTTCAAATCCATCTTAAAGTAAAATACAGTGAAATTCGATCTTGTTCCTTATAAAACAAATCAGAAAGATCTGGAATACTCTTTTAGACATTTCATCAAATACTTAAATTTCAGTATTTGCCCCTGCATTTTCTCTTATAATTGAACCTCTAAAAATTCTATGAAAATTTGTTAAAATCACTAATCTGCTTCCTATACCTATCTATAAAGTCTGAGGTCGAAATAAAATCAGTAAAGATATTTCCCTTTATAAATCACCATTAAATCCTTCATTACTTTCACTTAGAGATTAAAACAAACACCTAGTTGAGTTTTATAGCCGTCCTACTCATTAGTTAAGTCTAACTCTAAGAGCCAATCCCTGTGGAGACGACCTTACTCACCTTTATACATATCTGAGTAAGTTTACTATTACAAATTTTTATTTGATTGAAGCGAAAATAACAACGACAATATTTACACCCCATTTTCGCCTTCATCAGCAGATATGCTTTGTCAGTTCATGTTGGATGGGGTTGTGTGCCACATCAACAGCCGACTTGGTATCACAACTGATCACAGTAGTTGATTTCTATGATTTATGGAGGTCTTCAAGTGTGCCTTGGATCCATTACACTTTCAAAAATACCTTTCAATAGAGCTTGAAGCTATCTTTCCGCACTAGATTGCAAGACAATAGGCTACTTCAAGAAATTAGGTTTCCACTGAAGAAATTTCTGTATCCAATAGTGGAACGACTATCAATTACAGAACCACCATGATCAAAGTCAGAATAGGCTTCCCAAACTGGTTCTCCACCACGCCCAAAGTGCGAGGCATGGTCTGCCATCCCTTTTAAGTAGGCTAATAGCTTGTAGGCTGCCTACATATGAGGCTCCTTCAGGCCGTGCATGAATTGACTTTGGAGGTGGAGAGTGAAGGCAATATCAGATCGAGTGATGGATTACGCCAACTTACTCCCTCGGAGATGACTTCATCACCGTCCTTCTCATCATTGATGGCCCACTGGTTAGCGTTCTGCCCGACCGGCACGCTAAGGGGCCAAAGAAGACACCCGGCTTCGGACATCCCAGGTGAAATTACACTCGTCTTTATCGTGTTTCAGCTTCTTTCCCCTTTTTGTTTTTGACCTTGCTTAGTCATTTTTGTCAAGTCGTAGCGAGACTGGGCAATTTTGGGCATTGAATGGCCCACTAGACGAGAGAGCCTGGGCGTTCCGGGCGTTGTACGGCCCTGGCAGAAAGCGTGATGGACGAGTACGAACCCGGACAGGGCTGGCATGCGCGGGCACTGGTGTGGGATGGTGTGCCTTGGGGCGGCCCTAGGAAGGCGGCCTTGGGCGCCTGGGGCTGTAGTCCTGGGTGGCCTAGAGCGGACTGCCTTGGGCGGCCTGGGGCAGCGGCCTTGGGTGGCCTAGGGTGGCGGCCTTGGGCGGCCTGGGGCGGTGGCCTTGGGCGGCCTGGGGCGGTGGCGTTGGGCGGCCTGGGGCGGCGGCCTTGGGCGGCCTGGGGCGGCGGCCTTGGGTGGCCTGGGGCGGCGGCCTTGGGCGGCCTGGGGCGGCCTGGGCGGCGGCAGCGGCCTTGGGCGGCCTGGGCAGGCGGCCTTGGCGGCCTGGGCAGCCCCTGGGCGGCAGCCTTGGGCGGCCCTGGGCGGCAGCCTTGGGCGGCCCTGGGCGGCAGCCTTGGGCGGCCCTGGGCGGCAGCCTTGGGCGGCCCTAGGCGGCCCTGGGCGGCAGCCTTGGGCGGCCTAGGGTGGGCTGTCTTGGGCGGCCTAGGGCGGGCTGTCTTGGGCGGCCTAGGGCGGCAGCCGTGGGTGGCCTGGGGCGGCGGCCTTGGGCGGCCATGGACGGTGGCCTTGGGCGGCCATGGACGGTGGCCTTGGGCGGCCCTGGGTGACAGCCTTGGGCGGCCTAGGGTGGTTGCCTTGGGTGGCCCTGGGCGGCAGCCTTGCGCGGCCTGGGGAAGGGAAGAAAGAGGACGAGAGAAGAGAGACAAGAGGGAAGGAGAGAAAGAGAGAGATGGAGAGGGGGAGAGAGGAAGGGGAGGAAGGTGGCCGTCGACGCGAGGCGGCAGCGATAGGGTTGGAGACAGGATAGGGGAGGCTGGGCAGTCCGCCAAGAAGAGTTAAAAACAAACTCAATTCTTGAATAATGAGTGCCTAACCGTTTCTTGAAACAATGGCCTATACATATAGGCCTTGGAGGAAAGAGATACAGTTTAAAGAAATTAAAATAAAATAAAGACGAGCGACGTGGTTTCGCGTCATGTCAGGGGCCAATTCTGGATCTGCCTTTGGCGATGTGTCAGGATGCGCGAGGGGGCGGGCGTGAGTGGAGACGTGCCTGATGTTGGCGTATCGTCACGATGGCGGCAAGTCTTTAGCAGTCGTGTTGACTTCGGACGATGGTGGTGACGCATCCGGTGTCGATGCGTGGACTTTGTCACCACCAATAACACCCCCCTTAATGGAGCATAACACAAATTTGCGTTGATTTGTGTCGTTGTCGTGTTTTGAGTTCATGAAATAGATTTATATTTTATTGACTAGTATAGAGACAAGTAAGGGTCGAATCCTCAGGGAACCTATGTAATCAGGTTAGATGAGTAATGAAGAGAAGAAGAGATACTTGTAGGTAAGAAAATGGAGAGGTGTTCTATAGATTTA
This sequence comes from Wolffia australiana, assembly GCF_029677425.1. Taxonomy (NCBI): domain Eukaryota; kingdom Viridiplantae; phylum Streptophyta; class Magnoliopsida; order Alismatales; family Araceae; genus Wolffia; species Wolffia australiana. Next base: position 17,028,037 of record NC_135836.1, on the reverse strand, counting down.
AGGAGGTTAAAACAAGATAGATTAGTTGCCGTAGTAATATTGATATGAGAGGAATAGGTTTTTATAATTTTTAGGAGCTTCTTAGAGAAAACTTCCCCTAGAGGAGTTTCGTCGAGTACCTTATGGGCGATGTGAATGGTAGAAAATTTTGATGAAAATGGAGATGAGAAATGATGGATATGGAAATAGAAACGAGGATAGATCTCTTTATGGTAAAAATAGTGATGAATGAATGGTGGAATGATGGGATCGAGGGTGATATGAAGAGATGAGTGAGCTGGAATGGGTGGATGTGAAGGATGATGGCGATGATGCTTTTTTAGAGAATTTCGTAACGAAGATCAAACCAAACCTAAGATGAAAGAAAACAAACCTAATACACTATCCTTGGAGGGGATTACAAGAAAATCTCTCATCAGAATCCTCACACAAACCCCGTTTTTGATGCCAGTCCTAGGCCGGGTGGTGCTTGATCCGCTATGATGTCAAGCTCTATTTGATCTCCTTCTCCAGAGCAAACTTGAGCATCTAAAAATGCCAAAGCTTGGGCCTAAGCTTCTCCCCCTTTCCTGCTGGTGACCTGGAGTCAAAGGAATGCCAAAAAGACACAAATTGAAGAGGGAAGAAGGCTAATTTAAGAGTTAGGGGTTTCATCAACACAAATGGCATAAATTGCATTTATGCCCTTGCGACCTTAGAAGGATAGGAAAATTATAACCCCCCCAGCGAGAATAAAAACTTAAAAATGATTTAAAATTCATTTAAATCATTTATAAAATCCAGAAAATTGTATTTTGCCTTTAAAATTTCATCTCCTTATGATTTTTGAACCCAAAAAAATATGAAAAAAATTACACAAAATCAGGAAACGTCATAACATCATAAAATCACAACAAAGGCAAAAGTAATCAATTTAATTCAATATAACATGCAAATGTAGTCATTTCGAGCCAAATATATGTGTAAAATGGATGAATTTATGTCATAAATTTGCATGTTAACAAACACCCCCCACTTTACTCAATGCTAGTCACTTAGCATTGACCATTTTAGTTATACTTAGGTAGTCCCTCCACCTTTCGACCTTGGGTGCGAATGAAAAGCAATACGAGTACTGATCACACCGTTTATGATATGGTCATCGGGAGCAGGTCATCTCCCCCCAAGGCTATAGGAGAGCTCAGCAGGGGAAGGAAACAGGGTCTCATACTATGGCATGAATGATCCTCACCGCACAATGACTGGAGGAATTTCCTTACCCTCTCAATAAAGCATATCTCATTCTCACTTCCTCTCTTTTGGCTACTTGGCATTTGAATCACCCTTTACTACTCTCCACTGGACTAGTGATGTGAATGAAAATTGGCTTAGAAATAAGTGCACAAAGATGGATGTGGGATGGTGAATAATTAATGTATGGAACAAGGAAAAGCTTCAATCGTGATGGCAATTTTCTCAAATTAGTGATTGATGGAGGGAGAAGAAAAGATGGCATGGGAAATGATGTGGAAATGGTGCGAAGAATAGTGTGAAGATATTGCTTGAATGATGGTGATGGAAGATCGAGATGGAGAAGAACAAAACAAAGGACAACAAACTCCTTACAATTAATAAAATATAAACATTTCCTCTCTTTTTTTGGAAACATGTGGAAAACACTTCAAAGTGAACATTACAAAGGCAGTTTCATTATGGTGGTATACCAGCCGCCAGTTCTGGAACTTCCAGTTCCAATTGGAGCATATAGATCCGTAAATGGATTTGTATGTATAGCCACTTCAGTCGTGCTCGTCGTTTCTCAAATGGAATAAAAGTATCTTTTTTCTGGGAACATGGGAAACCAGAAATTCTTATGTTCGCGATTCTTCATCCGCCGATGCAGAAAATGCTCCTCCATTTCGGTACAACGAGAAGGAGTTTACTACGGTCAGTGCAGTGAGATTCGTGGAACTAATCATGCCTCTACGCGTGCGCCCGGATACAAAGGGGAGAGAGAGAGATGATGGAAGAAGCAAGACCTTGGGCCTAAGTGATGAGTATGTCCATTAGTGGTGGAGGAAATAAGAAGCATGAGTAAACAATTATGTATTCACCCTTCTAAAGACCACAAATGTCTCTCTCTTTTCTTTTCTTTTCTTCTTTTTTTTGCCTCTTTTTTTTGTTTTTTTTGAAAAAGAGAGTCATCAAACAACTTTAAAGCTTTAAGCTACGAGAGAAGGGTGTGAATATGGTGAATAGAAGAGAGTAAGCTGATGATGTAAAAGAGAGAAATAATAGTGAGAGAGAGAAGAGAATAAGATGACATGCAAAGTGTGTACCCACATATTTTCCTTTTTCCTTTTTTTTTTATTTTTTTCCCTTTTTTTCTTTTTTTGGATATATATATATATATATATATTTGTTTTTTTGTTTTTTTTCGTAAGAGAAAGGATTCATAAGATGCACAAAAACACATCAAAATCGATGAGATGTAGTGAATGTGATAGATAAAAATAGCTTCACAGGGATCAATGATGATGGAGAAATAGTCGATGGATGATATTGATGTGTATTGCAGAAAAGTGATGAAGTCGTATGAAGCCTGTTCAAAGCAGGTGCGAGATGTGGACTAGGATGGTGGGTGGATAGATGGTTCATGGAGAGAAGAGAGAGTAGAGTCATCATGAAAGAAGGTAAATATCTATAATCATGGAAAAAAATGAATGTGGGCCAAGGAGTAGTGATGGCTCTATGCCGTCAATGTCTCACTCAACTAGGGGAGAATCAGAAAAGGTTGACCCCTGCACCAAGCAGGATCGGCTAGTGGTAGGTAAGGCAAGGAAAACCTACACTACTTCGTTCAACACTGATCAATTCGCACCATAGTAGCTCGATCCATCCTTCGCATCCATTAGAAACCCAACTTAAAAGAGGTCACCCTACCTCCAATGGCTTGGATTTCTCCCCAGTGCTCTCAATCTCTACAAAGTTCTACTTATACACTCGCATTCCAAGGTTTCCAAGTGTAAGGGCTACATAAGCTTGGTTAATTAGCATATGAGTAATTTCGTGATGAAGAACCCCCCCACTTAAGTATCATGTATAAATCTAAAAAGGATACTCTAAAGAAAAAAAATTCTCGATGAAAATACCCCCCCTCCTTTTCATATGCATGGTCCTCAATGTATGAAAGAAAACAGAAATATCATGGGAAGAAGATGTGGCAAACCGAGGACGAGAGTGTTGCACATGAGCTTTTCCGAAGACTAGAAATTCCGGTTGGGGACATACTATATGTCTTCCCCTGGATTTAGTTCTGGAGTCCCTTGACCTAAAATAACAAAATATAAAGGCTTGATCACTCACAACAAAAGAGGTGAAACGTCCTACTATGAAAACAAAACAAATGCAGAAAAGAAAGAAAGCAGAAGAAAGCTAAGTGGCCAGAGTGGTGGACTTAAGTGCATCATTTCTTCTCTTTCCCGATTCCGTGAGATCAATCTCCACTGGTGGTGGTAGGGCTTCATTTTCCACATATGGTTTCAGTCTTTGTCCATTCACTTTGAATCGTCGACCTGTCTTTGGATCACAAAGTAAGATAGCACCACAATCAAAAACTTCAACGACAATATAAGGACCATCCCACCGCGATTTGAGTTTTCCTGGGAAAAGCCTTAGTTTAGAATTATAAAGCCGTACTTTTTGGTTAATGTGGAACACTCTCCTCCTTATATGTTTATCATGGAAGGCTTTCATTTTCAATTTATAAATCTTTGAATTCTCATATGCTTCATTCCGAATCTCGTTGAGGTCATGCAAATCGAGAATTCGCTTCTTTCCGGCATCATCCAGGGACAAATTTACTTGTCGAGTGGCCCAATATGCCTTATGCTCTAGTTCTACGGGGAGGTGGCATGCTTTCTCAAAGATCAATCCAAATGGGGACATTCCTAAAGGGTTTTTATATGCTGTTCTATAAGCCCATAATGCATCAAATATTTTCTTTGACCAATCCTTTCCATCAAACCTGCATACCTTCCTTAAAATCTTCTTGATCTCTCGATTGCAATTCTTTACTTGTCCTTTGGCTTGTGGATGATAAGGGGTGGTCATTCTATGTTGCACTCCATATCTCTTAAGTAGGTTTCTAAATTGATAATTTTTTAAATGAGCTCCCCCATCACTGATTATGGGCCAAGGGCATCCATACCTACACAAAATATTTTGCTCAAGGAATCTAATTACTACCTTACTCTCATTAGTTCTAGTGGGGATTGCCTCTACCCATCGAGATAGTGTACAGCCATCAAAATATATGCATATCCATCAGAATTTGGAAAGGGTCCCATAAAATCGATTCCCCAAAGATCAAATATTTCAATCTCCACAATTGGTTTAAGGGGCATGTGATCTCTTCTATCGATATTGATGGATGCTAGGCAATCTAAGCATTTCAAATAGAAATTGTGAGCATCTTTGAATAAATTTGGCTAGTAAAACCCACATTTCAAAACCTTAGATGCAGTAATTCTAGATGAATAATGTCCTCCATAAGATGATGAATGGCATGCCTTAAGAATTTCTAATTGCTCTTCCTCGGAAACACATCTCCTAAAGATTTGGTCGGAGCCTAGAATAAATAGTTCAGGTTCTTCCCAATAATAATGAGGTAATAATTTGAAAAACCTCTTCCTTTCATTATAATCCCAATCAATGGGTATTCTACCTGTCGCGAGGTAATTTACTATATGTGCATACCATGGCATGGATCTAACTTGGACTGCTAATATGTGTTCATCGGGAAACGTCTCTTTGATTGGAGATGGGGAAGGGTCATCTATGATTAGCCTAGTCAAGTGATCAGCAACTACATTTTCATTCCCCCTTTTGTCCCTAATTTCAATATCGAACTCTTGGAGTAGTAAGATCCACCTCACTAACCTAGTTTTAGCTTCTTCTTTTTTAAAAGAAATTTCAAACCCGCATGATCGGTATATACAATGACTTTACTACCCAACAAATAAGACCTAAATTTTTCAAGTGAAAATACTATAGCTAGCAGTTCCATTTCTGTTGTAGAATAATTTACCTGAGCATCCACCAAGGTCTTACTGGCATAATAGATGGCCACCAGCTTCTTATCGATGCGCTGCCCCAAAACTGCTCCTACGGAAAAGTCAGATGCATCACACATTAGCTCAAAAGGGAGATCCCAATTAGGTGCCTGTAAAATTGGAGCTTTAGTGAGAGCATCCTTAATCACATCAAAAGCATTAAGAGCTTCATCATTAATAAAAAAATCTGCATCTTTTGATAGGAGATTAGTCAATGGTTTAGCAATTTTAGCAAAGTCTTTTATGAATCTCCTGTAGAAGCCCGCGTGGCCGAGGAACCCTCTAAGTTTCTTTAGGTCGTTGGGCGGAGGAAGATGCTTGATCACTTCGACCTTGGACTTGTCTACCTCCAACCCATGATTGCTCACTTGATGTCCCAAAACTATCCCTTCCTGCACCATAAAATGAGATTTTTTCCAACTTAGGACGAGATTATTTTGAATGCAAATTTTTAATATTTTTATCAATTTCTCCAAACAAGATTCAAAATTTGTTCCAAAAGTAGCATTCGATGTCATGAGAAAAAGGTTGACCTGTCATGGAATAGGTCTAATAGACATAAACACAGACCTAGAAACATCTTTTGGGCGCATATAAAGTTCAATCATGTTAGAATTCATAATAGATGCAGAACATTCTAGTGAACACCCATTGATTGCTGAGTTGTATAGGAAGAGTGATGCGGTGATGAAGACTCTAGAGAAATTGAAGCAGTTTTTAATGTAGTTTGTTTGTCTCACTAACACACTATGGACCATCATCAACAATGTGGGGTTCAAGATCATGTGAAAGTATTTCGTAGACACAACTGTTGAACCACAAGGCTTAAAGAGAATAAAAGTAGTGGCACATGAACTCTACAAGATCATGAAGAGGAGGCTCATAGATTTGCTAATAAATGTCCCCACGATGTTTTTGATGGTTAACGCGTGGGCCGGAAAGAATTTGTGTGGCCTAATCAGCATCATGGCTCATTGGGTGAATATTTGGAGGGAACTATGCGAGCATGCGCTTTTAATCTGAGAGCTTTTAGGGAACCACATCGGTGAAAATAAGAGTGTAAATGTACTTCAGCATTCGATGATTCTAGGCTGAAACTAAAGGTCGGAAACAGCCCGATCCATCTCAATTTTTTCATATATATTTTTCTTAGAAATTTTTCCATTTTAATGTAGGTTGCTTCTATCACAACATGCAATGCCTCTAGAAATGGGCAGATGATAACAGTACTTGTGAAAGAATTTAGGAAGGTTAATGAGTATGTGATAGTGGATCAACATGTCCCATGTACTGCCTATATACTGAACATTATTGTCCCCGCTGCCTTAAAGTCCTTGCATGTTATAGTGATTCTACCTTCCCCTTAAATTGTGGTTGGCACTGTAGTTTGTGATGGAGAATGTAAAGCACTTCCATGACTTTCACTGTCTTTGAGCCACTAACATAGTTTATGGGGCATATTGGATATATGCTACACAATTTTTTTGTCTACTGTCTTCACCTATTGAAGAAAGCTGACCGCTAGAAAAGTCGCATCAATCTGGCAAGCTTGTGACAGTATAAAGATAAAAATATTTTAAGTATGATATGATCATATCAAAGAACTGTGCTACCGTCACATCAGATGATCAACTATTACGCTATACCTAAAGCATTTAATTTCACTATATCTTTTTCCATACTTTATATTTGTATGTGTGCGCGTGTGTGTTATACAAGAGGATTAATATATAAAGTAACACTTCACTCTATGGGTTTCATAATATGTCATATGAACGTTTTTAATTTTCGAACTAATTTTTAACCTTTGTGTAACGAAATAGATTTTAAATATACTTATCATTAAAAAAAACTAAACTTTGATTAAAAATGTATATATGTCAAAAGTTCTTATCCTTGACCCACAATTTTATTATAGATAAAACTTAATACTCATTTTAGCATCATCCTATAATCAAAATCACAAATATTATTATTAAATATTTCTTTATTTATTCCTCCTCCATCTTAATTAAAATTTTAGGAGTTTTTTAATTTTAACTTCATGCTCCTCAGTAAATGAGAATTTAGAGGAAATCGTGGAGGGACCAGGACATTATCCAACCTCTCTAACAGCTCTCTTGAAGCCCAAAATCAAAGTTACTCCAATTGGTCCCAAGAGCCCAAAGAAATACCTCTAAAACTCATATAGGATATTCTAGCCCATTGATCGTTATCCAACTAGGTTTATATGAATTTATAAACACGTGGGACTTGAAAACATTGATTAGGGATGAAAGTTTATTGACATAGAAGTCAAATATGGTTTTTAAACATGCCCAAAATGTGCATAACTTGATGTTTATGTGAAATTCAGATATATTCAAATAATGTAATCAATATGATGATAAATTAAACAATTAAATATTTAAGTGATATAAAATGCATCAAATTATAGACACATCTATCATGTTATCTTACACTTGTCGCAGATCCCCCACAACTTTTGAATTTTTAATCTCTTAAATATGAATTAAAGAAGGAATATTGAAATACCTTTTTTGTCATAACTCTCACATTTAATGTGATTTAAATTGGCCTTTTTTGGTCATTTCACTCCTAGGACTAAAAATCATTTGTTTTAGTCATATATGGCATCACAATGTGCAATGATATAATGGAATTGTAATGATTAGCTGTGATAATAATTTTTAAAAGTGATGTAATTTCATTAATGATATAATTCCTTCCTTAAGATATTGATATCTTTATGATTTTAATTTTATTAAAAAATTATGTATACTCCTACCTGGAAATTTATTATCTTTAAAATATGTCATAAACCTCCTTAAAATACCCAAAATCCATAAGAATAAAATGGATATATAATTCTAAAATTAAAGTATATCACTTCAGGCATGAGAACATGCTTCTATGATCATTTCAATGTGAGTAAAATTTCAAAAATTTAGCAGTGAGCGTTTATCAAAGATGAAGGATTATAATTACATGCTAATTGATTACATACAAAAGAGGTTCAATGAAAGATTTGATGAACTCCATCGTGCGTTGTGGAAAACATGAGATAGCTTAGCACCTCAATTGTTTGTTACTCAAATCTATATATTAGGTCAAATCAATCCATGTTGGATGTAGTAATTGATGAAAGCAAATTGGGATGTTATTTTTAATGGTCGTTGTAATTTTAATTTGCCTACAATCAAATAAAATTTATAATATGTATAGAAATTACTCATGTATAGCGTGAGTAAGGTCGTCTCCACAGGGACTGTCCTTTAGGTGTAAATTCAATAATCGAGTTGTTACTTATTAAAATATAGGAATAATACTAAATATAATAAGAAGAGTTAAGTAATTAGAGAGTATAGAGAATATTAGTTTAATAAGAATATGAGAGAAGAGAAAATATCTAAGATTACGTATATATGTTTACTAGAGATACTAATAATAATGAAGAACTGTAGAAATTAGATATTATATTTAAGAAGGATGAGAATATAGCTAGTGAAAAGCTAGATCAGTATTAATAAGACTAAGTTAAATAAGAGAGAAAATAATGAGGAGTTAGATGGAAAGATTTAGTAATTATTTAATTATAGTATACTATTTAAGTATAAGTATAAAGAAATTAATAAGTATTGATAGAAATATAAGAAGGTAGAATACTCCTTCTAGTTAGTATAAGTATTTATATATATTTATTTATATTAGTTATATTCTAATATATATAGTTTATATAATCGATTTCTATGATTAATAGGTCGATTTAGTCGAACACCCGAGAGGTGTTCGACTAAATGCCCGATAGGGGGTCGACACTAGAGAGATATGTATAGTGTTTAAGTAATATTACGTTTTTTTATATGTGTTATGAAGATATTATAAAGATAAGAGGGTGTTTCTGTCGAACACCAGTGAGGTGTTCGACAGAATGCCCGACAAACTTCGAAAGAAGATAAGATGGGCCGATTCTGTCGAACGCCTGTGAGAAGTTCGACAGAATGCTCAAAAGAAGCCAAGATATATTTTTGATGTTTTTTATAAGGTTGAAAGGGATAGACTTAGGTAAATCAAGACATATTCATTGAACACGTGAGGTGTTCGATGAAATGCCCGACAGAATCGCGGGAAAAATGTTTGGATGAAAGTGGATCAGTGCAAAGATAACGAACTTGATTCAAAAGTAATTTATAAAAATCTCAATGTTCAACTGAAGAAAACCGTAATGGCACCTGAATCGCCCTGATTTGGCGAACAAAGGTGGCGGCGCCGATTGCCGCCGCCCAACTTCGGTATGCGGTATCTTTGCTCGTCTCCTCCATGCTGGCGCAAATCCAGGATGACTCAAGTACTCTTTGGCGCCTTCCGGAGCTCCAAGAGAGGCTGGAGGGTTGTCACAGCCCTCTTTCTGCTCTTGCTGCCGCCGGATGGGATCTCCGCCGCCGTAGTGGCTTTGTAGTCGGATGATACTGAAATTAAGGGCTCTTGGCCCCCTTTTAACGGCTTGGGAGAGGTCCCTTGGGCTGTCAGATGGAGGAGGATGGCCCTGGGGATCCTCCCGGGCTGTAGGATCGCCGTTGGTCCCCCCTGGCCAGCCGAGAACGGCCTGCGTCTGGTGGAGTCGACGGCTGGGCGTGAAAATGGACAAGACTGCCCCGCCGTCAGATCCTCCATATGAATAGGTTCAACGGCTGTGATTAAATTGCAGCAGTGGACCCTTCTTATGGTGGACCAATGCTCCTGCCCCGTCAGCATGCGTCGTCACCGCTCCATCATCAGTACACGTCCCCTTGGCCTCTTTAGATTCGTCCGTCGATGGGTCCCGCGGTCGAGTCATCCTAAACAAGAGAAATAAAGTAGTTAAATTTGGCGAGATAGATCTCCACCGTCCGATCTTTTTTTTATAAAGATCGGACGGCTGAGATCATATCCGCCTTTTTAAATAAGCCCGAAAAGAGCCGGGCTTCGGGCCTGATTGGCTTGAAGCCCGATTCATTTTTCTTCTTATTTTCTTCAGATTGCGGCCCGTTGGGCCGCGATTGTATTCTCCCTGTGGCCCGGCCTGATGTGAATGAACTAACATGGGATTCACATCCCATATTGAAAACTTTAAAAAAATGCATCAGTGCGGGCTACACTATCCGCGTAAAATCAAAATACATACCTCTCATGTAGCGTCTACTGTTGGGCATATTCTGGGCACGAATTGGGCCTGCGCTAGTGGGCTGCTTTACGACTGGACTTCGTCGGCGGCTCGGTCGGCTTGAGCGCTCCGCGTTCGCTGGCCTGGCTGCTGGCTTGAGGCCTGCTCAGTGGTATGCTCCTGCGCCGGCCCAATAAAATCTTTTTCTTTTTCACCTTTATTTATATATATATATATATTTTCAATAATATTTCCCCATCTCTTTCTGCAAATTAAATACAGATTTTTCCCTGCGATTTCATAGAGAGGATACTAAATAGAACATGAGATGATTAAAAAGGTAGTAAATGTATCTATCAACTAATAAAAATATTTAAATTGTATAATGTGCATAAAAATGATATTAAAATGCATCATTTTCCTCATTTGTTCTATTTAGTGCATGAAATGCAATATTTCATAAAATTGGGTAAAATACACATGAAATGGTTCCAAAATGCCCTTAAAATATGTGTAATTACATGACATATTTTGGGTCTATCAGTTATTAAATAGGTTAATCAATAAATAGTTACTGAGTGTATGGATTCATTAACTAGACTAGTAAATCTATTCAGGTTCGTCACACATATCTAAGACTATTAGACATCAAATGTTATACTTGCGGTGAAGATTTTTACTAAAAATGTATGAATTTTTTTCCCAATTGAGAATAAGCCTGACATATCTCTCGTTGGCTTCCATCCTTGGAGGTTCTCTCCCCCCATTATGGCTAGAATATAAAATTTCCAATATTAGCTAATGCAATGAATGTCATATGGAAAACTATTGTGTAATAAGTTTGAGAAGCCTATCAAAACTGAGATCATATAAAGCCATATTTCTTTAATGTCATGGAGGAGGAAGACCACTAATAAGATTATATTTTTCCATAACATAGTTTTTTCTGGCACTAGATTTTAAAAATATATGCTCGGACTGCATAATAGTACGTTTCAGATCCAAACTATTAGAGGTAACCACTTTTGGAAAGACTTAATTTAAAAAAGTATTCTTTGATGATAACTATGTATTGGTCTATTTGAAACAAATTGCCCAATAATTTCCATGCCAAATGCAATAGTGAGATCTTAGATATAATAATCAGGGATGGATTAGTGCAAAAGATAACCATTTAAATGAAACCATATAGTGTAAGCTTTCATTGTAATGTTGATAAATGTTTCATACTCTCATTGGGGATGTGATTACGGACCCTGAGGGTTCATTTCTGCAATTAATAACCAAATGAGATTTATGTAATGCATATATGATGGATAAAAATCTATATATATTGTGCATATCTGCTGATGCTTGCTTCATATTCTCCCTTTATTGCTGATAGAGTCACCAGAGGTGTCAGCAATAGACAAATATTAAATAAGTTTAGTACTTCATTGCTGAAATTTTGGGGAGTAATCAATAAGCTTGGTTCTCCTGTGTTTAATGTTAGATCATTGCAATTTTCTAGTTCTTTCTTCCAAATGCTTTCTTATTGGTCGACCTGTCCCATGAGGCTTTATTAATGAATCATAATTACTTTGTTGAAGTGACCAGTCACAATAATTTATATGAATTACATGCCACAAAACAAAAGCCCTCTAAGTTTGGATGAACTCAAAATTTGAGTTTCTCTGGCTGAAGTCAGATATGCATGAGTCATTATGGAGAAAATATTTACCTGAAACTTACATGAAACTACATAGGTATTTCTGTGTCCCATGTTGGACCGCTATAAAAACGAATAGCATGATGGTACAACTATATTCACAAAATAGGGACCTTGTTTCTATATGTGGGTACAAATGCTCTTCTCTTGATTCAAATGATCAAAACCAAAATATATCATGCCAAGATATAAGAGAAGTTACTTGGAGAGAATATAATGAGAGATAAATTTTATATTTTAAATTTTATCCTTCCTATTTAAATTTATTCCCTATGTTAACATCTCAAAATTTATTTCTTAACATCAATTAATCAATATTAAATATAGACATTTGGCTATAGGAGACATAGTTATTGGGTAATGTATTAACTAAACTAATAAGTGGACTTTAAGGACCACAGATGGCATTCACTGAACATTGGATGTTAAAAAAAAAACTTAATGGGGTTTTGTGAAAATCTTAAGTGAGAATAAAATACTTCAAGTCCTGGGGTAGAAAACCCATTGTGACTCAGCCTCACTGTCCTACCCCTTCTTCTCTATTCTCCCCTTGGGAGCCCTCCATCTTATGTTTTTGGGAATGATAACAAGTTATAAAGGATATCGCATTTGATCTTATCACTAAGATGAGGAGGATATCTACCATAAAAATGATGTGTTGTTAATTTTATAGCCCAACAAAAGTAGGATATGAGCCTATGTGAAAAGTGATGTGATCATCAAGTCTATTGTTATGATTTTCTTCAAAAAGGTCTGAATTGATTCATCTTTTGTTCCATCAAAAGATTTAAAATTAAAGCTCAGTCATAAAAAAATCCAAAAACTGGTTGATTGCTGATAAAGTAAAGTTATCATTGTAGTAAATAATTTTTATCAAATAATATTTATAAGATTTAAACTAACTCTTATTGATTTATCTGGCTAGGTTATGCCTAAGAGGGGTGGGATGGGTGGATTGTGCTTCTAAATTTTATTTTGTCAAGTTAATCTATCTATTTGATGTTGAATCTATCATTGGATTTGACATAATGATTTTTATATAGGGTAGGACTAGTCCTTGATCTTATCTCGGGGATACCCTGGACTGATATTCAATGAATACCAAACCCAAGTTCATCAAATACTTGAAATAAGGCATACGTTGATATCAAATAAAAATAAAAGTTAGTTTTGCTATGATGTCCTTGGCCCCCTTAGCCTCGTCGGTTGATTGCTTCCACATCCTCTTGTTCCGACCACACAAGTCACTTCACTTGGCCTCTTGGAGTCATGAGAGGTTACAACAACCTCAGGTTTGACAACACAAGTCACTCGGTTGGCCCCTTAGCCTAGTCTGTATAGTTCCCACGACTCTCTGAAGTAATTTTGATGTTTCAAGTAAAGTAGAAAAATAAGAATGCTAAATGTTTAAGTAAGATCAAATGATAGCTTTACTTGGATTCACTTTTTGTCCTAGAAAGTCAACATTTGACTGACTTTGACATTCTACTCAACTCACTCATAAAATCACTTAATGATGGTTGACTATTAAATAACCTCCTAATTTTATAAATTTAATGACACGCCAATAAGTCTGCTAAGACTCTCCAACTTTAAACCACAAAGCATCTTTTTTCTGTAAACTTCACATAAGACAATCAAATTATAGTTCCTTAAAAATGATCCCAATAAGACATTTAAAGTTTTTCTCTAAATAGGCCCAGTATAATTTCTGAATATAATTTAACACTTTTATTCAAAATATGCCCTATATAGTTTTGGTGGAGGCCCGTCAACATGTAAGACAGGAATCTCAAATCAAACCTTCAATCAGCACACTAAAATCATCTTTAAACTCAATCCAACAGTCATATCTTAATAAGCCCAACATACTTCGTATCCAGTAAAATCAATTTAATAGCATGCTAAGTTCTTACCTTAATCATCCTTGGCTACGTACACAATATCTCTCTTTCTAATCCTCTCAAATATTTCTATAAATTAAAAGTCTCTTCTCAATCTCTCTATATATTTCCATGCTCTGATTCCCCTCTTTCTTTTTCTCAAAACCTTCCTAAGTTCTTCTAAAAAATCTCTGTTCAATCAATAAACTTCCCTCTTTCCTTTCCTTTAAAATCTTCCTAAATCCCTCTCAGTATTCCCCCCTCTATCTATCTTTCCTATGAAATGTATCAAAATGTAAAATGGAAATGTCACATCTTGAGGATTAAATCCTAAATATTTGCCTCTTCTATTTTACATTCAATTCTCCTCCATTTATTTCTTCTTTTCACATCTAGATTACCCGTAATCAGCAAAAAATAAATGCACAAAAATAAATAAACCTAGATGTACCAGGAATGCAGAATGAATCCATGATTCTTCCTATTCCCTTTGTTGCCTTGTAAGAGATGATAAATGGGAATGTTGTATGCTTTAATGACATCTTTTTCTTTATTCCAGGTGGCTGTGCCATGACTCATAATTTTCTTGAAGAGAAGTGCCCTATTATGTGCCCAAGGTGGCCAATAAATATGCCTTTTAGAGAGAAGAGAGAGTGGGAGAGATTGAAACGATAAATTGCATCATTGATAGTGTGTTTTTTCCAATGCCTAAGGTCATTATTTTATCATTAAGAGGTGCATTTTTTTCTTTTCCCTTCTCTAAAGTCTCGTTAATTTTAGCATTGACCATTACATTTTGTGACTTACCTTGGGAAGAAAGTGGCAGATAATTTTTGACAAAAATACATGAGCCCCTACCATTAAATGTGAGTGTTTGAATTAAAATAGCAATTCTTACCTTTATGACTATTCTCTCTCTTACCAGATCATAAATTTCATAGGGAAATTTCCAGTAGACTCTGGAAGACCTTCTGGCATACCCAGGATGATGTCATGTGATCCACATCATTAATTAAAAAATATATAACAAAATCTACATGAAATATTTAAATTTTCATATTTAAAAACAACAAAGGTACATTCGTCTGACATAACAAGCCTAAAAAACAAAATACAGATCAGATAATTATGAAATAACTTTTATTTGAAATCTCAATCAAAGATAACGTTTCTTTTCAAATAATACTTAGTTCAATTTAATTTGTTTCTAAAAATATTCCTTTAAATAATTCATAGTTGACTCAAAAGCATTTACCCAAATTTTGTCCAATCCATTTGACTGGGACAATTAATTTGACTTAATCCAAATGTTTAGGATTTATTCACATACTTGGTTCAGGTTGACAATAAAATTATAGAGTCAAACAGCGCATGTTCGACCTATTGACTTCACCTTCAAAGTTAGAATGTGGTGGAGATTGCACGATGAACTACACGTTCGTGGCCGTTGGAGAAGCAACCGCCAGGACCCTCTTCTTTCCCCCACGCTTCCCACTTTCTTCTTTCCCTCTATGGATCTATAAGATCCCAAAACTTTCATTGTTTTCAATGGCGAATTTGATTTGAAGAAAAGTTTCCTTCGAGAAATTTCGCCCAGTTGTTTCTCCTCTGCCGCTGCTGCTGTCGCTGCCGGAAGTGCCGCCACCGCTGCCGCTGAGGGGACGCCCTCCTGCTACCGTCTCCCTTCAGTCACCAGCCATGGATCGTAGATCATTCTCTTTTTCCCTTTCTCTTTCTCTTCCCACGCCATTCCCTCTCTCAATCTTCCCCCTTTATTGTTCGCATTTTCCCTATCACGTTCTCCCTCTCTGTTCTCTCTCGAGTTCTAAGTCTCTTGCTATCGGGAACGCTCCGTCTCTCTCTTCTAGACGCGTTCTTCTCATCTTGGTCCCGCTCTCTCTCATCGCTCTCTCTCTTTGCCCGCACTATCTCATCGCTCTCTCTCTTTTCCTGCTCTCTCTCATCGCTCTCTCTCTTTTCCCGCTCTCTCTCATCGCTCTCTCTTTTCCCGTTCACTCTCCCATCGCGTCCCGTTCTAAATCCCCTCTTTATCTATCGTTATTTCTCTCGTGCGTTCTCTCTCTCGTTAACTCGTCTTTCTCTCTCTCTATCGTGCTTCCCCTCTTTTCTATTGCATTTTCTCGTGCTTTCTCTCTCTTAGTAACTCGTCTATCTCTCTCTCTCTGCCGCGCTCACTCTCCGTGTATCTCTCTATTCCTGCTGTGTTCTCCCTCGCCCTATCTCTGTTTCCTTCTATTTCTTTCTCAGTAACGCTCTCCCTCCCTCTCGCCCGTGCTACTTCTCTCTTCTTTCTCTATCGACTATCTCTTTCCTTCTCTCCATCGTTCTTTCTCTCTATCGGACCCTCTCTCTTAATCGTATCTCTCTCCCCAGTTATTTCTCTCAGTCAACTCTCTTTCTAGTTCTCTGTAGCTCTCTCTCGGCGAGCTCCCCTCTGACGTTATTTCTCTCAGTCAACTCTCTTTCTAGTTCTCTGTAGCTCTCTCTCGGCGAGCTCCCCTCTGACGTTATTTCTCTCAGTCAACTCTCTTTCTAGTTCTCTGTAGCTCTCTCTCGGCGAGCTCCCCTCTGACGTTATTTCTCTATCCCGCACCCTTTCTCTCTCTGTCTTCTGCTCCCTCTTTTTTTCAGCGCCTAATACTTCTCTCATTTACACGTTCTATCATTCACGCTCTCTCCTCTATTTTCTCCTCATTCTATATTATCTATTTTCTCTCATTCTATCTTCTCTATCTTCTCCTGTTATCTCCCACATCCACGCTCATTATAACCAGATCTCTCTCTTTCCATTATTGATCCCTCTCTTATTAAAGCCTTCTTTCTTCCTCTCACAGTCGCACTACTCTTCCTCTGACTCTCCCTCTCTTCCTCTCCCTTTTTAAACCCCTCTCTCTCTCTTCGGGCCACGTCTGCGATCCGTCCTGCATCAGAATGCATTTTCATGGACTTGAAAAGAAATAAGTCTATATTCAATGTACTTCCGATTCTAGTTTATTGTAAACTATATGTGCTTAAAATATTTTATTCAATGTACTTGAGATTCTTATTTATTGTAAAATATGAGTACATGATGGTGAAAGCACTAAGAAAGTGTATGTTTGATGTTTTTATTTTTTTATTTTTTATTGATATGAATAAATATAGATTAATTAAAATTAATCTTACCATATTTTTATATATTTAATATATTTAACTTAATTTGAATTCCAATCGACTTTGATTGACTTCAATTGCCCTCCATTTGTGTTTCAGGTGCCTAGAAATCAAAGTGGCTTCAAATATTTGTTAGTGACTGCTGGATGATAGTCAAAAGTTAAAAAAAATCATATTTTACATCCATTCACTATTCTAATACATCGCTATTCTAAAAATTCCCTAAATATAGGCAATTTGGACTGTCAACCTTAGATCACCCTCAAGAGAACATACGGCTGCTCTTTATTCCCTTGTGGCGGCAGTTGATCCTTGAAGTTATCACATCCCTTTCTCCTTTAAAGCCTATCTTGGACAACCCTTCTGATCTTGGTGACATGTCACAAAGAATACGTTATCATTTTCACATCTATAGGGGGCACCCTTTTGATGTCTTAGGGTTCGACAATTGATTCGCAAGGAATTGTGCAGTTCATAATAAATGATGTCAATCATCATATTCAGCATAAAACACAGGTTGTTTGATGATTAAACAAAAAATATTGTTTCAAGTATTTATCAAAAAAATATCAATAATAGAATTAATGGTAGAATTTGCATATGGGTCAAAATGAATAGAAAAACTATATCAAGTTCTTTCGAAAAAGGACTATTAACATGAGTCATCCAGATCGACTGAGGATACTTTAAAAACTTTAAACAATAAATTTTCAGATGTTAGATTTTTCCACTAATAGAATTTACAGTTGCTCGAAATAATATACCAGGTCTGTCAATTATTAATAAAAAAATCATGTATTTTATTAGAGGTCTTCTAGAACTCAAAACCAATTATAAGCAACTTTTTTTCCATAAATCCGTTAATTAAGAATTAAATAACACTACTCAAAACATATTACTGATAACTTTTTAATATATTTAACATATCTAAGTTAAATTAAGTGTGCAAATGAATGGATGGTGATAAATATATAACAAATCAGTTTTTGAATCAAATTAACTATAAATCAATTTAAAAATCCAATTTCTTCAACCATTTTAATGCGTCAAGGAATTAAAAACTTCTGATGTTGAAGATAAATCAATTCGAAATTTTAAATACTCATGACAAATCAATATAATATAATTCCCAAATTTATGATAATTTCGACATGAAAAGGTTTTGAAGAGGAAGGACAGATAAATAAGAGTTTATTAGAACTTTCATGCCGAATCAGGAATTGGAAAATTTTAGAAAAACACAATAAATAAAAATCATAGGAATCCTTCAGACTGTTATAATAGATTCCAAAAAGAACTGCAAGATTTGTGTAGGTAAATATGCAAAAATAATTTTTAAAGCTTTTACAGTAATATTTTATATGAGTTTTACTAAACACAAGAACTTTGAGTTTAACGTCTCAAAAAAGACTTTTGAATCATGAAAGAGGCTTTCAAATTTGATCTTCCTTTCCACAAACCATGGAGAGACACATAATAGTTCTTTATTTTAAATCAAAGAGAGAGATAGGAAATGCTATGTAATTCACTATTTTGCTAATCACCAACCAATGAGTCAAATGAGAGGTATCCAGATCTCTTAATATGTCATACATTTTTTATACGCCATTCAACTTAAAAGGTAAAGGCCTAAACTCACATCATAGACATAGGCCATTTAGATTTTGGATAATCAAATATACCCTTAAACATTACATAAGGAATATGTCTTATTAAAAAGTTAATATTTCAAAAACTTGATATTTCTATAATCTTGACTTTGTAATACCTTCCTCATTTGGTTATGGCAAGAACTCAAACAATTGATTTTTTTGAGAAACAATGAAATATATAATAAAAATTTAATATCAATATGGTATTAATGAATAAAGAACATCATTAAAAAAAATCCTAAAAAACTGATTAAGGAGATCTAATTGTTTTATGTGAGATGAAGAAATACTTATGTGGAAATATGTGAAGTAGGAAATCCGATGATTAGATATTCAATAAAGTGCTTCACTGATGCTTATGATGAAGTCCACGAATACATTATTCATCTTAGTGAATTATGATGAATCATAATACAAACATCCCTAGTCCTTAAGCATGTATTATAAATATTATTATTCAAAGTGATTCAGATGACGGCGGTGTCCTCGTCCGGAGGGGTATCGAGATGATGCTCTGATACCAATTTCATGTCGGACGTCATCTGGTCGATACCGGGTCGATGGCTTGGTACCTAGATCGTGATGTCGGACGTCGATGGTGTCATCGTTTGACGGATAAAACCCTAAACGGGGTAATGTAACTACGATGCAATATGAATGTGTCCTACGTGTCATACTTGCAGGCCCCGACCCAATGGAGTTTCCAAACTCCGAGCTCTGAATGGGGTTGTTGGGAGGCGGCGATAGTGGCCTCTTGAGCCTCATCGGAGGGGATGTTGGCGACTATGACATCAAACGGAGTCAATCCATAGGGGCCCGCATGTAATGGGCGGGCTTGTCTGTACCAGTAAAGGCGCTCACTTATCATAGTTATCTCTCAATTCCTCTCTCGCCTACCTAGCCCGAGCGCAGTGGAGCCAGTGTGAAAATATACTGCAAGGAATAATTTAAAGAGCGGGAGGGAAGACGACATACCTCGTTGGTGCGTGGCTCATGGTGCAGAATCTTTGAGAGTTGCGAGGCAGAATAGAGTGGAGCGAGGCACGGCGAAGAAGGGACTGGCGCAGCTCAATTGGCGGTGGCGCAGGACCACGAACAGAGCTGGAGGTAAGGAGCCGAACGACGGTAGATGCGAAGAGGAAATGGCATGGATGAATGGCCGAAGCTCAACGGCAAATACTACGTCAGCGATAGGCTGGAGCGGTGGGGCGGGCAATCGTTGGTGTTGCAGTTGTTACCGATAGACCAGTAGGGTGCAGGTGTCGGTGAACGCACAAGGGGGGGCCGGAGAGGAAGTTACATCCGGACCCCTGGTGACACACATAAGGGGTGGATGCCGTCACGGTCGCACAACCAACTAGTGGTCCATGGATAACACACTGGAGCGTAGGCCATCAAAATGATTCCCGTTCAACTCCCAACTCAGCAAGTGCCCAACCAACATGGTCGTCCATGGCACCGGAGTAAGCCCAAACGTTGACGGGGCCACCAAATGTTGGAGATCCTGATGATCCAAGGCTACTCGGGACAGATCCGCAGGCGTCCACGCAGCAGGTCGTAAGCGTCGTCAAGAGGGCAACACGTCATCAGAGTGGATCTACCCAGGCTGGCATCCCCCTGAACAACGACCGATAGGGACTATGGGCGGAGATTCCACGTCGACTCGTGTCGCGAGGCGTGGCCGTCTCTATCGTCTCTCGCAAGAGGGAGAGAGAGAGAGAGAGAGAGAGAGAGAGAGAGAGAGCCTCTATCTGAGTGCGTTCACAGAATTGGTGGGGTGTGCGCCCCTCAACGCGTTCAGCGTCTCCCTTGCACTAGGTTGGGCGAGCGATTGTGATGGTCGGCCAATTCCCAACGTTCACGGTCAGAGCGGACGCTACTCGCTAGTCGTACGAGGGGTAAGAGATCTTGGAAATTAGCAGTGTCGCAACAGAAGAGGGGAAGCTGACCCTCGACCCCGGGGCGAGACCAAGAACTCAGGTTAAACAAAAATAACTCGATAAAAATTCTTGGTCTACCTTTCTCCCCGGGCGCTCCTCTTCCATTATAAGGGGAGGTTAGTGGGCCTAGGAGGTCAACAAGGGGTGGGGGGGGGGGGGTTTGGGGGGGGAGGATAGTCCAACAATGGGGCCCTTATATAATGGGCCCCCATTGCAAGGGGGAAATGGAGGGGGTAATGGCTAAGGACCCCACCCAACATAACGACAAAAACATGGACAAAAACATGGACAACTCGATGAGTCCAAAAACATGAAACACAACTAACGAATAAGATGAGAAATTAAAACATGATAAAGCGAGCATAATTCACCGGGTAGTCAATGACGATGGCGGTGGCGCAGATGCTGCCTTCGACGGGTCAGGATTGCATGCGCCATCAATCATCCCGGGGCTGGAAGAATTCGGCTCCGACAAGTTGGGGTAGCCAGCGGTGGCGGCTAGAGAAGGCCTAGTCGTCGATGGCTTCCCCAACTCTTTGTGATACGCGAGTCATCCACACCTACATGTAAAAGCCTTCGCGATACCTTGTCCCCTGCATAGTTAATTACCCCAAGTAGTATACGATTGATTGACTCGTGCCAATCGGGCAAAATCATCGAGGGAGTGGTTACGGCAAACTTACTCACACTGAAGGGGTTTACAAAGGCCGGGTCGGAGGGGAGAGAAGGGGCTCGGTACGCAGCCAAGTCCACCTCATTAAATGTGGAGCTGGTCCCCCATGAAGGAGGGACTTTGACGATGTAGGCGAGACCGCCCACTCGTTGGAGGGTCGAGAACGGGCATGCGCTACAAACATGTAGCGGTATGGCCAACCCAAGAGAATACCTCTCCAACCTTATTCTCACCATCACTCGGTCCCCCACATTGAACACTCGGAGTCGGCAATGCAAGTCTGCGGCCTGCTTGTATGTTGCATGCATATGAGTGGTTCTAACATGGCGATGCTGAGGCACTGGCAAAACATGTTAGGCGAATGCATAATGAGGATGACCTACGGGTGCTAGGGTATGGGGTCGACGAGGGATATGGCCATTGGCGATCTCGGGTAGGCTCAACCCAGTGGTGTAAGCCTCCGGGGAGTCAAGCGCGTGCTCGGCACGCAGGGTGGAATAACGGCGACTGGCCATTATCTCGTGGCAGGCACGGGGGTCGCAATGTGTTTGCTACTCCCCATCCCTCCCTAGGAAGAGTGTGAGATCCACACCAGGTCAGGGAATCTCTTGGATGAAACCGGTGGGAATGACACATACTTGCTCTAGGAATGACACGTACTTGCTCCGGGTGGCTCTGGTAGCTGAACGACTAGCGCAGGCAGCACTATGTGCGGCGCGGGTGTCCTGACTAGTTGCGTGGGCAGCCGGCGAGTGACATAATCGGCAGGGCATGATGGCATGTCATCATCGTTGCATCCCAGCTCTTGGGGGGCGCAAGGTGACGGACGATCGTTAGCTCAACCATTCTGGTCAGGGCACTCTTCGAGGTCGGTTTCATGGTGTAAGGGAACCACATGACCCATCGTCAATGGTGTAGGAATGAACATGTGTTCACTCTTTCGGCTATGGTGACATCATGAACATAGATCCAAGGATGACCCAAGATGATACTTCCTACTTTCATAGAAAGGACGTCACAAATGATGGTCTCATCGTACGTACCCGTCTTTAACGAAACGTGGCATTGTCGCTTCACCGACAACAATGAAGCGTCAATCCATGACACGTCATAATGGGTAGGATGAGGCATGGCCACCAACCATAGTCGGGCAACCATCGCGTCGAATATGACATTGACACAACTTCCACTATCCACCATCAACTTACATGCTTTGTCGTTGATTATGACAAATGTGTAGAAGACTGATGTCCGTAGAGCCGTGTCGGCCATTGGGGTTGTCCTCTATGGAACAGGCACAGGGTTAACCTGCAATGTAATGCCAGGTGGGACTGACGTCCCACTAGTGCTTGGGCGGTCAGTGGCAATGCTAGCAAGTTGCCGAACACTTGGGCGTGGAGTGGATCTTGTTCTCACATCCAGCTTGTCACTGGATCTTGTGTCCTCAACTTAAGTAAATGAACATTACTGGCTTTAGCTTCTAGAGATTCAGAATGGAAGGTAGAAAATAACATGCGGTGAACAGCTCAAACCGTAAAGAAAGAAAACTAAAGCCAAAACCCAATTGTACATTGACTTACACCACCACAAAAGCAACTATAAATGAGTTTCTCATGTTCGTTGTAGCGCCCACATCCACAAAAACGTCCGTTAATGCAGGCACCGATGAAATTTTGTACTCTGAATTTGGGCGACCACTGCTCTAACAAGTTTCCTTAATTGCAGTACCTTCTCGTCCTTCTCTTCATTGTTTCTTTATCCAGATGGTCACTGCAGCGATGCACCTCTTTGCCGACGCCATTGTCGAGAGTTAGCGAGAGAAGAGAGAGAGAGAGAGAGAGACAGAGGGAGGGAGGGAGGGAGGGAGAGCGAAAGAGATAGAGAGAGAGAGAGAGACAGAGAGAGAGAGAGAGAGAGAGAGAGAGATAGACAGAGAGAGAGTGAGAGAGAGACAGACAGACAGACACACAGATAGAGACACACACAGAGAGAGAGAGAGAGAGCGAGAGACAGAGAGACAGACAGACAGACACACAGATAGAGACATAGAGAGAGAGTGTGTGTGTGTGTGAGAGAGAGAGAGGGAGAGAGAGAGAGACAAAGAGAGAGAGATAGAGACAGACAGAGAGAGAGAGAGAGAGAGAGCAAGAGAGGGATCCAGGGACCCAGAGCGTGAGAGAGCGAGAGTAAACAGAAATGAAAGACTATCACAGAGACAGAATGAGAGGAACGCAGAAACAGAGAGCCATAGAGGGAGAAAAGAGAGATAGCGAGGAAGTAATGAGAGAGCCAGGGAGAGCCCGTGACGAGTAAGAGAGAGAGAGAGAGAGAGAGAGAGAGCAAAAATAGAGAACCAGGGAGAGAGCAAAAATAGAGAGCCAGGGAGAGAGCAACAATAGAGAGCTAGGGAGAGAGGGCGAGAGAGAAAAGAGAGAGCCCGGTAGAGAGAGTGAGATAGAGGAAAAAGAGCCAGCCTGGGAGATGGGGCGACCCAATTTTCCGGCTCTCCATCTGTCCCGGCTTTGTTTTCTTGTTTGGTTTCTCATTAGACATTCGACCCCCGGATCACGTAAACCAAAATTGCAAGTTCAAACTATCAGGGGCTGACTAGAAGATGTAGAATAACCTCCGATGAGTCCTTCAAACCGTAAAAAAAAGAAGAAAACTAAAACCAAACCAAACAAACTACGACTGCCACCATGAAGAAAGCAACTATAGGGTATTTTAACGTGTATGCTACGGCACCCATTTTTGCAAAGACATCCGTGGGTAAAGGCGCGTTCTCAACCAGCTCTCACATCCGGCTATCTAGATATACCCAACCCGTGGGTCGGGTGACTTGTACCCATTCGCGATCTCCTCGTCAGTGTGGTAGTGGTCGTCGGGTAACGGCTCCACTTCTCCGTTCCGGTCCTGCTCGACCTCTCCCGTATCGATTAGGAGGGCTGAGGACAGACACTGACTAGCTCAGTGCCCTTTCTCTTGGCACTTGAAGCACGTGATCGGTGCTTGGCTCATAGTCAGGCTACAGGATGGTGTGTCATTCGGGACGGCCCGAGCGAGTGGGGTGGATCCCACTGAGGTGTCACGGGCGCTTCCTTGCCCCCTGATGTTCTTGGAAGCCCAAAAAGTTGCGGGGGGTGTAGTTCAAGCAGGCGTGACTCGAGGTGCAGTGTGAGTGGTTTGTGTAGTGATCTTGTCGCTCAGATGCTCCATATGCTCCACTAAGTGATACGCTTCGTCGACCTCTGTAGGGTTGCACTTAAGCACCTCGCTGCGCATGGTCTGCCGTAGCCTGTGGGCAAACAGACCGATGATGATTCGCCAGTGCTCCATGAATCGACACTGCATCAAGCATTCCTCGAATACCTCAATGTATTCCATCACGGAAGATCTTGGCTTGATCACCAAGTCTCGTTTCCGCATATTCGACGCACAAGTCGTTGTCCATGCGACTCCTAGTCATTGGAAGTAGGAGTTCATGTACGACTCCCAGTCAATAAACTCCTTGGGTTTCCTCGACCCCTCGAAGACCGCGACGTCGACATGCACGCTCTTTTGGATGCTCCTCTCATCGACGCTTGTCATCGTCAGAGCGCCATTCGGACGTCGGGTAATATCCGTGATGCCGGTCAATGCATCGTCGAGGTGGGGTCAGGATGCAGTTGTGGTTGTCCAAGTGTCAAGGATGACCGTCACATGATGCGCGGATGTCTGGCATCGCGCGCAGTGGGTACCGGGGAACCTCGTGAGGTTCCTCGTGCCAGCAAGGATAGGGTCGGATATTTTTGTCTCGGCAGGCCAATGGGTCGGCATCATGCCTACGATCATGGGGCTGGATGTGGTTGTCACGACGGGCCAGTAGGTCGGCGTACTCACGATCGAAGTGTCAAACGTGTTCATCTCGACAAGCTGGTCAGTCAACCTTGTATCCTAGATTGTGGCACCAGACGTGTTCGTCTCGGTGGGCCAGTAGGTCGGCCACGTAACCACGGTTGTCGTGCAGGACATAGTTGTCTCGGTGGGTTGGCCTTGTATCCTTGATTGTGGTGCCATACATGTTCGCCTAGTCGGCCACGTAACCATGATTGTCGTCTTGGCAGGCCCGTGGGTCGGCCCCATATCTTCGGTCTTGTTGTCAGATGTGATCGTCTTGGCAGACCGATAAGTCAGACTCATACCCATGGCCGTAGTCATCCCATGGGTATCGTATCCCAAATGCAGTTGTCATGTGGGTCGCGTGCAGGGTGTCGGGCGAGGCGTCAATCTCGAAGCTCCTCGTCTTGCCTCTGGTGGTGCTTCACGTACTCGTCATCATCGTGGGGCCTCCTCAGACATTCCGGGTGTTGCGCGACCCGAGGTGGGTCGCGAGCTCACTCTAGAGCTACAGGCACCGGTGCGGCAGAGGGTACTAGAGGTGTTGGGCGTGCGAGCAACTGCTCCACGCGCTCGACGATGGTCGTCAAGGTGTGGAGATATGCCTCTTGCTCTTCACACGGGTCCTCCTAGGGTCAATGGTGTTGGCGCGGTCTTCCTCGGCCGCGGGTGGCAGCGGCCCGGTGTGTGGCTTCGTCCACGAGATCTTTCCCGTGTGGGCGACAACTCGTCATCGCCCTCTCCTTATTGCCACTAGGTGCCGAGACTCCTAGTGACTATGGGGAACTATGAGGTGATCACGGTTATCCATGACGGGTGTAGGTGTGGCCACGTAAATCGTGCAATCCGGTGGCACCCTCATCAGCGGGTGCAGTCCATCCAGACACCGAAGGAGGCGGTGGTGTGTCACCTTCGGGCGTCAGAGGACGGGGTTCGGAGGACGGGGTGTGTTATATAATGGGTCCCCATTACAAAAATAAGGGATAATAAAACATAAAAAGGAAGGGGGAAAGGGAGGGGGTCCCAATGGCTAAGGCCCCTCCCAACATAATGACAAAAAACAAAAACACGGACAAAATGACGGACGTGTCACCATGCGACGAAGGTGACTCAATGAGTTTGAAAGCACGAAACACAACTAACGAAGAAGATGAGAAATCAAAACACGATAAAATGAGCATAATTCACCCGCCAGTCGACGACGATGGTAGCGGCATTGATGACGCCTTCGATGGGTCAGGATGGCGTGTGCCATCACAAAGGATTCTTTAGAAGGACATTGAAGTATCTGGATTGAATATCACTATCTAGTCCCACTCATATGATGAGTATGGTAGATGTTTTAGCCACTAGTGTGGAGACACTAAGGATAGATAGTGGGTGCTCTTAAGTAGAAAGATTTATTTGATATAATATGTATTCATGAATGGCTTTATACTAATTATTTAGTTATGTTAACTAACGTCTTGTCTGTAAAATTTTTCCATATACCAACGATGTCTTATGCGTGGATGATTGTATTCTGAGCATGAAGTTACAAATAGTCTTAGCTTGGTGCAGCAATAAGTTTAGGCAAGGACTGAATATTCAACATGGGATTATCTTCCCTCAGTATGAGAGAGAATAATTCAAGGAAGCCAACACAATGATGGGAAAGGTAGTGAAATACCTAAGAATATTTCTTTGATGATTTCCCAATGCATCATTACTAACTCAAATGACCAATTATAGTTTGATAATTGATCATACCCTGAGTCATAATAGGAGCAACAAGCGGATAAGTGACTACACATACATGATAATTGATGATAAAAAAGGTTCCATGAGTGAATCAATAAAATTATTTGTATCTTCTAGAGCATGAGGTGTAGCTTAGCCCCACGAGCCTTAAACGCATCAATTTGATTGAATTAATGTGTGAGACATCAATCTATATGATTATTTAGTTGGAACTCTAATAAATGCTATTAAGCCATTTGAGTAATCAGTCTAGAGGGTCTCAGGAAAATTGTACTCTGCTAGTCAAAATATATATATTTAAAGTATAGTAGTGTTTTGTATAAAAGTATAATTATATATTATAAGAAATAGATATTGAGGGGATAATAATGGATATTTTAGAACATAAGAAATTGAGATTGATATGAAGGATGCTGAGACCAGAAGGGAATAAAAAATATTTATCAAATGTGGAAAGATGGAGGATATAGAGGTTTTAGAGAGATGAGGAATAAAATGTTGAAAAGGTGAAGGATCATAAGTAGACTTAGGTACGTCTTTATAATAAATGTAAAAAAATTAACTTATGGAATTGGGTACAAGGTGAAATAATTAGGGATAACTATAATTAAGGGTTTAGGATGTGGAATAAATGGATTTGTATGGATATACTACGGGTGTTGAGAATCGGATCGTATCAAAAGTGCAAGGAAATTTGCTATTGCACGGGGTAGCTTCTACACCTATATTTTATCTTCCAACTTGAAATGATAATGAGAACATCCATAAATATTGTGGATCATGAAATCACATCTTTCATTAGGCGTACCAATATAGGAATAATTCCAATGTGATTCTTACATAGAGACGGGGTCTATTTATAGAGCTAAGGGTATTGATGGTACATGAGATAGAGATTACCAGAGTGTATGCAGAATCCTCAAGTTCAATGAAAATTTCTCTCCAATTTCTGCACTTACAGATTTTATCAAACATATATTAAAACAAACTCCAGCCAATTGTGCTCGAAAACATATGCATATGTATTGTTGGAATATCTCTCTCCTTCTTTAGTGGGTCCACCCTTGGCCAACATTCTCTCCCTTCTCTCTTATATAAATGTATGAGGACATCTTGTCAAGCATATTTTTTACCCTATTTTTATTCCGCCGCTCTCTCTCTCTGTCGTGCCATTCTTCCTCTCAATACCACAGGTTTTCCTCTCGATTTTTCAACTTCCTCTCGATCTCAATATCTCAACTTGGTATCAAGGAGAATCGCCGCCATCAGGAGAGGCATCGCTGATGCCCTCTCGATCTCAATCTGTCAACTTGGTATCAGAGCGTCGAGAGGGCATCAGCAATGCCTCTCCTGGCGTCGGTGATTCTCCTTTCTCGGGAGGTGTTTCTCTTCTATCGGTGGAGTTTTTTCTTCCTCCACTTTCTTCTTCCGACGGTGTTTCCTCTTTCGGCGATCCATTTTGACGCCGACAATCTCTCCAACCTGTGTGGTGCTCCATCCATCATCCGATGACACCTCTTCTAGGTGACGGCGACCTTCATCTAGGTGGCTTATTTCTTGTTCTAGCAGCGTTTCTTCTTCCTGCGTTTCTACTTGACGGTTGTAGCTCTTCATCCATCATCCAACGGCGCCTCTTCCAGGCCTCCTCAAGCTTTTATCTGAATGGCGTCCCTATCACCTCTCTCATGGCAATGCATACAGTGTCCAAAGGGAGGAGTTTAGGGGCCTTATAGTAGCACAGACCTCCTTTTTATTTCTAGGTCATGGGAAGGGGGCCAGTCCAAGATCGTACGGTTACCCCTCGGTTCTATTAATAACAAAACGGATTATTCCGATATATAAAATATAAATTCCAATGGATTTTGCGACTATTACCTTCCCAACCACAATTTATTAGCTCTTTCAGTCGGGTCTTTCGCTTGCGTGTGTAAAAGAATAAATTTGACTGATAAAAATTTTTAAAACCAATCATAATTTTTTAGAAAAAAAATAGTGGATTCCTTCGTTTCTTAGGTTACTTCTTAAACGGTGTATGAACGACCAAGAGAAGAGGTACTGGATTCTCTTTCAAATAGGTTACGAAATAAAGGATAAGGAATACTAGAATGCCAACTGAGGTCTGTCTATTCTCTAATTCAGCTGACCTGATAGTATCCGTTTTGGGAACGTCTAGTGCCAAAGTAACTAAATGGGCAAGTCGCCAATTTTATCTGAAAGTAAGATAACTCTTTGTTGAATAACCTAAAGTCAAACCTTCGGATAACTTATCTTCAAGATAGTTATCTTGAAGATAACCTTCGCTCCCGCTCCTAAGCTCCTAAGTGTCGTCACCCCTGCTCGTAAACTCGCGCCTTACAAAACTTTTGTTATTGGGTTAGCCATACACTTCACATGTGTATAGCGATGTACATGGCATCATTGATAACATGCATCTTTAGTGCCTTATATTATTATATTTATGCATATTATGCATTAAATTACTCATATTTGCATGTTATCAAGCTTAAAATGATTAAATCTATTTTTAGAACAAATTTCTGAAATTTTTCTATATTTTAGGATTTTTCTAATAGTATATTCTAAAAGAATATGATTTTTGAGAAAGAATATGATTTTTATGGAATTTTTGGATATTAAATTTGGAAAGATAAGATTTTTCTGATTCAAAAAATATATTTATACGTATTTTTTGGGCTTTTATTTGATTTAATATGAAATTTTAAGTATTTTGGTTTTTTTATGGCATAGTGTGACGTGGCGTGCGGATGCGCCGCCACATCAGCATTGAGAAAGAGATTTTTTCTTTGTTTTTTGTCCTTTTGACATGTACATGTGGCATGAAATATGAAAAGTCACGGAATACGAAAAGCCGCGGAATACGAAAAGCCATGGAATATGAAAAGCCACGGAATATAAAAAGGCATGGAATACGAAAAGCCACGGAATACAAAAAGCCACAGAATACCAAGTGCTTTGACTTCTTAACAGGCACAAACTGATGACATTGATGAAGAGAGAGAAGAAATTAAAGGCTAGGATTGCTTCAACTTCCAACGGCCATAACTTTTCATCTTCCCCTCCTCTTTCTCTCCATACCCTCTAATCTATAAATAGAGGCCTGGATCATTGTAAAAACCATCTTGAACTTGCTTCCCACTTTTGTGGGCTGATTGAAAGAGAGTGAGTTTTGAGATCCATCAAGAGTGTTCTTGGTGTCTTGGGTGTGTGGAAGAGACAAAAGAGAAGAGGGGGAGCTTACCGACACTCGCAAATCGCCGTGATCCTGGCGGAACGTAAGGATCTAAGGTAAGTGTCTTCGCCTTACGTTGTTTCTCTCCCAACATCATCGTTATCATAGTTATAGTTTTTTTTTTATCAACGTTTCATTTATCACTTCACTCACTTACGTCCCCACTCACTCATCTCTCCCTCCTTGCCATCGTACCATTCCATATCCAACCACTATCCTCGTTCATACCATAGTTCATTATCGTGTCCGTCACAATCACTTACTCTTTTATTTAAGTTAAATTAACATATAAATTAAGTACTTCTTAATCGATATCACTCGCTCATATCCTTGAATTGTGTTTTTGTCGATCGCTCA
Organism: Wolffia australiana; assembly: GCF_029677425.1. Classification (NCBI taxonomy): domain Eukaryota; kingdom Viridiplantae; phylum Streptophyta; class Magnoliopsida; order Alismatales; family Araceae; genus Wolffia; species Wolffia australiana. Next base: position 16,997,548 of record NC_135836.1, on the reverse strand, counting down.
TTGATCATCACTAGTTTAAGAAAGTAATTCCTTAATCATCGTTCCCTGTGGAGACGATCCGTACTCATCACTAACTACGTATTTTCAAGTACGGTCAAATATATTTTATTGAATAATCTCAATCACCAACGACGAATTTTAACCCTAAAATTGAGATTATCAATCATCAAATGATACAAGTCTTGGATAAGAATCTTGATTTCTTGAAGTACGCAAGTTTATTTCTACACGTGTGCACGAGGCTCCCAGATCATCAACCTTAGTCTGTAGGTTGCTCAGAAATAACGACTGAGAACACAGTTATCTTCATAACCTTCATAACCTTCCCCGGCATTCTTGTAACCCTGAATGTTGCAGGAATAATTTAGTAGTAAACTATACTAAATTAGTAATCATAGTAAATTACTTCCCCATGGGCGGATAGTGGGAATCGAACCCGCAACTTCTCCTTGGCAAGGAGAAAATTTAACATTAAACCATATCCGCTTTTTTGATACGCACACATATGTCCACACATTATGAAATATATGATAAATCAAATATGCATTTGGATCATATTTGTGCAATACCTGATACTATTTCTTCTTCTTCTTTGAGGAAGATTCCGAATCCAAAAAATGATAGATACGATAAAATAAGGAATCAAAAAATGATATCAACGATATGATGGAAAATAAAACAAAAGAAATATCTTTCTTTTTTTTCAAACTTTTATTCAAATCTATCTCAAAAGAGGAATTTTATTAGAAGTCACGTTTTCATGTTCCAATTGAACATGAAAAGAAACCCTTATGTGGGACTTAAGGAATGATGGAAGGGAATAAAAAAAAGAGAGGGAAAGACAAAAAATCAAAATCAAATAAAGAATAAAACAAAAATAATAAAATAAAATTTAAATCAATAAGTAAATGATTAAGTACAATAACTACAATAAGTAAATCAATACGTATAAGTAGAAGAACCCAGATTCCGAATTAACAAATTGAAACTCAAAAAGGATCTTTCTTATTCTCGAAGACTGAGGTGAGGGACAAAGGGATTGATCGAGAAAGATCTCTTGTTCTTATTATAATATTGTGATTTGATCCGCATATCTTTGGTAAATAATCTTCCCCTTGCACATCTAGCTTTCGACATCAGCTGCGAGAGGGCAACCAGATAGCAGATGCCCTCGCCAACCATGCGGTACATGCACGAACCTCTTCATCCATCTTTCTTTCTTGGCAGGCGCTCCCTTCGACAGCTAGGGGCTGTTATTGGGTCAATCGTCTTGGCATGCCAACCCTCCGCACGCGGCGCATCCTCGCAACGGCAGGCCCTCGGGAATGGAGGATTGCGTGGAACACTGGAGCTAGAGGGATGGCCTGCGCCCGCCTCGGCTGAAGACCTCGCCACGCACTTCATCGATACCCCTTGGCGGAGGTGAGGACATCTCCCAAACTACTCGCGGGGGGCTTCGGTGGGACGTCGACACGAACACTTCTCCGAGCACCTGCCAAGTATCACATATGTATCTTTTCTTTTTTCTGAACATGGGCGTGGACGAGTGGGATCCGAGTGTAATTGGGATATTTATACTCGTTCCACGCCTATAAACACTCCACTTATATATAAAATCCCCCTGGGTGGCATCTTGGGCACGGATGGATCGGTCTACGGGCACAACCGTCAGGTTGGCCGTACCCGGCACCGTGTTTTTTGCCATTCAAAAAAAAAGTAATAATCTTCTCCTTCGATCATAATAAAAAATGTGACTTAATTGGAACATGAAAATGTGACTGAATTGGTGTTAGTTACTCTTTGGGACAGAGTGGAAGAAGGGAGGAGGTTCTCGAACGAGGAAAAGCATCCAATAACTTTGAAAGAATTGAACGAGGAGCCGTATGAGGTAAAAATCTCATGGCGCAACTTTACGAGCAGGCGCGAGGAGCAGAAGCGAAAGCAGTAGCAAAGTTCTTGCAGAACGTATCATTTTTGAAGCCTAGAGGGCTAGGCGTGGGTTGCTTGAGGGCAGGGTGCAGCAAGAGAGTCTCCGTAATGGATGCATGTAGGATAACTTTGCCAAAGAAAAGTAGGTTAAGAGCCCTGCAAGCCGAAGATAACCTTGTTTCAAGGTACGAAGTAATAAGTAGGGCTTTTGACTTGTTATGTGAGTTTGAAAATTTTCCTCCCTCTATGCTGAGAGGGAAATGACCGGTTGTTCCCTTGATCAGCAAGTAGGCGAGCTAACGTTAGGTAGTTCAGTCTCCGACAAGTGAGGCTGAATAGCCCCAGGTTTCCTCTTCCTTCTGAACTAGCTGCTCTTGCTTGGCTCTTCTAAACTAGTTTGCTTGACTCTTTTTTAAGAATAAGGCGCAGAAGCTGTTCATATATGAGGATGAAGACGCGACAAGCATGAAGATTAAGATGAAGATGCGAAAGCATGAAGCTTAAGATGAAGACACGAGTGAGCGAACGGTAAATGTGTTCATGCTAACAGAAGAGCGGATCCAATACGCATAAGACTTTTTCAAATGCAGCAAGTACTTGAGTTACGGCCAACTATTATATGTTATATGTTTAATAGTTCAATTGTTGGTAACATGTAGAATTATATATAATTAATTATTTATTTCATAACCGCTCCCGCTCATTAACTCACACCTGAAGTCGCGCCTTTGGAACCTCTCTGTAACACAAACACACACAGAGCTAAAGTCTTGACTTCGTAACCATCTTAGCATCTGAAGATCAATTGACTTCGTAACATGAATCTGAATTGACTTCGTAACATAAAGATGAATTTCTTTCTCCTAAGCACCTAAAGTCTTTCGCTCCCACTCCTCGCACCTTGCTTTTCATAAAGCGGAGCGGGCCAATTTTTCGTACTTGCTCCGCTCCCGCTTTTGCGCCTTCTGAGGGTTCTTTTGCTTTTGCTGGATCTATAGAGATACTACAAGTCTTTTGCTTCCACACCATTCTGAATTGCTCTACGAAGCTAAGAATGGTGTGGACACACCTGCGCGGATTACAGGTGATGGTTACAAGAATGGTACTATTTGGCCATATCACTCATGAAGGAAGGTCGTCCGTCGGAATCAAACGGAGGTCAAAGGACCATTTGATTCATTAAGGGGTCGCTAGGCCTATTTTTTGGTCAATCACCAAACGGTGCACGACAACACCGAACTCGATTCTTTGCATATGTAGGGGTCGGCCGCAGCAGAGCAGCTGGGCATAGGGGCGCCCTCGCCTAGCACCATTATCTTCACTTTAGTCAGAGAAATTCAAATTCTAGTGTATGTATCTAGTTCTAAAAGAATTGGATTTCACCTATGATCAGATCAGTGGGAAACCAATGCGTACTTGGGGTGTTGTTGACGTTGACTTTATTAAAGCAAATTTTTAAGTAGGCCTTTCAAAGCTGCTCCCAGCTCAAAGGTGGAGGGGGTGTGGTGAAGATCTAGGAGTGTGAGCAGTACGAGCTGAAAGGCTCCAATACTATTTGGAGGGCAGGGGGCAGGCGATACCCCTCGTATCGTGGTTAAGTAACTCTAACTCCTATACACCATTTTATAAAAATGGCTAATTTGTTGCTAAATTCTTAGTAAAATAGCACTATGTCTAAAATCCTGGTTCTAAGGGCTTTTTGGTTCTTACAGAACTTTTCTTGCCTTCCTATGATACGAGGGGGTACCTAGACTGAGAACATACTTATTTTCTGTTCTCATAATTTTTATGACGGAACAAATTATTGCTCCCCTCGGCCCAACTCCTGTGAGGCACTCGATTATGAAGGCTCTCACGCGTCCGGCATATATGTTTGACGAAAAAAATTATAGCTCATGGTCGACTGCCTTCTTGGAATTTTTGAATGCTCATCAACTTCGACATCACCTGATGGAACATCCGCCGACCGAGTCAGATCCGACCTATGCCAAGTGGAGTTATCTTGAATCGGCGGTGTGTACATGGTTGTGTCAAAGCGTAGATAGCAAGATCATGCAACCTATTAGTCGGACGTGCCCAACTTGTGCTCTATGGCAGCGACTAGTGACGATGTACACTAACAAGAGTAATGTAAGTAAGACTGTTCGCCTCTACAAGGATCTATATGCATGCAAGCAGGGTTCTCACTCACTCTAGGATTAGTATGGCACAATGGAGTCCATCATTAGCGATATAGCAATGTATCAGCCTCCGTCTGCCAATTCTGACACACTGGCTCGATCTTGAGACAAGCTTTGGGCTGGAGGATTCTTGAGTGGGCTGAAGCCTGAGCTCGCCCATATGTAAGTGGACAAGTTCTTGCTGGTTCTCGGGTGATGCCCATCGAGGAGATCTTCTCTGCAGCACTCCGGGTTCATGATATTGTGCCTAACTTGTTACCTACAACTTCGACTGACATCTCTGCCCTATCTGCATCTATCGGATTTGGAGATCCCCTGAAGCCCTTGGGAAAGGGGCCTACCTCCGAAAAGCCCCAGAATGCCTTCCCTCCATGCAAATATTGTGGGAAGCTCACACATCCCTCTGAGAAGTGTTGGATGGAATTTGGGAAACCAACATGGGTACTCGCAGCCTATGGGGGAAAATCCACACCAGTTGCATCAATCAATTCAGCTCCCTCTATGATGTCCGCTACATCAGTTGTCGCCTCGACCGCTACAGGCTACCAAATCTCGATCTCACCTACAGAGCTCGCATATCTCCTGGTTTCTCGCGCATCTGCCCTACATACTTTGCCGGGTGCATCAACCAGTCTAGCTTCCTATATTGGAGGAAGCTCATCCACTCCAGGTACGTCCACCCTCTTAGCTTCTAATATGATTTGGATAATTGATTCATGAGCTTCGGCTCATATGACGGGTACCTCCTCCATCTTAAATCCCTATTCCCCTGACACTTCACATACTGACGTCCACATCGCTGATGGTTGCTCATGTCCTATAAAGGGCTCAGGAACCACTCATGCAACATCCTCCTTGGCCTTCCACAATGTCCTTTACATCCTCAGTTTTCCCACAAACCTGCTTTCCACTAGTGCCATCACCAAAGCTCTCAACTGTGGTGTGCTCTTTTACCCTTGTCATTGCATCTTCCAGGATCTTCGTATGGGGCAGAGGATTAGACTGGGCCATGAGAATGGACAAGGAATCTATGAGCTCATGCCTGATTCGCCATCAGCTGGACTACTTGCCTTGTTTTCGCTTTTTGCTTCCAAATGTTCTTCCCAAAACTCCTTTTCATGGCATTGTCGTTTGGGACATCCAGGTTTTGCAAAACTTAAAGAACCTTTACCATGGATTAATGTGTGCTCTTTGAAACGCGAATCATGTGAACTGGGGAAGCATCATCGATCATCATATCCTGCACGCACTAGCATACCTTCTGCTCGACCTTTCGATCTTGTGCACTGCGACTCATGGAACCCTGCACAACACACCTCACCTTTCGGGGGGCGATACTACATTGTTTTTGTGGATGACTACACTCGATGCAGCTGGACTTACATTCTTCAGAACCGCAAGCAAGTCCTTGACACGGTCCAATGTTTTGTGATGGAGGTCATTACACAATATGCTACCACCCCGAAGGTACTTCGTACGGATAATGCCCTAGAATTTTTACAAAGTTCTTTGGAGACCTTTTGTGTAGACAAAGGGATTATCCATCAGACGACTTGCCCCTACACCTCCCAGCAGAATGGAGTGGCTAAGCGGAAACATCGACATCTCTTGGATATGGTGCGCACCATGTTGGTTGCTATGCATGTTCCCATGTATTTGTGGTGTGATGCAGTCCTTACTGCTACATTCTTGGCAAATCATCTTCCATCGGCAGCCTTGAGTTGGGTTGTTCGTATTCGGCAGCTTCATCCTGGTGCAGACTCATTCTATTTACCTCCTCTAGTATTCGGCTACACTACATTTGTTCAAGATCTTGCCCCTGGTTTATCCAAACTCGCTCTGCGTGCTCTCACGGGTGTTTTTTTGGTTATTCCAAGACTCAGAAAGTTTACCGGGTCTACTTTCCTTGTGCACGGCACTACCTCACATCTACCGATGTCACTTTCCATGATGATGTCCCATACTTCACACCATCACCCCTTGTTCCCTCACCGTCTATGTGACTTCTTTCGACACTCCTGGCCCTCTTCTCACTCCGATCCCCTCAGTCCCTATTCCCAATTCCACTATTGCTCCCTCTTCTTTCACCATTTCAGTCGATTCTTCCTCTGATCTCGACTCTTCACCACTCTATGCACCTTCTCCTACACATGATCTCGTCGTCTCTACCTCTCCGCCCCTACACGTCAATCCATTCGTCAACCCTGCATCCTCCTTCCCCGCACCTCCATCACCCGTACATATCTCTCCCCCCTTGAATCTTGACCTTCCTATTGCTTTTCGCAAAGGCACATGTCAATGTACTCAACACCCTATTCTCCATCATGTTTCCTCTGCTCGTCTCTCCCCCTCCTATTGCACCCTTGCCGTTTTTTATCACTTGGTCGATTCCCAAATCGTATTCTGAAGCTTTATAGGTACCAGAGTGGAAGGTGGCTATGGATGCAGAATATGCAGCATTTCTTCAGCAAGACACGTGGCAGCTGGTGCCCCGCCCTTTCGACACCAACGTTGTCTCTTGTAAGTGGGTGTACTCCCTCAAGTACAATCACGACGGTACTATTGCCCGCTACAAGGCACGTCTCCTTGCACGCGGCTTCTCCATGGCCTATGGTCTCGACTATATAGAGACTTTCTCTCCCGTGGCCCGTCTCATCTCCATTCGGGTCCTCTTCTCGGTGGCACTCAATCTAGCATGGTCTCTTCATCAGCTCGACGTCGCCAATGCCTTCCTTTATGGTGACTTAGCAAAACAAGTCTATATGGAGCAACCTCCTGGGTATGTTGCTCAGAGGGAGTCTTCTCTGGTGGCTCCTGAAAAAGGCAATCTATGGCTTGAAGCAAAGCCCTCATGCCTGGTTTCACAAATTCTCAAAGTTGCTGTTTGCTTATGGTGTTGTGCTGGTTGTCTATGTTGATGATATTATTCTCACTAGCAGTGACGAGGCTGAGATTGTTGCGACAAGGTTTATCTTCGTCAGCATTTTATGACGTGGGATCTGCCCCCACAACGGTACTTCCTTGGTCTTGAAATTGCTTATCGTCCCGATCACATGGTTTTATGCCAGCAGAAGTATGCTTTAGATCTCCTACAAGAAACGAGTATGCTCGGATGTAAACTCATAGCTTCTCCTATGGAGGCAAACGTCGATTGGTGAGATAAGGCAACAAAACTATTGGAGGACCCAGGCCAGTATCATCGTCTAGTTGGTAAACTTCTCTATCTGACAGTGACACGCCCTGACATTGCATATGCAGTGAGTGTATTGAGTCAGTTCATGCAAGCTCCTCGTGTGGTACATTTTGACGGTGTATATCGTGTTCTCACCTTCATCAAGCGAGCCCCCAGAAAAGGCCTATTGTACCAGAGGCATGACCATTTACATGTGGAGGCTTATTCTGATGTGGGCTACGCATGAGATAAGGAGGATTCCAAGTCTCATGGTGGCTATGCCACTTTTGTCGGGGGTAATCTGGTCACATGGAGATCACAGAAACAATCTGTGGTTTCTCGTTCCACTACTGAGTCAGAGTACAGGGCCATGGCAAACACAACATCTGAACTGCTTTGGTTGAGGTCCCTTCTCACTTAACTCGGCTTTCCGTCTTCCTTGCCTATGAAGATGTATTGTGATAATGAAGCTGCAACCTTCATGCCAGCAATGACACTTTTCACATGAGGACCAAGCATATCGAGATTGATTGCCTCTTCATTCGATAGTATGTCATGGATGGTACTGTATGTACTCCTCATGTTGCTTCCGCACATCAACTCGTAGATATCCTTACGAAGGTGTTAGCTGGAACGGCATATGAGACTGTTGGAAGCAAGCTGCGCATGTTTGATCTCCACACTCCAGCTTGAGGGGGAGTGTTGGAATATCTCTCTCCTTCTTTAATGGGTCCACCCTAGGCCCACATTCTCTCTCTTCTCTCTTATATAAATGTATAAGGACGTCTTGTCAAGCATAATTTTTACCCTATTTTTATTCCACCACTCTCTCTCTGTCGTGCCATTCTTCCTCTCAATACCACGGGTTTTCCTCTCGATCTCTCAACTTCCTCTTGATCTCAATCTCTCTTCCCACTTTTTTTCTCATTTTTCCTCTCAATCACATTTTTCTCTTCCCACTTGTCCTTGCAAATTTAAGAAATATCATGATTGCTGCACTACATCTTTGTGAAATGTGATAGATGTGATAATATTGGTATATTTTGTAATGATTTGTCAGCCAAGAACTGGTCAGAGCGATAAATTAAATCTAAATAACGGGCCATCGTATGAACAAATCATATAGTGACACATGGTATGATGACATTAAATCCCAACAACTCGCATTTAAATTCATGAAAGTATTTGAATAACTTCCTAAAAATGTTGACATAAAAATCATTTTATTTAAATAAATGATGTTGTAAATTCTAGAAACCAACTACATATAGAAAAATAAGAATATTAGTCTACAAAAATAAGTCAATGTATTTTTAAGCTTGATAACATGCATATATATGAGCGGATTGTCTTACCATTATACTCTCATCAAGAAGAGAGAGTACTCCAGAAGAATAGATAAGTAGGGACACCTAAAGGCTAACTAGCATTGATATGTCTCATTTAGGACTTTAGGTCCATTTATACTTAATAGAATTTTTCATAAAACTCAAGATTTCAGCATATCCGCCAATGAACAAATATTATGTGTGTGACTTTAGGCCCATGTACCAGTCTAGTAAATAAAGAGCCCATAAAAGTTTAATCTAAACTAACTAATTATATTAGCCAAGGTATGAATTATTAATCTTAGATCAACTTTAACCTAATCAGTAGGTCAAGTCACCAACATTTGAGGTGTCAAACTATATCGCAAGCTCTAGAAAGTATGAGGACTCATAAACTCTTTTCAGTGACTTTTCTATCATCAGTCACTATTTATGCATAATCCTTTGTCTGCATGATATTCATCATAGTTTGGAGAAGTACATAACAAATCCATTAAAATTATATTTTTTTAATTTGGATTCCCTAGGGAAAGGATGTCATCACATTTTCTCCCTTGAGATGTATCCTCTTATATCAAGGGCGAAAATCCCACCTAGACTGCACAATAACCTTGGGGTTATTGTTGTAGTTATGCTGATGATATGGTTAGGAGATAAAATGGGTGGGCGTATGGAGGTAAGGTCTTAAGGAGATCATAACAATAAGAGGGATGGAGTAAGGGATGACATGTGATTGGGTTAAAGGAGTGCTTAAGAAGGGCGATATGGGTCATGGGTTAGGGTGTAGGGTAAGTGAGAGACTGAAACATGTTAGTGATATCACAAATAACATGCTAATTATAACAATACATCAAAAAAAATTACATTTTCGTTAGAATGAAAATAATACTATAATCATGTTATTAGCGCTTATTTTTCAAATTGTATTGTCATTTTTATGCTATTTTTGCAGATTTTTATGACACAATATTTGAAAACAAAATAATTAAATGAATCAGAATATATTTTCAATAAGAATACTTAAATTAAAATATTTTCGGGGAATGCAAGGATGTCAATGATATGTTGGTTATCCACTATGTAGATAGATGAAGAGAGAGAAATAATCAGTTATTCTGAATTGTTCAACTTCAAAAGCCAATGGTTGACAGTCCAAAATGGCTTTTGCGCTAAAGTTTTTTAGAGTCTTGGTGTTTATCTCCATTACACATGAATATGATTGGATCTATAAATACACTTTCACAAATATGTAAAATCACTTCTGTCAATTTTTTTCCCATCTACTGTCAATGAAGAGTTATTCAGCTCTACAAGATTTCTTGGGTACATTCTTGCATGCCAAGAGATAACGATTGAGATCTTCAAAAAGGATGAGAAAACATTTTTAAGGTACTTCGGCACCCATAGGTCTAATTGACTCAGAAATTCATGGGATCATCTACCCTTTTCACCTTGATTTTCTCATCTTTTTTGCTAACTTATTGTTCCGCCATCAATCTAGACAATAACCTTCCAGAGGACCATACCATGTCTAAAGCCCAACACGTGTTGTCATGTTTGACACATTCTGCCCCTTTTAGTGACTCTCGTAACTATTAGCGTGCCACCAAAAGTCCATATTTTTTGCATCTCTATGTTTTTAATTAATAAAATACCATAAATGACTTTAAATTATATTTATTAAATATAAATAAGTTAGAAGTAAATTAAATTTAAAATATTTTAAAATAATTTCAAAATACTTGTATTATATTTCATTATATTTGATTCTTGAAAAGATAAAATGGTATTCATACATAATTAGAAAATAAATCATTTTTTCATACCTTCTGATGGAGGACCATCCGGCAGAGCAAGTTCAGACTCATCGGCAACCACATTGCAAAGCCCAAGATGACGCGAAGGACCTGACATTCCGATATCAGGTTTGACGATAGCATCCAATCATCATTTATTTCACGCATATATCATTTTCCTTTTAATATAGGGAGGCTCCCGGCTGTGTACGGCCTCCCCATGTGCGTCTTGTTTATTTGTTTGTTGTTTGTTGAGTTATGTTCAGTCCTTTGGGGGGAGCCCATGTTTGGCTTCTTCCCTAAAGAAGCTCATTAGTCCAACAACCCCCCCCCCACCTACTATATAAGGAGGGGGGGTGAACGCTGATTTTGGATTTTGTTATGTTCTAAAAGTGAAAATGGACCATCTTTTGTTTTGTCCTTATGTCTTTCTTCTTTAATAAGTTTTCCCAATTCATCCCGCCAAGGAGAGTTTGTTGAAGGGAAAAGAGGAACCCCGGCATTGCACCAGCAAGATCTCCCCTTCTTCCTTCCAAGGAGAGTCGCTTTTCTGTGTGTTTGCTTGGCTAATCCAATAGATGGTTTGTGTGGGTTTCTATCACCGCCTCATCTCCACCGATCGACACTGTCCAACATGGCCCGTTCAGTGTTGACCGTTGAAACCGCTGCCGGACTAAGCAACACTACTGCAGGCCTTGCACCCACTGCCATTGAGCCATGTTGTCAATGCACCAACGAATCGGGTGTAATGTTTTCTCGAGGAGGCCGCATTAGACCTACAAACACCTACCGCCCACAATCTGCATGGCCCCAGATGTGCAGCACGCACCAGTAACTTCGCCATCCACGGCATCACCCAATCCTGTGACCACTCAACATTTGGTGCCTTCAACCGCTAGGGCCCCACTAACCGTAGTCGCCATAGACTTGAGATCGACTGTTTCCCTACCATTGTCAACGATCAACTACTTGAGACTAGTAGTCACCCGCGGCCCTAGCGCCGTGATTGGGGCTGCCCCGTGCTATGGCCTCTTGCTAAAGACACATCCTGTTGTGACAATCCCACGGGTGATAACCCCGCTGGTACTGGCCTCCTACCGTCATTTTTGGGGTCCTCAATCGCCGTTATCATTATTCCAACTACAGCAGTCACCAGAAGGGTCATGCCCGTCTCTTCCCTTACAGCTGCGCCCGTCCTCAACCACCATAACATCTGTTCATCACCATTCAATGTCCCCTCCTCATTCACGGCTTAGACTGCCTGCAATCCGGTCCTCCGTCACCCCATATTGCCTATTCGTAGGCCCTGCTTGGTGCAGCTACCCTAGTAGCTACCTCACGCATCAGCCACCGTGTCCACACAACCCCTGTTATGCTCGTGCTCGACCCACCTACTGTCGCCGCTCCAGTTACGTTAATGTCTGAGAATCTCACCTATCACAAATTGTCTCGTTCATCAGCAACAATCGTAACTTGCCTCGAGTGTCTGGGTCCAAGCATGCAGGTCATATTCTTTCCACCTTCTTACATTATTATTATGTCTTTCAGTATCGTCCTCACCTGCCCCGCTGTCTCGAGAGATCTTACATATGTTATAGGACTAGCCACCGTACTCGTGTTAGGAACTTTCTTTCGTGGGTGTTGGATCTGCATCGTTCGCGGTGACAGTATGGATGCTCAGAGATGACGATCGTCCCCTACTCTGTCGGCCTTCGATCTGACCACCTGGGTCACTAGGAGCATGTTCATTGCCAAGACCCCTCATGTCACTATCAGGCTTACCGCTCAGTCAGTTGGTTCTTCCATCGTCCTTCTCGTTGGATTCTCAAATGGACGCATTCACTAACCTTGTTGCATCATGCATATTCATCGTTCCCCCCCCCCCACGTGGTGTAACATGTGTCGATCAATCCCGGCAAATCGTGTTACATCACCTTCTTTGTGTGGATTTTACCCCAAATCAGTTTTTTCTTTTTAAGGAAATTACTATCCAGTTTGTTCCATTATTAGAGCCTTCAAGGACATTTAACCCTAATTTATGTTTTGTTGTTGAGATATACAATGGGCAAGGGGATGAGACGAGTGAGGTGACCAGGGGGTGGTATTTATTAGGGGTGAGGAGATTAGATGGTTGATGAGATTAGATTATTAATGGGTGAGCGATGAGGAAGAGAGATACTGAATAGATGAGATGGGTAGGGTGTACGAAAGGGTTGGATGGTAAGATTCATGGAGGGCTTGGATGAGTCAGATAGATGAGATGGGTCATGGGTAATGTTGGTTGTAACTAGAGTCAATGAGAGTTTGAACAATATGTGGAAGTCGAGTTTGAATTTTTGAACTGTCCCCTGCCTAATCATCTCAATATGTGACCTACCCATGGTGCAAAGCATGGGGTTAACAAAATGATCAAGTAGGGTTTATTAAAAAAGTTAATGTTCTAAAATATTGGTTCCTTTCTGTTTATCGAGGAATAAATTGTCTATAACTCATGGGGACATATTCTCTTGCAAATATGCCTCTATTTCAAATAATGGGAAATAAGATAAAAATGTGTTTTTGTTCAGCTTTAGAATTTTGGTGACACTAAGAGTAATTTGGCATTTGCCTTTAACAATCAGGATAATGATATTTTAAATTTTATAAACTAATTTTCACTTAAAGGACCCATGTGTGCCCTTAGGATTTAGACTTTGTAATTCCCCAGATAATTTTTTGTATCCCTTGATATGATCAGGTAGCTTCTCTCTATTAATAATACTTCACTCTATTAACTATTTCTACCCGCAAAAAGAAATTGAGTATTGAGGATAGGAGAGAGCTTTGATATTAAAACTACTTTTAAGAAATCAACACATAAATATAAGAATGAAGGCCAAATGGATTGGAAATTTTTCTTTATAAGAGAAACATTTATGGAAAGCTTTGGTGGACCCCAGACAATTTAGCAGAAGTTTACAGAAATATATGTGACAGATGCAAATGAGCTACATCTCCAACGTCCAAAGACAATAATTTTTTTTCTTGTATTTAGGTGGCTAGAGGCTTAGGACACTAGATTGTTGAGAGAATAAATGTTTTGCCTGAATATCAATCAACGACTATTGAATATCTCGAGTAGTTCTCTGTTACTTTTAAGTGTGATTCACTAAATCTTGTTTTCAAATCCATTCCCTATTGAAATTTTATTCAAGTCACTAATTAATATGATTCCAAGTACACGTATAATGTGATAAAATCCCATTTAAATCTCGAGTTAAGTCACAATGCATTACGGAATCCCTGAAGGGTCATATTTTCCAATATATTCACATTTCATCCCCCTTTTTTCTTCACTCATGATTGACTCACAACTTTTTGGACCTTCTCAAAGGCATCATGATGATGATGAACAATCTCTCCATGATTGAAAAAGGATGACCCAAATTAGGATGGTCCTCATCTGACTTGAGATGAAGATTAGGTCCAAAAGAATGGGAAACCTATGGTTGAACCTGACCTTGACGTCTTAATGTCCCCCATTTTGTCACCTTAGATTTTTGCAAAATCCCAAAACAAAAAAATCTTTAGAAAATTATCAAGTTCTTGAGGCTTTCAGCCAGGTCAAAATCACCATTCCACCACTCAGCATCCTAAAGCATATGGCACCATTAGGTTAATCCTTAACGGTCTCTTAAATCTAGATAAAAACAAATTTATTCAGTTTAGTGAAACTATCCATTATGTTGAAACATACCTTAGAACAGTGTGACAGGGAAACAAGATTTGGGGAATGAATGGAATTAATAAATAAATTCTTTAAATTAAATAAAACATTTATTTATGACTTAAAATCCATATATTTTGGAAATTTCCTGAAATCTAGAAATTTCGTACTAGATCAGAGAATTTTTTATTAATTCTGGGTTTAGTTTTCATGCATCGTAGTTCTATTTAATTTATTATAGTTAATAACAATAAGAAAAAACATATATATAAATAATGTTACTATGTAGAGAATACATCATGGCATGGATAATTCCTCTGATTCACTTGAAAAAAATGAGGAATAAAAACATACAAATGCATTGTATGAATGTGTTATCACATGTCATAATGTTTAGACAAATATCATGAAGCCAATGAAGCAGCCTGTGCGTATGTTGAGGATGTTAATTGCCGAAAGGTAATTGAGAATTTAGTTTCAGAAAACTATCTTGAAGAAATGACGACACTAGCTCAATGATAGTTCTAGAATTGAAAATATAATTTGTGACAATGCTTAGCCATATTTGAATCATCTACTTTCACATTAAAGGCTCCACTTAAGGTATCCATAAACCTTGCGTCCTCATTTTATCAGGCTGGAGTAAGAGGTTGTCTTCTATGTATGTAAAACATGTCTAGAGGTAATTGGTTAGTGCCTAAACAACCCTTGAGTGCTTGAATAAATTAATGAAAGCACAAAGTTTTTGTCAAGCATAAATCTAAACGTATTAGGAATCCGAAAGGCAGCTAAAGTCGTGGATGTGGGGTTAAGTAAAAACCGTTGTGGTTGAATACTTAGTTTATGGACATAAAGGGAGATAAGGAGAATACCCACCAAATGACGTATGTGAATTAGTACTAGAAAATGAATGCATTGATTCCATGAAAAAAGATCGCTTCCCTTTCATTGACCAAATCTTGGAATAACTGGATGACAAATTTATGCATTTTTACCATTATGATGGTAAAACCAGATCCAGATACACATCAAGGACCAAGAGAATATGGACTTTCATAACCTGTTGCACTTTTGCATTTCAATAAATTCCATTTTGACTATAAAATGGTATGATAATGCTTCATATGATCATAAGTGTTATCTTGTCTAATCACATTAGCAGATTCTTAAGGATCTTAATGTACAAGTTTTTAGTCTCAAATATTTTACCATTACTTACCCTATTAAATAGTATCATGGAAATTATTTCAACAGATTACTAGTTCCAAAATAAGATAATTTCAGATTGCTTGTACAAGAAGAAATTATTCTCCAAGACCACCAAATGCCTCAAAGTAGATAAATTATAAATTAGATCTAGGATTTGATTCGATCCCTTCCCGAAAAGTATCTGTATCATATCGATCCCAAGGAGAGACTCACCAAAGGCCTTAAATGAGAAACTACATATATGTGTGCTTGTGGAGGAGCAGTATGGAATTCTTATGATGTTCCACACATTAGTGGGTAGTTTTCATTTGACTTCCATGATTAGAATGGATTTTATTCCTTGAAGCAGCTTCTAATGGCTCATGCTTATTTAAATGTTTAAGGGATGATCTGGGTGGGAAGGTGAATTAGGTTCTTAAATTTTCTTACTCTACTTTGGTTAACTGAGTGAGATACATTGTACCTATCAATTAAATGAGGTAGAGGATAGGACATAATCAGTTAATTTTTTATACAACTTAGGCTAGTCCTTAATGTTGTCCAAGAGTATCCAGCCTGAGGTGATGATAAGCCCTACACAAGTTTGTGTGAATGGCACCCCTAGCATAATACCTTGAACTAACACTTAACAATGATATCCACAAAATGAAGTTCTGTTGAACCTATGTCATCCTTGACCTCCAAAGTTTTTCATGGGCCGATAATGCTTGATCTCCTTGGATTCATGATCCAAAGCCCCCACCTAGTTAACCTCCAAAGTCTTTAAGTTGTTCATGTACCTGATCTCTAAAAGTATCCATGCAATGAAGGGACTGATAGATATCATCTTCTTCTCATCCTAGTATTATTGAAGATCTAATGGATCATCTCCTAATATCTCCCCAAACCTGTGATGTAACACGTAGTAGGTCGGGATCGAACAACACGTGTTACAACACAAGAAGAGACGATTGTGCACGATGATGCAAGGATAAGATGGCGTGATCTTTAAGATTCAACGACAAATATGAAGAATGACTATTTAAATTCGTACGATTAATTAAATTTGTGAAGTTCTATTGAATTACAATCGACTCCTCAACGTCCCTTTGGACCAATTAGATGCTACAAGATGAGGGGTAAATTTAATTGCCCGTCGGCGTCTAATCTTTCTCAGTAATGAGCTAGCTGTTTACCACAAAGAAGATCTTATCTCTCACAACGAGGGCTAAGTATTCCATTTCACGTATGACAATTCTAACTCTCAAAGGCAGAGAGCACTGAAAGAGATAACCAAATTGAGATGAAGGGGTAGCGGTAGAACCTGATAGGTGATATCCGACAATGGAGCAGTAGAGCAGTAATTGGCAGAACCGAGTGCATGGGCAGGGCGCGCAGGCAGGCGCACGGGCGTGGGATGCACCGGGCGGGAAGCATGGATGCCAGGCGGGGCGCGCGGCAGGGCTCGAGCGCGTGGGCAGGGCGGGGGCGCACTGGCAAGTGCGGGCGTGTGGCCAGGGTGTGGACGCGCGAGCAGGACTGGGTGCGTAGGTAGGGCGCGGGCGTGCAGAGAGGGTGTGAGCGCACGGGCAAGGGGCGGGTGCGCAGACAGAGGTGGGCGCAGGCGCATGGGCAGGACTAGGCGCGATGCGAGGGAGAGCGCACGGGTGGCGAGTGGGTGAGTGACGACGTCTGGTGGCAGTGATGGCGATGTCTATGACGACGACAACGTCAGCGGTGTCGGCGCCAGCAAAGGACAAGCGACGTAGGCTCAAAGAATGGATTCAAGAAGAAGTTTCTTGAATGATTCTTGGCAAGAGCTGATCAAGAACCTGTGATTCTTGATGGCGATGGCAATCAGACGATGATAGAGAGGGTGCCGGCAATGTTCCATGATTGGATTGACATGGAAGGGGGGGCCACGATCTCCCACGATCTACTAGAAGAAATTGTCCCCCAATGGAGAGATGGAAACTAGGAAAGAAAGAAACTCGGTTTTCAATTTTCAAATCAACTTTTACTAAGGGGTCCTCTTGGGCGTGACAGCCTTTATATAGGGTCGAAGGCATGCCCAATCGGCCATAACGGGAAGGAACCGTCTCTTGACGAGCGGCCTTCCCGAAACAACAAAAAGAAAACCATTCAAAAGGACGAGGCCCAAAACACAGATAGGCATGTCCACAATTCAAGAAGAAAATTACATTCAAAATAAACGATAAAATACGAACGCTCGCGGATGTGTCATTAAGCAGAGTACTTGAACGACGGGTTGCTGGCGTCAGCTCGAGCAGCTCGATGAGGTTGTTGACGTCTTTCTATATCGGCACCAGGATGGTTCCCCGTCAACCTGACCAGGAATTTAATGCATCTTCTTCCTCAAAGTCAATCTCTTCCTATATCCACGAAGAACGATCTCGTCTTTAGAATTCAATCATGTCAGATATGTTTGAATCACATTATCACAGACTCATTCATATTAGTCAAAACATAGTCATTCATGCACAATAGGTTCATAGGTACTCAGGAAAACAGACATCTTTTATGACCATGATAAGAATAAACATGATTAGAATTTTGGTATAATATCATTCACGGATTCATACAAATATGTTCATTGAAATCTTTCTCTAATGAGCCCCGAAGTTCAGTCATTAGTGTCTCCACAATAATGGCCATAGGATCAACAATCTTATCATATTAGTGGGATGATAATGATGCAGGACAACTAATGCAAGGCGACTATGGTGACGGCAAAGGGGACGACGGGTGATGAGGAGTGTAAGACGACTGATAAGATTGGGGAAAAGGATGATGAAGTGCTATATGTGGGGATTGGTTTTTGGAGGAAGTGGATAAAACAGACCACAAATTCACACGGTCGATCTCGAGAGATTTAAATCTGACGAAATAATGTTGGTGCAGCCCTTTCCTTGTCGAGGGCGGGAGTACTGTTTTTAACCACCGCAATGATGCCAAGCACCAAAATCAATACACTCTAGTCGTTAAAAATTCCAGAAAATTCAAACAAATCTGACGGCGGTGGAAGACTTCTCGTGGAACACTGGATGAAGAACATAGGAAACCGAAGAGTGCAAGGGGTACCTCAGCACCCGGGGTGTGTGACGAGGATGCGGGGAATTCTAGTCGTATCGCTGGTCAACGCGGGGCGTAGTCTAGACGTGGATGGCGTCAAGGGGTGAGGAGGGTCGAAGGGTGATCAAGTGGCGCTCGGCGATCTGGGTGTTGGGTGGCCTTGGCTTGGGCGACCTAGCGCTTGGTCGACTAAGCGCTGGACCGCCTAGTCGCTCGGCGGCCTGGGCATCGGGCAGCCGTAGCTTGGGCGGCATGTCGCCTGGGTGGCCAGGTGCTGGGCAGCCCCGACGTGGGCGGCCAGGTGCTGGGCGGCCTGGTCGCCCAGTGGCCTGGGCGCTGGGCGGTCGGGAGCGGGGCAGCCTGGTCAAGCAACAGCCCTGGGCGCTGGGTGGCCCTAGTGTGGGTGGCATGGCGCCTGAGCGGCCGGGCGCGGGTGGCCTGGCCGATTGGGCGCCAGGCGGCCTGGCGCTTGTGCGTTGGGTGGCCTGGCGCTTGGGCACTGGGCGGCCAGACGCTCGGGCACTGGGCGGCCTTGCGCTTAGACGTTGAGTGGCTTGATGCTTGGGCACTGAGTGGCCTAGTGCGTGGGCGCTGGGCGTCCTGGCGCTGGGGCGTTGGGCAAACAGGTAGAGAGAAGAGGGAGAGAGAGAAGGAGAGGACGGCGATCGGCAACGCCTGGCGACAACGACGGCGGCGGCGGTGATCTGGGGAAGAGGGGAGGATTAGGGCAAGTCCTCCAAGAAGAGAAAACTCAATTCTTCAATAAAACTTTGCCAACTGTTTCTTGCAACATTGGCCTATACATATAGGCTTTGGAGGAAAGAGAAAATGCAAGAAATAAAAATAGAAATAACGATGGGCGTCATGGTATCGTGTCACGTCAAAGGGCAGTTCTTAATCTGACGTTGATGACGCGTCATGATGCGTGATGGGGCGTGCGTATGTGGAGACGTGATTGATGTCGGTGCGTTGACTTGGTCGTTGTCCGGTCGGTCCTGTAGTTGTCGACGACGTGTCATGACGTGTGTTAGGGCATGCGTAGGAGGAGACATGATTGAAGCCGGTGCGTTGACTTGGTCGGCGACGATGGCAGCGTGTCCGCAGAAGTTGTGTTGACGTCCTTGCCACCAGATAATCTCAAATTTAGGGGTTTTAATTTGTCGTTGGTAATTGAGATTATTTGAATATATATGTAATTGTACTTCTAAATATTTAGCTAATGATGAGTATGGAACATCTCCACGCGGAACGATGATTAAGGATTAAATGTTCTCACTTTAGTGATTATCGGTACGAGAAGAGATAAATACGAGAAAGGAATAGGCAAGACTCACCATCTTTCAATCAGGCAACATAAGTAGGAAGCAAGTTCAGGATGAATTTCATAGTGATCCAGGCCTTTGTTTATATATCAGATGGTATGGATGGAATGATGAGGCGAAGACAAAAAAGTGCTGAAAATTTCAGCTCAATCGAAGGTGTAGATCGTCAGTTATGGCCGTTTGAAGTGGGAGCAATCCTAGCCCTTATTTTTGTTCTCTCCTCGTCATCATCTCTGATGCTTCCTCTTTTCCGTTTTTTGGTTTAACTGCCATGTTGCTAAAAACTCCATGCCACTTCAGCTTATGCGCCAACGTTTTCAGGAGTCGCCACGTGTACTTGTGGAAATTAAAGACAAAAGAAATAATGGCGCACGCCATCAAGGATCATCGACAACGTCGTCTGCATCGCCCGCCACCATCATCGAGAACCGGGTGAGGATGATTGATGTAATACGCTTCGGCCGTGATCGTTTGGTGCGTATTACGCCACAGTTGCAGACAATGAATCCACGAGATTGTGATATGGTATGATGCAACTTTGAGAAATTAACGACGAGTACACGAATTTAACTAACAATGTACGAGGATCAGTTAAACTGGCGAAGTTCGATTGAGCACAATCGACTTCCCAACGTCCCTTTGGACCAAATCTGACGCGTGAGATGAGGGGTAGTCTCACTACCTGTTTGCGTCCAACATTCCGCAAAAATGATTAATGTGATTCCACGAGAATTTTATCTCTACCCACTTGCTAGGTGTAATAAGCCAGGGTTTTAGAGGGTCTACTAACTCTCAAGGCACGGAATCAATTTCAACAAATAATGACAGGAAAGTAATGAAACTATGGGGTGGGACAAGAACGATAGAACCTGGGATAAGAGGTAACCCGTAGCCCATCGTAATGAACTAGATGATCGTCGTTTGGTGGCAAAACGTGAGTGGTGGGCACCGTCGTGAGTCCACGAGGCATAGGGATGCACTGACGGGCACAAGCAAACGAGGACGCGTAGTGATACGCTCGTGCGGCTCGGTGTGGTTGTTGGCGACATTCCATCTTGATGTCGAGATGGTCCCCCATCAATGCTCGAATATCCTATCTTCATTTTCAGCATTTGTTTTGTCATGTTTTGTGTTTTTTGCGTTCATCATCCCGTTTGCGTCGCACCGCGACACGTCCCGTGTCTTGTTTTTGCCGTCATGGGAAGGGGGTCCTTAGTCATTTGGACACCCTCCCTTGTCCCTTGGTGTTTTCTTTTTTATTATTATTTTATTTTAGTTTTCCCCTTATTTGTTAATGGACTCTATTTCCCCCCCTTGTTGACCCACTTAGGGGGCCCAATTGGACCTCTTCCCCTTTATAAGGAAAGAGGGGGGCACCCTAGGTTCTCAGACCAGGAAGAACAAGAAGAATAGTTTTGTTTGAGTTTTCTGGTTCCCCCCTTCTTCAGAGAAGAGATATCAGAAAGGGAGGGAGAAGAGGAAGATCGAGAAGGGCTGGGGGCAAAATCTGACCTGCCTTCAAGCTAGTTTGCACCGCAATCGCAAGGTGGTGCGCATTGACTTCTCGTTGGGGCATTTTAGAGCCCCAATTCGCCTGACGCCCGTCACAGGAGCAAGGAAATTTTCCTCAGGCTTGACTCAAAGTTCATGCTGTTCCCGTATAGTGGCAATGGTCAATTTGGCTGAGAAAGTGTCTCGCCCAGCCGCGCGATTGACTGGCCTCCTAGAGAGCTCTAAGGATAAAAAAAGAAGGGAGAATTTAGTGTTCTCACGCTCTTGTCATGAAAATCGGCCACCGTTCTCAACTTTGATGGCCAATCTGTTGAGTCGTTGGTGAATTCAAGCATCAATTGAACAACGGGCGTAATAAGATTGAACGACCTCCCTGACTCCTCAAGGTCTAGGAGGTTGTCGTGAAAATGACCGCCGTTCTCATGCTCAGCGGCCAAACTGTTGAAATGCATACAACAACTTCCATGACTGCCAACAAACTCTGGCGCTGAGGAAATTGAGTCCTCTCGGGACCTCAATCGGCTATACGAAGGGACTCGACGGACGACTGAGATTCTGCTAAAGCCCTTCGACCAGCCCCTCCCCTCACTGGCCTACCAACCCTCAGCTACCACGCGCCCCTAGGTATCTCTGTGATTGGCGCTCCCCCCCCCCCGACAGAGGTCAACCCCCCCGGGTTGCAGAACTCTGTCTCTCGTAAGCTCATCTGCTAGGTGCTCGACCCTGGCCCCTCACGTAATCGGACCCCTGTCTATTCGCACTATACCGATCAGCCCGTGTGATTGAGGTTGACCTTTTTGGGCACTACGTGAATTCTATTGATCAACCACACCACCTCATCAGCCGTCGCACTAGTGTACGGGTAGTCTGGCACAAAGGTGAATACCCCTATTGCCACTCGCTCGCCATATATATCCCCTCGTGTCGGCATCGTGCGTCCACTAAGAGCACGCCGACTACGACTAGTTGCGTGCTGGAGTCGCCACTACTGCCGCTCTCGCTTCCTCTCCTCCCCGACCTTTACCATCGCTCTGGCATCATCTGTTCTCGTCGAGCCATCATCCGCTCTCCTGCGCCTCTCCACTCCACCCGCTACAATCGCCGCTGATCGTCGACGAACTTTGCACCACGAGCCATGCTGACGAGGTACGCCGTCCTCTTCTGTTGCTCATTTGATTATCTCTTGCAGTAAATTTTTGTCTTGACTCTACCGCGCTCGGTCTAAGTAGGTGAGAGAGGTTTTGAGAGAAACTATGACATATTTGAGTTGGACGAGACCGTCCATTACTTGTGAGCCCTACGGATTGACTATGTTTGGTTGTAGGCACCTTCGTCGCTCCGACAAGGTATGAGAGGCTAACGCCGCCGTCACCCAGCGACTCCATCCAAGCTTGGAGCTCGGCGCCTCCCTCGAGTCGAAGCCTGCACGTATGACACGTAGGACATTCATTTGCTCAGACGATGACACCAGCGATGTTCGATACCACCATTTCTTATCGATACCGAACCATCATATTTGATGCCTATCGGACGACGTCCTAGACGACGTCTGACATCAAGAAATATTAGCACTATGTTATTTAATATATTATATTATATCCCGCGGCTAGTGGGGCGTCTCGTCAGCGTGCACCACATCAGCGGTTTTTTCATCTTTGTCCAATCAGCAACTGACACGCACACGCCACGTGTGTACTCGCGTGCCACATGTACACGTGCGGCATGTTGTGCTGCCACGACGTTGTCATCTTTGTTACTCTCTTTCAAAGACAAAGTTTAAAAAAGTCAATTTTTGTGTTTTTCTTCATCGTCCCATGTGCGCATTGATTTCAAAAAAAGGCTTCCTTTTTTTATTGGTCCACGTCGCCCCTGCGTCAAAAAAATCCAAAAATTGATGTGTTAGTCATAAATGCAATCATGGCTTTGCTAATCGCAATGCCATGATTGCTTGGCTAGATCATTGGTTGTCGCCAATCATCAACGCTACCTGTGATTCATCATTGTTCGATGAATAGAACGGCGACATGTGGCGGTGCGAGCTAAAAGGCCTAGAAAATGTTTAAAAACCTATACTGAATAAAATAAAAACCCAAAAAATACAAATAAATCTATATTTGGACTTAGAAAAATCATATCTTTCCAAATTTAATGTCTCAAAATTCCATAAAAATGATATTTCATCTCAAAAAATTACATTATTTTAGAACCTATAGTCAGAAAATAACCAAAAATGCAAAAAATACAGAAAATTCAGAACATCATTCTAAAAATAGATTTAATCATTTAAAGCTTGATAACATGAAAATATATAAGTAATTTAATGCAAATAAACACGTAAATATGATCATATAAGGTACAAAAAATGCATGTTATAATGGGATCAGATTGTGTTACTTTATATGGATTGTAGGATCAAATATTTCATCGAATATGAATCTTTTGGATACATGTACTATGTATTCACTAAGGTGTTGCACATATTCAGGAACTTTTTTCCTAACACCACATAAGAGTAATAATTTCTAGATATTTATTTCAATGAACTTAAATAAATCATGGAAGTGTGATTAGCTTGATGGCCACATAATATCCATCACATTAGTCCTAGATTGGTTATTGTCTCGTCAATGTATCATATTCTTTCAAATCTGATCTGTCGGCACTGTCAACCTCGGACCGAGGGTCCAAATATCATTTACTATTAGATTTGATTTCTGAAATTTTTTTGAAATTCCTAGTAATTTTCTCTTTCCTCCAAGGCCTATAAATAGGCCTCTATTGTAATGGATCATTGGTGATTTTTGGAATTGAATTTTCTTCTCAAGAATTACCCTCGTTTCCTCTCTGTCACCACCAACGCTTGTTGCTTTCATCGCCACTGCTTAGAGGAGGCTTCCCTTCTCATGCCCACATGCTGCCGTTCGCCCACTCTACCACCACGCGCCATTGTCTTTCTGTGCGGCCACTGCACCCCGTCGTCGCCCGCGTGGCCATTGCTCACCTTTGTCGCCCGCACGATCATTACATAGTGACGTCGTCAGTGCGGCCATCGTGCGCTGCTTTCCCATGTGCCATCATGCCCTGCCACCACCTACGGGGACACACGAGTAGTCGTTGTCATCCATGCGGCTACCACGCAGAGTCCTGCCTCCCACACAGCTACAGTGGCCCCAACGTGCAGCCACCGCCCTCTTGCACACTCTGCACTGGCTTACATCAAGCATGTCATCCCTCAGTATGTGGCCTCTGCAAATGCGTGCCTCATTTACTGTTCAGATGGATCCCCATCCAGCCCTTTCGAAGGGCAAGTCATCCACTCCCACCATCGAACGCTTCCACAACTTCCCACATCTACCTATCACACTACGCCAGTGCAAAATGTCAACTCTTCTCTATTTGGGCATCTGCATTATTTTATCTAGTGTTTTCTCATGTGTTTTTCCACCATCGTTGGACTTAGTAAAATTGGTTACGTTGTTTAAAAAGTATAAGAAGATTAAATACTATATAAATATCTTATTTGACCCTCTTTCGGGCATTTGGTCGAACACCTCTCGGGTGTTCGACTAAATCACCCTTTATTTCTGAAAATTACCCTAAAATTCTATAAATTAAATATAAGATACATGTATTAACTATATAATAACTAAGTAAACATCTATAAAACTCCATAAAGATATATTATCTACATTCCTATACTTACCCGTCTACTTACTTATATTACATTTAGGTAATTACTTATTCTCTCTCTGTCTATTTTCTTAATATATATTAGTACTGCTCTGGCTTACCTATCTATACTTATCTTTCCCTATATATCTAGCTTCTTCTTGTTCTATACTCTTATTAAACTAGTTACTCTTATTAAATACTTGTCTATCTTTTCACTAACTATATCACTATCATTCTTAAATATAATATATAACCTTTTAATTCTTTATTATTCTAATATTCTCGCTTATCAACTTATCTTATTAAACTAATATTCCCTATACTTACTAATTACTTATCTCTTCTTATATTTGTTATCTTCAGTATTATTACTATATTTTATTAACTGACAACTCATTTATTGAAACATCCCTTAAGGCCAGTCCCTATGGAGACGACCTTACTCATATTATACATTTGAGTAAGTTTCTATATTTCATCAAATTTATTTGATTGTAGGCAAATTAAATTTACGATGACAAATTAAAATAATTACACAGTTTGCCTCTGTCAGTGACCTCCCTTGTCAAGTCCAGATGACGTGTGTGATTCAAAGACGACGTGTCGTGACCATGATCAAAAGATGATGTGTTGTGAGCGGACGTGCCGTGACCAGCGAGATAACCTACTGTGACTGGTCAAGACAACGTGACAACACCAAGTGAGTGGACGTCACATGGCAACGACATTAGAGACACAGACGGGTGACATCCGCGGTCAAGACCGAGACGATGTGCCGTAATTGGAAGATGACTTATCATGACCATGATGGGAAGACGACGTGTAGTGACCGGACAAGATGACCTATCATGACTGATCGAGATGGCGCGACGGGACCCAGTGAGCAGACGTCACATGGTGGCGGAGTCGCGATAGCTGAACAATATGCATGTAAGTAAATCATCCATTTAATGACAACGTGAATGAGACCAAAAAATTTGTTTAGCTCCAGAAAGGGTAATTGCATTTTACATGTGTAAAACATTCCCTAGTAATCAGCTAACCTTGTTATTCTATGTGGTTCCCTCACTCCATGCTCTCATACAACGCTACTTGGGGTCTGAGAATCTGCAAGAATGTGATGATTTAATTATCTTAAAAAAAGATGGAAAGGCATTACAAAGATTCGGTAGTTTACTGTGACAACGGAAGTTTGTCATCTCATAAATATTCTTCAGTGATACTGTTCTGCTCCCTCCGCAACCAACACTTCATAGTTGTCAATACCTCAACGCTTTTCGCATTCAGATTGTGTATCTTGTATGTGATGATGGCCCGACCAGCGGAGAATAGTCTTTCTGTTGGTGTGGAGGTTAAAAAACTGATAGAAACTGTTTTGCTATCTTCGCTAATCGTGGGAACTTTCTTTCCCCAGTTTCCTTCCACAATGAGAGAAATAGAAGTACCAATTGTGCCATATGTATCCCTCATTGGATCATGCTCCTGAGTCATGTTAGTATCGTCCTCCTCTAGTGACGCCTGCTCTCAAATACGAAGCTTTGCTAGCCTCACTTGGACAACTAGGTTAATGGAATGTGTGAAACATGGAACATGACATACATGTGTGAAACCTGGATTCATATCCACTACTTTGTCTGCCAATAATCTGGTCATTCTATCGCTCCACGAAGCATTATCATTCATAATTTCAGTGGTCTGTGACACAAGAAAAAACATTACAAAAATGAATCTTGTGAGTGGTGGTACATGATATACCCTAGTCGTGAGCTAAAGTTCTTTGAGCACTGACTTGACAACTTTGCTCATTTTCTCCCTAGAAATAGTCGTGGGGTAGTTCTTGAATAGTCAATACCCAGTTCATCATCTTCCACTCAGCATCAATCCAACGCACAGTGATACCAAGTAATTCAATATCGTTCTCCGTAGTTCAATATCATTCTCCGTCCGCAATTAGGGAGATATGAGTTCTTGGGCACACTGATTCTCATTTCGTGATATGCTTCGAAGAGTGGCTCCTTCACTACTCTTGAACTTGGAATATGCATGTCAAATTGTGAACATAACTGAGACCATCGCTCAAACCCTCGATGTCTGCTATGCTCCATGGTAGGTCCTCAACGCATACCAGTCGCCCAAGATCTACTTAAGTAGCTTCCAGGGTAATCCCATACCATTGGGGGTCCTTCCCGTGTGTGGTCCACCATGTAATAGCTCAGCAACTGATTTCTTCCTCTTCAATAACCCCTTCAACTCAAGTTATACAAAGATTCTAAAGTTAGTATTACAAATCATCATACCATTTGGGGGGTGGGGGGGGGGGGGGGGGGGGCGGACAGTGATCATGAAATATTGGAATACCTTGGACCTCGGTGCATAGTGCCTGCTTGCAGCACTCGACCCCTCGGGATCACGCGTGTACGTTGTCCCCTTGCTTGGCATACCATCGGCTTGTTTGTTATCATTTGTGTGATCACCATGTGTTCACCATCGCAATGTGAACCAATAGGAAATGAGCTTTCAGATGTCTCCTCATCGTTAGAAAACGGATATCCAAGAGAGGAGTCTGCATGTCTATCGAAATGCAGCTCAATGGAATCCATTGCACCTAGTAATGGACTAAACAAGCCAATGATCTATCTAAAGTGGCTCAACATATTTACCCAATGATCAATCAATTTACGGGACTCAATCCAATGACAAATAAAAGACCAAATTTTACAGTAAATGAGAGCAAGAAAAGAAAACCTATACCCACTCTAAGCCAGTTCCTACATTAAGATATCATATGAAATCATCGTGTGTATGGTTTTGCAGTGCAATCTGACTGGTATTACTCCAACAGTTTCAACATGCTCGACATGATTCAGTAATAATCAACTAACTTAATAGTATTCGAATGGATGACGACACCCATCCCCTAAGACAAAAGTAAATGCTGATATTCGGATGGATGAAGACAATTCATAATACTAACTTTACAATCGTAGCTACAAGTTTAAGCTTCTCATAATACTACGATCATTATTTAGATCCTATGCTAATTTAAATAACACATCGAAAAAAGAGAAAGAATGATAAAGTGAGA
Source organism: Wolffia australiana (assembly GCF_029677425.1). Lineage (NCBI taxonomy): Eukaryota > Viridiplantae > Streptophyta > Magnoliopsida > Alismatales > Araceae > Wolffia > Wolffia australiana. The sequence continues at coordinate 16,969,565 of NC_135836.1, read as the reverse complement.
GAAGAGAGAAAGAATGAGAATTAGAGAGAGAGAAAGAAACAAAGAAAGAACGGAAAATTGAGAAAGCGAGAAAAGAGAGAAAGAATGAGGATGAGAGAGAGAGAGAAATAAAGAAAGAAAAAATAGAAAACTAGAGAAGAGAGAAAGAATGAGGATGAGAGAGAGAGAAAGAAAGAAAAATAGAAAACGAGAGGAGAGAGAAAGAATGAGGATGAGAGAGAAAGAAAGAAAGAAACAAAGAAAAAATGAGAAAGCAAGAGAAGAGGAAAAGAGTGAGAAGGCAAGAGAATAGAGAAGGAATAAGGATGAAATAGAGAGAGAAAGAAAGAAAAATGAGAAAGCCAAAGAAGAGTTATAGAATAAGAAGGCAAGAAGATAGAGAAAGAATAAAGATGAGAGGGGAGAACAGAGTGTGTGTGTGAGAAGAGAGAGAGGGAGTGAGTAGAGAGAGAGGGAGAGAAAGAGAAGAGAGAAAGAATAACAATAACCAATAAATCTTAAGAATACTCCACGTCAATATTGCCATTTAACTTCAAATAAAGACTGGGAACACAAATAAAATTGCCATTAAATAAAAGCCTGCTGCAAACCCTCTAAGACCAACAGACACGGATTCAATTGTTTTTTCTTTTAAAAAAGAAAAACCCAGCATGAAGGCGCCCATTAAAAAGCATCATTTCAATGTGATAATTAATGAATGTCACCATCAATCGTAACCATGGTACGGGAATAGGCCATTTTATCTTTAAAACACACCACACCAATATCGCCATTTAACTTCAAACTAAGACTGGGAACACTAACCATATTGCCATTTAATAAAAGCCTAACACAAAACCTCTCAGACCAACATAATAATACAATCATTTTTTAGATCCTATGCTAATTTAAATAACACATAAAAAACCAAAATTTGCCACCAAAATCCCAAATCATCATCCAGCCCTTAAGACAAAGGCAATGCTGATATTCAGATGGATGACGATTTGGGATAGTATTAACTGTACAAGCTTAACTACACATTTAAGCTTTTCATAATAATATGATAAATATTTAGATCCTATGCAAATTTAAACAACAGATATTGGAAAAAGCAATCTCTCTAAGCGGTATTGGGTTGGACGAGAAAGCCTTGAACTTGTACATTATTTGCCATTGTAGAGAAATTAGTTGAACTAGAATATTGTTGATATGTCAAATATGCATCAGGGACATTTAGATTGATCATTGTGTCTTCAAAATTAAAGTGGTCGGTAGTTCCATTGATGTTGACTATGACCTGGGCATACTCCATGCCTAGGCCTTAAAGAAACATCAAGATCGTTAACGCTTCACCAATTTGGTCAGTGAGTTTCAAGGAGCCAACAATTCAGCAGAAATGCAAAATATACTCGTCTGTCATCATATCTCCTTTATTCATGTTATGGAACTGCCGATGAAAGTTTCATAATTTAATTTTGTTGGAAAAAGTATTTATAAATGTTTAACATGCTTCTTTGGGAGACTTTGCCTTACTAATGCATTGTAAGATCAACTCAAAAGAGTAGGATGAAGAAATTCAAGCACCTACTGGTCTATTTCCACCAGTGCTAGCAGTATGAGTTTGCAAATTTTAATTACAGTTCTAGAAGGCTTTGATTCACTTCATACAGTCATATTTTGAGCTCTCTTAATGAGGGAAACTAACTCCTAAATGCCACAAGATTATATGTTGTAGACTTACCCCTTCTTTAATGATCTAAATGATACCATAATTCATCAGAAACATAAATATTTTTTTCTTATAACGACTGCAACAGCCTATTATGATACACATTGCATAATGAAGAATGCACAATGCAGAAAAGGCTTTCAAATGAATCATGTACCTTTAAAACTCCACAAATGCAATATTCAAGCTCCACAAACATCAAGAACAAAATATTCCAACTCCACAAACTCCACGAATCCAGACTCGCCGGGTCAACAGGAAGAGAAGTCAAAAATGTTATACATTTCTATCTTTCTGATTATTCAATCCATACATTGGGGCAGTTTGAAAAAAATCAATCTGAACCCGATGGGAAGATCAGGTTTGAATCAAATTTTAACTGGGTCTGATTGAGGTTTGAATTTGATCGTTTGAATGATTGATCCAATTGAACATTCGAACGATCAGTTTGAGTCCCTAATCCCTAGTTGAAAGTTATGTTGTAGATGAATGTGTCGGTGAGAATGGTTTAGTGAGCTTTATTGGTATCACTGATTGCCCGCCATCACTTTCTCAACCTGATCCATCTACTTCTGCTTGGGGACTCATTCGATGCACTCTTACCTAACCTTCTACAGATGATTCTGCATTGGGGATATCCATATTTTATACTTACGTTAAGATTGGTGGTAAGATGTGTAAGATGATTGTTGATAGTGGTAGTTGTATCAACTCGTTTCAGATGCTATGATTTTACACTTAGGATTATCTTTTATTGATCATCCTAACTCATATTATGTTTTATGGATCGGTGCTACCTCTGTTCCTTTGAAGAATTAATGTCTCATTCCACTCAAAGTAAAGCCATACGAGGAAAAAGTTGTGTGATGAGTTGCCTATACAAGTTGGAAGCATTATATTGGGTCTCCCTTGGCTTTATGGTAATGATGTGCATATTTATGGTATGAGTAACACCTGTTACTTCATTTATAATGGCAAGAAGATAACTGAGCATCCTTAAACCCTGACCTCTGAGACACCTACACCCAAATCCACTTCCTTAGGTTTATATCTTCTTAATGAGCGTTGATTCCGAAGGGCGTTAGAAAGTGAGTCATCTGTTTGTCTAGCTATGCTCAATCGTTCTAGAGACGTCTCTTCTCCACCACCACTAGAGCTTTCTGAATTATTGACTGAATTTGAGAGTGTCTTCCCTACAGACTTACCCAATGCCCTCCCCCTATACGAGATATTCAACATGCCATTAATTTGGTTCATGTATCATCCTGGTGGCGTGGACGCCAATACTTCGACACCGGGCGTGCCGCCGCCATCAACCAAAGTCAACTCCATCGATGACGCAGTCAAACGAAGACGCAGTCAACCGAAGTCAGCCACGGACACGACGACACAGTCAACTGAAGTCAACACCTCCGCCACGAACACGCCGCAACCGTCGTCACGCACATCTCCACCCGCGCACGTCCCTGCGCGCATCATGACACGTCGCCAAAGGCAGATCAACAACTGTCCTTTGGCGTGACATAAAGCACGTCCTACGTCCTTTAATTTCTCGTCTTTAATTTCTCGTCCTTTTCTCTTTTCCTCCAAGGCCTATATATAGGCCATTGTTATCAAGAAACAATTAGGCAGTCGTATTTCAAGAATTGAGTTTTCTGTTTAACTCTTCTTTGAGGACTGCCCAGCCTCCCTCTCCCATCAAACCCTAGCTGTCACCGCCGCCGCCGCCGCCACCGCTGCTGTAGTGTTTTGTCGTCGGCCGTCTCTTTCACTTCCTCATCTTCTCTTCTCTCTCCCTCTCTCTCTCTCTCTCAGGTCTGCCACCCCAAGGCCGCCCAGGCTGCCCCAGCCAGGGCCGCCCACGAGCAGCCCTAGGCCGCCCCAACCGGGCCGCCCTAGACTGCCCAGGTCGCCCCTGCCTCACAGTCCAAGGCCATGCCCAGGCCGCCCCAAGCTGCCCCTGCCACGGCCGTACTCGCTCCTCCGGCTGTACCCGTCCGCATGCCTCGCCCTTCGTCAGAACCTCACCACGACATCAACTCACTACCAGGGTCGTTCAATGCCCGTAACGCCGAGATTCCTTCATCCAGGGGGCCGCTCAACGCCTGGATTCGCCCAGCCTCATCACGATCAGAATTTCCTGCATCCTCTTCACGCACTACGGTGCCGAGGTACGCCTGAACTCTTTGGTGTCGAAAGTGTTCTCCATCTAGTACTTTCTCGAGAAGTTTCCACCGCCGTCAAAATTAGATTTCCCACTTCCTCTCTCTCTTTCGAGTGTCTCTTCGTGACACAAATTCGGATATTGATTTCGGTGCTTAGGCGTCGTCACGGTGGGTGATGACAGTACTCCCACCCTCGACAAGGGTCGGAGCTGCACCACCAGTTTTTCATCAGTTTTAAAGTCTGAATCCGACCGTGTGTATTTCTGTGGGCTGTTTTATCCCTCCAGTACCCATCCCATACATTGTCGTCCATCGATCCGTAACATTTCCTGTACTCCAGTCATCCATTCCTTAGTCGTCCTACATCACATCCTTACCGAATCTCCATCATTATCGTATGGATTACACCCAATACAAGGAGTGTCACTGACAGGTTCAGGAATTGTTGGTCAAGGGTTTCATTCAAGAGAGTCTTAGTCGTACACTGTTCATGCACTTTTGCCTTCCAAGAAGGATGGAAGTTGGAGCATGTGTATTGATAGTAGAGCTATGAATAAGATCACTCTGAAGTAAAGATTCCCCATTGCTTGCATTGATGATGTGTTTGATATGATGGCCGGTTCCGTGATTTTCTCAAAATTTTAACCAAAGAGGGGTTATCATCAAGTAAAAATCCATCCTGGAGATGAATTAAAAACTGCTTTTAAAATTAAGGATGGCTTACATGAATGGAAGGTAATGCCTTTTGGATTATCAAATGCCCTGAGCACTTTTTAACGGCTGATGAAACATGTCCTTAGACCTTTCATCGAAGACTTTGTTGTGGTTTACTTTGATGATATTCTCACTTATTGCAAATCTAGGAATGATCAATTATATGCTCATCCCAAGAAATGTTCATTCCTAGTTGATCATGTTTCATTCCTTGGATTTATCTTATCTGGACAAGGCGTTTCAGTAGATCCTGCTAAAATAGACGCCATAACCAAATGGCCTACTCCTACAAGTGCCCATGATATTCATACTTTTCATGGTTTAGCTACCTTCTATCACCGCTTCATTCCAAATTTCAGTACTATTATCTCACCTATGACTGAATGCTTAAAAGGTAACCATTTGGAATGGACTACATTGTCTGAAAAGTCATTTGAATAAATCAAGGTTAAAATGAATCAAACACCCATCCTCCACTAACCAATTTTTTGTAAAGTCTTTGAGGTCGCATGTGATGCATCCTGATTGGGTATTGGTGATGTTTTAAGTCAATAAAATCATCACATTGCATTTTTTAGTGAGAAGTTGAATGATGCCAAGCTCAAATTTTGTACATATGATAAGGAGTTTTATGCTATTTTCAGTCCCTACATCACTTGGGCCACTATTTGTTTTTTAAGGAATTTTTTCTTTATTCTGATAATGAGGCATAGAAGTATCTTCATTCCCAGCAAAAGTTAAATCCTAGACATGGTCGATGGGTTGAGTACATCCAGTCATATACCTTTGTCTTGAAACATAAAAGGGAAATTGCGAATCGGATTGCCGATGCATTGAGTAAGCGAACCCACTTGCTAAATGTTATGAAAATTGAAGTGATTAGTTTTGAACAAATGAATGAATGTTATATAGATTGCCCTGATTTTTCACCTATCATCCAGTCTTTAGAGAAAGGTCCTACGCCAAATACCAAAGATTATGTTCTTTAAAGTGGTTTCCTTTTTTATTACCATCACCTATGCATCCGACAAATGTATCTTAGAGATTTTCTTAATTGGGAAATATATGTCGGAGGCCTAAGAGATTACTTTGGTCGAGATAAAACTATTGCATCAGTCAAGTATCAGTTCTCTTGTCCTAGCTTGAAGCAAGAAGTAACGAATATCGTACCACAGTGTGGAGTGTCTGCATTAGCCATGCAGGTGAAATAGAATATCGGACTCTATACCCCTCTACATGTCCCTCATAGACTGTGAGATGGCGTCAGCATCGACTTTGTTTTAGGGCTTCCCCGCACTCTAAGGCATCATGATTCCATCATAGTTGTCGTAGATCATTTTTCTCAGATGGCCCACTTCATTTCATGCTCCAAAAGCTCTTACGCTACTCGTGTTGCCCAACTCTTTTTTCATGAAGTAGTTTATCTCCATGGTCTTCCGAAGAGTATAGTGTCTGATAGAGATGTACGCTTTGCTAGTTATTTTTGGAAAACATTTTGGCTTCTTTTAGGGACTAAACTCAAATTTTCTCGCTTTTTATCCACAAACTGACGATCAAAATGAGGTTGTCAACAGGAGTTTAGGAAATATTTTTACGACCTTTGGTTGGGGACAACCTCAAATCATAGGACAGTATCGTTCGGTTTGCCAAATTTGCCAACAATGCATTTGTCAATTGTACCACTGGCATAAGACCTTTTGAAATTGCACATGGTCATTCCCCACATAAACATACCGATTTGATTCCCATCTCACTGCATGCCAGAGTCTTAGAAGATGGTGAGTCATTTTCAAAGCATATTATAAGTCTGGATGAGGAAATTCGTCATCGCATCACGAGTAACAATGCATCACATAAACAAATTGCGTATTTTCACTGTCATTTTCAAGAATTTAACGAATTTGATATAGTGATGGCGAGGGTAATGCCGCAAAGACTTTCTCCTGGGCAGACTACTAAGCTTCATGCCCTTAGTGTCGGGTCGTTCCCGATCCTCAAATGAGTAGGCGAAAATGCCTATATCCTTGGTGTACCCTCTACATGGGGATAAGCTCCATTTTCAAATCAGATTTGTTTGTCTAAAAAGCCCCACCTCTTTCATCGAATGACCCACCCCTACCTATGGCCTCTCTGGAGAGCGAGCTTGCCTTGTCCACTCCCCCTTGTTGCCCTTCGACTAGCATGAAAGCATCGAGGAGATACTAGATGAAGTAACCCAAGGTGGAACGGTGCGAAAGTTTCATGTCCACTGGCAAGGCAGACCTTCTATAGGTGATTTGTGGATCACGAAAGAAGATTTGGCGTGGCTATGTCATGTTGATCCCACTCGAACTCCCTAATGTCAACTCGTTAGAGCAGAGTTCTACTGACGTCGGGAGAATTGGTGGCGCACATGAATGATAACTTGCAAGTTATAATACAAAATTTATATATATATCACATAAATATATGTGTTCTATTGACCATATTTACATGCTATCACAATTAATGGACAAAATTCTTAGTATTTTTACATGACATCATGATCTTAGTGCATTAAAGATTTTTTTTGCAGGGCCTAAAATACTTGGCTAGAGACTGTTAAGACATTTCTAATTTTTCTAGAATTTACCAAACTTATAATTTTCTGACCAGTATTTTAACCAAGATTTTTTTAAAAAGTTAATAGAATATATTTATTTTTTCTGACCATTCACAATTATTGATATCTATGAAAATGGAGCAGATTTGATTTGTGATCCTAAGAAAGGAAAGGAGTTCAAAGTGAATGGCATGCGACTAAAACCGTACATAGAAGTTGAGAATCTGTCACCACCTACAACATTACTCTACGAAAATCCAATCACAAACATTGAACAAGAGTTAGCATCTTAGGACTTGGATTCTATTTTTTTATTTAACTACATTTTACATGCTTTAAATAATGGGAACTAATCTATTTCTCTAGCTTGTCATTTTGTTTATTTTAGTTTCTCCATTAATTTCCAAGAATAAATAAGGAGAAGTGCAAATTCCCATATAACTACTACCAACGATGGAGTGCAATGCGCGTTTGCAAAAGTAGATAAAGAGGCAATGAGAAAATAAGCCCTACGGCAGCGGCATGGAAGTACGCGGACGTCCGAATGACAACCTGGGAACAGCTAGACTTCCAATGGCCGAGGGCTCCATGGACGTGGTACGAGGTCCGCTCTGTACCGTACCGACCAGAGTCATGTCTGCTGCCCGCTCATTGCATTCACTATCCTAGCCCCGGAGGAAGAGCTACGCTATGGAGGTACTGAAAGAAGTAAAGGAAACTCAAAGGGGCAATTGTGAGCGAAACTGCGAGGCCAAAGCCTCGTCGGTCGTGGCGAGTAGCATCGCTTAGCCAAGAGGATGAGTCATTGGAAGGCGTGCGTGGCGGACATAGAAGTAGAGTCCGGCATCCTAGTGTCGTAGCTTCTGGACATTTGCAGGATGGCTCAGCGTGCACGGTGGCTGTGTGCCTGAGAGGGAAACCCGCGGAGCTTCCCGATAAGCGCGAGATCCAGGCCAAGGCCTCACTGACTTCAGCCAAGGGTGTGGGTGGGCGCGGCGCGCGTGGGATGACTAGTCACTTGTGCGAAGTTGACTGCATCGGTTGACGTGGGGGCGAGTTGGTCAGCGGTGGTCTTCGTGCAGGGGGGTGACCTAGAGGAGGGGGGGTAGATCAGCCCACCGCGGAAGAGACCCACAAGTGGGATGAGGCGACCCGGTCGAGATGGCCACGGATTACAGCCGCCAGCACACACACCAGCGAGCGCCTGAGGGGCTAGACACACGCGGGGAGACGGGGGAGTCCCCAGAGGGCATCGAGGTAGGGGAGGGCCAAGGAGTTGACTCCGCGGAAGGGAATCAGAGGGGGTAGTGATGGCCGGATCAGTCTTGAATAGGGGCTGAGATGGCCAAACTGGCCACAGAGCTACGTGCCGCCATGCGTGCCCGAGAAGCACCAGAGTCTGTGGAGGGCGCCGAGGTAGATCTCTAGTGCACCGATAGAGCGGAACAAAGGGGAAAGTCGGGGGAATTGTTCCCATCTCTGGTGCGCCAATAGAGCCGAGCAAAGGGGAAGTTGAGGGAATCGTTCCCATCGGCGACGGCCCCCTTGAGCTTCCGTCGTAGGGGCGCTGGGCTAAGAGAGGTGGTCAAAGGCAGCCCTCCACCGAACAGTTGGCAAGATGGAGCCTTCTGACGCCTGTCTGGTTGATGGAGCACGAGACCTTGTGGGGCTGGCCTAAGGGGGAGTGGTGGCGTGGACGCCAATGCTTCGACATCGGAATCGCCGCCGCCATCAACCAAGGTCAACATCTCCGCTACAGACACAACAATGAAGTCAACCAAAGTCAACATCTCCGCCACGAACATGCCGCAACCATCATCACACACGTCTCCACCCGCGCACGTCCCTACGCGCATCATGACACGTCGCCAGAGGCAGATCAACAACTTCCCTTTGGCAAGATATGAAGCACGTCTTTAATTTCTCATCTCTAATTTCTCGTCATTTTCTCTTTCCTCAAAGGCCTGTATATAAAGGCCATTATTTTCAAGAAACATTTAGGCAGTCATAATTCATGAATCAAGTTTTTGTTTAACTCTTCTTGGAGGACTGCCCAAGCCCCCCTATCCCTTCTTCAACCCTACCCCGCCGCCTCCGTTGTAGCCGCCAACACCACCGCTTCGCATTGCCGGTCGTCATCCTTCTCCTCCTCTCAATTCCTCCCCTTCCCTCTTCTCTCCCTTTCTCTCCCTTCTTGTCCTTCGCCCTTGACAGCCCTAGGCCACCGCCAAGGCCTCCCTAGGCTACCGCCCAAGGCAACCCAAGGCCGCCGCCCAAGGTTGCCCAAGGTTTCCGCCCAAGGCAGCCCAAGGCCGCCACCCAAGGCCGCCCAAGGCTGTCGCCCTTGGCAACCCTAGGCCACTGCCCTAGGCCGCCCCAGGCTGCCGCCCAAGGCAGCCCAAGGCCGCCGCCCTAGGCCGCCCCACGCCGCCGCCCAAGGCAGCCCCAGGCCGTCTCCCAGAGCGCCCCAAGCTGCCAGTCAGCGCCACGCACGCTTGTGCCACCGACGTCGGTCGTTGTCGACGCCGTCCGACGCTTCGAGCCGCGCGCGCTACGCGTGCTCCGGGTGCACTGCACGCTCTCCACGCACTCCGCGCACTCCGCGCACTCCGCGCGCTCCGTGAGCTCCACGCACACTACACGCGCTTCGCTCGAGCGGGTATTCGCCTACGCCTGACTCTGCGACAACAACATCTACTCTCTACCAGGGCCGTTCAACGCCCGAAAGGCCCAGAATCTTCCGCGTCCAGTGGGCCTCTCAATGCCCGGATTCACCCAGCCTCGTCACGATCTGAATTCCCCGCAACCTCTTCACACACTACGGTGCTGAGGTACGCCTGAACTCCTTGGTGTCGAAGTGTTCTCCGCCCAGCATTTTCTCGAGAAGTTTCCACCGCCGTCAGAAATATTAGATTTGGTTTGGATTTTCCATTTCCTCTCTCTCTTTCTCGAGTGTTTCCTCTCAACGTGAATTCGGGTATTGATCTTGGTGCTTAGGCATCGTCGCGGTAGGGGAATACAGTACTCCCGCCCTCGATAAGGTTCGGAGCTGCACCACCAGATTTTCATCGGTTTTAAAGTGCGAATCCGACCGTGTGAATTTTTTGGGTTGTTTTATCCTTCCCTACAAACCCATCTACCACCCTGTACCCGTCGTCATCCATCCATCTCCTCAGTCGCCCATTTTTCCTTAGTCGTCCTACATCAGGGAGCAAGCTCGACCATGGACTGGCACCCGCAGGACGGGGAGGGCGCTGGGCTCTACCTCTCGGTCACTTGAAGGACGGGGTCAAGGGGAGAAAGCTCACCCAAGACTTCCCGACGAGCCAGCTCAAGAGATCCTGCCTCCTCGATGTAGGGGCGCTGCATCGTCTAACCTGCAGAATTAATTCAGAGGAGATGACCATGGAAAGAGGTAATCCATGGAGGAGAAGATAGACAAATCCATGCACTCACTAGATTCGATTATCACCCTCTTCTCAAATATCATTCCTAATTATTTCCATGTTCTTTCTTTACCTCAATAAAAAAAGGGAAGAAGAAGAAGAAAAAGGGAAAAAGCTCCTCAACTTCAAACAAAACCCGAGGAGTTAAATAAGTTGGTTGTCTTGTGATAAGCACGTTAGTGTATCAATCTGCCTAAAAAGCTATTGTTTATTGGATCTAGTGAGGGCATCATACACCATCATTATTTTTCATTCTATATCCAGATCATTAGCCTAAGTCTTGGGAGAAGGCAACATGAAATGATATGACCTTTACTAAACCATACAAACCAACTTCATCTACTTTCCTTTGAGCATCCCTTTTTTTCTTATTCTCTTACCCACGCCATCCTTTTTAAAGTGAGCCTCATTGCACATAGCTCATTAGTACAACATTTTGATATCATGTAGTGGGATAATTTTAACATCAGGTAGCCGCTACCCGGAAGAGAGTGACCTTGATATGAGAGGTGAGAGGACCACCGCAGAAAGAGTGTAGTGAGTAACCTTCAGATCATAGTGTCAAATCTGTATAGAAGTACATCCTTCTACCTGATGGAGGACCATTGAGAAGCTCCTAGTCAAGCCCGCCATCAATTGCGACATGACACCCGAGCCAACGCAAAGAACCCTACCTTCGATTACACGGCTTGATGATCGATCGGGTAAATTACGCATCTCATTTCAAGTATTTCTTTATGTGTAATGACATTCAAAGGGGGCACCTGTTTAGGCCTTTGTTTTATTTTGATGTAATTGTTTTTTAATTGGCCCATTAGGGGAAGGTATCTCATTTCATCACCTTTCCCCTAATGGCCCATTAAGGCATCCACCTATATAAAGGAGGGGATGCCCTAATTGAGAACTAGATTTGGCATTTGAAGATTTCAGAAATTCGAGTTATTGTGTTTTTTCCCCACTTTCTTTCAATTCTTCTAGTGGGTGGGTCCCACCATAGATTTATCGGGAGGGTCAATTACCGGTGAAAAGAGAGCCGACGTTGCCCAAATTTCATCGCCTTGGCCGTCTGTGACTAGGTGCATTGTCGTTGATCTCTCTCCTTGGGGATCTCTTCTTCATTGGCGTATTAGGACGTCTTCTTTCGGCACTATTGGCTTAAGGAAAGTAAATTATTGTTGCAGAAGTTCTTCTTCGGCGAATTATCTGAAGATTGAAGACATAAATATTGAAGCAAGTTTCGACTCTGTCACCGGCAATCCCGCCGTGAAGAAAAGGGAATTTATCAAAAGATCTACAAATGGACGTCGTGGTGGGCTTTTGCAACATAAAATTGATTCTTGGACCTTGATTGATCAAATTCGTGTTTCTTGGCAATTGTATCGATTATATAATTGTTTCCAATCAATCCTTTTAGTAGTTACAAAACAACATTAAACATAACAAGGGGCTCGCTAAGTATATAATTGATTCGTTCTTGAAATTAATTCAAAAAAATAGACTGAAAAAGCCTTGAGAAAGTGGCTCCCTGTGGTTCGACCCCTTTTTCATCCTATACTTTCTAATTGGGGTTAAGGGTAAACAGTACAATTTTATTGCATTTGTCTAATTCTAACGACATCATTAATTGAAATGATTGACCATTTTTAGGCTTATCAATGACCATACCCCCATCATCCGACGCGATACCACCACTTCAGGAGGAGATGACACGTGTCATGCACGTCAGCGTCATCAACATTGGACCTGGGATCTGAATTTCATTTACGATTAGATTTGATTTTTGAAATTTGGTTTGAAATCCCTAGTAATTTTATCTTTCCTCCAAGGCCTTTAAATAGGCCACTACTGTGATAGATCATTGGTGATTTTATTGAATTAACCTTTTTTTCTCAAGAATTGTCCTGGTTTCCTCTCTATCGCTACCTCTACCTCTCATTGCCACGACCGATGCACTAAGAGTAGGCTGCCCTTCTCATGCCCGCACCCCGCCACTCTCCCAATCGACCACAATGCACTATTGTTTGCCCGCTCGTTGTTGTCGCCTGCGCGTCCACCACCATCCACGTGGCCATCACGTGGAGCCATTGCTGTACGCGCGACCACCACGTGCAACCACCGCTGCCCACGTGGCCACCGCGTGATGCCTCCACCCACGCGGCCACTACGAGCAGTTGCTGTCATTCGTGCGGCCACCATGCACAGCCACTGTCGCCCCGCGGGGCCACTATGCACAGACTTATTCCTCTATAGATAGACCCCTAACTAATCACAATACATTGTCTCATGCGTTCAAGGTTAGCTGTAAATTTATCACATTTCTCATTGAAACAATGAGTATTTTAACACAAAATTGACCTAAAGAATTATAATTATAATGCAGCCTTAGTACACGAACAGTGTAGGAAGAGGACTTGAATCCACAAGCATTGCTCTACTTGAAGGAGCTAAGTCCTAAATCCACAAGGGGTTGTACTTGAATCCACAAGCACAGAAGCACACTCTTACAAAGAGAACACTCAGAGGGTAGAATTAACAGTTTCAATAAGACAATAGATTTCCATAGTGCTCAATCATGGGTACATGGTGGCCTTATATAGGCCACAAGAAGTTCAGGGTCATCCATTCTGACTGTACCCATAACAAGACAAGTCAAAACATTTAGGAAAATAATTATGACAAGGTGAAACAGAGGATAAGCAGCGTAATAGGTCTGAGCAGTGATATCCTGCAGATTTTGCAGCCTATAGAAGTTGTAAGGAGATATTTGTGTGGCTAAAGAAGATCATGATGGGACAAAACAGAAGATATGCAGCTTTGACAAGTTACAGGAGAGATCCAGCAGAAGAATAATCTGAAAGAAGATAATGTCGGAAGATCTTGTCAGAGAAAATCCTGTCAGAAGATCTTGTTAGTAAAAATTATGTCTGAGAATTTTTAGGGGTTCTAGGTATATTTCTGCATATATAGTCAGTTCTAGAAGAATCTCCTTCTCGGGCTACATCAAATTATGTACCTCATTCCTCTCTCCTCAAGGGTATTCTTCTTTTCTCATCTGTGATATTTAAGGGATTTGCTGCCTTTTGCTTCGAACATTAGTTAAAAATTTGGATTTCTTTCGTTCCTCATGTCTTATCTACTTTGTCCTAAAATCCTTTCCATTAGAAGCTCCTTGTAGTTTATAGACAAGATCTCTAATTAAATAAGCCAAAGTTCTCCATGTCAAGTAAGTTACAACTGCTTGCTTTGGAGCATCTTCTGGTCAATGCCTCAACCTACCCAAACTAGAAGAATTTCAGGAAGTGAAAACTGGTCTTCCAATCAAGTGTCAGGTTTAGCACTTCCCTACTGTGATGAACTAATAAGAAGTGAGACTTTCTCTTCAAGAGGGATGTGTTTTGGTGCCTCTATAATATCTCATCTATATTTCTCATCTCTGATCCGAATTTAACGTGTCAAGTCTAGTTAGAAAATTGAGATGCATCTATTCATTCGACCACCATTTTCAGACTATTTGGAGTTAGCTCTAGGTTCAAAATCGAGGTCTAAGTTGATTAAGTTTTAATCAGTGCTTCTTTTTATCTTTCTTTCAGAGCTTTATATGGCAAGATTAAGACGAAATCTCATTTGTGTCTAACAGTCAACTTTAGAATACAAGTTTGACTATCAATCCTCGTGGATCAGCGTGATATACCGCAATATAACGAGTCAATTTTGACTAAGTCAAAGGCTTTCATATTTATAAATTTGTCTTTTTTTACCTCAACAGAGATATTTCTAAATCAAAACATGTCAGGAGCGTTTTTTTTGTTAGATGTATAAATCAAGTCAAATATATATGTATATATGACTATATCTTGCTCGTTTTATATATCAACTCAAACGTATGTCAGTAACTTCAACTCTGAGCCTATTTCAACTCAAGTATAACAGTATATCTCACCCTAATAACTCATAAATGTATAACATCCTCTCACACAAGGGAATTTGCACATATTCGGCAACATGGGTTGTGCACAAGATATCTACGAAAGTGTACTTGATAGAGCTAGGCCCCTTAATTGACTGGCTTCTCCTCGTTCCTGCGGCGAGGTTCCTGTGACCTCACTTATCATCATACCAAGGACGTCATCCGTCAAGTGCGACGCTCTTAATGCTCCTCAAAAGGATAATTCCGGACACTCTGTCAACTGAACTTCTAGAAATGACAGTAACGAGTAAGGAATCGATTAGCAATGAACCCTCATCATATCTGGCTGGGATGCTCGTCATAGATTTATCTGCAGGAAATACTGTCCGATCGAACTGCCGCAAAGGGTATACTCATCTTTATACCATCGCCTCGAGCAGATCACCTGCGCAACATCTCTGCCATACTCGTACTTGAAGGCACAATCTCCGTAGCCGCAGAGGCTATCAGATAGCCGGAATATGCCAAACCAGACTACCAGCAGATCTCTTTCGTATCTCACGGCTCAGCGCACGGCGGCGCAAAGTCTCCGGCGGCGACACGACTCGACGAAGATCAACGGCAAATCTAATTATGAACCAGCCAAGTGTTCATAGCTTCCGAGGCGTTGACATTATTATAAATCTCCCTGGCCGGCGGAAGATCCTCTCCCCCCACTCGAACCGATCTTGTCGGCGGCGGTTCGGGTGGCGGATTAAGAAGGTTGACCTGCATGGCAGACGGGCCATATCCACGCGATCGCACCTGCATGGGTAGAAGCGCGAGGTTTCGACAGATAGCGCTTCGGCCATACCCCAAATCCTCCAAGAGGATCTCCGAGATATGCGCCGTAACAGGGAAGACTTAACGGCGAACTCCCTCGGAGCAAGTAAAATCTTCTTAAGACGGATATCGAGATCATTACAGATTTCTATCCATCTTTATATCCTCCCTCTCCACGCATGCCAGCTCGGTGGCGCAGATTTCTCCTCGGGATATTCTGTCACAGCTACGCGGGGCTTGACCGATATCGCTGCTTCCGTGTATAAATAGGAAGGTTCGGTGTTACAAAATTTCATACTTATGTCCCGAGCAAGCAGTGAAGAAGAAGATAGGAAGGGAAGGATGGCGACTTCGGGGCTCAAAGAGGAACAGATGACCGCCATGGAGGCTAGTCCGCTGCATGTACTGGCCGTCGATGACAGCTCTGTAGGTCGGATGATGATCGAGAAATTGCTCAATGGGTTTCCCTACCGAGGTACCCGCCTCCTTCTTCTTCTATCTCTGCACTTTCTTTCTTCACGACGCCAGCTATCTGTTATCTATGGACAGTGACGACGGTCGACAGCGGAAAACGTGCGTTGGAGCTTCTGGAGATGGGAAAGGCGAACGACGGATCCTCGTCCGCGGTAGGCCCTCTCTGTCTTCTTATCTGTTTCGCCATGACTTTTGACGAAACTCCGTTCTCTTGAGCAGGCCTCTGATGTGAACTTGATCCTTACCGACTATTGCATGCCAGAGATGACCGGCTACGATCTCCTTAAACGGGTCAAGGTATTTGTTTGTGTTCTCCCTCTCTCGCCTTGTCATTCTCTTTCTGATGAGGATGCCTTGATTCTGAAGGAATCGACTGCGTTACGGGATATTCCCGTGGTTATCATGTCTTCCGAGAATGTACCAACCAGAATCAGCAGGTGCGTTCGCCTCTCCCTTCTTGCTAGATTTATGGTGCTTCAGTAGTTCGAGGAATGAACGGGATGTAGTATATGTAGGTGTATGGAGGAAGGTGCTGAAGATTTTCTTCTGAAGCCGTTGCGTCCGGAGGATGTCTCACGTATCATGAAGTTCGTCGAATACCCGAAGTAAATAGTAAATTTCGCAGAAGAGTCGTCGCCTGAGGCTAAGCCCTTTCGAAGCATCACAACTGAGGAACGAATGGCGGGGCGGTGATCCAAACATGTTCATTGGGCATTGCAAAGAACGTGTCCAAAACCTTATCTTCATCTTTCTCTGATAACTCCTCGAAATGTTGAAGAAAAACGTTCATTTTCCCCGTGCACATGCAGCTTCTTTAAATTCTAAAATCACTGCGAAATTATATAACAGTAACCTTTTGTTAAATAAACTTATGATCATATATGGTACGTGAACGTAAACATAATATTTGTGTCGCATGCTACCTATTGATATATGAACAGGCATTCCTGCACAGCCTGCGGTGTCGTCGGTGAAAGTACCTCGCCAACGTTCAGTGAATATTATGTTTGCCATCTTGCCCAGACCTCGTAAATATCATCACAACATCTATAGGTTCCGAAGCGGCCCTAATTTCCTACCACCAATATGTATATGTACATTCAGTTTATTTCATCACAACATCTATATATACATTAAGTTTATTTCTTCTGCCGTTCATTATTTTAATAAAAATATATTAACATAATGACGTAGCAACATTGCATCGGACGTGCAAATACGGTTATCCAGCGGGCAATTAAGCGGATCGTTTTCATTTATCCGTCAACGATTTCGAATGTCCACGTATCTTTCACATAATTGATCGACGGTATTTTAAATTGTCCTAAATTTAATTTTGTCTACATCGGTGTTGTCATCACCTAACCTTCTAGATGAACATGGAACAGTTATGGGAAGATTTCTGTAATCTTGAGGAAAGGATCCGCCGATTTCTGGAAGGTAAACAATTTAAGAACAAGAGGAAACCAGGTACATAGGACTTTCTTCTAACGCCGCTGCGTCCGGAGGACGTTAGCGTATCACAAACTTCCCGAGCGACTTCAAGTAAAAGAATCAAGCTGATGGGGCTACGCCTGTTGTAACGTCCAACATTTTACTATTTAAAAATATTTTCTTATTCGAACTTTCAGTAAATTTTGAATAGAAAAAGTCTTCATCTTTTGGCCTGGGGAGTTCGGCTAACCGCTCCATCGCCTGTGGCCAGTGGCCACCGCCACTTAAAAACAAGCTTAACCTCCATATCTCCCAAGATTAAATACCCAACACTTCGTTCGCAGCCGCCACATTCACACTTCCCTTCTGCCGTCGACTTCTGCTTGAGCCGTGCGGCGTCACAGCTGAGCGCATGGGCCAGCTTCTTTTAGGGAGTGCGAAAATCTTGCACGAACTTCCTTCTCCCACGCTGACGAGTCCCAACCTTGGGTTTTTGAAGAAAAAAACTTTCATTATCATACCAGATCATCTAGAATCTATTTGATTGCGAGATAAACAAATAAAAATACACTGCGGTTAGGACATACACATCCAGTAATACAGGCCGCAACGGAAAAACTAAGTATCAGTCAGTTGTTTTAAAAGTCTACGATAGTTTGATTTTATCACAGTTGTATCATTAGAATTGCCAAGGATTCGCGCTCGGATTATATGCTTTACATCGCTGCCGCTATCAGTTACCTGACGCATCAAAATCATGAGAAAATGCCATCACTGTTCATAGCACTGAAAATCTGAGTAGGTGGCCTTGTACGCGTGTCACTCAGGCGTTAACTGCGTCGACTATCTTCTCACAGTCTATCTACCGATATCTATGTGTAGCCCGGATAGTTAATGACCAAAAACTAAGATTAAAGAGGGACCGACGAAGTGGGTACGCGTACACGGTCAGAAGATCTTGCTCAGAGAAGCAAAAGAGACGGCTGGCAGCGGATCCCGACTAAGATCCTTAGAATGGTGCCCACCACGATCTTGATGGGGACACGCAAAGCAGACAAAACTCGTCCAAGAAGAAGAAAAAAGAGCGAGGAAAAGCTGAAGTAATTACAAGGAGAAGTACAGGAAAAAAATCGGGCTGAGAATGTGCCTGACTTGCTCTCTTTGCTGGGTGCCACTTTGGCCTCCAGATAGGAAAATAGTACAATCTCTGTGCACACAATAATCAAACGGCGGGCGCTCAGATCATAAAGAGGAGGAGAGAGTTCTGGGGAAAATTCGGAGGCCCGGAGCGAGGACATGGGAGGGATCGAACTGCGACTTCCGCGCCGAGAATTGCTGCCATTTTTCCCCGAAGTGCCTTTCCCACTCTTCATTGGTGGAGTAGAATGGTAGGTACTGCTTCGCCCCGATCGTCGTGGCGACTTGCACGGTTTGCTGATTCTGCAGGAGAATTTTGCTTAAGCATTCGGCCGAACAGGTGGCGGGATTGGCAGAGCGTAGAACCCCCACAACGTAGAAGACGTTATCAATCTCAAGAGAGCCGTCGGCTGCCGGAATCACTGCAGAAGAATTGGACTCCCACCTGCGCCGGAGAGAAAAGAGTTAAAAAGCTGCCGTCTTTGACCTTGCTAGTATGAGAAAGAGTTAACCCTCGAGTTGAAAAGAGAGACGAAGAGGAGACAGCAGATAGCCTTCTGTCGATAGATTTAGAGGGAGAAACAAAGAGGAAGCTGACCGGGGGAATAGTACCAGCGGCTAACGGATTAAGAACAGTGTACTTCTGTGCGAAGATTCGAATATTACCCACGCTTCATCGAGGAAACAGTATGGCACTGCCCCCCGTCACCCTTGAACGAAACAGAGACAGCGAAGCAATAGAGAGAAGGATTCGGCAAGAGAGAGAGAGATCTTGAACTAAGGATTGATACCAGGGCGAGGGGACCGGGTATCTTCAATGGCGAAGAAACCGCCATTAATGGGGTTAGATCCAGAGGAAAAGAAGGAATGAGCTTCGGATGAGGTTCTTACTTGTCCCGTAGTAATGGGTATATCAGCAACGGGCCCTCGAAGTCATCGGCGGCGATGGTCTCCAAGAGACGGTCTTTGAACTGCGCAATCGATCGCTTGGGAACAAACATATTGAGCCAGGGGTGGGGAACGTCCCAAAGCCCCTTCTGTCTCAGGTTCATCTCTTCCCCCCTGACCCTATCAAGAAAATCTAAGTAGGAAACCTCTACGTTGTGTATTAGCGCCGGCATGTGTCTCAGCCGCTTCGTCACCGCTGCGAGCTACGAGAAAAGCAAAAGTTCAGCCTCGTCTTCCCACAATGACAAACTTAAGAACTTAAGCTAGAGTTCAAACTCGCTTACTCTGTCCACCGTTACATCGTGAATGGCGAACTCCAAGCAGTAATAAACCTGGCGGAGCCGCCCTCCGAACTCGAGATTGAAGTCTAGATTGGCCGGGAAGCCGGCGTATGAGCCGACGAGAGAACCCTCGTTGGGCACAATGAATCCCTCCACGTAGTCCACCAAATCCGGCATCGAAACCAGCTGCTCTTGGTCCTCCGTGAAGGTGTTGAAATCGTGGTAAAACGCTCTAATCCATCTCACCTGACAAAAGTACGAGTACGATAAGGAAAAGCCTTCGATTGGACAGATTGGGCTTGCTCGCCCTCCGAACCTTACCTTCTTCGGAGCTTCTTGCAAAATGATACTGGCCCGGGTTATGATGCCGAATTGGCCGAGCCCGCCCAGAACGGAGTAGAACAGCTCCGAATTCAAGCTCGGAGAGCAGACGATATGAGCTCCCGTTCCTGCAAAGAAACGAACAGCTACGATGAGAACGATGCCCATGGGCGAGGATACTGCCCAAAAAAAACTCACCGGTGACGACTTCCAGTTGTAGAACGTTGCTGATCTGAGGGCCATACTTGAAAGCTTGCCCGCTGATTCCGGCGTTGGAGAGAGTCCCGCCGACGCTGAGGTAGAGATAGTCCGTCCAGGACCTGGGCGCGAGCCCCAGGCGGAGACTCTCCCGAAGAAGCTCAATCCAGAGAGTCCCCCCGCTGACGTCCGCGTAAGAGACCTCTTCGTTCTTAAAGATTTCGATGTTGGCCGGGAGGGCGTCCATTTCGACTACAATGCCGTCCAGCGCCTGAGCCTGGCCGTGGATAGAGTGCCCTGCGCCTCTCGCCACGACTGTAGCCTTGCCGAGGGGCGAGCTCGTGGAGAGGAAATCAAGGAGGAGGGAGATGTCTTTCGCCGACTGGGGACGAAGCACGGCTGAAGGGGAGTTGAAGACGATCCGGCCGAAGTCGACGGAGGCGGTGTTGACGTTCTGCAGGAGCTTTAATGGGCCGAAGTCCACCGAGCTCTGGAAGAACTTGCAGGGCGAGTGAAGGGCGAGGAGGAGGAGGATAACGATGACTCTTGTACTGACCGGAGCGAACTCCATGAAGCCTAGAGAGGAACAGACTCTCTGGTACGCCGGCTCTTGCGAAGAAGTAAGGCTTGAAAGATGGATGTCAAGAGGGAGAATCAAACGCCATGGAAATTTAAAGGCGAGCTGAAGGGATTTCTACTGTCCTTGATGGGTTGCCGAGGGAACCCTGCTAGATTTAAGAGGAGAAGAGAGCTGATAGAGAGAAAGGCTCTGGGAAGACTGAATTTATGGACGGTTTTCTCTGGGAAGAAGAGATCAGATCTTCAGCGCAGGCGGGCCAGGAGAGAGAAGCCGTCACTCGAAAGCAAGAGACGTCCGCGAATTGGTCCAGAACATTAGACGGGCACTGCGCAGTGGGCACGCACCTCTCTTGGAATAGAAGCGCGGAAGGTTGCGGCGGGTCAAGCAACTAGGGCCTCGCCTCGCTGCGTCGTCGTTCAATGCCGCCGGGGACCGTAATTTTGTATTTATAATGTAAAAGAAGAGAGAGAGAGATAAATAGGATGAAACAGGGAGACAGAGATAGAATAAAAGAGGCAGAGAGAGATAAATAAATGGGATAAATGAGAGAGACAGAGAGATAGAGAGAGACAAAAACACAGGTAGAAAGAGAAAGGCAGAGAGATAGAGAGAGACAGATAGAAAGAGAGAGACAGAGAGATATTGAGAAAGAGCTAGAAAGGGAGAGAGACAGGTGGAAAAGAAAAACGAAGCCACGAAGGCATAGGTAGAGAGAGAGAGAGATAAAGATAGAGGTAGAAAGAGAGATAGAGAAAAAAAAGTAGAATGAGAGAGATTTAGACTAGCGACATGGGTAGAACGAGAGATATAGAGAGAGAAATGTAGAGAGAGAGAGATTGAGGGAGAGGTAGAAAGAGAGAGACAGAGAGGGGTCGATAGATAGATAGATAGATAGGTAGATAGCTAGATAGAAAGAGAGTGAGATAGGTAAAAAGAGAGAGAGAGAGAGTGTGTGTGTGTGTCTGTGTGACTGCGTGAGTGTGTGAGAGAGCAACGGTAGAAAGAGAGACTGTGAGACTGTGAGAGAGATAGAAAGAGAGACAGGTAGAAAGAGAGAGAGTGTGAGAGAGATAGAGAGAGACAGTTAGAAAGAGAGGAGAGAGACAGTTAGAAAGAGAGGAGAGAGACCGACAGAGCGACGGAGAGAGAGACAGAGAGATAGGTAGAAATATATATATATATACAAAAAGAGTGAAAGAGAGTGATAGAAATAGACTCAGGGAGAGGGGTAGAAAGAGAGAGCGATAGAGAGAGAGGGCCAGAAGTGGAGTGAGAGATAGAGAGAGGTGCAGAAGTGGAGCGAGAGATAGAGAGAGAGGCAGAAGTAGAGTGAGAGATAGAGAGAGAGGTAGAAATAAACAGAGATAGAGAGAGAGGTAGAAGTAGAGAGAAATAGAGAGAGAGGCAATAGGGACTTGGAGGGACAGAGAGAGGTAGAAGAGAGAGAGGGGGAGAGAGAGAGAGACTGGTGAACCACCCCTCGCTGAAAAAGCTCGTAGGCCGCAAAAGCCGCAGTTAAATGATGCAAGGAAGGGAACCAATCATCTAGCCCAGCATAAGGCCTATCGCGCAGTTGTCAGTACAGTGCTCTTCCACCAAGGCGTAGCCACCATTCTCTTTCCTCGGCGCTGGGAATGGTGACAGGACAGCCTGCCATTTACAGCAAAGAAATCTTTTATTATCGGCCCTATGAGATTCTCTAACGCTTTCTGTATCGCGTTGCCCAGGCTCTGTCGTTTGTCCATCGCCACGTCCCTTCACCATTCCTTCCTGGGAAGGCTTTGTTTTCTTTGACGACGACCTCTCCAGTCGCCAGTTTCCAGCTCCTTCACGACGATCGGCCACCGGCGCAAGTCGCCATTATCCTTACACGTGCTTCAACAAAACGTAATGAGAGGACGGCGAACGGCGATGAGCTCGCAAATCGTCACTGTTAACAGCGACGGGCCGTTTGCGGCTTGTGTTTCGCTCGCCGAAAGAGGGTTTCGCGAGCACGGCACCTGGTTAAAAGGATTTGTCCGGTGTCCAAAAAGACAAGAGACTAAGAGATTTCTGATCATTGAGCATACGCCTCCTGATAAGCTTGTCCCCAACTATCGCAGGCACTTCCAACACATCTTCGCCATGAGTAACGTTGCGGAAGACCCATCTTTCATTGCCTAGTACCCTCCATTTCTTATAATATTCCTTTCACATTGCTTCGTTCTCATCTACCTTTCCTGATGTGATGGATTCTGGACTTGATTTCAGCTTCTGCAAAGTTCAGTGGCGAGATGAGGGAGAGGAGGGTCTTTGTCTGGGGCGGAGGCATCCGCGAACATCAGTGCGAGCATATAAAAATAACAGTTGAAATGATGCTCGAGGGGAATAAGATCCAAGGTGTATATTCTCTCCGCATCAAAGATTTGGCCTCTGTCCTTCCCATTCAGCGATTTCTGTAAATGGAAGCTTCATGTGGGGTACGCCTGCCTTTCTCGGCGCTGTTCCAGACTGGTAGATCTCTGGAAAGAGGATTGACAAAGTGGGTAGCTTTTTTCACTGAACTCATATCTCGTTTACTCGATCTTCCAGCTCGTGTCCCGTACGGCGGCGTAATGGCGAGCTTCCAGCTCGTTCTCGCATACGCCGCCAAAATACTAATAACACGGAAAATCTCCGGAAATTTATCCACGAATCTCCCCGGGATGACCGCCCCGCGAACGGCGGGTCTCCTTCTTTCGGCGCCATTTACTGTAGTCCCGCGGAGCCGGCTGTCGTCGAGTTGACGACCCTCAAATAGGCGGTGCCGGCGTAAGCAGAATAGCAGGGCGGTTCATCCGACGACGGAAATGGCTCGAGCAGTCGCGTCGAACGAGATCTCCGTCCGTTTTAACGACAACATCCCCCGATGAAGGAAAGCTACAACGCCTCGCTGGAGCCCATTATCGTTACCCATCGAGGAGAGAGAAAGGGACGGATAGAGTTCTAGGATTTCCCTCGCTTTGCTGCCCGCTGGTCAGATGACACTGCGGTGTAGACGAAGCTTCGAGGGAGGGCTTTGTCTTACAGATAGCCTCGATCTTTCTCCGAGAATGCTTTCCGTGGACATACGCAAGGACTTGCAGGTTAACACTCGCTTTCTCGCGCTGCCTTCCAGTCTTCTGGTGCAATCTGTCGTTGCTGCTCTCGCTTAAAGCTAGGCTTCGCTCCGACGTCGGTCGACGGCTGCCGCTAGGCTTAGCTTGCCGACTGTGTTCTAAGATCGCAGTGGGGCCGTTCAAGATTTCGTCACCGAAGTGCCGTAGACGGGGCCCATCGTCAGCCCACTCCTTTTGCGGCATGTGCTGTGGCGGGCGCAGAGCAATCGCCATCAATCATTTGGGCTATGATCATCGTCCCCATCAGTCGCCATCGTGTCGATGTGGCTTCATCTGAAATCTTTGGATTTATATCTCTAGGTAGGTTGGCACGTAAGTTGTACCCCGGCTAAATCTTTTGTGACGTGATCTAGTTCCGATATTATTTCGCGCGGCATGCTGATGGGAAGATTCCATCTACGTCGAAAGCTCCGTCAAAACCCGTCATGGAATCGACCGGAGTTGTGATCGAAAGCCCATTGAATTAATGATTTAATGAGAGGGGGGGGGTTGGGCCGACTTGCCAGGTTTCTTTTGGAAGAAGAAAAACCATCTGACGGGGACGACACAACGCCGGTACTGCGTGCGCTTGTATTGTTAGGGCGATGGCTTGTTTTGTTGTTTTTTCAATCTTCTGTGTGTGCCAGTGGCGATGCTGTTCAAGAGCTTTGGCATGTACTACTTCTTGGGTATGTGCCAAGGCATGGGTCAGACGTATCAACGCTACAAGAACGCTGATTAGGGCCCGGAACAGATGTTTTGTCGGTACACGTTCGATGCTCTGTTATTTTGCTGATCTAGAGATTGTGTTGCCTTCAATACCTTGTCGGATAGCTAAGAAATACACAGCGACAGCTCGATAATAAATAAAACTGTTTCGTCTGAGCTTCCCAACAGAAAATCCCCAAGGCCCAATCATTCTTCCCACTAGAAGATCCGAAAGATTATGGTCTGACTCCTTTGAAAATTTTACAGCAGTTGTTTCTATCTTCACTCGCGTTAAACTTCATCGGATAACTGATTCAAATATCATATACCCGCGTTTGGACCGCGTCAGAATAATTGATTCACGCGTATTCTACGATAGCCCATTCGGAAGGTAATATTTGTCCGTCGTAATTGTTTGTGGGGACTTTCCCTCGAGAATAGAGGAAGAGTTCAGAAATGTATGACAGAGAAAACGAAATGAGATCAGAGGCTGACGAATGTTTACTGGGATGCCATAGCATTGGCAAGACCAAGAGGAGAAAATAAGGAATTATCCTTACGCTACAAGTAAACAGGGCATGGGCCCCCTTTATGTTGACACACCCCACACACACATTAAGCCGGATGATAGATGATTATCATGCTCAGCCATAACTTAGGCTGCAATTAAGCGTCTTTATCAAAGATATTGGAGTCCTGATCGGCGTGGTCATTCTCGCATCAATGATCTAATCAATTTCACAGTAATGAAACCCCTTTCTTGAAGATATTAGCAGGTTGCTCCATTGTATAAAGATATGGAGTGGTGATCTATCTGTACAATCTAGCATCACGATTTTGGTGAGAATCATTAATCACGTTAGGTAAACTCTCCAAAGGCTTGATTATTTGACATGAATGGGAATGCATGATGATCGTACCTTAGTTAAACGAAGTGCATTTGTTACAGCAAAGTAACTGAAAGAAGCAAGCATGTAGTACAATTGTACAGACCATGAAAGTAGTTTGTGTGGCAAAGGGAGACAACCCAATGAACATAATGCTATGAAATCATCGGCCAGGGTAGAAGAATACTCGTGAAGTATCTCTTCGATGGTTTCCCAAAAGCATCATTAGTGACTAGCACGACTGATTAGGGCTTAATAGTTGACCACACCCTAAGTCACGTCAGGAGCATCAACCAGATGACTAATTATACACACATGGTACCTGATGATTTATAGGTTTCATAATACCGTAATATTCCATTGTATCCTCTAGGGTATGAGGTGTTGCTTGTCGCCCCATAGGCCAGCGACTTAATATATTCTTTCTACTAAACCCATAATTAAATGTATACATTTAAGTGTTCATAAATAGCGTTTGAAAATAAAAATTACCTGAAAATTAGATTCATTAACTTCACTTATTCGTTGGACTAAAGGGTCACACGACAATTTTGGGGACACTGTTGGATAAACCTTAAGCTTAGCAACTTCTATGAAATTTTATCAGGGATGGAGACTTTAATAAAATTCTGCCAAGGAATATAATCAAATTGTACAATAATAAATAGATTAAGCCAGTCTCTTTTGAAACCATTACAGTCATTCTTGAGTGCCCCCCCATTCTTCTTTTGCACTTCCCAAGTGCAACATCTGGTGAAACTAGATGGTGAATAAATCATATCTTAGAAGCATAGTGTTAGAGAAAGATGATCAAATCAACCACTTAAAAAAATCATTTTACGTGAACAAACACTTAAAATATACATTTAAATACGTTTGATTAAAATTGTTGTTACATTTTAAGTATTAAAATATTTTTAATACTTTTGATTTCTGATAAATAATTTTATAAAATATACATTACCAAGAAAAATATTGCAAAAGATACTAGCACAATATAGTACTGGACTAGACGTGCCCAATAGTTTCGACTTTGACTTCATAATGGGCCACATAAGGTGGTGTGTTATATCTCCTTTGATAGACTAGAATGTACCCAACATGCAATCATGAGCATACAAGCTGAAAATAAAAATACTATTACTGCCCTTCCATCTGCTTTCCCTTCATATTAATCTATTTATATAATTTATTGTAGAATACTAAAGCCTCTGCCATCCCTCTGCCCCATAATTCCTAATTTTTCCTCGTCCAATGACGAATGACATGTGGAATCTTAATAAACTTGGGGCATATGTAAAAGATAGGACCCATCGTTATTTTGGTTTGAATATCTTTCCATGGTAGATTTTCTACATCTCTTCGATCAACTTATACATAAAAATTCCTTAAATACCATTTAAATCCTAGGATATTTACGATCAAAAAAATCAAAATGCGCGTTGGATTTTAGAACACAAGTTAATATAGGAGTCTAATAGATTTTTGTTTGAATTTTACGCTAAATCATTGACTTTGTCTTTTATTTTATGGACATTAATTTAAATCCCCAAAAGTTTCATGTTACGACAATTCATGGATATTTTGGATGGATATTAAATGAATATATTCGTTGCATTTTCTATATTTATATCTTATTATCTTTTATTTCTCATACCATTTTCTCCGTTAGCTACTGATTTCCTAAATGAACTATTATTTAATTGATTATTTTTAAAATTCTAATAATTATATTTTATGATATTACATTTGTAGTGTCCCACTTTAGTCACCTCACAAAACCTTGAAAATTTTAATATAAGAGTTTCACAAGGTATTTCTTACGTGAGATCGTATTCTTGTATTGGAGCCTTTTTCAGTCTCATTGAAAGTTTTATTTCTATGGTTATATAGAGAAAGCTTTGGTTGTATAGATGTTCCCAATGTTCCTTATTCGATTATTTAGAATAATATATAAAAAAGAAAAAATGTGATCTTATCACATGGTATGGAACAACTTTCCCTTCTGTTGGGGTTCCTTAGACAATAAACTTTTTGATTAAAAATTATTTTAATTCTACAGATAATCAAATTATCTGTTGAAACACAGAGATTCTCAGTGTTTCTACAGATGAGAATTCTCCCCCTTTGTCCTCTAGGACTCGCCATCTCTGCTAGTGAATATAATTATTATATCCTAACTTTTAGAATCCTATATTCTGGACTATATTTGAAGGACAATGAAATCCAATTTTTAGTCACATTTCTCTTTGAATGAACCTTGCATTTTGAGTCCTGCAAAGGGCACCCATGTCATTATTTCTTATTGAATACATTTATACTAACGTCAGACTCTCGTCCCCTAGTTGATCTTCATACCCATAGACTTCTTCGTTGTTGCTTAAAAAATAATTCACATCTCATGATTTTTTCCTACATAATAAAAGAGAAAAAATATAGAAACAAATTAAGGGTGATTATCCTTCGTTTACTATATTTTCCCAATTGCCTTAATCCATTTGTCTATGTTTCTCTTATCCTTATATCATATTCTCTCTTAGTTTCTCCATGATTCCAGCTAATATCCTAAAATGATGATTTAAAAGTAACTGGCACGAAATGGGAACTTAGGTACATTTACGTGGAATACATGAAAATTAAAATAAATAATAATATACATTTATTTACGCTATTATGCATTAAATATATTATTAATCATACAAATTGAGTGATGGAATGTATGACATAAGAACCACGAGAAGGTAATGTGAAACCTAGAATTATAGGCAACTTGCGTTTGATCAATTTTTAATTTAAAATAATGTAATTAAATAGGGATAAATTAATTAGTGCACCAATGTTATGGGAGAAACCTGAAAGGAGATGGTCGACAAGAAACCTATATGGCAAAAGATGAAGTTTATTTATCACTGCAACTTTTGTCATAGGCAATCAACATGAATGTGTCTTTTATTAATTTCAATTTTTTTGATCGTGTAAAAATATTGATAAAAAAATTACATTCTAAAAAATGATTAGTTTTCAATCTTTAAATTGGGATATCTATAGAGTGATACAATCCAAGCAATGTATTATCTACTGCAACATTTAAGCCACGGTATAGTGTATATACTACAATATACATATCATCATAACTAATCATGAATCTCTCTTTCTATTGTATGTATATCTCTTTTTAGTGGCACAACTTTTTCTGATTTATCTATTTACTTGATGCATGTTATATACATTTTCATGGAAAACACCTTCATGAAAATATATATAACATATAAATGCTGAAGCATTCCTTAGTTCGGCCATGGAAAAAACGTTCCTTGGTTTGGCCAAGGAAAACACATCCCTTGGTTCGGCCATGGAAAACATGTTCCATGGATGCTGAAGCGTGTCGATCGATTCGCAATCGATCTTTAAAAAAAAACATTCAAATTACCTTTTGGGGAACTTATTCCAAGGTAATTTGAATGTTTTGTTTTAAAGTTCGATTGTGAATCGATCGATACGCTTCAGCATCCATGGAACGTGTTTTCCATGGCCGAACCAAGGGACCGAACCCGACACAATTAACGCTCAATCTAATATGAGATTAAAAATATTTATTAGTATATTTAAAATCAAAAAAAATATTTGGGAGATAAAAACAACTTAAACACAAATTATTGGCCATTTCAGTCCTAACAGATCAATTACAAAGAGAAATCTGATAAGTCCAAATCAATGGCCATTTCAGTCATTACTTAATTATGTCATGTCAATCATTGTTTAATTGCTTAAGTACAAGTTAATGGCCATTCCAGACCTGACAGATCAATTACAAATAGAAATCTGATAAGTCTAAATTAATGGCCATTTCAGTCATTATTTCATTACATCATATTTTTCATGATGATAATATGTATCTTGATTGTTACTATACATACATTACATCAAACATAGTCCAATTAACGCTCAATATAAAATGAAATAAAAAAATATTTCTTAGTATGTTTAGAATCAAAAAATAAATTTTATTTTGGGCATAGTCTTCACTAGTGTTACACCATTATTTTACCTTGACAAGCCACATTAATGCTCCTTTATTGTTACGTCGTGCATGTGTGTTCATGAATGAAGATGATCAAAAGGGAAAAGGGAGAATAAGGTGAAGAGCCCTGAACAATTCTAGCCTCGGTAAATTTGTTCAATGCCTTCCTATATTTATGCTACGTGAATATTTTCATTTAAACCCCCAAACTTTAAGTATATATTCTAAAGTCTAAAAGACCATTTGCGTGTAACCCTCTAGGGCCATATATCAATCTAGTTAATGACTCTGGTTCCCCAATAACCTTTATCACTTCGCTCTTGTGTTTTGTATTTTGTTGGATGTGCCCTTGGCGCGGAGGCCTCAAGGATCGCTTTGCTTGCGTACTTGCCTTGGTACTCAACTAGAGTAGTTAGGCTTATTTACAAAGCATATGTCCCAATGGTAGACGTGTCCAAGCTCCCAGGCAATCAAATTCTTTTCATTTATCATATAAATTAATGATAAATTTATTTAACTATATCATCATATAAATTAATTAATGAAAAATTATTTTTAAACAATCAAGAGATCTAGTCTCTAGTCCATGGGATGCCAACCACACCTAGTGCTCTAGAAGACACAAACGAGTGTATATCGACTCACTCGTGGAACTTGTCTCTCATCGGTTATCATGAACGTATCATCCCTCATCCACTCAATGCTCCTAGGACGACTTAAGGTATGGTTCCCTATCAAAACTCAATACATCATTAATAATACCCATTTTTAGCAGGTTAATATAACAATATTGTCATGTTTCTTAACATTAAATTAATTATATGTGTGTGTATGTTATCAAGCCTAGAATGATTAAGCATTTTTAAATTTTATGAATTTTTAGTATTTTTATGATCTTAAATTCAAAAATCATGTAATTTTACTAGTTGAGTTATAATTTTTCTTAAATTATTTGGCATTATATTCAACTATATATCATTTTTAAAATTAAAAAATATATATTTATTACCTTTTTATGAATTTATATCTAATTTTGAATCATTTAAATTCTTTTTCACTTTTTTGATCTTCTGAAATCACTGGAGAGATAAAATGAGAGGGCTGAGAACAATCCAAATTCAAAACATGATACCTAAAAGTTGAGTTTTAAGTTGAAAATTTGCGCGTAGCTTTCTTTTTCTTCCTCTTTCCATCAAAATAGTTGGATTTATTAATAGAGTCTTGGCATTTTGTAAAAACTATCTTCCTTGTGAAGCAGACTAAAATAAAATGAAGTTTTGAAGGCTCATCAAGAATATTCTTGGTTTCTTGAGTGCTTGGGAAAGATCAACACACAAGTGGAATGACTTACTAACATCAGGAAAATACATTGATCTGACATAACATAAGGCTCTAAGGTTAGTCTCTAGCTAACATTGGTTTCTCTCCTTCACATTACTTTAGTTAGATCTATATCATTATTTTCAATCTCTTCTCACCACCATATTCCATCATCTCATCTTACCACAACCATCTCTGATCTCGATCTCAATCTCGAAACCTTCATCTCATACAAAAATCCTTAATCATCTAGTCCATTGTCATGTTCTCCATCTCACAATCTCATGTCCATTATTCCATCAAATTTACAAGCTAGATCATTATCATTTATTCTTCTACCATACTATTTCATCACCATCTATTCACATCCACTCACATCCATTCATCTATTTCATCATCATATCTTCTAATTCATCTTCTACATCCATCATCACTTCATGTCTTCGTCTATCTCACTCTTTCATATCCATTTGATCTATCTATGTCCTCATACTTGATGCCAGACGTCTTCTAGGACATCATCTGGTTGGTACCGAAATGATGCTCAGTTACCTAGATAGTGGGGTCGGACATCATCAATGACGTCGTTTGACGGATAACCCTAACAAGTATGTAACTATGAGCGAAATGATGCGTCCTACGTGGTCGTACTTGTAGGCCCTGACTCTATGAGAATGTCGAACTCCGAGCTCCGAAGGAGTCGCCGAGTGATGGTGACAATGGCCTCTCGAGCCTTGTCAGAGGGACGACGGCGTCTACGGTGCTGAACGAAATCAATCCGTAGGGGCTGGCACGCAATGGACAGGCTCGACCCATACCTGTAAGACGCTCAAGTATCATAGTTATCTCTCACTTCCTCTCTCACCTATTTAGCCCAAACGCAGTGGAGACAATCGATAATATACTGCAAGGAATAATATGATGAGTGGGTGGGAGGATGACGTACCTCAACAGCGCGTGGCTCGTTGTGCAGGTTCTTCGTCAATTGCAGCAGCGAGTGCTGGTTGCAGTTAAGAGAAGCCAAAGAGGGTCGGTGTGCTTCATTGGCGGCGTGGCGTAGGAGCAATTGGTGGAGTACGGAGGCGAAGTCAAGGATGGGAGCGTCGGGCGATGGCGAGATGACTCAAGTGATCGGCCAAGCCCACCGGGTGTGATCTCAAGAGGGATTGGCACGATCGGGGTCAAACAGCGGATGCGAGCGGCAGCTCTTAGCTTGAGCATAGGCGGCAGAAAATCCTAGACTGACAACAAGGTCAGTAAGCACTAGTGGTGGTGTAAAACTGCCTAAACATCTGGCGGGTAGGTTGCACCGTGCGGAGGATACAACATCTACACAGCTGACTGGGTCAATGAGTCTGGTGATGGCGCGAGCAGTCAACAGATTAGTGCGTCGTAGGGAGCCCTAGGGATAGATGGCCTGCTTGGTCGGAGGTTCATTGTGCAAGCGACGTGCAGATCCAATCGCGTTGGGTTCCCTGTTGACCGCTTTGCAGCCGTGTCCACAATGCCCAGATATTTCTCAAACGCCGGGATGGACACGCGACCGGGAGGGTGTTGTTGAGTGTGGCAACATACTGTTGCGCAACTACGGGGTTGACCGGAGGATTTTTGTTCACAAGATTGAAGTCCTGAGGCCATTGTCGTTAGCGTACGGTGAACTCAGCCAATTCTCGCGACAGGATTAGCATACGTGATGCACGATCATATGGCGGCGAGCAACGGTCAAACGGTACACTGACAGCTGGTGGGGGCTATTGGCAGCGTTAGATAGGTTCCCTGTAGGTTACCACGGTGCTTACGTGACGGTAAGGGCATTGGCATCGTGATGCAGCCAGGTGATGGGGTCAGCGCGCGCGTGGCTCGGCTGATGGGAAAACGGACGAGTGAAGAGGGGAGGGCCTCATGGCATCCGGCGGTTTTAGACTAGCAATGTTTGGTGGCCCCACCTTCCCTCCTCCTTCCTCTCCCTCTCTTCCTCCTCCCTCTTCCTCCCTTATTCCTTTCTTGGGGTGAGATCTGGTCGACGATAACTGTCAACATGAAATTTCCAGATCTACTGTCCTAGGGGACCCATCCCTCCCTCATATGAGGGTCAAGATGAACCTTTAGGTAGGTCCAGTAAGGGGTCCATTAAGGGGCCCTTATACATGGGGGCCCCTTTTACAACAAAACAAAGAAACTAAAATATATATATATAAAGACATGGCCACATGGCGCATGATGCAAACGACAAGACACAATGACATATATTCGACGTAAATGAAAACATGAGCATGATAAAACCACAAATAGGATGAGCACAAGCCGACAAGAAATTCAGAATGTGTGATGGTGTGTTCGTGCTTGTCACCCAGGGTGTTAAACTCGGATGTCTTCTCCGTTGCCCTGGCGTGGCAGTCGGATGGGACGTGAACTGGTGGGCCATCGATGATGATGGCAGCGGCTCAGATGACGCCTTTGACGAGGCAAGATGGCGTGCTCCATCAATACTTATTCCTCATATTATTACTCATATCATCCGTATAGAATGATTATTATCACCCTCTCACCATCTTGTATTTATCGCATCACAATATTATATGTCATATGCATCTCCTCTCATCCCGTGTGATTCATAATTTAAAGAGTATTTTAACCCTAATATATGGTCCTGTGGAGAATACCCTTGCTCTGTCCTAATTAGCCAAAATATTTTATTGTTAAACATTTATGAATTAGTATTGATTAACTCAAAATATCAACGACATAATTTTACCCTAATTTTAACTTCATTGATCATCCAACTTAGTACTTATGCGTTCGGAAATCATTACAAAACTCTTCGTCAAATTTTCACTACCTTTTACAGGGACTTCATTGCATCCTCTTCCTTGATCTGTGTCCTCTTATATCGAGGGTAGACAATCCCATCTTGACGGATCAATCCTCTTCGTGGATTTCTTGATGCACCCAAAGTAAGACTGTTTATAATTCCATAATTATGATATTATTAGCCATTTTAAAACTATAATAATATATTTATAATATGTATTTGCTATCTCAGGCCTAAGGACCAATTACACGACCTTGATGTGAATCAACCTAACTTGTCGTCTGGTAAAGTACCATCCAAGGATTTGTATGGATCAATGTAGTGAAATTTTTTTGCCTAAGAGAACCCAATAGGTATCATAGTGTCTCCACACTTGGAACCAACCATACTCGTCATATGAGTGAGACTATATAGTGATAGTCTTACATGATACTTTGATATTATTCTTGATTATACTTTGAATATGAATATTTAGAACACATTAATAAATATATATTGTATTAATGAACAAGGAACGCGACATGTACGTATGATTGGCTTTACAACCACTTATATTTCCATTCGATTAGTGTAGCGACACTAAGGAAATACAGTGGGGGCTCTTTAGAGGAAGCATTCAGTAAGTTGATCCATATGAATCCTTTGATAGTATTAAACCTAAACATCAATGAGCTTTATTCATGTCACGATTATGTAAGTTGTATGTTGACTTGAGACACTAAGGCCACTTGGTGTATGGACAGCCATGTCTTGGCTATGACATACAAGTCCCTAGCCATGAGATTCAGTATTGTCTTTGCTTGAACATAGTGAGAAATACATAGAGGTGATTGAGTGGTACCAATATGATCATCTGTCCTTGGTATATGAGTAGATTGACTTGAGGAAGAAGGTGCATTTGAATCCTTGGTCCTGATAGTAGGGATATTATATTGAGTTGTCCAATGATCCCCATTATGTGTCAATACTATCTGAAATATGGATTCGGGTTTTACGACTAACCTTACTCCAAGTCCTTCGGGAGTCTTGAATAGAAAAAATATACATGTATGGTAACCGCTGATGATAACTGTTACATGAGATAGTTCAAACACTACTATGTATATTTTAGAGCACGAGGTGTAGCATAGCACCCCATAGGCTGGAAACTTAACCTATCGATTTGGTTATATCAATCTTTCATTAATTAGTCTACGCATTGATATAAATAAATAAAGTGTTGGTCAATAAATGTTATCGGGCATTTCAAGTTATTATCTATATTTATGTATGGGCTAGAGGGTCACACAAATAATATTAAAGGACGTTGGTAGACACAACTTATTGATAAATGCTATTTTTAAAGGTTCCTTATATCATCTGAGCATTAAAGATCTCAACATTCATATTCATTGAGGGGTCACTGGCTTACTAACGTATAATATTAATCACCTGAGTGGTTGTTCTTCCGTCCACATTGAGAGACAACTTATTTTGTGAAGGATTGAGTGTTGTAGCTGAAAGTATTCCATTGAGGGCTACCACAAGAGAGGTTAACAAATAAGAGATATTTGAAGAGCTCATGACTTTATAGACATGATTGTATAGCTGCCCCTGGTAAATAAGATTAACGCATGAGCATGAAATTATAAATTGACCCAATTGAATTGATTTTAGAGAGAGAGGACAGAGTATTAATTTAATATATTTTCATTATTTATTTAATCTTCAATTAATAAGCCTGCATTTGATGGATGAGTAAGTTGTCGATAAAAGTGTAACCATCAATGTTAATGTAACAATAATCAATCAATAAATTCAAGAATTGCTAACCCTCAACTTAAAAAAACCAGGAAATTCAATTATTCAAAAATTGGTAAATCATGTAAAAATCAGTTGCATGAAATTCCGTTTGAGAAAGAAAACCCTTATTGGCCATTTGTAACATTGGAGATTCTACTTCCGGGCCCATTTTTTAGACATGCACTGAGGCTCATAATAGAGAACAAAAGATAGAGAGGATGGGATATGTCTTACATGTACGCGATGGAGAGAGATAATTATGGGAAAGAGGAAACAAGTGGGTCTGAGTCAAAGAGAGAGAATAGTTGATAGACCAGAGAGAGAAAAGGAAAGAAAATAAAATAGGTATAACAATTCAAATCAGATAGTACATGGATAAATTAACTCAAAGGGATATATGGAAAGGGGTACGATGGGAGATTGAGAGAGGGATTGAGAGAAATAAATCTAATGAGAGAGGGAGAGAATCAGAAAAATTGAGACAAATCAAGAGGTTCTAGAGAGTACAAGCGGGGGTGCATTTTATCTTACATGTGGGTTAACAAATATATCATTCTAACAAATATACCATTTAAAGTGATTTTCTAAAGACTGGTATTAAGGCATTATCAATTGTGATATGGGTGCAAATATGTGTAGAAAGTAGGCCAGTTATAGATATTTTGATGGGTAGTCTTTATAATTTAACATGCCCTATGTGGGGTCTATATATGGAGGTTGTGAACCATGTATTAAGCAGTACGTGAGACCCTCAAAGCTCCCATCTGCATTAGAGGAATCAGTTTCCACTACACATATCTATAAGATCCACTTACGTTTAGCCTTAAAGAAGAATTCCGGTATACTTCTCTAACATAAATATTCTATCAGGTACCGAGAGGGATTACAAGAGAGAGAGATATAGAGAGGAAGAGAGAGTAAGAGTGAGAGAGAGCGGGAGAGAGTGAGAGAGAGAGGGGGAGAGAATGGGAGAGAGAGAGGGAGGGAGAGAGAGTGGAAGAGAGAGTGAGAGAGAGGGGGAGAGAGAAGGAAAGAGACTGAGAGAGAGGGATAAAGAGGGAGAGAGAGAAAGAGAGAGAGAGGGAGAGAGAGAAAGAGAGAGGAGAGAGAGAGGGAGAGAGAGAAAGAGAGAGAAGGAGAGAGAGAGAGGGAGAGAGAGACTTGGAGTTAGGCATTGGGGATCGGATTGGATTGTTCAAATCTTGATCGAAAGATTCGAACTGATCTGTTCGAATCTTTCGATTGAACAAACCTTTTTTTGGTGTTGATCCAAAATTTCGAACAAGCAATTTGGTTCGTTCGTGTTTGATCAGGCATTTGTTTGAACTGTTCCAACAAGTTAAAACAAATGGCCAACGGAGGCCAGCAGTGCTAGCGACCGCATCGACTTGCTCCTTGGCGGCGCTGGTGGTCGCTGGCCACCGCCAACGGTCGCTCGTGACTACTGGCTAACCCAATACTACAGGAGCCAAAGTGAACAGTGAATTTGGATTCCAACCTTTGATTCGATCCGATTCGAACAACTTGTTTGAATTGAATCAAATTCGAACATTCGGCCCGAACAGCCATCTTGTTTGAACAATCCGATTCAAACCCGATGCACAGATCTGGTTTGGATCAGATCTGAAATGGACAGATCGGTGTTCGGCTTTGATCGTTCAAATGCCCGATCTGATCGAATCTGTCCGAATCCCTGATCCCTACCTGGAGTAGGGTTGGGAAGTTCATGTTTTATCGTTGAACGAACACTGTTTGACGACGAACGAACAGAACAAAAATTGTGTTCGTGTTCGTGTTCGGTTCGTTCATGTTCGTTCGCGAACGAACACGAACGAGACGTACGTGTTCATTCACAAACAAACATTTATTAATTTTAATTAAATGAAAGTGAGAGGGATGAGTTGGAGACGTTGGATGGAGGGGGAGAAGGGAGCTGGAGGGAGAAGGGGCACAAGGTCTGACGGGGTGGGACAAAGGGAGAATGGAGAGGGAGGAGTTGGGGACGATGGAGATAAGGGGGAGAAAGGAGCTGGAGGGAGAGGGAGAAGGGGCAGGCAGAGGTCTGACGGGGGAGGGAGAAGGGGAGAAAGGGGAGGGATGAGTTCAGAATGATGGAGAGAAGGGAGCTGGAAGGAGAAGGGAGCCGTCGGAGAGGGATCTGCGGAGAGAAAGAATGCCGTCTGTTGGAGAGGGAGCCGCCGGAAGGGGGGGGGGTAGAACATGGAAAGATGCATTGGGAAGCTAACATATCCGTGAACAGTTCATCTGTTTGCGAACCGTTTGTGTCCAAGTTTTTAAGTTCGTGTTCGTTCATTCACATGTTCGCAAACGAATGATTTTTTTTTTGTCAACCCTAATTTGGAGTTTGGTCCACGTCCTTCATGTCCCGTCCGTCTACTGGGACACCTAATGGCCAATGATGATGCAGACCCGCGACATCATCTAAACTCCGTCATCACGCCCCAAATCCTTTACCGAGTGTTCGCCCGTCCCGATATCGATACCAGATGATGGTATAAGGACGTATGTTGTATCGGACACTGGAAATAGAATTTTTGGTATCCAATTTTTTTTATCTAGATATCGGATATCGGTATCGGATACTGATATCCGTCTCGATGTCGTCATCCGCCTCCGTCTCAGGGGGGAGGATGACGACATTGGATATCGATGATGGATATTGGATTATGATATCCACATTGAAAACTTCTATTTTGTGTATTTCGTCATTTCGTGTATTTTTTATTCAAAAGATTGAATAAAAAATACATGAAAGAGAGTCGGAGAGGGTTTGGTGCCTTGGTGGACAGCGGATGCCGGCATCGATGGAAGGCGGCATTGGCGGACGGCGGCATCGGCGATCGCGAGTAAGTTCTTCTTTGCCCTTCAAATTTTTTTTTCTTCTTCTACCGCTATTTCTCATATTCTGCTTGACTGCTTCATCCGCCAATTCTCATTTATCAATTCTCATCTGAGCCATTCTTCATCCAACAATTCTAAATTATCATATGAGACCTTCATCCCCCAATTCTCAGTTCTCATCTGTCAATCCTCGATTCTTCTTCTGTTATTTCTCATAGCTCCTTCTAGTTTGTGAAATTGTTGGAATTTCCATTACGGTTGCATGTATTCAGAGAGCCACTCTGTAATTCTCTCTCTCTTTCTTTCTCTAATTCTCCCTCTCTCCTCTCATTCTATCTCACTCTCTAATTCTTTTTATCTTTTTATCTCTAATTATCCCTCTCTTCTCTCATTCTCTCTTACTCTCTGATTGTTTCTCTCACTTTTCTCTCATTCACCCGCTCTCTCCCTCTGTCACTCTCCCTTTCTCTCATTCCATTTCAGTGGAATTCTTATCTCTAATTCTTCCTCTCTTCTCTCATTCTATCTTACTCTCTGATTCTTTTTATCTTCTTATCTCTAACACTCCTTCTCTTCTCTCATTCTCTCTTACTCTCTAATTCTTTCTCTCATTTTTCTCTCGTTCACCCTCTCTCACTCTGCCACTCTCCCTTTCTCTCATTCGCTCTCATTCTCTCTTACTATCTAATTCTTTCTCTCATCATTTTTCTCTCGTTCACCCTCTCTCACTCTGTCACTCTCCCTTTCTCTCATTCGCTCTCATTCTCTCTTACTATCTAATTCTTTCTCTCATTTTTCTCTCGTTCACCCTCTCTCACTCTGTCACTCTCCCTTTCTCTCATTCGCTCTCATTCTCTCTTACTATCTAATTCTTTCTCTCATTTTTCTCTCGTTCACCCTCTCTCACTCTGTCATTATCCCTTTCTCTCATTCGCTCTCATTTTCTCTTACTCTCTAATTCTTTCTCTCATTTTTCTCTCGTTCACCCTCTCTCACTCTGTCATTATCCCTTTCTCTCATTCGCTCTCATTTTCTCTTACTCTCTAATTCTTTCTCTCATTTTTCTCTCGTTCACCCTCTCTCACTCTGTCACTCTCCCTTTCTCTCATTCCATTTCAGTGGAATTCTTTCTCTAATTCTCCCTCTCTCCTCTCATTCTATCTCACTCTCTGATTCTTTTTATCTTTTTTATCTGTGATTCTCCTCTCTTCTCTCATTCTCTCTTACTCTCTGATTCTTTCTCTAATTTTTCTCTCGTTCACCCTCTCTCACTCTGTCACTCTCCCTTTCTCTCATTCCATTTCAGTGGAATTCTTTCTCTAATTCTCCCTCTCTCCTCTCATTCTATCTCACTCTCTGATTCTTTTTATCTTTTTTATCTGTGATTCTCCCTCTCTTCTCTCATTCTCTCTTACTCTCTGATTCTTTCTCTAATTTTTCTCACGTTCACCCTCTCTCACTTTGTCACTCTCCTTTTTTCTCATTCCATTTCAGTGGAATTCTTTCGCTAATTCTCCCTCTCTCCTCTCATTCTATCTCACTCTCTGATTCTTTTTATCTTTTTATCTCTAACTCTCCCTCTCTTCTCTCATTGTCTTTAACTCTCTGATTCTTTCTCTCATTTCTCTCTCATTTTCTCCCTTTTTTCTCTCACTCTTACATACTCTTTGATTATTTCTCTCATTCCCTCTCAATCTCATTCTTTCACGATTTTCCTCTCTTCTCTCGTTCTCTC
Source organism: Wolffia australiana (assembly GCF_029677425.1). Taxonomy (NCBI): domain Eukaryota; kingdom Viridiplantae; phylum Streptophyta; class Magnoliopsida; order Alismatales; family Araceae; genus Wolffia; species Wolffia australiana. The sequence goes on along the minus strand of NC_135836.1, from coordinate 16,929,603 downwards.
TCACTCTGTGATTTTAGACTCATTCTTTCTCAATCTCCGTCTCTCTCATTCTCTATCACTGTGTGATTCTTTCTCATTATTTCTCTCATTTTTCTCTCATTCTCAATCTCACTCACTCTGTCACTCTCCCTCTCTCTCATTCCATCTCAATGTCATTCTTTCTTATTCTCCCTCTCTCTCTCATTCTTTCTCACTCTCATTCTTTTGCATTCACCCATCTCTCATTCTCTCTCAGTGAAGTCCTTGCTTCTTTCTTAGTTGTTGTTATTACTGACTAACTGTGCTACGTAGCAAAGACAAATTCACTTAAGAATGTCGTGCTATTTTCTCTATTCTTCCTGAAACCCTTCTACTCATTTATTCTACATTCTTCTATTCACTTCTCATCATTGCATAACCTTTCTTCTTGGACGTTAATCCAGAAATTTGGTCCGCTTTCGAAGCTTTTTATGGATTCCTCAATTTACTTATAGTGCTCAGTTTCTTTATTTCATTATCTTGATTGTCTCTCTTACTTTCTTTAGAGTTATAAGCATAATTCAGCATCTTGCGTTCATCTATTAAACAATTACTGCTTACCAAATTATTCCTTCAAAACCATGAATCCACCTGGAGGCAGTGCACCAACCCAAGACACTGGTTAGGAGCTAACGGTCCTGAACGTACAGAAGTGGGAACATCTCGTGCCGTACAGAGTCACCCTCGTTCGAACCATTCAGTCATCATTGACTACTTCGAACACATCGGTGATGGATACTATGCATGGACATGAAGTAGTGGACCATCCAAATGCTTGGACACATGAAATAAGATGTGAAGAAGCTATGGGAGAACACGGACCGAGTGTCCCTCACTATAGACGCGTGGACTGCGGAGAACGATACTGGACTTCTAGGCATCAACGTTCACTGGGTGGACGATAAATGGGTGTACCGAGAGTGGGTACTTGCCATTCGGGGAAATCATTGGCAAGCACGATGGGGACAACATGGCATCCATTAATCTCCAGGTCCTAGAAGAATTCTGTCTACGGCCAAAGGTCATCATTCAATGTCAAACTTATCTTATTAAATTAAAATGTGATTTTACTCGTGACCGATATTTATGTTGGTTTACGCCGTGACTAGTAACAATCCCTCAACGAATAAAAGGATGTTGTCATTGATGATGAAAAAGATAAAGAGCATCAACCCGACATTTAGCACCAGAAGGCACATCCCATGCATTGCACACATTCTAAACATTGTCGTGCAAGCGGCAATAAAAAGCTTCAGCATTCCTTTGACCCACGTTATAGGGCCCAAAGAAGGCGAAGTGACTAGGACAACATATGAGTATGATAGTGAAGCGGACAACGAACTTGGAGATATTTTCTCAGCATCTGACGACAATGACGGAGCACACTGGCTTTTATGTTTGGGTGATGCAGTTGCGAAGGTGCGGACACTACTACGCAGTATTTGGAGCTCTACGCAACGGAGAGAGGAGTATGCAAAGGCATGTGAAGATGGCCCCGAAGTCGAGGACTCTAACATGGTCGTCTTGGACTGTACCCCCCGATGGAACAACACTTACGATATGTTATCAGCCCCCGTGAAGAAATGTGATGTCATTGATGAAGTGTTGAAGACTTTTGGCCGGAAGGGGAAGGTGACAAAGATGTCGAAGGATGAGGGGGAGTTGATGAAAGAATTTTGTCGCATCCTTGGACGGTTCACTATATCCACCGATCATGTTTGCAAGAGATGAGTTCAACCAATACCTAACGGAGGTCGTGACTAATGAGGAAGTGTTCACCCCACTATCTTGGTGGGCCAGCACAAGGGCGAAACGCCTCCCCCTTACTTGCTTCCATTACAAGGAAGATGTTGTCCGTATGTGCAACAAGCGCTCTTGATGAGCACATATTCTCGATGGGCAACGCTATTGTCACGTACAAGAGATCACGTCTGTCGCCGATAAGCATCAAAACACTCATCACTATGAAGTGTTGGCTGCGTGTGGACAACAAGCGATGGTACAGTGATGTGGAGCTGGATTCGGATGGCGAGGATGGACAAGATGGGGTAGTCACATGTGCTCCATGTACAAATCACCTACATTGACAACATTTTATGCATATTTAACATAATCATCATTTTTTATTTGCTATCTTTTGCTATGCAGGTGATGACCAAGTAAGCACAAACCTCTAACAGAGCCATGGGGAAATTCTGAGGGGAAGGGCGTACTTTGACGGTTACAAAGTACAGAAGGCATCTTTTGTTAAAAACTTTGCAACAATTTCCTATATATTTCAGGGGAAGGGCGTATTTTCAACTTGCACTAAATTCAATAATATAAATATTTGGTAAATAAACCATGTTAAAGCACCAAAGAGTGGGGGATAATTTTGTTAAAACTTTTGCGACATTTTCAAAATGAGAAGTGTTGAATTTTCCAACATTATAAATTTACACTTGCACAATTAGTAATTCACATATCCCAAATTCACTTAATTCACTAATATAAATATTAGGTAAAAAAAGCATTTAAAGCACCAAAGAGTGGCGGATAATTTTGTTAAAATTATGAATTATTTTCCTAAAAACTTGTTGAATTTTCAAACATAATAAATTTAAAGTTAACCAAATAAATAAATTACATATTTCAAATTTCCACTTAATTCAATAATATAAATATTATGTAAATAAACCATGTTAAATAACCAAAGACGAGGGGATAATTTTGTTAAAAAAATTGCAACATTTTCATAAAAAATGTCGAATTTTCCAATATTAAAAATTTACACTTACCCAATTAGTAATTTACATATTTGAACTTTGCACTTACCCAATTAGTAATTCACTAATATAAATATTAGTTATATAAACCATGTTAAAGAACCAAAAAGTGGGGGATAATTTTTTTAGAAATTTTCAAACATTTTCCTGAAATTTCTTAAAATTTTCCAACATTATAAATTTACACTTACCCAATTAGGAATTCACATTCCTCGAATTTACACTTAATTCAATAATATAAATATTATGTAAATAAACCATGTTAAAGCACCAAAGATGGGGGGATAATTTTGTTAAAACATTTGCAACATTTTCAAAATAAATTGTTGAATGTTCCAACATTATACATTTACACTTACCGAAGTAGTAATTCACATGTCTCAAATTTGCACTTAATTCACTAATATAAATATTAGGTAAATAAACCATGTTAAAGTACCAAAGAGTAGGGTCAATTTTGTTAAATATGCTGAAACATTTTCCTGAAATTTCTTAAAATTTTCCAACATTATAAATTTACACTTACCCAATTAGGAATTTACATTTAATTCAATAATATAAATATTATGTAAACAAACCATGTTAAAGCACCAAAGATGGGGGGATAATTTTGTTAAAACATTTGCAACATTTTCATTATAAATTGTTGAATGTTCCAACATTATACATTTACACTTACCGAAGTAGTAATTCACATGTCTCAAATTTGCACTTAATTCACTGATATAAATATTAGGTAAACCATGTTAAAGTACCAAAGAGTAGGGGATAATTTTGTTAAAATTTTTGAAACATTATCCTAAAAATTTCTTGAATTTTCCAACATTATAAATTTACACTTACCCAATTCGTAATTCACATAACTCAAAATTGCACTTAATTCAATAATATAAATATTAGGTAAATAAACCATGTTGAAGCACCAAAGAGTGGGGGATAATTTTGTTAAAATTGTTGAAACATTATCCTAACAATTTCTTGAATTTTCCAACATTATAAATTTACAGTTACCCAACTAGTAATTTATGTAACTCACATTTGCGCTTATTTCAATAATATAAAAATTAAGTATGAATAAACCATATTAAATAACCAAATAAGCTTCTTGTTTCTTTTCAAATTTCGAGATAAATATTTTACATATTCCTTGGTCGGTTAGTCCTCATGAAAACTATAGGTTATATGTTGCTGGATTAAGGATCAAAATAATTGTTTATGTGGGCTTCATGCATGTACTTTTATTTTCATAAAGTTCCCTTACACAAATTTTGACAATATTGTCATAGGGGCATATCTCTAATATTTGCCAGAAGCAGCATTCGTTGGCGCGCGCAAGTCATAAGAAGGATTTACATTAAAGACGGCTGGAGCAACTTTAAACCTTAAAATATTTTAAAAATCCATCATATGGGATTGCGACGGATTCGGAAAAAAATATCCGGGTATCGGTTTCGAGATCCAGATATCGATAACCGATATCCGGCATCCGATATCCATCTTGTCCTTGTATCTACGGTATCCGTCACCGATATCTGTCTACCCTTCGGAGACGGATATCGACCGATATCCAATATCCAATGTCTGGCACAGTCCCGGTTTTCTTCCCGATATCGGACATCAGTTGTCCGATACGGGGTATCGGGGCGAACCCGGCTTCACCTACAAAAATTGACTGGGCCGCTCCACTCTGTGCCATATTGAGTTTTCGTATTGGGCTTGATTTTCCTCTCAATGGTCCATGTAAAGAGTTTTGGGCTGCTGGCATTTCTCGTACCCGTGAGAAACTGTGCTCAGCTACGGGTGTCAGCAGTCAGTTCCTTCAACTTTGCTCAGCTATGGCGGATGCATCCCCCGCTCTGAAGATTCTTCTCCACAAGGAAGTCAAGGAACAAGTCTCGGATATAGTGTCGAGTCACGGCGATCGCGATAGAATCATTGTGAGTGCAATATTTCATTAGATACTTTCTTCAACCCGAGTGCCTCCCAGGATGATGGCTGTTTTCAGAGGTATCACTTCTGCTAAAAAAATGTTACAGATGCGATGTCTCTGGAAACAACCATAACATCGCATCCGATACAATTTTATTTTTATCCGACTGATTATTGTAGTAGCAACTAGAGACGTGCGGGAGCTGAATGTTATATTTTACGTTTTCTTTGATATTTATTTCGTGTTCCACTCCAAGTTTTAGGACTTTGCGCTTATCATTGACGATGTCTACTTCCGGGAAATGTTTTAGGATGAGAGAAATATCTTTTCTCCTCTTCGTTGGCAACCCTCACGCGGAAATTAAAATGTACATGTGCGTCGACAAGGGAACATAATTTTGGCTTGATTTTAACTTGTTTATTTCTAGAAATTTTGGCTCCCTTCCACAACCGTTGGTGGACGGCGAGTACTCTCATTTCTTGAATTTTTTAACCCTTTTGTCTTCAACTTGATATCCATTTGTATTGTTATTCAATATTAGCAATCTACTTTTTATCCATAATATTATTTTCCCTTCTAATTCTCAATGTCGCTAAATTTTCAATACCTTTTTCAAAAAAATATTCGGACGTATCATTAACATTCAAAGAAAATTGAATTTCCATTCTGTATCGTTTTATTTAGCTTTTAAGTCATTCAAAAATCCCTATTCATTTCAACCGACTTATATTTCATTCCTCCGTTTCACCTTGCAGGGCGTATTTAAGAATGCTCTTTTGAAGACTGAGCCACCCGAAAATTTTGCTCTTCAGGCCGTGCAAGAAGCTATTAATCCTCAGGTCTGATGCGTGACTTATGTACTATTTCTAGCTACATCTTACTGAATTTGCTGATAATTTCTCGACCAGCACATCATCCCCTCGCACCATGAGAGACTCACATGTTGATGCCTTTAACATTTTTTGTTCCAGAGGCAAACAGTTTTGGTTCAAGATGAGAATCAGTCGCTGGAAAATTCACTTCGGACGTTACTTCAAGAACTTGTGGTTAGGAATTCATATCGGCAGCTCTCAATTGTCCATTACTTCAAATTCTTTTGAAGAATTGCACTAATGAGATACTATCTGTCTAAATTTGCTGTATTTCATCACATATAACTTTATCGATGTTTTGTAATGAGCCGCATGCTTCTGTACCTTTTGGTGGTGCATTTTGAAAGTAAAAATGCGGCATGATTTCATTTATTAGATTGGGTATGGGCGACATGCTAGTTGATCCATTTGCATTCAAATGGGCCAAATATCCAAAGTTCTGGATATACTCTATTTCTTACTTCCAATCTGTATTTTATTTCTTCTGGAGAGGTACCATGTAATAGCCTAACACTTATCCCGTTGCACAGTAATGATCAGCAAAAAGAAAAAAATGGATTCAAACTCTTGTGTAGTTCGTTTTCTTTGTCACGTGAAGCCTCTTTGTGCATTAATGGCGAAATCTGTGATTACATTTTCTCAGCTAGTTGACTACCACGTTATGATAAGCATATCTTTCTTAGTAATATCTTCTGAGGATGTTGGAAATTTATTTTGTGGTCAATACGACACTTTCTCTCCGTTTCCATTTTCATTTTATCAAATATTCTACATAATCTAATCTGGCCACGTAAATTTTTCCAACCGCGTTGCTCTGGTCATAGGCCATAGTCTAGCCATGGAATTTTTCGACATTTTTCCTTGTTTTGTGAAGGATGACTGAATAGAACTGTCAAATCGCTCAATCTCTTGGTGCTTTTGTGTATTGATGCTCAATATTGCCACTGACTTCTTGAAAATTAGCTCTGTTGTGTTACAATGATTCTTGGAATGATACTCTTGCCAAACCAAATGCCTTCTTGCCAAACCGAATGCCCAGATATGCCATATGTTGGTACTCTTTTACGCAGAGCTCCTTGCCTGGGAAATATGACTATAAATCTTTAACTTTAAAATTAATCTTTATTGCATTTTTCATTAGCGTTTTTATTCCCTGTAATTGCACTATGTTTTTTTTTCCTACTCTCCTAGGATCCGATACAAACTCTATGGGTTCATTTCGCCCTTTGATACTGTGTTATTTATATTTTAATGGATCCCTCTAAATGATATGAAGAACCTCTTCCCCGACCTTTCTGGCAGCGTTGTCTCTCGGGCTTTCCAATTGGAGACTGATATGATATCAGAGCTGTAAGGCAACAGACACACCTAGCCACTTGGGTTCCTTAGTATTTCTTAATTTATGTCCGCTACACTTCCCTCCTTTGATCTATTTAAATGTGGAGAGAAGGCAAGTTGGGGAGGCAGCAAAACTCATGTTTCGCGTGGAAAGCAACTGATCTAGCTCAAGCTGATGAGGGATCCTCTGCGACTTAAGAAAGCATAGGAAGATTGAAGGAGATGGTTAAAAAGTGATTTGTGGGGGCCACAACCAATACCTGCCCTTTGTGGTGCCTGTTGGCTTTTTGGTTCTTATAGATGACCATTCCAAATGACATGGATTTGTCCGTTGACATCAAAATCAGAAGTTTCCACCAAGGTCAAACCGTGTTTCTCAATGATTAAGAATCCTTATGGTGCCACCATCAAACGTTTCTGATCTGACAGTTGCAGGGATTACTACGACCAGTCTCTCTCCAGTTATTTCAGTGTGATAATTACTCATTAATCCTTATGTGCCAGTACCCTCCCCAGAAGAGGATTGCTGAGAGGAAAGCTGTTCATTTAGTAGATAGTACCACAGCCTTATTATTTCATCAGATATCTGACAATATGTCTGAGGAGATGTTATGCCTTTTTCAGCTTATCTGATTCATCGAGTCCAGTAAAAATAATTAAGGAAACAGCCCTATCGACCCCCTCTCCTTTGAATACGCATAGTGGTGCCGCAGTGTTGTGTATTTTTGGGTTACTCAAATAATCAAAAAGAATATGAGTGCAATGATCCAATGTCTACGAGGCTCTTTATTTAAGCTGATGTCGTTTTTGCTGAATGTTGAAGCTACTTTTTAAGGACGCTTCATCATCTTTTGACCTGGTTTCTGAGAAAGAGGACTTGATAGTCATGTCACAATCACTGCAGACACAGTCATCAAGTGCCACATTAGTGATTGTTCAATTGAGGCCCTGAAAGTCCAAGAAATTCTCACCAGGAGAACCAAAATGTAAAAAATTATCTGAGATGACCTCAAGGTGATCTGGGAACTTCAAAAGACTTGAAATCTGAGAGGACCATATCCTCCAACGCCTTGATATCCATATTATCTGCACCTTCCCTTGCCAGGACCTGTTAGTTGTGGCCTAGTGGAGGAGGTGCAGTCTCTTAATGAATTCCTCAGAGCCTCCTATGAACCAACTTGGATGCTTAATTTCTTGCATTGGGAGTTGGGAGTTTTCGGTTTAAGCCAAGGTATTTGACGGGTGACTTCCTTGGTGTCATGAAATGCCAAGGTTTGGCGAATAGAAAAAGGCCCTGCTATGTTTTTCCTTGAGGCCCTGCTCTCCCTCCACCAGCACCAAATGCCTCCTATGTTTTTCCTTATGGTTTTGACAAATAGGATACCTCGTTAGTGTAAGTTACTAGTTTAAATACCAGTTACTGATACAGGCTCCTTGGGCTCTGAAGTCCCCTAAAGGTAATTTTGTCTTTTTGGCATTTCCTGCATTTCCCTTATAAAGGTTGAAGCCCTCCTCATTGGGGGGAAGGAAAGAAACATCTGGTATCAATTAATTTGCACAATGTTGGAACGTTTCAGGTGGCCAGTAAGGGCCAGTTAGGGCCAGTAAGGGCCAGTAAGGACCAGTTAGTAAGTGTCCCACATTGTAACCCTACATAATAAGTAGGGAACCCTCTTTTTTGATTGCTAGTAAGGGAACGCGTTGTTTTCCTGTTGCTGCCCTAGGTTAGAGTTTCTGGAGAACCATTCCCTGTGGGACATATGAGTTTGGTTTTACATACAGTTTTGTGGAAAAACAACAGAGTTCTCTTTCGCTAAAATGCTGTTTTGTTTACATTTACTTAACAGTCATCGGCTGTCAACTCCGGAGGACGTACAATGGACTTTGGGCGATCAATTGATGATGCTGATACCTCCAGTGGCCAAATACCAAGGCTCCTTGGTTTGTTTTGTTTCTTTTCATCATCTCTTTTTGGGAAATTTTTAGGGGACAATTTCCCTTTGTTGTTTCTTTTTTTAGACTTGTCAGGCATTTTTGATGAAAATTTTGAAATTACATCCATTTTGCTCCTATTTTCCTTCACAGATAGATAATAATTGCAAAATTCGAGCCTATCACTTCTTCAACTAATTATTTATGTTGAATGAGTCACAGATAAAAAACCATTAAAAGATAATTTTAGATATCAAAGAGGTTCAACTTTCATACAGAAGGTTTACAAAACTTATGTATTTATTTCCTCAGATGTTGTCTTGTACCTTTGCGAAAATGGCCATGTGGAGGGTGGTATGATATTTCAACTTCTAGAGGATTTGACAGAAATGTCAACCATGCAAGACTGCAAGGAAGTTTTTGGTTACATTGAAAGCAAGCAGTATATCCTTGGCAAAGTACATTTCCTATCAATGTTCTCAGTTTCTGCAGGCTGAAGTTGTCATTAATTAAAAGATTGTGTTGTTTTCAGCAAGAACTGTTTAGTCGGGGGAAACTTGTGATGTTGCGGACATGTAATCAACTGCTTCGCCGTCTGTCGAAGGTTGGTATTTACGATTGAGACAATCAACCATTTACTGCACTGATCATTGTGAACATCTTAACATTTGAAACTAAATAAAAAATATGTTTCTTGTTTGAAACTTTCTCTTAATCTTTTATCTTTGGTTAGTGCCAAATGTAAAGCTCTTTTATTTAAGTGTAAGTTAACGTTATTCTCACCTGCTTCCCTGGCAATGTTCTGTATACGTGCACTTTATAATGTTGTATGGGCTAATTGAGAAACTTGTGTTGTCCTTCAGGCAAATGATGTGGTCTTTTGTGGAAGAATTCTTATGTTTCTTGCTCACTTTTTCCCTCTATCAGAACGCTCAGGTAAGCTTCTCGCTTTTTCTCTCAAGTGCATCACTAATTTTTGTTCTCCCAGGTCTGGTTTCTTAAATCACTTATTTCATCTATTCTTCGTAGCTGTAAATATAAAGGGTGTTTTCAACTCATCAAACGACACAAAATATGAGAAAGACGCGCCTGAGGGTATGGAAAACTGGAACTTTAAAGTTTTCTAAATTTATGCCATCATATTTTCTTCTTTTACAACTGTCTTTAATTTTCCTTTCTTGGAAACATCCAGGAGTTTCTTTGGATTTCAACTTTTACAAGACTTTTTGGAGTTTACAGGTTCAAAATATTACCTTTCCTTCTGTAGAGTTTAATTTGATTGCTGTGTGCATAAGGCTAATGAGAAAACTTTTGATTTTTTTTTTTGAAAGATGATAAAACTTTTGATGAGATTTCATCCAATAAGATGTGACTGAACTTTGACCGTGGTGCTGGTATATTTGTTTATTTCTTCGTTTTTGTACCTGCTTTGTATTTGTCAGCTGGGATTCACTATCTTGACCTTCATTGCCTTTTTACCCGGTCGATGTGTGGACTTAACTTATAAAGACCCACACTGATTCTTTTCTCCCTGTTATACGTAATCTCTCAAAGGGCCATTTAGCTGGCTCATAACTGTCAGCTCTGTTGGAGCAGAACAGACCAGCAGCCAGCCTCCACATTTAAGGTTTCAGAAAGAAAAAAAACAACTTTGAATTCGTGCTCAGAGTCTGGGGTTTAAATACCATGAGTTACAACTTGTGGGTTTGGGCCTGGGCCTAGAGTAGGCCCAAGACTAGGCCCGGGCCCGGCCCGAGTTTAAGTGACTTAATTCATACAAAGAGGTCACTTAAACAGTGAAATAAAAGGTACAACAAGGGGCTCTGTTTAACAGTAATGTACCCTTAATAAGGTGGGTCTTCCACCTTAATCAAATATGAGTCTTTTCTTCCGTCTGGGGTTTTAACAGGTGGCTGGAAGCACTCAGCCTCTCAGACAGCACGAGGTGCAGCGATCAATGGAGTCTCCCAGCATGTCATGCATGGTTGCTCAGAGGCATGGCAGGTAGCCTCTCCCATAATTCCTGCATTTGAGAACGAAAAAGCAGTAATGGGATTACATCCAATTACTGGCGCATCTATGAACTGCTACCAATCTACGTCATGGGGAAAGGACTGTGACAGAGTACTCAGTAGGATTACAGGCCATCTAGAGAGAGCTGGATTATTCGATCTCTTGGGGAACCATAGTATGAGTTTAGATCATCATCTTGCCTATGGAAAATACTATGCAGGACAGGCTTTGGAAATTTCTGATGGGATTAAATTTTGAATATGAGTCCTTTAGATGCCAGATCCTAAAGAGAGGAAAATTGCCAGATCTGCTGCAAGCTATTCAGATTATTCTGGATGAGGAGAATCATCTCTCGTGCGAGGAACTCTTAAAGAAAACCTGGACTCTGGTCTTATGGATGAGTCTAAGCCTACAAAAACTCCTTACCTGGATGGTGGAGATTAGAAGGCCTTAATGATAAAACAGGCGTTCACAAGTTCAAGTTCGCAAGTACTGCAAGAATAGGGGGGACACTCTAAAGAATTGTGGTGGCAACTACAAAACAATCTGAACTGGTAAGGTCAAGCTAATGTTGCTGAACGGGAAAAGCATACTCAGGAATTCAGGGAAGCAGGTGGTAAGCTGATGCATGCCAATCCTAGAGCCGATCTTAACTCTAGAGTACAAGCATTGATAAAAGATGAATTTGAAAAAATAAGGGCAATGCTGGATTGTTGACTCAGGAGCGCCAGACCATTTGACCCCCTGTGTAAAAAACCTTTTTACTTGTATAGGGACAGGGGATAGAAAGGCTTTGCTGCAGGAGGTCTATTCCTATGGGTAACAGGTATTGAGACCTTTCAGATCCATCTTTTTGGTCTACTTGTAAATGTCCTGCATGTTTATTTGAAACACTGTTACACTGTTTATTTGAAATCATAAACCAGTTAGAGATACTGTTTGCGTACCATGGATTGTGATGGCTGTCTCATATATTCAGAGGTCTTTTTTAGGAGCTTAGAGTACCTATAAATGGTCCGACCACCTTGCTCTGTGACAGAAAATTGGCTATTAATATTTGATTACCCATAACTCGGTGCAGCATGATAGAACTGAGCATGTGGAGATCAATATACAATTCTCAGGGAGAAAATTGATTTCCAGATTGTTAAAAAGGAGTACGTACAATCATGTCATCAATCTACTCACCAAGGGAGTCCCATTGAGCACAATTCACAGGTTTGCGAACAAGTTGGGAATACAGAATATCTATTCAACAACTTGAGAGGAGTATCTATTGATGTAAGATTCTTTTCTCCCTCTTTTATGTACTCACTCAGTGGGTACATTAAGTAGGCCAATAATGTCTTATTTATAAGGTGGGTCTTCCACCTTAATCAATATACGATTCTTTTCTCCCGTCTAGGGTTTCAAGAGTTGGCTGGAGGTGCTCTTGCTCTCGAGGGTGTTACAACTTGCTGCAGTCAACAAAGTCTCCCAGCTGACAAAATATTCATAATCTAAATTTATTTTAAGTTGGATATCTGTTCCATCTTGATTTTTGTTTCAGTTCCTTTGGAGGAGATTATTTCTCACTGGAAACTTGCCATTACTCAAATCAAAAGTAGAGAAACAAAGCATCTGTTGTCTTGCTTTCGTATAGACCACAAACAGCTCTTAATTTATTGTAAATTTGAAAAACCAGAAGAGTAAAAATTTGACTTTCAGGAGTCAATTAAAACCCCACAGATGGACCTTCCTTCGTAGAGAAGATATGATAGAAATCTCCAATGGAGATAAAGAACACCATCCGGGGGCCTCCAGCTTCCACGAAGCACAATATTAGGGTTTCAAAATAAACATCGTAGGGGTCAGCTAGAGTTGCCCAGTTTGAGTTTGGTATCTTTAACATTTGTGGATCAAAGTCCAATGAACAGTTAACTTAGTCTCCCAGTAAGAGAAAATTGACCACTCATATGATTCATTTTTGTCATTTATTCTCATGTGTGAGAATAAATGACACAAAACAATGGAACGGGATGGAGTGCACTGTACAATGTGGACCAGAGAGGTGAACCGCTTATAGAACGTGGCTCAATGACAACTAAGTGTTGTAAAATAGAGATTAAAGGTAAAATGGATATCTGTCAATGTTGGAAGCAACTGTTGTTTTAATTTCTTTCTTTAAGTTTCGGGCCCAGTCTTCTTTCTTTAAGTTCGGGCCCACTTGTAAATGGGGGAAACGTTTTTTAGTTAATACAAGTTGTTGTTTTCTTACTTGTCTAAAACCCTAGCCACCATAGTCCGTCAGCAGAAGTTCATCATGGTATCAGAGCGACCTAGGAGCCTAACGATCTGAATCTCCATCAGATCTGTCTGGCATCTACTCGAGCTAACAATCTATTGCGACGAGGCAGAGGTGAGCAGGTCTCGTGAACTTGAAGGGTTCAGAGTTGACTCTACAAGGTTAGTAGAGAGAGGAAAGACAGCACCAAGACAGCTAGAGCTTGGCAACGGCGACATAGAAGCGACTGCGACCAAGGACATTGAAACTGACTCAGGTGAAGTGACAAGTCAGGATTGATGGAAAAATCCGGAAATCCAAGAATGGATAGAGGAGCTGGCGACATTCAGCCAGGTACTCTTCCCTATTGTCCCTGAGGTGGTTAAATTTAATTGCTTCAACTTACTTGATTGGAGTCAATATATTGAACTAATCCTTCAGAGTAAGGGATTAGTCCATCATCTCAAAGAAGAGATAGACCTGGAGAGTCTAAAGTATAAAGCCTGGAAGGAGGATGCAGGTGTACATGCATGGTTACTGGGCAGTATGGCTGGAGATCGGTTCAGGAAATACATGTACCTGAAGACGGCTAAAAGCATCTGGGGTCACCTGCACAAGAGTAATGTAAGAAAAAGTCATGCCTGGAGGATTTTTGAGCTAGTTACTAGAACAACCACATTGGTGCAAGGAGAAATGTCTGCTGTAGAGTTCGCAGAAGAACTTCAGGCAATCTGGCGAGAGATTGATCATCTGAGACTGATCAAGAATCCAGAGGAGTGGTAGGCTACACTACAGGATCATATGTTTAGATTCCTTATGGGACTAAACAAGGAATATGAAGGACTCCGAAGTCAGATTCTCAACCGAGAACATATCCCAGATTTGGAGGAAGCCATTCAACTTGTAATCAATGAGGAAAGGCGAAGGGCTTATGGAAATGACAAAGATGAAACAGTAGCAGGATTCATGATGAAGATGAAGCAACAGCAGAAGGGCACATCAGAGGGCCAAATTATAAAATATCAGAAAAAACAGGGAGATGAAGCTTCAGAGCAGAAAGGGCAAGGAAGTAAGCAGCAGGGTAAATTTAATCTATATTGCTCGTATTGCAAAAGGAAGAAGCATACTAAGGACAACTTCTGGATTCTGCATGGTGGTCCTCCAAAACCTGCACAAGCCTATGTCTCTGATGCTAGAGAAAGTTAATCAGATGATGAAGCAGAGCAAGGGCAAGCCCCAAAAAGGACTGCCTCTAAGATTACCGCTGAAGACTATGCTACTCTGAAGGAAGAATTTGAGAAGCTCAAAACCATGATAAGCTCTACATCCATGGCTCGAGCTGGTGAGCTACCTACCTATCCTGATCATATTTTATCTGACTGGATATTAGATACCGGTGCAACAGATCATATGACTCCCTATTGTTCTAAGTTTCATAACTATACTCCTTATAAAGGAGACAGAAGGGTGTTCACGGCAGGGGGAGAGGTCCTTCCTGTCACAGGTATTTGGGACATAAAAGTAAAAGGCCTTGGGCTTATTAGACATGTTCTACATGTCCCTGGCCTGAAAGCTCAACCACTATCTCCACAGAGATTCATCAGAGATTTGGATCTTATATTTTCCATAACGCCTGACAATGTGTTTGTTTATGATAAGGCACAGAACCGGAGGACTTCACCTTTTAAAGTGAAGAATGGGCTCTTGTACACAACACAAGAGCTACACAAGAATGGGCAGTGAAGGTGGTGGAGATCCTGCATCATGCTACACTACAAAAGAGCTAAAGGAGAATGGACGGATGGAGCAGATCAAGTTGATGCATTGTCGTCTTGGACATCCGTCATTTGAATTATTAAAATATATGTTTCCAGTGTTGTTCAAAGACTTGAATGTTGTTGAGCTGTGCTGTGATACATGTCAGTTTGCCAAGCATAAACCGGCAGGGCTTAATGGAAAAAGTAAGCAAAGTAAAATACCATTTGCTCTTGTTCACTGTGATGTGTGGGGTCCATCATCTACTACAGCATTAACAGGTGCAAGATACTTTATTGTATTCATCGATAATTGCACACGGCTAACATGGGTATATATATTAAAATCCAAGTCGGATGTTGCTGTAATAATTCAAACATTCTGTCACATGGTGAAAAATCAGTTTGATACTGCCATTAAACGACTGCGTTCTGATAATGCAAGGGATTTCATTAATGAAACAACTTCCCAAGTACTTCAAAACTCTAGGGGTAATTCATGAGTCTTCCTGTATATATACCCCACAACAGAATGGAGTAGCTGAGAGGCGCATGGGTCAAGTGACCACTACTGCCAGATCACTACTCATTCATAATGATGTGCCCAAGCGATTCTGGGGAGAAGCTGTTTTAACAGCTGTATATATAATTAATCGATTGCCATCAAAGTCATTAGGCTATAAAAGCCCTGTGAAGCTAATGATGAAATTCTTTCCCCACGCTCGGTGGAAGACAGATCTTAAACCCAGAATATTTGGCTGTGTAGCCTTCTTACATCTGCACAATCCAGAAGACAAGTTTAGTACAAGATCAGCTAAGTGTGTTTTCTTGGGTTACTCACTTACCCAAAAAGGGTACAAGTGCTACCGTCCTACAACAAGGAAATTCTTTGTGTCAGTAGATGTGACGTTTCATGAGAATGAAAGTTATTTCAAGGCATTACAAGGGACTTCTACTGATATATATCAGCAGGTAACTAGAGTCAAGGACAGTGGTAGCCAACCACTGAATGATACTGAAGCAGGCAATAGATCAGTTGAAGAAAATCTGAATTCTCTGCATGAAATCTGGGAAGTACCTGCAATTGACAATCAGACATCTCAAGCTCTCCCAGTTTCTCCAAACAGAGAGGAAGTCGTAAATGAAGCTGACAACACCATGGGAGAAACAAATGAAATTGAGAGTGAGATAATAGTGGGAGAAGAAGATGAAAGTAGTGGATGGCCTATTGCTCTTAGAAAGGGCTGAAGACAGTGCACCCAAGGAGTGAGATATCCACTCGCCAATGTGGTTGAATATTCTCATCTTGGACATAGCTATCAATCCTTTATTGCAGCCATTAATTCAATTCCAATTCCTCGGACTTATCAGGAGGCAATTAAGGATGTGAACTGGAAGAAAGCAATGGACACTGAAATGGAGGCATTAATCAAGAATTGCACATGGGAAATTGTTCTGACACCACCTGGCAAGCGTCCTGTAGGTTGCAGATGGGTGTTCACTGTAAAATATAATGCAGATGGGAGCTTGGAACGGTATAGAGCCCGGCTAGTAGCGAAAGGATATACACAAGCTTATGGTAGCGATTATGGAGAGACATTTGCACCAGTCGCCAAGCTAAACACAGTACGAATCCTTCTCTCACTAGCAGCAAATCTGGACTGGCCACTGTTACAGTATGATGTCAAAAATGCCTTCCTCCATGGTGACTTAAATGAGGAGATTTATATGGAGTTACTCCCTGGATACTATGAGTCTGAATCAAGGAAGAAGGTATGTAAGTTAAAGAAAACACTTAATGGTGTGAAGCAGTCTCCAAGAGCATGGTTTGGGAAGTTCTCATGTTGCATGAAATCCATAGGTTATGTGCAGAGTAATTGTGATCATACACTTTTTTTGAAGCATGCTATCTCTGGTAAAGTCCCAATCTTATTAGTTTATGTAGATGATATTATCACTACAGGAGATGATTATCTTGAGAATTGATTGTTGAGCACCAAGTTAGGTGAAATATTTGAAATTAAGTCGCTTGGAAGACTAAGATATTTCCTGGGCATTGAAGTTGTTTATTCTTCCAAGGGAATATTCATTTCCCAACATAAGTATATCCTGGATATCCTTCAAGAGGCAGGAATGAGTGGATGCAAACCATCACCTGTGTCTGTCGCTCCTAATACGAAACTGGGCATTTGTGAAGAGGAAGTAGAGGTGGATAAAGGACAATATCAGAGGTTGATCGGAAAACTAATCTATTTGTATCATACAAGACCAGATATAGCTTTTGCAGTTGGGTTGTTGAGCAGATTTATGGATAGTCTACGTCAGTCTCATTTACAGGCAGCATTCCGTGTATTAGCGTATTTTAAGGGTTCAGCGGGCCATGGAATTTTCTTCAGCCGAAATGGGAGTACCGATGTGGAGATGTATACTGATGTAGATTTTGGAGGATCCCTGATAGATAGACGGTCCACAACAGGAGACTGTGCACTTGTGGGAGGAAATGTGGTTACTTGGAGGAGCAAAAAACAACCAGTAATTGCATTATCTAGTGCTGAAGCTGATTACAGAGCTCTAGTCAAAGGTATCAGTGAAACCCTATGGATACGAAATATTATTTCAGAGATTGGGATGGCACAAGACAAACCCACTGTAGTCTACTGTGATAGTAAAGCAGCAATCGACATTGCTCATAACCCAGTCCTACATGATAGAACAAAACATATTGAGTTGAACAAGCACTGGATCAGCGAGAAGATAGACCAAGGGCATGTTTATATTCAATATGTAAAGTCGACTAACCAGACTGCAGATATACTTACCAAGGGATTGGCCAAATCCATCTTCGACCGGTTGCTGAGCAAGCTGGGAGTTCGAAGCATCTACTAACCAGCTTGAGGGGGAGTGTTGGAAGCAACTGTTGTTTTAATTTCTTTTTTTTTTCTTTCTTTAAGTTTCGGGCCCACTCTTCTTTCTTAATGTTTGGGCCCCACTTGTGTCGTAATGGGCCCTATAAGTTCAGGCCTACGTGTAACCCTGTAAATGGGGGAAACGCTTTTTAGTTAAGACAATTTGTTGTTTTATTTCTTGTCTAAAACCCTAGCCACCATTGTCCGTCAGCAGAAGTTCATCAGACAAGGTATTCCAGCTAGTGGTACATGATGAAAGAGATTTACTGGCCTGACAGTATTTGACAAGGTATTCCAGCGTCTCCACCCTCAGCAACTGCCTGGATTTACTTGGGTTTCCCAAGTATTAACCTCGTGTTTCAACATTATTACACCCTATTCAATATGGGGTGAAAGAGGGAAACGAAGGATCACCCATAAAAACCTATAGGCGGATCCGGTTTAGGTTACTTCTACAATATTACAAACTTAAAAACTGAAAGACATTTACATGAAGATGAACATGGATTTCATCGAGAAATAACGGGAGGCATGTTATGGTGGATATTCATGTTTCTTTATTCTCTGGTGGCCATGTAGGAGACAGCTACTTGGGGCAGATGTGGTATTATCTACACCTGGGAGGGGGAAGTATCCCTTCACTCAGTTGCCGGGGCGTATCTCTGTCGCAAGACGAGCCATATTTTCTTCTTAGGCCTATTCCAAAGTCAGAGAATGCAAAGCCCTCTCTTGCTTTGAAGATGGGTTTCCTGGGAGCTCCCTTTCCTTCTGCCGAGCTCCCCAAATACTTTGCTGGAATGGCATTTGTAAACCATAGATTGCTCTTCATTTAATGGTTTCCTTTATTTATGTAACCAGAAATGACCTTCAAGTAAACAAGTATAATACTGGAATCCATCGTAATGGGATTGTCTCAGGTAAGTGGTATTTGAATCAGTATTATCGAGTAATAAATTTAGGGTTTCCTATCGAACCCTAAAAGATGTCTGGAGGAGTGCAACACCAACAATACTTGATATGTAGTATCCCTTTCGAACTAGATATAAGTCTATTTTGACAATGATTTGACACATCTGAGGGGGAACCCATCCATGTTACCTCCCAGGTTATCCGAGTACTTAAACCAGAGAAAATAGTCTGTGCTCTTCTGGACACCTTTTAACTGAACGAAGAAATTTTTGTTAAAAAAAAACTGAACGAAGAAGCTGCGATTCAGGAAGAACATTTGATAACCTTTCAGAAAATTGGGAAATATTCCGAATCCAGAAATACTCGTGGAGGACTAAGATACTGCCCACCTCTGTGTGTAGGGGACTATTGCGTTTGTCACTCCATGGATATATGTAGTATATAGTCTTCACTGGATATGTCAATATCAATCTTGTTTATGATGCTTAAGTGTGCTATAATGTTTTTTAGTGCAACGTCATTGATTTTTAAGTGAAATCCTTTTTTTAAAGTGGATCTGCTCACGTTTTCAGCTGTAAAAATGTTCGTGGTCTTATAATATTATTGATGATAACTTTTTATTCTCTGCTATGGATTGATTTAAAAACGTGCAATTTGTGCCACCAGGGACATTTCCGTAGTCCTGCTTCTACAATTCTTCTGCCTGCTAATTGGCAAAAATTCTCTTCTAGTATTACGGTACCCAAGGCTCTATATTTTCATCTTTCACCACTATAGACAAAATACGAAGATTTCTGCTTGTTCTGGCTTGTGATTATTGAAATTTAGGTTGTGTTGGACGCCTTTGAAGCTCAACCATTGAGTGAGGACGATGGAAATTCCAACATTCTTGAGGAGGAAGAGACTGCCTTCAGCATTAAATACTTAACAAGCAGTAAACTGATGGGTTTAGAGGTAAGTGACTGGAAAGTGCCCGTTGCATTCTTTTTTTCATTGGCGTTATTTCAATTTGCCTTCATATGTTCTTTTTTTTCTATCAATGCAGCTGAAAGATCCAAATTTCCGTCGCCATATCCTTTTGCAGTGTCTCATACTCTTTGACTATCTCAAGGTAACGTAAGGCATGAGGATTACAGTGAATTCAGGATTTCTCAATGCTTTTTTTTATGAAAGAAATAAGGAAGATCAGTCGAGAGCAGTGATTAACTTGATACTATTAAAATAGAGGAATGGTTAATTCACACGATGACCAAAATGCCCCCCTCACCCACCTTCTGAACCAGTATGCTACAAGAAAATCCACGTCATGAACAGTGTTGTCCATTGGGGCAGTCCTTCCCTTAAACACCACCTCATTGTGGTGCCGCTAAGTCACCCAGAGCACTAAGAGAAGCCTTCCCCATTCCATCTTTCTCATGTATCCGTCTTCCTTGGTAGTCTCAGAAGGCCTTGTCAAAGCAGAAATCCACCCTGGGATGTGCTGTGATGCCCGTATTACAAATAAACAGGCAAAGAAGAGATAAAAAGAGTCTTCCTCATACTCTGTGTACATATCACATTCTGCCTTGTCGGGGAACATTTTTATTTGGAGGGCTATTGTCACAAGTCTCTGCCTCATCAAGAAACAACCAAAAATCCACACATTTATAGGAACTTTTTGTCTCCACAGCAGGCCACATGTGTTAATGGTTGTTGGATCCTCTAACACTCCCCTGCTAATCTTGGTGTTCGTATCCGTGAACCAAAAGGAGGTGTCATATCACTCTCAGTCATTTTGTGTCTCACTCAAAGGTTTAAGATGTTTGAGTGCTTGCATGCCCATCAATTATTCCAGGCTCTGATTTGACAGAGCCCCTTCCAAGATTGGGTTCCTGTGTCATCCTTACATTCTCTGAGCGTGGGACGAGGATTTTTGCAATAGTAAAAAGTTGTGGAAACTCCACTTGTAGGGTACCTCTATCTGACCACTTGTCTAACTAGTATGTAAACACAGCATCATCTTCTTGTTTAACATCAAAAAAATCCAAGGTGCGGGGAAATATTCTCATGCCATGCCAACACAAAGACTTCCCTCGAACTCGAGCCACACACCTCTCTTACCTGTCCTTCAGGAAGTTCGAGATCAGTTCCTCCGACCACTTATTTCTGTCCACACATTTTGTGAACAGAATGTTGGGTGGGGGGATGTTGCCACCCCGGTGGGGGGTTATCAGGGAGGTTTGGGGGAGGCTAGGGTTTTTCAATGCTGATTTGATAGTTTAAGCAGTCAAATCTAAGTCATCTTGAGACTAATTTAAATTGAAAGAATATGCTTTTTAATGCTCATCGGGGACATCTTGAGGATCTTAAGCATATGTTTGTGGTTTTTCCTACCATTTTCTTAATCGAAAGATTTTGAATGGAGATCGAGAGCATTCTACTTAGGTTGCGTATGCTACATTTTGCCTTATAAGTATTTCTATTGTCTCTTTCCTTATGCAGACTCCTGGTAAAAATGACAAGGATGTACCATCTGAAAGCCTGGTACGAAATAGCAACATCATTTTAACAATTGATTTGTTGAATTAAATTTCCATTTTTCCATGTCTGCCATTTTATCAGTTATAACTTGTTTTCTTTGTAAAAGGCCTTACAATCATATTTTCATAATAACTGATCGACTAGTCCATTATTTTTAGCTATTATTGCTTCGATGGTGCTTGTTTGTGTATATTGGTTCTTTTATAGATTCGAGAGGATAGTCTTCATCGTAGACTTTGTGACGAAGCCTGTTCTTGTCTTCTATCCAGGTTCCGAATGTCAATGCTATTCTACTCATGTTTTGGGTCATCTTGACGTTCTCTTAAGTCTCACTTTCACCTTTAATCTATTCTTGTCGCTGCTCTTGTACCTCACATTGCTTGATTCATACATTTTATTAACCTTAAACGTGCACACTTCTTAATTTCCTAATAATCATCAGTTTTTGGTACTTGAGGCGTGACTTCTGATCTGCATTGACATTTATTTTTTAAGTTACAGTGCTGTCTTTCTTTAAAAAAAAGGTACACTGCCGACAATAGTTACCAGATGGTCTCATTGAACTTTTATGTGAACTACCTCTTTATCTGTCCTCGGATATCAACCGTTGGATCCCATGTCATCAGATTATTACAGAGAATGAACCTGCGGCCCCTGAAACAATTTTTAGGCTATAGGGAGAGGAGGTTACACTGCCGTCTATGTCTGTTATCTTTATGGAAATGATTTTTAAGAAGTTCTTTCCTGGGATGTCAACACTGTAATTCCAGCTGCTTAGTTTTTTTGGTTACATGATTCTCAAAAATGTTCTTAAAAGCTTCATTGTTTTATGAGAAATGTCCATTTTTAAGGAACTTTTCGTTTCATATGATTTTCAGAAGGAAGAAATTACTGCATGTGAAGAGCGTGTGAAAAAGCTTCTTGAGTTAACCCCGCCTAATGGAAAGGATTTTCTCAAAAGTGTGGAGCATATCCTGGAACGAGAAAAAAATTGGGTACTTGCAGTTCTCATAACACTAAAAGATGTTCAATGGCAAACATATGGTGCCACTTTGTTTGAAGAACAACCTAGTATAGATTTTTCATCATCGTCTGTCTTCTTAGGTTTGGTGGAAACGAGACGGGTGCCCAGCATTTGAAAAACTTGTAGCTGAAAGAAAAACTGGTCAAGAAAGAGCCAGAAAACGGTATAATTGTGATGTCACATTTTTTTAGCAAATTGTTATTTTAAATATTCAAAATACTTTTCATGAGGGATATTTGAGTGCTCGAATGAATATTTCTGATATCTATGAAATGAGCGAGTCAAACTTCCATCGCTATGTTAATACCAGAGAAGACCATGTAGGCTGTTTTTGACCGCATGTTATAAACCTCTCCATGTTAAGAACACGTGATTCAGAACTAAAATCTCTTCCACAAAAATAGGTTCTCATGAATGGATATTTTCTCTGAACTGCTGCTTTTGTTTTGGCCGGTGATTTCTATCTCATTATTTCAGGTCTTTGATTTTCCAAGCTTTCCAGGCTTATATATCTTCCATTGCAACTCATTCTAGATTTTAATCTTTTATACATTTCTTCATCCATTTCTCAAATATCTCAATGACTCTTGGCCTCAGTGCTCTGTCTGTCGTCTACTTACTCTTTTCTTTTCTTTTCCTCAAAATCGTATTTTTGGGTGTATGATACGACTGAGTTTTAGGAAGGAGAAAATAAAATGAAGTGAGGTAGGAAGTTTCCAGAAAATACACTTACCAAATTCAATTAAAGAGGCGAAGGTTTTGAAGTTGGATGATACTGTCAAAATCTAGTAGCGGGAGTATTATTCTATGAGACGCTGGGAGTCTGTACGTCCAGTGCCATCTTCTGTATCTTCTAATAGCCAGAATCTTGACATCTCATTGTTCTATGTTCCTTTAGAAAAAAAAAATTGTTCTATATTCTTGATCCTTATTGTCTTAAGTACAATTTGGTTTTGTTTTCTTACTGTTTGGTTTATGATACAACTTCGCATAAGGGATGTTCTTGAAGATGAAAGGCCATGAATAGCTTTTCTCTGCAGCATTTGGAACCTCTTCCAAAATCTTCTTCGTCTTTCTTTCAATCATTCAAATCTCTATTATTTCCGTTTATCCTTCACAGTGATGTGATTAAAGGATTCTATCACTTTCCCAACTATCTTAGACGCTATCTCAGTATATGTTAGAAGTGGGGCTTTTTGGAAATTCACTCACTATCCCTACAAAGGCAGTTAAGCCCGGTATTAATTTTAGTTTGGTCTTTCACTTCACTCCAAATATAGTTTCATCTCCTCTTCTCTTTATCCTTTCTGTCTTGCTTCCGGAACTAATTTATCTTGTTTCCACACTCTATCTACACCTCTTTGAAGTTCAACAATATTTTGGGAGCTGTGGGAGTACGAATCTTTCTTTGTTCGTATGATAGTTGTAGTCTTATTTCTGGACGTTGGAACTCAAAGAATCTTCATAATTTTCATTTTAAAAGCTGGCCGATGGTACTCTCTTTTGGTAAAGCTCTATTAAAACTATTTTGTCGTCAACACCAGATTGTTTTATTTCATCTTTTGGTTTCTACTACACAATTCCTTAATAGCCAATTTATATGTCAAGTTTTCTACGAAATCTATTTTTTTGGGCAGGAGACCAAGGTATCGCTTGGGCAATAGAGAACTCTCACAGTTGTGGAAATGGGCGGAACAGAATCCAGTAAGTTGTCCTTACACTGCCTCATCGTTTAATTTGGAAATGTAATTCTCGTGTTTTTGGTGCCTAGTTCTTTGCACCTTTTACAATTTTATGGTGTAGTCTTTATATTCCTAATGCAGATTTAGTGTGTCTAATTTTCCCCTCAGCTCGGCCATTATGCCGAAGTGTATTCGCACATGAAGATTCACGTGTTACACCCTTGCCAAAATAGGAGCTAAGTTGAAATAATCTAAAACATTTTATTCCCCTAGGGTATCTTAGGCATATTTGCCGATTAGGGGCACTATAGTCATCTGATGTTTAGGGTAGACTGCTTCCCTTTTTTATAAATATGTGTAGCCCTCCCTTGAGGAGGGTAGTCAAGACTTAAGGTAAGATCGACCTCTTGGCTCACTATCTCAATCCTCCCTGTCTCGGTCCCGTCCCCTTGACGGTCCAGCGATCCCCTATCCCTGTGATTGTCTCACCAGATCTTCAGCCGGCTTCCCTTCAATCCGATCTCTACGCCTGCCATTCGGTTCTCTTCTAGTCTCCGACGATCCCCGTCCCTGCGATCTTCAATCCTTCACCGCGTCATCAGGCAGCTAGGCCCCGGTCGATTCCTGCCTCCTCTGTTCAACCCCTCCTATCATTTCCGTTTCTACTCTCCTACCCCGGGAGCTTCTACTTCGCCTTGGCCTCTACTTCCCTCCCGATATGAACCTAAATTGTGGCTCATATCAATTTGAAACCAATTTTACCATCCCAATGTAGATCTAAAAAAATCAAGAAATGGGAAGAGGGATAGGGAGGAGAATGGGAGAAATGGAAGAGGTAAGAGAAGACGAGAGATCAATGGGTGAACAAACCCTCAAGAACTTCTGAATCAGGATTTCTTGCAGTCACGACAGCCCAATACAGCAATTCGTGCCAAGAAACTGCAAAATGATCATTTATCAAAAGGTGTCTTTAATAACCTTACAAGGGGGTATTTATAACCCTAAGATTGTCAAGAATCACTTCCCCTAAGGCTCAGTTCTTGACTAAGCCTTGTTGACCAGGTCTCCTGTGATGAGTCCTCATCAGGACTCTAGCAATAACCAAGTTTTTAAATCTCAAAAGAGAGATGTCCCGAACCACAGGGCCGTGGCAAAAACTTATAAACGAAAACTTGGGGAAGCTTTAGGGTGGAAAAGACAGGTAGCAGTATAGTCTTCTCATAAGAGGAGATCATCTTGTCGTCTAAAATGTCCAATACTCTGGCCCAACCCCTCATCACTTAGGAAACAGTTGTTACAATAAAAAAACATGTCTTCTGGTATCCCTGAAAAGTTTTGGTGAAGAACTGAGTTGCACCTTGATACGAACTTTGATGTAGGCTCATATCTGGGAGGGGGGCCTAGATGAGGAGGAGATGATTTTTCTGAAAGAAAGAGGAGAGGTTCCTGGGGTAGAGAGGAGAAAGGGGAACAATCTGAGGAGAGGTCGAACAGATGAGGCAGGGATTGACCGGGGACGAGCAGCCTGAAGATGCAGTGAGGTAGAGGCAATCGCGGGGGATGGGGATCGCAGAGGGAGAGAGGGACTTAGACATAGAGAGGAGAGACAAATGACTTCATTCTTCTTGGCTGCCCTCTTAAAGGGAGGGCATCCCTATTTAAAGCAAATACATAATGATGAAATGACTAAAATGCCCTTGCAGGCTAAAATGATGATACTACCCCTAGATAAGTTGAGGATCATATCATTGATGTAGTCCAGTTACATGTAACACTGCTCTACAGGCAAGCAGTTCATTAATTTTAATCTCTTCGGTGGCCATTCCTCCACCTGTGGGCTGTACTTTATGTGGGTCATTAGTTCTCAAGTAACAATTCGTGAACTACTTGGAGTCATGTGATCTGTTGCTCAGCATCCAAAAAAATCTAGAGAGCTCTACGAGAATCAGATTTTCAGAATTTTTTTTTACCTTCTCCTGGCCGACCTTGACTATCAGCTCTTTAAGAAAAGCGTCTGAAAAACCCGAAAAATAACGAGAAAACTTGAGCTTACTGATTAAAGTAGCACCTAATTCGGTTTCTTGAGGTTGTTCATCTTATTTTTCTCTTTTTTTTGAAACTTCAGAATGCGTTGACGGATCCCCTGCGTGTGCGCACGCCATCAGTCTTGGAGTATTGGAAACCTCTGGCAGAAGATGTAGGTGTTTTTTCTGTGAGATTGCTTTTCAGGGATTTTAATTTTGTTGCTTCCGGAGTATTACATTATTTTTTTCCTCTTTCATGGTTCTGAATACCATTATTATTCTGGGATCTTATAAATGATTATTCTTTTGTGATCTCTTTGGCGAAAGATGATCGATTTGGATCTGTGTTGTAAAGTTTCCTCTTTACCCTCCTGTAAACGTTAACTGATCGGTCATTCCTGAAACAAAACTAAACTCAGATGGACCCGTCTGCTGGAATAGAAGCTGAATATCACCATAAGAACAATAAGGTACGTACGGTTCACACTGACTAGAGGTTATTTCTTTTTTTTTTTATACACCATTCTCTTACTAAATCTTGCGGACTGTACATGGGATTTCAGGTCTACTGCTGGAAAGGCCTTCGGCTCTCGGCAAGACAAGATCTGGAAGGATTTTCTCGGGTATAAATTCACATGATACTTTTCATTTAAATCCCAAAGAAGGTTTTACTCTTATTTCTGCCGCTTATTAAACCAAGTATGCCTCTCGATATGATGTTTCACAGTATACTGATTTCGGCGTTGAGGGAGTCGTTCCCCCCGAACTTTTACCGCCCGAAGTTCGTTCCAAGTTCCACGCTAAGACCATTGACAAGTCCAAACGAACAAAGAAGGATGAAGAAACCAAAGCTTCTGCTGCTCAACCGGAAGAAGGCGAGGTACTTACCTTAACGGAATATCCTTTCCATATCGAGATTTTTTTCCACTTGTAATCTTCGTGGAATTATTTTTTAATGCTTGGATTGAATCAATGCTAGGTTTTGACCTCAGCCCCCGAGATCGACGGTGGTGCAACGGGCGCTGATCTTGAAGACGCAGCAGCTGCCGTTGATTCATCAGATACTTTACCCACAGCTGCTTCTTTTAGTGGGGAGTTGACTTCTGATGTTCATAAACAGAGTCCAGGTTTGAATGCAGCGCCGGAATCCGAACGAGAGGCTGAAATTGACGTGGAGAAGGAGTCCGACCCAGACACGGAAATGAACGACACCAAATAAGGTTATGTTCTAATAATTTTTTTTAAAATTTTCCTTTAGAAAGGGTGAAAACGCCATGAATTTCACGCAATATATTTCACTGGACATTTTTCCTTTCAAGTTACATTCATTGCTGGAAGTAGAAGAATTTCCTAATCCGCTTACTTGTATATCCATTCATTTGATCGCCCCCCTGTCTCGTCCATGTCGATGAATATGCTCACAGCCTGCATTATCAAACATATGAACCCAATCCATTTCTTTGATTTTCCGCAGATACCCTTTTCTTTAATTCTGACAAAATTTAAGAAACAATAATTTCGATGATGATTGATGTTGTACCTTCCCTATCCGGGGCCGTTCTTTCATTCTCTCCAGGCTGCTACGAACGTGGGAGACGGCCCCCCAGCACTTCAACGTGTTCACCACGTCGTCCAACCTCAGCAGGTACTCCTCTTCCGTAAGAGGGAACGACCTCTTGCAGAATCACGCAAAGCACGGATAAGCCTCTCATCAATCCAATTATCTACTCGCGCTATATCATTCTAGCTTTTAATTGTGTTATAGAATCGCCAAATCAATCTATCAATTTTCCTCAAAAAAAAAAAAAAATCAATCTATCAATCAATATATTGATCCATGTACGCATCTAACCATCCATATGAAAACAGTTGACGGACCTGTTCCACGTATTTCCACATCACGTTCATGGCCAGCAGATTTCGTCCCATGAACTCCTGCAAGAAGAGGATTAGGACAGGATTTCAGAGAAAAAAACCAGCAGGCAAGTTTCCCAGACCTTCTTGATGAGCTGGACGTCATATGATCTGCCGTACTTCTTCCGGATGAGCATGGCGAGATCAAACCCGGTGAATTTCGAATCATCCTGTCCCATGAGCCGTTCTAGGGCATCCCGAGTCGATCCACTGTTCATCTGCATAAAAGAAGGAGAAGACCGATCAACACAGAAAGATCAACACGTAATTTCGCTGATCGACGATTTTGAAACCTCGTTGGAGCTTCTCTGGGGGGATTCTTCGTCGTCATCTCCGGGCTGAGCGCTGCCGCGGACTGCTCCGGCAGAAACGAGCCTACAGCATGGGTTCTTCACAGGGCAACCGAGAAGAAATTGGCTTGGCTGGCGTCCAGGAGCGATCGATCTCCTCCACGCGCCGGATGAACGGGGCGGGAGGCTCGACACGGCGCTCGCCATTTCCTGGCAAATCCACTTGGCGATGAATTGCTAGGGCAGAAGATTGGGGAAGAAATTGGGGGAGGAATCAGAAATACCTTCAGGGGAGCATATCTCGAAGAGAGATGATCGGGATAAAGAACCAGGGGGGAATTTCAGAGGAAATGAGGAATTTGGTAGCAGGGGGGAAGGGAGGTGGGGCCGCGACGGCGCCAGCCCGCAGGTTCTCGTGGTGGGGAGAGGAAGGCCTTGTTGGCCGTCTTACCTTGGTGACGAAGATCTTCTTCCTTCGTTTTCCTGTCTTCCTTTTAGACTGATGTTTGCCCCTCCCAAGCCCAATATCTGATGACGGTATCGGGATAGATGCTGAAACAGAAGTTGGAATGGGGCTACTTTACCGATATCTGAGAATTGGACAATGTTGTCGCTGCTACAGTACTGATATCCGATTGTAGTGTAGGAATGCGGACGAGACGGTTTTTGCATCCCAGACCGAAAAAATCGTCCTGTCCGCGAGGTTGGACGAAAACGGGGACGGAAATTCGTCCAAGTAGACGGTTTTCGTCCACTTGGACGAAAAAACCGTCCCGCCCGGAGGTCTCAGACAGAAAAACATCCCGTCCACGACCCTGGACTGATTCCAGACGTTGGACGAGACGATCTTTGTCCCGTCCATCGTCCACATCCTGGACTATCCGGAACTTTAACTAGTGCAGGGACGCGGACGGGACGGTTTTTTATCCCAGGATGAAAAAATTGTACCGTCTGCGAGGCTGGAGGAAAACCGGGACAGAAATTCATCCCAAGACGAACGGACGGGACAGTTTTTGTCCAATTGGACGAAAAAGCCATCCTGCCTGTGCCGGACGGAACGATCGATGAACTAGAAGGATACTCCACTAGGACAATTACGAAGACTCCTTTTTTCTTTCAGAATAATAACTGCCAACACAATATCAGATCTGGATTTCTTTCAAACAAGCATGCTTCTCCACACGTCCACCCTTCTCCCACTAATAGTCAAGTAGTGGCAGTTGGGGGGAGGCTAATGGGTCCTTTGAAGAGGGAGCTTATTGGGATCCCTTAAAAGGGTCTTTTAGGGGGAAAAGAGGAGTTAACGTAGACTCTTCTCCCCTCCCCCTAAAAGGCACAATTAGAACAATTAAGCAACAAGCACGTACGAGGGGGAGGCTGGTACTCACGCAGGAGGGGCCTCCCGACAATCCAAAGACGACGAAAAAAGAAAAGAACATAAAGACACACGACATGACGCAAGACGACGATGACGCTTCTCAAACCTGATAGTGGAAGTGTGGGTTATTCACGTCAGCTCGGGCTCTGCAAAGTGGCTGGTGACGAGTCTGGACACGATCGACTAGATGGTCCTCCATCAGATTTTGTATCTGAAGCAGCCCAATGGATGAATATTTAGATGACACTACCTTAGATGAAACCAGGCAATTGGATGGATACGCGATCAGATACACAATTAGATGAATATTTGGTATCTGATTGTGTATATGTCTGTAGAACACTACCTTAGATGGACATTATTTTGGATGATGATAGATGACATATGAAAGTGGGTACATATTGATTTGTGGACATAACTTTATGTGTAAATTTTTTTGTCCATATACGCCTAGTTTCCTATATGTTTATATCTATGTGTATATAAAACAAAAACTACATACTTGTTTGTTTTATAGATATCAGTTAAGGAATAGATATCTATGACTAAATTGACATCTATATGCATAGATGTGTTGGTATATGTATATGTAGTATCTGGATTCACATTATACCTCTCCAAAAGCAGTTCCATATCTACACTCATGTGTACAGCAAAATAATATAGAGTATATCTTAATCATGTTTATAGCAACGCCTACATTTTAATAGTATGTGCTAGATATTCTGTTGAGAAACTTACCGTAAGTTCTTTCTGTCATGGGGACAGATCTAGTCTGCTGGTTGTGGATGTGATGCACTGAGAAAGAGTGGTGATCATGCTCAGCTCCGTGTTGGAAAAGTCTTTGGATACTTGAGGTGACTATATGTATCTGTTATCTTACACCTGGAAAGAAAGTATTATTATGTCAAATGAGCAAATTTTTTAAAGAGAGACCATATTTGACAAACATGAAGATGAGAAATATAGCAAGACCACATTAGTTTCTGTAAGTAGTTGTGTGCAACCACAATGTCAGCATGTTTGGATTCCAATAATAAAATAACATAGCAGTGATAAGTTTATAATGCATCACAGTTATAACTTAGATACTTTATTCATTATATTTATACAAACATGTATTTAAAATATATTGAAAATAACATATCTGATGATAGAAAAACCAGTATCCGCTAAAGATATGTGAGATTGACGTCCAAACCTACGAATGAAGGTGAATGCTAGTATCGGGCCAGATATTGATATTGGGTATCGATACTGTAACAACCAACATCTGGTTATCTTAAAGGTTAGGGTCTATATTGGTCTTTCCTCCTTTTGATTAAGCATCTATGGTTAATTCATATATTAGCGCATGAATGTGTGTACTCTTTCATCTACTAGTGCTTGCCTCAGTCTTGTATTTTCATAAAAAATAAGAAGGCTCTCTTACGTGGCACAAATTTTCATTAGGGTCGGAGATACTAAATGAAGAAGGAAGTTTATTCATATGTATACAACTTAATTCACCCATTCCACCAGAATCAGACTGTGTAAATTTTTTGCATCCTTGAGGAGATGTGGCCATCGTGTTACTCTTTGTGTGTGACACATACTCCGCACCTCTTAGGCTTAAGATGCGGTGTCAACTTACCCACCTTGCAACCACAACATGTCAGCCCTAGTTCTGGTAAACCCATGACGCTCACCATGAATCAAAGAAGGCTGAACATTCCTCAAAATAAAATAAATATGTTAATATATATATATATATATATATATATATATATATATATATATATATATATATATATATATATATATATATATATATATATATATATATATGTTACAACCTTATAAATACATGTTTATAAAATAATTGCTGAAACATCTAGAGAAATTCGTAAAATGTACAATAATAATAATGGCCCACAGAAAAAATATTGAATAATATTAATATACTTTGTGCGTATAATAAATTTATGAAAAAACAAGTCAATGCATTAATAATGCAGATATGAATAAAAAAGAAGTGATAATATGATTCATTTCAGTCAGTCAATTGCATAACTTGATGATAAATTTCATCTAAATGCATGATATCACAGATCAACCTTTTGGAAAGATTTCTGAGCTAGAAAGCGTTGCTGACATTTGGTGGCATATAATTTTCACTGGAATCCATATTCATAACCCAAGAGAGGAAGAGAGAGGAAACAATTAAAAGGAGGATTTTGTAATTGATCTGAATATAGCAAGAGTTGTGTTGATAGATAAAGGTATAGAAAAGTTAATGCATTTGGATTGATAGATGGATCGTGAGAGAGAGGAAAGAATAGGTGACTCAATTAGAAGAGAAAGATAAAGATAGAGATAAAAACAAATATATTAAAAGTGACTCAAGGGAGAGGTTTGGTGTGAGAAAAAGACAAAGATGGCTGTCAGAGAATATGAAATTTTCATACTTATTTTCTTCAAAAAATTTACTTTGGAAAATTGAAATAATATTGATATTGGTATATAAATATATTCAATATGTAGGATTAATTAAAATTGAATTTATTGTAGACAATGGAGGTCAACCATTATAATTTTTTTTATTCTATGAGACGATTAATATAATGCTATTCTTGTGATTTTTAGAAATGACCAATTGAGAAGACTAGTCATTATCCACTCCTAAAGACACGCCGTCGCACCTTAAAGCTCAAGCTTAATCTGTAAAATGTAAATCAATTTTTCTGATTGCACAAGTTCTGTGTTGGACCTTTTTTTTTCCACTCTGTTGCTTCTGCTCATTTTTTGCCCGTTCCTAAGTGCCAGATTGTAAACGCTCCTAATGTCACACCTACAGTAGACATGGATACAATATATTATTTTATTTAATATTTACAAGATATTAGATATTTTATTAGCTCAAATGTGATTTTAGATCATTAAAGATATATTATGTAATACTTGATTTCTTGTCTAATCTTTTTTCACAGCTATTGAATTATGAGTAGCAATCAAAATTAAATATATACATATTTAATTGGACCTAAAGGACTCTTTGATTTAATTTTATAGCTGCTAATGAAAATAAAATTTAGAAGTGTTATTTTGTGTTGGAATTTTGAATTAATCAAAAAAATTTATAGGACTTTGACTCATAAAAGAAGGTGTCTATAAAGTGATCAGCAAGGGTAGTCTCTATAGGGAATCAATATTAGGGATCTGATTCATTTTCAAACGGTAAATAGGGGATGATAAGTGATGATTTGAAAATTTATAAAATATGATTATGGGATATAGATGTCGAAATAAAGAGGGGAGGGTGCATTATGCTCACACATAAATTAGATTTGGATGGATGAAGTGTATGGATGATTTGGATGAGATAGATATTGATTTATATGTAGATGTGGATTGATGCATATAGATGCATTTGCGTTATAACTTCAATCAATTATGGAGACAAAGAAAACTTGATTGATCTCAATGTCATTTTATTGTTCTCTCTCCTCATTGTCAAATCCCCACCATGTCATGGAATCCACATATTTTTCAAATATTCTAAACTGACTTCAGTGCAAAAATCCTCAGATTTTTCAACCCAACGTCATTAGATTTTTCAATTCTAATTACATTGTGTTGGTGAAAATTTGCATCTTTGGCATCCTATAAAAGGATATCTTCGTTTATCATTAAATCCCATTCTCATTCCCCACATGTAGGCACTTTGTGAGTCTTCAAAGTAACACTTATCATGATTCAAATTTCAGGGTATTTTGCTAACAGGTGTCCTGCTTTCTCGGTCATCAAAATTGTGTTGATTGAGATTTAAATGTGGCTTCTTTGTTGGGCCAGATATTCCTATGCATTACAAAATGGCATGTCAGCTCCTGATTTGGCCATTCTGGTATCATGATTTTCGAATCCACAAATGGTACCATCCCATAATACAAACATTGCTTATCTTTATGCATGTGTTTGAATAGGAAATTAGGAATAGTCATCATCTGTCAATACAATTTAAAAATTCATACAATTTACTTAAAACCATATTGTTGTAAATTTCTGAATGATTCGTGCCTACAACACGATTATATAACTGTGTTTCTAGCAAGCCAATTTGTGAATTTCCCACATATAATAATAACCCAAACATATAACCATGGATTTTTTGGTTATTAGTTCCCACAGATTTTGATACTATTGATGTTTCAGTCAATGTTCCAGAGCATCTTGATTTGTTACTTTGGTTGCATATTATTTTACTGTATATTGATTTAACCTAATATAATTCCTTCTGCCCTAATATATTTTTGAATTGAATATTCTAGGTTGATATATTAACATTCGTTTGTCGTAATTCATTCAACAGTTGGTTTTAATAAAATACATTATGCATATAAATAAAATTAGTTTGCAAATTTTAAAGTCATTGAAAATAATGGAAATGTATTTATGTTGAACATTGATTTTTTTGTTTCCATTAACTTGGATATATTTGACAAATATTATCAAATAATACATTGAAAATAGTTTTTCATCAAGAAAATGAAAATACATAAATGGGGATGCGATTGGGATCTGGGTAATGATTTTATTGACAAAGAAGAGTCATTAATTTGGGTTTTTATTATGGAAATGTACTTAGATATTGAGCTGTTTTTAGAATTAATATCATATTGATTATTTGGGCAAAGATTAGAGGTAATAAAAGCATTGTGTATTACATTCGGCACCCATGAAACTTATGCACCATTTTAGAACTATAATTGGCATTGATCATTTGGGAATGTCTTTTGATTAGTTAGATACAATGAACTGAGTTAGGAAAATCTTTTTGATCAATGGTGAAGAGGGACAGTGACCCTGCACATAATGTGTTATACCTATTATGAAGTCCATGCATGATCCAACATAGTGAATTATAATTATATTTTAATAAGTTGCTCGCTATTTTTTAAGCATCTGTCATAAATAAACCTATTCAAAGGATACTTGAAAAGGACATCAAAGTATCTAAATATAATAGCACCTATTCTCAATCATATGATGAGTATGGCCACTCCTATAGCCATTACTACGTGATAATCATAAATAACATGCTAATTTTCATAGTAATTTCATATATCTCATGTGTTTATTCTCATTAAAATAATCATAAGGTCAATGTTATTTGTTCTTAAAATGATTTATTAATTTTTTAGAATGAAGTTCTTATTGTTCTATATTTTAATGTAATTTTATAACATAAATTTCATAAAGAAATATTTTTTGAAAGTCATAAGATATATTTTATATTATTAAAATTTTCTAATGGTTTGCTATACTTTTAGAACGGTATTTTGATTTTTATGGATTTTATATCATTTTTATGTAAATTTCTGATATTAAATTGATAAAGAACATAGTTTTATAAGTCAGAAATTTTTTTAACTTATTTAAATACTTTTAATGAAATTATTGACTTTTTTCAATTCCAAGAATTGCATAGCACATTGGCTATTCGCCACTCAATTCAGAGGAGACAGAAAATCAGATTGCTCAGATAACTCCAAATTGAAGTGATAATATCCGACGATCTAGAACGAGTTTTGGGCTGAAAATTTGAGGGTAGTTCCACCTTTCCGTCCATCCATCCACAATCTTCAATATATAAACAAAAGCCTCCATCCTTGTAAAAAAGGCACCCTTGGTTTTTTTGTTTCTAATTACTATTTGTAGAGCGATTTTCTATTTCATAGTCTCGTTTGGGTCCGCTCTTGTACTCCAAGAGCAAAAGATTGAAGAAGTGATGTTCATATCAAGACACAAGAAGAAAAGTCACCATTCGACCGAGTGGGCACATGACGAAGAGGATAGTGTGATCATCATCTTTGTCTAAACCAAATTTTTATCTTTTTTCCTAGGTTATCATCACCTATAACCTAGGTTTCCACTCTCATGCACACCAATTTCATCTCGGTACATATCCACCTCCATCTCCATCACATGAACGACAATAAAATGGTCATCACTCGTCCCCACTCTGCCACTCATCCGCATGTATTTATCATCATCTCCATTGCAATCAACATAATATCTCTTTCATCCGCTCCACTCCACTCATGTCCATCTTCATGTATCATCATCTAGCACTCGCAAAGCGCCAACTAAGGTATTTCAAAATAGAATTAATTAGTGTAAAATCTGAGTAAATTAGTTTAAATAAGATTAATACTTCCTGACCTTCTTATAATTATTTGAATTATTTTTTTCTAATTTTTATTTACTTAAAATTTTAAAATAAATATAAAAATCCAAATATAGAAATTAGATATAAAAATTACTTATTCAATACTTTCTCCCTATGGATTGAAGCCTTACTCGCTCTATGTTTGTAAGGAAATTATAAATATTGTTGTATAAACCTGAAGTCTTAAGCAACATATTTAGCCCTAATACCTGGTTCAATGCGAGGACACTAATGAAAGTTATTGGATGCTCTTTAGCAAAAAGAGTTCACTGAATTGATCCATAAAAATCTATAAATGATATTCTAGGAAAATATCAATTAGATTTATCCATGTCTTGGTCGTGTAAGTGGTCCTTGAACATGATATACTAAATATATATTATAAAATGGCTATTGTACTTTGACAATGGCTTACAAGTTCTTAATAATAAAGTCTAAACATTCGTAGTCCAAGTACATCAAGAAGTTGGCGAAGATGATTGAGCAGTCAAGATGGGATCATCTGTCCTTTGGATAAGAGGAGACAACTTAATGAACATGATGCAATGAAAGTCTTTTCTAAGGTAATGGAATATCAAAGAAGAGTTATCTAATGATTTCCAAATGCAGCAATACTAACTCGAATGAACAATTAGATTTTACCAGTCTACCATATCCTAAGCCATCCTAAGAGTGTAATGTTGATAAGGGACTATAATGACACGATAAGCGATGTCAATCAAGTTCCATGTGTGAATTGATACAAACTCCTTTTTATCTTCTAGAGCATGGGTTGTAGCTGGACATCATACATCTACAAACTGGATTGATTGATTGGATTAAATCGACATGTCATTTATTAATCTAAATGATGAAATATCTAGTTAATGTCGATGGATATAAATGTTATTATGCCACTAAAGTCATTAGTTAGGATAATACATGGGCCTAAAAGGCCACCCAGGTCTTTTGGACATTAGAATCTGTGTAAAGTTTGGGATTTTATGAAAAATACTTAAAATAAATAAGGGTAGGCCCGGAATAAAATTTACCTAGGTCTAAGTTGTTCAAGGATTTCTCCCTTCTTCTCCCTTCTCCCATGGCTCCTGTCCAATCTTGACTCGATCGGGACATCGTAACGGCGAAGGAGTGTGAAAAGAGCTTGTCAAGGCGAGGGTGAAAATTTGATGTGTCAAGGATCACGTGCATACATCTAGAGGTTGCACACATGAGACGATCAACTCGTCTCAAATGAGGATGGAATAAGTCATGAATCTGATTTGTGCCCATATGATTCAATATTTTATTTTGATTCTGATTCAAGTCTTCTACTACAAAGATCATTTTGATTTATCCATATCAAGGCCCTATAAATCAATATTAACATGGTAGGCCCTCCCATCGACATTTTACCCATCAAATGTAAGCATATATTTAAGAAATAGTAGTACTGATGGATAGTGTGACACTTTCAAGGAAAATGTTATTGGAGATAGGTTTCGGTGAAAACTGTATTTTCACTATAGTCATTGAAACATGAGGCTTGTTGTGCGCATTATAAACTTTCATATATCATTTTAGTGAATCTAATATGTCCACATGTAGTATCCTATATGCACTTTAATATCTCATTTATTTTGATATTTTTCCAACTTTTTTTTGCCGCCACTAGTCTTTAATTTCCGTCACATTTTTTAATAATTGAAAATTATCTCTTTTTATCCTGATGCCACATCTCTATGCATTAAAAAAGATAAAACGTTACCTCTATGTTTGGGGTAGGAAATCATTATTCTCACTTTTAAACTGGGTGCATCAATTGATTGGGTGGAATCCAGAGTAAATCAGATACTCACATTTGGGGCAATAATGCCAAATCATGTTAAATCACATTTAATTTTATAGGGCCGTCTTAAAAAATCCCTAAAAAATATTTCTTTGCTTAGAAATTATTGATTACTAATATGATATTGGAAAACTGTATCAAAACATCAAAAAATATGAAAATTAGAATATCTTTCTAAAATTGATTTAAGCCTTTTTAAGCTTGATAACACATATGTGATTATTTTGATGCAAATGAACATATACAGTTATTGATAATAGTGCAATGATTAGCATGTTCTCAACGCTAATATTGGATGTTAGATACTGAATCCTGAATATGATAAAATACTTTAATTGACGGTGAATAGAGGGATTACAGGCACACCCATGTATAAATTGTTAGAGATAGAAATGAGTGCACATTTCTTTGAAGTGTATGCTATTTATAGGTTTTTTAGTGAGGAAACTCGGATTATGTAATTGCCATTCGATCATGAGCAACAAAGAATGATGGCGGCTCTATTGATGAGGGTTTTCTTCTCCACCCATCTCCTTGCCACCATGAACAACCTTGCCTTCCCCTTTTCATATTCTTCAATTTTTCGATGCAAGACCATGTCCATCAGGCTTCCATGTTAAGTGAGAGATGTTTTTATATAAAAAAGATGGATAGAGCCCAGATTATATTCAATTAATCAATGGTGGACTCTATGGAAAACAAACCACAATTCTCACCCTTCTCCATAAGCAACGTCTGCATGAAGAGATGATCAAATAGGCTGAATAATATAATTTATAACTTTAGATAATTAAAGTTCATATTTTTGAATGCATAGCAATCAATTCCCAATATCCAGAATTTTGGTTATTCCTTGCACCAAATCCAATATCCAGATCCAAATAAGAAGACACTTACTGATGCCTACATGGGATATCGGTTGCCATTATACCTATATCCAATATCTGATGCCAGTCTCGGATATTAGAGCTTGGAATGAGAAATATTATTTTCTAAAAACTAATTTTAAAGTAGTTAATTTTTATGTGGGCGTTGTCTATCACCGAGATACAAGGGCCGACTTCAAATAAGGTCTATACTGGGTCGTCATCGGTTCATGTGGCCTAGTTTATAGTGCATGATCATCCATGACTGGGATGAAGATGGGACGGGACAAAGATCATCTAGTCCTCCGTCCCAATTTTTAGAAGTTTGTTCGAATCATCCGTCCACAGTTTGTCCCCTTGCCAATATTTTTGTTTATGTCCTATCTCATCCAAAAACTATCCCGTCCAAGACATTCTCGTTCCATCTCATGTACGGGAGTAAATAGTACATTAGGCCAATCGTAATTTTACATGTGGCACAACACGTGTCAAAGTCCAGCTGGATTTCTCAAGTGGATACATGACTCTCACAAGACGTAAAAACCGTTCTATCTGCCATCCAATGCCCCGTACGGGACAGTTTTCTTGTCCATGGACGAAATAATTGTTCAGTCCAGGGACTGGCAGACGAGTCTTTGTCCCGTTAGTTGTTCAAACTCTGGGACGAGACATTTTTTTCATCCACAGATGAAATTACCATCATGTTTGCATTTGCGCAATATAGGCCTTATGCTATGACGGTCCTGGTCTGATCAAGGTTTTTTTTTTTTTCAATGGCAAAAAACACGGTGCCGGGTACGGCCAACCTGACGGTTGTGGCCGTAGACCGATCCAGCCATGCCTTGGATGCCACCCAGGGGAATTTTATATATAAGTGGAGTGTTTATAAGTGTTTATAGGCGTGGAACGAGTATAAATATCCCAATTACACTCGGATCCCACTCGTCTACGCCCATGTTTAGAAAATGAAAAGATACATATGTGATACCTGGCAGGTGCTCGGAGATGTGTTCGTGTCGACGTCCCACCGGAGCCCCCCACGATGACGATGATGGAGTAATTGTGGAGATGTTCTCGCCTCCGTCAAATGGTATCGATGTAGTACAACGCGAGGTCTTTAGCCGAGGTGAGCGCATACCATCCCTCTAGCTCTAGGGTTCCACGCAATCCTCCAGTCCCGCGGGCCTGCCGTCGCAAGGATATGGCGTGTGCAAAGGGTCGGCATGCCGAGACGATCGACGCGATAACAGCCCCTAGCTGTCGGAGGGAGTGCCTGCCAAGAAAGAAAGAGGGAAGAAGGGGTTTGTGCATGTACCGCGTGGTTGGCGAGGGCATCTGCTGTCTCGTTGCCCTCTCGCAACTGATGTCGAAAGCTGGTTGTGCGAAAACGGCACCGCATGATGTCCTGCCATACACGATGAAGCCGCCACTGGGAGCATGTACCTACACGAAGCATGTCGACTAACACCTGTGAGTCTGATTCTACGACAATATTATGAAGGTTATGTTCCTCACAGAGGAGTAGACCATTGCGTATTGCCATAGCTTCGGCTACTATATTAGTCTGTGTGTCATAGAAAGAAGAAAAAGCAAAAAGAATGCTCCCAGGTTCCCTTTGGTCGCACCATCCACATTCAATTTAAGGATGCCTATTGGCGGTGGCAGCCAATAAACAACCCGATTCTGAATCCGTGTAGGGGTCGGGGTCACCGGAATGCCCGAGGGGCGGAGGAGGTCGCATGCGAGTGCTGATTTGCCGGCTTGAGGGGGAATGATGTGGTGGATGCGCCTGATCCATATCTTGACTCGACGCATGATATCCACGGGACGCATGGGCGATCCTGCAAAACGAGAGTTTCGCCCTTTCCATATGTCCCATATTAGATAAGCTATGGTGATGTATAGAATGGGGCTCCGTTTAGAGTATGTTGGCGAGAGAAACACCCTGCCAAAACTCTCGAACCGGGTCAGTGTAGCATGAGATAGTGGACGCCAATGGTCTGTGATTTGGCGCAAGCATTCAAGTGATGTCTCACTATGAATGAAAAGATGATCCATGGTCTCAGTATGGGGGGCTGTGGGACAGCAGTGGCAGCCGGAGCCGAGAGAGTAGCCTATATGGGTCACTTGATCATCGGTCGGTGGGCCGCGATGCAAGAGTCTCCAGAGGAAAGAGGAGACTTGAGGAAGGATCGTCGGATGCCAGATGCGGCGACCCCAGTGCTGGATGGGGGATTTCTCGCGAAAATGCTCCCATGAAGATTTGCACGAGTATGCTCCTTCGGGTGTAAGCGTCCAAATGGCAAAGTCGAGATTAGACCCGATTGAGGTACTCAGGACCTCAGGTAACGTATCTGAAGGGAGGTCATGCTGCTCTAGTACGTGTTGCGTGTTACCCATAAGCAGTTGAGCCATTGTTAGTTTCACTTCATGTGGGACAAACTGTGGATGGTGTGCGAGTGGTTCATCAGCATGCCTGGTGTCGAACCAGGCGCTAAACTCTCCTCGTCCAATGTGCTAGTGAGTGATCTGGGCAAGCTGAAGCCAGTGGCGCTGCCACGTCCACCATTGCCGAGGACCCCGAATATCAACCTCTCGATGGCCCCACTCGCCATACTTGGCATAAATAAAAGTACCCAATGGTGAGTATGTGGTGCGCAAACGCCATACGAGCTTCTTTTGGAGCATGTCTTGGACATCTGTGAGGCGTCTGATCCCTAGACCCCCCTCATCCGTCGGCCGACATGCTTTCTCCCAAGAAACCCAATGGTGACGACGCTCTCCCTCTAGGTGACCTGGCCATAAGAAACGTGCGCATAGTCGTTCCACTGAGCAGAGAACCGTAGAAGACAGTGAATGAACCGCGAGGGTGTGCAATGGGATACTCACGAGGACGTGTCGAATAAGTTGGATACACCCGCCATGTGATAGGAAACGAAGTTTCCATCCCTCTAGTTTCTTTCGGAGTTTACCCAACAAGGTATCAAAGTAATGATGCCTCGCGGGTCTCAGAAAGATAAGACATCCAAGATATTCAAAAGGAAGACATCCTCGTGGGTAGCGAGCATACTGCTGGATGATCTGAGAGCGCTTTATAGTAGTGGAAGGACCAACTATGAAGCTACTCTTCAGGGCATTGACAAGCTGGCCCGAAGCTTGCTCGTAGGCTGTGAGGGTACTCATAAGTTTCTTAATGGATTTTTTAGATCCATTGAGGAAGAGGATGGCATCATCTGCAAATAGAGAATGCGAGAGGATCAGACAACCCATTTTCGTAAAATACAGTTGGATGAGGCCGTGATCGATCGCACGGGTGAGTGATCGGCTGAAGACCTCTTCCATCAATATGAAAAGGGTACGCGAGATAGGATCGCCTTGCCGGAGACCTCTCGTGGCCGTGAAGAAGCCAATGGAGTTTCCATCCATCAAAAGAGAGAAGTGATTCTCTCTTTTGATGGATGGAAGCATCTACAAAAGAGAGAAGTAAATGCAAGCATCTACAAGATGGATGAACTCAGTAGTGAACCCAAAGCGGCGCAACACTAGGGTAAGGAAATTCCACTCGATTCAATCAAAGGCCTTCTCCATATCCAGTTTGATGATGACATTTGAGCCCCGAATATGAGCTTCCAAGGACTGGGCTAGCTCATGAACGAGCATGATGTTGTCATGGATCTGTGGACCCTTGACAAAACCACACTGCTCAGGCAAGATGAGTCGCTCAAGGAGGTTCCCTAGTCTGTTTGTAATGATTTTGGATGCAACTTTGTAGCATACATTACAAAGACTAATGGGGCGAAAGTCTCGGAAGGTAGTTGGAAGAGCTACTTTTGGTATGAGCGCTAAAAAAGTGGATTTCCAACTACGAGGGAAGACTTTGTGTGTAAACACCTACTTGATAGCGAGCACCAAATCGGTGCCTACGATGTCCCAACATGCCGTATAGAATTTCGCTGAGAATCCATCCGGTCTGGGGGCTTTGTTCCTAGCCAAGGAAAAGACTACCTCCTTGATCTCTACTCGAGTGGGTAGGGCTGTGAGGAGGGCACTGTCCTGGTTGGTCACCAAGTGAGGGATAGAGGCGAGAAGGTCCTCACTCACCATAGTTGGTTGTGAGG
Source organism: Wolffia australiana (assembly GCF_029677425.1). NCBI lineage: Eukaryota > Viridiplantae > Streptophyta > Magnoliopsida > Alismatales > Araceae > Wolffia > Wolffia australiana. The sequence goes on along the minus strand of NC_135836.1, from coordinate 16,887,054 downwards.
ATAGAAGCGAGCGGTAAAATGCCACTCTTGCGTGTGCCAGCTGGGCGTGGTCCTGATTATACGTCTCTAGTAGAGTCGTATAGTTGGGCCTGGCTCTGTGACGGATCGAGGTGTGAAAGAAACGTGTGTTTCTATCACCTTCTTGTAGCCATTAGATACGCGATTTCTGGAGATAGAAAATCTCCTAGCGCCGCATAGCGTCCTCAAGTTGCTCCTTAAGTCGAACTTGGCGCTCTCCCACCTCGCACATCCAGACATCTTGCAATTGTCGCTCGACGGTAGCTAATTCCATCTTGAGTGCTTCAACTGGCGCGTGGACGTCTCCAAAGACATGTCGATTCCACCACTTCAGGTGGAGTTTGAGATTCCTCAGGCGATAGCTGAAGTTCTCCATAGGTGATGTCGAGATCGTTCCATGCCAATGGCTGTGTACAAAACGACGGAAGTCGTTATGCTCTAACCACATGGCTTGGAAGCGGAATGGGGGGTGGCGAACTCGATTACTCGAGTCCGGGAGAAGGAGGATCGGTGAGTGATCAATCACGATGGTGCCCTGCATCAGCGCCGTGATATTGGTGAAATACCGGTCGATCCATTGGTACATACGCGCATCGGCTTGACGCTGATTACACCAAGTCCACTTCTCTCTGATAGTAGGAGGCTCCACAAGTGATGTCTGGTGGATAAAATCGTTGAACGCTTGCATAGAACTTGGCCGAGGTAGGCGTCCTCCCTGGCGTTCGCTGACTGCCTGTATGCATTTGAAATCCCCAGTAAGAAACCAAGGGAGGTCAACAAGCTGTGAGTGAGAGTGAATATGCAAAGCGAGTTCCCCTAGAGGGCCTCCCGCACTAAGTGTCTATGTGAGGCATAGACTATAGTAAGCCTATAGGGCTTTGGAGAGGTTGGTATGTCAAAAGTGGCGTACTGGGTCCCTTCAGCTAGTAGTTACAACGAATAATCCCGCTTCCAAAAAAGCCAGAGCTTATTCGAGGGATGTCAATAAACATGATCCATTCCGAGTTTCCTCGCAATGGGAGGGGAGCAATCCGATGTGGTCATCGGTTCAATAAGTCCAACTATTCCTAAGTTGTACTTATTGACTAGGGAGAGCAGATGTGATGGCGCGTCACCGTCCGACACCGCAGGACCATCGCTCGAGGAGCCTGCACCGTCATCGAGCCCGACGCCAACACGCGTCCAGCTGACGCGACAAGCCAAAGCGACGACGCGTACACCCGGGTTTAGATATTCGGCGTGACGACACGCCACCTTCGGATCGTTTTATTTACTCGCTTCTTATTTTCTTATAGTTTGTCGTCTCATCTACGTTCTAGCGAGGGGAAGTTCCCATATGAGGATACCTTCCCCTCCCATCTACCTAGTGGGCCTAATAAGCCCTTTTATTTTCTTTCCCCCCCTTTTTGTAGTTAAGGGGCCCATTTATCCCTCCTATATAAGGGAGGGGTGGGCGCCCCCCCCCAGACTTACTCTTGAATTTCAATTGAAAGTTTTAACATAAGAAGTTGAAGAGTCATTCTCGTTAAGGAGAGGAAGAAGAAGAAAGAAGGAGAAGAAGAAGGAAGAAGAAGAAGGAAGAAGAAGGAAAGGAGAGAAGAGGGCTGCTGCCTCACGCCCCGCTGCCGCCGTTCCTCCTCCTCACCACCGCACGCCGCCAACGCCGCGCCACGCCGTCTCGCCCATCCGCGCCACCTCGCCACGCCCGCACCGTCCCAGCACGCCCGCGCCGCCTCGTTGTGCCCCGCACAGGCACGCCGCGCCCCGCGCCATCAGGCCGCGCCCCGCGCCGTTTGGGTCGCACTCTGCGCCGTCTCGGCTACGCCCGCGCCCTCTCGCCCGCGCTCGCCTCACCGCACCGCGCCGCCTTGAGTTCTGCCTGCGCCGCTACAGGCCGCACTCGGACTCGGCGCCGCGCCCACGCCTCGTGTTGCGCCCGCAACGCGCCGACCTCCGCTGCCTGTGCCCCGCGTGACGGACCGCGCCCGCGCTCGTGCCATGTCGTTCACCGACCGTCGGTGTCCCGCGCAGCGATCGTGCCCCGAGTCGCGCCCAACTCTGCAGCCGCGCCGTGCCGAAGCTCTGCCTCGCGCTGCGCCCCGTGACGTTGCGCCTTCCGTCGCCTAGCACTCGACACGACCACCCACATACGGCATTGCCCGCGCCTACGACGTCGTTGCTGCCCCGGCCCTGTGTTACGAAATAGATGTCGCGGGACGCGACGAAGGTACCCTCCCTTACTGCTCTTTACGTCTCTTACCTTTTTCAGTATACTTTCGTATTGCCTCCTCCGCGCTCGGGTTAGACATAGGTGAGAGTGAGACAAGTTGAGAAAACGACGACGATGTCTGTGAGAGTCTTACCTGGCTGGTACGAGTCGGGCGAGCCCGACGAGTTTGAGCATCGAAGCGGGATATCCCCGCTCGGCAATGTAGTCGCCCTCGACCCTCTCAGGCGAGGTTCGGGAGGTCTGGTTGACCCTACCCTAGGGGACCCCATCAGATCTCTGGAACGGCACCTCCGCATATCGGCACTAGCACGTACTACACATAGGGTTTTTGGATTTTCCGTCTACATCCATATCTGTCCATCCGCAATATTGGACGACTCTTGCCGTCGTGGTCCGATAGAGACCTTTATTCGATACCGAGCCACTACCCTCGGTGTCGACCGGACCACGTCTTGACGACGTCCGACGTCAATATGTGACTGGGTTAGAGGGTTACCGATCCCTCTACAATTCCAAACAAGACTTGGAATCATAAAACTATCGACTCGCGTGACGCACCCTCGATCGGGTGTTATATATGCGACGTGTACGCGGGGTATCTGAGTGATGACCTAGTAGAGGGGGGTGTCCACATCTGACTCCTCTGAGAGGGAGGCGACATCGTCCTCCTCGCCTGTGCAGGTGTGGCCCCTAGTATCTCCACATGTATCCTTTGAGCTAGGGAGTGGGGCTTGACGTTTATTCTAGCAGTCCTCTTGCTCAAAAGGAATATGTGATGGGTGGAGGTCGGGCATGAGAGTGAGTATATCAGGGGGGGGGGAGGACATGGCCAAGGTGGGGCGGTAGGCTAGGGGTGGGGATGGGTGGCGATAGGCTAGGGGTAGTGTTGGGTGGCAATGAAGGGAAAGGTGTGGATGAAGGTGAGCGAGGTGGTGGAGGTGCGTGAGGTGGTGGGGGGAGCAAGGCGTAGGGGAGGGAAGTGGAGTAGATGAAGGGGGTGTAGATGGAGGTGAGCGAGGTGGTGGAGGTGCGTGAGGTGGTGGGGTGAGTGAGGCATGGGGGAGGGAAGTGGAGTGGATGAAGGAGGACAAGGTGAGGGGGATGAGGATGTGGGCTAGTGGGCTGATGAACAGCGAGGGGCTGTGGAACGGGGGAACGATGAGGGGGTGTGTAACGGGTGGGGGACGAGTGGGTGTGTGGCCAGAGGTGTGTGGAATACTCGTGTGACTCTGCCCTGCCTACACATAGTCTCCCTCAGGACTTTGGAGATCCAAGAGGGCAAAGGTATTGGAGGTACTAGTAGATGCTCGTACCTCCTTACCTTTACCTGGCCAATTGCCGATAGTGGGGACAGCTAGGGGGCAGGGTAGGGAATGTGGGCGCTTGTCAGCCCCTTTCTTCACCCATTGGGATCTTGAGACTGTGTGCTTGGCCGTTACGGGCTTGGGCGGCATAGAATCCCTAGGTGGGGGAAGGTTAGGGGCCGGCACACTAAGTGGTGCAGGGGCGGGGCGTGTACTTTGATTCGGTCTCTGGATGGGGCGGCGCCCTTGAGAAGTAGACTTTGTTTCTATTATGCATTCGTTATAAGGCAAAGGTGGGAGGTATTCCTCTGAGGGGGCCGAGGAAGTCTGCGATGCCCTTTGGCGACACGTATGAAGTGTGTGCCGTAAGAGGATACAATGCGTACAGAACTGCGGAAGGTTCTCGTACACTATGGTCTGACGAATAAGCTCATGCCCATTGCGGATGAGGATCATGCAGTGGATGGGCTCTAGTAAGTCAATCTCGACACATACCCTCGCATATCTGGGGTGATTGAACAGATGGACGTATTTGTCAAGACGTATAAATGTGCCAACATCACTATCTAGGGACTCTAGAGCGGTGGGTGTGAAGAGATGCGACCTAAGCCCTGGAAAACCGATCAAGACTGGTACAGAGTGGGGGCAATGCTCCCGCGAGGTGCTAGTCTGTTCGGCTGTCCATCGATAGGTGTGCATTGTGGAACCACTAATTGTCCACGTGGTACGACTCCAAGCTTTCCTAAAGTCCGCTTACTGTTGGAAGCGAATGAAGACACTCCGGTGGTTGCGTGCGCCAATAACCACCGGGCCAGTGAAGTATCCTGGCGCTACATAGACCCTCATGATGTCATCAATGAGGGGACGTTTCGTCGTGAATCGCCCTATCAAAGTATAAGTGAATGGGGCCGCCATTCGCGAGACCTCCTCTTTCAAGAAGGCGACAACTCTCACACCTTCTATGTCAATGTAGTCCCGCTTGGGGGTCGTGTCATTGTATAGTGGAGGGAGTGTGACCTTTGGGAGGGGTTGAGTGGTAGCCGTGTACGTAGTCCCTGCTACTTTCGCCGCCCAGGTCGTCGATGATGGTTGCCCAGCCAATGCATTGCCACGGTCGATTGGCGCTCGATATGTCTCCGTGTCTAGTCTGAGTGGTGCGATGTGTGGTAAAGTAGGAGGAACAACTTCGATGGAAGATGCCAGACCCACTTTCTCGGTGTCGGTCAAGACCTCACGGGCTGGTTCATCCACGCTAGTCCGGTCAGCATATGGGGGGGGGGCAAAGTACCCGAGTTGGGCCAGCGAGAGTTGTCTAAATGTCCCAAGTATAAAGGTCCTAGGTCGTCTAGGTGTACTTTATCAAGGATGATCGAGTTGTCGTGGAGGACTGGATCAGAGGTGGCTGTATTGACCAAGTACGTCTGGTCAGGATTGACTAAGTCACCGCAATCAGGGTTGACCGAGGCACCATGGTAAGCAAGGTCAAGGTTGACCATGTCAACATGATCGACCAAGTCAATACGGTCATCCGTGGCCAAGATTGATCGGTGAACTTGGTCAAGATCGACTGAGTCAGCCTTTTCAACACAATCAGGGTTGACTGAGTCAACACAATCAGGGTTGACCGAGGCACCATGATCAGCAAGGTCAAGATTGACCAGGTCAACATGATCGACCAAGTCAATACGGTCACCAGTGACCAAGACAGCTCGGTCAACACTATCAAGATCAACCGAATCGCTTTGGTCAACACTCTCCAGGTTGGCCGTGTAAACCTGGTCAACACAGTCAGGTTTGACCAAGTCGGCTAGGTCAACAAGGTCAACACGGTTTAGTTTGACCAAGTTGACTGGGTCAACAAGGTCAAGATGGGCCAAGCCAGCATGTTCAACTTCGTCCAAGTTGACCAAGTCACTTTGGTCAACTTGGCGAGGTTTGACCGAGTCAACCTGGTTGACTCGGTCTGAGGCGCCCGAGTCGACCAGGTCGACTCGGTCTGAAGCGGCCCGTTCGACTTGGTCGGAAAAGGCCGAGTCGATCAGCTCGACTCAGCCGATACCGCTCGGGTCGACTTGTGGTGAGTCATCCGGGTCGACAGAGTCGACTCGGACTGTCTCGGTCGATGTAGGTGGGTCAAAGAACGCCACGTCAGCCATCAAGGTGGACCAGTGTGGAGCGGATGACGTGGAGAGAGCTGGGCTGTCGATTGGATAGTCCAGATGGGGATCTAACGGCAGCGGGGCCGTTGAACGGTCAACAAAAGCGGGCAGCGGGGGCGTGGAACGGTCAACAAAGATGGGCGCTAAGGGCTTGGAATGGTCAAAGAAGGCAGGCGACGGCGGTAAGCTCACCGGCAACGGCTCTTTTTTATTTATTTCAGCAACGTCCACGGGAGGTCCATCATCTGGACCGTCGACGACGCGACACGTTTCGTCGCCGACGGTCGAGATAGACGGACAAACAGCGCGCGCTGTTATGATTGCGGGTTGCGACACAAGATCTAAATGTTTTTGGGTTTTTTTAAAATATTTGTTTTTTTTTTTCAATTTTTTATGAACGTTAGATCCATCTTGGCAGTTAGTTTTGACAGCCTGGATGGATCTCGTGTCTGACAAGTCCAGCACAACCATATCTGACGTGGTGAGCACGTCTGATGCAGGGTGTGCTGGCATTGCCAGCGCGTCTTGGTGGGCAGGCTGGCCATTTGACGTGCGTGACACGTCAACCGCCCAGCTAGCCGTCTCTGCTGACTCAGCGGCCCGCATGGGATTGCGGGCCGTGAGTTTTCCTTTTCATTTTTCGGCGAAGTCGTTTAAAACATCAAATATTAAGCAAGTAAAAGATAAATAAATGAAAAATGAATTAAACCTGGATGTTCTACTCCCCCAGACGAGCAATCCAAGTCCAGATTTGACGGGATTTGGATTTGTATAGCGTCCAAATAAAGAAAAATAAAAATCGAGAACGAAAACTTACTTCTGATCTTCAATTGCCTCTAGAACGAGCTATACTGATATGTTTTGAGCGATTTTTGAGTCGATTCCAGTAGATTTCGACCTTCCGAATCCAATGGGACCAATTTCAGCTCATTCCATCCTTGTCCAAGGTCAATCAAACTTTACTCTTCTGCACGACAGATGAAGGTCTTAATCTTCTCCTTGATCCAGGTTTTTAGCAAAGACCTAAACCTTACTTAAACTTCGGTCCGATTCTGGTCTGTTCTTATTCAATCTTGGTCTGATCCCAAATGGTCTTGGTCTAGTTAGGTTGACTAGTCAATGTCAAAGGAAAAAAATTATGTTAATGATATTTAGAACTGCTGGTACTGAATTCCCCTTCACCTCCCTTCCATTGTTTCCCCACTAACTAGGTCTTTGTCCTCCCACACCTCCCTTTACTCCTGGAGAACTATCGAGGTGACTAGAGAAGGAAGAAACATTCAATAGAAAAAGATGTTTGGATGGGTTCTTAAAGCCCACATTCGAACTCCTCTACATCACACGGGTGTGCACATATGCTCAAATATTTGGCGGCTATGCTGGGCACAATAGAAACCTCTATGGCGAGTTGGATTTAACATTTTTAGAATTTTACAAAAAAAATTTCTGATAAATATTTAATAATATACTTTCGGTTTTGGTCTGGTTTGACCCTTGGACCTAAACCTGTTTGACCAACCGCTCCACCCTCAAATGCAAGACCTATGGTCTCAGTTCGGTCTGGTCAAACCCGGTCCGCGGTCCTAAGTGTCCAACCCTAATAGGCCTAGTGGCGTCGGATGACATTGCGTCGTCCGTTCTCTTGTTCGCGTCATCCGTCTTCTAATTCAGTTTAGGCAAGTCCACTAAGGAAAATGAGAGTTGGTGGGGAATCTTCGGCGTTGAAAGTGGGTCTGCGAGCGAGGAACGCTTCCAAAAATCAGACGAAGCATCTCCGAATCTAGTTCGATCGCATCAGCACGAAGTTCCCATCGAGAAATCTCATCGAGGATACAGCTCGGAGTTTCTTGTCGGTCTTGCGCGCGCTTCTCTTCGGCGAGAACGAAGAGCCTTCGACGGTGTTCGTCCGCGAAATCTTCCTTTGTCGTATTTTTCCATAGAACGTTGTAAATCTGAAGGTCTGATCCCCCCTGACCTGACTGAGTCGACGAGAAGAATGGCGGCCTTCATGAAGCTGGACGATTCCCCGATGTTCCGGCATCAGGTGCGCGCTTTTCTGCCATTTGTTTCACTGCGACCCGCCCATTTGGCAACTTTTCCATTTTCGTCTTTAGAGGTGTTTACATCCGTTCCCAGAAAGTCTGAACAAGATACTGTGACTTCACAACCGGAGTCCTTATTTGGTTGTCTTTGGGCGTTGATGAGTTTATTGCCAATTATTGCCTCCTGCTCTATTTTTTTGGAACTGATCTGCACGACAACTTATACACCTGACGTTGGCTTCTCTGAGCTGTTCATTATCTCGGGAGTTAATAGTTTTACCAAAGATGATTTGCTTACCATTTTTTTTATTAATCAGCTGTCGAATAATTAGCCCGAATTCTATGTTTGCTCATTTCCTGGATTGATATCGACCTTGGAACTGAGATTTGAAAGGGAGAGTTATGTCTTTTGTCCTGCCCGCACTCTTCCAACAGACGATTTCTACTCGCTCCGAGGCTATAACGTGGATCGATTTCCATGTTTAATCTAGAAGTAGAGGATGGATGAATGAAAATCCTGAGTTCCTTACATCTAATCGCATTCAGGAAAAGGTGGGGCTTGAATTATAAGCGTGAGAATACGAAAATGGCTTTTTAGTTACTTAGTCTGGTGAGGCTTTAAACTATATAAATAGGTCAGGGAGAAGAGTTCTCCAATTGGAGTGTCAGGCGAGAGCAAATTCTAATCGGAGTGTCAAGCGCGTGGGTTTATGGACCTTTACTGATAGTAGAACCCTTCAAAGTGATCAATATTTTTTATCTTCCATATGTCTTGAATCCGATCCTTCCTTATTTAGATCTTCCTCAAGTGTCATCCTCTTATATCTCCTCCTCTCGCATTCATAACCCCTTAAAATCCAAGATTCATCAAAGATTGTAACAGCTGGTCCCTTTTATGTGTGGCCTCTTTTTATGTGAATATCATAACGGTTGGTGTCTTTTACACGGTCAATTGTAAGTTTTTGGGAAGGACTGCAACCAATGTGTGGCTCAGGTCTGTCTACATGTTAAGAAAAAGATGGGAATCGGAGCAATTATACCATGAAATATTTCAACGAGAAGTTTTATTCTTCTGAAATAAATTCAAGAAGAACCCATGTTGTAGGTATACTCATGTCTTCTCTCGAAACATTGATAATATATAAAAGGGGATATGATAACGGTCTTTATCAGCTTAGTTTTAAAAGGGGATCTTCTCTGTTCCGTTATAATTTACTAAATGAATTGATCTCCTTTTACGGTATCTCTTTTGCAGCTATTCTCTTTGGAACATGCAACAGATGAACTGAAAGAACGATGCCAAAGACTTCATAAAGGATGTAAGAAATTTGTGTGAGTAATCTACTCTTCTCTGGCTTCCTTTAAGTTCACTCGTACGTTTAATTCTTACCTTATAATTGGGACTCATACAGAGGCAGTTCACTTCCAAATGACTATTTTTAATGAATTTAATGATGTGGCTTTAGCGTGTGATCTATTCAATGAAATGCTGTTCTTCTTCACCATGGGTTTGGGCGTGAAATTTTGCATTTATGTTTTCTTTGATGCCATCTTTCTGAAGACACGTTAAATGGGTCTATTATGATTAAGCTTGAGGGAAGATACTTAAGAGTTAGCAGGAAATACAGGAAATAAAGGAAATATACCGACCAGTTCGACAATTCACTCTGATGACCACCCCTATAGAGCTGCCATGGCCAGGACCCCACAAATCTCCAAACCAGACTCTCAGGGACCCCGTCCCCAATGCCCTAGCTCCCTTTCAAACCTCTGCTCTCTCATATGAGCTCCCCTTGACACGTAACAGTACCTCACGTGTACTCCTTTCATAGTGCCTGCAAGGTGTCCAAAGTTTTGTATGATGAGGTTTATGTGATGGCCGCCTCAATGAGTCAGCGTGTCCTTTTGCTTTTTGTAAATGATCCTTTATTTTGAAGTTAGGTATTGTATGTCGCCATTGCTAGAAGATAATGCGCTTCACTTGTCCTGTTGCTAAATATGTTTTCACGTCCTCTTTCTATCTCACATATGTCCTTCTCAAAACTTTTGAAGTCATAGTTTAAAAAATAAATAAATTTGATGTCATGTGCCATATTTTGTCAAGTTATAAGACTCTGTAGAGTCTTTTAGTCAGTATGCTCTGACTGAAGGTCTCTGCTGCAAAGCCGGCGAACAGGATAGTTTTAGAGTACCACTTTGAAACTTGAGGCTGATTAAGCTTTACAACGCATCTTATGCCCATTGTAGGGCATCGCTTGAAGGAGCATGCGAAGGGGACATCTCTTTTGCCAATTCCTTGGAAGCTTTTGGAGCTGGTCATGACGATCCCATGAGTGTGGCCATTGGAGGTTGCAAAATTTTTCTTATTTCTCTTATTTTGGCTAAATGTTGCCTATGTTGGGTCTTAGATTTTACCCCGTAAAAACATTGTTTACTTAATGACCCAAAATCACATTTTCATTCTCACTATACTTATTCGTTGGATGCACCCACATTTCCTCATTCGACAAATGAAATTTACTCAACGTTGATTATTGTAGGTCCAGTCATGTCCAAATTTACGACTGCATTCAGGGAACTTAGTTCCCACAAGGAACTTCTTCGTTCCCAAGTAAGTCTGTACAAAATCATTTTTCTCTGCAACTTCTCTCGTATAGTTTATGATTTTCGTTGAGAAGTGTCTTGGGTCCGTCATTGTTTTCTGTCTATGGCCTGTTATGGGGTCTCATTATTTGTACCCGGTTCCGTACCCTTTTATATAAAGGATACACCGGTCCAGAATCGTTCAGATTTAATCCCATGAGTGTGAAACAGAGTCTTTCTTTCATGTTTCTCTGTGTCTCCACCTGTCATCTAGGGTTTAGATCCAGGTGAGGCTGCCCGTTCAACCCCCATCGTTTCGTATATCCACTTTGAAAATTTTCTTCAATCTGTTAGTCTATATATTTGTCATGCTGTGATGTTACTAAATTATTACTTTGGAAACTCAGGGTTAGGGTCCAGGGCTTGGATATTTTTTGATCAAGATACTTTCATGAAGACTTTTTTTTTGATGGGGATGCGTCTTGTTTCTCATTCTAGTTACTGTCGGGCAGATTTACTCGCATTAAAAAATAGCATTCGGGTAGACAAATCATTTGAATTCCTACTAGCCTCGTTGTTTCCACCAAATTCTATACGTATAAGGCCTCATATTCTGAAGGGCCTTGTTTTTCTCGTTTCCTGCATAGTAGTCGTTGACTCTAGTTATTACTGAGAGATGCTCTCAGAAAATAGCTCGTTATCATTCTATTGATTGTAAATACAATTTTATCTAGGTCATATTTCAGAAAATAACAATTTTATCTAGGTCGCAAAGTATCGTATAGTTCAGTTGAATGCTCTCAGGAGTGCCCCTGGCAAAGTATCATGAATGGAAGCCTCTGCTTCAGTGCAGAAGCCTCTGCCAGTGCAAACAAGGGTCCTTAAGTATCTGGACCTTGTTTATATTAAAATTCTAAACCATAGTAAGTTACATAATCCATAAAAGTCCTCATCCTGAGTCTATACTTCGTTAATGTCATTTTCTAAGAGGAGCATAAAATAGCATACATGTGAACATTTGATCTTCCTTCTCCGCTTAGATGTAGGAAAAGAAGCTAAGATTCTTTTAGAACTTTATAATTCCGTTATTTTTCAAATTCTAACTCCAGAGGATGAAAGAAAACAACTGTCGATTAGAAACTTATTCTAGTCAAGGCTCTCAATTCTGTGCCATTTTACTAATCACATTTGTCGTCTGGAATATACCAATTGAACCTTTCTTTTCGTCATTGAATTTCGTCGAGCATTTTAAATAAATTATGCCTCTATAGTTTTTGGATTCTGTAGTCATGTTATTTTAACTTCATGGGAGCTGCATTTTTGGTTTGCGGGATCGCACTAGATCTTATTGAATCAAATGTATCTTATACAAAGCTCATATGAAAAATGATGGCTGCCGTAACAATGTTGTTTGCCAGTATGTGAGGCATTTATAAACACTTATTCCCATTTGGGCCATTAAAAATAAAAGGAACAGCTATGGGCCACTTATACAGTGTGGCCCATTTGCAACACTTCTGAGAAATAAACAAATGAGCTTTGTTATGATCAACACCCCCTGCAAGTTGGGTATGGATGTTAATCATGTTCAACTTGCTGGCAAAGTGTTGAAATTATGGACTGGGTAGTTCTTGGTGAAGATATCTCATGTTGGCTCTGCTGATACTGCAAACGCAGGTTCCATGATCCCACATCTGTTTTCTCCATGATGAAGCGTCTACTGATTTCAATATTTTTGGTTCTATCGTGTTGAACCCGATCCTGTGAGATTTCTATGGCAAACTGATTATCACAATACAGTCTGATACTCTTCTGGGAATAACATTTAATTTCCCTGTGCCATCAATCTAAACTTGGGTGCTGCACTAGACTGGGGTTCAACCTTCTGTTTCTTTCTCATCCATGTGACGAGACTCCCTCACATTAAAGCACAGTAACCCGAAGTCGATCTTTTATCCAGCATCATCAGCATCTGGGTAGATTTCTGCTGTCACGCCTTTAATTTTTTGACAATTGTTTACCCTGTCCAATAGCACCTTAAAGATAGGTCAGAACATGATATGTCACATGTTGATGTATCTCATGTGGGTTAGAATATGATCCCTACCAACCCTAAGGATGGCTCCGTGTCTTCTCCTTTGTCAATGTTTTCAGCATGCTTTGAGGATATTCTTCCTATCTCCTTCAAGAGAACAATTATACACTTGTGCTGTGACAGTGCTATTTCTTCATGCAGAGATGCCAATTTTATTCCCAGAAAGTACTCCAACTTCCCCAAAAGGTCATAGATTCCATTCAAGCTTTGCTGCCAAGGCCATAATTATCTTTACTGTGTAAAACTTGGGAACTGGAGCAAAAGTCTTGAAAGAATCAATTCCAGGGTTTAGCCCTTGGCTAGCCTGGCTTTACATTTCTCCAAGGTTTCATCTGCTTTATATTTCAGGGTATACACCCCTCGACATCCTACAAGTTTCTTGCCTGGTGGCAGTCCATTGATTCCCACATCTGATTCCAATTCTTTGGAACAGATATACTGGAAAAAAATTCACAAAAAACTGTATATTGGGGCCCTAATTTTTCATATGAAATATAGTTTGCGAGAGGATAGCTGCCACCAGTTCAACAACTTCTCACTTTCTTGCATATAGCAATGTGCCATCCCAAATCATCTTCAACCTGGGAATCAACTTGATTATCTTCATATTTTGTTTAGACAAATTTTCTTCTTCAATTTGCAGCTCTTCTTCATTGTGACTTCATTGTGATTTCCACCTCCCTTTTGTCGATCAGTACTTGGTTAATGTGCTCTCTCTCTTTCTGGGCTGTTCCTCAACTGCAAATTCTGTCCAGAAGTCTCCTTCTGATGGTACATATTTCATTGTTTCTAGCTGTCTATCACTGGGAAGCATAAGAATTTGAAGATTCGACCACTGACTCAGTCTGATCTGCTACTTCTCTTTCCTCTTTCTGATAGACAATGTCGTACTCATTGAAGGTTCACATCAGCTGATCTCTTAAGTCCAGTTTCATTTCAATTTGAATCAGAACACAATATTGATACTTCCCTTAAGAGGGACATATCACAATGCGATGTATCTGACCTGTTTTATTCGAAAAAAAAATTCTGACCTGTTTTATTCACGCTGGGAACTTTTAACATGCGTTTCTGGGGTCATCAGGCAAAACAAAAACTAGTGTTTAAGCTCTTCTGTCCCTAAAACTTATTGTGAAAGGCTAGCAAGTGGCCTCTAAACTGGAACTTCTGACCAGAACAAATAAGCTCAACCACCTCTACGAGGTTTTGTCTTACAATCTTGAACTTTGGGTTTATTCTGAAGATATATTCTATCCATCATCTGCTCAACAGTCTGCACGCTCTCATTCGCCAGAAGGACCTCCTAACTTTGGCTCTTCTTGGGATGATGTTTTCCGTATCCAATGTCAATTCAATGGATTTTGCACAGGAGACAAGGTGTCTGTCAACTTGGGGAATAGTGTTATAATTTTCTTTAAGATATTTCTAACAAAGAACAAGCTTCTAAACCACAGATCCTTAAACATTGTATAAATTTCTTCAGCTCAGCAATAAGAGACTTATTTTTCAAATATTTGCACAACCATCTCTGTTAGCAAGCTCCCTGGCTGGTCGGCTGTTGACCTAGCCGTCAGTCAGAATGAGAGAACTCAAGAAAAACCACACTACATTGACTAGGGTTTCGCTGGTTTAAAAACCAGTGAGATAGAAGAAAACGGTTTTGGCCCATATAGATGTGTTAGCGGGTAAGTGGGCCTCTTATGTCCAGGGTGCATATTTACATATAAAGAGTAAACAGAATAAAAATAAATAGAGAAAGGAAATAGGGCTTCTGCGGACAATCTCTGCGTAACAGTCAGCCTCAGATGCATTTGGCTGCTTTGGGACCTGTCTTTTCTTACTCACTAATATCTAAATCTCGTCCTGTGGAGTGTAGAAAAAGAGTGGTTCGTGATAGCATTACCTTGAGATCATGTGTGAAACATTGGAAATTGCTCCGATTAAACTGCTAGACGACTGTATGCATAGCAAGAAAAAACTCTTTTCTCCTTCCTCTAAAAAGATATGGTTCCAGGGCTCAGCAAAGATTCAAAACTAAAGATTTGTTCTTGTTAGTGTGGACTTCTTCCCTATTATGTACTCTCTCTCCTACTTACTCTCCTAGGGTATAAATACCCTCTATGTACCCCTTTGGGTCCTCATGTCATTATCTTCTTCCTCCTTCAATCTAGGATCTTCTCCTCTCCCTCAACCCTTCTAGGGTTTCACATGGTATCAGAGCCCTTGGGCATCTGAGTATAGGGCTTGACATCACCCTAATCCCGGCGGAACTCCGGTGAACCAAAGCCCTGTTCGAATCTGCAGGAAGGGAAACCCTAACTTCCTGCAGAATCGACCCTGGTTCCACCGACGACCACCGTTTTTGCCGAAGACCGTCTCCCACCGCGGAACCGCCGCCCGAGCCGCCAGATCCGAGCGGACCAGCCGCCCGAGCAGCAGCCCAGCGGACCAGCCGCCCGAGCCGCCAGTTCCGAGCGGACCAGCCGCCCGAGCAGCCAGCCCCGAGCGGACCAGCCGCCCGAGCCGCCAGCCCTGCACGGTCCAGCAGCCCGAGCGGACCAGTCGCTTCGCGCGGACCAGCCGCCCGAGCAGCCGATCCGAGCGGACCAGCCGCCCGAGCTGCTAGCGCGGACCAGCCGCCCGAGCCGCCAGCCCGGCGGACCAGCCGCCCGAGCCGCCAGCCCTGCGGTCCCGCAGCCCGAGCAGCCGATCCGAGCGGACCAGCCGCCCGAGCCGCCAGACCCGAGAGGACCAGCCGCCCGAGCAGCCAGACCTGCACGGTCCAGCAGCCCGAGCAGCCCCGACCGCGGAACTGCCTGAGCAGCCAGCCCCGAGCGGACCCCTGACAGTCAACTGCCTGCCTGATGGCGGACGACAGTGTTGACCCTCCCGTCTCCGGCAATGCCAGCACCACAGTGGCCCCGCTAGTGCCGACGCCTGCTAGTGATTTTTCCGACGCTGATTTTCAGCGGGAACCGCTGTCGCACAAGGTGGTCCATCCTCTCCCGATGGTCCCGGAGTCGACCCTTCTCCGCGGCCCGAACATCCTTAACTGGCGTCGGTACATCGAGACCACCCTCAAGGCGCGCCAATTGTTCAAACACTGCATAGCCGGACCGCTACCGCCGACCCATCCACACTTCGCGGCATGGGAAGCCGAGAAAATTTTATCATGGGCTGGCTGTACATTCACACTCGTGCTCCCGAGTTCCGTGACGAGTTCCCGGACCGGACGACTGTGAAGGGTGTTTGGGGCCAGGCCGCTGCCTACTGTGGCCGTGATGGCGACAACTGGCGCCTGTTTAGCCTTGTCCAGCGCGCCCAAAACCTCCGTCAAGGCCAATTGTCCATTTCGGACTATGCCTTGGCCCACAAGAAGCTGTGGGAGGAAGTTGACTACTACCTGCCAACGGATGACCCGGCTTCCGTGTCCTATCAGAATACACTCCGCATCCGGCTCCTGGGATTCCTAAACGGCCTCAACAAAGAATACGATGACATTCGCCGTCGCCCTCCATCGACGCGAAGGACTCCCGTCAATCGATGATCTCGTCAAGGAACTCCAGGAGGAGGAAAGTCACTTCCAGCTGCAGCAGGCTTCCGTCGAGCCCTCTCCCGACTCGACGGCTCTTCTCACTCGGCCATCGACTTCCTCCTCCACTTCCTCTTCCGCCTCTACTTCCGATCCGCCGGCCTCCGCAGTGGTATGCAACTACTGCAACAAGCCCGGCCACCGCAGTCGTTTCTGCCGGCGTCGCAAGTTAGATAACGAGAAGAAGAAGGCAGCCGACCCGAAGGCCATGGTCGCAGCCACTCCGTCCTCCACGTCACCCATGGATCAGCTTCAGGCTGATGTGGCCCTTCTCCGCGAGCAGCTGGCCGCCATGCAGTCCCAGTCTTCCGCCCATTTTGGCGGTTTCGGTGCGTACTCCTCTCCGGTGTCTGATCAGTGGTACTGTGGTCATACGGCTCTCCACTCACCTCTGGTCTCGGATACAACCTGGGTGCTTGATTCGGGGGCTACCGATCACATGACCCCGTTCAACGACCGGTTTGTATCCTACGAGAGGCATAGTGGGAGTCGTACGGTTCTCACGGCCGGTGGTGGACGTCTCCGCGTGGCTGGTATCGGGGCAGTCTATGTTGACGGCCTCGGTGTTGTCCGCAACGTCCTTCACGTCCCCGACCTGCGAGCCGTCCTCATGTCACCGCAGCGTCTGGTTGATTCAGTTTTTTGTTCGTTTCACCTCCAACCTGACGGCATGTTCCTTTCTGACAAGGGGGGGCCGCTCGCAGTGCTTCTTGGTACCTCGTAGCCTCCGTCCGGTTGACGAGCAGCGCCGTGCACGGCTCCAGTTGGCTCATCAGCGCCTGGGTCATCCTCCGTTTTCCACTTTGAAGCGTTTATTTCCGTCGTTGTGTACTGGACTAGACCTACAGACCGTTGTTTGCGAAGCTTGTCAGTTGGCCAAGCATCGACGATCCACGTTTTCTCCGTCTGTGTCCCACAGCTCGACGCCGTAGTTCCGCGTTCATAGTGATGTTTGGGGACCGGCCCCACAGGCGAGCCTAAAGGGCCATCGCTATTTTTTGATTCTCGTCGATGAGGCGACCCGCTACACGTGGACCTACCTGCTGGCGGCGAAATCTGAGGTTCCTGCCTCCGTCCGTCACTTCTGTGCCGTCGTCCAGACTCAGTTCGGCCGCGGCATTCAGCGATTCCGGTCCGACAACGCCCGCGATTTCGTCAATGCCGATCTCGCCTCCTACTTTGCCGAACGGGGTATTCTTCATGAATCCTCGTGTGTGGCGACCCCGGAGCAGAACGGCATGGCTGAGCGTCGCATTGGCTATGTCACCTCCACGGCCCGGACACTCTTGCTGAACTACCAGGTACCCTGGTCGTATTGGGGTGATGCGGTGTTAACGAGCACGCAACTCGTCAACCGCATTCCCTCCGATATCTTGGGGTTCCACAGTCCCCTTGATCGGATGATTGAGGCCTTCCCCGGCGTGCCTCTTCGGACCGGCCTGCTCCCTCGCGTCTTCGGCTGCACTGCCTATGTGCATGACACGTCTCCTTCCCGCACGAAGCTCGACGCTCGTGCCCTCCGGTGCGTGTTTGTGGGTTATGCCTCCCTTCAAAAAGGCTACCGGTGTTATCACCCACCTTCCCGGAGGGATTTCATCTCGGCAACCGTCACCTTTGCCGAACATGAGTCCTATTTCGGTGACCCCTCATCCCGCCTCCCGTTGGATGAGGCTCTTGCGGCTCCCCACTTAGAGCCGTTTCCTATTGCGGGGCCCACTGCTCCCTTGCCCTCCTCCATTGTTTCTCCCCCACTTGATCGGCCTTCCATTCCAGTGGCTTCTTCTCCTCGTCTGGAGCACTCCTCCACTTCCCCTTACCCCTTCCGGCATCCTTGCCACCCTCGCCTACCCGTTAGCGGTTCCGCCACTACCGCCGACACCTCCCTCCCCGCGGCTCCTCTCCCCCGGTGTGTCGTCATCCACACCTCTTGGGGAGTCGCCCTCTCTCCCTCCTGCGGATTCTTCTCCATTCCCCGAGGAGTCTCCGTCTACACTCGCTTCCGCTCTCCCAGCGGACGATCCTTCCCTGTCTCCTCCCGATGATGACGATCAGTTGGGATGGCCTATCGCCCTTCGGAAGAAGTGCACGCGAGTGCACCCGCACTCCGCTATCCCCTGTCCCACTATATCTCCTTCGACCGGCTGAGTACTTCCTACCGGCTGTTTCTCACTGTCGAGTCGGACCCCATTCCACGCCGCCTAGCCGATGCTATCGCTTCTCCTCATTGGAAAGCGGCGATGGACGAGGAGATGCAGTCCCTGCTCAAGAACCACACTTGGTATGTTGTCCCACTCCCTCCTGGCAAGAGGGCGGTGGGTTGCAAGTGGATTCACACCAAGAAACATCATGCTGATGGCACCCTCGGCGCTACAAGTCGCGTCTCGTGGCCCGAGGGTTCACTCAGTCCTCTGGCGTGGACTACTTGAGACATTCTCACCCGTGGCGAAGATGGACACCGTCCGTCTTATCTTGGCAGTGGCTGCTCACTTCCACTGGGGTATCCGACAGTTCGGCGTGAAGAACGCTTTTCTCCATGGCGACTTGACGGAAGAAGTTTACATGCAGCCACCTCCGGTATGCCCTCGGCCCTCCTGGCACCGTCTGCCGACTGCGGAAGTCTCTTTATGGACTCAAGCAGTCTCCGCGGATGTGGTTCGACGACGTTCTCTTCCGTGATGAAGACCGAGGGCTACACCCAGAGCAACGGCGATGCGTCGCTGTTCTTCCGCCATTCTCCGCGGCGTCTCCATCCTGGCTGTATATGTTGTGATATTCTTATCACCGGCTCCGATTCTGCAGAGGCGACTCGCCTTGGTATTGCTCTGGCCAAGGAGTTCGAGGTTAAGGCCCTTGGGCCTCTCCGCTACTTCCTCGGCCTTGAGGTGGCACGCCCCCCGGGGCATCTTTGTGTCTCAGCAGAAGTACGCCGTTGACTTGCTGGCCCTTGCGGGCATGACGGAGTGTGCGCCAGTGAGTACTCCCATTGACCCAAACGTGAAGTTGGGTGCAGGGGACGACTCGCCTGTGGTGAATTCCTTCCAGTATCAGCAGCTGGTGGGGAAACTCCTCTATTTGACGCACACCAGACCGGATATCAGCCGCGTCAATCTTCTCAGCCAGTTTATGCACTCACCGCGGGAGATCCATCGCCAGGCAGCATATCGGGTACTTGCGTACCTTAAAGGTTGCCCCGGGAAGGGATTGCTCTTCCCACGGAGTACGGATCGGACAGTGAAGGTGTACACCGACGCTGATTTCGCCGGTTCGATTGTGGATTATCGCTCCACGACTGGGTACTGCATTTTTCTGTTTGGCAGTCTTGTCACGTGGAAGAGCAGCAAGCAGGACAAGGTGTCCCGCTCCAGTGCTGAAGCCGAGTACCGGGCACTCGCCGATGGGGCCTCTGAGGGCCAATGGATCTACGGCATTCTCCATGACCTTCGGGTGGAGTACTCCGGCCCGATCCATTTCTACTGCGACAACAAGTCGGCGATTGCGTTGGCCCAGAACCCTGGCCAGCAGGGAAAGATCAAGCACATGGAGCGCAACCGCTACTTCTTCAAGGAGCGGATGGACGAAGGCATCTTCGACCTTGACTTTGTTGCCTCCGCGGATCAAGCCGCGGATGTCCTCACCAAAGGACTGTCCCGGCCCCTGCTTCAACGTGCGGTGTCCAAGCTCGGCATGGACGACATCCATACTTCGCTTGCGGGGGGGTGTTAGTGTGGACTTCTTCCCTATTATGTACTCTCTCTCCTACTTACTCTCCTAGGGTATAAATACCCTCTATGTACCCCTTTGGGTCCTTATGTCATTATCTTCTTCCTCCTTCAATCTAGGATCTTCTCCTCTCCCTCAACCCTTCTAGGGTTTCACAGTTCTCGCTCCATCGTCAGGGGCTGGATAAATCCACACATTTCCACTGTTCAAAAGCATAATATGAAGTACAAATTCAATTGGAAAATGTACTTAGCCTGAAAGGTGACTCCGTGATTGGACTGAGTACCTAGTTAAATAAAAGTTGTAGTTTTTTTTGAAAAGTAAAAGTGGTGGTTTTCAGGTCGTTCGATGAAGTAATCCATTTATTGGAAATAAATTTGTTTATCATCCTCAAATACTTTTGGTTCTTATTCTGCTCTTGTTGAACAGGTTGAGCATATGTTGACTGATCGCTTAATGCAGTTCATAACTGTTGATCTGCAAGATGTGAAGGTAATTATTTTATTTTTCTTTTTTAACATTGAAACGGTATTTCTCTTTGTAGAAATCTTTCATAGAACTGTGTTATTCTTATGGCCTTAATTGATAATAAGAATGATCAATTTGGGGACTGCATTTCTATTACCACACATGCCATTGCAAATGTTGACACGAATGATAATTGTGTTTCTATTTTTATGAGTTTCTACCTTGTTGTGAGAGATCTTCCCAACTATATTCAATGTTGTCAATCGCAAAAACAACCATGTAACACCAGACAAGCTCACAGAAGAATTATGTCCCTTATATTTTGTTAGGGTACTGGGTTAATTTACTTTTGATATAGTTTCACAGCAGATGGCATTTACTCTTTAATGCGTGTGCATATATGCGCCGTAACTCATTCAGTCCTTTGAGCCTGCTCTCTATCTCTCTTGATTCTTCGTGGTATCAGAACTATACACCAGAGCAGGGCACCAAGTAAAACAGATCTTTAACTGGTTCATGTGCGTAGGGCACCAAGTAAAATAATATAAGGAGAATTCGTCGTTCTATCCGTGGCAAAATTGAGGGCTTTATCACTTCACTGTCTTTCTTTTAGATGACACCTGTGATGGATCTGTTATTTTTCCTTTGTATACGGCCCTGTGATGAATCTGTTATTTTTCCTTTGTATACAGCCCTGTTATGTGCCCCATTTTGTGTACCCCATTCTGTATCTCGTTATCTTAGAGATACATGGGCCAGCTTAGATGAGGAATCGTGTTATTTTTGTTCTTTCTATGTGTAACCACCTCTCCACATTTGGCTAGGTTTTGGGAGACGTGTGACTGTCTCCACCACCTATTGCTCTAAAACTATTCACCTTATGTCCGGGTTGAATTGTCATGATAAATTTGTTTATTCTTATTTCCACCATTTATACTAGCAGAAGTATAATAATATGTGTTCTGTCTTTATTAATAGGAATCTCGTCGACGATTCGACAAAGCCCAGCATGTTTACGACCAGGTACGGCTCTATCTTTCTTTGCTCTATCTGTTATGTTTTCTTATTTTTCTGAATTCTAGCGAATATTGTAAATGAACATTTTTTACAGTTCTTGTGCATTCGTGGGCCTTTGACTTGCTTGGAGTGGTGAAATAACGATAAAATTTGAAGAATCTAGCAGCTAACATGTTTGTTTTCATAATACATTACCTAATCTTTCTCATCACTCATTATATCAAGGGCCCAAGTCTTTTGAGGTCACGTTAAAATTGCAAAAATGTTATATGCTGCTTTCATATGAATTCATATGCTGCTTTCATATTTATGCAATCAGTGCTTAGGGTCAGCTTTTGATATCTGTCCTAGGCAAGAGAAAGATTCATGTCCCTTCGACAAGGCACACGAGTTGCTGTCATTTCTGAGCTGGAGGAGGTGGATTCTTTTCCTTGAAATTTTACTGGATACTGATGTTTCTGAAGCCTCTTTTCTTTAATTTTTGTCTCCCTATTCGTAGGATCTGCAAAATTCAAAGTCAGCATTTGAAAGATGCCGGTTCAACTTTGTACGTTATTTTTGTTTCCTGCACATGTATGGTATGGGTAGATATTTTAATTTAATCGTATGGTCAACTTCCTGGGTTTAAGGATTACAGATGAATGCTCTTGCGAATATCGAAGCTAAGAAAAAGTTTGAGTTCCTGGAATCTATTAGTGCGGTCATGGATGCACATATGAGGCATTATAAGCAGGTAATGAATGATGTTTATGAGTACCATTTTTTGCTGTAATCTAACTGCTACTCTCATATTCTAGGGTTATGAGCTGTTGAGCCAGATAGAACCATTTATTCACCAGGTAGGCGACTTTTTTGGGATAGAACCGCTTAAGTTTATAGTGATGATTAGTTGATGTGGCTATTTTCTTGGAGTAGGTTCTCACATATGCGCAACAGTCGAAAGAAATGACGAATATCGAACATGACAAACTCGAGAAGAGGATTCAGGAGTTCAGAACCCAGGCAGCACTGAACAGTATACAATCTTCTGTTGATCCGCATGCTTTGGAGGGTGCAGATGGTATCCATTTTGTTGGCACTAGTGCTTGTAAAGATGTAGAAGCTTTGATGATGCACTCTGCTGAAAGAGGAGAGGTATCTGATAAGACTTACTGTTTTGTGATGTTTGAAACTGTGATAATCGAGGAATTTTTCTTTGCGGATAGGTCATGTATTCGTGGAATATTTCATGGGAAAAGGAAGAAGTTTTTTTTCTTTCCCCCTTGATTATTTTAATTCTTTTTTGAAACGAGAATTTGGCAATGTGCTCCAGGTTCTGACAATTAAGCAAGGTTATCTCTTGAAACGGGCATCAAATCATAGGGGAGAATGGAAGAGGCGATTCTTCGTGCTTGACACAAATGGCACCTTATACTATTACAGAAATAAAAATGGTCAGCATGCGGTATGCTTATTTTCTGCCTTTTGGGCTGTGATTTTTCTATGATATATTAAGCTCTATTCCGGATCAATTTATTCATGTTGCACAGGGAATCTTTTGATGATTAGTTTTGTTATCCTTCCTGTTCCTGGTGCTTCTTCTTGGACCACCTGTTGTTACCTAGTCGCCAACAGGAAGAGGAAACGAATAAAGTACTTCCAGTATTTATATAGCGATACATTGGTTCAGGACTTGGAGGACGGGTTCTGATGGATCCGCTTAAGCTGATCTCGTTAGAGCATTTATGATCGTCAACGAAATACATGCTTTACTAAAGAAATATACCAAGCAAAGCGCCTACTCAAAGTTTTATTTTTTGTTGACATTATTGTCTCCTTTCCTTTTTCTTTTCTTCTTTCTATTATTAGCTCCTTTCTATTATTAGCCCATTAAGGGCCCTTTCTATTATTAGCCCATTAGGGCTCCCTATAAAACCCCTTGTAATCTCTTTGTTTGAGAATCAAGAATTGTTCTTTCTTCTTGTCTTCATGGTATCAGAGCCCTAACTCTAACCCTAATCCGGGTTCCTGGGCTCGACATTCGCCACGATCTCTGGCGTTTCTACATTCGCCACGATCTTGAGCTCCTTCTCCTTCCGGTTGGCTACCTGCTCCTGGCGGCGCAGCTTCTTTCCGGCCACATTTCCGGCTTCCCGCACCGCGCTCCCTCCTCGGCTGTGCTTCTCTCTAGGCAGCGTACGCTTCCCTCTCGACCGCACGCTCTCGTCTCGGTCGCGGCCGCGCTCCCTCGTCGACTCTTCAGCCACACACGCAGCCAATAGCCGCGGGCGTTCCTGCAGCCGTGTGCTCCTCGTGCGACACTTCATTCTGTGATCAAGATGACGGAGCCTGTATCGGTTTCCGGTGTGACGCCAGCATCGACGCCACCCAGTGTGGGTCAAACGTCAAATGCTTCGGAGGCACCTCTTGAGTCGGGGAATTGGTCGGCTTCACCTGGACCGTTTTCTCTGCCTCGGATGCCTCCAGATGGGATGTTCACCGGCTTTAACCTTCTTCAGTGGCAGCAATATGTCCAGATTACTCTCAAGGGACGACTGATGCGTCATTTACTTGAAGAAGGGCCTTCCAAGACAGACTCCAAGTACTATGACTGGCTAGACGTTGAAGGGGTGGTCCATCGATGGCTTTTGGATAGTATTTCACCGAGTATCAAGGGTGAATTTCTGTCTCTTGAGTCTGCCCGGGCCGTGTGGGAAGCGGCCCTTGACAGCCACTCCAAGAAAAATAATATTGCCACACTGTATGAGCTAGTGCATCGGGCCGCCAATCTGCGTCAAGGAGACAGGACGATCATGGAGTACAGCACAGAACTCATTTCTCTGTGGAATGAGATTGATCACTACATGTCTCTGGACCCTCACTCGGTGGATCGCAAGTACACTCTTCAACTTCAGGTTTTTCAGTTCCTTATAGGACTTAACCCGGAATATGAAGCGGTACGGGCTCAGCTTATACACCGGGAGAAAGAGCTTTCCTTCAAGGATGCGCTTCGCAGCGCGAGAATTGAAGAATCTCGCTTTCAGCAGTCCCAGACCCCGCCTTCTGCACTTGTAGCACATCTGCCTTCCTCCACGCTCCTCGGTGACGACCACATCGACTGGAGCAGGAGCTTCGTCTCGTGGTCCATCTACTCGGATTGAGGAATCCTCCAAAGGTGATCCTTCCCTTTTCTGCAATTACTGCAAAAAGCGGGGTCACTCCAAGGAGACGTGCTTTAAGCTTCAACAGAAGCGAACACAACAGAGCAATCTTGCTACGATTGCACCTTTTGTCAACCAAGTACCGATGCCTGGTCAAGTGCCTCTGTCCTATGGTCTTCTTCCAAGTGGAGCGTCTTCGGCGAGTGCTTCTCTTCCCGGCTTTACACCTGAAGAAGTGGAACGTCTTCGGCGATTGCTTGACCCTCCAGTCGTGGGCTCGTGCTCTCTAGCTAACGCGGGTATGTCCACCATTCCTTCTCCTCCTCTTTCACCATCTCCGTCGTCATCATCATCCACTTGGCTTCTTGACTCTGGTGCCACTGCCCACATGACACCCAATCCTAGAGCTTTTGTGACCTATGAACCCGTTTCCGGCTCCTCCAAAGTTAAAACAGCTTCCGGTGATCTTCTCACTGTGGCTGGGATTGGTCGTGTGTCTCTCTCTCCTTCGATGAACCTCACTAAAGTCCTTCATGTTCCACGGCTTGCTCATCATCTTCTTTCTTTATCCCGCCTTGTTCGTGATCTGAACCAAGATCTTACATTCACTCCTAATACCTGTTTTTATCGTGATAAGGTGTCGGGGAGGACGATTTCCATTGCTGAGGAGCATGAGGGTCTCTATCTTGTTCGATCTCCCTTGTCTCCCCTCACTGTTGCTGCCACTGCAGTTCCCCTTTCGGCGTCTCATGTGCGTTTGTGGCTTCTCCATCGACGCCTCGGCCATCCATCCTTTGCTACTCTTTATCGTTTATTTCCAAAACTTTTCCAAGGCCACTCTGTGGACCGCTTTGTTTGTGATGCTTGTCGAATTGCTAAACATCATCGTACTACGTATCCTATTTCTTCTTCCCATTTGACGACTCCTTTTGCTCTCGTTCACACCGACGTGTGGGGACCCTCCCCTGTTCATAGCACGTCCGGTGCTCGGTGGTTATGTATATTCATTGATGACGCTACTCGTTTCACGTGGGCCTATCTCTTGAAAAATAAATCAGAGATCTCCTTGTTATCCCTCAGTTCTCCTCTCTCATTCAAACTCAATTCTGCACTTCTATTCGTCGCTTCCGCTCCGACAATGCCCGAGACTATGTCAATTCCACGTTAAGTACTTTCTTCCAAGAAAAAGGCATCATCCATGAAACCACATGTCCTTACACCCCCCAGCAAAATGGAGTTGCAGAACGAAAATTTCGTCACATTTTTGAAATGGCTCGGAGCCTCTTATTTCACATGCATGTGCCAAAGTATTTTTGGGCTGAAGCTGTCCTAACTGCCATTCATCTTCTCAACCGTCTTCCGTCTCGCGTACTTAACTACTCTACTCCCATTGATTGTCTCCAGCATTCCTTCCCCAACATTTCTCTCCGAACCAACCTTACCCCTCGTGTCTTTGGGTGCGTTTGCTTTGCTCCTAACCACCATCTTGGTCGTGACAAGCTTGATCCTCGGGCCATCCAATGTGTCTTCGTCGGCTATGCTTCTACTCAAAAGGGTTATCGATGTTATCATCCACCCTCTTGTCGATTTATTGTCACCAAGGATGCTACCTTTGATGAATTCACTCCGTATTACCCCTCTTCTTCTCCACCTTCTCCTTCTTTACCACCTCAATCAGATCCCCTTGAATTTCTTATTCTTCCTAACTCATCTCCCTCGTCACCAGTCCCAAGTCCTTCCTTGCCTGTTCCTCCCGAAGAGCCTCCATCTGATATTCCCATGAACACCTTGTCCTCTGATCCTCTGCCTGCACCATTCCCAAATCCACCTGTCCTTACTAAAGATCCATCCTCTGCTTCATCGAACCCTCCTGCAGAGTCCCCATCGGATCCCTCTATCCCACTATGTTGTGCCCCTTTACCTATACGCCGTTGCCCGCCAGAAAAACGCTATGGTATCACTCTTGCTCGTCGCAAGCCTCGTGTTCCTCCTACCCCTGAAGTTCCCTCATCCTCCTCATCCACTCCTCTTGAAAATCCTTCATTATCACTTGTGTCTTGCCCTCATCCTTCTCCATTGTATCCATTAGCCGCATCCATCTCATCTCATCGTCTTTCCCCATCCTACCACGCTCTTCTCACCTCCCTTGACACTATCTCCCTTCCAAAGACGGTGGACGTAGCCCTCTCTCTTCCTCATTGGCGTCGGGCAATGGAGGAGGAGCTACAAGCACTTGCCCTAAATGACACATGGGATCTGGTTCCACTACCGCCGGGCAAGCACTTGGTTGGCAGTCGTTGGGTTTATGCTGTAAAGCACAATTCCGGCTCTATTGAAAGGCACAAGGCACGTGTTGTGGCGCAAGGGTTCACCCAACAGTATGGCATTGATTATCAGGAAACGCGTTTGCCCCTGTGGCCAAGATGAACACTGTCCGGATTCTCTTGGCTCTTGCCGCCGATCGGGGCTGGATATTGCAGCAATATGATGTCAAGAATGCTTTTCTTCATGGTGATTTGACTGAGGAGATCTATATGGCCTTACCTCCTGGATATGCCTCCTTAGTGCCGTCTACTCCGAGTTCAGTTGTTTGTTGCCTGAAGAAAGCGCTGTACGGTTTGAAGCAATCTCCTCGTGCTTGGTTTGGCCGTTTCACCATGGCCATGAAGAACCGGGGATACCGTCAGTGTAATGGAGATCACACGCTTTTCTACCGTCATTCCACGTCCGGGGGAGTGGCTATTCTTCTCGTGTACGTGGATGACATTATCATCACGGGTGATGATACGGAGTCCATTACTCAGCTGGCTATGTATCTGTCGTCGGACTTTGCCATACGTCATCTTGGCCCATTACGATATTTTCTTGGTATTGAGGTGGCTTATTCTTCGAGTGGGATTTTCATCTGTCAGCGGAAATATACAGTGGATCTTCTTTGCGAGCTGGGAAAGGAAGACTCCAAGCCTATTTCGACACCGACTGATGTGAGTCATCGACTTGGTGCGGATGAGAATGAAGATCCGGCTGAGCCTGGACAATATCGAAGACTTGTGGGCAAACTGATCTATCTCACCCGCACCCGTCCCGACATTGCATATACAGTGGGTGTTCTAAGTCAGTTTATGCAGAACCCTCGAATGAGTCATCTTCATGCTGCCCATCGCCTCCTCCGTTTCTTGAAGGGCACCATTGGCCGTGGATTAATGTTTCGTCGTCACAGTGGTCTGCGTCTAGAAGTCTACACTGATGCCGATTATGCAGGATCTGTGGTTGATCGTCGGTCGACCTCTGGGTACTGCACCTTCTTGGGAGGCAATCTTATTACTTGGAGGAGTAAGAAACAGAAAGTGGTCTCTCGATCAAGTGCTGAAGCGGAGTTCCGTGCCCTTGCGCATGGTCTTTGTGAAGCACTTTGGATTACCCAACTGCTTCGTGAACTAAGGTGTCCGGTTTCTTCCCCTGTTCAGCTGTTCTGTGACAACAAATCGGCTATCAGCATTGCTCATGATCCCGTCCAGCATGATCGTACAAAACACATTGAGATCGATCGACATTTCATTAAAGAGAAGCTTGAGTCGGGAAATTTCTGCACGCCATATGTTCCGTCAGCTGAACAGCTTGCAGACATCTTCACCAAAGGGCTTCATGCCCCTCGGTTTGAGGAGCTCTGTTCCAAGCTAGGTGTGGAAAACATCCACGCTCCAGCTTGAGGGGGAGTGTTGACATTATTGTCTCCTTTCCTTTTTCTTTTCTTCTTTCTATTATCAGCTCCTTTCTATTATTAGCCCATTAAGGGCCCTTTCTATTATTAGCCCATTAGGGCTCCCTATAAAACCCCTTGTAATCTCTTTGTTTGAGAATCAAGAATTGTTCTTTCTTCTTGTCTTCATTTTTTATTAATATAAATAATTTTATTAATAAGCTGCTGAAAGTTTTATTATATTTAAAATCGAAAAATACATAATTGAAGCATACTTTGGCAGCTCGAAAAAAAATGTGGATAGCTACGATCAGATAAAAATTTGAAAAGGTTTTGAGATAATTGAAGTATGTTTACTAGAAAATTTGAATTATTTCTGACTTTTTTTGAATGAAATAATTTCTCTGGTTAATAATCTTAATTGAGAGCTGTAAATTTCAGATGTTTCCACTCATACTTTTTTCTTCATTTTAGTCCCAACCTACGAGTGCTCTTGAGATCAGCAGCGGTGTTTTTAGCCGATTTAGACTCTCAAACCAACGGACTTCTTCAGATGAACACTCACTCTCTTGTTCCACGGTTGATATCCGAATGTCCAGTATAAAAATGAATGCCGAACAATCAGACTTGAGGTTCTGTTTCAGAATTATAACCCCAGCAAAGACATACACATTACAGGTAATTCTGATAAATTCTTTCCTTCTTAGTTATGACGACATTTCTTCCTATTTTGGCTCTACACTTGGTATTGTTATTCATTGAAAACTTCATATAATTCTTCTCTGTTGAACAATTTTTGCAGGCAGAGAATGATGCAGATAGAAGTGAATGGATCGATAAAATCACTGCAGTGATTGCTTCACTTCTTAATTCTTCATTTTCGAATCAGGTTTACCATTGGAACAACTATGGCTCTCTGTCTTCTGATAGTGTATGCATCATTATGACATGAAATCCTCATATTTCTGGATAATGGCAGGTATCTTTTGGAGAAAAGGATTCATCTGATACCAATATCAATCCGGTATCACCAAGATTTAATACGTGTGGCTTAATTTCTGAGAGACATCCAACTTCTAGACAGGATTCTGTTCCTGAGATACTTAGGAGCATTCCTGGGAACAATTTCTGTGCAGAGTGTGGTGCACCAGAACCTGAATGGGCGTCAATAAATCTGGGCGTGTTATTATGTATTCAATGCTCTGGTGTCCATCGAAATCTTGGTGTTCATATTTCAAAGGTACATGGAAACAGTTCAAATTGTGGGTCATCTTCCCGCTGTATTTTACTCAATTTTCTCTTTATCTTTTGTAAATTAGATATACGCATTTTGTAAATTCCAATCGTATCTAGGGTATTTTTTTCTTTTTACCTGCTAGGGATATTTTTTCATTTTCCATTCCACTTGTATTTCCCTTTAAATATGGCAGCCCTTCCTTTACGAGGGCAATCAAAAAGTAAATTGGAATAGTATTTGGGTCTCCAGTTCTTGGTGATGTCCACCCTGTCCGTATCCCGCTCCTATGCAACATCTGCTCCATCTCTACTTCACAGTGACGTCCAGTTCCCCCAAGATACCAGACTGAGAGAGAGATGAATGGTTTGGGTTGGACAATGTTGGGTGGCTCCTGTTTGTCCTTATTATTCAACAATTTGACGGACTTTTATCTGCATTGCTGATCATCAAATACGTTTTCTTTTCTCCCGTTTTTTTTGAATGCATTTTCTCCCGTTTAGTATTTACTTTTTTATGATTTGAACTCAGGTTAGATCACTTACGTTGGATGTGAAAGTGTGGGAGCCCACCGTGCTGAACTTGCTTGGTGCCTTGGGAAACACTTTTTGTAATTCATTGTGGGAAGGGCTTCTACATCCTCAACTAGGAGGGTACGAAATGAATGTTAATTCTTTTTATTTCTTCACCTTTGTTTTGTGTTTGAGATGCCTTCAGTTGGTTACGTCCTGAAAAATATATTCCGAATTTGGAAAGGGTTTTTCTTCTGTATTGGTTCATATTGACAGCTCTTCTTGGTGGGCTTCAATGTCAAGCTCTCTGTTAAATGCAAATCAGCAAAACCTTGCTTTAAGAAATTCATGCTCTCAGCCGTCATTAAGTTTGACTGATTGCGATGATTTCTGGTGCATAAAGGAGTTTTCTCGGACTATTCAAAACTTAGTCTATCTATAGTCTTTATATCCAAATTCTTCTGGCATATTTATCTTTTCATTTTTCAAATTTTCAGTGCTTCCACAGACGAGAAGACCATCTCGTCAACATCAATCACGAAGCCTGAACCTCATGATTCTTTCTCAAAGAAAGAAGTTTTCATTCATCTTAAGGTACACTGGTCTCTCGCTAATTTAATTAACAATTTTAAGGCCTGTATTTTTAATTTAATGGTGTGCTTTCATAATGGTGATGCGTCCCCTCTACCTGTCTTTTGGACTACATGTAATAGAGCCATTATTTTTATTTTTTATTAGTCGTGTAAATGTGTCACACATTATAAGTGGGTATACTACTGCCAAGATGATGTGTCACACATTATCTTAAAGGTACTATTGGTCGGGGTATACTACTGCCAAGAAATTGAGGTATGATACTTTGAAGTTCACTCTATTGCGGATTTTGCTGGCTCAGTTGTTGACAGTGGATCA
Source organism: Wolffia australiana (assembly GCF_029677425.1). Classification (NCBI taxonomy): domain Eukaryota; kingdom Viridiplantae; phylum Streptophyta; class Magnoliopsida; order Alismatales; family Araceae; genus Wolffia; species Wolffia australiana. Next base: position 16,856,328 of record NC_135836.1, on the reverse strand, counting down.
ACTACATAATATTGGGCATTTATCGGAATAAGCCTGTAACTTAGAGAAGTAAAAGTGTGATTCAATGTCCCTCTACAGTGCAGAAGCTGAGCGTAAAGCTATACTGAGTGGAATATATGTAGCTTTGTTTATTCAATAAATCTGATACTTGAAGAACTTGGTCTTCACATTCCAAATGAAGTATCTGATATGGTCCTTGACATCTAATACAAGAGGGAGAAAAGAAGAGATATCCATGTGAGATGCAGGCCAAGGATACAGTGGTCAACACCGGTCAGATCAAAGGTCAAACAAGGGCTGACCCTAAGTCTACTGCATAGAAGGACACAGAAGATTGTCATGTGAAGCAGGACGTAATGATCTAAGAATTGAAGGGCTAAGACAGGCCTGCGAAGGAGGCCGGAATACAAAATCATTAAGGAATAAGAGCCCGATAAGAAGATTATACAGAGATAGAAGGGAAAGGAGGTTTAAGGATCTGTTGGCTGGTCTTTCCCTCTGGTTATGGGGCTGCATTCATTCAGTTAAGGAGGATGACAAGAGAACTCAGGATTCCAGGATTTTTACTAGAGGCGAGTTCTTCAACAGGATCAGATCTGCAGCATTGATCAAGCACGGTGATGAACCTCCACCAAATCAGTTCAGGTGCATTCCGTTCTATCGATTGATACCATTTTTGAGATACTGCATATCAGTATCACATTTTATTCGAACAACAATTCTCCTGAATAGACATTTTGTGAAAGATTGAGGCTGGAGTTATCAATCCAGTATTTGTGGGTTCTATGACCGAAACTGGTTATATTTTTACCAAAGGGCCACTAGGATCGCAATTCCAGAAATTGGTAGAAAATTTGGGAATGATCAACATCCATGCCCCACTTGTGGGGAGGTTTGCTTAAAGCGGTTATTCTAATTTCTGTTATTGGCCCTGTTGATTGCCAAAGATTATAGGTAGCATAGATCCTCTATTTTTTAAATAGAATGCTGTACGTGGGAATGTGTCTCGGGCGACTTATCCTCAGAATAAGTCTTGTTAGTAAATGGGATCCGCCTCTCTTTTTTATTGGCTGGTATTTAATCCAGCGTAGGGAAATAAAATAAGTGCTTTTTTGGCTTATTCAAACCCTAGCTGCTGGGATGTCTCCACTGCTTGCAGAGAGAGGAGCGTCGACAGGAGAGGAAGGAGACATCACCCATTGTTTAACATGATTCGTGTAAGGAAATAAATAATCATCTACTTTGTCATAGAAAAATCTAGCTTCAGCACCTGGATGTTGCAAAATTTTGTCTTTTTTACTGTTATCTCACTTGATATGTAGGAAAATAAATTTGTCTAACTTCAAAATTTGTGGATCATGGCTTCATATATTCTCTTGTTCTTGCAATGGATGAACCCAAGTTTCATTTTCTGAGTTAGTATAGATGAAACATATTTATATATTCCAAGGCTTAATTTGGATTTATTTTGCAGTATATGGGTAAAATTTTTGTGGCTGAAGAGCTGGGTGAATTTGCTTCACCTCCCTATCCGGCACACATCTGGGAGGCTGTCAAAAAAGGAGATGTCCATGCTGTTTATTCCTTTCTGATATCGTCGAGTGGAAATGCAAACAGTCTGTATGAAGATTTTAGAGGCCATGATCTCTTTCATCATGCAGAGGGGTCAATGCCAAAAGATAATTATGGCCATTTGGAGAGGAAACATCATGATCCATTACTATGCGGCAAAATAAAGGAGTCTGGTGTTCCTGAAGGGTGCATGCAAGGCTGTTCCCTCCTGCATTTGGCCTGCCATTTTAATGATCTTGTGATGCTAGAACTGCTGCTTCAGTTTGGGGCTGATGTAAATATACAGGATTACCATGGTAGAACGCCTCTCCACCATTGCATCTTTAAGCAAAATCACACAGTTGCAAAGAATCTGCTGAAAAGGTAAGTTAGGGATTTTGTTTGGTATGTTTTTCTCTACATTTGGAATCTTGTAAGTGAAGTGATTTAATAGTTATATTTTTTGTGTCATCTGCAGGGGTTCCAGGCCGTCTACTACAGATGGAGGGGGACAAACTGCCTTGGAAAGAGCAATGGCGTTTGGGCCCATAACTGATGAAGAGCTTTTTGTGTTCCTGGCTGATTGTGAATGAGGGTTGTGATCATTCTTTTATGATTAATATCTTGTAAGTCAGATTGAGCTTCGGGCATATTGCATCTATGAACCCAGAAATGCGTTTTCCCTTATGTCTGAAGGCTTAATCTTAGGTTTAGCAGGGCAGTCCTTGTTCAATGGGTCTAGCTAGGCAGATCCACATTATAGTCTTCCGTGTAAAATGTGAGCGAAAAGAACTTCAGCTTACCCATATTTGTTTCCTGCCATATGAACTCAGCAATTTCCCGCTTGGTTTTTTATCAGCAATGCTAGAAGAGAAATTCCAAGAAATTAGGCACAAGCAGTGAGATTGAATAAACAATATGGGAAGCAATTCAATGTTCCAAGGATATATCTTGAGAGCTGTGACATGCAAACTTCCAGAAATAGAACCATGCAAGAACATTACCAGATTGAACAACAGTGGATTGTCATACCTTCCATATAATGAAAGGCAATATGAGAGGTAAAATGCCTAGAGACAATTGGATTGGACTTCTCTCGAATGCCAATAATGATGGACTGGATTGGATCTCTTCCAAATTGAAAATAATTACATGATTATCTGCCTCCCACTTCTTATTTATAGCATCCCTCTTCTCGCCTTTTTTTGCTTGAAGTCACACGTGCTTTGATTGCCCACCCTTGGTATGTGTGAGGAAATCAACTCAAGAAGATGCATTGAATTCCCTGGTCAGTAGTCTTTGTTACACATCGATGTTAACTATAGTGACATATTAGAGTTTCTCCATTAACCATACCCTAAGTCATTTGGGAGTCTCTTGTAGATGAAATATCATGCGTAAACAATAACTGATGACAATAAATGTTTCATAATCTTTTAGAGCATGAGGTGTAGATTGGCACCCCAAGGACTAGCAATTAAACCTTTCAAGTGGTTTAAATTGAATCCTTACTAATGTACATGCTGATAGAGTTAATATGAACGGCTTGAAGGTACACTCTTCAAGGGGACAAAGTGAGAGTGGAATCTGTTCCTAATTATATGCTTTGATCACCCTTTACTGTATAGTTTGAATCTAATTTGATTTTTACAATTTCCACTGCGAGAATCATTTTTGATTATTTGATGAAACCCACACAATTCTTTTAAAATGAGCTCCAGAGACAAATTCTTATATCAGGATTTATTGGAGGATATATTTTTGAACATTTATGAAGAGCTTATAAATACCAATTATGATATGGACTAGTGTATCTATTTATTCATGACCTATTGGAATGCACCTACACTTACGCATGAATTTCTTATGAAAGTATAATTAATTTGATTTCACAATGTAAGTTCACAATATATTTAAATATACATAGTAGTATTTTAGGTTAATCCCACTTGACACCCTTGAAATATAGTTTCTTATATTTTCTTGAGGTAATTTAAATGCGAGGACATGGCTTGAGTTTCATGAGAATTTATGAAGTTAAATGGAGATAACGAGGATTTCATGCCACAACCTGAAACATAGGAGGAAGCCCAATTTAGAAGAAAAGACCATTCAATGCCCATATCATGGTGGATCAGGTATCCAGACCTTGGTTGAAACAGTTCCGCATGTCGTGTACCTGGACTTGTTCAAATCTGCTATTTATTTTGAGGATCTTGCAGAATGAAGAACGTGGATCTGGGAACCATATATACTTATTGTTTCCCTCCATCCTAGGGCATAGAATCTTAGGAGATCAAGCCAACTATTTAATCATATCAACTCATTTGTTGGAACTAATTCGGATATTGCATTATATACGAACATTTCTTTAGAAGGTTTTGATCATTCTGAATCCATTTCCCAAAAATATACGTCGCTAATGGGGAAAAGTTAACATAAATTTGGATACAATGCCACAGTAAAAATGAAACATCCACAAAAAAAGAGATCCAAATTATTATTTTATGACATATTTTCATGTAAATATAACAATATTTTTATGATCTGTTACATTTTTTATTTGGTATGGTCCTCAGTGAAATAAGAATATATTTTAAAATTATTATTTATAAATTCATCCGCATATTTTTGTTTGTCTACGTTTATCTTAAAAGAAGATAATATTTATCCTCTCCTAGTTATCCACCTCATTCTCATTGTGATCACAATATATTTACATATTATTTTAATGATCATTTAAATTGTGCATGTGAACACATTCCTAATTTAAAATATTTGGAATAAGGCATCTAAGTGTCATTGGTTTGGTAAGTTTGAGATGATTCAACATAAGAAGAGAAAATATCTTCAAGAATAAAAGGGAATGTGGGTAAGAATTATATTCGTCATTTAATTACAGGAGAACCCTAAATTAGTTGAAAATATTGAAAACTAGTTATTATTCTATATAAAAGTTTTAACATTTACACATATAACTTCAAATTATTATCCTAATTTTCATCTTATGCACTGAAATATATAATACAACCCTTGTATTTTTAAGTTTGTGGAAACCAGTATCATCAATCATAGATGGTGAGAAATAAGGGGATGGAGAAATATTGGGTGGACATAAATTTGAACTAGAATAATATTTTTACATGATGATTATCATTTTACAATATCATAAAATGTTTGAGGTATGACTCCACCTCCCATGTCGTCTCTAAGAAGTTCAAGAAGTAATTTTCAGATTTCATAAGGTAACATTTTGTAATTATGTATTCCAAACTTATGCCATATGTCATGAAACATATGTCATAGTTATCGTAATTTCTAAAATATCTTTGAAATATATTCAGCTTATATTTTCTAGTCATAGAAATATGTTTCAAAAAAGACCTGAATTTATGCTAAATTTATGAAAATATTTAATTCTGATATTGATGTATGCCCTTTTACATCTTTTTCATCATAGTATGTGGGAAGTGTATGTGGCCTGAAACCCCATTTCACATTCCAAAATTATTTTTTTATTCATTGATATAATATATTCATTAGAAAGCATATCGGATGTTTATAATAGAAGTCCAGGAATACATGCGGTGAATAAGTAATTAATAATGATATCATATTACATAGATCACTAGTCTTTAAAAATGTATTTTAAACATGATATTATAAAGATAATTGAGAAGGACATCAAACTATTCTTAAAGAATAAAGCTGTCTAGTCCCACCAATACGATGAGTATCCCTGATTCTGTAGCCATTAGTATGTAGACATTTAAGACAGATAGTGGGTGCTCTTTGTAAAAAGAGTTCAATAATATGATATGTCTAAATCCCTTAATGGTATTATACCTATCGCTAATCAAGTTGATTCATATCACAATTATGTAAGTGTTCTTAGACCGGAGACACAAAATATGCCTTATAGATGCATGGTTGTGTTTTAAGTATGACCTAAGAGTATCTAATCAGAGGATTTCAAATCCTTAAAGCTTGGATGTAGCAATAAGTACACGAAGGTGATTGTGCGGTAAAGATGGGATAGTCCGGTCTCAGTGTTTTAGGATATTTACTCAAGGAAGATGATGCATTTAAATCCTTTATGGTAGTGGAGTTATTGGGAAGTTGTTCTCCGAGAATCTTGTGTGGATATACATACATGTTAATTGATGTCAATAAAGGTTCCATGAGAGAATTGACATACTCCTTTGTATCTTATAGAGCGTGAGGTGTATGTTGGCAATCCATGGGCTAGAAATTCAACCAGTCGATTAGGTTAAATTGATGCTTGATTAACTAATCAGTATATGATATCAATCCTTGATTAAATAATGTTGACATAATGTCAAACTTACATAGGCCTAGAGGGTCACATTCATAGGGATTTTGGATGTTAGTGGACATACTCAAAGTTAGGGAATTGTATCAGTTTTTCCTAAGGATGGGGACTTTTATGAACATGTCCGGGGCTTATATAAAAAATTCTCTCAAAAGTATAAATAGAAAAGGCCATGCGAGTCAATTTGAGTGCCCTCCTCTTTCTCTCTTCCTTTTCATCATGTCTTCTAGAGGAAATAAAAATTCCAGTACTAGAGTTTGTGGAAAGAAGAGAAGATCTAGTGCTCTAAATATCATGTGGATACATCAAGAGGTTATATATCTGTAAAACTTGAAGATGCTAACTTGAATAACCAAGAAATCATGGATTTGATCCGTGCAAATGTGATATTTTTAGTTTTCTATATTTATGGTTTCCATCTTTGATTTGATATTCTTCTGCCCAATGGATTTCGGATACATGATGATCAAAGCCCAAAAATTTCCAAGATAGGAAATGTGGAATCCAAATATGAAAATGGTATACCAAATTCTTGTTACCCCAAAAACTACAATGATGAAAATGATATGCTCGTCTTATTTTTTAAACTTCTTGATTTTAAATATCTGCCCACTTTTTGAAAGTGGCGATTCTAATATCTTCTAGGACTTGCAAAGTGGCGATTTGCTCCTACATTTTTTGCATTTGACCCCCAATCACACTGAAACTTGTTTCATTGGATTCAGAAGGTCAGAATTTATTTGAAACAACTCCGAAATTGCCCAAAACAGATCGTTATAGCTCCAATTCTAAGAGATTTAACCTTTGAGGTAAGTCTTATTTTCAATTTTCTTAACTTCACAATATCTTGCTATTACGAAGACAATATAGCTCAAATTTGGACTTAAAGGGACCGTATCGAGATGGAGCACCTAATGGTATGATTTTTATTCCATGAATCAAATGATTTTTCTTCCATTTTGTCCTTCTAAATCTGTATTTTCCATCTCGCTATCTTGGCGAGGTGGTCAACATCCTACTTGTTGATTTAAAATTTCTAGATGACATGAATGTATCAAATTCCATCAAAAAAAGGGGTGGGATGGCATTAAATTCACCTTTTTCCATCAAAGAATGTGTGGTGCAGCCATCTAATCTAACGACTGAGATTAATCTAGGTCAACAACTGGAATTGATCATAGCTGTTGAACGCACCGTGCCACTTGCTAACGTGGGCTGCGGGATTCAAACGAGGATGACTGTTTTTTTACACTATTTGGCAGATCCTGGACTGTCTTATCTCTTAGAGGCCCATTGACCAGACGATAGGGATTCAATCAACCTCAAAGCTGACCGGAGGCTCCTTTGACCATTCTCACACTAACACCTCAGCCAAAGGAAGTGGACCCTATCTCCATGCCACATCAGCAAATTGATTCAATGGAAGATTGGATTGACTTGCGTGATTGGGACATTATCGAACCGACTGACCCTGGTCGAGTTCTGACTGAACTGATGAAGCACAATCGATTCAAACCATCCGATCTTGACCGGGTCGGATTGGCCAAACCTGTGCTGATCTGCCTAGCTAGACCCAATAATGTCAAACCGATCGAATCTGATCACATAGTGATGCCGGACGTCGTCTCAACGGCGTCCGACCGTCACCGAGGGTAGGAACTCGGTGTCGTATCACTAACTAATCGGTTCACGTCCACGACGTCAACCGATGGATATGCGGAGAACAGAAATGTTTGAATGACGATAACGAGGATGATGGTCCTACTATGGTACGTGCAATGCGCCGACAAGCTATGAGAACCAACCCGGAGCGGGGACGGGGTCGCCAAGCTGGGTCGAACCAGCCCTCCAAGTCGTCCGAGGTGGGTCGAGGGCGCGCACGCCGTCGAATGGGGTAACTCCCACTGGAATGCTCACACGCCGTCGGGCGTCCCACTGCACCAGACAGGTAAGACGCCGTCTTTGTTTTCGTTCTCTCAATCTGTCTCACTCACCTATCTAACCCGAGCGCGGTGGAGGCAATACGAAAGAGTACTGTAAGAAATAAGGAACCGAGGATCAAGTGGAGAAGCTACCTTCGTCGCGCTGGCGACGGGGGCTTTAGTGCCGTTCGCCCAAGGTGGCCTGACTCGTTGGCTCGAGATGATCCGGCTCGGCAGCGCACCAGTCGTGCAGGATCACGGCGGTCGGTGCAACTTGCTCGGTGCAGGACCACGACCGGATGAGTGGAGTCCGGTGCGGGCTGGCTCGGCGCAGGCGAGGTCAGTACCGGCTCGCGGCGGCTCGACGGCGGGCGGGGCAGGTGAGCTCGGTGCAGCCTAGCTCAGGCAGGTCGCGGAAGCAGCGGCAGCACGCGCGGAGCGTCTACGGTGGAGACGGGTGTGGCGGCGCGCGCGGCGGCGCGACAGCACGCGCAGGCGGCGCTGCGGCACGGTGCGGCGGCGGTTCGCAGCGGCGGCCGGAGCGCGCTCGCGCAGCGGTACGGCTGCCGGAGCGGCAGCAGAAGCGGCGGCTCGCGCGCGGTTCGCGAGATCAGGTTCGGCGCGGGCGGCGCCAGCGGCGCGACGGTTCGCGCGCGGCGGAGCGGCGGCGGAGCGACTGCTCGCGCGGCAGGAGCAGCGGTAGGATCGGGCTCGCGCGCGTTCGCGCGAGTTCCGGTTCGCGCGGCGGCGCTGCGCGGGCGCGATGGCTCGCGCAGGCGGCGCTGCGGCACGGCGCGGCGGCGGTTCGCAGCGGCCGGAGCGGCGGCAGAAGTGGCGGCTCGCGCGGTGGCTCGCGCGGGATCAGATTCGGCGCGGGCGGCGCTGTGCGGGCGCGACGGTTCGCGGCGGCGGGAGCGGCGGCCGGAGCGGCTGCTCGCGGATGCAGGAGCGGCGGCGGGGCCGGCGGCTCGCGGCGACGGGAGCGGTGCTGGTGCAACTCGCCTCCTCCCTGTTCTCTCTGTCCTTCTTCCTTCCCTCTCTCCTCCTCCTCCTTCTTTCTTCCTCTTCTTCTTTCTTCTCTTCTTCTCCACGACCTGACCCCTTCCCTTCCAAAGGTGCAACTTCTAATTTAGGTCAAAGGTGAGGGAAGCGCCCACCTCTTCCCCTTATATATGGGTGAAGAGGGCCCTTCCTTAAGTCCAATAACACAAAAGGGAAGGAAGGAAAGTAAGCAAGAAAAATAGGAAACGGGCTTGTCAGGCCCAACATGAAAAAGAAAGGTGTGGAAAAGGGTTGCTCATATGGGCCCTTCCCCGCTACGACAATCTGAATAAAGGGAAAACTATAAGATAAAGTAACTGTAACGGTGTGCTCCGGTGGTCGGCGTTCGCGTCATGCCGAGTAACGGAATGCGGGATCCCGTGTTGCTGCGGTGGCTCGTCGTGGTGGCTGGACTCGTCTCGGTGGCGAGCTGGGTAGTGCCGGCTCCTCGGGTGCTGAGTCGGGGACGTCTTGCTGCTCCTCTGCTGCTGGCTCGATGACGACCGGTGGTGACGCGCCATCACATAGGTTTGGTCGATCCTGATCGGATTGGCTTGGCGGATCTCGATCGGATTGGTCTTCCTGGTCTTGATCGGTTCTATTCAATAGAACCAAATGGGGAAAGACCAGCCGATCCCGATCATATCGGATTGACCTGTCTCCAATGGATTGATTTGACTGAAAAAATTGGATCGACTGATCCTGAATGCATCGGTCTGGCCGATCCTGGTCGGATTGATTTGATTGACCATGAAGGGATCAGATCAAACAAACCCGATTGGATAGGTTTGGTCGATCTGGATCGGGTTGGATCAACCAATCTGGACCAAATCAACCTATCCTAAATGGATTGGTCCTATTGGCCTGATTAACACTGGTACGGTCAGCTTGAGAGGGATTGATAAGCTTGGATAAATTGCACCTGATCAAATGAGCCTGCTCAATCCTGATAGAGTCCGTTCGATCGAGACTGATCTCGAACGAGATGGACCGACTGACCCTAATTGGATTGGGACATCTAATATTGATCGAATTGGCCCAAAAGACTACAAATGGGTTTGGCTGTGCGATCTCGTAGGGGCTAGCCGGAGAGCCCCCCACATGTAAGCCTTCCTGAGCCTCCCACATAGGTTTGAGTGAAATTAAAGGGGTAGAATAGATCGACCACAATTCTGTTCGGCCCAGACGGACGCTCCTTATTTGGGATGCTCATCGCCCCCATTAGGCAGGAATGACCCGATCGTCGCGACTCAATCTGAGCGGGTTGGACAGTCCCTACTTGAGAGAGGAGACATGACCTACCCCTACCTACCCCCACACTACGTCCCAACCAATGAGATGGGCAGCTCGTCTAGTCGGTACCTCACAGCCTACTTTTGTCTAGGAACTACCAAAAATCACACTCCACCCATCCTATGGTGACATGATCCTGACTTGCAGCTATCCCGATTTGGAAGAGATGCCATGTCAAATTCTGCACAAAAGGTCTCACTGATGACAACTGTTTTTGCATTAACCTGTGTAGGGAGATTTGCTACCAAGTGTCTCCTCATAGATGACATGGTGAAGACATACTTAGCACTAGAGAACCTCTTTGGCCCTATTATCATTGGAGCCTGAAACCACCATAGTGTTTTTATCTGATTCCAGCTTGAAGAGGTCTTCAGGAAGGCTTGGAGCCACACGACATGGACAATTAGTGGATCCATCATGCATACATATCGCTGGACAGCAGAGCAAACGAGCAGCTCTAGTGATCACTATCCTCACTCTATTCTAGTGTGTATTGGTTTCCCTGGCTTGTGTCCACATCACTTTATGCCCAATGATCTGGAATCATTGGCCAGCGCTGTAGGAACATTTATACATCTTGACAAAGACATACATATGTTCAATCACCCTGGATATGCACACATTAGTGTTGAGATTGACTTTTTGGAAAATCTTCATCGTATGATCCTCATTAGGAATGGTGATGAGCTGATCCATTGTGCACGAGAATTAATCAAAATTCTGTGTACATTGTACTCTTCTCAGGCACACTATCCAGATGTGTCGGCAAAGGGTGATGCATGCTAGCTCGCCTACTACAGCTGAGTTTCTTCCTCCCTTTCTCTACAATGAACACATTGTAGAGGTCAAGAACACTCCACAATGGTGTCCCCCTACTCAGAGGCTGCCTCCAACTTCACGGTCAAATGATGCACAGTAGGGGGTGCCTTGCACACCGCCCACTCTCGATCGAGCCGTTGCTCCTACCAAGCCTATTTCTACAGCTCAACAGTGGAGAAGAAGGGCGCTGCCAAGTGTCCCAAAACTCCCCCTTAGGCTAAAGCTATACCATCTAATGCCTTCCCATTGAGCAAGGGCAAAGAGACCTTGAATGCATTTTTCTTTTTGGAAACATTAGAGGGGTTTGATGCTAGAGACCGCATCAAGGTAGAGGAGATTCGGCCTAGTCATGCATCTATCGCCATGAGACATGCTGCAAGTTGCTCCCCTCTTCGCTCTTCTTGCCCTTTACCCCCTCGTGCCACAATATCCCCTATTGCTAGCCAAACATCCCCTACATCTCTCCCCATCTGTATTCGCAGCCCCCTCTCCGCATCTGTTAATACTACCCACCTCCCTCATTCATCATCATCCCATCCACTAACCACATGATGCCCCTTCCTCATCCTTCCCTTGTCACAACCCCTAGTCACCTGATGGCCCATCCTTCCATCCGATGTCCCTACTGCATCCACCTAGCGTCACATCCGTAAGCCACCTGATGACCCTACCCCATCCATCCACCACCACATCCCCTAGCCACTTGATGTCCCTTCCTCATCCACCCAGCCCACCCATTTCATTGTCCGATGTCCACTCATCCCATATACCATTTGTTAGGGAAAAACGATTGACCAACTGTCAAGAATCTCTCCCTAGCGTCGATACTTACAAGGACACAAGTGGACTTGCCCCCACGGGCCAGGAAGAGGATGATGACTGCACATTTGAGGATTCAGATACTAACACGAACCTTCCTCTCAGCCACCACTCGAATACCATACACATACATTGCATGTATAGCATCCGATCGTGGGCGTGCCATGCAAGCCGATAGTATTATGATTTAAAATCTAATTTGAAATTATAGAGGGATTGTCAACCCTCTGACTTAATCCCATTTTCTTTAACCCATCAACAATCACAAACTAGGAATACTTAAGCTCATTGAGTCGATGACTACATAGGATAATACCCAATCCATCATGAGGAAACACGAAATGGATAATGTCTATTGTCACTCCTAGAATAAGCTATGGTTATTTTGGACGAGAGATTATTTGTTGGAATTTCCTGCCAAAGGGACTTAATACGTTACCTTTCTCATGTCATATTCCTCAAAACCTTACACGATTACAGTCGTATATGCATCACATCAACACCGAGTATGTGAGGCTCTATGGAGGGAACTCACACAACATATTGAGGACTACCCTTGGCTCATTGATCTCCCTTGGCGTATATCTAGGTTTCAGCTGCATATGTGCAGTTAGTGAATGTTAGGGTGAATGACTCCTAAGGGAGAGGTCTATGCAAGCATTTAGTGACTTTATTCACCAAGCATCACTAGTGGAGACACCTAGTATAGGTGAGATTTGGACATGGTTCAATGAGTGCCAGACAGCCACATGTATGTACAAGCAACTTGATTGTTGTTTAAAAAACAACATTGCCTTAATGGATTGCTCTATTATTGTCACGCTTTTACCGCGATACTATTCAGATCACTCACTGATCATCCTCCTAGACACGATTGCTACAATAAGTTGGCCTCCTTTTCATTTCCAAGTCATGTGACTCAAGCATGAAACTTTTCACAGCTTTGTGCGACACCACTAACACAGATTTCTATATTTCCTATGGAAAACTTCAGTTGTCGACTAAGGAATCTCAAACTTCATCTAAAATGTTAGAAGAGGCATTTATTTGGGGGCGTGCATACGCAAGTTGAGGTGCTCAAGACAGAGCTTGCAGCAATTGAGAGAAAACTTCAGGGAACTTGGATTGATGAAGCTGGGGAGCACACGATTTGAATTAGCAAGAAACTTTAGGATGCCATGTGAATCCAATGGCTTCGAGAAGATAATGGAAATACACGTTTATTTCACGCCTCAATTTGCCATAGAGCTTGACCTAATTATACAACCCTATAATGGGCATATAATCAGGATGGTGAATAGTTAGCGACAACTGGTGTCACATACTTTAGTTTCCTTCCTACATAAAATTTAACTGAGGTGACCGTAGATCTACTAGCCTCCACCCCACACTTGGTGACCAACTAGGAAAACACCATACTTATGGCCCCTCTTGCATGCTCAAAGACCAAGGAGATGGTATTCTCCTTTAGTAGAAACATGTCCTCAGAGCCTGATGGATTTTTTGTTAAATTCTACATCACTTTTAAGGATATAATAAGCACAGATTTTGTACAAGATATCAATTACACGTAAAGTCTTTCCTAGAAGTTGGAAATCCTAGAAGTGGATAATCCAGTTTCTTTTCGAAACTTTCTATCTATTAGTCTATGTAATGTATGCTACAAGGTTACATCCAACATCATTACAAACTAACTAGGGACCTTCCTTGTCAATATGGTTTTGTCAAGGGTCGACATATCTATGCCAATATCATGCTAGTTTACGAGTTAACACAATCAATGGACACTCATATTCTAGTTCCAAACTTCATCATCAATTTGATATGAAGGACTTTGATAGAGTCGAGTGGGCTTTCCTTACTATAATGTTACAACGCTTTGGTTTCTCAGATGCATTCATTGATGTAGTTGATGCTTGTTTTAGAGAGAATCATTTCTGTCTCTTCATGGATAGAAACTCCACTAGTTTCTTCACTGCCACGTGAGGTCTACGGTAAGGTGACCCTATATCACACACCCTTTCAATATTGATGAAGGAGGTCTTTAAGCAATCGCTCACATGAGCATTTGCTCAAGGACTCATCTAACCATATTATTTGAAAAGAGGTTGCCCGATCATTTCACGTTCTCTATTCACAAATGATGATATTCTTTTCCTCAATGGATCTGAAAAGTCCACTAAGGGGATTATGAGTGTACTCACTACGTACGAGCAAGCCTCCAGCCAGCTCGTCAATGCTTTGAAGAGTAGCTTTATGGTCGAACCATCCACCATCGTATAGCGCTCACATATCATCCATCAATATTCTTGATACTCACGAGGATGCCTTCCTTTCGATTGTCTTGGATGCCCATCTTTCTCGGCCCTGCACGACATAATAATTTTGATGCCTTGTTAGCCAAAATGAGAAAGAAACTATATGGGTGGAAATTTTGCTTTCTATCCCCTAGGGGGCGCATCCAACTTATACGTCAGATTCTCATGAGATTCCCGTTGCATCCCTAGAAGTACACTCATTATTGCTCATTGTTCTTTGCTTTATGGAGAGTCTATGACCCAATTCCTGTGGTCGGGTCACCTCGAGGGGAGGCATAGACACCATTGGGTCTCTTGGCAGAATGCCTACCTACCAACGGATGAGGGGAGTCTAGGGGTCAGGCGCCTCAAGACGTCCAAGTCATGCTTTTGAAGTAGCTGTGAGGTGTATGAGTACCCCAAACTCCCCTTTGGGGTGCTTCATATTGGCCAAATATGGTGAGTAGGCTTGTAGGATCGTAGGGAGTCAGATATCCAGGGCCGAAAAAGGTTGGATACTTGGCAGCATCGTTAGCTAGAGATATCCAATGTGACATATTGGCATGTTAGCCAAGGCACAATTAGTGCTTGGTATGATACTTCACTCACCGATACACCCTTAGCTCACCACCCTAACTTTGTCCACCATTGCCTATGGTTGACCCTGACACAGTTACTAACGGGGAACGTACGACTCCTATGGGAGCAACATGGCCTTTTATTAGATTTCTTACTGTAGGTTATGGCTGCTACAATAGGGACCTCCCCAAATTGTCCTCTTTAGACACTCACACTTAATTGGAATTTCTCATGCATGTCCTCTTGGGATCACTTTCAAGAGAGATTCCCTACTCAGACTTGGGGTCAATGCATCAGGCATTTGACAATTATTACTCGCTCCTCATTCTTCCTTTGGAGACTCCCTATTAATGATTGGGTGACCCCTCCTAGTCACTCACTCAGTTTGTGCTGACCTTGTTGCCCAATCTCTCCTTAGGTTGACACTATGAAACACATTTTCTTACATAGTGAGATTGCTATAGACTGTGTTGGCGCCAATTTACTCACCATTGGCATTTGTTCTTACACACCCATACTAAGCTAAAGTTGATAGTATTTTGACACGATATTTATCTTGCCAACACGCTCAAACCTAGCCTTATCTCCACATCAACATAGCATACTTGCTATGGGAGCTATGGAAAGGGTGAATTTTTTCTTGTTATGTAGGGTCTACCATGAGGGCGCAGGATGTCGTGCAATGCTTCAAGCAATGGCTACTAACGAAGGTGAAAATGGGTGTTAATTTTGTCATTGTTGTTATTTTCGCTTCGATCAAATAAAATTTTTATTTTGTAAACTTACTCAAAATTGTATAGAATTGAGCAAGGTCATCTCCACAGGGATTGGCTCTTAGGGATAGAATTCAACTAATGAGTAGGAGAGTCAACAAAAACCACTAGGTGTTTGTTGTAATGTTTGAGAGAGAATAGGGAAGAATTTAATGATGATTTATAAATGAAGTCCTCCATAAAGATTTTATTTGGACATTGAATTTTATAGATAGGTAGTAGAAGTAGATTAGTGATTTTATATAATTTTTTTAGATTTTTTAGAGGTTGAATTGTAGGAGAAACGTAAGAGTCAAATATTCAAGTCAAAGTGTTTGGTAAAATGCTTAAAAAGAGATTTTATATTTTTATGGATTTTTTATAGTGAACGAGAATGTATTTTTTTAGTTGTTTTCTCTTAAGATGTCTATAAAATGGGAAGTATGTCTTCCTAGATTTTATCGTATTTTTATGGATTTTTAATTGGTCAAAAGATATTTAAAAATGGTTGTTTAAAATTGTTTAGAAAATAAGTGCCTCAAGTGTTTGAGGAAATGCGTGAATAAGTTTTTTTTGTTCTTTTTCTTGAAATAGAGTTACTTCGATTTCAAGAAATGGATTGAGGATGATTCCTCAACCCTCTCATTATACTAAATGATTTATCAATTAAAGCTAAAGTGAAATCAAATTACTTAGCAGATTTGGCGGTAGACGGAAGTCGCCGACGGCTCTTGACCTCTGTTCCGGCTGCGTTGTCCTTCGGCTAAGTATTTCTTCTCTATCTTCCACTCTTCTCTCTTCATAATCTCCCTTCAGATCACAGCTCTGCCACCGCCGTTGACCAAGAGATCGAAGAGAAATGATAAGAAGGAGGATCTTCTCCTCGGCGATTAATTTTCAAAAGATCAGTTCAATATTCCAACGGCGAAAGATAGTTTTCCGGCAACTTACAACCATTTTATAGGTCAGGAATGGTCCGAAGACCTTCCTGATTGGTATGGGACAACTCCGGCGACGTATCGGCAGAAATCTGCCTTCTCGCCGCCAGATTGCCATCGCCGGCGACGGAGACAATGGCAGGAAAAGAGATTTTGGTCGAGTCATTCTTGACTGTTAGATCTATTTGTTGGGGGGTAGACGTGGATCCATTTCATTTCGGTGGACACCTGCTCTGTTAGTTCTCGCTGAGTCAGCATCGGTTGTCCACGTTACCGCCTCCGATTCATCCACCTAGAACTTTGGCGCTGAGTTGTCACCCTAAAAGAAATGAAAAGAAAAGGAAATGATTAAATCACAATCTTGACCGTCTGATCTTCCGAAGAAAGATCGACGGTCAAGATAATAACATCTTATTTAATAAAGGCCCGAACCCACACGGGCTTTGGGCTGGGTTGGCTCAAAGCCCGGTCTGGTTTTATTCTATTTTTCTTAAGATCACGGCCCGAAGGGCCGCGATCATACTCTGGCCCATTCTTGGCCCGCCTCGATCATGTTTGATGCATGAGGTTTTTGCTATCCCTCATTGCCTATTTAAAAAGGTGAATTAGTATATAAATTCCGAATATCGTAACAATATCGATTGAAATAAACCTCTTACCTTGGGCACTAACTGAGCTTACCTCAACCTCTTGACTGCTTTGATGCTTGGTTTGGGCTGCGCCTATGCTGCGGGTGCCGCTTGCGACTGAGGCCTTGGCTGTAGCTGCGGGTGGTGCCTGCGGCGTGCCAGCTTTGGCTGCGTCTTGGCGGCTCCTTAGGTGCCCATTTTTTAATTATCATATGTATATTATTATTAATACTTTTATTATTAATTTTCTTTTATTATTATTATTTTTTTATTTTATTTCTACTTAATCAATGAAGTTTATGCTATTTTTAAGATATGCAAAAACTCATAAAAAATAGGACATTTTGGATAATGGATGAAAAATTGCATGAAAATGGTATTTAACATAAAAATTCATCTTCATTTCATTAAATGACTTCATAAGCCCTTAATAAATGCTGCTTTACATTCCTGATTTGTGGTACATCAGCTACGGAGACACACCATCTTGTACCGCCCATAAAATTTACACTTTGGGAATCTAGATGGCTTTGACTTCCATCATCACTTGGCTATAGATTGTCCATTGGTACCCACCACCAATAGGCTTTACAAAGCATAATGTGGATGGTGAAGCCAAAGGGAAACCGGGCCCAACAGGTGGAGGTGGTATCCTATAGGACCACACATGTCGTATCATTTTTACTTTCTCATCTTTCTATGGAGTACATACTAATATATAAGCCCAACCTTTGGCGATAGATGATGGATTGCTCCTCATTGAGGAGCCAAACCTTCATAGTATCATCTTAATTTCGGACTCACATTTTTTGGTCAACATGCTCTGTGTAGGTTCATATTCCTAGTGGCGTCTCTAGAGAGTCTAGCAAGACATCATGCGATGTCACCCATACCTAACCAGTATTCATCATCAGTTGCATGAGGGGAACCAGAGAACGGATGGCGTTTCCAACTATGTTGTATGCTCTCACACCCCCTCCCTATACATCACTTGGCAGAACCTTCCTTAGGCGGCTCGCAGCTACCATCGCCTTGATAGCCTCGGTTTGCTTGTTCTCTGCACGTGTTGTATCCTATCAAATGTTGCCCCTCACGAGTGGCGTATTCTTTGGAGTACTAGAGGGGGGAGTGCGTGGGCTCTCACCTAACTTTTGTATCCTCTGTGCTCCTCCACGATGATATCTGATGATGACATGAGGACCGCTTGGACTCCATGCATCACTGCCTCAGAGGGACACGAGCATGCTATGGGCACCTGTGGCCTTCTTAGGGAGCTGCACCGGTATCATCTTTGTATATTTTTATTTTTTATTTTTTGCATCATGGGCATTAGTGAGTAGGGTCTGAGTGTGATTGGGACATTTACTCTTGCTCCACGCCTATAAACGCTTATAAACACTTCACTTAATACATAAAATTCCCTTGGGTGGCGTCTGGGCAATGGCTGGATCAGTTTAGGGCACAACCCTTGGGTTTTGTACCTGGTACTGTGTTTTTTGCCAATAGTAAAAAAAGATCTACCCAAGCTTTCATGTCATTTATTGAATTACTAAGTCCGTATCAGATGATAGAATACTATTGGATGACTTCAGCTTAAATTTGAAAATTATAATGTATAACACTGTTTTTGGTATGTATATCACAAAATGAGCTTCCATCTGTGGTAATGTTTGTATAACACAAATATGTAAAACATTGATGGTCACATTTTAATAAGTAAATTTACAAAAATTGAAATTGAAACTGAAATGTTAAGTTCATAAAATTAAAGGTGTGACAATATACCTAGTGTGCGCATAAAAAAATGAGCTTCACAAATAGGAACAATGTTTGAACTTTGTATTTAAGCATATCATATTATAGAAATAATTTATCTAATATGAATACATTAATAAATTATTTTAATAATGATATAAAGTTTCTTTAACTATATAAAATGTTTATATGAATGTTTATTAAAATGAATTCATTTATGTGAAAGCACTAAATCTGATTGGTTCACAATATTTTGTCTCAAGATTAATTTGTAAGACAAGGAGGATGTATCCAAGTTGTAATAAAAATATACTTCAAGGTTCTATTATCATCTCAAAACATGTGTATAATGAATATTTGCAGACGAAGTTAAAACCTTAATGCCATATTATTCATTATATTCAATTCATTGTAGGCACTATTGTTAATGTCTGTATCATATTATTTTCGATATTCAATACGAGACACAAATATATTTTTATGCTCCTCAACATTTACAATTAGTGCCTAATATAATGGTAAATTTCACTTATATGAGCTGATAAGGAATTCAACGTTTGAAAGTAGCAAAATCACTGCAGTCCAGCTGTCTAATTCAACCATTTTGTGTGTCTAGAAAATAGCCTTGTCTTATTTTTTCATTTATCCCATAGAAATTCGTATGTCAAACTATCATACCCAAAATCTAAAAATGTACTTAATGATAAAGAAATAGGTGAAAATTGATATTCCCAAAGAAATCTAATGGATGTAACAGAAAAATGAAGTTTTTTGTTCAATATTTTTGTTCCTTTATTTTTTAGTGTTTATAACTGTATACTTTCATGTATGGATTTTTCAGATAAACATAACAGTTTAGATGGACTGAAATGCCTTTAAAGTCTTGAGTGAGTGATGTACTAATCATGTTCGGGGCTCCAAAAGGATCCTTTCAAGGTCAAGGCTATTTCCTAAAGGTCAAGTTAGGATGACCACATGTATAAAACATGTGAGGTTTACATGAATATTGGGATTCATGAATATGATATCTAAAATAAAGGAAGGTTGAAGCGATTAGGGGATTTGGGTATTTTTAAGGAGCCTGATTTGAATGGAAAATGTTGTTTGTAAAAAACAAACATATTTTGACTATTCCCATAATATTCCATGTACTTACTTGAATTAGGGTCTTAGATAAATTAGGGAAGAAATCCAGGCTTATTCTGAACTATGGAAGAATTTGCATTTATGCTTTATCTACACAAGGGTTATGACATAAATTAATTCATTTATTATCTTGAGCCAATAATGATAACTATGCAAGCATCTCACTTTTTGGCCGAAAATTTGATTCACATGTATTATTTAATATGCCTCATGCAGGTACACATCTGCCAGGGCCTCTGGAGCATCTAGGAGGACATCACAAGGTGTCAAGGGCAGCTCACATGTACATCACCAACTACGCCAGGGGAACCAGACAAGCAACATGCTCACTGACCATACTGTAACTTCCCAATATGACACTCTTTCATCTCATGACAGAACCTACTTAAAGAAGCATATGATAGTCATGGCCTTGACCGCCTCGCCATGCCGACCATCCACATACAACACTCTCATTTCCATCAGACTGCCAGTGGTGAATATCATGGGTGTGAAATAGCAGGGGGGTGGCACGTGAAGAAGCATCATAGAGATGGTGTCTGCGGCATTTCTACCTCCACCACATGACGTTGGATGAAGGGTAGGAGAATCATCTTATAAATGTATGGCCATTGTAATAATGGCCAAAAGACATATAAAAGTATGGCCATTGTAATATTGGGTAGGCATGGATTAGTGGGTCCATGGGAGATTGGGTATTTAGGCCCATGCATTGTCCAACACCAGCATTTTTGATATATAGAAATACAACTGCTGGACAGATCTCTGAGTTTGCATTAAAAATGCAAGTATACAACTTTAAGTTATACTAGTATTCACCTATTCAAGAGTAAGGTTGTAACAGTGATGATTTCCTTGGACAAGCCTTCAGGCGCTTGAGACGACTGATGCGGCCACTGCCTGGTGCTCTGTCCAGGAAGCAGTTTCGATTGCGCGGTGGAATCCTCTCCCTCGTCGAAGGATGTCGTCTCACCATGAGAAGCGCCAAGCAGATCCACGCCGTCTTGGTCGTCTCCGGCGCCATGGCCGACCCCTTGGCCGCCGGCAAGATCGTCTCGTTCTTCGCCATCTCCGAAGCCGGAGACATGAACCACGCCGAGATGATCTTCCGCAGCCTCCCTGAACCCTCCATCTTCGTCTGGAACACCATGATCAGAGCTCACCTAGAAAGGGGAAACTCCTCCGCGGCGCTCCGCTTCTACGCCCCAATGCTGTCCTCTGGCCACCTCCCCAACAATTACACCTTCTCTTTCGTCCTCCGCGCCTGCCTCCACTCGCCATCCCTCTCCGACGGGCAGAAGCTCCACGCCCAGATCGCCAAGCTCGGGTGGGAAGCGTATGATTTCGTGCAGAACGAGCTTATCCACCTCTACGCTGCCCGCGGCTGCGTTGACGATGCCCGTAGAGTGTTCGACCGGAGCCTCCACCGAGACGTGGTGTCCTGGACCGCCATGCTTCATGGATACGCTGTCGCCGGCCGCATCGACGAAGCTCACAACCTGTTTGACAGAATGCCGCACCGAAATGCCGTCTCCTGGAGCGCCATGATTGGCGGGTATGTGCAGGCGGGGATGTTCGGGCAGGCGCTGGAGGTGTTCGGCGAGATGCAGAAGTCGGGGACGCGGCCGAACCACGCCGGCCTCGTCGGCGCGCTCACCGCTTCCGCCTTCCTCGGCGCGCTCGACCAGGGCCGCTGGATCCACGCCTACATTGCCCGGACCAATTTGGAGCTGGACCGGATCCTGGGCACGGCGCTGGTGGACATGTACGCCAAGTGCGGCCAAGTCGACGCGGCTTTGGAGGTGTTTGAGGAAATGCCGGAGAAGGATGTGTTCGCCTTCACCGCCATGATCTCCGGCTTGTCAAACCATGGGCGCAGTGACGGGGCCATCCGGCTTTTCCAGAGGATGGAGGGCCAAGGAGTGAGGCCCAATGAGATCACCTTCATCTGTGCTCTCACCGCATGCAGCCGCGCCGGGCTCATCGCCGAGGGAAGGAAGATCTTTGATGGCATGCGGCGGGTGCACCAAATTGAGCCGGGTGCAGAGCATTATGGGTGCATGGTTGATCTCCTTGGCCGCGCAGGGCGGCTGGCTGAGGCAGCGGCTTTGGTTAAGGAGATGACCACGGAGCCGGACGCTTACGTCCTTGGTGCGCTGCTCAACGCTTGCAGGGCGCATGGCGATGTGGATCTGGCGAGGGAGACGGCGGAGACACTGGAGCGTCTTGGCCTTGGTCATGGCGGCATCTACGTGCTGCTGTCCAACATGTATGCCTCTGAGAACAGATGGCACTGCGTGGCCGAGGTGAGGAAGGAGATGGAGTCCAAGCGGGTGAGCAAGGTGCCTGGCTGCAGCATGATCGAGATCGACGGAGAGGCGCGCGAGTTTGTCGCAGGGCCCGGAGCTCATCGTGGCAATGAGGCCATGTCTGTGATGCTGAAGAGGTTGGATGCCCAGTTGAAGGTCTCCGCAGTGGAAGTGAGATCACCTGACATCTCAACAATTTGTTCAGCTCTCAATTCTTCCTCATTGGATCATTCATACTAGCGTTGGTCATTCATAAAAGCCTGTTGTAAGTAAATTATACCAATTCCCAAAGCCGTGTTCATTACTTGGGTATGTCACGCTCGAGCAGAGTGGCCGTGTTCAATCTCTTTGGCGCTGATGAAAGCTTTCAGCGCTGCGCCTCTCTCCTCCTTGTCTCTGAACTCCACTCTTCTTCCATGCCCTGCAAAATGCCCCCATCCATGTTAACATACACACACACACTCTCTCTCTCTCACTCTTCAGCAGGACGGAGAACATAGATTAGCAGCTGACCTGGAAGAATCCACAAAAAGTCTGAGTTCATGAGCTTCCAAATGCTCCCCAACTGCAGTCCTATTGAAGACAAGAACATTACGATAACATATTGACTCTGATTTGAGCTATGTCATCCATTCCTAAGTTAAATATTGACTCTGCTCTTGTCACCTGAGTCTTTGCTGTACTGCTCAAACATGGTCAATTCCATGTCTTCTGAGGCGGCAAGGTGATCTCCAGTGAATAAGACCTTCAGGGGCTTGTACAACAAGCAGACCGATCCCTGATCATCAAACCAGAGGGTCATAAAAATAAGCAGTCGTCGGTCAAAAATTCTCTACAAGTCTTGCCTTGGTGTGCCCAGGAGTGTGGATTAGGTCAAAGTCAACGCCCAGACTCCACGGCCCCTCCCCATGTAGCTGCATCTCTGCGTCAGCCGTGAAGGCTTCCACCTTCTCCCCAAGCACAGAAGAATCAACGCTAGACCCTTTCACCTTGATATTACAAAATAATCTTAGTAAGAGGACTTACATCGGCGGAGTGGATTATTCTCTCCAGCCCAAACTCGTCATGCCATAAATGGTGATCTCCCACGTCATCCCTGACAAACGAAAATAACTTAGAGTTTGGTTTAAATATTATATATAGTACATGTTTGAAGTGAAAGAGTTAAAAAAAGGGGTCAGTCAGAATTTGACTTGTGCGTCAGGAACATGTAACGCGCTCCTCCAAGCATGCGAATTCTCCTTGCGAGCCCTTTGTCATATCTCGGGCTGCACATGAGATATAGATATAAAGATAGATAGATAGATAAAAGATAAGGATAGAGTTAAAAACATAAACCTGTCGACGAGTATATTTCCGTTGGGGTGGATTACTAGATAACTAGTGGCTCCAAAAGATTTTTCAGAATGGTAACCGCAGAAGCGCACACCCTGCATGAAAATCGCGCAAATTTCACAAGTTTCAGAACCAAAATATGAAATCGGGCAGGACTGAGCTCACTGAGCTCAATAATTATTGGGTTTTGATTTAATCTATGGTGCTCAGATGTTGATATTTGTCAATTGAGCTGAATAATTTAATGGGTTTTGATTTAATGTATGGTGCTCAGATGTTGATCTGTGTCATGGTTCAAGCCTGGAAATCGTATAGAGAAGAGTGCTACCGGGAGGCTCTGCTCATCGATCGGAAGAGGGAAGCTTTCCTGAACTTGGCGGATCTCTGCAGATGGCTTCTCCGTGTGAATTGAGGCCGTCGGACATGAGAGCAGCGCCTACGCAAATGATAGGCTGTGAATCAGCATGCCAGAAGAGAAGACAATAGCGGGAAGAACCCTAACCTGGAGAGCTCGCATCCTCTCTTCTGCGCCGCTTGGTTGTTTATAAACGGCGGATTGCTCGCTAATCCGCTGAAATGTCTCCTGTATTCAAGACGGAAGGGAGAATTCGGAGATTCTCAGCGGGAGGGTATGAACAGGAAGAACAATGATAGACTTTGCATCCACTCACCGGCGCCATCCATCGGCATGTGTCGCAATCGATGCATCTTTCATCTGCGAGTTTGATGGAAAACCTCAAACGATGATCGACATTGAATGAACAATTACCAACTGCTTACCTACGTAGAATTCTCCCTCGGTGTTTTGGCTGCGGCGCCGTCGAGTCGACGCTGTTGGGGGGGCCGTGATCAGCTCGGCAGGAGTTGGGCTTGATCGACGGCGTCCATGGATGCGGGAGGGCTGGCTCGGCAGCAGAGGTCGCGGCCAGACGAGAATCCCCATGGCTATAACTCCTCGACGGTGCCATCAAATTTGCGTCTTAAATCACAATTCCCTAGAGTTGATTGATGATGAATCTCATAGGATCGTCTTGCATTACATTCTTGAATCACAACTGTGGATGGGGAACTGGGATTGTTGGACCAGTAGTTGATTGATGTCCAAATTTCATGTGTGAATAAATCCCAAGTTTCTAGATCAATTGGAATTCATTTGGTCAATCAGAAAATTTAATATACATCTGATCAATATTTGATTTTTGACGGAGAAGTTTCTCTAATATAAATGAATGCTCCAAAGAATTTAATAAATAGTTATATGGATAGAAATGCTGCAGATTGAGTTGGATCAAATTTAAACTAATTTCTGCATCTCGTTTTCATGTCAACCATAGATGAATTAATTGTACTTTTTTTATTGTTTGATATAAAGATCAGATCAAAGAAAGTTGTCAAAATAAAGTTCTGACAATTAAAATAAACTTTCTAAAAGTGT
Source organism: Wolffia australiana (assembly GCF_029677425.1). Lineage (NCBI taxonomy): Eukaryota > Viridiplantae > Streptophyta > Magnoliopsida > Alismatales > Araceae > Wolffia > Wolffia australiana. The sequence continues at coordinate 16,831,375 of NC_135836.1, read as the reverse complement.
TTTTTTCATAATTTTTGGACAAGTATTAGAGGATGTAGATTGTGCACATCAGATAGAAGTCCACAAGTTCAAAGTTGACCTTGTTACCTTCTTATCTTATACTATTTACATTCTTGCTTGCTTGGACCATGTGATGTCATATTCTTGCTTGGAACTGCCTTTTCACAAAGGTGTGTCTGGTAACAGAAAGAAAATGACAAGAAAGGTAAGGCATCTCACTTTAATTCAAAATTTATGTGCATTTAATGCTGACACCTACTCTCTCTCGTAAAGTGAATTACATCCCCTTATTTTTGGCATTAGTGTTTGAATGTGAAAAGTGTCTCCTCAACCAATTTCCTTTTTAAGGACTCTCTCTGCAAGCAAGATCTCCCTAGAAAAGAGAAGGCCTTCAAGGCTTTTCTCCCATTGAGCTCATCTCTCTCAAGGCGACCAAGCGAAGAGCAAGAATCAAGGATTCATTCTCCATTCTTGGTATGTCTTGAATTATTTTCTCTTTGTGTAGTGATTTCAGGTTGATCAAGAGGAATATGAATGTGGAAAGATGAGAGAAGAAAAATTGGAAAAAAGAGAAGCAAATATTTGAGGTTTCAATCATCTGAAGGTGTACATTTCCTTTCATTTGTGTGAAAGGCCTTTAAGGACAGGAATTTCGGGGGTATAATGCATTATATTCAAAATATTGAACCTAGCATGGGACTTAATCCACTTCCATTGGCATAGAAATATGTCTTCTTGGATCAAGGATAAGAGAAACCACTAACCATATCTGCATGACTTACATCTGACCAAGGGGACAAATTACTCAACCTACTAAGTGAAAATATAGTGGAGCTCTAGGTTGGTCACCCACTGATCTCGAAGGACTAGACCCAACCGTATGCATGCATATGATTTAGCTTGAGGATAATGCTAGGCCTGTGAGGGAAGCTCAATGACGACTAAACCCAAAGGGTTGCGATGCTGCAAAGGATGAAATTATGAAGTGGCTACAAGAAAGCATCCATCCATGTTGTACCAAAAAAAGTCGGAATTATGTTGGTTAGAAATGAAGAAGGGGATGTGATTCAAACTAGACTTCCTACCAAGTGGAGAGTTTGTATAGACTACCAGAAGTTGATGTAACATGCCAGGCGTCGAGATCGATCGGCTTGTGTTACACCACAGGGAGGGCGAGTGCAGTCATGTCATGTAGTAGAGACAAATAATGATGTAATGTCAATGATAATGAGACAATAAAATCGATGAGAAGTATAAATATGGCATCGACGTACACCAACGTCCATGAGGCTACGCCAAGCAAGACCTGGAAATGCCACAAGGCTCCCGATGATCTGAACGTCGGGTTGAAGGACGACGGTGCGAGCTCGGTTACTGCCGCTAATGCGCATGCCCTCGACGGTCCAAACCAAGAACGTACCGATTGAAATCCTAATCCTCGGAAGATGAATCCTATCTATCACTAATCTAACCCCTGCGGTCAAGAAAACGTCCGGAGGCACTGGAAGAAATAATATAACGTCGAGAGGGAGCTGATGAGCGTACTTGGAACGGTAGGCCTAAGCGGTGTCTGATTCAGCAGCAGTGGAGGTCGAGCAACACATAGGCGTGATGACGACGCATGTTGATGCCACGGCTATGCACGGAGACGGGCATGACGATGACGAGTTTGGTGGCAATGACCGCGTCTAGCGTAGATCCGATGTCCAAGAAATCTACGGTCCGGTTGTCAGCCAATGGCTATGACGGGCTGCTGTAGTGGTCGCTAGGGTTGGTGCGGCCGCAGCAGGCTGCGGCGACAACTAGGACTGCTGTAGGACTGAGTAATCTGCGGGGCCGCTAGGGTTGCAACGACTGCGGGCAGTTGCGGCGGCTGCGACTATGATGGCTGCAACGGCTCCGGCGGCCTCGGTCGCTTGTTGCTGCGGCAGCTGCAGGCCGTTGCAGCTGCCACATGCTGCTACGGCGGCCGCAGGCGGTGGCTTGCGTCGGCGGCCTGCGGTAGCTGCGATCGATGTTGCCGCTGCGGCCGTGGCTAGTGACCAGACGGCCATGGCGACGGCGCGGTCGGCCGCGGAGACGACGGTCATGAGCGGGAAGGACGCCGGCAGCAGCGGTAGAGCTCTAGCGAAGACAACGGCAATGAAGGTTTCTAGCGAAGGGGGGGCAGTTTTTGGTGAACTCTAGGGTTTTTTTCTCTCTATGTTCGCAATGGCATTTTAGTAAATATGTCAAAATCTAAAAAAAGACTAAAAATACAGGAAAATCACTAAAAATCACATTTTTAAAATCTTTTCTACTCTTTTTCATTCCTATGGGCGGGCCCCACCTTTTATAGGAGCAAATATGGGCCTCCCCCTCAGAAATAAAGGGTAGAAGGCCTAATTAAGATTAATTAGGGCCCCCTAATAGAAGATAGAAACCCACTAACACGCCCACACATGGGCTCACACACGCACAAACGTGTAGGTCCAGAGAGGGGTCCAACCACGTGTGAACAAACAGAAAACAAACGCATACGGGGCTGACATACAAGGCCTACTAAACAACGAAAATATGAGGAAAGATAATGTCAAACCTTTGTGGCCCATTGATGAGGCTGGGTACTCTGAAGGCTAGGTCTCGCGCATGAGCTCTCGTTCGACGAACTGGTTCGATGGAGTCTTCGAAGCAAGATGGTCCCCTAAAAAAGTCAGAATCATGGTGGTTAGAAATGAAGAAGGGGATGTGATTCAAACTAGACTTCCTACCAAGTGGAGAGTCTGTATAGAATACCAGAAGTTCAACTCCTCAACAAAGAAATACCATTTTGCTTGTCTATTTAATTGATCAGATTATTCAATGGTTGGTAGGACAATCATATTATTATTGTTAGGTGGTCATTAAAGGTATATACAGATTGTCATATTTCCAGATGACCAAGAGAAGACCACCTTTACATGTCCATTTGGAACATCCACATTCAAACATATGCTATTTGGGCAATGCAATGCCTCAACAACTTTCCAGAGATACATGACTACAATCTTCTTTGAGCTAATAGGAGGAAGCATGGAGGAGCTTATGGACAAGTCCTTGATCTTTGGCATGAGCTTTGATGAATGCATGTCCAGATTGGAAAAGGTCTTCGAATATGGATAGAAAAATGATTGGTTCTCAGATGGAAAAAATCTCAATTCATGGTTGAAGAGGGTTTGGTATAAGGTCATGTTGTCTCTCCAAAAGGGCTAGGAGTGGACAAAGCAAAAAACAAAAGTAATCCAAAATCTTTGCTTACCAAAAAACATCAAAGACATTTAATCTTTTTGGTCATATGGGATTTTATCAGAGATTCTTTAAAGATTTCTCAAGAATTCCCAAGCCTTTGACGTCACTAGTAGCAAAATATGTTGCTTAGCAAAATATGTAGATTTAGGAATGGATAAAGTTGTAGAGGCGGCGTTTCAAGCCATGAAGAAAGCTCTGATTAAAGGCCTCATTCTCCAAGCTCCCAACTGGGGCATGCCATTTGAAATCATGTCTGATGCTTCAAATTACGTAGTGAGAGAAGTTATGGGCCAAAGAATGGACAAGAAGCCAGAGTTGATCTACTACACAAGTAAGAACTTCAAGGGCACAAAAAGAACTACACAACCAAGAGAAGGAATCTCTCTCTGTTGTCTTTGCATTGGAGAAATTCAGGAATTGTTAAATGACAAAGCCGTCATACACAATAATCCTGTGGGTTTAAAATATATTTTCTACAAAAAATACGCAAAACCCAAGCTGCTCCAATGGGTACTCCTTTCAGAAGAGTTAGATTTGGAGATTAAGGATAGTAAAGGAAGTGAGAACTTGGTTTCAGATCACGTCAGCAATGATGATTGAATATGGAGGGAGATAGTTGAAGAATTTCTCGATTACCATTTTCTCACTATTGAACGTAATGAAGCTCCATGGTATGGGCACATAGTGAACTACTTAGCCACAAAAGTACTCCCATAATTTTGGAGAAGTGAGAAGAAGAATAAAATCTTTAGTGACATTAGATTCTACATCTGGGATGACCCAGAATTATACTGACTTGGACCTGACCATATTTTACAATGATGTGTTCTAGAGAGTGAACAATTACACATTTTAAGCATGTGTCGTTCAATAATGTGTGGGGGCCATTTTGCTACATAAAAGACTGGAGTAAACATTATACAACGTGGATTCTATTGGTCTACACTCTTTAAGCATTCAGAAACATCTCAAAGAGGGAAAAGATGCAACTAAATCCTATCAAAGAAGTTGAGATATTTGACGCATGGGGGATTGATATTATGGGGCCATTTCCTCCATCATTTGGAAACAAGTATATTTTGGTTGGTATAGACTCTTTGTGAGTGGGTTGAAGTTATACCTACTAAAATAAATGAGCATAAGTGGTTGTCAAATTTATTTTTGAAAACATACTGACCAGATTTGGATGCCCACTAGGAATTATTAGTGATGGAGGCTTCCATTTCACTATTCAACATGCCAGAGCTCTCTTGAAGAAATATGGCGTGCATCATGGAGTCACAAATGCCATACCACCCACAAGCCAATGTGCAAGTGGAAGTCAGCAAAGAAGAAAATAAGCAAATCTTACAAAAGATAGTGAGGCCTGATCGGAAGTTAATGGATGCATTGTGGACATATTGAATGGCTTACAACATCCCTTATCGCATGTCACTTATTCGATTGATTTATGGTAGGGATTTCCATTTACCCCAAGAATTGGAGCATACAGCACACTGGGCAATTAAGGAACTCAACATGGACCTTGGGGTCTCAAGGAAGAGAGCTTCTTCAACTCCACGAACTTCAAGAAATCAGAGATGAATCATATGAGAGTGCCAAAATATATAACAGGAAAATGAAGAATTATCATGATAAGTTTGTATCAAGGAAGACTTTCAAGATATATGATCAAGCTTGGCTCTTTAACTCACGCCTAAAGCTATCCCAGGCAAACTCCTAGGGAATACTGATAGAAGTGTAAAAGACAGGGAAAAGATTCAAAGTAAATGGAAAAAGGCTTCAGCAATACATAAAAGGAGAGAAGTTTCCACCTGAAGAATTAATAGAATTACAACCTTTAGATAAAGAGTCAGCCCCAAACGTGGGCAAATGGTTTGAGTAAGAATTCACGAGGGTGAGAATTTCCCTTATTTTCTAATAAAATGACGAGGAGGTGAATTTCAGCAATTTATCATGAGAAATAGGCTGACCAACCATGGAGCTGCTAACGTCGTCTTAAAATCAAGGAGAATTACATTTCGGGTTCCTTCTACTCACACTATTAATCTGTATGCATTAATTTTACCAGGTTAATTGATATACAAGGGTAGAGTATCTAAGTTCATTCATGATTCATGGAGTACCTTATAATCTTATATGCCACTTACATGTTATCATCTCTTTAACCCCCAAGCCAACAATTTGTTAGACATAGAGTGAATAAAAGACTTAGACAATCCTGAATGATGTGGTGATCCACCCAAGAAGAAAGAGGGATGAAGTTGGAAACCTGTCGCTTCCATCATGATTGAAAGTCCCTGTTTTGAGTAGAAGACGTGTGCAATTCTTTATAGCACTTGGTTGATGATCATGACCGATTCAATCTTATGAAGCCATTCTTTGGCTATAGATCTCACTTTTTAATCTTGAGATAGCAGTAAATTTCTTGAACCATGACCTAACTCCACACAATTGCATATATTTATCCTGCAATCTCAAATGCTCAATTACATACGGAAGTATAAATGCTTGGTAGACAAAAAACTTTGATAAGCAGTAAAAGGAGCAAGGCCCAGAGAATAAAATGATTTATATGACTTATGTTTATAACCTTACAAAAGAAAATTCAAAGGAAAAAAAGTTGCGCATCGAGTTCTACAATCATATCTTCTCAAACAGAGTGGGCAGTAGTTTTCATGCTTAACGAGAATGTGGGGTTAATAGGTATTTTATAGTACCAAAGGAAAGGAGAAGAACTTGAATTTTGCTTTGTGTACTGAGAAAGGACTCAACTCTTAAGTAGCCCAATTGACCCGTGAGATTTATGAGTGGCAAGAAAGCCCTTGAGCATGACCCTCAATCTGAGGGGAATTAACCCACTTTGGATAACCCAATTTGAAGAGAACTAGAAATCAAGGTCACCGATCATCATTATGAGAGAACACTGGCTTTGTTATACGTCATTGGTAAGGGACTAGCAATGTTTAAGTAGGGGGGTATTTGATGAACCTATTTTGAGACATGAAAACATACACATCTCAGAGTCATTCCGTGCACCATTTTATTGATGTTATCTTCATTTTAGTATAAATTCTCATTTCATACATTTATTCTGGAATGAGCTTAAAACCACCCTTTTTAATGAAGTTTCTACCTAACTTTCGAAGGCCATACCTTCTCAAATAAAACATGTATCAAAATATTATTTTTAATGGAATGAATTCTCACACAAGTGGGTATTGTACATTTTGTAGGGCATAAATTCTAGAAAAATGATATTAAAAAATAGCTTATAGGAGGCTAAGAGCCAGCAGCTGAGTGAGGCTCTTGCGGTGTTCAGGCCAGCATGCAGCCGGCGAGCATTGCCGCACATGGAGATGCACAAGGAGCCCTCGAGGGCTGCACAAGGAGCCACCAAAGGGCCACATTCATGAGGCCTAATACGCACAAATTGATTGCCCCCCATGCGCACTAGAGGGGAGGTATTTCATTAATTCAATTCATATTACAATCATAATTCAAATATTTTTCTCAATTTTAAAGATTATCTATAAGGGATAACCTTTAATCCAGTTCTTTCGGCATCATATTGGGCAGGCCGAGAAGCAATACAGGGGATCGTGGCCCAATGGGCCAAATTCTTTAGGAAGTTACATAGGAATTATGAACATGCTTTAGACCGACCCGACTCGAAGCTTGTGTCATATTGGGTTAGTTTTAAGTTGCCAATATAATCATGACCATTTGATCTTCTTAAGAAGATTGGATGGTGAGATATTAAGAGAGCATCATATTATTTATTTTACGACACAATCTTAAAAATAACGTGAATGGTGGACCATGTGATCAACAAATTAGAAGCAAAAAACAGGCTGACAGAGCCACTAACATGGCTGATGACATGGCTGGAGGCTACCAAACTTAAAGGTTGTCGAAGGTGAAAATAGGGTGTAATTTTGTCATTGTTACTGTTTTCGCTTCAATCAAATAAAATTTTTAAGTATAAACTTACTCAAGAATGTATATTTTTGAGTAAGGTCATCTCCAAAGGGATTGACTCTTAGAGTTGAATTTAACTAATGAGTAGGAGAGTAACCAAACACCACTAGGTGTTTGTTGTAATATCTAGGAGAGAACAAGGAACAATTTATAAATGATTTTATAAAAGAAGTTCCACCAAAAGATTTTATGTCAACCTCAAATTTTGTATGTATGCAATATAGATGGATTGGTGATTTTAGGATACTTTTTGTAGAATTTTTAGAAATTGATTTATAGGAGAATTTTGAGAATCAAATCCTGCACATAACCTATTTGATAAAATGCCTAGTAGAATAAAATGATGGATTTATATGTGTGGAAAATCAAGTTTTAACGTTTTTTTAATTTAGGACGTATTTAGGGTGGGAATTATAAATTCTAAATGTGATGATAAATTCTTATATATTTTTAATTGGTCGGAAAGTATTTTAAAATATTTTTAAAAGTTCTTGTTGAAGTCATGCATATCACGTGTTCGACGAAATGCTCGGATGAATAAGAATGCTTTTTCATAAGAGTTTTTGGTCGATTCTAATTAAATTGTTTAAGAAGATAAGACTTAGTTGAATGAAATTTGTGACTTACCAGACTGTGCAGTCGAGTGGAAGATTGCCGTGGGCTTCAGATCTAGTCGCTCGGCAGCGTCGTCTTCCTGGCTTAATTCACAAAGTCTTCTCCCTCTTCCACCCTTTCTCTCTTGCTAATCTCCCTTCAGGCCACAGCTCTTTCACCGCCGTGACTGAGAGACCAAGGAGAAATGAGACGGCGAAGGATCTTCCCCTGCGTTGTTTTTTATTTCAATTATGCAATTCAAATTCGACGGCAAAAGATCATTTTTCCAGCAATTTTACATCATTTTTATAGGTCAGGAACAGTCCAATGACCTTTCTGACAAGTATGGGACAACTTCGGCTCCATCTCTGGAGACAAATCGGCAGAAATCTGCCTTCTCGTCACCAAAGTGAAGTCTCCGGTGATGGAGACGGTGGCAGGAGGAAGACATCGGTCAAGATTATTCTCGACCGTCCGATCCTCTATGAGAAGGATCAACGGCGATGATTAAATGGTAACTGTGGACCCTCCTTATATCCGATGGACCTGCTCCATCAGCTCCACCAAGTTAGCTTCGGATGTCCACATGCCCATTTTTGATTCATCCACGTTGGAGCTGCGCGATGAGCTGTCACCTGAAAAAGAAGAAAATAAAAAGAAAATTAAAAGATGATCTTGATCGTTCGATCTTCCGAAAGAAGATCGACGACCAAGATTATAACATTGCTTTTAAGTAAGGCCCGTTTAGATACAGTCTTTGGGCCAGGTTGGCTCAAAGCCCGTTTGGATTTTAAGTGTATTTTTCTTGAGATCGCGGCTCATCATTCTCTTGCCTTTCAAAAATTTGGTTTTTAACGATCTCATATTGCCGCTTTCAAAGGGGAGCGGGATATAAATTCTGCAATCCATATCCAAACGAATTGAAATGAACCTCTACTTATCATGGGCGCTAGCTGGTCTTACCTCTAGGGCAGCTTTAAGGAGCTGGCCTTGGGCTGCGCTTGCGCTACAGGTGCCACCTGCGGCTGTAGCCTTGGCTGTGGTTGCGGGTGGAGCCTACGATGCGCCTGCCTTGGCGGCTCCTTAGGTGCCTATATTTTTTAATTATTTTATATGCATATGTATATTATTATTACTTTTATCATTATTACTATAATTATTATTACTATTATTATTACTATTATTATTACTATTATTATTACTATTATTATTACTATTATTATTATTATTACTATTATCACTATTACTATCATCATTATTATTTTCATTTATTATTTTTTTATTTTTACTTAATCAAAGAATTTGATAATATATATTTTTAACAATGGAAAACTCATTAAAAATAGGACATTTTGCATGATGGATGAAAAATTGCATAAAAATGGAATTTAACATAAAAATGTATCTTCATCTGATTAAATGACTTCATAACCCCTTAATAAATGTTGATTTACATGCCTGATTTGTGGTATGTCAAAGGAGTCCATGGCTGCCATATAATCGCAGCTGTGAATTCCTGATAATATGATATCTAATGTCCAAGGGGCAGATATGTTATCTGTGGCCTTTGTTGTTGTCCTCCTCTAGCTAAACAACGGCTTTCTACCGACGGGGACCGCCATAGGCTGTCAAACAGCCAATAAGGACCCCCATGGCCCGTCCATGCTATCTATAGACAAGGGAGGTCCTTCCCATATCTTATATAAGAACTCCAAAGATCTAAAGGGATCATCTCTCACCACAGGAGTTGAAGAAATGGAGAGAGACCCTTCCCGCATCAAAATGAGTAAGACGAGGAGTGTGATACTTCTCAAATGGCTTCAACCACTCAGGAAGTCACCATGAAGAGTAGAGGAAAACCCATATCTACACCAGCACAAAGGAAGACAATCAATGACACACCGATGCTAATCACCCCTATCCCTGCTCGCCAGAATCATGGCAAATCTGATAGCTTCCCATGACTTGATCTGGATGATGATGATAATGTTAGTATACACTAGTCTTGATTAAATCATTTATCGAGTTGGATTCAGAGATATTTCATAGACCATTGAGGCATCAACCGCTCTTTCTAACAAGAGCGGTGCATTGATAATTTCCCGAATCTTGCTGAATTTTCCTTCGATTTTATCTGATGAAAAATATTGAAAAATGCCTATTGTATATCTATTTATAAATCATATTTATATTATTCTAAGATAACCATAAAGATAAATAATAAGAGTAAATACCTACATTTGCCTTTATTAATCTTGTTAATCCTTCTTTCTTTTGTTAACACCCCTCTCTCTATGTAGTTAATTAAAATATATCCTCTCTTTCTAACTACCTAATTCTTCTAAATTTGGACAACACCTATTTTTTAAACTCTCCATTAAGATATTATGATATATAAATCTTTGTATCTCATTAATCTATTTATATCTAAATAAACCATCATTTGAATATGTATCTCGTATCTGATACATAACCTAATATTAAATAATTAAATAAATAAATAAACTCCTATTGCTTGGGCGGTGGTAGAAGGGGAAAATCAAGCTTCTTGGACTTGGTTTATTAGCCTGTTGATGACTGATTTAAGAATTATTGATGGCTACGGTTGGACTATTATAAGCGATCAGCAAAAGGTATTTAAATTTCTCATTCGCCGTATTCTACCTATCTTAAGACTTACTTGGTTAAGGTAGAACCAATGTTGTGCACTAAAAACCTGATACGCTTTGACATTTCGCAGGGTCTAGCAAATGCAGTGGTAGGCTTGTTACCTCATGCGGAGCATAGGAATTGCGCAAGACATATTTATTCAAATTGGAAGAAGAAGGGACACTCCAGTGACATCTTGAGGAACCTATTTTGGAAAGCAGTGAAGTGCACAACCCGTGAAGGATTCCAAAGGGTTATCAGAGAAATGGAGACATTGAAAGAAGCAGCTGCGCAAGATTTTATAGAGGTAGGCGTACAAAAGTTTTGCAGGGCTTTTATTTCTGAGAAGCCGAAATGTGAGGTTATTGATAACAACATGTCTGAGTGTTTCAATAGCTTCATCTTGCCGAGTAGGTCTCAACTTATCATCGACATGTTGGAATACATTAGAAGGGCAGTCATGGAGCGTATAGTGAAGAAGAGGGAGTTATTCTCTGAGAGTGCTGATTCCTTATGCCCTCAGATAAGACGGGTACTCGAAGATAATAGACTCAAGTGTAGGACATGCAGTGTTATTCATGCAGGCTATCTTAAATTCGAGGTTAGCACACACGGAGAAGGATTCGTGGTTGACCTGCGTGCCCAACACTGTACCTGCAGATATTGGGCTATCATGGGCATTCCATGCCCGCATTCTATTGCTTGCATTCACTTTATCCGAGCAGACCCTACTAATTACGTCAACGAATGGTTGAAGAGGGATTCATACTAGCTAGCTTACAGTTATGGTATTCCGCCGATGAATGGGAAAAACCTGTGGAGGAAAAATGAGGGAAGCTACCTCTTCCCCCCATTGGCGAAGAAACAACCGGGAAGGCCAAAGCGCAGAAGAAGAATTGACGCTAGTGAAGCCGGTCCCAGTGGTGTACGATTGACCAAGAAAGGCGTGCAAATGCACTGCTCTCTCTGCAACCAAGGCGGCCACAATAGAAAGACATTCAACAATACAAGGCCACAACCTGCATACGAGGTATGGATTGAGTTTTATATTGAACTTCCATTATATCCTCGATTTTCCGTAAACCTGAGATATTAAGCACATCTTGAACAATCATACAGGGATCGCAGTCTTCTTCGGGAGGATTCAGCAAATTGTTAAAGAGCATGACCAAGTTCCAAGTTTGACTGTTTCTTCATTTTAATTCACTACTCAGATATTTGTTGGTCAGTACTCAGATATTAATCAGTCAGCATATTTTATAGGTATTAGTATGCCACCCGTCTTTGTTCTCGAGTGTTACAAGTCGCATAGGGAATATTGATTCCTATATATTTCAGGATATTGAAATACTGAATATCAATATCAAGTTATATCGATATCAATATCCAAAAACTGATTTCTGGGAATATCGATATCGATATCGAATATTGATAGTGCGGAATATCGATATCAATAACTGAGAGAGAGACTGCAAGAGTTATGGAGGGATAGAGGGAGTAGCTAAAGAGAGTGGAAGCCGGAGAGAGCAACAGAGAGAGAGGGGGTGACAGGGAGAGCCGGAGACGGGAAGTGAGAGGGAGCGAGAGTGAGAGAGCAGGCGAGAAGGAGGGAGTCTCGTCCATCATCATCCATCATAATCATCATTCATCAATCATTATCATCATAATCTCACCGCAGCTACCGGCGAAATTCTCGTCGCAGTCGTTAACAATGGCATCGAAGCTGTCCACGAAGCCCTACAGGCCGGATGATTTTCCATGGCCTTCGTACTCTACGCCGTAGACCGCGTATCCCGCCTTGGTCAGTTGAATTGCCGTCCCTGCAGCGATACCATTCAATTCCAAGTCCGTCAATCCTCCGCTATTCACTTATTTGTCCGCTTATACCATCCGATATTCTCCATCCACTCACCTCTCATCGAGATGCCGCCCTCCATCGCATACCCTGTAGGACACAGATAAATGGGAGAGAGATGCACATCGATACCGTAGATTGATAGACTGATAGATAGAGAGAGAGAGAGATGGGGAGACAAGATATAAGAAGAAGTTGAGATAGATGAGAGAGGGATGGAGAGACGAGAAATAACAAGAGATGGAGATAGATGGGAGGGAGAGATGGGGAGGCGCGATATAACGAGAGATGGAGGTAGACGAGAGAAAGATGGAGAGACGAGACATAACAAGAGATGGAGATAAATGGGAGAGAGAGATGAGAAGACAAGATATAGCACGAACTTGAGATAGATGAGAGGCAGATGAGAGAGAGAGATGGAGAGGAGACATAACAAGAGATGGAGATAAATGGGAGAGAGAGATGAGAAGACAAGATATAACACGAACTTGAGATAGATGAGAGGCAGATGAGAGAGAGAGATGGAGAGGAGACATAACAAGAGATGGAGATAAATGGGAGAAAAAGATGAGGGGACACGATATAACACGAAATTGAGATAGATGAGAGATAGATGAGAGAGTTGGAGAGGAGACATAACAAGAGATGGAGATAGATGGGGAGACACGATATAACACGAAATTGAGATAGATGAGAGATAGATGAGAGAGATGGAGAGGAGACATAACAAGAGATGGAGATAGATGGGGAGAGAGATGGGGAGACACGATATAACACGAAATTAAGATAGATGAGAGATAGATGAGAGATAGATGAGAGAGATGGAGAGGAGACATAACAAGAGATGGAGATAGATGGGGAGAGAGATGGGGAGACACGATATAACACGAAATTGAGATAGATGAGAGATAGATGAGAGAGATGGAGAGGAGACATAACAAGAGATGGAGATAAATGGGAGAAAAAGATGAGGGGACACGATATAACTAGAGATGGAGGAAGACAAAAGAAATATGGAGAGACAGTACGCAATGATTTATGGAAACGGATATATGTGGGAGAGAAAGAGAAGGAGAGACAAGATATACCTTGAGATAGAGATGGGGAAAGATGAGAGATAGATGGGGAGACAAGATATAACAAGAAATGGAGATAGATGAAAGAGAGATGGAGAGACGAGACATAACAAAAGATAGAGATAGGTGGGAGAGAGAGATGGGGAGACAAGATTTAGAAAGTGATTTAGGGGGAGAGAACGACCGCGGGAGACCAAGAGAACGAGAAAGAGAAGAGGGAGAGGGAGCACGAGAGACAGAGTGCACGAGAGAGGGATGATATTGATTTGTGGAAATATTGATTTATTGCCATAGGTTTTATAGCGATCGTTAAGTTCGCGACCATCATAGGCATACAACTTTGTTAATGCAAAATAGAAACCCATTGTTTGATTGTTGTAGCCGAGGACGTCTTTATCGATTGCGCACTTGTAATCAAGTTTTATTGAGATTCTGGTTGGACTGCAAAGGAGATGTATCTCATAAAGTATGTAAGAACTGAGAGGTGGAATCTCAGGTAACGTCTTGAAAACATAAATCCTGATGGGTGAGTCTAAGATTTTTTAGATTACCGAAGGAGAGACCTTTATACACTCAATGATGCAACGAATGATCTTAGAAACCTGGGCAACATAAAGTTCAGAATTCTGCATACGAAAGGTGGTAAGTCAAGATGATCTCCATTGAGGGCTTCAATAGGCCTAATTAAACTCCTCTTTAGTTGATTTTAAGAACATTTCTGGTTTTTTTATAATGAATGATAATCATATAAGTGAACAATTTGTTCTGGGAATGATTAAAATATTTCTGCGAAACCTCTGACTAACTTTAAGATGAAGATGAGGAAAACACAATTCTCTCGACAATATCAGTCATGATTTTAAGGGATCAATCCGATGCGAGATTGTGTAGCCTACAAGTTTTAAATAACTCGAATCTCCAAATCATGTCTGAGCGAAAGATTCATCTTAATCCAAGCCTTGGAGGTTACCCACGGCCCTCATTTCAGCTTTTTGAGATTCCTACAGACCGATCTCCGAAACCAATTCAAATAAAAAAGAAATCTTTCTGGAAAGGCCTCCGAGCGTCGATATTTCAGAGCTGGAAATCGCATGAGAAAAAGAAACAAATAACAATGAATATCAGAGACGACGGGATTATCTAAAGCGAAAACCTTGTATTTTACTTTCCGCTGCTAAAGAGAGAGAGAGAGAGAGAGAGAGAGAGAGAGAGAGAGAGAGAGAGAGAGAGAGAGAGAGAGAGAGAGAGAGAGAGAGAGAGAGAGAGAACTAGCGGGAGCGAGGGTGAGACGGAGAGGGCGAGAAAGAGTTTGGGGGAGAGAACAACCGCGGGGGACCAAGAGAACGAGAAAGAGAAGGGGGAGAGGGAGCACGAGAGAACGAGAGCACGAGAGAGGGATGAGAGACAGAGAACTAGCGGGAGCGAGGGTGAGACAGAGAGGAGAGAGAGCGAGGGAGAGAGAAGGAGCAGGAGAGGGGGAGAGAGGTCGAGAGAGGGCGGAAAGAGAGAGAGCGAGGGAGACAGAGGAGATGAGAGACAGAGAGAACAAGGGAGACAGAGGAGATGAGAGACAGAGAGAACGAGAAAGAGAGAGAAGGCGAAAAGAGAGAGAACGAGAAAGAGAGAGGGGATGAGAGACAGAGAGGACGAGAAAGAGAGAGGGGGGGAAAAGAGAGAGAACGAGAAAGAGAGGGGGGATGAGAGACAGAGAGAACGAGAAAGAGAGAGGGGATGAGAGAAAGAGGGCGAGAAAGAGTTTGGGGGAGAGAACGACCGCGGGAGACCAAGAGAACGAGAAAGAGAAGGGGGAGAGGGAGCACGAGAGAGGGATGAGAGACGGAGAACTAGCGGGAGCGAGGGTGAGACGGAGAGGAGAGAGAGCGAGGGAGAGAGAAGGAGCAGGAGAGGGGGAGAGAGGTCGAGAGAGAGAGAACGAGTGGAGAGAGGTAGAGACGATGAGAAGGAGAAAACGGGAAGGGTGAGCGAGGGCGAGAAAAAGACGGACGGCCGGCGACGGCTGAGGCAGCCGGAGACGGACGGCAGCGGCGGCAGCGGCCGGCGAGGGGCGGCGGCGGCGGGCGGCGAGGGGCGGCGGCAGCGGGCGACGACGGGCGGCGGCGGCCAGAGACGGGCGCCCGCGGTGGCCGTCCGCGACGGGCAGCGGTGGCAACGGCCAGCGAAGTCCAGAAGCTGACGTGGAGTCCACCTGGCGTGGATGCCATCGTGGAGTCTACCTGGCTACCAGGTGGACTCCACGTCAGCTTCTGGACCATCGCTGGCAAACAAAAAAAAGAAGACGCCAAATGGCGTCTTCTGATTGGCGTGTGCTATATTTTGAACAAAACTAAAAGTTTGTGCTACTTTTTGAACGAAAAACGGAGTTCGTGACGTTTCGTAGTAAGCGCCCTATTATCGAAGACTTTTGCCTTATCCTTGTTGGGCATTATAATCCACGCTGCGACTACCCTTCTGGGTTTATTCCGTTTCCCCCTCCCAGTGCTCAATCATACACCCCCGTGGCAGAGTAATACGCGACGGCCATGAAGAGGCTGGGTGGGCCTCGTGTTATTGCGACAATCATATTCTAGAAGATCGATGAGAGAGGTCACCTGCTCCTTGCTTATCTGCTTCACCTGTGACAGAAGATACGATGGGAGCTACTGTTACGAACACGGACAGAGAGAACGAAGGGGGATACGTCGGAGAGAGCTAGTACATAAATAAATGAAAGGTGATATTAAAAAAGTAACTTATGATTTACAGTGGATCGCTGAACGAGATAGGAGGAATAAACAAGTGACATGGCGGAATAATGAAGAACGACCCGAGGGACACAAAAGAAAACTGGGCGAGGATATACACGGACGCATGCACACGGGGGGACAGTGCTTTACTTTGGCCATGACGTTCCAAATAACGTTCTACGAACAGGGTGGCGTATTGAGGGAACCGACATAGCGGTAGTACTTGCTCGTGCTGCTTATCAGGGCTCTTGTCCTCACAAGCCCTGCGGTGACGTTGGCATTGGGAATCCCAGTTTTTACCGCCTTCGACAGTGCTGCCACTTTCTCCTTAAGCTATACGAGGATTCACATGTCATAAGCCCTCTCACGGGGGTTACCCTTAACCTGAAGGATAGGAGAATAATTCATACCTGGGACAGGAATGGATCAGGCCTGCCGTACTTGTACAAAACAGCCACCACGCTGAGGTCACCACTGGGACTCACGTGGACAAGGTGCAACTCCGCCGGATATCTAGAAGACAGATGTGTAAGGCCTAGGCGCTAAAGAAACGGACAAGGAGAAGGGAAACAATAAGACGAGATTTTTTCCTCACCGAATGTCGTCGATGATATGCTCGTAGGGTGAATGCCGATGAACATGGTCAAGCTTGTACTTGACACCGTCGACGACAATGGCGCCAACTCCTTCTCCGTACTTGACCTGTCATGATCGTGTTTTCTTCCTTAAAACTACAATCCGGGGACCCTCAATGCTTTTAGAAAGAAGGTGGAGCCGCTGCTCACCATTACGTTATAACCTTCCCAACTAGCGTGGCGCTGGCTTTGGCATAAATGCTGTGGAGCGGCCTCAGTTTGGGATCCCGTACGGCGGCAGAACGGCTGATGTCTATGGGTGATTGGCGAGTCCCGTTAGAGCAGAGGAAGAACTCGGGGCTCAGATCAGACCACTTTTGTGGGTCCGAATTTCCGTCATATGAGAACCTCGTCCGGCCTGGGGGGTTTTAAAAAAGTGCTAGGATTGATATATACAAATATATATATTTGGTCTTTGGTGTGACTTAATGAGTTTCGAGATGTCATTATCTAATAATGGAGTTAGGAAAAATAATGTTATGGCTGAAATGAACGTCACAAACTGAATTGACTTTGTTCCTAAATAATTTCTATTTTTTAGTTTTTTCTGTAGTTATAGTGTTGAATGCCCAAAACAGGATGCCCTCCTAATGCTAAAATCAGTAGAGTGAGGGTGCTGAAACTAATTGTTATTTTTATTTAACTTAATGAGAGTTTTTTTTTGAGCTTATAGGAACTGTTTGACGAGGAGGTTGATTCAGAGAGAAAACAAGAAAAGCTCCTAGCAAATCAGATTGTGCATGCATGGAGGAGACAATGTAAAGATCCAGTGGTAGTCTGAGTTTCAATGGAGGAGACAAGGTAAATATAAACAATCAGACAAGCCAAATTTCAATGGTAGTCTGAGTTTTTTATCTTCTATTAATTCAAACAGTTTGCATTGAAAAGTAATATTAGAAGAGGAAAAAGATGATGGAAGGTTGGGCCAACCATAGTTTGCTTGGAAAGACACACCAGCTTTTGTAGTAAAAATATCCCCTAAAAGTATCTGGATCATCTATGAATTGTAACCAGATTATTTTGAAAATGCCAAGGCATGTGAAAGAAATACATTCCCTTGGAGATTTTGAATGGGAAGAAACTTTAAGTTCATGGACTATGGACAAAACGAAACAAAACTATCATTTTATCTTATTTATCCTCCTCAGTCTTATCTCAGACTTGCAGGTCCTTAAAATTTTATTGAAACTACTTACGCTAATTTCTCCATTATCTACGTCCCTATCACTTCCCACAATTATCTCTATGCATTTTGAATCTTAATTGATCCACAATTCAATAGAATATTTAGGTTTTCTCTCCTTTTAACATGATGTAGAAATCCATTTCTTTTCATCATGAATTTGAATTTGTTTCTCTAGTCTTATGTATTTTAACCCCTAGCGTTCAAAACTCAATCTCATATCATTTTTGTTTTCAATTTAAATTCGGTTTAATTTGAAACCCTGACTTGAATTACAGTCCTGAATTTTTATCACTGAAAAGGAAAATCTAGGAATTGTTATAAGATTCTAGATATCCATTGAAATAGGTTTTGAAGTAATTCTGTTTCTATATTTTATTCAATATCTTTAATGAAAAAGAAAACTAATGTTTTTATAGATAGATGGTTCCCCAGTTATAGAAATCTTTCTTGTCATATATTTTTATATTTTTATAAACTTAATAGACCAAATTTAAACCAATATTTTCAGTTTTTAATTACACATCAGTTTAAGGCTTATCACCTTTGACTTGGCCATGTCGTCTATTGGTGATGCTGATCAAATCAGCTTATTCACTCATGTAAGTGACGGGGTTTCAAATGTTGTCATCATTTATTAGAGATGCCAAAAACATACATAAGCGTGTGTGGTGTTTATTTGAATGTCTCGTAAATTTTATTTAACTTTATCAAATATAAGTTGTAATTATCTGAAGTCACACAGATGTGTGTAGTGGTTAGGGAGGCTATTGGTATGGGCACTGGCCTCTTGAAAGGGGTCTATTTATAGGATTAGAAAGAAAAAGGTTATAATATTGATAATATGAGACATTTGTTATGTAAAAAATAATATAATAGGTAAATTAATAATAAAGAGGATAATAAAAAGTGATAAGGTAGGTTTAAATTAGAAATGGGTAATTAGAGTGATGTTTAAATTAAGATGATATAAAAATGGTGTGTAATAAGAAGAGTAACTAAGAAACAGAGGAAGGGATAACTATGGTTTGTATAAGATAGGATAGTTGCGTATTATTATACTGATTAGTATATTTAAAGAAATTAGGATGCATGAATGTTTAGGGTGACGAAACATGCGTAAAGTTTTACAATGACAAACAAGAGTAAGGTAGGTAGTGAAACATTTATTTTAAATTTCAATTAAGATAATACAGTAATAACATAAAGTGAGTAAATAATAACTATATTATTCTTACAAGGGATATCTATAGTATGACCTTATTTGAATTGATTGTCAAGTTATAAGCAAGATAGGAAATACATGTAATAATTTGAAGAACGTTAATATATTGGGAGAGATTGAATAAGTGAATTTTATTTTCATAAGATATAACAGGATGGATGGAGAGGAAAGAGGATGAGAAATCAAATGATAGAAACAATAGACTATATATGCATTTATAGATTTATAGGATTAAGATTAATTATATATCTCACAGGATTTTAAGATCTTGGTAGATAATGAAATTTTCTTGTATTTTTTGTTACCATCTAAGAATTTTCATTGGCAGGGAAGGACAGGCGATGATAAATGGGATATATTAAGGTCAAAATTTTAATTAATCTTATGCAATGATAGAGGGAAAAAGATTTTTTATCTTAATAAAATAAGAAGTATGCTATGATATTTTAGAATATAAAAGCCAAGATAACAATAGGAGAAAATTGAGGAAGTGCTTAGTGAATTTGGTGTAAGAACTTTGATTGATGACTAAGTTCCTTTAAATGTTTCCGCTACTGTGAAATCGAGGAGAAGTGGCTAAAAATACTCCAAAACATTTCAGGAGGTCTCTTGAATTTAGAAATCCCCTGATTCAAGACCCGGAATTGGAGTGCCTACGGTCACACCTAACCTCCGGAATCGTCGCGCACCTCAAAGTTGACATTAGTAGACGGCGGGTTGGACTGCACACGCTCCAAGCATCGCATCTGCTATGCTGGCTCCAAACACTCCTGCAGGCATGAATGATCATCTCCCGATGATTGGCCCCCGCGATTGGCATATTGCATGAAGCATGGGAGGCAGGAGCGCTCGCTCTCTTGCCTAACTGATGTCCTCGCCACGCGCCTCATTGATGCCACCTATCGACGGTTGGGAGGTCTCCGCAGACTCTATGCATCATCACCGCCACGGTGGGATCTGGAGAGACACTGGCAGGAGCGACCTTCTCTTAGCACGTACCAGGTATCACTTATGTATCTTCTCTTTTTCCTGCACATGGGCGTGGACGAGTGGGATCCGAGTGTAATTGGGATATTTATGCCCGCTCCATGCCTATAAACACTTATAAACAATCTTCTTAGATATAAAATCCCCTGGGGTGGTATCTAGGGCACGACTGGATCAGTCTATGGGCACAAATGTAAGGTTGGACGTACATGGCACCGTGTTTTTTGCCAATAAAAAAGCCCTCCGGAATTGAGGTGTTTTCAACTCGGTGTTCTTCACTTCATCTTTTCCTTTGTGCTGGTGTGACTCTAAAGTGTTTGTAACCCCTCTAGACATTTTCTAAGCTTATCTTGTTGGCTAAAATTTTTTCAGCTCCTCTAGCTTTCTTGAACCTCTGAAATGCTCCTGACCATTTTTTTTGTTTGTGGGACAAAGGATTAAGAAAATGAAGGAAAGAGGGAGACCTCTCCCAACCCTAGATAGAGCACCTTCTATGGTTCTTCTAAGAGCCATCAGATTAAAATACAACCTCACATCATTATGCTCCATGGTCCATGTGATAGGTACTTACATTGTATTGGTGATGGGTAGTTTGAGCACCCCTACGCTAGCTGGCTGCTTTCAAATTTTAATATACATTTTTCCTATCATCCCTTTTTTATCTAAATTCACCAACTCAAATATTGGTCAATTGATCATTAACTGAATTGACCAATCATTCTAGGAAAGAAAATTTTACATTAAAATAAGAATAAATATGAATATAATGATGCAAAAAAAGATTTCAAGGGTTCATGATTAAATGCATATTGCTGGATTCTTTAGTGTTGTCATCTATGGGTTACACTGGGGACATCTTCTCTGGCACGTCGTCCATCATGTGAGTCATGTCATCTTGGTTGGTGAAATTAGAGGTTTTGTCTCAAATAATGATCTCTTGTACCAATGATGTATGTGATGTCATTAGTATGGCCTTCTTGAATCGACAATGTCATATATGTTACAGACAACTATCAGACAATTGGGTGTAAGACATTGCTTAAGTCATCCCAATCCATTCAGTTAGTCTAGTTGATAAGTTTTTTTAAGTAAGTCTCCGACGGTTATTTTCCATTGGTATCATCATATGTCTCATTAACATTGATTACATAGTCTCAATCAGACTTATTATGGTCAAGTCAGTGTATTCCTCTTGAAAATAAATTTCTAAAAATAATTTCATCTGCGTACTTATGCATAGCTACAATTGTAATGACTGATTTGTAATTCTTACATCCAAACACATACCTTAGTTTTTTCAAAATACATTTTCCATTCTCGGAATGAAATTTCTTTTTAATATAATTTTTTTTCATTACAGTTTGTATTATTATTCATTTCAGTTCCTCAAATCTAATAAATTATAAGTATACGCAAAAATTGTACAAAATGCTTGTGTGATCAAAATATTCAACCTTTTTGGATTGAGACTCATGTGGATCAAAAAAAATATTGGCTCAAAGGTTGATCAATTCAATTTGAAGCTCAATCCTTACTACCATTATATTTTCCAAGAGTTTCATTAGTTATCCATAAAGCATAGAATGAAGACCTATGTCAATCAGGTCCTTTGTTGTCTGAAATTTCAAGTTATCATATTCTGGCTCTACAAATCTATCCCAACCCATTTTACTACCAACACAATTATAGGAAGATAAATCCATTAACTTGCCTAAAGGGCTCCTTTGATTGGGGGGATTTGAACATATCATTTTATATGTTGGCCATCTCATAGTGTCCTCCAACAATGCTCAGCATACCACCCATAGAAAGATGGACAAATAAATGTTGTCAATAAGGGCCTTGAGACATACATATGAGGGCTTAAAAAGAAGGATCCTCAGCTCTATATTGCATGCCTGCGATGGGCAGAATTAAGCTACAACACATCTCACAACATATCTCAAAACATTCCCCTTCATCTAGGTTGGTCCCAAAAACACATGAAACTCTAGGTAGATATGAAACAATGAGAGGTGATCTTTAAAGTAGGCGATGAGTTTTATGTCTAGCTCTACCCTTTCAGATTAAGATGTTGGAGTGCCACAGAAACGAGAATCTAATTATCAATTCTTTGGGCCACAACATGTCCTCTAGTGCAATGGACCAATTACCTACAATGTTAACTTCCCCCTGCTTCCTAGGTATCTTCACATGAGGTTTTTTATGTGTCATAGATCTAGCATATCCTGGGGCTCCCTGACTTCTACTACCCATTTTGGTCTTTATATGTAGAACCAATCTTTGGATTTCACCCATACCCTCAAGGTCTAGTGGTCCTAACATGCTGAAAGGTCTTGCACTTCCCTAAGGCAATGTGGGAACTCACTTTTGTCTTTCAGCAACAATATATGGATTTCCAGGTTGAGGACAAGTTCATTGAATAAGGAGAGTATTGATATGGTCTTACTCTGAGCTTATGTATGACTCTAGCCCATTGAATCATCCTACCAAACTCAACCCACATCTAGATACTTAAGGGTGGCAATCATAAAGAAAGCATGATGCAATAATAGACATATTACTCTCCTTTCTCAGTTTGTTCACTAAAATGTGACCTCACTCTCTCTTAACCCTTCTCTTCTTGCAGGTGGTCTTAGATGAGTGCTTCTCTACCTGACGCACTTACCTTTCAGTCCCGACACCTTAAATTTCTCACTTCCTTCCCTCTTCTTAAGTAAGCCGCTCTCAGAATGTAGACTGAGTTATCAATTTTTGACTTACACTTTTGATTAAGACTAAAGGTTAAAAAATATTGATAGCGATCCCCATTTGGGCCTACTTAGAACCAATTTTGGGGGTTTAAATATGTTAAGATTTAGTGTTTATAAGAATTTTAAGCATGGAGTGAGCATAAATATTCACACATACGAATAATCCCCACTCACACACCTCTAAAAAAATACATACATTAGTCATACTTGTGGAGGTCAATATGTGCTGAATACCATTTACGTGTCCACCTTTGCTCAAGGCATTCATGAATATATGAAAGGAGATTGCATCATAGATAGTAATCTGATGTAATTGTAGGTGTGTTGCGAAGTACGCACCACCAAGGTATGTTTTCATGCATGCTCACCACAAAATTTGTTTATTGTACATCAATCATTAGGTCTTTTGGGAATAAGGACATGCCAAGTATAAATACGAAGCATGGGAAGGCTCTCTATGCAATGGCTTTTCCCTGTTTCTCAACATATATCATGATAAGTGGAAAAGAGGGAGGGAATATGATAAAGTGCATCATATTTTGTGAGTGCATGTCATCTTTAATTTCATTACATAGCTTGTGACATGTAGAGGTAATTATCACCCCACATCAGGAAATCTCCTCTCAAACACTTTGGAAATGCCAATCTGACCAAGAATATGTATGGAGAGTGTAACCTAATATTTTTAACATGTATTCTATGATGTTGACATGAGCTTGAGCACTATCCATCTTAAGCTTGAGAGATCCCATCAATATAGGGTGTGAATGGAATAATGATATCAAGTGGTAATGCATACCAAAGTTGCCCAAGTTATCCCCAATATGTAGTGCCTCACAGATAGTAAGTGTGAGGTCTATGATATTTGTACACTCTGAGCTCGAGAGATCTGATCAACAGTGACATGCGATAACAAGAGACAATTTTGTCATGCTCATTGGTTTTAAGACATCTTTTATAATGTACACAAATAGTTGAACCTGCAAAGGAGAGGATTTTTTTATTGGTAAAAGAACACTGTGCCAGGTATGGCCAACCTATGGGTTGTGTCTATAGACAAATCCAGCCATGCCCTAGACGCCACCCAAGGAGATTTTATATACTAAGTGGAGTGTGAAAAGGTAGATGAATTATACCACTTATAAATATATCATATTGGATAGACTATGGAGTTGCCTTAAATTTGTCAAAACACCCTAGTGGTGTGACACTAACGGGGTAAAAAATTTTCAATGCCAACCTAATGGTAATACATGTGGCTAGTAAGCTAATGATACATTCCCTATCTTATTCTTTTTCATTACAACAATATAATAGTTATAGTTCACATGTGATGCACATCATGAAGTCCTTGATACATGATCAAACTTAGTGAATTATGATGAGAACTTAATATAGAGATCACTAGTCTTTAAGTATATTTCTTGATAGTCCTATGCAAAGGATACTCTAGAATGACATTGAAGTATTGATAATCTCAATTTAGGGGTAAAACTCGCCGTTGGTAATTGAGATTATTCAATAAAAATACATTTAACCGTACCTGAAAATACTTAGTTAGTGATGAGTATGGATCGTCTCCACAAGGAAAGATGATTAAGGAATTACTTTCTTAAACTAGTGATGATCAATGAGAGGATTGACAAAAACACGATTCAAGGATATGAGCTAGTGATATCGATTATGAAGTACTTAATTTATATGTTAATTTAACTTATAATAAAAGAGTAAGTGATTGTGACGGACACGTTGATGAACGACAGTATGAATGAGGATAGTGGTTGGATGTGGAATGGTACGATGTCAAGGATAGACAGACAAGAGAATGGGGATGTAAGTAAGTGAAGTGATAAATGAAATGTTGATAAAAAACTATAACTATGATAATGATGATGTTGGGAGAGAAACAACGTAAGGCGAAGACACTTACCTTAGATCCTTATGTTCCGCCAGGATCATGGCGATTTGCGAGTGCCGATAAGCTCCCCCTCTTCTCTTATGTCTCTTCCCACACACCCAAGACACCAAGAACACTCTTGATGGATCTCAAATTCACTATCTTTCAATCAGCCCACAAAAGTAGGAAGCAAGTTCAAGATGATTTTTACAATGATTCAGGCCTCTATTTATAGGTCAGAGGGTATGGATAGAAAGAGGAGGGGAAGATCAAAAGTTATGGCCGTTGGAAGTTGAAGCAATCCTAGCCTTTCATTTATTCTCTTTCCTCTTCAATGTCATTGGTTTGGTGCCTGTTAAGAAGTCAAAGCACTTGGTATTTTGTGGCTTTTCGTATTCCATGGCTTTTCATATTCCATGGCTTTTCATATTCAGTGGTTTTCGTATTCCGTGGCTTTTCGCATTTTTTGCCACGTGTACATGACAAAAAGACAAAAAACTAAGAAAAAATCTCTTTCTCGACGCTGATGTGGCGGCGTGTCTACGCGCCACGTCACCCTACATCATAAAAAGCCAAAATACTTAAAATTTCATATTAAATAAAATAAAATGCCAAAAAAACACGTATAAATATATATTTTGACTCAAAAAATTACATCTTTCCAAATTTAATGCCAAACTATTCCAGAAAATTCATATTTTGTCTCAAATATTATATTCTTATAGAATCTAATTGTTAGAAAAATCCCAAAAAATGTAGAAAATTCATAAAATCATTCTAAAAATAGATCTAATCATTTTAAGCTTGATAACATGAATTATGAGTGATTTAATGCAAATAAACATGTAAATGTGATAACGTAAGGTACTAAAAATCCATGTTATCATGTATGTAGATAAAATAGCATTTTGTAGTTACACTCGTATGACAAGTATGACCGGTCTCGTAGCTATAAGTGTGAAAATCTGATGGATAGATAGTTGGTGCACTTGAGTGGAAATAGCTCAGTTATCTGATCCATATGAATCCTTCGCTGGTATTATGCCAAATGATCAATAAGATTATGTCACACCACAGTTTTGAAAGTGGTCCTTAGACCTAAGAAACTAAACATGTATTAGGGGTTGATGATTGTACTTTTACTTTGACTTATGGATTTGTAATCATGAAATGGTAAACTTTCTTATTTTTAGTGGACTAAGAATTTCATGGATTCAATTAAATGGTCCAAGGGGATTTCCCCCCATGAGCATAAGAGGAGACAAGTCAAGGAAGACGATGTGATGAAGTCCTTTATGAAGGGAATGAAATATCAGAGAATATTTATCCAATGTTTAATGAATGCATCAGTTCTAACTCAGATGACCGATTAGGCCTTGACAGTTGACCATAACATAAGTCATTGTAAGAGTGTCAAGTGGATGAGGGACTATACATATACAATTGCTCATGACACACATTCCATGAGTGAGTATGCATACACTCTTTTGTACCTACTAGAGCACGATGTGTAGCTATGTAGCCCATGTGCTGGAAAGTCAACAAATCAATTAAGTTAAATCAAATTTTGACTGATTACACTATGATTAATTAAATTTCAAGGCTGATAAAGGATATTGGGTTAATGGATTCGTCAACTAGACTGATACACTTGCCAAGAAAGACATAGAAATGATATTTTGAATGCAAACATAAGAATTTAAAGTTTTAAGGATTCTTTTTTAACTATCCTCGCATTCTAAATAGGAAAAGGCCCCCAAAAAAATTCACCCAGGTCAGAACGTTTCAGGGTTTTTTCCCTTCGTCTCCCTTTTCCCCTTTGTACCTCCCTATTCCCGATGGGAATGGAATACCATGATGACAATGATGGAGCATGAATAGGGATTTCAAGGTTAAGGAGGAGATGTGATGTGATGTGATGTGAATCACGTGGATATGTCTAGTGACTACACACATGAGCTGCTCAACACGTCTCACTTGAGGATCCAAGAAATCATAGATTTGATCTATGCATAGATGATTTGATTTATCATTTTGCAGATTTTGTTTCAAATTTTGTTATTAATCTTCCATGACAAGTAATATATTCTTTCATTCAGATCAAGGCCCTATAACCTACTATAATATGAAATAAAATTTGTGCCAACATTTTGTAGTGACGTTATATTTGACAAAAAGTTGCACCAATGTTTCAACATATCGTGGTTGGTAGCTAAGGGGCTTATCACCCTGGGTCATATCATGTAGTAACTGTACCCTGCCTGATTTGTAATCAGGTCACCATGGATGTCTGCAGTGAGTGAAATGAGACTAGGAACAAGTGTTATTAGTCTAGATACGTGACACTAACACTTTAGAAATGATGTATATGATGTCTAGGGGTACCTGATCCTTAGACTCCCTTCATCCATGGGATAGCATGAATTATACAAAAATAATAGTGGCAGTGGTGTCTGCCCTCTAGGTTGCCAAACAACATGAATTTTGCACAAAGGTGTTCCATGGCTTGAGAAACAAGTAGGTGGTTTCAAGTGTACTACTATAGGCTGAGATGTGATGCACGTGAATATGTGATCTATCATGTGGATGGACCGGGGATAGAAAGGGGAGCTTACATAACCCTAGTTTCTTTCTCATCTGAGACAATAGGGCACCCAAATAATGATGTTTTCTTGAACAGAGAGAGATGGGACATCCAAGATAGTCAAAGGTAGGCATACTTTTGAGCACCTTGTATGGTGCTAGGTAATCTGTCAGAATTTTATAGTAGAAAAAGGGCCTACCATAAAACTACACTTCAAGCATCAATAAGCAGATTCAACGCCTTCTCATCTACAACCATAATGCTGAATAGTCCCTTACTAGATTGTTTAGATCCATAAATAAATATGACTATATCATCAATGAAAAGGTTATGCGAGAGAATTATGCAACCCCTTTTGAAATAGTATAGTTGTATGAGAGTCCAATGAGCTCTCCGACCAAAATACAAATGGTGGGTGAGACAGGGCCACTTAGAACTAAACCACACATGGTACTGAAGAAAGTGTTAGTCCAATGGATGGGCTCGTTTGTAAGCTAGCAGTTATACTTGCATGGATCTACAACCTCTTCACAAAACTTCTAGGAGAGATGAGTCTATAAAGTCTGCTCCAATTATCTTTTCATTACTTCTAAATACAATGTTCCATCATACGTAACACATAATGAAATTTAAAAAGTATAAAATAAAATTTTGGTCGTACACTTGTAGAATAAGTGTGAAGAAAATGAACTTGTAACTTCTTTCAAATACTTGACATATGAATGTTTAATTGATATAGTACACAGAGTTTGTAGCCATGATCCCTGCTCATGTATGAAAGGCCTTGACGGTTGTATTTTCTTGTTCTCTCACCAAGTGTGGGAAAGAGGATAATATATATCATTTGTCATCAGCATTACTTCCAAATTAAGAAGGGTAAGAATGTAATTAATGCCAAATTTTTTCAAATGTTTTGGATCAAAATTATTTATTTTTAATAGGAACATATAATTAGTTCTAAATGTAAAATAGACCAAGGTGTAAAATAAAATAATATTTCTATCACTTTCTCTAAGACACTAGACATGCAATTATATAGATAGTATGTCTTCTAAAATTGGATCATCCCATCAATATGATATCTAATCCTAGTTTTTTTTCTCCAAGATGTATCGATCAAGGTATTTTGCATTTTCATTGAAACACATCAAGCATCATCTTAAGAGCCCCTATATATGCATGCACTCAAAATTTTGAATGGTCTAGAAGTTATGGGACCAAGAAGAAAAGGGTAATCCTAAAAAAATGACCAAGTTCTCCCCATTTTCCCTGACATAGTAGGTGGTCATCAAAGGCAAGGACAATTCTGAGTTGCTAAGGCTATCAGAGACATACCATGAACAAGTTGACATATAAGGGTCCATAGTGAGTAAATCTAGATAATAATCTCTAGTGTTGTATCCCAAAATTTTATTTCAGGATTAACAATATACATTATCGCCTCCAAATTACCTAGTTTTGGAATGCATAGGGTGATAGATTAACAATAAACATTCTTTGAGGTGATTATAGATTCAAAA
Source organism: Wolffia australiana (assembly GCF_029677425.1). NCBI lineage: Eukaryota > Viridiplantae > Streptophyta > Magnoliopsida > Alismatales > Araceae > Wolffia > Wolffia australiana. Next base: position 16,802,425 of record NC_135836.1, on the reverse strand, counting down.
AGAAAATTGTTCCCAATTTGTGAATATTGGTGAGGGATATTGGTGGGGGCTAAGTGAGAGTACTTTCAACGCATCTATATTTCCAAACACTGCATGGAAGCATGGAAAATAAATGTCTTCAACTCTTGTGAAAAGGTATTTTAGATATGATGGATTGATTGGGGTGTCAGAGTACTAATTAATAAGAGGGGCCATTTTATTTGCAAAATCATTTTATAAGGATTCACTATCCTTGCCCTATCACATGGAGGATCATTCACTACAATCCGTAGATGAATTCCTGAGTAGTGGAGGAAGGAAGTGATGCTTACTGGCTTATTGACATTTTTTTGCTAGCTGATGACACTAACTGTTAATGGAAATCTAACATAGAATTTATGATGTGAGGAAAATAGAAGAGAAGGGTGTGTAAGACGGGAGGCAAGAGGTGAGGAATGGCAGGCAGCTCTCAGCATGGACAGAATAGTGAAGGGGGTTGAGTTCTTGGTGGCTAGCATAGAAAGCAATTGGGATAATGAGTATATTCGTGGGGGGTTTACAAACCAGATATTGGTTTCACTAAGTCATCTTAAGGCTCAAATCGATGCAATAACAATATTGATAAAATTTAGCTCTGTACATGATGAATAAGGGTCCAATTCAGAAGGAGTGTGTATTGATAGAGTAAACTGCAGTAAACGTATATTTTTGGCATGATTTGATACTTTCCATATAGATCCAAAAATTTGTAGGATGCAATAAGATCACTAAAGTGATGGAGAGCTCGTCCAAAAAATTTGTATAGTTATTTTATGTTTAACAGTTCCAGAATAAAAAATGATTTTAAGAATTTTTGGGATTGTTTAGAGCTATGAATAAGTAAAGTACAACTAGATACCTTTGGTTGCCACTCTTGGGGAAAATTTATGACCACCTGTGTTGGATGGCATGGTAGTGTTGTTGTGTAGGAGAATGGGATATCGACTCATAGTGGACAAAAAATGTTTTGATATTTGCGCTAGGAGAAACTTTTAGACATCATTTGATGCATTGGAAAGCTTGAAATCTAGGCTAAACATTAGTAATTTATGCAAATTAAAATTAAAATAAAATATACCAGATTTTATAAAGCTATTGTCCCTTTCTCCAAAGGTGAAGTGGTTCCTTTTCTCCAAAAATCATTCTCATACTTGAGCGCTTTCACACACTCTTATAGAAAAATAATGAATGAAATAAATCTGATGAACTACGCTGCCAAAAAAAGTGAGAGCAGAATTCAGATATGGGATACAAAGAGAGAAAATAAGAGTTCAAAGAAAGTCCCCCAACTCTTCCACCCATTGGATTTTTTTTATAGGGACTTAGAGGGCTAGGACTATTTGATTTCTAGCCATGGGCCATGTTACTTTCTCCAGAGTTCAAATGTAGACCTTTGAAATTAGAGTTTCGTATTGAGCCTACTAGGCCGTCTTGTCTACTAGGCCTATTTTTTAAATCTAGGATGTGTCTTGAGTTTATCTTTGCCTACCATTTTTAACTACAAATTCTCCAATTTATTTGGGTATGTCTTGTATTGCGAATAAAATTCCCAGAAGATGTGAGAAATCAATTTGACTCTAAGGAATCAAGAAGGGTTAGAGTAAAAAATGAACCAAATATTTAAGAATAGAGCTTAGGAAAATGGATATGAAAATATTCTCATTTTATCCCTAAATGGCAAATAGTGGAAGTGCAAACCTAAAAGAAAGTCGTAAAAATCAAGTATAATAGCATCATTTTAGTGATTATATGTTTTGTGGGATGTGAGGCAGGGTGTTTTACTTTAAATGATGGAGGTCTAGGAGGGTCAGACTAGGTAGACAACCCTTGACTTCCATGGCAAAGAGATAGTTGTCGGGATGTGATGCAGGGGAGCTGCAATATGAGAATGTAAGGGAGGTGAGTAGTGGGGTACAAGAAAGCCTAAGGGTGGGTGACTAGTGAGTTTTCCAGTAGAGACCGATGTCTACCTAGTCGGGCCCTCCTCGACTTTAATGCATACTTGGCCAACTCAATTTAATACCTGATATTATGCCTCTTTTATTGTCATCCATGCCACTTTAAGGTTCACTTAATTGATAATTCTCCGAGCCAGAACAACCTTAGGCATGAAATAAATATATTATATTGTAATCACTTAGTTGAAAAGCAATTGTTGAGTTTTTGCAGCTGAACGTCTTATCTTTAATATTTATATCATGTGCTTAGAAAAATTTTAACCATATATTTGCCGTAATTCCTTTCCAAGTTTTTTTGAATTCATGAAAAACAGATTAATGGGAAAGAACATATGCATCATAAAAGTAGGGATATTTAAAATAGTCTAGCATCAGCAACATGCAACAAGAAAGAGGAGATCTTAAAGCAGAAGGTGTAATTGTAGCAATGAAGCAGCCACAACTAGCATAAGCTAGGGGTCAAGCAATTACATGGCTATAGCTGGTCATGACACACTAAATATCTCCAAAAAACCGAATAGGGCAAGCCGAATACTCAAGCTCATGCACACATGAGGAAAAATTTTATTTTGAATTCAAACATATTTTGATTTGATATTTCTGTTTATTCTGTTTTTCATATAGTATTTGGCTTTTGGTTTTTTGAAAGTATGGTTTGGGCTGGGGTAAGTCATATAATATATGATCACGCCCCATGGGTCATGTTATTAACTAACTAGTCATTAAATAAGGATCCAGTCTTGAGCCTATTTGGCCCAAAGCACAATTCATAAGAGGTTGAGTTCCAAATTGATGTCGCTTCCACCCCTGAATCTTCAGAAGGAAGATCATATGGTGATGAAAAGTACTCACATGTTCTTTTGATGTATTAATTGGAGATTGTGATTCACTATAATGAAGTGCTCCAGGCACTTGAAGAGGAATGCAACCATTGGTGGGTCCACAATGCAGGGGAAAGGGGAGAACCATAAGAGCTGATGCATGGCTGCATTCTCGTTGAGAGACATGGCAGTCAGGTGTAAAGACATCCATAACTACTTCCTCCCATACCAATCAGCAAGATCGTAGATTCTAATAATTGGTAGCCCAATCACCATGCAATAATTGGATGAAATGGCCCTATGGCATCAATGCCCAACATATATTTCTCCTAAATATTTTGATTTTTTCAGGCATCTTCAAGAAGATCCATGTTGCAATAGTATATGATATGAAGCTAAGAAAGCATATAAATGTTAGAGTACGATGATCAGTGTCCCTGGGCTTGCTCACCCGAATCCTATGATTGGTTTTTCCTGAACTTCTGGTTTTTTATAATGAAACTTTGTCATTAGATTATTGTGTTTCTTGAGATTTAATGAATCCTGACATTTGATCTTCAATTAAATTTTTTTGAATAACCTCTTTGAGTAATTTTATTCCTACACCTTGTGCTATTTGAAAGTTGTTGTTTCGCTCTTATTTTATATTTATTTTACATGAAAAATTACAGTTAATGGTTCCCTAAATTTATAATCGTCCGTATTAATGTTTTACACTGCTAAGACACCACATTGATACACCTAACTAACTATAGACTCGACCTTATATTCCCTTATGTTACCCCTTTTGTATCACTCATTTTTTAGTAAAACTTTAAAAAAACATTTCCTACTAAGTGTGCAAATCTGTATCTTTCTAGCTATACTAAAATTATTTCTCCCCTCGACACCTTATACCCACTCTTATGTTAAGATCAATTCAAAACCAAAAAGGTGTTTTGACTCAGAATAATGTTCTTATTATTCTATTTTCTATATTTGCTAAACTCATTATCCTTCACTTAAACATCATCCAAATAAGTTGTTTGAATTAATTACTATTTGGATTACCATTTTGAAAACACCATTCTCTTCAGGATCATTATCATGTCTATCCTATTTCACTGTATTCCTAAGGGATTTTATTATCCATATTATCATGTTATTCTCTCTTTCAAAATCAAACAGTAAATCTATATCTAAGTACGACACTTATTATTTTGAAAATACTATAATTTGATCCTACTTATATTATAAGTATGGTTGATCCTATGGCCCTTAGTGTGGGGACACTAAGGACAGACAATGGGTGCTCTTTGGAGAAAGAGTTCATTGAATTGATCTATGAACCCTCGGATGCTATCATACCTAAATGTCGATCAGATTGAATCATCTGATTATTCTATAAGTGATCCGTTAACCTTAAACACCAAATACATCTCATGGATGGATGAATATGTTTTAAATATCGCTTATGAGTCTTTAACCGTGAGATTCAAACAAGTCTTAGCTAAGATATAGTAATACACACAGAGAGATCATTGAGTGGTCCAGACTAGATTATCTGTCATTGTTATAAGAGGCGATCTACTAAAGGAAGACAATGCATCTAAATCCGTAGACAAGGTAGTGAGGATAGAAGAGTTGCTCAAATGATCTGCATCATCCATTAGTACAAATCCAATGATGGGTTAGGGTTTGATTATCAACCATACCCCAAGTAGTGGGGAAGCTTATGTAGAGGAAGGATTATACATTTATGGTACTTATGTCAATAAATGTGACACAATTCTAGATGAACAATTCTAAATGATCTAGATGAACAATTCTAAATGATCCGCAAAGGAAGACTTACATGAATCGTAATGTCATGACTAAAAACATGAATCAAACTACTTGGGCACAAATTGCATCTCAAATTTCATAGATCTAGGAGTGAGATGACTCAAGCTGCTCATGTGTGCAGCCTCAAGATATATCCACGCGTTTTGTAGCATGTCAAATCTTCTCCTTCACGTTTACGAGCTCTGTCAACCTCTATCACGGTTCTTACATCATTCAGAATACATCAGAAATAGAGAGGAGCCATGGGGAGAAGGGAGAAGAAGGGGAAGGCGCCTAAACAATTCTGGCCTAGGTGAGTTTTCTTCAAGGCTTTCCCCAATTCATACTAAGTGGGTATTTTTTATTTAAGTCCCCAAAACTTAACTACATCTTCGTACGTCTAAAATATCATTTGTGTGTAACCCTCAAGGCCCATGTATAAGTCTAGTTAATGACTTGAGTGGCCCAATAACCTTTATTGGCCTTCCAAATTAATTAACTACATCATCATGTAGATTAATATATTTCGGATCGATTTAACCCAATCAATATGTTTAGTCTCCAACATGTGGGCTTCCAAGCTACACCTCATGCTCTAGAATATACAAATAAGAGTGTATCGACTCACATATAGAACATGTTAGTCATCGGATATCGTGTTTGTATAATCCTTCATCCACTTGACATTCCTAGGATGATATAGGGTATGGTCAACTCTCAAACCCTAATCGATCATCCAAGTTAGTACTGATGCATTGGGAAATCATCGCATCGTCTTCCTTTAGCTGTCTCCTCTTATATTGATGGTGGATGATCTTATCTTGACCTCTCAATCATTTTTGTAAAATTTTTGATGCACTAGAACTAATACCATTTGAATCTCATAATTAGGGACTCATATATCATAGTCAAAGAGCAAATTGTCCACAAAACATCTTTGGTGTCTCAGGTCTAAGGACCACTTACAAAACTATGATGTGAACCAAACTGATTGAGATTTTGGTATAATACCATTCAGGGATTCATACGAATCAATTCAATAAACTCTTTCAACTAAAGAGCATCAACTATCTATCCTTAGTGTTTCCCCACTAATGGGTACATGAACGACCCTACTCATCATCTTAGTAAGGCTAGATAGTGCTATTATATCTGGATAATTTGATGTCTTTTTTTAGTATCCTTCGACTTGGAATATTTAGAACACATGTTTAAACACTAATGATCTCCATACTACGATGTCATCATAATTCACCAAGTCCGATCATGTACTCATGGACTTCATTGTAAGCATCATATGTGCAATACAATGAAATATGTTTTATCAATGAACATGGATTGAGATATGGAATTTGTGATTGACTTTCTGACCACATATGTTTCCATCACAAGGCATAGCTGGTCATCCCGCGTGTTGGAAACTAAACCAATGATTTGGTCAAATCAATCATTTGATAGTTAATCTATATCTCGATAAAGCTATTTAATAAGGTTGGTGGATATTTGTTATTGGGCCACTAAATTTATTAAATAGAATGATACGTTGGGATAGAGGTCACATGCATAAGATAATTGGGGCATAGGTGGATATAATTTTACATAATGAGTTATCATGGAAAATCTTAAGTGTAGATATGGAAAGGGGGCACCCAGTATAGGCATCCATGCCAGCCAGAGCGGGACGCTCCCTCCTTTTGTCCATCTCAATTTCTTCACTCCTCCAATAAGGGCTCTTGATGGTGAGAAGATCTCAGGACACAAATGCTATACTCGTGTCCAAGATAAGCAAATTGGACAAGTTTTTTTGGTTTACCACATGGACATCAGAATTCCAAATCAAATAGGAAAATGTCTTGTTTGATTGGAGATGAAACAGAAAGTTAAAAGCAAATTAAAAAAAAATTGGAAACGAGAGAAGCTTGGCTCGATTTAGAAAATTTCTACTCCAGAATATTTCCTCACATGTCACTTTGTCTATAATGATAATTAACTCACCTAATAAAGATAAACAAAACTCATAAGAGAGAACCCACTGATTTAGTTGAGGGGTTTCTAATAAAACTAAATAATGTAATTTTTATGTTTCTGCTTATTGTATTTTACATTTTTTAGTTTCAGTATTGCCCATTTTGGGAAATGATTTGGTAAATGAATTTACTTTATAATGATTTATTATGCATATTTTATTGATCTATATGATGAACCCACTAGACTCATTGGAATCAAGTATATTTGTGTAACATGTTATCTGATATTTTCTTGGAATTCTTAGATTAATTAGAATTGTGACTTTAATGTAAGCCAAATATTTATCCTGGATAAGTACTAAAAACCTATGCCACGGTGCAGATCCTAAAAAGGATTTTCACATAACATATTAAGTTAAAACCCAATCAAGGCCTTTCCAAACTTGGGAAAAATAAATTAGAAATTATGGGAATCACCCAGAATTCTATTAAAACTCAGCAAGGAATGAAAATCCATCATGTGCTGAAAGCAAGTGATCTTAAACCTAAACATAGAGTCTAGTAGAGGTAGGTTACTTCCAATTAAGCTATCTACAATCTCTTTGTATCTGATCTTGGATTTTTTCTCCTATGTAATTGTTAATGATCTAATACACCAGAGTTATTTGAAAGTTTTGTTATTCTACCAAGTGTGGGAATGTTTTTTATGAACCTGGATTGTGAAAAACTACTAAAACTGCTAAAATATATAAATACCTCTTAAAATATTTTAAAATATGTTTTAATTTATAAATTGAGATATAAATTGTTAACTAATAGGCTATTATAATTTTCATAGAGATATAAATTGTTAGGTGTCCTAAGGGAAATTGGTGAAAACTTTTTCATTAACTAATAGCCTTAAAATGACATTATATATCATAATTTTTGCTTTATTATCACCATGTTATTAGCCAACATTGCATGTACCATCAACCCACGTACAGTGCAGCTTTTCTCACACACCAGCTGCTTCAAATTAGAAATCACGCCTTTTAGTAGACTAATGGAAATTTAAATATAGCATAAATATGAAAACCAAACATATGGATAAAATAAAAAATACTGTCTTGCCGGGGATTACTGCATCAATTCTTAAGGCATTGAATGAGTCTCCTATGGTACGTAGAGATATCAGAGAAGTTTTTATAGTATGTGCCTGCTCTTATTTCCTTAAACTCTGCAGATGAACATTTGGTTTTTTTTTCATCTAGTGTCTCTTGGCAATATTATGAGAAGTACGGGGCCACACTATGCAAATACTATCTTAGACAATGAAATAATGTTTTATAAGTGACCTTAAGTCCCATAAATCTATCTAATTTAAAGTCCAAATGACCCAATAACTTCAGTTAGCTGACCTTGTTAGGTTACATAGTCGACATATAGATTGATTAATCAATTAATAATGAAATCCAATAAATAATTTGTCCACCTGTGGGGGCCAAGCAATAGTTCTTGCTTTATAATATTGTATGCCAACTCTCTCTAAGTGCATTTACTGTTGTAGGTTACGAGATCTGTATAATTCTTCCCCTTGAAACTCCCACAGGACTTGGATTTGGTTAACCATCAAATTGTTATTGATTATTGACTCCATACCAATGTGTGGGAAAAAAACACAAAATGCCTTGTACTATCTTTTCTTTGGTATTTTTACATAATTTTATAACAACATAATCTAAAACAATATAAATACAAATCCAGATAATTTTTTAAAATTTTAAGACATTTAAATCATGAAGATACAATAATTCTACATCATAATTTACTTGTTTATATGACATCAAATATATATATACTAGAATTATCTCACTTTAAGTATCTCTCAGTCTTTGTCTCACTCTCTACCTCTCAGTTTTTCTCTTTCTGTGTCCTGATCTATCTCCCAAACTCTCGTCCTCTCTCTCGCAAAATCTTTTTCTCTTACAATTTCTTACTCTCTTGATACTTCTATGTCTTTGTCTCTCTTTTAGTGTCTCACTTTCTACGTCTTAGGCTTTTTTTCTCTTGAATAACCTATATCTTTCAATCTTTCTCTTTCTCTCTCTGTCCTTCAGAAAGCATAGTTCCCTTTGTCTTTCTTAGTCTTACTCTTTCTCTCGTAGTCCCTAACTATATCTATCATTCATAATATCTCTCTCTATCTATCTCTCTATTACTCTTTTGCCAAATATGATGCATGAAATCATACACATTTCATGTCTATTTTTACATTACTGTCATATTCTACTCATATCAAAGTCAAATTACCATCATTATTTGATTAATCCTCTGTTTTAATTATATAATTATTATATTAAATTTTACATGTTTTACAAGTCCAATAACTGACTTTATGGAATTGCGTATTTCAAAATTGTGAAACTAAAAGTTGATTTTAATTTAAGTAGCTAAGGAATAATCTAACAATATAAACCTGTACCAGAACATAATATGCTAGATACTATGAGTCTAGGAGGATGTCAGAAACAATTTAATGTTTAAAGTTTCTCAAAAAAACTTTCAAACATCTTTAGAAGGCCAGATCTAATGCTGGCTCTTTGTAGTGCGAGTTCTCACAAAGAAGAGAGAGAATATGTAATTTGAAATCAGGGCTAGATCTGGATTTGTGTGGGCTTTGAAATAAAAGGGGAAAGTTTCGAATTTTCATAAACCAAAATAAAATGAGTTACAATCTTTCTATTCACTTCAAAATAAAATACAATGATGCTTCAATTTTAAATTTTCAGTATTACAATCTTTCTATTCACTTTCTAAGCCAAAACAATACCAACCAATACTTGCATTTCAACCATGCATAAATGTTTAGTCATCAAAATTTTAGCTCTTATAAAATAATCCGTTTATTAATACATAAATATCTCAAGTAGGTGGATAAGCCCATGTTGACTATTATGTTTCATGGGCCCAATGTTGTCTCATTAACATAAATATTTGATTAGAGATATAGAATTTGACTATAATTATGTCATGAAAGTATTGAGGCTTAACTTAGTGATTATTCTCATTAACCAGATTGTCAAACATCACATGTATTTATGCAGATGAACAAAGTCATCTAATTCGTGTGTGAGTTCCCTAGTTTGAAATGTATGAAGTCAATCATCTGCATATACATAATTCTCTATATCAATAAACATGTCTGGACTATTGTAACCCCACTGACTCAGGGTTGAATTGGCGTATTACATTTTTTACATTCATCACATCTTATACTCAGGCATTTTACTGAAATGCACTAAGCCATAATCGCCAGAACTCTTACGCTAAAAACTAATATCTCTCAACAATTTCTCCACACTAATGGTTATGGTATCAATCATACTCATCATAGTAAAGGGACAAGATAATGTTTTTCAATTTAGAGATTTTGATTTCCTTTTCAAGTATCCGACAAATAAGAATACTCAAAATATATTTTTGAGCTGGATATTATGTTATTTCAAGCCATTCACACGTCCATGTTATTTTTAAGCTCATTAAATAAATAATTATTCATTACTATTCCCATGTTTTGTTTGTAATGAAGCTCCTTAATATAAATAATGGCCTAGTATTTATGATGAGATGAGTATATAATAATCACAAGTTTCTAAAATTATTCTAAATTTTCATATTTTTTAGATACTCAAGACTTACATCAAACTATCTAAAAGAGTGGCATTATTTCATCTTACTTATATAATAATTATGGGTGGTCTTGCGACCAATAGTCTATAGTCACTAATGGCATATGATGGGTGCTCTTTGGGGAAAATTTTCACTGAATTGGTCTGTATGAATTTGTGAATGACATTATATTTAACAATCAACCAGGGTGATTCATGTCAGAATAGGAGGTATATCATGACACCCCACCAGCTGGAAGTTTAACCTATCAATCGGGTGAAATTGGTCCTTGGTTAAAATCTATAAAAAATTTTACTTAATTAATAATGTTGGTCAATAAATATTAATGGGCCAATAAATTTATGAACTACATTGATGTGTAGACCTAGAGAGTCATACACATAACATTTACGGACATCAATAATTATACCTAAATTATATGAGCTTTTATAAAATTTTCTATAATATTTTGGACACCTCCCCTTTTTCTTGAATTCTCAAAATCTCACTTCTGGATAGTTAGAAGATATACCAGACCTTCAAGGAGGAGAGAACAAAGTTAAAGAGGTAATTTATAGTCACATCGGTTGCATGCTGGCTGGATGTGTGAATGGCTTGAAGAAAGTCAACCAAGGAGCAAGTCAATGGTGTATTTATTTGCCGAGAACGTAATGTGATTATCTAATGTTTAACAGTTCAATTCCAAATTGTTTTCATTATTCGGCTGCAACAAGATTTTAGAGATGCAATCAAAGCTTAAGAACTTAACATTATGTAGAAAAGGCATTGGAATCAAAATTTAGATAATCACATTAAATCCTCAGATGATATGGAAAAATGTTACTGTTATTTATCATGAGTTCACGTATACCCTTAATTAGTCGTGGGCGGATTGGTCTATAAGACCAAGCAGCCCTTTATTAATGGATTTGGCATAAAAAAACTATTGAATTTGTTGTGGAACTATAAAAAATATCCAAGAACAAATTGTAAAGGTGATATTATTATATCCATCATAAGTCACTTTTACAGCTGACTTACCGCGAAGACAATATATGACAGTACCCAGATTTCAAGATGAGGGTTCGTCACAGCTATTTGGTTCAGCAGAACAATCATCTAGATTTTGATATTTTCCTAGGGTTGGAAGTATGGAATGTCACGGTCTGACCAAACTTTGGTCAGGACAGACCACGACGAGACCAGGAGTTCATCTTTTCAAGTTGGACTGAAAGTCTAGTCCGGTTCAATTCAATCGCGGACGGAAGACTTGAAGACAATTACTACCATTATTATATTTTTATAAATTTATATTATATACACTTTCTACCTATCTCACTCTCTCCTTCCCTATCTCTACTTCTCTCTCGCTATCTCTACTGCTCTCTCTCGCTCTCACTCTCTTGTTCTCTCTCACTAGACTCTCATTCTATCACTCTTTCTCTCTCTTAGTCTAGCTCTTTATATTTCCTCTATGGTTGTTTCACTCTCGCTCTAGCTCTTTCTCTTCCCGTGCTCACTTTCTCTCGCTCTAGCTCTTTCTCTTCCCGTGCTTACTTTCTCTCTCTCTCTTTCTCACTTACTCCCGCATTCTCTCTCTCTAGCTCTTTCTCTCTCACTCTCTTTAGTTCTTTCTCTCCCACTCTCTCTGCCTCTTTCTCCTTGCTTCTCTCTCGCTCGTTCTTGCTTTCTCTTTCTCTCTCGCTCGCTCTTGCTTTCTCTTTCTCTCTCGCTCGTTCTTCCTCTTTCTCTCAATCTTGGTTTGTCACTATTTCACACGGATCTTTCTATTTCTCTCTCTATCTCTCACTTCTTTCTCTCTCTCTGGTTCTTTCTCTCTCTCTCTTGTTCTCTCTTGCTCTCTATCTCTCTGCTCTTTCTTGCTCACTCACCTGTTCTCTCTCACACTCTCACTGGATCTTTCTATTTCTCTCTCTCTCTATCCCTCTCTTTTGGTCTCTCTCCCTCACTCCATCTTTCACTCGCTCTCTCTTTTGGTCTCTCTCTCTCCCCGCCTCTCTGACTTTCTCTCTCTCACATATTCTCTCTCTATCACTTGTTCTCTTTCTCTCCCCGCCTCTCTGACTTTCTCTGTCTCACTTGTTCTCTCTCTCTAACTCGTTCTAGTTATCTCTCTTCCATTCACTCTCTCTCCACATCTAACTCTATCTCTTTCCCTGTTACTCCCTCCCTCTGTCCACTTCTATCTATTTCCCTTTTACTGTCTCTCTATCCAGATCTATATATTTCCCTTTTATTCTATCCCTCTCCCCCAACAATTAGAACCCACGTTTCTGACGGCCTTATCGAGTTTGAGAAATGTAATCAACTTGACAGGGAGACCAAGTTTAGTGGAATCCGTTATAAGATAATATTAGGCTTTACAAGATCGACTCAATTGTTCTTAATATTAACTTTGATCTATTCATTGTTTTTAATAACCATGACATTGAGTTTTTTTATCTTGGAATGACTCGACAACATGAGCGCACGACACTCAAGGACTAGGTTTACCTTTCCGTAACCTGGCATGACGAGAGAGAGAGAGAGAGAGAGATATTAGCTTCCGTGAATTTTATTGCCTCCTCTGCGAAGTCCATAAGCATGAGAAACTCTACATATGTGAAGAAGAACACCATTTCCAATGAGGTCTATTGAACGAACAACCAATGTTGTCTGACGGTTCTTCTGCGGATATACGGGGAGTGTCAGAGGCGTGAGTCTGTGGTCCATTCATATTTCTCGGGAGGCAATGGAGTGAAGACGATGACAACAAGAGAGAGATAGAGAGAGAGAGAGAGAGAGATGGAGGGCGAGGGAGAAAAGGAGAGATAGGGAGAAGGAGAGAGTGAGAGAGGAGAGAAAGAGAGAGAAACAGAGGAAGAGAAAGAGGGATAGGGAGAGAATGAGAGAGGGAGAGTAACTGAAGGGGAGAGAGAGGGAGAGGCAGAGAGAGGGAAAGGGAGAGGGAGAGGGAGGATGAGAGAGAGCGAGAGAGAAAGAGAGAGTCGGTGGACACGAAGGAGCGGCGCTCTAGATGCAGAACGAGACAAAAAAATGCCGCAGGCAGTCACGGGCGGAGCGCGAGCGGACCCTCCAGAGGAAAACTCCGGACGCATGCTCTCGAGAGGGAATAAAAGCTCCCCCAAGTCGGCCACAGCGTAGGCTAGAAAGAAAAAGCTGCACTACCACTCTCTCCTTTCGCTCCCTTTTAACGCCAATCCATGTCCTAAAATCGGCGTTTACATCTTCCACAGATAAGTCTTCTTCTAAAGGATGCACCGCGCCGCCACCATGTCGCCACCGTATTCCCGATCACTCCAACTTGCCAGTTGCTTTCTCTCTCTGATCTTTCTCCCTCTCTTGATATCCGCGGCGGCGCCCCCAGTCAGTATCTCACGGGTAGAGGATGCGCAGTACTTCCGTATCTACTTCGGGCAAAGCTTCAAGGTCATCAAGAATGGCTTCGACGGAAAGAGCTATCTTCTGACGCAGGTAGAAGTTCAGGATCATGAAGAAGTTGTAGTTAAATATCGCGTCTTTATCTAACTTCCATATGGCAATCTTTGGGTTTTTCCGGAGCAGAGAAATTCAAAGATGGCGACCAGAGATGGGTACTGCACCGGAAGAATCAAGTCCTTCGCGATCCCTCTCTCCAACTACTCCCTTGACACTAGCACCCTCGGCATCCCAGGTACCAACCCTTCTTCATCTTAGGCTCGGTCCCCAACTCCGTTCCGTCATAAAAAGCCACTTAGTCTTCGAGTCCGTTCTCCGTCTTCCTCCGTCCGCGAGCCCTATCTGCAGATTCTCAAGGCATAGAGACACCATATTTTAGCATAATCTTTATTTTTTCTTCGTTAGTCTTGATCTGTCGTTCGTTTATGGCAGTTTCTTTCTTCGAGGTGAGGAAACAGAGAAGACCCATTCATGGCGGTGACCTTCAAGAGCCCCACCGTCATCCGTCCCTCCCTGACTGTTTCCTGCTGCTGCGCAGCTGCTGGGTTTGCTGGAGAGCGTGAAGAGTGTAACATCCGACGAAGTGACTTCTGAATGCCTGTTGAAATCTCTGTCTTCAGGAAACACGGCCCTGGTAAACACGACCGATGCGCGGCAGCTGATGCAGTTTGCAGCGCACTTCGTCAGCGATGTCGACAGAGTTCAAGCCTGCAACTACGTCGTTTTCACGCCGATGGAGGAGCTCTTACCGTTGCAGGCATTCGCAACCTTTCCCACTGTATTACACGCTCGTTTTTAAGATTTTTTTGTCTGAATCATGAATTTTTTTACAGAGGGCAGAGTGGATCAGGTACTTGGCACCATTTGCGAACGCAGAAGCTCGAGCTAACGCCGTCTACGGCTCAGTTAAGTGTCAACCTCTGGCTGCCCACTGCTTCAGAGTCTCTAACAGATACGGAGCTTGCAGGTGAAGAACAATTACCTCTGCTTGAGCAAGTTGGCAGCGAACCAGAGCGGACAGCTCAAACCAGTGGTCGCGTGGGTAGAGTACAAGAAGGTACTGCGGCCAATAGAAGGGTTCAGGGAGGAACGGAACAGGACTGAACGGATGACAGATTCTGGTAATGGATGGAACGGATGATGGATCATCATCCGTCCCCGAGAATTACTGTAAAATAAACAGACGAATCGGAAACTGATGACGGAATGGGAACAAATAAGGTGTTTTGTATTCCGTTTACAGTTCCGAGGTCAGCACCGATAACGTATTGGGTTCCTTCCCGCTCCGTTCGTTCTCCTTCCATGAATCCTAGCCGCGAGCAAGCGTCAAACATCATCTACCCTAAAACCCATCATCTTTTTCCATTATTCTCCGCAGGGCATATGGTCTTTCATCAGCGACCCGTATATTAAACAGGTAGAAGAAGACCCAAAACTACGCTCCCCAAGATTAATAAGGGGTATTAAATCTGATCTTCTTCGCTCGTATATTTCTTTTCCTTCTCCAGCTGGTGAGAGACGCCGGCGGGGAGACCGTCGACGAAATCATCACCAACAACAGTTACAACGTCTCCGACCCCGACGACATGGATAATTTTCACGCTATTCTCTGCGTGAGTTACAGGCCAACTCTTCTTACGCCCTCTACACCGTCTCACCGGCTAGTTTCGCGCTTCAGACTGTGTCCGTGCTGATCGACCAGACATACGCACCGTCTCCGGCGGAATACAACATGTCCACTTTCCTCGACAACATCGAAGTCATCGACAATTCGTGCTTCGCCTTCCTCACGAACCAGAGCCTCTGGAGGACTGATAAGCGCGTTCGAACCATCTCCGACGGCCACGTGACCGGTGAGTTTTCCATTCTGTGATTCTTTTTTTCTCCACTGCCGAAGGATGTCATCCGTCCAATTCCTTTCCGCCTTCCGTTACGGCGAGCTCCTTTGTTGGAAACGGAACGCTCTGTGACGGATGACCCACAGGATAACCTCTCCGTCCTGATCATTGCGCCTAACGATATTACTTGTCTTTGTGCCGACGGAAGACTGGTTCGACAGGGCCATATCGCAGCCGCAGCTGGTGTTGAAGGATCTGATAGAAGCGTTCTTCCCCTCTGGCGCCTACAGTACTACCTTCTTGAGGAACTTGGCCAAGGTAAAGAATCGGCCGTCCTTCTGTAATTTGATGGCAAGCATGAAGGATAATGGATATTTCTTTGACTATCGTCTTGCAGGGAGAAGAGGTAACGGAGATCGGGCCTGAAACTTGTGATAGAGGAAGTTCCGTTGCCTTAGAGCCAACCATAGTCCCCTGCCAGCGACTTCTTCGTCGTTGATGACATCGTTTTCGCCCCCCTAGAGAGACGACATCTTCGTACGCCGGAAATATCGTATCTTCCTGACCATATTTTCTTAATTTTCTTCCCAGACGAAGACCATGCATGCCATGTTATGTCCGTGTGATCGGCGGGTCCGATAGCAGTCTCTGTTCTGTCCCTCGAGTATAAAATTACGCGTATTACGAAAAGGGAAAGTATTACGTAAGTCCTCTTTGACATAAATAGGAAGTTTTCGGGTTTGGTTCTAATGGATTGTCCCATCCCGGGATAGGACGGGGACGGCTCAGTTTTAACGGAGCCGGCTGGCGTTTGGGGAGATGAAGGGTAGAATTCTTGGATGAAAAACGGATGACGATTTAGGACGGAAGGAATGGGACTGAACAGACATACGTTCAGTCATCAGTCTGTGGTATCCCCTTTTCATCATATATCCCTGTTTCATCATTGTTACAACTCCATCATCAGTCGTCAGTTCCAATCTGTCATTCATTCGTGATGAAAAATGGAATGTACCAAATATGCAAGAGAGGCTGGGAGTGAGCAAGCGAGAGAGAGTGAGAAAGAAAGAGTAAGAGAGAGGAGGGCTTGAATTGTGAAACCCCCCTCAAAGAGAGTGGGAGTGCGGAAGTTGAAGCGCGCCCCACTCTCGCTTATCGTTTTGTGAGGAAAGGGCCCATTTCGGGCCCATTTCCCTTGTTATCTGAAAAGGATTTCAACCCCATGAATTCTAATTCGTTTTACAGCCGTCAAATGGTGTTTCTTATTCATTCTTGTCTCTTCCTCTCTTCTCTCCCTTTCTCTGATGGAGCATGCTCAAACGACATCGACGGAATGTCATCGGAGCCATCCTCGTCGTCGACAACATCACCACCGGTCCGTGTCCAGCCCGACTGGCACGCCAAAGCATTCCCTGTCGTTATTGCCGTATCCATCCGTATCATTCATTTTTGCATCGTTTTAATTTATCTAGTTTTTGTCTATGTTGTAAAAGGGGGTCATTTAATGGGCCTCCATAATGGACTCTTTGTAAGTGGCCCATCATGGCCCTATATAAGGCTATGATGGGCACCACGTCTGGCAAATCTGGGATTATTGTTGGCAGTTACACATTTAGACTCAGATCTCACGTTCAAGAAGAAGAAGAGGAGAGGAGAAGGGAGAAGAGAAGGAAGAGAATATACCGAAGAAGGAAAACAGCATCGTCCATTGTTGTCTCTTCAGATCAGGTTATCACTGTGGGGTTCAAGCCGACAATCATCTTGTTCGTCGACCTACTGGCGTCGGGAGTTGACCGCACGCTGAAGGCCCAAAGTCGTTCACTCCAGCCACGGGCATTCTCCAAAGGAAGACGGTTGTGCGCCCTTTCTGCAACCGACGTCGTCAGTGTCTCCTATCATATTCGTCTCACAATGTTGCACTACTGACCCAAGTAATGTTGGGACGCTGCTCAATCGCGTGGTGCATTCATGATTCTGTGCATGAATCAAATACGCCACGTCGGAGGCTGATCGTTGAGTCGACTGGGCCCACAACTATGGCTTGATGTTGCCTACGTCTCTCCTCGCAAGTGTTGCTGTAGACATTTGGTTTCCACAAACGGTCAACATACCATAGTTGCGATTGACCGCGCACCACACTGCACCTTCAGGAGTACGAACCCATCTCAATGTCAATTTCGGCCGCTCACTTAGGCTCTTGACCTTCGAAAAGTATCAACTACATCTGCAGCACCGACAGCAAGAGGCGGCACCAGTTCGGGTCCTGTTCAGGTGTGCCAACGTCACCCGATTGCCCCCCTAGTATCACCCTGCGCCAATGTCAACACGCTTGCCCAGCCGCACGTATATCCCGCCTTGTTGCCGCACTGACTATTATGTCACGCATCTGCACCAAGACTGTCCACGTCCCCGCTGGCCTATCAGCCCGCTGCATACTGCGTTGTTTTGCTACGTCACCACGCACTGCTGGTTCTCTCAGTTGTTCGCACCGCCCGTGCCGCTCCATCTGTGTCCGCCGAGACTCTATTTAGCTTCCAGATTCGACACGCCACCTGCTTCGTGCCTGCCTCCTGCCCGTTGATGAGGAACAACACCACTGACGACTTGTCAACCGTGTTGATCCACCACTCGAGTTTCGGCAGATCGTTCATGCTGCTTCGTCATCGATCTCCGTCATCGCCTTCGCCCTTTTGACCCCTTGCTCTAGCACCGCGCCATCGCCGACTGTCGAGCTGCTCCA
This sequence comes from Wolffia australiana, assembly GCF_029677425.1. NCBI lineage: Eukaryota > Viridiplantae > Streptophyta > Magnoliopsida > Alismatales > Araceae > Wolffia > Wolffia australiana. The sequence goes on along the minus strand of NC_135836.1, from coordinate 16,784,170 downwards.
AGTTTCTCTACGGCATTCATCCACCGTTCTTGATCACCCTGGTCAGTGCATCGACGAAGATTTCAACAACGAGCAATGCCACAGACGAGGTATATCATTCCCTTGCTCGCTCCTTACATTAATTTCTTCAGTATATTTTTTACTGCACTCCACCGCGCCGAGTTAGATTAGGTGAGAGAATTACTTCAAGAAAACTACGAGTTGAGTGTTTCTCTAGGCATGGCCCAAGTCTGTCCGTTACGTGTGAGTCCCTACGGATTTATTCCGTTCGGCGCCGTAGTCGCCATCGTCGCTCTGACGAGGTTCAAAAGGTCACCGCCATCTTCATTGTTCACTCAACCCAGAGTTTGGAAATCGGTGAATTCCCCAAGTCGGACCTGCATGTACACTGTCCTCTAGGTTCCATCGCATCATGTAGTTACATTCACTTAGTGAATTATCCCTCGGATGACACCATCAACGATGTCTGACATCACTCTCCCTTGGTTTATTGTTTTCATTACTCCTTGGTGTTTACTCCCTTGTCTTGGGAGTTCAAGGGGGAGCTCCTCAACTACATCGTACGACAAGCTTATGCCCTGCACCAAGAACCGTGGAGGTTGACATCACATTGGTGATGTACGAAGGTTCTTATTATCTATCTCTATACACCTTCATATTGATCTTGTCTGGGTTGATATGTTCCGCATTATACAATAACATCTTGGGATTTCTTTCGACAAGCGGTATTTGAGCTTGTAGGTTGTTTTATTCGGACTTGATATGGCATTGACATCATATCATTTTTTGATGTGGAGAAGCTAGACAGTTCGTCAAACTTTAACCTGTGGCAGCAGCGGGTGTATGATCTTTTGATCCAGCAGGATTTGACGTTGACCTTGGATGGGCCGAAACCTGATAATGTTACAACAGTTGATTGGCACAAGTTTTAGCAAAAATCCTCGAGTACCACTTGGTCATGTTTGCCTGATATTGCTCTTTATCATGTTCTTGGCAACAAGGATCTCACAGATATTTGGGATAAGTTGGCAAAGAACTTTGCATAGAAGTCAATGATGAGCAATTTGGCATTGAAAATATAAATTTTTGGGCTACATATGGCGGCAGATGCTGATTTATCTGGTCATATTGATTGTATTAATTAGTTTATTACAGATTTTATGAAGATAGAGGAGGTGTTATCTGATAAGAACAAAGTTATATGTCTGCTTGTATCTCTTCCCAAGTCGTATGATCATCTTGCGATGACCTTGTTGTGTGGAAGAAAAGCACTAGGTCTTGAAGAGATTATTACAACATTTATGGAGTATTATCATCAGAAGAAATGAGCTGAAGATAATCATACCGAGGCACTCTACATGAAGAACGGGAAGAAATGTGGAAGGCAAAGGAGAAGGGGAAGTTGGTAAAGAAGAATCATCAGTCAAAGCCTAGTACTAATTGGTTGAAGAATATGAGATGTCACAACCATCATGAGAAAGAACATGTGAGGAGAGATTGTCCGAAGTTGAAGAATGGGAAGGTGGTTGTTTGTGAGATGAGCACTGCTAATTTTGTGAGAGTTGAGGAAAGTAGTGATGGAGACATCTACTTTGCCTTGGTCACAGCTGATGAATTAGTAGGTATGTGAATTCTTGATTCTGGTTGCACTTATTATCTATGTCCTCACATTGAATGGTTTCACTCTTATTCGAATGCTTAAGGAATTGTTTCTATGCGGAACAACGCTCCTTGCAAGGTCGTCGGCATTGGAATGGTGAAGATCTGGATATTTGATGGAGCAGTCAGAGTATTGGGAAATGTACGGCATGTGCCAGAGCTATGACAAAATTTAATTTCCCTTGGCAATTTAGAGGTGAATGACTGCACTTTCAAGGCCGCGAACAGAATTTAATTTCCCTTGGCTATTCCGCATTTTACCATAGCCTCTTTGGATTTCTTTCAATAGAGAGATAGAGAGAGAAAGACTGAGAGAGAGAGAGCAAGAGAGTGAGAGAGAGAGAGAGAGAGAAAGTTAGAAAGAGGGCAGGAGAGATACCTCACTATCAACATTAGTCAACGATGTTTCTCTCCGTAACAAATAATCATTGACGCAGCCTTTTGGGCTACACCAGTCATTATCCGCATTGTTAACATTACTTGTCCCCCTCATTGAATGTCTTCATCCTCTTCATCTGTAGTGTTCGTCTTCATCATTGACGGTGGTCGTCTCCGTCATCATTGGTCATTGTCCACTTCATCATTGGTCCTCATTCTCATAATCCACATATTTTCCTCATCATCAACAGTCCTCATCCCTGCCATCATTGATAGTTGTCTACATAATCGCTGGTAACTGTCCCCTTCAATGTCACAACTCCATCAGCATCATCAATGGTCCTCAATCTCCTTGTCCTTGTCCATGGTCCTTTTGCACATCTCAGCAGTCATCGCCCACATTGTTGACAGCCGTGATTCATGTCATCTACTTAGTTTTCCCATAATGATGTCCATCATCCCCATCATCTGCCTTGTTGATGGTCATCACCCCTATCATCCACATGAGCCATCTTCATTGTCCATGGTCGTCATAATCATTGTTGATGGTCGACGTCCCTGTCATCTATGGTTGGCTTACCTTTGTCCTTGGCATCATTAATAATCTTCATACCCGTCATTGTTTCTCATCATCCATGTCCTCGATGGTTGTCATCCCTGTTGTCACTAGTTTTCATCTATGCTGTAAATAGTAACCATCAAAGATCATTATCTACATCATGGATGATTATTGTTCCCATCGCCCATCGTCATAGTCCATGCCAGAAATGGTCATTATTCACTTATTCTCTGTCTAAAAAGGTCCTTTCATAGTTTATTTTAATTCTTTAAATATTCTTTCACCATTTTGTCGTCTTAAATTTCATCAGTCGTCCTTGTCATCCATTTTGTCATTTTCTTCTTCAGTCCTCCCTTATTAGTGATACATAAGTGGTTAATTCAATTTTTTCAGTCATCTATCTATCACTATATATCATGACAGATGATGGAATTGGACCAGACGGATGATGGTCTGTCATACGTCCAACATCCTTAATTTGAAGGGGGAGAGAGAAAGAGTTGATCATAGATAGAAAGAGAGACACACACAAAAATACATTATTCAATTTATAAAATAGATAGACATAATACTGTTTTATTTCAAGGGCTATATGAGTCATTTGTAACATTTTATCCATCATAATTGCATAACATTATCGTCTAAAGGCATTCCAGTACATTAAATGAACACATGTAATTTATATTAATTCAAGAAATGGGGAATTTAATCGCAACTCAGGATTTAGATATCATAAACATCTAGTGTATAAGTTCCAAGATTTAATTGTCCTAATATTCCCTGGAGTTTTTAGAAGAAAATTGGATAGATCATTCAGAATATATTTCCCAATTTTTCCTGATCTTTCAAATCTTTGTGCGGTCAAAATTAGGTTGATGTTTGCATTTTCTATGAAGCAGTTAATAAAAGGGAAGATATAAGGGGCCCATCAGGTCCCACAAGCTCTTCATGACCCTGTTCCAACCTTTTCTACTGTTTTAGGCTGGTTTAAACCAATATTCCCCCTTATAATACCATTTTTCTATTATAGTAGCTCGTCTTCATTATATCAGCTGGGTGAAGAGTCTATGGGGATCCCCTAGTGATGGTGCACGAGATCCCGCTCCATCAAGGACAACGCCAAAGCCCACGCCGTCGCCGGCGACACCTGCTGGCTCGAGCCCCGCCAGATTGGTGCGCTAAAGCGCAGGCAAAGGTACACCCGCACTCTTAGGTTTAGGGCCACATCCGCTTGCACAGCCCTGTCTCGTTGTATTTCTGCATTTTACTTTTCTTTGAATGTTTTTTTGTTTTCTCTGTTTTAAAGGGGGGCACTCTCTAATGGATCCCCCCATGTGGACTCCTTTCTAGAGGCCCATTGCCATTCCTATATAAGTAATGGGGTGGGCGGCGTAAAAACTTAAGTCATATTGAATATTTTTGGGAAAATCTTCATTCGTAAGACAGAAGAAAGAAGAAGGAGAGAAGAGGGGAAGGAAAGGAAGGGGAGGGAGAGGGCCAAAGCGACGCCCGCACCCCCCGAAGCCGCATGGCGCCATTCTCCACTGGATCGCCACCACATCGTGGATTCCCGCGTCTTCCCTCACACACTCGCGCAGTTGACCGTGCCGATTGTTGCACTGCTGAGTGCGGTCATTTTTCAAAAAAAGTCTTAATCAATTTTTTAATCCTTGTTCTATGGCCTGTTTTGTTCTTATAAAGCTGTGTTTCCAACCCTCTAATACTTGGGGTGAATCTCAAAATAGCGCCATTTTCCCTTCTCATAACTTTTTTTTGCCTTACTAAAATCCTACATGCGTATATAGAATTAAAAAATTGATTCACTACTCCGGACGCCGGCCTCTGCTCTGGACGCTGTCGAACATGTCCCCGCCACTCCGGAACAGCATGCAGCCACCTCCACTGAGTTGCCATCGCCCTACACGCTCCTGCGCCACTGACCGCTCTTGTCACGTGCACCACGGCTGCCTTCATTGAGTCGTCATCGTCCAGTGCACTCCTGTGCCGTTGATCGCTCTGATCACGTGCACTGCTACTGTCGCCAGGACGTCGCTGACCGCTATTCTAGAAAATTTTGGACTGCCCAAGCCGATTGTGGGACGTTTCCGCCGCCACTCTCAGTCCTGCTGCCTTCTCCCTGAGCTCGCCCCACGCCAACACGTTGTGTCACGCGTCATGACGCTTGCGCCCGCACAGAGCCTAATGCACCTGTTGTTGCGCACCGCACTCCCACGCTAGCGTCGTGCTCCAATCCAACCGCGCCTCACATCGCGGTTTTCGCATGCTGCGCCGCGCCGTGCCCAGCACCCGTCATCACAGTCCATGATGTCTGCAATCTGTGACGTGCCTCGCACACCATGCCGCGCGCTGAACGTCGATGTTGTTCACTGCGATTGCCCTGCCCCGTGGTCCACGTCGCGCCGCCTCGCTCCCCTTTTGACTCCACCCCCTGCGTTGCTTCTCCTGGAGCCGCATTCCGCTGCCAATTTAGCGATGCCGTGCTCGCCTCCAGCACAGCCCCACCGACTCTGCCCGGCGGTATCCCTACATCAACAGACGTACGACTCCGGGACGAAGCCGCCAAGAGGTACCTCACTCCTCTAGCCCGCCCGTTAATTATCTATTGTTGTATACCTTTCGATTGCACTCCGCCACTCAAGATAGAATCAGTGAGAGTATAAACAGACACGAGAGCGTCCAACGTGCGTCTTCCCTAGGTGCGGGCCAAGCCGGTCTGTTACATGAGAGCACCAACAGACTCAGTCTGTCCGGTGTTGTAGACTCCTTCATCTCCCCGACAAGGGTCATGAGGTCACCTTCACTGCCTTCGGTCGCCCGTCCCGAAGCATAGAGCGCAGCAATCCCACGTGTCGGGGCCTGCACGTACGCTCACCTATGGTTGCATCACATCACATAGGCACATCTCTGTAGGTCCACACCGACGTACGACATCATCGATGACGCCCACGTTAAACCCAGTATCTGAGCATCACCTCGGTACTTCTCGGAACGATGTCAGCAACATCGTCCTACATCACCTAGTCATCATCATTCATGTCTATTGTTCATTCTCGTCTCTTTGCCAAGAGATTCTCGTCTCTTTCTCATTCGTCATTTTTTCCTGTGATTTCAAATGTATTCTTCCATATTATAAAGCATGAAACAAGTTATTCTCTCACTCTCTTATCCTCAGCCTTTGTATATAGAAAGAATTGTAATTTTAGCAAGAAATAAACACCCACCAATGCTTTCCAAAAGTCATCAATGAGAGTTAAAACCACACTTAGGGCTCTAGCTGGATCTGCTAGACCCCATGACCTGAGTGAGGATGGACATGGATGCAAAGAACCAATTTCTCAACCTTGTTTTGGACACCACAACCACTCTTGGATTATGACTTGATTCATGGTGGACCTCTCTACCCTTCCGATCTGAATTCAGGCCCTCCTTTGTCTTTCACATATATCTCTCCAGCTTGTTATGGAATGTGATGTTTTCTTTCATTGGAAACTTACTATGCATGGAATTCATTCAAGACTAATTCAATTGATTTAGGTTTTTTTGCTTGTTCAAGCCTATGGTCAATGTTGACCTAGGGTTTGTCAAGTCATTTTGTTTAAGTTTTAAGCAAGTGTTGTTCAACAAATATTTTGATGTAGATATCTCAAACTCAGGATTATACCAATCATTCTAATTGATCAATTTTTATGATCACTAAAGAAATAAGCAACCTTTGACTGGTAGTTTATGTCTCTAATTATATATATATATATATATATATATATATTGTTGAGTTAAATAATTTACAATAGTCATCCTCTGGTCAAGTCTCATCTTGTGTTCTGTCCTCAGCATTGGTTTGGGAAGTGATATCATCTTATCTACGGAATCATCCCATCCCAAGATGAGATGGTTGTATTTTCTATCTAAGCCCACCAAAATATCCTACACCTCAGCATTGATGGATAAAGTTGCTAATGTTGGCCCCATATGACAATATGTCAACGCATCCTAAAGCCACAATGACCATCTGTTTTGTCCGATCCAATATCATGCGGACACACCTGGGAATAAAAAACTTTTATCCATCATGGGCCCATTTTTAATGATAGGGAAGAAGACTTTCACATTTTGTTGTGTTTTTTGTCTCTCCATCTCAATTTTACATCTCCACCGCCATGTATAACTCACACTTCTTCCGATGTTTCTGCAACCTGTCATTACCGTTGTGTATGACCACTAACATTGGAGCATGTTCCTACCATCATTGTAGCATGTCACCTCTAGTACTTCTCCCCCTAACCATAGCCATTGCTGTCACATAGTTCTCCCATGGATACTATGCACCCATATAGACTAATAACTGTTACAAGCATTATAATTTAAATAAATTTCTGAAAATTATCAGAACCAATATGCCTTGGTTGTCTCTTGGATCATTAGAACTTATGAATTTGATCAAACTTTGGGATCATCCGGCAATCAATAATATTCATTAAGTGTAGGTCATTAGATTCTTTGGGTACCAGGAAATTTTACAAACATGAGATACTAATCTTATTTCATTATACTTTATTTTCCACCATATTTAGTTTTTATCTAAATTATTTAGTTTTTTTACCAAAGAATTATAGGTTTGGGTGCCGTGGTTCATCTATAGAAAATAGTTGTTCTACGGTGTGAAAGCGATCAATCGATTCTAAATTGATCTTGAAAACAACACATCATATGTACCTAATAAGCCTAAAAATGGTGTGATTAAATGCAAGTTTAATCGTGACTTTCAGATTTAAGCTTATGCAATAAAATTTATAAAATTTCCTTTTTCAAAATACAGAAAGAATAGAATGAGAAAGGGTTTGTTCCACAGGGAGGCAACTATCCTCAAAATATTAATCTATTTTATGGTTCTAGGAGCTAGAAATTGCACGAAGTAATGGAATGCCTAATAAGTAAAGAGAGGATGCCAAAGGAGAGAAGGTGATCAAGGGATCTGAACCTTCTCCTGAAGATTCAGATCATTTGAATGAACGATGATAATGATTGTGGTGTTTAGGGCTTGATCCTCTTGAAATGATCAATATCTAAGTGAATAAATGGATGGAAAGAAATCCTACCCCTTCTTGATCTTGATTTTACCTTGAGAAAACAAGATCCTGATGAAAAACTGAATACAAGTGCTGAATGGGATGTAGGTAATAACAGATTCAATCTAAATGAGATCCTAGCAATGGTAGATCACCTATCTACTTTGTTTTTTATTCTAGATTGAACTCTTGAACTAAGGTGATGCTCTCCCCTCAATAACTCCTCCTAGAGCATGAATATTTCGCCCTTGCTTAGTGTTTTGGAGGAAAAAAGAAGAAGATCATGGGGTGAAGAAGAAGCTCACCAGATTAACTCAATAGGTGAAGATAAATTTGACTTCTAAAGCTTGTAGTGTCCTTTCTAGCCAACTTGGGTTGAGGCAATTCGAAGTGGTTTTTCCCCTTCATGACATTATTATATAAATTCCTCTAGCGAATGGAAAGAGCAGGAAGAGAAAAACTACCCTCAAAATCTCAGTTCAATCTCATGGTCAGATCTTGAGATACCAAGGTTTCAATTTCTGTGAATCGTGGCTGATAAATCCAAAATGATAGTAATATATATGTGCAATTTCAGCTAATTTATCTACTTCTTTATCTTTATCTGGATATATTATCAACATTTATGTTAAGTTGTGAAACATCATGAAACAAAATCACCTTTTTCTAATTTGGAGTTAATTATTATCATTTGTGGGACTAACCCCACTTAACTCAATGAGTTAAGTGGAATGAATCTCACTCTCTTCTTAGTTTATGTGGAAGATGCAGGAATTAGGTGAAAATTTCATGAATAAAGGGGATAATTAAATGAAGAGGAAGCTATTTGGACCAGAGGAGCAGGCTCAGCCACAACCCTGGGCCAAGAAAGAAGGCCCAAAGCAAGACAATTGGCTCTAGTCTAAAGGCTCACTAAGGAAGCTCCACTAAGCCCACTATGAGAGGCATGTTGGGCCAAAGAAAGGAGGGCAAGGGGAAGGTCCAGTCATGATTATTTATGAATATTTCAGGGGCTTAAATGATGATTGGAGGACAACCTTGGATGTGGATCCAAGCCAGAGAAGAAGATCCAGCCATTCAATCCACAAAACATCCAAGGGTGGAGACTTAAAGATAGCACCTTTAATGCTAATTAAGGAAAGAAGCCTTGAACATCCAGGGGGTATTTCAAAGGTCTCAATGCTGATTGGAGGACCATAATGGACGTGGATCATGACCCTGAAAAGAAGATCTGGCCATCCATTGTATTAAAAATCCAATGGCTCTCCTTTGCTCTCTCTCCCTATATAAACCCCTTCACCCTATTGTAAAATTCATCTTGTGATTCAATCCAAAGTAATGTTTGGTAGCCTAAGTGCAATTGAGTCATAGATCCATTCACCTCAGTGAGTGCCAGGCTGAGCAGGAAGCATCCAGGGCTGAAGAAGCTGGTGGAAAGGAGAAGAAGAAGTCCCTTGGACCTTAGCGGGTGTGACAAAGAGGTTACCTTATTATTTATCCTTTTTCATTCTTTTCTGTTTGTCTTTTGTCTTTTGGTTAGTCTTGGATCAGCTAGCCAATATCCAGACGCTTCCAGTGCATCCAACCACGCTCTAAAATTCGTTCTAGAACTCATTCTAGAGTGATTTTAGTACAGTCCATTTTTTTCTCTCTCCTCCACCAAGGAACCTTCCCCATTTGGCATCCGGACTTAGCCAAATTTTGACTAAGTCCAGAGCGCCAAACTGTTTCATTTCCTATTTTGTTTTAGCTTTCAAAATACTCCTAAAAAATACCCAAAAATTATTTTCTGCCTATTAATATTATTATAATATTATAATAATATTATATTTTTCTTTGTTATATATTTTTATTTAATTAGTTATTTATCTTCATATGTCGTAAACCTACCTCTAAAATTATTAAAAAGTACAAAACTAAAGCACAAAACCCTTGCTCCCTGTGGATCGACCCTTACTCTCCCTACGCTAGTAAGGTTATTATAAATTTGTGTTGTTTTAATTCGGATAAACCAACGACACTAATTAGTGAAGTTAGCTCATCACTAATTACCCCAAAATCTGAATTATCAGTGGCCATCTGATCTCTTCATTTTTCTATCTCCTCCAGCTGTTGCCAGCTCATCTTGCCTTCCACATTAAGAAAGGAATCTCTCAATGAATCTCGTATTGGAAAATATGAGAAAATGTTGAAAAAATCCATTAAATATTTAGAAAATATCTTTATTAATTCTAAATTAGTGGTTTCCTTGTAAAATTAATTTCTTCATGAATCTAAAGTCAAATAAATGTGTAAGAATTCTAAAAAATTTAAAAAATCTAAAAAATCTAAAAAATATAAAAAATCTAAAAAATCTAAAAAATCTAAAAAATCTAAAAAATCTAAAAAATCTAAAAAATCATAAATTCACGCTAACACAATTTTAATCAGTTTAAAACATGATAACATGAAAATATGGATATTTAGATGCAAATATTTTTGATTATGCACCATATTTCTATAATAGTTTGCATGTTATCAGTACATCTTGGGGAACTTGTTCCACCCTTAATTTGCTCACTCTGAGATCATTCTCAAGCCATTCACATGCCGAGCCTCTGGAATATCCACATGTTCACATTTTTCTTGGATCTCCGCTTCTTCTTCTCCAACTCTTCTTGGTAATCTTGAAGATATTCTCACCACAAAGATTCTCTCCTGGGTTGAATGGAGTGATGGATATTATGTGGCCGTCAAGCCAATCACACTACCATGTTTATTTCAGTTCATTGAATAAAATACTTGCATTCATTAGTATTCTGTGTGATGTTTATAATGAAGTCCATGAATACGTGCAATGACTTAGTGAATTATGATGAGATCATAATACAGTGATCACTAGTCTTTAAACATGTATTCTGAATATTCCTATTCGATGGAGAGTCGATACAGATGTCGAATTATCTAGATATAATAGCACTAGCTAGTCCTACTTATGTGATAAGTATAGCTGGTCCTGTAGCTATTAGTGCGGCGACACTAAGTACAAATAGTAGGTGCTCTTTGGAGAAAGAGTTCACTGAATTGATCTGTATGAATCCCTGAATGGTATTATACTAAACGTTAATCAGGTTGATTAAAATCACAGTTGTATAAGTGATCCACTAACCTGAGAAACCAAGGGCATCTCGCGAGTGGACGACTACGTTTTGACTATGACACGAACCTCTAATCAAGGGATTCGAATAAGTTATAGATCGGATGTAGTAAGAAGCTTACAGAGATGATTGTGTGGTCAAGATGGATCATCCGCCCTTGGTATAAGAGGAGATTGACCCGAGGAAGGCGATGTAGAAAAATCCCTGGCCAGGGTAGTGAGGATATTAGAGAAGGCATTCTCCAATGATCCCCATTACGTATCAGTACTAATTGAATTGCGGATTAGGGTTTGACAATAAATCATACCCTAAGTCATTTGAGAGTCTTGCGCGGATGATAGGTTATACATATATGGTAACCGATGATGGTAAAGGTTCCATGAGAGAGTTCGAGACTACTCGGTATCTTCTAGAGCACGAGGTGTAGCTTGGCACCCCACGAGCTAGAAACTTAACCTATCTATTGGGTTCAATCGATCCTTATTTAATTAATCTATATGTTGATATAATTAATTAGTAAGGTTGGTCAATAAATGTTATTTGGCCATTAAAGTTATTAACTAGAACGATACATGGGCCTAGAGGATCACACACACAAGGTCATAAGGGCATTGGTGGATATATTTAACTTTGGAGGGTTTCTGAGAAAAACCTTAAGTGAAATATAAAGAGGGAAAGGGGTCTCATTTTTAGCACCCATGCAAGCCTGATTTGAGACCCCCTCCCATCCAAGGAAGAGTGTCTTCATGGTGAGGAGATCTTCTAGATATTCAAGAAGAGGGGCTCCCAATTCTTGCTAGCATGGATATCTAAAATGGGTATCCCTTCCCCTATTTATATATCACTTAGATTTTTCTTTAAAAAATCCATTAAGTAAAATATATTCACCAATGCCTATATGATCTTATGTGTGCAACCCTCTAGGACCATGTATCATTCTAGTTAATAAATCAGTGTCACAATAATAATTATAGGCTAACCTTATTAATTAACTATATCAACATATAGATTAATTAACTAAGGATTGATTTAACCCAATCGATAGGTTAAGTTTCCAGGTTGTGGGGTAGTGTTCGCCCGTCCCGATACCCGTGCTGGATGACGGTATAGGGATGGATGTTGTATCGGATACTGGAAAGGCATTTTCCGTTATCCATTTTTTCCGATATCCAGATATCGGATATCGGTATCGGATATCAGTGGCTACAGTGCTGATATCCGATATTGATATCCGTCTCGATGTCGGCATCCGTCACCGTCTCAACGGGGCAGATGGCGATATCGGATATCGGATGCGGATATCAAAAACCGATATCCACATCGAATTATAATAAAAATAATATTAATTATTAAATGTCTCACATTTTGCATAGATTAACGTGGGCACGAGAGTAACAAAAGAGCTTTCTGATTGGTCACACATCTTGTTGATTTAGGATCGGCAAACGCCATCCGTCACGTCACTCGTCACCGTGATGGACACGTGACGGATGACGTGATGGTGACGGTGACGAATCAGATGAGCCGTGACGGTGACGGTGACGCGTGATGGGTTGTTCGTGACGGCGACGTGACGGTGACGGGGTTGCCCAGACGCATGACGTGACGAATAGTCTGTCACATATGACGTCCGTGATGGAATTTTGATACAACTATATCTTATTACTAAATAGATTACACTAATTAAATCACCGGGACTTTCTCTTGAGAGAAAATCACAGATAGGAAAGTAACATACCGGAGATTGATCGCAAATCAGGGTCAATTTTGTTTCTTGAGGAAACCCAGAAGAATGCAACAACTGGGGAATCTGCGAAAATGAGAAAAAACCTTGAAAAGTACCCAAATTTGGCGATTTGAACAAGAACAACCCCGTTACGCTTCCCTCTTCTCTTGAGTCGGCGAAAGCGGGGTTGCGTGGGAATTCCTCCGGTGAATCTGGGGCGGATTATTCTATTTTTTTGGCTGGCGGAGTCCTCATCATTGAATCTCTCTTCTCGATGAATCTCTTTGCTACATGCTTCAACCTAATGTCCAGGGGGCTTCGACCCTTCTACGGTAGAGAAGAAGACAATGAAATTGACGCAGAGAAGAAGAGGAGAATATACGTTACATAGTAAGTGAAATAATAACATATCATAAGAAGTAATAATAATAATAATAATTTCACATAATTTTGTAATTTCCGTCACAAGTGACGGTGACGCTGTCTCCGTGACTTTGACGTGACGGAATGAGGATGTGACGACGCATGACGAGTACGTGATGAATTTATTGAAAATCTTCAGAGGCATAATGTGACGATGACGTGACGAAGATTTCATCACGTCACCATTCTTCACAGCTCGTCATCCGTCCCGTCACGTCCGGGACGTCACATCCTGGATGTGCCGTTCCCTATGTTTATTATATATAGTCGAGTATTTTTAATTTCTTCCATATGGGATAATAGGATTCAGATTTTGTGTTAAACTCGGAATCCCTTTATCCCATATGGAAGGAAATAGAACATATAAGGGGCTTAAAATATAGCAAAAATTGGTATAAATATTATTTTAACATTAAATGTATTGTCAGACTCACTTAATATATACAGAGAAACTTTTCTGATATCTTCAATGTGGGATAACGGGATTCTGAGTTTACATTAAACTTCAAATCCTGTTATCCCATATGGAAGGAAAAAAAAGTTTGCATTCTATATATTAACCGAGATTGAATATAAATCAAAACCATTCAACGTGTATTAAACTAACTCGTCGTATATAATGCGAAGGTTATTTTTTTCAATCGATACTGGATATCGATATCCGGATATCGGTTCTGATATCCGGATATCGAAATCCGATATCCGGTATCTGATACCTGTGTCGTCCTCACCCCCCCCTCGATATCTGGTACCGATATCCGTCTACCCCTCAGAGACGGATATCATCCGATATCCGATATCCGGCACCGTCCCATTTTTTCCCGGATATCGGTTATTGGTTGTCCGATACCGGATATCGGACGGATATCGGTTGGGCGAACCCTATTGTGGGGTGACAAGCTACACCTTGTCCTCTAGAAGATACCGAGTAGTGTTCAAACTCTCTCGTGGAATCTTTACCATCATTGGTTACCGTATATTTATAATTATTCATCTATCCAAGACTCTCAAACAACTTAGAGTATGGTTGATTGTCAAACCCTAATCCATCACTCGATTAGTATTGATGCATAACAGGTATCATTAGAGAATGCCTTCTCCATTATCCTCACTACCCTGGCCATAGATTTAGTTGCATCATCTTCCTTAAGTCAAACTCCTCTTATACCGAGGATGGATGATCCTGACCACTCAATCATCTCCTTGAGCTTCTTACTTTATCTGAGCTATGATTTGTTTAAATCACGTGGTTAGAAACTTATAAGTCGTAGTCAAAATGTATTTCTCCATCCACAACATTTCCTTCGTATCTCAAGTTAATGGATCACTTATACAACCATGACATGAATCAACCTGATTAACATTTAGGTACAATACCATTCAGGGATTTTTTGGATCAATTCAATGAACTCTTTCTCAAAAGGGCACCCACTATCACTCCTTAGTGTTGCCAAACTAATAGCCATAGGATCAAGTATATTCATCATATAAGTATGATGAACAATACTATTATATCCAAAGAATTAAATGTCCATCTCGACTATTTATTGAATAGGAATGTTTTTAATACATGTTTAAACACTAGCAATAACTGTATTATGATCACATCATAATTCACTATGTCATTGCACATAGTCATGGACTTCATTATAAACATCGCACATGAAAATAATGAACTAGTATTTTATTCAAAGAACTTAAATAAAACATGGTGGCGGGATTTGACTTGACATCCAAATAATATCCATACAAAATATTTCACCATCACCATCATTTTCACTATCATGTAAATAGTTATAATTTTTTTCAAGTTTGTTCTTCAAAAAAAGTCATTTACCATTACAATCTTCTTGTTAATTGTGACCTAACAGAGGGGGATGAATTATGTCTTTTAACTTCACTCAAATATATTGAACTACATAAAAAACATTTTACCTATCTAGGGAATGACTTAGTTAATTTTCTAATAGAGTTTAGGGTAGTCTTCAATGTTGTATGGGGGTATCTAGCTTGTGTTAATGATGAACCCTGACCAAGTTTGTATGAAAGCCTCCTAATAACATCAAACTAGATCAATAAAAGTATGTTTTTATAAATATGTTTACCACAATTTTTTTAGATTTTCATTATCATTATTCACCATTTAAGGAAAAAAGGAGAAATTTATGATTTAGTTTCCTAAGCTTTATTTTTATATATTTTATTGATTTTTGAGACTAACCCCAATTGACTCCTTATAGTCAAGTGGATTTCTCGTATCTTCTTGGAAATTTATTTGAAAAACAGGACTTAGGTAAATACAATAGTGAATTTGAGATACAAATGGGAGGAAAGTGGAAAAATAAGCCATATAATAGATAATAAGAGAAGGTCGGATACACAAGAAGCCCACTCTAGAACCCATTTAAACCTCCTTAAAGACCAGGTCAACTAAAGGAAATAATTGTGGAACTAACCCACCATTTGCATTTGAAAGACCTATTTTCAGATCTGGGAATGAAGGAGCGTAGGTCCAGGATAGAAATCAAGAAATCCTAGCCCCCCAAACCCTCGGAATTAAATCCAATGGGTCATAGAGTTAGGGATCTTCTATTTATTCTCTTCTCCCCTATCTTCGTATCTAATCCTGGATTTATTCTCCAAATTTTTTTTTGGAGTCCTAGCACATCATATTTCTTTGATTCATTCTTTTCCTACAAGAATGTGGGAGAGAGAGTTCAAGGGTGATTAAGATTCATGGAGAAAGAGCACCATTTGTCCCTTGGGGAAGTGACAACAAGTTTTGTGTGATCTCCTGAATGTTTGATTTGGATTTTATTACCATTCTGTCTAGATGAAAGTTACATAAGATATCCTAGACTATGAGATTTCCAATGCATCAAATGGCTCTCAAAAATTACTCATGTAGGAAAAGGTACAGCAATTTCCATCCACTACTCAGTTTTGCCTCAATTTCACCCCGAGAAGTGTGGCCTAAGGTTCTATTAAACCTTGAAGTTTATTTATTACCCTAAGAAATACCAAAAAACCGTAAAAGTCATAATAGATTATTAGAATTTATTAGAAACAACATAAATATTTATTTCTTTTATTTAAATTGTTTTGATTAGTTTTCCATCATTTATTTGATTTGATCTCTTGAAAAATAATTTAAAACAACAGAAATATATAATATCACGTAAAAAATTATTTTAAAATATATTTGAGTTGTAATTTACTCTCTCATTACCTTCTTGATAAGTTCAAAAATATGTGTTTATATGTCGTTATTTAAGGGTTTCTGAACCTAATCAATAAAATTTATTCATCCCTTAGTGTTTAAGTAAGGGATCGAACCCTAGGGTGACGAAAGGGCATTTGAAATTGTAGAAATGCCCTAACTTAGCAAATCATGAATACGATTCACGATTTGCTAACTTAAAAAATACAAGATTAATTTCGATGATTTAAGAGATGGATATATTCAAAATTGTTAATTGCTACCCTAGGAGTACTAATAGAATTAAAAACAAGGTAAATTTTACGAATTAAGGTGATTAAAAGTGAGATTTGGGAAAAACGGCGAACGTGAACGGAATTACAAAATTGAGACAATTGAGTACAAAATTAGGTGTAAAAATCAAAGCAAAAATAGCCTAGAGGTACCAGGAATGATTTCGACTCAACTGGAACGAATTTTGCACGACGAATGACCGAATTTCTCGTGAATCGGTGCTTCAATTCGGGGACGAATACGGCGACGGATCTGCAAAATTCCGGTCCAATTTGATCTCCAAAATGCATCCAGGGCATCCTTGAGTCTTCCAGGAAGCTAAGCCTTCTTTCCTAGAGCTTCAAATCAAGATAAAAACATGAATTTTTGTTTTCCCCTCTTTTATCGCCATGAAATCGGAAGAACAGCTTCTTCCGATTCCGTTAGATTTTTCATCCGTCGTGTGTTGTACGCAGGGTGTGCAATGCAACGTGTAACTGGGCCACGTGGCGAACTGCAGGCCCGTGCGTGTGAAATGCACGGAAGAAAAGAGACGATGACATTTAGAGTCTGATTGGTCCACGGCGCGCCGCACCAGATCGAATTAAGCCGATCGGGATTGGTCCATGTCGCGCGGCATGTGCTGTGCGTCGTGCTGCGCGTCGTGCGAGACACGCACGATGGTGCATGTGTGCGTGCCATGCACCGAATCCAAATCGCATCTTCTGATTTGTCGGCGCTCTCCTCGGTGCGTTTCCCTGCGCACTTAAGACCCTTCTAGCGATTAAACTGGCCCAATAAGGGCCAGTTTCAATAAAAAAATGTTTTTATTAACAAAACAATTAAAATAAATTCTAAAAATTCTTATTAATGCCTAAAAATGATTTTATTAATTTCTAAATTTTGTTTAATTTGTTTCTTTTCTTTTTATTTATAGAAATAGATCAATTTAACATTTAATTTCTTTAAAAATTCATTTTAAAAACGTTTTAAATGCATTAAAATTAATGTTTTAAAGCATTAAAAACCCAAAAATATGATGA
The DNA here is from genome assembly GCF_029677425.1 of Wolffia australiana. Lineage (NCBI taxonomy): Eukaryota > Viridiplantae > Streptophyta > Magnoliopsida > Alismatales > Araceae > Wolffia > Wolffia australiana. Next base: position 16,766,686 of record NC_135836.1, on the reverse strand, counting down.
ATTTAACACTTTATTAGCTCTTATTTGCATGTTATCATTTCTCCTTCTGGATTTGACCCTTACTCTATTCTAAGTAAAATTTTATAAATAGTGTTGCATAGATCAGATCCTTAAAATGACTTATTTAATAAAAATTCTGGTTTATCAGTGTCTTTGCTGGCGAGTCAGACCTTGTGATGATTAAATCATTAATAATACATGTAGATTAAATATATCTGATATACTCTTGTTGCTTCTAGTACTCAAGTTATGGAAAAGTACACTTATTCCTTGGTGCAAGGTATTGGGAATGTGTAGTGCTCACCTCTCTAACATATGCTTGATATCCAATATGGGCAACCAATATCCAATATATGGATGAAATTGAGACATTTTTAGATATTGGATATCAGATATCAAATGATATCAAAATATACACCAGATACCAGATATCAGAATAGATATTGTACAGGCCAGGATGTGGCAGATAATGGTTCCTGATATTGGGTCCAATATCTAGATGTCAAAATTTGATATTTGAATACCAGATATTGAAAGGTGCACCGAAATTGGTCTCCGAATATTGATAATCAGTATCTAGATATATGTTTCAATTCAAAGGGCCCATTGTCTCATATGGAAAAAATAAAATTAAAAACAGTGTTGGCTAAGTCAATTGTTGAACAAGTCTCTAGCAAATCAGATCTCATCTTCTTCTTCTCAACCAATGCCGCTAGAAGTCCATAATGATCTTCTCCCATTCAAGTCACTATGGGAGTGGAGGGTGCTCAAGGAAAAGGGAGAATTCTAGGGGATAAAGAGTAACACTCATGGGTTCTTAGCAATGATTAATTTAGCTCCTATTATACTTAAATAGAGTTTTTCATAAAATAGACCTTATGTATGTGATCCTCTCAATACATGCACTTTCTTATTAATAACTCCATTATCTAATAATTATTTATTGTCTATAACGATCATTAACTTTATACCACATATAAATTAATTTATTTTGGATTTAAGTAATTCAAATGATATGTCAAGTCTCTAACACATGAGGTTCTACGCAACACAGCATGATCCACAAAGTACAATGAGTTTACTCTTAGAGTTTCATGGAACATGTCTGTCATTAGCTATTGTGTACCTACTCATATGTTTGACACTCCAAAACTGACTTATTCATGGTTTCTCAAGCCTATCATGGCATCCTAGTAAGGAATAATGCATTTATAAATTATTAAAAAAAATTCTTCTGATTTCCATCACCTTGGCCAAGGATTTCATTGTCTCATCTTCCTTGAGTATGTATCCCATCTTTTCCATATAATCACCTTCATCAAATTGTTCGTGCTGTGACATTTTTCAGCCATGAATAATAATTCAAAGATGAATTTTGCTGTGAAAGACTATGAATTGAAATAGACCTTTAGAATTACCAAAAATGTGGATTACTGAATCCCCTAGCTCTGAATATAATTTTCAATCTTTTCTGTTCTTCAATTTAGTCATCACAAGCCACATGAATGCCTTCCCTCAACATATTCATGTGGTCCTTGACTCACCAAATCTCCCAATCTTCGTTAAACTCAACAAGTATCACATTCATCTCGGAGGATCTTTTCATCATTTTGATCAAATGGGGAGGGGAGATTTGATCCTCTCAAAATTAGGGTTTTTAGTATTTGATTTTAATCAGTTATACTTAATTAAATAATCCTTATAACATGTAAAATTTATAGTACCCAAAAACATCCTTAAACTATATTTATCACTTCTGAACCTAATACTACCCTTTTGGTGTACTCAATCATAAAAGAAAACCTATTTACAGGTTAGAATTTCAGTTATTTCATAGCTTGTATTTTTCTGGCCAAGTTAAGTGTGCACCTTGTCGATGTTGTCTATATGACTGCCCAAAGGCTTTAGCTTTCAAAAATCTAACATGTATGATTACGGTTACCTACTAAGATCATACTTTTAAATAAATATGATTAAGACCTTGAAATGTGGCAACCAGTTAATATGAAATGTCATAAAGTCATTTCTATCCTTTCAGAAATATATACAAAACGATATTTTATTGAAATTCTAGCAATAGACAAGAAACAAATGGCATGGTATAGTCAATAAGTCATACACTAAGATTGTCGATCAGTATTTAGGACCCACAAAAGCATATTAAATCTGGACAGTTGATGTGTGAGTATATAAAAAGGATAGAGTTTTCCAGGTGTTAGCCTACTAGTTTATATAATTGAATACAACTCACGATGGCAATAAAAAAAATACCCATGAATATTTTAAATACTAATTCTTTGATACTTATTTTGGGTCAAAGTTAGGTTCAGTATTAGTAAATCAATAGTTTCATATTATTATTTTTTATTTAAGTTCCATTAAAGCCTACACTGTTTCTTAAAAGGTAAAACAATATCTCTCACCATTAAATGCTCACCACATATTTCATGTAGATTAAATAATCTATGTATTATTTAATAATACAACTTATGTAGATTAAATAATCTATGTATTCAAACATCATGTTTTTTACACTACATTGATTAATACATATGTAGCTAAACTCAAGAACAATTAGAACCATAATTTTTCTGGTGATTTGAATATTAGGTTATAATTTTTAAGATACTATTAAACATAAAATATAATTTGGGATCATATTTTTGGTTTATTTTTTATTTTACAAGAAGAAAAAGATTGTGCCTTCAACTTTGCTCCATCAACAAGCTAGGTCAAAAGATCATCATTTGAAGATTTATGCTAATACTTTTAAAAATCTGTTGAAATTTTTATTTTTAATATTTATAAAAATCCATGTCATATAAAATTTTGTTATTTGATTCATATAAAATTTTGTTATGTCATTAGTGACCGCCATCTGAAGATCACTATTTGGAGGTTTCTGGTAATTGTTAAAAAAAAAATTATAAACACAAATTTATTTATAAAATGTTTATACATCCAAAACCCACAAAGTAGGGCTATTTGACATAAAAGTGAGGAAGTTAAGGGGGAAAAGGTAGAGTATTTCAAAATCAAAAAGAAAAGAAAATGACAAACTTTTACAATTTTTTACAGGATATTCAAACAAATAATCATCTCAAAATAAAATCACGTTCATTACTCAAGCTCTCCTTATTCTCTAGATATTTTATTCATAATTTGTAGCTCAATATTTTTAAATTTACTATCAAGAGGAGAGAATATACATAACCCCTTTGACAGTATTTAAAAGTAAAAATCTTAATTTCCATACACCTTCAACTGGTGGTGAGTTTAATCCCAAAAAAGCTTAAACCTAAATCAACATACAAGAGGGGATATAGAAAACCAGAACAGGGGAAGAGAACTAGGAGATAGGTAAAGGAAAAAGTATTTGTATTGATAAGTTCAAAAATATGTGTTTATATGTCGTTATTTTAAGGGTTTTCTGAACTTAATCAATAATATTTATTTAACCCTTAGTACTCGAGTAAGGGGTCGAACCCTAGGGATGCGCTAGATAAATCCATTTTTTGTCGGATTAGGGATTAGCACTCTAGATTAATCAGATATTAAATTTTTACTCAAGTGATAGAAGAGGTGTGTAAATTGTAACTATCCTTCTAACTCTTCCAATTCAAATTATATCAATTATCAGAGATTTAATTCTGAGGTTCTTGTTAGCAGTAAGAGTCAGATTTATGATTAGTTGGGAATCTTGGTAAGAATTGCTAAGTAATCTCCCAGTTAGATTAATTATGTGTTAAATTGATCTTAAATTCTCAGAATTTTTACCCAACAATTAGTCAATGTGATGGGGGACCATCTGCAACCGGAACCGCCAAGTCAACCCGCGCCAGCACGTCAGCAGCCACGTCACGAAGCTCGAGCTGACGAGAAGAACCTGGATTTCAAGTACACGGCATGATGAGAAGGCGTCCACAATTCTATTTTCCTTGCATTTTCCTGAACTCTTTTCGTTGTGTTTTGTTTGGGGAGGGCCTCCGTGTTTTGGCCCTTCCGTCGTACTCTGAACTGTCGTTTACGGCCCGATTAGGGGGTTGTCCCTAATTACGGGTCTCCCCTAGGGTCCCCTCTCTCCCACTATAAAAGGAGAAGAGAAGCCCTAGAGGAGAGGAGGAGAATTTTTTTGAAGTTTATTAAGTCTTGCAGTTTGTTAGAATGGAGCCCCCTTGACGGAGAAGAGGAAGATTTTGAGAAAGAATGGAATGTGCGTTTGAATGTTCTTGGAGCAAGGTGTCCTGAGTTCACCTACGGATCGCGGTAGAGAAGATCCTGCCCCCACGGGAGTCGGGGTCCGCTGAGAAGTCTTCCCCCTCCGTCGCCGTCGTCGGACTCACCGCCCTGCAATCGTCGGAATCCGCCGAACGCCGCTAGTGTCCGTCTTTGCTCGTGGCTCCTGCAGGCGCCCATTGGTCGCTCCGCCCCGCCCATTGGTCGCCCCGGCCCCGCAGGCGCCCATTGGTCGCCCCTGGTCGTCGGCTCTCACCGGAAACGCCGCCAGTACCGCTCGGGCGCTGCCGCCGAGCGCCTACGCCAGGGAGAGGGGGCTCTCCCGCGACCGGGTCGAGTCGCCGCGCTGACCGGACTCGGCTCGCCTCGTGACTCGGTCTTCCCCCTGACTCAGTCAACACTGAGTCAACCCGGAATTAAGAAAGGGCAAGCCATGGTAATTTCTCGTCTCGGGAGGGGTAAAATCATCCTTTGCGGTGTTGTGGCGAGCTAGGGTTCCCCGATGCCCCGCCGCCGCCGCCAGCGGCGCTCGCCGACCTCGCCGCCAGCGCTGACGAGCACCGCCATTCGCCCCTGCCCTCGCCATCCGCCGCCGCCGGCACGTCTCTCGCCCCTCGCCACCGCAGACTTCGCCGCCAGCACTGACGAACGCCGCCGTTCGCCCCTGCCCTCACCGCCCGCCACCCGCGGCAGAAGCCGACACCACGCGCCACGGCCGCCACGACTGCCTGTCTCAGGATCGTGCCGTCGCACCGCCCGGCGTGACCCATCGCCGTTGCCTCAGCACCGGCAGCGCCGTCGCCGCCCCGGGGCCTCTGCCTCCCGTCGTCCTTCGTCACTCAGCGCCGGCCGCTGCCCTCCCCTGCCGCCGGACGAGTTCGCCCGGCCCCCAGTCTCGGCGCCGCCAGGAACCCGCTTACCATCGCCCGTCGAGGGCCGGAACCCGGTGTGTCCGCCCGGCCCTACGCCGACCCTCGCGGCGGCTCAATGCTCCGTCGGTGCCGTCAGACGCCACGGCCGCTGCCACAGTTGCTGAGCTCGCCTTCACCGCCACTCCCGATCGACTGTGTTCGCCCGCGCTGCCGCCTGCTGGGTGTTCGTCGCCCGGACGACGCCAATCACACTGCCATCTTCCGTCACTCCCCACGACCCATCCTCCTTCCACCGCATCGGCCCTGCCACGCCAATCCAGACTCGGCTGTGACCACCGCAACTTCCGGACTCCGTCCGCAGGTCACACCACTAACCCGCTCGCGCGTTATTATTTCTAGCAATATATCCTCTCTCATACTCCGTCCTTGGATCTTACCCCTCTGTCGTTTCCACTTGCTTGGGGATTTGGGTAGCTATTTTCCATTCGTCCTTCTTGCATAACAACTTGTCTCCAAACTAGATAGTTGGATCGAGGATACTCGCCCCGACGGCATCCTTCGATTGATCTTTCGGGTCATTGGGAGTTGGATCGTACGAGGCTCGTACGGGAATACCTCCAAGGCGCCGCTCCTTCTCGGCTATCGCTGTACTTCTCATTATGTCCTGCATTACGTGCATCCTGCATTGCCGTCATTCGTGTGTTGTTCTTTGCTGTCCTGCGTTGCAACGCGCGCCGTCGATCCCGGCCGTCCGTGTTGCATCACAATGTTCTCAATTATTTTACCCAAAACTCAATTCATATGAATTAAGTTTTAGGGTTAGCTAATGGAGTGGGGATGATTGCGGCAATTTTGGTAACTTTCCAATTTTCTTATTGAAATTATGTTGCAAAATCTAGTTACTTTTCTCACGGATTAGGAATCCTAATAATTGATTTATGTGTTTTGCAGTTTTATCCCAAGCTATTTCAAATTTATAAAAATGTCCCTAACTCACAAATTGTGACTCCAATTTGTTGACTCGAAGTGATCTAACGATCACACGAGATGGAACATTAAGCTCAATTTAGCTGCAGAATCACATGCTAATTAGTTCTTAAGCAGGGTAAATCCAAAGTTAACGATCGAACTTAGAGTTTTTTTGTTTTGTTTTCGATTTTAAAATCTATCGTATATTGGCAAATCGTGAACACGATTTGCCAATTGATGTAATTGGGATTAAATATGAATGGATTAATGATCACTTTTGAGTCAAAACTATCTAACTATTCTACTAAAGCTTAATCAATTAAAAAACAAGGTAAATTTCAGAATGAAGAGAATTGAAATCGGAATTCGGGAAAAAATGGTGAACATGAACGTAACTACGAAATGGAGAAAATTGAACACTGATTCAATTGAAAAATGCATTCAAATAAACCTAGAAGTACCAGGAATTGTCAGAGAGTCGATCTGGGCGAACCTCGAGCAACGAACACTCAAAATTTTCCACGAACTTGGCTTGAATTTGCTGAAAAATGCGGCGACAGATCTGCAAAAGTCTTGCCCCAATCGAGCCCCAAATCATTCCTAGTTGAATCCTGAGTCTTCAAGGGATGTAGGTGTTCTCTCCTTGAGCTTATCAAGAATCGTGGCTCAATTTTTATTTTTCCCCCTTTTATTGCCGCGGAATTGGAAGAACAAGTTCTTATGATTCCGTTATTTTTTTTCTTTTTCGCGCTGTATGCTGGACGTACAACACGATGTGATTGGCTCTTCGCACCTTTGCGTGGTTCCACTCCATGCGCGACACAAACGGAATTGTGTACGTGTGTGTCGCGCACCGAAGGCGCGAGTGCACCTTCTGATACGTCTGTGCGGCGCTGCGTGCGGTGCGCGCCTTTCGTATGCCCTGCGCCACTTACCACTGGTGAGCGCCAAAGCTGGCCCAATAAGGGCCAGTTTAAATAAAAAAACTTTTTAATTCAAAAAAAATGGAATAAATCGTGAAAAATGTTTATTAATGCAAAAAAAAATTATTAACTTCTAAAGTAAGTTTTATTGTTACTTTCATTTTATTTATAGAAATAGGTCAATTAAAAGCATTTAAATTATTATAATCATCATTTATAAACCGTTTAAAATGTATAAATTGACCTAATTATTTGCCCAAAGTGTCGTTTGACTTGAAATTTAAGAAAATACTTCTTTTGACCTAAAATCATGATAACATGCATTAAAAATTAATGTTTTTAAGCATTAAAATCCTAAAAATATGATGAAATCAGCACTTTTTAGCTCTTATTTGCATGTTATCATGTATATTCATAGTATTTACATTGAAATAATTTCAGTGATTATTTATAATTCAGTATTATTGAATAAATATTTGCTTTATGGTATCTGCATATCAGTGAGTATTTGGATTAACTAAATATATAAACTTTAATTGTACCCTATTAGACGTCATGGGTCAACTAGGTGAAGGCTTTGAGGGCTTAAGAAGTGAAGGTTTTGCAGGTCCACTTGAAGGAGGTCAAACATCGTCCCTCAATGGAAGTGTTTGGGGGTCAAGGATAGATTCAGTAACATTTGTTTATTGGCATCCTTGGTAAGACTTATTTTCAGGTATTTCTCTTAGGCAATTCTCGCAAACTTGGCCAGGGTATATCATCACCTCTGTTTGGATACCCCCAAAAAAACATTAATGACTAACCTAAGATATATAAAAAAGAGTTAAATGAGACTGCCCTAATCATCTACCTAGTTCCCTAGATAGCTTGGCCATATTTCGCATAGTCTACAATATAAAAGCTAATAAATTATAAAGTTCCTAACTTCCCCCCTTAATTCATCCCTCAGTCACTTGAACTAACAAATGTGAAACCAAAGAAGAAAGTCAAAGTATCTAACGATCCATAAGATGGATTGAATTTCAATGGTTAGCATCTTTGTTCTCTCTGTTTCCATTCAGATCCTCATTTAATTGGTGTCGAACAGCAAAAGAAGTCATCATGAAGCTTCACCCCAAACATCGGTTGGCAACCAGGAAAGAGGGTACCTAGGGATTAGTTCATATGTTCAAACTTTGATTTTAGTAAGCCTCCTTATTAGTTTTTATTATTCTCACTTCACTTATGGAAAATGCCTTATTAGGGGATGATGTATCCAACACATTTTTTACCACTTCATATATAGTATTTCTAGATTAATGGTATCACACCAAAAATTCATATAATATTATTCATTATTCTTGTTCTTTATTTTCTTGGTTTATATAATTGGGCTCTGGTCACATTCACCTTCAATCTTTCTTCTCTGATCTCCAATCTATTGACACATGAAATAATATAAGGATATCCAAGACCATCCATTTTTTATTTACATTCTTCTAAACCACTTCACTCTTACTTCTTCCCGTATTTTTTTTATCTTTTGCCCAAAACAAAAATTCCAAATGATAAACCTATATTTCTATGGATCATTCCCTGAATACAATATTTGTAGTAATTAACCAAGTAAAATTTACAAATATTCTTGCATTAGAGTCATCTAATTCATTTCTATTCAAACCCCTAAACTGGACTTATCAGACTGGGGCTATGATTTGTCCAAATCAATATATGATTAGTTATCTTTTTGTTAGACGTAGCGAAGTAATTAGTTCAAACAACAAAGAGTTTTTTTAGGGGTGACAGGTTCATTTATAGATATCGTTACATTGGCCTAGAATATCGGAAGTATAAGGTTTATAAGACATTCAAGGATAGACTTAGTTAGATATAAAAGGATCTTGAGTCCTCAAAGAGAAAAGTCCATGCAAGTTTCCCTCGATGTGTTTCCCAAATTATACCTTATTCTCCCTTCTCTCCCTTTGTAAATCCATGTGGTTAACCAGAATTTCTGATAAGATCCTCTTGATCTCCAGTAGTTTTCATAAATAAGAAGATGAAAAAATATGATGTGTCGAGGACCTTGTGGATAGATCTAGAGTCTAGATACCTCTGTTGAAAAGGGATTACTCATGCGAGGAGCTACATGGTGGTGGATTTCACTAATCTTATCTTGGATAGCTGATCGTGTAAGAACACTTCAGTTTTGCCCTCAAACTGAGTAGAAATCATGACAAATATTTATGGATGAAAGATATGGATATACATGGCATGTAACCCATTCAATTTTACATAAAAGAGAAAGATATAGATATTAAAATGAATATATATATATATAAAAGATTTGATAAGCATGAATTTTTCGTTGCATACATGCATTAAAATGATATTCTTAGATGATAAATTATCATTAGAACATGCATTTATGCCTATCTTAACCTGAAATACCGCATTTATGGGAATTAGGTATTTTAATCCCAAAATGCATCATTTTGTGCATATTTATGTGTTTATTTTTGACATCTGTGGAGTCAAATGGTTCATTCTCACAATTCCAATGAGTATTTGGATGCAAGGGATAGGTAATTTGCCGCGGTATGGATGCAACAATGATGCCGAAAAAGGACCGGACACACCTTTGACTTTGGAGCATAACCAAACATGTTATTAAACATTTAAGGACCATCCAACTCTGTTAGGATGATCCACACATTAAGAAGTCAATCGGTTGATTCCCTCTTGTTAGGGAATTGATCCGAGGACCTAGTTTACCCAATATGTAGGGTTACGTTGATTATGCATTAAACCCTAATTATATGCATCATATTTTCTATTTGAAGTTTTATAAAGATAGAGGAGGAAATTATTGATCCAATGGAGAAAATTTGGGGTTAAAATTGATCTAAAATGAGAGAGATATGGCACGTCTACTAAATAGGGGCTTTTCTGAAATTTTTATTAGGATTTCATAAAAAGGGGGTTTCCTGTAATTTGAACCACGCGGGCGCATGGTGCTATCTGGCAGTTCCGATCGTCAGGTACCAATCGCTGACGTTGGGTTTGATGGACCCAAAGGGTCCACCGAATCTTTCTTTAAAGAGGAGAGAGAGGCACCCGCATTTTCTCTCTCCTATTGTCTGACATGCATCAGATTTTCAGGCCATCTGATCATGATGAACTCGATCAGAGAGCCGTTAAAAATGCCCCCCCTAGTCAAGCCTTATTCAAAGTTGAATATTAATATCGTGGACCATCCGATTGCGATCAACGCGACCGAATGGTCCACGTCAAAGACGATATTTGTTTTTCTAAAATGGACATGGTCACGCCCAGCCAGATCGCGACACGTGTCCCATCGTTGGTGGATCATCAGGTCTACTGAACTAACGGCTCATATTTATCCAAACTAAAAGCTTATTATCTTGTTATCCACATGTCAGAATTAAATGAAAATTTTAAGGAAGCTTTCCTCAAACATTATCTATCATTTTTTATGGTTGGATCTTGATTTTCAGTTCTAATATATTTTATGAAAAATATAATGACCAAAATGCCCCTCTTAACCTAAGTAGCCTCTATAAATGCCTATATTTTCTCTCTTTTCGCATTTTGTGCTCTCTTCTCAGCACAGGGCTACCAGAAGGGATAGGAGAGGAGCAAGAGCCCATTCTAAACATTTTTTTATGCTTGGGAGTGATTTTGGAAGTAAGTTTCAATAATGGAAGTGACCGGAGCAAGTCTAGCATCGCCCCGCCTTGGATTGGCGCGTGACAGCAGGATTGAGCGACGATTTGGGTTATTCCAACCTTGTTTCCCTTTCATTTCATACTCTAGATGTCATTTGATTTTTAGTTCAGTTTTTTTTTACTCATTTCAACATAAAAACAACCTAAAAATTGTCTCTATTTCATCTCTCTTCCACTTCTTGTTCCTATCATCAAACCCTTTCCGAAACCCCTAAAAACATCATCTAATATATCTAGTTATATATTAAAATCCATCTCATATCCCCCACAAGCTGCTAAACTTCCACAATTCTTCATCTCTCATCTATAATCTCATTCTTATTATCATAGTTATTTCTCTCTCATCTAAATTGAAATTGCATAATCTCATTACCTAAGCTCCCTGAGGATCGACCCTTACTATACTAAGTGAGGTTTATAAATTTATTGCTTGACACTCAAAATACAACAACGATGTAGTTAAAAATACTTAAATTCGAGTTCACCAGTGGATTTCACTAATCTTATCTTGGATAGCTGATCGTGGAAGAACACTTCAGTTTTGCCCTCAAACTGAGTAAAAATCAAGACAAATATTTATGGATGAAAGATATGGATATACATGGCATGTAACCCATTCAATTTTAAATAAAATGAGAAAGATATAGATATTAAAATGAATATATATATATATATATATATCAAAACATAATCATATGGACTAAACACAGTTAAAATTTTCACTGGGTCATGAACATTGTTTGAACAATTGCGATGAGTATTCAAGGCAAGGATTGAAACATATTAAACATCATTGCATCTTCATTTGAAAAATATTTTCTTTTAGAGCTCAGACTTAAATTATAATATGAAAGAAAATATAATCATGAATGTGAATTCCACAACTACGAGGTTGGCATAATTTTAATACTCATCATTATGCAATTTAATTAGTGAAGTGAAACATGTGAAATTTTATGGTCTGTATACTATAATTATTCATGCATAAAAATAATTTTTCCACAATGTTATGTGATTTACTAGTAATTATATGAATATATTATGACTCAAAGTGAATACCGAAAATATTCCAGAAATTTCCTTTAGATATTATGCTTTTTCTAAATTTTATGGAATTTTACTACAATTTTGTTGTATCTCTTGAAAAATAAGCCATTTATTAAGTAATAATATGGATATTAAGATATAATTTTACTCATTTCAGAAATATCAGGCTTACAGGAGAGGTGTACCAGGTCAAGGTATCAGTGTAATGAGCCTCATATGTAGTTCAATTGCATAGAGGGTGATAGCATGTGACATATTCAAATTAATGCGTGCATTTTATCACTTGGAAGGGTTAAATGTTGTCTATAAGAAGGAACAAGCATACATATTTCTTGATAAGTGATGAATAAATTCCATTACATGCATCAGTTCACATATTGCATTAAATTTCCTATTTTAATGAATTTAGCATGATTATGACAATCAATATAACTGAAACATGATAAATAAAAATAAATGATTACTAAAAAAGACATAAGAGAAACAAAACATTGCAGGACTAGGAGCGTCCAGGCAGCACCATAGGCACAGAAGCAGCCTCTAGTTCTAAGGTAGAACTGGGGGCCAAAGCTGCAGCCACAAGTGAAGGGAGCACACCGCAGGGCATGACCATGAAAGGTGTACAGTATTAGGCATCGTGCATGCATGGGCGGGAAGTTTCTCTTTTTCTTTTAAATTCAGATGATAGATAATTCTGAAATTTATGTACCTTTGATTGATTTTAAATATATCGATATGGGATTGACATAACTAGAACTTTCAGAAAGATGCTGAACACTCCAGGGAAAATATAAAGGGTGTTAACCAAGCTCGCAGGCCACTGTATGAAAAAATCATTCAAAGAAGGCAAATTTTGGGCTTTGTGCTGATCCAGTCCGAAGCCCCGACCAGAATGGGCTTTTCTTAAGACCGAACATTTTAATCTTGGTTGTTGATCTTATTTAAAAAAACAAACGGTCAGATTCAACTTAAAAATTTTAATATCGCTCTCTATTGTAGGCAACAAACCAGCGACGGCCGCTGATGTGGATGAATGAAGAATGGCAAACTGGAAATAAAATCTGATGCATGTGGTGCTGACTATGCGAGAACTACTGGAACGTAAGAGGGTCCATGGCTGAAATTAAATAGCTGCTGTCAAACCCTCCAAGGCAGCAATCTAACAACAAAGGGGTAAGTTGACTCTTCTCGCCCTTGGTTGTGGTCTCCTTCACCACCGAGAATATTCAGGCAATGAGAAGGCAAATCTCAACCAAATTTCTGCCCAAAAATGACTAGTAGTGGTCACAACATATATGTTTTCATCAAGGTCAACAATCGGTCAACTCCTAACAGTGTGATCAATGCATTCGGCTGCATGTTAAGCCTCTTTTTATCTCACTACCTACTGTGTACATTTGACCATTATTTACCCTCTACCAAGGAAGCAAAAATTTAGAAATATTATTGCATAATTTATTGTCCTGTAATTTACTAAATATTACCCTAACAATAATTATTACCCTAAATTTTTATCATCAAATGCAAATTCTAGATAGTATTTAAGTTGGCCAAGAACATTGCAACAGTTTGTCTACACTATTGAAGAATATCAATAAGGCTCTTCACCCTACATTTGTGAGGATTTGGTCTTAATAAACTAAGCCTCACTGTTCGTCTCTCACTCTCTTTTCTCTTCTCTCATCAATAGAAGAGAGATAAAGTCATCATATACATGACCATGGAGAGAAAAAAACCAACACAAAATCATATATGTGGAATGATCAAATTCGGGATAAATAGAAACTTTGATATGGTAATCATTACCAGAGTTCCACCACCATAAAGAGAATCTCACCAGCAGTTATCACATAATATAAATTTGTATGAAACATAAAATTTATAGTATTGGACCGGTTTGCGTTCGGTGTAAAGGCATGGATCAAAATCAAAACAATGCATGTGTTCTCTAGGAGGAGATATAGTTGCCATCTCCGGTGACGGGGATGGGAATGGATTTTGAGCTTACCCTGTCGCACATTAAGGCAACTTTCCATGGATCTGACCAATTTTAAAATCTGCTTGGCTTGCCATAGCGGATACCACTAGAAGGGAACTCCAAAGTTAAGTGTGCTGGGTGGGAGCAATTTGGGATGGTAGCTTACCCGTCAGGGGAAGTATATTGACGAATCCCATCAGGCCAGAAAGTTGGGGAAAAAGATAGATCAAATGATGTATTAATACTAATTGACAAGTGAAAGTTTTGGGCAAAAATCAACATCTTTAAGGAATCCAAAAAATTGAAAGAACATAGATGAACCGATAGCAATGGTATGCACGAAAGTCGGGATGAAAATTCGTCCCGGGACGACCAGATGGGATGATTTTCGTCCCATGGGACAAAAAAACTGTCCCAATCGAAGGTCTCGGACGATGGACGATTGGAGAAGGACAAAAAACCATTGTATTCACATCCGACGGTTGAGATCTAGCCACGTGGCCTTGCTATGACATTTTGCATCAAAGTCCCTGTATTTTTACGCGCACACTAACTGACGCCGCTCAAAAGTAATTGTAGATGTCCCTCCGCTTTCTCTCTCCTCTGTAGTTCCTAAAAATTTAGAAAATTCCATGTTAATTCAATGATACCTTGGAATTATTTTTATTGGATTTTTTCGTCCTGGACAAGGGGTGGAACGGTTTTTCGGACGGGACGGATATTCGTCCGAGACGACTGGACGGGACGGTTTTCGTCTCGTCCACGTCCCTGTACTGAAGCCGGAGGTCGCCGTTCACCGTCCACGTCCGGGACGATCCAGCACTTTACCGATACCTAACGTAGGCACGTGCGGGCTGACGAGGTTCTGTACGTGCCGTCGAGTTCTTGAAGAAAACGGCCCGCGCATTCGTTGCCCACAAGAGGCTTATCAGAGCTGCCGATTTCCAGAAGACCGTCGTCGCCATCTTCTTTCATTCTGCCGTTCCGAGAAGAGGAGAGACTCGATCAGAGGAATCGTCGATGGATACTTCCCTGAGATGTGGTAGCGGAGCGAATTCGCTCAAGCTCCACGCCAAGGAAAAATTTGCGTTGGCTCCGCAAGTTTTCCTTCAGGCACGCTCCCGTTTCCCTTGTTTTCTTTCGATTTTTGTTTCATTTTAGGCTTTTATCTTCTCGTTTTGTCACCCGTTCCTTCTTGGATTCTTTCATTTTTCCGCGTTTCGTGTACGCTCGTATTTTAGTAGGGCTTAGCAGCTGCCCACATATTTTTTTCTCGGATTTTTCCGTGTATGAACTACATTCCATCGTTGCTCCCGAGATTCAAATCGACAGAAGCAATCGATCGAACTTGAAAAGGTCGGTTGATGTGCGATAATTAAAACATTCTTCTGGAGGGTGTCTTGTTTGCTTTCACGCCTCCAATTACTTGGCACGAACGGATAAGGTCGAAGATAAGGTTTGACCTAGTATATTTAATTCTTCCTCCACGGATTTAGTCTTCAAGAAATTTGATGGGCTTGACTTATTTTTCTTTATTATTTCACAAATAGTTCGGGAGCTTGGGCAGTTCAATGCCTAATTTTCTTTTGATGATGGATTTTTAGGGACATGCTGAAATAGATACCAAGATTGGAGCACCGAATTTTCTGGCGATTCTTGTGCGGCGTTTTTATCCACAGGTAAAAAAAATATAACTGTTCTTGAATTCTTTCCCTTTCTGTTCTACAAATAGACATTATCACTGATTAATTGTCAGCAGACGTCTGCTAGTATGGGTTTAGGAATTGAATACAATGGAAACAAAGAGCTGACCTACAGCATCCGAGGCAAGAAAACATTTCCTCTGACTTCCAGTGGATTGGTCAACGTTAATATGAAGGGAAGATTTGATGTTGACAAGGACTTCAGAGAGGTAAACTTATGAACTTCTCCTTTATTTCCGTCTCTCTTCTACAGTTCATGTGATTATTTTACCCTTTTCTATGGTTTGAAACGTATCTCTCTAGTTTCTTTTCATTTCTCTAGATTTTTTATTAAAAATGGAAAAATGGAATGGGGCTCTGCTTCGAGAAATTTGTTTAAAGTCTGCGGCTTTGATGTTACAGAGAAAAAATAAGCTGGCGGCGGAGTTAACTTTGGGCATTCTGAATTTTCAAACGGATCAGGATTTGCGGTTGAAGTTGGGATACGAGGCATTCAACAAGGTAAGAATATTAGTAATTAATTAAAGTTATATCAGCAAATGTAATAAAATTATGGGTCAATTTTCATGGCAGGTTCCGTATTTCCAGTTGCGAGAAAATTGCTGGACACTCAACGTTGACTCTCACGGAAAGTGGAATGTAAGATACTGTCTTTGACGACGCCCGGCGGAGTAATAACCGGTCAATGGCTTTCTTCTTCCTGGAATAACATTCGTTGACTTTTCGTTGACCGTGTGCTTTCTGACTGGACCCATTAAATGCCCAGCCAGTTGCACGGGCTACCCGCCCTTTGAGAACGACCTCTCTCCTCTCTTTCTATCTCCTCTCTCCTCTCTCATCTCTCATCTCTTTCCCTCTCCTCTCTCATCTCTTTCTCTATCCCCTCTTCTCTTTCTATCTCCTCTCTCATCTTTTTCTCCGTCCTCACTCTTTCTCTTTCCTCTCTCATCTTTTCTCTATCCCCTCTCGTCTCTTTCTCTCTCCTCTCTCATTTTTTCTCTATCCCCTCTCTTCTCTTTCTCTCTCCTCTCTCATTTTTTCTCTATCCCCTCTCTTCTCTTTCTCTCTCCTCTCTCATCTTTTTTCTCTATCCCCTCCCCTCTCTTCTCTTTTTCTCTCCTCTCTCATCTTTTTTCTCTATCCCCTCTGTTCTCTTTTTCTCTCCTCTCTCATCAGTTTTCTCTATCCCTCTCTTCTCTTTTTTTCTCTCTCCTCTCACATCTCTTCCTCTCTTCTCTCTCATCTCTTCCTCTCTCCTCTCCCATCTCTTTCTCTCTCCTCCCTCATCTCTTTCTCTCTCCTCGCTCATCTCTTTCTCTATCCTCTGTCGTCTCTTTCTCTCTCCCCCTTTTGGGGGAAGAAGACGAGTCACGGGAAGTCGGCCAAGGGCCAGTCGTCTGCCTTCCTGTGCGAGGCCCAAAGGGTGGGCCCGGAGTGTCAGTCCGAGACTCGCGTTCAGCAGTTAACTACGCCAGCGTGGCGTAATTAGGAGGGGGATTAGAGCGCGTCTCCTCGCACAAGAGGACGTGATCTTTGGACGGTCTAATTCTCCGCGCGCCACGTGTTAGACAGGTTGGGGGAGGGGCTTTTCCATAAATTTGTCGGATCGGTCGGTGCGGGGGTGGCCGATCGGGGGATGAGAGAATGGGGCCGCCGAGGAGATTGCTGCGGTCGGCGGCGGCGCCGCCCGAGCCGGTGGCGGCGGACTCGGACGTGGTGGTGGTGCTGGCGTCGCTGCTGTGCGGGCTGATCTGCGCGGTGGGGCTGGCGCTGGTGGCGCGCTGCGCGTGGCTCCGCCGGGCCGGCGGGGCGGGGGCGGCGGTCCGGCAGAAGAAGGGCGTGAAGAAGAAGGTGCTCCGGGCCCTGCCCCGGCTTACCTACCGAGCCGCCGAGTCACCACTCGCCGAGTGCGCCATCTGCCTCGCCGAGTTCGAAGACGGCGACGAGGTCCGCCTCCTCCCCCAGTGCGCCCACGCCTTCCACGTGTCCTGCGTCGACGTCTGGCTCTCCTCCCACTCCACTTGCCCCTCCTGCCGCCGGGTCTTGGCGCCGCCGCCGCCGCGCTGCGACCAGTGCGAAGCCTCCTGCTCCAAAACGGCCCACGACGGAGACGGCCCTCCGTTCCTTCCTTAGTCTTGGCCTCTTGTGTTGTTGGAACTGTACAAAGTGTAGAAAAAACCGTCCAAATTGCCTCCCGTACGCAATGAAAGCTTGGCGTGACTCTGCGGTAAAGATTGATAGTTCAATGCGAGAATTAAAGGGTTTTTGAATTATTTTTTTTCTTGGTCTGTCAACTCTCAGCCGTCGCTGTCGGCATCTTCATGGTCGAACATGGCGGCCATCTTCATGGCCAGCTTCGCCGCTTCTTCCCTCCGCCGGAAGTCGGGCATCAGCCTCAGGCTCTCCCGCAGGCTGCCCATCTCGTTCATCAGCTGCTCGAGATTCTCCCAGCCGTTGGATCCGTTTGAGAGTAGTGCAGGCTCCTCAATTGTGGCAGCCTCTTCCACCTTCTTCTCCGTTGAGGAAGAACACTCCGTTGAGGAAGCTCCATTTTCATGAATTGGCGCTTCTGAAGAGCTGAACCCGGTCCACTGATCCTCGGACCCGGCCGAAAGCCGTTCGTAGTCGACCTCGAAGTCGGAGTCTTCGTCTGTGGTCTCTGCAGAGATCAACCAAGGGGTGAGATTGACACGAGCCGCCGCTACAGAAACCCAAACAGATTGGAGGCCTCACACACCCGCTTCGCTTAGCGTCGGGTTAATGATCCTCTCTCCGGTCTTCAGCACCATTCCCGGCCACATGTGGGCCGAGAGCGCGCCCAGGATCCGATCCACCCCTTGAACATCTCCCTCTACCGATAAACCTGTAGAGAATTTGGCATCAGCGATTGAAATAGAAGCCTGGACCTAAAAGTCAGCGTTGACTGAGTGTGCTGACACTTGTCAAAGTCAGCGTTTGAGGCGCATGCTTCGAGGAATTCGATGTTGTGCTGGCTGCACCAGTCAACGTAGGACGTCGTGATATGGAAGGATGGGTCGTCTTCAGCCAATAGCCTGGTGCCGTCTGTCTCGGCAATGCCGAAGTCAACGGGCTCTGGATCTGCTGACTCTCTCTGCCTCTGCAGCCGCCTTCTGTATTCCACGTGGGCAGGGTGACCTGGCAAAAGGTCAACCTTGTTTCCGACGCATAATAGTATGTCGAATTCGCTCAGGTCAACGCCCGGAACCCAGTTCTTCAGAGCGTTGAAAGTTGATGCCTGAATAAATCAGTTAGTCTAAAATTAGGTATAGGGATGGAAGACCAGAGACAAATGAACAATTAAAGACGACACTGGACTGAACGTCCACGTTTCGTCTCGACCTTCATCTGTCCACATTTCATCATCTTTGCCATTAACAAGCTCTCTCCCACAGGTATCCACCTGACCACCTCTCTCTCTCTCTCCACCCACCTCGCTCTCTTTCCCTTATTTAAGTCATTTTCAGGTCGTCATCTCAGACTGATGACTGATCACTAATGACAGAAATGTCTTCTTCCAGTCACCCGTCCACCGGTGTGGATGTTTACTGATGATGGATTGGAAAGAAATGGATGATGACCCGTTTGCCAATGGAGTTATCAACTTCATCATCACCGTCACCATCACCGTCCAGTTCATACAACCCAGTGGACATCTCGTTCCCTAATTAGAGTCATTTTCAGTCCATCATCTCGAACTGATGACTGATCACTAATGACGGAAATGTCTTCATACAGTCATCCATCCACCAGTGTTGACGATTACTGATGATGGATCGGGACGAAATGGATGACGACCAGTTTGTCAATGGCGTCATTAACCTCATCATCACCGTCACCGTCACCATCCAGTTCATACAACCCAAAGGACATCTCTTTCCCTAATTAGAGTCATTTTCAGTCCGTCATCTCGAACTGATGACTGATCACTAATGACGGAAATGTCTTCATCCAATCATCCATACGCCGGCGTGGACGATTACTGATGATGGATTGGGATGAAATGGATGAAGACCATTTTGTAAATGGCGTCATTAACCTAATCATCACCGTCACCGTCACCATCCAGTTCATACAACCCAGTGGACGTCTCCGCTCTCTGGATCGGTTGACATTGACGTTGACGATATTTAACTATACTATCACTGAATTGACGTTCTGTTGGCGGATCTCGTTAACCGTCCGTGGTACACAGTCAACGTGACCGTCAATCAGTACTAAATTCGTCAACTACGGCCGATGACGACGACGCTGAAGAGTATGAAAGGAGGAAGGTTGAGTTTCTCACGTTGTTCATGTCGAAGACCAAAACCAAGGCAGCGAGCTGTTGAGCAGCTCGCAGAGTCGCGATGGAGAAATCTTCATCGAGGTGGGCCGTCCACACGCAGAGATCGGCGGAGTAGTATTTCGTATCGATCGTCCACCTGCGCCACTATTTAATTCATGCCCGTTCCGACCATCATCGATCCAGCAAGAAAATCACAATAGAAAGAGGAAAATTGAATGATATGTCACCCACCCCTGGCGGTTTACTCCAGAGAGCGAATTGGGTTCATCGGAGATGTCGATAGAAAGCAACCCTTGATTCCAATGAAATGCAATTTCAGATCAACCCGCAGAAAATTGCAAATGGCGTTCGTAGCGATCGAAGTAAAACTAGGGTTTAGACAATTAGTAGGGTTTCTTGGAGGAAAAATTGGGGGAACGAGGAGATTGACAGATTTGATCTAGGAAAAAACGGTGGAAATTTCAGATCGAAAAAAGTTAGCGTTTTTAACAAGGATCGCGTACTCGAGAGGAGGGTCCTCTTGCCGACGTTTGGAGATCCAACGAAGACGACTCCCGGCCTGCTCTCCAGCGGCAGTCTCTTCTCTTCTTCTCCGTTCCCCACCTCCATCTGTGGCCGATTTCCGCGCTGTTACTACTACGATAAACGAGTGCTTTGTAGCCTTCTTATTGGGCCTAGACGATTCAGTTTATTCGGCCCATTAACGACAAAGAGAAAACTGTCGCTGGTTCATGCTCTGATAGCTCTTTCGCTCGTTCTCTTGGAGCTCTCGTCAGTTCATTCCAAAACCAGATAATTCTCATGAAAGGGAACGCAGTGCCCACTTCTTTCTATATCGTGAAGAGATTAACGCTGGAAGATGTCCGAAAAAACCATGGAGCTCCCAACATCTTCCAACGTAGACATAGAGAGAGAGAGAGATAGAGAGAAAGATGGAGAAATAGACAGATAGAGAGATAGATACAGAGAAAGAGAAAAAAAAAAGATAGAGAGATAGTTAGAGAG
Organism: Wolffia australiana; assembly: GCF_029677425.1. Classification (NCBI taxonomy): domain Eukaryota; kingdom Viridiplantae; phylum Streptophyta; class Magnoliopsida; order Alismatales; family Araceae; genus Wolffia; species Wolffia australiana. The sequence continues at coordinate 16,745,922 of NC_135836.1, read as the reverse complement.
ATAGAGGTAGATAGAGAGAGAAAAAAAAGATAGAGAGATAGATGGAGAGACATAGGTAGATAGAGAGAGAGAGAGAGATAAGTAGATAGAGAAGAAAAAAAAAGTAGATAGAGAGATAGATACAGAGAAAGATAGATAGATAGAGATAGAGAGAGAGAGAGAGAAAAGAAAAGATAGAGAGATAAATAGATAGAGATAGGTAGATAGAGATGAATAGAGAGAGATATAAGTGGATAGAGAAGAAAAAAAAGTAGATACAGAGATAGGTAGAGAGAAAGATACAGAGATAGGTAGAGAAAAAGATAGAGAGATATATAGAGAGAAAGAAAGATAGAGAGATATAGAGAGAGATATATATAGAGAGAAAGATAGAGAGATATATAGAGAGAAAGATAGAGAGATAGATGGAGAGATAGATGGAGAGAGAGAGAGATAGAGAGAGGGAGAGAATGATCAGGGGGCGCCGCTCCGCATAGTACGCCGGCCGAGGCCCCCGGCACTCCCCTTCTGCATCATGGCCGCAAACTCTCCGAAGTCTATACGCCCATCCTGATCCAGAGAAAAGTCAATGATTCAAAAGTCAATCATCCAGAATAGTCAACAAGTCAACCGCAATGTTGGGCTACTGACGTTATCCTGGTCAACTTCCTTGATCACATCCTCCAGGTAGGCGTCTGTCATATTATGCTCCCTGCACGCCTGCTGCAACTCATCCACTGTAATGTAGCCGCTGCCGTCTTTGTCAAAGTACGAGAAGGCGGCAACGAGATGCTCCTCCCTCTCTAGCTTGTTCATGTGTAGTGTGGCAGCGATGAACTCGCCATAGTCTATCGTGCCGCTGTTGTCTACATCAGCCTGCAGTGACATTGTTCAGGAAAGTCAAGATTAGACTACAAATAACTGTTCAAGAACAACATCCTGCCAAAGAGGAAAAGTAGCACCCTTGCTATCAACTATGGTTGGTAAGCTCCTGAATCTTTTTAAAACTAGGGTCCATGGTTGATGAGGAGGCTCAGAAGTGGGAGTCAACATCCTGCCTAGAAAGATTGGAAAAGAGATGTAGCGCCCTTGTCATCAGCTATAGTTGTTAACAATGGTGTGCACTTATATCTCAATTGGCTATTCGAGTCTTATGGGACATAATGGTGTGTACAAGGCAGCGACAAGACTTGAAAGGAGAAATACTCATAACTATAAGTACATTAGCTTGCCTCCTGTCAAGGTAATAGAACCATTGCATTGGTGGAATATAACATAACAACGCTCATATCTAGTTCTAGAGATGGTTGCAAAGGAATTGATGTAGCTCTCCGCGACTGAGTGCACCCTCAAAGAGATTCTTCTGTCGGTTGTGACATCATCAACTATGAGCAATCCAGGTTGACAGCAAAGAGCATCTAGCTACCCTAACATTGAAGTGTTGGGGCAAGTACAGGACGATCTCAACAATAAGACCAAGCAGGACGAAAATATTGGAAGTTAACTTACTGCCTAAAAAGATTATATAGAAGTAAATCTCACTTGCTATCAGCTAGACATGGTTGTTCATTTGAAACGAACAAAAAATTCACACAAAATAACCTCACAGGGCATTTTTCTTTGTTCTGTTCTTATTTTTAAAACGAACAAAATTCACATATTCGCACAAAACTAAAACAAAATTCGCACAAAGTGAACAAAAAGAACCGCACACGGGTCTGTGCGATATTCTGTTCGAATTCGTTTTTGTTCTGTTTGGAAAACCGAACAGAAAGAACAAAACAGCCACGTCTACTATCAGCTTTAGCTTTTAGCACAATTGTAGGCATTTAAATCTCAATATGGTATAAAGAGCCCAGGTTGCAGGTTCAGGTCTCAGTGGACCCATGCTGCATTGGGCCAGCCCAGGAATCAGAAAGGGAAAATGTTGGGAATCAACATACTGACTAGAAAGATTGTCAAGGAAAAGTAGCGCCCTTGCTATCAACTACAGCCTTAAGCACAATTGTATGCTCTAAAATCTTAATACAACAGCCCAGGTAGCGGCTCAAGAGTAGACATGGTTGTTCTGTTCTGTTCGTTTGAAACGAGCAAAAGATTTGCACAAAAGAGCCGCACAAGGTCTTGTTCTTTGTTCTGTTCTTTTTTATTTTCAAAAACTAACAAAATTCGCACATTCGAACAAAATTAGAACAAAATTCGCACAAATCAAACAAAAGAACCGCACACGGGTCTGTACAATGTTCTGTTCGAATTCGTTTTTTGTTATGGTCGAAAACCGAACAGAAAGAACAATTCGCACAAAAAGAACCTAACGACCACGTCTACAGCTCCTAAAGGGAGTATAGTTAGGAGTCAATAGAAAGATTATAGGGGGAAAGCGGCAACCTTGCTATCAGCAATAACTTTGTAACAAATATGGTATCAGAGCCCTTTCTCTAAGTTATAACTTTTAGCACAGTGGTATCAGAACTCACCGCTTGCATTAGGTCGCGGATTTCTGATTCTTTCATGGTGGAGCCGTATCTCCTGAGGCCGGCCTTGAGCTCGTCGAAGGTGATGGCGCCGCTCTTATCCGTGTCCATGGCCTGGAACATCTCCCTTAAACCGGCGATCTCCTCCTCCGAGAGGCTCTCCGCGATGACCTGCACGCATTCGCAAGGAAAAATCATGGGTCTCGATAATCTTCTATTGATTTTCCCCGTTTTGCAACAGATAGCCGGGCTTACTCTCAGAGCCATCTTCTTCAGCCTGTTCATGGCCGAGAACTGTTTCAGGCGCGAGAGTATCGCCGGATCCAGCGCTCTGTCCGGGGCCACGCCGTTCTCGCAGATCCACGGATGGCCTGAACAAAAAAAGAAAGAAAAGATCCCACATCTCAGCTTCAAAAAAGAAAGACTCTTTCTACAGAGAGAAGCTCACTCACTGAGAACTTCATGGGCCGCGAGTCTCTCAGACGGCCGAGGGCAAAGCATCTTCCTGATGAGGTCTTTCGCGCTATCGGAGATAACCGGCCAGGGGTTACTCTCGAAGTCGATATTTCCCTTCAGAATTGCGTCGAAAATCCCTTGCTGCGTCTCTGCCGGAGTTAAACAACCAACAAGAACAAATTAAACTGATGCCCTCAATCTCAAAAAAAAAAGAGAACAAACCCCTGCGAACCTGCCCAGAAGGGGGGAACGCCGCTGAGAAGTATGTAAAGAATGACCCCCGCTGTCCACACGTCGGCCTCCGGGCCGTAGTTCTTAAGCAGAACCTCCGGTGCAACGTAATACGGGCTTCCCACCACGTCGTTGAAGGCTTGGCCTGTCGTAGAAGAGTCAGGATAACAGTAATTGAAACGGGTCGAAGAAGACGACTAGCGTTACCAGGCTGGAAGAAAACGGAGAGCCCAAAGTCGATAGCCTTGAGAGAGGAATCGTCGTTCTCGTTCGCCAGCAAGAAATTCTCGGGCTTGAGGTCCCTGTGCATGACGCCCAGCGAATGGCAGGCCTCCACGACCCCCACGATTATCCTCGTAAGCTCCGCGGCCTTCCTCTCGCTGTAGTGCCCCCTCTGGATTATCCTATCGAAGAGCTCTCCTCCGGCGCACAGCTCCATGACGATGTGTACGTGCGTCGCGTCCTCGTAAGCGCCTTTAATGGCGACGACGTTCTTGTGCCCGGAGAGATGGTGCATTATCTGAATCTCCCTCCTCACGTCGTCGACGTCGTCCTTGGAAACGAGCTTCCTCTTGGGGATGGACTTGCAGGCGTACGCCAAGCCCGTGGAAATCTCTGTGCACAGATGGGTCGTCCCGAACTGGCCCTGCCCCAGCTTCCTCCCCAGCACGTACAAGTCTCGTATATCGGCCGTCCTGTGGCCTAACACGGTGTGAGCGTAAGGATCGCCGTCGCACTTCATCGCTTCCGCCGCGTCTCGGCGGGTGATTAGCGGAAGATCGGCGGAATACGGCCGGTGGCGGGTCTGCTCTACCTCGAATTTTCCCCGGCAAGCGTTGCCCATTAAACGACGCGGCGGCGCATCGAAATCGATTCAAGGAAATCCCCAAATCTCCAAACTTTGATCTCTGATTACCGGCGGAAGAGTTCGGATTGGCTACTGTTCTTGAGAGAAAGTGGGTATCTCGCAACGAGTTTCTCTATCCTGTATCATCTGGGAAGGAGGAAAAATCGCACCTTTCTTGCAGATCGCGCCTTCCTATCTCCTTCTTGGCGATGAACGACGTTGACTTACTCTTCTGTAGCTCGAAGATTACTCCGATGGCAGCCGTTGGATCGGCGATACGCGCCGTACGCGGTCAGTGAACGGTGGGAAACGGGGCTGGATTTGGGGAGTCGGTGATAGGGTCAAGCGTCAGGATACCGTGGGATGCACGTACTGTCTTTCACGGACCGTGAACTAAGAGTGACAGAAACCGGACGACGTCAGGGAATTTATGGCTTTACGACCTCTTGACATCATCTTTTCTGCTCGTGAGTATCACATTAGTAAGTTTTTTTTTCTAATCAGCGCTTCTGTTTTTCAATGTTTTGGTAAACTGGGAGGAAAGAAATGATACCCATTTGGTATTTGAATGTTTTATCAAAGGGGTTTTTGTTCCATGAAAGTCACCGAACCTGCCGAGCAAGAGAAGTCAAGCGTGGTGAGCACCTGCTAAATATAATACATCGCGAAAGGGTCAATTCCACCCGGCTCTGTTTCATGCTGGGAGCAAAAATTGAGAAGTAATATCTCCGTGGGCCATGCAAATCTTCTCTGGATCAGTGTGCGACGATACTCTGGAACTTATTTAATTAATGAATGTTACATACACTGAATTTTCGTATGAGCTGAAGGCGGACCTAATCTTGTTGACTTTTAAGAAACTTGCCGATTGTATCTCTTATATGAGTTAGTGTATAGACTTCGAGATTAAATAGGGCATGAGAAGATTCATTGATGGTAGCTAATTTTGAGACGATTCTAAAGAGCATTTTCTGATGGAGAAAACATCAAACATGTTTTTTAATAAAAAATTAGAATCTATTGAGTTTTTCATAAATGTGCTTTTACTTGCAGTTAGCATGTGAGTCTGATACATCTGGTGTCTACAGTAACAATATGTGCGACATCCCAAAAAGGCACGTTGATCAGCGACGTTGTCCTTATCCTTTATTTATCTTATTTATGTAAATGGGCCGCATGTTTTTAGCGGCCCATAAAGTTTGTTCTTTTATTTACTTAGAAGTATTAATGTGGGCCACGGTTATAAGTGGCCCAAGTGTTAGTGGATCAATGTAACTTATTCTAGGAATAAAAGTCGCATTAATAAGTGGGACCCTCATACCCTTGTCTACTGATTGGTATTTTAGCCAGTGCTGAAGTAATAAAATTTGACTTTTGGCTTATTCAAACCTTAGTAGTCAACCTCTTGTCTGCTGCCACCAGGGGAGAAGATCAACATCTGAGCAGTTTAAAAAGGCTAATGGACCATGTTAGAATTTGTATCTCGGTGCGCAATTTTATGTGATTTATTTTAATTTATTATGTTTTAAATTGTACTAACTTCCTAATCTGGGACTTCATTAATGCTTAGGATCAAGGCATTTCTCATGGATATGGAAGCATGTATGTCGAGCCTGTCATTATTTTTTTTCTATACTTTTTTGGGAGCTGTGGGAGTTTGATGGAGATTTGGTCTCCAATTAAGGTGTGTCTTAGTACCCAGGCTGCAGATCTGGTTTGGAAATCATTGATCTCATAGACAATAAGATATGTCACGATGAGAAGACATGGAAGAATACAGCCCTTGAAGAAGCTGTGAACTCTTGTTAGTCTTCTCACTTCACGTATGGGTCATACCAGAATTTTAGCCTCTGATTGATTATGGAGCGGTCCCTCTTTCCAACTATCAGTTTTACTTTAACATCTTAAAACATAAAAACATATGTTCCATATTTAAAAAACAATATATCCAAATCTGATGTCAGAAAATTTAAAAAATCAAACTTAAGATATCATAAAATTGTATTAATACACCCAGAAATATGTAAAGTAATAAAATAATTATAAAAACCATATTTAATAATGATAAGCTTGAAAACATGCATATATGAACATTTTACTTCGTGGAAGCATAAAAACCCATGATATTAATCTAACCATTAGCTTGTTACCAGTGCTCTCATATGAAACAATGCTTATATATTTGGTCATTCAATAAACAATGAACTCTCTTAAGTATTGGTTAAAGATGGAAATAAAATGCGTTTCAGTTTGATTACCTCAGTGAGTGTTTTTAAAACTTTAAACTTATCATTTTTTTCTGCTAACCCATCAAATAGAATCATAAAAATCTAGGTACAAAGTTAACGACTAAAATATCTATCTAACACTCTTACCAAATGACGTAATATACAAACAGATGAAAATATGGATTTATATAGGTACGGAATAATCACTAACTTTTTCCCGAGCTACTGTCTTTTAACCTAATTATACACTCATCAATAATATAGGGAAATAAGCCTTAACCTAATGATTAAAGGCACAAAAAATCAAACAAAATAAAATAGTAATAATTTTTAAAATAATAAATTAACCTTTGAAGGAGTATACCATAGAAATTTATATATGAAGTTCCTCTGATTGTGCCGTATATGCCTCCAGTTCTTTGAGGTCACTCATAACCATATTTTTCATAACAGATGCTTACCTCAATATACGTACTCCTCGTATATCTTCCTCAACTATTAAGCTAAGATAAAAGTTCAGTGGAAATTCAAAACACAAAATTTCAAAAAGAATTAAACTATCTTCCACTTCCACTCAATTTACTTAGCATCTATCCCGAGTCATCACTCTCTAATGATTTATTCCTTGTTATAAATTTAAACGTTAGTAAGATTTCATGTAGGATTTACACAATATTTTTTAGAGAAATGTAATGCATCATAAATTTAAATGTTAGTATGATTTCACGTGGAATTTACACATAAATTTTATGTTGATTTTTTTTTTCGATCTTACACTCTTAACTCTTAAACTGTTTATACTTTATTTCATGTGAAACTTGGAGAAATATTTATCTACGGGGAACAAAACTATAGTTACATAAAATGTTTTTTGTTGAAGCATTGGCAGTTAGTTATTACCTTTCCATTTTTATTTATTATGAATTTTTACTTGATAACTATATTAATTTATTGGGTAAAAAGGAAATACTGGGCATGAATTGGTCTTAATAAAACATTCATTTTTATACTGTATATTATTATTTTAGTATGACCTTAGATCACAGGTTCCTTACTCCCTTTCGAACAATAGTTTGTAAAACAAAAAGGTTGATTATCCAATCCTAATACACTTCGGTGATAGTCAGCATTCAGTTTCTTAGGTTGCTTGTTCAATGATTTTTTAAAATCAATACTCAATCCTGTTAAACGTTTTTTGAATATTCTGAATTATGGCATGGTCTGTGTATCTAATTTAATTGAATAACAATAAAATTAAAGTTGATAATTTTAAAATGGTTAGATATAAAGTCTAAAATTCAAATCAATCAGGAATTTATAATGTTTGAGCTCCACCAAAACTTGAGAACATAATCATCACATGGTTTTCCTAGGGGAAAATCAACATACTTTTATTAAATTAAAAATATTATTAAAAACTAGTAATCAACCATTTGTTTCTATTGAGGTGATATTCATGTCACTTAAACCTAATGCACGCTTTCAAAAATGTATTCTCCAAAAAAATCATGATTATGTTTTAATGTCAAGTCAACATTTGATCTAAATGCATGTGACTAGTTTATTCCAATGAATGAAACAATTTATATAAGTAGGCAAACTAAAACAATATTTTCCAAAAATGAGTCAAGTAGAGAGAGAAATGTCAAACACAAAGTATAAATGTTCATTAGGGCAGAATTTCGCATGAAGACCCTAATATGAAGATCTAACGATTATGTTTTCAAGACAAGCATCATAAATCCTCGTGACAAGGGAGAATGCCTTATGCCATGTTGAAGTTTTTTTTCTCATTAATCATGCATCACATGCATTGGATCGTTACCTTCTATATATCAACTAAAAAAACTATTGCAAGTAGATGAGCATGCTGTATAACAATACTGGTATTAAATGTAGACTAGCATGATGTATAACAGAAAAAAGTATAAAAAGTAGACTAGCCTCTTGTATGACCGTATAAGTATTGAAAGTAGATTATCATGCCACATAAAAGTTCAAGTAATGAAAGTATGTTAGCATGCTATATAACAGTATGAATATGAAAAGTATACTAGGATGATGTGCAATAGTTTAAATATTGAAAGTAGACTAGTACCTCGCATAACAGTATAAATATTGAATATAGTTTAGCTTTGATATATAACAGTACGAGTATTAAAAGTATATTAGGTTGCATTGTAATAGAATAAGTATTGGACGTAGTCTAGCATATTGTATATTAGTACAATTAATGAAAGCAGACTATCATGTTGTGTGAGAGTATAAGTATTGAAAGTAGTTTAGCATGTTGTATAACACTATTGAGTATTGAAAGCATACTAGCATGTTGTATTGAAAGTAGACTAGCACGCTATAAAACACTATTAAATATTTAAATTAGACTAGCTTCCTGCCTGACAAAGGTCCTAGATTAGATGTAGGAATGGTTGGGCCGTAGGGCTTCCATTGTGAGCATAAAAAGAAGGGCTGCCTTTGTTGGCAGCGAGGTGAGACTTCGAATAGGTCCTTGAGTCTTGACATTTTGAGAACGAAAGTAGACTAGCATGCTGTATATTAGTACAAGTATTGAAAGTAGCCAAACATGCTGTAAAACACTGTTAAGTATGGAAAGTAGACTAGCTTCCTGCCTGGCAAAGGTCTTGGAGTATATGGAGGATTGGTTGGGACGGCAATTTCATCCGTGGACGAAAAATTCGTCCCATCCCAGAGCTCAGAAGATTGACGGGACGAAGATCATTCACCGGTCTTCGGACATACGAATGTTTCATCCATGGATTAAATAACCGACCCGTCTGTGGCCTTGGACAGTCGACGGGACGGTTTCTGCGTCCTGCAAGAGTCATGTATCTTCCTGAGAGCACCAGCTGGATTTCGACATGTGATGTGCCACATGTCAAATTCCGAGTAGCCTAATGCACTGCTTCTACCAGGAAGTGGAACGGGACAAGAATGTCTTGGATGGGACGGAACGTGGACAAAAATATAAGGGATAGGGTAAATCCTGGACGGGACAATTTGGACGAACTTCTAAGAATCGGGACGTAGGAGGGGATGAAGATTATCCAGTCCAGTCCTTGGTCCCCATCCTGGGTGCTGTAAAACACTATGAAGTAATGAAATTATACTACCTTCATGTCTGGCAAAGGTCCAGGAGTATATGGAGGAACACTTGGGACTATAGTGCACGGATGCAGACGGGACGGTGATTTAATCCGTGGACGAAAAAACAGTCTCACCCCAGAGTTCGCACAATTGATGGAACAGAATCATCCGCTGGTCCTCGGATGTACGGTTGTTTCATCCATGGATGAAATAACCGACCCGTCCGAGGCCTTGGACGGTGGACGGGATGGTTTCTGCGTCCTGCAAGAGTCATGTATCCGCCTGAGAGCTCCCGCTGGAATTCGACATGTGCTGGGCCCCGTATCAAATTCCAAGTGGCCTAATGCACTTCTTCGTCCTGGAATTGGGACAGGACGAGAATGTCTTGGACGGGACGGAACGTGTTCGAAAATATAAGGGATGGGGTAAACTCTGGATGGGACGATTTTCCAGAACTTCTAAAAAATTGGGACGTAGGAGGGGACGAAGATCATCCCATCCAGTCCGTCGTCCCCGTCCTGGACGATCGTGCGCTATAATTGGGCCTTTAGGCTTCCATTGTGGGATTTGATCGGCGGCCCGGTGCGATTTCGAAGAAGTTCTTGAATCTTGGCATTTTTGAGAACGAAAGCTCGGCGATTTCGCAAACGGTGAAGGGAAGGGGGCGAGATGGCGTTCTCTCTTTTCAGGGTGCTCAAGGGGGAACCCCTTGTATCAAAGATTGCTGCGGTGGCCCAGTTCGTCGTTTACCCATCTGTGATGGTTGCTTACTGTGTTTATGTCCCCGAAGAGCGGCTCAATTTGAGGACCGCCGGGGTGGGTTCGGCGGCTGGAGCAGAGAATTAGAAGGTTTATGATCTCTCAACTTGCACCTATCATCGGTCTACTCTTTCCTGGTTTCCCCTATTTTCCTCTGATTTTTTTCTCATGAGTTGTGCTAGGGTTCTGGGTCCGCTTTTTTTTTCCCTAAAGGGTCGATTTTTTTTTCGAAGAATTTGGTAAATTCTATAATTTTATATCAGTCGAAGTATTTCACCTGCGGCCTGTGTATTGAGGTGGTTTTCCAGATTCGTAGTCGTTTTAATAGTCTTTGCAATGCCAAATTAATCTCAAGGAATCATT